>NC_133716.1:1099664-3499664 GCF_048934315.1 Petromyzon marinus | reverse complement strand
GGTGAGTGAGTGTGTTATTGTGACGTGCAGTGTGGTGAGTGGGTGAGTGTGTTACTGTGACGTGCGGTGCGGTGAGTGGGTGAGTGAGTGTGTTATTGTGACGAGCAGTGTGGTGAGTGGGTGAGTGAGTGTTTTATTGTGACGTGCAGTGTGGTGAGTGGGTGAGTGAGTGTTTTATTGTGACGTGCAGTGTGGTGAGTGGGTGAGTGAGTGTGTTATTGCGACGTGCAGTGTGGTGAGTGGGTGAGTGAGTGTGTTATGTGACGTGCGGTGTGGTGAGTGGGTGAGTGAGTGTTTTATTGTGACGAGCAGTGTGGTGAGTGGGTGAGTGAGTGTGTTATTGTGACGTGCAGTGTGGTGAAGGGGTGAGTGTGTTACTGTGACGTGCGGTGCGGTGAGTGGGTGAGTGTGTTATTGTGACGTGTGGTGTGGTGAGTGGGTGAGTGTTTTATTGTGACGTGCAGTGTGGTGAGTGGGTGAGTGAGTGTGTTATTGTGACGTGCAGTGTGGTGAGTGGGTGAGTGTGTTACTGTGACGTGCGGTGCGGTGAGTGGGTGAGTGAGTGTGTTATTGTGACGAGCAGTGTGGTGAGTGGGTGAGTGAGTGTTTTATTGTGACGTGCAGTGTGGTGAGTGGGTGAGTGAGTGTTTTATTGTGACGTGCAGTGTGGTGAGTGGGTGAGTGAGTGTGTTATTGCGACGTGCAGTGTGGTGAGTGGGTGAGTGAGTGTGTTATGTGACGTGCGGTGTGGTAAGTGGGTGAGTGAGTGTTTTATTGTGACGAGCAGTGTGGTGAGTGGGTGAGTGAGTGTGTTATTGTGACGTGCAGTGTGGTGAGTGGGTGAGTGTGTTACTGTGACGTGCGGTGCGGTGAGTGGGTGAGTGTGTTATTGTGACGTGTGGTGTGGTGAGTGGGTGAGTGTTTTATTGTGACGTGCAGTGTGGTGAGTGGGTGAGTGAGTGTGTTATTGTGACGTGCAGTGTGGTGAGTGGGTGAGTGAGTGTGTTATTGTGACGTGCAGTGTGGTGAGTGAGTGTGTTATTGTGACGTGTGGTGTGGTGAGTGGGTGAGTGTTTTATTGTGACGTGCAGTGTGGTGAGTGGGTGAGTGAGTGTGTTACGTGACGTGCGGTGTGGTGAGTAGGTGAGTGAGTGTGTTATTGTGACGTGCAGTGTGGTGAGTGGGTGAGTGAGTGTGTTATTGTGACGTGTGGTGTGGTGAGTGGGTGAGTGTTTTATTGTGACGTGCAGTGTGGTGAGTGGGTGAGTGAGTGTTATTGTGACGTGCAGTGTGGTGAGTGGGTGAGTGTGTTATTGTGACGAGCGGTGTGGTGAGTGGGTGAGTGAGTTTGTTATTGTGACGTGCAGTGTGGTGAGTGGGTGAGTGAGTGTGTTATTGTGACGTGCAGTGTGGTGAGTGGGTGAGTGAGTGTGTTATTGTGACGAGCGGTGTGGTGAGTGGGTGAGTGAGTTTGTTATTGTGACGTGCAGTGTGGTGAGTGGGTGAGTGAGTGTTTTATTGTGACGTGCAGTGTGGTGAGTGGGTGAGTGAGTGTGTTATTGTGACGTGCAGTGTGGTGAGTGGGTGAGTGAGTGTGTTATTGTGACGAGCGGTGTGGTGAGTGGGTGAGTGAGTTTGTTATTGTGACGTGCAGTGTGGTGAGTGGGTGAGTGAGTGTGTTGTTGTGACGCGCAGTGTGGTGAGTGGGTGAGTGAGTGTGTTACTATGACGTATGGTGTGGTGAGTGGGTGAGTGAGTGTGTTATTTTGACGTGCAGTGTGGTGAGTGGGTGAGTGAGTGTTTTATTGTGACGTGCAGTGTGGTGAGTGGGTGAGTGTGTTACTGTGACGTGTGGTGAGTGAGTGTGTTATTGTGACCTGTGGTGAGTGGGTTAGTGAGTGTGTTATTGTGACGTGCAGTGTGGTGAGTGGGTGAGTGAGTGTGTTATTGCGACGTGCAGTGTGGTGAGTGAGTGAGTGTGTTATGTGACGTGCGGTGTGGTGAGTGGGTGAGTGAGTGTGTTATTGTGACGTGCAGTGTGGTGAGTGGGTGAGTGTGTTACTGTGACGTGCGGTGCGGTGAGTGGGTGAGTGTGTTATTGTGACGTGTGGTGTGGTGAGTGGGTGAGTGTTTTATTGTGACGTGCAGTGTGGTGAGTGGGTGAGTGAGTGTGTTATTGTGACGTGCAGTGTGGTGAGTGGGTGAGTGAGTGTGTTATTGTGACGTGCAGTGTGGTGAGTGAGTGTGTTATTGTGACGTGTGGTGTGGTGAGTGGGTGAGTGTTTTATTGTGACGTGCAGTGTGGTGAGTTGGTGAGTGAGTGTGTTACGTGACGTGCGGTGTGGTGAGTGGGTGAGTGTGTTATTGTGACGTGCAGTGTGGTGAGTGGGTGAGTGAGTGTGTTATTGTGACGTGTGGTGAGTGGGTGAGTGTTTTATTGTGACGTGCAGTGTGGTGAGTGGGTGAGTGAGTGTTATTGTGACGTGCAGTGTGGCGAGTGGGTGAGTGTGTTATTGTGACGAGCGGTGTGGTGAGTGGGTGAGTGAGTTTGTTATTGTGACGTGCAGTGTGGTGAGTGGGTGAGTGAGTGTGTTATTGTGACGTGCAGTGTGGTGAGTGGGTGAGTGAGTGTGTTATTGTGACGAGCGGTGTGGTGAGTGGGTGAGTGAGTTTGTTATTGTGACGTGCCGTGTGGTGAGTGGGTGAGTGAGTGTTTTATTGTGACGTGCAGTGTGGTGAGTGGGTGAGTGAGTGTGTTATTGTGACGTGCAGTGTGGTGAGTGGGTGAGTGAGTGTGTTATTGTGACGAGCGGTGTGGTGAGTGGGTGAGTGAGTTTGTTAATGTGACGTGCAGTGTGGTGAGTGGGTGAGTGAGTGTGTTGTTGTGACGCGCAGTGTGGTGAGTGGGTGAGTGAGTGTGTTACTATGACGTATGGTGTGGTGAGTGGGTGAGTGAGTGTGTTATTTTGACGTGCAGTGTGGTGAGTGGGTGAGTGAGTGTTTTATTGTGACGTGCAGTGTGGTGAGTGGGTGAGTGTGTTACTGTGACGTGTGGTGAGTGAGTGTGTTATTGTGACCTGTGGTGAGTGGGTGAGTGAGTGTGTTATTGTGACGTGTGGTGTGGTGAGTGGGTGAGTGAGTGTGTTATTGTGACGAGCGGTGTGGTGAGTGGGTGAGTGAGTATGTTATTGTGAGGTGCAGTGTGGTGAGTGGGTGTGTTATTGTGGCGGATGAGATTTAAATAGCCTGGTAGGGCGACTCCTCCACACGGGTAGAGGACTCAACGAGTGAAGCCCAAAGAACCACCACCCCTCCCCCCATGGTAGCAGCGATAGAATAGCTACGAGGAGGCGACGGACTGCCAGCGAGATCAAAAGAGGCCGTGACGACTATCATGACGGTGCTGAGTCGACCCTAGCCAGGATGTGAACGCCACGCGTGGTGCGCGATCCCGAGCGCCGCTACTTAAGCGAGTCGAGCGGGGGAGGCTGGCCGCACGTGGGGGACTTCAAACGCAGGGGGACATCCAATGACGCCATCGGCTCCGCTGAGCCCAAGTCGAACGCCGGATACGCGCGGGGGGATAGGGGTGGGTGGTAGGGGGGTGTTATGGGTGGGTGGTAGGGTGGGTGGTAGGGGTGGGTGGTAGTGGGGTGTTATGGGTGGGTGGTAGGGTGGGTGGTAGGGGTGGGTGGTAGTGGGGTGTTATGGGTGGGTGGTAGGGGGGGTGGTAGGGTGGGTGGTAGGGGTGGGTGGTAGGGGGGGTGGTAGGGGGGATGGTAGGGAGGGTGGTAGGAGGGGTGTTAGGGGTGGGTGCTAGGGGGGGGTGGTAGGGGGGGGTGGTAGGGGGGGGTGGTAGGGGGGGGTGTTAGGGGTGGGTGGTAGAGGCGGGTAGGAGGGGTGGGTGGTAGGGGGGGGTGTTAGGGGTGGGTGTTAGGGGTGGGTGAACTTGACCAGAAATGTTCTTCCATGGGGGCGATGCAGACAAAAACAGCGAGCCGCCCGCTCCGTGCATGGTCCCCTGGCGCTCCCACGTACCGAGTCGGACGGCCCAGGGACGTCAAATTCAAACCTTCCCCCACCCCCATCTCCCACGCTGCCGCTCCCACACGCAGCTCCACCGAGCAAGTGGGTCCGTTGCAAATCGATCGTAACATCTGTATTTAATTGATACTTAGCGGAGATATTACGTTGAAGGTTTGTTTGTTTTATGCTTAAGGACGGGTCCTTAGACTTACAGAGAAACGTACAGACGAACAGAGACCCCCATAGAGACTCACGTTAAGATACACTCACAGAGACCTGTATAGTCTGTTAGAGACTCACATAGACGCACAGAAATCTATATGGAGTAACGCAAACTTGCATGCATTCTCTCTCCACATCTGGTTGGGGTGATGTTTCATTGCCAGTGATGTTTGAGAACCAGCGGTGGGAGTTCCACATTCCCATGGCCTGGTCGAGTCTATCCGTGGAGCAGCCACCGCTGTTTACTTCCGACAAAGTGGACTTGGGGCCGAGTGAAGTCAAATCGAGGGCCACAACCGGAGCCCACATCCCAACCCCCCCCCAAAAATGACAAAAAATCCGAAAAACAAAAAAACCCCAAAAACCACTAAAAACCGAAAAAATCCAAACTCCCCCCCTCCCAAAAAAAACTCTTAAAAAACACAACTCGCGCGCCAATAAAGCTGTGGCCGCGCAGGGGAAGAAATTATACTCCGACAGACGACGTTTCGGGCAATGTTCCTTCTTCATGGCGGAGCTGATGGAGGCGGTCGAGGTGGGGGGGCAGTGGACCAGCCGATGATGGGAGTACAATGGAGGGTTGTTGTCCGACAGCCCATAGCACACAGGCAGGCGGGGAACTGTTCGGGAAGAGCTGTTGGGCATCGGGCGATCGCCCGTCGGTCCGAACGCGAAAACTAAACGAAGCCTTCGATACATGCGACAGGAACGTCGTGAAATCGGGGTCGGAGGAGACGTTAACACCGCTGAGCCGTGCGGCCTTGTGGAGCGGTGGCGCAGCGGTTAGCGCTACTCCACGCTACGAACCCGGATTCGGTTTCCGCTCACGGCCAACGCCGGTGACGATTATCTGAACCGGTCCTGAGCCTCCCCTAGGTCGACTCAGCCTCAAATGATTACCTGGTGCGGTGTGTAAACATCGCCACTAGGGAGACAAAGACGGTCGGGCGTAGTGCTGGCCACCCACCACCTTGTGTGTGCGTGCCAGCCTTTATAGGTGCTCGCTAACAGCACTTGCCCCAACAGGCTGTTCAAGGCTATACGGGTGGGAGGGGGGGCGTCTTTATCATTGTGAGGGGGGTGGAGTTGTCGAGGGTGTTTTTAGCAGCATGACACTGCTGGAAGCTGGGCCCCCCCCCCAGCCGGCTGGAGCACATGGAAGTGATTTACACGGGGGGGGGGGGGGGAGGCAATCAGCGGCGAGCAAACATCGCGGGCTGCGGGGAGGAAGAGAAAGCTTAGCTGCAGGGACGCGTGTCACACCCGGCACGCACAGAGACTCGCGCGGAGACTCACACAGAGACACCCATAGACTCACACAGAGACACACATAGACTTACACAGAGACACCAATAAACTCACACACCAATAGACTCACACATCCATAAACTCACACAGAGAGACCCATAGACTCACACACCCATAGACTCACACACCCATAGACTCACACAGATATACAAATAGACTCACACAGAGACACACATAGACTTACACAGAAACACCAATAAACTCACACACCAATAGACTCACACAGAGATACCCATAGACTCACACACCCATTGACTCATACAGAGACACCCATAGACTCACACACCCATAGACCCACACAGAGATACCAAAAAGACTCACACACCCATTGACTCACACAGAGACACCAAAAGACTCACACAGAGACACCCATAGACTCACACAGAGACACGGTTACTCAAACAGAGAGCCAAAGACTCACCTAGACTCAGACTCAGCCATAAATCTTCTTCACATATAAGTATGCCCTCGACATCCCATCAGCAGCACGTGCTTCCTCTCCAAGTTCACGATTTCAGCCAAGCAAACTCTGGACTGGGTTCGACATTCAGAGTCTTATCAGCAGTCAGGCTGACTTGAACAAACGCTGGCGAACTTCCGATCTTACAATATCGGGCCTAGTAAAGAGATGGCCCTGCTTGTTTATTTATATTGTCTGCTTATTTATGTGCGATCATACTGAGTGGTGCACTTAAGACCCTATGTTTATTCACACGCTATTGCAATGGGCGTGCGCGTGTCTGTATGTATGTGTGTGCATGTGTAAGCCTGTTCCTCTATGCGTGCTTGTATGTGCACAGCAGGGGACACAGCTGGTGGTGCATCTGTCGGTCATCTCAGTCAGTCAAACCACGGCACCTGGGTCTGTCCCGTGACCTCCTGCACCTAGGCTAGCAGTCAAACCACGGCACCTGGGTCTGTCCCGTGACCTCCTGCACCTAGCCTGGCATAACAGTCAACCCACGGCACCTGGGTCCGTCCCGTGACCTCCTGCACCTAGCCTGGCACAGCAGTCAAACCACGGCACCTGGGTCTGTCCCGTGACCTCCTGCACCTAGCCTGGCATAGCAGTCAACCCACGGCACCTGGGTCTGTCCCGTGACCTCCTGCACCTAGCCTGGCATAGCAGTCAACCCACGGCACTTGGGTCTGTCCCGTGACCTCCTGCACCTAGCCTGGCATAGCAGTCAACCCACGGCACCTGGGTCTGTCCCGTGACCTCCTGCACCTAGCCTGGCATAGCAGTCAACCCACGGCACCTGGGTCTGTCCCGTGACCTCCTGCACCTAGCCTGGCATAGCAGTCAACCCACGGCACCTGGGTCTGTCCCGTGACCTCTTGCACCTAGCCTAGCAGTCAAACCACGGCACCTGGGTCTGTCCCATGACCTCCTGTACCTAGCCTGGCATAGCAGTAACCCACGGCACCTGGGTCTGTCCCGTGACCTCCTGCACCTAGACTGGCATAGCAGTCAACCCACGGCACCTGGGTCTGTCCCGTGACCTCCTGCACCTAGGCTAGCAGTCAACCCACGCCACCTGGGTCTGTCCCGTGACCTCCTGCACCTAGCCTGGCACAGCAGTCAATCCACGGCACCTGGGTCTGTCCCGTGACCTCCCGCACCTAGCCTGGCACAGCAGTCAATCCGGGCAACCTTGCGTGTGTCCCGTGCCCTCCTGTATGCGCGTGCCCGTATAGGCCCGTGGCGGGACTGCCTGCACGCCCTGGAGGAGGGCCAGCAGGCGAGCGGGATGTATCTCCTGCGTCCGCGCGGCGCCACGCGCCTGGCGCAGGCGTGGTGCGACCAGCAGCAGGACCCCGGTGGCTGGACCGTCATCCAGCGGCGCCACGATGGCTCCGTAAACTTCTTCCGCAACTGGGACGCGTACAAGGTGACCGACCGCCTTTTGGTGGCTTTCCAATTGAATGGTGATGATTATTAAGCTGGTGATTGTGATGATGACGGTGAAGTTAATTTGTAAAGCTACGTCGCACAGTTTTCGCTCACTCTCTGGGGGGGGAGGGGGGGAGAGAGGGCTACTCAGAGGCGCCAGGAAGAACCGCAGACGAGTGGGAAGGCAGCAGCCACGCGATCAGCCGGCGCCAAAAATGTCCCGAATCTGCCGTCTTCTATATACGAGGATGTTATCAGCCAATTAATGAGTGTGTACATATGCGAGGAAACCGGAGCACCCAAAGAACACGCACGCGTGCGAGGGGGGAACACTCTATCCTATGCGAAGTCCACGTGGGACAGCCAGAGCAAGGCTCCTCCTCAACACCCACCCACGGGTAGAAGCGAGTTTCACACAACATCTGTGCGCGGTGATCCATCAACTCACAGTCCTAGATCACAGGCAGCCAGGTGCAGCAGCAGCAGCATCACGGCCACCACCGCCACCACCGAGGAGTTGGCAACACTGCCGCGTACCTCTCTCCGTCTGCCTCTCTGTGTGCGCGCGGTGAAACACCAACACTCGCATCTGCTACCTCCACTATTCTAGATCACAGGCAGCCACGTGCAGCAGCAGTAGCAGTATCACCACCGCCACCGATGAGTTGACAACACTGCAGTCTACCTCCCTCCGTGTCGCGCGTGCGTGCGCGCGCACAGCAAGGGTTCGGCAACATTGACGGCGAGCACTGGCTGGGGCTGGACAGCGTTCACGCGCTCACCAGCGCCGGCGACTACAAGCTGCTCGTGGTGCTGGAGGATTGGCAGGGCCGTCGAGTGTTCGCCGAGTACGGCAGCGTGCGCGTCGCGGGCGAGGCCGAGGGGTACCGCCTGCGTCTCGGGCACTTCCGCGGCACGGCGGGCGACTCGCTGGGCTGGCACAACGGGCGTCAGTTCACCACGCTCGACCGGGATCGCGACAACTTCTCCGGTGAGAGAGAGAGCGCGCGCAGAGGAGTAGGAGGAGGAGGAGCAGGAGGATGAGGAGGAGCAGGAGGAGGAGTTGTCGGAGATGAGAGATCGGCGCGGTTCTCTGGTCACCCACGCTGCCCCCTTCGTGCGTGTCATGCCGGCCTTCGCAGGTGGTGCCGCTGCTCGCTACTAACAGCACTTGCCCCAACAGTCTAAAGGCGATACTGGGAAGGGGTGTGTCTTTACGCGCGCGTACGCACGCTTGGGGGAGGCCTTCATCCAGCAGCGGATTGATCAAGGCTGTTGGTGACGTCGCACCTGACCCCGTGCCGCCCGTGTCTCCCCCACACCCCAACGTGCCCCCCCCACCTACCGCCCTCCACCACCCGCCGCCGCTGCCCCTAGGGAACTGCGCCCACTTCCAGAAGGGCGGCTGGTGGTACAACGCCTGCTCGCACTCCAACCTGAACGGCGTGTGGTACCGGGGCGGGAACTACCGCAGCAAGTACCAGGACGGCGTCTACTGGGCAGAGTTCCACGGGACGTCCTACTCGCTCCGCAAGGTCACCATGATGATCCGCCCCAACCCCTCCATGTTCCACTGAGGCCGAAGCGCAGCTCCCCTCCTCCCCCCGTGGCCTCTCACCCCCCTCCCTCTCCTCTCACCTCCCTCAAGGCCCCTCTCTACTCACCTCTCTCACCCTGGCACTTGCTTCAGCTGCTCACCGTCTCTCTCGTCCGATCACCTCCCTCTCTTTCGCTCACCTCTACTCCTGCCCCCTCTCTCTCAACCCCTCGTCGGCGCAGACGTCGAGTCGTGCGCAGGCGCTGCAACTGCACCGGGGCCCCACGGGCCGGAGGGAGTGGGTGGGGGTGGGGGGGGCACGGGCCGCTACGAGGCGAGGGTCCCATTCCATTCCTGTGGACTTCTTCTTAGGCGCCTCCTAACAGTTGCACGCAAGCTCAAGTCCGCTCGGTGGAAGGGACGATGCGATTGAAGGCCCCCCCCCCACTCCCCTCCCACGTTCACTGTTGACGCTCATCGCTCAATGTCGCTGGGGGGGGGGGGGGGCGGGTGTGGGGGGGGGTCGCAATGCGGTGGCGCTGCGTTGTGGGGCACCCGGCGGAGTGACCCGCGCTGCGTTGTGGCTGCCTCTCTGTCGGTCGCACCCCCCGCCCCCAACGCCGTCCCCACCCCGTACGTTCATCGTGAGCGTAAAGAGCTGCAGAGCTGTGCGAGTGTGGCTGAGAGGGTGGGGGAGAGGAGGGGTGGGGGAGAGGGTGGGGGAGAGGGTGGGAGTGAGGAGGGGGTGGGAGTGAGGAGGGGGTGGGAGTGAGGAGGGGGTGGGAGTGAGGAGGGGGTGGGAGTGAGGAGGGGGTGGGGGAGAGGGTGGGAGTGAGGGTGGGAGTGAGGAGGGGGTGGGAGTGAGGAGGGGGTGGGGGAGAGGGTGGGAGTGAGGGTGGGAGTGAGGAGGGGGTGGGAGTGAGGAGGGGTGCGAGACAGACAGACAGTGAGTGGCACAGGAAGGTTGCGTGGACCTGGTCCCTACCACGGTGGTCAAGGTTAAACTCCCACTTGGCGCGCGTCTCGCTGGCAAAACCATTCCGTGGGGCAACTCTCCGGACACTTCTCAGGCGACGGCCGTGCGAGAGAGTGAAGCATGCGGCAGTTGAATCGACCCACAGCCCCTACCACCCCTCCCTCCCTCCCTCCACCCGACCCCCCCCCCCCCAAACTTATTCCCAGACACCCTTCCCCTCCGTCCCCCCCGGGATGAGGCGCTCATGCAGCAGCGGAGAGCGCGGGTGGAGAGGTTCCGCTGCCACCTCCGCCTCACCTACCCCTACGCCGCTCCCCCCCCCCCACCGCTCCCCCCCCCCGCTCCCCCCCCCACTCCCCCCCCGCTCCCCCCCCCGCGCAACTTCTCCGGCTCCACGGCTAAGGGCCGCGAGGCTGTCCCACCCCCACCCCCACCCCCCACCCCCCCCCCGTGTTGGGGTGTTGGCGCGCGTTGTCTGCCAACCGCGTCCGACGTTTCGGGAGACCACGCGCGCCGGCAGCTTCTCCGGGAACCGAGCCGATTCGTAACCCTCGGAGCTAAAACGTCGGACGACGCTCCCGGATCACGCGCGCCGCGAACCCGAAGGCGCATCGGGGATCTACGAACACTTTGCGGGCGACGCGGTGAACGCGAGTCAACGGGGTGCCCTCGGAACAGCACAAGCCACGCAGGCAGCGTGCGGTGGGGCGGGAGGTGAGGGTACTCCCCTCCTATTCCAAGACGCCTGGTACCAGCGTGGAGGAGGAGGAGGAGTAGGTCCCAACGAGATCATCTCAAGCGGCTCTCTGGGGCTCCCTCGAGTGAAGGAAACTTCCGTGAGCAGTGGCTGGAGCACGCGATCGCAGGGCCGCGCCTTTATCTTGCTGATGCAATGCCTGTGCTTTTCATCGGCAACTTTCAATTAAACAAAAGTGATTATACGGTTTTGTTGTGAACAATGGAACCTTTAAAACGCGTTCCTTATCCTGTAGCCTTCTGGAACGTACGGCGTTAGTCTTAAGACTCTCGGGACAGGGGGAGATAAGGTGTCACAACGACAAGACACGGGGTTGTGTGTTTTTCATTTGTTTTTGATTAAAACGACCATTGCACCTTGTGAGTGAGCACAGTACTCAACGGATATTAAAGAAAACATTTGTATCGTCTTGTCTTGAGACCTATCATTTTAAATGGTATTCTTTGGTTCGTTCGGTAAAGTCACGTAGATAGGAAATGTAAAAATGAAATAGAAAAAATATAAAAACGACGACGTTTCGATCATAACACAAGCGATCGTCGTGTGTTGTGATCGAAACATCGTGGTTTCTATGTTATTTTTTTCTATCGACGTGACTTTACCGAAAGAACCAAAGAATATGAATTCCTGCAGTCACGAAAGTTTGAAGTCAATTTTTTTAAAATATTCTTTACAAAGCACCAATACAACCTGCGCATTCAGCCTCTTCGATACGAGAGCGTTCACGTGGTGTTGGCAGCCATGCTGCACGTGGCCACGTGTGATCCAGCGTTGTGGAGTGCAGCGGCGAGGGTTGATGGATCACGCGCAGATGGGCTGCGAAATTCCCTTCCCGTGGGCGTCGTGGGGGAGCCGTAACCCTGGCAACGCCAGGAGATGGCGGTTACGGAAAAAAGAAAAACGTGGACTCCGTCTGGTTCCGTGTGTAGGGGATCGAGTGTTTCCCCCTCGCACGCGTGGGTTTTCTGCGGGTGCTTCGATTCCCCCCTCCCCCCCACATGTACTCACATTTCATTGGCTGATAATTGAATATATCGAGCACCTGAGTGCTCGGGCAATCGGTCCTCATCCAGCAGTGTATTGATCACGGTACCGTGCACGTGTTTAGTAGTTTCGTCTGCGACGCGGTATCCACTGCCGACGTGGGAGGCCCTTCAGTTGTCAATTCAGACCCCCCCCACCCCCCCCCCCCCGGTTCACGTTACCTTTAAATGTTCCCATTCTCAACTCCACACCACGGCGTAGCCCCTGCAAGCTGGTAGCCCACCGTTTACCATGCGTGATGGTCACCCATCCACAAAGCGCAAAGTCCAGGCTCACCCCTTTGCTTGGCTCCGCGAATCTGACGAGATACCTCGTGATACGATCATAGGCCCGTTACACGCAGGCCACCCTCACACGCAAAGACAAAGATCCCCCGTGTAGCACTATCGGACTGTTGGGGCAAGTGCCGTTAGCGAGCAGCACCAATGAAGGCCGGTTACGGCACGCGAGGGGGTGGGTGGCCAGCACCACGCACGCCTTTGTCTCTCCTCCTGGCGATGTTTACACACCGCAACCAGGTACTCATTTGAGGCTGAGTCGACCTAGGGGAGGTCCAGAATCGATTCAGATCATCGTCACCGGTGTTGGCCGTGAGCGGGAATCGAACTCGGGTGGCAGGGTTCACACAGACACACGCAGTCTTACTGCCCCATCCCCACCCCCCGCTTTATACGGTGGTAGTAGATGCGTTAGATAAAGCCCACGAAGTGAAACCACACGGGGAGACAGCTGCCTGCCGAGTAGCGCACGAGGTAACACGCACAGTCTACACACAGTACGCACACTGTTACACGCAGTGTACACGCAGTACACACACAGTACACGCAGTACACACGCAGTACACGCAGTACACACGCAGTACACGCAGTACACACACAGTACACGCAGTACACACACAGTACACGCAGTACATACACAGTACACGCAGTACCCGTAGTACACGCACAGTACACGCAGTACACACAGTACACACACAGTACACGCAGTACACACACACAGTACGCGCAGTACATACGCAGTACACGCAGTACACACAGTACACGCAGTACACACAGTACACGCAGTACACACACAGTACGCGTAGTACACGCACAGTACACGCAGTACGCGTAGTACACGCACAGTACACGCAGTACACACAGTACACACACAGTACACGCAGTACACACACAGTACACGCAGTACACACACAGTACACACACCGTACACACACAGTACACGCAGTACACACACAGTACGCGTAGTACACGCACAGTACACGCAGTACGCGTAGTACACGCACAGTACACGCAGTACACACAGTACACACACAGTACACGCAGTACACACACAGTACACGCAGTACACACACAGTACACACACCGTACACACACCGCACACGCAGTACACACACACAGTACACGCAGTACACACACAGTCACGTAGTACACACACAGTACACGCAGTACACAGCACACACACAGTACACGCAGTACACACACCGTGTTGTTGCACGTCCAACCGTATAGCCCAGGGTCGGCAACCTGCGGCTCTTTAAGGAACTGTCTCGTATTCACCACTTAATGCATTGCGACTCTTAAAATACAGAGTTGTGTTTTTTTATATATACCGAATTCGAATAAAATTCCTCTTCTTGTTACTTGGGTTGCCGATCCCCTGGCGAAGCCGCATCTGAGAGAATTAAAACTGCACAATACAGCGAATAGTTGGGTAGGAATACAGTGAGGGAAAAAGTATTTGATCCCCTGCTGATTTTGTACATTTGCCCACTGACAAAGAAATGATCAGTCTACAATTTTAATGGTAGGTTTATTTGAACAGTGAGAGACAGAATGACAACAAAAAAATCCAGAAAAACGCATGTCAAAAATGTTATAAATTGATTTGCATTTTAATGAGGGAAATAATTATTTGACCCCTCTGCAAAACATGACTTAGTACTTGGTGGCAAAACCATTGTTGGCAATCACAGAGGTTAGACGTTTCTTGTAGTTGGCCACCAGGTTTGCACACATCTCAGGAGGGATTTTGTCCCACTCCTCTTTGCAGATCTTCTCCAAGTCATTAAGGTTTCGCGGCTGACGTTTGGCAACTCGAACCTTCAGCTCCCTCCACAGATTTTCTATGGGACTAAGGTCTGGAGACTGGCTAGGCCACTCGAGGACCTTAATGTGCTTCTTCTTGAGCCACTCCTTTGTTGCCTTGGCCGTGTGTTTTTGGTCATTGTCATGCTGGAATACCCATCCACGACCCATTTTCAATGCCCTGGCAGAGGGAAGGAGGTTCTCACCCAAGATTTGACGGTACATGGCCCCGTCCATCGACCTTTTGATGCGGTGAAGTTGTCCTGTCCCATTAGCAGAAAAACACCCCTCAAAGCATAATCTTTCCACCTACATGTTTAACGGTGGGGATGGTGTTCTTGGGGTCATAGGCAGCATTCCTCCTCCTCCAAACACGGCAAGTTGAGTTGATGCCAAATAGCTCCATTTTGGTCTCATCTGACCACAACATTTTCACCCAGTTCACCTCTGAATCATTCAGATGTTCATTGGCAAATTTCAGACGGGCATGTATATGTGCTTTCTTGAGCAGTGGGACCTTGCGGGCGCTGCAGGATTTCAGTCCTTCACGGCATAGTGTGTTACCAATTGTTTTCTTGGTGACTATGGTACCAGCTGCCTTGAGATCATTGACAAGATCCTCCCGTGTAGTTCTGGGCTGATTCCTCACCGTTCTCATGATCATTGCAACTCCACGAGGTGAGATCTTGCATGGAGCCACAGGCCGAGGGAGATTGACAGTTCATTTGTGTTTCTTCCATTTGCGAATAATCGCACCAACTGTTTCGCCTTCTCACCAAGCTCCTTGGCAATGGTCTTGTAGCCCATTCCAGCCTTGTGTAGGTCTACAATCTTGTCCCTGACATCCTTGGAGAGCTCTTTGGTCTTGGCCATGGTGGAGAGATTGGAATCTGATTGGTTGATTGCTTCTGTGGACAGGTGTCTTTTATACAGGTAACAAGCTGAGATTAGGACCACTCCCTTTAAGAGTGTGCTCCTAATCTCAGCTCGTTACCTGTATAAAAGACACCTGGGAGCCAGAAATATTTCTGATTGAGAGGGGGTCAAATACTTATTTCCCTCATTAAAATGCAAATCAATTTATAACATTTTGACATGCGTTTTTCTGGATTTTGTTGTTGTTATTCTGTCTTTCACTGTTCAAATAAACCTACCATTAAAATTATAGACTGATAATTTCTTCGTCAGTGGGCAAACGTACAAAATAAGCAGGGGTTCAAATACTTTTTTCCCTTTCTGTAGGTCAGCCACTTACACGGAGCCAAATCGCGCGAAGCCAACCCGCGTAAAGCGAGGGAAGCCCGCACACACACACACGCACACACACCGCATTACGGACATGCGGTTGACAGGCAAAGAGAGCGCGGACAACGATTGGGCACTCAGGGCCCGCCGGGGAGTCGCTGATAGGCAGCGGCTGGCGGAGCGAGGAATCGAGGGAGAGTCGAGGAGGTGCTTCCGGAACGCGCCCTGCGGCCAGGAGGGACCCCGGTTCGTTAATTAGACGGCGTTTGGGAGTGTAACGCCCCCCACCCCCCACCCCCCACCACCCCCCCCCCCAAACCTCCCCCCGCCGCCAGTTCCCCGGGGCTCGGAACGGAGTCGTCACGGCGGCGGAATTCGCGCCGCGGTTTAAACCCCCCCCCCCCCCCCCCCAAAAAAAAATACAAAAACCCAAAGCAGACGTCGCGTTTATCTGCGTCTATGCCGATGGAAACAAAGAAATCTGTACGAGCCGTGACATGAACACAAAACTACATCCAGTGAGCGCGCCTTTGTTCAGCCTGAAAGCCGCAATTCCTGAGCGTGGCTGGGACCCAGGCTCAGAGTCGGCTCACTTGAGCCAGAGTCGAGCCAAGCCTGAGCAGAGACGTGACTAATAATTCGAGCTTAAATGGTCCAAGCTTCATCGGCTTGTTCCGAGAGAGGAAAGTGACAATGATGGTGATTATGGTGATGGACGTGGTGCTGCCCCCCCCCCCCCCACCTCGTGTGCTGTGCCGGCCTTCATGGGTGCTCACTAACAGCACTTTCCGCCCCAACAGTCTGTTTAGGCTATAGGGGAGATCGTGGTCTCTGTTTGATTTCAATGATGATGGTGGTGATAATGATGATGGTGGTTGTGGTGGTAATGATGAAGTTCTTCTCGAGCCACAAGCGATTCGCGGCCACTCCACCACAGCGCTGCGCGGGTGCAGCGCACGTGCCCCACAATAGCCAAGACGGAGGCGCCTCTCCATCAAAGCTCACGCATAAATCGGTGCCTTCCCGTTGCTTTCTGCCGCCAATTCCCCCAACTCCTCCTAAGCGACGTCGCTGACGAGGCTCTAACGAGACTCGCCTTGCCCGCGGCTCTACGCCTCTCTCTCTCCTACCATGACATAATGAGAAGCTCGACTGAGCCGCAGCCTTACCGCTGCGTGATCCAACTGGGTTCGGCTGTCCGCACAGAGCGACTGGGTGGCATTCGGCCTGACCACAATCAAGATCGAGATGTCATCGTATCAACAACATCATGAATCTTCATCATCACCAATGGTTATTTGTCTGGCTTCATTACCGCCCTGTGAATAGGCGCGCGCGCGCGTGTGTGTGTGCCAAAGGCGGTTCGGGCGTGATGCTGGCCACCCACCCCCACGTGTGCCGTGTCGGCCTTCATAGGTGCTCACTAACAGCACTTGCCCCAACAGTCTGTTACAAGCTATACGGGGGATTTTTGTCTTTGTCTATTCAGCCACCGCAAATCACTGCTGGCACTGGCGTCACGCCAGAGGGCCTTTCTAAAAGAGACCGCGACTCAATTGGCTCATAGTTGGGTTTGCGTAAGGCAGTTTCCCCCCCCAAACCACACCAACTAAATACCACACAGATGTCTTGAGACGCAGTTCCACTTGGACACTATATACACATTTTTTTGTAATAATATATAATAGTAATGCAATACATTACAGTCCTGTATAAATCCAAGGCTGGATGAAGACCTACCCATGTCATTTTGGTCGTGGAAGTAGTTTAACCTATACTTCACCACGCTGGTAAGTGCCACTGATGTTAGCTGTGGCCGGGAACTGAACTCGGGTCGCCGAATTCATAATAGGTGCCTGAACCACTTGATGTACTGGTGCCTGCCATGGGAATGTGGAGTTCCACCACTGGTCCCGGGTCATCAACTGAGAGGAGCACCATCCCAGATCTCGTTCGAGCGGGGAAATCACTGTGACCTCTTGGCACGTTCCTCTTGATGTGTACCGTGTACGCACAGCCTCTTTGTAAATCCACTGCTGGTTGAAGATCTCCCTCCGACGTACGGGGTTCTGGGGGTCATTTAACCATACTTCACCACGCAACGCGGTGCAGGGTGGGCAGCAGAGAGGTGGCAGCTGCCCACCACGTGATTCCCGCAGCCTACAGCAGCACCCTGTTGCGCAACCGTGATCGCCCAGCCAAGCGCTGTCCGGGGCGCGACCGCTGCTTAGCTTCAGAGATTGTGCGCATTGCGGAAATTACGTGGCGCTCATCACACGCGATGACCCCTTAAACGTGAGAGGCCGGCCGACACCGCAACACTGACACGTGCAACCACCCCCCCCCCTCCCTCCAAAACCCCGTGTCTCCTAATCCGGGCCACGGCCCAGAACGATCGCACGCTCTGTCGGCGCGCGCGAGGTTGCGAGAACGGCGTCCACGAATTCTTGTTTGGGACACCGCGACCGGCCCCCCGACCACTGAATGTACAACTTAAATCACCCCATAGGACCGCCGTCCACACTTCGTGACTCGACCAAGATTCGCAGCGGGACGTTTGTGCCAACACCGCCAGTGAAGGATAACGACGTCGCAAAGGCCAGGGGGGGGGGGGGGGCGGGCGGCGGGGAGTGGACACCTGACGGGTCGCTGTAATTGGCGGAACGTGCCCGGTGATTGGAGTGCCTCGTTACGATCGATGTGGGCACGCCGAGTGGAAATGCGCCGTTACGTTTTGCTGGGCCCCATCCGGGCTGCGTCGGCTGCCTGAATTCGCCCCGCGATGCCTGTGGGTTGGCAGCAAGGGCGGGCATCGTTGCCGCCAGAACATCGGAGCAGAAGAGAGCCACTCCGCTCCCACCACCTTCGAACCTCTGCTTCCCTCCTCGCGTGACACACAACGACAACCGCCATTCGTCACTAAGTGGCGGTGACGTAACCAGGCTATGTGCACTTTAAGGCCGTTACAGACACACACACACAAGGACGAATACAAGGACACATACACACGCAAACCTAACCCTCGTCACCGGGATACACTCAAATGCAAACAACAAACTCTAAATATTTTCAAAATAAAATTATGCTCCATGCAATTGCTATACGAACACTGCCACATAACGCACATGCATGCCAACACGCACATGCACAATGCTAAATATGGAAACAAAACAATAATATAAATGAACTGTGACTTTCCTTAATGAATGAAATAATGTCACGGGTAATTGTTTCATGGGCCGCTCTGTGATGTTTGGGTCTTGGATCGAATTGTATCCCCCGTAAATCTGGCCTTACCTGGCAGAGGGGCCCAGAGTTTTTCTGGCGAGGACGTTAAAGATTCGTGGCAACTGATGGGTATAATTGTTTCCAGAGGGCTGGGAAGCAGGGGAAGACCGTAAAAGTTCAGCCCACAACCATGCGCACACTTTCCACAGAAATATAAAACACAAATATGGGAAAAAATCACGCGTCTAATTTTACAGCGAAACCACATCGCCGATCCATCATGGACATGTCAAATGTACATTAGCGAAATGAGGCTGGGCGTTATTAATAACAAGTGAAGATTCTCGCCCGTGATACATATATATAAAAAAACTCGGCTCACGGGTGTAGAGAGGTTGTGCTTTCAGCCCTGTTTACCCAGCGACTGCATTGAAATAAAAACCCCATCGCATTAAATCTTTCAGTCAAATTGGGAACAAAGTTGCAGCTTTGATATGTAAAACAAATTTTTTAACGCTGTGTCATTAATATATCTACAGCAGGGCACGTGGGAAGGTGCAGCATCCACAGTGTATGGATGAGGTCACTTGAAGGTAGCTCAGTAGTAGTTCTGTGATATCCACTTCCAAGGGCCGTTCACTCTGCGAGGGTTCCGAATGGACGCTCCACCTCGTGACGTCACACTGATGGATCAATTGGCATAAAATTGGGCAAAGGGAGATTTAAATAAATATAAACAGCCCATATGCTCTAACTATCATGGCGAGGTGTCAATCTCAATTGGCGCAACTGAGCCAGTAGTGGAAATTCCACATTCTGATGGTGTGAATCAGAATCTCTGCTATGGTTGGAAATGTATCGTGTGGAAATGTATAACAGCCACATACTCTAAACGCGTGCTTCTATGTATGGAGGGAAAAACCTGAGGATCTGGAAAAAAATATTATATGCAACCACGGGGAAAGAGAGAGAGACGCGCAAACTCCAAATATCCAGCAGACGTTAGGATCGGGATCGAACGCGCGACCTCCTGTATACCAGGCGAGGTAGTGAACATCTCCTAGCCACCGTGATGGTGATGAGAGAAAGAGGCACGCAAACTCCAAATATACAGCAGGCGTCAGGGTCGGGATAGAACCCACGGCCTCCTGTATACCAGGCGAGGTAGTTAACATCTCCTAGCCACCGTGGTGATGATGATGATGATGAGAAACGCAAACTCCATATATACAGCAGGCGTCAGGGTCGGGATCAAACCCACAACCTCCTGTATACCATGCGAGGTAGTCAACATCTCCTAGCCACCGTCATGATGATGAGAGACGCAAACTCCAAATAGACAGCAGGCGTCAGGGTCGGGATCAAACCCACGACCTCCTGTATACCAGGCGAGGTAGTCAACATCTCCTAGCCACCGTGATGATGATGAGAAACGCAAACTCCAAATATACATTCATAATAAAGGTTTTTGGGTGAGATCGCGTTATTTATAAATGTGTCATAACCCTCCACCACCCGACACGGCCAATCAACAAAAAAAATGTCACGTTGACAAAAGACAATTAGTTCACTCTTGAACACACCGGTGGGCTGAAGTAGTGAACTAATTGTCTTTTGTCAACGTGACACTTTTTTGCTGATTGGCCGTGTCGGGTGGTGGAGGGTTACGACACATTTATAAATAACGCGATCTAACCCAAAAACCTTTATTTTGAATAATATTGGTCGCGAAAGCCTACGTGTTAAACTGACTAAACTCCAAATATACAGCAGGCGTCAGGGTCGGGATCGGATCCACGACCTCCTGTATAGTAGGCGAGGTAGTCAACATCTCCTAGCCACTGTTGAGACACGTGAGCAGGCTCGGGCAGAACGCATCGTTCGAAGCGACGATGGCCAGCGGCCGAAACTAACGACGGCAGTGGCAGCCAAAGAAGAGGAACGCGCCAGAGGAGACGTCCACCGGGGAGATGGAGCGGTAAGACATCAGCTACTCGTGTACAGATAGGGGCTGGGTGGTTTGTAAGTACCTATGTAAGTTGACCTTCTTTTGCACCTCCGTACTAATCGGAGGTGCGGGGGAAGGACAACAAACGGAACACAAAACAACGTAGCTCGAAAGAAGTTGGTTTTCAACCGAAATGCGAAAGCTCCCGTGGCTTACGAATATATGAATGGAGAGCGTTCCAGACGGCCGCAGATTGTTACATCACGGCATTATGATAGACGATGCTGACGTGGGGAGGCCTTCATATTGCAATTGGGAGAGGTCATAATTCACGATGATCATAGGCATATTGAGTCTCTTCTTCCGTCAAATAAATGCACCCGCTGTTCATGTGCGGTGCCCTGAGGTTGCGGCGTCGCGTTTAGGCGCCGCAAAAGTCCACGTCGAATTGTAAATTGTAGGGGGATGAATGCTTTGCACCGCGGGGAGCATCCGTCAGAGCAGCGTGGACGGGGGAAGCGGCAAAGCTCCCACGCACCCATCCCGTCTGCAGCCAACCCGCAGAGCTGTCAGGGTCGATAAAACTATGAAACTCAATTTGTATTTATTTTACAAGGGTAAGGCCAACTGAGCTATTCTTTCAGAAAACGAACCTGGCGAACACAAATTGAAGAGCTCAACGCAGTGGCTTGTCTACGCGTGGGAATGCATCGCAGCAGCCAAAAACTCTGAACGCGTGGTGATGTTGATTCGAAATGCGGACGGAAAACTCCGAATGACCCGGAAAAAAAATCGACGCGACCACGCGGAGAGAGACACCGCAAACTCCAAATATACAGCAGGCGTCAGGGTCGGGGTCGAACCCACGACCCCCTGTATACCGGCCTAGGAATTGTTTGTTGTTGTAACGTTCTTACCCGCCCCGACTGGACATCTGTTAAAACAACTTTATAGCTCAACAGGTTCTTCCAGTACAAATACATATTCAGATTTTGAGGTAGTTAACGTCTCACCGCCGTGGCACCCCATAAACCCGGCACTGGCTGCAAAAAAACCCGTAACTTTACACCTACAGCGCTGGCACCACCGCCACCACCACCACCACCACACTCCAAACAGAGAGACAGGCAACGCACACATTCAGATTATAATGCGACGTGGAGGCCCCTCTGCCACTGCTGGTAGAGGGGCCTCCACTCGAGGGAGCTTGAGGCAGCGCCTCGAGATGGCTCCGTTACCGACACGGATGAAAATTGGCAAGGCGTAGCTTTGTACATTCGGGAAGGTCGTGGACCTGGCCTACAAATCCCGTGCCTTCCGTTTCAACGGCTCGGTAATGGCACCATCATTACGACTACAGTCACAACATCTCACAGTCGTACTCATGAGGAATGGGAGAAAATCCGGTGATGGGGGGGGGATGTCCGACACGCCGCACGTGATTAGAAAATCGAGCAAATCCTTTCACCCCCCCCAAAACTCCCCTCTGCTGACAGAACCATCCTGGGGCGAGCGCATCTTGCGGTGCCATTCCGCGCTCAGCGTACAGGTTAAAGGCGCAGCCCTGCAATTTATTTCTCGCACCACTGCTGCCTGTAGGGACCGCACAGGAAGAATCTAGATCGTGTTTGGCGTGTTTCTCCACGCTGACCAGACGTCTCGGAATATCTGGGAGTAGCCACACTTCAACCAAACTCACACAAGAGCTGCCCATTGACTTAACTGAGGCGTGCCCATTTGTACCCTCGTGCGGACAGAGGCGAGGAGGATTTAAGAAACTCGAACCGTTGTTTAAACTGCCCTTGGCGGGAGATTGAATATATTTGAAGGGAAACAAGACGCTCGGCCACTACTGAACATTTCTTATAAAAAATTAAACGTGTTGGAATTGAGCCCTTTTAGAAGCGCAAGCAATTACTTTTATCAGTTCGAATGTCAACAGCTGCTGTTAATAAAAATGATTTTTTTTCTTACCTGGCACGCGATCTCTCTTTAATTACGCCACGGTATTCCGCCGCGCTCAACCGCAGATTTCATTACGATTTTGAGACTTGCTCAGGCCCACCTGTGTGAAGCCAAACATCTGATCCGAGTCGTGGGCAAGAGTCAAACCGGCACGCAGGCAAGTGACAGGGGGAATGTCAAATGTCTACGCTCATCGTATAGCGAGGCTTGCAAATTCAAATTGGATCGCGTTTGACGGAGTAGATGTGGAGCGTTTTGGCTAAAAATGAAGAAGTGCATTTCAAGTTTCGCTCGGGTGTAATTCCAAGCACACTCCTCTCCGTGCTTCTTTGTGCAATTTTATTTTCTATTTTAACACCCAGTAGGAGGAGACTTTCGCGACCAATATTATCCATAGTTAGAGGTTGTTGAGGTTAGATCGTGTATATATAAATGTGTCGTTAAACCCGCCACCACCAGACGCAGCCAAATAGTAAAGGGTTGTCACGTTAACAAAACGTGGCAATTCGTTACTAGTTCAGCACACCGGTGTGTTGGAGAGTAAACCCAATTCAACATTTACAATTCAAATACGATGATTCGTCAGTAATTACAACTAGCATCATCAGGTGACAGCTAGCATCATCACGTTGTGGGTTTACTCTCCAACACACCGGTGTGCTGTACTGGTAACGAATTGGCCACGTTCTGTTTACGTGACTAACCTTACTAATTGGCTGTGTCGGGTGGTGGCGGGTTTAGCGACACATTTATATTTACGCGATCTAACCCAAAAACGTCTATTATGGATTTTTTTCCATTTTGTCAGTGTTTTTTATTTATTAGTTCCGTGTCGTTGCACTGATTGAGTGTTTCTTTAAGCGATACCGTTGCAGAGAACAGATGCAATTGATCAAATTTTAATGTTAAAGAAAGCACGTGGCCTTGGACAGAACACACCACCGCAAGGGATGATGGGTGATGGCCAAGACTGGTGATAGAATAGCAGCCAACGGAGGGAGCGCGTGTGAGAGGTCAGCCGCTGTGGAGATGGAGTGAGCACATCGGCTCCTACACAGGACATAGATTCTGGCATCGCGAGTCTTCGAGGGGTGGTGAGAATTGGGGGAGGCCTTCATCCAGCAGTGAATAGACCATGGGTGATGATGATTAATTTATATGTATTGACATTAGAGCTGCGCTAAAGACAGAAGGGTGTTCAGTAACTCACAAGAACTTTAGAATGAGCCATACATGAGGAGGGAATGCAATGCAAGCAATAACGCCTGCATTGGGTGGGAATAGGCGCTCACAATGTGTTACTACAATACATGGACATACAGCACTAATCAGCCGAGTGAGCAATAGCAGAATGACTCTGAGATATACAACATCAAGCCGTGGGAGGTCGCTCTTTCTTCTCTGCTGCCCTCTGCTGTTTGTCTGCTGAAACCAAAGACTAAATTCGCATTCGGACCTATCGACCGACACAGAGACGCACACAGAGACCCATACCCCCTCTCAAATATGACGTCACAAAGCTCTGCCCCCCCCCCTCCAAGAAAATAAAACATGCTTCAAATCGCTTTAAACTATTGTTATTGTAGTGCGTATTTAATGTGGCACTGCACTCTGATTTTGTCGGAGAAAATATTTATTCAAAAGTCTGTTTAATTAAGTAGAACGTGTTGTCTCTATTTATTTAAAGTTGCGCATTTTTATGTGAGGTCGCATTTCTCACCCCCCCTCCCCTCGTCACACATCGTCACAAATGTCTGACACGTCCCCCCCACCCCTAGATGCGTGACGTCATTTATGGACGGCCCCATAGATCCACACAGAGACCCACACAGAGATTCAGAGACTCACATGGAGGCCCACATGTTTCAGTCCAGGCTCAAATCATTCCCTTTTCCCTTGGCCCATGACTACCTACTTCAACTTCTCTTTCTGCACAACATGTCTATAAATCCACACTGGATTGCATCGTATATGCTTTTGCACTCACTCGCAAACAAATAATGCCTTTAATTCCATAGACTAACGCGGTTGAACGTGCGAACTTGCAGCAGCACCATTGAAGAGTTTTTTTTTTTAAAGGATGCGTGGTTGTTGTTGTTGTTGATGGTGAGCTCAAGTTGAAAAACACGTGATCACTCACATCCGTCCACTGCGGGATGAAGATCACCCCAATGCAGCAGTCTCCACTTGTCACGGGCCTGCAACGTAACCACGCGTCTCGTTCGGGAGGACCAATACTTCTGCCGTGGCTGATCATTACTTTAATGCGGCTGGCTCACACGAAATGTATTTCTCTAAGACGATGGTACTTTGCAAGCCTACTGGCTATCAACAAAGATTCGTTCATGAGGCCATTCATATATATACAGAAGAAGACAGACACATATTCTTAGTTTTTTCGGTAAAGTCACGTTGAAGAGAAACAACAAAATAACAAAATATATATAAAACAATAAAAATTCTCACGACGTTTCGACCATAACTCAAACGGTCATCATCAGGTGTGTCGGTTTGCATAAATTTATTTTTAAAACGGCACATTTATTTATTTATATAAAAATAACGTTTGCGTCACGCGCAGCGATTGGCTGTTTGCCAGGACTAGTCCATCTATTTTTTGAAAAGAGGAGGGGGGAGACGAAATTTGTTTTTATGTATGCTGTCTGAAAGCCACTGTAAGCGTGAACAATCAATCAAGAACTGAAATGATTTATCAAATCTTTCCAATGATTGCTAAGATAGAATCCATCTTCTCGGTTGAAATTGTCTCTGTGTTTGTATATGTGGATAGCCTCATGAACGAATCTCTCATGGAAGCCAGATGGCTTACAAAGAACCTCCGTCTTGGAAAAGTCAATGGCATGTGAGCCTACTGAATTAGAACAATGATCTGCTACGGCCGAGGTGTTGGTCCTACCGTGTTTAAGGTCTGCTTTATGTTCACGAATGCGGTCCGAGATATGGCGTTTGGTTTCTCCAATGTAACTACTACCACAGAGGCAACTTAGTTTGTAGACACCAGGGTATTGTATGTCCGGAATCACATCTTTTACAGACGGAACCAGATCACGGATTTTATGTAATGTGTTGAAACGGACCTGGATCTTGTGTTTATTCAAGATTTTGGAGATCTTTTTTGTGATCCCAGCAATGTAGGGTAAAGTGATGGTTTTGAAAGGCTCCTCAAGAGGGTTCTTCTTCATGGTTTGAGTGATAGCTTTGCGGATTGTATAGTCGGAGTAACCATTAGCCCTAAGAGCTTGGTGTACGTGCTTGAGTTCACTGCTTATGTGTTCCTGGTCGGATATGCATTGGGCTCTATGATACAGAGTCTTGATGAGAGAATTCTTCTGTGATGGATGGTGGTGGGAATCCGGTTTCAGATAAGCATCCATATGGGTAGCTTTCCTGTAGACAGAGTGGCTCATTGAACCATCAGGTCTCTTTTTAATTAGGACATCCAAAAAAGGTATCTTGCCATCTATTTCGACTTCCATGGTAAATCTGATGGCTGGGTGTATGGAATTGATGTGGTCGAAGAATTGGTCTAGAGCAGGCCGGCCATGTGGCCAGATGACAAAAGTGTCATCCACGTACCTCTTCCATAAGGTTGGGCGCAGAGTGGCAGTCTGGATGGCGTCAGTCTCAAATTTCTCCATGAAAATGTTAGCTATAACTGGAGAAAGGGGGGAGCCCATTGGGGTGCCCTCAGTTTGTTTGTAGAAAGTTCCATTCCAAGTGAAGTATGTATTGGTTAAACAGTGTCTCACCAGGGGGGGTACCTCAGTGTTTAGTCCTTGATGAACCAAGTCTTCAATGATTGCAATGGTGTCAGGTACAGGAACCTTGGTGAATAAGGAAACTACATCAAAACTGACAAGCAGGTCGTCTGGGGACAGGGAAATACCCTTGATTGTTGATACCAGGTGAGTAGAATTTTGTACCGCAGAGGTGGTCTTTCCAGTGAAAGGACGCAGGATTTCAGACAAAAAACGAGCTAGTTTGTAGGTGGGGGAGCTGATAGTAGAGACTATGGGACGAAGAGGTGTATCAACTTTATGTATTTTTGGTAAGCCGTATAATCTTGGTGGCCTGGCAGCAGAAGGTTTCAATAAAAACTGTTTAGATTGATCAATTAATGCGGTTGAATCAGAAATTATTTTGTTGGTTTGTGTGACGAGGCTGTTGGTGGGATCTCTTTTTATTTTTGTATAACTACCATCGTCGAGTAATTCTTTAATTTTGTTGTTGTATTCTATTTTATCCATGATAACAGTAGCATTGCCTTTGTCAGCTGAGAGAACTACAATATCATTCCTCTTTTTTAATTTATATAATTCAAAACGCTCATTTTTGCTGAGGTTGCTAGCTGGCATCTTAGCGTTTTTGAGGGTTGCAGCGATTTCAGATCTTGCTACGTCTGCAGCGATGTGACCCAGGCCCCTGAGAGCAACGTCTACTTGGGCAATTATATCATTAACTGGTATGTGTTTAGGTGTGACTGCAAAGTTTAGACCTTTAGCTAAAACGGATTTCAGACCATCGGAAATAGAACTGTTACTGCGATTAATTACGACTTTATTAACGTCTAACTTTTTGGTGTGTGGGTCCGGTCTTTTGTTGAATAGGAGGTTAAATTTGGAAATCAGGTTTTCCTTACATTTGGTCGACATAGTAGCAGCTGAAGAGGCAGTCATATTGTCTACATGTTCCCAATCCGATGTGGACATTATTGCCGTCAATGATAAGTGTGATTTGTAGAGTGTCTTGTCTAACTGATCTAGTTCTGTGCGTATAAGCTTAGCTCTTATCTCAGAAAAAATCAGACTTATACGCACAGAACTAGATCAGTTAGACAAGACACTCTACAAATCACACTTATCATTGACGGCAATAATGTCCACATCGGATTGGGAACATGTAGACAATATGACTGCCTCTTCAGCTGCTACTATGTCGACCAAATGTAAGGAAAACCTGATTTCCAAATTTAACCTCCTATTCAACAAAAGACCGGACCCACACACCAAAAAGTTAGACGTTAATAAAGTCGTAATTAATCGCAGTAACAGTTCTATTTCCGATGGTCTGAAATCCGTTTTAGCTAAAGGTCTAAACTTTGCAGTCACACCTAAACACATACCAGTTAATGATATAATTGCCCAAGTAGACGTTGCTCTCAGGGGCCTGGGTCACATCGCTGCAGACGTAGCAAGATCTGAAATCGCTGCAACCCTCAAAAACGCTAAGATGCCAGCTAGCAACCTCAGCAAAAATGAGCGTTTTGAATTATATAAATTAAAAAAGAGGAATGATATTGTAGTTCTCTCAGCTGACAAAGGCAATGCTACTGTTATCATGGATAAAATAGAATACAACAACAAAATTAAAGAATTACTCGACGATGGTAGTTATACAAAAATAAAAAGAGATCCCACCAACAGCCTCGTCACACAAACCAACAAAATAATTTCTGATTCAACCGCATTAATTGATCAATCTAAACAGTTTTTATTGAAACCTTCTGCTGCCAGGCCACCAAGATTATACGGCTTACCAAAAATACATAAAGTTGATACACCTCTTCGTCCCATAGTCTCTACTATCAGCTCCCCCACCTACAAACTAGCTCGTTTTTTGTCTGAAATCCTGCGTCCTTTCACTGGAAAGACCACCTCTGCGGTACAAAATTCTACTCACCTGGTATCAACAATCAAGGGTATTTCCCTGTCCCCAGACGACCTGCTTGTCAGTTTTGATGTAGTTTCCTTATTCACCAAGGTTCCTGTACCTGACACCATTGCAATCATTGAAGACTTGGTTCATCAAGGACTAAACACTGAGGTACCCCCCCTGGTGAGACACTGTTTAACCAATACATACTTCACTTGGAATGGAACTTTCTACAAACAAACTGAGGGCACCCCAATGGGCTCCCCCCTTTCTCCAGTTATAGCTAACATTTTCATGGAGAAATTTGAGACTGACGCCATCCAGACTGCCACTCTGCGCCCAACCTTATGGAAGAGGTACGTGGATGACACTTTTGTCATCTGGCCACATGGCCGGCCTGCTCTAGACCAATTCTTCGACCACATCAATTCCATACACCCAGCCATCAGATTTACCATGGAAGTCGAAATAGATGGCAAGATACCTTTTTTGGATGTCCTAATTAAAAAGAGACCTGATGGTTCAATGAGCCACTCTGTCTACAGGAAAGCTACCCATACGGATGCTTATCTGAAACCGGATTCCCACCACCATCCATCACAGAAGAATTCTCTCATCAAGACTCTGTATCATAGAGCCCAATGCATATCCGACCAGGAACACATAAGCAGTGAACTCAAGCACGTACACCAAGCTCTTAGGGCTAATGGTTACTCCGACTATACAATCCGCAAAGCTATCACTCAAACCATGAAGAAGAACCCTCTTGAGGAGCCTTTCAAAACCATCACTTTACCCTACATTGCTGGGATCACAAAAAAAAAAAGATCTCCAAAATCTTGAATAAACACAAGATCCAGGTCCGTTTCAACACATTACATAAAATCCGTGATCTGGTTCCGTCTGTAAAAGATGTGATTCCGGACATACAATACCCTGGTGTCTACAAACTAAGTTGCCTCTGTGGTAGTAGTTACATTGGAGAAACCAAACGCCATATCTCGGACCGCATTCGTGAACATAAAGCAGACCTTAAACACGGTAGGACCAACACCTCGGCCGTAGCAGATCATTGTTCTAATTCAGTAGGCTCACATGCCATTGACTTTTCCAAGACGGAGGTTCTTTGTAAGCCATCTGGCTTCCATGAGAGATTCGTTCATGAGGCTATCCACATATACAAACACAGAGACAATTTCAACCGAGAAGATGGATTCTATCTTAGCAATCATTGGAAAGATTTGATAAATCATTTCAGTTCTTGATTGATTGTTCACGCTTACAGTGGCTTTCAGACAGCATACATAAAAACAAATTTCGTCTCCCCCCTCCTCTTTTCAAAAAATAGATGGACTAGTCCTGGCAAACAGCCAATCGCTGCGTGTGACGCAAACGTTATTTTTATATAAATAAATAAATGTGCCTTTTAAAAATAAATTTATGCAAACCGACACACCTGATGATGACCGTTTGAGTTATGGTCGAAACGTCGTGAGAATTTTTATTGTTTTATATATATTTTGTTATTTTGTTGTTTCTCTTCAACGTGACTTTACCGAAAAAACTAAGAATATGAATTACTGCAGTCACGAAAGCTTTAAATCAAGACAGACACAATTTAAACCGAGAGGAGGGGGGCGGGGCGCGCGGTGGCGGGGGGCGGGGCGCGCGGTGGCGGGGGGCGGGGCGCGCGGTGGCGGGGGGCGGGGCGCGCGGTAGCGGGGGGCGGGGCGCTCCTCCATTTCCTGTTCGTCCGCAGCCATTTGTCGCCTGGCGTGCGGAGCTTCAGTGTCGAGTCGTAGGCGGCAATACCCATCGCGTTGAGAGTCGTGCGCTATCCGGAGCGATGTCTCAGGGCCCACGAGGTGGGTGTTGCAGTGCCCTGGTGTTTGCAGCGGTTGATTCGCGCGGGACTGCAGAGCGTGGAAACGCCGCTCACCGGACTGGTGCCAGGCCCGTTTGACTAGGCCGCAAACTCCAATTGGATTTCTCATTGAATTGAATGCCCCCCACCTCCACCAACTGTTCATTGGCATTACTTTGATATTACTTCGTTTGCGCTCACATAGGAATACAGCGCGTTCTTTATTGTGAGTGCCGCTGTTGACAATATATTGCCGTTGATGGTGCTGGGCGGCGTTGCTGTTTGTGATGTCAAGCCGTAGCTGCTTAGAACAACACTCAATGCGTTGTTGGTCAATGATAACCGCGTGGCCTTAAAACGCAGAGAACAGTCACCCTGACGGAAGTTTTCACGGCTCGATGAATGAGAAGTGCTCTTTAAAGCTACTCCTTTTGAGAGGGTCGCTTCCTTCGGGCGAGTAAAAAAATTGTGCGCGTTACAAATGAGCGTCATAGCCGTGGCGAGCGCTGCTAATTCGTTCACGGTACACACCGTCGACAATTTTGTTGAGTTTGTTGGTACGGTGTTTGAAATAGTTTAATACGCTCTTGTTTGAATGCATTCTTGGATTTCCGACATGTGTGTAATATTATCTCTCGTGTGTGTGCGTTTATTATGCAAGGTAACGCGAGGGGTCGGCCACAGAGAGGGTGAGTAACTCGATGAAGTTACTGATGCACGTCTTACATTGCATGTGTAGCGAGTGGTGAGTGTGCGTAGCGAGTGGGTTGGTGAGTAGTTTGAGTAGTGAGTGGGTGGTGAGTGTGTGTGTAGGGGCTGTTTTGGAGTTGGCATTCGGGACCGTTACGTAAGACTTGATTGCATTTCCACTGTTTTGCGGGGAGAGTAGTCTTGACCCCGTATTTAATCATGTGCTACGCTTTGTCAGTCTGTCAGAGCCAAGGAAGTGAGACACTGAACTCCAAATAAAACATTTTTTCAATGTCAACAATGTTTTTTTTCTCAAAAACCAGTCAATCCATATCTGGCCCTGGAGTGTGTCAACTGTGTGGTTCGTCTTCGTTCTCAGAGGCCCCATGAAGGGTTTTCGGAACCAGCCCGGGGAGCGCTTTCACGGGGGGCCTCTGGACAACCAGGGGGGTGGCCACAGGGGGGCACGGGGAGGCCGAGGCGAACCGTACTTCCAGGGTCGCCAGGGAGATAATCGTGGCTACGGTGGTGGTGGCGTAGGGGGGTACGGGCGGCGGAACGACGGCGATGGAGGACCTCCACGCGGATCGTATGGCAGAGGCCGTGGCGGATACAGCCGCGGTCCCTCTTATCCGGTGAGGGAGATGAAAACATATCCCTGTGATGTTCTGTGGGCCGTGGGTCCCAGACACCTTCGTTGTGTGGGGGGGGGGGGTGCTGGCTCCTTCTTACTTGCGTTGTGTTTAGTCGGGGCCGCAGGGCGGGCGACGCCCGGATGGCTCTGAGTATCAGCAGGACGAGTGGCAGGAGTGGAAGCGCCCATACCCCAACAAGCGGCGAGGCGACGAGTTTGTAGGAGGTCCGCCGAGCAAGGTGCCTCGCTGTGACTACGGGAAAGGTGAGAAGGGACTAGGTCGCCGTCGCCCAACGTCACCAATAGCCGACTTCCTGTTTTGGTGCTCGGCCGATACCTCCTAAAGGTCTCAAGTTAATGGAAGATGCAGCCCAAGAAGTGAAAAAGCCCCTATTTTGTTACGTGTCAAAAAAACATTCACAAGTGGGCATGAATGGGCGCTTGTGAATTTTTTTAATCAAATCATCCAGAATGTGCCCAATCTCCTTTGACTTGGCTGGTAATGTCACCACTGGCTCAGGAATGACCACGCAGTTATCTATGTATGTTGAACTTCATTGCCACCGTACATAGACAACCGTGTTAATCTGAGGTGAGCATTAGCCTATGCTCGTGATCTAATTTCACAATTCTATGTTATGCTGGATTTAGGGAAATGCCTAACCAAATCACTCGAAATGTGACCATTTTCATCTGATCTTGGAAGCTAAGCAGTTGAGCCTGGGTAATGTTTGATGGGTGACTACAATGCATAACACATTGTAGTTTGCTGCAGGGCTACATGATTGTCAGCAGAGGGCAATGCAGAAAAATCTATTGTTGCTTTGTACTCCCCGCCTTCACCAACCCACACTGACCAGCGTGGTGAAGTATGTTTGGTTAAACCCCATGACGTGCCCGGCACGGGGAAGCCGTCATACAAAAGTAGATTGACAAAAAGGGTTGCACGTGTCCGTAGCACTTTAACCCCTCCACCTGACATCTCCATGTGCCTGCCCAAGTCCTTAACTTGGTTTGCTCGAGCTCGCACACATTTGTTTTGGCTGTGTATTTCAGAGCTTGACTAGCCACTTTGTCAATGTGTGTTATTTCTGCTTAATGCAGGAGCTTGGGCCCAGATGAAGAGGGACATCATGCCTCAGTATCAACACAAAGCGAACCGGTAAGGCTCATGCTGGATGGTTGAAAGTAGTAAAAAGTGCAAATGTTAATGGGTGGTGGGAAAGCGTTATTTACGGGGGAGGGGGGGGACCACGAGAGATGGTGACAACATGCGGAGGCCTTCAGCCAGCAGTGGCTGGATCAGGGCTGATGCTAATGATAATCATTTAGAGTGAGCGTGAAAGCGTGGTGGTGATTTGGTTTTGACCGGTGTATGCCCACGCCACACCTGTAACCCAGGTTGCCCTTTTAAAAGAGGCAGTGATGTTGTTTCACGTGCCCCAGTGGGTTTACTTGTGCAGTGCGTCGTCTCAGATAGTGAAGAGTCGATCTCGTGGCGACCTCACAGCTTTCTCATACTGCCAGAGTCGCACTTGTTAAAAACAAGATGGATTAAGAATTTTCGTCTGAATTTAGCACACCCAATGTTCACGTTGACTCGGGCATGCCCCGTGCCTACATTATCTACACACATTCGCCACAGTACTTTACCTTGACACTACTAATTACACGGTTTTGGTTTTGTAAGTCAGAACCTTTACCCTCGGTTGCAGCTCGTTTGCCCACATCAACGTGTGCATTCACTAGTTTGCACACAGCAATGTAGGTCTGCTTTTCAGTGGTCATCTCTGCTCTTGTCTCCCTCCCAAATGTTTTTTTCATCCACCCCAATATACTGTTGTGGGCTCTCTTGGTTAGGGTAGCAATTGCTGCTCAAGCCAGAACCAGCTGGAGCCAGTCTTAATTAAAAACACGTGCAGATTGGCCTGTCAACCAATGAGAGCACTATCAATGTAATTACCCGTACAAGATGTTGTCTCATGCCCAATCAGAGCCCAGCAGCGTGACTGGGAGGCTCTGATTGGTGAGCTGCAAGTGGGCCTTCAATTGGGCACTGGCTGTCTCGGAGTAGGTTCTGGAATCTCGTGGTTAAATAAATAAATAAAGGATGCGACCGGCTGACGCTCCGTCCACTCCACGCAGGTATCTGCAGTTCTGCTCCCTGTGCACGTTCAACACCAACGACGACAAGGAGATGGACGCGCACATGGAGAGCCGCGAGCACAAGGCGTCGCTCAAGATGATCGACAAGGGGTTCCCGCAGGAGAAGAAGCTCTCCCTCTATCTGCACGTGCGGTTCACACGGGAGTGGGGCTGCCCGTTTTTAACGCGATCGGTGACATGGAGGGGTAATGGATACAGATACGTTGGGAGGCGGTTCGGCAGAGCTCGGTTGTGATGTTGACATCAGGCCCTGTCGCGTTGGGCGTGGCTTGTTGGGGGGGGTTTGGCTGCCATTTATCGGGAACCGAGTCATCATTCACTACAAAAGCAGTCGGTAGAAGTTCTTAAAATTTTTATTGACTTCATAGAATAATCATCGCAGCTTTAGTTTGGAGATATTGAGAGTAGCTATTTCGTTCCAGAACGTTGAGAGTTGCTGGGACGTGCTTGGGACGACCGAGCGATCGTGGTGACCGAGTCTGTGCTTCTGTGCTGGGCATGTTGTGCTTCACCAGGAGAAGATTAAGGTGCTGAACAAGAAAATCGTCATGAAAAAGGAGCAATGGGGGAAGGAGGCGGGGCACGCCTACACACCTGTCGATCCTCTCAAAGGTTTGTCCTGATTCAGTGATTTTTCAGGTAATTTTATTTTCGCGTACAGATGCTTGGACAATACCAGTTACCTGTGTATGGTTTATTTGTTTAGCTACGGGAGGAAAATCGGAGAATTCGGGGGGAAACCCCTTGCAGAACAGTAATGCGCCTGAGTCGGGAATCATACCCAGGTCCTTCTCGCTGTGAGGCCACAAGCGTCACCACTGCCGCCACCCTGACCTCCCGCGAACGCTCCGCTTTGTCGCTGACCACCCCCCCCCCACCCAGGCTTCTGGTTTCCGGACTGCATGCTGAGCATGAAGGTGCTGCGCTGCCCCTCGTGCCGCACTTACATCCCTGCCTTCGAGAAGGAGCTGCGCTCTCACCTCGAGTCCGCGCGTCACATCGCCAACGTCAAGGTAAGGGGTGGGGGGGGTGGCGCCATGATAGCGGGTGCAGCGCATCCCCTCGAGACAAACTATTTAGAGGGCCGTGTTTTATCGGCAACGGCGCCGCTCTGGCCTGAGCCGCTCGGCCGCTTCGAAAGACGCCACCGTGGAACCCCACGGTGGCTAGATGTTAACTACCTCGCCTGGTATGCAGGAGGTCGCCTGCATATTTGCAGTTTGCGTGTCTCTCTGCCCATGGTCGCGTGGATTTTTCTCCGGGGTCCTGACTAAATTGTGTCGGATCTCGGATACCAAGCGGTGTTTGTGCCTGGGGAAGTGCCTCGATAGGAAGACGACCGTGTATGACTGGCCCTATAGGCTGCTGCAGGTCTACGTGATGGGCAGCAGAATGGGTGGGGACAGTAGAGGCTGATCTCCACTCACTGAATTCCCAAGACCAAATCGCCTGCAAAGGTGCCTGATATCGTCTGATCTCTCAATCTTAAGCATCGTAGGCTGTAACACATTGGTCATAGGCCACAGCGCAACTAGGATGGAATCGGTTTTCACAAGAAACGAAACGTTGATAAGGAAATGCATGCCTCACCATCACGTGTCAAGCTCTAGTAATTGAAAATGCAATATATTTATGCACGTTACTAAAATTTATTTCCACAAAATGCCTGCTCTGTTCTAGTGAGTGCAGTTTTATCTTTAAAGTGTAACTAGGGGCTTCATTTCAATAAAAAAAAAATGTTCCCACCTGTGTACGTGGCTGATCCACACGTGGGGTTGTGTGTGTCGTTTCACCTCCAAAACTCACAATCAGGCATCTCTGGAGATGAAATTGAACAAAGTAAAGTACATTGCCAAGTGCGTGCTGACAAAACCCAACGACTTCAAGCGGTACGAAAAGTATTTGAAGGTAAGTGCATGCCTCCAACCCCTGACTGTCGCGTGGTGCCTCGAGCTTTACTGCATGGGAGGCACGGTATAAGCATTACATGTTCACATTTATTATTCATCTTATTTTCCTTTTACTCAGGAAAGCCTAAAGATTATTTTTTTTCGGGGCAGGGTCCTGCTAATGTTGCGTAAAGGGCGATGTTGTGAGTAATCTGCAGGTAATTTTGTCAGCATTGGGATATTTGGCCAATAGCGGTTTCACCGTGTGTGTGTGTTTATACTTGGCTTATGAGAGGAAAGCAGAGAACGCGGAGGGAGCCCAGCGCAGAACAGGGGGAGAACATAAACTCCACACAGAAAGGCGACCTGAGTTGGTAATCAAACTCAGGTGCAGCTTGCTGTGAGGCACAAGCGTTCCCACTGTGCCACCCTGCAGCCCAAAGTAGTCCCGTTCTCGTTGATGTCTCCCAGGTTTTAAGCAACCCTTTCGATCAATTTGACTTTAATAATAGCGTGTCCCTAATAGTAAGACAGCTTGAAACTAACCGTTAATTTATAATTGCATAATCTTTACAAGAGGTAACGCTACGCACCCGCCATAGACACAGTCGGAAAGAGCTCGTGCAGTGACGCTTTCAATGATGTTGAAAAGTGTTACGAAAATAATCGGTCCGTGATCTCCAAATGGGCTGGTCCGTTTTCCACAAGTCTTGAAGCTCAGTGGGACTCTCCCAAGTCAGAATAGTACAATGGTCCGGTTGTAGTTTTTCATCTTTACACGCTTTCTATTAACTCACTCTGTCTGTTGTTGTTGTCATTGTATCCTCAAATCTTGTAACTCAATTTTAACCCACTTCCCATTGTGGTATCGACTGCAAACTTGGTATACTTTTGTCATACTGATGACAATACTATATTATATCATACAAATAAAATTAAAAATATTTGTAAACAATCTTTTTTTATATGTTATATTTTGGCTTGGGTCTAATTGTCCACGCTCAACTGACGTTGGCTGTAAATCACCACGGTCCCTTACGTTATGGCAAGCTTCGGGGCCACTTCCTGGAGTCGTGGAGTTCTTACATTACTAGTAGGGTACATTTCATTAAAGCGTGTTTAAAAAAGTAAAAAAATATATTATTTAATGACTGCCTGCTTTTGTTGCGTGGAACTCTGTGCATTCTGACAAGTCTCGCCCCCCTCGCCTCCCTCCGCCACTGGGACGCAGGGGGAAGATGCTTTCTTGGATAACGATGACGAGGAGGGACTGGACAAGGAGGCTTCTCAGACATGGGGCGGTGGGGCCAAGTCAGAAGGCATGAAGAAGTCACAGGGTCCGTCGAAGAAATCCCAGGGTGCGTCCAAAGCGCAGGGTGCGTCCAAAGCGCAGGGTTCGCAGAAGACAGAGGGCAAGTCGGACAAAGAGAGCAGTGCCACTCCCACCTCCTCCGCTACGACCACGACGAAGAGCAGGCCGCAGGTGGTCAAGAAGGAGGCGGATGTCAAGAGCAGGCCGCAGGCGGTGAAGAAGGAGGTGGATGTCAAGAAGCAGAAGTCGGACGTGGGCGAGGAGGAGAAAGAACAGAACGTGGAGAAAGAGGAGAACGAACAGAAAGAGGAGCAGGGGGATGAGGAGGAGCAGCGGGAAGGAGAGGAGGTAGAGGGAGATGAGCACGAGGAAGAAGAGGAGCAGGGGGAGGAAGAAGAGGACGAGGAGGAGGAGCAGGGTGAAGACGAAGAGGGGGATCATGGGGAGGAGGATCAGGAAGACGAACAAGAGGAGGAGCAGATGGAGGAAGAAGCGGAGGGTGAGGAAGACGATTTAGAGGATTTGGAGGAGGTTGAGGATGATGCAGCTCAGGATGAGGCTTAGGGCCGAGAATCCCGTTGCTCGTGTGGCTCACTTTGGCCACGCCTCGTGCCACTCCCATGCGTGGAACAAAACACGGGGGCTGTCGAGTTGCATGGGCCGGTGATCTGCTGGACTGTTTGGCCACCAAGGAATATGCGGGGCCAGAGGTCAACCGTGGCTGCTGACCCAAGAAACTAACTATTTTTTATTTTACCAGGTAAGGCCCACTGAGCTATAGAGCTCTTTTTCAGAAGCGACCCGGCCACAAATGATGGCTCAAAAAAGGAGCTTATCTCGTGGAAATTTATAGCAGCCAAATGCTCTAAAACACGTGCTCCTGAACAGCGGCTGTGCACGATTTGCTTAGTGCTCGTAAATTCGGTCTCAAGTTCGGCTGCCGGCCCGGATATTATAGAGTACTTTGCTGACGCATCGTAAAGGTGGATTTTTTTTCGATTTTCAATAAATGCATTTTCTAAAATTGCCATGACTGGCGCACCTCGGTATTATATATGCATACATTTGGGTTGCGTTCTTTTAACGCTGAAACGAAAAATGAAAATCATATTGAAATGTATTTTCCCGTAATGTCCCATAATATAACCTAAGAAATGATTTTATGACCTAAAACTTTCTAAACAAGATTTTCATGCATAAATATGGATAACCATAACTGGACAGGTATTTAAAAAGAAACGGCGTACACTATCATTTATTAAACCAGAAGCTTGGTGCAAGCCGTGCAAGCTGATTGGTATGGGCAGGGTGGTTACTGGGAGGGTAAGGAAGGGGAATTCGGAGCGCACAGTCCAGAGCGTGGTGGAATGGACAACAGCTTCAAGTACCATGAGAGGTTTTAAGGGTTAGATCGCGTAAATATAAATGTTAAACCCGCCACCACCCGACAGCCAATTAGTAAGGTTTGTCATGTAAACAGAACATGCCAATTCGTTACTAGTACAGCAACACCGGTGTATTGTAGATTAAACCCACAACATTTGCAATTATAATACGATGTTTCGCCAGTAATTACGACAAGCATCATCAGGCGAAAGAATTGTGGAGAAATCGTGTTTCGTTAAATATGTAAATAATGATGTTGGTCACGAAAGCCTGCGTGTTCAGCTTGAACTACGCTTGTTAACAAGTGGTGAGGAAGCGCGGCGGCCAGGCACGTGGCCTGGAACGCTTTAAAATGCACGCACGGACAAACGACAACGTGCATTTAGTGTAGGTATTTTTTTTAGTAAAACGTGATTTATTTTTCTTCTATCTACGTGACTTTACTGAAAGACCCAGAGAGTATGAATTCCTGCAGTCACGAAAGCTTTAAGTCAAGATGTAGGTATTGTTTTTTTTCCCCCCAAAAAAATATTTAGAAATGTTTACCCTAGATGTTGGGTGCAGCCGCATACAAAAATAACTAAATTGAGGACTGAACGCCATCGCCGCCCGCCCAACAATTGACAACCGTACGCCACAGATCGAAAGTAATGGAGGTGTTGGTCTGGCCAATATTTACATTGACCTCGAGTCAGTCCCGCTCTCATCCTCGGACATGGTAAGGTGGACAAGCTGAGCACTGGCTATGCCCCAAACAACCTTGTGGCTTCTGCTGTGGTCTGAATTCAAATGGAGTTGGGAGAATGGCATCACATCCCTGAGAGGGCTGTGTGATTGGTGAATTCGGGGTTGCATCACTCAATGCATAATAAACGATGTAAAACATAGGCGTGCAATGTACGATTTCTGCATGTACGTGTGATGCCAAAATTGCCTTGGTAGTGGAAGGGAATTCTCATGTGTGCCATTGAGGTCTACATGTAATCATTCAAACGATGTGATATCAGTAAATATGTATGCATGCTGATAATTTGAGCGTGTGCCTTGATATATCTTGATTGCCATATTGGTGTCCGCACAATTGTCTAAAATCATATATAACCGTTTACAATGGATTAACCAATTGTGATTACATCTGCGGGTATAACATGTTGCAGCGGAAAAAACGTTGATTTTATGACGAACATGATAACGAACGAATCAAAAAGGAATTTACATAGCGCCTTAACCAATAATTAATAATGGTACTTATGAATGTAATGGTGGAATCATCGTAAATAGAATTAACGTATCGGGGTACAACCTGTATCTTTTATATTGAGCAGTTGGTTATAATCAGCACAAACTTTAAGTTGGCCTTGTTTATAAGAGAGTGGTGGAGTTCAGCGTGTTAATTTGCAGTGTAAACTGTGGCTTTGGTGCAGATTGAGTTTTACTAAGGGAGGTGATTTGGAACTTTGTAACTCGGGGAGGGGGGTGCCCCCTATGACGAGATGTAGGAAAGCCTTTAATGTAAAGGCGGTCATCCAAATAAGGGCATGCACGTTCACAGGTAGAATGAGGAGCAGGTGGGTGGAGCTAACGGCAACAGGGAGGCCCTCTAGTTTGAAGGGATTAGGTCCTCGAGTTGTGCTTAGGATCGGGTCAAAGGGCGGACCCGTCTCTCTTGTCCTGCGCTGACCCTGTCAGAATGACGGGACTCTTTTCGGCGAATAACAGGCACAAGCACACTTGGAAGTCGAGTGAGCGAGTGCCTGGTATCGATTCCCGAGAGACAGTTGGGTACGTGGGAGATCACTTGTCCTGATGAGGTGGTCTCCATGCTGGGTGATTCTCTCCAACTTCACAGCGGAAGCGCCGTGAAGTTTATCATTGGTGCCGAACGTAGCTTCTCCGTGCAGGGTTTAGCGCGCTGCATGCGGACACGACACGGCCCGCATGTTTGACCCGAGCAGCCGTGCGGGGGAGACGAACATTGAGTGCCACCACAAATCATTGCGCTGTTCGATTAGCTGTTGGACATACTGGACATCTGTGAAAAGAGGTTTAAAGCTCATCGGATTTCTCCAGTTTTCCATTTTCTGATGTAAGGTTGGCAGTGCAAGAGCGCCACCTCGTGGCTACTGCTCCAAATTCAGGGGAGAGGCACTGCACAGGGCTGACAATGCCAGCACTTCAACCCCACGAGGGCCAGCAGTAACCACGGGCGTAGCTTACGCCAGTGGTGAGCCCCGCAGAGGATACGCGAGTGTAATCCCTGTCTTCGACTGCCACTCCATTCGTTTCAACCACTGGCCATCAACACCTACCTTAAATCTTGACTTAAAAGCTTTCGTGACTGCAAGAATTCATATTCTTTGGGTCTTTCGGTAAAGTCACATAAGCTCAAAGAAAATAACAAAAAACTACGCTTCCATCGCAACACAAGCAGTTGTCATCAGGAAAAGGGGGATAGCCTTTAATGTGGCTGTTTTGGTGTGAGAAATTTAACCTGTTAATGTAAAATTGGAGAGCCGAAAATAACTAACATCGGAAGGTGGCAGGATGGGAACATCACAGACAGTTGACTTAAACTGGTTGATGACGAAAATAACTAATATCGGAAGGTCCTCACCAAGCCTGCTTATTTTGATCGGATGCTGTCTTTAAACTCTTTTCCAAGCGTGCATCAATTCCATGCTTGTGAACTTTTCAGTTTCATATTTAGTTCCTTAAAAGTCCACATACATGATCCTTGTCATAGGATTAAGCATTAACTAATCAATTTCATTAAAGTGGCCGAAAAAGTATACTTCACAGGGATTAGATTTTTCAGTTTTTATTGTTATTTTAACCTTGGATGGGAAATCTGCAAAAACTAAACACACCGTTAATCATCAGACATTTACAAATTCATTTAAAACTACCACGTGACACTTGCAATTAAAACGGCAAATGGGGGGCAGGGGGGGGGGGGAAGCCAGGTTATATGGCAGCCTCCGTAAAACACCAGGCAAATAATGACGGTCGCTTCTCCGCTGTGTATATGAATTACATTTTATTTCGGACAATTCGACCTCCCCCATTTCAGGCTCAGTTGGGAGTGGAAGCATTTGTTAAGCGTGGTGTGAAAAGCGCAAAAAAATGTACTGATAAAAAAAACTTCATAATTCCCCAGCAAGCAAAAAAAACCCATTGGGGCGAAACTTAAAATTGTACAAAGTGACTCGGACCCAGCACACACCGAATGAAAAGTCAAAATGGAAGATGGTAAATGCCTTTATATTAAAAAAATGCAATCATATCTATCAAGAGTTGAATGAAAAGTAAGAACAGGGAAACAGCCCTCAATTGGAATAGCACAATCAAGGGCGCTTAATTCACACACTTGCGTTTAAAAATGGCTCTCTAAGCAACGGCTTCAGACCAAGTAACAAAAAAACCTTGTCCTTTTTAATAAACCTTCCTTTGGGTGGCATTACATCCTCCGTCACTTAAATATTTTAAAAGATGTACTTTACGAACGTCAATCAAAGGTTTTACTTTGTATGCCTTTTCCCAATTTTCACAAAAAACTGGCGGCGATTATATACGGAGACGTGCGTCGCGCGTAAATGATGCTGCACATCTGCCATCACAGGGTCTTCGGGTTGGTTATCACGAGAAAACATGAAAAACAAAGAAGCTAGCCGGCCGTACACCTGCAATACACGGCGATAGAAACACGTACGTTTTCTCGGACAGAGCCCCACTGAAAATAGGTGGAATTCAAACAGCCGCCGCTGTTGCCCGAAAGCTTTACTTGCCAAGAACACCAACAACCACATTGTGAGAACTGCACGGGGAGGAAGGACGGGACGGACGGTTGCGGCCGGAGGGCTGCACACACACACACGGCTGGCGCGTGCTGCGGCGGAAGCGGCGTCGCCACGGTTGTGACCGTACAACGCTAATTCATGGTGCTCCCCCCCCCACCCCCCACGCTTTGAAGCTTAAATACGAGGGGCGAGGGAATAGTCGTCGGCACCACGTGCGCTCACTAAACATCGAGACATAGTTGACAAACTGCCTGACACAACTGCCGCTTCCGAGGCGATCGCTAAACGAGAAATGGTCCAACGCAACGAACATACGCACGCCCCTCCCTTCGCGACTGCCACAACTGCACTCGGTCATTCGGCCACAGACGTACTCTTTTTTTTAAGTATACAAGCCTTCTGGACAAGGCCACGTATTGCACGTCTCCTCTCTCGAGCTTGAAACCACGCACTACTGTGGGCATCGTCAGGCGTCGAAGTAACTTCACCCCGGTTAAGATTCCTCACTTTTAACGCCCGCGGCGACGAAAGCTCGCGAGAACAAACGCTCGACACGCGGCCGACCTCGGGAACGCCACGCCAGTGTTAACAAAGTGGCTAGGCAAAAAAAAAACCTGCACGCTCGGTTTATTCCTGTAAAGTTTCAACCAACTCTGTGTAACACTCCCCCCCCGCCCCCCAACTACTTGTGGGCAGCTCCCCAGCACACCCCCCCCCCGCCACGAGCGCACGCCACCCCCCCACTCTCCCTTTACTCATTCCCCTCGTCCTGCCCCTCCATGGCGCTGGCCCCCTCCGCTCCGTTCTCCCCTGGGTCCCCCTCGTTAAAGCCCTCGAGGGCAAAGCCTTCCGCCACCTCCTCGTCATCGCCAGGCCCCTCTGTCTTCACCACCTCTTCTTCCCCATCAGCGCCTCCTTGCTGGTGCTCGCCGGACTCCCCCGCAGCGGCGCCGTCCTCCTCGGTGGCCGCCCCCCCCTCCTCCTCCTCGCCGCCCTCCTCCATGTGGCTCTCATCGCCCTCGTCGCCGTGCCCGGCCTCCGCCTCGTCGTCGTCGTCGTCCTTGCCCACGTCTTCGTCCACGAAGGGGTCTTCGCCCTGCCGAGCAGAACGCCAGGAGAAACCGGAGACACACGGAATCGAGTTACGTCAACGAACGAAAACGTACAGATGCGTGGCGTTGCATTATCACATATCTCAGTTCCACTCAAAGCAGGGCAAACCCCAATCCTTTCCCGCCAACCTTGCTAAAGTAACATGCAACGCTAAAATTTAAACAAATTAAGCGCAGCATCAAATTGTACGCGATCAAATATTATCGCGACGTCAAACTTATGCCTATCAACTCGCTCCCGCTCGAGAAACTGCAGGTGGGCGAGATCTGGAATCGAACAGAGGATCTCAGCGGCAGCGGCTCAGCAGTGACCCGAGCCACCTGGCAACCTCAAGGGTAATGCTACTTTAAAGAACCGTTACAATCCTGACAGAACTGTGTGGTACGGAACATCTTGTAGTGGGCGAGTTGAATGCCCAATGCCCCTTGTAGGCTTGCGGGAGGGCCTTTTGTCCATAATGGCCCGTGGGCCGCACACACCGACTGGGGTTGAGAGAGGGGGAGGGAGGCAGGTACCGGCGTATTTTGGATCTCACCTTCTTGAAGCGCTCGTAGTAGACGGCGTTCTTCTGGCTCGTGACGACGGAGCGCGCAACGTGCACCATGTGCCGCTCGCTCACCTCGGTGTAGCCCTGCCAGGGGGGTGACGAGAGAATGTGCCATCGCCACCGCAATTATACCCAAGCGAAAGATGGGGAGGGACGTGGTTTAAATAAGAGTGGGCCATTACGTGCTCGAATCTCGGGCCAAATTTTCCGATTAACAGAAGATGTACACTGCAAATATTTCTCAACTGGCATCACACGTGGCAACATCACCAGAGAGCGTGAAACTACCGCAGAAACACAGCACGTTCGCGATCACCTTATGCTACAAGAACGGCACGGATAAGAAACGTACCATATAACGATTACGAAAAGCGGGAGACAAGACGCGTGGGCGTTGGTATGCGCTCGTTACCTGCTCCGCCTCGATGTGCATCATGGACTGCATGTGGCTTATGACGGGGCCCCGAGCCAGAGGGATGAACATCTTGCAGGCCAAGCATTGCACCACGGTGGCCTTGCGCATGCAGTCAGACAGCTCGATCCCTGGGCAGGGGGGGGGGGTAACAGCAGGCAACGACGCGTACGTTTAGAATAGGGGTGAGAAACACTTTTTCCTTACCGGGGGGGGGGGGGGGAGGGAAAACAGCACCTGGCCACGCACAGAGAGCCACCTGGTCACCTCTCATGACCCAACGCTTATTGGGGAAACGCAGGTGGCAGCCGTTAGCGGACTGCACTGCGAGTGCCATCCCGAGTCTGATTTCCAGCCACGGCTAACGTTGGTGACGAGTGATGTCTGAACCAACCGAGACACTCCCCCCCACCCCTTCCTTCCCTAACCCACACCCATTATTAGACTATACCTCATCACGCTGGTGAATAGGGGTTTGTGACAGTGGGGATGTTGTTTGACAAAGGTCAAACAACCATCACAGCGTGGCACTGGCCTTCACACAACCAGCAGTGGACTGAGAAGGGGCCATACACGTAGAGCGAGCGCCTTCGCAACCTTGCGGCTGAGAGTTCAAATCCTGGTCGAAGGTTTACTATTCATCAACCCTCGGGGATCGATAAAATGAGCAGCACTTTGTGCGGATGAACAGTGGTTGGCGCCAAGGAGAAACTCGCCCTCCAGTCTCTCCACAGGACAATGAGAATCTTCGCGAAGCCAGAGTCTGAAACGAGCGTATGGTAAAGCGTTCGAGTGTCCATGTGCAGTCCTACCATCCAAGGGATCCTTGAAATTGAATGGAGCGCTGTTGGCCTCCTCCCAGGCCTTCCTGCCAGCGGTAGTTTTCTTCACCTTTCTGAACAAATTCGCCTGGGGAGCAGAGCAACGCAGCCGACTTAAAGCCGTGGGCAGAGCGCACCGACACGACACCGGAATGCTTAATAATAGGGGTTTTCCCCTTTTTTCTGGCAACAAAACTGAAACCTTTTCTTACAAGGATTCATGTCTGCATTAACCACAATACCCGCAGTCAAAATGCAAACAAAAAACATACTATGATAATGTGGCATTGTCCTTGAAACTGATTGGTCCAGACCAAGGGACGGCCAAAGAAATCCGTCCCTTGGTCTGGGCCAATCAGTTTCAAGGACAATGCATATATTATCATAGTATGTTTTTTGTTTGCATTTTGACTGCGGGTATTGTGGTTAATGCAGGCATGAATCCTTGTAAAAAGGTTTCAGTTTTGTTGCCAGAAAAAAAGGGGAAAAACCCTATTATTATATTTTGGTACTGGCAAAGGAGGTCTAATGACCGGAATGTTTGTTACCCAGCAATCGGAAGAGGAACGCAGCGCCCCACATCGGGGTTGCGCTTTACACATGTTGTACTTCTTTTGCACCGTATGTAGCCAACTGTGCTAATCGGAGGTGCGGGAAACCAGTGAAGCAATCGCGCAGTGGAAGGGCTGCACCTTTATCTTTTACTTTACACCACCGCACCAATCGAAACGACGCGCGTGGGGAAACTCGCCTGCAGGAACGGCGCCACGAACTTGTCGTCGGGGAAGTGCTTCTGGACGATGGCGAGCACCTTCTCGTGCTCCTCACCCTCCAGATGCTTGGTGATCTCCTCCTCGTTGCTGCTTGAGTATTTGCACAGCGAGCAGTAGTACTTGAGTCTACAAAGAGATCGCGGCGCCGCATGTTAGCGCTGTCCACATTAGCGGCGGGCGGCATCTACCAGCACGCGAAATTAAAATTATTTTTTATTTTACCAGGTAGGGCCCACTGAGCTTTATAGCTCTTTTTCAGAAGTGACCTGGCCACAAACGATCGCTCAACCAAGTGGCTTACTCTAAACGCGTGTTTCTAAGTGTGAAGGGAAAAACTAGAGGACCCGCAGAAAAAGCCACGTTGCCACGGGGAGAGACACACGGCAAACTCCAAATATACAGGCGTCAGGATTTGGGATCGAACCCACGATCTCCTGTATACCAGACAAGGCAGTTAACATCTCACCACCACAAATTAAGGCAGCCAAATACTCTGCGGGGTGTTAAAAACTACAGCGTTTAGCGCCCCGACTTGATGAAGCTCTCGGGAAAACGTTGGACACCATGCCAAACACCACAGGCCGATAAAACATCACTGACCCTTACAGCACGACCACAGAAACCAATGTACTGAATGCCTAGGTTGTCAGAGGCAATATTATAATACCCGATTCATATTTTGATTAGGCTACGTAGTGGATCTGGCAATTTTTTTTGCACCAGAGTTTGTACGCATCACAAGTTAATCCGTCTGTATAATACTCAACGCTCTCTTGAGCTTTGAGCATTATCAAGTCCCAAGAATTATCAAGGCATCAAAGTGTCGGGTTCTTTGAATTTTTGCTAACTTTGGTGTGTGTGTATATATGCACCATGTGCACTAGCCCATTTAGATAACAATCTTGATTTGAAATTTAATTATGAAACTATAATCATTATTTCTGCGAAGCCCGATGATGTCACTATTTACATTGCGGTACATTTCCGGTAACATATCCTAATTCATAAAAATATTTTTTTTATACAGACATAATAGGAACCCAGAAGACTGATGCTCACTTTGTAAAAAAATCATCGAGATACATCTTTAAAATAACCTTAGTGAAATCTACTTTTTTAAATTTAACAATTTAGAGTTAACAATGAGGCTAAAAAGATCAAGACCATTGCCCGTCACATTCCTTAACAACAAACCCCGACTCTAGGTAATCCTTTGAAAAACGCTCAAAAGCCACCACCCCACCAAGATGATTTTCCGCACTAAATCTTCGCACACGTTGGGCTTAGCTCTAAGTAAAGCGGCCACCTGAAATTCAAAGCTCTGTGCGGTACAGCCACCGCCGATGTAAGCCGCGTGTGTGTGTTAGAGCAGGGCAGCTGCCTGGATTTTTAATAAACCGGTGGCTCACCTCTTGCTGGTTTTCTCCATCATTTTGACCTTACTGTCTTTTTTCTCTTCATTAGGAAAGCAAAAAAAACACAATTTAGGACAGTGTAGTTACACGAGCTGAGATTTTACACATTACAAATGATAAGTCTCAGGAAATATGAAACAGTAAAATCTGAAAAGGTTTTTACAATTAATGTGCGTTGGCTATACATATTGTTTACCAGTGTTTAATACACGGTCATATTGAAACTCGCTCTACATTGATTTATCGCAGATTATGATTGTCGTTAAACAACACTGAAGGTGATAATTTATAACCAACTGGAACTCAAGGAATTGAACATGATAATACAAATCTGGGTGCAGGTCTTACTTGACTTATCCTTATCGTGCTTAGCCACCTTCTTCTTGGTGCCACCCTGGTTGAAGTTCTTCCTCTTCAATGCTGGATTCATCATCCAGGGCATGCCTCCCCTCTGTGGAAACTAAATTCAGCAACACGTGCCTCAGAACGCGGAGACCGAAATGCACAGCAGCTCCACGCACAAAACATTTCACAAGCGTACCGCACATTTGGTCGGGCGGAAGCCACGCAGCCTCTAAAAAAAACACGCAATAAATGCAAACCATGCATTTTCCATGACTACACGCAAATTTTTTAAATGATTTAGCAGGTAAAGCTCAATGAGCTCTACAGCTCTTTTTCAGAAGTGACCTGGCCACAAATGATAGCTCAACAAAGTGGCTTATCACATGGATATTTATAGGAGCAAATATAGTCCCCAAAAGCATGTTTCTAAATGTGGAGGGAAAAACTGGAGAAAAATCCATGTGATCATGGGTCATGATCGAACCCATGACTTCCCGTATACCAGGCGAGGTAGTTAGCATCTCGCCACAATGGCCCAGTGGTGTATAATGCATGGTCAAGTGGTTCTAAGAAACAAAGTTGTATACGAGGCACCAACAAATCATCAGTTGGTCAATTAAAGTGGCTCTGTACGCTCATGAAGTGTTTGAATACGGTGTACATTCTGTACATATTTTCAGTTAAATCCTTTGAACAAAAAACAGTGAAGGCCTGTCCAACTGAAATGCAGGGCCTTTTTTACACTCACCACCATTTGCACTCATCGTTTTCCATTTGACACAGTGTGCATGATCGCATTCCTCGTGCATTCACACACACGCGCACGGATAGGTTATCTGTGTATGTGAAATATGCACAATGGTATAAGTTATCAGAGAGAGCGAGAGTCTCGCAATTAACTCATTAAAAGGCGGCTGAAGCTCAAAGCTGGCAGTGCTGCCAGTGAGCCTGGGCTGGTGGTACTTACGGGACGGCCCGGGAAGGGGTTAAATCCGAACCCTCTCCCCCCGCGGGGGTTTAACATCCCGGGAGGCGGGGGCCACATCCCGCGAGGGCCGCCACGGAAAGGGGGGCCCGGCGGCGTCGGCGGCCCCCCGCGCCTGCCAGGGTGGAACCCCCGGCCGTAGGGACCTTGCCACCCCCCCTGGCAGGGCGGGCCCCCCCACCATCCACCTCCTCCTCCGCCACCCTGGCCCGGCCACTCGGGGCCTTCGTTGGCCCAGCCGCCCTGGCCGCCCGGTGGGCCCCACCAGCCAGACTTGCCTCTGCCGGGGCCGCCTCGGCCACCCGCACCCCGGCCGGGCCCCCCTCCTCGACCGCCCACCCCAACGCGGCCTCCTCCACTGCCACCGTTGCCCCCGCCCATCCCACGGATGGCACCTCGGCCACCTCTGCTGGGGCTCTCGCGATCGCTGGGGCCAGACGAGAAGCTCGAAGCCCCATAATCCTGCTGCTGCTGCTGCACTTGCTGCTGCACCTGCTGCTGATTCTGCTGCGATTGGCCAAAACTGCTCTGCTGCTGGCCATACTGGCCCTGCTGTGTCCCATACTGGCCAGATTGTGTAAACTGCTCCTGTTGTTGCGGCTGTTGCTGCTGCGTTCCGTACTGGCTGTACTGCTCCGTCTGCCCATACTGGCTGGTCTGCCCATACCCGTAGTTAGAGGAATCAGCCCTGTGGAATGAGAGGAAGAAACAAGTGGAATTACACGACTTTTTAGAGCGATTGTGTAAACGCCAATCGCAGTGCATTGCCAACAAATCCACTGACATCTATTTTTACGTACATATAACACCTGCATTAGGTTTAAAGGTTGGTGAGCTGTGAACACAAATGACCAAATAATCTAAAAGCATGTAATTAAAATCCATCTTGAGAATTTAAGATTCCTTAATGTTTTGTTGAGCCATGAAATGAATTACGAGAAAATGCATTACACGGCCTAACACAAAAAAACCCACGTGTTAAGTCAAAAATGAATGTTTGTAAAGTACCACTTTGTTTAAATTTGATTTTAAGACAACAAAGTCCGCATTGGTTGAAGTATATATGGGTCTTTACTCCTATACATGTGTTTGCAATATAATGTCACTGACAATTTTGAAATTACATAACACGGTGCCAAATAAATAACTAAAATTTTGGCTAGAAAAGCACGCTTAAGTGCCCGAAAAGAAGCCTGCGGGGGTCAATAGCGCAAGTAAATTTTGTTTTAGTGCTCAACCTAAATCGCAAAACAATTTACTCATCAGAAAGGGTGCCACAGAAATTCGGAATAGAATATTTATACTTGAATCTGATGAGCTCTAAAGCTCTTTTCACAGATGTCCAGTAAAGGCAGGTTAGAACGTTATGACAATAAACCTGGCCAAAGGCGACTGCAAGATAGTAAGGTCCTGGACTGTTTCCAAGTGGATGTTTTGTGCCACGATTGAGCCTGTTCTGGACCAAAGTCCAAGGGTGCGTTAATGTCAAATGTCGGCTGTGGAAAGCATACGTGAATATTGATGCCATCGGTGACCCGGGAGGGAGGCGAGGGGTGTTGCAATGTAATTTCAGCATGATGGGCATGGTTAAGCAAGGTGCCGAACTTTAGGTATGCTCCCTAATGGGGCAAAAGTGTAATGATTCAAAATCAGTGTCGTTGAACGGCAAGACCAAATGCGCGAGTCTCGAAGGCCTACAACTTTTCTTTCTTTATAGCCTCATGTCAATTGACGGCAGGATGAGGCCTCGCCGTGCGTTGTCAGTCGGGGAAGTTGTGTGACCGTACTTCAACATGGTGGTTGGTAAGCGTGAGTCCCTGGACCGAAACTAAATTTGGCATGTTCAGTGCGATGTGCTAACCACTGCGCCACCACTTCACCCCCCGTTCAAATACACTTGATATTTCATCATTTGTCTACAGACTACAACAGACATGTAGTGGTTATCATGGTCACTTACCCGGTGTGCTGGGTGGGGTAGGCAGAGGTGGCAGCTAGAAAAACAAACAGGTTCGTTAGGCCCCTGCCAATAACTGCAACAACAAAAATGTGTATTTGCAATTGCCAAATACGTGTTTTAAGACGGAGTTACCATTACGAGTCAAATGATCTGCATGAAAGAACTGCTTCAAGGATGTCAATCAAGTCTTATGAAAAACATTTTAGCCACTGGTAAAAAAGAAAAATGCAAACAATGTAACTAACAGGCACTGCACATCTGGTGGCATGCATGAGGGGCTGGTAATAAAGAACACTGCACTAAGCCCATCATGTTATCAAACTGGTCTCTGCAAATACAGCAAGTTCAAAGGTGAGGCGACGGTCTAGAAATTGGTCATTAACATGCAGCCATCCCAAACGCAGAAAAGTAAATCGTTTTGAGGAGTAAATTAGCCCGTGGAATGGAAAGGAAATTGCATACACTGGTCGGCTGGTGTCCCATCAGACTTCAGCATGTTGACCACCTGCATTAAGAGGTTGGCTGCAGTTGAGCTGTTTTGTGCGCCTGAACCTGCAGGGCCTTGAGACCCAAACATGAGAAGGGGGCGAAGAAAGAAGAGAGGCTATACTCATCGTAAATAAAATGCGCTGCCTCAGTGAATTGCTGGTTATATATGAAATGGACAAATAATTCAGTGGTGTTTTACTACGGGGATGAAAACACTAATGCACTGACCGGCTCTTGCCCTTAACATCAGGATGCCAACGGAATTTTTAACAGGCCACACTCTGCTGTGGAGACTTGGCGACACAAAAGCCAATCCAGTGTTCGCCTGGTTATACGGAATGCCACTGGGATACATTTATTCAGAAGGTTCGTTGGGCAATAGATAATTTGATTATGGCAATGAAATTCACCAATAATTGTTTGACTCCTTATATCTGCATGTTTTCCCACGGTGCAAATGGAGTTAAAAGGCTTCATGGAAAATCCTGGCCCTGCGATATTGTAATTTTTTTTAGATGCAATGAAACCCCTCTACAATTAAAGATCTGCACAAAACAGAAGCTCCCAACTTTTACAATGGGCTACATCTGGTCATACATACGTAATCCCTATATCTACAAAATTAACATGCATATTCTACAGTTTCAAGCATGAGACTACACATTACTACGCTATTAAATGGTGCGTATTTAACTGCACTGCCAACATATCCACAACTCCCGGAATATAACACATTACACCCCAGGGCTAGCAATGATGGAAGACAATTCCCGATTCTCTTTGAAAACAAACCTTCACAAAGCTATGTTTGCATCATATTTAATGACAAAAAATTACGCAAACTCTAGGTCTTGTTGGGCAAACAGTCGTGTTAATATCTAGAGCATTTCTGTATACTCTCGGGTCTTCACAAAGCCATCTCTCGACATAACGCTTGCATGCGTGTTGGCTCGTAATGCTATTGTTGTAGGTATGGATGTCGCTAACAATTGGGTCAGGTTCATATTCCCTGCACCTGCTGGATGTGTCCACATGGCAATGAGCCAGCACTTCTGGGAGCAGCAATTCTTGCGTGTTATTGATTCGGATGAATGCATCTCGAGTGCAACCAATGTGACCAACTCCATCCACGGCGTCGGTCAATAAACGGAGTAAAAAAAACGATTCTGGAAATCTACTTTAGCCTTTCCAATGTCTGAAGTTTTTTTGCCAAAATGTGTTCCAAATCTATTGTCAAATGGTTAAACTTAGTTGCAAAAAAATGTTTAGCGACCAACTTCTTGTGTTACTTCGTACATCAGTGAAGGCAATAGTTGGGACGTAAATTTGTTCAGAATCGTTAACAAAAAGTTTGTTGCACGTGCAGTATTGCAGTGATTGGCTGAACGTGGCACCACTGGGGTCATCATGGCAATGCAATGAACATTCATTCTACATGGAATTTTTTATTTTTTTACGTGTGATGGCATGAGTATGTTTAACAACAGAAAAATGGACATCTACATTTGTAAAGGAAAATGAAACTAACCCTGATTATATTACTGTTGATTTTATTTGTATCTTATTTAGTGATGTACAACTGCTCCAATTGTTTGGTTTCTTGGGCAGGCTAAAGGTTCAAGTCCTTGTCTATATACATCCTGGGTTAGGCGAGGTGGGCGTCTACAAAAGGGGGTGAATGGGGGAGGGAAGAGAGCCTTCCTAGCCCGTACTCTAAGAATGAATCAAGACGTGCACTGACACTACACCGACTTGGTGTTAATATGTAACTGTTATGAATCAGAACCAATGGAAGTTGTAGCGTTAAACATGAGCTGCTGCACACAGTGCTTAAAGTAAAAAATGTTAAAACTTCAGCTAGTTTAAATTCTACGGACCATTTTTCTGCTTCTAATTTAATCCCTTCCAACCACCTAAGCCACAATTCCGGCAGCTACGACAACTTTAATGTTACTCGATGCATTTGCGACCGATGTCGTGAGGATCATTAATAGAGACGGCTGCAGATACTGCATCTTACACGTCGGTGTATTTGCGCTTTTAACATTTACCCAGGGCACCTGTGTTTGCGGAGGCGTTATCTGCTTGTCCATAACCGTATCCGGCGGTGTTGTAATTGTAACCATCCGTAGGCCTCTCGGAAGAGTAACTGGACGCCGCTTGCCTTGAGTCGCCAGTGAACTGGTTATTACTTGTGTTAAATGAATCTAAGGTAGGCCGCACCATACAACGAGAGGAATATATAAATCGTATATATTAGCAATGCAGATATTGAAATACACACCTATAAATACAGATAACATATATAGCCGAGACTACTGTCCCCGCATAATTGTGGCAAGAAAAGCAGTCTTAAGTACTATTTTCCTAACCGCTCAACCCTAAGGGGAAAACTATATCAATGGCGTTAATATTTTTAACTAAAAACTATGGAATGTCTTTGGACAAAAATCTGCTTTATGATTGGCCAAAAATCAATGAGCGCCGTAGCGTTCATACTCCCGTTGCTTTTCCCGCATTTGCGGGCACAGTAGTCACTTCCTAAACACTGCACATTACATAAGTACTAATACAGGATAAATAAACACACAACACGTTTTTTTCTCAGAGGTGTTTTCAATCCTATCTTTAAACGTCGCATCTCTACGTTTCCTGCTCTGCCGTGTGGCGTGCCTAGCACACGCCGATCTCCTGCGAACATAACCTCAACTATAATTAATCCCTTTCCAAGCTGTTCGAGATGCGTATGTACCCCCCTCCTTTGTCACACGGTATTCTATCGACCGTTTATACATCGTGGCCCGATGGAATTGAAGCTTATCGGTAGACATTCGAAAGCACCGTTTGCGACTTAGCATTTAAAATGCGTTAATTCATACTTTGGCAAACGTTAGGCCTCGCGCAAGGAGAATGATGCGACTTGCAGCAATGAGATGTGAAATAATAAAACAATGGAACAGCAGAGTACTGCGTTTGGAAACTAATGATACAAAAAATACAGTTCAAGCAATCGCTTCTTACTCGCCCCATCTCCAATGCATTGTTTAACGTGACGACCCGATGGTCAAATAAACGCGGGCTGGGTATTCAAATTCGGGACCAATATCCTGCTTGTCCACAACAATGAGACGCATCTCATTTTAAGCTTTTAAACCTCCGGAGCAGATGTATCAAATTACTTCAAGAGCCTGGTTTTTTTTACACATCTGCGCGGTCAAAAAAAAACATTGTTTTCCCATTGACTGTACCCGGCGACCTAAGCTCCATCTTAAAAACACAAGCACCGAAGCAATTAATAAACACCGCCACCACACGACCAATGTTGTATTATAATGCACGGTGCACACTTTATGGTCGTGTGATTTTGTACTATTCGGTTCAAAGTCCAAGGTATCGTCGATACCAAGGGCGGCCCTGCCGTAGGCCATGACGACCCCCCCCCCATCTCGCGCTCATGCAGCGCGACTCTTGTTTAATCGACGCAAAGTCGCGTTCGTTTTCCTCGCAACTCTCCTACACGCCTCGCTAGCTCACTCGCAAAGGCAACACTGGCGCTGTAGAGTCGCGAAACGTGCATTAACGTTGTTCTAAAATACGCGTTAAAGGGACGCAACGCGCGCAGCCTGAACCAGGCCCAGGCCTCGCATCACCGCGCTCAAAACCGACGACACATTCACCACGAACGGCGCATAAAAGCGACCAGTTTTTTTTAACTCTACCGGCATTTAAAAAACACTCGTTCTTGCGAAGGCCGATCGGCTTGAACGATAGTGAATGCGCGGTATATATTTTGTTTGTGTGCGTTTGTACCCTGGTAAGAAAACGACATGGCTGGTGCTGGCCTTGTCCACCCCCGCGAGCAGGAAACGCGCGCGGGACGCCGCTCAAACGCCAGCAAAGTGAGATTCCAAAACTCAAAACGCCCCGAGGGCAGCGCCGCCACGTGGGCTGGACGATGATTGCGAGGCGTTGTCCTATGTAAAAGCGCCTCCAAGGCGTTTTGCTTTTACGTTGAGCCCACGCTCAATCGCCCTGGTCGGGATCAACGTGCGTGACTGCGAATCCCCTGCTCGTGCCAATTCAGCGATTTAACCTCTAGATGTAATTTCGTAGCACGCATAGGTGACGAATGCTTTAAAAAAATTGCAATTACATAATTAATGCTGTACTTGGAAATGTAACCCCGATTGCCAGGTGTTGCCTTGCTCACTTAAAGTTATACTTAAATTCATTCCATCCAATAACTGTCAGTGTTTTTGTCATTGTAAGACGAATTGATTTTCCGAATGAATGGGGCTCTGAACTTACACGTGGGGCATCTTTTGTCAACGCGCTGCCGGGCAGGGAGGGCTCTCAACACGTCTCGACGAGTGGTGGTGGGGGAGGGGTGGTGGGGGAGGGGGGGCGGTTTATGTTGACCATACTTCACCGCGCCGGTCACTGGCGAGTTGGTGAAGGCGGGGAGGTAGAGTTGGGGCAGCATGAAAGTGCTGTCGTAATTTAATTGTCGTTGATGCATCGTCCTCTGCTACCCAAAACCCGCCAGTATCTCTCTGCATTATATAATCAAAATAATATATAATCACAGAAGCAGTGCTTCGTGGAGACACTCCGAGGCTGCCTTCAATTTCACCGACTCTCATCAGGACGCGGCCCAACTAAACCAATGCCATTGCCTAAACACCTAATGCTGTACCATTTGTTTTCCCTCTTAAGATAAATCAATTGTTGAATTGAACAGCCGCGTTCCCCAGCTTCGGCAACCCACGCTGCCGCAGAGTGGTGAAGTATGGTCGAATGTCCACGCGGCGTGGAAAGGGCACCTTGTCTAGCAGTAGATTGACACGGTGTTTGTGCACTTACAATGTGCAGTTGGTGCTCTCGGTGGTGAAAGCACAACGGGGTCAGTCTCGGAAGGATGTTGGGAAAGATGGCAAGTGGCAGTAACTTGTTGCCTCGACTTTTTAAGTTAGGGATAGGGGGGGGGGTCAATGCAGTGACATGATGAAGCAAGTTTAAGATTGGGCAGGATGGAGGAAGTTTAAACCAAGGGCCGATCATTTTGGAGTTGGCCAAACCTCCCGATATCGGGCCACAGAGCTCGGGCAATTGTTGGCACTGGTTTTGGCCGACTTTACACTCATCTTTGGTTTTCTACATAGACTTATTTGTGCGCGTTAACGAAAAACTTGCACGCATGATAACATGTGTGTATTGTGGAGAGGATGAGGGTATTATTTACTGGCTCTCGGCCTCTAACATGAGGCTGCCGAAAATCATCCGGTTAAACGGAACGCTAATGAAACTCAAGTTTAAAGTTGATTTTGTTTAACCAGGTGATTAGCACCTCAGATGAGCACGGTTGGCTATGTACGGTACGAAAGAAGCTCAACTTACAGAACCAAAAAGAGCAATTTATCTGGAAGAGTGAATTGGGTCACCAGAATGACAAACACAATTGTTTTTCTTTAAACAATAATTGAAAGGGCCACTTGTGACAAATTGTAAATTTTAATACAGCAAAGAAGCACCTATTTATTCGCCTGATTCCACAGACACACACTTCATTTTGACATGTCTTACCAAGTTATTAGCCTTTGACCAAATTATGCCAAATGCACCCGATCAGGTATCAGATGCTCAGCAGCGCTGAGCCTGGATAGTGCTTGGATAGACAGCCCACCATGCATAATGGGTGATACAGGCTGCTGGGCAAAGTGATGGCCACGTCATTAGGCACAGACCCTGTTTTCACTATTCTAAATGAGCAAGGAATACACTTGACGTTTTATGCAAGCCCATTTTTTTATTTTATTAGGCAACACTTTCAAATGTCATTTTGTCCACGGAATCCACATTAATGTAACAGTTCCGTAACGTGCATACAAAACAGGTTTTGCAATTAAAGACTTGGAAGGCAAACACCTCTTTCAAAAGAGTGCAACGTTTTGTCCAGTAATTTAACCCTAGGTTAACAAAACCTTAAACTGACCTCACAACATGATATTCAATAGTTCCGTACTTGTATAAAATTAAAACAGCACACTATGTTTTCGCAAATAAGATAGATCTATAAAAGATTGGTTAAATTAATTCAATGGCTTAGCTTAATTACTTAACTATCAACTTCACATTTTGAGGCAAGTATAATTTATCTCTTATTCAAGGCAAACCGATTTTTACGTGACGAATTTTGTTTATTGGCTATGTGCGGTACTGCAAATCAGTGACAGACAAAACGCACCGCCGATGAGCACGGTTGGCTTTGCACGATACGAAAGAAGTTCAACGGACATACTTAGCAAATGTAGGTTTCCACAATGGCTGTGCAGTACATCAACTCCAGATTGTGAATTTAATACGTTTCTAAACATGTAATTTAAACATACACCTTGAGCATGCAAATGACAAAATGTTCCCCATTCACCAAAATAGGCCAAGCATCATTGCATTGGTAGACCATTTGTGCTTCATCAATGGAACATGTGAACCTTATAAATTTCTTAATAAAATTTGAGTGACAGATTAGTCCCAGAAAGGCGTTACGTTTCAAAGCAAATATATAAATTGACGGCGGAGTGGCAAGTTGCTCGCTGCTCTGTGAACTCAGTGGCCCGAGCCTGTTTCCCAACCAAGGCTAAAATCAGCGGCGGCCGATATCCGAACTGCTCCTGAGCAAACCCCTTCACCAATCCGCACTGACCAGATTGGTGAAGAATGGTCAAATTACCTCTGTGCTAGACATGGTGTGAAAAGGTCATCTTCATCCAGCAGTGCAACGGTAAAAGGGCTGTTAATGTTATTATGCTTGTTTTTACCCAGAAAGCCTCACTGAGCCTCACTCATGACTCCTTTTTCCAGGAGGTTCCTGACAAATTTCAGAGTAGGGGGTGATGATTGCTATGTAGATTCCAATTTAGTAATTTGTGGGTTATTTTTCATATTTGTGAATTCTGGACTATGACGCCGGCAAACATTGGCCTACTCTTTCAAATGACGTAACGGGATCTTTTAACGTTTACTGTGAAAGAAGACACGTATTTTACGGTTAATATACCCGCAGTATTAATCAGGGCAAACGCGCTACCGGTTGGCCACTCCCTGTAAATACTGTCCACCTAATGGCATAGCTACATGAAGCATAGTCCGCTGCACAACTTACAATACAAACACAGCTACCTGGCTTTTTGTGCATCTGTTTAAGCAAAAAAACACCTTCTGGTGTGAACAATTTACAACTATTGTTCAGCAAAACAGTAGCAAATCCCAACTTATCTAGAAGCAGTCCTTCATAAATATACCATTTAACCCTGCAAAACCACAACAGACGTGTAAAAACAAGTAGCACACAATCCTACTCCTGCATCAAGCACGTGTAATGACGTGCCGTCACCAATTACAAGCGTCGTAGTATTTACACGTTCTTGCAAAATGGTCAGTCGACACTGGTGTATTTCTGGAATCATTTCGCAGTCACGTAGCTCTTACATGGAATGACAAAAAAAATACGGGGTCTTGCTGTATGACCCTGTGTCGAATGACCCTGTGTCGAATGACCGTGTCGAATGACCCTGTGTCGAATGACCCCGTGTCACCGTCACTATCAGACGTGAGCTCTCGTGTTTTGTCTTGTTTACTCAAATCTCTTTCAATTGTACCCACAATTTACCAATAAATAACTTCCCCGACACAACTATGGTTTATGTAGAATCTCCATTGCGAATAAAATGCATTAATCTCAATGGGCTTTTAGTGGATATTCTCATAAGAAAAGTCTGAATTCTATGTGTTGGAATTGAAACGAGACATTATCAGTGTGACATTGAAAGGCTTCCTACCGTTTTTTTAGAGACCAGAAAGAAAAAAAGGTACCAAAATTACGAATAACCCCATCAGCTCTCGATTTGATTTAACCTGTTAGAAAATTCCACACTCCCCTTAATTCTCACACATTTAGACTCATGTTTGGCAACACATTATAAGCCGCATGACGAAAGTGTTGCAAATAATAAGGGAGCCAAGCAAAGTGACTGCACAGATTGTTCAGCAAAACAGGCAAATGACCAAGGTGAAGCTAATTATAATGGGTGTTCGCGAAGTCAATCAACACCTAAAAATCATCCGCTACAGCTTTACGAACATCCTCCATTTTTCATGTGCGCTGGCAGTGGTAAGCAAGCCCAAATAACAAAAACTAATCAAATTCGTCAATGACCCAGTGCTTAAAGTAAACATTTAATATAATAGCCGACTGTTGAAAGGCCTTAAAAAGAAGGGCCATTGCCCAAACACGTCTTCCCTAAACCATATATATTTTCCTTTAATGGCAGTCTTATTAAGAAGTGTGTACCTGCATGAACAACAACCGCAGGGATTGGAAACTCCAAGCATTAAGGTCCCAGGCGAAGTCAAACGGCACCCTTGCCGACCACTCAACAGAGCGAGAGAGATAATGGTGCTCTTTCAACTGTACTACTGTGTGTAGGCTGCGAGCTCTTGCGATCACTACCAAACGCCAGCACCCATAACACTGTCACGTACAGTTAACTCTCAATTATCTGTGGGTGGAATATCCGGGTTTGCGGGTCAACAGTGCTTGCAAAAAAACCCATACATTAGATATCTTTACACACGCCAGTTCGATTAATTACGAGTCGCTCCCTCACTCGTCGAAGGTCAGCGACCCGGTGCCCACAAACAGGTTGGTAAGTAAACGGGCAACATGTTCTATATCTTCACCCCCATCCTACGTAGTAAGACAAATCATTTGCATAGCCTCCCTAACCTATTTTTTTTGCATTCGTTTTTTAGTTTCATCCTGGGCACCCCTCCAAAAATTAACCTTGATAATCAAACGGTGGTCATTTTAATCAATCTGCACCAAAGTAAAAGTTGATTCCCTTACCTTTCACAGACCTCGCTCGTTGAACAATAACAATCATCCTATTAAATAGACCTATATAAAAGCGAACGTCGGATGCCGTTACGGGAGCGTTCGAGCGCGGTTCTAGCGCAGGACGCGACCGCCGCGAACAGGCAAAACCTGCGCGGGGCACCCGCTGGCGCCGCGCTACGTGTGCACCCGCCGCTTGTCTTCGAAGAGGCTGCGCACGAGGTAGACCTGCAGTGCCGAGACTCCCATGAGCGCCAGCACGCTGGCCGCCGACCACAGGTTCACGCGCGCCAGGTTGCTCTCCTGCAGATTGCGGTCGCGCGCCTCGAACGCACGCAGCACCGTCTGGATCTGGTGGCTCCGCGAGAGTCGGGCCTTCACGCTGTTCAGAGACTCCTGCGGAGGGAACGCAGGGCGAGCCGTTAGTGGCGGTGCTGGGCGACACAAGCGACCGTTAGTTTGTTGTCCTTCCCGCGCACCTCCAATAAGCACGGTTGGCTACGTACGGCGCAAAATAAGTTCAGCATACACATGTACATACGTAGGACGTCGATACTGGCATCCAGGTCGTATTACGTGTGTATGGAACGACCATGAAGGATGTCAGTGTAGAGTCGTGGGTCTTGTTGGATGGATATAAAATACATCCCCCATGCCCGATGGCGCATGTACCGTCTCCCTAGTTTGGCTATTATCAGGCTATAAGGCAATGTGAGGTACTGGGTTCAGCTTGATGGTAGGCCTCCCCTTGCATTAACTTTCTTGATAAATCCTACCCCTTTTATTTTTTTTTTAATTAAACATATTCCTTGTCGAGGTGTCTGACACCCAAATGGGCTAAAAACAACAATAAAGGTTTCCATGACCCACTAAATGTTACAAAAAATCTCTCTTTAGCAAGGCGACTTTCCTCCCTGGTCCTCCATGATCACCACATTTCTTCATAAGGTATGTGTGTGGAGGGTCGAGCCGCTCAGCTGTGAGGCATTTCCGATGCTGATGACCCTAAACCAACGCGATCCCTGCTCCGAGATGAAAAGCTTTCCTGGTGTCGCCTCAGTGGGTGGTCACACTCGGGGGATTTTTTTACGTCAAGGTACCGCAACACTACGACGACGTCGCTTAAAGGTATCTCATGGGTAGCTCTGTGATATCTGCTTCCGTGGGCCATTCTAAATAGCACAATCGGGACAAAACTGGGGAAAAAATTACAAAAAAAACAACACCGAGATGTAGGTTCGTGGATGTCATACTTGTACAGGAACAGAAACGATGGGAGATATTTTAAGATCTCCAACAGCTCTTGATTTCATCATTATCACCACCATGTCTTCCGCAGCCAGAGTGACTTGTACGTGTACATAACGTTCAGAGCTGCCCTGCCCGGTCGCACCTGCAGGTCCTCCAGCTTCATGCCGATGAGGTGGTCGGCTGAGATGGCGTCCATCCACTCGGGCCGCTCCTCCTCGGGTTGCATGTGGTCGAGCAGGATCTCGAAGAAGATCAGCTTCTCCGAGATGTGGCTGAAGCTGTTGTCGAAGCAAATCTCATAGTCCCCCTCCTCCTTGACGTCTACGCTGTCAACGGGAGAAAAACAAAACCAAATGATCATGCGCGTGCATGGATTCCGTAACGCTTTCCAACATGCGTTTGTCGCCAAGTATTTAATTTGCAGTAGCAACGACAGCTTCCGAGCCGCACAATGAGCTGACGTCAGATGCGATCATCGGGAAGGGAGGCAGAGTATTGTGACGTTATCACCTTGGTGGACAAGGCTTAACCCTTTAAGCGATTGTTTTAATCCCCAAGTCAGGACTAACCTTTTGATCAATTTGGCCGGTTTAATATTGGGCAGATTCCTAATAATACAACTTTTTACTCAAATTATATTTTATACCCAATCATCTTTACAATAATTATTGGTACCCTATGCTACGGACAGAAAGAGCATGTAGATAATGCATTAGCTATTTATAGCTTATTTGGAAAGCGTACAAAATGTGGTATTTCCATTTTGTGCACTTGGCTCAGCACAATGTGAGTGACTGGTTGGTTTGAAGTCTGATTAAACTATAATTCAACCAACTGAGGTAGATAAAATAATTATTTTACAGTACCCTGTGGACTGTGGATGATAAAAGGTTTAACAACACGAATAAAAAGCACACGTTGCTATAGTAACCCAATTCATCTTGGTAACCCAGCTCACTTACTAAGACTATCCTGTTGCCTTGAATTTTCAACTGGTTAAAAAAGAAACGTGAAACTTGAAACTAAAGGTCTTCTTGACCAATGTTTTCCAATAGTATTTGTTCAAACATGCTTAAAATAAACTCCTATTTGTTTAAGCAGGCGCTTAAACAAATACTAATGGATTAAAGTAATGTTAATATTAAGCCGTGAAACAGACGCTTGTCCATTTATTACAATGTACAACTTATCATGGGTCTGTAAATCTTCCAATCACTGTCTCTTTGTTGCAATATTCTCCATGGTATAATTTGCTAAGTACTATCAGTGGCTTTCTATGGAATGGCACTTACCACACTGCTTTTGTATAAGTACTGGACTTGAGGCTCAAAATGATTAGCCCAATGAGATCCCCAATAAGCATGCATAGATCTATGCAGATTCACTTTAATGAGCCACTCATTATGAGACTAGTTAACATTATCAACTTTAACAGCAAACACACCGTGAGCAAAGGCAGGGTATTAAGCCTAATGTTTGCTTTTATAAGGCACTAAATGCTAATAAAAAACTCTTCCTCCGAGAGTAACATTTTTCATGAACACTTTCAGGAGTGAGGTGGAGCCATAATAAAAAAGCAGTGGCGTAGCTCTCGAGTGTGCAGGCTGTGTAACTGCACTGGGGCCCTTGCATCAGAAGGGCCCAAGTTCCAAGTTTTCCTCCACATTTAGAATCAACGTGCGTTTACAGTATTTGGCTGCTATACATTTTCACGTGATGGGCCACTTCGTTGAGCTATAATTTGTGGCCAGGTCGCTTCTGAAAAACAGCTACATAGCACAGTGGGTTCTCACCCAGTAAGTAAGAAAAACTATCAGGGAGGAAATTGGGACAGGGCTGGCCTCATTTAAATTATTATCCTGGGGCCCATGTCAACCACGCTAACAACCGCTGAGAAAAAAAAACGCTCCTCGTGTAGCCTTTCGAAATGTTGACCATGTTAAATGACCTCTTAGCAAAAGATGGACTCGGAATATACAACTTGATCAAAAGCAAACATTTTTTTAAAAGGACACCTGTGCACCCCATCTCCCTGGCGGTGTTCGGCCAACAGAACGGTCCCAGAGGGCGCCGTGACCGTGAAGTCCACGTCAAGCTCCCCGCCATCGATCACCTGTCCTCACCACGGCAGCCAGAGCATCGCCAGAGGGGACGGAGAGGGGGAGTCACATCAGCATGGCAGGTGTCCAATGTGAAGACGAAATGTGGCCAGAAACTTAACATAAAGTCAAGCCACGGTTGGAAGAAATTGATGCATCATTCAAAGTATGTATGTACTGTATATGGAACTTCCTTCGCACCGTACGTAGCCAGCTGTGCCAATCGTTGAACATTCTGACTCAATGTTGACGTTGTTCAAACGACCTTTTAAACCTGAGCCAGTGTTCAAAATATGTATCAAAGTTGAGACCAAAGTTGTTAAAGGTCATCCTAAATCTGGCCCAACGTTCAAAACATGAGCAACACACCAAAGCTGACCAAAATTTGAACCTCCACCTGGGCCAATGTTCGAAACACAGTCCACAAGTTGAGACCAAAGTTATCCTCAATCTTACCCTCCACATCGGGACCAATATTCAAACATGAAACAGACCACAGTTGTCCATAAACAGATCTTCAACCTGACCCAATGTAAAAAAAAAATTGACCAAAGGTTGATCCGAAAACTGGATAACAATGTTCCAAAACTTCACAAAAAGACTAAAGCTGCACAGAATTTCACTCCAACCTTGAATTCCCACGTAAGCACAAAATACCCAGCCAAAAGTTGCCCTCAATTTGGTTCGTTGACTTGGCCCATGACTTGACCGTGATGTGACCCAAAGGTGTCCCCCATTGCCCCGCCGCGTCCCCGCGGGGTTACCTGGTACTCAATCTCCACCACGGTCCCGGGCTTCACGGGCTGGTAGAAGCATTCTCGGTGCCCGGGCGCCAGGGAGAAAGTGAGGTCCGACTCGGGCGCCTGTGGAATCGCTTGGGCTGGCGACAACAGCGCCGCCACCGCCAGCAACAACAGCGGCGGCGACAGCAGTCCGAGCGCCTGCCATGACCCCACCGCCATGGCGAGCCACAACCAACGTGGGCTCCTCTACCGTGCGATGGAGCCGACCCAAAAGAGCCGACGGATCCGAGAAAACCCCACGGGTTTTAATTCTCTAGCGCGCTTAAGCAGCGTTCGCGACCCACCCTCCCCCCGCCGCCGCCGCGCCTATGCTTGTCCGTTGAAGGAAATTCAACCGAGCGATGCGATCAGTCACGTGGGCACGCGGCAGTTTGGATGATTGCGCAATCGGCACCCCCCACCCCATACACACCCCTACAACGTGGATTGGTTGAGTTGATCGGAGTGACGTAATTGACCCCCCTTCCACCGCCGCTGTCTCCTCCCCCTATTCATTATTATCGGTTACACGACGTCATTTGGTTGCGTATGCCGAAGATGAATGGCCGCATCAGATCAACTGTAACGGGGCGCACGCGCGACACGTGTAAGGAAAGGGGTTGGTGGCTTGACCAATCACGGTTGCGCGCCTATTTCTAGTCACATGACGTCAAACAGTGGACGCGCAGCAGCGAAGTTAAATGACGTCGCGGAACAATATTTAAATGAAGCCTCAGCCAATCAAATGTGAGGTCGGGCGCGTCACATGATTGCAACGGACCTATAAGAGGAGGCAGCAACGAGGCGCCCATTATATTCTTAGTTTTTTCGGTAAAGTCACGTTGAAGAGAAACAACAAAATAACAAAATATATATAAAACAATAAAAAAAATTCTCACGACGTTTCGACCATAACTCAAACGGTCATCATCAGGTGTGTCGGTTGGCGGCAGGTGAGTTGAGTGAGGCGGCAACGTTTGTTACAGGGCAACGACATTACACATTTTTCGTTGTTTAAAAAACAATTACAGCCGCGTACTCGAATTTTTTTCACAACTACGATCCTCGCGTAATAATTTGTTTTAACCCGTATAAATAACTGCGTGCCTAACATGCGGCGCAGCATTGTGCACCGCGTTACGTTACATTTGGTAGAGCGGATCGGTGCAGGCCTTTTACACGATGCTCTTTGGTTCTATTCGGTAAAGTCACGTAGGTAAAAAAATAAAACAACAAAAATCACGACGTTTCGGCCACAACACAAGTGGCCTTCATCAGGTGAAGGGACCAGACTGTCTCGAGGACAGCGCTGGAGTGAAACACAGCCAAGCTCAGACCGCGACCTTTAAGCTTGTGTGAGAGGAATTAAGGTGCCTTGACAAAGGAATTTTTGTCAAGGCCGGGTATTCCTGGTTCGCCTTGAGCCGTGGTCAATGCACTGCTTGATGAAGGCCCTTCCTTCGTCCGCCGCGTAATCCCCGAGCGCAGCTGCGGCTGCATAGCCGCCTGTGGATCCTATGGCTCTTTCCCCTCCTTGCCGGGCAGACGTTTAAAAAAAAAGTAAATCTTAAAAATATAGATTAATTTTATAATGTAGTTGATTAAATGTCGGGGAATAGGTCACTAGGGAATGTCTGGGTGACGACACTACGATACATTTGTATTGGAAAATAACTAGAGGTTATTTATTTTGTTAATTCTTAATGTGTTTGCCATCTGCTGTGTACGCGTATACCCAGTAGCCTCTGCACGCGTGTGTGTGATGCGGCTCTCGAACTCTTTTGGTCAAGAGATATGGAAATAAACTCCTTAAACATTGTTTTAAACAGCGGTTTTATTCTAGATTTAAAGCTAATTCCTTTGTCAAGGCACCTTGTTTCCTCTGAGCGTGGCTGTTTCACTCCAGCGCTGTCCTCGAGACAGCCTGATCCCTTAACCTGATGAAGGCCGCTTGTGTTGTGGCCAAAACGTCGTGATTTTTGTTTTATTTTTTTACCTACGTGACTTTACCGAATAGAACCAAAGAGAACGGTGTTAACAAATTCGTTTAACCCGCGGTCGAGAAGTGCGTCACTGGCGCCTGCATTCTGTGCGAGCCGATTCCACAGTTTAGGGACCGCGGCGTTTTTCGCCTCGGCCTCGGCAAGGTAAAAGGTCAAAAGCAACGAGCCTACCTTTACCACCCTACCTTTTACCCTTACCCCATACAAATTACCCGATCACAGGGTAATTACTGGGGTGGTACTACACATGAACAAGGTTTGTAACAGGTAAATGCTAGGTAGAGCGCTTTATTCATCTCTAGAACACTATCGATGATTCCAATTTTAAATGGAGGCCACGGAGCTTTTAGCGAGCGGTAAACAAGGTGTGTACCGGGTAATACTTCACGTTAGCTTTACCCTACTCTTTACCTTACCCCTTGGCGTGGCGACACCTTTACCCCTTTTACTCGGTAAAAAGGGGTAACTTACCTTGCCGAGGCCTATTTTCACCTACACAAAAATATATAATTAATATGCCGTCCATGAAAATGTTTTAATTGCTTGAAAGGAGGCAATTAATTATCTGATGTCGATTTTAATACGGTCATGCATTGTCACCGGATCTGAGTACGTGTGCAAAATTAGGGATTGATTGGACAACGCGAAGTTGACGAAATGTAAATTACAAGATTTGACCACGACATTAGTCAAGTTAAAACCGTTTAATAAAACCTGAAAACAATTTGGATTCATCTTCTTTGGTTCTTTCGGTAAAGTCACGTAGAATGAGAATAAAATAATAAATTGATAAAATAAAATAACAAGAGAATATTATTGTGTTATTTTATTTTATCAATTTATTATTTTATTCTCATTCTTCGTGACTTTACCGAAAGAACCAAAGAAGATGAATCATTGCAGTCACGAAAGCTTTAAATCGAAATTTGGATTTGATTGGACAACAGGAAGTACTGTAGACTAACTTTTGATTTCAAGATTTGACCACGACAAACACAAGTGAAGTTCCCATAAAACCGTTTTAAAGCTTTCGTGACTGCAGGGATTCATGTTCTTGGTTCGGTAAAGTCACGTAGAAGGGAAATAATAAAAATAAAACAATAAAATTATCACAACGTTTCGATTGCAACACAAGAAATCATCATCAGGTGTGGAAACCACAGCAACAATTTTTTGTTGTTGCTGTGGTGTTATCGAAACTGCTTGAGAATTTTATTATTATTTCCCTTCTACGTGACTTTACCGAAAGAACCAATAATATAAATTTCAATAAAACCGTTGAAAAAAACCCCAACGAAGTGGGGCTCCACTCTCGGAAAGTTTGGCCGAGCCCCTGGTGCCAACTCGCGACCTTGCCCCCCCCCCATTGCGCCATCTCCTTGCGGCCGAAGTGCCCTGCAAACGAGTCGCGATGAACCCGCGACAGACTCGGCATTTGCGTCCCTTAAGAGCCCACATTAGGTCGCCCCCCCCCCCCCTGACAACCAAGATTGGCCTCACGTCGTGCACCATTAATTTATCTCGCGGATTCGTTTACGCCAATGTTGACGGCGCTGCCCTCTCTCATCCTTTGGTTGTGAGTCTCACCCCATCTTGACGCGACCCACACGAGCCCCGACTCTCAACATGCGATGGTGCCGTCAAAGCCAATGTCAAGCGGAGCCGTCTCTGCGAGCTTTTTTTTTTTGGCAACGATAGATTTCAATTTTTTTCTCGAGAGAGTGCCCATTGCAGTGACCCTCATTTGGGATTTTGCTGTTCGACGTCTCTGGTGGTGAGTCTCGTTCGTGCAAAACTTCTGGGACGTTACTTTGTATTGTTTTTTTGCACGGATGAAAACGTGCACAGATATTCGCTAGGTGGCGTTCGTGTACCGCATTTTGTCGGAGATGTTCTCGTTCAATCCAAAATGACCACCTACGTCCCGACCACGCGTGCGCGCACACAAAGTAGATTTTACACATCCCATCAGCCTCGCAGCTTTCTGGGAAGTGCGTCTCGGTAGCCGCGTTGGATTCAATGCAAGATCACTTTTTGGTGACCCTGATCACTTGCCATTGAGATTTTCCTGGCTTATTTGGTTCTCGCTTGGTTAAACAAAAGTCACTTCAACTCATGCCCGGGTTTTTACTTTCATTGTCTTAATACGCGGTTAGGATTGTTAAACAAATAAGGCTGGATACTGTTAAATTAAAAAGCCATCCTTAAAAAGGGGTCGTAACTTTTTCCTGTCCATCCAATTTTGAAGATTTTGGTAAACCAGACGAGAACACGAAAGGACCACTCGTCGGGATCGCGTTTGCAAGCGTGACCTGGATCCGTGTGATTGTGAGCTTTAATCGATGTGAATTGGTGAATCTGAACTCCCTTGATACGTGTGATTTATCCATACCGGATCGTTTTACTGCACATCTATGGGCGGTCTCGTTCGCTCCGTTAGTTTAAAAGCTAAGCATGTAATTTTCACGATTAAACGTGTTTCTCTTGAGCGTAGAGAATGGATTTGGATGAAGAAATCAATTGCACGTCTCTTGCTAATTATTGAGGGAGCCTCGCTTTGCACTTGAAATGAATTGATGTTATGCGAGCTTATTGTGTTAGAAGCGTCCTTGTGGTGATTAATTTAACATGCTTTTTTTGGATTTTATTTAATAAAGTGCCAGACGATGTTAACGTCTTGTTTCAATGTGTGTAATTTTAACATTGTATGATGGTTTAAGCAATGCCTGTTTAATGTTCTTAGGTATGAACCCACGAGGGCACAAACGTGTTCTTTGCTAGGGGAATACATTTCTACGTTTTAATTAACAGTACTTGACATCAGCTGCTCAGAAAGTCAACTCGTTTATTAAGGCTTAATTACTAACAACACTGTTACTCGGTTTTTGCGACTTTTTATACCAAGAATCCTCTACGGTTCCTTGATGATAATGCCAATTTTTTCCCAAATAAATCTTCACTGAGACTTGAAGGTCTATGACATTAATTAGTGTTTGGTTTCTTGCGTTTGAAGAACAGGAGAACGCGGATAAAACGTGAGGGGTTAATGGTCCTGTCATCTGGCGGGTTTGCATTAAAACACCTACACTACCAGGCAAGGCCTCGGTCACCCATCAAAGTAGTAAATAACCCAAGCTGAAGCCTGATTTGCTTTAGGGGGAACAAAACTGACCAGTGATTTTTTTTTATCACGGGCAATAATTATACTATAAAGATCCTAAAATCACCAAAGATGGAATCAGGAAATTGCACAACCGTAATGTGAGCGTGTGGTTATTTGCCTTGCTTGGGCCGGGCATTTTGTTTTTTGGCTACATTTTCGTTGTCTACTGAGCAAATAAGGTTCCCTGTAATAGTGAGTCAAATTGTATTTTCAGTACACTGCTGGTGTGTGTTTGTCGACGGACAGCATGAATTGGAGGTCTGTTATGGCGACTAAACTTAGAGCAAACCAGAATTGCAAAGGGAGAGAAAAAACACGTGATGAATCGTAAGTTGCGCATATCCACTTCATTGTTGGCTGCATCAACACTGATCGCTGGATTTTGGCGCGGCATTGCAAGCAGCTGGACTGGACGACGCTTGAAAAGACTGCAGATCGTGAATGGTGGAGAGTGTCGCGCGTGCACATCATCAACCCTCATAAAATTTTGGGATGGGCCCCCTTCCGATTACGATGATTGTGGAGGTGCCCACAATTGTGAGTTCCCGCTTTCTGCACAGAGAATTGGCCGGCGCTCTTCCCCCATGAGCCGGACCGCACCGCGTGCAGATAGAGCAGCTCCGCTGTGTGCGGGGGAGAATGGGCCGAGGCTTGGCTGCCCAGAGTACGGCACGCAGGTGCAATACCCTTCTCACAACGTTCTCCTTGGCAGCCAGCAGAATATTCTTCGGAAGCAGAAACCGGCCCAGATATATAACAAAAAGCACACTTTTTTTTTACGTGGCGAGTTCATAACAAGCGATGTCAGCGCACGTGTTTCCATTGGTTTTATCTGTAAGCGAGTTTAATCGTGAGCGGGTTGCTGTAGTTTGTGCTTCCGCAGATTTCTTACGGCCGCTTGAACTCCTGACCAGACGGGAGCCAGGGTTGGTGACCCGCGGATGAATGCCGTGCGTGTGCACCGTTTGTACCCTGAGCTTATCAGAGCGCAGGACACAGCAACGTTAAAGGGGGTGCATATTGTGTGGAGAAACACAGTTCGATTCTCCCAGATACTGACCCCATACAAGCCAGTGCTGTTACAATCCACATGGAGCCTCACATGGTCGCTTTATTTTCGAACATCTGTGCACTCTTAGATTTATTTATGGACCGAGTTATGTAGAAACCTCGTTCCACAATTTGGCGGGTCAAAATTGTGCACCATGATATAAGAGACTTGTGAATGTGATGATGGTGCATTCCGAGTGATTGGGTCCTGGGATTTCCCAAAGAGGCTATAGTGCACGCTGTTTTTCATGCAATTTCCTGTCATTGGTGAGATACCCAACACATGTTACCAGTGTAGTGGCACGGAACCATGAAGGGGCAATTCACATGAATGTGCACAATGGAATAAATCTTGCCCTAATACTGCCTAAATGGTTTAGTGTTGCGAGATGGTGAAACAACGCCACTCACAAGCGCTGTATTGTTTTTGCGCGTGGCGATGTCGCGTATCCGTTTCGAGTTCACGCGAGCTGCTGAGATTTATGCCCCTCGTGCATATCCCTGGGCATGGGTTTGGTTCAATAACCGATTTATTACGATAATGGGTGTTTGCGTACTTGGTATAACGCATGCTGTGTTACAGCACAGAGGGCCACTTAATGTGCCATACAAATGAAAGGGTTGCTCTATTTTATACAAAGTCGAACTGCAGTGTGGGCCATCACGAGGGTGCCGCTATAAATAAGTCCAGGAGTAAGCTTAACAGATGAACTGTCGGGTTAACAAAATCCAAACCGTGCAATTTATTTATGCAGGAATTTAGTTTATTTATGCAGGAGAGTAAAGTCTAATGTAAAATAAACTTTTGATGAAAGTAATGGTGTGTTTGTCTGAACATTCTTTATTAAGCTTTTTTTTTTGGTGAGCAAAGCCGAGTCCCCGCCATCTAGCAACCGTACGGCAATAAAACATTTAACCGAGTAATGCGCACACGTACAGCTCGAGTTCGCCAAGCCACTGCTGGATGGGGGCTGCTGCCGACTCGGTGGCGGCGGTGTTTTGACCATACTCCAATGGTTCGGTGCAGGGTAGCGAATGCACGGACAGAGAAGTGAGAGCGTGGAAGTGCAATGCAGCGATTGATTGTGCCGCTCCAGCCTCATGCAGCGCCTGCCACGTAGCCCGATCGCAGCAACCTGTTTGCGCACGGCGATCGCCCATCCCAAGCGCTGCACGCTTCAACCCTGCGTCCGATGTTGAGTGCGTTGCACGTACTTTGGACGTCCGCGATTCAACGGAATGCGTGTACAAAATAGTTTGTGACATGAGCTAAGGAGCATAGGCTCCTCCTCTCCGTTGTCCTCCGATTAGCACTGTTGGCAACGTGTGTCCGGTGCAAAATAAGTTTCAAGTGTCACTCCAGAGCCAGTGGTGATAACATTACCAGGGCAACAACCCAGTCTAAAACAATACAGCAACTTAAATTTTGATTTAAAGCTTTCGTGACTGCAGGGATTCATATTCTTGGTTCTTTCGGTAAAGTCACGTAAAAGGGAAACAACAAAATAATAAAAATATAAAACAAAATTCTCACGACATTTCGACTGCAACACAAGCAATCATCATCAGGTGTGAAAACCACAATAAAAAATGTGGTTTTCACACCTGATGATGATTGCTTGTGTTGCAGTCGAAACGTGAGAATTTTATTGTTTTATATTTTTATTATTTTATTGTTTCCCTTCTACGTGACTTTACCGAAAGAACCAAGAATATGAATACAGCAACTGTTGACTTTCCACTTTGGGTGAGTTGATCAAGCGACACGTTTCCTTCGAGCTTTTTGGGCGAGAGCAATGGACAGCTTCACGAGTAGCCTCGTGGTGAATGCCTGAATGATCTACTTGAGTGCAGCGGCGTCACTTCGTTGTCCATGCGTTCACATGTATAGAGTCGTGCGGGGGGAGGCTTCAGGCTATCCGAGAGCCGTGGATCTCGCATGGAGACCGTAGACTGAAATTAGCGAAACGAGCTTGCGATGTTGCCCCCCTCCCCCCCTGACAAAATTTTGATGACCGCAGTCGCGTGCACTCTAGGCTATTGTCTAGCGCTGTACCAGATGGCCAGCCGCATCTGCCGTGCGATGTTCTCATGCAGTTTCATTTATTTGGCATAGCCCTGTGAGCCATTCGGCTCTTGAATCGGGTGCAACCGCAACAAACAAAAAACAAAAACCTCACCGTGGCCAACGATTGCTGGGACAGCCACTGCGCCGTCGCTTCCTTCCTTCTGCTCAAACAGTCTCATCACCACCACCTTGATCTGTGCTCCACGTTACTCTTACAGTCGAATACATCCTAGAATGGCGTCTCCCTGTAACAGTACTGAACTCGCTCCTCCCCCGCACCTCGGTACAGACCATTGTTTACGGCAGGGGTGGGGAACGGCCGGCCCGCGGGTCGTATGAGGCCCGCGAAATCATTTGGTGTGGCCCTGCCAAGGCAACCGCAGGCGGGACTCGAAATTCAATACGTCTAGGAGCAAACCTGGAAAAGCAGTTGCGAGTAGCAACATCGTCAATACCAGCTAACATCATCACACGCTCTTTGGTTCTATTCGGTCAAGTCACGTAGGTAAAAAATAAAACAAAAATCACGACGTTTCGGCCACAACACAAGCGGCCTTCATCAGGTGTGCTTGTGTTGTGGCCGAAACGTCGTGATTTTTGTTTTATTTTTTACCTACGTGACTTTACCGAATAGAACCAAAGAGATCCTTGCAGTCACGAAAGCTTTAAATATAGAATCATCACACGCCTCGCCAAAGAGAAGAAGTTCCAGCCATCACAGGGGTCAGTTAATTAAATGTTTGACCAAATATAACAGGCTAATTTTTAAGTTGATAATTTTTTTATGGCACGCGAATGATGTTATAAATAACCACATGGCCCTTGGTAGAAAAAAAGGTTCCACATCCCTGGTTTACGGGGTCACTCAGTTTGACTGACATACCCCCCCTCCACCTTCCATAAAGAAACAATGACCTGAATTGACAGGCATTTAAAACTCGCTCATCACGTGTGCACCCCGTTACGCTCGGCTATTTTGGCTGTTGATTTTTTTAAAAAAACAAGATCCTCTTGACCATCCCGACAACGATCGAGGGAGGGCCCTTTGTGGGGCACTTGAGGCCATGCAGTTTACTCATTCACTGTGGAAAGCGCCCTCCACGCCTGTACTCCCGTTAAGCAGCTGGGTTCACAGAGGTGTGGGGACAGACGCCTACGGTTTCAATTTTATATGCCGGGACGATCAACCGAGATTGCGAGACAGGCGTGCGTGTTCTGTCGTTCATGGCGGCGATGCGCGGTACGAGGTTTGAAAAGCACAGCTCGGGAGACGAGGCGGCGGGGTGGACACGTGGAAACAGCGTTCAAATACATATGTAAGGAATTAAGCAAACATTACTCGGTGCAGATAACATGGCATTTGAGTGCACTGCTAATGTATTATCACGCCGGGTAGACGCGCGCTGCAGAGACACTGGGCAGATAAGTGGAAATGTCACGGGGTGTTTTGACAGATGGGGCCCAGTCCACTGAACGTCGCTTGGTCTGGCAGTGCTTTATTTTATGTTTAAAAAGTCAAGAAATTCATATTAGGTACGTTTCTTTTTTTAACAGACGGAAAAAAATAAATTCAGATTCCACAAAGTTGTGTTTCTTTCAAGACTTGCGTGTCATGCTTGATGGTGGTTTTGGAATGCAATAATTTACATTTATTGTTCTATATTACAGAGTGGGTGGATGTCAGATCCAATTTGTGTTACTTTCTACAGCGAAGATGTGAAGATAATAGTCCCTGCTTTATTATTCCTGTTCAAAAGTTTGCTTTGTCAAATGGGGTATCTATTTTACAAAAACACGCAGGGAGTGTCAACTCGTTTCCTGCCTCGTTGAACAAAGTCCGTCATTGTCAGCTCTAGTCAAATGAGCGCAGAGCACGTGGTGGACACTCCACATTCCCATGGTGAGGCTCAGTCTGCATTGTGCAACAATGCAAGTCCCCCCCCCCCCCCATTAATCCGCATCGAGTGTTAATATTGACGTTAAGGATGTTGAACTTCTTTCGCACCGTGCATAGCCAGCCGTAATAATCAGACTTGCGGGGGGTGGGTGGGTGGGGGGGAGGACGACAAGCTAAACACAAAGCAGTTCCAAAGAAATGCGTTTTCAGTCCAGATGTAGAAGTGCATCACAGCTCCAATGGCTTCCTAATATCGGAAGGAAGATCGTTCCAGACGGCCGCAGCAGAGCATCTGAAAGCGCCGCGCGATGCGGTGGTCACCGCCTTTCTTTGTTCGATGGCAGCAGCCAAAAGCAACCGCCGCTTCTGCGAGGATGAGTGGTGCTCGAGAGAGAATCACTCGTGTGAGCAGCGGGGAGCCGCGGAGGACAGACAACAACAACAACAGCAACACGCTTCTGCAACCGTGTGGACCGAGAGGCGTAGTGCAGATGTTTTTTTGAGAATTAAACGGAACCCCCATCGGGCAGGACTCCACATCCATGGTGGTGTGCGTGGCCGCTCCTCGGGTTCACTGGCTCACGATCTTTTGAAACAATTTAAACGTGCAGCGACCAAACTGGGCGTGAGCTCTGCAGTTTGTCAGTGCTACACTACCGCTCTTGCCTTTCCATAATGTGGTACATTGATATTCTTGGGTCTTTCGGTAAAGTCCATAGGTGAACCTACCTACGTGACTTTACCGGAAGACCCAAGAAAATGAATTCCTGCAGTCACGAAAGCTTTTAAGTCAAGTGGTATACTCATTTGGGGCCGTCCATAAATGACGTCACGCGATTTTGGACGATTTTTGACCCCCCCCCCCTCGTCACACGGCGTCACAAAAAGTCAGACCCCCTCAAATATGACGTCACAAAGCTCTGCCCCACCCCCACCCCCCAAAAATAAAACATGCTTCAAATCGCTTTAAACTATTGTCATTGTAGTGCGTATTTAATGTGGCGCTGCACTCTGATGTTGTAGGAGAAAACTTTTATTGAAAAAAGTTTTTAATTAAAGTAGAACGTATTGTCTATATTTATTTTAAAGTTTTTGTGGGGGTATTTTTGGTGGTGTAATCGACGAGTGTCAAGAGGCGGCAGTGACGGCTTTCACGGCTCCACCTCCCCTTGTCTCCCCCCCCCCCACACACAGCCAACACGGCACGGCCCCACCTCCCTTTCGTCTCCTCCACCCCCCTCCACACATAGCCAACACGGCACGGCTCCACCTCCCCTTGTCTCCCCCCCCCCCCCCTACACACAGCCAACACGGCACGGCGAGCCATCGTGGAGACGCGCGCGCTCTCTAAAGGGAAGCAGATGGCTCGGAGCTTGTTTTGTGGCAAAGTGCAGCCATCTGGAGATGATGATAATCACATTCCGGCGTACAAATCCTGTACCGCGCGACGTGGCCAATTAGCCCGTTTGTTGCACTACGCTCCAAATGGGATAATGGAGTCATAATTGGTTGTGGGGGGGCGGGGTTACCCGTAAGCGAAAATGTCACAGCAGCAGCAAGAGCATTGGGCTGCGTTAATTCTGAAAAGTGAAAGGGCAACAAAAACAACAACAACAACAACAGAACACCGCTCCACCCAATGAACTTGGACGAGGACGTGTGGCTTTAACGACGGGGGAATGAGTGCGGCGCGCGCCCTCTCGTTCTCCCGGCGTGCCACCCACCAACCCACCCCCCACTCCACCCCCCACTCCACCCCCCACCAAAGCTCGGCGCTTTATAATGAATTACCCGGCCGGTTTTTCAATTAGACACGCGGCCGCGGGATGCTCGCGCTTTTCCGACGAAAAAAAAGTTTAAAAGATTGAGATTTTACTAAAAAGTGTTGAAATATGGAAAGCCCCCTTTTAAAAAAAATAATACTTTTTTTAATGCAGCGACAGTGCAAATAATTAAAAGTCTGTGCTCGTTAAGAATGACGGGAGACGCAACGCCGCCAAGTTGACGCGTCGCGTAAGAAAGACAAGGAAGGAGAGAAGTATTTTAATTGTGCTGGGGATGAGGTCGCCGTTGCGGATTTGCGGCCGCGTTCAACGGAATAGAATTTGTGGCGGCAGCGGCGGCGGCGGGGGATAAGCGCACCTGGGTTATTGCGCGATCGCATCGCCCGCGAGCTGTGGGCGCGTTCCACTGCGTTGCCGCGTGCGCGAACTTAGCTCTTGGCGTGCGCGCGGCAACTCCGGAGCGGAGCTGGATCGGTCCCCAGGTGACGAGCGAGCTGGCGGGCGAGCGACACGAATTGCGTCTGCGGCAGATTGCCAGGGCGTGCGGCAATGCCTATGCCACCATCAACGTTTTATCTTTCCCGGGTGAACCATCGATAGCGCGTGGAGGGTTCCTTTTTTGCCAGATTTGGGTTTCGCAAAACTTTAACGCTTGAGTGCCAGCAATTTCAATGCATGCGCGTGTGTTTTTTTTCTTCTGGGTACGGTGGAGTGTATAGCATACGATCGCGAGTAGTATGTTGTAAATATTGTAGTGTGTGAGTGTAAGCCGTGGTGTAGTATGACTGTGAACGCAGCGAGGTTGACCTGAGTGAGTCAGCGGTGAGTAGGGGTGAGTAGGGGGTGAGTATGGTGAGGCTGGAGTAAGTGTGAGCTGTGGGTGTGTCTATCTGCTTGTCTTTGTCCCGTAGAAAGATGAGTGTGTGCGTGGAGGCTGGTAACCCCTCCACTTGGCACTCATTTGACCAAATACTACGGTGGTTGATGCCTTCTGGTCAAACTCCATTTGACAGAACCAGACTGAACCCCTCCCCTTGGAGTTCTTTCAGAAACAGTAACCCACTGTGGTTGGCCATGCGGAATGCCGGAACGCTCACTATAGGAGAGGCTGCCATTCCTCTGTCGGGAGCTGGACGGGTACCGCCTGGACCTCTGTGGAAAACAGAAGGTCCAGTGGACTGGTTGTAGCCCCAGTCACCATGAGGGGTGGACAGTCCTCAACTCGGGGCAGGAAACTGGCAAACGACAGGGAGTGGCTCTGCTTCTGAACAAGAGAATGAAGGGGGAGGGGGGGGGTATGGGAGCGTGGAGGCGAGATGTGGGAAGCCCTGAGTCCCAGGCTACTGTGGGCTCGTCACTCTATCAACAAGAGGCGAGGAGGAACGGTGATGGTGTTAGCTTACGCCCCACCGAAGATGAACATCAGTGGAACGATACCTTCTATAACATGTCACAAGTGCTAACTGAAGTGGCCCCTCGGGATAGTCGTCTTGCTGGGTGACTTTAACGCCGGAGTGGGTCATGTCGCTGGCATCTGGGCCGGAGTGATCGGAAGGCATGATTTATCCAAGGCCCTCCCTGAGCCGCCACCGTCTCTCACGCTCCTGCGATGCAACAGTCCACCGAGCGCCTGCACACCACCCCGCTTTACTGCTCCATCATCTAGGAGGAGGCCATCCCTGGTGCGTTTAATCATTCCTCGAACTGTCGCCCAACTCTCCCTCTACCCCCCCCCGCTCCTCCCCCGTGGCCACTGCGTCGCGAGGTTTCTCCACCAGCGGCCATCGTCGCCTGCGAACACCGTGAGGTGTCCACGTGGCCGCCCTGCGGTGCTCCGCGGGGCTTTGTCTCCTCTCTTTCATCTGCTTTGGTCGGGCGCCAGGAAGCGCCGCTGTAACGTGGCGCTGTGTTCACATGATTAATAATGAGCATTGTAATGAAGCTGCGGCGATCGTGCTATATGATACCCTCCTTATCAGCTGTGCACAGCGGAGGATCGGCGCGGCCGGGTGTAATAACAAACGCTGATGTCTCATTTCTCTCTGCCCTTGAGTTCAGAGCGCCGAGTGCAATATAGTGCCTTCGGTTAGACGCCGCCGCGAGATCATTATGCGGGAGATAACGATCGGGCTGAGAATAATATTCAAAGCGCTGCCAAAAAATTATTTCACGAACAAAAAAGATTCAGGCCCGCGTGCGTGATTGTTAAGAGGCGAGAGTTTTGAAATTAAACCCGGTGAATGGGCCACCGCGGTACAATGGCTTGGCTCCATGTGTCTTGAGGGCCATTGTACATGTCCGTGTATGTGTCAGTCCACTGCTGAACGAGGGCCTCCCCGTGCCATTCGGAACCACGCAGGTGAGCGTGGCTCAATGGAGGCGGGGAGTATAGACGCGAGAGTCTAGAAGTAGAGTACGACAATGGGGTGCTGCTGCTGCATTGCTTCCTGCAGCCCGCAGCCTGTAGCTACGGCTGTACGTGGCGGTCACCCATCTGAGCACGAGTCAAGGATCAGCCCCTGCCTAGCTGCAGATATATCATGAGATCGGTTACATTGCAGGCTGCTTGCTATCGTAATTCGAGAAACGTTGATGAACGTCCAGTCAAAAGATAAGGTAATGCTCGCCTCTGCAGCCACCTTGGTCTGGAACAGTCTTCCAACTGGAGTCCGCTCAGCCGTGACGAACAATGCTTTTAAGACCGGACTGTTCTTCTGTTTAGTTTCAAGTTAAATAATTTACCTGTGCCAACCGCGCTTCCTTCGGCGATGTTTGCCGAACACGGACGCGTTACAAATATCGGGCTGACTGATGATTGATCTCCGTTCATAGTCCTGAGCCTGTGGCGGGAGGGGGGGGGGATGTCCACCTTCCTTTGACATGGCTCAGTCACACCCATTGGACAACCGCTTTGATTGTTTCTACAAAGTTCGGCTGGGGTTGGTTTTGTTGTCAAACCGGAGGGGATGTTGGGCCAAATCGACCGCGAGGCAGGGTTTGAACTCTTGACCCCATCCAGTCGAGTCAAGTGATGTAATCACTGTGCTCTTCTGTTGTGGTGGCTGCTTGAAGGAGATGGTGGTGGTGGGGTGGGGGGTCACGATGTTGACACCAATTAGAACAACAACAAAAATAGCGAGCAGTTCCTGAATTTAGGGAAATGCCAAGTGGGTTACGGCATCTCCAATTGACACGCTTGTCAAATGACATCTGCTCGCTCTCCACGTCGTCGCCGTATCCTCTATTAAAATGCCCCCTTTCGCTGGTGTCTTTGCCACGGCGGCTCGACCCAATTTTGTCTCTCTCCACATTTAATGGAACTTTGCGACATGAAAACATAGAGATGCAAGGAGAATTAATTCTTTAACCCCCCCCCCCCCCGTCTTTTGAGAAGTGCACAATGAAGAAAATGATCAAGTTCACATTGTGACTATTGCCGGGGGTTTTGCGCTGTGAAGTTTCATCTCCTTGTGTGATGGGGCACAAGCAAGGCTCGTGTCCTTTACAGACTAGCTTCACGTGCCTGGCCAGGTGAGCTGCATGGTGGTGGTGGTGGTGCAAGCCAGTAGTCCGGAACTTTGGATGAATACCCCGCTGGATCGCACATTTCAGTGAGACTCCCAAAACTTAACTGGGCTTTGAGGTCGCGGTACAGTAAGTGGATTCATGAATCTATCTGTGTGGGTCATTGAGCGTTATCCACCCCCGTAACCTTGGGTCTTCACGAGGGACTGCTATTTGCGAAACAATCAATAGAAGGGAATTGGCCAAGCATTCCAATGCAGGACACTCCTGAAACAGTTTAGAGACTTACTCGGACTTTTCTGTATAAATAAATTGCATTATTATGAATATTATTACGTAACCTTTTGTTCTCATGGGAGATTGGAGCGGTATCTTCGTGCTTGGCGCACCGCGCTCTGAACACAGCGATCCAAGTTCGATTCCCAGCCACGGCTTACGTAAGTGGCGAGTGATATCTGAACCGATCCTGGCTCGCACTCCCTTCACCAACCCACGCACTGACCAGCATGGCGAAGAATGGTCAACATGATCGACGCGGCATGGGGAGGCCTTCATCCAAAAGTGAATTTAATAAGACTTTAGTACATTTGGTATTCACTCCATTCTGATCGTGCAAAGATATCGCGAGAGGCCCTACATTTCACCGACACGTATAGTCTACCAGCAAGAGAGTGATGTGTGCTATGTGGTTCTCCCCCCGCCCCCCCCAGAAGATACTTAATTATTATATTATTATCAACACATTTTGCTGAGAGCACTCGTTGCTGGATTTCAAATGCAAAACAATTCCACGTGCACAGGAAGCGGCGCTCCGCTGAGCCATCCTTCAAATCATTTCGAAACTCATTCGTGGACGCGCGCGCACCGCGACGCGTGGTGTGTCCCGCATGTGATTTTCTGCGCTGTCAACAATGACCGGGCCGAGGCTATCAGCCTCGGCGCACGCTCCCGCGTCGAGGGGATGCCGAGGGCTTGAACCCCGGATCTCGGAGGAGCCGGCGTTGGGAATAATCGCCGACACACGCGCTCACCCCTGAGCTGCCGCTATCGGCACGTGGCTAACTCCCAGCGGGGGGGGGGGCGGGGGGGGAGGGTGACTCCGCGTGCGTGTATCTGTGCCCTCTGCGCGGCCCCTATTTGACCGGGGCTCTCCCCGGCCCTATCTGTGAATGTTTCAAATGATGGCAGGATTAACACCCCCCTCAACCCCCCTCCGTCTTGAAGTGGCGATGGCTGAGAATGCAGCGTTTGTATTGCCGTCCCTTCGTGGCAGGGCAGTGGGAGGCTGGATTTGTAATTTCGAAGCGAGGCTGTCGTAAGCACGTGTGTGTGCGCACACGCGCGCATTATTGCGTGCAGGCGTTCGTGACAATTGGGGAAACCAACACGGCCGTTCCTACGGCCCCCTGTGTCTCTCCGCTGTGTCAGCCGCTCGCGACCTTTAACCCCATCGCAGGGGGCCGTCACGCGCGCACGTTTTACTCGGTGCTTAATTTCAGCCGGAACCACGGTCGCCTCCTCTTTACACCGCAGCCCAAAGCCGGGCACGTGTCTGGTGCTGCTCAGGTCCTCTCCCTGTTGAGTATCCCGCAGTGGAACTCACCACGACAGCGGTGGCTGGCCTCGGTAGAAATCAATTCCCGCCACCCGATCACAGATGCCACTTCCTGGACTCTCTGGGTCAAACCCGCACTCTTGATAGGCCCTAACTGGAACGAGTTCTGAACGTGCTTACAACAGCCTCGCTTCCAAATAACAAACCCAGCCTCCCACCGCCCTGCCACGAAGGGGCGGCAATACAAACGCTGCATTCTCAGCCATCGCCCCTTCAAGACGTGGGGTAGGGTGGGGGGTGTTAATCCTGCCATCAGTTGAAACATTCGTGATAGGCCCTAGCTGTAATAAGTTCGGAACGCCGTGCCCGGAATTATTTTGGCACGCTACAAATATATGTATTTATATATTTTAGTGGCCTGTTTACCTTTAAAAAAATGAAAATTTCGCTCCAATCGTTTTTTTTTAGTTTTGCTTCGTCGTTGTTACTTTCTGACCCACCCCGACCGAACAAAAGAGCTTCATAGCTCATAGGATTGCTCCTCCAGTCCAAATACAGATTCTGCTCCATCTGGCAAATGTTAGATTATTATGGATAGGTGTACCTTGTACAATTATACTCCTATTGTCTGGTAGTCTCGAATAAAAGCCAGCCTGACGGCGTTCCGGACATTACCGAGTAAGAAACTAAGCCCTCGTCTTACGCTCTCAGTCGGTGTGTCCAGCACGGATTTTATTCTCTCACTGAATTATAATTCTCCGGGTTTCTAAGTTTCCGGGAATGGTCCCCACAATGATCGGTAAGCCGCAGCCGTAGCGAGAAGGCATACTGGATGCGGTCTTCCGGGTGTGGATATTTTGTGGCCGGTTCACCGACCCCATTCGCGGCGTGCCTTTAGCGCTTGAGGCCGCTGTGAGCTCGCCGGCGTGGCGAGCCGCCAAGTGGAGCGCCGTGAGGCTGGTGGAGCGCCAGGAGGTGTCCGAGGTGGCGCACTGTTGGGACTCCACGCGGCCGCTGGATGCGCGTCGGCTTTCCCAGGGCGAATGCGTTGGGGGGGGGGGGGCGGGATCGTGGTCCGCGCGTGCGTGGTGGTGGTGGGGGGTGAGCAGTCTGCAGGTGTGCTGCGTGAGACGCGTGGAACGCCTGACGCTGAGTGCGACGTTTCGTCAGCAGCTGCAGCCATGATTTATCCACTGCTGGATAAAGCCCTCTTTCTCTCTCTCCCAAGCTGTCGACATCCCTCGCCGTCTCGCGATGCGGCGATCGCGTCTAGCTCAGGGGTGGGCAACCCAAATAACGAGTAGAGTAATTTTCGTTGTTGAATTCGGTAACAAACAAAAAAGCCAGCAATATTTCAAGAGCCACAATCCACTGTGGTGGTGAACACGAGATGGTGGTTCCTTAATAAATAGCGCGTCACGCAGCAGCGGTTCCTTAAAGAGCCGCATCCGACTCCGGAGCCGCAGGTTGCCGCTCCTGCACATCGCTCCGTCTCCGCAATGGACGTCTCTCTCGACCGTCCATTCCCCAAACGCTCCCGGGAATGGGGCACGCAACGGCTTTGCCTGTTGCGTAAAATCTTCACCCGTGTGCCCGCTCCCACCAGCCGGGCCACCTTGACCGTGGAGACGGAGCGACGAACTCCGCTCGTGTCTAGCGGCAGCCGCTGGGTGGATTCTTATAATGATTACATCGCCGGATCGTGAGAGGCGTCGGTGGATTGGTGGAGGCATTCATCCAGCAGTGGACTGCCAATGGTCGGTGACGACGATGACGATGATGGCTGCCCTAACATCCCCGGCGCGTGCGGGTAATGAGATGATTATCTTTTCGTGCACGGATGAAATTACCGGTATTTAAATTGAAAATGTGACCCCTGCTGACAGTAAATATAATTGCCCATTGATTTTGGAGTTTTTTTTTTATCTGCCAGCAGTAACCATTTTATGGGCTGCAGGAAACTGATAAAAGTTCGTAAAGAGCTTTTGATGTATTAACATTTTTCATAGCTGATAATGCATACGGCGAACGACGTGGCAGGGGGTTTGCCCTCGCGCTTTGCACAGCGGGGTGGCTGAGGTCGTCCGTGAAGAAACTCCACTTCCATTGAGCTGTCACTCCTTCTCCTCCCTCCCTCCCTCTCACTGTCACGCCTTTAAGTGTTTTTTTCCCCCATCCATTAGACGTAACCGTAATCTCACGATTATAAGCTGTGCTTGAACACAAGACGCAGAGACCCGTAGACTCACAACAGAGAGCCATAGACACAGAGATCCATAGACTCACACAGAGATAAGTAGACTCACACAGAGACCCATAGACTCGGACATATATCCATAGACTCACGCGTAGACCCTTAGATTTGCACAAATACCTATCGATTCACCCAGGGATCCCATAAACTCAAACAGCAACCCATAGGTTAGAAGGGAAATGGAGATGCCTCCGGTGCAGGGCAGGAGGAGCAGGGGGAGACCGAGGCTGAGACGGGACGATGCGGTGGAGCGAGAGGCGATGGCAGTCGGTGCGACGAGTGGAGAGCCGCAGAACAGAAGCGCACGGAGGGAGAAAGTTTGAGCGGCCGACCCCGATGCAGCCATGGGAAATTGTTTCTCACAGCAGAACAAGCGTAACGGTGGTTGTCACATGAAATGTGGAATTTCCTCTCTTAAGGCCACCGATGGAGGCGTCACGCGGCGTTGGCATTTGCCCGCCCGTGTTTTGTTGAGCTTCGACACGAGAGCTGGGGAATCCGTTTCGCGCCTGAAAATGTGAAACGCGTTAGCGAGTGATGGATGTCCCGAGGCGGCTCGAGGGGGGCGCGGGTGTGTGGGTGGGGGCTGCTCGTGGGGCTCAAATTCCGCGTCAGTTCCCTGAGCCAGCAACTCTTAGGTCCTAGGTTCAAGGCCCTGGCGAGACGGGCATGACCGCGTTGGGGTAATCAGGTTGCGGTGCACCGGAGGGTTCAATTACGTCGGCCAGATCAATGATAACCGCGTAAGAGAGCCCATCGAGTAACGTGTATTCCCCTTTGATTACACCGCACTGCTTCCTTCAGCAGTGGGGGAGAAATTGGCAGTGACAGATCGAAACAAATGGGTGTTTTTTTTTTACTGCCTAAGCGCCGGCAAAACGGGGGCCATCAATTTAGAAGCCGCGAGCAGCCGAGTGGAGACTTTCGCCTGGAGCTCCGGGCAAGCTCCGCGCGCATCGCATTCGATCGAGAGGGCCCAGAGGTTGGACGGCGCTGAGCCTCCATCACGGTGGAAATCCTGGGTTCGAATCCGTGTTTTCAGCCGCTGTCCGTGATTAATCTGGGTTCGCAAGGGCAGTGAGTTGATGGTCTCAGTCCCGTCGCCGATGACCGCACACAATACATTTAAAAAATATATCCATAGTATTAGGGGTTTTTGGCTTAAATTCTGATTTAAAGTTTTCGTGACTGCAGGGATTCATATTCTTGGTTCTTTTGGTAAAGTCACGTAGAAGGGAAACAATAAAATAATAAAAAATATAAAACAATACAATTCTCACGACGTTTCGACTGCAACACAAGCAATCATCATCAGGTGTGAAGACCACAGCAAGAAAATTTGAAAAAAGTGGCGTTTTTTTAACGTTAGCACCACGGAGAGCGATTTGGCAGTTATTCAGATGGACAAGTTCATCTATGTTCGGAAAAGAGGAGGGGGGAGACGAAAATAATGGATGCGGTCTGAAAGCCACCGTAAGCGTGAACAATCAATTAAGACCCGAAATGGTTAATCAAATCCTTCCGCATACGTGAACACAAAGCAGACCTAAATCATGGTAGGACCAACACCTCGGCCGTGGCAGATCACTGTTATAATTCAGTAGGCTCAAATGACATTGACTTCTCCAAGACAGAGGTTCTCTGCAAGCCATCTGGCTACCATGAGAGATTCGTTCATGAGGCTATCCACATATACAAGCACAGATACAATTTCAACCGAGAAGATGGATTCTGGCTTAGCAATCATTGGAAGGATTTGATAAACCATTTCGGGTCTTAATTGATTGTTTATATTTTTATTGTTTTATTGTTTCCCTTCTACGTGACTTGACCGAAAGAACCAAGAATATGTTTTTTGGTTTGTTAGATCGCGTAAATATAAATGTGTCGTTATACTCGCCACCACCCGACACAGCCAATAAGCGAGGTTTGTCACGCACAATTCGAGTACTCGAATTGTAGATGGTGTGGGTTTACCCTCCATCACACCGGTGTTGCTGTACTGGTAACGGATTGGCCACGTTTTGTTTACGTGACAAACCTTTACTAATTGGCTGTGTCGGGTGGTGGCGGGTTTAACGTCATATTTATACTTACGCAATGTAACCCAGAAACAACCTCTGTTATGGATAATATCGGTCGCGAAAGTCTACTACGTGTTAAATATTACACGAGGGTTCACACTTTTTCTTTTAGGTTCAATCCCAGCTCTGCAGTTTAAAATAATTGGTTTGGCTGTCACGTGACGAGCATTCCTGTCACGTGGAAAGGCGGCGGGCAAGGTGCTGCCCTCGACTGCGTGATAGATCACTCGGTGGTGAGATGTTAACACCCTCGCGTGGTATGCAGGAGGTCGTGGGTTCGATATTTGGAGTTTGCATGTTCTCTCCATGGCTGCGTGTAGTGTGTTTGGCTGCTACCGATGTCCACTTGATAAGCCGCTTCGTTGAGCTATCATTTGTTGCCATGTCACTTCTGAAATAGAGCTCTATAGTTCAGTGGGCCTTACCGGGAAAAATTAAATGAGGTAATAGGTAAATAGCTCTGTAATATCCACTTCCGTGGGTCGTTCTGGAAAACAGGGTCACTGTGCTCTGCGAGAGTTCCGAATGGGTTCTTATCTTTAGATGCGATGCCAGAAAAAAATTGTGGAAAAAGGGAAAAAAATGTATAAAGGCAAAATGTATATTTATAGCTAGAAGGGTCGATACAGGGCTAATGCCTGCAGCAAGGAGACAACATTTAAACCAACCACTCCGAAACAGCCGCCCTTCAAACCCCTCGTGTTCACTCAACATCACAGCCCCCCATCACACCGAGAGAGAAAGCGAACAAAACAACGGTGCCTATTTTATTTCTATTTTATTTTTTTCAATGCACTTAGAATCACAGCGGACATGATGGAGAACAGCCCGGGTTGGGAACTCTGCCACTCCGCCCGGTGGGAGAGTTGATCCCCTCCGTTTCGTGGGAGAGTTCTTCCCCTCCGTCCCGTGGGGAAGTTGTTCCGCTCCATCCCGTGGGAGAGTTGTTCCCCTCCGTCCCGTGGGGAAGTTGTTCCGCTCCATCCTGTGAGAGAGTTGTTCCCCTCCGTCCTGTGAGAGAGTTGTTCCCCTCCGTCCCGTGGGGAAGTTGTTCCGCTCCATCCTGTGGGAGAGTTGTTCCGCTCCATCCTGTGGGAGAGTTGTTCCCCTCCGTCCTGTGAGAGAGTTGTTCCCCTCCGTCCCGTGGGAAAGTTGTTCCGCTCCGTCCTGTGAGACAGTTGTTCCCCTCCGTCCCGTGGGAAAGTTGTTCCGCTCCATCCTGTGGGAGAGTTGTTCCGCTCCGTCCCGTGGAAGAGATGTTCCGCTCGCGTTGTGCCGCCCCTGATTAAAGCCCCCCCGGCTCGTCCGTTCCTCCCGTGTCTGCCACCACCCCTCCGTGCACAATCAGAATCTGTATTTAGACTGCAGGAGTCATCCGGTGAGCTGTGAAGCTATTTATCACCAGATGTCCAAGTCGGGGCGGGTCAGCAAGTGACATGCGATGGTGGCGATAGGCTCTGTGCTCGGCGTTATTCAGACGCAACCTGCACCGAGCGGCCCAGCTGGGCAGCAGAAGATGCTCGCAGCGTGAGAGGCTAAGCTCAGCTAAGAGTACCCAAACTCACGTAGAGAGACCCATAGACTCACACAGAGACCCATGGACTCACACAGACCCATAGACTCACATAGAGACACATAGAATCACACAGACCCATAGACTCACATAGAGACACATGGTCTCACACAGACCCATAGACTCACAAAGAGACCCATAGACTAACACAGAGACCCATAGACTCACACAGAGACCCATAAACTCACACAGAGACCCATAGACTCACATAGAGACTCATAGACTCACACAGAGACCCATAGACTCACACATAGACTCATAGACTCACACAGAGACCCATAAACTCACACAGAGTCCCATAGACTCACACAGAGACCCATAGACTCACACAGACCCATAGATGCACATAGAGACCCATCGACTCACAGAGAGACCCATAGACTCACACATAGACCCATAGACTCACACAGACCCATGGACTCACACAGAGACCCATAGACTCACACAGACCCATGGACTCACACAGAGACCCATAGACTCGCATAGATACCCATAGACACACACAGAGACCCATAGACTCACACATAGACCCATAGACTCACACAGACCCATTGACTCACACATAGACCCATCGACTCACAGAGAGACCCATAGACTCACACAGAGACCCATGGACTCACACAGAGACCCATAGACTCACACAGACCCATGGACTCACACAGAGACCCATAGACTCGCATAGATACCCATAGACTCACACAGAGACCCAAAGACTCACACAGAGACCCAAAGACTCACACAGAGACCCATGGACTCACACATAGACTCATCGACTCACACAGAGACCCATCGACTCGCATGAGGATTCCACTCTACCCGCAGTCACGATTTGGAGGCTTAGACTCCTTAAGCCGCCTCTCGTGGAGGAGATGGCCCACTCCCACGTGCCCCTCCCACTCGGTTAAGCGGCTGCCCAGAGCCTCGCGATCATTCCATTAAAAGTCCAGGACTGAGAATGACCCCCACCACCATGCCACCCGTCTCCCCCCGTGCCCCCTCCCCCCACCGTGCGCCCCCTCCCCCCACCGTGCCCCCCCTCGCCCCACCGTGCCCCCCTTCCACTCCGTGCCCCCCCTCCCCCCCGTACCCCCTTTTCCCGCCATGTTCTCAAAAACTCAGCGTCCTTGAGAAAAATCAGGTGTTGATTATTATTTTCTTCTTCTTCTTCCAAGGGAATGTTCAAATGTTTGCATCGCTACCAAAAACAACCTTCACCCATCGCTCAGTCCTTTAAAAAAATAATACGTCTTGGATGTTACAATTTAAATGGAAAAATTGTGCCCGGGCAGGGGCGTGTGCGTTCCTGTAAGGGACACGGGAGTGGTGACCGCCGCGGTGCCGAAGCGCTCATGGAAGGGCGATGGAGGGAGGGGAACGCGCTGGGAACGGGCGACTAAAAGGGGATGCTGGGTGGAGAAATAATCGCCGAGCTGAGACGGGTCGCCATATGCGCCCGAGGGCTGGAGGCGGTAGTCAAACCTACATACAGCAGTGGATAGAAAATGGATAGTTGTGATGATGGAGAAAAAAAGCATTCTCCGCTGCCGCTGCTGCTGCTGCTGCTGCGTGTTCGGGTCGTCCGCGTGTTGTTGTTCTGCGCGGTGTCCGACGTTTCGCTCCAGGTGCTGCCGGGAGCATCTTCAGGAGCTGAATCGAGCAGCTGCACGCTCTTCATCGCCACGGAGCCAGCCGCGCTAATCGGAGGTGCCGGAGAAGGACAAGAAACTTCGCCAGTGAATACAACTAGCTTCATCAGGCGAGAGCCAGATTTGTGGAGAAGTCCACCTGTTTCCCGTAGTCAAGTTCAACACAACACCGGCATCAGGTCTCGGTACAGATCAACCCCTGCAACCACTCGTCCACAGATGCCATTGCCCCGACTCTTCGGGTCAACTCTATGCTGAATTCAGGAGCGAAAACGTCGGACATCGTGCGGAACAACACGAGGCGCGACCTGAACTCGGAAGCGGAGAGTTACGGAGCAGCGAAAATCTGCGTGCAGTGCCGAGATCTGCTTCGCCGTAACTCACATCGGAGAGCTACACAGCACATGTATTCATCTTCTTGGTTCTTTCTGTGAAGTCACGTCGAATGAGAATAAAACAATAAAACAAAATAAGACAATTGTTTTGCACAGATGTTGGCTGGGGTGGAGCGGTGGTGCGGTGATTAGCGCATTGTGCAATGAACCCAACGACCTGAGTTTGATTTCCTGGCCACGGCTAACATCAGTGGCTCATGTCTGAACCGTTCATTCCCACGGTGTCTTTTCATTCATCCCCACGGTGTCCCTGCGTTCATCCCCAACGGGTGCGCGCGCGCCTTGCCGGGGCAGCGCTCGTCCTGCATGGGGACGCATTCTGAAAAATTGCGTCGATGGTTTCATTTTGAAAAATGCCGGGTCCCGTGATGCATGAGGCCACTTGAAACAAACGGCTCCCCCTCCCCACTTCCCCCGCATCTCCCGTCCCACACGAAGTTTGGAACCTGCATTGCCAGTGATTTACAAGCACGAATTTAATAACACCGCCACCCTGTGACCAAATCGTGGGCCCGACAGTGTCAGATCGCGAAAGCCAACCACGTGTAAACGCTAACCACGCGTACACGCCAACCACGTGGGTACACGCCAACAACGTGTACACGCCAACCACGTGTGTATACTACAACCACGTGTGTACACTACAACCACGTGTGTACACGACAACCACGTGTACACGCTAACCACGTGTGTACACGACAACCACGTGCGTACACGCTAACCACGTGTGTACACGACAACCACGTGTGTACACGCTAACCACGTATGTACACGACAACCACGTGTGTACACGCTAACCACGTGTGTACACGCCAGGTCACAACTTGACCTAATTCGATATTGGCTGTGAAAAAAAAACCCCTTGCGTGTTACGAAAGATTGAACAAGCGCACGATGTTTTGGGCAGTTGCCTCCCTGCCGCAGAGAAGGGCCACTGCCCGAAACGTTCGACAGCCGTCAACGTTTCTGTTGCACGGCCGTGTTGGTGGCAGCGGTGACGGTGTGCGAGCGAGTGGAGCGAGTGAGTTGGCGAGGCGTTGACGATTTCGCGCGCTGCCACTTCGCCACCGGCAGATGATGGGGGGTGACCTCTCCCTCCATTCTGCCACGGTAGCTGCCGCTGCGTGGGCGGTGGATGGAATTTCACAGGCAAACAGTGGCAACTCATTAAAAAAAACACTCATTTTCTGACGCCCTCGGTTCGCACAAACTTTTAAAATATTCAATCGCGCGCGCGTGCGGACGCCGCGCGTACGCGTAGTTCCGATCCGCGGTGTGGTCATTGCCCCGGTGTAATTCAGAAGAATAAGAAGAATAAAACAACAACAACCAAAAAAATACTCCGAAAATAAATCGAACCACGCCAAGCAACACGCGATGGCGGGCACGCGGCCCTCTCAGCGAACACGGAGGGCGGGGGACGCTCTCTCAGCCTCGGGGCTTGTTAATTGATCGCGGGGAAAAGGAAAGAGAGAGAGAGAGCGAGAGAGAGAGAGAAAAAAAAACAAGACCTTGCTCGCTTTTGCTTCCCGGTGTAATGAGTTCGCTCGCTGGCCGCCTCCGAAAAGGGGTGTATGCCCCCCAACCGTTGGCATCGCGCTCCATTTATCGCCGTTTCGGTTGAAAATAAAGAAATAAAGTCGTGATTAATGTCTTCGGGTTTGTTTACTTCCATTAAATGTCACGGGTATGTGTGTGTGTGTTTTTTTCTTCTTACAAATAATTCTTTGGAACTTGACGGCGCGGGAATACTTTGGCAGATCGAGCCCGCCGTGGAAATGAATGTATTCGGCGGTGATACATAAAAATGAAGTAATGAGCGTATGGCCGAAGGTGTGAGCCATCTGGATGCGCGGGGGAGGTGGGGGGTTGTGACGGTCCCGCGACACCCATCCGCAGCTGGTCATTGTCGCCGTGTAGAATCGCACCGCGCGTCTGATGTGTAGCGAATCTCACCCCACCCCCCCACCCTCCATCCCCCAACCCACTCCTCGCCTTTCCATCTTTCTTAATTTGTCATATTCACCCCCCCCCCCCACCCTGTTGTATTCCGGTGTTGTTCTGAGCGTCTTGTCCGCGACACGCGGAATACATCCGCAGTGCCCCGCGGAGTGATCGTTTGGTGCGAGGCGCTGCTGCTGCTGCTCGCTCGCTGCTGCTGCTGCTAGCTGCACGCGGAAGCGCCCCTTCCTCCGAGCAGCGAGTCGATCGGCCTGGTCGCATGTGCTGGGGTAATGTGTGGGTGCTGCCATCTCTTCGAATGCGTCTAGGCCGGCGTGGAAGAGTAGGCCAGACGGCCTCGAGAAGAACCGTCTGGATCTCCCTCGAGTGGAGCCTCCTCCCCACGCCCACTTCCACCAACAGTGGTGCAAGCAAGCAACTTGCAGGGCTGCGCCTTTACCCTTGCTCCGTGCGTGAACCTACGAAGTTGACGATTTGACATTCAGCGAGGCTTTTTAACGCATGTATATATATATAAATGATACGATGTGTACTATTGCCATTATTAGCATTGCACGATACCCGCGTGCAAAAAAAAACATTTCCACGCATCATCGTAATCCACGGCGTTCAACACGTTCCCATCGCACTGCGCGGTATCAAGCAACTGCATCAATTCCACCCCCCACCCAACCACCACTCCCATCCACCTCCCGTGGGGATCCTCCGTTGCATTAAAAGCCGGCTGTCTGAAAACAATGCGCGGTTATTAGAATCGACCTCCGATCAATCAGAGAGAGAGAGAGAGGTGGGTGGGTGGGTGGGAAGGGGGGCAGCGCGTGGAGCAACAATCACGCGAGCGCCTCTGCGCGCGGGGGAGGGGGGGGGGGGTGGGATCCACCCGGTGCGCACTGCACCAGCGCATTCGTTCCCTGCCCCACGATTCGACGCGGGGGTCTCGGTGCGTTCGCGACGCGAATGTGGTCGAGGTCGGTGGTCTCGTCACGGTCTCGGCCGCGTTCACAGGAGTCGACGCGGTCATCCGTCAAAGGGTCGCGTGCGTTCACGGTCATTAATGCGTCAACAACATCCCGACGATTGGCGACTGACCAACTCTTCGTGTTTGTTTGACTTCTTCGGTCACCGAGTCGCGTTCGGAATGCGTTTCCGATGTCGATTTTAAATCACAACATCTCACGAATCGGGCCCCGATATGAAATTTTGGATGGTTTCCTAAATGCTGTTGTTGTTTTGACTTAAAGCTTTCGTGACTGCAGGAATTCGTTTTCTTTGGGTCTTTCGGTCACGTAGATCGGTTCAAATTGATAAAAATAAAATATAAACAAAAAACGACGACGTTTCGATCACAACACGAGCGATCCTGACGGCAATCGCCTGATGACGATCGCTCGTGTTGTGATCGAAACGTCGTCGTTTTTTGTTTATCTAATTTTTTTTAAATTAATTTTATCGCCCTTCATCGGAACACCGGAACAATTATTTTTACAATTTATAGCGCGCACAGAATCTGTGCGGTGAGTCGCAAACGCAACATCCCAGGGGTGAACAGGAAAAGATTCAGGAGCAATCGCGGTGTCGTCAGTGCCAGATGATCCCAGTAGCACAAGTAGCTACATAATGCTACGGGCCCCGCACATTCAAGGGCCCCGCGCTAAATGCTTTCAAGCTATCAATTCCGGTTCAGTGATTCTGCATTTGCTCTATTACTATAGTACTATACCGCCTTCAACTTTTACGAACGACCGGGTGTTTAAGGTTAGCGATTTGTCGTATTATCTGGTTGTATAGCAAATGAAAAAATTCAATTACTTCACTATGCAAGTAAAAAAATATGTTTCAATATTAATGTTCATTTATTTATTTAGGGCCCCTTCATAACAACATATGCTACAGGTCCCGCACTAGCTTCATCCGGCACTGGGTGTCATCGCTTCTTAGAGAGTGATGTCTGCGTGTTTTGACGTGATAACAAAGGTGCCTTAAACATTCTTAAAATTCCCTTTCGGATGCCAGGCCATAAATTACACCAATAAATTGGAGTGCATCCGAAGGACGTTCACAACACTCAGCCAAGTACTCGAGAAAGAAGGGTGCATGGTGATCATCATTATTATCATCATCATTTGTCATTATCAATCCATTGCTGGATGATGGCCTCTCCAAACAGTCGCTCTTCATCCATCCCGATCTTGCGATGTAACGATCCACGTCGCGTGTCGGCACGCGACCCCAATTCATCGCTCCATCTCTACAGCGGAAATCCTCTTCAGAGTGTGCTCTTCTTTCACTGCCGTTCCGTTGCCAGTCTCGACCGCACGGCGGCGGATGACGTGAAGGCGGATGACGTAGAGGTGGATGACGTAGAGGTGGATGATCTGTATGCTGATGTCGTGGAGGTGGATGATACGGAGGTGACTGACGTGGAGGTGGATGACGTGGAGGTGGATGACACAGAGGTGGATGACGTAGAGGTGGATGACGTAGAGATTGATGACGTGGAGTTGGATGACGTGCAGGTAGATGACGTAGAGGTGAATAACGTAGAGGTGGATCACGTAGAGGTGGATGACGTAGATGTGAATGACGTAGAGGTGGATGACGTAGAGGTGGATGACATGTCCTCTTGAGGAGTTGGTACTCGTTGTGCTGATCCTGAGTGGACACCAGACCGGGTGTTGAACCACAATCCTACGACTCGGTAATTGACGACGTCTCTCCCGCTCGATGCCACCCTGGAGTGATGGGGAATGTTGCTGTAACCGCCCAGGTGTCTCTTCACCAGTGGAGCGACCGCCTTGCAAACGGAAGGTTGCTAGTTCAATTCCTACCTGGGGGTGGGAGGGTTGCCTAAGCTCATCATACCTGCAGGGTCAATAAATGGAGTACTACTTCGTGGGTAAGTCAACAGTGGGGTGCGCTTTGGAGAGACTCACCCCTGCCATAGGAATGTGGAATTTAGCACCACCGGCTCGGCAGTGCTGTAAGCGGGAGACTCATTGTCAGGACGGATATCACTTTAACAAAAAAAAAACATGAATTTGCCGAAGAGAGCTCAACAACATATGCCTACCTTACCACTTGAGCTCTCCTCTGCCTTTACCGTGCGCGCCGGCGAGGGCTCCCACCCGGCTGGACGGTATCGCGAGCTCACGGGGGAGATAAAGCGCCCGGAGGTCGGAGGGCTGCGAGCGATATTCACCACAACGCGACTGTCGTGGGGAGGGGGCTGGTTTATTTATTTATTTTTGTGGCGTCACCACCGCAGTGCCGGATGATCATAATAGCAGAAGTAGCTACAAATTCTACGGGCCCCGCACTTTCAAGGGCCCCGCGCTAAATGCTCTCAAGCTATCAATTCCGGTTCAGTGATTCTGCACTTGCTCTATTACTGTAGTACTATACCGCCTTCAACTTTTATGAACGGCTGGGTGTTTAAGATTAGCGATTTGTCGCATTATCTGGCTGTATAGCAAATGAAAAAAAATACAATTACTTTACTATGCAAGTAAAAAAAAATTGTGTTTTCATATTTACGTGTTTTTTTAAAAAATTTAGGGCCCCTTTGTAACATCATGCTACAGGCCCCGCACTCCGTTTCTTCGCAGGCCCGTGCCGCTCCGTCGCTCCGGGCGGTTGGACTCGCGTCGCTGAGCCAAAAATTAAAAGCGCCGATAGATTTAAAAAGAAAAAATAAGGCGACGCTTCGGCAGCGGATGTCTGAGCGCGGCGCGGGGGTGGAAGATGAACCGGCGTTGTTTGTGTGGAGCAGCCCTGTCCAGCCTCGAGTCGTTGACCCGGTCCAGCCTCGGCGCGTGGGGCCTCCTACGGGCGAGTTACCATTAAGCTGCCTTTTAAATATTTTTTGCGTGGCAGAAGTTGGACACTCGCTGCCGTGATCGTCGGAAAAAAAAAACAAGAGGGGAGAGGGAGGGCGGTCGGGCGTCGATTTCGGCCAGGGAGTGTCCAGCCGAATGGCGGGGGGGATTGGTGGCGCAGGAGTGAGCGCATCTGAACCCAGCGACTTGAGTTTGAGTCCCGGCTATGGCTGACCGTCAGCGGCGAGTTGATAACCGAACCAGTTCTGGGCTCCCCGCCCGGTACCCTCCCCTCCCCCCTCTTCGCCGACCCGCACTGACCAGCGTGGTGAAGTATGGTCACACACAAGGCTCAGTTTCTCACTGATCGCTGGTAGATTGGATGAGGCACGTGAATAAGCAGCCATGGCTAGAGCGAGAGATGTATCCTGGACGTGGTGAGCCGGGTGCAGGAATGTTTAACCGGATCGTCGACCGGACAGAATTGAACCCTTGGATAACCGTTACCGACACGTAACGCGGAGAGGCCTTCATCCAGCAGTAGATTGGACAAAGGGAGGGTGACTAATATTACAATTTTATGGTTATTATTATTATTATACAATGATTCCAAATACAGATAGACATAGAGGTTGCTTTGTGGTTTTTTTGATCAAAGAAACACTTTTATTCACTCGCTTAATGACCTTGAGCCTCAATCTAAGTGCCCTTGGCAAGTGATAGCTTACGAAATTAGCAATGAGAGCAATCATACATTTTTTTATGGCGGTGGTGGCGGCTGTAACGGCGGTTTTGCGTGTCCGTAGCAAACAAAGTACATTGCATTGCCCCGCGCGTTCCGAAAGCCGTTGTGAGAGCATAATTAGGCGCTGCTTATTTTAATATTCAACTGGTCAGTGCTCGCATTATCAAGATTAATTGGTTTGTTTACTTCCGACGGTGACTTGGGAGAAGAGCACGCGGTGTTTATATTGCGCCTGTGCGCTACGAACATTGATCACCCGTGATTTATCGCGCTTCATCGCCACTAATAACGCTCATAAACTACTCTTAAAAAAACGTGTGTGAGCCTATGAGATGTTTATCTCAATTTGCGAGGCGGTGCCTTAAAGTCGGCGGTGGTGGTGGTGGTGGTGTGGTTTCTTCCCACGGAGTTCCGACGATAATTTCCACGCACCCCCGATTCATCTTCAGAAAATCACAAAGATTATAGATTATTAAAAATATATTCAATAAAAACGAGTTGCTGAGCTCAGGGCCCGGAGCTTCAGAATGTCCAGCGTCCAGTGACAAACAGCACCATCAAAGATGATGAGCGTTCTAAACACGTTTCTTGAATCGAGCAAGGTTATTTTGAAAACTTGGGAAAAGAGACGACGATGATTTTTGCGATGACGGGAAGAGGCAATCCCAAAGTGGTTGCGGTGCGAGGGAAGACGCAGAGAGAGAGAGAGGCGAGATGACCCGCAGATGTAATGCTTGGGCGGTCGAGTGAGCGAGTTGGTGATTAAGGTGGGTGGGAGAGTGGGTGGATGGGTGAGTGGGTGGGTGAGTGGATGAGTCAGTGAGTTGCTGTGATCTGCAGTCTGGCGAGTGGGTGATTGGTCGTGTGAGTGAGTTAGTGATTAAGGTGGGTGGGATAGTGGGTGGATGGGTGAATGGGTGGGTGAGTCAGTGAGTTGCTGTGATCTGCAGTCTGGTGAGTGGGTGATTGGTCGAGTGAGTGAGTTCGTTATTAAGGTGGGTCGGTGAGTGAGTTGCTGAGGGCTGCAGCCTGGTGGTTGAACTCAGTGTGGTGGATGCTATGAAGCAGTCAGTGTCCGGTAGACCGAGGCCTCAACACGGGCGGAGGAATAGGTGAGTGACGAAGTTCAGAGGAACGATGAACAATGATAGCGGCGTTAGCGGAGCGTGATGGAAGCAAGTGACTGGAGTGAATCAGCGAGTGCTGGATTATAATTATCCATCGCCCTGATTGAATTATATCCACGTGTAGCGAGGAAGGGACTCAGGCTCCACACCAGACGTGACGACGTGGATCTCCGTCACTCTGCCACTGCTCCCCGTCACATCGCTCGTACCACTCAAGCCAGGCACCGAGCGGACACCGTTTAAAGCCCTGAGTTGGATCCCCAGATCAGCTACCGGTGACTGCATCCAACGTTGGCTCTCTGATGTCATCCCGGGTTGTCTCGCCGTGTCGCTCCGCGCGCACGGGATGCATTTATTTATTTATTTAGAAACGGAGCGCATGAAGCGGAACGTCGCGGACTCCGAACAGAGGAGCGGGCACCACGTGACCCCGCACCGGGGCAGCTGCACGGCAGCACGACCCAGGCAACCCGCGCGGGTGCAGCCAAGCCGAGCTCACGGTTACCAATGGCCTACACCCAAAAGAGTTAATATTTAATTTGATTTCACACATTGTAGCTGCCAGGGCGAACAACGCAACTGATCGCCACGAGACCGGCACTTGGTAAAGCACTTAAGGAATTGACGTCTGGTTGTGTAAGTATGTTACTGTATGCTGAACTTCTTTCGTGCCGTACGTAGCCAACCGCGCTAACCGGTGTTGTGCAAGAGAGGCCGTTACAAGAGAGCCCCCCTCCCCCAGCAGTTCTGCGATGTCAACTTTCCCGGGCGGTTTCCCTTTGGCGTGATGCGAGGCTACAGCGCTCGCTCTCGATAATCTCACCGGGTAGTTCGTGTTGCAGGGCTCCCGGAGGGCGACTCGGTCCTGATTTGGACTTTCAAGAAGACGAGCCCCGCGGGCCCGTGACCGCACAAACACGCAGCGGCAAGACGCCTCCTCGGAGCCAAGTATTGGTTGTGCCGTCGAAATCGGCTCATTGTGCGTCCCCATCTGAGTGAGAAACATTATTTTGTAAAAAAAGCAAATAAACAAACGCGAGGTTGTCTTTTTTGTCCATAATTTTTTTTTATTCCGAATGCGCTATCGGAGGGCGCCACGCCATGAGCCGGCGACGTTGTCCATCCGCACGCCGCTCTCACCCATCCGGTAGTGCAGCGTGCCGACTGATGGGGCAGCTGTCTCCACCCATCCGGTAGGGTAGCGTGCCCACTGATGGGGCAGCTGTCTCCACCCATCCGGTAGTGTAGCGTGGCCACTGATGGGGCAGCTGTCCCCACCCATCCGGTAGCGCAGCATGCCCACTGGTGGGGCAGCTGTCCTCACCCATCCGGTAGTGCACCGTGCCCACTGGTGGGGCAGCTGTCTCCACCCATCCGGTAGTGCAGCATGCCCACTGGTGGGGCAGCTGTCTCCACCCATCCGGTAGTGCAGGGTGCCCACTGATGGGGCAGCTGTCCCCACCCATCCGGTAGTGCAGCATGCCCACTGATGGGCCTGCGTGTCCGGGGTGTTGGTGCCAGCAGTTGTGTAATTACGGTCACCGCGGGGATGGTAAGTAACGGTGCCAAGCCAGGCGTGCATTTGCATCGGATTTGAATTCAGCATTTGTATTCACGGCCATAATCTGGTGTTCGTATTCTATATTTATATAATGAAGCTGCAACATCCTTGACGTCGTCAACGTGCTAAGGAATAGTGGTAGCATAATCATCATACTAACAATAACGACGTGCGGCGCTTTGTTCAATCCACGACTTGACGAAGGCACCCCTACGCACACACCAATTGCGTGGCCATACTTCACCATGCTGGTCAGTGCGGGCTGGTGACGTTGGGTGGTGTCGAGAATCGGACATCACTCTCCGCCACCACCGCCGCCGCTGGGAATCAAACTCGCGGTCGCCGGGTTCATCGCGCAAGGCAATGTCAACGTCAAGCGCCGTTTCGTAAACATTTATTGGTAAAGGTGCAGCCCTGCAACTTATTTGCTATCGCCGCTGCTGGCGGAAGGTCGTCCGCTCGTGGCAGCTCTGGCGAGAGCTCAATGGGTTGTACACTTTAAGGTCACACTTCTTCGCGTGCGATATATTACATACGTTGGTATATTTTGTTTATCTCCACCAACAGATAACAGTTCAACGTTTCACAGCCACGTGCCGTCACGCGCGGCAGGAGAGAACCGAGGTTTCCAATACGAACATCACCGGGTCGCTCAGGGCCGGATTAAGGTTCTTGTAGACCTCTAGGCACTTCTATAATCTAGGTTTTTGTTTTTAAGTTAGATCGCGTAAATATAAATGTGTCGTTAAACCCGCCACCATCCGACGCAGCCATTTAGGACGTTTTTTTCACGTCAACAGAACGTGAACATCTTCTTTGGTTCTTTCGGTAAAGTCACGTAGAATGAGAATAAAGTAATAAAATAATAAAATGATAAAATAAAATAACACAATAAAATTCTCACGACGTTTCGGCCACAACACAAGTGGCCTTCTTCAGGTGAAAGGAACAAACCTGTCGGGACGACAGAGCTTCAATGAACGTTGTTAAGATTCGAATTGAACGTGAACAATTCGTTACTAGTACAGCAACACCGGTGTGTTGGAGAGCAAATCCACAACCTTTACAATCTGAGTACGACGTTTCGCCAGTAATTACAACTAGCATCATCCGGCGGACAGCCAGAATTGCCATTTATATTTACGTTATCTAACCTCTCCCCAGGAAAACCCCTGTATTATAGATGATATTGGTCGCGAAAACCTGTTTCGCAGGCCTTCAAATGATAACTTCCTACAGCTGCTGCTGTTTCTGCCCAATGTCACTGCGACAACCGCTGCTGTCACTCCGCTCGTTTCACGCGTCGGGACTTCGTCAAGCCGCTGGACAGATGTCGTTCCTGATGACACGTTCGTTGTTTAGTCGGTGCCCTCGTTCGATGGAAGAAACAAGGTTCGCCTAAAAATATTATAAGCGAAAAATTTTAAACTAATTTTTTTTGTTTACTATGATTATCATATCGGATGACGCAGCTTGAAAAAGGATGCCGTTCATCGTCATCGACAACACTTTTTTCGTAGGCCCTTTCATTTTCGTGGGCCCTCGGCAACAGTGTCGAACTGTTGTCTCTTATCTAATGCCGTGCCCATTGGATAATACGGCCCTGAGGTCACCAAAACGAAGCGGAGGGTTCAGAAATGAGTTTCTGTGGGGGTGGAAGAAGGAGGGGGGGCGCCCTGCGCGTTATATTTTTTAATTATGTTGGGACGTCTCCGTAAATGCCTCGACAGTTCACTCCCGACGAGGGTACAGGAAGTCACTGCAATTAACATCGCGAGCAAACTTTCGAAAATATTTGGAATGCCTCTCCTCCCACCTCCTCTTTCTTCTGCTCCTCCTCATCCCTCCTCCTCCTTTTCGTTTCCGCCGCGCTGTGACTCTCTGACGGACTTTGTTTTTTTTCCGCGTTCCGCGAAGTCAGAGCGCGACCACAAATTAAAATCCCCCCAAGAATAAGCGCGCGTCATCGTTACGCGTGTCCCCCCCCCAACTCGCCCGTTCCCGCAGCGAGACTCTCCAATGTCGCACAGTGGCCCGACCCATTTCCGCAATAAATTAACGGCAGAGTCCAATTTATTTCCACCAAACTACGAGAATCCTCCCCACCCACCCACCCACATTCTCACTCCCCCACCCCAAATTAGTGATATACCACGCTGTTTATTGTATCTGTCGAATGTGAAGCCGTGAATGGATCTCTTTGTTTGTTGTTCATTGTAATTTCCACCAGAGGCCATCGCGACGTGAGCGAACGTCTCTCCGTGCGTCGTTGATTTTGACCTCTCACCTCCACTTTGCTCGGGCCGAGACGGGTCGCAGGGGATTGTGGGTTGCCACGTGAATTTTTTTTGCGTGTGTGTTGAACTTCTTTCGCACCGTACGTAGCCAACCGTGCTTAATGGGAGTTACGGGGAACGACAACATACGAGACGCCGTTCATGGCGATGACACACACACACAGACACGCGCGCAATTGACTAACGAACTCGCACGGCTAATCGACGCATTAAAAAGCCAGGCTGGTGACTGCTCTGAAACATCCCACTCCAGACGCCGTCTCTCCATGACCCTCATGTCCGTCGCCACGGCATTCAACCCGAGCAGTTCAATTCTCTTTCACGAAATCTCGGGCCCGAACCAAGCGCAGGGCCCGACGCGACGGCGAGGCTTTCACCGCGCATTCCGTTCGGTGACCGAGCCGAGACCGTCACCTCCACCGCACCCGCGAGGAGCCCGGCGAATACTCTCGGGGATCTCTCGTGGTGACCGCTGTTCCGCACGGAAGAGGGCAGCACTTGCCCACCCCTCTCGTCCTGCCACCGAGAGTCATGTTCGTCGACTTGACAGTGTTGGCGGCGGCGGCGGTGGCTACGGGGTTTTTTTGTGTGTGTGCGCCGTGATGGATGCCCTGCGCGCACGGCGATTTGTCTCCATTATCTCGCGGAGATCGATTTTATTTTTTGTATCTCATTCTCTCTCCCTCTCTCTCTCTCATTTTCTCTCCCTTTCTCTCTCTCTCTCTTTATCGCGCTCTCACACCGCTCTCTCTGGCTCTATCTCACACCGATCTCTCTCACCACTCTCTCTCCCACCTCTCTCTCGCTCTCTCACACCACTCTCTCTCCCACCTCACTCTCTCACCTATATATATCTCACACCACTCTCTCTCCCACCTCACTCTCTCTCTCACACAACTCTCCCACCTATATATCTCTCACACCACTCTTTCTCCCACCTCTCTCTCGCGCCTCTCTCTCACACCACTCTCTCTCCCACCTCTCTCTCCCACCTCTCTATCTCTCTCACCACTCTCTCTCTCTCCGCGCCACTGTTCGCGCACCCAGTCATTCCGGAGTGCAGCACTTTTACAGCGGCAAATTGGAGCACGGGTGAAATAATTGCGGACGCTTCGTTTTCATTGTCTGACTCCGCGAGGCGCAGCCGCGGTGTGTTCGTGTGCGTGCGTGCTTGAGTGTGTAGAGAATTGGCGTCCTTGCGTGCGTGAATTCGTGTGCGTGCGTGTGTGTTCGTGTGCGCGCGTGCGTGTTCGTGTGCGCGCGTGCGTGTTCGTGAGTGTGTAGATTAATTGGCGGTCGTGCGTGTTCGCTAAGAGCACTTGCCCCAACAGCCTGTGAAGGCTATGACGGGGCTGCGGGTGGCTGAAAACCGAGTTATATGAGGAACTTTGTATTTGCCTCTGTGTAGAACGGGGAGTGGTAGCATTTATGCTGAGCGCACTGCGCTACAAACCCGGTGACTAGAGATCGATTCCTGGCCAGGGCTAACATCAGTGGCGGCGTTATTAATTCTGAAAATGCACGCCTGTGAAGAGCCCACAATGCCCATCGGTACAAATAAGTATTCTGAGTCTGAGTGAAGCTAAACTGGTACTGGGCCTTTCATAGGTCGAGTCAGCCTTAAATATGCACCTGTTGCAGATCAGGTCTTGGGAGACAAAGGCGGCCGGGTCCGGCTCTTGCCACACCACCACTTCGTGTGCCAATGCCGGCCTTTGTAGGTGCTCGCGAACGGCACTAGCTGCAGAAATCGTGGAAATCTTAGTTGTGTTCTGCGACTGTGGAGGAGCGGTGGTGGTGGTGGCGGTGTCATTTACATAGCGGACTGCTGGGTCATCCACACCACTTAGTGGCAGTCGGATGGACCGTTGTCAACTCCACTGGTCCGTGTGGGTTGGCGAAGGGGTTGTAGGTCAGGGCCGGGTCGAATATCGCTCACCGCTGCCGCTAGCTGTAGACGGGAAATTTCACTCTGGTCGCCCGGTTTCGTGGCGCAGCGCGCCGCATGCCCCCTATAAGTTGACTCGGCCTAAAGTGAACAGCTGGTGTGGAGATGCAGAGAGTGGGGAGAGTGAGACGGTCCAAGGTTATGGTCAGGGGTATGGTCAGGGTTAGGGTCAGGGTCAAGGTCGGGTCAGGGTCAGGGTTGGGCCTATGGTCGGGGTCGGTGTAAAGTCTGTGTCACAATTTAGAAAGCTGAAGCACGAACCACAGGGGGATATTTACATAAACACCCCGCGGAAACTGGGAACAAAACGCAGTGCAAAAATTGACGGCAAAACTCGCTGCCGATAACCTGCGCGGGCAGCAAATAAAAGCCCCAGGGGCAATGGAAACGGAACTGGGAGCGGGTGGCTGCGCGCTCCAAAGCTGCTTGCTCGTGATTTGTGGAAAGTTCTGGCAGTGTTGGCTCGCGAGGAAATTGAGAGATAATGATTTTATCCCATCGCGAGGCGAGAGTTCTCCTAACACTTTATAATAATAATGCAATTGGTAACGCGCGCAAATTGTGCGGATGGACCGGCCGCAACTCAGAGGCGCGGAGCCAAGCTCAGAGTCACTCAAAAGTCAGGTTGTAGAGGTGAGATTTTAAGTGTCTCTTGAAGCAGACGATGGAGGTGATGCTCCGAATGTGCAGAGGGATGGCGTTCCAGACTGTGGGGGCAGACACCAAGAAGCGGCGCATAGCCGTGATCTGGATCTTGGTACCGAGAGGAGGTCGTGAGTCGCACTGCGAAGACATCTGCCGTGTGCTGTGCTGAAAGTCGTCAATCGTGAAGAGAGGTAAGGGGGGCAGCCATGCGCCTGATGAGCAAATGCCTTAACTTAACAAAAAAAATCCACTTTTACCTTCTGGCTTGCAGGCTTCCTCCACCTTCCCCATATATATATCTCTCTCTCCCCTTCAGCCTGTGATTGATAACATTTGTGGTAAATGAAGACAGTTTAATTGCAGTTTGTTTGAGTCGCACCTTGAAAACCTTAAGGGGTCATATCCGTGCCTCTAATTGTTTGGTGCAGAGAGCGCCTAACGAGGCCTCTTGCCTTCTTCCGCTGGGGAAGGCAGTGGCGCCGATATTAACTTTACAATCATCAAATAAACTAAACTATAAACGGATTTTTTTCTATTTTTACCAGCGAAGGCTCACGGAGCTATATGTCTCCATTTCAGAAGTGAACCCTGGCTATCACAAATGATAGCACAACGAAGTGGTCTTATCATCATCGCGTGGAAATTTGTAGCAGCAGCAGCAGCAGCCAATGACTCTGGACGGGCGACGTTGATTAATAAACGTGGAGGGGAAACAACGAAAACGAAGGACCTGGAGACCAACAAAAATCCACAAATCCGATCGATGACTCCGGATTTTCAAGCATCGCAATGTTGTCTAAGCTCAGTTACCGACGACTGCGAGAAGCACTATTCAGTTGTAGTAGGCTATCGCGAACAATAATATCCATAATAGGGTTTTTTTTCTGGGGGGGGGGGGGGGGGGGGGATGATCGTGTGAATATAAATGTGTCGTTATACCGGCCACCACCCGACATAGCCAATCAGTAAGGTTTTTGTCACGTAAACAAAACGTGCCCAGCTCGTTACTAGTACAGCAACAACAACGGTGTGTTGGAGAGTAAACCCACCACTTTACAATTTTTACTGGAATTGTAAATGTTGTGGGTTTACTCTCAGCTCCATTGAACATAGCCCGATTTACGCTCAAATTGTAAACGTTGTAGATTTGCTCTCCAAAACACCGCTGTGCTGAACTAGTAACGAATTGGCCACGTTCTGTTTACGTGACAAACATGACTAATTGGCTGTATCGGGTAGTGGCGGGTTTAACGACACATTTATATTTACGTGATCTAGTCCCAAAAATGCCATCTATTATGGACACTACGCTATTGTGTGAAAAATAAGAATAGGTTTGACCCTTTCTGACAATAGAACAGGAGGTGTTAAGATGTTCAAAGGATATTCTTAGTTTTTTCGGTAAAGTCACGTTGAAGAGAAACAACAAAATAATAAAATATATAACACAGTAAAAATTCTCACGACGTTTCGACCATAACACAAACGGTAGTCTTCAGGTGTGTTGGTTTGCATAAATGTATTTTTAAACGGTGTATTTATTTATTTATAAAAAAACCCGTTAGCGCCACGCGCAGCGATTTGGCAGTTTATTTAGGACTAGTCCATCTATATTCTGAAAAGAGGAGGGGGGAGACGATTTTATTTATGCTGTCTGAAAGCCACTGTAAGCGTGAACAATCAATTAAGACCTGAAATGGTTTATCAAATCTTTCCAATGATTGCTAAGATAGAATCCATCTTCTCGGTTGAAATTGTCTCTGTGCTTGTATATGTGGATAGCTTCATGTACATACAATACACATACAATGCCCTGGTGTCTACAAACTAAGTTGCTTCTGTGGTAGTAGTTACATTGGAGAAACCAAACGCCATGTCTCGGACCGCATTCGTTAACACAAAGCAGACCTTAAACACGGTAGGACCAACACCTCGGCCGTGGCAGATCATTGTTATAATTCAGTAGGCTCACATGACATTGACTTTTCCAAGACAGAGGTTCTTTGTAAGCCATCTGGCTACCATGAGAGATTCGTTCATGAGGCTATCCACATATACAAGCACAGAGACAATTTCAACCGAGAAGATGGGTTCTATCTTAGCAATCATTGGAAAGATTTGATAAACATTTCAGGTCTTAATTGATTGTTGACGCTTACAGTGGCTTTCAGACAGCATAAAAAAAAAAATCGTCTCCCCCCTCCTCTTTTCAGAATATAGTTGGACTAGTCCTAAATAAACTGCCAAATCGCTGCGCGTGGCGCTAACGTTTTTAAATAAATAAATAAACACACCATTTAAAAATACATTTATGCAAACCAACACACCTGAAGACGACCGTTTGTGTTATGGTCGAAACGTCGTGAGAATTTTTATTGTGTTATACATTTTATTATTTTGTTGTTTCCCTTCAACGTGACTTTACCGAAAGAACTAAGAATATGAATGACTGCAGTCACGAAAGCTTTAAATCAAAATGTTCAAAGGAATCAAGTCTGCTTTAACCCCACACGGTACTTGTGTTAAACATGCAAACAAAATATGCCCTGACAATGTCATTGTCTTTAAAACTGTTGGCCTGGACCAGAGATGGGCGTCTTTATGGCCTAGTTTCACCAGTATCAGATCAGAGAACAACACCAACAGGCGAACAGTACAAAGACATTGCCACACGTATCAGTGCGATTATAGCTCAGGGTGAAGCTGCAATATCATGGTATAACTTTTTTATCAGTGTAATAATCCGAAAAATGACTCTAAGCCAATGTGCAGCCTAACGGTTATTCGAAATTAAACCAAGGTCTCCGGTTGGCGGAAAGAGGCCTCGACAGTGATTGGTCGGGAGGGCAACCTTTTAACGTGATTGGAGGAAAGCGTTTGATCGAGAATAGGCGGGAAACAAATTTAGAGGGGGGAGGAGGACAGGCATTGGCTAAGGGAAACTGAGTGGGGGAACATTCGAGAAGGGCGGCTGGAACAACGTGAAAGGGCAGAGCACAAGGGGAAGGGGGCGTTCGAGGGAAAGTAGAGTTTCAGCTTCAAGCACGAAGGCCGGACCCTAGATTTGTTCTGTGTTAATAAAGCGGATTCCAGTACTTCATCGTCCAAGCCATTGTAAAAGTATGACAAATAAGAATAAGCGTTCACCCTTTCCGAGTAACGTCCCAGCGCCGAGAATAAAGATAATATATGTTATTTTGTCGCGTTAGAAGCAGTGCCAGGGGTGACCGTGCAGAGTGCCGCACCCTCCCTCCCCTGTTACCCAGCCACGTGGAACGAACGGAGTGCTGTAATAGAGCAGTAGTATATAACCCCCCCAAAAAAACCTGTACTGTGGATGATATTGGTCGCGAAAGCCTACGTGTTAAACTGATATAATCGTACACCCGACAAAATCACCCTTTGCCCCCCCCCCCCCCATATATAGCCGTGAATTTGGCGGAAGGGGCCTATATATGGTCATTGTTGGTCACGATTAAGTGTATTTATTCCAGCTCAGTCGTTCCATAATAACCAGTGAAAAATACACCGGGTTAAATCACACTATGCGAGTTAATCACCTGTGTCCGATTCATCGCCAACCGATCCATGGATCGAGTAATGATGTGACACGCCCCCCTAGCCCCCTTCATTTGATTGCCTAATATTAACGAGATCGGTGACTCCGTCGCAGTCCGCTTTTTTATTATTGTAGTGCCACAGTGCACTCACAGGGTCCTCCGCTGCAGCTCTGTGATATCCCATTCAGCGGGGGACCGTGAGCTCTCACGCGGTTTCCAAGCGGATGTGAAAGCACTGTCCAGGCTCAGCTCTTGCTTAGCTACCGATGAAACTCACCACGTTCACAAAGGCAAAGACGCTCCGTATAGCCTCAGCAGAATGAAGGGGCAAGTGCTGTTAGCGAGCACACCTATAAAGGCCGGCACGGCACACGAGGCAGTGGGTGGCCAGCAACCACGCCCGGCCGCCTTTGTTTCCCCAGTTGCGATGTTTACACACCGCACCAGGTACCCATTTTGAGGCTGAGTCGACCTAGGGGAGGCCCAGGACCTGTTCTGATAATCGTCACCGGTGTTGGCCGTGAGCGGGAATCGAACTCGGGTGACCAGGTTTCGTTGCGCAGCGCAGCACGGCGCGAACTGCTGCACCACCGCTCCCCACACGATCACACGTGCACACACACACACCTGTTATAGTCATCAGGGTGGAAAGGTTGGTGGTCACGAGGAATACCACTTTGTGGGAAATTAAAAAGTGCTCATCAGTAGTGCCGGATTAAGCTAGTGCGGGGCCCGTAGCTTATGTTATGAAGGGGCCCTAAATAAAATTAAAAAAACACGTAAATATTAAAATACACATTTTTTACTTGCATAGTAAAGTAATTGTATTATTTAATTTACTATACAGCCAGATAATACGCCACATCGCTAACCTTAAACACCGAGTCGTTCATAAAAGTTGAAGGCGGTATAGTACTATAGTAATAGAGCAAGTGCGGAATCACTGAACCGGAATTGATAGCTTGAAAGCATTTAGCGCGGGGCCCTTGAAAGTGCGGGGCCCGTAGCATTATGTCGCTACTTGTCCTACTCGGCTCATACCTTTGCTCCTAGGATAATCAGGCACTGCTCATCAGCTTCATCGTGTCCCTGCCATAGGAATGAGGACGTTTTAAGCTGAGCATGAAGACACGTGCTTGAGTGCGACTTTAATCCATTTCAAAGTACGGTATTGTAAACGCGAAAATAAAATATAACACCACCTCTGTAGGACGTTAAGATTTGCTCTCTTTTTTCGTCATCGAACGTGTTAAGCATTGAGAGAGGGGCGTAGAAGCGACGATCTGAGAATTTAATCTTTTCTAAATAAACGCCGGCCCGTTATATGAATCGGGAACTCATTTTACGAAAAAAAAAACCCTTTCGCGAGAATTTCGCGGGAAATATTCGACCGCGTTCTCTGGAAATTGCCATGAATTTTTCATTGTTTACCGAAAGAGCTCTTGTGTGTGTGTCTATGTGTGTGTAGTGGGGAGCGGTGATGTAGCGGTTAGCGCGCTGCACTATGAACCTGGCGACCCGGGTTCGATTCCCGCTCACGGCCAACACCAGTGACGATTATCTGAACCGGTCCCGGGCCTCCCCTAGGTCGACTCAGCCTCAAATGAGTACCTGGTGCGGTGTGTAAACATCGCCACAAGGGAGACAAAGGCGGTCGGGCGTGGTGCTGGCCACCCACCGTTCCGGCCTTCATAGGTGCTCGCTAACAGCACTTGCCCCTACAGTCTGTTGAGGCTATACGGGGGATCTTTGTCTTTGCATATTCACTACTACTATAATTTAATATTAATTTAATGAGCCAAGAATGTCTGTGGGTCCCGCGTCGACCAGCCCCCCTCATTAATAATCATGAACAGGTTACGTCCTCCACATGGCATCAACTTACAACCCTCACTAACAACGGCAGAACCCTCACGTCCGTCACGCTGTTGAGACATTGAAGTAAAAAAGACGTCATGACGAACAAGGGATTATTACCTTTAAATGAAATAGGTCTGTGTCACCGCGCCGTTACAAACTACACGCTCATTCATGCAATGAATATCACGTCGCGTTCTGCTTTTCGCTTGCAAGTTTCAGATTTACTGCAATACACCCGTCCTTGGACGGGCTAAAAGGTGAGTAAATACATAAACACAGACGAAATTCCCCCCAGCCGCGCAGCACGCTGTTATTTTTTTTTGCCCATTCGCAGCAGATAACGGCCGCGTTTAACGTGCACAATTGAGCAAAAGTTGTGACTAACTTTGGCGCTGCGTAAATAACGCGTGGCCCCAGCCACGGTGGCTGAACGCGAGCGGTTTTAGTTTTTTTCGTGTCTTGTTTATTCCAAACGCCCCAATAAATAAAGGAGGTCCTGGCACGCGGGGCCGCTATTCGCTTGCTCATCCTCGGACTACATTTAATTTAGAATGATTCATATGAAAGAGCGCTTTAATATAACTGCGCGTAAAAAAGGGTTTATTTACAATACTGACAGGAGAGAGAAATAGCTAAACGATTGTATTAATTTGTTTTTATTAAAGATGTTACTGTACTGTGATCATTATTATGATTGAAGCTTTTGTTGTGAAGGGTGTAAACGGTGCGTGGGGTAACTCACTACCAGCTGGTGCGGTCGGCGAGTGTGGGCGTACGTGGTGAGTGTGGTGAGAGTGTGTGTGGGGGAGCGGTGGCGCAGTGGTTAGCGCGGCTGCGTTACAAGCCCGGCGAGCCGAGTTTGATTCCCGCTCACGGCTACCAACACCCAGTGACGATTATCTGAACCGGTCCAAGGCCTCACCAAGGTCGACTCGGTCTCAAATGGGTACCTGGTGCGATGTGTGAACATCGCCACTCAAGAGACAAAGGCGGTCGGGCGTGGTGCTGGCCACCCACTCCCTCGTATACAGTGCCGGCCTTCATAGGTGCTCGCTAACAGCACTTTCCCCTACAGCATGTTAAGGATATACGGGGGATCTTTGTCTTTTTTACGTCCTCATCTTCTTTACCCCTACGCCTCTGTATTGTGACTGTGTGTATTGAGTGGCACCCTACTCACTCATATACTCACTCACATACTCACTCACATACTCACTCACATACTCACTCACATACTCACCTACTCACTCACATATTTACACACATGCTCACCTACTCACTCACATACTCACCTACTCACTCACTCACATACTCAAATACTCACTCACATACTTACTCACATACTCACTCACTCACTCACATACTCACCTACTCACTCACATACTTACTCACATACTCACCTACTTACTCACAAACTCACCTATTCACTCACTCACTTACATACTCACTTGCTCACTCACTCACTTACTCACTTACTCACTCACCTACTCACCTACTCAGTCACTTACTGAGGAATCCCCCTGCTCCTCCATCCACTCCTGCACCGCGTCTATGCCTCCACTACGTCGACGACTGTTGACCGGGGGTCCAATTGAACTGCGTCCATTTCACGTGGACACCGGAGTGGGTTGTGTTCAGGGTGACAACGAAACCACGGGGACGGCACCGTCTCCCACCCAGATCCGGAGCAACGCGGGACCGACAGAGTGGAACCACGCGGACGCAACCTCCTGGCACACATCATCATCATCATCATCGCACCTCTACACGATCAAACTCGGCTCTCCGCACACTCGCCGACTCTTCACGTCAACACGTCTTCCCCGTCTCTCTCTCTCTCTCCCTCTCTTCGTGAGATGCTGCACCACAAATCGAGCGACTTTACAAAGGGGTCGAGGATGTGCCCGGCAGTGGCGGAGCCCACCAGCGGCATGCCGTTTAAGTCGCGCTCGAGAATTTGAATCCTTGCCGACGGAAATTAAAAATAATAATAATAAGTAAAAAAAGAAAATAATAATGAAAAAATAATAAACAACGTTTCTCGTCGCCTAAAGGAAACGCTAATGCGGGATGATAATTATGATGATGATGCCGAGGCAGAAATGTGTAATTGTTGTTTTAGTGTGTAAATCGATTTTGCTTCGCGTCACATGAGCCCGTGCTCACGTGACGCCGTATCTTGTAGAGTGGCAGTCGACAGAAGCGTGGCTCTCTCACGGCTCTCTCACGGCTCCCTCACGGCTCCCTCACGGCTCTCTCACGGCTCTCTCACGGCTCCCTCACGGCTCTCTCACGGCTCTCTCACGGCTCTCTCACGGCTCCCTCACGGCTCTCTCACGACTCCCTCACGGCTCTCTCACGGCTCTCTCACGGCTCTCTCACGGCTCTCTCACGGCTCCCTCACGGCTCTCTCACGGCTCTCTCACGGCTCTCTCACGGCTTTCTCACGGCTCTCTCACGGCTCTCTCACGGCTCCCTCACGGCTCTCTCACGGCTCCCTCACGGCTCCCTCACGGCTCTCCCCACGGCTCTCTCACGGCTCTCTCACGGCTCCCTCACGGCTCTCTCACGGCTCCCTCACGGCTCTCTCACGGCTCCCGCACGGCTCTCTCACGGCTCTCTCACGGCTCTCTCACGGCTCCCTCACGGCTCTCTCACGGCTCTCTCACGGCTCCCTCACGGCTCTCTCACGGCTCTCTCACGGCTCTCTCACGGCTCTCTCACGGCTCTCTCACGGCTCTCTCACGGCTCTCTCACGGCTCCCTCGCGGCTCTCCCCACGGCTCTCTCACGGCTCTCTCACGGCTCCCTCACGGCTCTCTCACGGCTCCCTCACGGCTCTCTCACGGCTCCCGCACGGCTCTCTCACGGCTCTCTCACGGCTCTCTCACGGCTCCCTCACGGCTCTCTCACGACTCCCTCACGGCTCTCTCACGGCTCTCTCACGGCTCTCTCATGGCTCCCTCACGGCTCCCTCACGGCTCTCTCACGGCTCTCTCACGGCTCCCTCACGACTCCCTCACGGCTCTCTCACGGCTCCCTCACGGCTCTCTCACGGCTCCCTCACGGCTCCCTCACGGCTCTCTCACGGCTCCCTCACGACTCCCTCACGACTCCCTCACGGCTCCCTCACGGCTCTCTCACGGCTCTCTCACGGCTCCCTCACGGATCCCTCACGGCTCCCTCACGGCTCTCTCACGGATCTCTCACGGCTCTCTCACGGCTCTCTCACGGCTCCCTCACGGCTCTCTCACGGCTCCCTCGCGGCTCTCTCACGGCTCTCTCACGGCTCTCTCACGGCTCCCTCACGGCTCTCTCACGGCTCTCTCACGGCTCTCTCACGGCTCTCTCACGGCTCCCTCACGGCTCTCTCACGGCTCCCTCGCGGCTCTCTCACGGCTCTCTCACGGCTCTCTCACGGCTCCCTCACGGCTCTCTCACGGCTCTCTCACGGCTCTCTCACGACTCCCTCATGCCACTGCGCACGCCACGGCAAGGGGCGTGTGAACGCCGCTGAAGTCCGGCCCGCTCGTTCAGCAATGAAGTTTGCACGTCACCTCGCCGTAGTCGCCTGAGCCCCTTTGTATGATTGCAAGGACACACAGGAGCATCAAACAGGGTGATGTATAATAGGTTTACCTTGTACTCTAGTTGTAGTGCCTTACGCCGGCAACCCCGACTCTCAGCCAGCTCAGCAGCGTTCCGGAACTTACAGAGTGAGAAATGCAGCTCCTGTATTTTGAGCTCCGCGTGTCAATCAAACTGCTGGATGTGGTTTTTCCCACGGAGGCTATTTGACCATACTTCACCACGATGGCCAGTGCGGTTTGGCGAAGGCGCCGAGCATAGACTCGGGGGGGGGGGGGCATAGAATTACAGTACAACTATTGATGTTGCTGCACCGCAAGCTGCTGGCTACAAGCTAGCGCAGACCAGAAGCTGATATGCACGGGGGTCAGATTGCGTTGCCTGATGAATGATGTGGTCACATTGAAACAAAAGACAAAGACCCCCCGTATAGATTTAACATACTTTTTGGGCAAGTGCTGTGAGCGAGTAGCACCTCCGAAGGCCGGCACGGCAGACGATGGGGCGGGGTGGCGAACACCACGCCCGGCCGCCTTCGTCTCCCCACTGGTGATGTTTACACACAGCACCAGGTACTCGTTGATGCCGAGTCGACCTAGGAGAGGCCCAGGACCGGTTCAGATTATCGTCACGGCTAGTGGTCGTGAGCGGGAGTCTAAATCGGGTGGCCGGGTTTTCCTGGCGCAGTGCGCTAACCGCTGCGCCACCGCTCCGCACGGGTGGCACGGAGCACGTGATGAAGAGATGCACACAGAAGCCCCGACGCCTCTGAGTTTACGCACAGCGAAGAGAAGTCACGTTTTAATACAGAGCGCGAATGCCCAACATTAACAATTCATATTAGTGCATCTTTAGAATCATTTTGAAGGTACATATATATACGTGTGTACACACCTTGTGTGTTCAAGTCTGCGTGTTGTGTGTATAAAAAAAAAACACACGGCTATCAACACATGTTTTGACGCACAGTGAGAGCCAATGACAGACACCTCACTAAAATAAGAAGTGAGAAATTCCGAAAGAAACCAACAGTTTATAGCAAAGGCTCCACGCATCTGCACGTCCGTCACCAATTTCAAAGCCCCCCCACCCCGTGATGCGTCCAGCACGCAGATGCCACCTTCATCCAGCAGTGGATTGACCCACGGCTGACGTTTGTACGACTCCTAAGCGCGCACGATTCGCGCGTGCCTTGGATCGCCACTGGGGGTAAACCATTCATCCACGGCAGCATTCAGACGAATCCAAATTCAAAGTTCAATTATTGTGATATTCCTATTCTTGTATCGCCGAAATGAGCGGTTGTCATCGCCTTATGCGGCACTGAGCCAGTGGTCTGATTTCCACATTCCCATGCCAGGGGCCAGTATGACCACAGGACAACCACCAGGGCGGGCGTCCCACAAAATGGTACATATTTTAATGACCCTGGAGAAACGATGATAGGCTTGCTGAGCTGGGACAGCCTTGGCAGGTGGAGCTGTTTGATGATGATGATGGTGTTGCTTATGATGATGACGATGGTGATTATCCTCATCTGAGATCTCTTCCTCTGCACGATGCCGTGCATGCGTGTGGCTATGTCGGGCTGGCCTGACCCAATTTGTATCGTCCGAATTAGAGTGTTTTGTTTGATCTCGACTGACAATATCACAGCACCTGCTCAGACTGATGGAATAATAAAATAATAATAATCACCGTGTGCTGGGGGGGGGGAGGCAGGGATTGGTTGCGGGAGGAGCTTAAGGGGAGTGGGGGGATGGGGTGTTTAAGGAGGTGATTAGTCGTTGTATTCGAACTCAGGGCCTCAGCGGTGCCGGTTCGGCGATCTGACCCAGTATAGGTCACGAGGCCAACTCCAACTCCCAACAAGCATCATCAGCGGCCGTGAACAATCCACTCCTGGATGAAGACCTGCTCACCTGCTCATGTCGTCACCATCTCTCACGGTCCTACGATGTGTAGAGGTGTTAACCACGCACTGTTCGGTAACCTGCATTGCCACCAGGTATCAAGGGGGCAGTGCAGCGTTACCTCGGGGTACATAACGGTTGGGGTCAGACGAGGTGAAGTGGATCGTAGCCACAGTTTAGGGAGAACCAATCAGCCAGTTCCACGTGGGAATGTGTGATTGGTTATTCCTGGCCACGAACGGGTATAAGAAGGGTGACCCAACAGATCTCAGGGAGTTCTCTCCCGACACGAAGACCGAAGCCCCGGCTGAAGACTAGCTAGGACCCTGGACCAGCCTTCCAGCCCTTTTGAGGGCTAAGGCTTGGCATACCCAGTGGTCAGGACCCACAGGGCCAGCGGTGGGTCAGATAGCCTCCCCTAGGTCCAAGCCGGAGGACTCTAGGCTAGGATAGCGGTAGACGTGTAAGTCCCGCCAAGTCCGGAGGCTGTACCTCCTTAGGTATCAAGGAGGTTAGCGGTAGACGTGCAAGTCCCGCCAAGCTAGGAGGCTGTACCTCCCTAGGGTATCGGGTGAGGGGACCGAATATCCCTCTGTGTGTGTTAAGGATTGTGTAAGGAACAGTTACAATAAACAGAGTGTGCCTCCTAAGAAATTTACTCGTCTTTACAACGCTACAATTGGTGTCACAATGCAACTAGCGCACAATATGATTTAATCGCTCCGTCTCCACTGTGGATGTCCTCTTGTACGGATCCCTCCCTGGGCTGCCGGCTAGGACCGTGTTCTTGGTCAGGGCTCTGGACTCGGCCTCTGACACTCAGGCTCAATGTGGCCTGGCTGAGCCTCAGCTCCATGGAAATCTTGAGCGTGGCTGGGGGGTCCGTCTCAGAGCCGGCTCCAGTGAAGCGTGGGCTTCGAGTCGGCTCACTTGAGCCAGAGCCAATCCTGAGCCGAGCCGATACGAAGAACACAGGGCCGGCTCATGCTTCCCACGCGAATGCCCGTGAGATATACTGCCTCGGGCTACAGATGCGCCGCTGGCTGCCGAGCGTTTATCGGGATGTGAAAGACAGCGAGAGGGGGCAATGCCAGCGGAGCTCATTGTCACCACGATGACTGCGGTGACACGGAGCCAGTGGGGAGAGGCGGGCGGGCGGGGGTACTCATTCGTGAGAATAAAGCCTTTACCCTGTCTACCGCAAGCGTAAGAACAATTACAATAATAACGTTCGAATATATAAAGGATCCGGAATACAAAATAGGATCTCGAGATGATGCGCGGAACAACTCACATCGGCATTAAAAAAAGCCAAAACAACAGCAGTGAACGGAAATTTAAACTGAAGCAAAAGTTAAAGGTGCAGCCCTGCAATTGCTTCTCACGCCCCAGGACCCGTCTCGAGATTCCACCGAGAGTCAGAGTGGCTCCCAGATCGCCCGACGCTGCTGCGCAGACGCCTTTTGTCCACAAGGCTGCGGGGAATTGGTCCGCCCAAGTTTTTGTTTTGTTTATCGACCCCGCCTGGTATGCAGGAGGTCGTGGATTCGATCCCGACCCTGACGCCTGCTGCTGCTGCTGTATATTTGGAGTTTGCGTGTCTCTCTCTCTCTCTGTCTCCCCGTGGTCGCGTGTATTTTTCTCCGGGTCCTCTGGTTTTTTCCACCCACATTTATAATCAACGTCACGCGTTTAAGAGTATTTTGGCAGCTACACATTTCCACTTGACGACGACGATGATGATGATAAGCCACTTCGTTGGGCTATCATTTGTGATGGCCGGGTCGATTCTGATAAACATCTACACAGCTCAAGTGGGCCTTACCTGGTAAAATAAAATATATAGTTTAGTTTAAAAATAGTGTAAGTTGACTGTGTGGGTTGACTGTGTGGGTTGACTGTGGAAGTTAACCTTGGAGTTTGATAAAGGTTGACTGTGTAGGTTGACTGTAAAGGTTGACTGTGGAGCTTGACCTTGGAGGTTGATTGTGCAGGTTGACTGCGTAGGTCGAGTGCCTTTGTACTCGAGGGCACATTTATTTATTTATATTCGGGGGCCGACTCTTCCACGTCGGCCAGACCGCCCTTGGCTAAAGCGGCCCGGGCACCACCACCACCACGCAAGACGCCGCCGCCGAGGTGAAAGGAGCCACGAGGGGCGATGGCGACGCGGGAGGGACAGCTCCGGGCAGACGGCGCAGCGGGGTCCACACGCGGTTACTGCATTCGCGAATAGCTGCCACGGTGGGACAGCAGTCCCCTCGAGACGTCGGAGAAGAGGGGGTGTGAGAGAGTGAGAGACAGAGGGCGGGACGTTGCTGGAACGTTGCTGGAACGTTGGCGGGGGCTTATAAACGAAGACTCCGCCGCAGGCTGTTTTTGTTGTTGTTGTTGCTGTTGTTGTTGCTGTTGTTGTTGCTGTTGTTGTTGCTGTTGCTGTTGTTGTTGTTGTTGTTGCTGTTGCTGTTGTTGTTGTTTTTGTTGTTGTTGATGTTGTTGTTGTTGATGTTGTTGTTGTTGTTTTTGTTGTTGTTGTTGTTGTTGTTGATGTTGTTGTTGTTGTTGTAATAGTTTGTTCCCTTCTGTCTTTATATATATACAGTATACGTATATAAACAGCGTTGAATCTGTGTAGTTGTGGCCCGGTATAGGTCGAAGGATGAATGTTATGGGGTCTGTTTGTGATTGCGCGCTTTAGGAGGGGGTGGGGGGCCCCAGGAGTAGCGCGCGGACGCTCCTCGACACATGTCCAAGGGCCGCTTGTAACCGGCGTTGGCCATCTGTCTGTTTCCCCCATCTCACTTCATACAACCGCTGTCCTTCGCATTCGTATCCATCCAGCGTCGCCATATACATACACGGTATCTACATATATCTTCAATACGTTTTTTGTTCATGTCCCACTTCTGTACGTTTTTTTTTTGGTTTCCAGCTACGAGAGGAGTGCACAACCACCGCCTGGCCCTGAGGACGTGGTGGGGGGGGGGGGGCGGTGTGGAGGTCACTTCGAGGGCCAAACTCCCACCCCCCAGCACACCACCTGAGCCGCCGTCGTGGGCCTCCGGGGGGCCTCCCGAGGGCCGTCTACTCGCCCCGCGGCCCCTGGCCCGCGATAGGCCCTCTCTCTACGGCAGCGGCGGCAGTGGCTGCTGCTGCTGCTGCAATACCGCCGCTTTTCTTCTGTCACCGTGGAATTCTCTGTGACGACAAAACACGGGGAGACACGTGGAAGTAGGTGTGCTGTAAGCCCGACTTACAGCGGAAAGCATGGCTTGCTAAAGCCTGGCTTGCCAAATAAAGCCCGACCGACTAAAGCAAGCATTACTTACTAAAGCGCGCCCCGGACGAACTACAACAAACATGGCTTGCTAAATCGAAGCGTGGCTTACCAAAACAACCCCGACTTGCCGCAGCAATGCCCGACTTATTGAAGCAATATCAAGTTACTAAAGTAAGTCCCCAAGTAAGCCTAGGTTGCTAAATTCAGCATCCTGGTTTAGCCTGAATTTATTTTCTTTTAAATCCCAACTTCATCGCCATTGTACTATCGTCGTCACGTCACCAAAATATAAACGAACCGACGAATCCAATCGGAAATCTGGCAGCGGGTCCATCGAGAGAGTTCCACCCGCCCGGGTCACAGCAGCCGCTCGAGATGCCCCCCCCCCCCCCCCGTGCTGTGCTGGGGTCACGGGGCACTTTGAAAGAATTGCACCCCAAAAAAATACTGAATCGGGATCCCACGTAGCCATCATTGCCCCACCCCACCTCCACTCCTGCGAAAGTTTGACAGGACTCATGATATAGCTCCTCACCCCATGAAGAAGGCTGTCTCTGGTGTAAGCCAATCAGTTTCAGAGACAATGCAATATATTATCAGAGCATGTTTTCTTTGCATCTTCACCACAAGCACTGTTTGTGGTTAATTCCTTGTAGAAGGTTTCTATTTGGTGCGTTAGCATCTTAACACCTGTTGTATTTCCAGCATCATACTTTGATGCTGGTAAAAAAATAACAAAAGAGGTCCCACGATAGGACTCTGCCTTGACAAAGTGTCGCGAGACTCGGCGCGTCTCTGCTTGGCCGCACGAGTCGGATGGGTGGACGCAGGCGCGAGGATGGCACGAGGCGTGGCCACACGAGGGGTTGGTGGGGGTGGTGTGGTGGGCGCGACGAACCGGTGGCGCGGGTAGATCTTCTCGTAGAAGTAGTTCTGCGCGAGCGGGAAGAGCTCCCCGCCGCGCTCAAGCACCGCGTGCGCGCGCACGAACTGAAACTGCTCGAGCACAAACTCGTAGAATTCCTTCTCCATCTGCCACGCGCGTGACTGTTGCAGCCGCTGGATCGACTCCCTGCTTGGGGGCTTCTTCTCCACGGTGCGTCGCAGGTGCGACCGCTTCCCTGCGCACGTAGGGGTAGGGAGGCGGGAGAGGTTTTCGTGGGGTCAGCACCACGCCCGGCCCGGCCCGGCCCGGCCCAGCCCTGTCCGCCGCCTTTGCCTCCCCCCTGGAAATGTTTTACGTGTCGCACCAGGCACTCAAACGTTTGAGGCGCGGATCGACCTAGGTTAGGGGAGGCACCATCCCCTTGGTCGAGATAATCGTCACCGACGTTCGTGGCTGCGAGCGCGAATCGAACGCGGCGCTCCCCGGCACGCTCGCGCGGTGCCAGGCTAGGTTACCGCTGCGGTAGTGCGACGTGGCGCCCTTGAAGAAGCGTGGGAGCGCGGCCTCGAGCAGCATGATGAAGTCCTCCAGCTCCTCGGTGACACCCACGAGGAGATACTCGCTCAGAAGGTTCGTCTTGGCCTGCTCCAGGGCCCAGCGGTTGCCCGGGTTCCTGGCCCGCGGCACCGCCCGTCAGAGTCACGCTCGGCCGAGACCCGCGGCAGCGACACGCGGACAGGTGCCAGAGTGGAGCCGTCGCATCGTTTAGGTACTCACAGCGTAATTGTCATCGTTATCGTCGGCATCATCGTCATCGTCAATGTCGTCATTGTCATCAACATCATCATCATCGTCGTCATCAACATCTTCGTCGTCATCATCATCGTCGACATCATCGTCATCATAATCGTTGTCATCATCATCGTCATAGTCGTCATCGTTATCATAATGACTGTCACCGTCATCGTCGTCATCATCTCATATCGCCCCAGACGAGAGAGGAGGCGCCAGGGGGAGGACGAGCGGAAAGGCAGCAGCAGCAGCTACGCGGTGAGGTCCTAGTAATTTCCCAAGCTCTGCGGTCCTCGATATATGACTGAAGGTGTTATCGGCCTATTAATTACTGAACGTGTGTGCACGTAGGATGAAACCGGTGCACCCGGAGGAAACCCACACTGGCAAGGGGGAAACACTTTATGCCGCACAAGATGGAAGAGATGGAGATTAGTCCACACTTGCTGTGCAACTTTCCCCTATCAAGCCAGGCACCTCGACGCCCACGGGAAGGGAGTTTCATAACTTTCGTGTGATCCACCAACCCCCGCTGCCTGCACAGTGCGGGATTACAGGCGTGCTACGTGTAGGGCCCCACGTCGCATCCACAATTGCGCCCCCCTCCCTCCCATACGGGCAGCTACCACTGGGGGTGCCCTTCAATCGTCTCGCGATGAGACGCCCCCAGGGAAAAGGGAGGGCGCGGGGCTCTTCCGTGATCATCGCCATTTGGCGGTGACATCGCCTCCAGCCGTGAGCGCGCTTTGCCGCTAATTAACCGCGGCAGTTCGCGGTTCGATTCCACGTTCCAGCGGCCGCACTGATTCATCCTGCGGGTATTTCAACAACAATATTTGGCTCAGCCACAGAGCAACATCGCCCCACGCCCCTCCCACTCCACCCCTCCAATGCTGTGAAACTACTGCGGGCTGCGTCTGTGAATCACGGAGGCGGTGCCAGTGGCTCCCCCGGCCGCTCGTGCTGCGAGGATCCCGTGAGCACAAGGGGCGCTCGGCAGATGATCCTAGTAACACAAGTTAGGACATACAGTGAGGGAAAAAAGTATTTGATCCCCTGCTGATTTTGTACGTTTGCCCATTGATCAGTCTATAATTTTAATGGTAGGTTTCTTTTTGAACAGTGAGAGACAGAATAACAACAACAAAATCCAGAAGAATGCATGTCAAAAATTTTATAAATTGATTTGCATTTTAATGAGGGAAATAAGTATTTGACCCCTCTGCAAAACATGACTTAGTACTTGGTGGCAAAACCCTTGTTGGCAATCACAGAGGTCAGATGTTTCTTGTAGTTGGCCACCAGGCTTGCACACATCTCAGGAGGGATTGTGTCCCACTCCTCTTTGCAGATCTTCTCCAAGTCATTAAGGTTTCGAGGCTGACGTTTGGCAACTCGAACCTTCAGCACCCTCCACAGATTTTCTATGGAATTAAGGTCTGGAGACTGGCTAGGCCACTCCAGGACCTTAATGTGCTTCTTTTTGAGCCACTCCTTTGTTGCCTTGGCCGTGTGTTTTGGGTCATTGTCATGCTGGAATACCCATCCACGACCCATTTTCAATGCCCTGGCTGAGGGAAGGAGGTTCTCACCCAAGATTTGACGGTACATGGCCCCGTCCATCGTCCCTTTGATGCGGTGAAGTTGTCCTGTTCCCTTAGCAGAAAAACACCCCCAAAGCATAATGTTTCCACCTCCATGGTTGACGGTGGGGATGGTGTTCTTGGGGTCATAGGCAGCATTCCTCCTCCTCCAAACACGGCGAGTTGAGTTGATGCCAAAGAGCTCCATTTTGGTCTTATCTGACCACAACACTTTCACCCAGTTGTCCTCTGAATCATTCGGATGTTCATTGGCAAACTTCATACGGGCATGTATATGTGCTTTCTTGAGTAGGGGGACCTTGCGGGCTCAGCAGGATTTCAGTCCTTCACGGCGTAGTATGTTACCAATTGTTTTCTTGGTGACTATGGTCCCAACTGCCTTGAGATCATTGTCAAGACTCTCCCGTGTAGTTCCGGGCCGATTCCTCACCGTTCTCATGATCATTGCAACTCCACGAGGTGAGAACTTGCATGGAGCCCCAGGCCAAGGGAGATTGACAGTTCTTTTGTGTTTCTTCCATTTGCGAATAATCGCACCAACTGTTGTCACCTTCTCACCAAGCTGCTTGGCAATGGTCTTGTAGCCCATTCCAGCCTGTGTAGGTCTACAATTTTGTCCCTGACATCCTTGGAGAGCTCTTTGGTCTTGGCCATGGTGGAGAGTTTGGAATCTGATTGATTGCTTCTGTGGACTGGTGTCTTTTATACAGGTAACAAGCTGAGATTAGGAGCACTCCCTTTAAGAGTGTGCTCATAATCTCAGCTCGTTACCTGTATAAAAGACACCTGGGAGCCAGAAATCTGTCTGATTGAGAGGGGGTCAAATACTTATTTCCCTCATTAAAATGCAAATTAATTTATAAAATTTTTGACATGCGTTTTTCTGGATTTTGTTGTTGTTATTCTGTCTCTCACTTTTCAAATAAACCTACCATTAAAATTATAGACCGATCATTTCTTTGTCAATGGGGAAACGTACAAAATCAGCAGGGGATCAAATACTTTTTTCCCCTCACTGTATGTAGTAGCTACTACATATGTAGTAGTAGTTAGTAGTAGCTACTACATATGTAGCTGCTACTACATATGTAGCTACTATAAATGTAGTAGCTACATATGCAGTAGCTACATATGTAGTAGCTACTTGTGTTACTAGGATCATCCGGCATCCTAGTAGCACAAGTAGCTACATAATGCTACGGGCCCCGCACTTTCAAGGGCCCCGCGCTAAACGCTTTCAAGCTATCAATTCCGGTTCAGTGCTTCTGCACTTGCTCTATTACTATAGTACTATACCGCCTTCAACTTTTATGAACGACTGGGTGTTTAAGGTTAGCGATTCTTCGTATTATCTGGCAGTATAGCAAATGAAAAAGCTACAATAACTTTACCATGCAAGTAAAAAAATGCGTGTGTTTTAATATTAATGTTTCATGTAATTTAGGGCCCCTTTATAACAACATATGCTACAGGCCCCGCACGAGCTTCATCCGGCACTGGCGCTCGGGAGTTTGATGCTCGGGGGGGGGTGTGGTTCGTGCGTTGCGGGGCTCACCAGCACTCCGAGCTGTGGCCACAGAAGAAGGGAATCTGGAGCCAGAGTTTTTCCGCCGAGCAGTCAGAGCCGCCCTCGCGCACGCACTCGTCAAACGTCTGCGGGAGGCGGAGGAGGTGGATGAGGAGGTGGTGGAGGAGGAGGATGAGGAGGTGGAGGAGGAGGAGGAGGATGCACAAGGCAGGAGCAGCAACACCCAATCACCCCTCCCAGCGCGTCGCCACGGAAAAAAAAAACGTGGAAGAAAAACGATGAATACGCATGGGTCCTGGCGGCGACCTCCAACGCGCGTTCGTCCTCGGAATTTGTTTTTTTTTCTGTTGTTGCGATAAGAAGCGTGGCCTTCTGAGCCCGCACAACGCGATGACCGTCACTCGTTACCCCATGTATCGCTGGGGTATTTATTTACTCATTGTCGCCAGAGGAATGAGGGCACTTCCACCACCGCCTCGGGGACTTCAACGGGAGATGAGCTCATCGCCTCGTTCACCACCGGGCACTCGAGGACTACCGCTTGACCACGGCGCGGCTGGGAACCCCAGACTTTTGAAAACCGAGACGCGTCGCTCCCTCTCACCTTCTTGTCGCCTTGCTTGCGCCGCCGCAGGCCCGGTCTGTAGTCGTCCCCGAAGCGCAGGAAGTAGTAGTAGGAGATGAGACGCTCGATAGGATCGCGCACCACGTTGATGTAGATTGGCTTCCTGTTGACGCCGAACCTGCGGGCATGGGCATCCGCAACCCACGGCACAAACACCGCGGTGCCGTGATTAAATGCATCGTCGTCATGATCATCGTGGGCAACGATTGCATGATCGTCATCATCATCATCATCCACAACCATCTTCACTCAGCTGCTTTCATTCAACCCTTAACACAACTCCCATCTCTTCTGCCCTAGCCCATCCTGCTACTGCTTCTATCCTAACCCCTAGCACTGCCCCTACCCCTATCGCAACCCTTACCCGATTCACTACCCCTATTACTACCTCAAACTATATTACTACCCCTATCACTACCACCATCACTACCCCTATCACTACATCAACCCCTATCACTACCCTTATTACTAAAGCCCAACCCCCATCACCTCCCCTATCACTAAATCTTCGTGATACAATATTCATCGATCACGCAACGATCCGGCCGAATTTTGTGTCGCAAGACCCTCCGCCACCCGACACAAGCGAACAAATGAAACTTGTCACGCGCGGAGGCGTTTAACGAGCTAACAAGTTTGCTGACACGACCCCGTTTGACGCCCACATTGTGACGTGAGGATAATGGTGGTGACGTCACAGCATCGCCGTATGAGAATGAAATTGGCATGACCATCGAGATCATGTTCGCTGATTCCTCCACTCATGATTATCGCCACGGATGTCCGCCGTGGCCAGCAATCGAACTCTGGTCGCCGCGTTCATAGTTGCAGTGCCCTAACCACAAAGACAAAGACCCCCGTATAGCCTAAACAGACTGCTGGGGCAAGTGCCGTTAGGGAGAACCGATGAAGTCCGGCACGGCACACGAGTGGGTGGGTGGCCAGCAACCACGCCCGGCCGCCTTTGTCTCTCTAGCGGCGATGCAAACACACCACATCAGGCACTCGTTTGAGGCTGAGTCGAATCCAGGGGAGGGGCACGATCGGTTCAGATAACCGGCACCGATTTGCGCCGTGAGCGGGGATTCAAACCCGGCTGGCCCAGACACGCCAATGTACAGGACAACAGAGCTCGGGCAATTGCCGCCTTCCCGCTGTGCCTGTGGATTTTCCCACGGACACTGCGCGCGTTTTCCCTTTCTTGATCATACGCAACCTCCGCGAACGACGGACGCTCTTCAGCAAACGTGATGATGATTATGATGGTGGTGGTGGTGAGCATGCTGCTGATGTTGCTATATCCGTGTGCGCTGTGAAGGAGTGGGAGAGTGGGAGAGAGGAGGAGGGGGGGCGAGGGAGGAGAGAGGAGGAGCAGGAGGAGTCTTGTACTCACTTGGTGAAGTCGATGAAGGACAGATGGCCGTGATAGAAGCCCGGCTTCATTTCTTTCCACGTCGTGACGTTGCTCACGAACTTGGCCTTGCGAGAGAGAACAACGCCGGTCACACCCCAGCCCCAACTCCCACCCACGCACAAACACAACGACAAAGATCCCCCGTATAGCCTTGACAGACTTGCGGGGGGCAAGCGTTGTTGGCAAGTAGCACCTATTTGCAGGCCGACACAGCACACGAGCGATTCGGGTGGTCACCTCCACGCCTGACCGCCTTTGTCTCCCCAATGCTGATGTTTACACACCGCACCAGCTACTCATTTTGAGGCCAGGGTCGATTTCAGGAACGTGTCACCGATGTCGGCAGTGAACGCGGCGGATCAGACTCGACTCGCCAGCCTCGTGGCGTGGCGCGCTAGCCACTGTGCCATGGCGCCACTGCATCCCCCCACTTGCCACAAAAGTATGTGAAGGCTATGTAGGAGGATCGTTGTCTTTGTGTGTGTGTAGGTGTTCGTGTGTGTGTAGGCGTGCGTGTGTGTGTGTGTGGGGAGCGGTGGTGTAGCGGTTAGCGCGCTGCACTATGAACCCGGCCACCCCGGTTCGATTCCCGCTCACGGCCAACACCGGTGACGATTATCTGAACCGCTCCTTGGCTTCCTCTAGGTTGACTCAGCCTCAAATGAGTACCTGGTTCGGTGTGTAAACATCAGCATTTGGGAGACAAAGGCGGTCAGGCATAGTGCTGGCCACCCACCCCCTCGTGTGCTGTTCTGGCCTTCAAAGGTGCTCGCTAACAGAACTTGCCCCTACAGTTTGTTAAGGCTATATGGGTGATCTTTGTGTTTTTTGTGTTTTTCCGCCTAAGTGGCTCATGGGGGTTGACTCAGCCCCTGCATGGGGGTTGACTCAGCCCATCATTCCTCAGGGGTCAGTAAAATAAGTACCACTTGTAGGGAAGTCAACAGTGCTTGTCCTAAAAAAGGACTCACCCCTGCCATAGCAATGTGGAATTACCACCACTGGATCAGGGCTCTAAACAGCATCAATGCCTCAATGATCATTCGGACAGGAAATCGCTTTGGTTTTGCGTCAAGAATTGGACCCGCGACAACAGCAAGCATCGCCGTCGACCCCGCGAGTCACTCACTCCACCGCAGACTTCGACAAAAACACTGCAGAGGAGTTCTGTGAATATGGCTCTGCCCTTACGGGCCGGCTGGCCCTGTAACACGTTAATGCCATTGCCCGTCACCCCGAAGGGCGAGAATTATTAGACTCAGTGAGCCTTCCGGAGAGAGTCGGCTCGAGTAAATTATAAAGTTAATAAGGTTTGGTACCTTGGAAAAACAATCATTGTCTCTCCGGTTCGCGAAGCGAAAAGGTGGACGGCGGGCATGGACGCAGAAAACAATGCGTCTATTCATCTAAATATATCATGGCATTTTTTTTGTTATATATTATTAAAGGGTGTAATTTATTAAGTTGCATCTCAGCACGCCGTGGAATTGTCACGCGCAGTTGTCGCGTCGGAGGTGTGGGGAATCAAAGACAAGTCGACAGGAATGCAACCGGAACCAACAATTGCCCAAGCCAACAATTGCCCAAGCCAACAATTGCCCAAGGCAACAATTGCCCAAGCCAACAATTGCCCAAGGCAACAATTGCCCAAGGCAACAATTGCCCAAGCCAACAATTGCCCAAGCCAACAATTGCCCAAGGCAATAATTACCCAAGGAAACAATTGCCCAAGCCAACAAATTGCCCAAGGCAACAATTGCCCAAGCTCTGCGGCCCTATATCGCGACAGTTGCTATCTATATACGCACGCTGCGCATTAATACGAAGCAATTAATCTCTATTGGCTGAATTGCACTTAGGGCCCTCTCCCGCTATCCCAGAATGTTCCCAAGTGCCCAGGCACAAATGAGATGCCGTCTCTAAATAGCCTTGGCTGGGGGACACTGGACGGGCGGGCGGGCGGACGGGTTACAGACAAACGCATTCTCACAGACCTCGCCTATCCACATTAAGACGGCGTCTTCCAAGAATTCCCTACGGGAGAATATTCTCCGCTCTCCAAGCGCGCGCGCTCGCTCTCTCTCTCTCCCCCTCTCTGCTCGCTTCGTAGGAAATGAAAAATAATGGAAGGCGGAGTAAATTGTCTGGAGATTGTCCGGGGATTTAAATGAACGATGCCGGACAAGGGCGTGAGTGTTTAAGGGAGTGTGAGAGGAACAGCCGTCCACCGAGGCGTGCCGAGCCCACCTGTTCCTCTAAATAAAACGAAAGCGATTTCACTTTACCAGGTAAAGTCCACTGAGCTATTATCTATTCCCTCCCCCCATGAGGTAATCTGGTCCACACGCGATAGGCCATCGCCAGTGGCTGATGTAATCACGATCACGCGTGGGAATTTATAGTAGCAGTCGAATAATCCAAGCGCATTTTCTTGGGTCTTTCGGTAAAGTCACGTAGATTGGTTCAAAGAAAATTGAAAATTTCCTGAAGACGACCGCTTCTGTTGCGATCTAAACGTCGTAGATTTTAGCATTTTTTTTTTTTTACTTTGAACCTACCTACGTGACTTTATCGAAAGACCCAAGAATACGAATTCCTGCAGTCACGAAAGCTTTAAGGCAAGGTTGAATCCAAGCGAAGTTCGGTGATATCCAGGTGGGCGACGAGTAGAGATGTCCCACTGGGCATCTGTGAACACCTGCTGGAAATCTGAGAAAAAGAGCTTCAGAGCTCATCGGGATCCTCCAGCATTAATACATATTTTGACTCTGATAAGTGTATGTACGAGCACTAGGAGTGAGCTTCAGGTGTAAAATATTTAGTTTAACCACTTAGGCTTTCGCGACCAATATCATCCATGTCATTAAGGATGTTATGGGTAAACAATTAGGTTTGGAGATTTGTAAGGAACATATTTTTTTGTTATTTATTTCCTTCTTCAGATTTTTGGTTCGTGCACGCGGTGTTGTGTATTCATGATTTGTTTTTTTTTCGGGGGGTGGGGCTCACAAAAGTGATGTCAATCATTGGCACGTGACACGACTCCTGGCAAGACAATGGCGGAGCCGCGTCACCTGAGTGACGTCCTCTCCGGATGCATTCTCAACAATTTGCATTCGGATCGCCGGAGATTTGATGCATTCTAAATATCGCGAGCATTTCCTCGCATAAGTCCGTGTAGCGTTTTTCTTTCTCTGGAGCACAGACTACAGCGGTGTACCATGTGGTTTCATAGCATGGGCTACGTGGCCACATTCGCACTGCTGTGGCTTTGTGTATGTTGATGTTCAAGACGCGACCGACGGCTCCACCACCGGTGTCTTCGCGGAGGAGCAATGTGAAAGGCAGGAGGAGGTGCGATGTTTGGGTCTCGAATGAGGAGTTTCTTTTCGGACTCAACGCGTTGTCCCACTCTCGTTCGCGATCAGCGTCCTTCCGGATCGGGGGTAAAAAGGCGATAGGGCGATCCCCAGCAGGGGAAGCAGCCAGGTGGCTGTCATTGGCGAGAAAACCGTGTGAACTCTATCTGCAGTTTGCGCGACGTCTCTGCGGATATCTGGTGGCAGAATGTTCGGCAGAACGGGCAGCCGGGGCATTGGTGTCGGTGGCGAATGTTCTGGTGACGATGCCACATGGCGTTATTCAATGGTGCATCGCGCGGTTTTGCGACTCTGCCACGGAGTAGTGAGAGGGTGGCAGTTCCTTGCGCATCAGCTGATGCGTTCCTACAACAAGACGATTCTTGATTTGGCTTTTTCCCACAAGATCAGTTTGTTTTTTCATGGAAGGGCTTGAATGCCACAGTTTTCTGTCCATGACAGCTCCGATATATCTTGGAGCGGGGTCACAGCGCAACTGGGCAACCACAGAGGAACGCGTCAAGGGTGGCATCTATCGCACGATTGTTCCAGGCGCAAAGCGCTTGTGGTGTTTTCGAGGGCACGTGGTCGCGCACTCTGGTGACGGAAATAAGCCTCCGATGAAGTGAGATCAGCCGCCAGAGCATTTGACAATGTTCCCGAGCTTTTTGCCCCGTGCAGCGAGAGCTTTGTCATCTGAATTATACGATGATGTACATAGATGTAAGAGCACTTACATGGTAATTGTCTTGCGGTTGCGCTTATCGGCTTCAGGACGTACGGCGCGCACATTCCCCTCGTTCAGAGGTAGCCACAAACGCACGCAAAAGCGCGCCCGTGTGTGTCTGCGTGTGTGTGTATCTGCGTGTGTGTGTATCTGCGTGTGTGTCTGCATGTGTATCTGCGTGTGTGTCTGCGTGTGTGTGTATCTGCGTGTGTGTGTGTCTGCGTGTGTCTGCGTGTGTGTGTGTCTGCGTGTGTGTGTGTCTGCGTGTGTGTGTATCTGCGTGTGTGTCTGCATGTGTGTCTGCGTGTGTATCTGCGTGTGTGTGTCTGCGTGTGTGTGTCTGCGTGTGTGTGTATGCGTGTGTGTGTGTATCTGCGTGTGTGTGTTCGTGTGTGTGTGTCTGCGTGTGTGTGTATCTGCGTGTGTGTGTCTGCGTGTGTGTGTGTGTCTGCGTGTGTGTGTGTCTGCGTGTGTGTGTGTCTGCGTGTGTGTGTGTCTGCGTGTGTGTGTATCTGCGTGTGTGTGTATCTGCGTGTGTATGTGTCTCTGGGTGGAGCGGTAGTGTCGCGGTTAGCGCTACGCTGCGCTATGAACCCGGCGTCCCGAGTTCGATTCCCGCTCACGGCCAACACCGGTGATGATTATCTGAACCGGTCCCGGGCCTCTCCTAGGTCGACTCAGCCTCAAATGGGTACCTGGTGCGGTGTGTAAACATCGCTCACTGGGGAGACAAAGGCGACCGGACGTGGTGCTGGCCACCCACCCCCTCTTGTGCCGTGCCGGTTTTCATAGGTGCTCGCTACCAGCACTTGCCCCAACAATCTGTTAAGGCTATACGGGGGATATTTGCCTTTGTGTTGTTCAGCAGCGCGCGCGTGCAAACACACGCGGCGTTCGACTTGTTCACGAGGGTAGGATCATTGAGTTAATTCGGTGGAGTATTTCATATGCATCCGGCGCAATAGAGAATCTCGGGGCTGATGGGCGTCTCGTTTGTTTTGAGAGTTTCTCGCATCCGAGCCACTCTCCCGTCTTTGCAACTCGCGAGAATAAAAAAAAATTGCCCTATTCATTATTCATCGATTCGAGGGCTGGGAAGGCACTGCCCTATTCCACCCGTTAATAAGCGGCAAATCGCGATTGACACGCGTCTCTTAGTGGACGCGCTGTCAATGCCCTTCATGGTTTCTCGCCTTGTGAGATGCGCGAGAGGCTCTCGTTTAGTCGTTCGTCGATCGTTCGTTCGTTGGTTTGATTGCCACGGCAAATGGAATTCAAACTGGATACGGAAAACCCGCGCACGCGCACGGACGCACCAACGAGTCTTGATATTCAGTGAGGCTTCCCGGGGTAAACGAGTGTAATATTAATGATACTGGTGAGGTGGCCAGGTGGCTCAGAGTGCTGCCAACCTGGGTTCGAATCCAGGCAGCTGATGCCTGTGATAAAGCCTCATAGAGACCCATAGATTCACATAGAGACCCATAAACTCACACAGAGACCCATCCACTTACAGAGACGGAGCTGTTATGAAATTGCCGATCATCAAATTACACCATGGGTGCTCAAGTGTAACGAGTTGATTTTGCCGAAGCTTGGGCACCCATGACTGCACACAATATGGCATTTAATTCGGCTCTGGAATTTATTTGGCTAAATTCAAATTGTGAAATTGAACGGCGGGTGTTGGCTGTCACTCGACGAATCATTCCACAGACATCACTCTCGGTGGCACAGGGGGTGAGAAAGTGCTGACCCCTAGCGTGTGGACCAGGGGTCATACGAAATGAGATCTCACAAGTAGCTCTGTGATGTCCGCTTCCACGGGCCGTTTCCTAACACGAGATGCAATGTGAATCGTCCATCTCGTGTCATGACACCGATGGCACGATCCGGATACAATTGGGAGGAAATGTTGTTTTGTTGAAACAGGCACGCGCCACGCACGCGCGCGCGTGTCCAAGATGGAGCGCGATCGATGGTCACTCGCGAGAGGTGAACGCAGCACGGCTCTGTGCTGTAACCGCATTACTGTGTGTGCGGATCCATAACCTCGACGTGCCCTTGAGTCCCCCATGCCTCTTGTAAGGCTCCTGGGCTAAGGCCTCTCTGCAGCTCAATAACGAGTGAATGCCAGACGAGGAGCGGTGGGATGGAGCTGCTGGGTGTGTGGTAGATAAGGAAAAAAAAACCTAAAACAACCCCGCCAACTGCCGAGCCGCGCCGAGGCCGGCTCGGCTCTGTTGCGGCAGTGGAAAGAAGAGGCGTCGGTGCTGCGCCGCGTGACCGGTGAGACACCTGGTCGTGCAGAGACATGATGGGGCTGTTGCGCGTGGTGTTGATGTGCAGCACGTGGAACGAGTTGCGCCCGCACAGGTCGTACGCCACGTTGGTGAAGGAAGTGCTGCCCGTTTTCGGCACGCGGTTGTACACGATCACCACGTCGTTGTTGTCGTCAGCAGGCGGCTGGGCGGGTGCGGAGGCCGCAGCTGCCGCAGCCGCCAGGGCCGCCTCGGGTTGCGTCGGCGGCAGGAGTAGCCGCTGCGGCTGCTGAAGCTGCCGATGTTCGGCGGCGAGTTGAGACTCGGAGCTCTGCGCCTCTCGCCGCGCGATCACGCGTTCTGCGGCAGCACGCGAAAGACAACGGAGAGGCGACGATCCCACGTGAAGCGTGGACAGAATGTTGGGGGGCAAGCGCCGTTCGCGAGCACCTATAACGACGACAATAACAACATCAATAACATCCGTCTAAGTCTGACAGAAGCGCGCGCACGAATCTCGCCGGCTCTCACCATCACGGACACTCGAATTCAGTCCGCGGACGCCCGGATTTCAGGAGAAGGAGCCTCTCCCAAAGGACCCTACCACCACCACCACCCCCACAGTTCCCCGCTCCCTCTCCCTCACTGGATGGATGCTTGTGACGGCGATCGTCACCGTGTAAGGTGAGCGCATAACCGCACTGCAGGCGATTTGGGAGGTCCCCCTCCCCCACTGACCCCCTCCAGAGCCCCCCACGATGCAGAGACAAACCCGGCCCGAACCCCCGGTTTAAACTGCTGGCTGTGTTGACCGTGGTGTAATAAAAAAAAATCTCCGTTAATGAACACCATCTCTCACATCGCGATTGTCCGCTAGAATATAGACACACACACACAGACAAAGACCCCCCCCTCCCCCTGGAAAGCCTCAGCAGGCTGTTGGGGCAAGTGCTGTTAGCAAACAGCGTCCATGAAGGCCGGCGAATGGGGCACGAGGTGATGTGGTGGGTGGCGAGCACCACGCCCGACTGCCTTTGTCTCCCCAGTGGCGAGGTACCAAACATGAGGCTGAGCCGAGTTAGGAGAGTCCCAGCAACCAGTTTCAGCACACCGTCGATGAATGTTGGGCCGCGAGCGGGCATTGAACTCGGGTCACCGGGGGGTCGCGCCATCGAATTCTGACCCCGCGGGGCGCGTTCCTTCACGCGGCTGCCACTTTGAACGATCGCTCAACCGTGGTCCAGCGTGCACCTTACTCACGGGCGCGTTGTACCGAGCCCACCCATGGGAGGTGAGGGTCATCGTGATGACCGTATTGATAGAGTGGCGGTGACCGTGATCGGTTGGTCGAACTTATCCGACCTGTGCACCTGGAGCACATTGCCCATCCCAATGCGAGTTGCCCTGGCCATCACAATAACAGAGCAGCAGTTGCGAGAGAAATAACAAACTGTGAATGGTATGCCCGTGTGCATAATGCATGCAGGCCACCCCATAATATATTTATTTAAATAAATAATAAAGGCTTCCCGGGTTGGCCCTCGCAGGCTACCGGTTCGTAATGCCACCGGCGAGTAATAAGCATTAACCTTACAACACCGGCAATTTATTACGGGGCGGGAGTTGGGGGGGGGCGGCAAAACAATCCATACTTCACCCATTAGGTCGCCGGATCAATGTTAGGGAAAGTGTTTCCTCGGTGTCGCGTGCCCCCCGAACGACGATCGATGCGGCGCGTCGCTTAATGGGCTCCGCTGCGCAATTGGGCTAATCACGCGCCGCGCGCGCCCGACAGAGCGAGAGAGAAAGAGAGAGAGCAAGAGAGAGATAGAAAGAGAGAGAGAAAGAGAGAGAGAAAGAGAGAGAGAAAGAGAGAGATAGAGAGAGATAGAAAGAGAGAAAGAGAGAGAGAAAGAGAGAGATAGAGAGAGATAGAAAGAGAGAAAGAGAGAGATAGAGAGAGATAGAAAGAGAGAAAGAGAGAGAGAAAGAGAGAGAGATAGAGAGAGATAGAAAGAGAGAGAGAAAGAGAGAGAGAAAGAGAGAGATAGAGAGCAAGAGAGAGAGAGAGCAAGAGAGAGAGAAAGAGAGAGAGAAAGAGAGAGAGAAAGAGAGAGATAGAGAGCAAGAGAGAGAGAGAGAGCAAGATTCATAATTAAGCTGCCGCTCACCTGGATGTACGGCCCGCTAGGCGCGCGCAAGGCCATCACCGGTGCGCGTCGCGTGTCAAACCCGCACTGTTCCTCCGAACCAGCGGTTCTTGACCTGGGGTGCACGCACCCCCTCTGGGGGGTGTAGCGAGACGTGGCTATATACGCATTTAAGAAAGTAAATAATCTAAAGCACAAATTAAGCGCGGGCACGTAAGAACAACTACTTCGTTTCATAAAAACCCCACGTGTTGATTCAATAATTCTACATTTTTTTTGTTTGTTTACGATTGAGAACCAAAAGGGGGTGCAAGGCTGCAGTAGAAAGGTTAAGAACCACTGCTCGGATTAATTCTGCGCGTTCGGTGTTAGCGCGGTGCTGACATTGCCCAGGACCTGGGGCCTCTCTGTCGTGTTTCACAGATTCATGGAGTCTGCTGGCAGGGAGCCATGGGGGCTCCAGGGTGGCTATGAAATGTTAACTACCTCGCCTGGTATACACGAGGTCGCGGGTTCTCGCCGTGGCCGCGTGGATGTTTTTTTCTTTCCCTCCGGGTCCTCTCCGCGTTTAGAAACGTGCGTTCAGCGCAATGTGGCTGCAGCAAATTCCCACGTGACGATGAGCCACTTCGATCAGCTATCATTTGCGGCCGGGTCGCTTATGAGAAAGAACTACATAGCTCAGTGGGCCTTACCTGGTTAAAAAACACAAATAGATGAAAGATAGAATTCCAGTTTGTAGTTCTCCCACTGTCTGCTCCGCCTGCAGTTGCCTCCCATAGCCAAACGCGCGCGCAGTGTAAGCGGCATTGGCCAACAAAACATCATCCCAATGCTGAAAAACAATTGCCCGCAGAGGAAAAAAAAACTAAATTGGAAGTATACACAACAGCAGCAGCAGCAACAACAACAACCACCACCACAGCATCGCCCCCTTACCACAAAGCAAACACTTCCCATGCCACTCGGGAGAAAGAGTCTCGAGACTGGGCGAGGACCGTCTTGGGTAAATAAGTGGAATAACAAACGCAAAAAAAAAATCTCACTCTGCAAGGCGATGCAAGGCAGGCCGATGCCCCGAGCATTGATTGATGTTCGTCTGAGCTCTGGCAGGAGACGCACGCGCCCGTTTATTTATTTATTTAACTCGTGCTTTGTTTCTTTTTTTGAACGAGAGGCTGAGTGACGGCACGCAGGGCGGGGCTGGCAGAGAGAGACAAGGAGGGGGTGGGGGGTGAGGAGCGCTCTCCCACGCGTTGTGTCGTCATTACCCACACACCCCCCCCCCCCCCCCCCATCAAAATAACCCACGAGGACTTCACTAACATCAACAACAACAACAGTTGAGTACCTTGGGTACTCGCGCTCTCGTTCCCGTAGCTCAGGACTATCATGGCGAGGGAAGAAGAGGCCCCCCTTGCTGCGTCTCACGGACGCGATCTGCAGGCGAGCTCACCGTCGTGTAATTCGCACGGGAATTTTTTTATTTTATTCGTTTGTGGGTTTTTTTTTAAACGTGGAAAATTTGGGCCGTGGCGCCAGCACGCGACGGCACTTCTCTGTCTTCGAACGACGTCTCGGGAGGGACCCTTTGCAATCCGCTGCGAGCGGAGCAGACATCCGCGTAGTGTTTGTGCGGCTCGTACACTTCGCGGTAATAACTAGGGCGGCCTGCAGGAGTCGAACGACCCTGGCTCGTCACCTTCCTTCATTGGACGCCTGATCGCGAAATCAGCCCGAAGTTAAAGCGGCCGTCCTCCAGCTCCGAGCAGAGCAACGCTGCTCAACGTCTTCTTCTTCTGCGTGTGATTGCCCATCCAGGAGCTCGGTTCGGTCCCCCGACACGGCCCCTATTCTGTGTGGGAGGTTGCATGTTTATCCCCGGTTCTGCATTAGCTTCCTCTGGGTTGTTCGGTTCCCCCCCCCCCCCGTAGCTAAGCACACACTCCATAATAATAGGGGGTTTCCCCTTTTTTTCTGGCAACAAAACCAATACCTTTTTTTACGAGGAATCATGCGTGCATTAACCACAATACTTGCGGTCAAAATGCAAAAAAAACACAAAAACACACTGATAATATGATGCATTGTCCTTGAAACTGATTGGTCCACACCAGAGACGGCTTTCTTTAGAGCCTCGTCTCAATTGGTGCTAGACCAGAGGATGCCAAAAGGCGAACAGCTCAAAGACAATGCACTATCAAAGTAATGAGGGCTCGGGGCAAGCATCTACATCATTAGACCTCCTTTGCCAGTACCGTCTCTAGTGTGGACCAATCAGTTTCAAGGACAATGCATATATTATCAGTGTGTTTTTTGTTTGCATTTTGACCACAAGTATTGTGGTTAATGCACGCATGATTCCTCGTAAAAAGGTTTCAGATTTGTTGCCAGAAAAAAGGGGAAAAACCCTATTATTATATTTTGGTACTGGCAAAGGAGGTCTAATGATGTACACACACTCCATGTTCTGACCAAACGACCCAATGTTGGAAACAAATACCCAATTAAAACGTAGGCTTTCGCGACCAATATTATCCATAAAAGAGGTTTTTGGGTTAGAACTCGAGTTGTAAATGTCGTGGGTTTACTCTCCAACACACCGGCGTGTTGTACTAGTAACGAATTGGCATGTTTTGTTTACGTGACAGCCCTGATTAATTGGCTGTGTCGGGTTGAACGGCACATTTATATTTACGCGATCTAACCCCAAAAACTTATATTATAAATCACCTAATTACACGTACATTTATTTTCAGTTGCGATTACACGCAGCGACTGAAAACTTGGCAGGAGCCTCCTGAAAAAAAACTCATTTTGAGATTCAAGTGAGGCTTGCCTGGGTAAATAATAATAACAACAACAGCAACAGCAGTGCACTTGCCAGATGCACATTAAACCAAAGGGCAAACAAACCCCAGATGCGTTTCGCTAGTTGCTCATTCAGGCTCGTGTTTAGAATCGCGTGCTATGAGGCTGCTAATGGTGATGGTGATGATGATGAAGTGGTATAAAATAACACATAAGCTGCAATGCAATTACTGTGGTAATCAGTAATCAATGTGTCTTCGCGATCCACCGCCCACACGCGCACCGCACATTGCATCTCTCAGCTGATTTAGAGATGCCTTTTGTTCCCCACGATGCATTGTGTTGCATTTGCAGGCCATTACAGAAATTAAACATTTCCATTATGGTTCCATAAATCAAGTTTTAATCAGTGATGCCCCCAATTCTACGCAATGCCTCCCATAATCCTCCACGTTCCCAATCTTCTCTCTCTCTCTGTCTGTCCCTCCTTCTCCCTGTGCCCAATACCCTTTTCGCTCCTTCTCCCTCCTTGCACCCCTCCACTGGAATCAACTGCCCCTGTCCCTGAGCAGCATTGGCCATAGACTCAACACTGCACCATCGACTCAACACTGCACCATAGACTCAACACTACAACATAGACTCAACACTGCACCATAGACTCAACACTGCACCATAGACTCAGCACTGCACCATCGACTCAGCACTGCACCATAGACTCAACACTGCACAATAGACTCAACACTGCACCATAGACTCAGCACTGCACCATAGACTCAACACTGCACCATAGACGCAGCACTGCACCATAGACTCAGCACTGCACCATAGACTCAACACTGCACCATCGACTCAGCACTGCACCATAGACTCAACACTGCACAATAGACTCAACACTGCACCATAGACTCAGCACTGCACCATAGACTCAACACTGCACCATAGACGCAGCACTGCACCATAGACTCAGCACTGCACCATAGACTCAACACTGCACCATCGACTCAGCACTGTCCATAGGTTCAGCGCTGTCCATAGGTTCAGTACTGCTCATAGGCCCAACACTGCTCGCAGACTGAACACTGTCCCTGTACATGAAGCAATCCCCTCCTTAACCTCCTTCGGTTCTTCTCTTACAGCCTCACCTCTTCTCTATTGTCCATTCTCTTCCTCTTCCCTCCACTCGCCCCTCCACTCCTTCCCGTCCCTCCCCCTAACTTTTAGTGGCCCTAAAGTAGCCCTTTATCGCTGTCACCCATTCCTCAATCCTTGTAGCACGCCCCTGACAACTGCATCGTTCCATTCTGCGCCAGCGTTGTCGTCAAGCTCCATCACATGGCGCCTCGAGTGAAGAAGGCGCTCTATTATCAACAACACACATTTGGATTAGATTTGAGGAACTAATTACCAACAGAAGCCAATCACCGACGCTCAACAGGCACGAGGCTCCTGTTGCAGGGTCAACAGTCGACCGACAGCGGACGTCCGTGGACGCTCCAGGATGCGAGAGTCAGACCCATCTGCAGTGCCACGGCACGCATAGCGACGATTGTCGAGAGAGGAAATGGTGACGGACTTGGGGCTCGTTTTTTGTTTTTTGTTTAAACCTTACATCCAAAAACTCAGAACAAAACTAATCGGCCTTTATTTTGAAAATATATTACGTCCAGTGAAAGCAAAACACGGATGTTCCCATTTCATCGCAGGGATCACCATCGCTGTCAAAACACACGGATGTTCCGATGTTATCGGAGCCATCACCATCGCTGTCAAAACACGGGGCGCACGGGAACCAAAACAGCGATGTTGAACGATGTATGCGTGCTTTTTTTTTCGTGCCAATCCCTAGTTGCACGCAACTCGGTTGCACGCAACTGGGTTTGCTATTGGGTCGCGTGCAACCGATTGCCTCGATGTGGACGTCTCTGCGGTGGGAGATGTGAGCGAGTTTGACGTGGCGATGGTTCAGTTGTTGCAACTCCGAGGTGTGGGGCCGCTCCTGGTATTCCGAGTTTTTATTATTTAGCTTGTTTTAAACAAAGTTGCCGAGCCCAGGCCCAAAATCACAACACGTTACAGCGGCCAGGAACAAATCATCAAAGTTTTAATCGATATGAGTGGAGCACGTTTCTTGAATGGAATAAGGTTTGTTATATGAGCTTGGGGAAACAGACGATGGGAGGAAATTCTAACGCGTCAACACACATTACATACACACATTACATACACATTACATACACACACATTACATACACATTACATACACATTACATACACACATTACATACACACATTACACACACACACACGCACTACACACATGACATACACACACATTACATACACATTACATACACATTACATACACACACATTACACACACATTACATACACACACACGCACTACACACACATTACATACACACATTACGTACACACACACACACGCACTACACGCACATTACATACACACACATTACATACACACATTACATACACACACATTACATACACACATTACATACACACACATTACATACACACATTACATACACACACATTACATACACACATTACACACACACACACGCACTACACACATGACATACACACACATTACATACACATTACATACACATTACATACACACACATTACATACACACACATTACATACACACATTACATACACACACATTACATACACACATTACATACACACACATTACATACACACACATTACATACACACATTACATACACACACATTACATACACACACATTACATACACACATTACATACACACACATTACATACACACACATTACATACACACACATTACATACACACATTACATACACACACATTACATACACACACATTACATACACACATTACATACACACACATTACATACACACACATTACATACACACACATTACATACACACATACCACATACCCGCGCTAACACTCGTGACTTGTGTACACACAACACAAAGATCTCTCGTGTAGTCTTAACAGATTGTCGGGACAAGTGCAGTAAGCGAAGCGCTACCAATGCTGTTAAGGCGCACGAGGGGGTGGCGTGGCAAAAAAGACGTCCGGCCGCCTTTGTCTCCCCGGTGGTTATTCTTCCTTAACCCATTACCCCAGGTATTCGATTTTTTTTTGTTTAAATCTGCGTCAACCCAGGCGGCACGCAGGATCAATTAAAATATTCGTCACTGGCGTTGATCATGCAGCTGGAATCGAACTCGGGACCGCCGGATTCGTAGCGCAGGTGACTCGCGCGCGCCCACGGAAGCTGGGAATGGATCAAGACGGCGCCGGGCTAATGAACTGTGGCGCCTCCTCTTTAATGTCGCAACACGCGGGTCCCCATTAGAGCGCGCGCGTGGCGGCAGTTTGTCAGGCCGGGGTTCACAGCCTCCGCTGAGCGAGGGGTTGGTGCTGCTCACTGCTCATCGCAGTGTTGCCGCTGCTGCTGCTGCTCACTGCTGCTCACTGCTGCTGTCGCTGCTGTTGCTCACTGCTACTCCTGCTCACTGCTGCTGCTGCTGTCACTGCTGCTGCTGCTGCTCACTGCTGCTGTCACTGCTCCTGCTGCCACTGCTGTTGTTGATGCTCACTGCTACTGCTGCTGCTGTCACTGCTGCTGCTGCCACTGCTGCTGCTGCTCACTGCTCGTCGCAGTGCTGCTGCTGCTGCTGCCAATGCTGCTGCTACCAATGCTGCTGCTGCTCACTGCTGCTGCTGCCACTGCTGCTGCTCACTGCTCGTCGCAGTGCCGCTGCTACTGCTGCGACTGCTGCCACTGCTGCCACTGCTGCGACTGCTGCTGCCACTGCTGCTACTGCTGCGACTGCTGCTGCCACTGCTGCGACTGCTGCTGCCACTGCTGCCGCTGCTGTCGTGCGTCCGTTGTGGCAGCGTGGCGGCAGCGCAGGTGGCAAAACTTCTGCCTTGCACGCACCGAGGGCCTTGGGGGTTCGATTCCTGACTCTATGTGAACTTTGTACGTTCTCTCTCTCTCTCCCGCCTGATTTGCACGGGTTTCCTCCGGTTTCTCTGGAATTTCTCCCATCGCTAAACTAAGAAAAAAGACCCACGTACAATGTAACTGCCATTGGCTAAACATCCCAATGCTTTCAAAAAAACGCCACTGGCAAATCGCCCGATGATGCTGGTTGATGTAATTAGCAGCGAAACGTCGTACTACTCAAATTGCAAATGTTGTGGATTTACTCTCCAACACACCGGTGGGCTGAAGTAGTAAACTAATTGGCGTTCTGTTCACGTGACAAATCTCTTACTAATTGGCTGTGTCGGGTGGTGGAGGGTTACGACACATTTTTACTTACGCGATCTAACCCAAAAAACAACCTTTATTATGAATAATATTGGTCGCGAAAGCCTGCTGCGTGCTAAACCTGCAAACTACTCAACTTGAATCATACACGTGGCAAATTCTCCGCCCGCTCCACCGTGAAGCCGCCTGGCCGGTGACTGCAGGCGACGCCTGCGAGTGTTCTGCTGAGTTTATTTACAGAGAGGAACGCTTCGTTGAGTCGTCAGGAGCTTGCGCACGAGGGGGTCCCCACATCGGTGAACGGTAGAGGCGCAACCCTGCAATTACCTATACTCTTCGTTTCTATTCGGTAAAGTCACGTAGGTAAAAAAATAAAACAAAAAAATCACGACGTTTCGGCCACAACACAAGTGGCCTTCATCAGGTGAAGGGACCGTGCTGTCACAAGGACAGCGTTGGAAAGAAGAAAGTCAAGTCAGGTCGCGTCCTTTTAAGCTATGTGGGAGGAAACAATTACCTGCGCACGCCGCTGCTGGGCAGTGGCGTACAGAGAGACGGGAGATCCTAGACACCTCCCCCCCCCCACATTTTAGAGGGTATTTTGGCCTACTCCTCCACGATGGCAAGACGTCTGGGAAGACGTGGGCGAGTTACCCATACTTCACCGAGCCACACGCGACCCACCAATCGACTCGCAGCGCACACACACTGACACATTCATCTGTAGCCGCATTTGAAGAGTCGTGCGATGGGCATGTACGTTCGTGTCGAGGCATTTCCAATCCAAACATTTTAAATCGCTCCGCTTTTTGCACCGGATGCGAAAGCCCCCACCACCCCTCCCCCCCCACTAAAACCACAGAGCTCAAGCAAAAAAAAATAGAAAATAGAAAACCAAACAAAAATCAAATCCTCGTGCGCCCCCGATCACGAGTCCGTTCAGCATCGCCAAAGCGAAATGTGCAGGGACGTGGCACAGCGTCCGAGCTGACGGGGAGAATATATCTCCCTCTCCCCTCCTCCTCCACTGGCAGGTCAGCTCTCATTTCAGGCTGAGCTGACCTGCGGGAGGCCCTCTCGGGGGGTAATGACAATTTAGTTGGCCGGGGGAAAGGGGGAGAGCGGTGGGAAGGCCTTCGGTGGGTAATCATTTCTGGCTGAGTTGACCTGGAGGAGGTCCTGACCGTGGGACGGCAGCTCGGATCAAACCCACGTGACCAGGAATTGAAATCCGTGCCCCCCCCCCACCCCCGGGAGCAACGTTCAATCATCAGCAGGTCGAATTATTTTTCTTTTTTGTAAACAAGCGTGGAGACGAATAAATAAATAAGTCGACTGCCGCCGTGCGATGTTCAGAATGCTCAGCACTGAGCTTGCTGCCGAGAGGTCGCAGGTTCAATTCCATCCCCTGTGCCGCGTGTGTACGTGTGTGTGTACATGTGTGTGTACATGTGTGTGTGTGTACGTGTGTGTGTACGTGTGTGTACGTGTGTGTGTGTACGTGTGTGTGTGTGCGTGTGTGTGTGTACATGTGTGTGTGTACATGTGTGTGTGTACGTGTGTACGTGTGTGTGTACGTGTGTGTGTGTGTACGTGTGTGTGTACGTGTGTGTGTGCGTGTGTGTGTGTGCGTGTGTACGTGTGTGTGTACATGTGTGTGTGCACGTGTGTGTGTGTACGTGTGTGTGTGTACGTGTGTGTGTACATGTGTGTGTGTGTACGTGTGTGTGTGTACGTGTGTGTGTACGTGTGTGTGTGTGTGTACGTGTGTGTGTGTGCGTGTGTGTGTGTGTATGCGCGCATTGGGAGCGGTGGTGCAGTGGCTAGCGCACTGCGCGATACGAACCCGGCGACCCGAGTTCGATTTCCGCTCACGGCCAACACCAGTGACGATTATTTGAATCTGTTCCCGGGCCTCCCCTAGGTCGACTCGACCTCAGATGACTCCCTGTTGCGATGTGTAAACATCGCCATTTGTGGGAGACAAAGGCGGCCGGGCGTGGGGGTGGATATTTGTCTGCGTATGGCTCTAGGCAGTGCACAGGCTCGCGAGAGACGTCGACGGAGCGCAGTTGCCTTGAACGCGAGCGCCGTGGAGGTCCGGGCCAGACCCCCGCGGGCCAGACCCCGCAGCACGGCCCAGGGCACTCCCCTCAATCACCGAGGGTCGCGATCGTTCGCCGGGCTGTCAAAAGTTTCCTTCATAAAGGGGGCTGGGGGGTGGGGGGGGGATCCTTCTGAGTTCACTACCCGGCGGCGCTGCGTTCGGCGCCTGTCGCAAAACATTTCGCGGTTCGGATCCGACAGGCCGTCCTGGCTATGACCTCGGCGCGTGGTGTAACCGCGATACCACCACGGCGACGTCAGCTGGAAACGCGTAGGCCCCATGTGTGCCGGCGTCATTGACTCAATTGTTGTTGTTGCCAAATTCGAAATAGGATACCGCAAATTACTCTGTTGGGATCACACAGCGCAGCAATCATCGACTCCCCACTCCCCCCCCCTTTAATGGCAGACCAATGCCCGCTATGCAGGCCCAGGCGCTGAGTCCGCCCTGTGCCGCACAGGGACAGCCGCTACCGGGGATGCCCTGTCACGGTGCGTGGAGATGATGAGACGCGACAGAAGTCGCCCATCGCGTGCGGAGATCGCTCTGAGACGCCCCGCGGCGTGAACGAGCGCGGCTCTGTGCAAGACACAAACTCATTATTGCTGTGATTCTCATACGGTGAGAGAGGGCGCCTCTCGTGTTCACGCACGGAGACGTCCCCCCCCCCCCACCCTTCCCGTTGTCGCGGCCAGGTGACCGAACCGCAAAGCTCTACACGGCACCCACAAGCGTACGCCTACACACAGGGACTCACACACACACACGCACCGACACACACAGGGACTCACACACACACGCGCCGACACACACAGAGAATCACACACACACACGCACCGACACACACAGGGACTCACACACACACGCGCCGACACACACACAGAGAATCACCACGCGCACACGCCGACACACACAGGGACTCACACACACACACGCCGACACACACAGGGACTCACACACACACACGCCGACACACACACAGAGAATCACACACACACGCGCCGGCACACACACACAGAATCACACACACACACGCGTACGCCTACACACAGAGAATCACACACACGCGCCGACACACACAGGGACTCTCACATACACACGCGTACGCCTACATAGAGAATCACACGCACACGCGCCGACACACACACAGAATCACCACGCACACACGCGTACGCCTGCACACAGAGAATCACACGCGTTTGAAGCCAGAGATCCCCCCTATAGCCTGATCAGACTGTTGGGGCAAGTGCTGTTAGCGAGCACCTATGAAGGCCGGCACGGCACACGAGGGGGTGGGTGGCGAGCACCACGCCCGACCGCCTTTGTCTCCCCAGTGGCGATGTTTGCACACAGCACCGGATACTCATTTGAGGCTGAGTCGACCTACGCACACAAAGAATCGCACGCGCCTACAGCCACGGGGAGTAGCTGCGCAATAACAAAGAGCAGCCGCCCGTGATTTAAGACGTCACACATCAAACCGGATTTTACATTCTCAGAGCTGGAACCTAGCCAGACCGCGTGCGCAACCAAATGTGACGTGATCAGAGTGCTTGGCACGGTCATTGGTCAGCATGCAGAGACCATCAACTCACTGCACGAGAGAATCCGAATTTCATCACAGCTCAGTCTGTGTGTCCTGTGTAAGTCTATGGGTCTCTGTGTGGAGTCATTGGCGATCGGGCTGAGACCGTCAACTCTCTACACTCGAAAAAACCCGGCTTTAATCACAGGCAGTGGCCGTGACATGGATTCAAACCCAGGAAGCTCAGCGGCTGCGGCTCGGGGCCTCTGACCTCTGAGCCCCCCCCACCCCATCCCGCCCCCCCCCCTCGCTGGCCACTTCAGGTGCCCACATGTCGACCTGCGCGTTGCCAGGAAGGGGAGGCGGGGTGCGGAGTGTGACACACCCACCCACCCACCCGCTCACTAGCACACTCACCCCGCTGCGGTGAGCACTCACTCGCTATCTATCGGTCGCGCTGAAACCCAGGCTTTTCACCGGCGGCGGCGGCGGCGGCGGCTCATTTGCCAGACAACCGAGCGTGAAAGTGCTCAGGCCTCACTGCCTCCCACAGCGCCTCTCTAATCGAATGCTTCATTCGGGACTTTGCGGTGACGGCGCTGGCAGCAGCCCCACAGACAACGAGGCCGTGCAAGGTGCATCACGAGCGCCACGCTGGCGAGACGTTCACTAACCTCGCCTGGTGTACAGGAGGGATCGTGGGTTCGATCTTGACCCTGACGCCTGGTGTATATTTGGAGGTTTGCATGTTCATCCCAGAGGTGGCGTGGATTTCTCTGCGGGTCCTCCGGTTTCTCCATCCACATTTAGAAACGTGCTTTTAGAGTCTATGGCTGCTGTACATTTCCACGTGATAAGCCACTTCGCTGACCTATCATTTGTGGCCCGATCGCTTCTGAAAAGGAGCTACATTGCTCAGTGGCACTTACTTGGTAAAATAAAAAAATAATGTCACCCGCCTGCACTCCTGTCTGCCCTCTTTTGCGCTAACCGCACATTAGAGTGGGCAGAAGCCACCCCCCCACCCCCCCCCCCCCCCCAGACAAGATTCCATTTATTCCGACCGGCCGACGCTTATTTCAGTATTCAATTGGCGACTTTTATGAGCGCAGCTGCCAGGCCTGGACACGTACAATTGTCGCATCTACCGCCCCTTGCGCCTCCTCCGCCTCCGTTTTTCGTTGTCCGTCCCTGTGCTGTGGAGTGGAGGTGAGGAGCAGGGTTCATGTGGCGCTCATGTCGGAGGTGGTGAGCGAGGGCTGGTTTCAGATATCTTGTAGCGATGTTAGTTGGTTAGCCGTGGTCGCTAGGATTGTAGCAGGGTACGCTAACCGCTGTGGGTCTCTGTGTGAGGCATGGGTCTCCGTGTGGGTCTATGGGTCGCTGTGTGAGTCTCTGGGTCGTTGTGTAAGTCTATGGGTCTCTCTCTGTAAGTCTATAGGTCTCTATGTGTAAGTCTTTGGGGGTCTGTGTGTACGTCATTGGTGAACGGGCTGATACCATGAACTCCCTGCACTTGAGAACCCGGTTTATTCTGCATCGAGAAAATAGCGTGGCTCAAACCCAGATTCGAACCCAGGATCTCAGCCTGTGCTGGCTCAGCGTGTCCGCCGGCAGCCCAGCGAGACTATGAGACAAAAAAGGACTGCTTTTGCAAAGGAGATCTGACCATCTGGCCAAACACGCACAACGCCGTCGATTGTGCGCAAGGCACAACGGGCAGTCGTGTTGGGCTTGCGGCGAGGGATTGCCTCCGTTCCTCGGGCCCACAACGGGAGAGATTGGTGGCACCGCACGTGGCACAGTCAGAGGCCTTTCAAAGTGACTAACGACGTGAGCGACGTTCCGTACGATCGTGACCGGCACTCCAATGCAATAATTGGATGAAATTCATCGCCGGAAGAACAATCGCAATTCTTATTATTGCAATAACGCTGCTATTAATATACAGGGTGCTTCAAAATGTTTTTTTCAACACTTGTGAGAATTTGCAACAACACCACGAGAAGTGTGCCGCTGCCGCCGCCGGGCTCTGGAGATCACCTGGAGAAGATTCCAGGCACGCGTTGACAACGATGGCGAACCAGGTGGAGACCCTTTCACTTTTTGAAGCTATTAACATTACATTTGTTATCATGTTACAGTGTATCATCCGTTCATTTCCCGATAAAAACGACAGTCCCATGCAAGTATATATATATAAAAAAAAAATTGAAACACCCTGTATATTTTATTTCAATGGGTCATTTCCTCCTCCACCACCACCACACCACCACCACCACCACCACACCACCACCACCACCACACCACCACCACCACACCACCACCACCACCACCACCACACCACCACCACACTCCCACGGCGTGACTCCGGTGCCTTGCTGCTGAGTTTCACGCCGTGTTGCGCGAGAGAGCGGACGTCCAAAACGGATCGCGCTCGCGACCCAGGGAGGCGTCGTGCCAGTGGCCCTGTCAGTGGATGCCCCTTCCGTCTAACCCCGGGCGGGAGGCAGCCGATACGAGCTCGCTCACACAAAAGGAGGCTGGCGTCCTTGTCAATACCCGTCGTCGTAGAGCCATTTATTAATTGCGCTCAACGGTACAATTTTTAGTAAACTGAAAGCGTTGAGCAGCGAGATGCCGTGAAGTAGATTATTTTTTTCCATTATTGATAATCAAATCTCGTGATGTTTACGACCCCCACGTGCAGAGGAGAACCGGTTTGGTTCTCAAGAGTAGCGGGTTGATGGTCGCTTACCAGTGGCTCACACAGAGACCCATAGACTCACACAGAGACCCATAGCCTCACACAGAGACCCATAGCCTCACACAGAGACCCATAGCCTCACATAGAGACCCATAGACTCACACAGAGACACATTGCCTCACACAGCGGCCCATAGTCTAACACAGAGACCCATATACTCACACAGAGACCCATAGACTCACAAAGAGACACATTGCCTCACACAGAGACCCATAGACTCACACAGAGTCCCATAGCCTCACACAGAGACACATAGCCTCACACAGAGACCCATAGCCTCACACAGAGACCCATAGCCTCCCACAGAGACCCATAGCCTCCACAGAGACCCATAGACTCACACATAGACCCATAGACTCACAGAGAGACCCATAGCCTCCCACAGAGACCCATAGACTCACACAGAGACCCATAGACTCACACAGAGACCCATAGCCTCACACAGAAACCCATAGCCTCACACAGAGACCCATAGCCTCACACAGAGACCCATAGCCTCACACAGAGACCCAAAGCCTCACACAGACCCATAGACTCACAGAGAGACCCATAGCCTCACACAGAGACCCAAAGCCTCACACAGAGACCCATAGTCTCACACAGATACCCATAGCCTCCACAGAGACCCATAGACTCACACAGAGACCCATAGACTCACACTGAGACCCATAGACTCACACAGAGACCCATATACTCACACAGAGACCCATAAACTCACACAGAGACCCATAGACTCACACAGAGACCCATAGCCTCCCACAGAGACCCATATACTCACACAGAGACCCATAAACTCACACAGAGACCCATAGACTCACACAGAGACCCATAGACTCACACAGAGACCCATAGACTCACAGAGAGACCCATAGACTCACAGAGAGACCCATAGACTCACACAGAGACCCATAGACTCACACAGAGACCCATAGACTCACACAGAGAACCATAGACTCACAGAGAGACTGTGTAGCTGCTGTGCTGCTATGCTGCTACTGTGTAGCTGCTGCGTGGCTCTCCGAGGTGTCTCGTTGTTGTTTGGCACGACGATGTCCGACGTTTTTGCTCCTTGTGCCGGGAGCTTCTGTAGCAGCAACTGAATTCAATTCCCGAAGGTGCGCTGCACAAGCGGAGCGATAGGAAGGCGTTCGGGGAGGGAAGTCATCGCATCAATGGTCACGATCGAGGGAATTTGGCGCTCGCGCTGTCGTCTGCATGGCGCGAGGCTATCACGAAGGAGCGCGCTTGTGTTTCCCATTTTCACCATTTCGTTGGTCACGTTTCAAACGAGTAAAACGTGGGCCGTGACGCCGGCACACGCATCGGCCGTGACTATTTTTCGCACGACGCCACGGGGATCTTTTACGTCCACCGCTAACCGGACGGCGCTTCGAGCGTTCAACGATTGGGGGACACCCCGCGCGGTTAACCAGGGCGGCCCCTGGGCTCGGCACCGCGTGGCTCCGCAACGGGCGGCTTGCGCCCTACCGCTGGGCCAACGGCACCCTCCACCAAGACATCCCCTGGCCCCCATCGCTCGAACCCCGATGGCACAACTGAGATCAACGACGCGACTCGTCAAGATATTGCGGTGGTGGCGGTGGGGGTCGCCATGAGCTGTGCTGAGCGGCGCAACGCAGCAGCAGCAGCAGCAACAACCCTCCTGTGCACGGCCAACCGAAGCGAGACCAAGGAAATTAACTCGGGAGCACAGCAGCTGATGCTCGCCGTGCAAGGCTGCGGGCGTCCACGGGAGCGCCAATCCCACCGCAGCGGGTGTGACAGAGGGCATCGGGGACTGCGTTCCCCGGCTCCGGCCCGAGCCCGCCCGCGGTTGCCGGCTCATATCGGGACTCCACCTCCTGACCCGAATCCTCCCTCCGAGTCACTCGGTTAATGCGGAAGCCAGCGAGAGATGGACAGCGGCGTGCTGGAATTGACAGCTGGTTATAACTCGTGTCAAAGAGTCTTAAGTGCTTTTCCTATCCAGGCGTGGCGAGCCGGTTGGCGGTAGGGGGGTTTGTCGCAGGTGGCGAAACTCGCGTCTCGCGGCAAGAAAGCGCCTGGGTTTGATTCCCGACTCGGGTGCCTTTCCGCGCGGAGTTTGCTCCGGGTTCTCTGGTTTCCTGCCATAGCTCAGCACATCCTACAATGTAGCTGGTAATGGCCAAAAACGATTTCAATGGCAAAAAAATTGATTTGGAAATTACTTCATTGGCGTTGCACGCGGTAGTAACATTGCTCCCCCATACTGCAAAAAAAAGTGAGACTCCCTCGATATTCGTAACAGATACAGGCACGTTCCTGAGAAGTGCCCGTAAAGCGATATTATTATGCTTATCGGACCCGACTTTTTTTCCCATTGACTTCCATTGTATAACTTAAAGAAGAATTCAACAGGAAACGATGATCAGAGGTGACAGACGAAATCCGTTTGATAACCACGACTCATCCCTCCGTGATGGAATACCAAACGCACGAAAGCACTCTGCTGTTCTTGTTGTTGCTATTATTGTAGCTATTGTGGCTGTCATTGTTGTTGTTATTGTTGTTGTTGCTGTTCTTGTTGATGCTATTATTGTAGTTATTGTTGCTGTCATTGTTGTTGTTATTATTGTTGTTGTTGCTGTTATTGTTGTTGCTATTATTGTAGCTATTGTTACTGTTCTTGTTGTTGTTATTCTTGTTGTTGCTGTTCTTGTTGTTGCTATTATTGTAGCTATTGTTGCTGTCATTGTTGTTGTTATTATTGTTGTTGCTGTTATTGTTGTTGCTATTATTGTAGCTATTGTTGCTGTCATTGTTGTTGTTATTATTGTTGTTGCTGTTATTGTTGTTGCTATTATTGTAGCTATTGTTGCTGTCATTGTTGTTGTTATTGTTGTTGTTGCTGTTCTTGTTGTTGCTATTATTGTAGTTATTGTTACTGTCATTGTTGTTGTTATTATTGTTGTTGCTGTTCTTGTTGTTGTTATTATTGTTGTTGCTGTTATTGTTGTTGCTATTATTGTAGCTATTGTGGCTGTCATTGTTGTTGTTATTATTGTTGTTGCTGTTCTTGTTGTTGCTATTATTGTAGCTATTGTGGCTGTCATTGTTGTTGTTATTGTTGTTGTTGCTGTTCTTGTTGTTGCTATTATTGTAGTTATTGTTGCTGTCATTGTTGTTGTTATTATTGTTGTTGCTGTTCTTGTTGTTGTTATTATTGTTGTTGCTGTTCTTGTTGTTGCTATTATTGTAGCTATTGTTGCTGTCATTGTTGTTGTTATTATTATTGTTGTTGCTGTTCTTGTTGTTGCTATTATTGTAGTTATTGTTGCTGTCATTGTTGTTATTATTGTTGTTGCTGTTCTTGTTGTTGCTATTATTGTAGCTATTGTTGCTGTCATTGTTGTTGTTATTATTGTTGTTGCTGTTATTGTTGTTGCCATTATTGTAGCTATTGTTGCTGTCATTGTTGTTGTTATTGTTGTTGTTGCTGTTCTTGTTGTTGCTATTATTGTAGCTATTGTTGCTGTTCTTGTTGTTGTTATTATTGTTGTTGCTGTTCTTGTTGATGCTGTTATCGTTGTTGCTGTTTCTGCTATTGTTCTTATTATTGTTGTTAATGTTTTTGTTGCTGTTATTATCGTTGTTATTGCTGCTGAAATTGTTGTTATTGTTGTTATTACCGTTGTTATTAGCGTTGATGTTATTATTGCTGTTATCGTTGTTATTATTGCTGTTGTTATTGTTTCGATTTAAAGCTTTCGTGACTGCAGGGATGCATATTCTTGGTTCTTTCGGTAAAGTCACGTAGAAGGGAATTAATAAAATAATAAAAATACAATTCTCACGACGTTTCGATTGCAACACAAGCAATCATCATCAGGTGTGAAAACCACAGCAACTAAATTTCTTCTCTTCACGCTTCTTCTCTTCCTGCTTCTTCTCTTCACGCTTCTCTCTTCACGCTTCTCTCTTCACGCTTCTTCGCTTCAAGCTTCTCTCTTCACGCTTCTCTCTTCACGCTTCTTCTCTTCACGCTTCTTCTCTTCACGCTTCTCTCTTCACGCTTCTCTCTTCACGCTTCTCTCTTCACGCTTCTTCTCTTCCTGCTTCTTCTCTTCACGCTTCTCTCTTCACGCTTCTTCTCTTCACGCTTCTCTCTTCACGCTTCTCTCTTCACGCTTCTCTCTTCACGCTTCTCTCTTCCTGCTTCTTCTCTTCACGCTTCTCTCTTCACGCTTCTCTCTTCACGCTTCTTCTCTTCACGCTTCTCTCTTCACGCTTCTCTCTTCACGCTTCTTCTCTTCCTGCTTCTTCTCTTCACGCTTCTCTCTTCACGCTTCTTCTCTTCACGCTTCTCTCTTCACGCTTCTCTCTTCCAGCTTCTCTCTTCACGCTTCTCTCTTCACGCTTCTCTCTTCACGCTTCTCTCTTCACGCTTCTTCTCTTCACGCTTCTCTCTTCACGCTTCTCTCTTCACGCTTCTCTCTTCACGCTTCTTCTCTTCCTGCTTCTTCTCTTCACGCTTCTCTCTTCACGCTTCTCTCTTCACGCTTCTTCTCTTCCTGCTTCTTCTCTTCCTGCTTCTTCTCTTCACGCTTCTCTCTTCACGCTTCTCTCTTCACGCATCTTCTCTTCACGCTTCTCTCTTCACGCTTCTTCTCTTCACGCTTCTCTCTTCACGCTTCTCTCTTCACGCTTCTCTCTTCACGCTTCTTCTCTTCCTGCTTCTTCTCTTCACGCTTCTCTCTTCACGCTTCTCTCTTCACGCTTCTTCTCTTCCTGCTTCTTCTCTTCCTGCTTCTTCTCTTCACGCTTCTCTCTTCACGCTTCTCTCTTCACGCATCTTCTCTTCACGCTTCTCTCTTCACGCTTCTCTCTTCACGCTTCTTCTCTTCACGCTTCTCTCTTCACGCTTCTCTCTTCACGCTTCTCTCTTCACGCTTCTCTCTTCACGCTTCTCTCTTCACGCTTCTCTCTTCACGCTTCTCTCTTCACGCTTCTTCTCTTCACGCTTCTCTCTTCACGCTTCTCTCTTCACGCATCTTCTCTTCACGCTTCTCTCTTCACGCTTCTCTCTTCACGCTTCTCTCTTCACGCTTCTTCTCTTCACGCTTCTTCTCTTCCTGCTTCTTCTCTTCACGCTTCTCTCTTCACGCTTCTTCTCTTCCTGCTTCTTCTCTTCACGCTTATCTCTTCACGCTTCTCTCTTCACGCTTCTTCTCTTCACGCTTCTCTCTTCACGCTTCTCTCTTCACACTTCTCTCTTCACGCTTCTCTCTTCACGCTTCTCTCTTCACGCTTCTCTCTTCACGCTTCTCTCTTCACGCTTCTCTCTTCACGCTTCTCTCTTCACGCTTCTCGTTGACGTCGTCACCACCCGCAGCGTCGCTTCGAGTCGCCACTGCGGAGCTGCAGGAACGCGCACCGAGTGTACAACTCATCCCCTAGGCACCTCGTTACGTGAATTAGATTTGTCATTTAAATTGTTCAATTAATCAGGTGCTGACAAGTTGTTTGTGCTGTGATTTCTATTTATCTATTCATTTGCCTTTTGTCTTCGTGGTGATCCAAGTCACTTTGTCTTTGTCGTGATCCAAGTCACTTTGTCTTTGTGGTGATCCAAGTCACTTTGTCTTTGTGGTGATCCAAGTCACTTTGTCTTCGTGGTGATCCAAGTCACTTTGTCTTTGTGGTGATCCAAGTCACTTTGTCTCTGTGGTGATCCAAGTCACTTTGTCTTTGTGGTGATCCAAGTCACTTTGTCTTTGTGGTGATCCAAGTCACTTTGTCTTCGTGGTGATCCAAGTCACTTTGTCTTTATCGTGATCCAAGTCACTTTCTCTCTGTGGTGATCCAAGTCACTTTGTCTTTGTGGTGATCCAAGTCACTTTGTCTTTGTCGTAATCCAAGTCACTTTGTCTTTGTGGTGATCCAAGTCACTTTGTCTTTGTGGTGATCCAAGTCACTTTGTCTTTGTGGTGATCCAAGTCACTTTGTCTTCTTGGTGATTCAAGTCACTTTGTCGTTGTGGTGATCCAAGTCACTTTGTCTTCTTGGTGATCCAAGTCACTTTGTCTTTGTGGTGATCCAAGTCACTTTGTCTTTGTGGTGATCCAAGTCACTTTGTCTTCGTGGTGATCCAAGTCACTTTGTCTCTGTGGTGATCCAAGTCACTTTGTCTTCCTGGTGATCCAAGTCACTTTGTCTTTGTGGTGATCCAAGTCACTTTGTCTTTGTGGTGATCCAAGTCACTTTGTTTTTGTGGTGATCATAGTCCCTTTGTCTTCGTGGTGATTCAAGTCACTTTGTCTCTGTGGTGATCCAAGTCACTTTGTCTTCGTGGTGATCCAAGTCACTTTGTCTCTGTGGTGATCCAAGTCACTTTGTGTTCGTGGTGATCCAAGTCACTTTGTCTCTGTGGTGATCCAAGTCACTTTGTCTTTTTGGTGATCCAAGTCACTTTTCTTTGTGGTGATCCAAGTCACTTTGTCTTTGTGGTGATCCAAGTCACTTTGTCTTCGTGGTGATCCAAGTCACTTTGTCTCTGTGGTGATCCAAGTCACTTTGTCTTTTTGGTGATCCAAGTCACTTTGTCTCTGTGGTGATCCAAGTCACTTTGTCTTCGTGGTGATCCAAGTCACTTTGTCTCTGTGGTGATCCAGGTCACTTTGTCTTTGTGGTGATCCACGTCACTCTTGCAAGTGAGACCTCTTGTCCCGGTCTCTTGAGCTTTCACCCAGGTTGACGAAAATAAACAATTTTCAAATGATTTATTTCAGCTTTAAAAAAAAAACACTCAATATCCTGAATATATTCATATAAAGACACAAGACTCAATGTATACGATGCATACAGTGGCGGTCCGCTTGACACACGCACCCCTGCCAGGAGTATTCGCTGCTCTGTGAGCTCATGGCATTACGCGCGATGGTCCAAGCAAATCGCCAGCAGGGCCAAAGTAGCGGCGTGGCCCTCATCCGGGAAATGTATTCCTCTTCCTCTTCTTCCTCTCTAATGTTGACGATTTTTAGCCGACAAACCCGGGGCGTTTGAATAATTCAAGCGATTTAATTTCCTTATGCGTAATATTTGAACGACCCTTCAAGGTGCCCTCACACCGCGCCAGTCGTTGCATGAACCCCATGGAGAATCACCGCTTCATATATACACACGCAAAATTAATCCCGCAAGCCGGATACGTACGCGGCTGCTCCCCGCGCGCAAACGTACGTTCCGACTTCCCCTCGCGCGTGTTTAATATACGCAACGTACACGGGTGGCAGTGGTGGTGGAGAGGGCGCTTGTGGTGGCGGTGCGCTGGGTGTGAGTCACGCGCGGTGGAACGGCACTCGCTCGCGTTAGCCAAACGTTGCACCGCTGACAATAACAAGAATACGAATATTCACGAAAAGCCTCGAAAGGAAAAGTTTATAACAGGTGACTTCTCGGGCGATTATCCTTCTACAGTTTTTCATCCCTACAATAGCTGGGTGGGATATAAAAAAAAAATCGCTTCCCCGTAACTCATTCCCAACGCTACCTCCGCTGCCCCTTAAATAAATAATTGCGGCGGATATGAAATCCACATTTTACCAGCGCCCGCCGTTCGGCACGCTCGCGAATGTGTCTCGGAGGAAATGTCTTCCGTGTCGCGTTTGAATAACGTCGCGTCAACGTCGCGTCAACGTCGCGCCCCTTCAGGACAACACGCCAGCGTCGTCAGCAGTGATAGGCGCTCGCAAACAGCGCCGCTATCTCCGAATGTCCGAGTCCGCTAATGCGGAATGCTGGGCCGGTGTCTCCGCATTTGGGGGCGTGTGCGCGGGGAACAGCCGCGTGGTCGTTAGAGCTCCGCGCTACGAACACCGTCACCCAGGTTCGATTCCAGGCCATGTCAAACATCGATGCCGAATATCCTCAAGTGGTACTAGCGCCTTCCCCCCCCCCCCCCCCAGGTTAACTCAGTCCCTGTAGAGTTTGTAAACATCAGCACCGAGGAGGGTTACCACCAGTCCGGGAATCGGCACTCAAAAGCAGGAACGTATTTGTACCGAGATCTGGCGATACTACTGCGTTCAACTGTATTGCAGCACATTGCACTATTGTGATAGGCCTAGGCTGACTTGAGATAGCACTGGGAAGACAAACGTGGCCCGGCATGGTGCTGACCGCACCACCCCCTGTGCGCTCTGCCGGTCTTCATTGGTGCTCGCAAACATCACTTGCCTCAACAGTCTCTGCAGGCTACACAGGAATCTCTACCTTTGTCGGTGTCGCTACAATTGCTCTTACCAACTGCCATAAGTCTCCTCTAACACTTGGTTCAGTGTGGCCAATATCAGCACTGGGGATACAAAGGGGGCCGGATGTGCATGGCCCTGGCTCCAATATCCCGTCAAGTGCTCTTAACCGGCAAAAAGTGCTCGTTGACAGCACGAGTTGGAATCCTGCTGTTGTCATACGTGGCGTGGAACTATCCAGATCCCACCTCACCGCGCCTGATAGGATTTACGGGTAAGCAGTCAGTTTACTCGTTCAACACAGGCACTCGCTCGCCGGCAGTCAGTCGCCTTCTCATCATTGTTCTGTTGCTAGGACCATAGTTATTGTTTCCACGACCTTCACTCACTGGTCCCTCCACCCATGTTTAACCACCAAAACGACTGCTTCGTCTCACCCACACTCTGTTCATTCTGCCTCTCTTTCTCGCGAAGGGCCTGCGTTCTATTCCTGACCCGGGCACCTTTTTATTGCGTGGAGTTTGTATGTTATCTCCCCCTGTTCTGCATGGGTTTCCTCCCAGAGCTAAACAAAACGCACAATGCCACTGGCATTGGCTAAAACATCATCCCAATGTGAAAAAACAACAACACTGCTAATCACCCAGTTGGTATCACACAGCAACAACAGCAGCAGCAGCATCATCGCCCGCCCCCTCCGCCCGCCCCTGCTGTGAAAACTTGGCAGGACCCTCTTGCAAAACGGGCGTGGTGGTGGCGAGATGTTAACTACCTCGCCTAGTATGCAGGAGGACGTGAGTTCGATCCCGACTGCTGTATATTTGGAGCTTGTGTGCTCTCCCCGTTGTCGCGTGGATTTTTCTCCCGGTCATCCGTGGGTTTTTGTCCCTCCACATTTCTAATCAACATGCGTCAATTCGAGTATTTGGCTGCTATGAATTTGCACACACTGCAAAACCACTTCGTTGAGCTATCATTTGTGATTGCCAGGTCTCTTCTGAAATATAGCTACTACGTAGCTCAGTGGGCCTTGCCTGGTAGAACAAAAAAACACAAATGCGTTCAGCCTAGTAATAGTTTGAAAGAGTCTTGAAAGATGTCCTCGGTAAACAAGCAGAGCAAAAAAAAAAGAAATTCCTTGCTGTGGTTATCACACCTGATGATGGTTGCTTGTGTTGCAATCGAAACGTCGTGATTTCTTTATTCCTATTTTTGTACATTTATTTATTATTGATTTTTTTTCCACCTACGTGACTTTACCGAAATAACCAAAGAGGAAGCAGAGCAACAACAACAACAACAATAATCATCTTATTCTTAGTTCTTTCGGTAAAGTCACGTTGAAGGGAAACAATAAAATAATAAAAAATATATAAAACAATAATATATAAAACAATATATATATTTTTAATTATTTTATTGTTTCCCTTCAACGTGACTTTACCGAAAGAACTAAGAATATGAATTACTGCAGTCACGAAAGCTTTAAATCAAAAATTAAAACAATAATCATCATTAAATTAATGGGGTCACGTAGCCGGGATGCGTTGTGCCACTCCCTCTCTCTCGCCGCCGGGCACCACAAGCCGCGAGTCCCGACGCAGTTCGATGCCCGAACCGAGCCCTCGTCCCCCCGCCCCTCCGCCCCCCCCCCCTCCGCTTGATGGATGCGGACGCCCCGGGAAATTCCCTCGGTTGATGCGGCACCTCTCGGCGCGAGGAGGCAACGGGTGATTGATTGCGGGCGGCTCTGCGATGCGGTGCGGACGCAGGCAGGTGAAAGGTGAACAAGTGGGAATCATCAGCTGCTCTTCCGCCTACCAATACTCAGAGTCATCGCGACGGGGTGGCGAGGGCGGGCTCTTGTGCGCCGGTGCCGCTGGGCGGATCGTTGCAATCGCGGGGACTGATGGGGAGGCTTTCATCTAGCGGTGAATCGATCGTGGCTGATGGTGATTGATGATGATAAAAGTTTTAGGCTGGTGTGCGCTCCCCCCCCCTCCCCCCCAACTTATTTCCATCGCTGTTAACTTCCCACAGGCCGGTACTAATTGTATCCGCCCGCGTGGGATAATGGAGCGGGTGGATGGAACCCCGCACAGCATGAAGTTGGGCAAATATATTCCAATGTAGGACCGTAGAACTTGGACAATCGTTGGCGTCGGTTCTGGTTGTCTTTCCTAAAAAAAACCCGACTCTACGCATTACAAATTCACACCGCGTCGAGATGAATTAATAATTACATTATTATTATTATTTGACCATCTCCCGCCCATTATTTAATTGCACGAATTACAGAATATACGAATGATAAATGAGAACAATCACGATAATCCTCAGGAACTCCCAGATGGAACATCGTGCGGCTTTGAGGAGCTAGAGGCTGGTGAAGCAACGTTCTAATTAACTGCGGATTAATGTGCAATCCAAACACCCACTGAGCGGAGTTATGTGTTCGCATGTCGCGGTGACTTGTAAACTTTTTTGTCGTGCTATGTTTCCCCTATATTTACGGCATGTTCCAAACGTGCTGTTTGTGTATCATCACGAGAAGAACACCTTTACATTTGGCACATTCACAGCTGGTGATGATGATGGTGTTGGTGATGATACAAATCGTGCTGACGGTGCTGAGAGCGATTCGTTTTTTTTCGTTTTATATTTCGTGCCTCCTTCACTCCCTGGTGTCACCGAGCCCCGCTTACCCTTGCATCACACATCTCAGAATCTCAACGAATTTGAAAGCGCACCCCCAGCGACAGCTGCCCCTGCGCGGCACGAGGTGACCCAGCACCTGAAACCGCCTGCATGAAGCAACGTTTACGTATTTTCGAACGGCGCCTTGCATTAACCGCGCATTATTTTACGGTCGACACGCCTGCGGCAATAACCAGGGCGGCCTGTCAGGCTCGAACCGCGAGCCTTTATGAAGAGCACGGCCGAGCGCGGTACCGCTGGGCCGTGCCATCGCACCGAGTGAATCACGTAGTGCCAGAGGCTGCCCCTGAATTATCGCCAACAAGCCTCTGCATCCGCGCAGGCAAGGAATGGGGCTTCTTCATGCCCCATGAAGTTATTTTTGTTCCACGGCTAGCAAAGCGTAATTATTTCATTATCAGAGCTGGAATTAAGTCCAATTAAGCGAAAAACCTAATTTATTGCGATCGCAATTCTCTGCAATTATCGGAGGTTGGGTTGGAGACCGTTAACTCCATACACTGGAGAGCACGATTCAATTACAACTCAGTCTATGGGTCTCTGTGTAAGTCTATGGGTCTCTGTGTAAGTATATTGGACTCTATGCAAGTCTATGGGTCTGTGTGTAAGCTATTGGTTGATTTGATTCGGACGATGAAGTCGATACACCTGATAACCAAACCCGATCACAACTCAAGCCCATCTAAGTCTATGGATCTCTGTACAGGCATCGGTGACTGGGCTGAGGCTATCAACTCACTGCACCTGAAGCACCCAGTTCCATTACGGGCAGCAGCTCGGCAGTGGCGTCTCAGCGCTCTGACCTCTGAGCCGCACCCGGCCACCACCGCCGCCGCCGGGCCGACGTTCTAGAGTTGAGCTTTCCCTCCGAAACCTTGGAACAAAACACATTTGTGGCCGTGCAGCGGACCCAGCGGGAGCCGGTGTGTGAACCTCCTCGAAGCTTCACACGCGCATCATTCTCTGTACCCAACGCCGCCGACGCATCACGTGCGCTCGAACCGGGGATGACGTTCGGGAGATCGCCACGCAGCCGCACGTTCAACGCGCGCACGCTGCTGGGGCCAACCACAATCAGCGAGAGCACCGACTTAGGCAGGCATGTGTGCACACAAGGAGTGGTTGTACCGCGCATGCCAAAGCCGCCGTTGTCTTCCCATGTTCATCGTCGTCATCAGCTATGGTTCCGTCAACTGTTGGGTAAATGCCTCCCCATGCTGCTACCATCACGGCACATATATATATTCAAAATGCATTGTTGGGTGTGTGCACGTGTGCACGTGTGTTCGACTCAGCCGTAATTGAGCAGCTGGTGCGGTGTGTAAACATCAGCACTGGGGGAGACAAAGGCGGCCGGGCGCGCTGCTTCTGCTGCTGCCGGGCGCGCTGCTGCCCAAACCACCACCGCCGCATTGTACCGATATCTTCAAAGGGGATTTACTAACAGTACGACGGTACTTGCCCCTACAGCATGTGTAGGCTACACGGGGGATCTTTGTCTGTGCACGTTTTTTTTTTGCACGAGACGCGAGAGAATGTTTTGGCAAGGGGAGCACGTGTCACGGAGGAGCACGTGTCACGCGAGAGCACGTGTCACGCGAGAGCACGTGTCACGGTGGTAGCACGTGTCATGAGGGAGCACGTGTCACGGTGGGAGCACGTGCCACGGTGGGAGCACGTGTCACGAGGGAGCACGTGTCACGGTGGTAGCACGTGTCACGAGGGAGCATGTGTCACGGTGGGAGCACGTGTCACGGTGGGAGCACGTGTCACGAGGAAGCACGTGTCACGCGGGAGCACGTGTCACGGTGGGAGCACGTGTCACGGCTGCCTACCGGGCCTGGCGTGACCATGCCTGCGCTCACGGTCCGCGTGAAACCACGGGCTGCTGCGGCTGCTTTCTCGGCAGCGTTCTCGGCTAAAGCAGCAGGCAATATAAATGTGTTATAGGGGAGCGGTGGCGTAGCAGTTAGCAACAATGCGCTGTGAAGCCCCTGACCCGAACGTGCGGGTTGCATTCCTGGCCACGGCCAGCGTCGGTGGCGAGCGACATCTGAACCCAATTGCTAGCTCGGTTATGGTCCAGAATTGACCCCCCCCCCCCCCCCCGATTCTCGGATGGCTCGGCAGGCAGATTGTGAACGGCTTTAGCTACAAAGCTGGTCATGAGGTGGAGGCAAAGCGATCGGGCATTGCGTCCATCCGTGGTGACATCTTGAGTGTTATCCCCTCGTAGAGGCGAGTTTTCTCCGGGTCCTCCGGTTTTCCTCCCACGTGCAGCCAAACACTCATTCGCCGGATTGGCAAAAAAAAAAAAAAACCCACCACCCCGTTACAGGATCCTCCCGAACAACAGTCTTGAGACTCGCCTAGGCTCTGCTGAGTAGGCAAGCGTACGCGAGGTTCGAGATGCGTGAGATCAAGCGTCACGCTGACTTTGTTGGACCGGGTGAGAACGCACGAGGTCAGGAACACAGAGGAGTCTCGTTTACGGGAGTGGCCTGGAGCATCATTCCGCTGCTGGTGGGGCGCCCTGATTGGTGCTCTGTGAGTATAGTTTTTTTGATTGAGTCATTTCTGGGGTGCAATGTTCGACTTTGGCCAATTTGGACCGTGGGGCGCCACGGGATCTTCAACGACCAACTGTGGAGCAGACGGCGCGTAGTATTATTATTGTTGTTAATTGTCCCGCAGTATTAACCAGGAGCGGCTGCCGGATTCGAACCGCGGACCTCTGCAACAGCAAGCGGAGAATGCGCGACCGCCGCTCGTTGGCGATTTTCGAGTCCCAATGCCCTGACGGGGGATGGGGGCGACGGGGGGGTTTGGGGGGTGGGGCAGCTGATGGTGGAGGGATGACTAAGCCGTGAAATCTCACTGCTAAGCTCTCCGCTCGCTCCGTGAATAATTTCAAAATGTAAATCACAACCGACGTTGGGCAGCGCAAGCACGAGCCTCCGAGGTGCTTCGGCGGTTCGGAGGGTGAGCAGGAGGAGTGGGTGGGTGGGTGGGTCGGTGGGTGCGTGGCTGGGGTAGAGAGAGAGAGAGATGGAATCTAAATATCTCATCCACGTGGCGATACTCTGAATCTGCCATCCACTGGCCACCTCGCCGCGCTGCGAGGCGGTCAGTGGATTGCAACAAAGGAGGCGAGTTGTCGACCAATCGCTACGGTCTCGCGGTGGGAGTTGTGGTGTCAGGCGCGCGACACTTTGATCAATGTGTCTGCATTTCTCAAGGGTGACTCCCTCATTGCGACACAACTTTGTGCCAAAGTTTTCGTTCAAATTGGATAATCTTCACGAGAGGTCAAGTGCACCCCCCCCCTCCCTCCTTTACACACAGACAGATGGACAGAGCCACGGCAAAACCACTTTGAACCTTAAGTTAGAAAGTATAAAGACAAAACGTCCTGAATAATAACCAACGCTTGTGCAGATTCTTTAGGTGACCTAAACTTGACAGTTGTCCCGGGAAATGAATGTCAGCATCGCATCGCTGGCAGGAGTCAGCGATGGGTGCAGTTCACTGAGTTGGGGCTCAGGTGGCACGGGCTAGATGATATAGGGTCTGAAATTGAAATACAGGTTTTGAAATATGACTCTGTGGATTTGAAATATGCATTGAGCGGTGCTAACAGCTTGCGCGTACGTTTAGTATTCGGCACATTCATGATGTGGCCGCGTGTGTGTGTGTACATTGCAAACAATCGTGCGGGAAGCAGTAGTGTAGCGGTTAGCGCTACGCTGTGCTACAAATCCGGCAACCCGAGTTCAATTCCGGCTCATGGCCAACACCAGTGACAATAATCTGACCCGGTTCTGGGCCTCGCCTAGTTCAACTGACCTTCAAATGAGTACCTAGTCCGTTTAACCTGTCGATTGTAAAGCTGGAAAATCATTAAAACATTGCACACAAGGGAGACAAAGGCGGCCGGGCGTGGTGCTGGCCACCCACCGTCTCGTGTGCCGTTCCGGCCTTCATAGGCGTCACTCGCTAACAGCACTAGCCCCTACAGTCTGTTACGGCTATGCGGGAGATCTTTGTCGTTATCATAGACGTGCTTTGTATACCTCACACGGGCGGCGGCACAAAGGGTAGCGCATTCGCCGCTCGTTGCAGTTCGAACCCGGGCATGGCGGTTCGAACCCAGCAGGCCGCCCTAGTTACTGCTGCGGTGGTGCATGTTCATCGTATAATTTTCCAGTGACGTTATTCGCCAATTTTTATTTTACCGCTATCAGCGAAACACACACATCAGGGATGAAACATAGCAACATTGCCATCCACGCTACTGTCAAACTACTGCAGCCAGTAACATGGGGGCCTTTCTTGCCAGTATCACGATGTAGCTGCTCACCCCGAGCGATAAATGCCCTGATAGTGGCATTGCCTTTGTGCTGTTCGCCTTTCATCGTTCTCTGGTCTAACGCTGTTTGAGACGAGGCTCTAAATAAAAGTGTCTCTGGTGTGGACCAATCAGCTTCAAAGACAACGCCTATATTACCAGAGCATGTGTTTTTTATTTTTATTCCTTGCAAAAAGGTTTCTGGTTGGTGATTTAACATCTTAACACAGCTGTTTTTTTATGCCAGAAAGGGCAGAACCTATTCTTATAAAACTGCAGCCCGTGTCTGTGACATACAGCAGCGCCTTCCGTTGAGACTGCCGTGCGCTATTAGAATGCCGCGAATAGCAATGTACTCAACCCTTATTATTATTATGATAACCTAGGTCCATTTTTGAAGGCGGACTGGGATCAACATGCTGAAATGAAGAGGATTTTATGAAATTGAATTTGGTCGTGAAAAGCGGTGAAGCCGATGTCACTCGACAGTCAAAATTTCAATCAGAGCGAGTTGCCCGCATTGGCGACTGGATCAAAAACACAGACACACACTGGCTGACTGACACACACTGGCTGACTGACACACTGGCTGACTGACACACACTGACTGACACACACTGGCTGACTGACACACTGGCTGACTGACACACACTGGCTGACTGACACACACTGACTGACACACACTGGCTGACTGACACACTGACTGACACACACACTGACTGACACACACTGGCTGACTGACACACACTGACTGACACACACTGGCTGACTGACACACACTGACTGACACACTGACTGACACACACACTGACTGACACACACTGGCTGACTGACACACACAGGCTGACACACACTGACTGACTGACACTGGCTGACTGACACACACTGGCTGACTGACACACACTGACTGACTGACGGGGGAAATTTCTTACGGACGACGCGAAAAAAACTAAAAGTGTGCAAAGAAAAAGCGTGGGGCCCGATGGGTGATTGGAACGATACTGAGCGACGGAAAGAGGAATACGTGGGTCGAGACGGTAAGCTCGCAAAGTTACGAAACATCGCGTAAGGTCTGGACAGGACGAATCTCGGCTCGGAGCGATGACATCCAAGGGGGGTCTGAGTGAGGCCGCCTGATGGGACGGCAGCCAGGAGAGGGAAGGCGCCAGAGAGGGCGACCGCCGCGGAGATGAAGCGATGAGATCGGATCGTGCGCAGGCGCTGCGCGGGATTGTTACGTCGCCAGACCGTGAGAGACGGTACCGGCTTTGGGGAGGCCTTCATCCAGCAGTGGATAGGTCACGGCTGACAATTATGATGGCAGCACACACACACATATAGAAAATAATAGGGTCCATCTTCTTTGGTTCTTGAGGTAAAGTCACGTAGAATGAGAATAAAATGATAAATTGATAAAATAAAATAACACAATAATATTCTCACGACGTTTCGGCCACAACACAAGCGGCCTTCATCAGTCTCGTCCCCTTCACCTGAAGATGAATCCTTGCAGTCACGAAAGCTTTAAATCGAAATTTAACCGCCTCTACCGAGAGGGATTCCACACCACCTTAAGATCATTCAACAGACTCCGGGATAAGAAGGCTCAACTAATCGAGTCTCTCACCTTTCAGCGTGGCTTTCTCACTCCAGCGCTGTCCTCCAGACAGTCTCGTCCCCTTCACCTGATGAAGGCCACTTGTGTTGTGGCCGAAACGTCGTGAGAATATTATTGTGTTATTTTATTTTATCGATTTATTATTTTATTCTCATTCTACGTGGTGACTTTACCGAAAGAACCAAAGAAGATGGAAGATGGATACTTGCAGTCACGAAAGCTTTAAATCGAAACATAATAGGGTCGTTAAGAAAAAAAACAGCAATCTTGCAATTACCCATAATTCCGTGCGCTTCCCTTCAACGATACATTGAGTCCGCAACATTAACGAGCTGAGTTGCGACGCGCCTTGAAGGGGCGAGTTTTAGTTGCTAACGCGATGCGCACAGTGCCGGATGAAGCTAGTGCAGGGGCCTGTATCATATGTTATAAAGGGGCCCTGAATAAAACAAAAACACGTAAATATTAAAAGGCAATTTTTCGTACTTACATTAAACGAAAGTGTGGGACATATTAGCATGAGAAGTATTTATGTTGTCTTGTGTTGTCTGTGTGTTGTCTCTGCTTGTGTATCTGCCTTTGTGTCTGTGCTTGGATTTGTTTCTCTGTGCTGTCTCTGCCTGTGTGTGGGTCTTATTGCGTCCGAATGTTTGCTGCCGTGCTCCACTTTGCTCTATGCATACCTCATGCTAAAATGTCCCATTGTCTCTCAGCCTTGCCTTCTCATGCTAATATGTCCCATTGTCTCTCAGCCTTGCCTTCTCTGCCTATTTGAGGCGACTTCACTGTATGCTTGTACCTGTGCTGGTCCGTTCTACTTGAATGTCTAAGTGTGTGTGTGTGCCGTCTGTATCTTAAATTTCATAATTAACTTGCAATTTAGCAATCTTTGAAATAACGTAATCAACCAGGCTATGCGTTAATTGTGTTTTATATGGTTTCCAAATTCTGATAAACTCTGTCTGTTTGGTATGCTTCTCTCTCTGTGTCCCCTGTTGTGTCGGTGTTAATTCCCCCTACTTGTTTGTCTGTGCATATATCTGGGGTTATGTGTTTCCCCTCTCTCGTAAATTTAGCTCTTCTGTACCTGATGATGGCTGCTTGTGTTGCAACCGAAACGTCGTACGCTATTATGTTATTTTATTATTTCTTATTTATACGTGACTTTACCGAAAAAAACAAAAATTAATTCCTGCAGTCACGAAAGCTTCGAACCAAGTTTACAGTAATTGTATTTTTCCATTTGCTGTACAGCCAGATAACATGACAAATCGATAATCTTAAACACCAAGTCGTTCGTAAAAGTTGAAGGCGGTATAGTACTACAGTAATAGAGCAAGTGCAACAATCACTGAACCGGAATTGATAGCTTGAAAGCATTTAGCGCGAGGCCCTTGAAAGTACGGGGCCCGTAGCATTATGTAGCTACTTGTGCTGCTGGGATCATCCGGCACTGGATGCACACCAACCTGAATCTGTGCCTGCTCTGCCCGTCGCCGTGAGAGGCGCCTCCTCTCCCATTTTTGTCCCACGTTCATCGCTTCACACAAATCCGCATGCGCGCAGAGTTACCATCGCAAACGGGGTTTTGTAAACGCGTCCCGGGCTCCGAGCTAACGAGCAGAATCGCAGGCTGCAGAGTCGCAAATTACTCATCACCTGCACAAGTTGGATAAAGCGTCCTCCCCCCTTTTTTGCATTCTGTGTTTGCAAATGTGCCAGACGAAGCCGCGGTCGATATTCCATTAATGTACATCTCTCTCTCTCTCCCTATCTCTCTCCCCTGCCTTTCTACACAGATGCGGGCAATGATAGCCGTTTTCATTTAGATGATACGATTGCTTTAGCTACTTAGCCAGGGGGCTGGCTTAACTGCGTCGCAAATCATTGCCGCACGCTGCTCTTCGACGATAAGCCGTGCCACCGCCAAGCTGTGCAGATCACTCCGTGTGCCGTGTGGCGGAGCAACGGCTGGGCGGGTGGGCGGATGGCTGAGTGGGTGGCTGGGTAGGTGGGTGGGGGCTGGTGGGGGGCTGGTGGGTGGCTGGGTAGGTGGGTGGCTGGGCGGGTGGGTGACTGGGCGGGTGGGTGGCTGGGTGCGTGGGTGGCTGGGTGGGTGGCTGGGTGGGTGGGTGACTGATGGGTGGGTGGGTGGATGGCTGGGCGGGTGGCCTGGTGGAAGGGTGGCTGGGTGGGTGAGTGGGTAGTGGATTGATTGTTGAAATGGCAGCGGCAACCCTGGCCAATTTATTTCTCTTAAGGTCGGGTTCAAGGGGCGGAGTGTGCGACAGACAAAATGATTTCAGATGGTCGGCGCTGCCGAGATCCAAAGGGCTCCTGTCGATAAATCTAATGATTCAGTGTCAGGCGGCCGAGGGTATTTATTTATTTTTAATGTAATGTGTTCGTCCGCTTGCTTTTTTGTTGTTGTTGTTGTCTCGCCCTCAATTATATTCCAATTCTGCCCTAGGCATCAGAGGTCGCCGTACGGGCGGCGGCTCAACGAGAGCGGCGAACCCGCTCTCGTTGTTTGTGGCTCGCGGTTCGAATCCAGTGGCCGCCCTTGGTTAATACTGCGGCTGTGTTAACCGGACAGGTTGTGCTATCTCCCTCGGCGTCTCGTCCTTTCTCCCGGTCTCCACTCGGGAAGGTTAATTTCCTGTCTCTCTCCCTCCCGTCGGTTGCTCTCATAACGCGTGCTGCCCATTTACACTTTCGTTTTAGCAACAACAGCAGCATCACTGCTGACGATTCTTCGTTTTACTAATTGCTTACTAATAATCGACCGGTGGCGATAGATTTTTTTCAGAGCTTCGTACGGTGCAAAAAATCGTTCGCCACCGCTTGATTATTAATTATAATAATTATTTCAGAGCTTCCAAAGGAATTAAGCAATTAGTAAAACGAAGATTCATCAGCAGTGATGCTGACTGTTGTTGCTAAAACGAAAGTGTAAATGGGCAGCACGCGTTAATTACTATTTACAAAATAATAATAATTACAACAACGCGTGTTTACCCAGGAATGCCTCAACGTGTCTCTTTTTCAAGAGGGTCCTCCCACGTTCTTCAGAGTGGTCTGGCAACGCTGCTGCTGTCGTGCCAACCGAGCATATTCCTCAGCATTGCGATAGATGTTGTTTGATCATTATCAGTTTTATATTGTTCGGGTTTTTTTTGCTATGCGAGGAAACAAACTGAACCCGGACCCCCCCACCCCACCACCGCCTCCACCCCCCGCACCTCCCACGGTTTGCTACGTACGGTGCATAAGAAGCTCATCATACAGTACGCGCACACAGGGGTAGAAAGTCCACACACAAAGGCACCCGAGTCGGGCGCAAGTGTCACAACTTCGGCCGCCCGTCGTCATCGATAAGCGAATGCTCCCCCACTCCACGTTCGTTTGCACCAGACGGAGACATTAGCCGAGGCTGTTAAACCCCCCTAGGCGGAGTTGGGGGTTCTTTTTTCCGTCTTCTGCCTCCTGAAAACCACCAGAGCCACGGGGGCGTTCATTACTGACGTGGGTCACGTGACCAACGGGGGGGGGGGGGGCTTAGGCTGTACTTCAAGAAGGTGACTGGCACCTGCAAATTATATTTCAATTGCCGTGGCCGGCAACCTTAAAGGCAAACCACCCCCCCCCCCCACACTTTCAAATGTGCGACGATCAGAGTGTGTCTGCGGCGGTGTTGATGTTAAGGCGCCCCTGTTTTATCGCCAGCCGCCTAAGCGAGCCCCGTGATTAGCCCCCTGGCCGGGAGACGCTTGCCAAATGAACCGTCTCGTCTCGTTTCGTTCCGAACGCGGCGTTTTTTTTGTTGTTATTATTTCCCCGTGTTCCGTTCGCCGCGCGCCTCCTCCGCCGTTCGTTAATTGGCCAACGCCACCGCTCGCGTGCTCGTTTCTTGTCGCGAGATCTGAAGAAAAAAAAACCCGCCGCCGTGATAATTTTTGATTCAACATTTTTTTTTACACATTTATTTTTAAACACACGGTTGGTCTCGAAAGGTTTCGCTAATTATTGCGGCTCGGAATCCAAGAAAAAAAAAATGTTTTTCTCTCTCTCTCTCTCTCTCCGCTCGTCTCGAGCGCGTAGGCAAGGGGTTATTATCATTAAGCAACGTCGTACCTTCAAAAAGCAAAATTAGGCAAAGCAATTAATGTAATTGTGGCTTATCGTGCGCGTTAACCTTTTTGAGCGGAGTGCAAAAAGAAAAAAAAACAGAACCACTGCGTGCCCCTGCTTTCAACAACGTCTACCGTCGGCAGCCGTAGTGCTTAGCTCCTTGGTTATTCGCGACATTCTTACAGCACCAACGCGCCCGTGTTCAACAGACGCATATCGTTTGCCAACGGGCAACAGTCCTTTGCCATTTAACTCAAAGCACTATAATTAGCGGTGCAACTTCAATTTGTTTTTTTTTAAATTCTGGACCGTGATGCCGGCATGCATGGCCGCCTACTTTTTAACATGTTACGGGATACGTAACATCTACTGTGAAGCAGATGGCGAGTATGTTAATGTTTTTTCACCACTCGCAGTATTAACCAGGGCGGCCGCTAGTTTTTTTCCAAACCGCAAACCTTTGCCAGAAGAGGCCGTGCCATCGCTCCAAAGCTTCTCTTTTGGCTCTGACCAGCATGGCCCGATGCCGCTCGCCGCTTGAGCCGGGCTAGTGGCTGAATGGGCGTGGCTATGTGGAAGTGGGCGGGGCTGCAAAACTGCCAGCTCAGGCCACGCGTCCCCGGGTTGAGGTTAACATCAATGTGGCAGCCAATTGCCAACTTCATCTTTCTCGTTACATTGCGGCTACGATTCCCGCCTGGAGAATCAAAGAATCCCCTGCAGTCCGTACGGGAAAGGCGCAGGGAAAGGAGCGGGGGGGGGGGGGGTTGATCCTCGTTCTGCAGTGGATTCGTGCACTGCACAGGAATATCCTCGCCCAGAGGTGATCGGGAGGTGAGAGGGGGCGATAGATTGGTTGCTTGCACGGGGATCGTGGAGCCGAGGCACCGTGGGATCAATGCCCGCCTCGTCCCTGACTTTCAGAACCGCCACCACCCTCCAAACAGCACCAGGTTTGGACGGCTTTGTGTGCGGAAGGGAAGCCTCAATGTAGCCACAAAGGGGGCGAGCGTAATTGGCACGTGGCACGCACGTGGCATGTGCAAGTAGAGCGCTTTAGTCAGAAGATCCAGTGTCTGGATGAGGACCTCTGCACGCCGCGCAGGTCGTGGTGGCACATTTGGCCATGCTTCACCGCGCCGGTTTGGCGCCGGTGTATGCGCGCAACCGAGGCCGGAGTGCCGATTTCAAGGCGCTCGTTCGTTGTCGGAGGTCCGACCCACTCGCATCGCCTGGGGCCCACTTGGTGGCACAATACCGATCGTTACAGAGCCCCCCTCTTTGCAGCGGCCACGGTGATCGTAAGAGCAAAAGGGACCAGGTTAGGGAGGAGGTGTCCCGGACACTTTGTGGCCAGACAACACGAACACGCATCCACACACGCGGCTTGTCCACGTTCGTGGGAATTAACACGTGTGAATCCGTGCCATGCGGCGATTTATAAACAAACGGGGCCAATTATTTTTTTTCGTTTGACTTGCAAAGTGGGCACGCAGGCTCTGTAACGAGCTGTCCCTTTTTGAGCGTAATATTTTTAACCGTAACTGCCCAATTAAAGGCGGTGATGGCAGCACAATTACAAACAAGCTCCGATCTAAACATACGCCTCAACATCCCCTGCTGCGTCCGTATGTCTTTGAAGCCTCCCGCTGTGCGCATGTTGCCGTGGTAGCCACAGGGACGGTGGACAAAAAAAAAACAGATGTGTGTCAGCACTGCTACTGTTCATCGCCAACCCAGCAATCCTTTCACCCAGCCAGAAACTCACCGAGTCGGCCACCCACCCAGACACTCACCCAGCCAGCCACTCACCGAGCAACGCAACCATTCCGCCACCCAGCTACCGAGTCACTCATCCAGCCACTCACCTGCGACTCAGCGACACATTCCACCAGCCACCCAGGCATATGGCCACCCACTCATCCACCCACCCAGCCACTCACTCAGCCACTCAACAGACACTCAGCCACCCATTCACCTAGCCACCCAGACACATGGCCACCCACTCATCCACCCACTCAGTCACTCACTCAGCCACTCAGCCACCCAGCCAACCATTCACCTAGCCACATAAGCACATGGCCACCCACTCACCCAGCTACTCACCAGCCACTCAGCTACCGATTCCACCCAGCCATCCAGGCACATGGCCATCCACTCACCCACCCACCCAACCACTCACCCAGCCACTCACCAGCCACCCATTCACCCAGGCACATGGTCACCCACTCACACCCACCCAGCCACTCACCCATCCACTCACCAGCCATTCAGCTACCCATTCACCCAGCCACCTAGGCACATGGCCACCCACTCACCCACACACCCAGATGAGCATCGCCTCAACGCTCACTTGAGCAGGAAATCACTTTGAGATATTTTTTGTTTGTTATGTTCGTGTGAATTTGCACACATTTTTATTTATTTCCTAAAGTACATGAAAACAAAACTAGTCAGCAGAAGCAATGTGGCACAACCGTCGCTTAGCAACAGACACAACTTGAGCAGATAAACAGGTCGGGAGATTGGCACGATGCCTGAATAGATGCGATGAATGGACGTGATGCGTACGTACTTGGTTCGCTTGTTTTTTTCCCTCTCTCCTGTTATCGTGATCTCCAGAATAATAGACGCGCTAGAAAGACGCACCCCTAACCGGTATCCGTTGTCAATAAAGTTACACTAATATAGTCTTTCTCACACACACACTAATACAAAGGTTACCTGTATAGCTTTAACCAGACTGTTGGGGCAAGTGCTGTTAGCGAGCACCTATGAAGGCCGGCACGGCACACAAGGGCATGGGTGGCCAGCACCACGCCCGACTACCTTTGTCTCCCCAGTGCTGACGTTTTACACACCACACCAGGTACTCATTTGAGGCTGTGGCGTGAGGCGAGGTCCAGGACCGGTTTAGACATGTCACAGATGTTGGCCATGAGCGGGAATGGAACTTGGGTCTCTCCGGTGCGCTAACCACTGCGCCACCTCTCCCCACGTTGATACCCTCTCAAGACACACACACACAAGACACACACACACAAGACACACACACACACAAGACACACACACAACACACACACAAGACACACACACAAGACACACACAACACACAACACACACAAGACACACACACACAAGACACACACACAACACACACACACAAGACACACACACACAAGACACACACACAACACACACACGCACAAGACACACACACACACAAGAAACACACAACACACACACAAGACACACACACACACAAGACACACACAAGACACACACACGCACAAGACACACACACACAACACACACACAAGACACACACACAAGACACACACACAAGACACACACACGACACACGCACACAGCCCCAACCACCTGCTTGCTCACGCACGCCATTGATGTCAGGCAGCAGCAGGGCCTCCCCGAGAGGGGGCTCTAGAGAGAATATTTGGTCTACTCTTCCACTGTGGCAGCAACTCTGTGCCTGATGTACTCCTCGTCAAATCGGACACGCGATCTCTGCGGCAGTGCTCGTATCCACCGGTGCTTCCATCTCGAACCATTGGCAGACATTCCACATTTCTATGGCAGAGGCCGGTCTATCCATAACGTCGAGGGGGGAGAAACGTTGCACCACGGCCAGCATCCGTTGATACGTTGAAATAATAATAATATAATCGTTCATATAAGGATCGCGGTTAACAAGGTGAGGGAATCTCGCTTTTTTCGAGGGAATATCACATCATAGGAGCATCCGAGATGTAGCGAACAACTTTGGGGCCTTCATCCAGCAGTGGATGGATCAGAGTTATATAACATTGCTAGCTGTACTACCCGGCTTCGCCCGGGACTTGGATTCACCACGGGCGGCCGCCTTTGTCTCCCCAGTGGCGATGTGCACACACCGCACCAATTACTCGTTTGAGGCTGAGTCGACCTAGGGGAGGCCCAGGAACCGGTTAAAATAATCGTCACCGGTGGTGGCCGTGAGCGGGAATCGAACTCGGGTCGCCGGGTTCGTAGCGCGGTGCGCTAACCACTACACCACAATGCGTTACGCTTCCACATGCGAGGGTCACGTGACAGATTTGACGTCACAGCTCACTTGCCGTGCAAAACAAAACATGCATTATTAAGCTCCCCCCCCCCCAAAAGTGTATTTTTATAATTTTTGCATGGTGTACAGTTTTGTAAAGTAGCCACATGGCAAATTTGCAGTTTGTTGCATGTCGGGAAGTACACTAAACATTTTGAACAGACACTCATAATCGCAACTTTTCCTTTTATATATATGGAGATATCCATTGTCATTTAAGTGAATACATTAACCCCCCTCCCCTCTCTCGTCTTCGCACGTGATGACATCGCATTTTGCCCCCGTCTATTTAAGACCGAAACCGGAGGATGTCTCCACAACTTGTGACTGTCGCCATGATGGTGCTGGTTGTTGTCGTCACTGGCGAAAAGTCTCGGTAGTCGAATTGCAAATGCTGTCGTGGGTTTACTCTGCAACACACAAGCGGTGTGTGCTGAACTAGTAACCAATTGGGACGTTGTGTTCACGTGACAAACCTTACTAATTGGCCACGTCATTTGGTGGCGGGTTTAACGACTCATTTATATATTTCAGCGATCGAACCCAAACACCCCCCCACCCTTCTCTATCACGGATAATGTTGGTCGCGACAAGCCTGACTACGTGTTAAAGCAGCTATGCCGTTATTGGCGATTAAATGATAACGTTTATGAAAGAACAAGAACAACAACGTCATTAAAGCGACGACTCAACGGGTGCCGGCGGCCGACCTCGTTGTGTCTAATTAGGTGGCGAATCCAGCGGCTGAATTCTCTGTGGTAGAGCAGGGCCCCCGCCTAAACACCCCCCCGCCCCCCCCTACCGCCCCCCTCCACCACCCCCCCACAGCCACCCCCACAGCCCCTCTCCACCGCCCCCCTGCACCGCCCCCCAAAGCCCCCCCAATGCCCCCCCACACCTCCCCATCCGCTCCCTCCACCGCCCCCCCCCAATGCCCCCCCCCCCACCACCCCCACCCCCCCGGCCGGAGACAAATCGCTCCGGTGTGCCGCGGTCGATCGCTGCCATCGACCACTCGCTCCGAAATCGTGTCGAGCAAATCTCCATGGAAATGCGGCGCGCTGCGATAATAACTTAGAATCTGCGAGGCCGAGCGGATCTCGCTCGCTCTCGACGAGGCACGGAGAGAGAGAGAGAGGACGGTGGAGAATGATTCGGCGACGCGGGAAGCATTCATCTTGATTGTTGTTCTTGTTGCGCCCTCTGTTAATAATTCAAATTTGTGAATGACGAGGAACCCACCACCCCCCGGCCCCATCACAACGGCAAAGTGAGCGCTGGTCACAACGCACATTCAGCACCCACACAGAGAGGCGCAGCTTCGAGCGCACACGAGCACTCAGCCGTGATGATGAGCCCTAATGAAGACGAAACTGGTTTACAGTTCTCAAATCTTTCAGTTGGTGGCCAAATGGCCACGCAGAAGCCGTTGCCCGCTGGGCCCGTGCGGCTGTGGGCAACGCAAGGGGCAGTGGCGAAGGCGACAGGGAGCCTACTGCCAAGTGTAAACAACGCACGGCCTCGGCTTTGAGGGACCGGCTGCTGACTTTACACGATTGCCCAAAGCCACCATCACCGACACCATCAACCCATCCCGGGGTCAATCCGCTGCTGGATTGAAGGGCCTCGGTCAGCCGCCGCCGCCGCCGTCACCTCTCGCGATCACGCGATGTAACGATCGTCACGCCCGAGATGATTCCATCGCTCCGTTTCCTCGGTTGGATTTACCCCTCTCGGACGCGTTCCACTTCCTTGGCTGCTAATCAAAAGTGTACCCATCGTCCCTTATCGGTGTGACAAGTCCCGCTCAAACCCAATCACTTTCCCCAACCTGTCTGTGTCCTCTAACCCACGTGCCCCTCTGTATCTCGGTGCGTCCACACGTCTGAGTTCCTCCATACTTCCTGATGCTCGTTCCGGTTGTTGTTGTGTACAAAGGCGGCCACTGCATGGCGCGCGTTCACATGCGCTTCTACGACCGTCTGGAACGCTCTTCCTTCCAATATTAAGAAGCCACTGGCAGCAATGCACTTTTACATTTCGGTTGAAAACTAATTTCTTTAGAACTGCTATTATGTGTGCGTGTCGTTTCACGTCCTTCCCCCTCACCTCCGACGAGCACGGTTGGCTACGTACGGTGCGAAAGAAGGTGAACACACACACAAAGACAAAGATCCCCCCTATAGCCTGATCTGTCTGTTGGGGCAAGTGCTGTTAGCGAACACCTATGAAGGCTGGCACGGCACACGAGGGGGTGAGTGGCCAACACCACGCCCGGCCGCCTTTGTCTCCCCAGTTGGCGATGTTTATACACCGCAACCAGGTACTCATTTGAGGCTGAGTCGACCTAGGGGAGGCTCAGGACGGGTTCAGATAATTGTCACCAGTGTTGGCCGTGAGCGGGAATTGAACCCGGGTCGCCAGATTCGTAGCGCTAACCGCTAGACCACCGCTCCCCTGAACATACACACACACACAGACACACACATGCGCACGTACGTCGGAGGGGATGAACACGGTAGTTGCGTGTTGGAGCACGCAGTGGTGGTGCACGTTTTGGGCCCTTTTGTCAATTCACGAAGATGAAGGAAGGCGTTCAGCAAACAGCAACACAAATAATCGAAAGTGGCGGCGAGACAGCCGAAGGGGTTAAAGGCACTCGGCTAGGATTGGCCGGGGTAAAGGTGCACGTCGACTCGCGCCGTGACGCTAACAGATGCTGCCGACTAATTGCTAAATTAATTAAGAGATGCAATGCCTCCTGGGTAATCCGCACACTTTCCGTCGGACACGCGGAGAGCCAGCCAGGATCACGACAATATTTTTTTCTTCCGGTTTTAAAACGTAACGTTGCGCATAATTGGATCCCGTTTATCGTGTAAGTTCAAGCTTTAATCATCGCGTGCAGCAATTGTATCGTTTGTGTTCGTTATTGTGAACGGATTTATTATTATTCATAGACTGAATATTAAAAAAAAGCCACCCACGTGAATGTTCAGTGGCAGAGCGAGTGGCTCGTTGGGGCGGTTGATTCGACCCACTGGTCCCTGCCATAGGAATGTGTAATTTCCACCGATGGCTCAGCGTTACCAAGGAAGATACGTGAGGCCCGCTTGTGTTTTGTTGTTATGTTCCAGGAGCACACTGACTATCGACGGCAGCAATCTGTACGTTTTATGTAAGCTCTGTTTATAGTTTATCCCCAACACAGAGCAAATCAATATACTGAGCTGCGTACATTCGTCCACTTGTCAATTTCGCTTTTATAATTGAATTTGTTGGCTTTCCTGTGTCATCTTTTTTTATTATCTGACAATTTTCATTAAAAAAAACCGGCAAGATTATTATGCACCCGGCACACCATATCCAGTATACTCACGTTTCTCTGCGGACCACTACGAGTCGCGCATCACCTTCTCCACGTCTACCGGAGACCCGGGGGGACACAACGATAGCAGCACCTCAGCTGCCTTTCCTTGCTGTTACATGCGGAGGTTTTGGGAGCGAGAGGGCTGTATCGCAGCACAAGCTAGGAATGGGATCCATGCTACTACCGTGAGCAAAAGACGATAATGACAATGGGTGTCGCGTGAGACAAAGGCCCACCGTATAGCCTTCAACAGACTGTTGGGGCAAGTGCTGTTAGCTCACCGTATAGCCTTTAACAGACTGTTGGGGCAAGTGCCGTTAGCAGTGTGTGGGGGTTCTTTTCCTGGAGGAAATGAGCGGATCTTCGACAGAAATAACCAGCGCCCGCAAAGCGTTGAGGCTGTCACTTGATGCTAAGCGTCGCCGCATCAGGTTTGATTTATTTCGGGGGCACCTTATTGTTTTGGAGGTGTTATATATTTCATTACTTCTCATTACGTGCCAGTTTTACACGAGCGCCGAGACCGATTCTCTCAGCAGGGCCACCGGTTGTATTTATTTATTCCTCAGTAAGAGGCGAGAGAGTACAATTCACGGAGAGTAAAATTCACAGCGAGTCTCCGGCGAGCCAATTCTCGATCGATTTAAAACAACAAATCGCATGTTAATCCCAGGCATGCGGCCAAAATGTGCAAGCCAGTCCAGCAAGCGAGCACAATAACCAACACTATTCGACACTAAGTGACGGTGGCGTCACCACGGCGCCTGTACCAGGCTAGGTGCACTTTGAGGACACGTGAATTGTCTAAGGCTCGCTGACAGGAGGTATCGGGACAGACCCAGGTGCCATGGGTTGGCTGAATGAAATCACTGGTAGATGCGCCACCAGCTGTACCCCCTGCTGTGCCAACTTGCTGCATTGTATCCGCCCGGCGCTCCGCTCGTTGTTGCGAGCGTCGCTCCTCTGCCCTCCGTTGTTGTTGTTGGAGGGCGACTGCCTACTGCCCAGTAGCAGCAGCAGCGTCCTTCACGAGCCCCCTCCATAATAACGCCACTAAGACCGAACGGGGGCAGGAAAGTCTGCACAATCACTCCCACGTCTCAAACCACGCGATGCAATGAGGCCGCAACTGCCCGCTAAGCGGTGCCAGTGACAACCTTCGAGTGCAGACCGATCTCTGACTCGCTATTCATGTTTTTTTTTTACCGCCACAGCAAAACGCAGCACGTGCCACTTCTGTTGTCCTCAGCTAGCGTAGCACCGTCCTCGTCGCTGACGAGCAGCATTACTGAGAGATGTGATACTGGATGCGGTGTGCCGGATGCGGCGATATTCGCTTGGGTTGCCTGGCCAGACAGAGGCGGTCAGGAATCGCGCTCCGGGTCCACTCCACGGCGCACATCGCCTACTCTCCACTCCATCGCGAGCGCCGATTATTATTTTTTAACTGTTGAGACCGCCGCGATGGGAGTGGTGTGGCCAAGCATCACTCATTACAGGGGGGGGGGGGGGGGTGGGGCAGCGAGCTAATGGACGGCGAGCAGCAACGTGTCAGTATTGTTAACTGCTTAGTGCTTTAATGGGCTAATTAGCTGATGCGTGATACGCCCAACGGGATGCAGCATCAGCCGTTCTGCAGCGATCCCAATCGGCGGTGCTCGCCCCGTGCCAAGCGCCCCGTGCCTACGCCCACACGCACGTGTGTGTGCACCCAGGATACACACACACATACACACACACGCACGTGTGTGCGCGTGTGTGGACCCCATTCCAACCTAAAGTGGCCTGGCCTCAGTTAGCTGATGAAAGTTGCAAGCAAGAATTTCATCATCGCTTGCGGCTGGGGTTGGCATCGTCTCCCACTCCTCCTGATGTCGAGGGTAAATGGGCGAGGTTTAGGACTGTGACTCATGCAGCTGCAATGGCTGCTTTGGGTACATGGTCCAGACCTCCTCAGAGACCCTGGCTGACAGAGGAGGTGTTCAGGATAGTTGAGAAAAAGCGACAGGCCCACTGTCATCGGCAACAGAATCCCACGTCAGAGAATGAGAAAGCTTACCGTAGCCTTCGCTCGGAGGTTCGGAGAGCCGTGAGGCGCTGCAAGGATGGGTGGTGGTCGCGGGTTGCTGAGGATTTTCTGAGCATTTCTGTGAGGTCCTGGGGGAGGGGAGACCCCTCAGCCAGGAAAACATCGTGGCACAAAGTGGGGATGACCCTGCTAAGGCTGCGGTGCCTCAAATATTGGAAGAAGTCACCCCCTGTGAGTAGCTGGATGAGGTGCCATCTGTTGAGGAAGTACTGAAAGCGATCCGGAGTCTGAGACCAGGAAAGGCACCGGGAAGAGATGATCTCCCAAGCGAAATGCTAAGGGAGGGTGGCGTTTGTGCACAGACTGCCCTATATGACATCATAACAACAGTCTGGACCACTGGACGGGTTCCGCAGGATTGGAAGGATGGCCTGGTGGACCCCCTCTTTAAGAAGGGGGACCGCACAGACTGTAACAACTACAGGGGCATCTCACTCCTCAGTGTGCCGGGAAAGGTCCTGGCAAGGATTATTCAACATCGCTTTGCCAGGCACGCTGAGGAGAGGCTTGCGGAGCCCCAATGTGGTTTCAGGAAAAGGCGGTCCTGCACGGATGCCATATTTTCTGTCCGTCTGCTACAGCAGAGGTGTAGGGAATTCCAACAAGACCTACATCTCTGCTTTATTGACCTGGTCAAGGCCTATGATACCATCAGTAGGCCTGGGCTCTGGGTTGTTCTTCGTGCTTTTGAAGTCCCTGACCCCTGCTCACGATCATTAAGGACCTTCATGATGGTGAGCGGGCCCGGGTAAAACTATGTGGCCGGGAGTCAGAGCCATTCCCTGTACACCTTGGGGTGCGACAGGGATGTCCTCTGGCTCCCACATTATTTAACATCTATTTTGACCACGTAGTTCGTGAAGCCTTCAATAGCTGTATCGGAGGAATCTCCATTTGGTACAGATATAATGGGAGGCTTATCGATGCCCGGGTGCGGTCAAGGGATGGCTCCCTATTGCTCAACCACGTTATGTATGCCAATGATTTGGTAATAGCTGCTCATTCAGACGAGGAGTTGGAGACGCTGCTGCTGAGACTGGAGCGTGCTACTTAGAGATGGGGCCTTACCATCAGCCCCACCAAAACTAAGCATCTACCTGGGTATTTTGTACCATCGGACACTCCACCCCCACAACTCCCAATCGGTGATGGGGCAGTTGTGGAGAGAGTGGAGAGTTTCCCATACCTGGGCAGTGTGCTTATGACCGGCTTAAGTTTAACAGCAGAGGTCTCACTCTGAATCAGTCGAGCGGCAATATCTTTTCATCGGTTGCGTAACGCTGTGTGGAAGCTACCTGGTTTGTTGCTCCACACTAAGCTTCGGGTCTTCTCGGCCACGGTCATTCCCTCCCTTCTCTATGTTTGCGAAACGTGGACCCCCTTAATGGAACATCTTCGCCGGTTAGAAACATTTAGGCTAGCTTGCCTACGATCCATCCTGGGTTTAACCAGGCTGGATTGTGTGAGGAGCTCACAAATCCTTGAAAGATCTGGGCAAGGTCCCATCGGTGAGCTCCTCCGGCAGGCAAGGCTGCGTTGGCTGGGTCATGTACCCCGCATGCCCAGCCACCGCATGCCGAAACAGCTTTTGTTCGGCTCGATCGAGGGGGCTAAACGGGAGCGGTACGGGCTTGAAAAGAGATGGAGTGATGTGGTACAGGAGGACGTGGAGCTGAGTGGACTTGCCGATGACTGGTACCAGCGGTGTCAAGATCGGCCTCTGTGGAGGAGGTTCGTGAAGGACGCTACTGGGCAGTTGGAGGCAGTCGCCCTCCAACAATAACTGAGGGCGGAGGAGCGACGCTCACAACAACGAGCGGAGCGCCGGGTGGATAAAGCACAGCAGGTTGGCATAGTAGGGGGCACAGGTGGTGCATCTACCAGTGATCTCATTCAGCCAACCCATGGCACCTGGGTCTGCCCCGTGACCTCCTGCCAGCGGGCAATCGACACTTCACGTGGCCTCAAGGTGCACATGGCCTGCACAAGCGACGTGGTGACGTCACCGCCACTTAGTGGCGAATGGCAGTTGTTGTTGTGTGTGTATGTGTGTGCATGCGTTTGCGGTGGTGTAGCGGTGAGCGCTACTCTGCACTACAAACCTGGCGACCCGAATTCGATTCCTGCTCACGGCCAACATCAGTGACAATTATCTGAACCGGTCCTGGGCCTCCCGTAGGTCGACTAAGCCTCAAATGAGTACCCAGTGCGGTGTGTAAACATCGCCACTGGGGAGACAAAGGCGGCTGGGCGTGATGTTGGCCACCCACCCCCTCGTGTGCCGTGCCGGCCTTTATCGGTGCGGGCTAACAGCACTTGCCCCTACAGTCTGTTAAGGCTATATGGGGGATCTTTGTTTGAATGCGTTTGCGTGTGGGGAGCGGTGACGCAGTGGTTAGCGCGCTGCGCCATGGACCTGGTGACCCGAGTTCGATTCACGGCCACCACCAGTGACGATTATCTGAAGCGGTCCAGGGCCTCCCCTAGGTCGACTCAGCTTCAAATTAGTACATGATATAGTGTGTAAAAATCGCCACTAGAGAGACAAAGGCGGGCGGGCGTGGTGCTGGCCGACCCACCCCCTCGTGTGCCTTTCCGGCCTTCACAGGTGCTCGCTAACAGCACTTGCCCCAACAGTCGGTTAAGGCTACACAGGGGAGCTTTGTCTTTGTATGTAGTGTTGAGGAGGCTCGTGAAAGACGCCACGGGGCATTTGGAGGGAGTTGCCCTCCAGCAACAACAGCGGAGGGGGGAGAAGCCACGCTCACAACAATGAGCGCACCACCGAGTGGATAAAATGCAAGGAGTGGGCACAGCTGGTGTGCATCTGCCAGTCATCTCAGTCGGTCAACCCATGGCACCTGGGTCTGTCCCGTGACCTGCTGATAACGAGCAGTCAACACTTCACGTGGCCTCAAAGTGCACCTAGCCTGGCACAAGCACCGTGTTGACATCACCGCCATTTGTTATGAACGGTGGAGTGGTGGAACCCCTGCGATCTTGGTTCGATATCCTTGGCACGGCTAACATCAGTGGTGATTGATATCAACAACAGCACTGGGCCACCGCTCGGTCGACTCAGCCTAAAACGAGGTACTTGTAAACATTCGCAGTGGGAAGCCAAAGGCGGTCGGACGTCGTTCCGGTTACCACCCTCGGACTAATGTGCCATGCCCGCATTAATGGAAGCTCGCTAACAGCACGGCCTGCATGACAATACGACGAAAAATCTGTGTCTTTGTGTGCGCACGGTGTGCGCACGTGTGTGTGTGCGTGCATGTCAATGTGTGTGTCCGTGTGTGTGTGTACGATAGTGTAGCGGTTAGCGCTGCGCTGCGCTGCGAACCTGGCCACCCGAGTTCGATTCTCGCTCACGGCCAACACCAGCGACGATTATCTGAAGCGGTCCTGGGCCTCTCCTAGGTTGACTCAGCCTCAAATGAGTACCTGGTGCGGTGTGTATACATCGCCACGGGGGAGACAAAGGCGGGCGGGCGTGGTGTTGGCCACCCACCCCCTCGTGTGCCGTGACTGCTTTTATAGGTGCTCACTAACAGCACTTGCCCCTACAGTCTGTTAAGGCTAAACGGGGGATCTTTGTCTTTGTGTGCGCATGTCAATGTGTGTGTACGTGTGTGTGAGCCAAGCCTCTTTACCAAGATAGCAGCCAAAACTATTCAGCGCCACACAGCGGAACGCGGCGCAGTTATAAATGGTTTCAAATGAGATGTGATTTGTGCTGGACTCCGGGATGCTTAGCATAGTAATGTCTCAGCGAGCCTCTCCAGTAGACACTGCGTCTTACCCTGTGTCTGGCGCGCACGGCTCACGCCTGCGTACGCGCATACACTTGTGTGTGTGTGTGTTCGCGTGTACATAGGCGCACGCGCACTGATACCTTTGTAAATCCACTGCTGGATTAGGGCATCTTCAATACACATGTTTTGTACTTAAAGTGTATTTTGTTTAACCAGGTTAGGACACGCGAGGCCAGGATGAGCCTCATTTGCAAGGGTCTTCTTCTTCTTCCGTATTTGCAAGACTGACTAGGAGTACGAGCCTGTGAGTAGGGGGGGTTATCGTGGCTGCTGTGTGAGTAGAGTCACAACATCGTGCTGGAATTTGTCAGATTCGGACCCTGGTACAGGGGCCCCACGGTGGCTGACCTCTCGTGAAAGACTTCAGGGGATCTTCGAACGTCCGCTGGTAAAGCAGACGGTGTGCGGTGGTTCTACGCTTTATGATAGCACACCGCAGTATTAATCGGGGCGGCCGCTGGCATCGAGCCGCGGACCTCTGCAGCAACGAGCGGCGAACGCGCCACAGCTGGGCCAGTCAGTTCGCGTGCACCGTGCAAGAGCGTGACCGCGTGGTGTCCCGGACTCAAGCAAAGAGAGAGTACGTCCTTCAGCGAACCCGCTTGCTCTTGGTGAGCACAGCGTATTGAGCAGACGAGAGTCCGTTCATTAAGTCAACGGGACAAATAAGTAAATGGAAGAATTAAAAAGAAACACCACAACGTTTACCCCCACATGGGCCCGAGAGACAAATCGCTTCCCAGTAGCAGTGGTTCGAGCCGGCAAACTCGGCACGCAATGGGCCAGGCGCCGGCGTGCACCATGGAGACGACGCAGACGAAGTGTCTGCTAGAGACCGAGTCCTCGATACGCGCGGCGTAATCCATGAGCGAAGTTCACGGGAACAGCAACCGTGGTGGCAGCAGCAGCATCAGCAGCAGCGATAGAAGAGTGATAGGGAGGCGACGAGCTAACCGGCGAGCGAGTCGCTGGAGCGAATCGTCGAGCGCCTGATCATCGCGGGGACCGTGCCACGTCGACTGCTCATGCGACACCACCAAGACGCCTCGCTCCATCAGCGTTGGAGACGCGAGCGCGCGCGATGCGTGCCAGTTGCACCGCCCGCACAGTCCGGTGCGCAGGCGGTGCAACTGCACCGGGCACCGGAGGAGTTTAGGTGCCGGGCTACGAAGAGGAGGACAATTGGACGCGGATGGTGCAGTGGCGGGGGGGGGGGGGGTTGCTGGCACGAGCTGAATGGGTGTCGTCACGATTGGCACGAGTGTCGGCCCACGGGGCCCCTAATTTATCATTCTAATCCCGTCTCCATTTGAAAATCACGGCAACTGCAAATGAGTGGCAGCCACCGGTTCATTTAAGGTTGTAAAAACAACAAAAATAGTTTGCCTCCCCCCCTTCCTCCCCCCCTCCTGCTGCCCCCCCTCCTCCTCCCCATTCTCCTCCTCCCCATCCTCCTCCCCCCCCTCCTCCCCCCCTCCCACCCCCCTCCTCCCCCACCCTCCTCCCCCCCGGCCATTTGAGTTATGCATTCAGAGACCAAATAAACACAAATAGCTGTTAAGTTTGAGCTCGTGCGCTCGCATTGTTTACAAACTCTTTCCAACTCCGAGCAAAAAAAATCGGGGAGAGGGGGGGGGGGGCAGGAGGGGGCTCTCCGCAAAGACAGCAAAGCAACAAAGAATGATGACGCTGTGGGACACCGAGAAGCTACAGCCGCCGCTCCCCAGCGGTGCAGCGGCAACGCGTGCGATCCGTTGATATTCGCGCCCCCAGGGCGATCGAGCGCCACCCGCGCCCCCAAGGCGATTCGAGCGCCACCCGCGCCCATAGGGCGATCGAGCGCCACTCACAACTCCAGGGCGAGCGAGAGCGCTACCCGTGCCCCCAGGGCGATCGAGCGCCACCCGTGCCCCCAGGGCGACCCAGCGCCACCCACGCCACCCCCCCCCCCCCCGTATAGGGCGAGCGAGCTGCGATAGGAGTGGTGCGAAGCGCAGCAAGCTAAGAGAGCTTCTCGAGTGTATAGGTTTGCCTACTCTTCCATGCAGGGTCCGACTTCTTGAAAGAAGTGGGAGAACCCACATTTTACCCCACCCGTTCACCACCCCCCTCTCCTAGGGATCGAGTAACTGTGATGCACCGATGTTTCGACTGCCGCTCCGGGAGTTTGGAGCGAGTCGAGATCGTCTGTCCGTTACACCGCGGCGTTTAATAGCATCCACGATGTAAAATAAAAACTGGAATAGATTTCTGGCCGGTACTGTGCAGCCAGTTTGAAAGTGTATAACCCAACAACACATTTCCAATTTAATTTAAAAAGCACAACTCCGCAAAAGTGCGAATTAAAAAAATAAAAGCAATTGGTTCTTAAAATGGGCTCGTGAGAGGGATAATATAAAAATGTAACCACATATACTATAAAAAAAGTTAGCGCTCTGTGGATTTCTGTTGGGCACAGTTATCAATATAGGATTAAATCTCTCATCTTTATGATCCTTTAATCCACAGAGTCCAGCGCTAAAGCTAAGCGACAGCTGAGAAATTCTCAGAGCGTTCCATCTTCAAGCTCAGACACATTACCGCTGGGAGCTTAGTGAGGCCGCAACACGTGCGAACGGTTTTGCGGAAGCCTCGAAATAATTCAATGGGTCAGGCCTCTTCACAACTACATCTTTTCCGCGACTATAAGCGCCCTACTTTTTTTCTGCATTATCTCTGAGGCGTTTATCGGCCGCGTCAAGATTTGTGCACCTCCAACACAAAGACGCACACGCGAAAAAAAAAATCCCCGGATAGCCTCAACAAACTGTTGGGGCAAGTGCTGTTCGCGAGTATCAGCGCCTATGAAGGTTGAACTTCTACTGCACCGTACGTTGCCAATCGCGCTTCAAATAATCGTCACTGGTGTTGGCCGTGGTCGGGAATCGAACTTGGTTCGGTGGGTTCGTAGCTCAGCGTGCTAACCGCTACACGACCGCTCACCCCCCAATGTAGCCTTAACAAACTATTGGGGCAGGTGCTGTTAGCGAGCACCTATTAAGGCTAGCAAGGGACACGTGGCCGTGCGTGGCCAGCACCACGCCCGACCGCCTTTGTCTCCCAAGTAGCGATGTTCACACACCGCAGACACACACACAGCACGCACGCGCGGCACATCCACGCAAGCACGAAAGGTGCAAAACTAACGGGGACGTGTCCGTGGGGACCGAGGAGAGGAAGGAGATCTCGCGCACGAGAGGAGGGGAGAGACTGCGGTTCGCTGGGAGTGTTACGTTGTCAGAACGTAGCACGCAATGGAAGACAACACACACACACACACGCTGTTATCGCACGCCGCTATCAACACGGAGACATTCACAAAGATGCCTGAGCTCACCCTGAAATCGGTGTCAATTAACAATAAAAGGGGGAGATTGTCCACTTGTTTGAGATGTTTATCGCACGTGGCCATGGTGGTGGTGGTGGGGGGGGGGACCTCTCATGTCCCTGGGAAGGCCGACGACCGATTCCTCTCCGGACGAACGCTGCCTCCTCCGAGACGTGAAGGCGATCCCGTGGCTTCAACCCGCAGCTCTGGGAAGGTGGAGTGAGGGTGGAGTGAGGGTGGAGCGAGGGTGGAGTGGAGTGAGGGTGGAGTGAGGGAGGGTGGAGTGGAGTGAGGGTGGAGTTAGGGTGGAGTGAGGGTGGAGTGAGGGTGGAGCGAGGGTGGAGTGGAGTGAGGGTGGAGTGAGGGTGGAGTGAGGGTGGAGCGAGGGTGGAGTGGAGTGAGGGTGGAGTGAGGGTGGAGTGGAGTGAGGGTGGAGTGAGGGTGGAGCTAGGGTGGAGTGGAGTGAGGGTGGAGTGAGGGTGGAGTGAGGGTGGAGCTGGGGTGGAGTGGAGTGAGGGTGGAGTGAGGGTGGAGTGAGGGAGGGTGGAGTCGAGTGAGGGTGGAGTGAGGGTGGAGCGAGGGTGGAGTGAGGGTGGAGTGAGGGAGGATGGAGTGGAGTGAGGGTGGAGTGAGGGTGGAGCGAGGGTGGAGTGGAGTGAGGGTGGAGTGATGGAGGGTGGAGTGGAGTGGAGTGAGGGTGGAGTTAGGGTGGAGTGGAGTGAGGGTGGAGTGAGGGTGGAGTGAGGGTGGAGCTAGGGTGGAGTGGAGTGAGGGTGGAGTGAGGGTGGAGTGAGGGAGGGTGGAGTGGAGTGAGGGTGGAGTGAGGGTGGAGCGAGGGTGGAGTGAGGGTGGAGTGAGGGAGGATGGAGTGGAGTGAGGGTGGAGTGAGGGTGGAGCGAGGGTGGAGTGGAGTGAGGGTGGAGTGAGGGTGGAGTGAGGGTGGAGCTAGGGTGGAGTGGAGTGAGGGTGGAGTGAGGGTGGAGTGAGGGAGGGTGGAGTGGAGTGAGGGTGGAGGGAGGGTGGAGTGAGGGTGGAGGAGCCTCTCTGGAGCAGCGAGCCGAATCGTCCCGGGACAGTCCGGGGCAAAGGGGGGGGGGGGGAGATTTGAAGTCACGTGGCCGCATCCAAAGCCACCCCAGAAAAACTGGTTCAAAACCGGTTGCAGAGAACCAGTCACCAGGAAGGTCATTCTTGGCTCCGGTCAGCCAGATTTCGTTCAAATATTTTGAACAGTAGGCGTGAAGCGTAGGAAGACCGCTTAACTACCAATATATATGTAAAAATGCAAACGCGCGTTTGTTTATTATGCCTGCAACTTTGTTGAGCGTTTGATTGATTGTTTATGATTTGTTGTTTGTTTATTTGTTTATTGATTGTTTACGATTTGCTGATTGTTAATGATTCATGTTGAATGTTTATGATTTATGTTTACGATTGTTTATGATTGTATTGTGTATGATGTGTGCTGTGTGCGGATTCCACAAGCCACGTCCCGTGTGTTGTGCGCATCAATTGTTGTTCTGTGGGTGTCCGGGAATGTTGTGCATCACCGCTTGGTGTTCAAAATTCGTCCTTGTGTCTTTAAAACGGCGCTCGCCAACAACCCCAACAGGTCATCACGGCTGCCGCAGGGGAGAGGAGGGGGGTGGAATTCTCCGTCTTGTGTGTGTATGCTGAACTTCTTTCGCACCGTACGTAGCTAACCGTGCCAATCGGAGGTGCGGATGAAGGGCAAACAAACTGAACACATTAAAGCAGTTCTAAAGATATGCTTATTTAATGCTTCATCGCTCCAGCGGCTTCCTAATATCGGAAAGAAGAGCGTTCCAGACGGCCGGTAAGCACCGTCTTTGATCGATGGCAGCAGCCAAAAGCCGATGCAGCGATGACCGGAGTTCGTGTGACGATGGTTTATGCTCCTGGACGAGGTTAACGAGGTGCTGTGGTTAATTTGTATGAGTGCGTGAGGAGTGGGGAGCGGTAGTCTAGTGGTTAGCGCACAGCGCTACGAACCCGGCCACATGAGTTCCATTTCTGCTCACGGCCAATCAGCATCAGTGGTAAAATATCCGAACGGTCCAGGGCATCTCTTAAGGTCGACTCCGCCTTAAATTGGTACTGGGGGAGACAAAGGTGGCCGGGCATGGCTCTGACCACAGCACCACCTCATAGGTTGTCACGCCGTGCTCGATTTCATTGGTACGACTCCCGAACAGCACGTTCAGTCCGGCAGTTTGTGCAGTAGGCTATACGGGGCGATCTTTGTCAATGTCGCGTTCATTCGAAGAGCTACTTTTGATGCCGGAGAGACGGGGAATCGCGTGCGACACCCGTTCAATAAGAGCCCTTCACACGCGGCAGGGGAACGTGTTAAGGCCCGGCTTAGGCCAATTTATCGGAATGTATGAAGTGTGATGAGATACGCACGCGCGCGCGCACGCTGTGGTCGTGTTTAAAACTGCGCTCATTAATTTGCCTGCAACGGTGTCGCTGTCGCAGCGACCTGGTGTTTTTTTTTTGGCAACCAGTTTGCTCACTCGCGCCGCCCTTCCACCTCCGAGGGATGTTCCCGAGTGGTTGGCCCGGTGCTCGATCGAGGGCTGCGGCTGAACGCGACGATCGGTCCCGTTTGGCACGGTCTCCCTCCCCCCCCACTGCACCATCCCCGTCCAATTGTCCTCCTCCTCGTAGCCCGGCACCTAAACTCCTCCGGTGCCCGGTGCAGTTGCACCGCCTGCGCACCGGACCGTGCGGGCGGTGCAACTGGCACGCATCGCGCGCGCTCGCGTCTCCAACGCTGATGGAGCGAGACGTCTTGGTGGTGTCGCATGAGCAGTCGACGTGGCACGGTCCCCGCGATGATCCGGCGCTCGACGATTCGCTCCAGCGACTCGCTCGCCGGTTAGCTAGTCGCCTCCCTATCACTCTTCTATCGCTGCTGCTGCTGATGATGATGATGCTACTACCACGGTTGCTGTTCCCGTGAACTTCGCTCATGGATCACGCTACCCCCCTCCCCCTGACAAGGCGCACTCGTCGTCACCAATGCGGCCGATCTCACCGCATCAACGATGCCCAGCAGGGTTCGAAACCGGGATTGTGGTCGCCCACTCGTATGGGCGACCGCCCTCGTGCCCAACTCGGGTGGCCGCAGGCTGCGTAGCGTCACAGAGCAGCGCGAGGCAGTGCAGCAAATCGCGTTCGTTGCACTGCACTTCAATGCTCGCACAGTCCACGCTCATCAACCCGCATTGACCGGCGCGGTGAAGTGTGGTCAAGTGACCCTTGGGGAGGCCCTCATCCAGCAGTGGATTGACAAAAAGGGCCGCGCGTGGAGGAGAAACAAACCCGTGAAACGCGGTCTCACTCCGACCGTGTGAAGCAGCTGCCTCTTGCGTCGGCGCAAGCTTCCGGTAGAATGAAGTCCACGTTTTTGTTGTTGTCTAAAACATTCACGCACTTAGACTTTGTTGTTGTTGTTATTGCTGTAACGAGAAAAAAGTACGCACCTGGAGTGTACTCGACAGAGGCAGCCTCATCGCACGCTGAGCACGGGGTAATAACACGAGTTAGCTGGTAACCTGCCTCCAGTAATCTGATCGGTGATCACAGAGGACGGAATCTCACTCCTCATCTTGTATCCTGACGCCGCCAGCGGCAAGGTTTACGAGGTGGGCTTGGGCCCTGGTGAGAGGAATTAAATCCCCCCAGTCCGAAGCTGCATCGCAGTTGCACCGCCTGCGCCCTCCGTAAACACGCCGCGGCTCAACACTGACGCGCGCGAGTGGCTTCAGAGAGAAATTGGATGTCGGAGGCGATCCCATTGCTCTCGACAATTCCAGCCGTTCGGTGTTCATTCGAGACACGTGTCAAAATTATAGTCGACTATGACCTTGATGGGTGCTGATTGTTGCAGGCTACTTGACGTTGTGGGCCTTGGGTGCCTACTGTTTTCAGCAATTGCGTTAACACACAAACTAAAAACATCAATCGCAATCATGTGATGGAGCAAAGCCGTAAACGTCAGTGCAATTACTGACCCAAAATTTTGAATAAGACGAGAAAGTAAAAGAGTCTTTGAATGGAACTCCTCCCTCCCTCCCCTCTCCTCCACCTCCTCCCTCCTCTCCATCCATCCATCCTCCCACCTTCCACCGCTCGCTTCCCAGTCGCAGGGCAAAGATCTCAAGTGGACTCAGGGTCCGTGTCACAATGAAGCTCACGGAGTTCGAAGCGGCGCTGTCAATCCACGGCTGCCGCGCCTCGCAGCAGCGGCCGGCGGCTGCGCAAGGCAGGAGCCGCTCATTACGCGCGGTATTCACAGCCTGCAGATGAGGCCAATTAAAGGTGCAAGATCTAGCGCCTCTCGGAAAGGGACTGCCGGCAGAAATTTACAAAATTTACAGAGGCGACCGTCTCCGGCTCGTCTCATTAAAAACGAAAATGAATACGCGATTACATCCTCCGCACCAGCACGCGCACGTGCGCCCACGCTCTCTCTCTCTCTCTCTCTCACGTCGAGGTTAAACCCCTTCCCCTGCGCTGCTGGGGACACGTGTTCGGTTGCGTTTTGTTTAACCTCGTGGGAAACTCAAGAGACCGAATCGATTAAAATTAAATGGTACAACAATGAAGGGAACGGAAATCAAGACGGACAATTTTGCACGAAGGTAAATCCGCTTTAAATAATACATTCCCCAGGAAGGTCAATGTTACTTTTTAGACCGATCACACCGCCACCACCACCGCCACCATCAGCATCATCAGTCGCTTGCCCCCGCTTTGGATCGTAACGGTCCCCACGAGACGCCGCCAGGCAACTCTGGGCGCGCCTCCACACCCTGCGCACTCCTGGGGCGCGGGGTGCGGCAGTGGCCGCGCGGTCCGCGTCAAACGTCGCTGTGCTCCAAGGGCGGCTCCCAGCCCACGGTAGCGCCGCCGTTGATCGTGCTGGTGGTGGTGATGGTGGTGGTGATGGTGGTGGTGTGGCGCGTGGGGCTCTGGGGAGGCGGGGAGGGGGGGGCGATGTCTAAGACGCCCGACTCGAGTGGCACAGACGAGGGCAAGTGGCCGAGCGTGCGCGGAGGGGGTTTGTGGGGTGGTAGGGGTGGGTGGTCCCGCTCCCCACTCGTGGTCCCGCTCCCCACTCTCCCCACTCTCCCCACTCTCCCCACGCTCCCACTCTCCCCACTCTCCCCACTCTCCCCACGCTCCCCCACTCTCCCCCACGCTCCCCCACTCTCCCACGCTCCCCACTCTCCCCACGCTCCCCACTCTCCCCACGCTCCCCACTCTCCCCACGCTCCCCACTCTCCCACACTCTCCCCACTCTCCCCATGCTCCCCACTCTCCCCACTCACCCCACGCTCCCCACGCTCTCCCCACGCTCCCCACGCTCCCCACTCTCTCCACTCTCCCCACGCTCCCCCACTCTCCCCACGCTCCCCACTCTCCCCACTCTCCCCACGCTCCCCACTCTCCCCACTCACCCCACGCTCCCCACGCTCTCCCACGCTCCCCACGCTCCCCACTCTCTCCCACTCTCCCCAGGCTCCCCACGCTCTCCCCACGCTCCCACTCTCCCACTCTCCCCACTCTCCCCACTCTCCCCACTCTCCCCACTCTCCCCCACGCTCCCCACGCTCCCCACTCTCCCCACTCTCCCCACTCTCCCCACGCTCCCCACTCTCCCCACTCTCCCCACGCTCCCCACTCTCCCCACTCTCCCCACTCTCCCCACGCTCCCTACTCACCCCACGCTCCCACGCTCTCCCCACGCTCCCCACTCTCCCCACTCTCCCCACGCTCCCCACTCTCCCCACTCTCCCCACTCTCCCCACGCTCCCCACGCTCTCCCCACGCTCCCCACTCTCCCCACGCTCCCCACGCTCCCCACTCTCCCCACTCTCCCCACGCTCCCCACTCTCCCCACTCTCCCCACTCTCCCAACTCTCCCCACCCTCCCCACGCTCCCTACTCACCCCACGCTCCCCACGCTCTCCCCACGCTCCCCACTCTCCCCACTCTCCCCACGCTCCCACTCTCCCCACTCTCCCCACTCTCCCCACGCTCCCACGCTCTCCCCACGCTCCCACTCTCCCCACTCCCCCACGCTCCCCACTCTCCCCACTCTCCCCACTCTCCCACCGCTCCCCACTCTCCCCACTCTCCCCACGCTCCCCACGCTCCCACTCTCCCCACTCTCCCCACGCTCCCCACTCTCCCCACTCTCCCCACTCTCCCCACTCTCCCCACTCTTCCCACTCTCCCACGCTCTCCCACGCTCCCCACGCTCCCCACTCTCTCCACTCTCCCCAGGCTCCCCACGCTCTCCCACGCTCCCCACTCTCCCCACTCTCCCCACGCTCCCCACTCTCCCCACTCTCCCCACTCTCCCACGCTCCCCACTCTCCCCACTCTCCCCACGCTCCCCACGCTCCCCACTCTCCCCACTCTCCCCACCTCCCCACGCTCCCCACTCTCCCCACTCTCCCCACGCTCTCCCCACTCTCCCCACTCTCCCCACGCTCCCCACTCTCCCCACTCTCCCCACTCTCCCCACTCTCCCCACTCTCCCACTCTCCCCACGCTCCCCACCTCCCCACTCTCCCCACCGCTCCCCACGCTCCCCACTCTCCCCACTCTCCCCACTCTCCCCACTCTCCCCACTCTCCCCACTCTCCCCCTCCCACGCTCCCCACGCTCTCCCCACGCTCCCCACTCTCCCCACGCTCCCCACGCTCCCCACTCTCCCCACTCTCCCCACGCTCCCCACTCTCCCCACTCTCCCCACTCTCCCCACGCTCCCCCACTCTCCCCACTCTCCCAACTCTCCCCACCCTCCCCACGCTCCCTACTCACCCCACGCTCCCCACGCTCTCCCCACGCTCCCCACTCTCCCCACTCTCCCCACGCTCCCACTCTCCCCACTCTCCCCACTCTCCCACCGCTCCCCACGCTCCCCACGCTCTCCCCACGCTCCCCACTCTTCCCCACTCTCCCCACGCTCCCCACTCTCCCCACTCTCCCCACGCTCCCTACTCACCCCACGCTCCCCACGCTCTCCCACGCTCCCCACTCTCCCCACTCTCCCCACGCTCCCCACTCTCCCCACTCTCCCCACGCTCCCACGCTCTCCCCCACGCTCCCCACTCTCCCCACGCTCCCCACGCTCCCCACTCTCCCCACTCTCCCCACGCTCCCCACTCTCCCCACTCTCCCCACTCTCCCACGCTCCCCACTCTCCCACTCTCCCAACTCTCCCCACCCTCCCCACGCTCCCTACTCACCCCACGCTCCCCACGCTCTCCCCACGCTCCCCACTCTCCCCACTCTCCCCACGCTCCCCACTCTCCCCACTCTCCCCACTCTCCCCACTCTCCCCACGCTCCCCACGCTCTCCCCACGCTCCCCACTCTCCCCCACTCTCCCCACCTCCCCACTCTCCCCACTCTCCCCACGCTCCCACTCTCCCCACTCTCCCACGCTCCCACGCCTCCCCCACTCTCCCCACTCTCCCCACGCTCCCCACTCTCCCCCCTCTCCCCACTCTCCCCACGCTCCACTCTCTCCCACTCTCCCCACGCTCCCCACTCTCCCCACTCTCCCCACTCTCCCCACGCTCCCCACTCTCCCCACTCTCCCCCACGCTCCCCACGCCCCACGCTCCCCACTCTCCCCACGCCCCCCCCCCCCCCACTCTCCCCACGCTTTCCCCACGCTCCCCGCGCGCTCTCGGACCCTCGCTCGCCGCTCGCCAAGCGGGAGCCAGAGCCGCCGCGACCTCTGGGCCCCCTTGGAGAGGGCGAGACGGGCGTCGGAGGAAGCGGCCGAAGTGTCGAGGCGCGGAAGCGCGGTGACCTTTTCATTACCCCGAGCGACTCAACGACACCCGCTTTGATTTGAGCAATGCGAACGATATCAATTGTAGAGTAATATTGCATCTTGCTGAAACTGTCTTACCCTCCTCTCTCTGCACTGCAATCTAATTCCGTTGCCCAGGGCGCGGACTATTGATTGGCGGCGGTGCTGTTGCTGCTGCTGCTGCTTCTGCAGGTGCGGTCACTGCTTTCTTTGACGCACCAATCTAGTAAAACATTACTGCTCTCTTTGTCATCCGATATGCGCTCGCCGTAGTGTCTGCTCGCTCTTTGTTTTTTTCTTTCTACGCTCCGCTGTTTTTTGCTGCCACTTTCGTAGCGCGTCGCTTGCGAATTCCACCCATGGGATACATCCCAGGAATGTGGAAATTTCCAACGCTGGTTTAGTCGCCGAAGCGCGCCGAGATGAACACCGCCCACGTGCTACTTTAACGAGCTTGACACGAGCTTTTTTTTTGGTGCATTTGTAGTTTAAAAAAGAAAACCATTCATCGACCGCGCTCAATGCATTGCTGGATGAGGGCCACCCCAAGCTGACCACGATTTTGTTCAGCTTCTGCTTGCAATGTATTCCCCCCACACCCCCAGTTCTCCGTTGATGAAGACGTGGGTATCATTGGCCTGTTACTCTGGTTAAATAATAGACATCGGAAATAAATCAATAGAACATCCGCAGCCTGCAGGTCACGCATGGTGGGTTAAAGTGTGGGTATTCCCGCCTCTTCCAATATATATCAACTAAAACTTAAAAAAACATTTTTATTTTACCAGGTAAGGCCCATTGATCTGTATAGCTATTTTTCAGAAGCGAACTGACCACAAATGATAGCTCAACGAAGTGGCTTATCGTGTGGAAATTGAGCAGCCCAAGACTGTAGACGCATCATTCTTAAATGTGGAGGGAAAAAACGGAGGACCCGGAGAAAAATCCACGCGACCACAGGGAGAGAGACACCGCAGACTCCAAATATACAGCAGGCGTCAGGGTCGGGATCGAACCCACGTCCTCCTGTATACCAGGCGAGGTGGTTAACATCTCGCCACCGTGGCACCATATCTGACCAGCATGAAAGAGAAGGTCAAATACCCTGAAAGGTGTGGCTCTCCAGAGCTCTCTCTAGCTGAGGCCCCTTCAGCTAGCGGGAGGTGTGACCAAGCAGTTGCAGGGCTGCGCCTTTACCTCTTTATTTTATTCACAGCCATCGCAAGGGGGCCGGGTCTACGTAGGAGGCTCACGCGAGGCCTCTCACTTTGTTCTTTAATACAGAACGAGAGGGCTTTTTCATCAATCCAGTTGGACCGTTGGCGCAGCTTTAAATTGCAAGGTCGTTACGTCAAATTACCATCTTACGGTAATATTTTCCCGTGGGATTGGAGACGACTCGCAAGCGGGGGTTGGAGTCCGCAAGCGGGGGTTGGAGTCCGTGATACGACCTCGTTAAGTCGGGGACAAATGAACGCACTTAGCCGAAGACAGCGATATGGTAATTTTGCCTTTTAGAATGTGCTTTAAAGAGCTGAAAAGTGGAAGTTTGAGCTTTATTTAAGAAAGGCTATTTAATTTGTCCAAAAATCTATTTTGAAGCAGTTCATGCACGCACGCACGGACACACACGCACACGCACACATGTAGCCTTAACAGACTGTTGGAGCAAGTGCTGTTAGTGAACGCCTATGAAGGTCAGAACGGCCTACGAGGTTGTGGGTGGCGAGCACCACACCCAGCCGCCTTTGCCTCCCTCGTGACGATGTCTACGCACTGCACCGGGTACTCAACTGAGGCTGAGTCAACCTAGGAGAGAACCGGTGCAGATAATCGTCACTTGCGTCGGTGGCTGTGAGCCGGGAATCGGACTCAGGCGCCGTGTTCGTAGCACAGCGTGCTCACCGAAACGCGACCACTCCCCTAATGCACGCACAAACGCCGAGTCGGCGTACCAGTCTAAGCGCTCTGTGTCTCACCCACGCTACGATAGTGCAGGTCACCCAGCCTCCCACGACTACATAAACTGTGGAGGTGGAATGATGGCATCGGCGGCTTGGGTTAACGCGAGAGTCAGCAACAGAAAAGCGCCCCAGTCGGGAATTGAACTTGGGTGCTTCTTGCCGTGAGGCGCGGGTGTCGCCACTGCTTCGCTCGCTGCCCTCTTGCCGCCCGCTATGAAATCGGTGTGAACGGCTCAACGGGACAATGGTCGAGAGTAGTGACAGAGTGGCAGCCTATGGATGGAGCGGTGACAGAGACTAAACTAAATACTATATAAATTTTTTTATTATACCAGGTAAGTCCCACTGAGCTATATTACTATGTTTCAGAAGCGACCTGGCCATAAATGATAGCTCAACTTGGGAGCTTATCATTTGGAAATCTATAGCAGACAAATACTCTAAACGCACGTTTCTAAATGTGGAGGGAAACAACTGGAGGACCCGGAGAAAAATCCACACGACCACGGGGAGTGAGACACGCAAACTCCAATTATACAGCAGGCGTCTGGGTGGGCGGGATCGAACCCACGACATCCTGCATACCAGGCGAGGCAGTTAACACCTCGCCACCAGAGAGTACGGCCACCACGGAGATGGAGCGATGGAATCAGTTTCTGTGCAGGCGTTGGGTGAATCGTTACATCGCAGCATCGAGAGACATGGCGGCGGCTTGGGGAGACCTTTATCCAGCAGTGGATTGACGATGGCTGCTGCTGGTGACGATGATCATGATATGAATGCAGGGGCTCAGTAGAGCCGCGAGCCGGTGAACCGGTCTGGGAGTCCCACTGGAAGTTCAGCCGCCGATCAAACCCCGGAGCTTTCGCGAGGTGACGAGCCCCCCCCCCCCCCCCCCAGACAAGACAAATGGAGCTTGGCCTATCAGCGGGTTGTCTACACAGCGTTGCCTTTCGCACCAGACGTGATAGCGTCAGCACAGGGCCGCGCAGGGATCATTAACTAACGACCCCCCAAGGGCGATGTCCTCAAAACATTCCTCCACCCACCCCCTCCTCCTCCTCCTCCTCTCTCTCGTAACAATTCCCGAGCCCCTTCGCTCTTCCCCACCCACCTACGCGACGCGATGGTGCCGCTGCTGATGCTATTCGTGCGATGAGATCATTCGCCTAATGGGTCACCCAGCGCTGTTCGCCACCGGCGCACATCCACCGCCCACTCAGTTCATCGTCACAATTTCTGGCACTCGCGAGCCACTAAAGAGGACGTTCTTAATTGTTGTCGTTGTTGTTGTTGTTTCTCCCCCCCCATGTTATCCCTGATTGTGCCCCTCGGCGTCATTAGACGAGCGATCCCATTCAGATCTCTCGCAGTGATGGGGAACGGCCCGCGGAGGTGGATGTCGTAGAACAATCCCCGAAATCGCTTTAAGTGCCCTCTGTTTCTCACAAACTAAGGGGGGGGGGGGGGTGGGGAGTCTCAGAATATTTATTTATACTGAAGGAATCCGATAAGCTATAAAGCTCTTTTTCACAGATGTCCAGTAGGGGCGTGTAAAAACCGTACAACAACAAACACCACAGAAACATAGTTGTGTAAAGCAGAAGACAGCAATTTGTTGTCTGCAAAGTCTATCCAGAGGACAACTACTGTTGACTTCACCCTGAAAGTGGTTGCTTATTTTATCGACCCTGGAGGGATGATGGGCTGAGTGGACCTCCCCGACCAGGATTTGACCTCGTGACCTTCTCCCGTTGGCGAGCCGCTCGCTCTACCGCTCTACCGCTGGTGGTGGCGTGGGGAGTTTTTTAAATTATTATTATTAATTTCACGAACAAAGTATTTTAGTTAATTGTTCAAGTGGTGTGCCCGTAAGACCATTAAGCTCGCTGATTGCAGTATTACGTAGGCTTTCTCAAAGCATCAAACTATCGTCGGCGCGATAAATTGACTGAGACTCTTTAGCCTAATGAGAAGCCGAGCACTTAATTAAAGGCACCTTTTAGCAAAAAAAAATCACAATTCATTTTTAATTTGATGTCGATATCCCATTACAGGGAGTCAATGCTAATTAAAAGCCGACACGCAACCCTCAGGTGACTCATCCCGGTGCCAAGAAACTTCGAGCAAAGGCTCAGTTGCATTTACCACGTCACGGGTGGACCCAGTGGACTGTCGGCGAGCGCCTATTGCTACCCAATAGTCACAATTTGACACAATTTAGAATGCGTGGTGGGCACAGTTTCCGATCACTCTCTGCACTCGCGAGAGAGATGGAGAGCGACTCAGGTGGCGCGGGTAAACCCAAGGACAAGCCCGAAGGCAGCCCGAACTGGTGCCAAAAACAAAGTGCCTAACCTCTGTGGTTATACAATTGGGATGATTTTTTTTTGGCGATTCCATTAAGGAGTGATGATACATGCGGGAGATCCCACGTGTGCGAGGGGAGAAAGACTCAGTCCCCATACACGATGGGAACAGAGACGGAAACGAGCCCACTTGCTGTACTGCCACATCCGTGGCAATGTCTTGGGATGACGGCGTCAACGTGCATGGGTAGGGAGGGAGTTTCACGGATCGGTGTCATCCGCCAAACCCTCGCCGACTCCACAGCGCTGGGTTCGAGGCCGGGTCAATAGCGGCATGGCTGCAAGTGGGCGCCACTGCCCGCCTTTGTCTCCCCCAACACTGGTGGTGATGGACACGCGCGACCTCCAGCACAACCACCATCTCAGGCTGAGTTGATGCGACAGTCGTCCAGACTAGCTTCGTATCAACAAAAAGCTGCCACTGGTGATAAGTTCGAAGGGATAGGGTATAAGCAACTTGGGAGGTTGGGAATAGGAGGTTGTGATGGGTGGGACACGGGTGCAGGATGGAGGAGGAAGGCAGGTTACAGAGACGGGCATTGGAGTGGTGTCCAGAGGTTCCTGACCAAAGCCCGAGGGCGGTGCTGGTGGTGGAGATGCTACCTACTGGTGGTGCTGCTGGTAGTGCTGGTATTGGTGGTGCTGATGGGTATGAAGAGAGTGGTGGTGCTCGTGGTGCCGGTGTGGCTGCTGGTTTGTGACGCTACCACTGGTGGTGTTGCTGCTGGTAGGGGCTACAGGACTTAGCATGAGGAAGGGAGCGATGGGGAGGCGCGGCTGGCACCAATTTGCATTGGCCGTGATGACGTCTCGACCGTGATCTCGACCTCTGCCCCTACCACCCTGCACCTATCCTCATCCATGGCCACTTCCCAACTTCACGCATGTCCCCCATACCCCACTGCCTCTCATCCATGCTGCACCCATCAGACACCCTCACTCACCATCACGTTCCACCTTATTCCGCCTTAGCTACCCCTGCGACATCAGCTCCATTCCCAGCCCCTCTCCCTCCCTCCGCCCTGCAAAGGGCGCTACATAAATGCGAAATAGAATCGAATCTGAACCAGGAGCCAAGCCCAGGCCATCTAGGATTGCAGCGCAGTAGGCGCTAATCATCGTGCCGCAGCCCACGCACACATTCACGCACCCCGTGCGCGCATGAACGTGTGCATGAGTTAACATGCTAATGAGGTTTTTTTTTATTGGCTAAGAATAACCCGTGCCATATTTCACGGCTGTAAACTGCGCGCAGACAACGCGCGGGATACGTAAGGTCGGAGTGTTCATCGCAAACACCAAAGCGCCTACTGCGTCGAGCCATTAAGTCGGTGGCTTTAGTTTGAGTCGCGATCTTATTTATTTACGTTAAAATGCAATTATCTCAGCGGTCAAATTCCCCTGATAAATCTGACGGCCTGTTCCGCGATCGACACCCCACCGCCCCCCGGTGGCAGCAGCAGCAGCCTGCCGACGGGCACGACGGCGCTCGCTCGGTACAATCCATCGCCGCGGCTTTCAAACGCCGAAAGAAAAATAAATAATAATAATCATTGCACAAAAACAAAGCAAGCGAACGGTTTCCGCCGTGCGTTGGGAGGCCAACGGTCGACGTTGTCGCTGCTGCTGCTGCTGCGGCGGCTCTGGCAACGTCCCAGCGCCCGACGATTTTATTCTCTGGTTATGGTTTTTATTTTTGTGTGTGTGTGTGCACAAAACGCCGAACGGTTCGTAGTTTAAAAAATAAAGGGGGGAGCGGGGGAGGGGGGGGGGGAAAGGGACGGGGCTAGATTCGCGTAAGTATGTGTCGTTAACCCGCCACCACCCGACACAGCCAACCAGTAAGGTTTGTCACGGGAAACAAAACGTGCCAATAGGTCACTGCTTCAGGCCGCCCGGTGTGTTGGAGAGTAAAGCCACAAAATTCACATTTTGCGTGCTGTGACGTTTCGCCGGTGATTACATCCAGCATCATCAGGCGATTTGCCAGAATTGTGAAGCGACCGGCTCGCTTCCGGTCTGAAATAGAGCCGGAAGACGTCATCACCGTGAGCCAATCAGGTGCGGAAATCAGAGGGGTTTATTGTAGTAATACAACGATAGATTATTATTCAATTAATGAGTGTGTGATGCCTTGACAAGCCATTCAATTGCAAGGTGTATTACTTCGTACCACGCTTCCAGGCCGCACTAAGTCTGTCGCGGATTGGTAACTAATTGGCACGTTTCGTTTACGTGACAAACCTCACTGGTTGGCTGTGTCGGGTGGTGGCGGGTTACGACACATTTATTCTCACGCGATCTAACCCCAAAAAAACCAACTCAATTATGAGCAATATCGGTCGTGTGAGGCCACCTGATGACGGACGCTTGTGTTGGCACCTGAAACGTCGTGATATATTTTATTTTATATCCTTACGTGACTTTACCGAAAGAACCAAAGAGTATGGATTCCTGCAGTCACGAAAGCTTCAAATCAAGATTGCTCAACTCCTGTCTACAGCTCTGCAGAACCCAGTGGTGCGAATTCAGAACCAGAATGTGTATTCATACTGGAGGAATCCGATGAGATGTAAAGCTCTTTTATTATTTTCAGATGTCCAGTAGGGGCGGGTAAGAACGTTACAACAACAAACGATACAGAACATGATAGTGGTGAAAAGTACAAAAAGGTGAACAAATCACCCAAACACATACAAATATAACTACCCAGGCAAAGCCCACTTAGGAATGAATTTATTTTTCAGAAGCGACCTGGCCACAAATGATAGCTCAACAAAGTGGCAGCCATAATTTGGAAATTTGTAGCACCGAAATTATCTAAATAATCTCAAAGGATGTTTCTAAATTCAGTGGGAGCGAATCAAATGCCCTTCCAGAGCAAACCAAATGCAGCAGATAAGTTTATTTTTGGTTTAAGGAGAAGGATCTTAAACGTTTCACAGACAAGAGGAGGAACGTAAATGTATGATAGATAGCAGGAGGCTACTCGGAAGTAAAGTTAATAGGACGAATTGGAGAAAGGTCAAGTGAGATTTCTCAGACATGCAATGTGAAAAGAAGCGAGTGAATATGAATGTGTTTTGACTGGGACAATTACAGGTATACAAGAAGCCAGTGATTATAGCGAATTAAGTTGCATGAGCAAATTGGACAATCGGATGCAATTGTGAGCATCTAATACAACGTGTTAGAGTTAATATCATGGACACGGCTAAATGGAAGGAAGGCCATGCGTGATTGCGGATGTCTTTGACAGAGGACACGGCTCGTAGAGGGAGAGAGAGAGAGACAGAGCGAGAGCGAGAGAGAGCGCAAAGAATCTCGCTACCGGACAACCACTGTTGACATTCCCACAAAGTGGTGCTTTATCAACCGCGGAGGGATGACGGGCTGAGTCAACACCCCCCGGCCAGGATGTCAACTCGACACCTTCCGATGGCGAGCCGCCTGCTCCGCCGTTGAGGAGACACCTGGCAAGGTATATAGATCGATAGAGGCAACGGTGTAAGGCGCTGCCCTGCAACCGCTGGTTCACGCCACTGCTGTGTGTGTGTGTGTGGGGGGGGGGGGGGGGGGGTTCACCCACGCTTTACCCCACCACACGTGACCTGCCGGTTGCAGAGCTGCCCCCCTTTGCCCCTTTGTTAAACAGCGAAATCGTAAAGCCCGGGTCTGGAGTCGGCTAGCGCGGGACACTGTGAAAGTGTTTTCTCTTCAACGAGGCGGCAACGACACGACGGAATTTTCATCATATCGAGTTAGGATGTTCCCTGCAGGCGTTTCAACCACGCGCTCGTCACGTCACCGTTATCCGTGGCAATTTCGGGGCTGCCCCTTTGCTCTGTTACGCTGCGCGAATTTGCATCGGGGGAATGCTCATGGCACCACGCGGTTGTGGAAATAACTCTTGCGCGGACGTGGCAATGACTCACCCTTCAGGCACACTCCCTGCATCGTTTCCCACCTTTGATCGATGGCTCGTAGTGGCTTGCAGAGCCTCGCGCCGGCCAATTTGATATTGATATTCAAAATGCCGCGGTCCTCACAACCCATCTATCCCTGTAGCAGCAGCGGCAGCAGCAGCCTGGGCAACGTTCCCACAGCCGTGCCCTCCCTTCAACATCACCCCCCCCCCCCCCCACCGTGGAAGATTATTTATTTAACTAACATTTTTTTATTCGAGTAATCTTCCCGCAACCCACTTCTCCAATCGTTTTACCCCGATCGCCGTTGTCTGCGTGGCGCGCCGCCAACTCGGGAAAAGAAACGGAGGCGAGCGATCCCTCGCGATAGGAGAGAGGCCCGCGGGAATGGATATCACAGAGCTACGTCGGAGATTCCTTCAAGTGACCCCTTGACATATAGACTCTTTGGTTCTTTCCCTTGACAGATGTTTACATGCGAGTGCCGTAGTCATCCTGAATCCATCACTTTGATGTTAATCTACCTCAGTTTTACGCAGCGTAGTTTTTTTTAAAAGCTATTTTGGGCCATTCAACTTTTTAGGGTGGTCATAATTTATTAATTAAATACTTGTCACGTTGGTGTGCTGCTTTAGATTTACTTCGTCACGCGGTGTATTCGCTCTGATGTCTCTACAGTTGCGGTTTTGCTCTCTTAGCTTCCTCGTTGGACTGGGCTGTCTTGTTCGTCTTTGTTATGTGGATCACTCAGGAAGTCACTCTCGCATTTGAAGACTCCTTTCCATCCTGACCTCTCGACCTCTCACACAGGTTGCACGAACCCACGTGCCGCTTTCACTTCTGCACCGCGCAGTAGGGGGGAGGGGAGGTGCAACAACTCTCTCGCCAACATTTGAATGCGATGGAATCGTTTTTGTTTTGCTTTTGGGTGCAGTGATCGGTGAACCGCGTGGCCGAAAATTCGAGAAAGTTGCGCGGTACAGTTCCCTTGAGCCGGTGATTTGGATAAGGCTGGAGAGTGCATGCAGCACACAATGTTTGCGCATTGGTTAAATGCGCCTCGAAGTATATTTGTGTATGTTAGTGGGTGGGCGTTTGTTAGTGGGTGCGTGTATTTGTTAGTCTGTGTGTGTGTGTGAGTAGGGGAGCGGTGGTGTAGTGGTCAGCGCGCTGCGCTATGAACCCGACGGCCCGAGTCCGATTTCCGCTCACGGCCAACACCAGTGACGATTATCTGAATCGGTACCTGGGCCTCTCCTAGGTCGACTCAGCCTCAAATGAGTACCTGGTGCGATGTGTAAAAGCATTGTCACAAGGGAGACAAAGGCGGCCGGGCGTGGTGCTGTCCACCCACCCCCTTGCGTGCCGTTCTGGCCTTCATAGGTGCTCGCTCACAGCACTTGCCCCAACAGTCTGTTAAGGCTACACGGGGGATCTTTGTCTTGAACAGGACAAGCAAAAAAAAACATTGCCGCAAAATCACTGGAATTTTCGTATCGCCTGACGGCTAAAAATGTGTAAACAGTTCGGCCTGCTTATTTATTTATATAAGATGTATACACCGAGCAAGTCAATTTGGCCGCGACAAGCTAGTTTACAATGAAACCCCGCGGGCTCGGGTTTTATTTTAATATGTTTTCGGAAGAAAATTGTGGAATTGTGTTACCACCATTCTATCCCAACCACGTGGCCACGCGTGTGCCATACATCTCTCATATTACAAGGGCCCCTTCAGGATGGACTTGTTGGCTCGGTAAGTCCTGGTCGCGAGGTTTTTTTCTCTTTCAATATTATTATATCAACGGACTTATACAAGGTGGCTTTTATTAAGCGGCGGCGGTGGCGCAGACACACGTCCGGGTTGTATATACAGGGGAGGAAGGACCCTGTTAGGTTTTTTTTTCATTATTGAAAAATCCTCTTGCAGGGGAGGGCCTTGCTAAGGTGGCTTGGCCCCGACGTTGTTTGTCGAGGCGATGGCTCGACTCTGCGCATGTCGGTCGAGTGTCTCTCGCGTGGCTGCGGACGCTCGCGTGCGCCTCGGGGAGCGGTAGTTGTAGCGGCTGGAACGCGCTGCGCTACGATGATCTTAACCGGTCGTGGGCCTCCCCTAGGTCGATTCAGCCTGAAATAAGTACCCGGTGTGGCGGCGTTAAACATCGGCACTTGGGGAGGCGAAGGCGGCCGGGCGTGGTGCTGGCCACACGCGCCCTCGTGCGCCGTGCCGGCCTTCATAGGTGCTCGCTAACAACACTTGCCCCGACAGTCTGTTAGAGGCTACACGGAGGGGGGGGGGGGGTGGAGTAGGGGAGGAATGGGGGGGATGTGGGGGGGGGATGAGGGGGGGTTGTCTTTTTTTTGAGTGATGAGTGTGAGACTCAGGACCTCCTAGCAGCAGGAGCAGCTGCTCGCCTCTGCTCGCCTCTGCCGGTGCGGCAGTCTCAGCTGTCCCCTTCATTTCGGCAGCCACGACGGTCCCCGTGGATAACTCCTTGTGGCTGAGCGGCCTCTGTGCTGCAGACTCGGATATTCTCCGTGCGTAACTCCGTTCCTCCGAGGCCAGCGCGCATGTACGACAGGACATCAGTTGCGCGTGTTTTCATTTGACGTGGGCGTAACAATGTACGACGTTTCACAACCCCCCCCCCCCTCCCCACCCCGTCCGTAAATTATAAGAAAGAAAAACACAACAACAGTTGTTGGGCCCAGATCCAAATGGCCAATTTGTCAAGCGGCCAGCAACAAACAGCACTGCCGGAGCTGTAATTGATCATTAATTAGAGTGTAAGGCGCGTCGCGAATTGAGCGAGGTTACACTTGGGAGGGAATTTCAAAGTTTAGCGATGCGAGGGGAAGAATCACAACAGGGGAAGCGAGGTGCCCTGAAGTGTGACGAGTGGAGGGGGTGGGTGGGTGAGTGAGTTGGTGAGTGAAGTGTGCTTGTTGTGACCTGCATCGTGATTTTTGAACACGGCGTGCACGGAACGAACGAAACGGTGAGCGTGTTGGGAGAGACCGATTCCTCGACACGGGTGGAGGAGGATTCGACGGGTGGGAGTTCACGCGAACCGGAACGGTGGTCGCAGCGATAGAAGAGCGACAGGGAGGCGACTGGTCTCCGGCGAGCGACTGAGTTGGCAGATACGCCAGTGTTGCGGATGGTAGCAGCAACATCGGTCGCATCGGATCTCCATAAACCTTTACGAGTCTGTAGAACCGCAGGAGAAGACGGAAGGGCTTAATAAAAAAAGGCTCCCGATTGGGGCTCAAGATAGACACGAAAGGAATCAGAGTCACGTGCCGCGTGAGTACGCTACATGACTGGTGATGTCTGTCGCAGAGACATCGCTGGAATACTCAGCAGAGAGTTGTCTGTGTGTGTGTCTACCTCGTGTGGAGACACCGCTAGAATACTCAGCAGAGAGTTGTCTGTGTGTCTACCTCGTGTGGAGACACCGCTAGAATACTCAGCAGAGAGTTGTCTGTGTGTGTGTGTGTCTACCTCGTGTGGAGACACCGCTAGAATACTCAGCAGAGAGTTGTCTGTGTGTGTGTGTCTACCTCGTGTGGAGACACTGCTAGAATACTCAGCAGAGAGTTGTCTGTGTGTGTCTACCTCGCGTGGAGACACCGCTAGAATACTCAGCAGAGAGTTGTCTGTGTGTCTACCTCGTGTGGAGACACCGCTAGAATACTCAGCAGAGAGTTGTCTGTGTGTGTGTCTACCTCGTGTGGAGACACCGCTAGAATACTCAGCAGAGAGTTGTCTGTGTGTGTGTGTCTACCTCGTGTGGAGACACTGCTAGAATACTCAGCAGAGAGTTGTCTGTGTGTGTCTACCTCGCGTGGAGACACCGCTAGAATACTCAGCAGAGAGTTGTCTGTGTGTGTCTACCTCGTGTGGAGACACCGCTAGAATACTCAGCAGAGAGTTGTCTGTGTGTGTCTACCTCGTGTGGAGACACCGCTAGAATACTCAGCAGAGAGTTGTCTGTGTGTGTGTGTGTCTACCTCGCGTGGAGACACCGCTAGAATACTCAGCAGAGAGTTGTCTGTGTGTGTCTACCTCGTGTGGAGACACTGCTAAAATACTCAGCAGAGAGTTGTCTGTGTCTGTGTGTGTGTCTACCTCGTGTGGAGACACCGCTAGAATACTCAGCAGAGAGTTGTCTGTGTGTGTGTGTCTACCTCGTGTGAAAACACCGCTAGAATAATCAGCAGAGAGTTGTCTGTGTCTGTGTGTGTGTCTACCTCGTGTGGAGACACCGCTAGAATACTCAGCAGAGAGTTGTCTGTGTCTGTGTGTCTACCTCGTGTGAAGACACCGCTAGAATACTCAGCAGAGAGTTGTCTGTGTCTGTGTGTCTACCTCGTGTGGAGACAACGCTAGAATACTCAGCAGAGTTGTCTGTGTCTGTGTGTGTGTCTACCTCGTGTGGAGACACCGCTAGAATACTCAGCAGAGAGTTGTGTGGAGCGGTAGTGCAGTGGTTAGCGCGTTTCGCTACAAATCAGGTTACCCGAGTTCGACTTCCACTCACGGCCAACACCGGTGACGATTTTCTGGACCGGTCCTGGGCCTCCTCCCCTAGGTCGACTCAGCCTCAAATGAGTCCCTGGTGTGGTGAGTAAACATCGCCACTCGGGCGACAAAGGCGGCCAAGCGTGGTGCTGGCCACCCACCCCCTCGTGTGCCGTGGCGACCTTCATTGGTGCAGCACTTGCCCCAACAGTCTGTTGAGGCTGGGGGGTCGTTGTCTTTGTCTATCTAGGGCAGTTGAATAAAAAAAGGACCCGTAATGAAGATGATGGGATCTCGATTCGGATGAGATCATGGTGGGGACACTGAACTTCACAACGAAGTAAGACGCAGCAGCGACAGTGGCGGTGATGGAACGAGCAGAGGGACGTTGCTTTATCATTGCGCCGCTTTCCTGCTCTTCGTTCGCGTGGCATTTCCACCATCATCACCACCACCACTACCACCACAACAACATAGCAGCAAGAGGCTACAAGTGCGAGTTGCCAGCAGGTCAGCCACTCTGCGGCGTCCGTGCGTGGTGGTAGCCGAGCGGAAGTCACTCGCAGGTCTGCTACCAGAGTACGCGAAGTTGTAATGCGGGGGTAGAGGGGGGTAGGTGGGGCAGTCATCAGTGATGAGTACAGCTGTTGGGTTTGCACCTCGCAACGCGTTCGCAGTTCGCTGCCTGCTCTGCGACATCGTGGCTTAGCTAAACCCGGACATTGAGAAGGGAATTCAAACGACACCTTGATGGGGGCCAATTTATAATCAACGCCCGTGTCGTCACGCAGAGCCCCCAACCCCCCCCCTCCCCCCGTTGCTGGGATCACAATGAGCATTTCAAATCCACCGCGTATGAAATAAAATAGGCACGATACAATACACACGTTACAATGCACGTGGTTCAATACACACACACACAGACGCTGTACAATGCCGGACTTGTCGGCGTGCTGTGAGAGCTGTAAGCTCATGTCACGGGCCCGGAAGAATACAATGTCATTCAAAACAAGTTCCAATGCGCTTTGCACGTGTTACGCAGCACAAAGTATACGCATGGAGAAGTATCAACATAGCGCACGCTACTCACAGGGCATACAGCACGTGGAATATCACACGGAATATCACGCGTATACGTTATGCAAGAAGGGTCATCGCCCGAAACGTCGAGAAATGATATATTTTCTGAAAATCTGTATATATTTTTAAGAATCATCAAAGTGCCCATTGGTTGAACAGGTAGTCGGCTTTCGCGACAAATATTATCCATGATTGAGGTGTGTTGGGTTATATCGCGTAAATATACTCTGGGCTGTCCGCCTGATGATTCTGGTGGTTGTAATTAATGGTGAAACCTTTTTGGTGAAACGTCACGTGACTCGAATTCTAAATGTCGTGGGGTTTACTCTCCAACACACAAAGCGGTGTGCTGAACTAGTAACGAATTGGCTACGTTTTGTTTACGTGACAAACCTTTACTAATTGGCTGTGTCGGGTGGTGGCGGGTTTAACGACACATTTATATTTGCGCGATCCAACCCCCCAGACAAACCTCTGAAAAGGTAGCCTTTGCATACTTAAAGAAGCTCCGCTTTATATATCCCTCCGACACCTCGTCCAAGACGTCGTGCCCGAGTGGAGTTCCCTTCCGCAGGCACGGCGCTTGACCAAGCAGCTTGCAGGGCTGCGCCTGTGCCCGTTTATAAGCGCCGTGCCCTGCAAACGCAGCCCACTGCCGCGTGAACAAATTGTTCACGCCGCACTGGCGTGAACTGTACTGTGTGTGTGTGTGTACCCCCCACACACACAGTACACAACAGGGCGTGCTTGTGTGTACTGTGAAGGACCTCTAAGCCATGCTCACACAGCGCAGACTGCCAACAGTGGTGACGGCATAGAGTAACGCAGTGAGTGTGTGCTGAGTAATATTTCACCACTGTGTAATTTCTCGTAACAACCACTGCTTTCAGTGTGAACTACAACTTGCATGCAATAAAGACAACGGCTCCCCGTGTAGCCTTCACGGAGTGTCGGGGCAAGTGCTGTTAGCGAGCACCTATGAAGACCGGGCCACGGCACACAGCGAGCGCCACGCCCGGCCGCCTTTGTCTCCCTATCGGTGATGTCTACACGCCGCAACAGGTGCTCGTTTGAGGCCGAGTCGACCTAGGGGACCGATCGCAGATAATCGCCACTGGCGTTTGGCCGTTAGCGGGGATCGAACTGGGGGTCCTCTGAATTCGTAGGCGAGTCCCAACTGCGCGCGCACAGCAGCCGGTGTGAAGCGTACCGCGCGCGTGGCCACACTGCCCCCTGAGCCCCACTAGTTGTAGGCATAGTTCGAATAGATGCAGGCTCGCTCGCACTGATACGAGTGGTCATCGTAATAATAATGATGCACGCGCTGGCCCCGGGTGTGTTAACCCCTTAAACGCGGAGGAATAGCGTGGCACGCGCGCGCGCGTGTGTGTGTGTGATGCACGCCGCACGTGTGTGTGTGACGTATGCCGCACGTGTGTGTGACGCACGCCGCACGTGTGTGTGTGACGCACGCCGCACGTGTGTGTGTGACGCACGCCGCACGTGTGTGTGTGACGCACGCCGCACGTGTGTGTGTGACGCACGCCGCACGTGTGTGTGTGACGCACGCCGCACGTGTGTGTGTGACACACGCCGCACGTGTGTGTGTGTGACGTATGCCGCACGTGTGTGTGTGACGCACGCCGCACGTGTGTGTGTGTGACGCACGCCGCACGTGTGTGTGTGTGTGACGTATGCCGCACGTGTGTGTGACGCACGCCGCACGTGTGTGTGTGTGTGAGACGCACGCTGCACGTGTGTGTGTGACGTATGCCGCACGTGTGTGTGTGTGTGAGACCCACGCTGCACGTGTGTGTGTGACGCACGCCGCACGTGTTAACTACGTGCAGGTAACACAGTCTAGGAGCACACCTGGACTGTTAACACAACACACCGACACACTGACACGCGGAAACTCTTCTACACACGCTGGTACGCACGCGCACTGACAAAAAGACAAACGTGTATTCGCTGTATAGCCTCTATAAGCTGCTGGGGCAAGTGCTGTTAGCGAGCACCTATTAAGGCCGGCACGGTACACGAGGGGGTGGGTGGCCAACACCACGCCCGGCCGCCTTTCTCTCCACAGTGGCGATGTTTACACACCGCACCAGGTACTCATTTGAGGCTTAGTCAACCTAGGGGAGGCCCAGGACCGGTTCAGATAATCGTCACTGGTGTTGGCCGTGAGCGTTAATCGAACCCGGGTCGCCAGGTTCGTAGCGCAGCGTAGCGCTAACCGCTACACACACCGACACACACATACTGACACACACACACACACACTGACACACACGATCAACAGTCACGCTCGCAAAACACATCACACGGCAACAACAAACACGTGTGATTGACACAAAGACAACACACAGCGAGAAGAGGGTGACACAGCGAGACACACGCACAGCACACACAGCGAGACACACACACACATAGCGAGAGGAGGGTGACACAGCGAGACACACGCACAGCACACACACACAGCGACACACACACAGCGAGAGGAGGGTGACACAGCGAGACACACACACACACAGCGACACACACACACAGCGAGACACACACGCAGCGAGCCACACGCAGCGAGTCGCAGAGACGCGGCGAGACGCAGAATAGAGACGCGGCGGCGACTCGCTCACCCAGCTTGGCCCTCGCCTGCTCCAGCTTCCTGATCTGATGCTCCACGAAGAGCATCGCTCCCACCAGCAGAAGAGCCGCCAGGAGGCCGAATCGCCCGGGCATGGCGACTCCCTGAGCCTCAGCGGGAGCAGCCGGTAGCAGCAGCAGTGGCGGCTGCTGCTGCTACTGCTGCTGATGATGGTACTGCCGCTTGCTTGCCGCTGCTGATGCTGCTGTTGGATGTGGTGGCGGCGTCGGTGGTTGGAGGTAAAGGGGAGAAGACGGACGGGGAAGCTAACGCCAGGGATTTTAGAACAAGCGAGTGTTAAAAATGCATCCAAACAAAATATTACGAGCACGTGTGCGTCTCTGCGCGCACGCCCGACTATAGACAAAATGCATTCATTGAGCTGGCTCCGTGTGTAGTACTTCCTGCTACGCGTCCTGGTGGTGGTGGTGGTGTATTATATGAGTAGGACCGCGCTGTGTATGACTTAAAAGCTGCTATGCTGGACTCGTGCGATTGCCTTGTTACGATTGAGCGCTGGCCAGTACACTGAGAGAGAGAGAGAGGCGGGGGGGATAGCGGGTGAGAGGGAGGGAGAGCGAGAGAGCGAGCAGAGGGAGGGATCAGAACGGCACACACACACACCTGTCCCGAAGCCGACTGCTTATCGCTGTCTCCCGTCATCCCTGTCGCCCCCCGCGATCACTGCCTACCCACACCGCCAGCGCCATCACGGGGCGTTCGCACGCAGCCTCAACTCACCGGCTCGCTCATTCACCATGCTCATTGACTCGCTCGCTGTACACCCAACTCAACCACTGACTCGCTCGCACACTCAACCGACTCATCCGCAAATTTCACTCTCACGCCAAACCCACCTACCCACCCACCATCCTCCACTCTCGTTTGCGCACTCACCCAGCCACTCGCCCACGCACCTCGCCGACTTGCCCACTCGCTCAATAATCCACTCCTGCCTGTTGTGTGCTCGTTTGTTGTTCTTCCCCCGCACCTCCGATTTGCACGGTTGGCTACGTACGGTGCGAATGAGGTTCAACATGCATACCTGTACATAACTCACCCGTACACTCACTCATTCCACCCACTCGCGCCGCTCACCCCCAATCACCCGCCAGAGCTCCTATTTCCCTCCACGCCTGTGTTGGACTGCTCGTATCGCTGGGTGTGTGGCCTATTGAGTGTGATCAGTGTCTGAGAAACCCTCGAGCCATACTCTGCTGCTGCTGCTGTTGTTGTTTTTCTTCTTCCCTAATGTTGACGAATTTTAGCCGACAAACCCGGGGCGTTTGAATAATTCAAGCGATTTAATTTCCTTATGCGTAATATTTGAACGACCCTTCAAGGTGCCCTCACACCGCGCCAGTCGTTGTATAAACCCCATGGAGAATCACCGCTTCATATATACACACGCAAAATTAATCCCGCAAGCCGGATACGCACATCGCAGTGAACACTGACAACGAGTCAGGAATGCGTCTGCCTCGTAGCGCACGGTTAATGTGGCTCAGAAGTGAATGGGGTAGCGATATTGGCTTTAGCCACGCGGTGACAGCGGTAACGTTTGTGGCGCTTGCGATGCCACTTTGCCTGCAAGATCGAGAGGCGCTGCTGCTGCTGGGTTCAGGAGCAGGGCACCGGGACCAGCAGCTTGGAGTTGGACATGAAAGGAGAAAGCTCTGAAGTTTGGACGTTGGGACGAACGTTTAACCTTCCCATCGCTCTGGTCTTCGCGCCTGATTGTTTCGCAGGTGACTACATCACATTTACCTCCCCCCCCCGTCTATTTAAGACCGAAGCAGGAAGATTGATCCACAATTCCTGGCTGTTGCCTGATGATGCTCGTTGTTGTAATTACCGGCGAGACGTCACGGTCGTAGAAATCTAAATGTTGTCGGGGATTTATTCTCCAACGCACAACCGGCGTGTGCTGAGCCAGTAACGAATTGGCACACGTTCTGTTTACGCGACAAGCCTTACTAATTGGCCGTGTCGGGTGGCGGCGGGTTTGACGACACGTATTTTTCACGCGATCCAACCCCTTCCCCCCCCCCCCAAAAAAAAAAAACTTCATTACGAAATGTTTTAGAGTTGGCCAATCGCGAGGAAGATCAACTCCGAATGTTCGATACGAATGGCAAAGGCGTATAGAGCGATGCTCGGAAGAGATGGCACCATCGATCGATTGATTGAAGGTGCTCAACGTAACGCAGTCAGTTCCTTCACCGGAAACTCAATGTCAAGGCTGCTGAGCACAGGCTCAAAGCCCACAAATCGTCAAGAATCCAGCAACGAAGAGCTCTGTCAAAGTCGTAATCGGTAAGGGTTTAACAGGTTTTTTAAAAGTTCAATGAAGAAAACGATGATGATGATGATGGGACGAGGGGATTCCAACGTGGAGCAGTGCGAGGAAAGAAGCAGAAAGAGAAGTGGTGTGACCTGCGGTGTGGTGATTGCGTGGGTGAGTGAGTAGGTGAGTGGTGAGTGGGTGGGTGAGTGGGTGGGTGAGTGGTTGAGTGGGTGGGTCAGTGGGTAGGTGAGTGGTTGAGTGGATGGGTGGGTGAGTGGTTGAGTGGGTGGGTGAGTGGGTAGGTGAGTGGTTGCGTGGGTGGGTGAATGGGTAGGTGAGTTGGTAGGTGAGTGGTTGCGTGGGTGGGTGAGTGGGTAGGTGAGTGGTTACGTGGATGAATGAGTGAGTAGGTGAGCGGTTGAGTGGGTGGGTCAGTGGGTAGGTGAGTGGCTGAGTGGATGAGTCGGTGAGTGGGTAGGTGAGCTAATGAGTGATGTGTTGTGACCTGCAGTGCGGTGGTGGTTTAACACAGTGTGGAGGAGTTGAAACAACGGTCATGGCCAAGGTGGGGGGTGGGGGGGGGGCAGTGGAGGAGGGGTGCTCGTGGGAGTTCCCACAGAGGAAACCGTAGCAGCTCGAGGACTTTCATCGCTAAGTGGCTTTCCCTGCATCTCCACATGTGGAAGAGAGCCATGTACAGGCCCGGGAGCTGTCAGCATGGCTTAGGAGGGATACGATCTCCCCCTAGGTGTGTCCTCATTATCGTGCCCGCCGCTGCGACGCATCGGGGTATCGGTTCCAAGCTTGTCCAAGCCGAGCCACTGCAAGTGGCCTCACGGTCGGCTCGATGGCTCAGGGGATCACCGAGTCAGCACCCCGGAAGAGAGAGAGAGAGAGAGGCTGGGGTCATCCCCAGGAAATCGCCGCGATTATTTTTTTCCCCTCGACCAAATCATATTGCTTTTGTGCAGTGTACACGTGCACACGTGCACACGTGTACACGTGCACACGTGTACACGTGTACACGTGCACACGTGCTGACCTCATGTCAGTCCATTGCTGGCCGTGTCTTTTTTTTTTCCACGCCACGATGCTTGCCAGTTCTTCGCCCCGGTCTTTGCGGGTTAGTGAAGGCAGGGAGCATAGACATTGGAGCTACAGTACAATACAACGACGTATACTTGCCGTTCAGGTCAGAGTGCTGATGCCGGCACTGCTGATGTTTCTAGGTTCAATTCTGGGTCTCAGACGGCTGTAAAAAAAAAAAAAACGAGTTTTCAAGCATAGCGACTTTATGGTCTCAGCCCTGGTCACCAATGACTGCACACAAGAGGACACATCGCATCAAATTTGGTCCCGCACTTAATTTGTCAAGAATTTCCGGGCTCTGACGATTAACGTAACCAGCTTCGTTCATGCGACGAACACAATTCTCATTGCAAAAGCGAGCGCGGGTGGACAAGTGCTGTCCATCGCTCTGTGGATGAAGAGGTCAATTTTGAAGGCAGGGATCTCAGAGGTGGCTCTGTGATATCCACTTCTGTGTGCCGTTCTCGAACACGGTAGGTGGTTGCTCTTGCCCTGCCGGAGATCTGCATGGATTCGTCGTCTCGTGTGATGGCACAATCGTGCAACCCGAGATAACATTGTTACAAAGTCACGAGAAAAAACTAAAAGCCTCCCTAAAAAGGCATTATATATATTGCACCAGAATCACGTGGTCTTTTAACGTGCGTCTCTCTCGGGGTTCTTGTCAGTCACATTTCCGTAAATTGCGCGTCTGCAGGAAAATGAGCGCCAATTAATCTTTGTCGTTGTCACAATCACAATGATCCTCTGAGTGTGAGAGTGAGCGCGCGTGATTAATTATGCACAGGCATGTAGAGACACAGAGAGAGAGACGTACTTGGACTTGTTATTAGGAAAGTGTATGAAATATCACCTCACCGTAATTTCATTTGCACCAATGTGCGGGAAATGAATATCCTCAAAGTAATGTTTCGTCAGTTTCATTATAATTATTCTTATATGCACATACACAGGAGTTGTGTTTTTTTAATTTAAAGTAAACAGGGGAGAATTTGTCACATTGTGATATCCATCAGACGCCGTTTGGGACGAATGAGATGGTGAACCATTCCTTGCAAGGCAAAAATTTATCAAGCGGATGTGAAGTACGTTTATTGTGTTGAGAAATTAGGCAAGTATGTATAATGCAATTGTGTATAAAGCAAGTGTGTGTAAAGCAAGTGTGTGTAATACAATTGTGTTTAATGTAAGTGTGTGTAAAGCAGGTGTGTGTAATGCAAGTGTGTGTAAAGCAAGTGTGTGTAAAGCAAGTGTCTATAATGCAAGTGTGCTGGGTGAGAATGCAAAGGTGCATGTGATTCACTTGATTGCATTTGCCAGGAGTGCAACAATTAATCTCACGCGGAACCACGCAAATTAATAATCCACTCTCGCTCTAACATCCTGACTTTCTCTCTTCGGCGGAGGCTTATTGACGCAGTACCAAGCGAAACGCTCGCACACGTGACAGCTAACATTTTTTGTTAGGCAATGTCGGGTGGCGGAAGGATTCATGACACAAATTAGGCCACATCATTACGTGGCCTAACTCAACAAAAAAAAACACCCAATCCGGGGTGGTTTTAGTTGGTGTTCGAGGCCGTGTTTGATTGCGGTTCCGCTTGACCACTCAACGTTTAAGTCCCCCAGGGACAGATCCACCGCTTGCGCTCTCGCGCGCCGCCAACAAGAACGCACGGAGCGTAACCCCCCCCCCCCCCGCCCCCCCCAGTTCTGACGACGGCTTGAGACAGCCTTCATCCAGCAGTGGATCGGGGCGCGTCGAACATGGCCCAGTGGCAGCTTGTTACGGTACGTCGCCTGGTCCAACACTGGCACGTTGCCCTGGTTAACACTGTGGTGTGGCGTTAACCGTAACAATTTGTTTGTTAAAAATAAACCATGCGCCGTCTCCTTCACACAGTGGAAGCAAAAAGAAACCCCTTGCCATCATTCGCAACTCGTAGCCCATTGCGCACCAGTGTCAAATTCTCCAGAACAATGCCGTTCGCACTTCCGTCACGTCGTACTGCAGTGGGACAGCTGCCGCTGGGGGTGCCCTTTCAAGTGCTTGAGACGAGCTACGTGAAGCAATTTACCCGTCGCGTGCAAAGTGCTCAGAGACGCTCAGGAGTAATGGGCGCTCGATCCTATTGTCAAGCTGCCGCTGCTGATGGTGGTGACGATGACGATGATATGCCCCATATGCCAAAGCCAAATACTCTTCATAATAGAGGAGGGGGGTGGGGTTTGTGTCGTTAAACCCACCACCACCCGACACAGCCAATTAGTAATGTTTGTCACATCAATAAAACATCCCGATACGTTACTAGTCCAGCACACCGGTGTGTTCGAGAGTAAACCCACAACATTTACAAATAGTCTTCCTACTCAAATAAGCGTTGCCCAATTTTCTTCTCCATTGCCAGTGCTGATCGTTCGTTCGTTTCTCAGTGCGCTTGTCCAGGTGAGGGTCGCGGCTGCAGCATGTTTAGTAGGTCGGTCCAGACTTCCCTTTCCCTGGTGACAAGACTCAGACTCCAGCTCTTCCTTGGTGAATTCCCGGTTGTTCCTAGGCCAGCCGAATGATATAGTCCCACCTGCGTGTCCTGGGTCAGCTCCGGGGTCGTCACCCAGTGGAACGTGCTGCACGGTAGAGTTCCAGGGGGAGTCGATCAGGGGGCATCCTTACCAGGTGCCCGCGCCAACTCAACTGGCTCCTCTCAATCCGGAGGAGCAGTATCTCGACTCTGAGGCTCTTCCGGCTTAGCGAGCTCCTCGCCCGATCACGGAGAGTGAGCCCGGCAACCCTGCGGAGAAACCTCATTTAGGCCCGTTGTTACTGCGATCTCATCCTTTCGGTCATTACCCAAAGCTCATGATCATAGGTGAGGGTGTGAATGTAGATCGACCTTTGAACCGCTAGCTTTACTCGAGAACTCAGCTCCAGCTTCAATACCACGGAACGATACAGTGCCCGCAACACTGCAGACGCCGCACCGATCCACCAGCTGATCCCTCGCTCCTACTTACCATCACTCGTGAAAGAGACCCCGAGGTACTTAAACTCCTCCACGAAGGGCAGCTGTTCTACCCTCACCTGGAGAGAACAATCCACCGTCTCCCGGTAGTGAACCATGACCTCAGATTTGGACGTGCTGATCCTCATCCCAGACGCTTCACACTCGGCATTAAACCGTACAAGTGCAGGCTCGAGATCACAGACTGGCGAGGCAAAGAGGACAACAATATTTGCAAAAAGCAGCGACGCCACCTCCATGCCTCCATACTGGATACTCTCCATACCTTGGCTGAGCCTTGATAACCTGTCCATGAAAGTCACAAGCAGGAGTGGAGAGAAGACGCACCCTTTTGGTGGAGTCTAACACCACCAAGGGTGTGGATACAGCTCTCACTCCAGGAATAGAGGGACCGGATAGTGCACAAAAGCGGCACCAGTATATCGTGCTCCCACAGCAACTCCCACAAGACATCTCACCGGTGGGGTTCAGATCAGGGGGGCTATTCCTTCCAATCACGCCTCTCCAGGTATCTCCATCCATTCTCACATGAGCACTGAAGTCGCCGAGTAAGACTGTGGAGTCAGTAGGCGGCACTATGTCGAGCACTCCACCCACTGTCTCCACGAAGGCCGAATACTCTGAACTGCTGTTTGGTACATAAGCATAGAACAACAGTTAAGAGTTTTTCCTTTCTGAAACCCGAAGTTTAATTTAGGTGACCCTCTTATCCACTCCGACAAACGCCAACTGCACAACACCCAGCTCGGGCCCTGTGAGCATCCTCACACCCGCACGGGGCCTCTCACCAGGGGTTACTCCGGAATAGGCGAGAGACCACCCCCGACCGAGAAGTTTGGTTCCATTGTCAATGTTGAGTGCGGAGGTGAGAACAACGATATCTGGTCGGTACCTTTCCATCTCCTCCACCAGCTCTGGCTCCATCCCCACCCAGTGAGGTGACATTCCACATCCCAATAGCGAGTGTCCATCGCCAAGGTCCAGTCCGTCTGAGACCATCCCTCTCCCTGCAATACTGCCATCGCACCTGCCCCTCACTCTTCGTCCTGCGGATGGCGGGTCCACAGGACGGCGCCACGTAGCCATTTCCGGCCGGGCCCGACTGGGTTACGTGGTGGTGACCCGGCCACCAGGTGCTTGCCGGCGAACACCACTCCCAGGCCTGGCTCCAGGGGTGTGTCCCGGTATCCCTTGTCTGGGCGAGGTTCTCTGCCTTTGGTTGTTTCTAACCATTCATGAGGGGCTTTTTATTGGACCGTTATTTGTCTGGAACCTCCGTCCAGGCCTGTTCGCGAAAGGAGACCCTACGAGGAGTAGAAGACTTCAAGCGACATAGTTCTGAGGGTCATTGAAACACACAGACCCCACCACCACCACGATAAGGTTACGATCTTTCAGTGTTGATTCAAAAGTGGAATTTCCACATCCTTTGGTCGGGGGTCAGCCTGTCCACAGGACAACAACTGTTCAATTCATGCAAAGCCTTGCTCGTTTTTATCGACCCTGAATGATGATGGGCTGAGATGGCTCCCGACTGGGAATTGCACTCACGGTCATCCTCACTCTGTGTTGACCTCTCTTCCACAGCTGTTTGAGCAGCAGTTAACATACGGTGACAGAAATAGACAATTAAACACATCATGCCTGACTAGCTTGACATTAGGGTCATTCTAAACTCCAGTCATCATCGTCGTCATCAGCAGCCATGGTAAATCCACTGATTTGATAAATGCCTCCCCAAGTCATTCTCATCCCTCGCGCTTATGCGATGCAGCAATCGATCCAGCACCCGCAATACACGAGCCGATTCTCTCGCTCCATCTCCAAGGCTGACGTCCTCTCGGACGCGTTCCTTTCACTATCCGTCACTCTACGCCTCCCCCCAATTCTCAACCACTGTCCAACCTCCCTCCTATTCGTCACATACCCTGCTCCAAGCCACAGTTTAACCAGCATACGTCCTCCAATCCACGACCTCCTCGTCCCGTCGTCCAGCGCAATTCCCAGCCGATCATCAGTAATCTAATATGAACTTATTAACGAACGGATGTTTTATGTTATTATTAAACCGGGTAAGCACCCATTATTCCGATATATAGCTCTTTTATCAAGGAGAGGTTTGCATTTAAGGGACACCCGGCAATGATGTGTATCTATTGATAATATATGTTAACAATAATAATGGCAATTTGTCACGTGGCGTCGCACTGGATTTGATCCTCGCTCACAACCAGAGAGACAAACTCAGGGGCGCGAGGAGGAAGAACCACAGACGAGCCGCTGCCAAATTCTCCTCTAAGCTCTGCGGTCCTCTGTATATGTGCGTGTTACCGGCCAATTATTGAGTTGTTTGTACTTGGGTGGGCGGGAAACTCCACGCGATGCCAACTTCTAAAGACAAGGTACTGTACTGTGATGTTGCAGTGCGTATTTGTAAAAAAATATGTTTAGCGTGTCTCACATTTGAGGAATGAGAGATGGAATAATTTCACAGATGAGCATCGCGTGTAACTCCGCCAAGATAGAGTATATCGTGCTTATTGATTATATCTACGTTATTTTTAGAAACATAATTTTCTACAAAGCCAATTTTTATACCAAAAGATTCACTTTAATTGATAGCCCACGTCACAGATTCATATTGAATTGTTGAGGATTTTTGTTTCAAATGTATTTCAGTCAATATAATGAGTTTGGCTTTAAATCTAACCGTCAATATGTCATTAATGCTTTTTTTATTGTATTATAACAGAATGGAATAGAGCACTACGAATGAGATTGTCCGTGGTGCAATTACTACTTGTCCGACGAAACAGGCCCCCACCATGGACAGGATGAGTCCAAAAGCGTGGCAGCAATGAGGACGATTCTGTGCCGATAGTGGCGTTAGCCCGCACCCCGGATTGTCCATCAGCGTTCCTAATTAGGGGTGTGTAATCCATTGACAACACTGGGAGTGTGTCGTTGAAGGCAGCGAATGGAGTAATGCTGCCCAACAATAGGTAATGAACATGAGAAAACGAAAGGGAGAGAGAGAGAGAGGAGAAAGAAAAATCACAAAAATGTAATCGTGCGATCTTGGTGCCAATATCGGCTAAGGTGGAGAGAGCTCCGTCATACGGGGCGGCTTAATTGTCCGTCTGTCAACACGAGAACAGAAGCGGACTTATAGCGCAGCGAAAACACGCACACACGCACGTGCACACAAACACACACACCCGCTTGTACACACACACAACGATCCCCCGTATAACCTGAACAGACTGTAGGGGCAAGTGCTCTTAGCGAGCACCTATGAAGGCCGGAATGGCACACGAGGGGGTGGGTGGCCAGCACCACGCCCGGCCGCCTTTGTCTCGCCATCGGCGATGTTTACACACCGCACCAGGTACTCATTTAAGGCTGAGTCGACCTAGGGGAAGCCCAGGACCGGTTCAAATAATCCTCACTGGTGTTGGCCGTGAGCCGGAATAGAAACCGGGTCGCCAGGTTCATAGCGCAGCGCGCTAACCACTACACTACCGCTCCCCACACACACACACACACGCTCACAGACACACACGCGTGCACACACACACACACACGCGAGCAACTCATACACCGTGTAGTCTTAAGAATCTGGCTTAAACCAACCTTCAGATCCGATCGTTTCAGGATGCCCTTTACAACACCTCGGCTCTGAGCGCCAGCGTTCCGTACGAATGATCGCACTGTGACAAGTTGTTACAGAAGCAGCTCGGAGCTGTTTGTTAAACACGCGGGCTGCGATGCCGAGAGCATATCGGGACCCCCTGCTCGACCCGCGTACCGCTGCCTGTCACTCTAGGCTCGAACCGCGACGATACGGTTACTAATGCCACTTAATTGACTTCTGAAAGGTAACCCCCCGAAAAGGTTTTAGGCATAATGCTTTTAAAACAGATTTTTTTTATTGATCTTAATTGCATTGTCGGTGTTAATAGGTTTTAATTGCTTTCCAATACGTTTCAGAAAATTACTTTCTAATGGGCTTTTTTTTCATTTAAAGATCCTCATTTGCTAATCGGTTTAATAAAAGTTTGGGCCGACCGCTTTTTGCTGTTGCAGCAGCAGCAGCGAGCGAGCGAGCGAGCGGACGAAGAAGAGCAGAGAACGAACCCGGCCAGCCCCACGGCTACGCGGTTGAGCCTCACGAGTGAACGCGACCGGCGCTCTGGTCAACAACAATAACAACACTCAGTTTAACGCGTTAGGCTTTCGCGACCAATATTATTCATAATAAAGGTTTTTGGGTTAGATCGCGTTATTTATAAATGTGTCGTAACCCTCCACCACCCGACACGGCCTAACAGCAAAAAAGTGTCACGTTGACAAAAGACAAATAAGGGCTAAAGTAGTGTTAAACTGCTATTCGCCTTTGTCGTGTACCGGGCAAGCCTCGATCGGCACCACCCGCGCATTCGTCAGGGCTGTACAGGCGACCGTGCATGCTTGTTCTCTGCCCGTGGCGAACAGAATCAGAATCTTCATTTATACTTAAGGAGGAATACGATGAGCTCTAAAGCTCCCCTCCCCCCCCCCGCCACAAACACGGCACATGCTTTATCCTTCCCAACAAAGACTCCGCCGCGTCTTTTATTTTTTATTTTACAATTTTCCTCTTAGACAAATTGAACCGGCTGCATTGCTGTAGTTCATTGTCCAACAAAACACGGAACACGGTAGGACAATAACAACAACAACAATTTATAATATATATTTTTAAACAGCGCCTTTCCCAGCAACCAAATGCCCCAGAGCGTTGTTACAAATCGCGAACAGGAGAGGGTTACAAACGCGAAACAATCATTAACTGTCGCACGAAAACACCAAAACAAGTCCACTCGTCTCCTGTCTGTAAATCGCACAGACGGGAAGCTGGGGGTGGGTTGATTGTTGGAGGGGGGGGGGGCACGAGAGTGGGGGGCCATGCCGGTGGGGAGGCTCATTGCGGCCACACAATTTAGTTTTTTTTTGCTATTGGCTGTCGCAGCCTCCCTCGGAAGCGGTGAGTTACGGACTGGCAGATGTGTGCGGTGGGCCAGTGGCTGGGCCCACAAAGGGGCGGGGGGGGGGGGCTCTCTGAGGCTCCGTGGAGTTGCCAGGGACACCATCGCTGGAAGTTGTTGTCTGCGGTCCGTTGTTGCTACACCCTCCCCCCCTCCCACGCTGCACACCGCAACATGCAAATGAGACGATGAATATTCATGAGGGGTCGTGGGGGTGGGGTGGGTGACACGGGGGAACCCTTTCAAGCGTATGGGGGGCGAGCCGGGGGGGGGGGGAGCTTTTTGCAGGACACCAGCTGGAAATATAATCCGCCAGCAGATTCGCCCGCGCCGGCTGAGCCGAACAAAGGCGAGCGCGCCCATAGCAGAAGATCCTCGCTGGCCACCGTGGCGATGGCTCTTGGCTCGCAGTTGTAGGGTTGAATCCCGGTCCATAATTTCCCTTTTTCTCTCTCTCTCTCTCTGTTTCGGTGGGGTGGGTGTCACTAAAATAAGCAACCGCTCTGTGGGATGTCAACAGAGCCGGTCGCATGGACGGACCGGCCTCTGCCACGGAACCGTGGAATTGCCACCGCCTGGGTCAGGTTTGCCGACTGCGATCGCACCAGCGGCTTGTTGGAGTAAGGGGGACCGCGCACAGTTAGAATGTGGTGAGGGTAAAGTGTGGAGCATTCTCTGCGATTGCTCGCTCGGGGCACATTGCTGGCAGTGTGGCCTCCACCAGCAGGAGCTCTGGAGAAGCCCTCTCGAAGGGGGCCTTGCTCTTGCACGCTGGCCACACGTGTTGCGAAAGGCAGGAGAACCCGCACTTTAGCCCCACCAATCGCTGTCTGCCCATCAACTGTGGGTGCCCTGTACACATTCACGCCGCGAGGTGGACCGAGACGAGGGGATGTTAACAAACTCCGCCCCCACCCCGCCCACACAACTATTTTTTCAACTGCCGCGCCGCGGGAGATGGAATTGAACCGGCGAACCTGTGAACGGCGAGTGTCCGTGATGTGGTTCGGCGTTACGCCTCGGTGGACGTGGGGCAGAAGGTCACGCGGTGGCGCGTTCATCGCGAGTTTGCGAGAGGTTCGTGGTTCTAATCTGGCCGGCTTCCCCGGTTAATATCTGCGGTAGAGGCGCATTCACCGCGAAATAACACGCCATCTGCTTCACAGGCATTCGAACAGAGTGGGGTCGTCGTGTTCCCGAATCGTGGTCCAAATGAGCCAACATTTTGAATGTGACGCTGCAAATTACCCGGGATTACACATCGTAGCACTAATCGCGCCCTACTGGCAGACTAATGGCAACTCACAGGCCCGTGCCGAGTGCCTTTGTACCACACGGAGACTGCTGCCACTGGGGCATAACTCTTCACGTGTGTGCGACGAGATATGACGCAGGTCGTTTTGAGTTGCCGAGCCATTGAATCGCCATATAAATGCAGATAATATTATCCACAATGGAGGTTTTTGTTGGATTAGATCGCGTACATTTAAATGTGTCGTTAAATCCGTCACCACCCGACGCAGCCAACTCGTAAGGGCTTGTCACGTCAATTCGTTACGAGTACAGCACACCGCTTGTGTGTTGGAGAGTAAACCCACGACATTTACAATTCGATGACCGTGAAGTTTCGCCAGAAATTACAATCAGCATCATCAGGCAACAGCCAGAAATTTGTGGACTAATCCTCCTGTTTTGGTCTTACATAGAGGTGGGACAAACGTGATGTTGTCACTTGTGATCCAATCAGGTACGCAGGCCAAAGAGTGAAGGGTGGAGTGGGGGGTTAATGTATTCAAATAAACAACAACAACAATACAAATATTATTGTTGCTATTGTCTCTAAGTGTATTCATCAATTATAGGGCAAACAAGGTTGTGGATCGTTGGGTTCGTGTAACCGGTAGTGCTGTGGCGGAGATGCTGATGAGTCAAGCTGCTTCGCTACCGAGTGGCGTTCGCGAGGGGGTTCTCTGTGCGCGCCTCTCTGATGGATTATCGCGGCGGAGATGGCGTCACGCGGAGTCGGCGGCTGCTGTGACACGGTGATGGCGATGGTGTGAATGTTCTCACAGTCACAATTATCATCAGTCGCCGCCAGCCAGAAGCCTACCCAGCTGTGCTGTGTTGCCTGCGTGCGATAAGAACCTGTTTCCCGATTCCCGCTCACGGCCAACGCCGGTGACGATTGCCTGAACCGGTCCCGAGCCTCGCCTAGGTCGACTCAGCCTCAAATTAGTACCTCGTTCGATGCGTAACCATCGCCACTAGGGAGACAAAGGCGGCCACCCACCCCCTCCTGTGCCATGCCGGCCTTCATAGGTGCTCGCTAACAGCACTTGCCCCGACAGTCTGTTAAGGCTTTGTCTTCGGTACGGGCGGGAGCGGTGGGGCATTGGTTAGCGCACTGCGCTTCAAACCGGGCGACTCAACTGGTCCTGGATCTCCCGTAGGTCAACTCAGTTTCAAATGAGTACCTGGTGCGATGTGTAAACATCGCCACTGGGGAGACAAAAGCGGCCGGGCGTGGTTTTGGCCACCCCACCCCCTCGTGCACCGTGCCGGCGTTCATCGCTACTCGCTAATAGTTGTCTGACCATACTTCACCACGCTGGTTATGGAGGGTTGGTGAAGGGGCCTCCCAGACGCGGTTCACACATCGCTCGCCACTGATGCTATTCGAGGTCAGGAATCAAACTCAGTTCGCCAGGTTCACAGTCCGGTGCGTTAACCGCAGCACTACCGCAGTGTCGAGCAAAATCCAAGTCTGTCTTTGTTAATGTAATAACATTAGCTTGATATCATTACCTTTTCTGAATTAAGCAGAGAGAACATTGAAGTAACATTTGAATATTATCACGCGACGCATTCTTATTATAATAAAAGAATGTATCACGGCCGTGCGCGAGTTTCTAAATGGGTTACCCATTGCGTTGTAAGTCGCGGCCATTTCGTGCTCTCAGCTGAGTGCCTGGGGAGAGACGCAAATGGGCACCGTCACCAAAGAGACAAGTGCCCTCCCGCCCGGGTGACTTTCTCTGCCGCTTGACGAGCCACTAGAACGGGCCCGAGTTGGTGTCTCCCCTGTAGCCAGCCTGGCAGACAGACTGGCTGCTAGCCACTAGAACAGACCCGAGTTGATGTCTCCCTGTAGCCAGCCTGGCAGACAGACTGGCTGCTAGCCACTAGAACAGACCCGAGTTGATGTCTCCCCTGTAGCCTGCCTGGTAGACAGACTGGCTGCTAGTCACTAGAACAGGCCCGAGTTGGTGTCTCCCCTGTAGCCAGCCTGACAGACAGACTGGCTGCTAGTCACTAGAACGGGCCCGAGTTGGTGTCTCCCTGTAGCCAGCCTGGCAGACAGACTGGCTGCTAGCCACTAGAACGGACCCGAGTTGGTGTCTCCCTGTAACCAGCCTGGCAGACAGACTGGCTGCTAGCCATCCCTCTTCCAACGGGAGCCGCACATCGCCACAGTCCTCTACTGCTGGCTCCTCCGATCCCTCTGCTGGCTTCCGTTCCCATCCCAAATCAAATTCAAGATCGCACTCCTCACCAATGACCTCCATGGAGTTAGTCCTGCCCATCTCTCCCCTCTCATCTCACTCTACCCCCCCCCCCCCTCTACGCTCTGTCCTTCGTCTCATGAAAATGGAAAGAAGGAAATATACTCAACCTTTAAAAATATATCTCTACATAAAACGATGAGCGGCGAATTTAATAACCGCTGACGAAACTCGGTTGTTGGTGGAGGGGTCCACTCTGCCCCTTCATAGTTCCTCCCTTCCGGGGTCGGTGAAACTATTCGACGTTGTGGGTAAGTCGACAGTGACTCTCCTATAGAGAGACTCGCAAATTCTCTTGCCCCCATCGCCGCTGTTTCCCTCCGACCGCCATAGGAATGTAGAATTCCCACCGTGAGCTCAATGCTGCGTACGGGAGATGAGCACCGCGTCGCTTCAATGGTCACGTGAGTCGGGGGTGCTTCGGACTATACGTCTCCTCTTCTTTACAAACACGACAAGTCGGTGGTCAACTCGCCAACAAGGTGTGGGACTTAACGCCTGTCAGGGTAGGTAGTTCGATCCTCTGCTTGCTCACGTTCCCTCCGCTGGCTCGCGCTCCTCACCAGGGGCCTCCCTGGATTCGGCTCTGCCCATCCGTTGCACTTCTTTCGCACCGTACGTGGCCAACGGTGCTAATCGGAGGCCCGAGGTAGGTCGTCGTGCCGCGGCTCGCCACTGATCGTGACGGACAGCCAGTCGGGCTACATATGCTCGCTTTAAAAGATAACATTCAATAGATATCTGGCACACTATTATTATTTCTATACCTCACCGTTGCATGAAAGACAATTTTTCAATTTGCAGAGCCTCTGTGACACGTGTTCATATATTATACACGCGCGCACACACACACACATTCACGCGTGCGTGTGCGTGCACTTGTGAATTGTACGGAACGAGTGGTGGCGGAGGGGTTAATGCGCAGCGCTGCGAACCTGGAGAGCCGAGTTCGATTGCCGCTCACAGCCAAAACACTTGAATATCTGAAGCGGCCCTGGGCCTTCCTTAGGTTGACTCGGCCTCAAATGAGTATCTGGTGCTGCTCTGTGTTAACGTCGCCACTGGGGAGACAAAGGCTGCCGGGCGTGGTGCTGACCACCCTCCCCTTCGTGTGCCGTGCCGGCTTTCACAGGTGCTCGCGTGGAGCACTTGGGGATTATTTGTCTTTGCAGTAGGGGATTATTTGGTTCCACTATACCCCGTGTGTGCTGCGAGGTTCAACATGCATGCAACAGTTTTAGAACTCCCTTTTTCGTTTAGTTTGCTGTCCTTACCCGCACCTCCGATTAGCGCGGTCGGCTACGTACGGTGCGAAAGAAGGTCAATGTACAGTACACACGTGCAAGGTGTGTCACGTGTTTTTCTGAGCAGCGGAGTGGCCAAGTGGTAAGTCTTGCGCCTCACAGCACCAAGGGGGGGGGGGGGGGGGGGACCTGAGTTCGATTCTGCGTTGAGTTGTGTGCGTTCTCTCACCCTGCTCTGCTTGAGTTTCCTCCAGGCTCCCAGGTTTTCCTTAGCTAACGCACAGCAATGTCACTGACATTGGCCACAAACATCCCGTTGCTGGATAATCACCTTGCGTGCCGCTCGATCGGGTTCACACGGCAGCAGATCGCCTCCTGTGGTGAGAACTGGGCAGGATGTTCCTGAAAGAACGTCTCGGGGCTCAGTACACGTGGCGTGGTACTGAACTGAGAGGCAATGTCGTATTCGGGCTGACGCACTCACACGCGTGGCAGGAGAGCGGCTCGAATCAAACAAACACCTCAATGTGTTTTGATTTAAAGCTTTCGTGACTGCAGGGATTCATAGTCTTGGTTCTTTCGATAAAGTCACGTAGAAGGGGAAACAATAAAATAATAAAAATATAAAACAATAAAATTCGTCGTGCTAATTGTATTGTTTTATATTTGTATTATTTTATTGTTTCCCTTCTACGTGACTTCACCGAAAGAACCAAGAATATATATATACCTCAATGTGTATTATCATTCCACGCGAATCCCACGTGTGCTATAATTGATATTCTAAATCGCGGCAAATTAAGAACCCGCGAGAGAAATTTGCATTTAAAATTTTGTTGTTGGAACAAAATACGAATCGCCATTTCGACCTCCGATTTTTTTATTCCCCCCCCCCCATTCAGAAGCAAAAACAAAAGCCCCCCCCCCCCCGCCCAATCCTTCCCGACTTGCCAATCGCGGCATCGAGCTCCGGGCTCATTTAGCGCCGTCAATCCGTACCGCTTTCAATAAATTAACACGCGCCTCCGAGGCCCTTTGAAGATGACAACGAGGAGTTTTTTTTCATCATCATCATCATCAAGTCGGGTATTGACCTTCAAACAAACGCGCCGCGTGCGCTTGCGCCGCTCTCCATAGACTCCGCGACGCGGCTTTTCATCTCCTCCCATTCGCCAATGAACATTCACTTCTCGCCGAAATGCTGTGTTCAATTTTTTAATGACGCGGGGGGGGGGGGGGTCTCATTTCTTTGGGAGATTAAACGCGAGGGTAATAAGCGCGGCGGGGTTTGGTTGCTTTTTTTAGTGGTCTGGTTTAAAAAAAAAATCTGTCTGTAATTTTTTTATCACCAGCCAATGCTTTGTGATGTGCCCGTGGGATAAAATATGCAAACGCTTTGATGTACAATATTGGTTTGTTTCGGCGCCGAGATTCGCAGTGATGTGCGGTTCGCACATCAATTGGATTGCGTGCGCGTGCTAGCTCGCGTGTGTCAAAGATGATAGACGGAGGGAGGATTGGGTGATGTTCGGGAGATAACGTCTGGGTTTAAAGAAACAACAGCTGATAAGCACCAGGACTGTGGTCCTTGCTTCCCCCATCGTGCTTCTCGCTTCTTCTCTCATTTCACGGCAAAACAAAGCTGGCTGAAGCAAGCTGGCCAGCGGGTCTCCCAGGCGCGTGTTTACTTTCAAGCCCAAGTGCCCCTTCGAGACATCACTCAGCAAGCGAACGAGGGCGCGTGACTTCATTCCGTTCACTTTTCTCCGACGATTCCCCTCGTGTCGAGGACGATGTCGTTCGCAGGGTGTATTTCATGCGGGCTCCTTGCCCGTGACTGAGACATCCAATCCCTCCAGCCGGTGGCTCGGCGAAGGTGGGGTTACACGGCAGTGTTGGGGGGGGGGGGGGCACGATAGCTTCAGGACAGGTGGGAATGTGACTCGGGTGACCGGGTTCTTGAGTAAGTGCGCTAAGCCTTCGGACCGCCGCTCCCCACAGACACGCGTGTGCACGCTGCCACCCAATCGCAACGTGTGCAGCAGACTTCACAGCAAATACAACAACAATAACAACAGAACACACACTAATGATGGCATACATTAAAACAATCGCACCACAGCCTTTGTTCTTCCCACGGTCTTCTTGGAGCAAAGTTCGCCCCTCGTGGTGGAAGTCGTCGAGAACCACGCGGCCGTCCTCGGCCCGACCCGACGGAGATCTGTGCTTGTGACCTATTGTGACGCGTACGGTCACGTGTGCCGGAGGACCCCGGGGCGGGGGGGGGCAGCTCACGAGGACCGCGTTGCTTACTCCGGGTAGAAGCTCCGTCCCAGCGCTCTGCGTTCATCACGAGGAAGCGTCCCCTCCCACCCGACACACCACCCTCCACCCCAAAGTGGATTTCTGCAGCTCATGACAGCACCGCCTCACGTCCAAACCGAGTTTTTCCATCTCCCCACGAGAACCAAAGCAAAGCAGACGCGTTCGGTAAACAAGCCGTGGCGAGCCACGCGCCCTTCCGGGAGTGCATCTTATCGTCAGCAGTATATTTGGCTCATCACACGCAAACTCTGGATCTTCACTCCGAGCCCCTTACCTCGGCTTCACGAATTCGCGCATGCCAGAATGGTGAGGAATGGACAAGCAACCCCCGTGAATAAAATGGCGCTGGAAGGGCGTTCATTCGGCAGTGGGTTGACAAACGGCTGTGGAATATTATTTGGAAAATATCACCCAAAGGAACGCTGCCGTGATGTCACAGTCAGCACCCTGGGCTTGCAATCCAGAGGTCGCGAGGAATCCGATTTCATCTCCCAGCGTGGAGGCGGAGGCCGCATTCCCATCGCCAGCGAGGCTCCCTAGAGCTGCCTCGAGTGGAGGCCCTTCTGCCAGCATTGGCGCGAGCAGGGCATTGCATGGCTGCGCCTTTACCCTTTTACTGAAGGACGGCTTGTGGTTGACCCCCTGTGACGGACGCGAGCATCTCCGACAACCCAACGGCACCTAGGTATGAACAATTGTCTAAGCTCACCGTCACAGCTGCGTTGCCATTTTTTTTCCGATCGAACGATTCGGTTTTTTATTTTTATCCGAGCGATGTGGCGCGGATAACTTGTCGAAGATTTAAGGGCCATTTGCTCACGGCTTGCCTGTGCAGGTAAACGTGTTTTGCAGTACAAAAAGTGTTGCTTCCCCCCCCCCCCCCCCCCCCAACATCATCATCTCCATCATCTCCATCGCTCGTGCCATAGGCCGCTAATGAGATGGGCACGCCAGCAGGTGGAGGAGACGCGCTCGCTTGCAATTGGGGTCAACACCTGCTCCGCGCGCCGCACAGACTTGCCGCTTCATGGCTCGTCATTCGCATCTCCTTGTCGACGTTGCTGCCACGTCGCGGCTCGGTTTGGCCGGGCACCCCCCCCCCCCCCGCACGTCAGTTTAAGCGCCCCGGCGCCGACACGACGCTCCGCATTTACGGGCCCCATCGACGCGAGTTCTCTCCAACGCACGCGCTTGTGGAGTGGAGCTGATGGCCAAGACGCCAATGTGGAAGTTCTCGGTCAATGGGGCCAACACGCGTCGCGGACGAATGCGCGGCGGGGCGATCCATTCCATTTGGTGGCCCTGAACCAGCGGCGTCAATTCCACATTCCTCTGGCTGTGGATTGAAAAAAAAAACAGACCAATTTTTCACGTGTCTCAAAGGTGCCCCGTATTTCAATCGTCCACGGTTAAATAAAGTGATATTGCTCCCGCACCACTGTTGTCTTTCCACAAAGCGCTACTCAATTATTGACCCGCTGAATGAACGATGAGCTGAGCCGACCACCGGCCACGAATTTAATCTTTACGTAACCTTCCACCAGTGGGTCACTCACTACGCGTGTCGCAATTGAATTGGCACGCAGGTTTGCAGCTGTGAATCATGATGATTACAGAAATGCTTTTGCGTGAGTGTGTGTAAAAAACCCCGAGTACGCTAAGCATGAGTGAGCGATGGTGTTGGTCAACTTAAGGGGCAATAGGTTCAGGGATGGTGTCTCCCTTTTCCAGCAGGCAGGACACGCGAACAGACGCGCAACTTTGCCTGGCCACTCTGTTACTGAACATACGTCGGGTCGCCGATAGCCTGGAGTTAGGTGGTACGTGACTAGTTGTAGTGGCTAGGTGGTACGTGACTAGTATTAGTGGCTAGGTGGTACGTGACTAGTAGCAGTGGCTAGGTGGTACGTGACTAGTAGTAGTGGCTAGGTGGTACGTGACTAGTAGTAGTGGCTAGGTGGTGCGTGACTAGTTGTAGTGGCTAGGTGGTACGTGACTAGTTGTAGTGGCTAGATGGTACGTGACTAGTTGTAGTGGCTAGGTAGTACGTGCCTAGTTGTAGTGGCTAGGTGGTACGTGACTAGTAGTAGTGGCTAGGTGGTACGTGGCTAGTAGTAGTGGCTAGGTGGTACGTGACTAGTAGTAGTAGCTAGGTGGTACGTGACTAGTAGTAGTGGCTAGGTGGTACGTGACTAGTAGCAGTGGCTAGGTGGTACGTGACTAGTAGCAGTGTCTAGGTGGTACGTGACTAGTATTAGTGGCTAGGTGGTACGTGACTAGTATTAGTGGCTAGGTGGTACGTGACTAGTAGTAGTGGCTAGGTGGTACGTGACGAGTAGCAGTGTCTAGGTGGTACGTGACTAGTAGTAGTGGCTAGGTGGTACGTGACTAGTAGCAGTGGCTAGGTGGTACGTGACGAGTAGCAGTGTCTAGGTGGTACGTGACTAGTATTAGTGGCTAGGTGGTACGTGACTAGTAGTAGTGGCTAGGTGGTACGTAACTAGTAGTAGTGGCTAGGTGGTACGTGACTAGTAGTAGTGGCTAGGTGGTACGTGACTAGTAGTACTGCTAGGTGGTACGTGACTAGTAGTAGTGGCTAGGTGGTACGTGACTAGTAGTAGTGGCTAGGTGGTACGTGACTAGTAGTAGTGGCTAGGTGGTACGTGACTAGTAGTAGTGGCTAGGTGGTACGTGACTAGTAGTAGTGGCTAGGTGGTACGTGGCTAGTAGTAGTGGCTAGGTGGTACGTGACTAGTAGTAGTAGCTAGGTGGTACGTGACTAGTAGTAGTGGCTAGGTGGTACGTGACTAGTAGCAGTGGCTAGGTGGTACGTGACTAGTTGTAGTGGCTAGGTGGTACGTGACTAGTAGTACTGCTAGGTGGTACGTGACTAGTATTAGTGGCTAGGTGGTACGTGACTAGTAGTAGTGGCTAGGTGGTACGTAACTAGTAGTAGTGGCTAGGTGGTACGTGACTAGTAGTAGTGGCTAGGTGGTACGTGACTAGTAGTACTGCTAGGTGGTACGTGACTAGTAGTAGTGGCTAGGTGGTACGTGACTAGTAGTAGTGGCTAGGTGGTACGTGACTAGTAGTAGTAGCTAGGTGTTACGTGACTAGTAGTAGTGGCTAGGTGGTACGTGACTAGTATTAGTGGCTAGGTGGTACGTGACTAGTAGCAGTGGCTAGGTGGTACGTGACAAGTAGTAGTAGCTAGGTGGTACATGACTAGTAGTAGTGGCTAGGTGGTACGTGACTAGTAGTAGTGGCTAGGTGGTACGTGACTAGTAGTAGTGGCTAGGTGGTACGTGACTAGTTGTAGTAGCTAGGTGGTACGTGACTAGTAGTACTGCTAGGTGGTACGTGACTAGTTGTAGTGGCTAGGTGGTACGTGACTAGTTGTAGTGGCTAGGTGGTACGTGACTAGTAGTAGTGGCTAGGTGGTACGTGACTAGTTGTAGTAGCTAGGTGGTACGTGACTAGTAGTACTGCTAGGTGGTACGTGACTAGTAGTAGTGGCTAGGTGGTACGTGACTAGTAGTAGGGGCTAGGTGGTACGTGACTAGTTGTAGTGGCTAGGTGGTACGTGACTAGTAGTAGTGGCTAGGTGGTACGTGACTAGTTGTAGTGGCTAGGTGGTACGTGACTAGTAGCAGTGGCTAGGTGTTACGTGACTAGTAGTAGTGGCTAGGTGGTACGTGACTAGTTGTAGTGGCTAGGTGGTACGTGACTAGTAGTAGTAGCTAGGTGGTACGTGACGAGTAGCAGTGGCTAGGTGGTACGTGATTAGTATTTGTGGCTAGGTGGTACTTGACGAGTAGCAGTGGCTAGGTGGTACGTGACTAGTTGTAGTGGCTAGGTGGTACGTGACTAGTAGTACTGCTAGGTGGTACGTGACTAGTATTAGTGGCTAGGTGGTACGTGACTAGTAGTAGTGGCTAGGTGGTACGTAACTAGTAGTAGTGGCTAGGTGGTACGTGACTAGTAGTAGTGGCTAGGTGGTACGTGACTAGTAGTACTGCTAGGTGGTACGTGACTAGTAGTAGTGGCTAGGTGGTACGTGACTAGTAGTAGTGGCTAGGTGGTACGTGACTAGTAGTAGTAGCTAGGTGTTACGTGACTAGTAGTAGTGGCTAGGTGGTACGTGACTAGTATTAGTGGCTAGGTGGTACGTGACTAGTAGCAGTGGCTAGGTGGTACGTGACAAGTAGTAGTAGCTAGGTGGTACATGACTAGTAGTAGTGGCTAGGTGGTACGTGACTAGTAGTAGTGGCTAGGTGGTACGTGACTAGTAGTAGTGGCTAGGTGGTACGTGACTAGTTGTAGTAGCTAGGTGGTACGTGACTAGTAGTACTGCTAGGTGGTACGTGACTAGTTGTAGTGGCTAGGTGGTACGTGACTAGTTGTAGTGGCTAGGTGGTACGTGACTAGTAGTAGTGGCTAGGTGGTACGTGACTAGTTGTAGTAGCTAGGTGGTACGTGACTAGTAGTACTGCTAGGTGGTACGTGACTAGTAGTAGTGGCTAGGTGGTACGTGACTAGTAGTAGGGGCTAGGTGGTACGTGACTAGTTGTAGTGGCTAGGTGGTACGTGACTAGTAGTAGTGGCTAGGTGGTACGTGACTAGTTGTAGTGGCTAGGTGGTACGTGACTAGTAGTAGTGGCTAGGTGTTACGTGACTAGTAGTAGTGGCTAGGTGGTACGTGACTAGTTGTAGTGGCTAGGTGGTACGTGACTAGTAGTAGTAGCTAGGTGGTACGTGACGAGTAGCAGTGGCTAGGTGGTACGTGATTAGTATTTGTGGCTAGGTGGTACTTGACGAGTAGCAGTGGCTAGGTGGTACGTGACGAGTAGCAGTGGCTAGATGGTACGTGACTAGTATTAGTGGCTAGGTGGTACGTGACTAGTAGTACTGCTAGGTGGTACGTGACGAGTAGCAGTGGCTAGGTGGTACGTGACTAGTAGTAGTGGCTAGGTGGTACGTGACGAGTAGCAGTGGCTAGGTGGTACGTGACAAGTAGTAGTGGCTAGGTGGTACGTGACTAGTAGTAGTGGCTAGGTGGTACGTGACGAGTAGCAGTGGCTAGGTGGTACGTGACAAGTAGTAGTGGCTAGGTGGTACGTGACAAGTAGTAGTGGCTAGGTGGTACGTGACTAGTTGTAGTGGCTAGATGGTACGTGACTAGTAGTACTGCTAGGTGGTACGTGACTAGTAGTACTGCTAGGTGGTACGTGACTAGTAGTACTGCTAGGTGGTACGTGACTAGTATTTGTGGCTAGGTGGTACGTGACTAGTAGTAGTGGCTAGGTGGTACGTGACTAGTAGTAGTGGCTAGGTGGTACGTGACTAGTAGTAGTGGCTAGGTGGTACGTGACAAGTAGTAGTAGCTAGGTGGTACGTGACTAGTAGTAGTGGCTAGGTGGTACGTGACTAGTAGTAGTGGCTAGGTGGTACGTGACAAGTAGTAGTAGCTAGGTGGTACGTGACTAGTAGTACTGCTAGGTGATACGTGACTAGTAGTAGTGGTTAGGTGGTACGTGATTAGTATTTGTGGCTAGGTGGTACGTGACTAGTAGTAGTGGCTAGGTGGTACGTGACTAGTAGTAGTGGCTAGGTGGTACGTGACCAGTAGCAGTGGCTAGGTGGTACGTGACTAGTAGTAGTGGCTAGGTGGTACGTGACTAGTTGTAGTAGCTAGGTGGTACGTGACTAGTAGTACTGCTAGGTGGTACGTGACAAGTAGTAGTAGCTAGGTGGTACGTGACTAGTAGTAGTGGCTAGGTGGTACGTGACTAGTATTTGTGGCTAGGTGGTACGTGACTAGTAGCAGTGGCTAGGTGTTACGTGACTAGTGGTAGTGGCTAGGTGTTACGTGACTAGTAGTAGTGGCTAGGTGGTACGTGACTAGTAGTAGTGGCTAGGTGGTACGTGACTAGTAGTAGTGGCTAGGTGGTACGTGACGAGTAGCAGTGGCTAGGTGGTACGTGACTAGTAGTAGTGGCTAGGTGGTACATGACTAGTAGTAGTGGCTAGGTGGTACGTGACTAGTAGTAGTGGCTAGGTGTGACTTGACTAGTAGTAGTGGCTAGGTGGTACGTGACTAGTGGTAGTGGCTAGGTGGTACGTGACTAGTAGTAGTAGCTAGGTGGTACGTAACTAGTAGTAGTAGCTAAGTGGTACGTGACCAGTAGTAGTGGCTAGGTGGTACGTGACTAGTAGTAGTGGCTAGGTGGTACGTGACTAGTACTTGTGGCTAGGTGGTACGTGACTAGTAGCAGTGGCTAGGTGGTACGTGACTAGTAGTAGTAGCTAGGTGGTACGTGACTAGTAGTAGTAGCTAGGTGGTACGTGACCAGTAGTAGTGGCTAGGTGGTACGTGACAAGTAGTAGTAGCTAGGTGGTACGTGACTAGTAGTAGTGGCTAGGTGGTACGTGACCAGTAACAGTGGCTAGGTGGTACGTGACTAGTAGTAGTGGCTAGGTGGTACGTGACTAGTTGTAGTGGCTAGGTGGTACGTGACTAGTTGTAGTGGCTAGGTGGTACGTGACTAGTAGTAGTGGCTAGGTGGTACGTGACTAGTAGTAGTGGCTAGGTGGTACGTGACTAGTATTTGTGGCTAGGTGGTACGTGACTAGTAGTAGTGGCTAGGTGGTACGTGACTAGTAGTAGTGGCTAGGTGGTACGTGACTAGTAGTAGTGGCTAGGTGGTACGTGACTTAGCGAGTAGCGACGTCTGGTAAGAGAGATCTGTGTGGGGAGTTGAGGGGGTTCTGTGGGGAGTTGAGGGGGTTCTGTGGGGAGTTGAGGGGGTTCTGTGGGGAGTTGAGGGGGCTCTGTGGGGAGTTGAGGGGGTTCTGTGGGGAGTTGAGGGGGTTCTGTGGGGAGTTGAGGGGGTTCTGTGGGGAGTTGAAAGGGTTCTGTGGGGAGTTGAGGGGGTTCTGTAGAGAGTTGAGGGGGTTCTGTGGGGAGTTGAGGGGGTTCTGTAGGGAGTTGAGGGGGTTCTGTGGGGAGTTAAGGGGGTTCTGTAGGGAGTTGAGGGGGTTCTGTAGAGAGTTGAGGGGGTTCTGTAGAGAGTTGAGGGGGTTCTGTGGGAAGTTGAGGGGGTTCTGTGGGGAGTTGAGGGGGTTCTGTGGGGAGTTGAGGGGGCTCTGTGGGGAGTTGAGGGGGTTCTGTAGAGAGTTGAGGGGGTTCTGTAGGGAGTTGAGGGGGTTCTGTGGGGAGTTGAGGGGGTTCTGTGGGGAGTTGAGGGGGTTCTGTGGGGAGTTGAGGGGGCTCTGTGGGGAGTTGAGGGGGCTCTGTGGGGAGTTGAGGGGGTTCTGTGGGGAGTTGAGGGGGTTCTGTGGGGAGTTGAGGGGGTTCTGTAGGGAGTTGAGGGGGTTCTGTAGGGAGTTGAGGGGGTTCTGTAGAGAGTTGAGGGGGTTCTGTAGAGAGTTGAGGGGGCTCTGTGGGGAGTTGAGGGGGTTCTGTAGAGTTGAGCTGGTTCTGTAGGGAGTTGAGGGGGTTCTGTAGGGAGTTGAGGGGGTCCATGTGGCAATCTGAGCGGCTGCTCTGAGCAAGGTGAGCTACGTGGCAGAGAGGGAGGGAGAGAGAGAGAGAAGTCTTTTCACGATCAGCAGGGCGCCAGTTGAATTCCAGGACACGAGTCGGCTCATCCCATCATTCGTACGTGACCGGGGCTCGTCGAACAGGAACCGTGTCGCGCGCGTGCCACTCGACGCGCCTCGCAATCGATGGAGTTGGTCTGCGTTGGGTGGTGGAGGGTGCACACGTGGACTCGATCCCTCCCTCCCGTCTCTTTGTCCCTCCACGCACACACCGTGTGCCCCCCCCCCTCCCACCCCACACCGTTCCCATTCCGAGACTCATTGCGCACGCTCCCTCCCTGCTCGTGCGCGTGGTTTACTGATGTCACGCTGCGAGCCACTGGGTCGAGTCCGCGCGGCTGCCCTGCGGTTATCTCCTGAGCGTGGATATTTTCCTAAAATCTCTCTCTACGTTACCCCCCCCCCCCCCCCCCACCGCTGTCTAGGCACTGATAATGTATCAAAGTCCTCCCCGGGTAACTGAGTTATTTCCTACTCTTTGGGTCTTTTGGTAAAGTCACTTAGATATGTTCAAATTAATTACAATAAAATGAACAAAAAACGACGACGTTTCGATCACAACCCGAGCGATCGCCTGATGACTATCGCTCGTGTTGTGATCGGAACGTCGTCGTTTTTTGTTGATTTCATTTGAACCGATCTACGTGACTTTACCGAGAGACCCAAAGAATGGGAATTCCTGCAATCACGAAAGCTTTAACTCAAGATATAATTATTTCCTTCCCAACATTGTGTTTGTTGATGTTATAGGAATAGGTTTTTACCCTTTTAACCGGCACAAAAACTGACACCTTTATTCAATGCATCATGTTTGCAATAATGTTGTTGTTGTTGTTATTGCTGTTGTTGTTGTTGTTGCGTGCCCCAAAGTGACACTGTGTTAATGTTGCTCACCCCCCTCCCCCACTCCCCCACTCCCCCACGCCCCCCCCCCCCCCACCACCAAAACAAAAATTCGTGTCAATTCTGGACGCAAATTTGCGAACCGTCGGACACAGTGAGGCGGGGCCCCCCCGCCCCCCCCCACCCCGCACGGCGTCCCACCGCTCCTCCACCGCATGTTGTGTCACCGCGTAATTGGCCATTATCGTGTGTGGGGGGGGGGGGGGGGGGTTATTTGTTATTGAAGACAAATGCTGTGTGAGCCAGAATCTGTATCACTCCGCAGACGTTCAACTTTAATTGCAAGCGCGATGATTGTTGCCATTTATTTGTTTTTGCCAATTAACCCTAACTCGCCGTAATCCGAGAAGATGGAGCGGCATCTGGGAACATTAATGTTGCAATCTCCGCTATAGATTTATATATATATACATATTTGACACATGTTCGCACGCGTGACCTCCACCTACCGTGTAATGCGTTGTGTGTTTGTGTAACAGCCGGTCGATCCCATAACACCTGGGTGGTCTGCCACGTGACCTTCTGCCAGCGAGCTTTTCTACGATTCGCGTGATGGCACCATCCGCTTGTCAGTCCACTGCTGAATGAGAGGCTCGAGCAAACCGCCTGGGTCGGGAGGGTGATTTGACCATACTTCACCGCGCTGGTCGCTCTCGATTATTCGACGATCGGGCGCTTAGACGTGGGAGCCAGAGTGCAATACGGGAGCGGATCTTCATTTCACGGACCTCTGCTGCTCACATCGCAGCTCCGCAGCCTATGACACCTGCTATGCGTGGTGGTCGTGCATGCGATCACTCTCCAGCCAGATCTCACCCTGCGTAGAAAAGCTGTCAGCGTTTGACGAGATGAGGCGAGTACCGGGTCATTTGTTCAGGGAGAGACTCACAGACAAACAACACACACACAGGGACCTGGCGGGTTAAAGCCGTGGACTAGTCTGTGTTGTGTGGATGAATTTGTTGAATTTGTTGCTAGTGACGAATTGGCACGTTCTGTTGACGTGACAACCCTGACTAGTTGGCTGTGTTGGGTGGTGGCGGGTTTTAACGACACATTTATACATTTACGCGATCTAACCCAAACACCTCTATTATGGATGATATTGGTCGCGAAAGTCTACGTGTTAAACTGAATTTGTTGAAGTTGGAATGCAAGCCCATGGTCTTTTACCCTTCCTGGCAATGTTGCCAGAAAGGGGTTAGACATCTATTCTTACTTCTCGTCATTATGGACACTGGGCAAACACAAAGGTCCCATAGGTATCCCCGGGTGTTGGGCTGTTGGGGCAAGTGCTTTGAGTGAGTAGCAGCAGCTATGAAGACCGATGTGGCACACGGGGAGGTGGATGGCCAGCACCACGCACGGCCACGTTTGCCTCCCTAGTGCTGACATTACATACACGCCTCACCAGGTACTCATTTAAGGTTGAGCCGACCCAGAGGAGACCCTTGACCGATTCAAATATCCGCCACTGTTATTGGTCGTGAGAACGAATAGAACTCGGATTGGCTGGCTTCGTAGCGCAGCGCGTTAATCGCTGCGCCACCGCTCCCCACCGACCTCGATGCGCACACACAGGAGACGCCCCTTTGCGGCGTGATCTGAGAAGTCTGACCGCAAGCCTCTTCTGGGCGAGCCGCTGAACTTCCTCCAAGGCATCGGCCACCCCAACTCAAAAACGAGCCGTCAACGCGCTGCGACGACGATCTCGAAGTGAGTCGAGCATGCACCGCTCTGAATCCGCCGAAGCGCAGAACCAGACGCGCGTGTGGTCGGACTTCCGTCGGAGAAAGACGCCGCTCCCGAGCCGCCGAATTTCAACAACCCCGCACGGATGGAGGGGGACGGGCGGGGGAGGTGGGTGGTGGGTGGCTGAACGTTTCACAAACAACTTCCGCAGTTCTCCTTCGTCCACGCGAGAAGCCCCGGTCGGGCGCAGTTCGAATCGAACGGACGCGGATTGATCCGGAGCGGGAATTACCAATCGCGGAAGAAAAATCTGGGCGGGCGGGGGGGGGAGGGAGTGGGGGCGGGGTGCGACCGAGTGGGGGCTTCTCGGGACTGAAGTGGCCACGCGTAAATCACGTGCTCGCGGCTTTGCCATGTGCGCGCGCGTGCGCTCTTGGGCATGCTCGGTTTATTAACGCGGAGTGGCCCTCTCCGTGCGCACGTCATTCACTTGACGGCGTACGCACACTCCCGCTCCGCGCGGGCGTTTTGGCCACAAATCAATCCGCTCGCTTCTGCGCCAGCGATGGGATTGATTCTCGACTCGGGCGCCTTCCTCTACGTGGAGTTTGTGTGTTCCCTCTCTCGTCTGCAGAGTTGTGAGTGAGTGGAGAGTGGAGTTTGTGTGTTCCCTCTCTCGTCTGCAGAGTTGTGAGTGAGTGGAGAGTGGAGTTTGTGTGTTCCCTCTCTCGTCTGTAGAGTTGTAAGTGAGTGGAGAGTGGAGTTTGTGTGTTCCCTCTCTCTTCTGCAGAGTTGTGAGTGAGTGGGGAGTGGAGTTTGTGTGTTCCCTCCCTCTTCTGCAGAGTTGTGAGTGAGTGGAGAGTGGAGTTTGTATATTCTCTCTCTCCCCCCATTCGATTTCTCGGTTTTCCTCCCATCGTCGAACCATCGCGCGCATTGTAACTGCCATTGGTCAAACATCCAAATGCTGAGACTGTATCTGGAAATTTCGCATTTGGGATTGCGCACAGCAGCGACGTCGCCTCCTGCTGCTAAACACCTGCAGGCTGCCCGTGACGCAGAGCGCAATAGCCAAGGCTCTACAGGAGTGGCGCGAGCACCAAATGTGCGAAATGACTAATAATAGCATCGATGTTCAGATGTTTGTCGTGGCCCGTGCTGAACCTCCCGCGTCCCGCTCGCTCCCAGCGTGCGCCGTTCAATTAGCCCGGCGGCCTCGCACAAACGCCTCCATCGCAAAGGCGCCGCCGACTCCACGGCGGCGGTCGTGAATCTGCGTCGCGTCCCGTTACATTATTGAGCAAGCCAGAGAAACACGCAAGCGCACACGTACGCATACGTGCGCACATCAATTTAGATACTCGGTCTTCGTTTCGTTCATTGAACGCATTTCGCATTGGCCATTAAACGTCAAAGTGGTTTTCTTGCTCCGATGCGCATTTGAGGAATTTGGTGCTAATCTTATCTTTACAGCCCCTGCACAGCCAGTGGTGGATATTCCACGTTCATATGGCAGGGATGAGCCTCCCCACGGGGCAACCACTGTTGATCTTCCCCGCAGAGTGGTGCCCGTTCAATCAACCCTGGACGAATGATGGGCTGAGCCAACCCCCTCCACTGAACCAGGATGTGAACTCGCGACCTTCTGATTGCGAGCCGCTCGCTGGACATCTGGCCGAGTTGGTTATCGCGTGCACATTCAACGCTGAATAAGTCGCTCCCTTTCTCATTTCGCTCGAGGTCCCCTCTGCCTCCCAGGACGCCTATCTTCTCGCTCGTCGAGACTGCATTGCCAGGCCCCGAGTGATGTAATTGGCTGCCTCCCATCTGTTGAAGGCCACATCTCCATTCCAGTTCTTAGACACTGCACGATTAGTATTATTTTTATTTTTATTTTTCATGGAATTTTCCACTTCTGATCTGGGCTAAGGTCTGCACGATGCTCTAATGAGGATCGCTTAATCTCGCCGTGCGAATATATGACCCGGGCTTTTTTTTAAATTACCATCGCTTACCGCGGGGAGATTACCCTGTTTGCGCCGCGACAGCTTAAATCGCCACAAAATCATGCAGATTGTATGCTGAATGTATTCCGGTTACCCCAAGCGCACCCACACCGCGGCCGCTTCCGAGCGGCCGCTCGTGTGAAATTTATCGCCGCCCCAGAGATTTATGCCGGAATCCTGATGCTCGGACCGCAAATCACTCATTCCGCTGCATGGACGTCCGAGTTTGGGATGAAATATTCCGGCAGGCATTGGCCATTGCGGGCCTCCCTCCTTTTAAATAAATTGTTGGGGGCACCTAGACACACTCTCTCTCTCTCCACCTCCCTCTCTCTCGCTCTCTCTTCCTTCTCTCTCTTAAGCACGTGGACCATGAGCCGTCCCATTGTGACCATCGCCTAGTCTGGCTCACGATTTGAATTCATTAGAATTGTTTTCGGTTCAGGTCCCCAAATTTTGCAGGGTCAGAGGCTCTGAGCTCGCACCGCTGGCGGCCAACTTAAACCACGTGGGTTCTTTCACAGACAATATTACCATTCACGTGGCCCTAAACCAAAATGTAGACCATCGTGACTTGGAATAGGCCCTTGGGTAGGGCGACGAAACGTGATTACCTGGCCAAATTGGTGTTCCCGTTGATTTGACTGCCACGCCAGAAGATGGAATTAAGATGGAATTAAATTGGCGACATCTGGATTGCAAGTCCAGTGTGCTCACCACTATACGGTGGCTGCTGCTTTCCTTTCTCACTGAGCAAGCTCAACGTGTCACGTTTATTTCCAGAAACAGCTGTATGCGTCCGGCCTAACAGGTAATGAGGTTTTATTTTATCGGTTAGTTTTTAAAAATATATTCGGTTACCGGTAACGCAAGAAACCCGTTTTACCCCATTGAGAGATCGACTCTTACAGACACGATGAGAGTGGACGATAAAATGCGCGCATTGTGATGCGGGCAACTGATTACCGACGCAAAGCTGCCGTATTTCATAACGCCCGAGACGAGAGAGACGCTCTCCCCCGTCTCAGATAAAACTGTCAGGCGCGCAATTGTTCAAATGAGACAGCCGCCGCAGCGGGGAATGATCTCCCAGACTCACGACCAAAAAAGCATGCCGCTTGTGTCAACTCATTTACATCTCCAATTAAAACTTACTCGCGACAACAATCTGCAAACTTTGGCGCAGCCAGAGAACGCTGCACGTTAACCGTGAACCGGCGGAGCGCGTTGCGTTTGAATAATTTAAGTGTATATTTATTTTGTATTCTTTGGGTCTTTCGGTGAAGTCACGTGGATGGGTTCAAAGAAAATAACAAAAACCACGACGTTTCGATCGCAACACAAGCGGTCGTCATCAGGAAAAGGGGGTTAGCTTCTCAAGGCAAACTGTTTATTAAGGTTTGAAATGGGCGTTTGCCCAAGTGTCAGCAGCATGGGCGGGGCAGCTAATGTTAATGTGAGTGGTGGTCAACGACGGCGCTGGTGGTGGGTTTCCACCAATTAAAGGGCTGCCAGGTAAAAATTAGCATGTTAATGTCAGATCGGAGAGTGGCCTCCACGAAGACAGCGCTGAGGTGGCTATGTTAATGTGAGAGATTAGCATGTTAATGTGAGATCGGTGAGCAGCCTCCACGGCGAGCATGTTGAGGTGGCTATGTTAATGTGAGAGATTAGCATGTTAATGTGAGATCGGTGAGCAGCCTCCACGGCGAGCATGTTGAGGTGGCTATGTTAATGTGAGAGATTAGCATGCTAATGTGAGATCGGTGAGCAGCCTCCACGGCGAGCATGTTGAGGTGGCTATGTTAATGTGAGAGATTAGCATGCTAATGTGTATTTATTCATTTGCGGTCCGCGTGCGACTTCCGTGCAATGTCCTTGTGCCGACTGCCTCGGCTGTCACGTCCCCGTTCTCGACTCTGTGTGAACGTATCTGGCTTTGTACGAATGGCATTTCTTATAAGTTGTACAGTAGATGTTTCTTTTACAAAGCGTGTACACGTGTCATTCCGCGCGTGCTCTCTATGTCTCCTGACACCTGGAGACACCATCGCAAACGAGACGGTGCCTTTAACGCACCAATTGTCACAGCCGATATTCTGATGCGTAATTGACGTGTGGGTTGGGCCACGTAACGCTCTTTCCAAATCTGTGTCGTAAGACGCTGCACCGCCAGACGCAGCCAAACGATTAAAATTGGCACACGTGTTGTACAAGCGGTTAGCGTGTCAATTATAATTATTATTGTTTGTTGAAAAGACAATTCTGACACACTAATTCAGCGATTAGATACGCGACATTTCACCCAAAACTATGCGAAAGCATTGTCAGGAAGTCAAGGATGACGTTGGCTGTGTCGGCTGGTGGAGGGTATCACGACAGATTTGGCCAGATCATCACGTGGCTTAACCCAATTTTTTTTTATTTTGAATCGGAAATAGGCAGCGTTTACAGAAATGCTTTATATTCAATGCTTGTATCATGCACGCATGCATGCTGAGAGTCACTCAACTCAAACTCATTTATCTACCACATTTTATATATAATATTTGCTGTTGGCATTTTTGTATAGTTGGCTAATTAACATTTTAAAGGGAACAGAGGGCAGTTTTTGAAGCGAGCTGGGCATTCATGTGTAGAGTGTGGACTATGAATATTGCATTGGTGTTCTTTTCATTTCTCGTTTGTTTGTATTTAATTCCAGTACGCGTTGTTTTCGTGGCTATTCATTGAACGCACCGCCTGAAGTGGAACGGCATCGGCGGGGAGTGGAAACACTCTCGCTAAAACATCACCCCAAGGAATCCCATGAGCTATGAAGCTCTTGTTCACAGATGTCCACAGTGTCTCATCGCCTCCACTCAGGACGTACAATGTCAGGGCACCCACACGTTCCTCGCTTACTGCAGCAGCAAACGCTCGCCCGGCTCACCAAGCTCACCAAGCTCACGCGACTCACCAAGCTCACCCGGGCACACCAGGTCTATAACCCCCCCTCCCCCCCACGCCCCCTCGCGTCCCATTTCTTCCATATCGCCCAAAATCACCATCGTCATCGTCGCTTGGGCAACCACCTCGAGCCCCTCCAGTCGCTCCACCGCCAACACCGCCTCCTAAACCAGGCACAACATTCAGAGGCGACACTCGGCGCTTGGTCCAAAAGCAATTAACGCTGCTGGGCGACAGTTTGCTTTGACCGAATCAATGCCGCTGAATGTCTGCGCTCCCAGAAGGCCGAGTGGCCCCCAATGGGTCGTGCAATCAAGTCCACGTTCGTGCTCGAGGCGGAGATACAAGAGTTGTGAAGGAGACACAGATGTCTGCTCGCCTCCTGTGTTACCTGTATTGTCCACGACGATTAGCGAATGCTTATTTTTTCTGCTGGTAAAAAAAAAATGTAGGAGACACAGGCGCAGGCCCCGCAATGGTTTATCCAAGTCACTGCCGGCAGAAGAGGCCTCTCTACTCGAGGTTTGGTCGCCCACGCGGGTTCATCGGCGGTAGTCTCCGATCGGGACGTCGCCTGCGTGGAAGAGTAGACCAATGTACCCTTTCGAGCTCACTTGAGTGGTAGCCCTTCCGTCAGTAGTGGCTCGGGCCAGCAATTGCAGGGTTGTACCTTTACCATTAACACCATCATCATCCATCATCATCTGTCACCATCATAATTCATCATTATCCATCATTATCCATCATCATCATCATCTACCATTATCCATCACCACTATCATTATCTATCATTATCCATCACCACCATCATCCATCCATCATCATCCAGCCCCATCATTCTACAAAGCCTCATGAAACACAATGTGCTGCAATGGTTGATATGAGTAATATTCAACAGAGAGGGGCTTTATTATTAGTATTGTTGCAAAGCAATTTAAGCTGACGCGAAGGCCTGACAGCTCTGCAATGAGGTTTTTTGTTCCTTCAAACTATTTATCCGTCGGCCTCCAGACGGATTACATTCATTTATTCATACTTTAATATTCTTACCGAAATATGTATACAGTACAGTGTATATATATAGTTTACGCGGAATTAATGTTTAATGCATCCCGTCCTTCAATCACATATCAATGCCAATCGCGAAATAGGATCGTGGCTAAGAGGCGCAGTCGGTGACGAGTGATGCGACTGATGGCTCGCGGTTCAGACTGCGGCTCGTGCGATTTCACCCGCACGCAGTGCCACCTCGCAATTTGGAATAATTGCATTTCAAAGCGCCCGAGCAGCCTTCGAAGACGGGTGCTTGAAGTCTGTTGATAACACGAAACGAAAACATTGACGCGTGTTTGTTTAACCAGGAAGAGACTCGCTCTTTAGCTCGACTGACAGCCGTTGCTTCGGGAAATTTGTAAATTCCCCTTTCCAAAGTTATTTTTGCTTGTGGCTGGTAGCCGGAGTTCCCGCAGGGAACCCACTCAACATCAAATAAATAAATAAATAGGCGGCGGCACTGGTAGCTTGGCGACAGATAGCCTGTCGACAACCAACTTGCGGAACTGCCTGCTACATCGTAGGTGTCTCACCGCAGGCGAGATCTCTCCGTGATCCATCAACACCCGTATCAAGTCCCGACCTCGCTATCAGTGGCGAGTGAAAACGGAACCTTTCACCGATCCACACGAGGCAGCGTGGTGAAGTATGGTCAAACAGCCCCGGTGACTCGTACGGCATGGGAAGGCCTTCATCCAGCAGTGGATTTACCGGAGCTGCCGGTCACGATTATGCATTTACTCATGATTACTTGACAGTGCTGTGTTGTGAAATTTTCTTAGCGTTCGTGATATCCCCTTTAGCCAGGAAAGCCTTGCTGAGCCTCAAGACTCCTTTCCAGGAGTGTTGGGCATCGTGTGGGGATGGTACAGCACACACGCACGAAACTACGAACAGATAGATTCAAGGATCCAGCGCATTAATGCTATTTCCTGGCCACCTCGTTAACAATCGTCACAGCTCTCAAATGCCGCGTTTCCTGCACATGCAAACTGAGGAATGCAAATTTATTTATTGTTTCTCAGTCACTTAACGCAAAATCAGAATCACAAAACTTCTGCATGCAAGCGTGTCTTGTGGTGCTCCCCTCTTTAGACAGTTTTTTTGCAACGAATGATGGAAATTCCACAGTCGCGCGCCAGGGACAAGTCTCTCAGTGAGACAATCACCGTAGCCTTCCCATGAAGTGGTACTGTTTTAACTTGACTTAAGGCTTTCGTGACTGCAGGAATGCATGTTCTTTGGGTCTTTCGGCTTTGTTACCAGGATGACGACCGATTGTGTTGCGATCGAAACGTCGTAGCTTTTGTTATTTTCTTTTGAACCTATCTACGTGACTTTACCGAAAGACCCAAAGAATATTGGTGCTTTTTTATCAGCCCCCGTGGGGATCTTTTGGGCTGAGCCGGCTACCGGCCATGACGTGAAGTGGCATCCTCTGGCTGATCATCTTTCGTGTTGAACTAAAGTACAACAGGAAGTGATGGGGCTGGAGCGCAGGGGTATCACAGCCGATATTTTCCCCCAAACAACTTTGAAAATGAACGGCGAGCGCTGAACGCAGGGGTGAACATCGAACACCCCCCCCCCCCCCCCCCCTTGCACTTTATTCTCACGACAAGTAATTCCATCCGCGAGCTGGCCGAGAGCCCCATCCGATCCGTGTCGTGAGATCCGTGAATAGCAGCAGCAGAAGAAGAAGACGAAAAACCGCGAGAAAGAAACCAGAACCAAAAGTTGTAAACAAGACGCCTCGCCGCTTCGCACGCGTATGAGCAGAGCGGGCGGCGAGAGAATACGAATAAAACCGCATGCAGACGAGCGGTGACGGCCGCTGAGTGATGTCCAATGTTATTAACAGGTTGGGTCTCGGAGTAATCACCGTCTTCCTTTGTGATTCTGTCACGTCGGCTGACACCTTGACTCTGCCGCGCGGATGACTGGGAGGGGTTTTTTTTTTAACTGCCGCCGTGCTCGCGTCCTCGACGGACGGGACCGGACCTGACGGCGGAATCGAGGAGCCGGCTCCCTCCACCACCTCCCTCCCTTCCCCTTCACCGCGAGTATCGGCAGCGGCACATTCTGTGCCGTTCCATCTTCACAAGCGGCTCCCCCGCCCGCTCGCAGTTCCTCGTGCTGCGCTTGCGAACGGAACGGCCCCGGTTGGAGGCGGCCGTGAAACATCATCAGCAGCGGGGGGGGGGGGCAGTCAGAGCGTTCTGCCTTTTTATTGCTTAACGATCGGCGTCGCGAGAATACCGCCGAGAGAAAGAGAGAAAGAGAGAGAGAGAGAAAGGGTTAAGAGCCAGAGCTTGTTAGGACAGCTTGACGTATGGAGTGACCTTTCTTACCCAGCTGGGGACGGCTGCAGCTTCTCGCAGAGATATGATTCATTTTTCTTCGCGCGTTACCTTCATTGCTCCTGTAATTCAATCCCGCCTCTATTTGTGTCCATCTGTCTTAATTCTTCCGTATCAGCGCCGTGTCTCTCTGTATGTTGGCGCTTTCAATTTGTCTCGCCCGCGTCACCGCCGCGACTTTCTCTCTGTCTGTCCTCGTCTCTCTCTCTCTCTCTGTCTCTCTCTGTCTCTCTCTGTCTCTCTCTCTGTCTCTCTCTGTCTGTCTCTGTCTGTCCTCGTCTCTGTCTCTCTCTGTCTCTCTCTGTCTCTCTGTCTCTCTCTGTCTGTCTCTTTCTGTTTGTCTCTCTCTGTCTCTCTCTGTCTCTCTCTCTGTCTGTCCTCGTCTCTCTCTCTCTCCCTGTCTCTCTCTGTCTCTCTAATGCATGTTTCTCTCCGTGTCTCTCTATCGGTGTGTATATGTTTACGTCTGTCTCTTTCTCTCTCTCTTTCTGGCATCAATGACATTGGCCATTTTGACCAATTGACCTTGCTTATTGATGAGATCGTGAGATTAAATGCTGGCCAATATTTACTCGATGCTTAAATCATCATAATCATCAATGTTACACTTGGGTAAAGCATCACCAGCATCATTGGTGATGGAAAGGAGCCATGCAAATACAGTACAATAATGGATTTTACTGCACTATCATGTGCTTCTCACAGCAGCCTGTAGCATCTCTTGTGCACCGCAGTCGCCCATCAAAGCACTGCCCAGGCTTAAAATCCTGCTCAGCTTCTGATATCTGATGAGATCGGCACATCCAGGGTTATTTTTTTAGAGTTGACCAAACATCCCAATATAGGACCACATACAGTGAGGGAAAAAAGTATTTGATCCCCTGCTGATTTTGTACGTTTGCCCACTGACAAAGAAATGATCAGTCTATAATTTTAATGGTATGTTTATTTGAACAGTGAGAGACAGAATAACAACAAGAAAATCCAGAAAAACGCATGTCAAAAATGTTATAAATTGAAAAAAAGTATTTGACCCCCTCTCAATCAGAAAGATTTCTGGCTCCCAGGTGTCTTTTATACAGGTAACGAGCTGAGATTAGGAGCACACTCTTAAAGGGAGTGCTCCTAATCTCAGCTTGTTACCTGTATAAAAGACACCTGTCCACAGAAGCAATCAATCAGATTCCAAACTCTCCACCATGGCCAAGACCAAAGAGCTCTCCAAGGATGTCAGGGACAAGATTATAGACCTATTGTAACTTGGGCAAATGTGTATGCCGGTGCTGTTTGCATTCCCACTCGTTCACGACTCCAGATCGTTGTCTCTCTCTGTAACACCAAAGTTATGCGGAGATGAAAATTGTACACATCACAACTTCTATCTTGTAAATAGTCTTTCCTCCTTACCATAAGAACGTGGCATTTCCATTTTTTTGTAATTTTATTTCGTTGGTTGCGATTAGCATTGCGGATTAGCAGATTGTAAAAAAAATAGTTTTAAAGCAGTTAGCACCGAATTACATAACTCAAGGCGCGCTAATTAATATTTTGTTTTCTCGTACATCGAATACTTTGGAGAGCGGATATATTTTTGGTTTAAATCCAGATTTCCTAAATCACTTTGGGGGCTTGGCGAGGCTTCGTGTGGGGGGCGACGGGGGGGGGGCTGGAGGCGGAGCTGCGGGGGGGGGAGGGGCGATGTGGGGGCTGCGATGACTCGGGGCCCGGCCTCATCCGGGCCTTCGGGGTGGCCGTGCGCGCTACCGCCCGTGCGTGCGGTGTCGCGCGCATTGGCGAGGCGGGCGGATCGCGGCGGCCGCGTTTGCCGCAAGCGCCGCGCCCCCCCACCCACCTTTGCCGAGAGGCCCCGCGCGGCACCGCCACCGCCGTGACGCGGAGTAGAGATTTTTGATCGATGATGCGAGAAGATTTATTGATCACGGGGAGCGGTGGCGCAAACGGTTAGCGCGCTGCTGCGTGGCGAACCCCGGTGAACCGAGTTCGAGTCTAGCTCCTCGCGGCCAGCACCGGCACCAGTGACGGCTGTACGATCCGGTCCGGGGCTTCCCCGACATCGAATCAGCCTCAAATGGGTATACCTGGTGCAGTGTGTGTGTTGTTGATCATCCCATCCCCTTCGCGTGCAGTGCCGGCCTTCGTAGGTGCTACTCGCCAACAGCTCTTACCCACAACAGTCTGCTGAGGCTATACGGGGGACCTTTGTCTTTAGCTCACGCTGCCGAGTGAGGGAAGGAACAGCGCTCACGCACGGCTGTCGCGATTCGCACGGTTCGCTTGACACCGCGGCGATGCCACGCGTGGCGCGTCCAAGCTACTCTGATTCACTCACTCACTCTCTCACTCCCTCCACATCTCGTCCTGGTGATGCTTTGATGCAGTCTTTCGTGAAACTTGGCGAATCTGCTCGCTGCTGAATGTGGCTGTGAGGGTTGCTCTCTAACTTACCCGGAGAGGTGAAGTTGGAGAGACATTCCGGGAGCGTTAAACGCGTGTGCGCGTGACGATTTAATTCGTTCAGCCGTGTCGGGTGGTGGAGGAGGGGGGGTCTTAACCACACAAATCTGGTTAGTTAATGTCGTGGCCTAACTTTTAAATCGCGTACGAGTCACGTACCGTATTGCATATATTTTTTTTTAATGACACGTGGATCATTTGAATCTGAAGAGATTACAGTCAACAAAGAATGTTGAACAGAACTGAACAGTGCGCAGAGACGCGCGGGCGAGACGCATGCTTGAAGTTGCACTTCGAGACAGGAAGAGAGAGGGACACGTGGATTAGAAGACTCACGCGGGCCTCACGACAGCGTGCCCGCTGTGGACGACAGTGAGAGCGAGAGGCTTGGGCAGGGCACGTCGTGGCTCGAGGGGACGGAGCCAGCGGTCGAGACGAATAGCGGAGCGCAGCCAAAGGGGGGAGTGATGGAACACCAGCGGCCTAGAGGATCGTCGTTCGCGTGCAGCAGCAGCAGCGGCGGCGGCTGGGCCGATTGCTACATTGCAGGAGGTGGGATGAGAGGTGGCGGCGGCTTAAGGGAGGCCTACATCCAGCAGTGGATTGACCATGGCTGATGACGATTTGTATGCGTTTGAGAAAATCCTCCTCCTCCAGCAACAAAAAACAAACAATATCCAGTCGCTCGGTGCGGAGAAAAAAAGAAAATAAATTATCATGAAGAAATAAAACGCGGAGCTTGGGAGAGGCCTACATCCAGCAGTGGATTGACCACGGCTGATGACGATTGTATGATTTTTGGGAATATCCGCCTTCTCCTCATCCTCCAGCAGTAGCAACAAAAACGCACCAATCCAGTAGTTCAGTGCGGAACAAAACAATAATATAAATAACAATGAAAAATAAAAAAATAAACGCGAAGCATCTGGATGTTGTGACATCGGCGTTGGCGGCTTATTGAGCTGTACCCGGCGTGTGCTAAAACATTAACTAATGGTGGCGTGACACGACAGGCGAGTAAAGTAATGCGCGCTAACAAATTCACTCTCCATAAATTGGAGTCTTAACCTTGCCCGGCCCGCGTCGCGGCCGAGGGATGGACGCGCAGCTTCGGAGCCTCGACTGGAAGAGTGTGTGAACGTGCATTTATGTGTGTGTGTGTACGCGTGTGTATGTGTATGTGCACTCGTGTGTATGTGTGTGTGTACGCGTGTGTATGTGTACGCGTGTGTATGTGTGTGTGGGTGGAAGCGCGCTGAGCTACGAACCCGGCGACCCAGGTTCGTTTCCCGCTCACGGCCAACACCAGTGACGATTATTTGAACCGGTCCTGGGCCCTTCCCGAGGTCGACTCAGCCTAAAATTAGTACCTGGTGCGGTGTGTAAATATCGCTACTAGGGAGACAAAGGCGGCCGGGCGTGGTGCTGGCCACCCACTCCCTCGTGTGCCGTTCTGACCTTGATATGTGCTCGCTAACAGCACTTGCTCCAACAGTCTGTTAAGGCTATACGGGGGATCTTTGTCTTTTTGTGTGTGTGTGTACGCGTGTGTATGTGTGTGTTTGTGGTGAGTTGTATGTGTGTGTGGGGGAGCGGTAGCGTAGCGGTTCGCGAGCTGCGCTACGAACCTAGCCACCCGAGTTCGATTCCCGCTCACGGTCACCAACAGTGACGATTATCTGAACCGGTCCTGGGCCTCCCCTAGGTCGACTCAGCCTCAAATGAGTACCTGGTGCAGTGCGTAAAAATATCGCCACTGGAGAGACAAAGGCGGCTGGGCGTGGTGCTGACAACCCACTTCCTCGTGTGCCGTTAGGTGCTCGCGAACAGCACTTGCCCAAACAGTATCTTCTTTGGTTCTTTCGGTAAAGTCACGTAGAATGAGAATAAAATAATAAATTGATAAAATAAAATAACACAATAATATTCTCACGACGTTTCGGCCACAACACAAGCGGCCTTCATCAGGTGAAGGGGGCGAGACTGTCTGGTAGGACAGCGCTGGACTGTCAATTTATTTTTTTATTCTCATTCTACGTGACTTTATTCTCATTCTACGTGACTTTACCGAAAGAACCAAAGAAGATGAATCATTGCAGTCACGAAAGCTTTTAATCGAAACCCAAACAGTATGTTAAGGCTATCCGGGGGATCTTCGTCTTTCTGTAGGGGAGCACAGGTGGTGCATCTGCCGCTCATCACGTGGCCTCAACGTGCACCTGGCCTGGTAAAGGCGACGAGGTGACGTCACCGAGCGTTGTGGCTGTGTGCGTGAGAGCGTGGCTACGTGTATGAGTGGGCACGCGTGTCTGTCCGTACGCGGTTGCACCCGATTCAAGAGCCGAATGGCTCACAGGGCTATATCAAATAAATGAAACTGAAACTGTGTGAACCTACCCGAGGTCGGACACCAACACAAGTCGACACGGCCGCAAAGGAGTAATCTGGCACCAGCACTGGGGAGACAAAGGCGGCCGGGCGTGGTTACTGGCCATCATTGGTGCTCGCCAATATCACTTATCCCAAGAGACCCTAATGGGTCTGATGACTACACCGGGGGACGCGTGGCTTGCGGGACAAGCAGGGAGGTGAAAATTGCACCGTAACGCATTTAGGGGGATAGACACGGAGCTGATCCGTTTGCAATCCCCCCTCTCTCTCTCCTCTCTCCGTTGTCGCGAGCGCTTTGAGACCGCATCACTCAGCGCGTTCATTATTCCGCGCTTTACGCGTGCGGGGAGTTAGGAAACAGCACGCGCAGGTACCGGTTGGCGAACGCGTGCCACGTGGCACACGGAGAGGTGGAATGCTTGCCGGAGAAGGCGCGGACTCTAACGCATATTAGCAGATGAATGATGCTTCATTGATTGAGGTGGGGGGGGAGTTCTTATTGAGAAAAAAAATCACATTTAATCCAGGGGGGGTGGGGGGGTGTTTCTTATTGAGAAAAAAAAATCACATTTAATCCAGGAAGAGTCGATCTCCGCAAAGGGGATTCTCGTTGTAGGATTTAAAAAAACAACTCTTACCGTATTCTCTGGATTATAAGATGCTCCAGAAAGTAAGACGCACCCCAGGACTTGTGCTTTAGAATACAGTGGAGAGGAAAACGAAAATTGTCGGCAGCAATTTTACGATGCAGTTGTTGGGTGAAGTGCTCAGATTTATGATTGGGGCTGCAGGCCTTGCGCAGTGGTTAGCCCTGGGGAACTTGAACGGTGCGAGTGGGGAGCGGTGGTGCAGCGGTTAGCGCGCGCCGTCTCCGAAGCCGGCGACCCGAGTTGCGATCCCCGCTCACGGACACCAACACCAGTGACGATTATTTGAGCCGGTTATGGCCCTCCCCTAGGTCGACTCAACCTCAAATGCGTTCCTAGTGTGTGTGTAAACATCACCACTGGGAAGACACAGGTCACCCACCCCGTCGTGTACCGTGCCGGCTCGCTAACAGCATTTGCCCCAACAGACTGTTCGGGCTATAAGGGGGATCTTTGTCTTTGTTGTGGGTGGGGAGCGGTGGTGCAGCGGTTAGCGCGCGGCGTCTCCGAAGCCGGCGACCCGAGTTTCGATCCACCGCTCTCCGTCAACATCAGTGACGAGTATCTGAACCTGGTACTCGGCCTTCTGTGCGTCAGCCCTTCCTAAAATGAGTACCTGGTGCAGTGTATAAACATCGCATCTGGGGATACAAACGCGGTCGGGCGTGGTGCTGGCCACCCATATATACAGCCTATTGGGGGGGGGGGGGGTGGGTCGGTGGGTCTTAGTCTCGTGTGATTGTGTGGCGTTTGGAACATTCACGTAGCCATTCATGTCCAGACCTCCCGTGCCATTGGGCCAGCACTGACGATTCGCTTGCCTGACCATCGCGGTCGGTTAATTAAAAAACCGGGGACTGACTCAAATCAACACAATCATGATTTGAAGCTGTCGTGACTGCGGTGGAACTGCTGGATTATATTTTATCCGCCTGAGGACGAGCTTACGTGACTTTACCGAAATAACCAAAGAGCATGACTCAACGCAGTTTGCTCCTCGGCTGACATCCACAGGAATGCGCGCACTCATTGGCTGCTCGGCTGCTTAATCGAATGAACGGATGGAGGAGGTCCGCACCATTTGGGTGAATATGGAGGCAAGAGAGCTCTGCGATGGTCGTTACGTGGCTCCAGCTGCTGCCGCCGCCGCTGGATTTCGTGGAGAAATCGTTGCCAGTCAGCAACATTTCTGACTGCCAACGATGTCTGACGGCGGGAATATCTCGCGTTTCCCGCCTCCTTCGCACGTTTTGTTTTGTTTTGTTTGACGTCGAAGCCACGGCTGTCATCACCCGCAGCTGGGATGCGTCGCTCCCGAGGGTGTTAGCCGGGTGGGTGGGGGGGGGGGAATAAGTCGCGCGAGAACGAATGAAAGGGGACTAAACTCGCTCGCCGATAGAGGGATGTGTTTTACACGCGCGGCACCAATTGGTGCTTTGTATTCTTGGTTCTTTCGGTAAAGTCACGTAAAAATAAAACATATATATTTTCTATCTACGTGACTTTACTGAAAGAACCAAGAATATGAATACCTGCAGTCACGAAAATGTAAGTACAAAATTGTAGTGCTTTGTAGTTTTCACGAACGGTAAACCCTGGGCTTGGCTTCCCCAGCACGCTCGGTAACACTTCATAACAACAACAACAACAAATGACAGCCCTTGGTCGATTCATTGTTGGGTGAGTCTTCCCCGTGCCGTGTACGTCACGGGGGTCTTTAGACCACGTTTCACCACCACGCGGGTCGGCGAGCGTTTGATGAACGGGAGGTTCAGAACCGGTTCAGATATCACTCGCCACTGCTGTTATCCCCGCTTGGGTATCGAACCGAGGTGGCCGGACGATCAAAGCGCGGTGCGCTAAACCACTGCGCGACCGCGTCCCCGCAGAATCGGTGAATTCGTGAGCGCCGATTATCCTGGTGAGTTTTCAATTTTTGTTTTACAAAAGAGAAGAAGAAGATCAGAAACGGCCGTGATCGGCCGGGGGGGGGGGGGGGATGAATCGCAAGGCGCGCGCCGCGACCGAGAGCGGCGATCGACGACAGTGACGCGCCGAAGCAGAGAATAAATAAATAAATAAGATTTGAGATATTTATAACCGACAACATGTGTTTTTTTACTGAAATGAATAAATAAACACGGTCACAACCGAATCGTGGCCACCACCGCCGCCTCCCCTCCTCTTCCTCCACCTCCTCCCGCGTCTGGCCGGTTTTTTTTTGCGTTCGTGGGGGGGGGAGCTGGGTGGGGGGGGGCCTGGGCTGGCTCATAGCAGCGCCTGCGACCCCTTTAATCGCAGCGAGTGGAAGCGTCGCCTCCTCTCTCGGCCGCGACGGCGGTCGTGCCCGCGGTGGGCCGTCGCGACGCTCGTGACGCTTCGACTGACGTTCAAGGCGCCGCCCTACGCCAAGACGCCGCCGCTCCCCCTGCGAACGACCCGACAGTCGCCGGGCACCCATCGGTGAGCGCGCCGTCGTAATTCAAAATTTGGCGGGGAGGGTTGGGGGGGGGGGGCGCTTTGTTGTTGTTCCTTCCAGAAGAAAATTAAAGCGTGATGGTGACAGTGCGCCCGTCTCCGCTCTTCCTCGTCACCGCTGGCGGAAGTGCCCTAGGATGCCTCGTCTCGCCTCGTGGCAGCTGTCAGAGCAAAGCACCCCACCATCTCCACCCCTACCGTGTGCCGTCAATACCGGGCAAATTACTTCTGTCGGGAGCACCTTCGCCAGCAACGCCGGGCGATAGAGCGGGACTGCCAGTCCAAGATTCGATGAGATCCGACGCATTCCCGATCGGCTGGCTACTGCCACGGTAAATGTGGAATTTCTACTCTGCCCGAGTACAGGACCACCGAGACTGACCATGTTGCTAACTGGCCGTCGATGTTGTTATTCCAGAAAATTCGAAGTGAAGTTGGTGGATTACGCAGACGTGGAACGGTCACGGGTGAGATTTTCACACTTTAGGAAGCGAAAGTTAATTTATAAGGCAGTACGGCAAGTCGGCATGGTTTGACTCATGCTCCACCCCTATGGGTTGATTCCATGAACTCTGGTTTAATTCCACACCCGCGGACACAACTTAAAAAAAGACCTTAATTTAACAAAAAATATATATTCCCGAACAAAATAGAATTACCTCTCAAGCCTCAAGTGAGGTTTTTTTATTTCTGGGTAGAGCTCTCACATGACGATTATTGTAATTCTCTTCATTATTAATTGGCATAACCAAAGGTTAAAGAAATCCAATCTCGAGGAAAATTCACCGATGCAAAATATTCCGAGGCCCTGCGGAGTGAAATGAGGCGGGGGAATTCTCTCTGTCTGCCACTGAACGTCTCACTACAAAGGACGACTCAACTCGCCGTGGCACACTGTCAACATTCACATTACAGTGACTCACTGTCAACATTCACATTACAGTGGCTCACTGTCAACATTCACATTACAGTGGCTCACTCTTAACATTCACATTACAGTGGCTAACTGTTATCATTCACACTGCAGTGGCTCACTGTTAACATTCACATTGCAGTGGCTCACTGTTAACATTCACATTACAGTGACTCACTGTCAACATTCACATTACAGTGGCTCACTATTAACAGTCACATTACAGTGGCTCACTGTTAACATTCACATTACAGTGGCTCACTGTTAACATTCACATTACAGTGGCTCACTGTCAACATTCACATTACAGTGGCTTACTGTCAACATTCACATTACAGTGGCTCACTCTTAACACTCACATTACAGTGGCTCACTGTTAACATTCACACTGCAGTGGCTCACTGTTAACATTCACATTGCAGTGGCTCACTGTTAACATTCACGTTACAGTGGCTCATTCTTAACATTCACACTGCAGTGGCTCACTGTTAACATTCACACTGCAGTGGCTCACTGTTAACATTCACATTACAGTGGATTACTCTTAACACTCACACTGCAGTGGCTCACTGTTAACATTCACATTACAGTGGGTCACTGTTAACATTCACATTACAGTGGCTCACTGTTAACATTCACATTACAGTGGCTCACTGTTAACATTCACATTACAGTGGCTCACTGTTAACATTCACACTGCAGTGGCTCACTGTTAACATTCACATTGCAGTGGCTCACACATTGCAGTGGATCACACATTCACATTGCGTTAGAGGGATTAGCGTTGGCCACCTGCATGAGTGTTTGAAGGAGCCAATCTTTGATTGGGTTTCTCTCACTCACTCCTCTCTCTCTCTCTCTCGGTGAGTTTTCAGGGACACGACGCCTGTGCCAACCCCCGCGGGCACCACGGCGGTGCCAACCCCTGGGGGCACCACGGCGGTGCCAACCCCCGCGGGCACCACGGCGGTGCCAACCCCTGGGGGCACCACGGCGGTGCCAACCCCCGCGGGCACCACGGCGGTGCCAACCCCTGGGGGCACCACGGCGGTGCCAACCCCTGGGGGCACCACGGCGGTGCCAACCCCTGGGGGCACCACGGCGGTGCCAACCCCTGGGGGCACCACGGCGGTGCCAACCCCTGGGGGCACCACGGCGGTGCCAACTCCCGCGGGCACCACGGCGGTGCCAACCCCTGGGGGCACCACGGCGGTGCCAACTCCCGCGGGCACCACGGCGGTGCCAACCCCCGTGGGCAGTCGTTGGTGCTCAGCGGCATTGGCAGTACGAACCGCGGCTCCATTCTCTGTAAAGTGCACGGTCGCTGAGCACAGAGGCTCAACATCGCAAGCGGCCAGCAATAAACAGCACGAGCGACGGTGCAATGGACGAGAGTGTAACATGGGCTTCTGGAATTGAGCGAGGTTAGTTCGTGGAGGAACTGTGGAAGAGAGGCGATCTGATATATTGCCACACTGGTCCATTGCGGACTTTGCATGAGCGTCACTCACTCCTCCACCACCCTTGTGGAGGACTCGGTCTACCAGGGACTCGGTCGTATCCACACGGTGTTCACAATACACTTACCTACTCACTCACCCACTCACTTACCCACTCACTCACTCACTCACCCACTCACCCACTCACTTACCCACTCACTCACCCACTCACTCACTCACTTACACACTCACTCACCCACTCACTTACCCACTCACTCACCCACTTACTTACCCACTCACTCACCCACTGATATATTGCCACACTGATATATTGCCACACTGGTCCATTGCGGACTTTGCATGAGCGTCACTCACTCCTCCACCACCCTTGTGGAGGACTCGGTCTACCAGGGACTCCGTCGTATCCACACGGTGTTCACAACACACTTACCTACTCACTCACCCACTCACTTACCCACTCACTCACTCAATTACCCACTCACTCACCCACTCACTCACCCACTCACTCACCCACTCACTTACCCACTCACTCACCCACTCACTTACCCACTCACTCACTCACCCACTTACTTACCTACTCACTCACTCACCCACTCACCCACTTACTTACCCACTCACTCGCCCACTCATTCGCTCACTCATTCGCTCACTCACCCACTCACTCACTCACCCACTCACTTACCCACTCACTCACCCACTTACTTACCCACTCACTCACCCACTCATTCACTCACGCACCCGCTCACTTACCCACTCACTCACCCACTCACTTTACCACTCACGCACCATACTGCAGATCACATCAACACACTCATACACTCACTCACTCGCCCCCTCACTCATTCGCCCCCTCACCACACCGCGGACCACACTGCATGTCACAAACACACGTTCACACTCAAGCACACACTCGCATGTAATACGTGAGTTGATATTCAATGTGGAGAGCCGTAAACAATCATCATTGTTACCAATTGAAAGTGTTTAAATGCATGAGCGGTATTGGTGTTTTTTTTCCCCCGTGCAATATTTGTTTCGCTTACCCAAACGACTCCCCACTGCTGCACCTTAGCGTGCCCCGTGCTGTGCTCCGTTTCTGTAAATTTACATTTCACTTTCAATTCTGGAGTTCCTGGGCCAGATCTCCCCTTCTACTCCGGCATTCTCTCACGACCCTTGCTCTCTCTCTCTCCGTCTCACCACTCCTCGTCGCCCCCTCCGTCATCTCCATCGCCCCCAACGTTGTTTGCTCCACTTACAACCAGGCCGGCATTGTTGGCAGATGGCTCTGACTCACAATACGCGTCCAGGATCAATACAATCAGTACCACTTTGTGGGCAAATCGATGGCGGCTTTCCCCGAGGGATTGATACTGGTCCCACGTAATGGGAATGTGGATTTTTCTTTCCCACTGCTGGTTCGGAGCTGCCGATGGAGATGAGCAATGCCTGTCCATGTCATCTTCTACTTAGAGACACTCTGGGGAAGGTTTCGAAAGGGTGAAAGTAGAGACCCCAGCGCGACTGCCCGCTCTCGCCCATGCTGGCAGAACGCCCTAAATTGAAGGGCACGTGGGAGGGCGTCACGTCTAACTTTTCCACGCCGAGCAGACGTCTTGGAAGGAGAGACACGTTGCCGAGACTTGTATTCCCAACCTCGCTGCCTGCCGCTTCCACGTGCTATCGCTTGCAGTCCGCCTCTCTGATGTTCTCCGCCGCACTCTGTCGCCCCCCCACCCCCTCTTCTCTTTAACCCTCCAGTTATCGTTTGATCTCTGCAGCCCTTTTATCTCACTTTGCCTCCTCACGCTACGGCGCCCCGACTCTCTCGCCAGATATTATTCTGCGCTCTGGAGGTACGGGGCCACCCGGGTGTGAAATCCCCCTAAATCGAACACAAGTGCCCGCACGATTGAGGTGGATTTCTTCATCATCATCTTCTTCTTCTTCTTCTCCTTCCCAGGGTATGCGGCGCGTTGCGTGAGATCGGGTCTGCGGGGTTCGTTTTATTTTTTAGTTTTTCAAGTTGTAGCTTCTCTCCTCTCCCCTAAAATATTAAAAAATATATATATATATAAAGCTCTCTCACAATTGACTCTTTATATTCACGGCGGTACAATTTATTTCGCAAGGTGCCTGCATGGGTGCCGAGTAGAAACTCGCGGTGCCAATTTTGCAAGCCGGTGGTAAAATGAAGACGTTCAGAAGACGACATGGTAGGTTGTGATTATTGATATCATCGGTATGACTATTTATAGCGCCCGTTAAACCAGGAAGGTCGCCCTGAGTCTCGTAACTCTTTCTCAGGAGGGTCCTGCCAAGATTTCGCAGTAGGAGGGGGGTGGGTGGGTGGTGGAACGGGGAACGATATCGCTACTCGGTGTAATCCCAGATTGTGTAATGATTCAGCATTGGGATGTTATTAGGCCAACGCCGGCTACGCCCCGTGGTTGATTAGTTGCAGGAGGATGCCGGAGAGAACGCGGAGGAAAGCCTCACAGAACTGAGGGATTAGAACGATTTTACTCCGCGTCGAGAGTATTTTGTCGAGGCTTGTAGATGTGATGATGGGAAGCCAGTGCAGGACAGGGGAGTGATCCGGGAGGGGAGGGGGAAGAGAAGACGCAAGGAGAGATGGTGGGAGACTCTGAGGACAGATTTTGGAGGGTCGCCACCGGGTCTCCTGTGCAGCAGCTGCGGGATCTGGCGGAGTGGGAAAGAGAGTGGTGGTGGTGGTCGAATCCCGCTCACGACCGACACCAAGCGACAATTATTTGCACCGCTCCTGGGCTTCCCCTAGGTTGACTCAGCCTCATATGAGTTAGATGGTGCGTTGCGTAAACATTGACACAAGGGAGACCAAGGCGGTCGGGCGTGGTGCTGGCCACCCACCCCCATCATGTGCCGTAGGTGCTACTCGCTAACAGCGCTTGCCCGAAAAAGTCTGTTGAGACTATAACGGGGGGATCTTTGGTGGTGGTTGTGATGATGGTGGTTGTTGTCGTGGCATCAACGGCTCAGGCCACGATGATGACGTCTCGATCTCGATCTTGAAAGGAAATGAAAACGTCAACGAGTGGAACGTCGCGCCGAGCGAGAAGGAGAGAGAGCGAATACTTCCATTTGGCGGTGTCGCCAGCGTCACTTAGAGCGGGGGGGGGGGGTGGAGTGGGGGTGGAGGATTGACTTCGCACGATCCATATCGCCATGGCAACAGAGATCATCTCTTCTCACTTGCGAATTGGATAACGAGTGTTGAAGCGCACCCCCCCCCCTCTTCCCCCCCCCCCCCGCCGCCACCGCCGCTTTGATTTGGGAGACGCGGAGAGTTGGACTCTGGTGGCAATCTGGACGCCTGCCGACCCGGCGCTTATGGGAGGCAAGGGTTGGTGGATCGCGGAGATGATTTGTGAAACTTCCCCCCCGCTACTCCCCTGGGCTGCGATCCTGTCGGGAGTTTAGGCGGTGCAGCCGAGGGCGTTCGCTCACCCAATCTGTGCGGACCTGTCCGTATTATCCCCTCGTGTGTGCTTTCTTTACTTCTGGATGCACGTCGTCGTCATCGGCCGTGGTCAATCCACTGCTGGATGAAAACCTCTCTTTCGTCGTCATCATCGGCCGTGGTCAATCCACTGCTGGATGAAGACCTCCCCGTGCCGACACCCTGCTCTCACGTTCCTACGACGTCACAATCCACCCGGCATCTGCACGTTAACTGACGTCATCATCGCTCCATCTCCCCCTTGGATGCATCCAGGGTCGGTCGGTGGATCGATAGTTCCCGGGGGCCACGGTTTACGTGCAACAGTCTTGGGGGCGGGAGTGCGGGGGGGGGGGGTGGTGTTCATACTTCACCACACCGGTCAATGAGGGTTCGTGAAGGGAGCCTGGCATGGTGCGCGCGCCTCGATCTAGGAGAGCGCCTCAAGCCTGCAGGGCCCTTGGGCACGCGCGCCACCACTGCGCCGCCGCAGTCGGAAGACGTCGGGTCCGTGGTGGCAACAGTGGCGGCCGCAGTCGGGTTCCGCGGGGAATGCTCTGCTCAGCGATGCACTGCCACTGACCGCCACGGACAGCTGACGCTTGAACAAAGTCCAGACGCCGCGTCCGCCAATGCGCACGCGTCCACGCCTTCTGGCATCGCCTCCGCTTAGCCCCGAACCCGGAGCCGGGCGGGCGCCGCCGGCTCGCAAGCGCCGGGGTCTTCCCCTAACCCCGTGCGCGGCGGTGCAGGGGGTGTACAACCACCAATCCTAGCGACCGGCGAATGGCCCTCCCGGTGGCTAATGCGCAAAGAAAGTCAACGCCACCGCCACTGGCTCATAAACCGCGCGCTGTCTCCACGTCGCGCCACAGCGGCAGTCCCCCTCGGTGAAACACCGCGGGCTATAAATACACAGCAGCTGCCGGGACACAGAGGCTTGCCCATCCACCACGGACAGCAGCCACAGGAACCGCCTCCCCGGGTCACGCGCCTGCAATGGATGGGGGAGCCGCTGTGGAACGCGGAACAGAGGGCACGGCCCGCACGCAGGACACGAGCAGCAGCAGCAGCAGCTGCAGCAGAGACCCACCAGAGGGACAGTTGGGAAGACGCAAACATCCTCCCGAATAAGGCCCCTCTCATCCCTCTACCATCATCACCAGCATTGGGCTGCCACACATCGTGTCAGCACTGGCCAAGATAGCTGCTGTCACCTCCACAAATTAAAATACATATAATCTCTCAAATGTGACTACCTCGCGCAGCGCAATAAAGAGTGGAAGGCATCGTGCTTTCTTCGTCTCTGTCAGAGTCTATGGGTCTCTGTGAGAGTCTATGGGTCTCTGGGAGAGTCTATGGGTCTCTGGGAGAGCCTATGGATCTCTGTGAGAGTATATGTGTCTCTGTGAGGGTCTATGGGTCTCTCTGAGAGTCTATGGGTCTCTGGGAGAGTCTATGGGTCTCTGTGAGATTATACTGGGCCCATAAGGCAGCAGCTGTGTTCACAGTTCCTATCCATGTTGGTGGCATTAGCGGAGTACAGGAAAGGAAAGCTTCACTGAGTCTCAAGATTATATTTTAGGAGGGTCCTGGATTTGATTGTTTGGCCAGTTCCATTCATGGGTATTTTGCATTTGAGCGGGATCTGGAGCATCCAGAGAAAGCGCACGCATGCAAGAGGATCACACTCAACGTTTCACACGGATGGGTTCACGAACACACCTTTTTTGTGCTGAGCGGTAGCAACATTTGTGGTCACTTCGAATCACCAAAAAACCAGAGTGGTCGTGAATTGTCGCCTAACATTTACAATCTTTCTCTTCTGCAGTCACGAAACACAGCGGCGCTTTAATTGCTTTCTTTGAAGCAACAACAAACGCCGTAAATGCTCGCGCGGCAAATGTGTTTACTGAGCGCAGCATTACGATGCGAGTCACCAACGCTGATTATGTAACGCGACGTGCTCGCTCAATCAACTAATCCGCCCCTCCCCCCACCGTGGAAATTCATTCCGCGGCAGCTTTTAAAATCTCGTTACGCTTTGATGATTGTGTTGGGCCGCGCGTGCCTTGACAATGCCCCCCCCCCCCACACCACACCGGGGGGGGGTGTCAACGATCGAGCGTTTGTGAGGGATCCCTCGGTGGCGATTGGTAGGGGTCTGGCCACGCTTGGCTGTCGTAACCGAGCCGACAAAGCGCCCAGGGGTATCTGCACCATTGCGGAGGACGCGTTGACTTCTCGGCCGCACCGAGAGATGTTTGTTCATGAGTTTGTGAGCGATAGCGCAGTGCTGACAGTCGCGCCTCGGAGCAAGAAGTTTCCCGGGTTCGATCCCCACTACCCAAGCTTTTCTTTGCGTGGAGTTTGAATGCTCCTTCCCCCCGCTGTTTTGCGTGGGATTCCTTCATTCAGAAGTGGATCGATCAACGGCTGACGGTGATCGTTGCAGGTATGAGCCAACATTGGCATAATTTTGCCCGTCAATTGTGGACAAATACTTCGCGTGCAGAAGAAAAAAACAACCCCCTCCAAAAACTCCTGGACGAACAAACAACAGAACAACAGAACAGCCACTCAACTCGCTCTCTCTCTCTCGCTCTCTCTCTCTCTCGCTCTCTCACTCTGGGTTGGCCTCAAAGAGCTCCGAGAGTGCGGGCGACCCACGCTGCCCGACGCGCGCGAAGCCGACGATCGCACAAGAGAAGGAGAGCCGCGTTTCCCCCTCCAACATCCGCCGGTGCGCGCTCGATAACGATCCGAGGCACCTTGTCCCCCGAGGTCCACGGCATTTGCCTGCCAGCCGAAGAGAAACGCCAAATTAGTTCGTCGGCTCAAACCAACTCTGGGGGGCCCTCTCGCCCGCTGCTTAGCAGCCGCGTTTTTGCCGATGGCCTGGGGAGCATTCTGGGGTGGGAGGAGGGTCCCGGCCGTGGGCCTGAACGCAAGACGACGAATTGGGTTTAATTGGGGCAGCAGGATGACGAAGTGGTCACGCTGAGTGTCTCGCAGCAAAAAGGCCTGGGTTCGACTCTCCACTCTGGCGACTTTCAGTTTTGGATCTCGTAGATTCTCTGTACCCCTCTCCCGCGTGGGGTTCCGTCGGATTCTTCGGCGTCCTCCCATAGCACAACACTGTCACCAATATTGGCCAAACATCCCAGCGGTGAAACATTACCCGTGTAGCGACTCCGACGACACAGTAATGAGAAGAGCCACTTTTATTTAAAGACTTCCACAATACGGGACCCTACTCAAGACTTTTACACAATAAGGGACCCCAGGGCTTCGTCCGTGTCTTCCCGCTTGTATCTCCCTCCGAGCGTCCCCCACTCCTCGTGCTCTCCCCTTATACCTCCCTCAGCCCCCTTTCACGTCCTAGTTTCTACCTCTAGCCAATCCCTGTCCATTCCCTTTAACGGATCCATTTTGTTTTCTCGTTCAACCCCCTTATTAAATCTTGACTTAAAGCTTTCGTGACTGCAGGTATTCATATTCTTTGGGTCTTTCGGTAAAAATAAAATAAGAAAACTACGACGTTTCGATCGCAACACAAGCGGTCGTTACTCACCCACCCACCCACTCACCCACCCACTCATCCACTCACCAACCCACCCACTCACCCACTCACCAACCCACCCACTCACCCACCCACTCACCAATCCACCCAACCACCCACTCACCCACCCACCCACCCACCGATCCACTCACCAACACACCCACCCACTCAACCACCTACCCACCCACCTACTCACCCACCCACTCACCAACCCACCCACTCATCAAACCACCCACCCACTCATCAACCCACCCACCCACTCACCAACCCACCCACTCATCAACCCACCCACCCACTCACCAACCCACCCACTCATCAACCCACCCACCCACTCACCAGCCCACCCACTCACCAACCCACCCACTCACCCACCCACCTACTCACCCACCCACCCACTCATCAGCCCACCCACTCACCCACCCACTCACCCATCCACCCACTCACCAACCCACCCCCACCGTCCCCCGCACGTTGCTGATCTGCAGCTCATGGCCCACCATCGATCGTTCCCGGCCAAACAATGGGGGTGGGGGGGAAGGGGGGGAGAGCCGCTGAGCGAGCTTCATAAATAAGTCGCTCTCACCTTCACGCAGACTTTCAAGACCCATCTGCAAAAAAAAAATAACAATATCACTCGCGAGAGTTAAAGCCGTTTTGTGGTCCGCGTCGAGGCACAATGCGCTAATCTGACAATTACTCACGGATGATAATGACCGTCCCGCCTCTCCTCTCTGCACACTGCCTTGCGAGTGCCGCTCTACTCGCAATCTCGAGCAGCCAGTGCCCAACTCAGCGGACTCGACCCATCAACAAACGTTATTTTTAAACTTTCAAACGATGGGGGGCGTCATCGTGGTCAATGCCGCTGATGCCCCCCCCCACTCGACTCCTCCTCGCCCCCCCCATGCGACACCCACGCTCCCTACCCACCCACCACCACCACACTGCGGATCAACATCCACACTGCTGCGTTCACTCACCACACACTGCAGGTCACCTCGCTTCACGTTTTGCTCCTTTCTTCCCACTGCTCCACTCTGGAATTCCCTTCTCCTCCTCTTCCTCCTCCTCCTCCCATCACCATCATGATGTTTGTCTATTCCCAACCCCAAGCTCTTACAACAACAATCGCCTGACTCTATTCAAGCGGACGCGTAACACCCTCAACTATTACAGTTTTGACGTTAGTGCTGTTTGTTGCTGGCCATTTGGCGTTTTTGGCCCTTTAGGACCTGTGGTCACTGATGGAATATAAAAAAAACCCAAGTCTAATAATCCATTAGCGCAGTAAACCTGGCCCCTGTCATATCCTTTGGTGATATTCGTCATTGTCACAGAAGCGGACATCTGTGACAAAGAGCTTCATAGCTCATCGGATTCCTCCGTTATCAAATACATATTTTGATTCACAAACGTGGGATTCCCACCACTGCCAAAGGGCTGCCAATAGAGATAACTCTAGATCGAGATAAGTGTTTCCCAACATTAATTTAAAGGGATTTCACGTTGAATAAACCTTGTAAGCAAACGACTCTCGGGTTTTCTTCTAACGTTCAGATTATTGTTGTCCCAATGCAAGAGAAAGTTGACCACGTGGGCTGTGTGTTGACCGAGCCACGCGCACCTCTCATCTCTCTCTCTCTCTCTGCGGAGTTCATGGAAAATCCATGCGCACATAATCCCCGGCACTCGACGGCTGCGTCTCTGTGTGATCCACAAACCCCGCGTCGAAGTCTCTGGATGGGCAAGTGTCCCATTGGCAACAGACGCTTTAGATTGAATTTTCACTAAATATTTTTTCTTCTCTCCCAGGCCCCCCGACAGCATTTTCCAGACGTCCGCCTCGAACTGCCTCGCTCGCACCGCCCTCCGCGGACGTCAGCACCTCGAAATATTTTCTGGAGATCAGCCTCGGACAGCTCCGGCTGCAAATAGACCCCAGCGATGAAGGAATGTAAATCCGCGTCTTGTGTCCCCGAGACGTTGCGAGGGCAGATCCAGGCGAGGTGATCACGAGCGCCGCTTGAAGTCGCCCCTCGCGCCGACGGCGAGAGGCGACGCGCGTCCTTTCAGGGGGAGCTCTCGACAAAGGCGCTCCCCAGAGCTCTTGCATTGGAGCCCTTTGATTTCTTGTTTCGATTTCTTGTTTTCTCCCGGCCTTCCTCGACTCCTCTGCTCACTGCTTCCCGTTAATTCCATTAACCCACCCCCCTCGTCTCCCCTCCCTCCAAAATGGCTCTTCCGTCTCGCCCATAATTTGCATCCCAATTATTGCCGGACCTTTTTGTTGTTGTTGTCCGATTGAGTTGTCCACCGCGCCAATCTCATTCGACTGCTCTCCGCGTTCCTTCTCATCGGCTGTGCTGCTCGGCACGTCACGGTTTCGGGTGACAGCCAATCAGTAGGAAGGGGTCACCCGCATGTGGACCGACAAGCTAATTAGACCTGCTGGGTGTATTATTGTTGTTAGTAATTGACAGAGTTCGCCTCTCCGCATCGCTGCACGTGCTCGTGTTTTAGTGCCTCGGACACACTGAGAGATCCCTGAGAGGGCGGGCCGATAACCGCATTTGAGGGACCGTAGATTTGTGGTTTAACCTTCTGCGGAAGGACGGGGAAAAATATCGCGGTTTTTCTTCTTCTTCTCTCTCTCTGCGGGGAGAGCACCGCCACTCTCACCTCGGGGTGAATTACCGCGCCCAGAGCGTCCCTCGATCCCTCGGCGCACGAATCCCGCACCAAGCGCCGTGAACGCGCCGTGCCGAGCCCCCTCTGAGTCGACGCGCCGCGCCGAGCCCTCTTTGAGTGACACCGCGGGGCTGAGACGGCGTCCGTGATGAGCGCGGCCTCCGACGGAGTCGTTGGGCCGAGCCGACGAAGGCGAGCAACGACGCCTGGTCGCCTCTGTCTCCCCACTTCTGAACTTGATAAAATATCACGTGAAAAAAAGAAAGCGGGCACAGTGTTTGATGATCCAGAACTTAACTCCATGATCACTCGCTCACATGCGGGACGTCCCCTCTCTATCATTCTCCCATCGCTATTGCCATGGTTACTGGTCCTGTGAACTCATTGATTCCTCCACCCATGATGAGGACTCGGTCTGCCAGACGGACTCTTTCATCTCAACCACACCGCGTTCAGCCACCCCCACCACCACCACCATCCCACCGCAGGTCACCTCACTTATCTTTCTGATTCTTCCCTCGCGCTGCTTGACTTCCGAATTCCCTCCTACCACCGTCGTCTCCTTCCCCAAGCTCTTAAAATAAATAACCTTGCTCAATTTCTATAAACAGTGTAACTTTTATCCAGTGCAACTGTGAGAGTGCTGTTTATTGCTGGCCGCTTGTCGTATTGGACCTTTGGACCTGTGCTCAGCAACTGTGTCAAACGTAAGACTCGATTTAATGAGCGTGCTGCATTGGATTGTTTGTCCAATCCCATTCATTATGAGCATTGCATATGGGTGGATGGGTGAGTGAGTGAGTGGTTGGATGAGTAGGGAGGCACCACTCTCCCCGCACCACTCTCCTTTCATCACTCTCCTTTCATCACTTTCCCTGCTCCACTCTCCCTGATCCACTCTCCCTGCTCCACTCTTCATGCTCCACTCTCTCTCTGCTCCACTCTCCCTCCTCCACTCTCCCTGCTCCACTCTCCCTCCTCCACTCTCCCTGCTCCACTCTCCCTGATCCACTCTCCCTCCTCCACTCTCCCTCCTCCACTCTCTCTCCTCCACTCTCTCTCCTCCACTCTCCCTCCTCCACTCTCCTTCCTCCACTCTCTCTGCTCCACTCTCTCTCCTCCACTCTCTCTCCTCCACTCTTCCTCCTCCACTCTCTCTCCTCCACTCTCTCTCCTCCACTCTCTCTCCTCCACTCTCTCTCCTCCACTCTCCCTCCTCCACTCTCCCTCCTCCACTCTCTCTCCTCCACTCTCTCTCCTCCACTCTCCCTGCACCGCTCTCCGTGCTCTTGCCCTTTGCCGGATACGTCGAGACAATTAGATGGCAATTAAGCACTTTTATTTATTTAAATAGAAGGATTCCAAACGTGACTCATGGGAACTGTGATGCGGCGAGTTAATTACAAGCCACGCGGCGCTCTGTGCTTGCAATGAGCAACGCGGGCACGCGCGCGCGCGCTCTCCCAAACACGCGCGCACATTCATACAATGACAAAGGTCCCCTGCGTAGCCTTTCACAGACTCTCGGAGCAAGTTGCTGTGAGCGGGATTCTTATTGAGGCGAGCTGAGAGCTCGAGAGGGTGGCTGTGGCGAGCACCCTGCCCGACCGCATGTGTTTCCTCCTACCCCCAGGTACTGATTTAAGCTAAAACGCTATTTTTTTTGTATTTGCATTACCATTGAGCTGTAGAGCTCTGTTTCAGCTGCGACCTGGCTATCACAAATGATAATAGCTCGGCGAAGCGGCTCTATCGTCACGTGGACATTTACAGCAGCTGACAAACGATCCAAACGCGTGACGTTGTTTCGAAATGTGGAGCGGTGAAAACCGGAGGACCCGGAGAAAAAGCCACGCGACCATCGGGAGAGAGAGAGAGAGGCACGCAAACTCCGAATATACAGCAGGCGTCAGGGGCGAGCTCGAACCCGCGACCTCCTGTATATCCGGCGAGGTAGGTAACATCTCGCCACCACGGCTGAGTTACCCTAGACTCAGGTACTCACTTCACCACCTGTCCATGGTTTTCTCAGTCTCCTCGTCCTGTTGTTGAGGAGGCGGCTGCTGTACCGGGAATCACGAGGACGTGAGAAGCCTCGGGTTGCGTCAGTTTGTCCAAACAATGGCAATCACAAATCCACCCACCCGCCGCCCTCGAATAGAGAGAGAACGCGTCCAACACGCGGCTTTGCCCTCGTCTGCCACTGCCAGAATTGCGTCTCGACTTCTCCGCGTGCAACGCGTCCCAGGGAGTGGCACGAAGTCGAACCCGGCGCTTCCACCTCGGCGCTGTGAGTCTGCGTCTTGGCAGTGGTGCGCTGACCACCAATAACAAGGGACGCTCAGCACAGTGCCCGATAACCCCGGGGCCCTAGAAGTAAACCCGAGACATATACTTAGCTCTTTCGGTAAAGTCACGTCGAAGGGAAACAATAAAATAATAAAATATATAAAACAATAAAAATTCTCACGACGTTTCGACCATAACACCAACGGACATCATCAGGTGTGAAAAACCCAACGGCAAGAAACAATTGAAAGAAGTGTCGGCACGCATAAATTTATTTATTTAAAAACGGTGTTTGTATTTATTAAAAAACGTTAGCGCCACGGGCAGCGATTTGGCAGTTCATTTAGAAGGACGAGTCCATCTATGTTCTGAAAAGAGGAGGGGGGAGACGAAAAATTAATGTATGCTGTCTGAAAGCCACCGTAAGCGTGAACAATCAATTAAGACCTGAAATGGTTTATCAAATCCTTCCAATGATTGCTAAGCCAGAATCCATCTTCTCGGTTGAAATTGTCTCTGTGCTTGTATATGTGGATAGCCTCATGAACGAATCTCTCATGGTAGCCAGATGGCTTACAAAGAACCTCTGTTTGTGTTATGGTCGAAACGTCGTGAGAATTGTATTGTTTTATATATATTTTATTATTTGATTGTTTCCCTTCAACGTGACTTTACCGAAAGAGCTAAGAATATGAATTACTGCAGTCACGAAAGCTTTAAATCAAAATTTAAACCCGAGACGTTCGTGGGTGACCTGTCGCACCCTGGACATTCTTCATAGCAGAGAGAACAATTCTGGGAAGATGGGCCATTGCACCAAAATGTAATGTATTTTATATATATATTTGGATCTTTCAGGGCAACATTGTCACCGAGGAGAGTGTGAAGTCTGCGCTGTCTGACACTGAAGCGCAGCGAGCAGGGCCGCAACGCACGTCACTGGGACCACGTTGACACCTGCAGAGTGAGGGGTGCACACCCACCCACACGCCCATACACCCACACGCACACCCACCCTCCCACACGCACACCCACCCACACGCACACCCACCCACATGCACACCCACCCACCCACACGCACACCCACCCACACGCACACCCACTCACACGCACACCCACGCACACCAACCCACACGCACACCAACCCACCCACACGCACACCAACCCACCCTCCCACACGCACACCCACCCACACGCACACCCACCCACACCAACCCACCCACACGCACACCCACCCACACGCACACACACCCACACGCACACCCACCCACCCGCACACCCACCCACACACACATCCACACGCATACACGCACACCCACCCACCCGCACACTGCCCCACACGAACACCAACCCACACGCACACCAACCCACCCACACGCACACCAACCCACCCGCACACCCACACGCATACACGCACACCCACCCACACGCACACCCACCCACACGCACGACCCACCCACCCCCCGGCACACTCCCACACTCTCGCAAACACAACGCCGCCTCTGAACCGCGGAGCCGTCGGCCGTGCGAGAGAACTCGCAAGGCGGCTCCCGCTTGGCCCTGCGCTGGCAGGCAGCCGTGGGCGGGTGGTCCGGGCGGTGAGTGGCGAGGACACGGAGCTGACAGACAGCGAATCCGTCACGGAGCGCGGTTCCAGAATGTAGCAATGCGGTGCTGCTGGGCGGTTGTGGACGGATGTTCCTGGCGTTAGGGAACATCCAAATGTGGCAGGATGGTGCTGTGGTGAACACCCGCGCCTCACAGCAGCAAGGGCGGAGGTTCGATTCACGACTCGGGAGCCTTTCTGTGTATGGTGGGCGAGTGTGTGTGTGGAGTGTGTGTGTGTGGAGTGTGTGTGTGTGTGGAGTGTGTGTGTGTGGAGTGTGTGTGTGGAGTGTGTGTGGAGTATGTGGAGTGTGTGGAGTATGTGGAGTGTGTGGAGTATGTGGAGTGTGTGGAGTGTGTGTGTGGGGAGTGTGTGTGTGGAGTGTGTGTGTGTGTGGAGTGTGTGTGTGTGTGGAGTGTGTGTGTGTGTGGAGTGTGTGTGGAGTGTGTGTGTGGAGTGTGTGTGTGGAGTGTGTGTGTGGGTAGTGTGTGTGTGGGTAGTGTGTGTGTGGAGTGTGTGTGTGGAGTGTGTGTGTGGAGTGTGTGTGTGGAGTGTGTGTGTGGAGTGTGTGTGTGGAGTGTGTGTGTGGAGTGTGTGTGTGGAGTGTGTGTGTGGAGTGTGTGTGTGGAGTGTGTGTGTGGAGTATGTGTGTGGAGTGTGTGTGTGTAATGTGTGTGGAGTGTGTGTGTGTATAGTGTGTGTGTAGTGTGTGTGTGGAGTATGTGTGTAGTGTGGAGTGTGTGTGGAGTGTGTGTGGAGTGTGTGTGTGTGGAGTGTGTGTATGTGTGTGTGTGGTGTGTGGAGTGTGTGTGTGTGGAGTGTGTGTGGAGTGTGTGTGGCAAGGATTATTCAACATCGCCTTGCCAGGCACGCTGAGGAGAGGCTTGCGGAGCCCCAATGCGGTTTCAGGAAAGGGCGGTCCTGCACAGATGCCATATTTTCTGTCCGTCTGCTACAGCAGAGGTGTAGGGAATTCCAACAAGACCTACATCTCTGCTTTATTGACCTGGTCAAGGCCTATGATACCATCAGTAGGCCTGGGCTCTGGGTTGTTCTTCGTGCTTTTGGAGTACCTGACCCTCTGCTCACGATCATTAAGGACCTTCATAATGGTGAGCGGGCCCGGGTAAAACTGCGTGGCCGGGAGTCAGAGCCATTCCCTGTACACCTTGGGGTGCGACAGGGATGTCCTCTGGCTCCCACATTATTTAACATCTATTTTGACCACGTAGTTCGTGAAGCCTTCAATAGCTGTACCGGGGGAATCTCCATATGGTACAGATATAATGGGAGGCTGATCGATGCCCGGGTGCGGTCAAGGGATGGCTCGCTATTGCTCAACCACGTTATGTATGCTGCTGATTTGGTAATAGCTGCTCATTCAGAGGAGGAGTTGGAGACGCTGCTGCTGAGACTGGAGCGTGCCACTAAGAGGTGGGGCCTTACCATCAGCCCCACCAAAACTAAGCACCTGCCTGGGTATTTTGTACCATCGGACACTCCACCCCTACAACTCCCAATCGGTGATGGGGCAGTTGTGGAGAGAGTGGAGAGTTTCCCATACCTGGGCAGTGTGCTTATGACTGGCTCCAGTTTAACAGCAGAGGTCTCATTCCGAATCAGTCGAGCGGCAATATCTTTTCATCGGTTGCGTAACGCTGTGTGGAAGCTACCTGTTCTGTCGCTCCGCACTAAGCTTCAGGTCTTCTCGGCCACGGTCATTCCCTCCCTTCTCTACGCTTGCGAAACGTGGACCCCCCTAATGGAACAACTTCGCCGGTTAGAAACATTTAGGCTGGCCTTCCTACGATCCATCCTGGGTTTAACCAGACTGGATTGTGTGAGGAGCTCATAAATCCTTGAAAGATCTGGGCAAGGTCCCATCGGTGAGCTCCTCCGGCGGGCCAGGCTGTGATGGTTGGGTCATGTAGCCCGCATGCCCAGCCACCGCATGCCGAAACAGCTTTAGTTCGGCCGGATCGAGGGGGAAAACGGGCGCGGCACGGGCTAGAGAAGAGATGGAGTGATGTGGTACAGGAGGACGTGGAGCTGAGTGGACTTGCCGATGACTGGTACCAGCGGTCTCAAGATCGGCCTCTGTGGAGGAGGCTCGTGAAGGACGCTACTGGGCAGTTGGAGGTAGTCGCCCTCCAACAACAACGGAGGGCAGAGGAGCGACGCTCACAACAACGAACGGAGCGCCGGGTGGCTGAAGCACAGCGGGTTGGCACAGTAGGGGGCACAGGTGGTGCATCAGCCAGTCATCTCAGTCAGTCGACCCGTGGCACCTGGGTCTGCCCCGTGACCTCCTGCCAGCGGGCGTTCGACACTTCACGTGGCCTCAGGGTGCACATATCCTGGCACAAGCGTCGTGGTGACGTCACCGCCACTTAGTGGTGAATGGCGGTTGTTGTTGTGTGGAGTATTTGTGTGGTGTGTGTGTGTGGAGTGTGTGTATGTGGAGTGTGTGTGTGGAGTGTGTGTATGTGGAGTGTGTGTGTGTGGAGTGTGTGTGGAGTATGTGGAGTGTGTGAGTGTGTGTGTGTGTGGAGTGTGTGTGTGGAGTGTGTGTGTGGAGTGTGTCTGTGGAGTGTGTGTGTGTGGAGTGTGTGTGGAGTGTGTGTGTGTGGAGTGTGTGTGGAGTGTGTGGAGTGTATGTGGAGTGTGTGTCTGTGGAGTGTGTGTCTGTGGAGTGTGTGTATGTGGAGTGTGTGTGTGTGGAGTATGTGGAGTGTGTGAAGTGTGTGTGTGTGGAGTGTGTGTGTGTGTGTGGAGTGTGTGTGTGGAGTGTGTCTGTGGAGTGTGTGTGTGTGTGGAGTGTGGAGTGTGTGTGGAGTGTGTGTGTGTGGATTGTGTGTGTGTGGAGTGTGTGTGTGTGGAGTGTGTGTGTGTGGAGTGTGTGTGGAGTGTGTGGAGTGTATGTGGAGTGTGTGTGGAGTGTGTCTGTGGAGTGTGTGTCTGTGGAATGTGTGTGGAGTGTGTGTCTGTGGAGTGTGTGTGTGTGTGGAGTGTGTGTGGAGTGTGTGTGGAGTGTGTGTGTGTGTGGAGTGTGTGTGTGTGGAATGTGTGTGTGTGTGTGGAGTGTGTGTGGAGCGTGTTTGGAATGTGTGGAGTGTGTGTGTGTGGAGTGTGTTTGGAGTGTGTGGAGTGTGTGTGTGTGGAGTGTGTGTGGAGTGTGTGGAGTGTGTTTGTGTGGAGTGTGTGGAGTGTGTGTGTGGAGTGTGTGTGTGTGTGGAGTGTGTGTGTGCGGAGTTTGTATGTGTGGAGTGTGTGCGTGTGGAGTTTGTGTGGAGTGTGTGTGTGGAGAGTGTGTGGGTGTGGAGTGTGTGTGTGTGTGGAGTGTGTTTGGAGTGTGTGGAGTGTGTGTGTGTGTGCAGTGTGTGTGGAGTGTGTGGGGTCTGTTTGTGTGGAGTGTGTGGAGTGTGTGTATGGAGTGTGTGTGTGGAGTGTGTGTGTGCGGAGTTTGTATTTGTGGAGTGTGTGCGTGTGGAGTGTGTGTGGAGTGTGTGTGTGTGTGGAGAGTGTGTGGGTGTGGAGTGTGTATGGAGTGTGTATGTGGAATGTGTGTGTGGAGTGTGTGTATGTGGAGTGTGTTTGTGTGGTGTGTGTGTGGAGTCTGTGTGTGGAGTGTGTGTGTGTGGAGTGTGTGTATGTGGAGTGTGTGTGTGTGGAGTGTGTGTGTGGAGTCTGTGTGTGTGTGGAGTGTGTGTGTGTGGAGTGTGTGTGTGTAGAGTGTGTGTGTGTGGAGTGTGTGTGGAGTGTGTGTGTGTGGAGTGTTTGTGTGTGTGGGTGTGTGTGGAGTGTTTGGGTGTGGAGTGTGTGTGTGTGGAGTCTGTGTGTGGAGTGTGTGTCTGTGGTGTGTGTCGAGTGTGTGTAGAGTGTGTGTCTGTGGTGTGTGTGTGGAGTGTGTGCGGAGTGTGTGGAGTGTGTGTGTGTAGTGTGTGTGTGTGGAGTGTGTGTGTGTGGAGTGTGTGTGGAGTGTGTGTGAAGTGTGTGTGTGGAGTGTGTGTGTGTGTGGAGTGTGTGTATGTGGAGTGTGTGTGTGGAGTGTGTGTGTGTGGAGTGTGTGTGTGTGGAGTGTGTGTGTGTGTGGAGTCTGTGTGTGGAGTGTGTGTGTGTGGAGTGCGTGTCTGTGGTGTGTGTGTGGAGTGTGTGTGAAGTGTGTGTGTGGAGTGTGTGTGTGTGTGGAGTGTGTGTATGTGGAGTGTGTGTGTGGAGTGTGTGTGTGTGGAGTGTGTGTGTGTGGAGTGTGTGTGTGTGTGGAGTCTGTGTGTGGAGTGTGTGTGTGGAGTGTTTGTGTGTGCAGTGTGTGTGTGTGGAGTGTGTGTATGTGTATGTGGAGTCTGTGTGTGGAGTGTGTGGAGTGTGCGGAGTGTGTGTGGAGTTTGTGTGTGTGGAGTGTGTGTGTGTGGAGTGTGTGTGTGTGGAGTGTGTGGGTGGAGTCTGTGTGTGGAGTGTGTGTGTGGAGTGTGTGTCTGTGGTGTGTGTGTGTGTGTGTGGAGTATGTGTGAAGTGTGTGTGTGGAGTGTGTGTCTGTGGTGTGTGTGGAGTGTGTGTGGAGTGTGTGCGGAGTGTGTGGAGTGTGTGTGTGGAGTGTGTGTGGCGTGTGTGTCTGTGGCATGTGTGGAGTGTGTGTCTGTGGTGTGTGTGTGTGGAGTCTGTGTGTGGAGTGTGCGTGTGTGGAGTGTGTATGTGGAGTGTGTGTGTGTAGAGTGTGTGTGTGTGGAGTGTGTGTGGAGTGTGTGTGTGTGGAGTGTTTGTGTGTGTGGGTGTGTGTGGAGTGTTTGGGTGTGGAGTGTGTGTGTGTGGAGTCTGTGTGTGGAGTGTGTGTCTGTGGTGTGTGTCGAGTGTGTGTAGAGTGTGTGTCTGTGGTGTGTGTGTGGAGTGTGTGCGGAGTGTGTGGAGTGTGTGTGTGTGTAGTGTGTGTGTGTGGAGTGTGTGTGTGTGGAGTGTGTGTGGAGTGTGTGTGTGTGTGTGGAGTCTGTGTGTGGAGTGTGTGTGTGTGGAGTGCGTGTCTGTGGTGTGTGTGTGGAGTGTGTGTGAAGTGTGTGTGTGGAGTGTGTGTGTGTGTGGAGTGTGTGTATGTGGAGTGTGTGTGTGGAGTGTGTGTGTGTGGAGTGTGTGTGTGTGTGGAGTGTGTGTGTGTGTGGAGTCTGTGTGTGGAGTATGTGTGTGGAGTGTTTGTGTGTGCAGTGTGTGTGTGTGGAGTGTGTGTATGTGTATGTGGAGTCTGTGTGTGGAGTGTGTGGAGTGTGCGGAGTGTGTGTGGAGTTTGTGTGTGTGGAGTGTGTGTGTGTGGAGTGTGTGTGTGTGGAGTGTGTGGGTGGAGTCTGTGTGTGGAGTGTGTGTGTGGAGTGTGTGTCTGTGGTGTGTGTGTGTGTGTGTGGAGTATGTGTGAAGTGTGTGTGTGGAGTGTGTGTCTGTGGTGTGTGTGGAGTGTGTGCGGAGTGTGTGGAGTGTGTGTGTGGAGTGTGTGTGGCGTGTGTGTCTGTGGCATGTGTGGAGTGTGTGTGGAGTGTGTGTCTGTGGTGTGTGTGTGTGGAGTCTCTGTGTGGAGTGTGCGTGTGTGGAGTGTGTGTATGTGGAGTGTGTGTGTGTGGCGTGTGTGTGTGGAGTCTGTGTTTGTGGAGTGTGTGTGTGTGGAGTGTGTGTGTGTAGAGTGTGTGTGTGTGGAGTGTGTGTGGAGTGTGTGTGTGTGTGGAGTGTTTGTGTGTGTGTGTGGGTGTGTGTGGAGTGTTTGTGTGTGGAGTGTGTGTGTGTGTGGAGTCTGTGTGTGGAGTGTGTGTCTGTGGTGTGTGTGGAGTGTGTGTAGAGTGTGTGTCTGTGGTGTGTGTGTGGAGTGTGCGGAGTGTGTGGTGTGTGTGTAGTGTGTGTGTGTGGAGTGTGTGTGTGTGGAGTGTGTGTGTGTGTGTGGAGTGTGTGTGCAAAACAACCCCCTACCTCCTCGCGGTGCCGGACGGGCAACTCTGTCGTGGACAGCGCTGTGGGGGGAGTTCCAATTTTGATTGGCTCCTCCCCTCATGGCATATGTGTCCACCACAGGGGCTAAACGGGGGCTCTGGACGGGTGCGAGGGGCTGGTAACCCCTCCACCTTCAATTAATTACCACAAAACCACGAATTAAACTGAAATATGTAACAACTAAGCTTGTGCCGGAGGCCCCGGGGGGCCAGGCGTCTATGACGTCTCCTGGCCAAACCCCAATTGGCGGAGCCAGGAGATTGAATACCTACCCTCGGGGCTACTCCAGAAACAACGAAAAGCCACTACGGGTGGCCACGTGGAATGTTCGAACGCTCACTGCAGAGGAGAGGCTGCCACTCCTCTGTCGGGAGCTGGACCGGTACCGCCTGGATCTATGCGGCATTCAGGAGGTCCGGTGGACCGGCTCTGGCTCCTGCCACCATGAGGGGTGGACAGTCCTCTACTCGGGGCAGCAGACTGCCAAACAACAGGGTGTGGGTCTTCTTTTGAACAAAAGAATGAAGGGGGCGTGGGAGCGTGGCGGTGAGGTGTGGGAAGCTGTAAGCCCCAGGCTACTTTGGGCTCGCCTTCCCATCAACCGGAGGCGAGGAATGGTGGTCGTGGTTACTTATGCCCCCACCGAAGATGAACATCCGTGGAGGGATGCAGGCAAAGCCGATGAGTCAGATGCCTTCTATGACCTCCTGTCACAGGTGCTGGCTAAAGTGGCCCCTCGGGATAGAGTCATCATGTTGGGTGACTTCAATGCCCGAGTTGGTCATGATACCGGCACCTGGTCTGGAGTGATTGGAGGGCATGGGCCAGATCAGCTCAATAACAACGGTAGGAGGCTGCTAGATTTTTGTGCAGCCCATGGGCTTGTAATTACCAACACGCTGTTCCGGCATCGGCGCATCCACACAACATCATGGATGCATGCCGGGTCCAAGCAAGAACATCTGCTGGACTACATAGTGACGGACCAGCGAATGCGAGCTCATGTCCTTGACACCAGGACCTACCGTGGAGCTGATCTGCCCTCTGACCATCGACTAGTCATCTGTAAGATGCGCCTGCCATTCTTCCACTCCGGTGGTGGGTGTACACCCAGGACCCCATTCCAACCTAAAGTGGCCTGGTCTCAGTTATCTGATGAAAGTTGCAAGCGAGAATTTCATCATCGCTTGCGGCTGGGATTGGCATCGTCCCCGACTCCTCCTGATGTCGAGGGTAAATGGGCGAGGTTTAGGACTGTGACTCATGCAGCTGCAATGGCTGCTTTGGGTACGCGGTCCTCCCCAGACACCCTGGATGACAGAGGAGTTGTTCAGGATGGTTGAGAAAAAGCGACAGGCCCACTGTCATCGGCTACAGAATCCCACGTCAGAGAATGAGGAGGCTTACCGCAGCCTTCGCTCGGAGGTTCGGAGAGCTGTGAGGCGCTGCAAGGATGGGTGGTGGTCGCGGGTTGCTGAGGAGATGGAGTCTGCCTCAGTGGCCCGTGATCACAAATCTCTATTTAACTCCATCAAAAAAGTAACCTGCAGCGCCACACCTATTACCATCATTAGGGGAAAAAACGGTGATCCAATTTCCGACCCCCAGGAACAGGTTCGCAGATTTGCTGAGCATTTCTGTGAGGTCCTGGGGGAGGGAAAATCCCTCAGACAGGAAAACATCGTGGCACAAAGTGAGGATGACCCTGCTGAGGCTGCGGTGCCTCAAATATTGGATGAAGTCACCCCCTGTGAGTGGCTGGCTGAGGTGCCATCTGCTGAGGAAGTATTGAAGGCGATCCGGAGTCTGAGACCAGAAAAGGCAGCGGGCAGAGATGATCTCCCAAGCGAAATGCTGAGGGAGGGTGGTGTTTGTGCACAGACTGCCCTATCTGACATCATAACAACAGTCTGGACCACTGGACGGGTTCCGCAGGATTGGAAGGATGCCCTGGTGGTCCCCCTTTTTAAGAAGGGGGACCGCACAGACTGTAACAACTACAGGGGCATCTCACTCCTCAGTGTGCCGGGAAAGGTCCTGGCAAGGATTATTCAGCATCGCCTTGCCAGGCACGCTGAGGAGAGGCTTGCGGAGCCCCAATGCGGTTTCAGGAAAGGGCGGTCCTGCACAGATGCCATATTTTCTGTCCGTCTGCTACAGCAGAGGTGTAGGGAATTCCAACAAGACCTACATCTCTGCTTTATTGACCTGGTCAAGGCCTATGATACCATCAGTAGGCCTGGGCTCTGGGTCGTTCTTCGTGCTTTTGGAGTACCTGACCCGATGCTCACGATCATTAAGGACCTTCATGATGGTGAGCGGGCCCGGGTAAAACTACGTGGCCGGGAGTCAGAGCCATTCCCTGTACACCTTGGGGTGCGACAGGGATGTCCTCTGGCTCCCACATTATTTAACATCTATTTTGACCACGTGGTTCGTGAAGCCTTCAATAGCTGTACCGGGGGAATCTCCATATGGTACAGATATAATGGGAGGCTAATCGATGCCCGGGTGCGGTCAAGGGATGGCTCCCTATTGCTCAACCACGTTATGTATGCTGATGACTTGGTAATAGCTGCTCAGTCAGAGGAGGAGTTGGAGATGCTGCTGCTGAGACTGGAGCGTGCCACTAAGAGGTGGGGCCTTACCATCAGCCCCACCAAAACTAAGCACCTGCCTGGGTATTTTGTACCATCGGACACTCCACCCCCACAACTCCCAATCGGTGATGGGGCAGTTGTGGAGAGAGTGGAGAGTTTTCCATACCTGGGCAGTGTGCTTATGACTGGCTCCAGTTTAACAGCAGAGGTCTCACTCCGAATCAGTCGAGCGGCAATATCTTTTCATCGGTTGCGTAACGCTGTGTGGAAGCTACCTGGTCTGTCGCTCCGCACTAAGCTTCAGGTCTTCTCGGCCACGGTCATTCCCTCCCTTCTCTACGCTTGCGAAACGTGGACCCCCCTAATGGAACAACTTCGCCGGTTAGAAACATTTAGGCTGGCCTTCCTACGATCCATCCTGGGTTTAACCAGACTGGATTGTGTGAGGAGCTCACAAATCCTTGAAAGATCTGGGCAGGGTCCCATCGGTGAGCTCCTCCGGCAGGCAAGGCTGCGATGGCTGGGTCATGTAGCCCGCATGCGCAGCCACCGCATGCCGAAGCAGCTTTTGTTTGGCCGGATTGAGGGGGCTAAGCGGGCGCGGCACGGGCTAGAGAAGAGATGGAGTGATGTGGTACAGGAGGACGTGGAGCTGAGTGGACTTGCCGATGACTGGTACCAGCGGTGTCAAGATCGGCCTCTGTGGAGGAGGCTCGTGAAGGATGCTACTGGGCAGTTGGAGGCAGTCGCCCTCCAACAACAACGGAGGGCGGAGGAGCGACGCTCACAACAGCGAGCGGAGCGCCGGGTGGCTAAAGCACAGCAGGTTGGCACAGTAGGGGGCACAGGTGGTGCATCAGCCAGTCATCTCAGTCAGTCGACCCGTGGCACCTGGGTCTGCCCCGTGACCTCCTGCCAGCGGGCGTTCGACACTTCACGTGGCCTCAGGGTGCACATAGCCTGGCACAAGCGTCGTGGTGACGTCACCGCCACTTAGTGGTGAATGGCGGTTGTTGTTGTTGTTGTTGTGTGTGTGTGTGGAGTCTGTGTGTGGAGTGTGTGTGTGTGGAGTGCGTGTCTGTGGTGTGTGTGTGTGTGGAGTGTGTGTGAAGTGTGTGTGTGGAGTGTGTGTGTGTGTGTGGAGTGTGTGTATGTGGAGTGTGTGTGTGGAGTGTGTGTGTGTGGAGTGTGTGTGTGTGGAGTCTGTGTGTGGAGTGTGTGTGGAGTGTTTGTGTGTGCAGTGTGTGTGTGTGGAGTGTGTGTATGTGTATGTGGAGTCTGTGTGTGTGTGTGGAGTGTGTGGAGTGTGCGGAGTGTGTGTGGAGTTTGTGTGTGTGGAGTGTGTGTGTGTGGAGTGTGTGTGTGTGGAGTGTGTGGAGTCTGTGTGTGGAGTGTGTGTGTGGAGTGTGTGTCTGTGGTGTGTGTGTGTGGAGTATGTGTGATGTGTGTGTGTGGAGTGTGTGTCTGTGGTGTGTGTGGAGTGTGTGTGGAGTGTGTGCGGAGTGTTTGGAGTGTGTGTGTGGAGTGTGTGTGGAGTGTGTGTCTGTGGTATGTGTGGAGTGTGTGTGGAGTGTGTGTCTGTGGTGTGTGTGTGTGGAGTGTGTGTGAAGTGTGTGTGTGGAGCGTGTGTCTGTGGTGTGTGTGGAGTGTGTGTGTGTGGAGTGTGTGTGGAGTGTGTGTGTGTGTGTAGGGTGTGTGGAGTGTGTGTGTGGAGTGTGTGTGTGGAGTGTGTGTGGAGTGTGTCTGGAGTGTGTGGAGTGTGTGTGCTGAGTGTGTGTGGAGTGTTTGTGTGGAGTGTGTGTGTGTGGAGTGTGTGTGTGTGGAGTCTGTGTGTGGAGTGTGTGTGAGAAGTGTGTGTCTGTGGTGTGTGTGTGTGTGGAGTGTGTGTATGTGGTGTGTGTGGAGTGTGTGTGTGGAGTGTGTGCGGAGTGTGTGGAGTGTGTGTGTGGAGTGTGTGTGGAGTGTGTGTGTGTGTGGAGTGTGTGTCTGTGGTGTGTGTGGAGTGTGTGTGTGTGGAGTGTGTGTGGAGTTTGTGTGTTGAGTGTGTGTGGAGTGTGTGTGTGTGTGGAGTGTAGGTGGAGTGTGTGTGGAGTGTGTGTGTGTGTGTGGAGTGTGTGTGGAGTGTGTGTGTGGAGTGTGTGTGGAGTGTGTGTGTGTGTGGAGTGTGTGTGGAGTGTGTGTGTGTGGAGTCTGTGTGTGTGGAGTGTGTGTCTGTGGTGTGTGTGGAGTGTATGTGAAGTGTGTATGTGGAGTGTGTGTCTGTGGTGTGTGTGGAGTGTGTGTGTGTGGAGTGTGTGTGGAGTGTGTGCGGAGTGTGTGGAGTGTGTGTGTGGAGTGTTTGTGTGGAGTGTGAGTGTGGAGTGTGTGTGTGTGGAGTGTGTGTGTGTGTGCAGTGTGTGTGTGGAGTGTGTGTGTGTGGAGTCTGTGTGTGGAGTGTGTGTGCGGAGTGTGTGGAGTGTGTCTGTGGTGTGTGGGTGTGGAGTGTGTGTCTGTGGTGTGTGTGTGTGAAGTGTGTGTGGTGTCTGTGTGTTCTTCCCCCTCACTCTCCCTGTTCTGCAGTGTGTGTCTGTGTGGTGGTCGCGAATTTCCTAGGAGATGCCAACTGCCTCAGTTGCGCACAATCACAAATCACTCTTTAATTCCACGAACAAAAAAGTTACTTGCAGCGCCCACACTAATTACCACCCTTAAGAACAGCCGAGGAAAACCCCTCGGCTCACACAACGTCACGGGACGTTGGGGCCGCGGTGCCTCAAATATTGGAGGAGGTTGGCCGCTTCCCGTGAGTTCGTTGGCCAAGGTGCCATCTGCAGAGGACGTGCGAAGGGCGATCGAGAGCCCAAGACGATGTAAAGCGTCCGGGGACAAATGACCTCTCAGGCGAACTGCTGAGAGAGGGAACCGTGGCGCTGGACACCCATCCCCAACATGCGCTGTGCCCACAATTCGGAGGTGCTAACAGCGCTTAACCCCCACAGTGTGTATTGGCGATAAGGGGGCTGGTCTTTATCTTAGGGTGTGCGTGTGTGTGTATGTTGAGCTTCTTTCGTGCCGCACGTAGCCAACCGTGCTAATCGGAGGTGCGGAGAGTATTTGTGTGTGTGTGTGAGTTTGTATACCACTAGCTGGGTGTGTTTGTGCGTGTGTGTACCTGGTGCGGTGTGTAAATATCGCCACTAGGGAGACAAAGGCGGTCCGGCGTGGTGCTGGTCACCCACCCCCTCGTGTACCAGCACTTGCCCAAGTAGTTTGTTCAATGCTATACGATGGATATTTTGCTTTGTGACTTTGTTTTTCAGTAGCTGAGTGTGTGACAGTGTTTGTGAGTGTGTCTGTGCGTGTGTGAGTTTGTGTATCAGTAGCTGAGTGTGTGACAGTGTTTGTGAGTGTGTCTGTGCGTGGGTGAGTTTGTGTATCAGTAGCTGAGTGTGTGACAGTGTTTGTGAGTGTGTCTGTGCGTGTGTGAGTTTGTGTATCAGTAGCTGAGTGTGTGACAGTGTTTGTGAGTGTTTCTGTGCGTGTGTGAATTTGTGTATCAGTGGCTGAATGTGTGACAGTGTGTGTGAGTGTGTCTCTGCGTGTGAGTTTGTGTATCAGTAGCTGAGTGTGCTGTGTGTCTCATCAACTTACTCCACTGCAACTTCTCTGGTCACGAACGACTATTGAGGATTACCTCTGGTTCCACTCAGCCCGAAATTAATACCTTTCAAGAGGCTTTAAATGTGTCCATGTGTTTATCAGTGCACACCTCTCTCTCTCTCCCGCTTATAGCTTGGCTCCTGTGGTCATTAACAGTTTCATTATGAGCCCATTTTTATCGTTCACTTAACATCATCTTTTTTTAGCGCGGCATTTTAAAATTTTATGGCCTAAAAACATGTTTTGAGAACACAACGAGGCGGCTGGATGCTGTAATGAGACGCCGGGGTGTCAGAGTGTATGTGAGAAAGTGTGTGTGTGTGCTTGCTAACAGAACTTGCCCCTACAGTCTGTTAAGGCTATATGGGGGATCTTTATCTTTTATCTTAGTGCGTGTGAGTGTGCGCTCGCTAACAGCACTTGCCCCTACAGTCTGTTAAGGCTATATGGGGGATCGATAGTGTAACGGGGGAGCGGTAGTGTAACGGTTAGCGCGCTGCGCTATGAACCAGGCGACCCGGGTTCGATTCCCGCTCACGGCCAACACCCGGTGACGATTTTATGAATTTTATGAATCGGTCCTGGGCCTCCCGTAGGTTGACTCAGCCTGAAATGTGTACCTGGTGCGATGTGTAAACATCGCCACTGGGGAGACAAAGGCGGTCGGGCATGGTGCTGGCCACCAACCCCCTCGTGTACCGTTCCGGTCTTCGTAGGTGCTCGCTAACAGCACTTGCCCCTACAGTCTGTTAAAGCTATACGGGGGATCGTTGTCTTTGTGTGCGGTAGTGTAACGGGGGAGCGGTAGTGTAACGGTTAGCGCGTTGCGCTGCTAACCTTGCGACCCGAGTTCGATTCCCGCTCACAGCTAACACCAGTGACGATTATCTGAACCAGTGCTGGTGCTCCCCTATGTCGACTCAGCCTCAAATGTGTACCTGGTGCTGTGCGTAAAAACATCGCCACAGGAGAGACAAAGGCGGCCGGGCGTGGTGCTGTCCACCCACCCCCCTCGTGTCCATGTTCTGTATATCCACTGCTGGATGAAGTCCCCCCCCACCCCTCCAATGTCGTCGCCACCACCATCTCTCGCGGACGTGCCAACCTATTAATTATCGGCCGATTGCTTAGTTTTTTTGCATTTGAATCGCACATCGGCCGTGTGCTGCTGGCGCGTAGCGATGACGGGCACAGCGGCGCATCGGAGTCAGCGGTTGAAGCGCTCGGATCATTACTTTCAAAACTTCCAAAGCCCCGACAGGCTGCGAGGTGGCGAGGCGGCGGGGGGGGAAAGTACGGCGAGCGGGCCGAGCCCATCCGTGTCGTCCCCTCGTTTCCTCGCGCATCACAGACACCGCGGGGGTGGCCTAACGTATCGTAGCAGGACTCTCACGAGAAACGAGTCTTGAGACTCCGGGGCGAGGCTTCGCAGGCAATCGTAGCGTTTTATATATATGTATATAAAAAAAACTTAATTGGAATTGCTCATACCACATATTCTTAGCTCCTTCGGTAAAGTCACGTTGAAGGGAAACAATAAAATAATAATATATAAAACAATAAAAATTCTCACGACGTTTCGACCATAACACAAACGGTCGTCATCAGGTGATGTTTGTGTTATGGTCGAAACGTCGTGAGAATTTTTACTGTTTTATATGCATTTTATTGTTTTATTGTTTCCCTTCAACGTGACTTTACCGAAAGAGCTAAGAATATGCTCATACCACGTTAGAGTTTTCATCTTGAATGTGAAGATTTCCGGTCTGGACCCCACGTGGCCGTGTGGGTTTCCGCGCGGCCGTACGCACAGGGAGGCGAGCCAGTGACGAGGGCGCGAGGGTGGTGCCCATCCACTCGGCCGGCAGGGATCAGCGGCTGACTCGGAGCAGAATTTCCCGGTGTGACGGCAGCGCCCTTAGCGGCATCTTGCGCTCGCTGCGATCGCTCGTGACGATCTGGACTCGTGATGCCAACTCCAACCTCGCTCTTAGTCCGTTGAACACCTCTTAGTAGGCTGTCGCGACCAATGTTATGCATAATAGAGGTTTGTGTGTGTGTGTGTTGGGTCGGATCGAGTAAATATATAAATGTGTCGTTAAACCCGCCACCACCCGACACGGCCAATTAGTAAGCTTTGTCACGTAAACAGAGCGTGCCAATTCGTCACTAGTACAGCACGCCGGTGGTGTGTTGGAGAGTAAACCCACAACATTAACAATTCGAGCACGACGTTTCGCCAGTAATTCCAACTCGCATCACCAGGCAACAGACAGATTTGTGGTGAAATCCTCCTCCTGTTACGCTATTAGTATCGCAACAAAGTGCTCCTGCCACCGCGCTCCCCTGCCGCTGCTTGAAAGTCAAGAGTTTTAAAGTACAGCAGGCGAAGTGACTTTGCAGAGGCGTTCGCCACGAGCATCTTACCGTGTCCCCCCTTAAATTGGCATCAACGTCGTTATTGTGTTTCTTTCAGGCTCGCTTCAGTGATGTTCCACAAGAGCCCCAACTGCTTCTCTGCTGGCCTCAATGGTCTGAAACTCCGTCCCCCCCCCCCCGGCCGTCCGTGCTGTCGACTTCCTGCACACCCCCCCCCCCCCATCTCCTGTCCAGGCTCAGGCGCTTGGCTCTGCGGCTGACCGCCTCTGTCTCTCTCTCTAACTAACAAATTAAGAAGCCTCTTTTCGCCAGGAGGTCCAAGTTCCCCACTGTTTCCTTGTCGCTCACCTCGCTTCAATAAAAAAGAAGAAGAATAATAAAAAGCAGCCGTCACCTCCTAACGATTCCGCGTTCGGTTATCAAATCGGGAGTCTCGCAGGGTCCCTACCTTTGGCGCGGCGTGGACATACGAGCAGCGCCCCCCCCCCTCCCCCCTCTCCAATCTATTCCGACCTTCCTGAAGGTCGCCCTCTGCGCTAAAGGGCCGCTGATTGCCTGCCGCGTGAGCCGTGTCGCTCCGACCCCATCGCAACATGCGAGCCGGGCGTCGTGGAGCAGAGTACACGACGCCACCAATTCGAAGTGGAGTCTAAAGGCGGCACCACCACCCCCCCCCACCTCCTCTTATGCCCGGTCACGGCTCGGCTCAGGCTTGACTCCTCTGGCTCGAGTGAGTCATGGCTCAAAGCCGCTCACTTCACCTGAGCCACTTCAACCGCGGCTCACGTCTGGTACCTTGGGGCCCAGCGTGACCCAGGGCACGCGCGCCTTGTCAGCCCTCGCAGCCAAGACGCACAGCTCCGCCCCCCCCCCCCCATAATGTTATCCCCCCCACTCCTCCCGACTCACTTTGCCCCCCCCCTCCCCGCGTACCCCTCACGTGTTTATTGTTACAACGAAAGTGCGGCCGATCCTCTTTAAGATCTTCCCGGCCACGAGCCCCGTGAAAATAATAAAACTAATAGACAAATCGTGTTTTCTTTTATTTTCTATCTACGTGACTTTACCGAAAGAACCAGAGAGTAAGGAGAAGAACGTTTAATACGTAGTAGTAGTATGCTTTCGCGACCAATATCATCCATGACACCGTTATTTCGGTTAGATTGAGGAAATATAAAAATGTGTCGATAAACCCGCCACCACCCGACACAGCCAATTCTCATCTACACAGAACGTGGCCAATTCGTTACAAGTACAGCACACCGGCGTGTTGGAGAGCAAAGCCAAAGCATTTACAATCTGAGTACGACGTTTCGCCGGTAATTACCACTAGCTCCATCAAGAAGAAGTAAACACCGAATAGGTTTGGCCCCATTCTTATTTTTCATACTTTTTATGCTGTCAAAAAAGGGTCCCATAATAGAAGAAGCCTTAACCACTCCTGCCACCACTCCTCCACCGGCGGTGAAACATCACTCGGGTGCCATGGATTTGATTGGCAGATCACCCGCGGTGGTTTCGAGTGTGGCACAACACGGCTTTGGAGATGGTGGCTTAGGCGTGGGTTCGGCAACAATCCCACTGCCGCGTTAAGGCCCCCCACTGATAGTGCCCTCGCAATGAGGCCGAGGCGAGTTCTAATCCTGGTTGGGGCGGGGCGGGGGGGGGGTGGGTTTACTCAGCCAATCATCCCTCAGGGGGTCGATAAAATAAGAAACGCTGTGGGCAAGTCAACAGTGGTTGTCCTCCGGAGAAACTTTACAAATCCCCGCCATGTGAATGTGGAATTTCCATCAATGGCTCGGGGATGTAAATGGGAGATGAGCATCGCCTCGTGGCTCGTTTGGGCAGAAGATCGCTTTGACTTTTCTGCGAGCGCTGTCGGCCGGCTCTCAAACCCAAGGTGTTTGCAGTCTCTGCTCGGCTGTGAGAACCGCGCAGCTGTTCGCCTGCCGCTGTTGCTGGGAAGGCGACGGGAGGGTCGGGGTTTCTCAGAGGACTCGCGTTGCGTTCACACTCACCGGCAAATCTCTAATTATCCGGCGAGCAGCGCTTAGTCATTAATCCGCCGCCACCAACAATGCCGCACCCCCCCGCCCCCCCCCCCCCTCCGCGAGTGAGAGTGTGAGGTGTTGCTCTGTGTGCTGTGCCAGCCACATTAAGGAGGTCGTTGACAGCGCCTGTCCCAACAATCCGAGGCAGGCGACGATCACTTTCAGCCGCGCGTTTCTGTTCGTGTGTGCGGAGAGTGGTCGAGTCGCAGCTATCACGCTGTGCGCTACGAACCCAGCGATGGGCCTTAACTCGAGTTCCATTCCCGATCACGGACAACACCAGGTAACGATAGTCTGAACCGGTCCTTGGCCTCCTCTAGGTCTACTTAGCCTCGAATGAGTATCTGGTGCGATGTGGAAACATTGCTACTGGGGAGACAAAGGCGGCCGGGCGTGGTACTGGCCACCCACCTCCTCGTGCGCTGTGCCGGCCTTCATTGGTGCTCGCTAACGGCACTTTCCCCAACAGTTTCTTAAAGCTGTACGGATAAATTTTTTTGTCTTTGTTTCTGTTTTCATGGGAGCGGCGGTGCAGTGGTTAGCGCACCGCGCCACGATATTACCGCTAATTACGAAGGTTTTCCCGGTTTGAGTCCAGCAGGGCCGCCCTGGTTATCACTGCGTTGCCGTTAAACCGTACAACCGCAAACAGCACTTGCCCCAACAGTCTGTTCCAGCCACACAGGGCATCTTTGTCTTTGGTTTGTGCTCGAATGCGCCTGCACGCGAGTGCGTGTCGTCAGTGGCGGTGTGTCAGGCGAGAAACACGACTCTCTCCTCTCACGACTCTCTCCCCGTGACTCTCTCCCCACGACTCTCTCCCCGTGACTCTCTCCCACGACTCTCCTCCCGCGACTCTCTCCTCGCAACGATCTCTCCCGCGCGACGCCGCTCACTTCAGAGTGAATTAAGCACGGGGGCTGCGCAGGTAATTGCCTCGCTTTGTAACAACTATTTAATATTCCCGCTACTATAGCGGCGGCCCCCTTCCTTGCACACGGGCGGAGCGCCTCCAACAAATGTCCTCGTTTGCTTCGGGTCTCGTAAGCAATTACCCAGCGCGAGGCTGTTTACAGTTTTTCGTAGCCCGTTATTAATCCCCCCGGATTCCACTCGCCGCCTTTCTCAATCCCAAGTCCTGGGGGCCCATCACCACTCCGGCCTCCTCATTTTTCCCTGCGTAGCGCAGCGCGCTCCGTGCGTCAATGCTCCACCCCCCCCCCCCCCCCCCCCCGTTACTCGGCCCTGCTGATGTCAAGGAGGTGACGGAGGAAGCTTATTCCGCTCGCGTGCCGCTTGGTAAACAAAGTGACCACGCGTTCTCCTGCTCCTCGCAGAGGACACGGGGATCGCGGTGCCGCGTGCTAACGATCTTGGCGGTGGGGGGGGGGGGGGGGGGGGAGAGGTCAACCCCTCCAGAATCATGGGTGGATTAATTTATCGGGCTTCGTTTTGCGAATCGAATGGAGACCTGGAGGAGGAGGCACGTGGCTTAGTAGCTGCGGCTATAGCGAGGGAGAATACTGGACCTGGTGTGCCGGGTGCGGACTTAGTTTTCCTAGCGGGCGACCAGGACGGAACCGCCCACATGAACCGCGCGCTGGGCGGTAACAGCCAATCATCAGGGAAGGCTTTTGCCGATGCCGTTTGGCAAGAGACATCCGGTGCGTTTTTGGACTTTCTTGCTGTTGCGCACGATGTCCGACGTTTTGCTCCACGTGTGCTGCTGGGACTTTCTTCGGGGAACACGGAAGAAGCTCCCCGGGACGTGGAGCGAAACGTCGGCCGACGAAAAGAACCGCGCCCGAGAGCCACAGAGCAGCGCAGACGGCGACATTCAACGCAGTTGCGGCGCCCTCTCACTGGCGTGGGGTTCTCCCTGGCCCTGTGGGGCTTCCTCCCACGTGCAGGAGGAGACATCGGTTGAGCAGTCGGACCGAATCTCTCTGCTGAGGTTTTCGTGGGCGATGATCGTGGATCTGGTTGTGACTACGATCGTCGATGCGCGTTATTGACACCGACATTTTTTTTTTACTTCCATCATGAAATGGTTTTACAAAAAAAAAGTTTTTTTTTTAAGTTAACAGAAAAAAAATTAGAGTTTACAAAATTCAAACAATGTGCGTGAAAGGGTCTGTCACCATGACCGGTGATGATGATGATGAATGATACCAGCATAGGGGTGGCAGCCATAGGAGGTAAACGCGTTCATAAAGGTCCGACCACAGCGGAGACGGAGCGATGGCTGGGGGTTTGTGAAAGCGTTGGCCAGTTGCGCCGCTAGACTGATCCGCCGGTCGAAGCTTTGTTCCGTTATCGGAGCGCGTCTACCGAGTGCACGGGTGGCGAGGCTAGGCAGCGAACTATCCCTTTAATAACGTAGTCAACAGAAGTCTTCTGAGTGTCCTGCTCAATTATTTTCTTCTCGTGCCAGCGCTGCACGCGATACGCTTCATGCTTCACATTTTGGATATGACCAATTTCCATGCCCTTCGGGACAGATGTCATTTGCATGAATCAAGCAGGAGACGCCGCCGATTTATTTTTTTACAATTGTAAGAAAAGTCAGCGTTTTCCTGCTCAAATAAGCATCGCTTCCTCCACTAGCATCCTGAATCATCATCATCATCATCGGTCATGGACAATCCACTGCTGGATGAAGCTCCGTGTAGTGGTGTAAATATGTTTTTTCATGCTGCGAGGCAGGCCCTTGCATCACAACATGCTGTACATTCTTCAATTTTGTCAGCTGTTTTATTTTTTTGTAAACTTTGAATACTATTTTTGGTGAAATTGTGCTACCCGTCGTATTCGAGACCAGCCCACGGAAGCAGACACCACTGAGCTACCGCTGAGAGGTCCCTTCAAGAGACTTTCCCACCCTGTCTGCCGCCTCGATGTATATATTCATCGCGTGACAGTAGAACCGATATTTATATTCTCATTGCTGGAACTTATACAAATTAATGGCAGAACCAAATTATGGTTCATGTTTTGCAGTCAATTGTGAGCAAGCTGACACCATCAACTCCCTGCGCTCGAGAAGCCCGGTTTAATCACGGGCAGTGGCTCAAACCTGGACCCAAACTCAGGTTCTTCGCGCTCCGAGTAACCCGGTCACCTCCGAGAACACCTTGACACAGACTTTCTCTCTGTTGTTGTTGTTGTATTTGTCACGACGTGCGAAGCCCCTCCTCAGTGCCTTGGCTCAGAACATTGCCTTCCCTGTACACGGGGGATGGGGAGGCACCCTCTTGTTCCTTGCGATGGCAGCTGATCGTTTAAACCCGCGATCGCAGAGCGCCTGGCTCCGTGCCGAGACGCAGGGCGCACGATGCAGCCGCGCAGAGACGAGCTGCCCCAGCCCGTGACGTTTTATCCTGGCGCCTGGCTGGCTCTGTGGAGCTGCGCCCGCGTCGACGAGCGAAGCGCTTGGCTGCTTAAAGAAATAAAGAAATGTGCAGACCCGAACGGTGGCCGTGTCACGTGTGAAAGTTGCAACGTCACAACATTGGTGAACTGCAGAAGCGGCCGGGTGTCGCACGGGGGTCGGAGCGTGAGGTTCTCGGGTTTGCGTCCAGGGTTTCAGCCACTGCCCGTGAATCAACCGGGGTTTCCGAACGCAGGTGACTTGATGGTCTCAGCCCCGGTCACCGATGAATGCACAACAACAACAACAACATCAACAACATCAACAACAACATCAATAACAACAACATCAACAACAACATCAACAACAACAACAATAACAACAACAACATCAACAACAACAACATCAACAACAACATCAATAACAACAACAACAACAAAAACGCGCTTCGCATTGACATTAGGTCCTGCACTTAATTTGGACAAATTACAGCGGTGGGAATTAAAATATCGCTTCGACTGTCACGTGAGGCAGCTCACTTGTCGTCGCGAGAGCGAGTGGTGCAGGACTCCTTCGCGAAACATCTTCCCGCGACAGAAGGCAATGTTCACCGCGTGTCTCAATGGATGCATTACATTTTTCAGTTAAAAAAACAGAAAACAACAACAACAACATCAACAACAACAACATCAACAACAATAACAACAACATCAACAACAACAACAATAACAACAACAATAACAACAACAACATCAACAATAACAACAACATCAACAACATCAACAACAACATCAACAACAACATCAACAACAATAACAACAACATCAACAACAACATCAACAACAACATCAACAACAACAACAATAACAACAACAACATCAACAACATCAACAACAACAACATCAACAACAACATCAACAACAACATCAACAACAACATCAACAACAACAACATCAACAATAACAACAACATCAACAACAACAACAACATCAACAACAACATCAACAACATCAACAACAACAACATCAACAACAACATCAACAACAACATCAACAACAAGGAGCGGTCGGATGTCGGGGCTGCCATGTTCAGACGGCACCATCCTCTAAGGGGCGTTGGGGAGACTGCGGGCACGTGACGGAACGTTGGGGTGCACGTGGCTGTGGAGCGCTGTCATACGATAAAATTGTACACCCGACGAAATACCGTAATTTAATTGGCTAATATCAGCGAGATCGGCGATTCCGTCGCGGTCCGATTTCGTTGCAACCACAGCGCAGCGAGACGATCGCGGAATCGGCACCAAACTCACGTCGGGGGGGGGGGGGGGGGGGGGGGAGGCGGGGGGGGGGGGTCGTGATCCATAGCGGGCGAAGTGAAGCCCCGTGTGGTTTATCTTTTTGTATCGCTGCGTTGCCTCGGGGGAAGAGACGCCGCCGTCCAGATCTTCCCTCTCGCTTGTGGAGAATAAAAAAAAACACCACCGCGTTTAACTTCGCACTCGGCTCATCATCCGTCCGGGGGTCGATGCAAATCAGCACCGCTTTGTGGGGGAGCCCGGCAGTGGTCGTCCTGTGGGGTAGACTCGCCCCCGCTCTAGGAATGGAGATGAGCACAGAGGGTCCTCGGTGTTTTGTGGCTGATACACCCCGCAGTGTTCACCAGGGCAGCCTGCCGCACTCGAACCGCGAACTTCATGTCACCGCTGCTCATCAACTATCCCCATCCCTCCCACCCCTCCATCCCCCTCCCTCCACCCCCTCCTCCCCCTCCGCCCCCTCCTCATTCCTCTACCCCCCTCCGTGACCCAGCGATGAACTTTGTCAAGTGGTGCGGATCTCGCGATGCCGCTGATCCATGCTGGAAAAAAGACCCCCAGGCGCCTCTCTCGTCCCTTCCATAATTTAACAGAATTATCTTCCGCACGATAAGTTGACAAGGTCCCATTCGGATGTCTTGGCGCGTGGCTTTAAACAACAAAAAAACTACAGCTGACCCCACGATGGCTTCAGGGACAGTTTTATTATTTGTTTAATCCCCATCCCCGACATCGAGGACATGGCCACTGTTGCTGCTGCTGTTGCTGCTGCTGTTGCTGCTGCCGCTGCATGCAGCCATCGACTGTAATCAGAAGGTCGATCTGGAACCTTCCCCAGGCAGAATGGGAGGGGGGGGGGAGAGATATGGAGAGCGGTTCTGAAATATCAAGCTTCATAAACAGGTCCCTACATCAATAATCACAACAATAATAATAGTCGTGATTAAAAACACATGCAATGTATTTATTCCGTTAAATACCCGTAAAATATAGATTTTTCGAGCTGGGTGGGGGGGGGGGTCAGATCACCCAATACTCAACCCCTCCTTGCACTAGGATCATCCCCTGGTTGGAGTTGATCTTCCTCTCGCTCTCTCGCTCGCTGGTCTCGCTCTGCATCACGAGAGAGTAATCTTGGCCTTGGCCCCAGAGACCGACCCTGCTGACACGCCAAACCTACTCACCGCGTTGACCCATAACCCCCGACCCCGGCGTGACCCGGTTCGCCATGTGGTCTCATGGCTCAGCCAAGCCTACTCGCCCATCGGGGGACCCGTAAACAGCACTACGGAAGGTGTGAATAGATAAGAGCGAACGCACGTCTTGAATTGAGCAAGGTTATAGGAGATTGGGAAAAGAGACGATGGGAATGCCAAATGCTCAAAATGGCAAAGCCAGCAACAAGCAGCACTAGCAAAGTTGTAATAGATGAGAATTAACAAGTATTGGGAATTTAGCAAGGTTATTATCAGAAATGGGGAAGAGAGATGACGGGAGTAAGGGACTTCCAAAGTGGAGCAGTGCGAGGGAAGAAGCAGAAAGAGAAGTGGTGTGACCTGCTGTGTGGTGAGCGGGTGGGTGAGTGGATGTGTGAGTTCATAGGCGAGTGAGTGGGTGAGTGAGTGAGTGTTTGAGCGAGTGAGTGAGTGGGTGAGTGAATGGTTGAGGGATTCAATGATTGAGTGAGATGTTGAGTGGGTGAATGAGTGGGTGAGTAATTTAGCGGGTCAGGGGTTGAGTGGGTGAGTGAGTTAGTGTTCTGACCTGCAGTGTGGTGATGATGGTGGTGGTGGTGGTTGAACTCTGTCTGGATGACGCGGTGAGCGTCTGGTAAAGACCGAGTCCTCAACACGGCTGGAGGAATCGGCCGAGTGGAGTTCGCGGGGGCACTCAACCCACGGCAGTCGTCGCGAGAGGAATTCAATCCCAACCACAAGGCGCCCCTCGCGCAGCGGAGACGTGGGTGGGGTGGGCGTGGGAGACAAGAGACGCAGCAGATGTCCCATCAGATGGCCGACGTTGGCCGCCCTGCGTCAGCAGCTGCTAACGACCTCTCTCTGCGTCTTCGCGGAATCACTCGCAACGTCCCCAACTCCCACCCCCCCGCCCCCCCCCCCCCCCCGGGCTATCGACTCCAACGCACGAATGTTCGGGCTCGCTGAACGCAGTGGGCTCGTCCAGCTTGTAAATGTCGGCGTGAAGGCGCTGGGGAGGTGTTACGAAGGGCCCGGCCGTAAATGTGAACAAACAACCAACTTGAGTTCCCTTGGCCAATCTGGTTTGATGTGGTGATTATTGTGCCAAGACTCGATCCCTCTCCTTTTCGTATGGCATGTGACAAGCACGTGATGACACATCACAGCGTTGTGTTGATCATCTAGTCCAATGCATCGGGAGTTACTGATGATGTAACTCACGATGCCTCGGAGCGTTCGAACCTCCTACACGCACCGCCTACTGCACCATCGCTATACTCGTTGGTACCTCGTGCGGATGCACACAAAGGGGCAGTGGCCGATGACGTGGAGAACAGATCACGCCTCGCCACATTCACAGAAGGGCGACTTTCATTCCTCATGAGTGTTCACCCGGGGCCACGTCCGAGGCGTTATTCTTCTCCTGACGAAGGATAGCGGCTTGAACGTCGCCCGGATCAACACCGTCCGCGTCCCCAACCGAGTCGCCGGGATTTGGGCCGAGAAAAATGAGCAGCAGCAGCAGCAGCAGCGACGACACCATCAGGGAAAAAGCAGGCGAATTCCGAGACTACGAAGATGATGAGAATGGCGAATGAAGACTTAAAACCGGAGAAGAGAGGGAGACCGAACAAAGAATGGCTTTGGTTTAACACGCGGGTTTTCGCGACCAATATCATCCATGATACCGTTGTTTTTTTTTGTGTTTGGGTTAAATCGCGTAAATATATAAATGTGTCGTCAAACGCGCCACCAGCCGACACGGCCACTTAGTAAGGAGTGTCACTTGAACAGAACGTGGCCAATTGGTCACTAGTACAGCACCACCGTTGTGTGTCGGAGAGCCAAGCCACAACATTTGCAATCTGAGTACGACGTTTCGCCAGCGATTACAACTAGCTTCATCAGGCAGACAGCCAGATTTTGTGGAGAAGTCCACCGTCCGCCCATTCGTCAAGAGAACGGCTTAGGCGACGGCATCACAAGATATTGGTGCCAGGAGCATGTTGCACTACTTGAGCATTTTGGCACAAGACAGATGAAAGTGGAAACAATTTCAACAACAATAACAAGCGACACGCGCAGTGGACGCCTACCACGGGCTATCTGCCCATGGATCGCGATGATGACGACGATGATGTGGGAACCAAGGTCGCAGCTGCCTGCGAATGCGCGCAGCCCCAAGGCTCGCGTGGAGCCGATGGCTCTCCCAACTTTGCCCCGGTTCTGTGCGAATACACAGCGGTGCTGCAAGGCGTCTCCGGCATAAGGTCCAAGTCCAAATGTATCCTTCCCCGGGTCAACCTAGCTTGATCTGGTGACAAACGACAAAAAATATATCAAGACTGCCGATGCTCTCTTAATCGACTGCCTTGACCGGCTTGCTGGTTGCGGTAATGCCCAGGCGAGCGAGCGAGTGTCTGTGTGTAAAAGTCTGCGCGGCTGATTTCCGACAAACGCGGCTTCCCTAATGCGTAATGGGTGCATGATGCGCTTATAACCGGCAGTGTGGGCTCCATTAGGCAGGCTATATTTATTAGGCTATTTCAAAATCAACATCCCCCCCCCCCTCCCCCATTACTCACGCGCCCGGCAGACACGGGGGCCCGTTCGCGCCGCACCACCACCACCACCACCCCCGCAAAGCAGAGTACGCATTGCATTGATCGCTCGCTTCACAGCTGTTTGCCTTAAGTGCGTCGTGCCGCTGGGGTCAGGCAACGCATTGTTTATTTTATTCATATTAAGCGCCGAGACGGCCGGAAATGTCAAACTTGGACCGAATTCACTCTGATGCGATCGATGCGCCCGCACGCCTCTGCCACGCGCGCTCGCGCGGGCGTGCGCGCGCGTGTGTGTCAGTGTGTGTGTGTCAGTGTGTGTGTCAGTGTGTGTGTCAGTGTGTGTGTGTCAGTGTGTGTGTGTCAGTGTGTGTGTGTCAGTGTGTGTGTCAGTGTGTGTGTCAGTGTGTGTGTGTCAGTGTGTGTGTCAGCGTGTGTGTGTCAGTGTGTGTGTGTCAGTGTGTGTGTCAGTGTGTGTGTGTGTCAGTGTGTGTGTCAGCGTGTGTGTGTCAGTGTGTGTGTCAGTGTGTGTGTCAGTGTGTGTGTGTCAGTGTGTGTGTCAGTGTGTGTGTAAGTGTGTGTGTGTCAGTGTGTGTGTGTGTCAGTGTGTGTGTCAGTGTGTGTGTCAGTGTGTGTGTCAGCGTGTGTGTGTCAGTGTGTGTGTCAGTGTGTGTGTGTCAGCGTGTGTGTGTCAGTGTGTGTGTGTCAGTGTGTGTGTGTGTCAGTGTGTGTGTCAGCGTGTGTGTGTCAGTGTGTGTGTGTGTCAGTGTGTGTGTGTGTCAGTGTGTGTGTGTCAGTGTGTGTGTGTCAGTGTGTGTGTGTCAGTGTGTGTGTAAGTGTGTGTGTGTCAGTGTGTGTGTGTCAGTGTGTGTGTCAGTGTGTGTGTGTGTGTGTCAGTGTGTGTGTGTGTCAGTGTGTGTGTGTGTCAGTGTGTGTGCGTGTGTCAGTGTGTGTGTGTCAGTGTGTGTGTGTCAGTGTGTGTGTGTCAGTGTGTGTGTGTCAGTGTGTGTGTCAGCGTGTGTGTGTCAGTGTGTGTGTGTCAGTGTGTGTGTGTCAGTGTGTGTGTCAGCGTGTGTGTGTCAGTGTGTGTGTGTCAGTGTGTGTGTCATTGTGTGTGTGTGTCAGTGTGTGTGTCAGCGTGTGTGTGTCAGTGTGTGTGTGTCAGTGTGTGTGTGTCAGCGTATGTGTGTCAGTGTGTGTGTCAGTGTGTGTGTGTCAGTGTGTGTGTCAGTGTGTGTGAGTCTGAGACCAGGAAAGGCAGCGGGCAGAGATGATCTCCCAAGCGAAATGCTGAGGGAGGGTGGCGTTTGTGCACAGACTGCCCTATATGACATCATAACAACAGTCTGGACCACTGGACGGGTTCCGCAGGATTGGAAGGATGCCCTGGTGGTCCCCCTTTTTAAGAAGGGGGACCGCACAGACTGTAACAACTACAGGGGCATCTCACTCCTCAGTGTGCCGGGAAAGGTCCTGGCAAGGATTATTCAGCATCGCCTTGCCAGGCACGCTGAGGAGAGGCTTGCGGAGCCCCAATGCGGTTTCAGGAAAGGGCGGTCCTGCACAGATGCCATATTTTCTGTCCGTCTGCTACAGCAGAGGTGTAGGGAATTCCAACAAGACCTACATCTCTGCTTTATTGACCTGGTCAAGGCCTATGATACCATCAGTAGGCCTGGGCTCTGGGTCGTTCTTCGTGCTTTTGGAGTACCTGACCCTCTGCTCACGATCATTAAGGACCTTCATGATGGTGAGCGGGCCCGGGTAAAACTACGTGGCCGGGAGTCAGAGCCATTCCCTGTACACCTTGGGGTGCGACAGGGATGTCCTCTGGCTCCCACATTATTTAACATCTATTTTGACCACGTAGTTCGTGAAGCCTTCAATAGCTGTACCGGGGGAATCTCCATATGGTACAGATATAATGGGAGGCTAATCGATGCCCGGGTGCGGTCAAGGGATGGCTCCCTATTGCTCAACCACGTTATGTATGCTGATGACTTGGTAATAGCTGCTCAGTCAGAGGAGGAGTTGGAGACGCTGCTGCTGAGACTGGAGCGTGCCACTAAGAGGTGGGGCCTTACCATCAGCCCCACCAAAACTGGGCACCTGCCTGGGTATTTTGTACCATCGGACACTCCGCCCCCACAACTCCCAATCGGTGATGGGGCAGTTGTGGAGGGAGTGGAGAGTTTCCCATACCTGGGCAGTGTGCTTATGACTGGCTCCAGTTTAACAGCAGAGATCTCACTCCGAATCAGTCGAGCGGCAATATCTTTTCATCGGTTGCGTAACGCTGTGTGGAAGCTACCTGGTCTGTCGCTCCGCACTAGGCTTCAGGTCTTCTCGGCCACGGTCATTCCCTCCCTTCTCTACGCTTGCGAAACGTGGACCCCCCTAATGGAGCATCTTCGCCGGTTAGAAACATTTAGGCTGGCCTGCCTACGATCCATCCTGGGTTTAACCAGACTGGATTGTGTGAGGAGCTCACAAATCCTTGAAAGATCTGGGCAGGGTCCCATCGGTGAGCTCCTCCGGCAGGCAAGGCTGCGATGGCTGGGTCATGTAGCCCGCATGCCCAGCCACCGCATGCCAAAACAGCTTTTGTTTGGCCGGATTGAGGGGGCTAGGCGGGCGCGGCACGGGCTAGAGAGGAGATGGAGTGATGTGGTACAGGAGGACGTGGAGCTGAGTGGACTTGCCGATGACTGGTACCAGCGGTGTCAAGATCGGCCTCTGTGGAGGAGGCTCGTGAAGGATGCTACTGGGCAGTTGGAGGCAGTCGCCCTCCAACAACAACGGAGGGCGGAGGAGCGACGCTCAGAACAACGAGCGGAGCGCCGGGTGGCTAAAGCACAGCAGGTTGGCACAGTAGGGGGCACAGGTGGTGCATCAGCCAGTCATCTCAGTCAGTCGACCCGTGGCACCTGGGTCTGCCCCGTGACCTCCTGCCAGCGGGCGTTCGACACTTCACGTGGCCTCAGGGTGCACATAGCCTGGCACAAGCGTCGTGGTGACGTCACCGCCACTTAGTGGCGAATGGCGGTTGTTGTTGTTGTTGTCAGTGTGTGTGTAAGTGTGTGTGTGTCAGTGTGTGTGTGTGTCAGTGTGTGTGTCAGTGTGTGTGTCAGCGTGTGTGTGTCAGTGTGTGTGTGTCAGTGTGTGTGTCAGTGTGTGTGTGTGTCAGTGTGTGTGTCAGCGTGTGTGTGTCAGTGTGTGTGTGTCAGTGTGTGTGTGTCAGCGTGTGTGTGTCAGTGTGTGTGTCAGTGTGTGTGTCAGTGTGTGTGTCCGCGTGTGTGTGTCAGTGTGTGTGTGTCAGTGTGTGTGTCAGTGTGTGTGTGTCAGCGTGTGTGTGTCAGTGTGTGTGTCAGTGTGTGTGACAGTGTGTGTGTCAGCGTGTGTGTGTCAGTGTGTGTGTGTCAGTGTGTGTGTGTCAGTGTGTGTGTCAGTGGGAGCGATAGTGTAGCGGTTAGCGCGCTGCGCTATGAACCTGGCGACCCGGGTTCGATTCCCGCTCACGGCCAACACCAGTGACGATTATCTGAACCGGTCCCGGGCCTCCCCTAGGTCGACTTAGCCTCAAATGAGTACCTGGTGCGGTGTGTAAACATTGCCACTAGGGAGACAAAGGCGGTCGGGCGTGGTGCTGGCCACCCACCCCCTCGTGTACCGTTCCGGCCTTCATAGGTGCTCGCTAACAGCACTTGCCCCAACAGTCTGTCAAGCCTATACGGGGGATCTTTGTCTTTGTTTTTGTGTCAGTGGGAGCGATAGTGTAGCGGTTAGCGCGCTGCGCTATGAACCTGGCGACCCGGGTTCGATTCCCGCTCACGGCCAACACCAGTGACGATTATCGGAACCGGTCCCGGGCCTCCCCTAGGTCGACTCAGCCTCAAATGAGTACCTGGTGCGGTGTGTAAACATTGCCACTAGGGAGACAAAGGCGGTCGGGCGTGGTGCTGGCCACCCACCCCCTCGTGTACCGTTCCGGCCTTCATAGGTGCTCGCTAACAGCACTTGCCCCTACAGTCTGTTAAGGCTATACGGGGGATCTTTGATCTTTGTGTCAGTGTGTGTTTGCGTGTTTCTGTGGGGAGCGGTAATGTAGCAGTTAGCGCGCTGCGCTACGAACCTGGAGACCCGGGTTCTATTCCGCTCACGGCCAACGCCAGCGACGATTATCTGAGCCGCTTCTGGGCCTCCCCTAGGTCGACTCAACATCAAATGAGTACCTGGTGCGGTGTGTAAGCATCGCCACTGGGGAGACAAGGGCGGTCGGGCGTGGTGTTGGCCACCCACCCCCTCGTGTGCCGTATCGGCCTTCATAGGTGCTCGCTAACAGCACTTGCCCCTACAGTCTGTTTAGGCTAAACGGGGGATATTTATCCGTGTGTTTCTTAAGAAGCGACGGTGCTATTTATTCAGGACAGACACGCCGAGTCTCAAGACTCGCCTTCGCGAGGTTCCTGCTACGTTGTGTAACGTCTGGCTCGGTTCTTTTTGTAACTTTCATTTATGGGAGGAAGGCCGAAAGCCCAGACCGAAACGCACTCACCTTCCGCGACAACACGTGGATGTCTATTATTGTGGATGTCTATGATTGTGGATGTCTATGATTGCGGGTGTCTATGATTCTGGATGTCTATGATTGTGGATGCCTATGATTGTGGATATCTATGATTGTGGGTGTATATGACTGTGGATGTATATGACTGTGGACGCCTATGATTGTGGATGTCTATGATTGTGGATGTCTATGATTGTGGATGTCTATGATTGTGGATGTCTATGATTGTGGATGTCTATGATTGTGGATGTTTATGATTGTGGATGTCTATGATTGTGGATGTCTATGATTGTGCATGTCTATGATTGTGGATGTCTATGACTGTAGATGTCTATGATTGTGGGTGCCTATGATTGTGGATGTCTATGACTGTAGATGTCTATGATTGTGGGTGCCTATGATTGTGGATGTCTATGATTGTGGATGTCTATGATTGTGGATGTCTATGACTGTGGATGTCTATGATTGTGGGGGACTGATGACTGCTCTGGAGAGCCGACAGGGGAGTGCGCGTGCGGTCATTGGAAACTGTCTCGCGTCTCGTAGAGGCATCACCAATCATCGCGGGTGTCCCGACCGGCTCCTGGACAACAGCCGCTTGACTCGAGAGAACAGCAACAAAGGCACCCCCACACATATTTGCGACATCACCTTTTGTTGTTTTGCTTTGCCTAGGGCACCCCGAGATGAACACGGAGCTTGTGGTTCACCTCTCTCCACGGCGAGCGCCGAGAGAGAGAGAGAGTGCGCTCATCACGCACCAGAGGGGAGGGAAATAGGAGCTGGGAGAAAGACACTCGGAGAATTTAAATTAAGCGCCGTGGTGGCTACGCTGCTGCTGCCGCCGCTTGCCACCGCCGCAAGTTGTCCTTGCCGTAATTATCCGGCACTGTGGCGGCTTCAGCTAGGGTTGGTGGATCACACACAGAGGTGTTGCGACATTTCCTTCCCGTGGGCGTCGAGCAGGAGCCGTACCCTGGACGCCAGGAGAAGGCGGCAGGGCAAGTGCGGGCTCACCTCCGTCTGTGACATCTGCGCGGGATCGAGTGTTGCCCCCTCGCACGTGTGGGTTTCCCTACGGGTGCTCCGGTTTCCTCCCACGTGTATAACAAACACTCGCCACTCATTGGCTGAGAGGATCTTCGTCTGTAACGCCTCTGAGTGTTGTGAATAGCGCAGTGTTGAAGTTGCACAAATGGCGGTGCTATAAAAAAAAAACACGAAATATTATATTTCAATTTTTAAAATCACCCAGTGAATGCTGCTATACATCTTTACTAATGTAAAGTGATATGAGTTATTTTATGTACGTTTTATTAGGTGTTTTATCATCATCACCATTACAGCAATCAGACCATTAAATTACATTGTTATTTCGTACTGTAATTCCCCGATTCCCGCGTTTGATATCAACGTGCATGTCAGAGAAGAGCCGCGTGTGTTGTCTACACGGGGAGTTTGATGTTTACATCGCTTGCAAGCGCTCCGTGAAACTGCCAATATCCTCAAACAGCACAAGACATTTCCTGGCGATTCAGAATGTTGGGGAAAAAATCATTCTTGCCAAATCCTTCAAAACCATCACTTTAAAATACATGACGATTCCGCACTATTCTCCGTGATTGTGTATCCCCTTTTACCTTCACTGACAACTCAAAGCGCAGCCCCTACAATCACCTACTCGCGACACTGCTGGCAAAACGGCCTCCGTTGCAGGGAGCCCTGAACGGCCCCTCGAGAGCGCATTTGGCCTGATCGTCCACGCTGGCCGGGCAACTTTGAAAGCGGCGGGGATACTCACACTCTACCCCACTTTCACGATCGACAGCGACGGACTCATTTACACCGCTGGGTAAACGGAGGCATTTGGAGGCAGTCGATGTGAGAGAGGGGGAAGGGTGGTGGAGTTTAAAAAAAAAACTTTCCCCCGCTATTTCAACCGCCAGCGCCGGGTGGTGACCTCGAACCTCTGGGATTCTGGAGTGCAATCTGCTGAGCGTTGCACCACCGCTGTGGCAAAGTAAGCGAGAAGCAAGAAAGAAACATGTTTTTCATATTGCGCACTTTTATGAGTCCGGTCCATCACGAATGCGCGTGAGATGTAACAGAGAGCCGGCAACGTGGAATGCGTTCACGCGCAGGAGCGCCACACCCAAGGCGAGGTTGCCTTATTCAACAGACGCTGAGTTCGTTTCTTTGGGTTTTTTTTGTAATAAACACGGAACCCTCCATGCTGCTGCTGCTGTTGTCACAATCGCTTAGAGAAGAATAATAAGAACGTGGAACTATACGCTCCCCCCTCCCCCACCCCTGTTCTTGATAAGCCGCACCACTGGCCCAACGCCGTGCCTCGATTCCCATCCGTATTTGTTTTTTTTTTCCCTTTTACATTTGCTGTTGTTTGGTTTAACAAACAAAAAAACATCCAGTAACCGTGGCCAACCGCGGATGTGTTTTTTTTTTTTGGTCAACATTAATGAAACTCGCACCGACAAAGCCGCTCAGGAAGGGGCAATCACAACTGGGCGCGGAGCTCACAGGGACGGGGGGGCCACGTGCCGCACTGGCGACGTTTGCAGTGCCGCGTGAGGATACGTGAAGAGCGAAAACAAACAATCAGCTCGTCTGCTTCACACATCTCTCCCTTCCGCGCGCAGTCCGAGCATTTGTCAAGCATCCCATCGGCCACACGGCCTGCTGAGAGTGCTGGGAGTGCTGGGGCGTGTTGGGAATGCTGGGAGTGCGTCATTTCACCAGCATTTGGTTCGACACAAGCACACTCTGGAGCGCCTTCAACAGTCGGTGTCGCGTGATCCGCGTCCTGCTTGCTTGCACCAATGCTGGCGCGTCACGAGACGTGTCTAGCCAAGGAACGCTCTCTGCTCGACAGCGTCCGCGTGAGATGCAGGACTCTGTGAGACGCGGTTACCTGTAGAGCACGGCGACATATCCGCAACGCTGCCTCGGTCTAAGCAGCCAAATGCCTACATCCTCGCATATCTGCCCTTGCCTCTGCGTTAAACAAATAAAATTTGAACCAACGCTGTCTGGTTCAATAAAAAAAAAATCTCCCCACGGCCGTAGCTGCGTGTGCAGTTTGATTAAAAGAAAAATACTTTAATTAAAAAAATAATAATTATTAGAATAATAAACAAAAATAATATCACGAGCATTAACCGCCCGTCGCTTCGTGAATTATTCAGGTCACTTTTCTGAATGCGATTCACCCACGATCATTTTACGCGACGGCAAATGCAAATTTGGGCAAATTGGCGGCCCAGCAACAGCCGTTGAGCCTTAACTAAAGATTACAAATTCTCAATGTCCTATTATTGTACCGTGGGCGAACGTACAAATCATAATAAATTAGATTTTTAGGTTTGTAGTAGCCATTCTCTCTGCATCTCTCTTCCCCTGAACGTCGGCTTGTGGAGTGAGGCTATTTACGACGTCTATTTAATTCGCTAGACTATTCCCCCTCCTCCCCACCCCCCCCCCCCCATTTAATTTTACGACAGCAAAAACGACGCACGAGACGCACGGAGAAAGTGAAACATTAAGCATAAAAAATGTTTCCTGCGGGGACAGCTTCGCGTGAGATGAATCGCAATGCTTTGAGGAATACGTTGGATATAATTTTGTGGTATTATTCGGTGAAGTCAATTTACCAAATAGAAACAAAGAGTATGGAACCTTGCAGTCACGAACGCTTCAAATCTATAATACGTTGGAGCCGGGGACGCGAGGCCCTGCTTAAAATCGCCACGAATTTTTGGCCCAGTAAAGCAAAAGCGGCGCATTGTTAGGCCGACGCTCAATTCCGCACGCATCCCTTATCTGTCCGGAGATTTACCGAGCGGCACCGTTGCGTTTTACGCGTCAGCCCGCCCCGTGTGCCCACGTGACGGGGAGGTAGATTGACCAGGGCAGTGACTGCATCGACCCGGTCATCTGTTAACCTTTGCGGAATCGGTGAGCCGGTGCCGCTAAGATCCTGGGTTCCAGAGTTCAGGTTTCAGCCACTACCCGCGTGATTGAACCGCGCTCCTGGGTGTAGTCAGTTGATCGTTTCAGCCAGATCACCAACGACTCACACACAGAGACGTACAGATTCACTCAGAGACCCGCAGAGACTCATACAGACACCCAGCAGCTTAGAGACCCATAGACCAACACAGATGGCCAAACGCTTAGAGACCCAGAACCTCAGATATCCATAGACACATGGACCTCCACAAATACCCACAGATTGAAATAGAGACCCATAGACTCACACATTCTGAGTTGCGATGAAAGCAAGTGTCGTGAGTTGATCGTCTCAGCATGAATTACCTACGACGTCACAAAAAAACCCATCAAATCAAGATTTTGTCCTGCAATTTATTTGGCTGCATTTCAGCTCAGATAATGTAAAGTATTACTTTGACGGTCACGTGATGATAATTATTCTCTGTGGCAAGGCGAGTGGGAAAGTGCTACCCCTACTGCGTTGAAAAAATGTCCGTTGAAATGATCTCTACGGCAGCTATGTGATATCCGTTTGGGTGGGCCGATCTCGAGCACACACAGCATACACTGAATCGCACTCACATACACATAGAATCCCCTCGTATAGCCTGAACAGACTGTGAGGCAGGCGCTGTTAGCCAGCACCTTTGAAAGCCGGCACGGCATACGAGGGAGTGGGTGCCCAGCACCACGCCGGGCCGCCTTTGTTTCCGTCGTGGCGACGTTTGCACATCGCACCAGGTGCTCACTTGAGGTTGAATCGACCTCGTGGAGGCCCAGGACTGGTCGACAAATGTCGTCACTGGTGTTGACCGTGAGCGGGAATCGAACTCAGGACACCAGGTTATTCGCGCACTACTGCCATAACACACACGCGCACACTCGCACACAGCACACACTCACTCATAACACACAAAGCTGAAGCACAGAATCCAATTAAAATAATCTTTAAATGGGCTTAGATTAAAAACAATTCTCATTTCATTTCAATGCAGCCAACGATTTGCATTCGGAATTTCCACCGCAATTCATTCTGCAAGCCCCTGCCGCGCGCACTGCGTGGCTCTCTGGCCGACATCCACCGGGCGCGTCCCAACACCCCCGCCAGCCAAACTCCCTCGCGTCTCTCTCTCTCTTTCCCGACGCGTGCGAGCGTGCCTCCTCTCGGCTTGATTTATTATTCGAGCTGGGATGTCCGATCATCGATTAGCTCGCACCGATCATCCGTCCGGTTGCTCAAATAGCCGGAGAGGTTGCGAGCGGCAAGAGTCAGGCGCAGAGCGGTGGCGTCCGCACATCGCGAGGTGCCCCCAGCGGTTCCTGAGCCCGCAACGCCGCTCGGGAAGAGTTCGAGATCCCGGGAGGGGGGGGGGGGGTTGTTTTCTCACTCGAGGTGTTCTTTTTATTCACCACGCGGTCGCGAAGCACAGTGGACTCAACGGCCAACAAACAAAGAAAACCCCGACGTCACGCGGTCAGCAACAAACAGCGCTAGGAACGTTTGTGAATAAGTTAAGAGTTGTAGCAGGTTTCGCTGTTTTTCTTCTCTTGAATTGCGCAAAGTTACAATTGTTGCGAGAGCTTGGGAGAGAGACCCGTGCGTGGCAGGAGATTCCACACCTGAGCAGTGCGAGGAAAGAGGCTGCTAGAAAGAAGGTGCTGTGATCTGTAGCGTGGTGAGTGGGTGGATGAGAATGAGTTGTGTGAGTGAGTGGATGCATATGTAAGTGAGGTGTTGTGCTCTGAAGTGTGGTGGTTCAACAACAGTGTTGACGAGACGAAACAGTGAGTGTCTGGTAGAGACCGAGACCTCAACGCGGGTCGAGGAATAAATGAGTAAAAATTCACGGGAACAATAGCCATGGAAGTAGCAACAGAAGAGTGATAAGTAGATGGCTGACTACTGATGAGTGACTGGAGTGAATCGATGGTTTCTGGACCATATATGAAGCTCACTGCTTCACGTGCAATTATATCAAGTACAGCGAGGCCGGGTCTGGATCATTACCAAAATTAAAACGTCGACCATTCTAGTCGATTGCACAGCGGCTAAATCAGTATTCAGTGGACGTAGTGAGCAGCGCTTGATTAAGCTTGTGCGGCGCCTGTAGCATACGTTATGAAGGGGCCCTAAATGAAAAAAAAAACACATAAGTATTAAAACACATTTTTTACTTGCATAGTAAAGTAATTGTATTTTTTTAATTTGCTATACAGCCAGAGAATATATCCTTAAGCACCCAGTCGCTCATAAAATGTGAAGGCAGTATAGTACTATAGTAATAGAGCAAGTGCAGAATCACTGAACCGGAATTGATAGCTTGAAAGCGTTTAGCGCGTGGCCCTTGAAAGTGCGGGGCCCGGAGCATTATGTAGCTACTTGTGCTACTAGGATCACCCGGCGCTGGTAGCGAGGGGGCCACCGCTCCTTATCGTCCGGGATTAGATCACACGGTTTCTGTCACGTGGGTTTATAATTTGTAAAACATCCAAACCCGATGGGCGGCGAAATAGCAAGGGAGTCGACAGTACAGCAAGTAGGATCGTCAACCCAACTACGTCTGCAACAGAAAAAAAACAATTGACCGTGTCTTCATTTGTGTGCAGTTGCCGATACTCGGACGAACGCCACAGAGCCCGCTACACCAAAGGAGCAGTCGTGTTTCTGGCTCCGAGGACCGCATACCCAGGAGGTTTTATTGGGCGGCTTGGTGGCTCAGTGTCCCCCGCAGCAAAGAGGGGACCTGGGTTCGATTTCCGACTCGGGCGTCCTTCTCGATGGAGTTTGTATGATCTCTATCTGTACTGCGTGCGCTTCCTCCGGTTTCCTTCCGTAGCTAAACGAAAGAAAGGACGCGACATACAACGTGACTGGTATTGGCGAGGCAATCGAATCCTGAAGATAATAAACCTATAAATCACTGCACGGGGATTACACATGGGAACTTCACCCCTTACTGTGACAACTCACCCAGCCTCAAGAGAGCATTGAGTCTCGGTGAGCTTTTCCCCGTGTAAGCGAGCACAATGGACAAACAGATAACAACAGTAGCATTATACAACGACGTCGCGTAGTTGGTGCGGTCCCTGGTGAGGCATGAGATGGGGGCCCAACTTTGTCTTACCCCTGTATTATTTATCCACTCGACTGAACCCCCCCCCCCCACAACCTATCTCTCTCCCCTGGGCTGTAGCTTCCCGCCCGTGCAGTTGCACCGCCTGCTCACTTCGACTTCGCTCGATGGCTTCGCCGCCGATGCTTTTTTTTTGTCGGCGGGTGTCTCCCGCAGCGCCGCGTGCCGATCGAGACGGGCAAACGGCTCCTCGGGAGGCCGAGCGGCTTCGTGATGCGGGGAAGAGCCGGGCAGGGCCACCCTCTCTCCCCCATCCTCCCCCCCCCCCCCAGAGATTTCGTCTCATCCTGCAAGGCGGAGGTCGCGCTGGGGAGAGGACTTCCAGGCCACACGCGCTCCATCACCGAGACAAATGTGGCGATTGGGAGAGGGGGAGGAGGGGTCGTTTCTCTGCAAGGAGCTCGCTACACGGATGAGGCAACACAGCAACTTTGTTGCCAACTTTCGAGTGAAGTTATTCGTGCACGGTAGCAGCAGCAGCATCAGCAGGAGTGAGTCGCTTTATCTCACCGCTGTCGTTGATTTTGGAGGGTCGCGTGAGAAGCTATTGGACTGAGACGAACAATTGGCTTTTGAGTGTTCAGAAATAACTACACGTTGCGAGCCCTTTGGTCAATGCCGCTGCTGGATAGAGGCTTCTCCGCGCCGTGTCCGGCCACTCTAATTTTTGTCTGATTCCAGTGCAATCACTGTTGGCTTCGCACAAGAGTGATAGTCATTTTACCACGTGGATGCCGAGTCCAATGAACCGTCATCAATCTCGCTCCAGCCCTGCTTGGCCCCAAGTCCGATGTCTCACTAGGGGAATTGGGGCGATGTTGCCACCTTTGATCCCAGTTGCGTAATCATTTTCGGTGTATTTTTTTTTACTTTGGAAAATTTGTGCCGTGGATGCCGTCACGGGATCTTAAAACGTCCACTGTTAAGCAAACGGCGCGCATGTGCATGGTCATAACAGCCGCAGTGATCTTCTTTGGTTCTTTCGGTAAAGTCACGTAGAATGAGAATAAAATAATAAATTTATAAAATAAAATAACACAATAAAATTCTCACGACGTTTCGGCCACAACACAAGCGGCCTTCATCAGTCTCCTCCAGATAGTCTCGTCCCTTCACCTGATGAAGACAGTCTCGTCCCATCACCTGATGAAAGCCGCTTGTGTTGTGGCCGAAACGTCGTGATAATTTTATTGTGTCATTTTATTTTATCAATTTATTATTTTATTCTCATTCTACGTGACTTTACCGAAAGAACCAAAGACGATGAATCCTTGCAGTCACGAAAGCTTTAAATCGAAATTTAGCCGCAGTGATCACCAGGGCATCCTGCCTGGTCGGAACCGAGCACCTTTGCAACGAGTGGCGAACGATCTTCTGCTGGACCGTGTCGCCGCCCCATATACAATACAAACGTAATGCATTAACGTCACATATTGACCATTTTCATTAGATTACGAAAGAAGTCTCCCGGTGAAGCCAAGCAAAGCCCCATTCACCAGATCCATCACGGGTATTTGATCTACGGTTCGCTTGACTCACGTCCACAGCGGAGTTTCGGGTCAAATCCTCGCCGTCTTCGTGTGTGTGGTGTGACGCCAGGCGCTACGCTCCGTGGCACCAGCTGACGTGCCACCGAGCGAATGTTGTGAAACTGAATTCGTCAAAAGCCTCCCCGCCCCCCATTCACGTGGCGCTCTCCCGGGCCCTGGGCACACGCTTGACCCGCTCGTAAGGTGAAGCTTCTACACGGCCCTCGATGTCTCCATACAAATGCACGATTATGATGCCATCGTGTTTGAGGCTGTATCTGCATTATATTTACTATGGCAGATAAAACAAAAATTGAGATACGGCGTGGTATGTGATGATAATCTATATTTAACTTCATTTTTCTTTTTAAACTTAATTGTTCTTTTTTTAAAAATAGATGATTTATATTGCCGTTATGATTTGCTCGCTATTTTTTTTCGCTTATCTATTATTGTTTAGTATTCATGTATTTTACTGTCGGAGAAGCGGTGGTGTAGCTTTTGTTGATGAAACCCAATTTAAAAGCTTCTTGGCTCACAGGGTACTTCAAAATAAACTGAACAACCGCACCACGCTCGCCATTCGCTCCGACCTTAAAACGGAAACCGTGTGTGGTAGGTTGACGTTTCGGGCAATGGCCCTTCTTCAGAGCAGACAGGAAAGCTACTTGAACAAATAAAAGTATGAAAAATAAGATTATATTCTACCCTTCCTGTCAATAAAACAGGTATTAAGATGTTCAAACACCAAACAGAAACCTTTGGTGAGGAACGAAGTCTGCATTAACCACACGTACTTGTGGTGAACATGCAAACACAAGCATGCTCTTTGAAACTGATTGGCCTCCGCCAGAGACATCCTTCTTTATGGCCTCACCAGTGTCAGACCAGAAAACGCAGCAAGGCGAAGAATAAAAAGACAATGCACGTATCAGAGCATTTGTAATGAGACGACTTCCGAGACACAATTCCTACAGGGTTTCTTGTTTATTTCTCGACTTAAGTGCAGGATTATGGAGTAACATAAGCGCCGGATTACTTCGAGTTTAGCCACCCATACAGCCACATCGGCGACGTACACTATATAGCCAACTGACTATATAGCGACGACGACGATGAAGACTATCTAGCCGGCTGGCTATGCAGCGACGACAACAACGAAGATGGCAGCGATGGCAGCGGCGACAGCCAGGACCCGAACCCCCGCGACAGCCCCGATTCCCCATTTGCCTCTCCCTTATATCCCTCCAGCATAGCCAAGCCCCGCCCCTGGCCACGCCCCACTTCTGAAACGCTCTCATTGGTTACAGAGCTTCCAGATTCATCCCCGCCTTGACCCTTAGCCTAGTTATGGCCCCCTTGAGGTTACTTATATGTGTGCGATTCTATAATGCACCCATACCTGTAGTTAGCTCCCAGATGGCACCCTGTCACTACATCACTACATAACCCCCCCCCATGTTTAAAAGATACCCGTCCCGGCTAATACCAACATCAATTAATCAATTTAGGCAGAACAATTCCGGAAACGAGAAGGACAACAACAACAAAACCTAACAAAATACAAGCCAACGTGCGTCACGCGCAACCCGACCCCAACGAACCCCCCCCCCCCCCCCCCCGCACACACAGGGAGATTTCTATTAACGGAACGTTTCAACCGGGTCCGTTACACCGGTCCATCCTTGGGGGCAAACTTTGTCTTCTCTCCAGATGATGGGGACTTGCATAAAAGCCTTAAAGGGTTCGGCTCCTCCCCTGATTCCTTAGAAGACATTGACCAGGCTGTAGCCGGCGGTCCATCGCATGCAATCTCGTGACTCTGCGGCCTTCAGGGGCTCAGAAACTGTCGGGGCTGGGATGCGGCCGTCGGCCGTCGGCCGAGCGGAGGACGTCAGCGCTGTCATCGAGGGTCATGCGTAGTTCTGGCACCCCCGCGCGAAGTGTCCCAGCTGCCCGCACCGGAAGCAGGTGACAGCAGGCCTCTGCAGCAGCCAATCTGCCTCCTCCCCTGGTCTCCAACCTCGAGGTCGTCGCATGCCCTCTCCCACGACCACGACTCTACGCTGAACCATAGCCGCAACGTCCCTGTCCGGCAGCGGGTCCACGGCTGGCGGCACCCCGACGCCCCGTGGCGACCAGTCAGCCAGGTTGCACTCCTGCCCGGGCTCACCCGTTCATGCCACCATCTGGGACCACCGGTGCAGGTTCTCATGGGCCTGCAAGCACCTGGCTGCCCAACGAGACATCTGCGTGTCCTCATCAATGACCGGCAAGACAACCCCCATCTCTTGTGCCAGCCCCAACATCCTTTCCATGACGAGAGAGTTGAGGGCTGTCCAGTCAATCGCTTGGAACGCTGCCTTTCCCAATGCCAACAGCGCATTGTGGTAGGTGAGAGGCATCTCGGCCTCCCCTCGCCTCTGCTGCAGGCATTTCCTGTGCGTGTTGGAAGACGGATCGTACACGGCCAAAATCTCGCTGTAAGCTTGCTGAAGGGTGGCCCGCTTTCACTTGGTACAGCCCAGAATGCCTGCAAGGGCCTTGTCATCCAGCGCAGTCGGCAGGGCCCTCCTCGGTCCAGTTCACTGACCGGTACGTCGCTTCGAAACGCCGAGTGAAGGCACTTCAGTTGCCCCCCGCTGCAATAAATTTGCGGACGGGCGGCAACTGTCAGGGGCCAATTGGGCCATTTTCCACATGCTACTGGAGCTGTTGTCGCCTCCACCGACTCCTGCTCTTGTTGTAAAATGGTGGCCCCCGGCCGTGTTTCCTACGCAACGCTCGTAATGGCGGCCGCCCCGCACGCGGACTTCTCTGCGGGAATTTCGGCCGCCGGCGCTGGTCCCGCTCTCTCCGGCGAGGTCCATGTGGCCGATCCCGCTGCTCCTGTCCCCGCCGTAGTCATGCTCACGAGCATGACGAGCTGTGCGACCCTCTTCCACAGGAGCTCGAGCTGCGCTGACACCACACGCTGTCCGTCGTCGGGCTGTGACTGCGGAGGAGCAGCTCCTGCCTCCTCTGCCTTTGGCGCAGTCCGTCCCGTTGCCGCCGAGTCGGTAACCGGGACCGCGTTTGCCGGGGCTGCCGGGGGGCTGTCCATGTCGTCTTCATCCTCGTTGGAAGACGCCACAGGTGGGTTCCGTGTCTTCTGGTATTTCGACATTTTCTTCTTTGCCTTGTCCACTTCTGACTCCAAATGTAATGAGACGACTTCCGAGACAAAACTCGTAGAGGGCTTCTTGATTATTTCTCGACTTAAGGACAGGGTTACTTCAAGCTTAGCCACCTATACAGACACATTGGCGACATACACTATATAGCCAACTGACTATATAGCGACGACGACGATGAAGACTATCTAGCCGGCTGGCTATGCAGCGACGACAACAACGAAGATGGCAGCGATGACAGCGATGACAGCCAGGACCCGAACCCCCGCGACAGCCCCGATTCCCCGTTTGCCTCTCCCTTATATCCCTCCAGCGTGGCCAAGCCCTGCCCCTGGCCACGCCCCACTTCTGGAACTCTCTCGCTGGTTCCAGGAGCTTCCAGATTGATCCCCGCCTTGACCCTTAGCCAAGTTATGCCCCCGTTGTGGTTGCTGATATGTGTGCCGTTCTATAACGCACCCATACCCATATTTAGCCCCCATGGTCAACAGATGGCACCCTGTCGCTACTCATTTATAGCTCGGGTTGAGCAGCTATATCATGGGGACATTCATACTTTGATACTGGCAAAAAGGTCCCCAGGATAGAGAAGTTTACTGTTTTTAGCTGGAGATTGGACTGTGGGCCTCGAAGACGAGTAGAGATGAAATTTGGAAGGTGAACAGGGTCAGTAGACATTACGTCGCAAATAAACCCTTGAGAAATTGAAAGCTACTTGATCAAACAGATTTAAATAAATGTTTTAATTATTACGTGCCTTGAGCGCTTAATAGTTTACAGCTATTTGTCAACCCCTACTGGATGGAGGCCTATCCACACTGTGTTCCTGTGTCGATTTGTTTGACCATATTTCACCACACTGGTCACGTTGGTGGAGGGGTGTGGGGGGGGGGGGTGCCCGGGATTTTTTCAGATGCCATTTGCCGCTGATGTGTGCCGTGGCCCGGAATTAAACTCAGGTGACAGGGTTCGTAGTGCGATGCAGGTATAACTGCACCACCGCTGCGCCCTAATTCTACACTGGGACAAATGCACTCTCGAATCGTGCGTGACTTGAACACTTTTCAAAACATATTTTATTGAGCCCTTTCATCAGGAAACAGACAGATTTGTGGAGAAGTCCACCTGTTTTATTCCTTATATAGAGGCGTAGATGTGGTGACCTCACTTCTGCGCTTTTGCGCAAAGTGGGGGGGGGGGGGTTAATGAGCTAATGTAGATTATGCATGCGCATTATGCGAGCACTAATCAACAGTGCATTGAATGCCAAAACCAAATCAAGCACAAATCAACCGTGCATTGAATGCCAAAACCAGATCAAATGACACGAGCATTGAAACTGCCCAAGTAATTAAAACGATCAAAATACCGTACATTGCGCGAGTAACTGATAAACTAGCCAGATGTTTGGAAAAACAAAACATTCGAGTCAGATTTGGCAGGGTACATAAAATACAGAAAAAATGTTGGTACAAAATATGTATTACCGAAGCAAATGTTATGTAACAGGACGAATGATCAGCACGAGACTAAAATAACATCAGAGAAATATTAAATACACGTAGATAGAAAAATAATTTTAAAAATCACGACGTTTCGATCGCAACACAAGCAATTGTTCTTAGGTCTATTTTACCGAAAGACCCAAAGAGTATGAATCCCTGCAGTCACGAAAGCTTTAAGTCAAGAAATATTAGATACTCCAAAATACAACTGTCAGCAGCAGCAGAACACGTGTGCCAACAATGACACTCAATTTATTTTGATAATGTTGAAGTTCTGTTTCAAAACTAGCTACGACTGGCCAAGGTTAATTAGAGAATCTATCGAAATTGAAAGAAATACAAATAAGTTTAACCGTTCGGATTGCTACCGACTTCGTGCTGCGTGGAAGCGAATCATTAAAATAATACATTGTTTAAATGCATGCATATACAGAGCACCACACTTCAATAGGGATTACCGTTGGTACGGCTTTTTAAATGCATACAATGGACAGGAAGGACAAGATCAAAGGGCACGCATAATGCGCATGCATCATGTACGTTGACCAAGTAATCCCCACTTTGCGCAAGAGCGTATAAGCGTGGTCACCACATCTACGCCTCTACAGTATATAAGTAACGAAACAGGAGGACTTCTCCACAAATATGGCTGTCGCCTGATGAAGCTAGTTGTAATTACTGGCGAAACGTCGTACTCAGATTGCAAATGTTGTGGCTTGGCTCTCCAACACACCGGTTAGTGCTGTACTAGTAACGAATTGGCCACGTTCTGTTTACGTGACAACCCTTAATAGTTGGCTGTGTCGGGTGGTGGCGGGTTTTAACAACACATTAATATATTTACGCGATCTCACCCAAAAAAAAACCTCCTCTATTATTGACCCTGTATATTCACACGAACACTTTCCCTGAGCTGAGCACCAACAAAATACAAGCTGTACCTTCCTACTGCAACAAAAAAAAATCACGTTACTGCTGAACGTTCTGTTTTCGCGAAAGCTGTGCTCATCATCACCGAATGGAGCCAACCTCACTCTCTCTCTGCATGGCCTGACCCCCTCTGCCTCCCGCGGTCGCGCGAGAGACGGGAGGGAGTTGATACAAATGCTCGTGCATGCAACGAAGCCCCGGCACCCTGCGATGGGCATTCGGAGCTGAGCACTGCTAGAGCGATGTCTTCTGCGTGCGCTGCGTCTCCCGCCCCGACCCAGCGCTCGGGCTGAGGTTCGGCAGGATAACCCAGAAATCGACGTCGGCGGTGAACACTCGCGACTCACTGCAAGAGCTGAACCACCTGGGTTCGACACCTGGCTCGGGCGCCTTTCCCCGTGGAGTTGTTATGTTTGTCCCACCGGGGTTTGCACGGGTTGCCTCCAACAGCCAAAATAATAACGTGGTGCAGTGTGACTGGCACTGTCTCACGAAAAAAGCAAAATTCACGGAGATGGTTGAATTCCCGGCGTGACCTGGTGCAGGTTTCTGCTGCTATGCCCCCTCTCCGCACGCCTCCACCCCCCGGTCGTATTTGTTGTACTGAACTTCTATGCTCCCCACTTTACCAACCCGATCGGACCGGCATGGTGGCTTGGAAATGGGCCCTCATCAAGCAGTGGCTAACACAGCAGGGCTGTACTTACAGTCGCGTTAACTGTCGTGACTCGTTAACCAGGACAGGACACAAGAGACCACAACCTATAAAAATATTAACTTTGAAAAAAAAAAGTCAATATTTTTCAAAACGTTATTTTATTGGACAGAGAACAAACAAACGCTGATGATACATTCAATGTCAAACACCGATCTCGAGTTTGCTTGTGTACACAAAACACGTGTAGCTAGCACAGGGTGCAGCAGGAGTGCGGAGCTGTAGTACAGTGGTTAGTGCGCTGTGCTACAACCAGAGTTCAATCCCCGCTCACGGCTGCCAACGCCAGTGACGATTCTCGGAACCGGCTCTAGGACTCCCCTAGGTTAAAACTCAGCGTCAAATGAGTACTTGGTGCGGTGTGTGTAAACGTCGCCATTCGGGATACAAAGGCGGCCGGGCGTGGTGCTGACCACCCACTCATTAGTGTCCCGTGCTGACTTTCACAGCGCCAACAGCTCTTGTCCCGAAAGTCTGTTGAGGCTATTCGAGGGTTTTGTTCATCTTTGTTCTCACAGAGGAACCAAAGAGTACGGCTTCTGACGATAAAAAAAAATGTCACGTAAATGACGACGTTCTTTATGCTCAGAACGACGAGGACGAGGACGCCGGACCCGTGTGCCCCCATCGCCCCGCCACGCGCCCCCGTCCCTCCCGCGTCGCTCAGTAGAAGGCGTCGACGCTCGCGTTGCGGAGTTCCCCCTCGCTGGCGAACTCGCGGTAGCGGAACCTCCGCATGGCGTCGCGGCACGCGTCCTGCGCGGCGCGCGCGTCCTCGAAGCTCATGCTCCACCTCCACTTGCGCGCCACGGCGAGCGAGCGCAGCCTCTCCACCTCGAACCCTCCGGGCCCTTCCCTCTGCCCCTGGGTCATGTCCCGCACCCAGGACGACACGGCGGCGGGCAGCTCAATGCCGGCGAAGCGGAACATGTCACGCGTCGTCCGCTCGGGCCTGCTCACCAGGTCCTCGTAGCGCACCGCCATGTAGGCGCCTCTCAGGGCGTCGCTTCCTCCCTCCTCTCCTCGTCGACCGCCCACGCTGCGCGCTGCGTCCTCCGCGACGGCTGCGCCGATGTCGTCCATGCCTCGGCAGATCCTCTGCATCACCTCGACGGAGTCCGACTGCTGGTCGACGTTGGGGCGGCCCAGCACCATTTGGTCGTCACCCGCCAGGGAGTAGCCCTTGAGTTTGCGGCGCGACGAGAGGACAGCGCGCGGGTCCCTGACGAGGTGGATGATCCTGAGACGCACCGCCGGATCCGCGACGAGGGGACGGAGAGAGCTGATGTCGAAGAAGCGCACGCTCTTGATCACCGTGTGCCGCCTCTGCTCGCACGCGCGGCCGATCCCCTCGAAGGGGGCGCCGCCGCACGATAGCCAGCACTGGATGCCCGCGCTGTTGTTGGCCACCGCGGCCGCCTCCTCCGGGCACGCGGGGACACTGCAGAGCGCCGTGCTGCTGTGGAACATGAAGAGCGAGTTGAGTCGACGGGGATTGTCGATGTAAAACTGGAGGGCCGTCTCGTCGCAGGCGCACAGCGAGCGCAGCAGGTCCCGCGCGGCGCCTCGCAGCGCCGACTCGCCAGTCTTGTCAAACTTGGTCCAAATGTGCTTCATGGGCTCCATCAGATAGAAGACGCCGGGGTGCTGGTTGAAGAGCTGGCCCAGGAAGGACGACCCAGACCGCCAGCTGGACAAGATGAGGGTGTTGGTGCGACGCGGAGGTTGCGACGTTGCGTCGCCGGCGTCCAGCGCCTGCCACGGACCGCCATGCAGCTGGCCCGGCTTGTGGTAAAACACAGACACGATGCCGGTCAGAGCCAGAGCGAGGGTCCCCAGGAACAGCCGATGGGGATGTGGACGCGCCATGGTTATAGCGAGCTAGATCCTGAACTCTTTCCTCAACTATTCCACTGAACTCTCAACTGAGCTCTTTGCCGAACGCTCTACCGCGTTCTCTCCTGAAATATAAATACTGACTTTTGTAGTAAGCGCTTTGCTGAACTCTCTATTTGTCGCTCCCGAACTCTTTCTCTCTCCCTCTATGTCCTCTTACTTTGGACTGCACTCTCTCCTGAACTCTCTGTCGCTGTCTCTAGAACACTTCATTATACACGTACATATATCTCTCTCTCGCTATGTTTCTCTCGCCCATGCGGGGTTGCTGGCTCTTGAGCGCCGTTCTGGCCTTTATAGGAGCTCTCGAACAGCATTTATCCCAACAATCATGAGAAGGCAATACCGGGGGCATCATTATCTCTGTCGGCCCCCAGAAAAAAACTGTTTAATCTTTCAAACCCATTCTCTGACCGGGTCACGACGGATCATGTTTGAGGAAGCTACTCTCCTGGAACAATCCCTTCTGAATGTTTTTTCATTTTTTTAATCTAAAAACTAAAGATCATGAGGGACGTGCGTTATGTACTGGCGTATAGATGGAAAACGATTACACATGTTGGCCGTGTTTGGCTTCCAGATTATTACAAAACATCAGATGCGCAGCAACAGAAGGAGACGAGGAAGGCGGTCATTGGGCAATCATTGTTGACATGTTGGCGTGAATTTCTGTCCAGTTTTTGTTTAAAGCCCGAAAGGAGTCAAAATTGGTGATTTGAATCACGCTGTCCACCCAGTCCATGCAGGGTGCCTCTATCATCTTAGTCGATCTGTCCAGTCGGTTACAAACAAACTGCGGATGTTAAAACAAAGGCGATATACGGCGGATTCGTGGAAACACACGCACCTCGCAGAATCAAGGGCCTGGCTTCAATCCCTGCCTCGGGCGCATTTACGTGCGGAGTTTGTATGTTCTCCACCCTCTCCCTAGTTCTGCCTGGGTTTCCTTCGGGTTCTCGGTCTCCACCCAGAGATAAACCACACACTAATGTAACCGGCGTTGACCAATAACGTTCCAATACGGAAAAATCCCCCTGCAAATGACTCAATTGGGATCACATACAGCAGCAGCATGAGCAGCAACATCGCACAACCCTCCCCCCCCTTGTGAAAACTGAGCAGGACCCTCCTAAAAATATATATCTTGAGACTCGGTGAAGCTTTCCTGGGTAAAGAATCGCAATGATAAAAAAAAATGTTACAACAAAAATTGCATCATCATCGGCAATCGTATGGGAGCTTCCACGCTCGGTGGGTTGTGGTTTAGCGCTCTGGACTTGAGATCTCACAGTTCAATTCCAGCTCCGCGCAGCGGCAGTGGAAACATTTGGGGCGAGTGTTTCAGATTCTCTCTCCAGCTCGCATGGGTTCAACAAAGGTTCACGCCTGGTGGGGTTAAGTGTGTGCACGCGTGGAAGAGTTGACAATATACCCGTTTGCCGATCCTGAATTTGAGTAATTGGTAATTGACCCTGAAAACGGACACGGGTTTACTGACTATGAGTTGGCGACCCTCATGCACACGACGAAACAAATACAAAGACCCCCCCTTAAATCGTCAACACACTGTTGGGGCAAGTGCTGTTAGAGAGTAGCACCTATAAACGCATTTCTTTAGTACCGCTTTTTGTGTGTTAGTTTGTTGGCCTTCCCCCGCACCTCTGATTAGCGCGGTTGGCTACGTACGGTGCGAAAGAAGTTCAACACAACATACATGAAGGCCATCACGGTACGCGAGTGGGTGGGCGGCCAGAACTACGCCCAACCGCCTTTGTCTCCCCAGTGACGATGTTGACACACCGCACCAGGTACCCATTTGAGGCTGAGACGACCTACACGCGCACCTACACCCACGTGGCACACCCGAACACGTGTGTGCTCATAGTTCTGATGCACAGCTGAATATTATTGAAAGATAGAGTTTTAATTTTAATTTCCAGAAGCATGAGATTCGTTAGGAACCGAATATTGAATGAAGAAGCTAAATATTCAGTTCCTGCAGGAGCTCCCGGGCACGTGGGGTAAAACGTCGGACATGGTGCCGTAACAAAGATCCCCTTTAGCCTTAACAGACTGTAGGGGCAAGTGCTGTTAGCGAGCACCTTTCAATCCCGGAACGGCACACGAGGGGGTGGGTGGCCAAAACCACGCCCGTCCGCCTTTGTCTCCCCAGTGGTGATGTTTACACACCGCACCAGGCACACTCATTTGAGGCTGAGTCGACCTAGGGGAGGCCCAGGACCGGTTCAGATAATCGTCACTGGTGTTGGCCGTGAGAGGGGGAATCGAACTTGGGTGGTTGAGTTCGTAGCCCAGCGCGCTAACCGCTGCACCACCGCTCCCCCACGGTGCCGCAACAATGCGCAGCGAGACCCACACGAGACCCACACGAGACACGCTCTCACATTCGCTAACTCTTCCGTCCGCTCAAATCCACTCTCCATCCATTATGCCGGCCCCATCTATTTGCATCCATTAGTCTGCAATCCAGCAATCCACTTTACATCCCATCCTCAGTCCAAGCAACACGCCCATTGATTATCACATCCGGCCCAACTACCAGCCCCGTGGGTCAGGTGTGCTCTCAATTAATTAATTAATCCATCCATCTTCCCATCCATCCATTCCTTCGTCCGCAAGCCCTGCCACTCGCTCATCCATCCGCACCGCAGCGCCTCCTACCCTCTATATCCATATCAAATATCCATTCATCTCCATCTATCAGCTACATCTATTTTTCCCCATCACTTTTGTTATTTCTAAGCGGAGCCATAAATATTCATTATCGCAACACGCCAGAGATATTCCCGCTGTGTGTCTATCGTTCCCCCCCCCCAAATCCCGCTCCCCTCTCCGCAGTGCGTCCCTTTGGTGGGGTAAGAGGCGGCCGAGCGGACGAGAGAGAGAGAGCGAGCGACCCCTCTTTTGGAAATGCCTCGCGTTTTGCCGAGTAGATGGGGGGCCGAGTTCGGCTATTGGTATTCGTCCGCGGTCGCCAATGGCCGGGCAGAGCTTATTACTGCCAGGGCGTGCGACACTTTGTCAACAGCAATCAACAACAGCATATCTGCGATGAAAGGCGAGCCAATCTCGGTGAAGCCAAATTGTGTTGTGGTGCAGCGGGACAAAAATTGGCAATTATTTTTAATGATAGCGGGCGACACCGTCGAGCCTCCGGCAGCCCGCGCTTGTAGCCAGCACGCGAAATTCAGGAATTAATTTTGAATCGGGGGGCTGGAGGGGGGCTGAAGGTGGGGGGGGGGGGGGCTCCTCTTCTGGAAACGCCACGCTTCTGCGGATATCCAACTCAGTTTGAGAGACCGACCGCGATCAAGCCGGCGGTTGGCCAGGCAGACGGGTAGACCCTCTAGACCCTGTAGACCCTGTAGACCCTCTAGACCCTGTAGACCCTGTAGACCCTGTAGACCCTCTAGACCCTGTAGACCCTGTAGACCCTCTACACCCTGTAGACCTTCTAGACCCTGTAGACCCTGTAGACCCTGTAGACCCTGCAGACCCTCTAGACCCTGTAGACCCTGTAGACCCTGTAGACCCTCTAGACCCTGTAGACCCTGTAGACCCTCTAGACCCTGTAGACCCTCTAGACCCTGTAGACCCTGTAGACCCTGTAGACCCTCTAGACCCTGTAGACCCTGTAGACCCTGTAGGCCCTCTAGACCCTGTAGACCCTGTAGACCTTGTAGACCCTCTAGACCCTGTAGACCCTGTAGACCCTCTAGACCAGTGGTTCTTAACCTGAGTTCGATCGAACCCCAGGGGTTCGGTGAGTCGATCTCAGGGGTTCGGCAGAGCCCCCGCCACGGAGGTCCGGACACACTTGAATTATTGTGTAAATTTGTGATGACACACACGGCCCGCTTGGCCATCACTGGCTGCAGATGATCATGCTACACTGCTTGGCCAATCAGCGCTGCGGGGAATTTAGTGCGTACTCAGTAGTCAACGTGTGACTGTTGTTGTCGTACGTCGTGTGATTTCTTTAATATATTATCCATATTAACTATGTCGGGCAAAAGAAGAAAGTGGTCGGACGAATATGTACAACATGGATTCTCATGTATCACGGAACGTGATGGGAGTGAGCGTCCTATCTGCATGATTTGCAACGCCAAGTTGAGCAACTCTAGTCTTGCACCGGCAAAACTAAAGGAACACTTCTTGAAGCTGCATGGAGACGGGGAATACAAGAACACAACACTTGCTGAATTCAGGGTGAAGAGAGCCAGATTCGATGAAAGGGCCACTCTGCCTGCTCTTGGATTTGTACCTGTTAACAAACCGATCCTGTCAGCATCGTACGAAGTTGCTTACCTGATCGCAAAGCAGGGCAAGCCACACACCATTGGTGAAACACTTGTGAAACCAGCTGCATTAAAGATGGCGAATCTGATACTCAGAACAGCGGCCGAAGGTAAATTATCCCAAATTCCCCTTTCAAATGACACCGTCAGTGACAGAATAGAAGACATGAGTAAAGACATCTTGGCTCAAGTAGTCGCGGATCTGATTTCAAGCCCGGCAAAATTCAGCCTTCAACTCGACGAAACCACAGACGTTTCTGATCTAAGCCAGCTTGCTGTTTTTGTACGCTATGTGAAAGACGACATGATAAAAGAAGAGTTTTTATTTTGTAAGCCTCTTACAACAACAACGAAGGCAGCCGATGTGAAGAAGCTTGTGGATGACTTCTTCAGAGACAACAATCTTTCATGGGATATGGTTTCTGCAGTTTGTACGGACGGAGCTCCAGTCATGCTGGGAAGAAAGTCTGGTTTTGGTGCGCTAGTAAAGGCCGATGCACCACACATCATTGTGACGCATTGTATTCTACACAGGCATGCGTTGGCAACAAAAACCTTACCTCCAAAAATGGCAGAAGTATTAAAAACTGTGGTGGAATGTGTGAACTATGTGCGAAAAAGTGCTCTGAGGCACCGCATCTTCAGTGAGCTGTGTAAAGAAATGGGCTCTGAATTTGAGGTACTTCTGCTCCATTCTAATATTCGGTGGTTATCCCGGGGACAGGTGCTGAATCGTGTTTTTGCCATGCGTGTGGAATTAGCCCTGTTTTTGCAAGAGCACCAACACTGCCATGCAGATTGCTTCAAAAATCCTGATTTCATTCTCATTTTAGCGTACATGGCTGATATATTCGCAGCTCTCAATCATCTCAATCAGCAGATGCAGGGTGGTGGAGTCAATATCATGGAAGCGGAAGAACACCTGAAGGCTTTTCAAAAAAAGCTACCGTTATGGAAACGACGAACAGAGAACAATAACTTCGCAAACTTCCCGCTTCTGGACGACTGTGCAAGTAAGATCGAAGATGTGTCTGGAATCGGAGATATTTCTGTATCCACGGAACTGAAGCAAACAATTGCCACGCACTTAGATGAGCTTGCAAAGTCTCTCGACGGATATTTCCCTACAAGAGAGTCATATCCAGCATGGGTGAGACAGCCGTTCACGTTTGCTGTTGAAACAGCAGATGTCAATGATGAATTCCTCGACGAAATCATTGAAATTCAGCAGAGCCAGGTTCAACAGCAACTCTTCAGAACAACAACGCTCTCAACATTTTGGTGTCGACAAATGAACAAGTATCCAGTTATTGCTAAGAAAGCCCTGGATTTTTTTATACCATTTGTTACAACATATCTTTGTGAGCAATCCTTTTCGAGGATGCTGGACATAAAAACGAAGAAAAGGAACAGACTTTGCTGTGAAAATGACATGAGAATGGCACTTGCCAAGGTGAAGCCACGCATATCTGAACTGATCTCTCAAAGGCAACAGCAGAAGTCACATTGATTTCCAGGTATGTAATTTGTTGTGAGTTTATGCATTGTGTTGGTTTTATTCTTTGAACAAGGTAATGTTCATGCACGGCTCATTTTGTGTACCAGTAAAAAACATATCTACGTCTTGAATTTGAAAAAAATCACATTTTATTTTTCACTAAAGAGGGGTTCGGTGAATGCGCATATGAAACTGGTGGGGTTCGGTACCTCCAACAAGGTTAAGAACCACTGCTCTAGACCCTGTAGACCCTGTAGACCATGTAGACCCTCTAGACCCTGTAGACCCTCTAGACCCTGTAGACCCTCTAGACCCTGTAGACACTCTAGACCCTGTAGACCCTGTAGACCCTGTAGACCCTGTAGACCCTCTAGACCCTCTAGACCCTGTAGACCCTGTAGACCCTGTAGACCCTCTAGACCCTGTAGACCCTGTAGACCCTCTAGACCCTGTAGACCCTGTAGACCCTGTAGACCCGAGGGTCGTGCTGTCGGTGGCACAGCGGCTACGTTGGGCTCGCGGCAATCGCGGGGTGGAGCAGCCGGCGGCGGCGGCTTCTGACTCTTCACACCGCTGCACCACCGGTGGTGGGGGCGGGGTGTGTGGGAATGAAACACAAAAGCAGCAGTCACGGTGACTGATGATCCAGTGCTGCCTGCGTCATTCCAGTCACCCGTTCGCTCAGTTGCACACGCAGTCGGGCTTTCCGCGACCGACATCATCCATGATTGAGGTGTTTTTCTGGGTGAGATCGCGTACATATAAATGTGTCGTTAAACCGGCCGCCACCAGACACAGCCAATTAGTCCGGTTTGTTACGTAAACAGAGCGTGCCAATTCGTAACTAGCACAGCAACACCGGTGTGTTGGAGAGTAAACCCACAACAACATTTACAATGCACTCACTCACTCATCGGTAGTCAGTCGCCTCCTTATCACTCTTCTATCGCTCCGATTGTGATTACTATTCATGTGAACTTCACTCACTGACTCCTCCACTCGTGTTGAGGATAAGGCAAACCGATCTGTGTTGTGTCAACCACGCTGTGTTCAACTCCCACCACTACACTTTGTTCAACCATCACCACACTGTGTTCAACCACCCCATTGCAGACCACAACAACACAGTCACTCTCCTACTGGCTTACTCAACCACTTCCTCACCCATTTACTCACTCACCCATGTATTCACTCACCCACCTACCCTCCCACTCACTCAAACTTAATCACCCACCCACTGGGCACACTGCAGGTCACTTCTCTCTCTCTCTCTCTGTTTCTTCCCTCGCACTGTTCCACTTTGGAATTCCCTCCCAATAATCACATTGCTCACTGCAAAAAGAAGAAGAGGAAGAAGAGGAAGAAGAGGAAGAAGAGGAGGAAGAGGAGGAAGAAGAGGAAGAAGAATAAGAAGCGTCTTATTTGGTTCTTTCGGTAAAGTCACGTAGAATGAGAATAAAATAATAAATTGATAAAATAAAATAACACAATAATATTGTCACGACGTTTCGAAAGAAAGAACCAAAGAAGAAGCGTGTTACACTCTTGTGTCTATCGCATCGTCGATAGTGCTGTTTGTTGCTGGCTTGCTTGGACATCGAGCCCGGTCGGTTGAGGGCAGCCGTAAGTCGCTGGCTCCCGGTTCCCCGTGAGTAGCGTCACTCGTTACCCAGTCGGAGCTGTCGATCCACGGCCCGTTCTCGCGCCAACAGCCCCGAGTGTGTTTGCATCTCAGAGTTGTCCGTGATGCAAAGAAAGGGGAATGAGCGCTCACTCCGCGCATTCGTCATCCGTTACTCTCTTGGCGCGCGCCGTCGCAGCTGCTATCGATCACAGATAACACTTCTGTCACGCTGCGCTCTTTTGTAATTCCTGGCATGTGTCTGCGCTTAACGATCCAATACTGAATGATCAGATGCATGCTTTGGCGCATTAATCTTACTTGGAGTTATTAAAACTAAAAACCCCATCGCGCGATCTGGAACCGCGTGCGTTATATTGGCACGCAGCGTTGTTACGCTTCAACGTATTCATCAACCAACGACTCTCCGTGCGACGCTGGACGGAGCAGTGGCTCTGAGAAAGTGGTTTTCATCATCAGCCATGGTCAATCCACTGCTGGATGAAGGCCTCTCCGGGGCCGCCGCCACATCTCACGATCGTGCGATTCAACAATCTACGCGGCACGCGCACACGAACCGAATTCATCGCTCCGTCTCCGAGGTGGAGGACTTGTGTCTCGGACGCGATGCAGTTCCATTGGCTGCCGCGCCGTTATTAGCCTTGAACCATGATCCTGCCCAAGCCCAACACACATTGCTTGGCAGTTTGGATGATGGCCATTAATCTGCGTAAATTCTCTAACTCAGTGTCTTCGCCTTCCTGCCTCTACGTGTAATTCAGGGGCATGCGTCTCTCCGTGATTTATTCGCGCACTCTTCGGTGTTTGCATCGTCGTGGTTAATGACTGCGGTGTTTCTGAACCGAATGTCCCCCTTCACTGCGAGCACCGCCGATGTTTGCCGTGGGGTTTTACTCCCCGCAAATGTTCCCATGCCGTGGCTGCCGCCACCACGCGTCTCCACTCGGCGTGACGCGTTCGCTGACGTCCCCGCGACTCGGGAGTCCAACAGCTCACGCGCCGTTTGCGCCGCTCGCTTGCGTGACGCACACCGCGCTAAGGTGCTAATTTTCGTGAATTGAAACAATATTGGAGTTGACATTCTCTTACTCACTTTCTTGGATTAATTTTGGAAAGATGTTTTTTTTCTTCTTCCCCTTTTTCAAAAGTAATTCCCGCTATGCTCAATGTGTGGGGCGTTGTATTGCAGGCCGAACATAATTTGCGGCATTCAGTAGAAACATGAACTCAGGGGAAGTAAACACTGGGTCTTGCCAATGAACTAGATAAACAGGTAATATCAACAGAATATTCACGAATATTTATTTGCTAAATGAAGCACAATCCTCTTGCTGGAAGCTTATTTAACGTTACTTAAAAAACAAACATATTTCACTCCGATAATTTCACACGTGCAATACATGCGAAACACACGTCAGAGTGACTTTTGCTGCTCAAATGAGCCACATTGAGGATTAGTGCTCATCTCTCGTTTACAGCCCTTCACAGCTAGTGGCGAACATTCCATATTCCTATGGTGGGGCGGGGGTGGGGTTCTCTGTATAAAACAACCACTGTGACTTCCCCCAAAGTGGTGATCAATGTATCGACCCCGTGGGGATGATGGGCTGAGCCAACCGTTAACCAGATCTAAACTCGCGACCTTCCAAATGCGAGCAGCTCGCTCTGCCATTGAGCCACGTGGCCCCTACGTTGGCTTACAACGATCGTCGGCCCCTGCACCACGTGACTTGCGCGTCATCGAATATTGTGAACACGTCACACTGGCGGGGTTGTACAAAGTGTATCAGGACAGCACTATATAATTGAATATTAGTGTTGAGATTGGTGGGAGATGTGTAGAGGATTTGAAATAAAACATAGTCTCATCTGTAATTTGTATCCTATTTTGGTAATCGCTATCATCATCTAGGATCAATCCACTGCTGGACGAAGGCCTTCCCAAATCCGATACCCTATCTTAGGGACCTGCGAAGCGACAATGCTTGCAGCGTCTGCACACGATCCGATTCCATTGCTCTAGCTCCTCGGCGGATGAAGCCCCCTCCCCCCCTAGGAGTCGTTACTTATATATATTAAAAAAATCTACCAATTATTTTAGTTGGGTATTTGCAAATGGATCGCCTTGCATTACTAGTTCATGTACAGCAAGTGCGGCATTTGGAATTCATGCCATTGTTGAGACACAACACGTCGATCACCAAGGCTCCTCTGATCAAATCTGGAATTTGAATTAAAAAAAAAATCAGGTGGCGTGCCTGTCCGAGGAGAGACCGGCGATCCGGGAGCCACAGTTGATGCCGCTTGGCAGAGGATAGGGCAGGATGGAAGGCCTTGGTGGAGCCGCTGCCCACGAGACCCGATTCAGTTCGGAAAAGCGGGCCGATATTGATTGATTGACGTCGGTATTGGTTGTATCCAAGGTGATGCGAACACACGTGAGAGGTGCGGCCCTCACGAGAAGGCTGCCATCGCCCACCCATGCAACCAGCACTAACTACGGGCCACACAGGGCGACACGAACTCTCAACTCCTGAAGCCCTCTCGTCGCGGCCAGCAGACCTCGACGTTGGCATCGAGCTCTTGAACATCTTGTCTCGCCATGCGCAAGAATAACACTGCTATGCTTCACGTACAGTCTGCAGTCATCCTAGATGTGTAATTTGCTTGTAAATATTTTTGTCAATTTGTACAATTTATACCGTGATTCCACACACGGGGAATGTATTTTTAACGTCCGCTGTAAAGCCAACGGGCAGTAGTAGTATGCTATGGCTAATACACCACGCAATATTAACCAGGGCAGCCTGCCAGATTCCAACCGCGAGCCTCTGCAACATTCGGCGAACGCCGCCGCGCCGCTGGCCCTGTAGTTATTATAAGAGGGTGTGGAGCTGAGTGGACTTGCCGATGACTGGTACCAGAGGGTGTCAAGATCGGCCTCTGTGGAGTAGGTTCGTGAAGGACGCTACTGGGCAGTTGGAAGCAGTCGACCTGCAGCAACAACGGAGGGGGGAGGAGCAACGCTCACAACAACGAACGGAGCGCCGGGTGGCTAAAACACAGCAAAGTTGGCACAGTAGGGGGCACAGGTGGTGCATCGGCTACTCATCTTAATCAGTCAACCCATGGCACCTGGGTTTGTCCCGTGACCTCCTGCCAGAGGGCGTTCGGCACTTCACGTGGCCTTAGCGTGCACATAGCCTGGCACAAGCGCCGTGGTGACGTCACCGCCACTTAGTGGCGAATGGCGGTTTTTGTTGTGGTTATTGTGAAACCCAGCGGGTGGGGGTGTATGTTGCTGCATATACCGTAGTATTTATCTCACCGCGGCCCCAAATTGTGTGTGTGTTAATATCGTTGGCTATTATGTCCTCGTGGCTGGGGGACAGAATCCTGTTGCAATAATAAAGAGGGTGGGGGGGGGGGGGGGACCGGGTGGCTTAGGTAGCTGAAGCGTTGAACCGCCACCGCTGAGATCCTGCCTTCAAATCCGGGATTCAGCCACCCGTGGTGAAAGCAGTTTCTCAAGTGCAGAGAGGGGGCCAATCTCATTCCGGGCAACGATGACTGTGCAAAATAAAAGAATACAAAACCCTCCTCCCCTCCATCATATTAAGTTTTTTTCTTTCGCTTTACGTGGAGAGAGCAAACAAGCGATTGTTCGATCGGCACGCGGCGAACTGCCGTGCGCTGGAAGAGCACGTCCGGTGGTTGCCAAGAGAGACACGTCCTTTCGAGGTGAACGCGGACAGAATCTGACGCTGCTGTTATTCGTGGCCGAAACCTGAGATTGTGCTCGCCTTTTCTCCGCTCGTTTTACCCAGCAAAGTCTCGCTAAGAGTCCCGGCGCTGTCGGTTATTTTTCTTTTTTCAGGAGGGCCCTGCAAAAAGCAGCAGGGCACAATGTTCCCGGCTACCGTGTGTAATCCCAATTGAGTAATTTGCAGGAACATTTTCAGCAATATCGGTTACATTGTGGTGGGAGGTGGGGGGGGTTATTCTCTGGAAGGAAACCAGATAATCTGGAGGAAACCCATGTAGACAAAGTGAGAGAACATACAAACTCAACACCGACAGACACACTCTCCACTTAACACGCAGTAGGCTTTCGCGACCAATATTATTAATAATAAAGGTTTATGGGTTAGATCGTAAGTAAAAATGTGTCGTAACCCTCCACCACCCGACACAGCCATTCAGTAAGGGATTTGTCACGTAAACAACACGCCAAGTGGTTTACTACTTCAGCCCACCGGTGTGTTGGAGAGTAAATCCACAACATTTAACATTTTAGTTGTACGACGTTTCGCTGGTGGAGGGTTACGACACATTTATACTTACGCGATCTAACTAAAAAACCTTATGATGAACACTCTCCACTACACACACACAATAGAACACCCTTCACTACACACGCAACAGCACACCAACAAACACACACACACAATAGCACACCTTCCACTAACGAGTTAAACAGTGCTGTTCCTAATCAGCCAAAACACATTCAGTGCTAATTATTTTAGCAGCGGTAATTACAGCTTTGAGATAAAAGCCAAAAAGGCCTAACTGTCCATTATCTCTCACACTCCAAATTGCGTTTTCCAGGCTCAGTAATTAGATGTGGAAGCTCATTAGAGTGCTTCCATGAATAGTATTGTGTAGTTTTTTTTTTGTACGCGGGCGGGTCGGCTGTGCCGAGCTGCGCGCCTCACTCGATGCCAGTCGTTGACACAGCAAGCGCCGAAAATTCAACTCGCAACCACCGCCGCCAGCATCATCATCATCAGCAGCACAGCGCAAGTGCCCCAGTAGCTTCGCGTGCGACTGTGGGGTTGTGTCTGGTGGCCGCAGTTGTGTTGGCTCGCTCCATTGCCAGCGACGCGATGTCTTCCGTACCGTCGCGGGTCGCGGATCGAGAGATCGTAGCGGCCCAAGCCAGTGGTGTCACCACGGCACCACCACCACCACCTCCTCGTCGCCGCCGCCGCCGCTTCCCGACACCCCGCGGGATCGCACAGCGACCTCCCCTCCCAGCATCCTGCCCTGGCAGCCTCCACGCCGTCTGGCCTTAAGGGCTTCCCTCCCCCCCCCCTTTGACCCCGGGACTCGTGGAGACTCCTGCAAACCACTCCGCCATTTGGACATCCAGGGATGAGTGTCTCGCGGTTGTCGCTTGTAATAGATTAGATAGATTGGAGTCGTTGGCACATTGACACATAGTGGGAGGTGTCCTGGGTGTGGTGTGCTGGGCGCAGACATGTTTTGTTCTCGATGGGCAGCACCATGACGGGCGGTGATGATGTGGGGAGGCTTTCATCGAGCAGAGGATATACCATTGCTGATGGCGATGAGAATTATATACATTTGCACAGCATTGCAATGGCTTGCGCTGATTAAGCTGTCATTATTGGCGTCATAATTGATGCTGACGGATGTTCAGAAGTAGTTCTTTAATGTTCGCATTCGTGGGCCGTTCTCCAATAACGCACTGCTGTGAGAGGTTTGAACGTATACTTCTAGACATATATAGACACTCATTAAGGCAGTTGGTTAAACATCCCTATATAGGACCGCAAAGCTTGGGAAATGGTTAATGCCGGTTTTGGCTGCCTTTACCCCCCGTCTGTTGTTATCCCGCGCTACTAAATTATCATCCCTCTGAGAGTGAACGAAAACCGTACACATTACGATATTCATTCTAATTATTGTGAATGCTGAGAGCACAATTACGCGTAGGATTGGTGGTGGGTGGGGGAGTGGAAAGTATTATCCAAGCACCAATGTATGTATGTTTAACTTCTTTCGCACCGTACAATGGACCTTCGTGGCATCAGTTGACGGCACCGCGATTTGAACTCGTAACCTTCAGATTACGGGCCGAGCGATTTGAGACGACGCCACCCAGCCGAATATATATAAAAATCACACTTTCTTTTGAATCTACCGAGCCCGAGGAACATCTATTTATTTGTGTTTATTCAAGGCCATTGCCAGCGAGCGGCCGTGTTCACTCACAAGCGGCGGCACGGCGCGCACCGAGCGATACAAACCTTGGCCTGCGTTTATTTTTGCCGCGGTTATTAATTTGCGTCCTGTTTACTTTCGCGTTGCACGGCGCAAACGGTCCGAAAAAAAATGACGCGGTTATTAATTTGCGTTTATTAATTTGCGTCCTGTTTACTTTCGCGTTGCACGGCGCAAACGGTCCGAGAACGAGCGCGGCGGGACGAGGTTTTTGTTGTTGTTATTGTTGTGTAAACGGCCACGCGTGCAGTAACCACAAACAACCCCGGCGCGTTTCGGCGCTTTGGTAATGAAATTTGACCGCTTCATGAAGTCCAGCGTCCGAATCTGCAGCTGCGCTTCGTGTTTTTCTTTGATTTGTTGTTGTTGCTATTGAGGCTCTTGAAGCGCAATTATAGCGAGGCGCCGAAGTGCTGCCTCTTACGCGGACTCTTTCATTACCCGGCCAAAATAACGCTGCGAGGTGTGCTAAAAAAATGACCTTGATTAGCTTCTTCTTCTTCTTCTTCTTCTTGCTATCGAGGCTCCTGCTGCTGCTGCTGCGTAACCGGTCCGCTAGTTTCTTCGCGAGCGCACGGGCGCAGAGTCTCTGGCACGGCGGCATGGCGAGCGCCCCGAGAGTTTCGTTTCCCGTGGCAGACGCGCACAATGTGAGTTAATACGGAACGGCCTCTTTACGTTACACCGCTCGCCCTTGTGTATATATAAATGCTGTTCAAATGTATTCTCTGGTTTTTGTTCCCACTTTATTATTCCAACTGTGCTATCGGCATCGTGCCACCAGATAAACAGCATCAGCAACAGCAGCGCGATTCCCATTTGAAATGGCATTTGGAAATCTCACAGCAATGCGCGGTTGTGCAGAGTGTGAAGCGCTTTCCGCTCATATGCTTTGGTGGGTTTTCTCCGGGTCCTTTGCTGTCCTCCGATATGAAACAAAATGCTCGTGAGTGGAATTGACCTGGGGCCTCCCTGAGCCGCCTCAAACGGTGGCCGGGGCGGTCAGGTCAAGGTGGAGTCCTCATATTGCCGGCTCACTCCCACTGCTGGTTGGAGGGAGCCTCCGCTAGCGGGAGCTCTCGAGAGCCGCTCGAGAGGGTCTTAGGCCTACTCTTCCACGCTGGCTAAACGTGTTGGAAGCGCAGCAGTAACACGAGGTTGTACGCAGCCCCCATGGCCTGGGTTTTTCTATTTTGGCTGCCGGCAGTCGCGACTGGCGAGGACCGCGCCTGCGTAACGATACCTCCACCTCGTAAAAATATAACAACAACATGAAACCCGCACGGCGCTCGGATCAATCTGTTTACGCGGGGCGTTTAATAGCCGGCGGCAAAGCAGCACGGGCAGAGTGCGAGGAGTGGACGGGGTGGAGGGCCACTGGAGCTCGCTCGCGCCCACGCCATCCCCGGCGCATTCCGAAACGGAGTTCGCTTTTTTTTAAAGCCCGAGAGGGGTTAAAGGAGAGCGGCCATCACAGCGGTAAGCACGCCAAGTGGTATAAGGCTCGCGGTTCCCAGAACAACCAGTCCCTCCAGGGATCGATTCGCGACCCGGGTGCCTGTCTTTGTGGAGTTTGAAAGTTCCCTCTCCCCTCGTTCTGAATGCGTTGCCACACGGGGTTCTCCGGTTTCCTCCCATAGCGAAAAAGAAATTTTAAAAAAACATAATATGTCAACTATTTTTTTACTATTTTATATTTTACCACTGTAAGGTCCACTGAACTACGTAGCTCTTTTTTTTCAGATGCAACGTGGCCGCAAATGATAGCTCATCGAAGTTGCTTATCACCATGTGGAAATGTATAGCAGCCAAATACTCTAAACGCGTGATGTTGATTCTAAATGTGTAGGGAAAGCCTGGAGGACCCGGAGAAAAATACAAGCTATCACGGGAAGAACATGCAAACCCTATATAGAGAGGCGTCAGGGTCGGGATCGAACCCACGACCTCCTGTATTACAGGCGAGGCAGTTAACATCTCTCCTATCTCCACCGTGGCGCTTTATTACAAAAGTCACGGTGAAGTCACGTGATGCTGATTCTAAATGTGGAGGGGAAACCCCATGTAACTGGCATTGGCCAAACATCTCACTGCCGAGACGTTGCCTGCAAATTATTACATTGGGATTGCAGGAAGCGACATTGTCCCCTTGCTGCGAAAAGCGTGAGACTGAGTGAGACTGAGTGTACTGGCTTCTCTCGATATACGGAACAGATAACGTTCCTCAAAAGTTGCCCGTAAAGCAACATTACTCCGCCTAATGAACGACATTTCTCAACGAATTGGGGACCCGTTCCTACGGGAAAAATTTCGGCCACAGCACCGAAATAGAATAACACTTGAGAATGCAGAAAACCTCTTTTTAAAGAACGTATTTGATGGAATTTATGTTGGGATTTTGCACTACAATTATAATCATAATGCTCAAAATAAGCTGTCAACTAAAAATACAGCACTTACCGGAAGCCGTGGTGTTCGCCTAATGTGGTGGCGTTGGCGGTGGTGCGGAGAGATGCGGTGGCATGGTGGTTCCCGGGAGGGCGACTTCTGCCACCGCCCTGCGCTTTCGTGGCCTCTCACCGGACATACTTGACTTACTTTGAAGCGCAGTAAGAACGTTGACGCGGGGTGAGATCCCGCGCAGTGCAGTGCCAGGCACGGGTCAGCAACAAGTGGCTCAGCTTTGGTGTAGGGCAGGGAGGGCCTAGGAGCACCAGTGGCGTGCCAGGAAGGCTCCCCAAAGCAGACCGCCCGGAGCACGCTCGGGAAAGGCACGCTCAGACAAACGGCAGAACACCGGCGCATCCTTCGCTTGCACCCCCGCCCCCAGAGGTTAAACATTCCATTGAATGTGAATTTAATGTAACGTATATGGAATCTGTGTCCTCGTGTACAAGTTACATTCCAGCGACATTCCGCACGTCGAGTTGCCGTATAACGGGGGGTGACTAATGGAGTTGCAGTGGTGAGCATGCTGCGCCATCAACCCGGTCACCTGCGCTCGATTCCCGGATGTGGATTATATCAGAGGTGAGTTATATTGAAATCGGTCCTGCCTCCAACCTTCACCAACATGCACTGGCCGGCGTGGCGAAGTATGATGTCAGCTCATCATCATCCTCATCATCCCCCCAGGGTGAAATTCAGAGTGATTGTTTGATGCACAAACTGTACCTGTCATGGCAATGTGGAATTTGACATCACCAGCATAGGGCCACCAATGAAGCGCCACCTCACGCTAGTATGAGCAGAGACACTTTGACTGTTATCCGGATTTGAAAATGTCTGACGTGAGGTCAACCAAAAAACCCGTTGTTTTTTAGTATATTACGTCATTTAAAACATTTTTTTTGCAGAGGCCAGCAGGCACATTGGGATGCTCGGCCGATTCCACGGAAATAATGGTATCGAAACTGGGCAGTCTGCCACCGTCCCACCAATTTATCAAGTACAGCAAGTTTGATTGTCTCAATCGGGTCATCAAAGCAGCCGGAAAGAAAAACAAATCTAGAGACGTGCATTTCACTTAATTTAGAATGTTTCAACTCGGAGGGGATAAAATATTGAAGTGTTTCGCGCGAATGACATGACAAACTTTCTTTACAGATCATAAAAAAAATCATTCGAGAAGGACTTGACTTTGATACAACGACTGGGATGTAATTGCAATTACGAAATCCATACCAAAAAAAAGAGTTCTATTCCGTTCATACGTATGTAAAATATAGATAAACGTTTAACGTAAAAATATTAGACGTTTGGATGAGACGGGAAAAAAATAATTTTCATTGCAGTGCACATGGGTGCGAAGGAGTTGGAAGGAAGTGAATGACTTGTGAAGGAGCAGGAAGAAAACGATAGTAAAATTGTGTCACGGGTGCAGCTGTTAACAGACAGGCTTATGGATTAGTAACTCGTGAATTTGAAACCTTCCGAAAACAACTCACAGCTCTCAGCCCACCGCTGCCTTTCGCCCTTGGGTCGTGTTTAATATTTTCATAAAGAAAAGCCTTCTGCACAAAACGACGAGGAGTGAGCTTGAATGTGGCCACCTTTGAAGCAAGCGTGCTGCGAGAGAATATTTCAAGTTATGGTATCGTAATTTTAAAACCCACACACACACACGTTGCATTGCTACTATCTCGCAAACTCCTCTTTAAGGCGTCTCATTGCCTAGCCCTGACCTCACCTCTAACACTCAGGGTTTTTTTGTTTGGTGGTTCATAGTTGAGCCTGGGATTTGCTGATGACCCGTTCTGTGTGCGAAACACGTGGGTATCACCTAAGCTGCACACTGGCCCATAATGCCATTCATGACGGCACATTAGACAAATCATTTCTGCCTATTAAAACAAACCATTTATTTTGTTAATAGGTTTATGTCACAGCAACAACAACAAAAAACATTCGCGCAGTTAACATGAATAATTGTTTTGTAGCAGTAACGGTAAAATAACTCAATTTCTGTGTTTTACTGCGGCAACATTGGATTGATTTTGAACGATGATGGGACAGCTGGCTGAGACCGGAGATGGAATGGCAATCAAAGGAGGCAATAGGCCCAGGAAGATGACAACGGTGGAGATGGAGCAACGAGATATCAGCCTCACAGAAATAAGGAGCTGGGGTAGATTCCTGACTCGGATGCCTTGCTGTGTGGTGCGTTTGTGTGTTCTCCCCTTGTTATGCGTGTTTCTCCGGTTTCCTCCCATAGCTATAAAAAAAAACAATGTAACTGGCATCGGTCCATACATCGCAACGCTCGGACATTACCTGCAAAGTCCTCAATTGGGATCACACACGGCAGCAGCAAGACCCCCCCCCCCCACCTTTCACTGCAGCAGAAAAAAACGTGGCAGGACCCTCCCTGAAAATGAGTCTTGGGATGCAGTGAGGCTGCCCTGGATGAACGAGCGGAATAGTCACAGCAACGCGGACCGCGTGCGACGGTGACGGCATGGAGAAGTGCCTCGCAAGTGAGGCCTTGGGCGCTTTGGTGGAAGACGGCGGCCGTGGCGGCGAAAACCTTTGCTGGCACGCGTTAAAATACTGAATTAAGCCGCACAAGCAGCGAGCATTGATGTATCATTTAGGTGACCGGTGAGAGCGCGAGCCAAGAGTCAAGTGGGAGCGTTTCGGCGCTCTAATGAGCATTATAGGCGACATTCATCTGCGCTGGTGGCTCCGAGCCAGCGGTGGGAATTACCGCAGAGGTGCGCTTCTCATTCAGAGCACGACCACTGCTGAATGCCCACACGGCTGTACTCTTTTTTTTGTATCGACCCCGGAGAAGATGATGGGCTGAATCGGCCCCAGCTGTAGATCCGAGGTGGGTGAGGAGCGGCGGGGTTGGTGCAGCGATGGGGGGAAATTTCACACTCCTCCTTGAGACCCCCCCAAAAAAGGTGATTTTTTTCTTCTGATATTTACCGAGAAAATGCATTAAATGTTTTATTCCAGCAGGGCCCCGGTTTGAATAGCTTCACGTTTACGACTGCACCTTCTGCACCCCGTGGGAGATGTCTCGCGCAACGCTTAGCGGGCTGTAGCTCGCAGCTGTCCAATTCCGAGTCTGGGCTGGCCACGACACATCGCCATCCACCCAGGGCTGGAATGCGAGATTCTAACCATGGATCCGATGGGACGTGGTCGCAAACCTTTCAGGCGGTGGTTATTTGGTTCTGTTCAATTCAATGAGATGCACCATCTTTAAATGTGACCTCATCTTAAGGGTCAGATGGGAGGGCAGCGCCAACATATCTACGTACGAACGTGAACATTTGCGTGCAGTGGATTTCGCGATTGAGTGAAATGATAAGTTGGCAAGTTCTGAAATATGGCCTCTGCTTCAGTGTGAAATATGTGGCGGTCAAAATGGCAATTTCGAGAGTTTTCAACGTTGTAACAATATTCCTCTAAAGTGACAATGTCTACATTTTCAACTGGGATGTGTCTGGGGTCCCTCATACGATGGCTCATTAGCTGCAGAAACTACAAAAACAAACACTCTGGTGTACATGTACATCGTCAACAGCAGCAGCAACCATGGTCAATCCACTGCTGGATGAAGAACTCCCCCAAAGCTGCCTTCACCGACGCTCACGATCCTGCGATGTATAACGATCCGGCCAGCGGCTGCACAGAAACTCATCCCATCGCTCCATCTCCGTGGTGGCTGTCCTCTCTTGGCACCGCTCCATGCCCTTGGCTGCGACTCTGTCACTACCCTTGACCATCGTCACCCATCTAGCCGTGACGGCGCGCCCTGCACGCGACCTCTCTCACTTCTTTCCCTGAACGGTTTGCGATGTTGTCGCTAACCCTGCACATGTCCTAAATTTCACGCGGTTCTCTGTTCTGTCTCTCGGTGTAATTCCAGCCACGGCTTCTTGTCGCACAGTCAGTGGGGAAACACGGGCGTAACACTAATAGGCCAATGATTGTAAACCCAAGGGGTCAAAATGTAACTAAGTTAAAACTTGCCTGCCACGCCCGAACGTGTAATGCGCAGAGTTTCGCATGTCCTTACTAATTAATTATTAAAAATGCTCTCTTGCACGATATTATTATTTCACGTTTAGAAACATTAAAAGTAATGTCAGTAGATGTTCGAGCAAATCTATTATGAACATTTTCTGAACGCTGTGCATTTCACGTTTACATTTTCACGAGGATGATGTCGTTATATAATATCGAGCACAGTGGGTTGCACAACGTTGCGAGTTCACGTGATGATTTTGGGGCCGACGCAGCCATATCATCATCCTTCTGATGTCTGCAACATAGCTGTCTACTTTGAGGGAATTCCACAGCCGTCGTTTAATCGCATCTGCTCCTTGCCATGGACATGTGGAATTTCCACCAGGGGCCTCGGGGCTGCCAACTTGTCTGAGCAGGCAGACACTTTTCTTTCAAACTATTCACGAACTGAGTTCATATATATCGATCCTGATATTCGTGCACTTGAATAGTTATATATTTTATATATATTTATACTGTATCATAATAATAGTTTATTGCACCAACTATATTAAACACGAATCCCAAGCAAGTTGTGTCCCACAGGCACCGGGAAACGCAGGATGAACGACGTGCCGAGCTGCAGCGCACAACGGCTCAGAGTGAACGGTGAAAAGTGTTTTATATTCCCCTACATCTGCTCTCCCCGAACCGTGTAAATCCCCCTCCCATCTTCGTCTCCCTTCTCAAAAGCTCTCATAACGATCTCGCTCAAATTCCGGAAACACTTTAATCCATCACCCCCCCTCCCCCCCCCCATAGTGCTGTTCGTTGCTCGCCGTTCGACACGTTCGGCCCATTGGGCCCATGTCGAGCTACTGCGTGACAAAGTGGAATGAACAACAACCCCCACGTCCGGTCACCATCTCGCACTCTTCAGCCACAGCGCACTGACAACCAACAGGCTGCCCGCACGTCAACAAAGCTGCTGCTGCTGCTGCTTCGCTCAATTACCCAGAGACCCGAGTTTACAAAACAATTGGCAGCAGTCGCCATGGCGTGATCGTTAAACGTCGTATGCCATGTTGGGGAGTCCCAATGTTTATTGACCCCCAAAAGCGAGGGAGTGATCCGTGCACGTGAAACTCTACGTGGAATATTACCACGGGCGAATGCACTGCTTCGTTTCAGCCGGGAACAGTCCGTAACGCTGGTTCAGGAATTATGTTGGCACCCAGCCACATAAATCTAATCTGATCTAATGTGGTTCTAATTTTTTTCCCATTTTTTTATAAACCTATCCATAGCATTATAGGATCGTAGGGTATCATGATAGAGTAGCATCGTGGATCGGCAAACCTTGTCCTCTAGGTGTAGTGCCTTACGCCGGTGCAACCGCTGCTCCAAGTAAAGAGGATGGTCTTGAACCTGCACGTGGGTGCTGTTGTGTGCTCCTTGTGGGGCACAGGGACAGCTGTCACTGGGGGGGGGAGGGGGGGGGTGGACGGGGAGGAAGTTGCCCTTCAAAGTGTTTCAGATGCGACATGACGAGACATTTGAACCTTGAATCTACAATCGTTTTTGCATTTACGTGGCTTTTAATGGACACAAGAGACAAGCCAAGAAGCGCCGAGTAGACACTAAATAAGAACTAAACTATGTACTTATACATAATCGGTTTTTTTGCCTTTTGTTTCATAATACATGTTATCTATATAACCCCTTTGCTGATTTTTAAAGTGTTACATGAACAGGACAGGTGACGTGTTATTATGTAAAGCAACCATTACCACACGAAAAAACCTAGGTTTATAATTTATGAGTAAAACTCTACTACCTACACAATATAAATAGACGTAAAATGACATTTTTTAAAATATATATTGGGAACAGTAGCCAATCAGTTGTTTAAATTGTCATACTTGAATTCAGCACGTCAAAATCCATAAGAAATGGCACATTTAATCTCTGAAGCAGACGACGTGTAAAAAAAAATTGTAGACCAGTGTCATTACGATTTGTGGCGTGGGTGGACAGACCCCCCCCCACCGACCTCGCCCCGCCCCCTCGAGCGCGCCGTGCGCTCAAGGTCACGGGAAGACGCGGAGCCTGCCCCGGCGTCTCGCCGTGATGAGGGCGCCCTAACCCTCCGGCACATGGGGATTCACGGTTTACGCACGGGCCGGCCTGGGTGTTAGCGAGCAGATTACTGGAACATTAACACTTGAGAAGAGTCCGCGACCCCTTAAAACGCGCTCTCATCCACATTTGTTGCTGTTGCTGCTGTTGTTTTTGTTCAATTCACTCGCTGAGAACGCAAAGTGTCAACCTGGGCCAGAAACAAACAGCACAGTCAAAACCTACCACGTCAGATTTTTCAACCAATACATTGTGATGTATTATTGATGCTTTATCGATGTATTATTGATTTACGTTTGAGTTGGGCCATCCCAATAACCTGGCTATCGTTCTCTGAGACCCACCACCAACACCGCCACCTGACAATCGCCAAACAAAGCAAAATTGTCACAATAGTTCAATTGTTTGCTAAGTATATAATTGCCTCACGCGATTGCGAGCACTGTTCTGGAACTAAACGGTGAGCCGAAACTGTGATGATCGGGGCGTTAAACGTAACGACATTTGGAACCTTTATTATAATATAATTATAATGGGTTGGGACAAGAGACGATGGGAGGGAGTTCCAAAGTGGAGCGGTGAGAGGGAGGGGCAGAATTAAAAGCGTTGTGATAGGCAGTATGTTGGGTGAGTAACTGGGTGAGTGTTGTTGTGACCTGCAGTGTGGTGAGTGGCTGAGTGTTTGGGTGAGTGGCTGGGTGAGTGTTCTTGTGGCATGTAGTGTGGTGAGTGGGTGAGTGTGGTGAGTGGGTGAGTGGCTGGGTGAGTGGCTGGGTGGACCTGCAGTGTGAATGAGATGATACAATCAGTCTGGTAGACCACAGGCTCTGCCCTCAGGATTAAAGCGTTGCGGCTTCACAATAATATCTCCATTTGTGTTGGCGCTGTATAGCTGCCAACAGTAAACAATATTGGAAGCCACGGACCTTGTCACGCTGCCCCTTATTAAAAACCCAAACTATCTGTAAGCGACGAGAAAACCAATTACTGCCCACTGAAGCTCTCTCTCGAGTGGAGACCCTTCCACCAGCAGCGACGTGAGCGGCCAATTTCAGGGCCCGCGGCTCTGCCACCTGTGCCCCTCGGAAGCCGGTAGAGAGAATAAGTCAAATATTGACTTAAAGCTTTCGTAACTGGAGGAATTCATATTCTTTGGGTCTTTCGGTCAAAGTCACGTAGATAGATTCAAATTAATAAAAATGTAATAAGCCAAAAACTACGACGTTTTTTGTTTATTTTATTTCTATTATCGAAAAACCCAAAGAATAGAGAATAAGTCATGGCGATCATCAGGCTCCTGTGTCTCCGGTGACGATGTAGGGGACCATCTGTCCACCGACGCCTGTCGATGGACGCACGCGTGCAATCGATATTTGTACGTATATATTGTTTACTTATTATTTTTTTTGTAGTGACTAGCTTACCTTTTTTTCTACTTGGCACTCCTATTGTTTTTTTTTTGTATTGTTATGTTGTTGTAACTTTGCTGACCCGTCCCTACTGGGTATCTGTCAAAAGAGCTTCATAGCTCATCGGATTCATCCAGGATCAATACAGATTCATCCTGGAAGAATCCGTTCTTGATTTGGCGCGGCCCAAGCTAAGCGTGGCTTCGAGCCGGCTCAACTGAGTCAGGGTCCAAACCCGTCACAACTATTCGGGAACTTAGATCTTATTATAACAGTTTTTTTTAATTATTATTAAAGTTAACATAATCATACAGGATAATGAATTCATTGACACAACGTTGCAGAAATTTCTATTCTAATTCTGAAAATGGAGGAATGCAGGATAACTCGTGATGCACGATAACTGGCCTTTGGTAATTTGATTACAATAAAATGTTACTTGTATTCTGTGACTCACCAACACCATCTGTGCGCACAGCGCTTCAAAGCAATGGATTTATTGTGAATACTCTTTTACATTTGCAGATGCATTTGTCATTTTAACACGTAGGCTTTCGCGACCAATATAATTCATAATATAGGTTTTTTTGGGGTTAGATCGCGTCGAAATAAATGTGTCGCTAAACCCGCCACCACCCGACACAGCCGTCTGGCTGTCGCCTGGTGATGCCGGTTGTAATTACTGGCGAAACGTCGTACTCAGATTGTAAATGTTGTGGGTCTGCTGTACTAGTAACGAATCGGCATGTTCTGTTTACATGATAAACCTCACTAATTCGCTGTGTCGGGTGGTGGCGGGTTTAACGATACATTTATATTGGTGCGATCTAACTCCCCAAAAAAAAACTATATTATGGATCCATTTGTTATATTTGCGAGCAAATTCTGCGACCAAAATAACATATATAGGTATATTCTATTGGAGTAGAAGTTAACGTCACGCCTTGGTACCTCTATAGGATTAAGATGCTGTGCTGCTTAACTACATCCTCATCTCTGCTCTTCCACTGAACAGCAGCAGCGTGGCCGAGTGGTATCCTGCGTGGGTCGACACTCGTGGTGGTGGGACGGCACCCACGTGCTCTTTGGCGCGCTGTCCCCCCCCTCCACCCGTTGTTGCGCAACTTTACAATCGAGGGACTCTGCCTCGGTTCAGTTCCCAGACCAAGCCCTCGGCACGTGGTGCAAAACGTCGGACAACAGCAGCAACAGCAAACGGTACGAATTTAAAACGCATCGTAGAGCTGTAAGGTGGCGGACTGCCGGTCAGCCGGTCTAGAATGGAACTCGCTGAGAAGTGAGTTTAAAACTGAAGAGACCTTTCTGTATAAACTATCTAAACTAGACATTTATTATTTTACCAGGTAACGCCCACTGAGCTTTGTAGCTCTTTATAAGAAGCGACCTGGTCAACACAAATGACAGCTCAGCAAAGTGGCTTACCACGTGGAAATGTATAGCAGCCAAATACTCTAAACGCGTGTTGTTGATTCTAAATGCGGAGGGGAAGCCTGGAGGACCCGGAGAAAAATCCAAGCGATCACGGGAAGAACATGCAAACTTTAATTATATAGGCGTCAGGGTCGGGATCGAACCCACAACCTCCTGTATACCAGGCGAGGTAGTTAACATCTCGCCACCGTGCCACTTTATTGCAGAAGTCACGGTTGCGTACATTCTCATCGGCCTGATGCTGCGCTCCCCTCGGAGCTTCGGGTCATGCAAGAGTCGTGACCTCCAGAAATTGCGGAGCCCTGAAATCGGGTGCCTCATTTCTCAAAAGTTATGAATCCTCCAGCAGGGGATTTTGCTGCCCAATTTCAGACAGCAAAAAACAAGAAAGGGATTGTGTTCTTATATCTTATATCTAAAACACAGATGCTTACGTTCTGCGGGTGTGTGTATTAAATAATTGATTTCAAGATAAACAAAATGTGCACGTAATTACATATATCAATGAAACTAATATTGAGTTTGCACAAATGTACGTGTTTTTATATTGCTGCTTGCTGGCTTTTTATGTCAGCGTTTTGTAGAATTACATAAACAAGGTAAAAAAATTGACTCAAAACTTTAATGACTGCAGGAATTCATATTCTTTGGTTCTTTCGGTAAAGTCACGCTGATATAAAAATGTATTTCATAATAATGTATTATTCTATCTATGTGACTTTACCGAAAGAAGCAAAGAATAAGGTTAAAAACTAATCTCATTGACGAGACAGTTTGCAGAATTTGCTATTTGTGCTCGTGGCTATATTTTGATTTTCAAACATTTCCTACCTGTCAAATAAAACGAAAGCCTAGAGCCTTCTTGCCGTAACTATTTTCATCGTCGGTTTGGGTAAAGGGTATTCCGCGCTGTACCGCGTTTCAAGTTCATATTTTTATTTTCTCTATTCAACCAGAAGAGACGGGGATGAGTCTCGCTTGCAAGAATTGACCGACCCTGGGTCACCTTCGTGACACAAAAAAAAGACGAGAACGACAACAATTACATTTACCAAACAATGACGCTAAAAAAATAGATCGGAGTGTAAAAGAAAAACCCACAGGCATCAGGGCACAAATCAACAAATCAACCAAAAGTAACAAACAACAATGACGTTACAAAATAAATCGAAAGCCATATTAGCATGTTTCTTATGGCAGAGAACAATACTCCATAGTACAAGGGTCTTTTATTATCCTTTCCAGTGTTATTATAAATGGCTTCAATTAGTCACTAATTGGCATCTCAATGGTTTTTGAAATGCAGCGCGAGGTTCCCCAGGTGGAACCTGTCTGGGATGGGCACGGTCTGTCCTGCTGGCACCCGTGCGCGATGAGCGGCTGAGCCCAACACTCACCACCTGTGTACCAACACTCAGCACCTGCCTACCAACACTCACCACCTGTGTACCAACACTCACCACCTGTGTACCAACACTCACCACCTGTGTACCAACACTCACCACCTGTGTACCAACACTCACCACCTGCCTACCAACACTCACCACCTGTGTACCAACACTCACCACCTGCCTACCAACACTCACCACCTGTGTACCAACACTCACCACCTGTGTACCAACACTCACCACCTGTGTACCAACACTCAGCACCTGCCTACCAACACTCACCACCTGTGTACCAACACTTACCACCTGTGTACCAACACTCACCACCTGTGTACCAACACTCACCACCTGTGTACCAACACTCACCACCTGCCTACCAACACTCACCACCTGTGTACCAACACTCACCACCTGTGTACCAACACTCACCACCTGTGTACCAACACTCACCACCTGTGTACCAACACTCACCACCTGTGCACCAACACTTAGCGCCTGTGTACCAACACTCATCACCTGCCTACCAACACTCACCACCTGTGTACCAACACTCATCACCTGTGTACCAACACTCACCAGCTGTGTACCAACACTCACCACCTGTGTACCAACACTCACCACCTGCCTACCAACACTCACCACCTGTGTACCAACACTCATCACCCGTGTACCAACACTCACCACCTGTGTACCAACACTCACCACCTGTGTACCAACACTCACCACCTGTGTACCAACACTCACCACCTGCCTACCAACACTCACCACCTGTGTACCAACACTCACCACCTGCCTACCAACACTCACCACCTGTGTACCAACACTCACCACCTGTGTACCAACATTCACCACCTGTGTACCAACACTCACCACCTGCCTACCAACACTCATCACCTGTGTACCAACACTCACCACCTGTGTACCAACACTCACCACCTGTGTACCAACACTCACCACCTGCCTATCAACACTCACCACCTGTGTACCAACACTCACCACCTGCCTACCAACACTCACCACCTGTGTACCAACACTCACCACCTGCCTACCAACACTCACCACCTGTGTACCAACACTCACCACCTGTGTACCAACACTCACCACCTGCCTACCAACACTCACCACCTGTGTACCAACACTCACCACCTGCCTACCAACACTCACCACCTGTGTACCAACACTCACCACCTGTGTACTAACACTCACCACCTGTCTACCAACACTCACCACCTGTGTACCAACACTCAGCACCTGCCTACCAACACCCACCACCTGTGTACCAACACTCACCACCTGTGTACCAACACTCACCACCTGTGTACCAACACTCACCACCTGCCTACCAACACTCACCACCTGTGTACCAACACTCACCACCTGCCTACCAACACTCACCACCTGTGTACCAACACTCACCACTTGTGTACCAACACTCACCACCTGTGTACCAACACTCAGCACCTGCCTACCAACACTCACCACCTGTGTACCAACACTCACCACCTGCCTACCAACACTCACCACCTGTGTACCAACACTCACCACCTGTGTACCAACACTCACCACCTGCCTACCAACACTCACCACCTGTGTACCAACACTCACCACCTGTGTACCAACACTCACCACCTGTGCACCAACACTTAGTGCCTGTGTACCAACACTCATCACCTGCCTACCAACACTCACCACCTGTGTACCAACACTCATCACCTGTGTACCAACACTCACCACCTGTGTACCAACACTCACCACCTGTGTACCAACACTCACCACCTGCCTACCAACACTCACCACCTGTGTACCAACACTCATCACCTGTGTACCAACACTCACCACCTGTGTACCAACACTCACCACCTGTGTACCAACACTCACCACCTGCCTACCAACACTCACCACCTGTGTACCAACACTCACCACCTGCCTACCAACACTCACCACCTGTGTACCAACACTCACCACCTGTGTACCAACATTCACCACCTGTGTACCAACACTCACCACCTGCCTACCAACACTCATCACCTGTGTACCAACACTCACCACCTGTGTACCAACACTCACCACCTGCCTACCAACACTCACCACCTGTGTACCAACACTCACCACCTGCCTACCAACACTCACCACCTGTGTACCAACACTCACCACCTGCCTACCAACACTCACCACCTGTGTACCAACACTCACCACCTGTGTACCAACACTCACCACCTGCCTACCAACACTCATCACCTGTGTACCAACACTCACCATCTGTGCACCAACACCCATCACCTGTGCACCAACACTCACCACCTGTGCACCAACACTCACCACCTGTGCACCAACACTCACCACCTGTGCATCAACACTCATCACCTGGTTACCAACACTCACCACCTGCCTACCAACGCTCAGCACCTGCGTACCAGCACTCACCACCTGCGTACCAACACTCACCACCTGTGTACCAACACTCACCACCTGGGTACCAACACTCATCACCTGCATACCAACACTCACCACCTGCCTACCAACGCTCAGCACCTGCGTACCAACACTCACCACCTGGGTACCAACACTCACCACCTGTGTACCAACACTCACCACCTGGGTACCAACACTCATCACCTGCATACCAACACTCACCACCTGCCTACCAACGCTCAGCACCTGCGTACCAACACTCACCACCTGGGTACCAGGTCAATCCTCCTCTTCATGGCCCTTTCTACTGCCGTGAGAATCAGCAGAAATCCTGGCTCATAGCTCAGTGCGCTAAGCACTGCGCCACCACTCATTAGAAAATCAGGCACACACACACACGTGCACACAATTATTTGTATACGCAAATTTAATTTTCAAACGGGATTGTTGCCTTCTGTCCACACCTGCATGGGGTCAGCCATCTCAATCGCCCAATTTACATTTCCAAAGAATCGAGGATCTCTCATGTTTGGGCTTCAATTTTATTGTGGCAGCAGACGGGCGCTCCCCGCGGGAAGATAATGTCGCCTTCGCGAATGGCGCGGGGAGAAAAGAAATAGACAATCACTCGTTTATTTGCGTCTCCTGCGGGCAAGGCGGTGCATCGGGAAGTCCCGAAAAACGACGCATCGTGGGGGAAGGCAACTTCAAGCCCTGCTCATCGAGGGCGCACCGCATCTTCCCATCCCATTCCCTGTCGCTCCTGCTGAGAAGCCTCTCCCGTCTCCCCTTCCTTCTTCTTCTGAGCCAGAAGTGTCCATTATTGCACAGTGCTGGCTGCTCGGATTCCATTCCTCTTACGCACATTTCTTCCGCGCTCCTCTTCCCTTCGTCACGTCCGTCGCCCTTACACGGAGACAAAGAAGACTCGCGTGGACTCGCACGATCCACAGACTCACAACAAACCAACGCCGCTCGCCACTGGGAGAGGCTGTCCGCACGTCGAGACCGCGCGAAGTGAACAGGGATCGCTGACAGGAGGTCGCGGGACGGACTCGTGCGATTTGGGTTCACTGACCGAGATGACCCGTAGATGACCGTGTGCCATGACCTTTTCCTGGGTCACGGCGCGGCGTCGAAGCGCGAGATGGCACCACCGGGGATGAATTTCAGCCGGAGCGGTGGCACTGTGGTTGCATTCACCACGAAAACACTTCACGCCACCCGCTTCGCCGCAGACGATAACGATTCACCGACGTCGTTTGAGACGAAGAAGAGGCCATGGTGCGCCTATGTCATGGTCCAAATTTTGCCCCAATTATAAATATCTACACGGCAAATTGCTCCATTTGGGATTACAAATAGCAACATCGTGCCGGACGGTTAAAACTGCCGCCGTGCGCTCTAGGAATGTGCTCAATGGTCGTGATATTATTGCATCGCAGCCCGCGTACGGGCAGTGACCTATCAGCCGAGAACACTCGTATTCCAAAACACGGCGGATAAGTCCACGTTAAACCCTGCACGCCGAGCATAGTTGCATTTTGGCCGACGTGACGCGTGCAAATATTGCCGACGATAAGAACGCACGTGTTGGGTTTCAGGGTTTTAGCGATGCCGCTGACGCGTTGTGGCCGTGACCGAACGCCCGCGAGAACGATTGCACATCATGAGCAACCAGCAGCCCAAACTCCCCCGTTTCCATCACCGCCTTTGAGCCCACGTCACGCCCAGTGGAACAGAGGCAGGTGGACGGTTTATTTATTTCATTATTACTCCTGTTTACCCAGAAGAGGCTCACTGAGTCTCAAGACTCTTTCATTCAAGAGTGTCCTGCCAGGCTTTTTCCCCCATAAAGGAGCTATTCCGCCGCCGCTGCTGCTGTGTGTAATACAAAATGGGTCTTTTGAAGATACATTTTCAGCATTTAGATGTTTTGGTCATTAGCAGGTTTAAAATTCTACGTTTTTAATTTTTTGACATTATACTTCTTATTTTACATTGTACGTTTAAAAAAAATAACATTGTACTTTTTTTTGTTACATTTTGTACGTTTTTTTACATTATACTTTTTTAACATTGTACGTTTTTAACATTGTAACTGTTTTATTTTTTTACATTGAAGGAAACCGCTGAATCCCAGAGAAAAGAAGGGGGAAAGAAGAAGAAGGGGGAAAGAAAGTACAAGCTCCGCACAAAAAAAACGGCGGCCGTGTCGGAAAATCGAATTCAGGTCCTTCTTGTTGTGAGCCGCACGCGATACATCGACTGCGCCACCACCATCACCACCACCACCACGCTGTCGCCCCATGTAGGAGGCAGTGATTGCCGCTGTCAGTGGGATCCCAGCAATAAACGCGAATGACTTCAACACCTCTCGCGAGGTGGGATGGCCACCGTATGGATTCATTAACGGGTACGATTTCCATTTCGCGTGGGATTCAAATTCCCCCTAGTAGGGCCGCGTGTAGAGAGCAGTGCTTGCTCGCCAATGCTCTTGTACGACTCGATGTATTATCGCTCTGCTTTTTATTCACCAGGGCGTCGCTTTGGGCTTGACGTGCCACGGTCAGATTCCGCGGATGTTAACTCGTTCGTGCACGGCTGCAATGTCATGGCACGGCTGCTATGTCATACAAAGCAATGTGGATTCATCATCATCAGACATAGTCAATCCACTGCTGCACGAAGTTCTCTCCACGCGGCTGCCACCTACGGTGTAATTATAATCCAGCCAGCACGTGTACCCGAGCTGATTTTGTTGCCTCATCTCCTCGGTTTGCATCCTCGCAGACGCGTTCTATTCCTTGGCTGCCGCTCATTCATTAGCCCTGACCGCGGCCCGTCGTCACTTCTGGCCAAGCCCACTCACATTTTCCTCTTTAACAGCACATGCCATTCATAATATATACTTTTTTGGGTTAGGTCGCTTAAAAATGAACGTGTCGTTAAACCCGCCAACACCCGATGCAGCCGATTAGTAAGGTTTGTCACGTAAACGAAACATGTCAATTCGTTACGAGTACAGCACTCAGGTGCGCTTCAGAGTAAACCCACAACATTTACAATTCGAGTACGACGTTTCGCCGGTAATTACACATCTATCATCATCAGGCGAGAGCCAGATTTGTGGAGATATCCTGTCTCGGTCTTAAATAACAGCACACGTCATCCAATCCACGTGTTCCTCTTGCTGTGCCTCAAATGTCATTCCAAGCATCCACCGGCTCCACACTTCATCGGGCAAACTTTTCAGTTTTTGTTCCACTTTCTCGGTGACATGGAGGATAGGGGCTATCCATAAATGACGTCACGCACCTAGGCGGGGAGGGGGGGGGTCAGACATTTGTGACAATGTGTGATGAGAAATGTGACGTCGCTTCAAAATGCGCAACTTGAAATAAATATAGACAACACGTTCTACTTAATTAAATAAACGTTTTAATAAATGTTTTCTCCTACAACATCAGAGTGCAGCGCCACGTTAAATACGCACTACAATGGCAATAGTTTAAAGCGATTTGAGCATGTTTTATTTTTTGGGGGGGAGGGGGGGGCAGAGCTTTGTGACGTCATATTTGAGGGGGGGGTCTGACTTTTTGTGACGCCGTGTGATGAGGGGGGGGGGGGGGGCTGTCAAAAATCGTCCAAAATCGCGTGACGTTATTTATGGACGGCCCCATAGGCGTCCCAGTGCAGGGCGTGGTGGGGGCGTGCGCTCCTCCCACCACCACTCCCCCCGGTGGTTTGATGAATGAGCGCCACCTGTTGAGCAATGATACCCGAAGGGTGAACATCAGTTGGCAAGTAATCACTTATAGATAAAGACTTGACCCCTGTCGTATGAATGTTGAATTTGCATTCCGTGAAAGGCAATTAATGGATATGTCTGGCATCAAACAGCATAACAGTCGGGTTGTTGTTGTTGTTTAAAAAAAATCGAAGTTAAAGCAAATATTTCATCACGTATGTTTGCATGAGATAAACATGAAACCCTACGATTGATTGCTCGCGCCACTCCTGGCAGAAGGGCTTCCACTCGGAGGAGCTCAAATTAGCCCCTCTCGAGGGCATGTTGGCCTACTCTTCCATGCCAACCGGACGTCCTGGAAGAGGGTGGGGTGCCCACACTTTACCCCACGGACCGACTATGATGATACACAGACCGTCGGATGGACAAAGAAGCAAGTTCCACCGTTGTGTTAACTGCTGCTGCTCCTGCTCCTGCACATTACAACAAATAACGCATTCGATTATTCGCCTTGATTTGGCTGATATGAATTGGTGGAGCGGAGGCGGTATTTTCTTTTTTAAATCTTTATATATCTGAGAAGATAAATGAATACCGCCGAGTAACGTGCGTAATGTCCAAATTTTGTCAAATGTTCTGGTGGCACTTTGTAAATGATGCACGACAGCGGGAGGGTGTGATGGGACGTCAATAATTGGCGCCGACAGTCTGATTTCATGCTCCGACTAGCCGTGGGCTAAAATGATGAGCCTTCGATTTTCAGGTATTCCCTCCCGGTTGTCACGGCTGTGCATTTCAAGGCGGCGCTGAAGACACGCATTAATTTATAATGAGCGCATTGCGCGAGCGAAAGTTTATGCAGGTGTTATTGCTATACTGTTTGCACGCGCGTCGTGAGAGTGTGCGCGCGCGTGTGTCTGTGCCCAATCAACGCATGCCCAAACAGCTTCTGTTCGGCCGGATCGAGGGGGCTAAACGGACGCGGCACGGGCTAGAGCAGAGATGGAGTGATGTGGTACATGAGGATGTGAAGCTGAGTGGACTTGCCGATGACTGGTACCAGCGGTGTCAAGATCGGCCTCTGTGGAGGAGGCTCGTGAAGGACGCTACTGGGCAGTTGGAGGCAGTCGCCCTCCAACAACAACAGAGGGCGGAGGAGCGACGCTCACAACAACGAGCGGAGCGCCGGGTGGCTAAAGCACAGCAAGTTGGCACAGTAGGGGGCACAGCTGGTGCATCAGCCAGTCATCTCGGTCATCTCAGTCAGTCGACCATTGGCACCTGGGTCTGCCCCGTGACCTCCTGTCAGGGGGCGTTCGACACTTCACGTGGCCTTCAAGGTGCACATGGCCTGGCACAAGCGTTGTGGTGACGTCACTTAGTGGCGAATGGCGGTTGTTGTTGTTGTTGTCTGTGTACGCGACTGTAGGGAGCGGTAGCGTAGCTGTTAGCGCGCTGCACGACGAACCCTTGGCCACCCAAGTTCGATTGCCCCGTTCACGGCCAAGACCAGTGACGATTATCTTAACCGGTCATGGGCCTCCCCTAGGCCTACTCAGCCTTAAGTGAGTACCTGGTGCGGGGAGACAAAGGCGGTTGGGCGTGTTGCCCTCGTGTGTTGTGCCGGCCTTCATAGGTGCTCGCTAGCAGCACTTTCCCCAATAGTCTGTTCTAAGGCTATACAGGGGATCTTTTGTACGTGACTGCGGGGAGCGGTAGTGCAGCGGTTAGTGCGCAGCGCCACGAACTCGGCGACCCGAGTTCAACTCCCGCTCACCGGGCACGGGGTCACCTGTTGAGAACAATTACTGCAGCCACGGTAAGGTGAGCGCGGTGCTTGACGATGGCAGAGGGGCACGGTCAATTGATTTGCATCGTCATTTTGATGACTGCGATTCTCAGACTGATGTCCGGGTGCGCTGGGCTACTTAGCGATGTGACGGCGTTTTGCGTGTCGTTAATGCCCCCTGCAACGCGTGACACGGCCACACGAATTAAATTAGCGCTTCGACTCGTGTTTAACAAACGAGCCAATTAGTCTGGTTCCAGCTCACACGCGAGTGGCGGGTGGAGTTGTTAGCGCACCGCGCTACCAATCTGGCGACCCCGTTTCAATTCACCGTTCAAGGCCATCAGTGACGAACATCGCAACTCGCCCAAGGTTGACGCAGGATCAAATGAGTACGCAGTGCAGTGTATAAACATCACCATTAAGGAGACAAAGGCGACCGGGCATGGAGATGGCCACACTACCCATCTGTGCTGTTTTTTTTTTACCTTACTCGGAGCTTGCTTAACAGCACTCGCCCTACTGATCTGTGTAGGTTATACGGATGATCTTTCTCTTTCTAAACGTAAATACTCGTAACTGGTAGCAAGCCTTGCATGCTTTCTATTTGTGTCATACTCCACGGGAGGCAAATTACTTTTTGCACTCATAATGAGGATCATATATTTTAAGCGTTAAGCGTGAGACTTAAAATGTATTTAAAACTCGAGGTTGATCGTGCTGTGTGAGTGAAACCACTTCACACGGAGCACAAATTCAAGCCATATCTGTTTGTTTTCTAGTCATAAACACAGACTCGGAGGCATATTTAAAACACTTCTTAATATGGGGGTGGGGGAGGGGTGGCAGGGTCCCAACTGTTTAACCTTTTAAAAGAGGGCCCCCTACATAATAAAAAAACCCCTCGTATTTTCTCTAGTAGATATATATATAAAGGCCTATATGTCTCGGGAGACAATTCTTTCATGCCTTACGAGGTCAGCTGTGGGGTTTGCAGCGCCTAGAATGACTTAGTAGGCCAATTCTTGAGTGGAAATCCTTGCCACAGCAATTGCTGAGTGCCAATCCTCGGTAGATATCAACAGAAAAAAACTAAATCTACGTCCCAAGTGGGGGCTATCGCTCCCATCCTCCCCCCCCCCTCTTGTAGATGTGCCACTGCAACACAACGCTTGGCTACATTTGTACCACATTGCAGCTCTGTAGTTCTTCTGGAACATCTCTGGAATGCACGTCAATCACGGCCATCTCTGAACGCCGCGTATTTTATCACATCTCCCCCAACACCCACACACGCGCGCACGGTAATTTATGTACAGCGGATGTCGTCATGAATACACCATAGAATATTTTAAGTCGCCGCAAATTAGCAGATGTGCGCTGCCGCGCTTATCTATATGATAATTTGCACAAGGTGTGAATTTCATGCATTACAAACCATTGAGACTCGCCCGCTTAATTTGTCGCCTTTTGAGGAAGGAAATTGTTATTTTAATGGGGGGGGGGGGGGTAGTTCGGCTCAGACGGCAGAGCGGCCGCCGTCGTGGGCGAGCCGGCTGCCACGGAGACGCGGAATGCTGCCGAGCACCCTGCCTCTGAGCCCCCGTGGCTCCAATGCGGGATGGAGTGGGTGGGTGGGTGGTTGGGGAGGGCTTCTGAAATTTGGCGCTTGTGGGCTGGGCACGCTTACGCGTGGCCTGCCATCCAGCACTGCGGAGGCGAGCGAGGGGGCTTGTTGGGGTTTGATCGCGCAAAAAGTCGTGAAACTCCCTCTCGTGCCCCGCGGGCGTCGAGGGCACTGACTCCCAGCTTCGCAGGGTTACGTATGGCGGTACAGCAAGTGGGTTAATTTGCATCTGAGTCGGGGGTTGAGCGTTGGGTTTTTCTCCAGGCACTCCTCGTTTCCTCACACGTGCCATCAACATTCGAACACATCCCAATCCAATATCACACCACAATGCATTAATGACCATCGTGTTGAAGTATGGTGAGACTTGGAGAGGAAAAAAAGGGGAAAACCCCCTATTATTTTCACTTGGAGAGACCTTCATCCAGCAGTGGATACAAAGTGATTTCCTGCCCACGTGATCATTGAGGCTGTGCTCTTCTCCCATTTACAGCCCTAGGCCAGTGGTGGTGGAGATTCCACAATCTTATGGCGGGGGTGACTCCAACCACAGGACAAGCACTCCTTATCTTCCCCACAAAGTGGTTTCTAATTTGATCGACCTCGCAACATTCTAATTGCAGGCCGCACGCTTTACCGCCGAGTCGCCGGGCCGAATAATACAAAAGGATGGTAAATTATGATTTTATCTTATGCATACCGGTTGAATTTAATTACTTAATCAATGTACAGCATCGTTACGCATCCACTGATTCATTATAACATTAAGCTTTATACGTAGAATACCGTAATGCCAGATTTGGTATTTTCAAAGTACTGCACCTCAATGCGATTGTTATTTTTTGTATCAATGTGTTTACATGTAAATACGCGGGGTTCATTTAACTTTGGAGAGAGTAGCACCAGGCTACTCCTGTGTAGGCTTTCTAAGGCAATCGTTACGCATCAGCTGATGGTGTCTGGAATTAGCCCTGGCTGCTGACACAATATTTCCACCTTTTCAATAGTTCTTGCCATTATTTTCACGTTTTTAAATATACAAGGAATTCCCAAAGAGAGTATCAATCAACTGTTCCACGATTGGTATCAGCTGCCTGTCTAATAAAAATAATAATCGAGTACAGTAATAGTCTGAGATTGTCCAAACATACAAAATAAAGACAAATATCCCCTGTGCTTCTATTGAGACTTGAATCAAGTGTAATTCCTCCAGTCTAAATATTATTATTTTTGAAGTGCTATTAGTGAGCATCCATTAAGGCTGGCAAGACAAATGAGACACAAATACACACACACACCCGTGTGTTATGCTGCATTTAATGAATTGTCGAAAAAAAATAACAATAAGCAATACAGCAGATTAGCGTTATCATTCTCAGCACATACGTCGATGTAATCTCTGTTCAAATATTTGTCCAAATGTCTCCATCCGTCTGCAGGCAGCCAGATGGCTCAGCGTCTCATGGGAGGCTGAGAGCCGGGCACCCATTCCTGAGTGTAGCTGCCACTCAGAAAGAGGTCCCCTTTTACCCCAATGACGAGCCCCTTGCAACTTGCCGCACCCGGCAAGGTGATATCTGTCGAGGGCTGTGACTGCAGCCACAGTAGTGTGAGCAGCGGTGTTGGATGATCGTAGAAAATGTATAACATCGTTATTTCCGTTACTGTACTGCGATTCGTATATAATGTTTGGGTGTGGGCCATGTAACGAAATGGCCTTCCGACACCTTACGCAGTCAAATAAATTAAATTGGCACGTTGTCCATCGTGCGAGCTAGTATGGTCTCAGCTCAGCGTTGAGTTTAAGAACACTTCTCACAACCATTTTTGGCAATTAGATACACATATTTGCTAATTAGGCTGTGTCTTAATGCCACACATTTGGCCAGATCATTACACTCCCCGAACTCAAAAACCATTTACGCATCATAATTTTGGCTGTGAAAACCTACGCGTTGAGATTGTACAATTGAAATGAACATTATTATGTTTACTAGCCTTTTGCCCGTCCAAGGGCGGGTGTATATTGCAGTAAATCTGAAACTTGCAAGCGAAAAGCAGACGGCGACGTGATATTCATTGCATCAATTCGTGTGCAGTTTGTAAGGCCGCAGTGACACAGACTTATTACATTTAAAGGTTATCATCATGACGTCCTTTTTACTTCTATGTCTCAATAGCATTATGGAGATCGCGTGACGTGAGGGTTCTGCCTTTGTAGTGAGGGTTGTGAGTTGACGCTGAGGAGGGGGGAGGAGGCGCCTCGCCCCCCCCCCCCATGTGGAGTGACGTCACCCGCCAATTATTATTAATGAGGGGGGGGGGGGTCCATGTGGAGGATGTAACCTGTTCGTGATTATTAATGAGTGGGGCTGGTCGACGTGGAGTGACGTCACGCGCGGGACACACAGACATGCTTGGCTCATTATAGTAGTACATTATTCCAGTACCATTACATTTTGGCAAAGTGGCTCGCAACGGAAAGGTTGTGTCTTCATATCTTGATTTTGAGTTTATTTAGCCCATCATCCCTTCGGGGGTTATTAAAATCAGTACCACTTTCTGGGGAAGTAAACATGTGATTTTTAAGTTAGATCGCATAAATATATAAATGTGTTGTTAAACCCGCCACCACCCGACACAACCAATTAGTATGGTTTGTCATGTAAACAGAACATGCCAATTCGTTACTAGTACATCACATCGGTGTGTTGGAGAGCAAAGCCACAACATTTACAATCTGAGTACGACGTTTCACCAGTAATTACAACTAGCTTCATCAGGCGACAGCCAGATTTGTGGAGAAATCCTCCCAAAAAAGCCTGTATCATGGATGATATTGGTCGCGAAAGCCTACGTGTTGAGCTATGAAAACGCTTGCCTCGTCATAGAAACGTGGAGTTTCCACCACTGTCTTAGCTCTGTACCCAGGAGGTGAGTACTGCCTCAAGGCTCAATTGATATTTCAATTGGAGAACACTGCAATCAAAACATAATACATTATTAAGTAATTATTATTTGTACGTACGTGCAATTGTCGCCCCCTATTGAGCAACACTCGACAGGACCCTCCCGAAAAAGAGTCTTGAGCCTCAGTTTAATCCTTTCTGATTAAACAAGCGTGACAAACAATAAAATGTTTTATTATAACAATACAGTATATACGCGCTTGTGTGGGCTACCTGTGCCGCTCAAAGTGGCGGCTTGTCTCGGTTTGCTGCCTGTTCATCCCTAATTGTTTGGCGTTCACTCTCCGTTAGCTCGCGCGTCACGGTGGTTCAAGTGATTTTGTTTCTTTTTTTTTGTTGGCAGCAGCTATCGCGAGCTGCAGTTTCAAATTAATTTATTTAGCTCTCAGAAAATGAATAAAAAACACCGCCGAGGATGTTCCAAACGCTTGCGCGCCATTTTAACGTCCGCAAAAAAATTAATGAAATTATAATTAAAGATGTATTAAAATCTACAAAAAAATATTAACAAATTAGAATCTAAAGTGAAAAAATATATTTTTTCATGAAAGAATATGCCTCTGCTCATTGTAAAGTATCCCATATTACCATAAGGTGTTTGTTCGGGGTGGGGTTGCCAAAGGGATTTTTATTAAAGAAGGCAGTTGAGAAAAATTGTCAAGGGAAACAGTCAGAAGCTGAATGACCCGGAGCTGAGCTGATTCCTTATTAAACCTGAAACAGTCATGTTGCAATTTTATATCTCATGCTACCTCTCTCTCCGTGTTGGAGATAAGAATGGCTAATGATATTGTAATGCATCGGTCTCCAGGCTCAGAAAGACTTTTGAGGCATCTGATAAATTTGAAAAATGGCAATGAACTCGAAAAGCCACCCCCACTACCGCTCACGCGAGACCGGAGCGCAGTTTACGCGATTATATTTGCGGCCACGCTTCATTACATCTGAAACTACCATCTCGTAAAAAAAATCCAGAGAAATGAAACGCTCCTAATAAAATGAATTAGATGTGAGTTAAGGTTTGAAATAGGCAATGCTTTAAATTTTCTTAATCAGATGGCCTGTTTCCTGGGGATATATTTTTTGTCCGTGATGTGATGTGCGTTTTGTAAGATACGATATCCGCATGCATTTTTTACAACTGCACGTCCTTCACATTAGTTATATTCAGCGATGCTGCCGTGTAAGAGAGTTTTAATTTATTAGCGTGGTGTAATTTTAAATAAGCTGTCGTAAGGGGTTCTTAATGGGACTGCCTACGGGATTTCTGTAAGAACAGATTTGAACTCATTTTCTTTATTTTAACAGCATTAGCTCTGCATTATTGAGGCAACGTAATGCTCAGCATGAATCTTTAAATAAAATATTGCAAAGCACTTTATTCTCTGACCTGCCATGCATTAGAAATCAAGCATCTCGGTTGGTCCCATTTCAAGCAAAATGCTTGACTGATTTATTAGTATTTAGCCAATCCCTCATTTCTGTATATATATATTTTTACAGTGTTTTGCATTATGTTGTATTGCATTTAATGGGTCACGTATTGACCTGCCCAAATTAATGTCGTTAAGACCCTCCTCCAGCTAACGCAGCCGAATTAAATTGCCACGTGTACGAGCGTTTAAGGTGCCAATTGGCATCGTTTCGGCTCAAGTCACCCGGTGAGTTGCACAACAATCCTCGCAAGTAAATTTAGTCAGAATGATCATTTCCTGGATTATATTCTGACTTCCTGGATCTTGTCACGATGGCGCTTGACGCAGTTTCAAACGAAACGTCGCATATCCGATTGCTACGTTTAGTCACGAGAATTGTCCTTCAACTTTTCTCCACCATGAGCTAAGGGCAACCATACAGCGCTCAGCGTTGTCCAACTCTCAATTGGGTAAGACATAAAATGCAATAAAAATCAAAAATATATAAATGTTTTATATGTTTTTTCCCATACAGGACAGATAAAAAAATGTGTATATGGGTTAAATTGTGATTAATTTAGCAACATTCAATCCACTTACATCAAGATTAAGCCCCATTGATTACCATCTTATCTTCGTGTTACAGGCGACTGCAAGATAACGACAAACAGGACTTAACGATCAACCCACAGACATCGATGAACATTACTCTGGCCCACCCGACCCTGCAGAACGGTGCAGGGATTATAGCCACTTAGCAATATGATGGCAAGCTATGAAATACACTAGCTCAATAAATGTCATTTTGTCCCATGGGGAGAAAACCCCTCACCATTAAGGAATATAGAATTTGAGATGTGGCCGGGTAGCTCAGAGGTCAGGGCACTGGCCTGGCTCTGTCGATAACCTGGGTTCAAACCCAGGTTTTAGTCGCCTGCAAATAAACTGGGTTGCAATTGTGTCAAGGTTGACGACCTCGGTAGCCAATGGATTTGATAAAACACGAAACCCTAAATATCTCCACAGGACAACCACTGTTGACTTCCCTATAAAGTGGTATGTCGTTCTTTCCACCCCAGACGGATAATGAGCCGAGTTAACCCCTGAACCAGGATTTGAACTCGCAATCTCACGATTGTGAGCTACCCACTCTATCGTTGAGCCACCAGCCTGGTTTACCTATTACAGTGTTGATAGTGTGCTGTTTGTTGCTGTCCACATGGCATTCTTGGCCTTGAGCGTTGCGCTCAGCAACCACGATAAAAAGCATGGCCGTTTGTAATGCGTGCGGCCGTTCGTACGAGCGTCTGCTCATTTACACGGACACATTTATGCATACAGTTGAATAACTCCAGCAAATCTGATGCTCCCTTAATTGCCTGGATTTCCAGCTTGTAAGGTTCTGAGCGTTTTACATTTATCAGTATGTATACACATTACTTGTACTGTGACAAAAACACAAATTCAACGCGGTGCGCGGTGCGCGGTGCTTAATTGGCAATTAACCTGCACTGAAGTGAGTGTTAGCCCTGTGGCTGACACTTTTATCACATCTCAGGGTTAAACGCTGGGCCAGAAAAAAAAAACAATAAACCTTAGGATTTTGTCTCCACGCACTCCTGCAGCGAGGAGCACGGTCCGCGGTGAATGACTGATATTTTCACATGCAAAGCCAAACCTGCAATTTGTCTGCCCACATAAAAGTAAATTACAGGGAGAGATGGGCAGCATCTGCCCCAGAGGACTCGAGCATTTGACATTTCACTGCCGCAAGGATGATTCAGGCTGCATGGCAAACGGAATTGAATATCCGTTATGCTGCTGCCTCGTGAACCGGAGCGAGCCGGCTGTAAAACTCGGCACACAACGGCAGCGGCGCGGGAGAGACCCGTGGAGGAACAGTTGGGAGAACGCAAACGTCGTCTCGAGGAAGCCCTCTCCGGTCGCGCATCCCTCAACCGTCTGGTCCATCAGGAGGCTCATTACTCCGTAAACGAGGGGCTAAGTTACCGCAGGGTTCACTTGCCTTCACGTCTCACCTAAAGGGTAAAGGTGCAGCCCTGCGATGGCTTGGTTCCTCGCCCGCGCCACTGCTGGCGAAAGGACCTCCAACAGAGAGAGGGAGCTCTAGAGGGCAGTTGGCCTTCCGTTTCACTCTGTCCAGATGTCTTGGAAGAGGTGGGCATAACCACACTTTAACCCCACCACTCACAAAATGACGATCAACTACGGTGCACCCATTTATACTGCTGGGTGGACAGAGATGGTGTGGGAGGGATGGGGGTTCAAGAATCTTGCCCCATTGTTTCTTGAGGTTCAATCGATCCGGTGACCTCTGAATTCCACGCCCAGTGTGTCAACCACTACACCATGGCAGCTACCTTCATTTCCAGTTCAAAGGCCATTCGTCCGTTCATTTCTGGATGGTAACGTAAAACAAACAATTTCAACCATCCTTCTTGACACTCCACGTCGCATATCTTATTACACGATCCTTAGTAAAAGTAGCGCGTTTTGCCTTAGACTATAGCAAGACCCAAACCAAGTTGTAGATCAAAGTTGGGGTACAAGCAGATTTGCAGTTACAAGCACAGCATAGTGAGCAAAGCGTTGCCTATCGATTTAAGTTTTGGGCTGTTTTTTGTATTCCCAAAGCAATATCATCACGACGAACTGGTGATCAGGATGAAGTTTGCTGCAGTTGCCCTACCGTACACATATAAATGATGTAGTTTTACCATATAAGGCCCTCGATCAGTGAACTCCCCCATGCACCTAAGAGTTGCCTGCCTGCGGAAGACAGACATTAACCCAATACACACACACACAATGCACTATCGCTCAGTCTACATTCTTTGCCACAGTAGGCTATTACAAACCTGCTGAGGCCACCCAGCTTCTAGGACAGGGCTGCTGTCATAACTTAGTACATCTTGATTATTACTTCACTTTTTTACTCAGGAGAGTCTGATTCATCAATACTCTTTTCAGGAGGGTCTTGCCAAGGTTCGCAGTAGGGGTGGAGGGCGATTTTGCTGCTGTTTGTAATCCTAATTGAGTAATTTGCAGGGTCATTTTTGTTATAATCACGAAAATTTGGACCATGACGCTGGCATACAATTGCCTACTTGTTTTGAATGACGTCAGGGGATCTTTAACGTCCACTGCCGAGCAGACTGCACGGAGTATTTTATGGTTAATGCGCGCTGCAGTAATAACCCAATTGAGGAATCCTAAAGCAATTTTTCACCATTTGGATCGTTGGCCAATACCAGTTACATGGTATAGGTTTTTTTTTTTAAGTGAAGGGAGAAATCGGAGAATCCAAAGCAGACACCCATGCAGAACAGGGGGAGTACATACGTACACACTCTGCACAGATAGGCACTCGGCTCGGGAACCAAACCCAGGGCCTTCTTGCTGTGAGGCACAAACGTTACCACTGCGCCACCCTGCCACCAGTCGTATGAATAGGACAAGGTTTTTGCCATTAGATAATGAAATACATAATTCAGTGTTCGGCCATTGAAGGTGTCAAGTCTGTAAGACACCATTTTTGTCTCTAAAAATTGTGGTTGATGATGAAGGGCTATCCTCAATAACGGCATTGCAAGTAAAATGTACATTTAATTGAAATAACATATAACTCAGCCCTCCATTGTGTTCTCAAGTTAAACAGCACAACCCCTAAAACCTCCGCCTTGGACGAATGAATGTATCCGTTTCAGGTTCAAGTTGACTTTGTTTAATCAGGAGACCAGGTTGAGTCTCGTTTGCAAGAGTGACCTGGGGTCACCAGAATTACTAAAGCAATACATTACAGAAATGAAGCAAATTGAAATCAGAACAAAAACAACTGTGTTACTTCAGAAATAAAAATATCGCACAAATGAAAATCAATGTTAAATCATAAAATACATGCAGGGCAATTTAAAGTGTGCTCTGGAAGAAAAGTGGTGTGGCATTAGGAAGCAGTACGGCAAGTCGGTTGCTAAAATGTAGGGTTTGATTGTTCTCCCCTGGTGACTGCTTGTTTTTTTTCCCCACAGAAAAATTGGTTTCCTCTTGCACACAAACAATCAAAATCAAATCTGACACTACGTTCCATTCAGGTCCCTCGTGAAAAACAGGCTTGGGGCTTAGTGAGGCTCTCGCTGGCAAATAAAGAAATGACATTCATATGGGAGAATGCAAGAATTGTTTGTCAATTTTTTGTTGTACGGTATAGCTTCAGTAAACAAGACATCTGACTCGAAATAATTGGCATTGAAGCCCTCTAGGTAGCTTACTGTGAGCACTTGACCATGGCAAAGGCGAGACCACATCAATTTTTAACCTGGTAGGATCGTACACAAGCAGAACGAGCCTGTACAGCGATGGGTCTTCCCTGTGCTTGAATTATTTATTTCCAATTGGCTGTTTGTGGATAAACATCTGTGTTCGCGCTGAAGGCAACCAGTGGAGATGTGAAATGTCAACAAATGTAAATAATTAACAATAGATGGCACAAAATGGACAACCAAAAGGTTTGAGAACGAGATATTAAACCCACAAATGTCTAAAAAAACATCGTCGTGTATTAAGTTTGGTTTCTCCCTTGTACTACGAAAAAAATCCGTATTATTTGAATGAAGGAGTTATTGTGTGTCGGTCAATAATGTGACCAAACTTGGAAGAAAATGTATACTTGGAAGATTGCTCTGTTAAACTGTCACATACAATGCATCCATGACATGTGGATGAAATGTGTAGTTTATTCACATGCAGAGCAAGTACAATTTAAAAAAAAAGACAGAACAGAGTGCGCTGTCAGTCCTGTCTTATATTGATTCAATGGGTTGCATCTCTTCAGTTTGACACGTTAGTATTTTGCCTCCTCTTTTGGATAAGAGGGGGAGTGGTGGTGCCATTGTAAGCACACTGTGCTATGAACCTGGCAAACTGAGTTTGATTCACCAACCTGCATTGACCAGCGTGAAGTATGGTCAAACCCCCATTACTGACATTCTGCGGGGAGGCCTTTTATTCAGCAATGGATTGACAAAGGACTGAAAATAACTTTTTTAATATTTCACCTGAGAATATGTCCTGAGCCTGTGAAATGTTTTGCTCAGACTATATATCATCTGAATAAAAGGTATCCTGTCATCGGAATATGGAATTTTAGTAACAGGTCACCAATGTAAATGAGCTTTGTTGTGCATGTGTTTGATCGTGTAAATATTTTCAAGGCTTCACACAGGACCCATAAAGATGCACATATATTTTATGTATGTGTGTGGAACTTTTTTCGCACCGTACATTGCCAATCGTACTAATCAGAGGTGTGGGGAAGAATGAGATAAATTATTTCAAAATGAAACTACTGTATAAATGCAAAACTCTGCAATTAAAATCTAAACCACCAGAACAGTGCAAAAATATCCAAATGCCAGACGTCTATGAAGTAAAATGAATGCACACAATGCATTCTAAACTCATACTCTTTAACAATATTTTTCCATTATAAATATAGAAAATAAAAAAATTGAGTGGTATATGGTAGTGGTACGAACTACAAACTCAAAAGTTTGAGTATTTTTTTATACTTGTTTATACGAGATAATCAATAATTGAGCAGAGAACAGACAATCAACACCTATCTCAATTGAGGGCCCTCTGGCAGTGACTCGATGCAATCTTCATTTCTCCCCTCTGCTCCAGAGCTAAAAAAACAAGCTCTCCTAGGTGATGGCTTTCTACCCTGACATTGGAATTATCCCCATGAGCAACTCAACTACCTTCGAAGTGGGGCATTCTTAAACTCTTGGCAAATCACACTGCCTCCTTACAATGTAATGGAAACGCCAAGGAAAGCGGAATGGATGCTGTGTGCATTTTGGTGTTCAGATTCCACTGTTGGTGCCACCTAGTGTTTGATGAATGGCCAGCTGTCTATCGTTATGTGTTACGAATTACGGTAATATAAGATCCAATGTAGTATAAAATAATACACCAACCAATCAGTTTCCCTTTGCTGTAACCAGCCATACATAATAACGTTTTCTTTGATGCATGACTGTGCAATATCAAAGTGCCGTATAAGAAAGTCATTGGACGCATTTTACTGGAAAAATATTAAAATGTCATGTTTTCTGAAACTCAAGTCTAAAAACATTTTGCCCATAAAAACAGAGCCTAACAGCTTACTGGGCCCTTCCTGCTGAAAATCAATAAAAGCTATACAATACAAAGCGACGGAATATAAATTAGCAAAATTCCCGTTTAACGAACGTCCCATGCATGGTTACAATTTCGGTCCCTTGCGGGTAACCATTTATGGAGGTAATTTGGCAGGCTTACCGATGGGCCAACTCCACTCGTGAACCAAACATTGTATGTCCCTTTGCTAAATTTTACAGGAGGGTTGGCGCCTTTTATGGTCGATATCAATACAGATCGCGCATGCACAGGTTCATTTTCACACTCCACTGCTGGATGAGGACCTCCCAGCGCCGTGGGGGATCGTGGTGGTCATTTGGCCCCACACTTCGTCCCTTCGGGTTTTTGAAGGCGAGGATGAGGCACGTGGATTTTGGTGCACTGCCATCTGCCGGCAGTGGAGCAACTGAAGCGGCAATGAGTCAGTCGACTGTAAATAGTGTCGTCCTTACTCTTTGGTTCTTTCGGTAAAGTCACGTAGGTATAAAATAAATCCGTCATCACGTGGGGGATGAAGGACGCTTGTGTTGCGCCCGAAACGTCGCGAAAGCCTTAAAATCAAGATAGTGTCCTCCTCTCCCCCGAATAAATGCAACGGCCTAACAACACTGTCCTTGTTCGGGTTATGTGACTGGGTACGTGAAATACGGTGTTGGGATTCTAGATTTGAAGTTTTCGTGACTGCAAGGATCCATACTCTTTGGTTCTATTCGGTAAAGTCACGTAGATTGAGAATAAAATAATAAATTGATAAAATAAAATAACACAATAATATTCTCTCGACGTTTCGGCCACACCTGATGAAGGAAAAATAAAAAAATTAAAACAAAAATCACGACGTTTCGGCCACAACACAAGCGGCCTTCATCAGATGAAGGGACCAACCTGTCCAGCGGACAGCGTTGGAGTGAAGAAAGCCAAGCGCTGGTCATCTTGTGCTAATTCCAAGCTTTGTCAGTGGTGCGTTTTCATGCTAATATCCTTTGTCAGGGCGTTTTCTGTTTGCCCCGTCACAGCTTAACGTGACTTTACCTAATAGAACCAATGAGTATGGATCCTTGCAGGCACGAAAGCTTCAAATCTAAATTTCAATGGTACAGTATATTTATTCTAGTAGTGGTATTCCAAACTCCCAGGGTGGTGTATTATCATCTTGTGCTAATTCCAAGCTTTGTCAGTGATGCTTTTCATGCTAATTTCCTTTGTCAGGGCGTTTGCTGTTTGCCCCCTCACAACTTAAAGGGAGGTGACCAGCGCTTGGCTTTCTTCACTCCAACGCTGTCCGCTGGACAGGTTGGTCCCTTCACCTGATGAAGGCCGCTTGTGTTGTGGCCGAAACGTCGTGATTTTTGTTGTTTTAATTTTTTACCTACGTGACTTTACCGAGTAGATTCAATAGAACCAAAGAGTACGGTGTTGGGACTTTGTTATCGGCTGCAAGCAAAATCCATTGTACAGCGTGCTCCAGATGTCACGAAAGCTTTAAATCTCTAAAACTTGATATTTTCTCAGGTTAGTTTCAGCCACAAATGGACACGCAACAGGGGGAAAATAAACGTGGGGGTCAATGAAATTGGGGGTCACAACATCTGGACCACCCTGTACTGTTTGATCCCTCGCGTCTGACCAGCGTGATGGTGAAGTATGGTCAAAATCACCCTCACGGGTGTTGCGTGCGGCTGTTTCGCAGAAGGACCCTTTTTTTAACGAAACGCCGCCAGTTGTATATTGTTTTTTTTTCCCCTCGTAAGGCCACCGCGTTATTGACGAACACGTTCATTAATTGACGTTCGTCAATAAAGTTCGCGAGGCAACTTGAGATTTGTTTTGTTCTCATCCAGCAGCGCGGTGACGTCATCAAAGCGTCGCAAGTTCAAGACGCCATCTTTGTACGGGGGCGGGGGGCAGCGCCGCGCGGGCTCGCTTCGCCGCCGCCGTCACCGCCGACGTCACCGCCACCGACGACCCCCTCTAACGTTAAACCCTTCCCTACGCAAGATGTCGCCGCCGTTTCGCACGCGGTTGAGAGGTTGTTGGTGGGGGGGGGGTGACGCCGTCGATTTAAACCGTCTCGGAGGCGCTTATCCACGCTGGGGAATGCAAAAGCCGCGGTGCAAGAGAGTAACGCGGTGCTGAGGTGGGGGGCTGGTGGTGGTGGTGGTGACGCGCTCCGAATTTGCCTCGGCGGCGTACGGCGGCGTCCTCGTCGTTTCGCCGTCACGTCGGTCCGCGAAGCAACGTCGCCGTTGAGGCGCGAGGCAAGAGGGTCCTCCCCCCCCCCCGCGCGCGCCGTGGCTTGAACGTTCCTCGGCCGCGTCGCTGGGAACGTGGAGTGTGCCCGAATTCACGCGCGTGTTGATGGCGATGCGGGTAGGGGCTGTGTAAACACGTAGGCTTTCGCGGCCAATATCGATTATATCCACCCATCATATGGATTATATAATAAGCGATAACCCCCCCCCACACACAAACACACGCACAAATAAACCTATATTAGCGCTGTGTAAGCATGTCGTTAAGCCACTTGTCGTCTGGGATGTTCTTGTACAGGTTTTATTGGGCTCCCTTTAGCTTAAGATTCGAGCGAGTTGTCGGTGTTGCAGTTCTTGGCTCATGCTGCTTTGTTGTATTCGGCGTTTGCATTAAACGTTTGCGCCACGGCATTTTTAACATGCGGTTATCTTGAGAATCTCCCGCACTCTCTCCAAGGTGGCTTTTTGGGGGGGGGGGGGGGGGGTTTAGAGACGCCGATATCCTGGGATGTGCTCCAGGGAGGATGGGCGGGTTGTGTGTATGTCAACAAACCACCGTATTTATTTGCCTTTTAAAACAATAACAAAAAAAACAGCACCATTACTCAATCCAAAAGAACTGGATGGAAAATATTCCTACCTTTGTAGAAATGGAATGTTGAGTCAAGACCGGTTAGATAAAAACATCATCCTGATGCACTTGCCTCGGTCACAACATAAAAGTGGCCCATAATAAACGTTTTTGGTTTAGATTATAAATAACGCGATCTAACCCAAAAAAAGCGTTTATTATGAAAGCCTACGTGTTAAACTAAAAGTGGCTCATTGAGGACGCATTCGGTGGTAGGTTGATGACCTTTGATTGGCACGGATCAGCTTATCCGTAGACAAAGTGGTACTTTTAACCTCATGTAGATGTACAGATATGTTGTGTCAAGCCACTTCTGGATGAGGGCTTGCCCACACCATGCAGGTTGTTGTGGGGGGTTATTTGGTCTTTTTTACACGCTTTTATTTAACTCACTCGCTGTTTACATTATGAGACCTCCTTTGCCAGAAACAAGATATAGGAATAGGTTTTACCCTTTTAACTGGCACAAAAACTGACACCTTTATTCAAGGCATGTTTGCAATAACCACAACACAAGCAGTCAGAATGCAAACAAAAAAGACAACTCTGATAATAATAATATGCACTGTCCTTGAATTTGATTGGTCCACACCCGAGATAGCTTTTCTCAGAGCCTAGTCTCCACTGGTGTTGGACCAAAAGACGCCTATTCCTATCACTCGCTGTTGTCATATCCTCAAATCTTGTAACTCAATTTAAACCCACTTCCCAATGTGGTATCGACTGCAAACTTGGTATACTTATGTCATACTGATGACAATACTATATTCTATATATATAAAAAAAGTTTTTTAAACATTCATTTTTATATGTTATGTTTCGGCTTGGGTCTAATTGTCCACGCTCAACTAACGTTGGCTGTAAATCACCACGTTATGGCAAGCTTTGTGGCCACTTCCTGGAGTCGTGGAGTTCTACCATTACGAGTAGGGTACATTTCATTAAAGCGTGTTTAAAAAAAACGTATTTTTAAATATTACTTATTACCACTGGTCAGTGTGCGATAAAGGTGGAAGACAAGAGACGTGGGAGTATATAAGTACAGTACAACAATGCATATTGCTGCACAGTCCTGTGCTGCCCATAAGTGCAGTTTCCTAGCGGCCTATAACACCTGTTTTATGCATGGTGATAGCCCATACAAGCACTTACCCAGGCTTAGCCGTGCTTAGCTTCCAAGATCTGAAAAAATCACAACATTGTGTAATGTCCCGCGTGATTGTGTCATTTCTGCCGTGCAGATCAGAGGCATGCCCTGCTGGCCCGTGCGGCGGTGGAGCTAAGATGTTCGAGGCGACCACGGAGTTGCCGGACTGCGTGGTGCTGAAGGTCTTCTCGTATCTCAAGCTTGGGGAGCTGGTGGCGGTCAGCGCCGTTTGCCGCCAGTGGTTTTTCGTCTCCCGCGATGAGTTCCTGTGGAAGGACTTGTTCTACCGCCACTTTGGCATCAATCGCTCGGTGCCGCGCATGCCCGGTTAGACATCACATTTTTTAAGTTTCTCTTTCTGTGTGTGTGTTTATCGACAAACAAAAAGTTGGCGCAGTAGGGGGTACAAGCTGGTGCATCTATCAGTCATCTCAGGCAGCCAACCCATGGCAGCTGGATCTGTCCCGAGACCTCCTGTCAGCGAGCCTTCGACACTTCACGTGGCCTCAAAGTGCACCTGGCCTGGCACAGGCAACGTGGCGACGTCACCGTCACTTAGTGGCGAACGGCGGGTATTGGTTTATCTACACGCACGGACGGTAGTGTAGCAGTTGGCGTGCTGCGCTACGATCCTGGCCAGCCGAGTTTGATTCCCGCTCACGGCCAACAAGTGACGAATATCTGAACCGGTCCTGGGCCTCCCCGAGGTCGACTCGGCCTCAAATGAGTACCTGGTGCGGTGTGTAAGCATCTCCACTAGGGAGACAAACGCGGCTGGGCTTGGTGCTGGCCACCCCTCATGTGCCATGCTGGCCTTCATAGGTGCTCGCTAACAGCATTGGTCCCAACAGACTGTCAAGGCTATACGGGGGTCTTTGTCTTCATTTATCGACGCACACAGACACAGTCGACTCCAGACTAGTTATTTGTAAGGCTTCCACACCAAGTTGTGTGCATCAATGGAGCACGCAGTTAACTCGGCATGTCATGTTCCTGGGTAGTAAGCGTTATTTTCCAATTGCTTATGCCTCAAAAATACAGAAAATGTCTATTATTCCTCACAAACTTTGCTTTTGTGACCAGGACAGTGATATTTTGAAATTTACCTATTTTCAATGAGAAAACGTGTGCATTTGTGTCATTCTGACACATGAAGTCCTGGTCACAAAAGTAAAGTTTGTGGGGAATAATAGCCATTTTCTATACTTTTTAGGCATAAGCAATTAGAAAATAACACTACCTAGGAACAAAAATCGTGTTACATAGTGAATTATTGATTCAATGCTTTAATGTAGATCCATAAAGCTATGACACATGCAGCAAATCAAGGGTGAAAAATTACAAACTTTATTCTAAATTTATGCTATTGTTTTCTTTAGGATGAAGGGGTGTACCAGTGGGAAGCTGTCATTAGCACACTTTTTATTATTTGGTCAAGATAATGATGTAATCATGGCTAAAAACGTCGATGCCGCCTATTGTTAATTTTGTAATTACAGCCCATTGTCAACAAGCTTTTTTTTAAATAAAGTATCCCACATCGTGTCAGTAATGGGGATTGTTTGACCATACTTCACACTGGGTTTTGTGGTTTGGTCAAAAAAGATGGGATCCCAGGACCGGTTCCTATATCACCACTGATGTAAGCCTTGGCTGGGAATCGTACTCAGGTCACCAGGTTCATAGCGCAGTGCGTAATCCACTGCGCCACCACTCCACCCCGTGATTATTCTTGTATTTAATATCACAAGTGCACGTAGTTGGTAAGTAATGGAAGGGTTAACAATGCAGCATGCAGTTAAGCAAACTGCATGTATGTGGTTTGCATTTAAGTAGAGTTAACTGCATATTATTTTCCATAACCACAATATGCAGTTTGGCCTTCAAGAAAATTAAGTCTCTCACATTAATGGATTTTAACAATAATTTTCCATAGACTATATGGGCAGTTGTGTAGCCTAGAGTTTAGAATGCCCAGTTCATATCCAAGCTGAGCTCCATGATAATACATTTCACAAATTGAATCTAAGCATTATACCCTCCACAATCATTCCAATGCATAAAATATACTATGATATTGTTCACAACAATAGGGCCTTTTAGTTGAGGCCAAATTTATAGAATTACCCGCAATTACTAAATTACCTAAATTGGTCTCTTCCTCAATCTCTCTTGAGTTCTGCAGGGCTGGAAGGAATTTCTCTGAACAGACTTGGCACTCGAAATGATGATTACAGTTATGATGTAATTCATACATTTTTTAACTCTATAATGTAAAATACCACCGCTAAATGCCGAATTACTGTCGCATTGATCGGTGCCTGGTTTAGTCTTTGCTGGTTTGACACTCGATGGGCGTGCGTGTTTACCAGGTGTGTCCTCGTGGCTGCTGGAGTTCCGGCGTCTCACCGACGCGGTCCCCTGCGTGGAGGTGGCAGTGCTCAAGGAGCACAAGGACCAAGTGCTGCACGTCGCCTTCTCGCACAATGGGTTCATGTTTGCCTCCTGTTCAAAGGACTGCACCGTCAAGGTACTGACTGTGCTGCTCCGGCCGCTATGATACACCGCTGAACGTCTCTGCGAATGTGTTGTTTTATACATGTGCAGCCCCTTTTGTGAACCCACTGCTGGATGAGGGCCTCTCCACGTTGTGTTGGGTCTTGAGGGTTATTTTACCACACTTCACCATGCTGGTCTGTGTGGGTCGGTTGAAGTTTATTGTGTATAGCCCGCTGAGAACTCAAGAGACCAGGATAGTCACATTTGCCAGAGTGTCCTTGGTCATCAAAATTACAATAGCAAAATAAAATAAAGTACAACAATGAAGCAACTATAAACTAAATGAAAAACAGAGTCATGTGAGAATTTGAAACTGGTTTTAGGCTCATTTTAAATATAGACCTATTCAGGTATGTATTGACGTATTCAGGTTTATCCAAGAAAAGTCTCACTTGAGTCGCAAAACTTTAACAAAAATATTTCGGGGCACCCTACCCCTACATCAGCTGCATAGTATTGAGGATGTACTGTATTATGGGTGGCAGAGTGGCACAGTTTGTATTTCCGCCCACCGTCCTGCATGTTATCGTCATAACAATCGCGAAAGTGCACGTCCCCATGACCCGGCCTCTCCGGCCTGTGTTTCCGTCGCGCAGGTGTGGAGCAATGACGTGGAGGTGTCGGTGCTATACAGCGAGAGCATGCGGCAGTACAACTGGAAGCACACGCAGTTCTCGCAGTTCAACGAGGACGACTCGCTGTTGCTCGTGTCGGGCGTGCACGTTGGCCCGCACAATGCCTCGTCTGGAGAGATCGCCGTCTTCAACCTCGGTAGGGCGTGCGACGACACTGTGCCGTGTAATTATATAATGTCAATCGCTGCTATCACTTCTATCGCTACTACCATGGTTACTGTTCCCGTGAAATTCACTCGGTTGATTCCTCCACTTGGGTCGAGGACTCGGTCTACCAGGCTGATTGTTTTCATCCATAACTGCCCTGCTGCGCGATGCTCTGCTCTGCTGTGTCAACACTGAGCTATCTTGCTGTGCAATGCTGAACTGTATTTTGCTGTCAAGCTCTGCCATGCCTTGCTGTGTCTCATTGAGCTGTTCCTTGCTGAGTCGTGCTCTGCCATTCCTTGCTGTATCTCATTGAGCTGTGCCTTGCTGTGTCGCCTTCTGCCGTGCCATACAGACGACTTCTCACTGCTGTCGCGCGTGAGGAATAAGCCATACACGGTGTTCGGCTGCTGGCTCAACGAGACACACCTCATCTCCGGCACCGTGCACTGGATGGGAAACCTCACGTCCTGCTCCGTGCTCTGGCTCAACAAGGCCTTCCAGGCATTACTTAATTATTATTATCATCACAATAATTATGATCATTGTTCCTGTTATTGCATGAAGTTGTTTAATTTCCTTTTCTTTAGGCAACGTGTTAAACGTGACTTTTGTTTTGTTGGATGAACGCCTCCAAACATCTTGTCGATCACGGGAGTCATTTGATTATGCCAGTTCGGGTTGGTAAAGCGGTGGAAGGTGCTCAGGGCCGGTTCATTGATCACCGATGTTCGCCGTGGCCGTGAATCGAACTCGGCTCGCTGGGTTCGTAGTGCAGTCCGCTAACCACTGGGCCGCCTCTCCAGCCAACATTGACACATGCTTTACAAGCGCCGGCTTGAGTGAGCAAGGTTGTTGTCCACCCACCTTGGTCGTCTGGCAGGACATCGAGTCGGAGACGTTCAACGTGGTGCGGAGGCTCTTCAAGTTCCAGAATCTGAACGCGAGCACGGTGCGCGCTGTGATGGTCGCCGACCCGGGCCGCCGTGTGCGTGCCGACTGCAGCACCGACGACGACCCCGAGCTACAGGTTAAAGCTTCCTCCTCCCTGCCTCCTTCCTCCCACCTCACAAAACAAGTGGTGGATGCATATAACAGCGTCTAAATGCGACAGCAGCTCAGGGCGCTGTACAGAAACGGTGGGCATGTTTCTTTCGTGGACGGAAGCAACCAGTCAATGGCAGAAGAGAGAGGGGAAGGTCTTGAGGATGGACTTGAACAATGGCAAGGAGTTGACAGTGTGGATGACTGGTGGAGGGGAGTTGCAGACTGTGGGCAACCTTCCTCTGAGTGAAGGTTGACTGGTGGCTTCAACAGAAAGTCTTGGTTGATGGAGAGGAGAGTGTGTGGATGGGATTAGAGTGAGATGAGATGGGGGAAGCTAGCAGGGGTGCGTTCACTCATGCTCCCATAATCAACTCTCACCTCATCCCCTCCTTATCATTCACTATTGTCCCCCGCTCCCTAATTCATGCACACCCTTCTCATGCACTCATCCCTCCCTCTTAAATATGTTCTGCTGTAAAGATGGTCAGAGACTCATAACATTACTGACATAATCATAATGGTAATTCTTTTGCAAAGGCTGCATGAACACCTTATATACCTCATTAAGTGCCACTGCTTAAAACTGCTGTCTCTGCTTTGCTCCTCGCCCTGAAGTCCGTGTGGCTGCCTGGATGTCACCCCGTAATGGAGACAGACCCCAGCCACACACCGGACTCCGAAGGTGCAACACCACTGCACATGACAAACAGGCATTGCACCACAATCCTCCCAATTAAGCCAATAGGATCGGTGTCAAATTGGCTTTTTGTTTATAATAAGATACACGACTAACAGGATAACTCAAAACTTAATTAAAACTCTTGGGAAGGGAAATAAGAATAACCCAATCTGGCTGGAGAGGGGAGTAGTGTCAAGTGATATATATTGTCACCCCGGGGTCAGAATTCTACGGAAGCTAAAGAACTATCTCACAGTGACCCGAATGGAACGCTGTCAAGTGTGTCGTATTTGTCGCACGCAGGAGCGGAGGACGAGGCAGCTCGGCCCGAGAGGGAGGCCTGGGGATCAGGCTGTAGGGATGACGCCGCGCTGGAGGCGATGGTGGCGCATTTGGTGATGGGAAATCAGCGGGTGCAGAGGGCAGCGGATGCCACTCACAGATCCGACTCCCCTGCCACTGCAGCTACCGCTGCTTCGACGTCGGCATCAGCGCGGGCATCGCTGCCGTCAGCGTCGGCATCGTCCTCCACGCAGCCGAGTAGCCAGTCGAGCAGCGGCGCCACGTCCGATGCCGACGACAGCTGCCCCCATAAATACCTCATCTTCGTGAAAGGGGGGCTCACCTACACTCCGCACAAGATTGGTGAGTGAGCTAGCACACGGCGAGAAGGCCGTAGCTGTGATCGTGATAGCAGCGGTGGTGGTGTTTTTTTATTTGTATGATGTGTGTGTGTGTGTGATTGATGGGGTGTTTGGTGATTAGTACATTTGATAAATGTTTCACATACATTGTCTGTAGTAGTTGTGTAGTCTGCAGTAGATTGCTCTAGCAATTGTGTTTAGCACACTTTCTTGTAATCCTAGCTCCCTGAGTGGGATTTCTGCTCATGGATAACGTCATTGACTAGTGATATCAGAACCTATACTGGGGGCACCCCCCCTTCACCAACCCACATGGTGAAGTATGGTCTGACAACTTCCATGACAGGCACAGCATGGAGAGGCCATCATTCAGCAGTGGATGAACAAAGGGCTGTACAATATTACATTATTAAACTTTATGGGGTTTTTGTGATTGTTCTATTTTAAATTGCTGACTTTGTAACGAAGGTCATTAAAAAATATATATACATTCGTCTCACTGGGCTCTAACCTGGTCATAAGTCAAGCTGAATTTGTGTTTTTGTTATACAATCGTGGTTATCTTGGCCCACTGTGACAGACAACTCTTGGCATCTGATTTTACCTTTCGTACCTGCCAAGGCATCAAGCGCATTGCCGCCGAGCAGATGTCGTGCGACTGCCCTGACGAGACGGGCCATGAGGAGTTCTTTGACTGCATCGACCACCTGATCGACGTGCGGGGGCATGTCGTGGGCATGGGGCTGTCTCCGGATCACAGGCACGATGGTTTCCTTCTAAACGAATGCACCTGTGAGGTTGTCAGGTGATGCAGGGGTCAGAGCACTGAGCTGACACCGCTGAGCTCCTGGTTTTGAATCCAGGTAGCTGTCGGTGAATAAACCGGGCTCTCAAGGGTAGTGAGTTGACAGTCTCCGCCTAGTAGCCAATGACAAAATCCTCACTTAAATTCGGTCCTTCAATTAATTTATTTCAATTTCAACCCAAAAAATTATTTGATTTAACTATCTTGTGACCGGAATTTGAAGACAGAGTGAGTTGGAAAGTGCTTCCCCTTACTGGACCACCCATATGTAATTTGAAAGGATCTCAGAGGTAGCTCTGTGATATCCGCTTCCGTGGGCTATTCTCTAACATGAAGGGTTACACTCAATGGCGGAGCCAGGATTTTCAGGTACGGGGGGCAACCCCTCCAGCAATGAAAAATGATAGGAGTTGTTAGTAAGTAAGGAGTTGTCCCTTGTTTTTTATTCGACGCGTGTAAGGCGAGAGCACAGCCATCGATCGAGGGTCGAATTCGAACCATGTGTGATAGCCATCGCGCTCGCTGAAGGTGAATGCCTTCAGGGAAGTCGTTTACTGTATACGCAACTGCGCACAATTCTGTAAATCACTTATAACCGCTTTGCCGTTACTTATTTCCAATTATGGACTCAGACTATTGTCCTATCATCTCATAGAGTCCAGTGGCAGTGGGGGGTCGCAAAATGCCGATTTATTCTTAATAAACCCCAATGATCCGATCGAAATTAGGGATTTCGATCGGATCATTGGGAGGGGGGCACGTGCCACCCCACCCCCCCACTCTTTTGCAAGGGTCCAGATGGATACTTGATCTTGTGAAATGATGGCTAAAGCACAATCGATGTTGTCTGCCAGCCGAGTCACCCTTGAAATATGTAATATATTTTAACAAAAAATTGAAAAACATGCTTTTATGAAATGTACTAGTAATGGAAGAACTCCACGACTCCAGGAAGTGACCCCGAAGCTTGCCATAACGTACAATTACAGCCAACGTCAGTTGACCGTGGACAATTAGACCCAAGCCGAAACATAACATATAAAAAATGTTTGAAAATATATATTGTTTATGATAGAATATAGTATTGCCATCAGTATGACATAAGTATACCAAGTTTTGCAGTCGATGCCACATTGGGAAGTGGGTTAAAATGTAGTTACAAGTTTGAGGATACAACAACAACATACAGAGTGTGTTAAATGAAAGCGTATAAAATAGTTTCTTTGCTCAATGGGCTTTACTCGGGAAATAAACTTCTGATTCTGAAACTGGAGAAAATTATGTAAAAAGACAGTTGGTTCTGAAAGCACAGGACATCGCCTTTACATCAGCCACTGCAGCTGCATGATTCTTGGAGACACTGTTGGAAAAAAGGCAGTTGTAGTTGAGCCACCAAGTATTTTCCATCTGCCTGCTCGGCAGAGAGCGCCCGCCCTTGACCACCTTGCTCTGGGTGGACGTGCGCAGGCTGCTGTACGTGAGCTGCCGTGCGTGGCCCGAGGGCTGCATCATCAGCGACCCGCTCAACCCGCCGCCCATCGCGCAGGAGATGGAGCTGCGCGTGTACGAGCTGGGCACGGCGCGCGAGCTCAAGCGCACGCCGCGCGCCCAGCGGGCCTACACCCCCACCGACGAGTGCAGCTTCTTCCACCTGCACGTCAGCCGCCACTTCATCGCGAGGTCAGGCAGCGTTGCACGCCGGCTTCAAGCGTGGGGGCTTGCGAGCACCATGACCGCACCATCTCGTGTGACTATGACACGTGTTGAGGAATCCGTATACCGTGTTCGGTCTTAATTGGAATATACATCGCGATCATCGCCCCCTACAATATAAACTTTGCAGGACCCTCTTGAATCGGAGTCGTGAGAATCGGTGAGGTTTTCCTGGGTAAACAAACATGATAATCACCATAAGTCCAAACACTTCTAATGTTTGCTTGTTACTTCCCACTGCTCAAACTGTAGAATTCTCTCCCATCGTCTCTTTTTCCAAGCTCAGGGATAAACAAGTGTAATAATACTGTGAGTTACCACAACTCTTAGCAATTGCACCTGACTATTTTCTGAATTCCTGGTAGACGGCATTAGACGCATGACTAGTAGCCACAACAATAGCGGCAGATGTAGTGGAAATTTTTTTTCTGGGTCACTGACCTGGTCCGACCCGATTGAAATTGACTCGTGACCGTCCGTCCTTATCGGCTAAACGAGAGCGCCTGGGACGTTTGTCTGTGTGCATTGACTCCTGCAGCGGCTCAGAGGATCACAACGGCTACATCTGGGACCGGCACTACAGCGTGCGGCTGGCGCGACTGCCGCACGACGACTGCGTGAGCTCGGTGGCGCTGAGCCCCGTGGAACAGGAGATGGCGGTGACGGCGAGCGCCGATCACACGCTCAAGGTGTGGCGCTCGGCCCGCGTGGCGCGTATCATGACGCAGACACGCAAGCCACGCCGCACCACCTTCTCCTGGCTCAAGAGCTAGCCGGCAGGACGAGCGCTCCGAGTCAGCCAGTCGGTGGTCTGACGTGACCGATGAGATACCGCTGAGAGACAATCCAGCCCAAGTGTCTGAGAGTCGGCAGTGCGCGGTGTCTTTTTTATTTGCCCTGACGTGGCCGGTTCAATTTCACACTAACTGCAGGATCGTACCGCGATCAGGGCGGTGACATAGGCCCAGTGGGTAGCGCATTCACTGTTTGTTGCATAGGTTTGAGTTTGGAGCCAGTCGGCCACCCTGGTTTTCAGTGCAGGTACATTAAGCTTAAAAAGTCGCAGTCTGTTGCATAGGTGCTGTGACGTAACTTTAAACAAGTAGGCCATTGTGTGCCGGCGTCATGGTCAAATTTTACAACTTCGAAAATAACTCTCAAATTACTTTATTGCGATTAGTCATATAGCAACCAAGCTACTGGCAAACCAATGCCTGCTTGCAGGGCAGGCGCTGAGTTACCTCGTACTGTAGAGGGACAGCCGCCGCTGGGGGTGCCCTTTCAAATGTTTGAGATGAGATGCACGATGCGAGTCGCTTATCGCTTGTTAAGCGCTCTCGGATGCCTCCGCGCGAAGGACACTGTTATCAAAACTAATTATTGTTGAAAAACTTGAGCATGCGCCGTCCCTTAACTGGAAACCGCTTCGGGACACTGAGCAGCTTATGAACCCCCTGCGTTTGTTCCCCGTGCTGTGCTCCTAAACATGACACTAATCCTCACCCTGTCTCGACCGCCGTTGCCTAAAGGCTTCACCCGTCTCCTGCCATAGCCCCCGTCACCAGACAAACTTGTATCGTGTGTTCCTCATTCGAATGTGTGTTTACATGTTGACCTGATTTGTGAGGTTTTTGTTTATTTTTTGTTTGGGGATGGGTTGGGCCGATGGTCCGACTTACGATATTTCGATTTTTACGATGGCGATAGCAATACGACAAAATTGTAAAATATTTTAAATTTAGCGCGGCAGGCAAACGCAGCAGCGTACAAGATATGATACTGTACGTTGGGACGCTGCCGGGATGTACGCATCTCCCGCCTTGTGTGATGCCTCACTCTCGCCAGCGGTCGACGGAGTTAAGTTGTCTCGGTGTTAGCGCGTGTATTTTTTTTCTGTTTTTTTTTCCTGAAAAAACTTTCTATTGAATTGCATGTCATATAGGTAGGCTAAGAATTTACCTTGTTTTTTTACTTTACATTTTACTGTGCAATACAGTATTGTAATTAATAAATACAGTATATAGTTTATACAGTACGGTACTGTAAATTGCTCTGTTTTACTAAATTATCACCATTCTTTAAGACTCCTGGGTAGGCTAGGCCATCTTTGACTTACGATATTTTTGACTTGCTATGGGGTCGTCGTAATGCATCTCCATCGTAAGTAGAGGACTACCTGTACTGCATTGCATTTGTGCATGGTAGAGTTGTGAGTGCCAATGTTATACAAAGGATGCAAGCAAATTTTAACTTAGCAAAAAAACGATAGCTTGCTGTGCCAGATCATTTACTTGGAATTTGCTCAAATAATAATGTTTGGGTCACTGGGTGAATTTCCAGTACAAATCAATGTCAGATGGACGAGCGTACCACGCCAAGTATTATTGTTTTAGCTCACCTGCCAGTGAGTTTCAGAACAGTTCTCACAAACAAATATATAAATTAGATATGATATTTGGCCACTTGCCGTAGTTTCAAGATAAACGTGATGAGTATTTGTTCTTCAATTCACTGGTGAGCTGAAAGCGTAATCATAGTTATTACACGCTTTTAACCATGGCAGCCTTATTTGTCTCGCCATGTTGGGTGGTGGAGGGTTCTCATTGACACATATTTGGTAAGATAATTACGTGGCCTAACCCGAGAATCAATTGTGAATCACATTGTCCAGTTTACTCTTTACGCTATTGTGTCAATGTCAGCCAGCTCTTTTGTCAGTCCACTACTGGATGAGGGCCTCCTCATGCCTTGTGGGTTTCGGATTAATGGGGGCTATTTCATCATACTTCACCATGTCGGTACAGGTTGGTGAACGTGGAGCGTAGAAGTGGGGGCATATAAGGACAGTACAACAATGGTTTTGGCTGTTCTGCCATCTGCTGCCCACCACGAACTTCTTCTACATTGCAGTCGCCCACCCAAGCACTTTGCAGGCTCAGGCCTGCTTAGCTTCCCAGATCTGATATTTTGGGCACATTATGGGTGATTCAGTCATTGGGCTTTTTTGGTGAAGTGCTGTTCAATGAAAATTATATATTTGATAGCACAGATGACAAAGTAAGTGTTCTTCCAAAATAATGTATCTCACTGCTGAGCATGAAAATGTGTACAGTTACGTTACTTTAACATTTTAAGTGTATGCAATTCAAAATGCACTGTTTCATAAAGATAAGCTTTATTTAACCAATTTACTCCAATCGTAAGCAGCTCCAATCAGGAAGCTACTGTGAAAATTATACATCATTAAAGAGAACAAAACTATGAAAAAGTTACTCAACTTTTAAGAATTTCAATGGGGTAATTTGTATTAAAATACATTGCACAAATGAAAAATGAGTGCGAGTCTTCAGATACACCCGGTGCTCTGATATCATGTAAGCTAAAGGCCCACGCCTCTATAGAACTAGAAATGTCTCTACGTTTTATTGTGTGCGCGTGGGACTGCCTTAATACGGTCTGCTCCGTTTGGGTTTAAACGTTGCCGAGTTCCGCAGTTCGAGCTTCTTGCCAATCAAGATGAAGACGCCATCGTGGCCAAAGCAATCGATGCCACCGCACCTTGCCAACGGAGCGGTGACGTGCCCAGCGGGAGCACGTCCCCCGCCCCCCCCGCCCCGCTCCTTGCGGGTTCGAATCCGGAAGGCCGCCCTGGTTATTGCTGTGGGTGTATTCACCGTGAAATACTCGTGACCTGCTCAACACAGCGGACGTTAAAGATCCCGCGACGTCGTTTTAAACGAGCAGGCCATCGTGTGCCGTTTCCTTCACGGATTTATGTTTTTATTCTCAACCCAATCGAAATGGCTGGGTTGTAAATGGAGTTAATGTGACGGCATCTTTGGTTTATAAGTGCATGTCTGGCATACACTTCAGGTAATTTATAGAGGCTATTTCGTGGAACATGTGCTCCATCTATTGCTAATTTATTTCACAGGACCTCTGTTTACAAGTCGGTGCTTCATTTTCCGTTGGTGACAAACCAGTCTTGCCTAAGGATGCCGTTCTTCCCAAATAAAATACATGGATTCGCCATCAACATTAAGCGCCAGAGTCTTGTCTTTTTAGTTGAAAAAGGATGAGTTTTTAATCAATTATGTGCTGGTCTGTGTGTTGCATGCTGGCGATGTCTCGACTCTGTGTGGATTTTAATGGCACACAGGTGTTGTGCTGATGAATGTCGTGGCTGGGAAGGTGGCACACCGGTAGTTTTTACCGTGAATCTTGAGCGAATTTCTTTGCATTGGCTTTCTCGAGAAACATGCAACGTGTCTGGGAGCAATGTTATTTTGTATGTTCGGGGCATTCCTCACCTCCATTGAGGGCACTAGGCCAGTGATGGAAATTCCATTTTTATATGACAGTGACCAGTATATCCATATGACAACCACTATGATCTAAAGACACTTATGTTTGGATCGTCAAAGGACGAGAGGCTTAGTTGATTCCAAAATGGTTGTTTGAGCTCGCAGCTGTCCAGATCTTAGTGGAGCTCTCTGTTCCGTGCATGTATGCCAACATGTAAAGCATGACGCTCCAAAGGGACTTTTAATTGTGTTAAAATATTTTGATAACCAATTTTCATCCCTTTTCTTAGTCCGGGTCCGGATGAAGGCCTGTCATTGCACTTAGTTCATGTGAGTTGTTCCACCATACTTCACGAAACTGGTCAGTATGGGTTGGTGAAGGACAGGAGAGGGCCCAAGACGAGTCAACATTTAACTTGCTACTTCCACTTCGTCGTGTCTCCTGTCCGACCTACATACGAGTATTTTCCCAATATTCTGCACAGGCCACCGCTTCTGTTATTGGCATTGGCAAATCTTGAGTGCATTGTGGGTGACTGCAAGGAATCTCAGGAGATATGATCCACGGGTTTCTTTTTTGACAAGCACATTGGTCGGTTGTGTGAAAGTTCCCCTCCCCCCCCCCCCCAATGTATTTCATGATAGAATTGCATCTGCCTAAATCCACCTTCAGTCTATTTAGGCTTTGCCATGTGAGCCATTTGGAATTGGAGCCAGATGCGAGCTGCTCACTGGGGGTGATTCCTCGCCGGCTACTGATGTTAGCGGTGACTGGGTAGCACACTAAGGTCAATGAGTTCATAGCGCAGTATGCTAACCAATGCGTCACTTCCCGCCTGTATTTGTATTATAGATCCATAATGCTGTATATTGGCTGGATAGCAGTGGCGCAGTGGTCAGCGGCACTCCACAAAATCCATGGCTATTAGTAGCGGCACTCCACAAAATCCATGGCTATTAGTAGCGAATTATAACTGAACCGGTCCTGCACCTCCCCAGATCACAAATTTGCACTGACCAGCATGGCAAAGTATGGTTAAACAACCCCCGTCACCAACAGGGTGCGGCGAGACCTTCACCCAGCAGTGGATTGACAGAGTCATGTAAATAGAAACTAAATCTACGATGGAAGGACCAATTTAATCGGAATATTATCTGACATCCTTTGTTCATTGTTTGGCGTTCTGCATCACTTTCCATTAGTGGCAGCGGCCGCATTTTTTGACATCACGCGTCTCATCCCCTGGGGGCACTTTTCCCAAATCCTTCCCTTAAACCTTATGTTGGGTTGAGCGCGCCCAGTGACAGAGCCCTGTAAAGCCACGCAGTCGGCCCGCCTTCCCGCGGTAAGACCCCACCTCCGTTCTGCCCCCACACCCCCTCGACCTCCCGCGGGGCTCTTTAAAACTCAGAACTCCTTGTCAAGGAATGTGCTTCGGCTTTTTTTTTGGGTTCTGTCTCCGCTGCTCCTGGCAAACTCTTGCAGCAGACACAGCCGCGGCTGCTGTGCACTGAAAGCAGCAGCAGCAGTAGCTCGGGATCAGCCTTTAATACGTTCGCGTCAATTCCTCCACCACTGGGGGTTTTAAATTGGGTTATTCGTTACTATAGTGCACGGTCGTTCATTCAGATTCCATCGGCAGAAATTTATCGGTTTGTGTTTACATGCGGGGGAGACTTTCCAGGGTCTTTAGGAAGACCGAAGAATTCGCTGTCCCTAAGTTCATCATCTCTCCGAAGGTCACTCGTTAACGCCGACATCATCATCTCAAAAAGCCCTTCTGTCCCCTGCAAGCAAACGCTGGCCGTGTCGACGCAGCGTGCACACGCCCGCCCACGCGGCTTGATTCCCGCATCCGTTGCTGTTCTTGCAAGCTGCGGGCTCCATCCCTGGACGGTGCTGAATGAAGTCGACGTGAGGGGATGCAAGGGACACCTCCCCTAAATTCTGCGAACTCTCCGCGCATGGCGGCTCTCAGGAGGAGCAGGACGATGGGGCTGACGTTTGTGGCCCGGTCGATGCCCTGCTCATCCGCGCCATCGCGCCTTCCACTGCTGCCCCTGCTGCTACTTCTGGTCTCCGCTGTTGGCCAGGGGAGTTCGGAAGCCGGAGGGCGGCCGGACGAGGGGGCCTCCACGCTGGCGTTTGTGTTCGACGTGACGGGGTCCATGTACGACGACTGGGTGCAGGTGATCGAGGGGGCCTCCCGCATCCTGGAGACGTCGCTCAGCCGCCCCGAGAAGACGCTCCACAACTTCGCTCTCGTCCCCTTCCACGACCCGGGTTGGTGGAGGCGTTGCGCCGTGCAGGGAGCCCTCTGGGAGGGGGGGGGGGGGGGGGGTTCTTGCACGTGCGCGGGTCTCAATCGGCTCTCACCTGCTTAAGGGGAATCTTTTATCATTTTCTTTTTAAAGGCCGTTTGCCCAGGGAATGCTCAATGAGTCTCGCGACTCGAAACTATTTTGAACTTTTTTTACATTTCATTTTAACAGGTAAGGCCCACTGAGCTATATGTGCATAAATGATAGCTCAACAAAGTGGCTTATCACGTGGGAATGTATAATAGCCAAATACTCTAAACGCATGTTTCTAAATGTGGAGGGGAAAATCCGAGGACCCGGAGAAAAGTCCACGCGACCACGGGGAGAGAGACACGCAAACTCCAGTAGGTGGCGATGTTGCTGCTAAGTGCAATCCCTAATGGGTAATTTTAGGGTAATTTTTCAGCATTGGGATGTTTTTTTCTTTCCCAATATCAATTGCATTGTGTGTGTGCTTTAGACATGGGAAGAAATCAGAGAACCCAGAGGAAGCCCGTTTTAGATATGGGGGCTTGTTTGACCATACTTCACGATGCACTTCACAGCTAGGTATCACGGGAAATGTGGCTAAGCAATAACAGCGTTCAGTGTGATGAGTGAATATGAAAACATTGGGAAAATAGTAAAATGCCAAAGATTCCAGAATATAAGTTGAAACATACACGCGTTGTACATGTTTCGTGTATTCCTGACCGCTTTGCACGGCTGTAGTCCAGCACCGGAGGTCAGGGTTGGTGGTTCACGCGAATTTGTGAAACTCCCTACCCGTGCGTGTCGAGGTCAGGATCTCCCGACTCTTGCCAGGGTATGGTGGCAGTAGGGCCAGTGCACCTTAACCCGGGGTGCACGCACCCCCTGGGGATGCGTGATGCCCTCTCTGGGGATGCGAGACATGCGATATTTTTTCTTTCAGAAGGTAAATCATGGAAACACAAAGTAAGCACGGGCACGTGAGAAACAACTTACTTTGTTTCATCAAACCCTACGTATTTATTAACATTATATATATTTTTTACGATTAAGAAGAACCAAAGGGGTGCAAGGCTGCAGTGACAGTTTAAGAACCACTGCAGCCGAGCAAGTGGGTTAATTTCCATCCGTGGGGTGTTTCTACCCCACGGATGGGGCATCGAGCGTTGCTCCCTCTCGCACGCGTGGGGTTTTCTCCGGGCGCTCCGGCTTCCTCCTCCCCACGTGTAGCACAAACAACGCTCATGGATGGAGCTGACCAAGCGGCCCCACGTGAGCGCCAGCAGAGACCTTGGGGGCAAATTGCTGGCGCCGCTTCTGGTTTATTTTTCGTGCCGCGTGTTCGGGGTGAACGCTGATGTGCTATTTGCACGAACGATGCCACTTATATTTCGATTTAAAGCTTTCGTGACTGCAATGATTCATCTTCTTTGGTTCTTTCGGTAAAGTCACGTAGAATGAGAATACAATAATAAATTGATAAAATAAAATAACACAATAATATTCTCACGACGTTTCGGCCACAACACGAGCGGCCTTCATCAGGTAAAGGGACGAGACTGTCTGGTAGGACAGCGCTGGAGTGAAAGAGCCACGTTCAGATCACGACTTTTAAGCTGTGAGAGGAAACAAAGCGCCCTCAACTGTGCTAAACTGTGCTAAAGTTGAGGGCGCTTTGTTTCCTCTCACAGCTTAAAAGTCGTGATCTGAACGTGGCTCTTTCACTCCAGCGCTGTCCTACCAGACAGTCTCGTCCCTTCTCCTGATGAAGGCCGCTTGTGTTGTGGCCGAAACGTCGTGAGAATATTATTGTGTTATTTTATTTTATCAATTTATTATTTTATTCTCATTCTACGTGACTTTACCGAAAGCACCAAAGAAGATGCCACTTATGTACAAGTGAGACGCGATTATTATGTTCCTGTTCTACGGTGTCCCATTGGTCTCTCTCTCTCTTGGTTAAATAGCGAGATAAATGAATCCAACAATATTCGGATTGTGTAAGCGTATTACGAGTATTGTGGTTATAATAGTCCACCCAGGAAGGCGTCACTGAGTCTCAAGACTCTTTTTCAGGAGGGTCTTGTCCAGTTTTCAGAATAGGGAGGACGATGTTGCAGCTCTGTGTCATCCCAGTTGAGTAATTTGCAGTGTTATTTTCAGCATTTGGGATGTTTGGCCAATACGGGTTACAATCCACGTGTTTTTTGTTGTAAAGCTATGGAACTAAACCAGATAACCCCGGAGGAAACCCATGCAGAACAAGGGGGAGATCACACAAACTCCACACACACAGACACCCGAGTTGGGAATCAAACCCAGGCCCTTCTCGCTGTGAGGCACCAGTGCCACCGCTGCGCAGGCCTGAACCTCATAAATTCATCGTGTCTAGCAAAGGAATCTCCGTCTGTATTTGGTGGCATCCACACCCGCTGGAGCTGCTGCGGATAAGACACCACGCGGCCTGGCGTTCGTGTAAACTCTGCATGAGTGCCCGAGCAGCAGAGTCCGATCCCCATACAAACCATCTGGTATCACTCGTCCCCTACGTCAAGCGGCAACTTAGGTTCGATGCCGGACTCGGGCGCCTTTCTTCGTAGAGTTTGTATGCTCTCGCCCCTGTTTGTGTGTGTGGGGGGGGTTCTCCACTTTCTCGGGTTTCTCTCTCTCTCTCTGTCATCAGTGTTGGCCAAGCGTCGCAATATATCAGAATCCTCCTGAACAACATGCCTGGGTGAAGCAAGCGTCGTGTAAATCTGATTGGTTCTACGGCAGACCTCCTTACTGCTTAAGTGGAGGGTGCAGGGAGCGTTGCACATGGTCAGGTGTCCGTGCCTCGTACCTCGAGACAGCTCCCCCTCCTCCTCCTCCCCACTCCCCTCCAGCCGTGCCGGTTTTGTTCGGGGTGACGAGTTATTGCAGCTGCTTGTGGTGTTCCATGCGGGGAGGAACCGCTGCTCTTTGTGTTGTGGCTTTGAGATTTGAAAAAAAAACTAAAAACAAATTCGAGGCCCCGCGATGATCCTTCCTTCCCCGCAGACAGCCCAACCGTGACACCTTAGCGGCCCGTCTACACCACGGGTAACCCCCGACCCTACAAGGGGGTTGTGCAGGATTGTCTGCTACGGCGATGGCGCCTCGCTGTTGTACGAGCCTCGTTGTCCTCGTGACCAGTCAACTGGTCACCTTTTCTTGTGACCAGTAAACCTATTCTATTGCTACGAACATGCTTACTGTTTCTATAAACTTCAGTCATTGATTCTTGCACCAATGTTGAGGATTCAGTCTACCAGACTCAACCACCACCACCCACACTTGCAGATCACAACACTCCCTCATCCACTCACACACTCACGTACTCTCTCACCCACACACTCACTCACCCACTCACCCGCACACTCACTCACTCACTCACCCACACACTCACTCACCCGCCCACCCACTCACTCACCCACCCACTCGCTCACTCACTCATCCACACACTCACTCACCCACACACTCACCCACTCACCCACACACTCACTCATCCACTCACCCACCCACCCACACACTCACTCACCCACACACTCACTCACCCACCCACCCACTCACTCACTCACCCACCCACACACTCACTCACCCACCCACTCGCTCACTCACCCACACACTCACTCACCCACTCACCCACTCACTCACCCACCCACCCACATACTCACCCATCACACACTCACCCACTCACCACACTGCAGGTCGCCTCACTTCTCTGTCTGCCCCTTCCCTCGCACCACTTACAGTTCAAGCAACGTGTCAACTCTCATCAATTATTTGAAAAATAAGAATAGCTTTTATCCTTTCTGGCAATAAAACAGGAGTCAAGATGTTCAAACACCAAATAAAAACCTTTTGCAAGGAGTCGTATCAATTATACCTTCGGTATTGCTGTACATTAATCGTTATTTCCATCAAAATCGAACCTGTTTCTGCGTGTTAGGAATTAGCTCCACTTTTTTGTTTTAATCAAAAAGCATTTGAAGTTCAAATAAATAAAATTCCTTTCTTGTTATTTTCTTATGTTTCTACTGTAGTGTATTTTTCTAACATGGGACCGTGGGAGGTGGTCGCCGATTGGAGGAGAGGCCTTCACCCAGCCGTCGATTAATCGTGGCCGTTTAATGATGACGGACGAGGATTGTATTTCGTTGAAGATTCAGCCGCTCCGACCCAGCTCAGATTCCCGTGGCCTCCTTGCCTTGCGAGTCGCACGGCTCGCCGCAGTGCCGGCGGCCAGCTGGTTCGGCCACGGTGCTCTTAATTTTTTTTTTTTTTATCGAGAGATGTTTGTCATTCCACTCGTAACGTGAGAACGAAACGTGGCGCGGCTGCGAGCGCGGTGCCAAAGAGCTGACCTGGAGAGTGGGAAAAAAAAAACATTTAATGGAGACAACCAACAGCTTGGCCGGGTGCTGCATCACTGCCATCTGCGAGTTATCGCAGCAATGGACACCGAGCGAATGCCAATTGAGCAGTGTGCAACAGTGCACGTGTGGATGTATTAGAGAGCGAGAGAGTGGTGATCGCATGGTAACGGGTAACACATGCAGAGATCCATCGGAGTGAAACGGCGCCAGAGGTGGCAGAGAAGATCGTGGTAACGCCATTATCTTCACGGCATTTTGTCAATCCGCTGCCGACGACGACGACTGCCGCCCTCTCCACGCGGTGCAGCTGGTGAGGATTATTTGGCCATTCCTCACCACCCAATTTGTGCATTTCGCATTACATTAGAACAGCTGGGGGAGGGGGGGAAGGGGAATATATAAAAATGTCACCATGGAAATTCAAGCACCCAGATAAAGTTGTGTAAGTTTTCTAATTGTATTTTGTTCGCGCAGCCAAATTTAGCTGAAAGCTTTTTTTTTTGGGGGGGGAGGGGGGTTTGTGGGGAGTTGGAGGACAAAATACATCTTCAGCGGAGCAGGCGGGCGACGTGCCATTAGCGAGCCGTTAACAGACGTCCGGTGACGTACGTCATTGCGGCGCGCGGTGATCACGGGCGGCCCGCTCCTCTCCTCTCTCTCTCTCGGTCTCACAGGCGGCTCGCTCCTCTCCCCCCGGGTCTCACAGGGCGCAGAGTGCAGCTGTGGGCGCGCGTTCCGGGGTAGACGTCGCGCGCGCCGCGTCCCGGGGCTCCGAGAGGCGAACGCGAGCGCTCTTCCCTCGCGTTCCCACGTGGTTCTCGGCGCGCCCGTCGGGTTTGGCGTGGTCACCTCGGAGGTGTGGAACGATGACATTGGTTGATACTTGTTCTCGTACGGGTTCGTCATTGTGTTTTTGGGTTAGGCCGCGTCAATGGTGTGTCCAAATTTGTATGGACGGAAGGCCCTCCACCAACCGATATTCCCAAATAAATGGCATTATCACACGGCAATTGTGCTTGTTCCGGTCAGTTGAGGGACAATGCTCAGAACCAAGTCGAGAAAAAAACTATTTGTGTTCAGAGTATTGTCAATCGATTGCGAGCAGCAGCAGCAGCAGAAGCATTCTGCCGTGTAGAATCCCTACCTGTACATTCACTGACGCCACCATCTCCCACAAGGAGGCTACAATTCATGAAAAGTCCAAAGGACTCCGGGCAGTGCCTCCCAGCTTTACACGAGCGTGGAGGCAGTGGTGCTCATCTCTCATGGCGAACCCTCCTCAGTCAATCGTGGAAATTCCACATTCCTAAGGCAGCAGACCATTACCTCCAAAAGGACGTTCACTTTCGAACTCTCAATTTATTATTTTATTACCGTATTCACACAGCGGTACAACTGAAAAAAATGCCGAATTTATTTGACTCATTGAAATACTTCAGCTGGAAGCTCCCTTCAGACGCTAGCAAGGGTGCTCACGGTAAGTATGTGTACACACGTAATGACATGTGTACACATACATACACAGAGACAAAGATCCCCCGTGTAGCCTTAACGGACTGTTGGGACAAGTGCTGTTAGCGAGCACCTATGAAGGCCAGCACCAGGCCGCCTTTGTTTCCCCGGTGGAAATGTTTATTACACACTGCACCAGGCACTCATTTGAGGCTGAGTCGACCTAGGGAGGCCCAGGACCGGTTTAGATCGTCACTGGTGTTAGCCGTGAACGGGAATCGAACTCGGGTGGCCGGGTTCGTAACACAGCGCGCGAACCACTGCACCACAGCTGCCCGTACACAAAACAAAGATCCCCCATTATAGCCTTAACAGACTGTAGGGGCAAGTGCTGTTAGCGAGCACCTATGAAGGCCGGAACGGTACGCGAGGGGGTGGGTGGCCAGCACCACGCCCGACCGCCTTTGTCTCCCTAGTGGCAATGTTTACACACCGCACCAGGTACTCATTTGAGGCTGAGTCGACCTAGGGGAGGCCCGGGACCGGTTCAGATAATCGTCACTGGTGTTGGCCGTGAGCGGGAATCGAACCCGGGTCGCCAGGTTCATAGCGCAGCGCGCTAACCGCTACACTATCGTACACACACACACACACGTGTATGTGTACACGTGTGTGTGTGTGTGTGTACACACACACACACGTGTGTATGTGTACACACACACGTGTACACATATACACGTGCACAATCATTTTTATTCTATAACTTGCACAATATTAATTTAAAAAGTGAACATCAAAACTCATCAAACGGCAAAGAAATATCGACCACGCGTTTTATCGCTGTCATTTCACCGACACTCTGTTCAACCGCCAACACTACAAGTCACAATAACGCACTCTCCCACTCACTCGCACACTTACCCATTCACTCGCACACTCACAGAATTATAATACAATACACTTCTCTTTCCGCTTCTGGTTTTATATTTATACTAGCTGTACTACCCGGCTTCGCCCGGGACTTGGATCCACCACGCGCGGCCGCCTTTGTCTCCCCAGTGGCGATGTTCACACACCGCAGTAGTTACTCGCTTGAGGCTGAGTCGACCTAGGGGAGGCCCAGGAGCGGTTGAAATAATCGTCATCGGTGGTGGCCGTGAGCGGGAATCAAACTCGGGTAGCCGGGTTCGTAGCGGGGCGCGCTAACCGCTACACTACAATGCGTTACGCTGCCACGTGCGCGGGTCACGTGACAGATTTGACGTCACAGCTCACTCCGCCGTGCAAAATATATACATTTTGATTTAAATTTTGATTATTAAGCTCCCCCCCCAAAAAAGTATTTTTTTTTATCATTTTTGCATGGTGTACAGTCTGGAAAGTACCCACATGGCAAATTTCAAGTTTGTTGCATGTCAGGAAGTACGCTAAACATTTTGAACAGACATAATCACAACTTAGCCTTTTTATATATATGGAGATGAGCGCCTTTGATGAAGGCGCTTAACGTAGTTTAAAACCGGTGCGATACAAGGAATATTTAGAAGGCAGGGCTGTGCTTTGTAATTCCCATTCATAGTCTCTGTCCGCAAAGCTCTCACAATACCTTTCGCTCAAATCAACAAAATGTGTGAAAATTATCTATTACAACTTTCACAGCGCTGTTTGTTGCTGGCCGCTTGACATTTTGGGGCCTTTGAGCGCTGTGCTCGGTAACTTTGGGATCCCCCTTTTCCCGTAGGGGGTGCGGACAAGCTGACCATATAGGCTTTGCCCCCTTAGCACCTCCTCAAAGGACCTTACCGTCACATAAACCACGGGGTTTGTCATCCGTCTTTGCCCGGCCAGGGTCGGCCAGAGCGATGCCCTCCCCCCTGCACGGGAAGCGAGGCAGGGAAGCGCCGCTGCCAGTCGCGGGCAACGGTGGCTCCGACATCGCTCGCGAACGACTCACGGGTCAAGCCAATTCGTGGGGCCGTGTTCTAAGCCACGGCTCGACTCAGACTCGGCCTCGGACGTGGAGCAAGCTCTGGCTCAAGCTTGAGCCGCTCAGCTGCTTCCAAAGACGCATGGGCGGTTTGGCTGTGGTCTGGCTCAGGCTCAGTTCCATGGAAGATCGTCAGCGTGGCTGGGACTGTGCTTCGAGTCAGCTCAAGCGAGCCGTGGCTCAAAGCCACGACTCGCTTGGCCCTGGCCCAAGTGAGTCACGACTCATTTGAGCCAGGGCCAAGCATGAACCCAGCCATCACTAAGAACACTGGCCTTGGAGTCTCCATGCTAAAGCGAGCGATGTGGCTGGACTTCCCCTCCAATTCTAGCTCTGTCCGTTGTCTGCTTTAGTGCGTCCTGTGAAGAGCAACGGCTAGAAGGCTTCAGGTGTAAGTTATGTAACCAGTCAATCGTGCCACGAAGAAGGGCCATTTGCCGAAACGCTACCTATTGTAAAATTGCCAAGTTAACCCTTATCTATTACAACTTTAAAACTGCCGTTTCTTGCTAACCGCTCGACATTTGTGTCAAGCGATTAGCCTGTGCTCAGTAATTGTGTAAAATCAAATCACGTATTTTTTTTTTCTTTGCCTTGACGACAATTCTGCGCGCAATTTGTAACGGGCGTTCAAAGAACAAAAATTAAAGAAGACGGCTGATATGCGGCAAAACGACGACGCACCAAATGGTCTTGCCGCATCAACGGGGCAGCGGAGGTCGACGGGAAACTTGCGGAGCGGCGCCGCGTCCGCTCGCGATGCATGGCGGCTCCCGCTCCGATCGTGCTCTCTGGGCTCTGTCTTGGAGTTTGTTGTTTTCGTGCGACTGGGAGGGGGGGTGGGGAAGGGTAGTTCCACGAATTCGCGAGCCTCCCGAGTGAAGACGTCACGCTCATCCCGATCGGCAATAGTCGCAACGCTAAATGACTACAACGGCGGTTCGCGGATATTTGGGACTAAGGCAGGTGACGACACAAAAGCGGCCAAATGTGCGCGCATGGCCCCAGAGATGGAACGATGGAAGCAGGAAATGCGCGGGGGCATGAGCTGGATTGCAGCAACCGCAGAGCTGCGACGGATAGGAAATGAGATGGTGAATCATGAATCCGACAGTGGATAGAACATGCCTGCCGGTGAAGATACGATTGCTAAGAATATGAAACTTAATTTAATGTGAGCCCCGTTGCGCGGTTCCTGGCTTGGCTCCCCAAACAACCCAAGGGTCGAGACGCCTCCGTGTTGTAGAGCCGCCTGGAGTGCGACGACGTTTGGAAAGGGGGCGACGTTCCGGGGAACGTCTCGAAGACGTTCCGGGCAACGTCTTCCGGCCCTCTGGCAGGGGCGCGACTCGCTCACAGAGGTTATAGTAAACGAGGACTGTCTCCTGACATCTCTCACAACCCCCCCCCCCACTCCTCCCGTGTTATCCCAAAGGCACTGCCTTACACGAAATCCCAGCAACGCAGTATAAAGGTTTCCTTGCCTTCGACTAAATTACTTCCAGTAGCTCTGGACTGCACGATAGTTGTTAGAAACACGTGCTAATTCACAGTCTGCCGATCGACACCCAACTATCGCGTACCTACCCATCCGTACTGATATGTTGCGTTAGGGCCGGAGGTTGAAGGTCACATGCTGCTTGACTCGAGTCGGTTGATACAAAGTTGAAATACCCCAGGACGAAAGGAAAGGGGGGGGGGGGGCTGAAATGAACGCTGTTGTCCGTCCGTATTTCCACCCTCCCCGCTATGTCGCGGTTCCAGTTTAACGTGTTTTTATACCACCGCTGACCTGAGCGTAGCTAAGATAACTGATTTTTTTTAACCCCTTCTGTTTCGACGGCCAACTCATTCATTCACGGCGCCAATCGCCGCATCGCTCGCGACGCGCCGCGTGCTGCTGCTGCTGCTGTCGTGAAGAGAAAGCCGCCACCGTCTTCTGACTTGTAAGCAGCGCCACACGCACCGATAGCCCCCCAAGGTGACCGGCGGCTGTGCGACAGTACCCGCTGCGCTCTCAAGATCCAGCGCGCCGTCTCCATCAGAAGCCCCCCACCCACCCACCCACCCCCTCTCTCTGTTTGTCACAGACAGCCCCCCGCGCCCGCCCACCGCTGCTGGTTTTGTTGTGTTGGGAAGCCGTCGGATCGGGTGACTCCGCGACAATCCCCCTACGCCCTTGCCTGGCCCGTGACATCGCCGCAGAGCGATAGAGGGGTGTTTATTTTGTCCGTCTCAAGCGCGTCGCGTGTGCGTCTCTCTCCGCGTGCGTGTGTGTCTCTCTTTCCGCGTGTGTGTCTCTCTCTGTCTCTCTCCGCGTGTGTCTCTCTCTCCGCGTGTCTCTCTCTCCGCGTGTGTGCGCGCTGTAGTTGGTGATTTAGCTGCGTTCAATTAAAAACAGTTGCTGAGCACAGTCCCCCGCCAGAGGCTGAACGCTTCCGAACGGCCAGCAACAAACGCCACCGTCAAAGGTGTAAGAGATGAGCGTTGGACGCGTTTCTTGAATCGAGCGAGGTCACTGTGAGAGCTTGGAAAATATATATATGATGGAAGGGAATTCCAACGTCGAGCAGAGAAACATTTTGGTTGCCAGTGTGGTGGCTTTAGTGAGCGGGGGAGTGATGAGTGGTTGAGTGAGTCGGTGAACGTGGTGAGTTAGTGAGTGTGTAGTTGAGTGGCTACGTGAGTGGTTGGGTGGGTGAGAGAGTACGTGAGTGGATGAGTGTGTGGGTGAGCGAGTGCTGTGACATGCAGTGTGGTGGTGATTGAACACGGGATGGACCAGACGATACAGTCGAAACAGGAGGACTTCTCCACAAATCTGGCTGTCGCCTGATGAAGCTCGTTGTAATTACTGGCGAAACGTCGTACTCAGATTGTAAATGTTGTGTCTTGGCTCTCCAACACACCGGTGTGCTGTACTGGTGACGAATTGGCCACATTCTGTTTACGTGACAATCTTTACTAGTTGGCTGTGTCGGACGGTGGAGGGTATAACGACACATTTATATATTTACGCGATCAAACCCAAAAAAACCTCTATTATGGATCAGTCGGTGTCTGGTAGTGAAGGTCGTGGGAACAGTAGCCACGGTAGTGGAGTGTTAGATGGAGGGTTAGATGGAGGAGGGTTAGATGGAGGGTTAGATGGAGAGTTAGATGGAGGGTTAGATGGAGGGTTAGATGGAGGGTTAGATGGAGAGTTAGATGGAGGGTTAGATGGAGGGTTAGATGGAGGGTTAGATGGAGAGTTAGATGGAGGGTTAGATGGAGGGTTAGATGGAGGGTTAGATGGAGGGTTAGATGGAGGAGGGTTAGATGGAGGGTTAGATGGAGGGTTAGATAGAGGGTTAGATGGAGGAGGGTTAGATGGAGGGTTAGTTGGAGGGTTAGATGGTGGATTAGATGGAGGGTTAGATGGAGGGTTAGATGGAGGGTTAGATGGAGGGTTAGATGGAGGGTTAGATAGAGGGTTAGATGGAGGGTTAGGCGGAGGGTTAGGCGGAGGGTTAGATGGAGGGTTAGATGGTGGGTTAGATGGAGGGTTAGATGGAGAGTTAGATGGAGGTTAGATGGAGGGTTAGATGGAGGGTTAGATGGAGGGTTAGATGGAGGAGGGTTAGATGGAGGGTTAGATGGAGGGTTAGATGGAGGGTTGGATGGAGAGTTAGATGGAGGGTTAGATGGAGGGTTAGATGGAGGGTTAGATGGTGGATTAGATGGAGGGTTAGATGGAGGGTTAGATGGAGGGTTAGATGGAGGTTAGATGGAGGGTTAGATGGAGGGTTAGATGGAGGGTTAGATGGAGGAGGGTTAGATGGAGGGTTAGATGGAGGGTTAGATGGAGGGTTAGATGGAGGAGGGTTAGATGGAGGGTTAGATGGAGGTTAGATGGAGGGTTAGATGGAGGGTTAGATGGAGGTTAGATGGAGGGTTAGATGGAGGGTTAGATGGAGGGTTAGATGGAGTGTTGGATGGAGGAGTGTTAGATGGAGGGTTAGATGGAGGAGGGTTAGGCGGTGGGTTAGGCGGTGGGTTAGGCAGATGGACACCGCTCCACGATTGCTTTGCACGCCTGCCAACCCTCAAGTCCGTGCCGCCTGTACCCCTCCACTGGGTGTGCAGCGAGTGCCCACATGTGCTCCTCGGTATGTGCAGGTGTGTTCATGACTGTCATTAGTATAAGTCTCGGCCGGGCTAATTGGAGGCACGTGAAAATTACGGCAATTAGGGGAATGTGCTCGCACATACCAGCAATGAGTGGGGTACGCAGTAAAGCCAGCGATGGATTCTCCCCCCCCCCCCCCCCCATTCCTAACGGAATGGATCCAGTTTGGCTGCGATGACGGTAACATGCCTTGTCGAGTGTCAAACTAACTCCGACCGGAGCCTTCACACACACACACACATCGCTTGCTCCTCCCTGCATTCATGACCTCCTTCAGCCACGTGTTCCATCAAGATCATTACGATCATCGGATTGTGCGTTGCTCGCTGTCACCACGGTCTTGGGCTTCACACGTGGGAGTGATGACGGCAGCCTCCGCAACTGCGGCACCGCAACTCTGTAACTCGTTGCCCCTTCGAGGTCGGGGGACCTCCGAGGCACTTACAAATCTTGAAGTCTCGACTGAAGACGCATCTGTTAAAAAAAGTTGTTCTCACTTCTTCTTTCCTCGGTTGATGTTAAACTATCCCCCCCCCCTTTCCAAGCACAGCGCCCTGAGAACGATTGTTTTAAGGGCACTTTATAAATTTAAATTATTATCATTCTGTCGCTACATCCGTGGCCACTGTTGCTGTCAACTTTCGCTCGTTGATATTCCTCCACCCACGTTGAGAGACGCGGCCTACCCAGACTCTGGCCTTGTGGTTGTTTTCGTTTGACTTGCATCCCACTGGGATGTTTGCACACAGCGTTGAGATACGGTGCTTTTTCTGGAAGACTTTGCTGTTTTTTCCTGGATTTTTCTGTTGCGCGTAGTCACTTTAAGATGTTTCTTGTTCACGTTTTTGTTTGTCGCGGTTGCACCCGAGTCAAGAGCCGCATGGCTCACAGGACTACACCTCCTAATAAATGAACTGAACTCTGGCTGCTTCGTCACATCCACCACTCTTTGTTCAACGACCACTACACTGAGGACAAAACGTACCTCTCTCTCTCTGCTTCTTCCTTCGCACACCTCAAACCTTGCAATTCCCTCCCATCGTCTCTCGTACCCAAGCTCTCACATAACCTCGCTCTGTTTTAAATCAACCTGTTAACTCGTTTGTCTCTTGCAACTTCGATGGTTTCCTTAGTTGCCTGTCGCTTGACGTTGCGGCACCTTTGCTCAGTAACCGGAAGGCATTAAAAAACACAACTATCAAATCTATTTCCTGTGGATTTTCATAGTGAAGGTTTGTTTTCTTTGGGTTCGATCGCGTAAGTATAACTGTGTCGTTAACCCGTCACCACCCGACACAGCCAGCTCGTAAGGTTTGGCGCGTAAACAGAACGTGCGGATGAGTTACCACTTCAGCCCACCCGGTGTGTTGGAGATTGCATCCCCAACATTTACAATTTGAGCACTGTGACGTTTCGCTGGTAATTGCATCCAGCATTATTGGGCGATTTTTGTACTTGTGCCAGAATTGTGGATTCTACTCGCGCCAGTTGTTGAAGTGCAACCCGCTGAAATTGTCTTGTAAGGCAAGTGGCAACAAAGAAAGCACCCCTTTCTTCAAAGCCTTCGGGGTAAACTGAACTAATTTGAACTGTATTTACCGGTTTCTCAGTAACTCGGTGGGCAACTCGGCGTCCGTTCACAGAATTCCGTCTGGGTTTTTTAATTGTCGCGACCTCGCCTCCAGTAAAGTCTGCGATTTGCGTTGTTCCCTTTTTTTGTGGGTGATCGCCGGGGGACACGTGGTTCCGTAGGCGCCCCCCCCTCTTCCCCGTAAAAACACCAAACGCCGCTCGAGAACGATGCGCGGCTGCAACAATTCAAATCGCCTTGTCAACATGTGGGCCGTGCTCCTCTAGCCTCAGCTATCGACGCACGTTTAATCAACGTCCGCACAACATGGAGCAAGCGCAGCATTATTATTATTATTTTGGCGTGACATTATTTAACATTCCTGAGTAAGGGCCCAACATTCGCCCGTTGAGCAAATAGTTTCTGCAAGTTTGACAGTTTGTGATGATTTTTGTTGTTATTGCGCGTATTGTATTGTGTTGTGGCAACGTCCAACATTTGCCCTCTGGGTATAAATCCAGAGATCTGGAAAGAATCATTTTTCGTTGAAATAATGCGGGGCCTTTTTTTTGTTTCTTTTAAAGGCACAAAATCAGCAAAATGTACGGTTAAAAAAATGAGAACACGTGAACTTGTGACTTTGTTGAGACGCTACTGGAATTCCACGCGGCCAAACGTGCCGCAGTTTTTGGTCGGGTTCGGCCCTGCCGTTGTGTTTTTTGTTGTTGGTACGTCTCGTTTTTTTTTTCCTGCAAATTTACCGCGCGACGGATGGCTTTCAAAAGGATGGGAGATTGTGGCATCTGAGAGCAATTACTGCGGCCACTCCCAGTCAGCAAAAACTGCCGAGAGGAGATTCGAATCTGTGGGCTGCCGTAAGGCCCAGAGGCACCGGACGAAAAAACAGCCTGGTCGGTGAGAGCCCTGCGTACAGTACTCAGGATGTGAGCGTTTCGTTTATGCGAGCGATTGACACGCGTAGCTCACAGCGGACACACAGACACACTGCTCACAGCTGAGACTACTTGTAGACTTATACTACTTCCGCAACAATAACAAAATCAAGTCGTTTCTTATTTGAAATAGGCTGTAAAATATTCATTGCAGGAAGTAACAAAAATTACTGCCGAAGTTGAGGAATATTAAGGGGGGTAAAATGAGTCATGTTTGTAAAATAAAATCTTATAGGATGCTTGCGGGTGCTTTAAAATCCGTTATTTCTTTTTTTTTTACAACGACACAATTACGTTGTGTGGAAAAGAGTAAGAGCTCGGGCACTGGCGTCTCTCTCATACAATTTGTTGTTTTTAACACAGAACAGCCTGCCCCGTTTGACTCGCTTGCAAGCTTGCGCTGACAAAACTCAACCCGAGAATCGAGCACCGCACCTGGCATGAAGAGAATTTTACAACAGAAGTCAAACATTCAAAGTGTATCCCTTTGCACGTTGCGTGGGGCAGGGTCCACGGATCTACACCAGCCATGTTCAATCCACTGCCAGATGGAGGGCCTCCATAAGACACCGCCGCCACCTCTCGAAAGTCCCTGAGCCTGTGGTGGGAATTCCACATTCCCATTGTGAGGGCCAGCCTCTCCGCAGCATGGCCACTGTTGACTTCCCCCAAAGTGGTACTCCGTTTGTAGGCTCGGGCAGGATGATAGGATAGTGGTCAACTGACCGGTCAGAGCACCTGTAAATAAGTGTTACTGTTCCTGCCGATGCGAGGAAGGAACCCCATCTCTACTGTCCCCAGTTATGATTGGGGTTTGGGTTTCGTGTTTCGGGTTAAGGGTTGGGGTTAGGGGTTTAGAGTTATCGAGGTTAGGGTTCGGTGTTAGGATCGGTTTTAGCGTTCGGGTAAAATGTATAGTGATTCTCAGACTTCCATTCTTATCACCGTATCTGCAACCCCCCCCCCCCCACATCACCCCCCCATCACCCCCCCACATCACCCCCCCCCACATCACCCCCCCACATCATCCCCCCCACATCACCCCCCCCACATCACCCCCCCCCAACATCACCCCCCCCACATCACCCCCCCACATCACCCCCAACATCACCCCCCCCACATCACCCCCCCCACATTTCCCCCCTCAAATCACCCCCCCAAATAACCCCCCTCACATCACCCCCCACATCACCCCCCACATCACCACCCTCACATCACCCCCCACATCACCACCCTCACATCACCCTCTCCCCCACATTACCCCCCCCCCCACTTTACCCCCCTACATCACCCCCCCCCCCCGCACATCACCCCGCCCACATCACCCCCCACATCACCACCCTCACATCACCCTCTCCCCCACATGACCCCCCCCCCCACATCACCCCCCCCCCACCCCGCACATCACCCCCCACATCTGCACCGCGCCACTGTGACAACGCGTGTCTGATGGCCCACACCGGGCAGGCACACGGCGCCCCCCCCCTCCCCCCTCCCCCCTCCAATCGAGCCTGTCGGCACGGGTCCCCCCGTCTGGTCGAGGCAGTTTTCCCTGCCCGGAGATCTCCTCCTGGCGAGGAGCCTTCACTCCGTCGTCCGCCTGACACTTGTGGAGGCAGCAACTGCCACCGTGTGGTGGCGTGGGTGGCCACATTCACGACCTCTGAGCAGTGGCGCGCGCGCGCGTTCACGCGGATCACAATGGGTTCATTATTGGCGGCGTCGTGATGATCATCGACCCCTCAAGTGAATCGGGTTTCCTTACACAGCCAAAGTGAATTCCTGCAACGTTCTCGATTGGGATTGCAGCAGCAGCAACATCACCCACGACTATGAAAACTTGGTAGGACCCTCCTGAAAAATTAGTATTGAGGCTCAGCAAGGCTTTCCTGAGTAAACAAGCACAGCGATAATAATCACACTAATTTTGTTTTGCCCTATTTTGTTTCGCGTTGTGTGACCTTCGCCTACAGACGTGGGGCCAGCCAGCATCACCACCGACCCGGAGCGGTTCCAGAAGGACCTGCGAGACCTCTACGTGCAGGTAGAGATCGCAAAGAACGCTGACATACAGAGTGGAAGCAACGTGGACCGCCAGGACAAACACCGCCTTCGAGACCAAAGCATGGCACCTCCTTGGCTTGGACAAATCCTCCAAGCAGACACTTGCCACAGTGCGGCTTAACACGTGGGCTTTCGCGACCAATGTCATCCATAAGAGGTTTTTTTTGGGGGGTTAGATGGTGTAAATATATGTGTCGTTAAAACCCGCCACCACCCGACACAGCCAACTCGTAAGGGTTGTCACGTAAACAGAACGTGGCCAATTCGTCACTGGTACAGCACACCGGTGTGTTGGAGAGCCAAGCCACAACATTTACAATCTGAGTACGACGTTTCGCCAGTAATTACAACCAGCTTCATCAGGCGACAGCCAGATTTGTGGAGAAGTCCACCTGTTTCATTCCTTATATTTATCAGGATTTGCTCAGTGGTAACTCTCGAACCTCGCAGAAAGAAGGTCCTGCGTTCGACTCCTAACTCAGGCGATTCTCTCTGTGTGGAGTTTCTGTGTTCTCCCCTCCCTTGCTGCATGGGTTCCCTCCGGCTTCTCCGGTATTCCTCCCTTTCGCTAAAACAAACACACGTACAATGTCACCGGTGTTTGGCAAAACATCCCGATGCTTAAAAATTACCTGTCAATTTCTCAGCTGGGATTACTCGTGGCCACGCAGTCCACCTCCCCTCCCCCCCCCCCTTTTTTGTGAAAACTTGGTTGGATAATAATCAGAAGGTCCAACGACAGAGCGTGTGCTCTCCATGTAAGACTTCCACGATGCCAAAGACTTTGTCCCTGAAACTTAAAACAAAACACGTGTTGGCTACCACCATGGATAGAACCAGCGCGGAAATGTGGGGAAGACATTATTTTTTTTATTGAGAGCGAAGTCGATTTATTCACAAGCTTAAATTGTTTAACTAGGCGAGGGCTCGGGAGACCAGGATAAGTCTACTTTGCAAGAGTCATTGGTCTCGGTCACTAACAAAGACAAGAAATACTTAACGATGTATAATTTAAAAAACCGTAGAAAAAATATACTTGATATTTAGTGAGATTGGTAGCATTTTTTTTTCATTGATAGGACTATACTATCTTGATTGTTTGTCTTGATGGATGATTGATCCGATTAAATTGTCCGCAAATCCTCTGGACCACAGCCCTAAACCGCATCCACACAAGCCATGGCAGCAGATGGCGGACACTTTGATGCTGATGCTGCTGATGATGCTGATGTTGATGATGCTGATGATGCTGATGATGCTGATGATGATTATACTGATGATGATGCACACATGGAAAAGTAAAAACTCTCCGGTGTGCGGAGACTGTGGTCACCCAGAACGCAGCCACGGGGCACAGAACGCCTCAACGCCCAATTCCCAAACACGAAGGAGGAGGAGGCTTAATCACAGCAGCGATGATTCATTCACCACTCCGCTGCTGCTGACTCAATCACCATCGGGCTCATCCTCCACCACCATGTAGAATCACAGCAGCTGTTCTACACCAGCGGCAGCTGTACGAAATGAGATGATCGATCTGTCATTCTGGCTGCAACTATTAATTGGCAAATAAATTTCACTGAAGAACTTCTCTTAAGCTAACCTAGGTTAATCTCCCAAGACTCTTGTTCCTTAGGAGTTTCCTTAGAGGTTTGAAATGTTTGGCCGAGTTCTCTGAAATCGTTTATTTCATTTTTTGTGCCTGTGGCAATCGGAGGTGCCGGGAAATCAAGAAGGACTTGGGTCAATTCCCGACTTGGGTGTCCTTTCTGCGTCGAAGTTGTATGCCCCCGCCCCCATCTTCTGCATAGGGTTCCTCCAAGTCCTCCGGTTTCTTCCAAAGCAACAAAAAAATCCTTCCAATGTGACCGGTATTATTCAAACAACCCCAATTTTGAGAAGTTTTCCTCCACATTTCTCAAATAGGACAAAGTCAACGATCCCCCGTGTGGCCTTAACAGACTGTCGGTGGCAGGTGCTGTTTGCGAGAATCTCTGAAGGCCGTCACGGTGGCACACGGGGGGGGGGGGGGGGGGGGGGTGTGGCCGACACCACGCTCGGCCGCTTTTGTCTCCCGAGTGGCGATGTTTGCACACCGCACCAGGTACTCGTTTGAGGCTGAGTCGACGGTGACATCACTGCGGCGCTTGTGCCAGGCTAGGTGCACTTTGGGGCCACGTGAAGTGTCGAAGGCCCGCTGACAAGAGGTCACGAAATTGACCCCAGGTGCCATGGGTTGACTGAATGAGATGACCGGCAGATGCACCAACCGTGTTCCCCCACTGTGCCAACTCGGTGCTTTATCCGCACGGCGCTCAGCTCGTTGTTGTGAGAGTCGCACCTCCGTCGTTGCTGGAGGGCGACTGCCTCCAGCCCTTCACCACACGCAGCCCTGTTACCCCGCCGTCACTCTGACGAACCGTTGCGCGAAGATAAGGGGCCGTCCATAAATGACGTCACGCACCTGGGGGGGGGGGTCAGACATTTGTGACGATGTGTGACGAGGGGGGGGGGGGGTTGAGAAATGTGACGTCACGTAAAAATGCGCAACTTTAAATAAATATAGACAACACGCTCTACTTACATCATTAGACCTCCTTTGTCAGTACCAAAATGTAATAATAGGGTTTTCCCCTTTTTTTCTGGCAACACAACTGAAACCTTTTTTACGAGGATTCATGTCTGCATTAACCACAATACCTGCAGTCAAAATGCAAACAAAAAACATACTATGATCATATATGCATTGTCCTTGAAACTGATTGGTCCACACCAAGGGACGGCTTTCTTTTGAGCCTCGACCCAATTGGTGCTCGACCAGATGACGCCAGAAGGCGTCACACAGCTCAAAGACAATGCACTATCAAAGTAATGAGGGCTCGGGGTGAGCATCTACATCATTAGACCTCCTTTGCCAGTACTAAAATGGTGTGGACCAATCAGTTTAAAGGACAATGCATATATTATAATAGTATGTTTTTTTGTTTGCATTATGACTGCGGGTATTGTGGTTAATGCAGACATGAATCCTCGTAAAAGGTTTCAGTTTTGTTGCCAGAAAAAAGGGGAAAAACCCTATTATTACGTTCTACTAAATTAAATAGACCTTTTTAATAAATGTTTTCTCCTACAACATCAGAGTGCAGCGCCACATTAAATACGCACTACAATGACAATAGTTTAAAGCGATTTGAAGCATGGTTTATTTTCAAAATGGAAATATGGTTTTGAGGTGGTGGGGGGCAGAGCCTTTGTGACATTATACTGAAGGGGGGTCTGACTTTTTGTGACGCCGTGTGACGAGGGAGGGGGGGTCAAAATCGTACAAAATCGCGTGACGTCATTTATGGACGGTCCCTAAACGCGCGGGAGCGGCTGTCTCTCTTCTCTCTCTCGAACGCCATCGGTGCACGTCCGCCTCCAACTCGATTGCGATGACGGGCGAGGGGCCGAGGAGGGCGAGGGGGCGAGAGAGGGGGAGAGGGGGCGAGAGAGGGGGAGAGAGAGGGGAGAGAGAGGGGGCGAGAGAGTGGGAGAAAGAGGGGGAGAGGGGGCGAGAGAGGGGGCGAGAGAGGGGGAGAGAGAGGGGGAGAGGGGGCGAGAGAGGGGGAGAGAGAGGGGGGAGAGGGGGAGAGAGGGGGAGAAGGGGAAGAGAGGGGGAGAGGGGGCGAGAGAGTGGGCGAGAGAGGGGGAGAGGGGGCGAGAGAGGGGGAGAGGGGGCGAGAGAGGGGGAGAGGGGGAGAGGGGCGAGAGAGGGGGAGAGGGGGCGAGAGAGGGGGAGACGCCGTCCCCCCGAGGACTGCGTTCTGCCGGCGTCCTCTTCCTGCCGCGCCGCACCCCCGGGCGCGCGAGACGGCCCCCACCACCCCCCCCCCCCCCTGGCGTTTCGAGTTTCGGATGCGGTCGCTCGCCCACGGGCGACCCCCCCGCCCCCGACCCCCGTCCCACCCTGGGGCTGTGGGAACGCGCGCGTGGGGAGGGAATTCTCCTCCCCTGCCGTCCTCCACACCCTCACGCGAGCCTCCTCCCTAGCTGCGTCTCTCTCCCATAGACTACGAGCCCGAGAGAGAGAGAGAGACCCTTGCAGCGATGATAGAAGAGACTCAACGACTCGCGAGAGGACACGTGGCCGTCAAATGGGCAGCAAATGTACAGGCGGGGGGGGGGGGGGGGGCAATACCCTGGGGCCCGTGTGAACCACGGTACGGCCACTGGCGACATTGGACCTTGGATGTTCTGTGTCTGGAGCCGGCGACCCACAGGGGTTGCCAGCTTTTTCACCGCAGGACAAACTCGACATATTCTGAGATGTCCATGGGACTCGGGATGTCCGTCAAAGAAGTCCAACGCAGTGATACCGGGACCTCGGGCACACATCGATTGCAGCCACCCGACACACAGGATGGCGATTCGCGGACAGGCGGTCACGCTCGTGACCCACAAGCAAAGACAAAGGTCCCCCCGTGTAGCCTTAACGGACATGTTGGGGCAAGTGCCGTTAGCGAGCATCTATGAAGGCCGGCACGGCGCACGAGAGGGTTGGGTGGCCAGCACCGCGCCCGACCGCCTTTGTCTCCCCAGCGGCGATGTTTACCATACACCGCACCGGGTACTCATTTGAGGCTGAGTCGACCTAGGATAGGCCCACGACCGGTTCGGATAATCGTCACCGCTGTTGTTCCATTAGCGGTTAATCAAACTCGGGTGGCCGGGTTTGTAGCGCAGCGTAGCGCTAACCACTACACTACCGCCCCCCACCACCACCACCAGCACCCAAGATCCGTGTTCACCGGCGCAGGGCGTTTACGCGGCATTCCGTGGGTCACCGCCAGAGCTTCCCGTCCCGCACAGCCGCGGTGAGGGAGCCGTGGACCATCCCGGAGCGGCTGCACCAGCTGTGTGCCGCTCGTGTGGCAGCGCGAAGAGCAATGCCTGCATGCCCCCCCCCCCCCCACACACACAGCGCACGAAAAAAAATCCCACCTAAAAAAAACCTCTCCCCTTGACTTCACCGCAGTGTTGTATGGTTTAACAATTATTTGAGAGTGCGCGTGTTTGAAGGGGGGAAAAAAGTGGAATGATTAATCCAGCAGAAACAACAAAGATAATTCTAGGATTGTATTCATCGGGTCTTTGACGATGATGAATGTGGAACTCCTCTGCGGTGCGTGGCTGTCGAGGGCAGGGCGGTGTGGATGATGATCTTGATGCTTGCTGCTGCTGATGATGATGGTTGTGGCTATGTTGTGCTGATGCAGGGCGACGGGAATGGTGGTCATTATGCTGCTGCTGCCGCAGATGATGTTGATGGCAACTGCTTCTGCTGATGCTGGTGATGGCTGTGGCACTGCCGTGTTGACGCAGGGTGGCGGAGATTGCCCGGAGATGAGCGTGGGAGCGGTGCGCCTGGCGCTGGAGGTCTCCCTCCCAGGCTCCTTCATCTACGTGTTCACCGACGCGCGAGCCAAGGACTACCGCCTCACGGCTGACGTGCTGCAGCTCATCCAGCACAAGCAGTCACAGGTGGACACCGATGGCACAGCCACCACCACCACCACAAACAACAACAACAGTGATCACACAACTCTCGCACGACAAACAACGGCCACAACAACAACATACTTGCTGTATGTTGAACTTCTTTCGCACCGTACGTAGCCAACCGTGCTAATTGGAGGTGCGGGGGGGGGGACTACAAGCCAAACAAACTAACCAGACAATAAACTAAACACGGCACGGATTTATAAAAAAAAAAACTCAACACATTCGTCAATAACACGACCCGAAAAGAAACACCTTTACGGTTTAATCGGTGCCATTTCCGGCGACCACTCTTCACAGCACGAGAGGTGACCCATTGTCCAAAATGATCGTCTGTTTGTGTAGTTTATTTCTCTTTTAAGGTCATCATTATTGACGAACGCGTCGAGGGCATTTTGTCATTCGCCGCTGTTGCACCGCTGCCAATGGCAGCGCCATCGCCCGATGTTCGCGACTGCTTTGAGGTTGAACATCGCTGTCAACCCGTATGGTTTACCAGTATTCTTTTCCAGGCAAATTGAGTAACAAAAATGTTTGTGTCTACTTGTTTGTGTTTCTCCCTTGCAATGGGACTTTGTAGGATGGACGTTGATATTTACAAGGGCACGGAGTGACCAATGAGGTCTGAATTGGTCTGTAATAAGTTTGCGCACTGATTAGGGGTTGACAGCTCTGGGTTGAATCCCTATGGAAGTGCAGTGACAGGGGTTTGGCGGCACGCGACGTGACCCCGCGATCTCTCTGCCAGGTGGTGTTTGTTCTCACGGGCGACTGCGGGGATCAGAGCCACCCGGGGTATCGCTCCTACGAGGAGATCGCCTCCACCAGCTCGGGCCAGGTCTTCCACCTCGACAAGAAGCAAGTGAATGAGGTGAGAGGGCGCTGCGATCGGGGGGGAGGGGAGGGGCGGGTTGACCGCTCGTTTTGTCTAAGCAGGTGGCATCGTAAAGCGTCCAGTGTAGCACCTCGTTCGCAAGGGGCGTCTGAATGCCCCTGGCTCAGGGCTGTACACGGGAGATTTCAACATTGATCGATCATCAGAAATGTACCTATTCGTGTCATCATCATCAACATCATCATCGCCACCGTCATGGCCTGTGGATTCGTTTTAGGATTATACCGCGTAATGTGCTCCGGCATCTTCCCAATACCTGTGAAAATGGATTTCATGGAGATAAAAAAACGTGGATTTCATAGCCACTTCAGAAACTGGAGCGAAACATCGGACATCGTTGCCGACCGGCACGCGGAACGACCTGGCACGCACCGGAGATCTGTGCAGCATCGTAAGCGCGGGGGCCCTACACAGTCAATGGATGGCGTTGATCTTGTGAGGTGCCCTTGGTCCGATGTTCCGGCAACACGAATTCCCGGAGCGTAATCATCATGCAGAGTTGTGCAAACAGTTTAAACAGGTGACCCAAACGCCACGGCAAGCCGCAAGAGAAAATTCTCAACGGCGAGTTGTCTCTCCGAAGCGTGACAACGCGTCTAATCACGAAGACACGCTGCCTGGAAGGAACTTAAAGATTTACCACATGTTAGCATGGGTGCCAAACTGCCTAAACGCTACAGTGTTTTTGTTAGGCTATGCCAGATAACTCATATTGAGACTCGCATCCCCCTTGGCTCGCTTGTGGACAACTTTTATGTTGCTTAAAGTCACATTTGCTACAATTATTATTATCATCATCATCAACGGATTAATGTTTTTTCAACATCCAACGTTTTATTGAACACTCAATCATAAGCTCACTGGGTATACAAATGCGAAGCGCCGCTTGTAGTTTCAGTATTTACAAGACTGGATTTGTTTTGTGGTTGCCACGTTACCGTGATGTTTCTGGCGATTTGTTGTTCAGCAATTTGTTTATTTATTTAAGAATAACAGCACCCGTTCCATCTGCAGGACAATTTGACGGGACCTTTGTATTGTAACACGTGCATAGTCTCCTTTGTTACAGCTTCGGGCTAACAGTTGTAAAGTTTTGGCCTTCGCAGATCGGCCAATTGCTTGAGCTACAAATATGTTCGAGTTTGTGTGCAGGAGGCACCAATGCACGAACGTTACTCGTGCAGAAATACACAATTCAACGATTTAAACTATTTAATATTTTACCAGGTAAGCCCCCACTGACTTAGGTAGCTTTTTTTTTCAGAAGCGACCTGGCCGCAAATGATAGCTCAACAAAGTTGCCATTCGCGTGGAAATTTATAGCAGTCAAATATTCTAAACGCGTGACGTTGATTTTGAATGTGGAGGGAAAAACCGGAGGACCCGGTAGAAAAAAATCCACGCGGCCACGGGGAGACAGACACGCAAACTCCAAATACACAGCAGGCGCCAGGGTTGGGATCGAGCCCACACGCTCCTGCATGCCAGGCGAGGCAGTTAACATCTCGCCACCCTGGCGCGCCCCCACAATTAGCAGCAGGGAAGCGGTTAATCAGAGCAAGTGTTTATTTTCACGCGCGCATAAACACCGGCGACCAAAGAAAGCAGCAACAGCGTCGGTGGTGGCGGTGGCGTTCAGCTGTCGGGCAGCAGCACGCGCCCGTAGAGGGGGGGGGGGGGGGTTGGGAAGTTTCCAGACGAAGACAAAATGTTCTGCTGGGATTTGTTCTTCGTTCCGTGCGGCTGCCAAATGTGTTTGGGATTTTGCGAAGCTCGCATGGCAATGCCGCGCGTGGTCGGCGAGGCAAGCTTGTCGTCGTGTGCGCTTGCGCGCCCGTAAGTTATGTCTCGCGATTACGCCTGTAAATTTATCCGCGCAAAGCCCTGCTGACTTTACGGAAAGCCAAACATGTGTAAAGATCAACCCCCGTCTGTGAGCATTGAACAGACTCATGCTGCTGAGCATGTGATCGCAGAGACGTAGGTCTTTTATCATCATGTCAGCCACGATCAATCCACTGTTGGATGAAGATCACCCCCACTGCAGCACCACTACCCTCTCACGAGACTGCGATACACCAAGCACTTGCACCTGAACCGATTTCATCGCTCAATCTCCTCCGCCGTTGTCCACCATCTATTCCAGCCACGGCGCGTCCTGGCCAAAGCCCACTCACAGCATTAATGGGTTCACCACAGTTGGTTGATTGGCAGGTCATGCGTGTCAATCAGTGCATTCGTTATTAACATCCCCCTGGAATTCGATTACCGATTCCTGACTTTTGGAACCGTCTCTAGAAAACGATAACTGGTTTACCGATCATCGTCTAACAAGCCCGGGCACGAATGCCCCCAGATGGAGCCTCGTAGCTTGAACCTCCACCCTCCATCATCAGCGCCCGCTGTTATATCGCTCTGCGAGGCCGTGTAAATCCCCCTGGGCGCACCGCTCGCCCACGGCTAACGTGCCACGGAGTTGGGGCTCAGGAAAGGGTGCACGGCAGAGGCGGGGGGGGGGGGGGGCTTATGAAGGAGGAAGCGAGAGTAGAGGGCTCGGGGTTTTCCCTTCATCAAAATGCCACCGAGTAACAAAGCCAGCTTCCAAGAAGACCCGCTCAGGGCAGCGAACTCCATCAACTGGGCCGCTTTGCCAGATTGGGAGTTGGGGAAGTGGGAAAGAGAGAGGCGGGGGGGGGGGGGGGGTGATCCCAAGGATTGGAGGTGGCTACTCTGGTCGATCGAGTGTGGCACCGGCAGTCAGGGCAGTGGAAGCACCGTCATTTCAGCAGCAGCAGCAGCAAGCCTGGCGTGTTTGGGAAAACAAAGACCCTGAAGCAACAGGGGCGGGTTCCCTGGGGGATTTTCCCGAGACTCGTGCACCTAGGGGCCTTAGCACGCAGCAGGGATAGGCGACGCATTGATCGGATACTGGAGTCAATGACCCCACCAGCTGGGGCCACTTTGGCTCAAAGAGCCGGCTGAGCTGGGGCTGACTGGGAGAGAGCGAGGCGGTGGCGGTGGTGGCAGTGGCTGACGTTGGCTGGAGGCGCACAAAGCGAGGGAGCCCGGCCAGTTTACAGATGCATCGATGGTGCAGATGGTTTCATTGGCCAGGCAGCTCAGTGGTAGGGTGAGCTGCTCGCAATCAGAGGGTTGTGAGTTCACATCCTGCCTGGGAGTTGTCTCGGCCCATTATCCCTCCGAGGTCGATAAAACGCAAACCACTTTGTGGGGAAGTCAATAGTTGGTTGTCTTATGGATAAACTCACCACGGCCATGGGAATGAGGAATTTCCACCACTGGCTCAGGGTTCAGAAAAGGAGACAAGCACTGACCCAATGTTCGTTTGAGCAGGAAGTAACTTTGACTTTATTTTATTTATGAAATTCTTTCCAACGAAAATTGAAAGTGTTGCTGCTGTGTGTACTGTTTCTGTATTTGTGTTGTATTGTTGAACCCTTCCCATACTTTAATCTCCTCTAGCTCTCACCTTGTAACCTCCACCTGGATTGCTCGCTCCATCATCGTCATCATTGTAAATGAGTAAACGATGAAGACCCGTTGCGCCAACCGTAGGGGTGCCCACGTGTCACTGCACTGTAGAGTTAGGCCTCCTGCAAGGTTAGGCCGGTGTCACGACAGATCTCACGCTGCCTCCCATCCACAATTGCTCCTCATGCCCCACCTATTCCATATCTGTTAACCCCTTATCAGTGCCCTACCGTATTACAGACCAATTCAGATCTTGTCGGTAACCCCGTGCCCTTATAAATCTCAAAGTTCATCCTACAAAGTCCCATCACAAGGTAGAAACACAAATTCATAGCCCAAAAAATATTTTACTCAATTTCCCTGTACAAGAATACGGGTAAACCGTATGGTTTAACACGTAGGCTTTCGCGACCCAAAAACCCTCTATTATGTACGTCTTGAGGTGCAGTCAGTCACGTGGTTTATACATCCAAGCTGCATTGCATAACACTTATTTGCGCTTCTCACGTTGGTTATTCATACCTGACCAACACGTGGAAATTTTTAAAATTAACAAAGTGAGCAACATAAAGGTGGAGGTGGCCACGTGGCCACCTCCTCAAGGTCAGAGAACTGAGCCGGAACTGCTGCTGAGATCCTGAGTTTAGTTCTGGGCAGGCGCCCGTGATTAAACTGGGTCCCCAGGTGTAGCTAGTCTCAAGCTGGTCGCCACTGGTCAGGTGTAACCCGGAGATGATCTCAGCCAGGTCACCAATGGTCAGGTGTAGCCAGGAGATTATCTCAGCCTGGTCACACTGATGCCTCCAAAAAAACCCTGTCACGTAAAATTTGGTTTTGATTTGATTGGCTTCATCCATTTCAGACAATGTAAAATGTCGCTTTGGCTATCACGTGACAGTTTCATGTGTTCATTTCCTCATTGAGTATGTTAATTTCTGTTATTAGTAAATGTTTTAATTCCCAGGACCTTAAAAAGCCTAAAGAAAACTTTCCAGCGGCAATTCATGGTAAAAATAAACACGTGGCCCAACTTATGTACATTAACTCTAATTATATTTAGCTTAACATGAAACTGAAATGACACATATAAACAAATTATCGGTAAATTGCCACAGTCTATACTTGCAGTCATAACAAGATAATATGGAATTGCAAAAGTACCGACAATTTAGGTTAACAATGTCATATACCATGAACAATCACGTCAGTGCAGGTCCGTGAAGTCGGGGGCCCAGGATTGGTGCCACTGATATCTGCTGTGGCTGGGAATACGGACTCTGGGCGCCAGGTTCATACTGTAGTGTGCTAACCATTGGGTCACCACTCACTTGGTGTGGGGAGGCCTTTGGAGAGACAAATGTCTGCAAATTAATTATTCTTAAATATTCAAAACGATATTTCACAATGATGGATAATTATGCATCATATTGGGTTAATGTTTCCATTTTAGGTATAATAAGTAAGTCGAAGTGATTTTCTGTTCAAATGGGAACAGAGGCGATGCTTTTCTCCTGTTTACAGCCCTGCGCCGGTGGTGGGAATTCCTCATTCCTATGATGAGACGAGCCTATCCACATAACAAAACGACTGTTTAATACCCTCTTAAATATAATTTGTACCAGCTTGTGCCCGTTGTATATTTTAATCCTGAACATGTGCTGGAAGTTAAGTGTAGGTCAACTCCAATTCCATGTATACCGTGATCTGACACGGATTTTCCACATAGCGCATGCCAGCTGCTCGAAGCCAGCTGTGGTGTGGCAGTATTAGCATAAATGCTATTTGACCCCAATTGCACCTGGAAATTGACAATTTGGAAAACCCAAGCCAGCTTTCCTAGTGCTGAAACTTGGAGTTGAACCACAATGCTATTCAGGGCCATCGCGAGACACCAACAACACATAGAGGGGGGTGACCAGGTGTTTCTTAGGTTAGAACATTGAGCCAACACCGTTGAGATTCTAGGTTAGAACTGGGCAGCTGTCCATGAACAGATTCCTGCGGAGGGAGCTGGTAGGAACGTTGGGTTGCTCGGTCAATGGCCAGGGTCAACGGCCGCACCACGTGGTGTATTCCGCAAATATGCCCGACTGTGAGGGCGGGCACAAGCCGGCGTGAGTAGGTGAAACGTTGAGTTTTATAAGGGCACCACGGGGTGACCAGCCCCTCCCCACCCAGCCCCACCCTCCCCACCCGGCCCCTCCCCACCCTCCCCACCCAGCCCCTCCCCACCCTCCCCACCCAGCCCCTCCCCACCCTCCCCTCCCCACCCAGCCCCTCCCTACCCTCCCCTCTCCACCCAGCCCCACCCCTCCCATTTTTGGATGCACAACGGACGGACGGACACAATAATCCCCTGTGGGCTGGTGTAACCAGGAGGTTCCTACCAGTATTATACTGGCTTATAAGGTTATATAGTGAGTCAGCAGTCTTGGTCTGGCCACCAGTAACTCGTGTGATGGCCCATCTCACGTGATGCCTCATCAGACGAGATGCCGGACAAATCCAGGTTAATTATTTTAAGTGAGAAAAAAAGTTTTTCCCAACCACACGCCTTTTGTGTCCTCACGCCCACGGGGACTCGCTGGTCCATGCAAGTCAATTGGCCTGCCCTTTATCAAGATTCTCCCGTAGTGTTATTTATCATGGTTATATCAAAGTGTGGATTTACCAAGAAACCTAAACCACCTGTACTGTACTGGGCTTCTCGGGAGACATACCAGACAGCCTGAGAGGATGCCTCTTCATCCTTGGCCGAAACTACACCTGCTCTGAATTATCCAAATCACAACAGTTTGGATTCCACGTGTATTGGGCCATTACACGAAGCCGTTTGAAATTGGATACGGCTTAGAGTCTATGCGCGTGCATCGTACCTGGAATTGCTTTTCAATGCTCATCCTTACTGTGCTCACTCACTCGCACACTCACTCACTCACCTAATCCCTCATTCACCCACTCATTATGCCATCAACTCACTCACTCAACCACTCACTCACTAGCCTAATCCCTCATTCACCCACTCATTATGACATCAACTAACTCACTCAACCACTCACTCACTCACCTAATCCCTCATTCACCCACTCATTATGACATTAACTCACTCACTCGCACACTCACTAACCTAATCCCTCATTCACCCACTCATTATGACATCAACTAACTCACTCGCACACTCACTAACCTAATCTCTCATTCACCCACTCATTATGACATCAACTCACTCACTCGCACATTCACTCACTAACCTAATCCCTCATTCACCCACTCATTATGACATCAACTAACTCACTCAACCACTCACTCACTAACCTAATCCCTCATTCACCTACTCATTATGACATCAACTCACTCACTCGCACACTCACTCACTAACCTAATCCCTCATTCACCCACTCATTATGACATCAACTAACTCACTCAACCACTCACTCACCACACTGCAGGACACAACACTTCTCTGTCTGCTTCTTTCTCGTGCCACGCTTTATAATTCCCACCATCATATTTTTTCATAGCTCTTCAATAAAAAAAACACGTTTTTTTATCAATTACAACTTTGACAGTGCTGTTAGAGGTTGCGGGCTTCTGGGCCGCCTGTGCCCAACAACTTTGTGAGTATAAGCAATAAATAAATGGGTATTTAATAAGTAATAAATACACGCAAACCCCAGGGCGCGTGCGGCGATCCCAGCGTTCAGCTTGCGGCGCTCCCCCTGCGTGTACCTTGCCAAGATTAATTAGAGATTTACCGATGCCTCCCCCCCCCCCTTTGCCAATTTACGCGTCCCTTAATTTTAAATGTCAGCAATCGCGTGCAATTAAGTGAGGCCGAGTGGAACCGTGGATTAGCTCTGTTGGTGGCTCGTCAGCGTGGATGTCCCCCTCCCCCCGCTTTGAACGCGATTCACTGCGGCTCGGAATGTCTCTCCATGCCCGCGTTATGCAATAATTTAATCACTTTACATAAGCGGCCGACGGGGGGATTTGTAATTATGGAAATTTCGCGCTGGTAATGCGGTTTCATATTTGAGGACCGTGATCTATTTTTTGGGGGGCGTGGTGTGGAGGGGGAATGCCAAAAGTTACGGGCAAACATCCCCAAGAAGGAGCCTTAAGCTAATGTATCTTGAGGCAAGTTAATATCTTGCAAATTAGTCTCTCCTGGTCTCTTGAGTTCTCACCCTGGTCAAACAGAATGAACTTGAAACTGAGAAAAAGTGTAACTCGGTGATGACGCTTTGCTTGGTGAGTAAAGCAAGAGGAATCGTGGGGGGGTGTGTGCGGGTGGGGGGTGTGGGGAGGGTGGAGGGGTGTGTGTGGGGGTGTGTAGGGGGGTGTGTGGCGGGGTGTGGGGAGGGTGGTATGGGGGGGGGGGGTGAGCGCAGTTATTCAACTTGGTTGGAGCCAAAAGGACGTGTGGTGGTGCAGGGCCTCACCGCAAGACCAAAACAGGAAGGGCTTCTTCACAATTCTAGCACTTCGCCTGATGAAGCTGGCTCTAGTCACCAGCGAAACGTCGTCCTCAAATTGTAAAGATTAGCGTTAACTCTCCCAACACACCGGCGTTGCTGAACGAGTAACTAATCGGGCACGTTTTGTTTACGGGACAGACCCTTTACTAATTGGCCGTGTCAGTTGCGAAAGCCTCCTTCCTACTACTGCTGCTGCTGCGTGTTAAACCCCTAAACCACGTGTCGGCCGAGCGTCGGTCCTCCCGGTGGCCCACTCGGTGTCGGCCGCGCCTGCCCTCCGGTCGACCTTCCCCCGTGGTCTCGCCGACGAGCGCCGCGGTTGACGCGCCGCCCCGCGGCTTCGCTTTCCGCAGGTCCTCAAGTGGGTGGAAGAGGCCGTGCAGGCCTCTAAGGTTCACCTCCTGTCCACCGACCACGAGGAGACGGGCCACCGCTCCTGGACCGTGCCCTTTGACCCCAGTCTGCGGGAGGTCACCGTGTCTCTGAGCGGAGCAGCCCCCGAGGTGGAACTCTGGGACCCGAGCGGTAAGCGGGGTTGCGGGCGGCGCTGACGACTGGGAGGGAGGCGGGCGGGGGTGGACAAAGCCTCGTTATTACCGCCGAGAAGAAGTCGGGCGATGTCTGTTGACGCCGGGCGCCGTAAGTTCTCACGGGTGAGGAGAGGGGAGGGGGGGGAGGCCTTCTCTGCCACTGCTTGGGCCCCTCCCTGTGGATCACTTAAAGCATGGTGGCAGACTTCAATACTATGGCTCCTTTGTGGAGCCTCGTTGTCGTTTCACAGTTGAATGTCCTGAGCTGGTAGAGTTAAGCCGGTGACAATAATGAAAGAATACTGCTCGGTGGCTAAGCGGTGGAGTGAGCTGGGCTGTTCATGCCACTCCATCAGTCGCCGTGCCAGCCCTTAATGTTCACAACACAGCACGTGGCCACGACAGTCTATAAGGCTACATGGGGGATCTTTGTCTTTACATTTATCCACGTGTGCTCCCCCCCCTTATAGGCAAGCAGATCAAGCAGGAAACTGGACTGAGTGAGCTCCTGCACCTGCCCAACTCGGCGCTCATTGTCAGCGTCAAACTACCCACGCCCGGACTCTGGACCATCAAGGTGCCCCTCGCTCACCAACCGGCTAACAACGCCACCCCACCACCAACCACCACCACCCCACCACCACTAAACCACCACTCCACCACCACTAAACCACTACTCCACCATCACTCCACCACCCCACCACCACCCAACCACCCCACCACTACCACCACTCCACTACCACCAACCCACCACCACCATTCTACCTTCACCACTCTACCACCACCCCACCTCCACCACCCCACCACCTCACCTCCACAACCCCACCTCTACCACCCCACCACCCATATACATATATATATACGTTAGACATAGCTGCCATCCTATGACTAAACTGGCCTCCGCTGTGGAAATGTGGAATTTTCATCACTCACCAATGGTTGCCAGTGTAAATAAGTGCTGTCCAATTTCTCATCTGAAGACGAAAACGCGAATGCTTTTTATTCTTGGCCGGACAGTTCATTTGTGACAGCGTGCACACATACCAGTGCACGCTTTTCAAAAGCTCGAGTTGCAGAGTCTGAGGAGTCACACGGGCACATCGTTAATAATAATAACGCGTCCTGCGAAAGCCATCTCCTCCTGCCTCTCCACTTGCTGTGGCCTGAGACGAACGCGTGATGGGTGACGTGCGCCCGTCAGGCTCATCCCGCCCAGCTCGGTGGACTTCAAACGCTCGCGTCATCTCCGCTCGTCTGCTATTTTCCTCCTTCGGGGACAGGGAGAGCCTTTGAAGCGCAAAGGCAACGTAATTATACGTCTTGTTAAATGTGGCGTCTGATGTCTGCTCTGCAAACGAGTGCTAGATCACAGGCCCCGACTTGATGTCAGCCATTTATTTCGTCTGTCTAAAAAAAAAGAATCGCTGTTATGGATTGCATATATATATATTTTTTACCCAGAGATTGAGCTCACCTTTTCATTCGAGTGTTAAAACATTTTAAAACGACAACGCACAGCACTCTGTTGGCCTCTGCTAGACATCGGTCTCCCTATGCTCAGTCAGTCGTTGTGGCGGTTTGTCCATACTTCGCCATGATGGTAAGTGTGGCCTGGCAAAGATGGGGGGCGGACAGGGCTGGTTCAGTCATCAAAAACATTTTTTTTCGTGAAATACATGGGAGGCTATTACCATTTACAATGTTGTTTTTCAGTCTTCCTCGATGTCTCTGAAATGGCATAATTGGGTCAATTTGATGGTGCAATTTATGTAATGTAGCAATATATGTAACATTCTGGATTGGGGCAGAGAGTTGCATTTATGTTTTATTATTTTTTATTGTAATACTCGAAGCGGATGCTGTGATTTGTCATTTTTAAATCTATGGTCTATTGGTTGGCATGGATACAAGGCATACACACTTTTGCGTTTTAATTCATTTAAATTTCATATGATATGAAATAAAATGAATACCTATAAAGCAATTAGCCTAACATTCCAAGCTTGGAATGTTTCAAATACTCCTTGTAAAAACTGAGGGTTTTTTTAGGAAAAAGACTCCAGGTCATATCAAGTGTGTGCATTTGTTCATAGGTAGCTTTTACAAAGTTTAGTTTAAACAAAAAAATAATTTGACAGCAAAAAAAAATGTTCTGAGTTGGAAATAACAAAGCAAGGATCTCCTTTGCGGCTGTTCATGATGTCGGAAGGAAGTCGTTAACCTTTGGCCTTTAATCTTGAGGCCCTCTATTTTCCTTGCAGGCTTCCCATTGGGCTCAGCCGCTATGGTTCAGCAGGGGTCACAGGGTCAGCTTAAGACCATGTTGTCTTACAAGCCAGCGGGGTTTGAAAGGGAAATTCCCCCATTCAGTGATTCTATTATTGCAGTGATAGAAAACCTTAGCGGACTGTTACGTGCTGCCAATCATAACGTCGGTAGCCTCTGAGGTGGAATCGTAAGTTGTAATACGACTTGGCATTTACGGCGGATTTGATGATCCTTTGGTAACGGAACTTGCTCTGCCATTCGGCAGTCTCAAAGAGTAGTTTATAGGGCTAGAGGATGTTTGTGTTTGATTAAGTTGAGCTGTACATTTTTTTTATTCATTAGCGTTGCTGAGCACAAGGCCCAAAGGCCAAAAACATCATGCAGCCAGCAACAAACAGCACAATGGGATGTGCAATTGAAAAGAGTTGACATGTTTCTTGAATTGAGCAAGTTCATTGTCAGAAACGTGGGAAAATAGACGGCAGGAGGGAATTCCAAAGTGGAGCAGCTTGAGGGAAGAAGCAGAAAGAGAAGTGATCTGGCCTGCAGTGTGGTTAGTGGGTGGGTGAGTGAGTGGGTGAGTGAGGGGGTGGGTGAGTGAATGGGTGACTGAGTGAATGGATGAGTCGGTGGGTGAGTGAGTGGTTTAGTGGGTGAGGGATTGAGTGAGTGAGTGGTTGAAGTGGGTGAGTGAGTGGGTGGGATAGTTAGTGTTGTGACCTGCAGCATGATGGTGGTGTTGGTTGAACACAGTCTGGATAACGCGGGCAGTGTCTGGTAAAGACCGAGTCCTCAACACGGGTGGAGGAATCGGTTAGCGAAGTTCATGGGAACAGTAACCATGGAAGTAGCAGTAGAAGAGCGATGAGGAGAAATTCCAAGGTGAGGAATACTGGAAACAGTTTTCACAACATCTGTAGCAGCCACGGTAATTTACATATTTTATGCACCGTATACTGCATTTCACTGTCCCAGGCTTTGTGCCCTACATAAGACTCCATCCATAAGTGCCAGGCAAGGCCGTAGCCATGGAATCAACATTGAGAGGGACCAAATCTTCCAGGGGGTCCCCCCCCCAGAAAAAATTCTAAATTTGAAAACGAATTTCCTGCCTAAATATAAAAAAAAAATCACTAACACTTAGGATGGACTTTTATTTATTTTTTACAATAATGTCTAATAGTGTATTATATTACATTTCTGTTTTTTTTCTTTTTTTACCTTTTATTGTTTCATTGTATGTAATGGCAGAGATTAGGGATTAATCAAGTACAACCATAACCACAATCATATAAACAGAAATCTATTTCATAGCAATATATTGGGGGGGGGGGACATTTTGAGCATATTTGAATATAGGAGGGGGACGTGTGTCCCCCCCCCCCCCCAATAAATATTATAACTACGGCCTTGGTGCCAGACGCCATTCATTCATAGCGCACCGACCTACTCGTCTTGCCGTTCCGTCGCCCCTCAACTCGTTCATCTCGGCGAGCGCCGACGCCCTCCACTGGCGCCAGAGGGCAGGGCCCCCACCACCGGCCGACCGGTTGTCCTCTCCCGCTCAAGCGGCCGGCGGCTTCGCGGCCAGGTTGGGCGGGCCTCGCTGAGCCCCAGAGTGAAACCGCCAGGACTCCCGAGGGGGCGGCACTACGCGAGAGGGCATCGCCTGCGGCACGGCATTATGAGAGGCAACCGGGGTCACGATCTGCGTCGGATCACGGCGGCGACGCGGCAATGACCCAGGAAATGTTCGCGAGGAGCTGACAGCTGCATTGACGTGTTTTGCCCCCTCGTTTTTTGTTGTTGATGTTTCCTAATTGAGCGATGCGAACCACGTTGAACCTTGCGAAAACGACACCAAAGTATGCCTCAAACCTTCGGACAACAAGGTGGCAGAGCGGTAACACTTGTGCCTCGCAGCTTGAGTCCCTGGGTTCAATTCCTTCCTCGGGGGGAGGCGTCCTTTCCATGTGGAGTTTGTATGATATCCGCCTGTTCTTCATGGCTTTCCTCTGGGTCCTCATGGTTTTCTGCCACAGCTAAACAAAACAATGTCACCGGTATTGGCTAAAGATCCCAACGCTTAAAATGTACCTGAAAATTACTCAATTGGGATCACGCAGCAGCAGCAGCAACATTGCCCACTGCTGTGGAAAGTTGGCAGGACCCGGCTGAAATATTTTTTGAAGCTTTCTTCGGTAGAACAAGCGTAATAAAGACAATAAAATAAAACACTGACTGCAGTTGCAATATTGCGAGTATCGTGTAGATAGGTTTTATTGTTGTTTTGTGATGGGAGTTTATAACATCGTACTTTATCATGAGCCCATGCCAATGTGAACTTTCCCTCCAAAAATCCGATGCCAATTTGATGAGAGAGAAAAATTACCCGGAGAGAAAACGTCGCCGCTGAACGTAATCGGCACGCACGCAAACTCTTCCCCAAAGTGTTGCTCGCTGTGCCAACAACGGAGTGTTTCCTCAAATGCGATACTTTGACAGGCACTTGTAAAGATTCGTGCACGTGGAGGATGGTGGGGCGTTTGATTTTGGATGAAGGCCTATTGGATCAGGCTTTGACCATTGTCTCCTTTTGCCAGCATATTTGCAAATTATGTAAAAAAATTACAATCTGACAAAAAAACATGAGGGGGAAAAAATATATATATCTATAGGAAATGCTTATGAAGCATTGGTTGGAACCCCGGATGATTCTGCACATACTGTATTTACTTGGCCTCCGTTGGATATGTGCAACTAAAAGCTCTCGTTTCTCTCGTGTGAGTCGCTGGGTGTGATGGTCGCGCTTTGTTCAGTACCAACATCGCTTGAATTAACCGACGAGCCTAAACGTGCCGAATATGCCCAATGTCGTTGGATCTTGGAAGCTAAGCAGGCTTTAAGCCGGTCCATGCTTCGATGTGAGACTGCTTGGGAGTGCGTTGTGTTGTATAGGCTTGGGCTGAGAGGTGGGTTTTATCTGAGCTATCCAGTTTTACCCATACCCAGGAAAAAATAAGTTGGTCAAACATCCCAATGCCGGGCCGTCTTGATTTACGAATGACTGCCTGGTTTTCTATTCTTAAAAAAACAAAAATTGATCACGTGAATTATTTTTTTGAAAAGGTTGGTGCGACATCCACAAGCGAATACCACTTGTCGTATCTACTTTTTTAAAAATGTACTACAACATACGACATCTGTCACGCAGCGTAATAAGTATTTTTTTATTATCAGGGCGGATTGTTTTCTAGAGGTTCCTCAAGATTACATCGGGGGGGGATTTTAAAATCCTGCTCTTCGTTGGGTGCCCCTGCACACTTTGCGCGGGCAAATCGCGGAGCGGCTTCCTGGAATCCGTCAGGAAGAGATTTACGGGTTTCTAATTCCTCACGTGGAATTTTATTTAAAAAAAAAAACAGCAGGGAATTATTTTTTAAAGGGCAAAAGTGTCACGATTCTTCCGCGAAGCTTGCATCTCTCAACAATGAAGCCCTTCATTCTTTTTAATACTTAAGCCCAAAATGAAATATATATCTCTTTTGGGCCCGCTTTCAACATAACTTACATCCAGGAATTTACAGATTTCACATCTCCTGGAATCTCCATTCGGCAAGAGTTATGATCGTTTTGAGGAGACATAATCCAGAGGATGGTCTCAGATGCAGCTACTGTGATGAGGTAATTCATCCCAAATGCACGTGACGAGGTCAGGCAATGCCTCTGTGTTATTTCACAAAATCGCTTTCCCTTGCAGATTAGCAACTGCCAGATTGTGCTTTCTTTTTCAATCCGCGCAACGATAACTGGAAGCCTCAACTCCATTCGAAGTTGAATTTCACTCTGAATGTTCAATCAGGAATTGACCACAACCCCAAGTCAGAAACCCTACTGGAAAAAGTCTGCGGACGCTTTATTTAAATTATTTATTTGCAAATATTTTACATCTTTTACAGCCCTTTGTCAATCCACTTGCAGGTTTAAGGCCTCCCTACAGTGTGTTAAGCTTTCAGCAGTGGGCTGACAAAGGGCTGACTTATTATTGTGTTTGTTGTCATAAATGTAAAGTTACATTTCTGCGTTAATATTCAGCCAGTCTGCATGAGAGTTGCGTTGTAGCACAGCGTTCGACTCACAGACGGTTGCGAGCTCAAATCCTGGTTGGGGAATGATTTGGCCCGTCTTCTCTCCTGCGGTGAATTCAATGAGTACCACTTTGTGGAACGTTACCAATTGTCAACCCTTGGAGCGAATGGCCCCTGCCATTGGAATGTGGAAAATGAACCATGGCGGCCGGCAGAGATGCCTATTAACTTTCCTTTTGAGCGTGGGAGGCATGTTGAAGTTTTGACAAACACGGTTTATTAACCACACCGACGATGCATGGCTTTCCTCCGTGTATCTCTGTGAAAAATAATCCCGGCACGATCCGCACAGTCCACTGGAGCCCGCGGGGGAAAGACGCGCGCATTTGTAACCGTCATCGCGACGGTGACGGTCAACAAAGGCCGCAGTTGTTGGACGCCGGCGAAATTGATGACCATCGTCGATGTGGCTGCAGGTGCAGTGGGGGCATGCACTGATCGCGATCTGCAGTCTGGCCCGGGCGCCTCTCGGTCGGCAGGGATGGCTCCTCGTGAATGGGGATGCCTGCTGTGATGAGAGGGCCGTGACAACTGCAGCCGAACTGGCGCTCCGTTCACAGCCAGTGGAGCCTATCGTTCATATCCCCTATCGTTCATATCCGCTATCGTTCATATCACCTATCGTTCATATCCCCTATCATTCATATCACCTATCGTTCATATCCCCTATCGTTCATATCCCCTATCATTCATATCACCTATCGTTCATATCACCTATCGTTCATATCCCCTATCGTTCATATCCCCTATCGTTCATATCCCCTATCAGTCATATCACCTATCGTTCATATCCCCTATCGTTCAGATCCCCTATCCCCATGCTCAAGCTCTGCTTGCTCTCTTTGTGCAACAAGACGTGGAATTTCCCAGCCAGTTTTCTTTTTTTTTTACATGGCATGCTGCACTTTTGCTTTTAGTTAGATTTTTAGGTTTTATTTTCTGTCTACAGATCACAAGCTCCGGGCGCCACTCGGTCCGCGTCACGGGGCTGAGCACCATCGATTTCCACGCCGGCTTCTCCCGCACGGCCACCGATGACTACGGCCGCACGGAGCGACGGCCCGTCCTAGGTACCGACCCTTTGCTTGAGATCGACTCCTGGCATCCCTGCACAGAGAAGCGTGAAGGCGGTGGGTGGCTGGGGGGTGGGGGGCGGTACTCAATGTTGTTGATGGTGCCTGAGTCAGTGGTGCGCAAGGAGTGATTCACAGAGCGCACGAGCTGATCTCAGTCCTCCATCTCTCCAAGTTGGTTCCCAGGCACAATTGGCATCACCGTTGGTTGGTCAGGATTCCTGCATGAGTGACCCATGCACCCTGCGCCCCCCCCCCCCACCGCAGGCCTGCCGACGCACATGCTGCTGAACGTGACGGGGCTGCGCGTGCCGGGCCGCGCCGAGCGCGTCGAGCTGCTGACACCATGCGGGCGCCCACTCAAGGGCCTGCCCGTCGCGCCGGCCGCCACGGCGCCCTGGGGCATCTGGAGGGTGGCGCAGTTCGTGTCGCCCTCCGAGAAGTTCTTCGTGCGAGTGTCGGGCGTCGATCGGGCCGGATTCTCCTTCCAGCGATACTCCAGCGTGGCTTTCTCTAACATCGTGCCCGGTGCGCATTGCACGACGTCACAGTTCGGTGAAGTCACCGGTCCACCCTCGCTCATCTACGATATCTCGATAGACCTCGGCGAGTCTCAGGGCTGTGAGGCCTTGCGGGTTAGGCCACGTGCTGAACATTTCTGCTTTAAAAATTTTCGCCACATGCTGCTGCAGGCATCTTCAGGAGTTGCGGAACGTTCAACTGCTCAAGATGGTCAATACAGGAACTAATCAGATCGGCAGCATGTGGGCTATGAGCGACTGATAACATCTGCATATGCTTCACGTGCTATGAGAGCAAAGCGTCGGACATCGTGCCGAACGGCACGCGGAACGACACAAACGCACACCGGGGAGACGTAGAGCGGCACAACCACGGAACCCCACGCAGTCGTGGGTGTCAGAGTTATCCTAAGTGCTGCGCTAATGCCTTCCATTGGACAATTCACGCAGAGCGTAACATTTGCTTCGAGTCCTGCTGAGGGTATTTAAAGAGGTCACCCAAACGTCACTGACTTGCAACACACTGACGAAAAGAAACACGATCATCAGGTCACAAGCATCTGTTCACTTTAACCTGTCTCATTACAAAGCTGAATGCACATTGATTACCTTCAAAATCCAGGTGCGTTATGAAGACTGGCCCATTGCCCAAAAGCATCGCCGATTCTAGATTGTCCTGATGGAGGCCACGGTGTTATCACCGTTGAGTTTGCAGCCAACATTACGATTCACGACGTATTTTTTTGTGTTTGGCCACGTAATGGTCCGGACAAAAATTCGTGCCGTTACTTTCCCCCCCACCACCCGACACGGCCAAACAAATTGCGACGCGTACGAGCGTTCAACGTGCCGGGCGCCATCGTTTCGCCCGTTCGAGCCGACGGACAAAAATCTCGCGCTTTGCGCAACCCACTGCCGAACGCGGAGTCGCCAAGCCGTCCGTCCTAGAACGGGCCTGCCGTCCGTTCCGCGTGACGTGCGCTGCCCGTGACCCCCCCCCGCCCTCCACCCCTTACCCGACCTCGCCGCCGGTGCTGCGTGGAACAGATCTCCCGCGCGTGCGGATGGCCGAGTGGACGGCGGCGTTCTACCTGCAGGCGGTCGCCATCACCTGCTCCGTGGAGTCGCTCATCCCCTACACGCTGCGCTTCACTCGCAACGGCGCCCCGCTCGGTCGGGAGAACTTTCTCAAGTAGGGGCTCCCCGTCATTTCATTCCTTTATTCATTCATTTGGTGGTTATTAATTCATTTAGTTGTTCGTTAATTTGTTCACTCAATTATTTAATTGCATTAATTTATTTATCCATGCAGTCATTCAATAATGTTTATCCTTTCTGCCATTTTACAATTTATTCATGAATGCCTCTATTGACTTATAAATTCGGTTATTTATTAATGTTTTATGCGGACTTTCGTTTAATCAAAACTTCAGTTCGAGCACGGTGCAGTCAGGCGAGCCTCAAATCAAATCAGCCATGCCGAGAGTGAGTCTTGGGACTTAACGGGGCTCTCGGGGATAAATTCGGGACCTTTTATTGCAGACAACTTGTTTATTCGAAGCACATTTGTACCGGCTGCTGCCGTCGCAGAGATAGCCAAGGCGGTTGATGCTTCGCGGCTGCGTTCACGCTCAGAGTTTACAGCCCAACGCAACCTCCTCCCCCCATGTCCACATAAACCGCTGCCTCCATATGTCAGCCTGTGAAAGCAATCGCCTGCGTAAGGTCAGCGACCTTGCAATACCTAGCCCTTAATGTCGGATTCTTTTAAATATTTGCGAAGGTCGCCGCATCAAATCGTTTTAAAGTACGACGGTACTTATATGGTATAGGCTTTTATGTTTGCCCTTGGGCTACATACCCCCCCTCAAACACATAAATAACCTCTTGTTGTAGCAGCTCTCTCGCTGGTTCAGCAGTTCCACTGCTGGATTATTTTTTCCCGCCTGAGGATGACCGCTTGTGTTGCGATCGAAACGTCGTGATTTGTTATTTTTTGTTTCATTTTATTTCATTTTTCTACCTACGTGACTTTACCGAAAGAACCAAAGAGTATGGATTCCTGCAGTCACGAAAGCTTCAAATCAAGATTCAAATCGAGATGGTATAGGCTGCCGCTGTGGGGCATGGTCGTGGGCAGCGCGGAGCAGTGCAGAGATGTCCAGTTGTACTGTACATCTATGTTCCTCAGCCTATGCGCCCTGCTTTTGCCGTCCTGTTTAACCCGGCAGGAAGCCCTGGTTACTGCTGCCGGTGTATTAACCGCAGAGTATAATGCACCGTCCATATCACAGCGGACGTCACCGTCGCGATGACAGTTACAAAAGATTCCTCGATGCCGTTCGAAACGAGAGTAGGCCATCGTGTGGCGGCGTCGCGGCCCAAATTTGCTTGATCGACAAAACGACATCACAAATTACTTGATTGGAATCAGATGTGGCAATCGCCGCCCCCCGCCGCCCCCCCCCCCCCCCACCTTACTTTAACGTGATCGCGGGCCGTGTGTCCGCGCAGCCTCGCATCTTCGCGAGAGCCTCGCTCCGAAGAGTGTCAAATGGACGCCCCCAATGTGACTGTGCTCCGCCGTGTAATTATTATCGTTGATGCGACCGCCGCTGCCGCCCTTGCCGCCACCGCGCGCGTGTGCAGGGAGTCCGGCAGCGCGAGCTGGGAGATCGGCAAGGCGACGGCGCGCGACGAGGGCCGCTACGAGTGCGTGGCCGTGAGCCAGGCCGGGGCCGGACACGCCGCCACCTACCTGCAGATCACCGGTCAGCGACTCGACCCCCCCCCACCCCGCCCCCACACACCGCCTCCTCCCCAGGGCGGCCGTGTTGCCTCCCTCCGAGAGTCGCTCAGACAAAATAATCCGCTCGTGATCTCGAGCAGACGGGGATGGGATTGGCGCGCCCCGATATTTCGGGGTCGCGCATTCCGGTTGGGGGGTTGACGCAGCCCCATCAATCCCGCCACGGTCGGTAGAATTGGCACCGCTTTGAGAAAATCAACGGTGGTTGCTCAACGGGAAGACTTTCCCCCCCCCCCCCCGTCATAGTAATGTGGAATTTCCACCACTGGCCTCGTCGGCTGTAAAAGAGAGACGAGCACCTCCTCAGTGCTCACTTGAGCAGGGAACCGCTTTGTCGACGTTTTGGAGACTCACGCCGACAAACATAACCATGAAGGAGGGGTTGGTAGGCAGTGCAGCAGGTTCAGTTGCCGAACTCTCACTGCTGTCTGTTTCCCCGAGGCTGTTCAGGCTTTCTTGACGCAAACTCCGTCGAATGTTCATAAGCGAGGACTCCGCTCGCCATGACAAACGTGTCCCGGTTCGACGCAAAACTATTCGAACGCGCAGCAATCGCTATTTTGTGTTTTTGCCGGGCTCCTTTGTGCGGTGAGCAGAGCCGGCCCCGGAGGTTCGGGCCCTCGGCAACGTGACGGTTGCTCCCGGCGAGACGGCGACGCTCTCTTGCCGCGTCGGGGGTCAAGATGTGAGCTACAACGTGACGTGGACGCGGCACGTGGCACATCGAGGTGAGCAGGTTCATGACGATGACGCTGCCACCGCTCATATTCATCTTCGTCATCATCATCATTGTCATCATCGTCGTCATTATCATCATTGTCATCGTCGTCATCCTCCCGCAGCCATTCGCAAATCCTCACACAATTAAACAATCGGCATGACCACCGAAGAGGGACCTGAAATGTGAATTCGATTCTCCACTCCACGGCACCTCACCGACTCGTACAGCCAAGTGAACTCACTCGGGTATGGTCTCGTAACAAAACCTTTTAACATCGACTTTAAGCGCGGCCACGAACGTCGTGAACGTCGGCGCCATAAACAAACCCGGCTTGCAGCACCTCACGTCGGCCCATCTCTCGTCACGCGCTCACCAGCGCTCGACCGACGCTCGTCACGTGACTCCTCACAACAACCCGTGAACTCTAAACCGCCGGCAGTACACCTCATAGCTTGACGCGGCCAGCACGGCGGGATATGACGGGGCTTCGCCAATTCCCCACGCAGGAACGCCGCCGCACCCCGTCGACGCCCTGGCGCTCCTGGGCGGACGCGGCCGCTCGCCGTCGCCGGACAGCAGCGCGGGGAGACGAGCGACGCTGCAGATCCGTGACGCTCGACGCGGGGACGCCGGCCGCTACGACTGCACCGCGTCCAACCGCGGCGGGGCCAGCACCGCGTCCGTGTGGCTCCACCTCGACGGTCAGAGGGTTTTGCGCGGCGATGGCGTTGCCACCTCCGGGTTGCACCAGGGTGGCACGGCGGCAATGTCTCGCGTGCCTCGCGCGGCAAGAAGGGCTTGGGGAAATTCCCCACTTGGGTGCCCTTTCTGCGTAGAAGTTGTGTCTTCTCCCCCCTGTTCCGCAAAGGTTTCCTCCAGGTCCTCTGGTTTCTTCCAAAAGAAAAAAACAATCCTGACAATCTAGATTTGAAGCTTTAGTAACTTCAGGAATCCATACACGTTGGTTCTTTCGGTAAAATCACGTAGGTAGAAAATAAGCAGCTTTCCCACCTGATGATGGACGCTTGTGTTGTGCCCGAAACGTCGTGATTTATTTTATTTTATACCTCCATAACTTTACCGAAAGAACCAAAGAGTAATCCTTACAATGTGACCGGTATTCGTCAAACACCCCGATTTTGAGAAGTTACCTGCACATTTCTTAAATAGAACAAAGACAAAGATCCCTCGTGTAGCCTTAACACACCATTGGGGCAAGTGGTGTTTGCGAGCACCTATGAAGGCCGGAATGGCACACGAGGCGGTGGGTGGCCAAAACCACGCCCGGCCGCCTTTGTCTCCCTAGTGGGCATGTTTACAGATTACACCAGTGACACATTTGACACACATGGCAGCAACATTGCCCCCTTACTGAAAAAAACTTGGCACAACCCTCCTGAAAAATGTCAATCAAAAAAACATTTATTTTCAATCTTACGCAACTGGGATACTGAGACGTACGCCGGAACGGCATGGCCCGGTTCCCTGGCGTCGGTGAGCGCCGATGCTCCCCGGTAACCCCCTGCGCCCCCTGCGCCCCCTCTCCTCCGCACCGGCCCGGCCGCCCCGCAGACCTCCCCAGGGCGGCCGTGTCGCCTCCCTCCCAGACGTTCGTGGCGGGCGCCGAGGTGCGGGTGGCGTGCCGGGCGGCGGGACACCCGGCCCCGGCGGTCACGTGGGCGCACGGAGACGCCGACGTCGTCGACTCTGCCAGGTGCGCCGTGCCGGTTCGCTGCCCTCTGCTGCAGATGGAATGGGTGTGGAGAGAGGGCCCCCCCCCCCCCAGCCCTCGCGCTACAGAAGCCGCCCCCCTCCCCGCACTCGCTTATCCCCGACGAGTACCGGCGGTGGCGCCAGCGAAGTGATCCTACAGAGGTTTCTTCGTTCGAATCCGGCAGGCCACCCCGGTTAACATTCCTCCAGTGTGTGCGTAAACCATGAAGTGCGCTCCGTCTGCTTCACGGCGGATCTTGGTGATCCCATGGCATAATTCACGACGTCATTGGTCCAAATATGCCAAATTTGCGAAATTATACCACATATTTTTAAATTGGGAAACATGTATCAATCGCCACTCCCCTCTATGGTAACTTGGTAAGGCCCTCCTGAGTATGAGTCTTGAGACTCAGTGGGGCTCTCCATGGTTAACAACTGCATGGTGCAGCCAGTTATCTGTTAAAGAAAGAGCTTTATAGCTCATCGGATTCCTCCAGTATGAATACGTTTTCCGATTCTTATTCTGCTTATAAATTGCACGAAAAAAACGCCACCTCAATTATGCTGTTGTCCTTCTCTACTAAGTTCCAGCTGTGAATAATCGCAGCTTGCAGATCCCGCATTGCGAGCCACGGGGCCCGGGATTGTGAGCCGCGGGGCCCAGGATTGTGAGCCGTGGGGCCCAGGATTGTGAGCCGTGGGGCCCTGGATTGTGAGCCGTGGGGCCCGGGATTGTGAGCCGCGGGGCCCAGGATTGTGAGCCGTGGGGCCCAGGATTGTGAGCCGCGGGGCCCGGGATTGTGAGCCGCGAGGCCCGGGATTGTGAGCCGCTAATCCCGCAGCGGCGCGTGTGTGCGTGCCCGCCGGCTCCCCGCAGGCGCTCGGTGCTGTCGGATGGCACGCTGCTCCTCAGGGCAGCGGCGCGGCTCGACGCCGGCTCCTACACCTGCACGGCAAGGAACCGTGCCGGGACGCATAGCCAGACCGCCGTGCTCACCTACACAGGTGAGCAGGGGCACGCGCACGGCGGATCTCCGCCCCCGCGGGGCGCTCGCGACGGTCAGCTGGCTTGGTGGCGTGAACCGCGGTGTTCTTATGCCGGGGCATCTCAGGGCAACTTAGATCGCACATCTCATCTCAGACATTTCAAAGGGGCACCCTGCCCCCCCTCCTCCCCACTGTGGCATCTGTCCCTGTGTGGCACCAGGTGACTCAGCACCCTGGCCTGCAGGTGGGCATTCGCCTGCCAGTGGAGGGGGCGATGATCGCAATTTTCGAATTAGATTGATTTAGACCATGACGCCGACACACAGCGGCCTGTTCGTTTTGTTTGACAAGTACGGTCCTCTTGTCAATCCAGTGCTGGATGAGGGCATCCCTCTTGTCGCGTTTGATTGCATGGGCTATTTAGCCATACTTCTTCGCGCTGGACTTAAGGGATACCAACGCATCAATCGTCGCACAAGGCAATGTGGAACTCAGGGACGCGGTTCCCAGGTGGGCTGGCGGGTGGGCGCGCTGGTGGTAGCGCCCATCGCTCGCTTTGACTTCTTCGTGTGGAGTGAAAGGGTCGCCCATCACAGCTCATTGGCGGCCTCGATCAGTCGCCCCGCTGGCTTCTCTCTGCTGGTGCAATTAGGGGCGCTGCAATTACTAAAGTTTCCGCCGCGCCATTGGCGCACAGTTTGGCTGAAGCACAGCTGACGATCCGGGCCAATAACAGCCGCATGCCAACAGCAGGAAAAAAATAAAACAACAACGGCAATCACCATGGCGGTGGCGGCAGTGGCGGCGGTGCTGTTGGTGGTTCAACATTAATCTCGCCATTTTCTTGACTTGTGCTCACGTCCTCCATCGAGAGGCGTTGGCCGCGAGCGTGATCGCAACACCACCTGGGCGTGCGCGGTGAGCATCGCCTCCTTCGATTAAACCTTTGAGCAGAGTGCAGATGTGAACAATTCTCACGACAGGCCAGCTGTAAAATGTTTACGTCTTGGATGTTCCATTACACCCATCACGGGGCCGAGACCAAATCACCCTGGAAGTGCCCAATCTCGTCGGATCTCGGAAAAACTGATCAAGTTGGAGCGTGGTTCGTTAGTTGGATGTGAGACTGTGTGGGAAAGTTCGGTGTTGCAGGTCTTTGTTAGAAAGACACCACTGTATTCTTGAATCTATTTGTGCAGAGCTCTGAGAGCTATCCCGTCGTACGTGTGGGTTTGTTGTTGTTGCATCTACTCTGGTTTGCTCCCGCAAGTCACACGCTCGTCAATGGGATTGACCAAACATCCGATTAGCGGGACACTGATAAAAAAAAATTGTCTTGCAACTCAGTAAGGCCTTTATATGTACGTGTGTACGTTGAACTTCTTTCGCACCATACATAGCCAACTGCGCTAATTGGAGGTGTGGGGGAAGGACAACAACCTATGGGTCTCTGTGTGAGTCTATGGGTCTCTGTGTGATGAGTCTATGGGTCTCTGTGTGATGAGTCTATGGGTGTCTGTGCGAGTCTATGGGTCTCTGTGTGATGAGTCTATGGGTCTGTGTGATGAGTCTATGGGTCTCTGTGTGATGAGTCTATGGGTGTCTGTGCGAGTCTATGGGTCTCTGTGTGATGAGTCTATGGGTCTCTCTATGATGAGTCTATGGGTCTCTGTGTGATGAGTCTATGCGTGTCTGTGCGAGTCTATGTATATTAGTATAGTGAGCTTCTTTTGTACCGTATGTAGCTAACCGCACTAATCGGAGGTGTGGGGCCGCAGTGTGGATAGTTTGAAGTCACGTGATGAGGCAATGAACCAATTATCATGCGTGCACTCCGTGAGGCTTTCCTGAACGGCACAAAGGGGCGGTATAATTATAATTGTGAGGCAAATGTATTTGTGATACGTCATTATGGTCTATCCCTGGACGTCGCGTGCCTCGGCACTCAAATGAGCAGCTTGGAAGTTTGTCAGTTCAAATCCTGGTTTGGAGTTGACGAAGCCCATCATCCCTCCTGGGTCTCTAAATTTGGTACCACTGTGTGGGGAAGTCAACTGTAGTTGTCCTCTGGACTTACTCGCCCCCGCCAAAGGAATGTGGAATTTTCACCACTGGCTCAGGGCTAATGGCAGGAGATGGGCACTGCCTCTATGTTCTTTTGAGCAGAAGACTGTGACTTTAATTTGACTGATTTCACTAGAACATGCGGATGCAGTGGGACTACAATTGATATCCTATTGGTCTTGCATTCCCAGGTGTTACCGGTTAAGAGAATGTTCACACTCTAGTGCACCGAAAGTGACAATGAGTTAATTGGGAAATGAGTAGTGGATGAAGAAACGACACTTCCGCTGCGATAATTGTCACGGTATGCTTGACCTCATCGTGCTCTGCGCAGCACATGGGCATATTGTATATATGTGAAAGCACATCACACTGGGGCCATAGACAAGCATTTGGTCCCGGCGGGAGCCTATCGGGACGCTTGACGAGGATGAACCTAAGATAAGCTCTATAGTTCAGAAGGTGAGAGTATGAATCCTTATGGAGGGCCGTTGCACCAGCCGGTGAACTGTGTAGACGTCGCCATGAGTGAAACGCCCAACAGGGCTTCAAGACCGCCTGAGATCCTGGGTCTGAATCAGGTTTCAGCCACCTTTGACTATAACTGGGTTCCCAAGTGTAGTGGGGAGCGGTGGCGCAGCGGTGAGCGCGCTGCGCTATGAACCCGGCGAGCCAAGTTCAATTCCCACCCACGGCCAATATCAGTGACGATTATCTGAACCGGTCCTGGGCCTCCCCTAGGTTGATTCAGCCTTAAATGAGTACCTGGTGCAGTGTGTAAACATCGCCATTGGGTAGACAAAGGCGACCTTCATAGGTGCTCGCTTCCAGCACTTTCCCCTACAGCCTCTTGAGGCTATGCGGGGGATCTTTGTCTTTGTTCCCAAGTGTAGTGAGTTGACGGTCTAAAACCGCTCGCCAATGACTGTGCACGCAAAAATACAACCCCAATACATTGCATTGATTTCCGTGCTTAGTTTGGCTGAGTTGCGGCTCTGGGAATGTAAAATATCAGTTTGACTGCCACACGACAAAGTAATCTAACAGCGGAGCATGTGGAAGAATGTGCTCTCCCGCTGTTAATTTACCCAAGGGGTCAATGCCGTGAATGCCCCGTCGTCTCCTCCGCGTCTCTCGTCCCCAGAGCTGCCCTCGGTCGTCCCGGTGAGCGCCGAGGTGCTGGTCGCGCGGGGAGCATCGGCGCGTCTCGAGTGCCGCGCCACGGGCTCGCCCGCGCCGCGCTTCACCTGGCACAGAGGTGAGGGTTGCGGGCGCAAGGACAGAGAAGTGCGTTGCCCGTGTGGCACGAGGTGATCGCTATTTTGTTGGATAGTGTGTGGGATGCATCGCTGTGCTCTGGCGGGCACAGGCTACGTGCGGTCAGCCGAGCAGGCCACTCCAATCCCTGGTAGAATTTCAGGAAAACAGGCTACTGCCGCTAGCGTGAAATAACGAAGCAATCACAATTAAATGACTGCGGTAATTTTTATTCTTCTTCTTCAAAATTAACATTATTTGACCATTAACACGGCCGAATGTGTGTTTTCTTGAGGATTTCGTTTCCCGCACCCACGCACGATGTGCCTCTACCCCGAGAGTTGTTGTTGGGGGCGCAGAGGAGCCCAGCCAGCAGCCAGCCAGGAAACACGAAGCACGGATTATTTTACCGGCAATGTTATTAATTCCAAAGAACAAAAGCACTCCCCAATAAGGGTGGCACAGTGGGAACGCTTGCGCCTCACGGCAAGGGGGACCTGGGTTTGATTTTCCGACTCGCGCGCCTTTCTGTGTGGAGATGACATCAACTCACCCTGTTCTGTGTGGGTTCCCTCCGGGTTCTCCAGTTTTCCGACCTTAACTTAAAAAAAAACACCATGCAACTGGTATTGGCCAAACATCCCAATGTTAAACATGAACCTGCACATCGCTCAATTTGGAATTACGACAACATTTGAAATCGGCAGCAACATTGCTGCCTACCGTGGAAACTTGTCCGAGCCCCGAGACTCGGCGGCGCGCAGCTTGCAGTCGTCGTAGCAATAACGATAACGACGATGACGACAACGATAACGACAACGATAACGACGTGGAGCTCCGGTTGCATGTGGCGACCAGGCGGCACGGAGCTGCGCGCGGGACCCCGGGTGGAGGTGGACGGCGACAGCGGCGCGCTCACGCTGCATGCCGTGGGGGACGAGGACGCGGGGGACTACACGTGCCGAGCGAGCAACCTGGCCGGGTCCTCGTCCGCCTCGTGCCGCCTCACGCTGGGAGGTAAGATGACGACGACGACGACCACGTGCCGCTAACGACGGTGACGTCACCGCGGAGCTTGTGCCGGGCTAGGTCACGCGCCTTCCTTCTCGTGCGTCGCACTTTGTGGGCGCTCGCTGACGGGACTCGCCTCGGCGGCTCGCGTGGGCCACGTGGGGGGGATCTTTCTTTCCGGTGTGCGTGCATGCGCGCGTGCGAGCGTGTCCCGGCGTTGGTGCACGCACGGTTGCCTACGCATGGTGCGAAAGAAGTTCAGCGTACGTACATACGTGGGCACATTCATGCTTGGCGAGCTGACAGCAAATCCTCTCATTTAACTTCTCGAGGTCTGTTTCGGATGAGACGCCTTGCCCAGGAAGTGGAGTGTTGCTTCGAGGGTTTGTGGGGGCACGTGGGGGGTGAGAGAGGGGGGTGAAGAAGGTGGAGGCTTCGTGTCTGGCCAGGACACCGATGGCTCGCTCCACCGACGACGTTTTTGGAGAGAGAGAAAAAAAAAACTAAATAAACCCTCATTTGGCAAATCCCCTTGCCTGTCCGACACGGCCAGCAGACTTCACGAGCTCATGAGGAATACCGTTCATCCTCCGACACGGCCAGCGAACTTTACAGGCCCATAAGGAACGCCGTTCATTATTCGTTGGGTGAATTCAATCGGCTGCGGCTTTTGGAACATGCGCACTCGGGTCTCTTCCATCCTGCGGGTTCAGATGATGATGCAAGGAAGGGGAAGGAAAGGCCTCGGACTGACGAGGCTCCGCGTGCAGTGCTGCGCCTCTCCCCTCGCGTGCTCTGCGTTGCCGTTGCAATTTCCACTCCATGAATTGGCGCTGCTCCCGGGTCCACCTGGTAAAATAAATAAATGAACATTTAATCTCCCGGCTTCAAATGAGAGTGAACGCACTGCGTTGGCAGTCGCGGTGTCTACGTGCGCAATCTGGAAGGACTTTATCACAACTGTCATTAACGTGCGCTGCCTTATAAGAGGAAAAATACGTGTTAGAACTGATATATTATTGGTTTACATTATGTGAAAAGTTTGTTTATTATTGTTTTGATGGATGCAAGTGTCACGAGGCAGTGCCAAAAGCAGAGGTAGCGGTACTGTGCAGAGATTTTACGCCATTAACTCGCCTACACCCGACAGATATTATTTACACGTGCCAATGTGTTGATTAGATTCTGACCAATCAAGCTGCTTATGGTGGCTTTCGACTTGTGCACGACTGAATTTAGCATCAACATTCGACGTTTCCACACAGATAGGTGCCCGAGTCGGGCGTCGAACCCAGGCCCTCCTTGCCGCGAGGCGCGAGTGTTACCACCAGTGCCCTCCCACCCACCCTGCCGTCCACATTTTATAATCGTCGCTTTCTACAAAAATAAATTAGAATTTTAAAAAAGGTAAAAAATATAAACCGACGTAAATCTCTTTATTCGTTGGCGGCTGCGGAATTTGCGAATTCCTTCGGGCTGCACGTTTGGGCATGAGCTCCGGAACGCAAATTCACCAGACACGTGGCAGCGGGCAGCAATGCCCCCCGCCCCCCCTCTGGGGGGGCTGCCGGGCAACGCTCGCCGCGTCTCTGACTCGAGCCATGGCATTTCCTGTGAATGAGGTTGGGGGGGGGGGGAAGGGGGCAGGGGGCGACCACCCCTCGGTTGTGGAGTTATTGAACACCCGAGTGGCTCGGGGCAGAAGGAGGCCCCCCGTGGTGCTCGCGGTGCCCCAGACCCTGGTTAGGAATCCGCGCTTCGGCCGCCGGCGGAGGGAATTATAGCCGCCAAGTGCGGGCGGTGAGTTTTGGCGCAGTGGGCTTGGAACGAAAGTAACGATCCATCCCCCCCACCCTGGCCCCTGTCGAATGGCACGATTCTCGGTCGAGGTTTCATTGATGGATTGAGTGTTTCCCGTATTATATTAATGGTCGCATCTTGGTTTCTTGCACAGTTATGTTTGTTTTGATGACCTCGACATGAGAAGACCGTGACATTTGTATGGATTCTGACACGCGCACTTCAAATACATTTACCGCAGCGAGGGCCGTTCCCATCGAATTCGTGCGACGAATCTGCGCGTCGTTCCCTGTGCAGTGAATGGTCCCTGTCTGGTCGCAAGCCACCGCACAATCAAGCAACCGCATTAAATGCCGTGGTTCACTTCATTCCACACACTCCCACCTTTGAGGGATTGCTAAAACTGGCGCTGGATATAAATCCATTGGGAGTGGCATCAGAGGCCCCTTAAAGCGAATCCAAGAAGTAGTTCAACAAATCAGCATGATGCGCTGCTAGCTGGGAGCGTTCCATGTGGGGCATTTGCTTTGTCACATGACACAACAGGAATAGAATGGGAGGTATAATTTGTTTCGGGAATAATATTGCTGTTCGGTTGGCCAGCGTTGGTAGGTGTGTGTTAATATACGGAGGGTTAGCCAACTGGGTTACGTGTTAGTCCTGGTCTGCTCGTTGATTGTTTGTTGTTGTTATTTGTTGTTGTGTTTGTTGTGGTATTTGGTGTTGTGCTTCTTATTGTGTTTGCGCTGCTATTGTAGGAGCCGCTTGTAAACGCCCGCTCTGTCTGGCTCTGGGTTGCGTGTTCCAGAAGGGCCCTGTTAATGGCATTATTTATTTATTCCCTGCTATTTATGTTGCGTCCACTCGCCAAGGAGTGTGGAAACTTCCACGCTGTGGGAGGAATGCACGGGTCAGAGTATAGGTGGTGTCCAACTAGGCCAATTATATGAAAAGCTCTTTATTAATTATTAATCCACTGCTAGATGGACCATCGGACCTCATTCAAGACGCAGAGGTTGGGGGCTTTGCCAGGCGGGATCCCTAGAATGTTGTGCCGAGTGGTGGAAGGGGTGGGGGGGATGCCGCTACTCGCTGTCTCGGCATGTGGCCCCGTATGCCTGGGTGGCACGCATGCACCCCATGTGGGTTGCACAGTGGTGTAGTGGGTGTCAGGGTAGCCACCCGCGCCTCACAGCCAGGAGGTTCCGCAGTTGGATTCCCGACTCTGTGCAGGGTTGGTTCGTTCTCCTGCTTTTCCTCATGGATTTCCTCTGGGTTCTCGGGTTTTCTACTCCCATAGCTAAGCACACGAAGGGGACCTGGTAGTGGCCAAACATGCCAATGATGAAAAGTAACCTGAAAACTACTCAATTGGGATGACACGCAGCAACATCGCCCCATAATGCAAAAACCTGCAGGTCCCGTCTGAAAGACAGTCGAGAGACTCGGTGAGGCTTTCCTGGCTGAACAGGCAAATACTAAAAATTAATCCATAAAAGAGGATTTTGGGTGAAATCGTGTAAATATAAACGTGTCGTTAAACCCACCACCACCCGACACAGCCAATTAGTAAGGTTTGTCGCGTAAACAGAACATGCCAATTAATGACACACACCGGTGTTAGTTCAACACACCGGTGTGTTTGAGAGTAAAATATTCTTAGCTCTTTCGGTAAAGTCACGTTGAAGGGAAACAATAAAATAATAAAATATATATAAAACAATAAAAATTCTCACGACGTTTCGACCATAACACAAACGGTCGTCATCAGGTGTGTCGGTTTGCATTAATTAATTTATTTTTAAACAGTGTATTTATTTATTCATAAAAAAACGTCAGCGCCACGCGCAGCGATTTGGCAGTTTATTTAAAAGGACTAGTCCATCTATGTTCTGAAAAGAGGAGGGGGGAGACAAAAAATTTAATGTATGCTGTCTGAAAGCCACCGTAAGCGTGAACAATCAATTAAGACCTGAAATGGTTTATCAAATCCTTCCAATGATTGCTAAGCCAGAATCCATCTTCTCGGTTGAAATTGTCTCTGTGCTTGTATATGTGGATAGCCTCATGAACGAATCTCTCATGGGAGCCAGATGGCTTACAAAGAACCTATGTCTTGGAAAAGTCAATGTCATGTGAGCCTACTGAATTATAACAATGATCTCCCACGGCCGAGGTGTTGGTCCTACCATGTTTAAGGTCTGCTTTGTGTTCACGAATGCGGTCCGAGACATGGCGTTTGGTTTCTCCAATGTAACTACTACCACAGAGGCAACTTAGTTTGTAGACACCAGGGTACTGTATGTCCGGAATCACATCTTTTACAGACGGAACCAGATCACGGATTTTATGTAATGTGTTGAAACGGACCTCGATCTTGTGTTTATTCAAGATTTTGTAGATCTTTTTTGTGATCCCCGCAATCTAGGGTAAAGTGATGGTTTTGAAAGGCTCCTCAAGAGGGTCCTTCTTCATGGTTTGAGTGATAGCTTTGCACCCCAATGGGCTCCCCCTTATCTCCGTTTATAGCTTACATTTTCATGGAGAAATTTGAGACTGACGCCATCCAGACTGCCACTCTGCGCCCAACCTTATGGAAGAGGTACGTGGATGACACTTTTGTCATCTGGCCACATGGCCGGCCTGCTCTAGACCAATTCTTCGACCACATCAATTCCATACACCCAGCCATCAGATTTACCATGGAAGTCGAAAAAGATGGCAAGCTACCTTTTTTGGATGTCCTAATAAAAAAGAGACCTGATGGTTCAATGAGCCACTCTGTCTACAGGAAAGCTACCCATACGGATGCTTATCTGAAACCAGATTCCCACCACCATCCATCACAGAAGAATTCTCTCATCAAGACTCTGTACCATAGAGCCCAATGCATATCCGACCAAGAACACATAGGCAGTGAACTCAAGTACGTACACCAAGCTCTTAAGGCTAATGGTTACTCCGACTATACAATCCGCAAAGCTATCACTCAACCCATGAAGAAGGACCCTCTTGAGGAGCCTTTCAAAACCATCACTTTACCCTACATTGCGGGGATCACAAAAAAGATCTCCAAAATCTTGAATAAACACAAGATCCAGGTCCGTTTCAACACATTACATAAAATCTGTGATCTGGTTCCGTCTGTAAAAGATGTGATTCTGGACATACAGTACCCTGGTGTCTACAAACTAAGTTGCCTCTGTGGTAGTAGTTACATTGGAGAAACCAAACGCCATGTCTCGGACCGCATTCGTGAACACAAAGCAGACCTTAAACACGGTAGGACCAACACCTCGGCCGTGGCAGATCATTGTTATAATTCAGTAGGCTCACATGACATTGACTTTTCCAAGACAGAGGTTATTTGTAAGCCATCTGGCTACCATGAGAGATTCGTTCATGAGACTATCCACATATACATGCACAGAGACAATTTCAACCGAGAAGATGGATTCTGGCTTAGCAATCATTGGAAGGATTTGATAAACCATTTCAGGTCTTAATTGATTGTTCACGCTTACGGTGGCTTTCAGACAGCATACATTAATTTTTCGTCTCCCCCCTCCTCTTTTCAGAACATAGATGGACTCGTCCTTCTAAATAAACTGCCAAATCGCTGCGCGTGGCGCTGACGTTTTTTTATAAATAAATAAATCGTTTACAAATAAATAAATTAATGCAAACCGACACACCTGATGACGACCGTTTGTGTTATGGTCGAAACGTCGTGAGAATTTTTATTGTTTTATATATATTTTATTGTTTCCCTTCAACGTGACTTTACCGAAAGAGCTAAGAATATGAATTACTGCAGTCACGAAAGTTTTAAATCAAAAGTAAAATAACAATGAATGAAATGTTTGTTCCCGGCAGTTGCCCCGCGCGTGGCGCCAAGCCCGGCCGTGGTGAGCGTGGCGGAGGGGCAGCAGCTCTCGCTGCCCTGCGTCGTGCTCGCTGCCCACCCGCTGCCCCGGAGAGAGTGGTTCAAGGACGGCCGCAGAGTGAGCAGCAGCAGCAGCATCAGCAGCAGCTGTCCTCCAGCGCACGCTCCAGCGCACACGATGTTCATTCACGGCTCCTTGCTGCGCCCTCTCCCTTCCTCTCTACTCTTCCTGGCTCTCCCCTCTTCCTTGCTGTCGCCCCAAACAGAATGGAACTTAAATCTTGACTTAAAGCTCTCGTGACTGCAGGAATTCAAATTCTTTGGGCCTTTCGGTAAAGCCACGTAGTTAGGAAAAATAATAACAAAAATCTAAATCACGACGTTTCGATCGCAACGCAAGCAATCGTCCTCAGGTGAAAAAGAGTGGAACTTAATCCGCATCACTTGAAGGATCGGCTTCCGTCTCGCTTCTTTGGCTGCGAGTCTTGACGGTATTTGTCTCGAAGTAATTTGGACAGTTTTCAATCCCTTCTTATCATGAAGATAACATTCATGATACCATTTGCGTATTCGTCAAGTAATGTATCCTCACTCGCACGAGTCGACGCACGTCTCGTCAGCTTAGGAATGGGGAGGTGCCATCGCCCAGCCCGGGAGCGCGTTCGCCGCTTGCCGCAGAAGTTTGCAGTTCAACTCCGGCAGGCCGCCCCGGTTATCACTGCGGGCAGTCCCGCTTCACAGTGGAGGTAAAAAAATCCGCTGACGTCATTCGAAAAAGAGTCAGCCATCGTGCGTTGTTGGCTTCTCACCCAAGAAGATTGTTCAGATTCGGAAAGAACCATCTTCTTTGGTTCTTTCGGTAAAGTCACGTAGAATGAGAATAAAATAATAAATTGATAAAATAAAATAACACAATAATATTCTCACGACGTTTCGGCCACAACACAAGCGGCCTTCATCAGGTGAAGGGACGAGACTGTCTGGTAGGACAGCGCTCGTCCCTTCACCTGATGAAGGCCGCTTGTGTTGTGGCCGAAACGTCGTGAGAATATTATTGTGTTATTTTATTTTATCAATTTATTATTTTATTCTCATTCTACGTGACTTTACCGAAAGAACCAAAGAAGATGAATCATTGCAGTCACGAAAGCTTTAAATCGAAATTCGGAAAGAAATTACGCGATTGGGATTTGCACGCAGCAAACGTTAATGCCCACTCGCAGGCCAGGTGCTGCGTCACCTCGTGCCAACACGGGGGACAGCTGCCACTTGGGATGCCCTTACAGATGTTTGCGGCGAGACGTTGAGGGCGCCCCAGATGCGCCGGCGTGAAGGAGGGCGGCTCGCGGCGTTCACCGCGGCCCCTCTGCCCGCTCGCGTCACACAGCGGCGCCCGCCAACGAACGCCGCGATCCTCTCTCCCCTCAGCTGGTGTCGGACGGGCGGGTCACGGTGCGCACCGACGGCAGCGTCCACGTGCAGGGGGCGACGGCGCGCGACGCCGGCCGCTACTCCTGCCTCGCCACCAACCTGGCCGGCACCGCCAACAAGACGGTCACGGTGAACGTGTGGGGTGCGTGGCCAGGGCCAGGGCACGTGCACACAGTGGGGGGGGGCGGCTTACGTTGAAGGTTTTTCCGCAGCCGTCGTTTTTATTATTTTATTGCTATGTTTGGTGACCCAGGAAATCGTCACCGAGTCTCAAAACTCTTTTTAAGCAGGGTCCTGCCCAAGTCTTTTTAGTTTTTTTTTATAATCGGGGACGATTTTGCTGTCGCACGTGTGCGCGATCACAGTTTGAGTAATTTGCGGGTAATTATTTAGCATTGGGACGTTTGGCCAATGTCAGTAACATTACTTTTTTTTTACTTTAACTATGGGAAGAAAACCTCCAGAACAACGGTGGGGAAACCATGAAAACAAACTCCACACAGAAGGCGCCCGAGTCTGGAATCAAAACCCGCCGTGGACCCTGCAACCAAACCTGTGCCCTGTGGTCTCTCTCTCTCTCGGCGATCCTCAGTCGCCCCAAGGATCACGACGAGTGGAGACAGCGTGAGCGCCATCGAGGGCGTCGCGCTCACCCTGGCCTGCGCCGCTCAGGGTCAGCCTCCTCCCGTCGTCACGTGGGCCAAGGTGAGGGGGCTTGCTCCTCTCTACACTCGTGACCTCCTTCAGCCACGTATATTCCATCAGGATGATTAACATCCTCAGGTTGTGCATTGCCCACTGTCCCACGGTCTCAGGCGTCACACTTGGGGGCGATGACGGTGCATTTGCACCCAAAGCTCGCGAGGTCCTATGTGTCAAACAGACAAGTGGTGCGCACGAGTGGTCACAAAGACAAAGATCCCCCATATAGTCTTAACAGACTGGAGGGGCAAGTGCTGTTAGCAAGCACCTATGAAGGCCGGAACGGTACACGAGGCGGTGGGTGGCCAGCACCACGCCCGACCGCCTTTGTCTCCCCAGTGGCGATGTTTACACACCCCACCAGGCACTCATTTGAGGCTGAGTCTACCTAGGGGGGGGGGCCTGGACCGGTTCAGATAATCGTCACTGGTGTTGGCCGTGAGCGGAAATCGAACCCGGGTCGCCGGGTTCATAGCGCAGCGCGCTAACCGCTACACTACCGCTCCCCATACAAGTGTTCACATACACAGATGCACAGACATTGCGACACCAAAAACGTTTGTTCACGTGACACTGCGGCATCACAGGGCCAGCCAGCACACGCTGTGGTAGAGCGATGTTAATTCCCTTGCCTGGCATGCAGGAGGTCGTGGGTTCAACCACAACCCTCACGCCTTTATATTTGGAGTTTGCGTGTGCTCCCCGTGGTCGCGTGGATTTTTCTCTGGGTCCTCCGGTTTTTCCCTCCACATTTAGATTCAACATCACGCATTTAGAGTATTTGGCTGCTATACATTCCCACACGATAAGCCATTTCGTTTGTGATAGCTAGGTCACCACCGAAAAAGAGCTACATAGCTCAGTGGGTCTTACCTGGTAGAATACAAATTAGTTAAATAGTTAGTTAAGTTATTATAATAATAGGATTTTTCCCCTTTTTTCTGGCAACAAAACGGAAAGCTTTTTACAAGGAATTCATGTGTGCATTAAACACAATACTTGTGGTCGAAATGCAAACAAAAAACACACTCTGATAATATATGCATTGTCCTTGAAACTGATTGGTCCACACCAGAGACAGCTTTCTTTAGTGTGGACCAATCGGTTTCAAGGATAATGCATATATTATCAGAGTGTGTTTTTGTTTGCATTTTGACCACAAGTATTGTGGTTAATGCAGACATGATTCCTGGTAAACAGGTTTTAGTTTTGTTGCCAGAAAAAAGGGAAAAAACCCTATTATTATACTCTGGTACTGGCAAAGGAGGTCTAATGAAGTTAGTTAAGTTGCATTCTGCGGCTCGTAAGTAATCACAGTCAGAGAAACCCGGGTCGCCTCGCGTGGAGTTCCCTTCACGGCCACCCCCCCCCCTTTCACCCCCGCCCATCGTGAACCCCCACCCCCTTCCCCAGGGACGGGAGCCAATTTTTCCGCACGACTCCGGCTACCGCGTTGTGGCCGAGGGGCTGCGTCTCCCAGCCCCGACGGCGCGGGACTCGGACGTCTACACGTGCACGGCGAGCAGCCCGGCCGGCACGGCGATGGCGCAGGTCCACCTCACCGTGTACGGTGAGAGAGCAGCACGCCCGCCGGCACGCTTTGTTCACCGGCCGCTGTGAGGCGATGCCACGCGGTGCGGACGGCGGCAGGCAGGGGAACGGAACAGCGTCAGAGGGGACTTGGCGCTGACGAGGTGACATCGTGCAGGTGCTGGACGGTTGTCGCATCGCAAGAGGAGGGTGGTGGCGGCATGGGGAGGCCTTCATCCAGCAGTTGATTGATCATGGCTGATGATTATGATGATATCCACTTCACTTAATGGAATTTAACATCAGGCAGTCAGGTAGATTGATGATCCAGCACTCATGATTCGCCCCAGTCACTCGCTCACCCGCGATCGGACATCTCCTTTTCAATATTCTATTGCTCCAACCATGGTGATTGTTCTCGTGAATTTCACTCACTGATTCCTTCACCCATGCTGAATGTTCAGTCTATCAGATGGACACTGTGGTCTCATCCACACTCTACTCAACCACAACACTGCAGATAACAACTCACCCACTCGCTCGCACACTCACCCACTCGCCACTGCCGGTCACGGCACTTCTCTTTCTGCGTCTTCCCTCGCACCGCTCCTCTTTGAAATCCTCTCCCATCCTCTGTTTCCCCCAAGCTCTCGCAATAACCTTGTGCTCAATTACACGCTCGTTTCTCTGCCACGTTGACAGCGCTCTTCGTTGCTGGCCGCATTACATGCTTGGGACTTTAAGACCCCTGTGCCCAGCAGCTATCCAAAGAAGAATGGGACGATGGTATCCTGAGAAGTGATACCGTGGCATTGCCCCTCCGCAGTGAAGCCACGCATGCATGGCGGCGGTGGTGGTGGCGGCGGTGGTGGTGGAGGAGGAGGCGAGGACACCGAGTCGAGACGGAAGGCCCTCTCCGGCGAAGACGTCGTTCTGCCGTGCGATGCCGAGAGCTTCCCCCCTCCCACCTTCGCCTGGAACAAGGACGGACATCCGGTCGGCACAGGCCTCTCGTCTCGGTAACGGCAATGCTCCTCTTCAGAAACGTTTTACCTGCCGCCGTGAGTCATGAATAGTAAGGTGGGAAGCGATGGAGGTTCATGAGCCAGAGTTGAGGATGCTACAAACGCCTGCTTGGGTTTTCTGGTCTCAGGTGGCCACGCATGCAAGTGGAACTAATGGATAATTAGAACTCAGAGGCCACGTGTAGTGATGATGATGATGTTGCCCTTGTGCTGGGCTCCCACCAGACCAGTTCTCAATGAGTCCCTATGTGAGTCTATGGGTCTCTATGCGAGTCTACTGGTCCCTATGTGAGTCTGGGGGGTCTCCATGCGAGTCTATTTAATATTAGGTGTATTCAATGAAAGGAAGTTACTGTAAATCTCACAGCAAAATAGTCTCAGCAATCTTGGCACAATTGTTTGTCCCGCAAATGTGCTTGTATGTACGGCGAAGCAAATCTGCATCGCTTAAACAAAAATAACGTAACTGCTCGGATGTTTATCCTGATGAATGTTTGTTCTCGTACGATTTTTGGTGAAAATGTGCCAACAACTGCATTGCTAAACACGAGGCCAAATCGCCAAAGTGATGCGTTTTTTGCCATTTTGGCACAAATGCGATTCTGGCTTCGCTTATCCCCCAGAAACGTTACCTCCTTCAACCTTAATCTACTCGTAAATCGAACAAGATAAATGAAATAGAATATTTTTGTAATTAGATTTTGGAAGGGGGAGGAAAAGCTTGTGGCTGAAATTCAACTTGCGGATAAATTATTGGCAGATGGGGAAACGCGAGTGGCGCACACGGACGCGTGCTCACGCGAGCCTCCTAACGCTCAACACGAACAAAACATTTTTTGGATATATATGTCAAACATAAAATATTGGACCTCAGTTTGATGTGGTCACCAGGTTCATAGCACGTTGCATTGGTGGCCTGGGTTTGATTCCTGGCGAGTGATCTCTGAACCTGTCCTGGGTTTCCAGGACAGGTACAGAAATCCAGAACAGGTTCCTGGAAACCCAGGACAGGTAGGCTGTGTGAACATCAGCACTGGGAAGACTAAGGTGGGTTTGAGCCTCCTCCTAGGTCGACTAGACCTTGAACGAGTATTGTGTGCGACGCATAAACATCAGCGGCCGGATGCTGCGCAGTACCCACAGCTCCCTCGCACGCCGTGCCGGCCTTCATAGGCGCTCGCCAACAGCACTCTCCTTCCAACATTCTACGCAGACTACACGGGGGGAATCTTTGTCTTTTGCTGCCCGTGTGTGCGTGGTGGCGGCTCCGCAGGCAAACGATCCTGGAGTCCGGCTCTCTTCAGATCAGCCGTGCCAAGAGCTCCGATAGCGGCGTCTACGCGTGCATCGCCTCCAACGTAGCCGGGAACGTCACGCGCGAGTTCCACCTCACGGTGCTCGGTAAGAGGTCAGAGACGCTGAAGCGGGCGCAGCTGAGATCCCCACGATCAAGCCGCCTGTGATGAAACCGGATTCTCAAGCGTAGCGGTTGTTTAGGCTGGTCACCATTGACCGCACAAAGAAACCCATCGCAGTACATTTGGTTCTGCACTTAATCTGGCTGAATTCCAGCCCTGAGAATGAAAAGCATAAGTTTGACTGTCATGCGACGAGTATGTGGAAAAGTACTGCCTGCTACGTTGCGGACCTGAGATCACTTCGAGTGATTTTAGAGGTCGCGCTGTGATAACCATTTCTGTGGGTTGTTCTCTAACACAAAAGGTTGCTCTGTTCTGCGATAGATCCAAATGGACACTTCAATATAACAGAAGTCACAGACGCAGCCTTTCCTGCATTTGCGCAGCGAGCTGCTACACTTAAATGATTTTAACGTCATCGAACAAGGTCGTGACATGAACAAAATTTCGTAGAGGACTTGGTGAGAGTCTGAGAGTTTTACGGAGCGCCCTATCCGTTGGCGCCTCCAGTACCGCCCCGGATCCAGCGCATCCCCACGGCGCTCAAGGTCCGCGCTGGTCACATGACGGACGTGCCCTGCACGGCGCTGGGGGAGCCGAGCCCGAGCGTCTCGTGGGTGCGGGCGGACGGCTCGGACGTGGTGGTGGCCGCGATGCCAGGGTCATCGCCGGGATCGGCGTCGGCACGGCTCCTCATCCCACGCACGCGCGCCGAGGACGCCGGCTCCTACCGATGCGTGGCCGTGAGCGTGGCCGGGCGGGACCAGGCTGACCTCCACCTGCAGGTCCTCGGTGAGCGGTTAGGCCACCCCATCTGGGCCGGCTCAGCGAGCGGGGTGAAAACAGCAGCTGCGCAACGCACGGGGGGCACACGCAGGTGGCCGGGTGGCTTAGAAGCCTCACAGTTTCACTGAGCCACGCTCTTTATCGTGGCTCAGGCTATGGCTCGGCCTCTTAATGTGGCTCACCTCAGGCTTGAGCCGTTTCAGCTACTTCCAAAGATCCATGGGGTGAGCAGCTCAGCCGTGGCCTGGCTCAGTCTCAGCTCATGGAAATCCTCAGCGTGGCTGGGACCGTGCTTAGAGTTGATTCGAGTGAGTCGTGGCCACGACTCACTTGAGCCAGAGCCAAGTCTGAGATGAGTCAAAACGAAGAACATGGGCCTCAGAGTCTGGGTTTTCAAGTGTAACAAGTTAGTGGTCTCGGCCAGGCCACCAATCAACTGCCATAATTAAATTGGTATTGTCTGGATAATTCTAATTCTGGAGAGTAAAGGCGTTGCCTTGAGCAGCAACGCCAACGGTGACTGTGACACAGGCTGCGTGCGTCGCTGGTGGCTAAGATCCTTCTCGCTTTGCTCACAGAGCCCCCGTCCATCGTGGAGTCGGCCGACGGCTCAGTGCAGCACAGCGTCATCAACGAGAGGGTCACCCTGCCCTGCACAGCCACCGGTAGAGCTGCCTTCATCACCATTGTCATCGTCGTCGTCCTCATCACAACTATCATCAAATATAATCATCGTCACGACTATCGTCATTTTTCACCATCACAAGTGCGTTCGAATATTATCGTCATCAGTTTAACGCATAGGTTTATCGCGACCAATATTTTTGGGTTAGATCGCGTCAATATAAAAAATGTGTCATTAAACCCGCCACCACCCGAGACAGCCAACTGGTAAGGTTTGTCACGTAAACAGAACGTGGCCAATTCGTTACTAGTACAGCACACCGGTGTGTTGGAGAGTAAACCCACAACGTTTACAATCAGTCGGTTGTCGTCGACGCTGCCCCAGGTGTGCCGCCCCCCGTGGTGAAGTGGCTGCACGACGGCGCCGAGGTGACGGGGCTGGAGCCGGGCGTCATCCTCGCCGACGACGGCGCCCTCGTGCTGCCCTCGGCGGCGCCGGCGCACGCCGGCCGCTACGCGTGCCTCGCCGTCAACGAGGCCGGCATCGCCGAGCGAGCCGTGCAGCTCCTCGTGGCCGGTGCGTGGCGACGGACAGGGCGAGGGGGGGCGGTACCGGGCCCAAAGCGTGGCCCGGTGGCGACGTGGCAGCCGAGCGCTCGCGCGTTCATCGCTTGTTGCAAAGGTTTGCGGTTCGGTACTGACAGGCCGCCCTGGTTAATATGAAAAAAAGTAAAACTGAGCTCATCTCCTGCTTCCAGGCCTGACCCAGTGGTGAAAATTCCACATTCCTACGACGTGAATGAGTCTATTTGTAGAATAACTGCTGTTGACTTCCCCATGAAGTGATGCTCACGTTATTGACCCCATGAGGGATCATGGGCCGAGTCACCCCCCAAACGAGAGTTGAACTCGCGACCTTCCGATGGCGAACTGCTCGCTCTACCGCTGAGCCACCTGGCCAGATCATTACCGCTGCGGTTGTATGAACTGTAAAAGTACTCCACGCCGTCCACTTTACAGTGGACGTTAAAGAAGAAGAGTTGCCCATCGTGTGCTGGTGCCATGGTTCAACGTTGCAAAATAACCTAAAAAAATGGCAGTAAATTACTCATGGCTGTGTACTGATGTGTCTGTGATGCTGATGATGAACCGCACCAATCTGCCACCTCCCCCCCCCCCCCCCCCCACGACCACCCCCCCTAACCGTGCAGTTCCGCCGCTGATCTTGGCCTCGGACCGAGTGACCAACGTCTCGATCGTCGTGCTGCACCCCGTGACGCTGGAGTGTGACGCATCGGGTTTGCCGGCGCCCGTGCTCACATGGCACAGGGCCGCCGTGCCGGTACGAGCCGCTCTCTCTCTCTTCCACTTTCTCGTGCGAGCCGAGCCGGCATGGGGCCAGCATGGCCTGCGTGGTGTTCCACTGGCATTTTACCGAGCTCAGCTGAATCTGACCCGCGCTACGCCGGCCTCATAGGATATCACCTGAACCTGCCTCGGGTTCGAGCCGTGCCCGGGGGCGAGGCCGTGACGCGTGCGATGCGTTAAACGTCGGGCACGACTCAAACGCGGCACCACCGTGTCATCCGCGTGCATCTTGACGTCGCGAATTTCGAGCGACGCCTGGGCACGGCACGGTTCGCGCCAGTGGAAAAGCAACCCGGGCTCCCCTGACCCGTGCCGCGCCGCACCATCATGAGCGCGGCACGGCTCGGAACAGGGAAGTCCACGGGAACGGTAAGCGCGGTAGTTGCGACAGATGAGCGACGAGGAGGCAACTGGCCCACCTTTGAGCGAGCAAGTGGCCAGAGCGAATGGGTTCGACCTGACTGCGTGCGTTGACGGGAACGATTGAAACGATGTCCTCCTCAGCTGGTGGCGGGGGTTGGCGTGCAGCTGTTAAACGGCGGGCGGCTGCTGCGGCTCTCCAGCGTGGCGCAGGAGGACTCGGGGAGCTACACGTGCCGCGCCGACAATGCCGCCGGCACCGCGGAGAGGGTCTACTACCTCCACGTGCTCGGTTAGACTCCCCGTCACTTTCATAAAAAATATATTTCACTGATGAGGGCAAACTTTGGTTCTGTAGTTATTCATGGCCGATATGTAAATTACACAATCGTTTCTTTCCTTTTAGCTGGCCAGGAGGTTCAGAAGTAGAACAAGCGGCTCGCAATGGAAAGGCTCAGCCCATTATCCCTTTGGGATCGATAAAATGGGTTCCACTTCATTGGGGACTATGAAGAGACTTGCCCCTGCCATAGGATGTCGAATGGCCACCACTGGCTGTAAACTGGAGACGGGAATTGTCTCAATGCTCATTCGACCAGGAGATCACTTTGGCTTTGGCTATTATTACGTGATTGGGATTAATAGTGGCATTTGTATGAATATAACTGTATTAATGTTAGTGTATTAGAAGAGTGTTTTTGTTTTGCACGTAGTTCCACCTTCAGTAACGGGCGCTGGTGAAGTCACGGAGGTGGCGGTCGACGTGAGTGGCAAAATCAGCCTGGAGTGCCAGGCAGCCGGAAACCCACCTCCCAGCATGCACTGGTACAAGGACGGCAAGTGAGTGACTCAGGGGTATTCATTCTCATAACCTTATTTTCTTAATTGTTCTCCAATTTTATCCTCCAATTGCTCTATCGGCATCGTCGCAGAGCAGAGAAACCCTTCGTTGTGAGAAAATAGAGGACGGAAGTGGATATCACAGAGCCACCGCTGAGATCCTTTCGAGTGGCCTCGTGGGCTCATGGCATCGTGTACCCGCGTGTCTTCCTGACGGCCCCTGTCATGGCCAGCAGGATCGTGGCGAGCGGGGATCCCCGCGTGGCCGTTGCGGGCCCCTCGGGGGAGACGCTGCGTATCCACGGAGCCCGCCTTTCTGACCAAGGCCTCTACGTCTGCACGGCCATCAACTCCGCGGGCCGGAACGGCCGCGAGTTCTCACTCACCGTGCACGGTGAGTGGTGGCGCCGTTGCAGGGAGCGGAGTGTGGGTGCGATGGTGACGGTGATGGTCCGCGTTTATTTTCAGCCGGAGCGGTCCGGAACGCTCGGGGAATTATTTTGACACGTCACATCCATCTCGCCTTAATGGTCATCGTGGTACTTCATTTGTCCACGTATGATTATTGCTGGGGGAAGGCGATGACGTGGGAAGGCCTGTGCATAGATTCTGTCTGATTACGAATGACGAATTCTTTCCCAGTTGCTCCGAGTATCCGCGGGGGAGATAACGGAACAGGGGAGGTCACGGTGCTGCTGAACGGCGCCGCGACGATGGACTGCGACGTCCTGGGCATCCCCGCGCCCTCCGTCACGTGGCTCAAAGATGGCCACTCGATCGGCGCGGGGGGCGGCAGGGTCACGACCCCAGCGAGGGGGCGGCAGCTGCAGGTGTCGGGGGCCCAGCCGTCGGACGCCGGGCGCTACACCTGCCGCGCCACAAACCCCGCTGGCGAGGCTGAGAGGTCCTACACCCTCCACGTGCACGGTACGCCACGATCGCTCGCTCTCCCGTCACGCGTGTGTCAACCGCTATCAGTGTGAACCGTGCAAGAGAGTGGCTGAAGCTGTCCCTCCTGGGGGCTTCTGGCTGTGGCTACTATTCAATGTGTCGCCCACGTCAGTCTACCAGCGACTGGGTACTCCTGCCTCTTCCAAGACGTCTTGTCAGTATGGAAGAGTAGACCAAATACCCTCGATAGCAGTGATTCCTGTCCTGTAGGTCTGCGTAATTTCTGGTGGTGCCGTAGGAAGCAGCCCGTGGAACTGATGCAGGCACTGCTCCCGAGATGAGGTTTAATTTGTGCAACGTCAGTGACCTGCGCAAAGTGGCCCGTGACATTTGTCTGAAATGTATCCGTGGTTCGCGGGTCCACAAAGTTTGGGAACCTCTTCTCTAGAGGCCCTTCCCGCCTGCAGTGGCACGAGCAAGCAATTGCAGGGGTGCCCCTTGACCTACGGAGTGACATCACCTACTTGCGATGCAGCGGCCCCGCGGATCGAGGAGGGCGCGCGGGAGCACCGCGTGTTGGCGGGCGGCTCCCTGGCGCTCGACTGCCACGCCGACGGCCGCCCCCCGCCGCGCGTGGCCTGGCTGCGGGATGGATCGCCGCTCGGGCCCGGGTCCCCGCTGGGCCCCGGCCGACCCCCGGGGGGTTCGAGGCTGAGCCTGAGCGACGTGTCGCCCGCCGACGCCGGGGAATACGCGTGCGTGGCCACCAACGCGGCCGGCGAGAGCACGCGGCTCTACACCGTGAAGGTCCTCGGTGAGGCTTCCTCACCGTCCCCTACCTGCAGACCTTGCGCTACACACGGACAGCTGCCACTGGGAGTGCCTTATGCTGGACCGCAAAGCGATCACCGCTCAGTTTAGCGCGTAGTAGGCTTACGTTTCCAAAATGATCCCTGAGAGAGGTTTTTTGGGTTAGATCGCGTAAGTATAAATGTGTCGTTAAACCCGCCACCGCGTAAACAAAACGTGTCAACTAATTGCTAGTTCGGCACACCGGTGTGTTGGAGAGTAAACCCACAACAACATCTACAATTCGAGTAGGACGTTTCGCCAGTAATTATCACCGTCCTCTACCGGATAACGCTCGAGTGCAGGCCGCTTGCCGAATCACCCTGTGCCACACACAGACAGCTACCACTGGGGGTGCCGTTTCAGATTTATTGAGACGAGGCGTGCGACGTAAGTAGCTTATAGTGTACAATAAAACGGTCTGAGATGCCCCAGCGTGAAGGAGGGTGGCTCTGTCCCAGACAATTCATGATCGCCGTTGCCTGAAGGCAGTCACGGCACTCATTTCCTCGTTGTCTTTCGCCCCGCAGTGCCGCCCAAGATGACCGGGAACAGCACTCCGACGGAAAGGTCCGTCATTCTCAACGCACCGCTCACGCTGGAGTGTCCCGTCAGCGGAAACCCAACGCCGGACATCAGGTGACGGATTGCACAGGCCTCAGCAAAGTACATGCATCTATTTATTATTATTTTTTTTCATTTCATTCTTTGACAACGTCATGCAGGTGGAAAAGTTACCCCACTTCCGTCCATCCACCGTTATCCCCATCGCCATTTCATTCGCGGTTCACCATACTGTACATGACTCAATGTGCAATTTCGACAAAGTGGTACTCGTTTTATACCCTTCCGGAGCGATGATGGGCTGAGTCCACCCCCCAACAAAGATTCGCACTCTGAAACCGACGGCATGCGAGCCGCTCGCTCTTGCGCGGAGCCTCCCGGCCGCTTGGAATCTTGCGCCACTTTTCGAATGCGCGGAGAGCAACCGCAGACCGAGAGGGGGGCGGGGTGGGGGTGCGGGGTGGGGGTCTCCGCGCGTCCGCCACGCTGCAGCCGGCGACCTCTCGCTTTTGCCTCCTATCCCCCCTCCGGCCGGGCGGGTGACCCCCCCCCCCCACCCCCTCGCCCATCCCCCCGCAGGTGGTTGAAGGACGGCGAGCCGGCGGGGCTGGGCGACGCGGCGGTGCGGGTCTCCGCCGGGGGGCGGACGCTGCAGGTGGCGCGGGCCCAGGCGTCGCACGCGGGGCGCTTTGCGTGCGTCGCGCGCAACGAGGCCGGGGAGAGCAGCGGCGAGTTCCGCGTCGCCGTGCAGGGTGCGTGCCTCGCCGTCGTCGCCGCCGCTGACACGGGAACGATCCGATGTTGTTTCGTTGTATCCGCGGAGCGCCCTTGGCTCAGGGAGCGCTCTCCACGGCGTAGTTTAATAGCGGTGGCAGAGGTGGAGCGGTCATAGGGACGAGTGAGCATGACGGAGGACACACGGGGGGAGGGGGCACGAAAGGGCGGGGGAGGGATGGGACGGAGTGGAGGGCCGAGGGGAGGGAAGAGGATGGCAGTGGGCAATGGAGAAGAGGTGAGGATTTAAGAGAGGAATGGAATGAGCAGGACTCTGCCGTTACTCTACAGGGGGAAGGTTACTCGACTGGTAGGGGTGTAAGGAGGGAGAAAGATCGAGAAGGTGATTGAACAGAGGGAGAAGGAGGGACAGAGAGAGACGGAGAGTGCGTTACACTTGTGACATTACACTTGTGACGTTAACTTGTGACGTTAGCTTGTGACATTACACTTGTGACGTTAACTTGTGACGTTAGCTTGTGACGTTAGCTTGTGACATTACACTTGTGACGTTAACTTGTGACATTACACTTGTGACATTACACTTGTGACGTTAGCTTGTGACGTTAGCTTGTGACGTTAGCTTGTGACATTACACTTGTGACGTTAACTTGTGACGTTAACTTGTGACATTACATTTGTGACATTACACTTGTGACATTACACTTGTGACATTACACTTGTGACGTTAACTTGCGACATTACATTTTTGACGTTAGCTTGTGACATTACACTTGTGACATTACACTTGTGACGTTACACTTGTGACGTTAGCTTGTGACATTACACTTGTGACATTACATTTGTGACGTTAACTTGTGACATTACACTTGTGACGTTAACTTGTGACATTACACTTGTGACATTACACTTGTGACATTACATTTGTGACGTTAGCTTGTGACATTACACTTGTGACATTACATTTTTGACGTTAGCTTGTGACATTACACTTGTGACATTACACTTGTGACGTTACACTTGTGACATTACACTTGTGACATTACACTTGTGACGTTAACTTGCGACATTACACTTGTGACGTTACACTTGTGACATTACACTTGTGACGTTACACTTGTGACGTTAGCTTGTGACATTACACTTGTGACGTTAACTTGTGACGTTAGCTTGTGACGTTAGCTTGTGACATTACACTTGTGACGTTAACTTGTGACATTACACTTGTGACATTACACTTGTGACGTTAGCTTGTGACGTTAGCTTGTGACGTTAGCTTGTGACATTACACTTGTGACGTTAACTTGTGACGTTAACTTGTGACATTACATTTGTGACGTTACACTTGTGACATTACACTTGTGACATTACACTTGTGACGTTAACTTGCGACATTACATTTTTGACGTTAGCTTGTGACATTACACTTGTGACATTACACTTGTGACGTTACACTTGTGACGTTAGCTTGTGACATTACACTTGTGACATTACATTTGTGACGTTAACTTGTGACATTACACTTGTGACGTTAACTTGTGACATTACACTTGTGACATTACACTTGTGACATTACATTTGTGACGTTAGCTTGTGACATTACACTTGTGACATTACATTTTTGACGTTAGCTTGTGACATTACACTTGTGACATTACACTTGTGACGTTACACTTGTGACATTACACTTGTGACATTACACTTGTGACGTTAACTTGCGACATTACACTTGTGACGTTACACTTGTGACATTACACTTGTGACGTTACACTTGTGACGTTAACTTGTGACATTACACTTGTGACGTTAACTTGTGACGTTAACTTGTGACATTACACTTGTGACATTACATTTGTGACGTTAACTTGTGACATTACACTTGTGACGTTAACTTGTGACATTACACTTGTGACGATACACTTGTGACATTACACTTGTGACGTTAACTTGCGACATTACACTTGTGACGTTACACTTGTGACATTACACTTGTGACGTTACACTTTTGACATTACACTTTTGACATTACACTTGTGACATTACACTTGTAACGTTACACTTGTGACATTACACTTGTGACGTTAACTTGTGACATTACGTATGTGACGCGCTCAGGCTCCGTTCACTCAGAGAGAGAATGATGTGTTCAATGTGTGGGCATGCACCAGGGCCCAGAATCGTGTACAGGGGCTCCTCTACTTACGAACACTCAGATATACGAACAAACCTGTCTGTATGTCCAGTTACCTGAGTCGTTAATTCAACCACCACGCAATAGAGGGCGGCGGAGGCATCTACATCTACAGGATATTGTACAACTTTTAAAGCCATTCCTCATGTTTAGCATACACGACGTACAACATGCTGGAATTGACAGGGGTAAAGTTGGACTTACGAACAGACCTCCGGAACCAAACTCGTTCGTGAGGATGGGAGTCCCTGTACAATTCACGATGCACCTGACTCAACAGCCCATGAATCACCATCGCCATCATGAACCCGCTCGCTGTGCCGCCACGGCTGCGTTGTCGTCGCCCTCAGTGCCCCCGTCGGTGCGGGTGCTGGGCCAGGCGGAGCGGGCGGTGCTGCTGGGACGGCAGCTCACGCTGCAGTGCACCACCACGGGGCTGCCCCCGCCGCTCGTCGCGTGGCTCAAGGACGGCCGACCCCTCTCCCCCGGGCGGGGTCACGTCAAGGTCAGCCCGGTGGGCAGGAGGTTGGGATTGAGGGCGGCCGGCCTGGTTGCGTTTCCCCCACCTTTCCCCCCTCCCGTTGTAAATGCTTCGAACAATCCGGTAGGCGTGCGCGTGTGTGCCGTAACGATTATCCGAAGCAGTCCTGGGCTTCCCCTAGGTTGACTCAGCCTCAAATGAGTACCTGGTGTCGTGTGTAAACATCGCCACTCGGGACACAAAGGTGGCCGGGGGTGGTGCTGGCCACCCGCCACCACGTGTGCCGTGCCAGCCTTCAAAGGTGCTCGCTTACAGCACTATACGGGAGATCTTTGTCTTCGTCGACGAGGTTCTGTATAACTTTTTTTGACACCGGACATGAATTTGGTCCATAATAAAGGTTTTTGGGTTAGATCGCGTTTATTTATAAATGTGTCGCAACCCTCCACCACCCGACACGGCCAATCAGCAAAAAAAGTGTCACGTTGACAAAAGACAAATAATTCACCACTTCAGCTCACCGGTGTGTTGAAGAGTTAATCCACATTTACAGTTTGAGTACGACGTTTTGTGGTAAATACTTCCAGCATCATCGGGCAATTCGCCAGAATGGTAAAGCCCTCGCTTGCTCCCGGTTTTATATAGAGCAGCAGGGTGACGTCATCACTTATGAATTTGGTGGTTGCCTCTTACTTTCCAGGGCGTCTTATAATCTGGATGCTATGGAAACAGCAATAGTTACAAGCACCCCGATCACCAATTGCGTCCAATTGAGTGCGGAGAAACTGAAGTGAAGCAGCGTCGCCGTATTTCTTATTCCACGCGTGCCCCACGTCGCGCGCGTACCGCCCTACAGCTGGAAGCAGGAAACCGCACCCTGCAGGTTCTGCGGGTGCTGCCCGAGGACGGCGGGCGCTACGCCTGCGTGGCCACCAACGCGGCGGGCGAGAGCCAGCACGGCCTACGGGTGCAGGTGCACGGTGAGGCCACGAGCAGCCGCCACACAACGGGGCCCTGCCCGGGCATCGTCGTAGCGGAGACCTTGGGGCTCATCGTAGCGGAGACCGTGGGGCTCATCCTAGCGGAGACCGTGGGGCTCATCGTAGTGGAGACTGTGGGGCTCTTGTAGTGGAGACCTTGGGGCTCATTGTAGTGGAGACTATGGGGCTCATCGTAGTGGAGACTGTGGGGCACATCGTCACAGAGACTGTGGGGCTCATCGTAGCGGAGACCTTGGGGCTCATTGTAGTGGAGACTATGGGGCTCTTGTAGTATGGACCTTGGGGCTCATCATAGCGGAGTCTGTAGGGCTCATTGTAGTGGAAACCGTGGGGCTCATCCTAGCGGAGACCGTGGGGCTCACCCTAGCGGAGACCGTGGGGCTCATCCTAGTGGAGACCGTGGGGCTCATCGTAGCGGAGACCGTGGGGCTCATTGTAGTGGAGACCTTGGGGCTCATCATAGCGGAGACCATGGGGCTCATTGTAGTGGAGACTGTAGGGCTCATTGTAGTGGAGACCTTGGGGCTCATTGTAGTGGAGACTGTGGGGCTCATCATAGTGGACACCGTGGCACTCATTGTAGTGGAGACTGTAGGGCTCATTGTAGTGGAGACCTTGGGGCTCATTGTAGTGGAGACCGTGGGGCTCATCGTAGTGGAGACTGTGGGGCTCATTGTAGTGGAGACCGTGGGGCTCATCGTAGCGGAGACTGTGGGGCTCATTGTCGTGGAGACTGTGGGGCTCATTGTAGTGGAGACCGTGGGGCTCATTGTAGTGGAGACCGTGGGGCTCATCGTAGTGGAGACTGTGGGGCTCATCATAGCGGAGACCTTGGGGCTCATTGTAGTGGAGACCATGGGACTCGTCATAGCTGAGACTGCGGGACTCACATCTGTCTGTCCCTCTGTCTGTGTGTGTCTTTGTCTATCTGTTGGCGTGCCTACCTGTACATCTCAAAATAATGTTCCTCTCTGCTGAATGTCCTTGTGTCCAACTGTCCGTCTGTGTGCCTATTGGACCATCTGGCTGTCTGTGTGTGTCTCTCTTGTTCTACTCTAACTGTCCATCTATTCATCCATGGCAAACCTTCTCGCCAACACGCCCCTTAGTCTCCCAAGTGCTGATATTGTTTACACACTGCACCAGGTACTCATCTGAAGCTGAGTCGATCCACGTGAGGCACAGGGACCGGTTCAGATCGTGCCCACTGGTGTCCGTGGCCGCGAATGTGAATCGAGGTTCGTAGCGGACTACGCTAACCACCATGCATTCCCTCCCTGCACACACCCACGTACACGCATGCGCGCACACACACAGAGCCTCCAAGCATTGAGAGCGGCGGCGAGGTGGAGCGCAGGGACAGCGTCGTGCTCAACCAGCCGCTCTCCCTCGAGTGCGTCGCATCCGGGAACCCCCCGCCTGGTGAGAGCCGGCGGACGTGCGGCTACGCCAACGGCGAGCGTCTCTGTTGCGGAATGAGCTCACGAACGAGTGAGTGATCCGGGCTCCTGTCCCCGCCCGCACGCAGCGCTCGCGTGGTACAAGGACGGGCAGCCGCTGACGCCCATGGCCGGCGTGGAGGTGGCGCCGGGCGGCCGCGAGCTGCGCGTGGAGAGCGCCCAGCTGTCGGACGGCGGCCGCTACGCGTGCCGTGCGACCAGCGTGGCGGGCGTGGCCGAGAGGGCCTTCCGAGTGCGCGTCATGGGTGAGTGCTCCCCACCTCCTCGCCCCGAGTCGACGGCGGTGCCACGGGTCGGTGGGCGGCACTGTCCGAGCCGATCAACGTTCCGCTCACTTGTCCCGCTGTCATACCTCTCTATCTGCCGCCGTCATTGTGAACGTTGGGCTGCGCCGTCGCCCGTGCCACCGCACCAACGCCCCTTGCCCCCTTGCCCCCCCCCCCCCCTTGGACTCGCAGTGCCGCCCAGCGTGACGGGGGGCAGCCCCCCGCTGCTCACGGCCCTGGTGAACGAGGCGGTGCGGCTGGAGTGCGACGCGCACGGAGACCCCACGCCCGGGGTCACCTGGCTTAAGGACGGCAGCCCCCTGGCCAGCGTGTCAGGGCGCGTGCAGGTAAGGGTGGGGGCTCTTAACCCCCCCCCCCGCCCCTCCGTATGGCCGTGCGATTTCCATGCAGTCAGCCACTTATTTAATTCACTGATTCTGTAAGCTTGGTAAATTTACATTTTTGGTAAAACTATTTTTAGAGACGTTTATAGATCCACCTGTGAAATTAATGGGGGGGGGGCATGAACCCCGTTGTTGTTTTATTGCGCAATCTTTTTAGTCTTTTCCAGATGCTATCACGAAGATGGCAGCAGCAGATGTGCCGTGTGTATTGGCCCATAAACAAAATCTACATTTGCTTCGGTGGAATGCCGGGACCAAGCCGCAAGGCGGCATCGCCGTGTCGCGAGAATAGTCAGGACTGGCAGTAAAAGGGTTTAAATCAATGGCTCAACCATTCTAATGACCTGCTGCCATGTAGCCAAGGGGACGCCCTGGTGGCAGCCGTCACTGTGTGGCACGAGGTGCGGGCAGCACCGGCCGGCTGGTGGGCAATTCAGCCTCCCTCGGTGTGACGGCATTTCAGCCGCAAAGCCATTGCCGCTGTGGCGCTCCGGCTCTGACAGCGCTCCGTGTGCCACGCCATGGCCCCCCCCCCCCTCCCCCACCATGCGTCCCAGGTGCTGTCGGAGGGCAGGGCCTTGGCGCTAGCGGCTGCTGGCCTGTCTGACGGCGGCCGCTACGTGTGCGTGGCGCTGAACGAGGCCGGAGAGGACCGCCGCTCCGTCGAGCTGCGCGTCTACGGTGCGACCTCTGTGGGGTCGAAGGTTCACTCAGCAGCAGCAGCAGCTGCCCCTGCGTCTTAGAGATGATGGTTCAATTTTCAAACTTGGTTACAGCATCTGAACAATAGATGCAACCGAAAGAGCGAACAGCTGTTCTCTTGAGGTGGTAACCACAAAAAATAGCGATAATCTACATCACAGCCTTTCTGTCAATCCACTGCTGGATGAGGGCCTCTATCCCCACTTTGCGAGTCATGGGGAGTTGCGTGACCGTGCTTCAGTGCGCTGGTTAATGCGGGTTGGTGAAGGCGGGGAGTGTAGACGTGGGAGAATCAAAGCGAGAGTGCCTAGATTGGATTTTTGGAGCACCCACCCCGAACTGCCCAGCAGGAAGTCGGAATAAGATTCCTGACGCAGTTTCGAAACGTCGTATCCGCCGAGTTTGGCCCTGAGAATTTGTCCCGCAACGGACCGCTGTGAGCGAGAACAACAACAGTGGGCGCGTCGGCCACCGGATCTCGTGGTGGGTCTCAGCGGCCGCCGCGTGGCCCGAACCCCGAACATCGAGAGCGAGCCGCCGATATCGGTCGCGACAACCGCCGCTGTCTGTCACCCCGGCAGTGCCGCCCAACATCGTGGGCGAGGAGCAGAACGTGTCGGTGGTGCTGGGGCGGCCGCTGCGGCTGGAGTGCCGCAGCGAGGCGGTGCCGCCCCCCACCGTCGCGTGGCTCCGGGACGGCCGCCCCCTGCTCGCCGCGGCCGGCGTCGAGCTCTCGCAGGCCGGCAGCGTCCTGCAGGTCGGTGCTCGCCGTGCATTGTGGGGCCAAGCCATTGCATCATGGGGCATTGTGGGGACAATGCGATGCATTGTAGGGCTTACGCTGCGTCGTGGACGCCAAGCATCGCAATCGTGATCATGATATTGATTGCTCATTTTCGATGAAGATCATGTCTATTGCGCAATGATAATGAGCATGATGACAATCATCGTTATTGGATGGCCATGGCAATACCCCGTGGTCCTCTTCATGTAAGAGAGACAGAAAGAGAGGGGACAGACCAACATGCTCTGCACATTCGGGTGGCGGTGAGAATGAGCGCTAGTGGTAACGTTTGACACTGGTTTGCCGAGGTTCACTGTTCAAATCTGGCAAACAGCCCAGGGTTAATACCGCAGGCTCAAACATCGCCTGCTGCACAGTTGACATAAAAAAAACACTCGTAGGAAGAGTAGGCCATTGTTTGACGTCGTTTAGATTCAATATTTGTAAAAATCACTTGACAAATGTATTCAATCGTGATTACGCACCGCGACATCGCCCCCTACTGTGAAACTACCGCACGCCGCATCTGTGGGACGAAGCTCCTGAACTTCTATTATCTCACCGCCGGCTCTGCGCCGCTACCCCGCGAGCTCGCTGCGATCTTCCGATCCACAGATCGGCAGCGCGCGCATCCAGGACACGGCGTGGTACACGTGCGAGGCGTCCAACGTGGCCGGGAAGACACGGCGCAACTTCAACGTGGAGGTGTTCGGTAAAGAGCCGACGACCTCCCCTCCCTCGGTGAACGCTGCGGCTGTTGACCTCTGCTGGGCGGCTCCTCAAACGGGGGAAGAGGCTCGGAGAGATCCCACTACGTCCTGTTCTGGAGATGCATCTTTTTCAGGACAATGCAATGCTGTTTGGATTGTATAAACCGATTATCGTGTCACCGCAAACTGCAGGATTAAGGCTTCCCCTCCCATGCCATGTCAGAAACAATTGTTTGACCATACTTCACCAGGCTGGTCAGTACGGCTTGGTGACCTGGGGGGGGAGGGAGGAGGGGAGGGGGGCCCAGAACGACTTCCGACATCTCTTTATGCCAGCAGTGGCTGCTAATAAAACTCAGGTCGTCGGGTTTGTAGTTCAGTGCGCTGACCGCTGCACCACCGGTCATAAGAATAACAGTTGTGTTGATTTTCCCCAAGCGGCCATTTGTTGCATCGAGGGCAATCTGGAATGAGACGTGAACACGGCGTTTCCTTTGGATGTAAAATGTCTGGTACGCAGAAGAACGTTGAGGCCCTGACGTAGTTAATCGATGAGAGTGCTGCATCGGAGGGCATCGGCTAAGTGAGTTTGCCGTGCGCGTGTGTGCGTGCCGCATCACCATTGCCCTGCCAACAGTGCCGCCACTCATCCGCGGCCCGGAGGGGTCCGGCCACGTGACCTCCACGGAGGGGGCGACCGTGAGCCTGGTGTGCGAGGCCAGCGGAATTCCCCCCCCGATGCTCACCTGGGCCAAAGACGGTGAGAGCGAGCGATGTTGACAATGCTAAATAACGGTCGCTACTAACAAGAGATTCCCGTCCTCTAACATGAAGTGACCAGCAACAGAGAGAGCTCGAGTGAGGTCCGTAGATGACAGTTGACGAGCTTCTTGCATTGAAGTCAGGTTGTATGATGATGGAAAGAATGAAGAGAAATTCTGTAGCATAATAATAATAATGTTGAAGCTCATCCTCAACATCACCCTCACCACCCGTATTACTTTCACCATTGCAATGTCCGAAATTTCGCTCCACTTGCCCGCAAACTCCCAGCACGCAGAGCGACACGCGGGACAACCTGAAAACCACAACGGAGAGCGATAGAGCGCACGACCAAGACAGCGATGTACGGACGTGTGCGTGCATGTGTGCGTGCGTGCTGCAGGTGTGCGCATCTCGGAGAACGAGGGCCGCGTGCGTCTCGTCTCGGGGGGCCGTGTGCTGCTCATCTCCTCCAGCGTCCGCGCCGACAGCGGGGCCTACTCCTGCGAGGCCTCCAACACAGCCGGGCGTGACCACAAGGCATTCTCCCTGCAGGTCCACGGTGCGGCCTCCTGCCTGCCTTCTTCGCTGGAGTTCCATGCTTCTCAGTTGTAGCAATCGTTCGGCTTATTGAAAATCTAAATCTTCTTCCATACGAGCTATTGAAGAGCAACTATTATGGATGCACTTATAAGTGATTTAGCCATTCAGTTTCCTTGCTGAGTGTATTGAATTGGCAATACACCCAAACTCACCGCCTTCACATCTATATTTTGGGCAGTCCGAAGCTACACGGTCTGTCCGTGAGTTCATAGCCCCGATTTCTTGAGCTCAGCTATGAATGTGGGGATGTTGTTCTGATCATTGTTGATTGACAGGATTGGATCGGTATCCAATTGGTCCAGCTCATTGATCAAATTGTGTTCATCTCCAGTGAATTTTTTTTAAGGTGAAATATTCGAATGAATAAAATAAAAGAGAGTTTGGTTTGTGTCTAGTAGCCACAGCCACAGCAAGCGCTACACACAGGATGTGGCGTGCCGGTTGCTGACGTTGTGCGCTGAACGTGCGCGGACACGCCGGCGTTTGTGCGCAGTTCCTCCGACAATGCCGGGCAGCGGCGGCCGCCCCACGGAGGTGGTGACGCTGCGGGGGCGCGACGTCAGCCTCGAGTGCGACGTCTCCGGCGAGCCGAAGCCGAGCGTCGTGTGGAGCAAAGACGGCCGCCCCATCTTGCCGCCGCCGTCCGGATCCGGCCCGAATTCCGCCGCCGGCGCCGCGGGGCCCCCGGCTCCGCGCTCCGGGTCCCGCGCGTCGGCTCTGGAGGAGGGCCGCGTGCTGCGCCTGCGCGGCGTCCAGATCTCGGACACGGGCCGCTACACCTGCGTGGCGCGCAACGTCGCGGGGCAGGCGGAGAAAAAGATCGACCTGATCGTGCAGGGTAAGCGCCGGCTCATTGGTTGGTTCTAGGGAAGCTGTGGTGTCGCCGCAGTCGCCGCCGCCGCTACCAACATCACCGTCTTGACTCGACGGTCTTATTCCTTGTGAAGTCGTCGAATGTCTCTCGTTATCGTTGATTTGTCTGGGTGCATGGAACGTCCCATTTGGCAAGGGTTTCCATGGAACGTTGGCTCTACTAAAGTGGATTTTCATGGTGACGCGACCCCTAACCCATATGTGAGAGTAAGAATTGATGATTCGCTTTGAGCAGGAATAGCAAGTGGCGTGCTGGAGGGCAGAGGCTGAAGCTCATCGTAGCGTACACGTAGGGGCATGTGCAGCTACGGGAAATGACAGAAGAACTCAAAGAAGGTGGTTGCAAAGTTTGGCTCGAGGGAAATATGAGCAAAGATCTAATGGTCATGCTTAACAAGGACTGGAAATGATTACTTCTTATACTACAAGCATGCATCTATTTCTATACAATTCAGGGGGGAATACAATTGTATTGGTTACACGTGTTTTAAGTGGTTTCAAATATTTGGAGAACTTTACCCATTATTTCGCCTTTTTTTTGCTTCAAGAGGTCGATTTCGGCAAACTGTGATTCTGTTGGATCGGTGTCACGGCGCCGTTGCCGTCAATGCTAATAAAACTAATCGGTCATCACCCCCCACGTGTGTGTGTGAGTGTGCTTGCTAGCCAGGGCTGACTCGAGCTATAAAATGCAATAGCGTAGCTCGTTCCTGTTGTTGGTGTTGTCATTCTGGGGGTCACAAACCCCCCCCCCCTCCGCCCCCCGCGCATTTCACCAGCGGTGTTTACTTAATCAACGCGGTTTGAAAGGATCGTGATATTGATTGGTTAGTCGTACAAAGCATGACGGTCGTTGTTGTCGCTGTCACGATCTGTGCGCTGCTGGATGAAGGCCTCCCAAAGTCGGAGGGTAACTCAGGTATTCGTCTGTTCCATGACAGCTGCGTTGGGACATCATCTGGGATGAGTTTATTTTCTCCCCCCACCCCCACCGCCCCCTTCCCCAGTGTCTCCCCGCATCGCGTAAAGCCCCACAAACGATGACGAAGCCACGATGTTTTGCCCCATGTCTGCCGTTTGAGGACTCTCAAGAAATATTATCCACAGGCAAATCTCAGAAACTATCCCGATTGGATGTGCATAGTCTGTGGTGAGCAAGAATTGCAATGGGCGTTTTTAGCTTAACACGTAGTAGGCTTTTGTGACCAAAATTATCCATAATAGAGTTTTTTGGGGTTAGATCCCGTAAGTATAAATGTGTCGTGAAACCCCCCGCCACCACCCGACACAGCAAATTAGTAAGGTTTGTCACGTAAACAAGGTGTGCAAATTCGTTACTAATACAGCACACTGGTTGTGTGTTGGAGAGAAAACCCACTAAAACATTTACAATTCGAGTACCGTTACTTTTCACCGGTACTTACAACCAGCATCATCAGGTGACAGCCAGAGTTGTGGAGAAATCCTCCTGTTTTGGGATTAAATAGAGGGATAATTGCAATGGCATCACTTGTGAGCCAATCACGAGCGAAGGTGGGGGGGGGGGGTTAATGAATGCATATAAATTACAATGGATATCCATTATTGGTTGGGTTATTCATAGGGTTAATCAACATACATAATGTGCATGCACAACACGCATGCACATTATGTATGGGATATTTCCAATGACAGTGTTGCTCGCCCACCATCACTGCAGTGGTTTGTAGTCAGGATGCAATTGTTCAAAATGAAAACGTCGTCTGTAGTTGTTTTTATTCGTGATTACATAGCCACGATATTCCTGCCACCGGGGTGAATGTCCCCATCGTTTCAGGTGGACAAATCCATAGCTTTAGGTGGCTGAGTTCTGATCTAGAGTGAAAACCGAGGTGACGAAGCGTTTACAGCAATGTTCAGTGAACTCATACACTCTACATTATCTTCCACTGTGAACGTGCACAGATGGGTCATAGACCGCATTTGCTGTAACTGCCGTAGCCTGTCCGCAGTGGGGATAGTCTCGCAGCACGTGGTGACATTCCCATGCCAATGAAACTTGAGCATGTAAGTGTTCAATAACAATTGATGCATTTCTAAATTGCAGCAGAATAAAAAATATAGTGACCCCTGACCTGACACCAGGCCCATTGCTCTGGCTAGAGTTGTGTCCCACTCGTTTGTCCACTCCCCTTCCTCTTTCACGTCATCCACCCTCAGAGGCACATTTACATGGCGGTCCGAAACTTCAAACCTTTTAAACAGGGCCCTACATTAATCATCATATTCTATCCTTGCGCATGATGGCAGCAACATGTCCAGGAAGTGAATGCCAATATCGAGGTCTGCTGCTGGGCACAGCGAGAGGGCTTCAGGAGAGAGGTCGTGAAGTTTTTTTGCTGTTCCTCCTCCCGTTGAGGGAAAAACAGGAAAACACTCCTCCGTTTTACAACAGATCGCTGAAAAAAAAAAATGAGCGAGCTGATTGGCCAGTGTGTATTTGTGTGATGGCGCAGTTCCTCCCACAATCCCCGGCGAGGCGGGCGCCGTGGAGAAGGTTACGGCCGTGGTGGACGGCGCCGTGTCGCTTACCTGCGAGGCCTCGGGGTTCCCGCCGCCGGCCATCGCGTGGAGGAGAGAGGGGCAACCGCTGGTGCACGGGGGCCATGCACGCATCCTTTCGGGTAACGGCATCGACACCAGCAGCAGTGGCGGCAGCAGCATCGGCAGCAAAATCATAAGCAGTATCAGTCGTGGCAGCAGTATCCTTGGTTACAGCAGCAGCAGATTCATCAGCAGTGTCATCATCATCATCAGTTGTAGTAGCATTAGCATTAGTATCATCAGCAGCAGGAGCATCAGTCAGCAGCAGAACCATCATCATCAGCAGGAGAAGCAGCATTGATGAGAGTGACCCCTGTGTCCAGGTAGCCATGTGTAATGTTTCTGTGAGACACTCGCGCTGCCCCGTGGACCACCTCGGTTGTCGTTTGGGCCATGTGAGTTGCGCGCGTGAGTCACCGTGAGAGTCGCCGTGTGGACCGTGCGAGTTGCCGTGCATTTGTGGCCGCGTGCAGGAGGTCGCGTGCTGCGTCTGAGCCGCGTGTCAGAGAGCGATGGTGGCGACTACTCCTGCGTGGCCTCCAACCCCGCGGGCGAGGAAGGCCGACGCTTCCACCTGGAGGTGCTTGGTGAGGGCCTCCTGCCGCTCACCGTCAAACTCGACGTAAACATGGCCGTCGTTTGACATTGGTGACCGGGTTAGCATCATCAACTCGCTACACTCGAGAATCCGGTGAAATCACAGTGATTGCCCAAATTCAAATTCAGTGCAGGGCCCAGTTCTCTAACTTGGCATTAGCCTTTCTGGGCCTTTAAGCCAGGATCCCACTGAACAATACCATCATGAATCTCAGTCTGGCATCAGCTCCACTTGTCAACTCTGGGGCTCGACAACACAACAATACTCACACCCAGGAAATCCATGAAGGCTCTTTTTCAGGAGAGTCCTGCTCCACTGGTATGTTTGGCCAACACGATTGACATTGTACGGAACCTGGGGGAGAAACCCATAGAAAACAGGGAAAGGGCAACCAAAACGCCGAACACAAAGGCGCCCGAGTAACAAGAATCGAACCAAAGTCCATCCTTGCTGTGTGGCGTAAGCGTTACCATGGCACCACTTTGTCAGCACGAGCTATCCGATACAGATACTGAATCCCTACCAAAGGAATGTGGAATTTCCACTGCTGGCTAAGAGCTGCCATTGGAACAAAGCACCACGCGGCTCTGTGTCTGGCCACCCATCCTCCTCATGTGCCGTGCCGGCCTTCATAGGTGCTAATTGCTAACAGCACTTTTTTCCCCAACAGTCTTGTTGAGGCTACACGGGTGACCTTTGTCCTTGTCTGTCTGCGCTGGCAGTGCCCCCGCGTATACAGCAGCACAGCGACACTGGCGATGTGAAGGTGAAAGAGCACGGGAACGTGACGCTGGCCTGCGAAGCCACGGGTGAGTGTTTTGACCGCAGCGCCAAAAGAGATGGGGTCGAACCGGCGACCTCTGGACCGCAAGGCCAGTGCGCTGCTGACCATTATGCCACGGTAGCGCCCTTTGTTCATAGTGCAGCCTGTCATTTGTAGTTGTGCTGAGCAACATTCATCCAGAAGGCACACAGGCTGATGTATAGAAATGTTATTTAATTTTTGCGTGTGTTTGTTTATTATTTTGTTACAAATACAAATTATTACGCTTGGTATTTGTGCCGTTCTCATGGCACAAGGGTTATCACGAAGGTGCCGCATTTCACAGACGCAGTCTGCAGCGGTTTCAGAGCAGGAGCGATGTTTGCTACGTGTTTCCCGATGGAGAGTAGTTTGCGAGTTAACTTTTTTATTTAGAAAATCTGAAACCATGATGCCAGTGGCAGCTGTCCCTGTACAGCACAAGGTGACTCCGTACGTGGCCTGGGTTTAGCCTGCCAGTATGGGGCAGGCGATGTTGCAATGTTGTTTTTCTCCCAGTCAGATTTTGGCGGTGTCTAACAATTTCGCGTAAATTTAATGATGGCCGTGTTCTCCCATTTACCCATAATCCCCCAGGAAACCCGCTGCCCTCTATCTCGTGGCTTAAGGATGGTCATCCAATCACGGCGAGCGACAGGATTCATGTGACCTCGATGGGCCAATCGCTGACCGTCCTGAGAATTGGGATTATGGATGGCGGGAAGTACACCTGCATGGCATCTAACCTTGCCGGGGACGCAGGAAAAGACTTCTATTTGCACGTCCTCGGTAAATGACTCATCAACACATTCCAAATGTATTTTGACTAACCAGGTGAGAGCTGAGACCAGGATGAGAGCATCGTTTGCAAGAGTGATCTCGATCACATAAAGGACAACAACGAGGTAAACAGGAATCAGTGATATAAAAAAACAACCAACGTGTTGAAAGTGGTGGGCATACCCAGGGGTGCCGCCAGAAATTCTGGGCCCTATGGAAACCAAATTTCTGGGCCCCCTACATTTTTTACAGATAAAATTTAACCCAATAAACATGCCCAGTATACTTTAAAAAAGATACTTAGCACATTGCATAGTTAAAATGTCTAAAGATGAGTACAAAGCCTACAAAAACAAGAAAAAAATATAGAAATATGTACTTATTCTTAGTTTTTTCGGTAAAGTCACGTTGAAGAGAAACAACAGAATAACAAAATATATATAAAACAATAAAAAATTCTCATGACGTTTCGGCCACAACACAAGCGGCCTTCATCAGGTGAAGGGAGCGAGACTGTCTGGTAGGACAGCGCTGGAGTGAGAGAGCCACGTTCAGATCACGGCTTTTAAGCTGTGTGAGAGGAACAAAGAGCCTTGACGAAGGAATTAGCATAAAATTTAGCATTGAAAAGGCTGAATGATCGTCAAGGCTCTTTGTTCCTCTCACACAGCTTAAAAGCCGTGATCTGAACGTGGCTCTCTCACTCCAGCACTGTCCTACCAGACAGTCTCGCTCCCTTCACCTGATGAAGGCCGCTTGTGTTGTGGCCGAAACGTCGTGAGAATTTTTTATTGTTTTATATATATTTTGTTATTCTGTTGTTTCTCTTCAACGTGACTTTACCGAAAAAACTAAGAATATGAATTACTGCAGTCACGAAAGCTTTAAATCAAAATATGTACTTGTTTACATAAAAGGGAGAACATTTATTATCTCAATTGCAATTGCAAGCACAACAGAACATAATGTACACATATTGACATATACTTTACATGAACAAGCTTTAGCTGGGTCAAACTGCTCAATCAGGAAACATCAGCTAGAACTAACCCATAATTAAATCAGTCCAGGAATAAAACTAGCTAGGCCAAAAGGGCTCAAAATGAAGACACACCAGGAGTAATGCCAGGCCTAAACCAGTCCAGGACTAAACAAGTACTGAACCAGACATCAACTGTTTGTTATCCAGGTCTAACAAAGTTATGTTCAACATCACTTTATAATGGCCCAGCGGCGTGCCTTTCTGCTGGCAAAATCATGTATCAAATCATCAAAGTTCAGCTTTCTTGCCAGTTTGCTTTCAATGGATAGTATGGCAAGGTGACAAAGTCTATCCTGCAACATAGCAGACCTCAGATAATTTTTTATCAGTTTCAGCTTACTGAATGCTCTCTCGCCACCAGCAACGGTCACAGGCAGTGTGCAAAATATTCGCAAAACTATGCAGACCTGCCCAAAAATACTCTGCAGCTGCATCTTGTAAATGCTGTTGAGCAGATAAATTGGTGACAGACACCCTGGGAAAGTGGCCCTATATACAGAGTTGAGGTGTCTGACTTCATCTTCAAATTCACAAGTCAGATCAGTGTTGTATTTTGAAATCAATGGCTCGCATACAGAATGGATTTCATCATCACGTAACTGACCCATTTTTACAACTACAGAAAACTGATCCAAGATCTCAGCTGTTGTGGCAAACCTGGTACTTAAGTCATTGATTATGTGGTCCATCATGGGAAGAAACACAGTGTTTCTGAATATGGTGTCTGCACTGTGCTCCCTTGCTCCCTCTACCTCTGTCTCATCGTGAAACCGTTTTCTTTTCCTCTGGCGGCTGAATCCTGACCTGAACAGAGGGTTAATGCTCATCTGTTGGGCAACAAGTGATGCTTCAGAAAATAAACTCTCCCATTCATCCCTCAGATGTTGCATCTCCTCCTGGAATGCTCTGATTGGAGAATTGGAGAATAATATTCCTTTTGTCAATGGCTTGCAGAACTTTGACCCAAACAGTCAACAGAAAAACAGTATCAAAAGTTTCAAAATACTTTTTTAGGCCGCTGGCTTCAGACCGAGCCTCTGGTGTCAGACTGCAGGTTGAGAGGATGGCATCAAGAGCTTCTAGGACACTGGGCAGGTGCTTGGCTATAGGTTGAACAACCTTAACCCTTGCACTCCACCGAGTGTCTGACAGACGATGTAAAGTGCAACCCGTTTTTGCCTTATAGATGGCCCATCGCTCTGGGCTGGCACTAACAAGTGCATAAAGGCGATTGACAAAGCCAAAAAAGTTGGTAACCTCTGGACTTGATTGAGCGGCATGCACACCAACAAGGTTCAGAGTATGAGACGCACAAGGGGAAAAAGTAGCCAGCTTATTATTTTTTAATAATTGGGCTTGAACCCCCTTGATTTTTCCAGACATGTTTGCCCCATTATCATAGCCTTGGCCCCTGCAGTCATTCAGATCTATGCCATGACTGTTAAGCACATTTACAATCATGTCTGCAATCTCACTTCCTGTTTTTTTGTGAAAATCTTTAAACTCCAAAAACCTTTCAACAACCTCGCATTTATTGTTTTCTTGATTAAAACCTACATATCGTAAGAGTAATACATTATGCTCTGTATGTGAAATATCAGGAGTAGCATCGCAAATGACTGAATAATAGACTGATTCCTCCCTTTCCTTAAGAATACTACTTATCATTCGTTTTCCACATAACTCCATAAATTCGTTCTGAATATCTGAGCTTAAATAGTGTGTCAATCTTGTTCCTGTTTTTTTGTCTCTGACTTTTTGTAGATGTTCGTTGAGTAGTGGGTCATAATGGGACAGGAGCTCAAGGGTGCCCAAGAAGTTGCCATTATGAATGTCCCCCAAGTCTTTTGTTTTACCCCTAAAGGGTAAATTTCGAGAGGCCAAGAACAAGGTTACATCTAGTATCCTCTTCAGAATAGCTCTATTTTTGTCTATTTCTGTTTGTATGAGCTTCTTCAGCTTGCTGTCTATTCCCCCAGGGACAGCTGCCATTACAGACTGTTGTAAGGTTTCCATTTTAAGTAGCACTCCCTGTGTGCTATGCTGCTTTCGTGGTTAGGGAATTTATCATACATTCGACGCCATGTTATGTCTTTGATTTTATAACCATGTTGACTGCTTAGTGCGCTTATACAAGGTTTCTTTAGCTCATGACCAAATAATACTCAAGGAATACAAAATAGTGCATTTGTGCTTTGGCTGTAAATGACCCAGTCTCTCTTAATCTTATTCCCTGCAATTTCCTGACTTTGTGTACTTGAGGTATTCGGGGAAGGCTTTACCTTTTGAATCATGTGGCATTTCTTGTTCTTTATCTTTATAAGAAGCTATTTTTTCCACAATTTTTTCTCTGTCTGCATTGCTAATTTTTGCTGGCCACAAACCAGGATCATTTGACACAACAGTCTCTTCTTCATCTTCCTCTGAGTCTGCTCTCATGGCTTCCCCTGTTCTCTCATCTTCCTCTGAGTCTGCTCTCATGGCTTCCTCTGTTCTCTCATCTTCCTCTCTTCTGTTATCTTCCTTTACACTTAGGGCTCCCTCTGTGCTCTCATATTCCACTATTCTCACCGCTTCCTCAACTTCCACACTCTTTCCTGGCAAAACTCTCTGTCTCTCTCTCTTGTTTCTGTGGGGTTAGGATAGCAAAATCATTTTTGTCCCCCAGTCAACAACAAGTTACAGCTTAGAATTAATATTTTCTTAACTGCATTGTTGAATAATATTATATGAAACATATAACTATACAACACAAGATAAAATTAGACAATCCAAAACTTAATTAGTTTTTTACTACCTTGGTAGCTGACCATGTTCACCTTACCTGACACTGAGAGGACTGGGTCATTAGTAGGAGAACGAGGTGCAGACAATAAAGCTGACTCTGCATCTGTATAAGTCAAACACACACACACGTAATAATAACCATATTATTTTTATTGGCCTATTTAGTTTTCTTAATATAAAATATTAAAATATCTATTTTGTAAACTCCTTATAGCCAATGGTTACTACAGACACATGTTTTATTCAATTTTATATTATTTTTTCTGGGGCATTTTATTCACATTAAGAACGTCAAGTTTGACAGCATCGATCGTAGCAGCAGCACTGTCACTTCACAGAACACACGACACACACACGGCAAACTGATTTTGTAATTTTTGAAGCGTGTAGATTACTTTTTGTTTTGTAAAGTTATCATCATGTGGCAAACACAGTAGATAAGACGTGTTTAGAGGCTTCAATCTTCGTGAAGTTTCGCGCTCAGACTCACCTTGTTCGGCTGAGACGGGGACGGGGGACGTGGGGGAAGGAGGACGTGGGTGTGCAGCAGCAGCTGAATCTGTGTCTACGAGACATGATAACCCCGGAGACAGCAGAGATGTTATTATTGTTGGATGTAAATCATAATTCGGTAATTATTTTACTAAGCTAGCTAGATAAAAGCAGGTCATGTAGCAACAAAAATAAGTAACTCTGAAAGTTTTGGAATACAGGAATAGGGCAAGCTACCTTTCTTTTTGAAAAACTGTGTGACATACTGTCAACTTCGGCGTTCTCTGTCTTCTCTTTCCTTCTTTCCGTTTTTGATGCCCTGACTTTTGATGTGACATGCCTGCGTGTGTCACTGTCTGCACTGCATCATAGCAAGTGCAATAAGCAAGAGACGCTACACTAGCGAACGTAGCTCGGACAGCGCAGGTGGAATGGACCATTGTGAGGGGGAGGGGTGTGACTGAAACAGTAAATACATTACTTGTTTTTTAAATATTAAATCTATGGTCAAAACGGACAAAATACACATTTAGTGCATGAGGGGCCCTAGCACATTTAATGTATGTATAAAAAATAGAAAATAAATAAGAAAATAAAAAGGGGGTCTGCTCTTCTGGGCCCTAAATCAGCCTGGGCCCTTAGAATCGTCCTAACCTTCCACCCCTTTACGCACACTTTACCCCACGATGTTCTGCCTGCCGATTGACTGACCCGTGGTGTTCCCACTTGCACTGCTGGAATATGGATTCGAAACGGCGACCTCGACATTGCAAGTCCAGTGTGATGACCATTACACCTGGCCATGAGGCGAGCGGATTCGGATTGACGGCGAACCGTTGTTTGGCTCAGTGATGCCGAGCATCGCCGGCGGGGACTGGGCCGGATCCGGAGGCGCGGGCGGGCCCGGGGGGGCGGCCGAGGAGGTGTCGGTGGTGGTGAGCAACCCCACGGCGCTGGTGTGCGAGGCGCACGCAGTGCCGCCCCCCGTGCTCACGTGGCTCAAGGACGGCGCTCCCCTGCAGCTCACGGACAACATGCGCATGCTGCCCGGTGAGGCCGGTGCCCTGTGGTGAGGCCGCGGCCCTGCGGTGAGGCCGGGCCCCTGTAGTCCTGCCGAACCTTGTTGTGTGGCGAGATTCGTAGTCTGGCAGACCTCTGCGGTGTGGGGTCGTATTCCGGCGGTGTGGGTGAACCCTGTGGTGAGGCTCGGCCTCACCAGTTAGTGCAGCAATAAATTGGTGGGCGAGTGAGCGGGTGAATGCTAAATTGGTGATCGAGTGGGTGGGTGAGGCAGTGAGTGATTGCGTGAGAGATTGAGTGAAGAGCGAGTGAGCAGGTGGGCGAGGGAATAGGTGGGGTATTGAGTGGGTCAGTGAGTGAGTAACGGGTGAGTGAGCGGGTGAGTGATGAGTGAGTAACTGATTAAATGTAGTGTTTCTTAGGAAACATTTTGTGCCTAATTTTGCACTTTTTTGATTCCTTAATTGGCTTAGGTTTTTCAAAGATACATTTTATATTTTGAGTTATATGATTTCTCACCTTATTTTTGTATAATTCATTGATTTTTTTATCTGATGCGTTATGTCTGTCACGGAAACGGTGTTTTTTTATTGATGAAACCCGACTTATGAGCTTCTTAGCTCGCAGGCTACTTCGAAATAAACTGCCACTGAAAAACTGCAGCTGACTGGGTATTGGCACGCTTGACGGGTGCTCTCCGCCCTTGCTGGCGTACGAACGATCTCTCGCTCTCCCGTTGCTCACCAGGCGGGAGAACGCTGCAGATCGTGAGCACGCGGGAGATCGACTCGGGCGTCTACACGTGTGTAGCGACGAACGAGGCAGGGGAAATCCTCAAGCACTACCAGCTGCAGGTCTTCAGTGAGTCTTTTACCCTCGGCGTACACCACACCTAACTCGCTCGACTATTTTATACGCCGGGTAAAATCCACCGAGCTACGAGCTCTTGTTCAGAGGCGACCTGGCAACATGCGGTAGCTCCGATATCACCACATGTCGGGAATTAATAGCGGGAGCCAAATCTAAATGCACGTTGATTCTAAATGCGGAGGGGGTGGGGGGCAAAACTGGAGGACCCAGAGAAAAATCCACGTGACCACCACAGGGAGAGAGAGAGACCACGCGGACTTCAAAATATATACCAGGCATCGCCAGGGTCCGGGATTGAACCCACGGCCTCCTGCGTATCAGGCGAGGGAGATAATACCAGCCCTCATATCGATTTATAACCACCAAATACAGGATGCTTCAAATAAATGTTAGCACTGATATGGGACTCTCGTTTATAATGGAAAAAGAACGGATAATACACTGTAATATGATAACAAATGTATGTTACTAACTTCAAAAAGCCATCGTTGTCAACACGTGGCCTGGAATCTTCTCCAGGTGGTCTCCACAGCACGTTTCTTGTGGTGTTGTTGCAAATTCTTGGAAGTGTTCAAACAATTTTTTTGAAGCACCCTGTATATGAATATACCTCGATTTTCAAGAATGAACAAGCGTCCGCTTCCCAAAGTCAAAAGGGCAATCGAGTTCCTGCTCAGGTGCGCATTGAGGCAGTGCTCACTCTCCTGTTCACAACCAGGGTGGTGGAAATTACACGTTTCTATGGCAGGGGCGAGTCAATCCATAGGAGAACCACCGTTGAACCCACACTGTGGTGTTTATTTTACCGAGGCAGGATTTGAAACTTTCCGATCGCGAACCTCTCGCTCGTACCGCTGAGCAAGCTGGTCGGTTTCGCTCAGTAGATACAACAACGCTCGGGACCCCCCATCAGTCCGAGGGGCTTTTGCAGCACAGAGAGATTTCTGCCGTCTCTCTCTGTTCCTGCTTCTCCTCGCGCTCAATCCACGCTCTTCCTCGTGTTCTCTTCCTGCCCACCCCCTTCACTGGAACAAACTTCCCCCTCCGCATTAAGTGGTCATCACTCTGCTCCTCACTCAAAACTCGCTTATTTTACCCTAGTTCACCCCACGACTCCCTTAATCTCACCCGAATAACCATTACCAGTTACTGTTCCCTCTTTATATTCTCATTTAACGGCTTTCACTCATTAACCCCATTCATTAAATCCATTCATCATCGTTTAATGTCATCAATTTCGCTTTCACCGAATTCACTCATCACAGATTCGGCCCCATTGCTTCCTCTCATCTATTTCATTTTAGCTCATCTCCACCATTGCATTTACATGTGTAAAGCGCCTTATCTAAGGCGCTGTATAAATTGTTTTAATATAACATTTCAGGAGACATTGCTGCTGGAGTCATCCATCGAGAATAAATGCTTTCACCAGTGGCGTCCTCGACACCCACGAGTGGGGAGGGAGGTTCACGGCCGCGTGCGCGATCCCCCAACCCTCACTGCCTCCACGCTGCTGCGTCCCAGGCGTGGAACAAGAGGGTTACACGCGTCGTGTCTTTGCGTCGCGTTCCCGCAGTTCCGCCGGTCATCAGGAAGGCCGACGGGGCGTTACTGGGCTCGGGGTCGCTGGAGCTGAAGCTGCGAGTGAACAGCAGCCTGGCGCTGGAGTGCGACACGCTGGCACTGCCACCGCCCACCATCGCCTGGTACCGCGATGGGCAGGTGGGTTTGCTGTGGAGTCAGCAGAGGGGGGGGGGGTCAGCGAGAGAGTTCGCGAGTGACCTCTGCGGACATTCACAATGGACGGGCGGTACACGTGGAGAGCGTGGAGAGATGCGTGCTTGGTATGACATTGAGATGGAAAGAGGAACACGTGGATGAGAGAACACGCGCAGGTTGATGACAACGTCCAAGCTATTACGAAAAAGTGAAGTGGGCTTGGGCAGGACAGATTGCTAGACAGGACGATGGACAATGTGTCAAGAATAATAACAACAATATTAATTGAGCGTCAGCCAAAGCATAGAACGCTCTCTAGAGGTTGCCTACTGCGGAGATGGAGCCATGAAATCGGCCCAGGACGGGTTTAGATATCGCTCACCATCAATAATGGTGTCCGACGACACGTGGGCACAACCTGACACAAAAGGCCCAGAGGGGTGAAGCATGGCACCACGCCCGGGTGTCCCGTGGCTCTGCTGATGATGATGTTACTGCTTAGGCTGCTGATGATGTTGTTACTGCTGCTGATGATGATGCTACTGCTGATGATGATGCTACTGCTGCCGCTTCTAACGATGATGATGTTACTGCTGCTGATGATGTTACTGCTGCTGATGATGATGTTACTGCTTAGGCTGCTGATGATGTTGTTACTGCTGCTGATGATGATGCTACTGCTGCTGCTGATGATGCTACTGCTGCCGCTTCTAACGATGATGATGTTACTGCTGCTGATGATGTTACTGCTGCTGATGATGATGTTACTGCTTAGGCTGCTGATGATGTTGTTACTGCTGCTGCTGATGATGCTACTGCTGCTGCTGATGATGCTACTGCTGCCGCTTCTAACGATGATGATGTTACTGCTGCTGATGATGTTACTGCTGCTGATGATGATGTTACTGCTTAGGCTGCATGTGGTGATGTTATTGCTGCTGATGATGATGCTACTGCTGCTGATGATGATGCTACTGCTGTTGCTAATGATGATGATGCTACTACCGCTGCTGCTGCTGATGATGATGTTACTGCTAAGGCTGCTGAAGATGATGTTACTGCTGCTGATGATGTTACTGTTGTTGCTAATGATGATGATGCTACTCCCGCTGATGATGATTTTACTGCTGCCGCTGCTGACAATGATGATGTTACTGCTGCTGCTGCCGATGTTACTGCTGTTGCTAATGATGATGATGCTACTCCCGCTGCTGACGATGTCACTGCTGCCGCTGCTGAGGATGATGATGCCCCCACCGCGCACCGCCCGTGTCTCCCGCAGCCCCTGGAGTCGGACGAGCGCGTGGACATAGCGGAGGGCGGCCGCTCGCTGCGCATCGCTCGCACTCGCCTCGCTGACGCCGGCCGCTACACCTGCGTCGCCTCCAACGCCTACGGCCAGGATGACCTCGACTTCCTCGTCTCCGTGCAAGGTGCCCGTCGCGACCCGGGAAATCTGTGTCGCGCGTCCAGTTTATATCGTGCCGCTGGATTTTTTTAACTTTTTTCGCGCGCGCGCAGAATTTTTCACGCGGTGGAGGAATCGCTAACAGCAGTTCGTTGAAATAAAATAGCGGAGCGCATTCGGCGTTTGCACCATTCGAATTGCACCAGCTGTGTTTCATAGCTGGCGCAGCCTGCAGTGGTGCTACACGAGGGGGCGATGTTGCCACGTGTAATCTCAAATTGAGTACATTTTGTGGCGCTGTTTATCGAATTGGCAAACTTGATGGCGGCGCACGGTGGGCCACTCGCTTCAAGTAACATCGGGGGACCTTGGACGTCCGCTGCGAAGCAGGCAGCGCGTAGTTTTTGTACGAGTTCGTACTCCGGCAGTGATAACCGGGGCGGCCTCCCGGATTCCAACCGCGAACCTCTGCACCAAGACCGCGAACGCGGCGCCCCTGGGCTGCCGCGTCGCCTTCCCGCCACCACAGCGACGACGACGAAACGGCGGCGCGTTGCCTCTCGCCCCCCCACCCCGTCCTGGCACGCCGCCCCCCGCAGTGCCCCCGAGCCTCCAGCGCTGGTACGAGTGGAGCGAGGCCCAGGAGGAGGGCCCCACGCTGGTGTGGGAGGGTGGCTCGGAGACGCGCACGGTCGTGCAGGACGGCCAGCTGTCCCTGCCGTGCGAGACCAACGCCGTGCCGCCCCCCACGCTCACGTGGCTCAAGGACGGCCGCCCCCTCGCCCCCACCGCCCGCCTCATGATCCACCCAGGTAAGGGTGGCAAAGCGGGAGACTCCCGGTTCGGTTCTCGCTCACGGGCAACGCCGGTGACGATTGTCTGAACCGGTCCTGGGCCTCCCCTAGGTCGACTCAGCCTCAAATGAGTACCTGGTGCGGTGTGTAGTAAACATCGCCACTGGGAAGACAAAGGCGACCGGGAGTGGTGTTGGCCACTCACCCCCTCGTGTGCCGTGCCGGCCTTCATAGGTGCTCGCTATATGGAGGATCTTTGTCTTTGTGTTGGAGAAACCCAGCCGGCACAGCCCCCCGATCCTGGGTTTTCGAATTCGCAATAAAGCCACCCATCATTAAACCAAAAACACATTTGTCAATAAGACTGTGGCCCTGAAATAAGGAGACACAAGTATATATATCGGTGATGTTCGGGGCAATGGCTCTTCTGCACAGCCACGGCAATACTGCACTATGCACCGTGGGGCCCTGAGAGAAAAGTAAGTTTCAGGTTTCCCACGATAGCTTCGTCAAATCGAGGATGATCCTGGAAAGACTGGGACTGGTGGCAAACCGCAATGGCTGCACACACACACAAAAAACCCACGTTGTTTTTTTCCATTTGGACTTTTCCGCCCTTGAGAATTAAAGAGTTTAGTTTCAGTTACAACCTATGGACACTCTTTTCAGGACATATCACACACGTGCTCTGAGCGTGGAGAACGAGGCTGTGAAGGGAATTCCAAAGGTTGTTCTGGAACGTCATCTTCCGGACGCCATCTCTGACATGTTTTGCTCTGATTGGCCAGGAGGTCACATGCTGCAGATCATGATGGTGAAAGCAGAGGATTCTGGGAGGTACACGTGTGTGGCCGTGAACGAGGCCGGGGAGGACTCCATACACTACGACCTGCATGTCCTCAGTGAGTACAGGAACGATCGCCATTCCCACCGTCGTTATTACTGTCGACGCCAACATCATCGCAACGTTTTTTGATCATCATCGAAAGTCTAAAACAATGTCAAGATCATTACTCGCATCTCCATCATCTCCACCATCATTGTTGTCGTTATCAACACGTGTTATCACGATCACCATCGCCATTACTGTTACGATCAACATGATTACCGCCACCACCATCATAATCATCATCATTATCATTCGCGTGATGGTTTTCACCGTTATGACCGTCATCATGATCATCATCATGATCATCTCTATTATCATCACCACCACTATCATTACTTATTTTGATCCCCATCATCATTATTACTTTTATCTTTACCTTCATCACCATCGTCACCCCCATGGCCTTGGTAACCAGTGCACTTCACAGGAGACTCTCCATAATGAGCTCAATAGGTCAGTCATCGACTTACGAACACAATTCGTTCCTGAGGCTTGTTCGTCATTAGAACGGTTGGTAAGTCGGAACACAGCAATGTACTTTATATTGAAATACCGACACACACACACTCACAAACATCTCACTCCCAGCACAAGGCTGACTCATTTACATCTTGCGGAGGATCGCTCAGCTGAACAAAATAGTGCCGTGGTACAATTTGCAAGTGAGATTTCGTGATTTAATACAATGTAAATTTAAAAAAATATATTTCACGAAAGCTGGTTCGTAAGTACGGGTGTTCGTAAGTCGAGCACTGCCTCTAAACAAAACCAGCTCAGAAAATTCACCGGCCGTTCTACAATCGGATTCTCCCCATCCTATGGACGCAGTCTGGCCCACGATCGCGGGGGGCTCGGGAGGCCTCCCGGTGGACGTGACGGTGACGGTGAACGGCTCGGCGCGGCTCGAGTGCGTGCCGGACGGCGTGCCGCCGCCCTCCCTGTCGTGGCTCCGAGACTCTCGGCCTCTGCCGAAGAGCGGAGGCCGAACGCTGACCGAGCTCACGTCCCTGCAGGTGAGACGCGCGGTAGTGCCCGCCTCGTCGGCTCGCGAGAATGCGCCTCGTACATGCGCGTTCGTTTGTCTGTGCGCACCTAGCCTGGCGCAAGCGCCGGGGTGACGTCACCGCAGCGCAGTGGCGAATGGCGGCGGCTGCCGCCGCCGTTGTTGTCGTCGTGAAGCAGCGGTCAGCGCGCCGACCGACCTAATCCGGTGGACCGAGTCGGTTCGCGGCCATGGCTGACGTGAACGGCGAGCGATGTCTGAACCGGTGCCGCGAGTGAGAACGAGCGCCCGGAGCGAGGCATAAACATCGGCACTGGGGTGACAAAGTGGGTGGCCGCCGTGGTGCTGATGACCGGTCTCCTGTTCTCCTGCTTTCTGCCTTTGAGGACTGTGACGACGAAAGGGCCAGCGTCCTGTAACCCATACGCGGCGGCTGTGACCTTCTCCGGAGAGAAAGCAGCTAGGGTCCCGTTGCCTTGCTCTCCGGAGGCTTTAGCGGCGTGCGTGCGGTGACCGTGCCACCCTGTGCTTGCTGTCGCTGCCCTAGATTCACCCGGTGCAGGTGGGCGACGCGGGCCGCTACTCCTGCGTGGCCGAGAACTCGGTGGGGCGAGCCGAGAAGCTCTTCAACCTCAACGTGCACCGTGAGTTCCCCCGGCGTCCGCTAACTCAAATGAGCGGCTGAGCCGTTGGGGTTCATCTCCCGCTCGCAACCCCTGAGCCACCGGAGGAAATTCCATGTTTGTTTAGTGGGGGCGGAGGGCAGTGGGGCGAGTCTATCCATAGGACAACCACTGTTGACATTCCCGCAATCCCCAGGCTGGATTTGAACTGGTAACAGTCGAGTACTGGTTGTTTATGAATTCAACTGAAAATATGTAAATATAAAGATAACAAAAACACACTTTCACATGTATTGGTTTTTGTATGGTGTGGCTTTAATTAGACATGGCATTTAATGTTTGTGTTTCTTTTTTTGTGGGTTCTACTTCTGTTATTATGGTGATCACAACTGGCGATGTGCTGATGCTATTGATGATGATGTAGGAAGCTGTTAATGCGGCTGCTGTTGATGATCCTACTGCTGCTGCTGATGATGATGCTGCTTCTGATGCTACTGCTGCTGATGCTGCTGATGATGATGCTACTACTGCTGCTGATGATGCAACTATTGCTGATGATGATGATGCTACTGCTGGATGATGATGCTGCTGCTACTGCTGCTAATGCTGATGATGCTGCTGCTGATGATGCTGCTGCTTCTGCTGATGCTGATGATGTTACTACTGCTGATGATGATGGTACTGCTACGGCTGCTGATGATGCTACTACTATTGCTGATGATGATGTTACTGCTGCTGATGATGTTGCTTCTGCTGCTGCTGCTGATGATGATGATGATGCTACTGCTGCTGATGATGTTGCTGCTACTGTCGCTACTGATGCTGATGATGATGCTACTGCTGCTGCTGATGATGATGATGATGCTACTTCTACTGATGATGCTGCTACTGCTGATGATGCTACTGCTGCTTCTGCTGATGATGCTACTACTGCCGATGATGATGCTGCTGATGATGATGCTGCTACTGCCGATGATGCTACTGCTGCTGCTGCTGATGATGCTACTGCTGCTCGCGGAAGCCCCGGAGCCTTGAGCCCACCCTCCGTGTCACCGCATCGCTGCTCAGTGCCTCCGTTCGTGGAGGGCCCCAGCCCGGCTCAGGTGGGCGTCGTGGTCAACAACTCGGCGTCGCTCGTTTGCAACGCATCCGGATTCCCGCCGCCCGCCCTCGCCTGGCTCAAGGACGGAGTTCCCGTGCAGCCATCGCGAGCCATCTTCATCGCGCCCGGTGCGTGGCAGGGGGCGGGCGGGCGGGCGGGCGGGCGGGTGGGCGATCGCCAGGGCACGGTGGCCGGCCGCGTGGACTTGCCTGTGGGTGCTATGCTCCCCGCGGCCCTGTAATCCGGAACTTGCGGAGGCGACGAGGGGTTGGTGGATCGTGGGAGCAAATGTTGAGGAAGTCCCTTCGTGCGGGCATCGGTAGAGGTGTCGTACCCTGGCTTGTCAGGGTGGCACAGCAAATGTGGACTCCATGTATTCATGCCATCTGTACGGGACAGTGTGTTGCACCCCCCACACACGTGAGTTTTTATCCTGGTGCTCTGCTTTCCTCTCACCATCTAAACCCTTTTTAATTTTCAATAATAGAGGTTTTTTTTTTTGGGTTAGATCGCGTAAATGTAAATGTGTCATTAAACTCGCCACCACCCGACACAGCCACTTAGGAAGGTTTGTCACGTAACTATTGTTTGTGAAAGCCTACGTGTAAAAACTTAACTCATCAACAGACCGATAACACCTTGATATGTCGAGGAACGTAGAGCTTGGAGGGGGTTCCTCTTCACAAATATTGTGAACTTCATTTTCACGTCAAGCGCAGCGCATGCGACGTTACATTTGTTTGGCTGTGTCGGGTGGCATTCAGTTGCACAACACGAATTTGGCCAGATCGTGAAGTGGCCTCGACCAAATCGTCGGTGTTGTGAATCATAAAATAGGTCTCGCTGTTTCTGCAACCAGTTCCCTGGACCATCTCCCACGGCATTGTGGACGGCCAGTGGCCTGAGGACCAAATTTTGGGAACCACTGCCTTAGGTTAGCCCCGATGCTAGCCCCTATGCTACCTCCTAGGCTAACCCCTATGTTAACCTCTTTGTTAACCCCTAGGCTAATGCCTAGACTAACCTCTAGGCTAACCCCTATGCTAACCCCTATGCTAACCCCTAGGCTAACTCCTAGGCTAACATCTAGGTTAACCCCTATGTCAACCCCTAGGCTAATCCCTAGGCTAACCCCTAGGCTAACATCTAGGTTAAGACCTAGGCTAACCCCTAGGCTAACCCCTAGGCTAACACCTAGGTTAACACCTCGGTTAACCCCTAGGCTAACCCCAATGTTAACCCCTAGGCTTTCCCCTAGGCTATAACCCCTAGGCTAACATCTAGGTTAACCCCTATGTCAACCCCTAGGCTAATCCCTAGGCTAACACCTAGGTTAACACCCAGGTTAACCCCTAGGCTAACCGCTATGCTAACCCCTAGGCTATCCCCTAGGTTAACACCTAGGTTAACTCCTAGGCTAACCTCAATGCTAACCCCGAGGCTATCCCCTAGGCTAACCCCTAGGCTAACCCCTATGCTAACCCCTATGCTAACCCCTATGCTAACCCCTAGGCTAACCCCTAGGCTAACCCCTAGGCTAACCCCTAGACTATCCCCTAGGTTAACCCCTAAGCTAACCCCTAGGCTAACCCCTAGGCTAACGCTGACCCTGTCCCGTCACGCTGTCAGGAGGCCGCGTGCTGCAGATCCCGCGTGTCAAACTGTCGGACAGCGGGAGGTTCACCTGCGTCGCCTCCAACGCGGCCGGCCGCCACGAGAAGGACACCCGGCTGAGCGTGCACGGTCAGTGGACATCTGTGAGAAAAGAGCTTTACAGCTCACCGGATTCCCTTAGTTTCAATAAATATTCTGATTCAGTGCCGTGCGGATCGTTCTGTGGCATCACTAAAAACTCAAAAAACGGATCGTAACGTTGGCTGCAAAATGCTACGTGTCGACGGTACGTGTGAACGGTACGTGTGGACGGTACGTGTTCAAGCTACGCCTTGTCAATGCCACGTGTCGAGGCTGCATGCTGACGCCCCCTCGCCTCTGCGTCCCCAGTGCCGCCCAGCATCCGCAACTCGGGCGGAGCGGGGGGCCCCGCGCCGGCCGTGACGAGCGTCCGCGCGGGGCAGCCCCTGGCGCTGGAGTGCGCCGCCGAGGCGTCGCCGCCGCCCCTCGTCGCCTGGTTCCACAACGGGCGCCGCGTGGGCGACTCGGAGGGAGTCGTCCTGCGGGAGGACGGGCAGCTGCTGCAGGTGGCACGAGCCCAGGTGAGAGGGCCGCAGCGCGGTGCTGACGCTCTGGCGGCAAGGGAAGGGCCCTGGGTTTGATTCCCAACTCGGGGCGCCTTTCTGCGTGGGCTTTACGTGTTCTATCTCCCGCACTGTCGTGCGCGGGCTTTTCTTTCGTGTCCTGCACTTTCCTCCCACGGCTCAACAAAGGTACACCATGTCACTGACATCGGTCAAACAACCCGATGTAAAATTATGACCTGAACATTGCTCAATTGGGATCACACGCACAGCAGCAGCAGCAGCAACAGCGACGTCATCCCAAATATCAAAAACTTGGCAGGACCCTCCTGAAAAAGAGTCTTGAGGCTGGGTGAAGCTTTCTCAGGTTTACAAGCGTAGTAGTAAGAGAAATAACAACAATAAGTCTGTATCTTGCTGTTCGTCTGCCTTAACTGGCTGTATATTTCTGTGAGGCATTGTCTCGACTGTATATGACAATGAAGCAGCAATGACAATGGCGATGCTGACAACAATATTAATAATGATGATGTTGGTGATGATGTTGATGATGTTGACGATGTTAATGATGATGTTGATGACGATGTTGATGATGATGTTGATGATATTGATATTCATGATGATGACTGTTGATGATAATGTTGATGATATTGATGATTATCACGATGTTGACGATGATGTTGATGACGATGTTGATGATGATGTTGATAATGATGATGTCGACGATTACCTTCAGGTGTCACACTCGGGCCACTACGTGTGCAAGGTGTCCAACGTGGCGGGCGAAGTCGACCAAGGCTTCATTGTCAGCGTCAACGGTAGGCAGTGCCATCCCCTCCAGCGGGGCTGTTCACCAAAATCACCACGGGACATGAGTCTCGGTGGTGGGGTTGGTGGGGGGAGTTGTTGAACGTGGAAGCGCCGTTTCCCCGTTACGTGTTGCCTCACAAACACAACCATGGGGGGGGGGGGGGGGGATTGGGATCTTTTCGACCAGCAACTGCTCACCAACAGTACCTGGAGTCTGGTTCTATCTCCCCACGTTACAGAAGCCGTGCGGCTCTGATTCCAGCTCCTCACAGTCCATTCGGGCCCTTGCCCAGTCCACACGCGGGTTACCATCGTGGTTGCTATTCTCGGGAAGGGGGAAGGGTCGTTTGGGATGTTATTCTCCGATATAAATTCGTTATTTTTTGTGAACTCTCAGTTTTAGGGCAGACCAAAAAACAGAGCTCTCTTTTCACAGTCTCGAGACTCATTGAGGATTTCCTGAATTGAGATTCCAGATGGCGGTGAAGGCATAATTATAGCTAAAGGTGCAGCCCTGCAATTACTTGCTCATATTACTGTTGGCTTTCTAGAGCTCCCCCTATCCTTTATAGGTGCTTGCTAACAAGACCTCTCCCAACACTTCCACATTGTCCACACGGGGCTCTTCGTCTTTGTTTTCAGTTCCCCCCAGCATCGAAGGCCCCCCGGAGGAGTCTGTGACCGAGATTTTGGGAAATCCCACAATCCTCGGCTGTGACGCCGCCGGCGTCCCCCACCCCGCCGTCTCCTGGCAACGAAATGGCTTCTCTATTGGTAAGGGCCCTGACGGATCAATCCATATTTTTTTCTTTCGTTTTTATAAATAAATCCGCGTTGTATTATTATGATTGTACATTTCCTTGTATGAGCTTCTCATTGATGGCCGCTGAGCGAGCGCGTGACCCTCCCGCGCAGGAAGCACAAACTCGCTGGAGAGACAGGTGCTGTCGGGCGGCAGCCGCCTGCAGATCTCGCGAGTCCACGTGTCGGACGCGGGCGTTTACTCCTGCGTGGCCACCAACTCGGAGGGGGAGGCCCGCAAGCGCTACACCCTCACCGTGCTGGGTAAGCAAAGAGGCCCCGCTCCTAAGAAGACGGCGACACGAGATCGGTCGTTCACGCTCAAGACCTGCGCGTGGCAGGGAGAAGGCGCGGTGATAGTGCCGGTGCCTCGCACAACAAAAGCACATTGGTTCTATTCCCGACTGGGGTGCCTGTCTGTGCGGAGTCGGTATGATCCCCCCGTTCTAAATGGCTTTCCTCGGCGTTCTATTGTTTCCTCCCTCACCGATAAAAAATAAAAAATGAATTTAAAAAACAGAACTAGAATGGGCCAAACATTCCAATTACGAGAAGCCACCTGTAAATTACCCCATTGCGAATGCCGACAATTACTCGGTTGACCGAGACAGAGCGATGACGAAGGCCCTTGCCGTACTTTGCGCTGCGCGTGCGAAGTGCCGCCCCGGATCTCGGGCTCGGAGCTGCCCAGCGACGTGAACGTGGTGGTCGGAGAGGACGTGCCGCTACGGTGCTCGGCCTCCGGGCAGCCCAGCCCGGCCGTGCGCTGGCTGCACGACGGGCGGCCGCTCGCCGGCGCTGCCGGCGCTCGCATCCGGTGAGCACCGCGCCGGGAGGTCGCCGCGCGGCTCGGCGGTCGCTAGCGCCGAGCCGCTGTAAATGTATATCGTCCGCTCCTTGTTCTCTGCTGCGGACGTATGTTTGCTATGGGTTAGCGTTTTTGTGGGGGTTAGGGGATCGGGTAAGGGTGAGCGTGAGGCGCTGTGTTAGTGAGGACAAAGTTTTGCGACCGAACAGATGTTGCGAAAAGAAGTAAAAACTGTGCTTGAGAGTGAACGGGCGGCAGTTTCACAACTACGCTTGTAAAGTGGTCCGCCGAGCCCTCCTCTATCTGACCGGATTGCAACGGCTCGCACAGCTGCGCCACACGCACAACACGTGGTCTTAGCGTGGCGTCCGGCAAGTGCGGCGCTCGCCGCTTTTAACGCACACCGATCTCCTGCCCAGCATCTCGAAGGACGACGCGGTGCTGACCATTGCGAGCGTGGAAATCTCGGACAGCGGGAAGTACACGTGCGTGGCGACCAACGCGGCCGGAGAGGAGGAGCGAATCTACACGCTGCACGTCCACGGTGAGGGCGGCTCCCCCCCCCGGGTCTCTGTGCGCGGAGAAACATCAGACGTCGGATGCCACCGCTAAACCACCTGGTGCAGTGGCAACCCTTGCCAACAAGGGAAGCACTTCGCTCAATCGAATGCGGACGGCCCGTCGTCAAGCCAAAGCTGGTTCGCCGCATTCACGAACGGACAATCAAAGGGAGCCTGGAATGTGACTGCTGAGACCCGACCAAAATCGCAGGGCACATTGTGAAACCGAAGAAACGCCTTGTACAACACGGCGCGCCTTGCGAACCACAGGGCGCATTGTAAAACCGTGGGGCGCTTTGCAAGCCACTGCAAAGGTCTCAGATTCAGCAGGGACTCGGCAGCAGCAACAGCGGCAGCAGCAACAGCGACAGCAGGAGAAATTAACTCAGCGTCACCTGAAGCTGCTACGTGACTTTCACACTTTAAGTTGCTATTCACGAAGCCATAATACTCAAAAAGCAACGAAATAAATTTTACAAGTGTATTTTCTTTTGACATTTTCTGCCACGTTGCTGGACGATAACGTGTGGGGAACGTTTCAATTTGCTTGCGCCTCCGTCGTCTGCGACAAAATCACCCAGTATGCGCCTGCTCTAGTCACCCTGGATCTCACTAGATCCGAAGCAGGGTTCAGGCTGGATGGGTGACCACCAATGCATGCCAGGTCGTCAATAGGTTCCTGCGTGCCTAATATTGTCAGCAGGGGGCAGTGCAGCATAATCCATTGCAGCATTCGCCACGTCTTAAGCAACCCTCATTGACCAGGGTGATGGTTCAAATAAAACGCACACCCTGCACTGCCCTCATCCAGCAGTGGATTTACAAAAGGCCACTCATATAGAAACGCTCGCGTTTAACGTGATGTTTTTGCATTCAATATTCGCCTACCATTGTTTGTGCGCTCGTTCGACAATATGAGATTGTCTCCTCGTCCGTCCGTCCGTCTGTGCGTCGATGCCAGTTCCACCAGTGGTGGAGGGGGTCTTGGACCAGCCCCTGGAGGTCTTGGCCCCCCTGGATGGGCCGGTGAGCCTGGAGTGCATGTCCACTGGCTCACCGCCCCCCCAGCTTTCCTGGCTGAAGGACGGGCTGCCCCTGCCGCTGTCTGCCCACACAATGCTGCTCTCTGCCGGGCAGGTGCTCAGGTGAGCACCAGGCTTTCTGGGCCTCTGAAAGTTTTTTTTAAATTGTTTTTACAAAGTTGCTGAGCACAGGTCCAGAGGCCAGCAACAAAGAGCGCGATCATAGTTGTAAATATATCCAGGAAGTATTTTTTTTAAAGGAAGCTATTTTAACTTCCTGGACCTTGTCTCGATGATGTGTGACAGTGTAAAATGAAGCATCCTATCTGGTTGCAAATATCTGGCTGTGAGGCTTGTTCTTCAACTCACTGATGAGCCAGAGCAATAATAATAATCGGTGTGTTAAATGCTCGTGAAATGCGACTATTTTATTTGTTTGGATATGTCCAGGTAGTCAACAATGCAAATTTGTCCCAGATTGTGTGTATGGTGGCCCGGCCAAAAAATCAGATCTTGCCATTTCAACCAACAGGCCTTCGGGAAAGAAGGCCCACTTCAAGGAATAATTTCCGAAAAGATGGTTTCTCCTGAGGAAATTCCCAGATGGAAAGATCTTTGTTCCCTCACAGTGATTGTAATAAAAAAAATTCTGTGAATATTGAAGAGCATTTTAATAAAGATGCCCAGAAAACATGAAGGCTCTCAAACCACTAGAAGCCACAAGTAATTCAAATACATGCCCCCAAAAAATGAGTGGTAAGGAGGAGCAAGTAGGCCAAATACATAAACAAAAATAACCAGCTTTAAAATTCGGGCAAAACCCCACGTCAGCATTCTTAATGCCCGTCTTGCGTGGCGTGACCACAACGTGCGCAGGATCGCCCGAGTGCAGGCGTCGGACAGTGGCACGTACACGTGCGTGGCCTCCAACCGTGCCGGCATCACCCAGAGAGAATTCACCCTCCGGGTACAAGGTGAGCAACAAGTGCCCCATGCTCACCACCAGAGTTGTAATCTACAGAAGCCGGGCCAAAGGGAAAATGGGGCGTCGTGAGGGTTCGTCAAAACAGCATCAACCACGTGGCCTCATTTCCGTCCTTCTCTCTATCCCCACCCCATCTATCTCCACCTACCTATCCGCTTTGATGTGAGCCCTTTGATGTGAGCTCGCACCGGGGGACCCTTTGATGTGGGCTCACATCGAGGGGCCCTTTGATGTGAGCCCTTTGATGTGAGCTCACACGGGGGACCCTTTGATGTGAGTCCACATCGGGGGGCCCTTTGATGTGAGCTTTGAGAAGTGGGTGTTACCCACAGCATTCTATCAAAAGGCTGCTTAGCCCAGCGCTCCCACCTACCCGTGCCCCCTTACTGACTCCTCCCCCCTCCCCTAACCTGTATATAATCCAAGGTCGTCTCTGAACTGTGCTCCTAACACAGGTATTCTGCGTTGACTTTTCCACCTGAAGACGGAAGCTTGTGTTGCCTCCGAAAAGTCGTGATTTAATTATTTTATTTTATTTTGTTTTTTTATCTACGTGACTTTACCGAATAAAACCAAAGAGTATAACTCTCCGCTGTCGCCTAGCGTCTGATACTGCACTTTCACTGGCGTGACGATGCGCACGCTGTCCGGGTGCGACGATTAGAAAGTAGCTAAAAGCTATGTTTGAAAAAAATATATATTTTAATTAATTCATACAAGGAATATCATTTTTTTATATTAGGCACTGTGGCATTTAAAACAAAAAAACGATTCCCGTTTAGTGAGTCAGATACGTCGTTCGCAACAATCAATGCCGCGCGGGGCACGCTCAATAGGATCCTCGTTGGCGTGCGTCATCTCACCCTGGCACTGCCAACACAGGGGGCAGAGCGCCACCAGAGAGCGGTCCTCAGCCAAGCGCGTGCCTCCCCCTTTGCCCAGTGCCCCCTCTGCTGGAGGGCGCGGGAGACACGGAGGAGCTGCAGGTGCTGGCCGGCGCGTCCGTCACGCTGGCATGCGAGGCCACCGGCTCTCCGCCGCCGATGCTCACCTGGCTGCACGAGGGCCGGCAGCTCTACCCGCCCGGTGGTGGCGGCGGCGGCGGCGGCGTCATGTCGGCGCCCGCGAAGCGTACGTACGGTTGCACCCGCGCCCCTGCCGCAAGGGCACGGCCAGACTGAGGGAAGAGATAGCTCACTCGTGCACAAGCACAGGGTGAGAAACCTTAGCGCTGTTGTCGTTAGGGAATGTGATCATTCGCCCCCGTGAATTGACACGGTTCTTTGATTCAAGGGCACCCTTCATTTTTGAGGTGGCTCGAGTGAGAGCACTGAACCCTGCGACTGCTGAGGTCTGGGTTCACATCTAGGCAGTCTTGTGTGATCAACAATGACTGCACACAAAAACGTTGTTAAGTAAAATTGGGTTCTCCAAACAAGTTATCTGAATTCCGTCCCTCAGAAGTAACCAGACAAATTTCGCTGCGACGCAATGACCATTATTCTCTGTAGCTGAGTGGATGGGAAAGTGCTAGCCCCTTCTGTGTGATCTCAAAATTGGTTCCGTGAAGAGCGATAGGTGTGCGTGTGTAATTCCATGGCGGAAATAGTTCCCTTTCATGGCAGAATAGCGCAATCAAATTTTAACCAAACGTTATTTCCTTTCAGAGATTAAACAAAAACCTGAAGCCATTTAAATGGAATGTTTCATCACGATGAGAGTCTTGAACCACGACGGTCGTTTCTGTAATTGCAGCCGAGACCTCGGCCTTTCCTAGTGAAGAGGGCCTGCTGGTGCAGATCGCGAACGCCTCGCCCACGGACGCCGGAGTGTACAGCTGCGTGGCCGTGAATGCGGCCGGACAGACCAGCAAGCACTTCCTCCTCACCGTGCAGGGTGAGGCCTTCTCGCAGCTCGCCCACTCACTCGCTCAAACAACGAACAACAGCGACCGCCATTCGTCACTAAGTGGCGGTGACGTCACCGCGGCGCTTGTGCCAGGCTACGTTCACTTTAAGGGCACGTGAAGTGTCCAACGCCCACTGGCAGGAGGTCACTGGACAGGCCCAGGTGCCATGGGTTGACCAAGATGACTGGCCGATGCACCACTCACTCACTCGCACACACACGGGAGTGATCATCCCCCTCTTGAGACCCCGAAATTGGTATTTTACTTAATGGAGAAAATAGAGAGAGTGAATGTGTTATTATTATTCTTATTAGAAATGTCGGAAGCTTTTTTTTTTACCTATACATGTTTGGACCGCCCCCACCTATTAAGCTCTAAACCAGCTTAAAAGACGCTACAAATCTTAACAACGTTCATTGAAGCTCTGTCGTCCCAACAGGTCTGCTCCTTTCACCTGAAGAAGGCCACTTGTGTTGTGGCCGAAACGTCGTGAGAATTTTATTGTGTTATTTTATTTTATTAATTTATTATTTTATTCTCATTCTACGTGACTTTACCGAAAGAACCAAAGAAGATGAATCCTTGCAGTCACGAAAGTTTTGATCGAAATTCATCACAGTCACTCTGTCTGTGGTCGCGTGGGGGAGACTCGGTTTGAATGGGCTCACGGTGAACCCCCACCCCCTACAAGCTGCTTCTCCTCTTGCCATCAGAGCCGCCGGTGATCGAGGGGTTGGAGGAGGAGGAGGAGGCGCGGGAGCTCAACGTGCTGCTGGGGGGCTCCTTGGAGCTGACGTGCGTGGCCGCAGGCAGCCCCCCACCTAGCCTCACGTGGCTGAAGGACGGTCGCCCCCTGCCTCATGCGCAGGGTCTCACTGTGCTTCCGGGGGGGCAGACCCTGCGCATCGCCAGCGCCACGGTGAGCGGGCGGGCGTGCGGGCAGGCAGGCGGGCGGATGGGCGGACGGGCGGTCGGGCTGATGCCGCCATATTTTAGAGACGTCGGGTGATGCTGAGAGGACAGATCAGTGGACACGTTAATTGGTCCTCCCACATCAACGTTATCCAGCAGCAATAGTTTAAGTGGCAGACTTCTTATTTCCCTATCCAATATCGCTATTCAGGCCTGCAAGGCACTCCAGCCTCTATGCGCTCTTTAAATATATTGTTTCCAAGGGAGTTCTATTTTTTTAAGTATAGATCACTCTCAATGTACGTTTCAATATGCAAAGCCAGCCTTCTGTTCGCATTTAATACTTTTTGTATCTTGCTTCCTTTGTTATCGGAATGCGATGACCACAATAATGTGAGTTTGCAAACTCTCAACCAGGTGGAGCATGGTGGCCGGTATACCTGCCTGGCCTCCAGTCCTGCAGGCGACACAGAGAAGGAATTTCTTGTCCAAGTGCACGGTGAGTTGCACTGTCGATCCATGCTCGTAAGTGACAACCGGTTAAACCGGGTGAGACCTTTTGCAGAATCAATTACCGGTTCTGAAATGCAGGTGTCAGGAACAGTTTCCCGTGGAAGTATTTTCATGAATGCACCGATTGGCATGTGTGAATCTACAAATGGCACGGTGGTCTAAGTACATCTGTTCAAGGGTAAAGTTGGCACCGTGTAATTGTTTGTTTGCTTACGCCACGGCTGGTGGAGGAGACTCCAATGCAGGCCATTCTCCCCATTTTTGTTCTGCTGCCACCCTGGGAAATGGAATCAAGCTGGTGACCTCTGGATAACAAGTCCAGTGTGCAAACTATCACACCATGGCAGCTGCCTTCAATTCTGAGTTTAAAAAGTAAACATTGTATGATTATTGCTCTAGACATTTATATCTGCAACAAAACCAGTCGGAAGTTTTTTGTTCTGTTTTTTTTTGTTACCAGTAGTGCAAATGTACTGATATCAACAATGCTGTTTCAGGGTTAGAGGAAGGGACACTCAAAAACGATTGCGTTTTATTGAATACAATTACCAAAGTAATATCGAAATCATCACGAATAAAAAAGTAAAGACTAAGATGATGGAGGGGAGGCCCAGGATGGGCCATTTATGGAAACGGCAATGGTACCTCGAATGCGTAAAAAGGGTCAGGTTGAGTCTACGAAAGGGAATCAAATCCACATGCACACCACCGGCGATCCCTGCGACAGAGCCCCCGAGCGTTCCAAGGTAGGAGTCTGCTGTGAGAACCGGGGGAGGGGGGTCGAACCTGTCCCTCCGCTCCCTCCCTTCGTTGCAGTGCCCCCCAACATTGCGGGCAGCGTGGAGTTGCAGGACGTGAGCGTGACGCGCGGCGGGCAGGTGTCGCTCGAGTGCCGGTCGGACGCGTCGCCCCCACCCACGCTCGCCTGGCTCAAGGACGATGAACCCCTGCAGGTCTGGACACTGCCTGGGCTCCTGGCCTGGGATCCTGGCCTGGCCTCTTGGCCTGGGATCCTGGTCTGAGATCCTGGCCTGGGATCCTGGCCCAGGCAGCGGCAGGCATCAGAGCGCTCGTAGAAATCCCCACGCATATAATAATAATAATCGTACTCGAATTGTAAATGTTGTGGGTTTACTCTCACAACACAACGGTGAGGTGAACTAGTAACACATTGGCATGTTTTGTTTATGCGACAAACCTTACTTATTGGCTGTGTCTGGTAGTGGCGGGTTTAGCGACACATTTATATTTACGTGATCTAACCCAAAAATCTCTATTACGAATAATAATCATGGTCGTCCGCCATGATCATTCTACTACTGGGTGACAGGGCACCTTCAAATGCGACACTTTCCATGAATTGCGGGACGCCCATCGCAACAGGAGAATGCGTTCAGGACGAACACAAATAGGCATCGCAACAACGCAGTGTGCTGTTCACAAACAACAGCTAAACATACATGCCGTGTGACCATCACATTGCACGTACAATGCTCTCAGCCTTTTCTAGACCACCAACTCAAGAGATAAAGCAACACGCAAAGTGTGTTCGCAAACGGCAGGAAGACACCACTCCCATTCCTATGCCTTGCTTATCACGTTATTTCTAAGAAGCACCTCTGCTGAACCAGCACACGTTTCCGTGCGGTGAACCTACAGTGCAAGCTGCCTCGTTACCAGAGGTGGATCTTTACATTTCCCAAGAGGTTGCGGTCACGTAATTTTTTGCTCTTGAAATATATTACTAAAAATAAACACTCAATGTATATTCTCTGGTAAATATCAATAAAAAAAACACATGCTGGTGGTGGGCATCTTCCCGCTTGTAACGAACGTCCGTCACCGCGCCCCCGGTGTCCGCGACTTCCCGGCACGGCAGGCGTCCCCCCGCGTGAGGATCCTCGCGAGCGGCCGCTACGTCCAGATCAGCGGCGCGGACGCGGAGGACGCAGGCCGCTACGTGTGCGTCGCCTCCAACGTCGCCGGCAGCTCGTCGCGCACCTTCACGCTCGCCGTGCTGGGTGGGACGCGCCCACTACCCTCCCCCCACCCTCCGCACACGCTCTCTCTCCCTCAATCCATTTTGGTGCTTTTCCGTAACTGAATCTTACTACGAACCGTTTTTTATTTTTTACACGGTTGTGAACGCGGGTGCCGTGCGATCGACGCTGCGTCCGGTTGTGCGCGTGCAGTGAGCCCCAGCGTCGTGGGGGGCCCCGGCGAGGTGAGCGTGCATCTCGGGGGGGCGGCCGTGCTCCCGTGTACTGCAATGGGATCCCCGCCTCCCACCCTCAGCTGGAGGAAGGACGGGGCCCTCCTCTCGGACGACAATGCCAGGCACGTTTTTGGAACCTCAACCCCACGCGACGCTTTGGTTTCCTCACGAAGATTAAAAAATCATTATCAATATAATAACTTACAGGTCTTTGTCAGCCCACTGCTGTCGATAAGAATTACTTCGGCGGCATTCAAGCAAATGCCGTACTCTTGCGCGCATCTGGGAGTGTTCTCCTTGCGCAAGGGGAGCGGCTCTGCTCGGCGCGCGAGAGGCTCGTTTAACGAGCGCCGACGCTCACCCCGGCGCCGCGCGCGTGCGTGGCGCAGGTTCACGCTGCTGCCGGACGGATCATTGGAGGTGGTGTCGGTGCGAGCGAGCGACGCGGGGACGTACGCGTGCGTCGCCTCCAACGCGGCCGGATCGGACCGCGTCACCGTCACGCTCACCGTACTCGGTACTCATTGCCCCAGGCCGGTCCGCGGTGTTGGTCCGCGATGGCCCCTGCGATGATGGCTTCCGATCCACTGACTCCCCCACATAACGTTCACATTTGATTGTTTAGCTTGGTAAAGAGCTCAAAGAGGCCAGGATGAGTGAGTTTCATTTGCAAGTGTGGACCAAAATGACAAAAGCAATAAAGTAAAATGAAAGTATCGCTGAAGCAAATACAAATCGAAACAAAAACAACTGTGGTACAGGGAAAGTCTATTATAATGTACGAACATTAATGAACTGCAGCAATGCATTTAAAATCTGAGCCATGCCACAATGTTTAATATGTTTTTCCTCTTTCCTTGTCTCACTATTCAACCGAGGTTTGCCTTCTCAGTGCCCCCAGGGATCGCACGAGGCCCCACGAACGTCACGGCCCTTGTGGGGGGCCAGGCCACCCTCAGCTGCGAGGCCTCCGGCCTACCCAAGCCTGCTGTCTCCTGGAAGAAAAACGGCCGCCCCTTCGGTGTGGACAGGCTGCAAATCACGCACAGGTACCCTTGCCAACGTGTGGGCCTTCAATGCCAAACAGTCGGCATGTAACAAATAATTGATCAATTATTTAAAGTTTATTTTATGCTCACGATATAGATGTGGAATCTTGCGTGGTCAATTACTGATAGTTTACCAAGCTTACCTTGAAACTTAACACTTAAGTTATCACGACCAATACGATTCTAATTTGATTTTTCGAGTCCGATCGCGTGAGTAAAAGGTGTGTTGTAAATGACACACGTCTTACTTATGGATTACATGATCATGTATCTTAGTGAAGTGGTTAAGGTTACAAAAATAAGGCTGAAGGGATGACACAGACAATATAAGTGATAATTCTCAAATTTAATTGTGATCTTAAATTCAGACAAGTGATTGAGTCACAGGGGCAGCAAATTGTTATATGCCTACCAGATAGTAAATGTTTATTAAATGTAAAATGTATTAGTGGGAATGCTTTCTTTTTCTATTCATTTAAAAAAAAACTCACTGTAGATATTTCAATTGCAGAACCATGTGTATTGTGCTACAGGCTGCTGTCTACAGGATCACTGCATTTCGCGTCGGCAGACCCCGAAGACACGGCTCAGTACGAATGCACAGCAGCTAATGAGGTCGGGGAAGAGCGGATCACCATTGACTTCACCGTGCTAGGTATTAGGGCATTGATCTTCTCCACAGGCACAAAGGACATGTCGGAGCGTTAATAAGGAACATGATAACGGAGTGTTTCATTTTCATTCCTCCCTTCTCCCACGGTTATCAATGTTCCTCCTGCCTATGCTGTTACCACCGCTGCCATCCACTTCCTCTCCTCCCAAACGGCTGCCCCCTTCCCTACGAGCTCCAATGCTACCCTTCGTAACTGTCTCACCTGCAGCCCCCTTTCCATGTACATCCCCTCCACCGCCCTCTTCCCGTCCCCTCTACCGCCACCCACTTCCCCGCTGCTTCCAATCCCTCCCGCCCGCCTGCCTTCCCGCTGACGCCGTCCTCCCTACCCACCCCAGTACCCCCGTCGATCGCGGACGAGGCCGACGACCTGGTGGTGACGCACGGCTCCCCCGTGCTGCTCACGTGCCACGCGAGCGGAGCGCCCGAGCCCAGCGTGCACTGGAGCAAGGACGGCACGCGTCTGCCCAACGCCGGCGACGGATTTGCCGTGCTGTCCACCGGTAACCGTGGCGACGTTTTTTTATAACAGTAGTGGCATCTCTGTTTCAACGGCCATCACTCTGAGGTCGATGAAAACGATGGTGGTGTGATGTTATCTTCCTTGCCTGGTATGCAGGAGGTCGGGGGTTTGATCTCGACCCTGACGCCTGGTGTATATTTGGAGTTTTCATGTGTCTCTCCTCGTGGTTGTGTGGATTTTTTCCGGGTCCTCCGATTTTTCCCTCCACATTTATAAACATGCATTGATATGAATCCGATTATTTTGGTGCTATAAATATCCAAATGATGGAGCCACTTTGTTGAGCTATCATTTTTGGCCATTTCGTTTCTGAAAAATAAGTTAGCACCTCAGTGGGCTTTGCCTGGTAGGATGGGGATGGTTTAGTTTTCTTGTACTTTGCACTACTGTCATGTTTTTGTATTTTTCGGTTGTTGTAACGTTTTACCCCATGCCCCTACTGGACATCTGTGAAAAATATCTTAAGAGCTCATCGGCTTCCTCTAGTGTTGATAAAATGATTCCGATTCTGAGTACAGAATGTTGTTGTCCTTGTTGTTGTTGTCCTTGTTGTTGTTGTCACGCCGTGTTCCCCAGGTACGGTGGAGGTTTCGGCGGCCATGCCGAGCCACGCGGGCCGCTACACGTGCACCGCACGCAACGCGGCGGGCACGGCGCACCGGCACGTCTCCCTCACCGTGCAGGGTCAGTTGCCGCCGCCACCGGCAGTCCACAGCACGCGCCGCAGGGAATGCCGGGATGATTTTGATTATTTATCCTGGAATCCTCAACGGGTCGGCAGACAAGGTGGTGCGCCCCTAAAACCCGCCCCTGGAACCTGCCCCTGTAGTCATTCGTACAAATTTATTCCTTCAGTGGCGATTAAATAATTACAGAAAATCAGTCGGTCAATTCAATGGGGTAATCTCAGACCTGGACCGGCCAGGTGGCTCAGTGTTAGAGCGAGCCGCTCGCATTGGAGAAGGTTGTGTGTTCAAGTCCCAGTTGGGAGTTGACTCGGCCCATCATCCCTCCAGGGTTCATAAAATTATTACCACCTCATAAGGAAATAAACAGTGGTTGTCCTTTGGATAAACTCGTCCCTGGGACAGAATTGTGGAATTTACAAAATTGGCTGTAAATTGGAGATGCTCATTTGAGGAGGAAATCGCTTTTAATCACATTCCATGTAACAGTGCCACAGCACAGTCCTTCTGTGTTATATAGCTGCTTATTGTTCGGTATTGTAAGTCACTCGGTCTGTTTTGTTTCATTTTGGAGTTGGCCAAATATAGCACTATAGGAGCACAAAACTTGGGAAATTGTTGGTGCCGGTTCTGGCTGCCTCCCCGCTCGTCTGCGGTTGCAGCACTCGCAAACGGCGCTTGCTCCAACAGTCTGTGAGTATGGAGCCGTAAATCAGGGACGCATTTGTCTTTGTGTCGTGCCCCCCCCCACCCCACCAGGGCCCCCCATCGTGACGGTGCCCCCCTCGGCCGTGGAGGCTACGCTGCACTCGCGCACCACGCTCTCCTGCGAGGCCTCGGGCAGGCCGCAGCCTACGCTGTCCTGGCAGAGGGAGGGCGTCGACATCGTTAGCGGTGAGGCTGAGGGTTTTATCGGCACGGAGACGGTGGCGAGAGACGCGGTTTTGTTTTCTCGTTGTCCCTTAACAGGCACTCACGAACAGTACTGCTGTAATGTTGATGTCCTATCCAGGATGATGTGTTTGTGTGAGTTTGCTTTTGTGGGGAGAGGTATTGCAGTGGGTAAGCGCGCTGCACTACGAAGCCGGCAGCCCGAGTTCGATTTTCACTCACGATCAGTAGCAGTGGCAAATATTTGAACCAGTTCTGGGCCTCCTCTAGGTCGACTCAACGTTAAATGAGTACTTGGTGCAGTGTGTAAACTTCACCACTAGGGAGACACATGCGGTAGAACGTGGTGGTAGCCTCACCACCACCCTTGTGCCGTATCACTGATGACACTTTCCCCAACCGTTTGTTAAAGCTACATTGGGGAACTTTGTCTTTGTCTGAGCATGGCAGGCGGCCGGTTCTTAGTGCAGCCGGGCGGCTCGCTGCACATCTCGCAGGTGGCGCTGTCCGACGGCGGCACGTACGTGTGCGTGGCGCAGAACGCCGCCGGCACCGTGCTGGCCAAGGTCAAGCTGCTGGTGCATGGTGGGTGCCGTGTCGCGCTCACTCACACCACCCACACCACGAGGACCACGCACCCCACTCACACCACTCGCACCACTCGAACCACGCACCCCACTCACACCACTCAGACCACTCACCCCAGTCACACCACTCGCACTACTCAGACCACGCACCCCACTCACACCACGTGCCCCACTAGCACCACTTGCACCACTCGCCCCACACACACCACATTCATATTCCTGCCAAACCTACCGAGTCAAGCGAGAGGCTGCCGACTTTCAACCTTTTTTTTCCCCGCAAATTAGTTTTGAAAGATCATCGTACGATGTCACTTGCTTCATTACAACACAGCCGGTGAGCACAGGCGTCAAATGCCCGATCCACGCGACAACGTAATATGTTCGGCTCTGTCCGCCGGTGGTGGCGGTACGGAGGATCGTAACGTCGCCACCTGATGCTGCCCGCAGTCCCCCCGGCGATGAGGCCCTCGGCGCGGGAACCGGTGGTCGTCTCCGGCGCGGTGGCGATCCTCCCGTGCGCCGCCGATGGCAGCCCGGCACCCGAGCTGGCGTGGCTGGGCCCGGACGGCCGCTCCGTGCGGCGCGACGGCGCCCGTCACCGCGTCCTGAGCAACGGCTCGCTACAGGTGGGGCCGGCGCGGCCCAGCGACGCCGGCCGCTACACCTGCACTGCCTCCAATGCAGCTGGGACTGCCAGCGTGGACGTGATGCTGACCGTGCACAGTGAGTGGCCGCTCCGCGTTTCTGCGCGTCGATGCATCCGAAAGGATGTCCGCTGTGAGGCTGCAGCAATGAAATCAGTTTGTGCGCAGGTGCGGGATGGATTGTTATATCGCAAGGTCGTAAGAGGTAGCAGTGGCCAGGGAAGGTCTTCATCCATCAGTGGATTGATCATTTTATTGCACTGCAAGTATGAAGTTCTGTGTTGAGCCGCATGTTGAGAATTTCATCTCTCCGTCTTTCTCCAGGTACTGCTTACCGTGGGCATCTTCAGATGTCTAATTCGATGCCCGCAGTAAGCAGTGCAATGCAAAATGCTTGAGAGTAGAAATGCTGATTTAAAGCTTTCGTGACTGCAGGGATTCATATTCTTGGTTCTTTCGGTAAAGTCACGTAGAAGGGAAGCAATAAAATAATAAAAATATATTATTTTATTGTTTCCCTTCTCCGTGACTTTACCGAAAGAACCAAGAATAGAGCAGAAATGCTGTTCACACAGCCCGACCCCAAATACCGTCACTTGGATTACGAGCGGCTGCTAAATGTCGCGTGCGGTGCGGCTCACGCGAACGTAACCTGGTCACCGCCTCGCTTCCCCGTTGCACCAGCCCCTCCGAGCGTCCGCGGCGCGGCCGGAAGCAGCGGTGGTGGCGGTGCGGGGGCGAGCCTCGTGGTCACCGAGGGCTCGCGCACCGTGCTGCCCTGCTCAGCCGACGGGAGCCCCGCGCCGAAACTGTCGTGGCGACGCGACGGCGATGTCCTCCGCGAGCGGCCGGGCAAGTTCACCGTCCTGCAGGCCGGGGATCTCATCCTGGACGACGTGCAGGTGCCCGCGTCGATGCCTCAAAGTTCTTGTTTTTTTTTACTTTCAATTATAGGCCCAGGTAATGCTTCGTTGCTACGTGGCCAATGGTTCATTCAGTGGAAGTCAGCAGGAGGTGGATGTTGTGATGGGTGGGACACGTGTGAGGGGGCGGAGGAGGGCAAGTTACCGAGACGTTGAAGCCCATAGGTTCGGTGACAAAGGGGAAGGCTGAAAGCCAGATGGTGTTGGTGGTGGTGAGACTTTGGAGTGGTAATGTTCAGTTCAGTTTATTTTGGTATAGCCCTGTGAGCCATTTGGCTCTTGAATCGGGTGCAACCACAACAAACAAAAAAACAAAAAAACGAATAAGAAAAACATCTTAAAGTGACTATGTGACTGTGCAAACAGAAAATTCATGGAAAAAAAACCAGCAAAAATATTCCTGAAAAAAGCACCGTACACCAACGCTGTGTGCAAAAAATCCCAGTGGGATGCAAGTCAAACACCAACAACAACCACAAAAACTTAGATTAAGACCATCAGTCTAACTCCGTACTACAACAAAACAAACATGTCCAAACCAAAAAACTTTTCCAAATCACCAAAAAATAAAGCCATAATTGCAACGTAACAGTGATCACAAGGACTGTGACCGAATTTTTACAATAAACTACATAAATAACATGTAACACCAAATCCTAGAGCCATAGCTGGCTGCATGTAGTGGTTAGCGCGCTGCCCAAAAAACCCCGTGCGACCCGAGTTTAATTCCCGCTCACGGCCAACACCAGTGATGATTATGTGAACCGGTCCAGGGCCTCCCCTATGTCGATTCAGTCTCAAAAGAGTACCTGGTTCCAATTTGTAAATGTCACTACCCCCTCGTGTGCCGTCCCAGCCTTCATAGGTCCTCGCTGGCCGCACTTGCCCCAACAGTCTGTTAAGGCTTTACGGGGGATATTAGTCTTTGTTTGACTATGAGAGCAGGCACTTAAAGTTAGGTCTCCACTTTACAATAATGATTGGATCTCGTTGAAAGTATTATCCAGAGCATTAGCCATGGTGGCCTCTTGGCTTGAATGATCATCAATGAATCACAATACATGCATTGACAATTGTCTGCGTAAGACCCTAATTGTGTTCCACAAGAGTTGAGTATTTTTTGATTGCGTCGCAACCCCCAAATCGCAACAATTTGTTGAATCTAAACGCGCGACTTTCCCCCAATACGAGTCGGGCACCGTCAACGCCGCATAACCGTCAAAACGTGGACCTCGCGAGCACCAACGCCACCGTCCACTTCCATCGCTCGCCGGCAACGATTCAGGAGGCAATAACAGCGGCGACGACAATAATCGTTCGCGTTCGCGAGAGGCGAATCATTTCACCCGTAGATCCCAATGCGCCCGACGTGGGACGCGTGTGCCGCAGGTGGGCGACGGCGGGGAGTACGCGTGCGTGGCCACGAGCGTGGCGGGCAGCGACGCGCGGGCCACCCGCCTCGTCGTGCACGCCCCCCCGGCCTTCACGGAGAGGCCCGGCGACGTGTCGGTGGGGCGCGGCGAGCGGCTCACCCTCACCTGCGCCGCCACGGGAATCCCCGCGCCCACGCTCACCTGGAGCTTCAACAACCGCGGCCTGCCCGGTGAGACCGGGGGCGGCACGGGGGACGTGCGCGGCACCTCAAGGTGGACACGTCGATGATTTGAGATGGAGTGGAATCGGCGGGGACTGGCCACGGTGGTGACCCAGGTCGCTCCTGCAAATGAAGCTCATCCTTGTCTCTCATCTGGTTCAACAAAATCAACTTGAAACTTCACTTGCTCAGGGTTAAAGACGAATGCTCACACATGACAAATAGTCCAGGTGGCAAAAAGTGTAATTGTGACCGCAGGATCGTGGCTACAAGGACAATGAGACAAATGTGTATTCTAGTTTCACCCTTGTTATGCATCATCGGTCGAAATATAACCACCATTGCGACTGTGTACAAACAGGTTGCTGTAGACTATGTGGATTGTGTGGGAGCAGTGATGCACGTGGCAGCAGCGGCAGTGGCAGTGACAGCAGCGGCAGTAGCAGCAGTGGCAGCAGTGGGCCGGCTCTATCTCGCTTGTCGTTTCCCGCCCGCCTCCTCCCCATCCCCATCATCGCCGTGGCGGCGGTGGCCGGGTCAGCGCGCGTGGACGAGGAGCGCGGGGTGAGCGAGGTCACGATCGAGCGCGCCACAAAGGACGACTCCGGCACGTACGTGTGCACGGCCGAGAACGAGGTGGCCTCCATCCGCGCCATCGGCTTCGTCTACGTCAAGGGTGAGGGAGGCCGCCGCCCGCACCCGCCACATCCCGCCCAGCGGAGCTTCCTGCTGCTCGTGCGCCATCGACGCCGGCGTCGCATGTTGGGCTCCCGGGGATCTGGGAACGATCGGCAACGGCTTCACGCGCCTCTTGTTGTAACCCGGTTGCGCTCTCGCGGCCCTGTTGAAATTCGGCTTGCGTTGCGTCGCCGCGGATGCCGCGGCCGATGTGTCCGGGGGCGCGCGATGCCACCGCGTGATTTTGATGCTGCGCGATCTGCCGCCCTTGTCCTTGCACGCCGGCAGAGGCCCCGGTGTTCCGGGGAGACCTGCACCCCAGCATGGTGGAGGCCATGGGCGGCAACGCCATCCTGGATTGCGAGGCGCGGGGGGACCCCCCTCCCAGCATCCACTGGAGCCGCATGGGGGGCGCCATGCCCGGCAGCAACCGTGTGCGGCAGCTGCACAACGGCTCGCTCGCGATCTACGGCACCGTGGTGCGTGGTGCCGTCGTGAGCGGCCGCGGCAGTGGCAGTCGAGAATACAACCGCCGGTGTGACGCTCGCCATCGTTGTCATCGCTACCGATAGAAGAAGAAGAAGTAGCGGCGGCATCATCTTCTTCTTCAGCAGCAGCAGCAGCATGATTGTTTAACAGTCGCGTTATAATCCCATCATGATGCATTTACGTTATCCTCATAGCTGTTACAGTTGTCAGCGTCGTCCGTGCTGGTGAAGGTAGCAGGCAGCAGCGGTGTCTCGTCAGATAGGAGAAGAAAGGTGCAGCTTGCCGTGCATGACCTCTGCACTCCGCCCCGTGTGACCCCGACCCTGGCAGAGCGAGGACTCGGGCGACTACAAGTGCGTGGCGACCAACGACGCGGGTGCGGTGGAGCGCATGGTCACCCTCACCATCCAGAGTGAGTGAGCCGACCCGCACGGTCGAGCATGCCGCCACCATCGCCCTCACCGCCATCATCGTCACTTGCCATGGGCGTCGTCGCGCGTGACGTAACGAACGCCGCGCCGGGCGTCTCCGACGACAGGGGCGCCCTCGTTCGTGGCCGAGCCCAGGGACGAGGTGGTGGAGGCCGGCGGTCGCGTGTCCCTGCCGTGCCGCGCCGACGGGCGGCCGCGCCCCGCCGTGGAGTGGACTCGGGACGGCCGCCCCCTCCCGGCCGGCGACCCCCGCGTCTCGGTGCTGCCGGACGGCACGCTCGCCGTGGAGGCGGCGCGGCCCGGCGACGCGGGGCGATACGAGTGCGTCGCGCGCAACCTCCTCGGATCGGCGCTCACCGGGGCCACGGTCAGCGTGAGAGGTGCGTGCGAGTGGGCGAGCGCTCGCCCATCAGTATTGGCGCTCGCCTCAAACGTCTGCTGAAGGCTATATGGGGGCGGGGGGGGGGGGGGTGGGGATCTTTGTCTTTGTGCGCTTGCGTGCACATGGGGCTTCCCCTACACGCATAGGCGAGCTCGCTCCGGCAGGCGAGGCAACGTTGGCCGGGGCCGTGGAGCCGGCAAGCCCAGAAGCTGCGCCCAAGCAAGGTTCTGTTTGGCCGCACAGAGGGGTACAAACGGTCATGGCATGGGCTGGATTAGAGGTGGGTTGAGAGTTCGAACTCTAATTTTTCCGCTGCAGTGCACGGCGCCTACTCCGCGTGGCAGGATTGGAGTCCGTGTACGGGGACGTGCGGCGACGGCGTCCGCGAGCGTGTGCGGTCGTGCGACAACCCTGCGCCGGCGAACGGGGGACGCCGGTGCGAAGGCCCGGCCTCCGAGACGCAGCCCTGCCATCACGCCGTGCCGTGTCCCGGTGAGATGGGCCAGGCGCCGCCGTGCCTCCATCATCGCCTGACGCACGCACCTCCGATTAGCACGGTTGGCTGCGTACGGTGCGAAAGAAGTTCAACACGCACGCATACGTGCTCATCACTCGCTCAATCGCTCACTCGCTCGCTCGCTCACCTATTCGGCTACTCACGCACCCCATGGATGGACAACCACCACCCACTAAATGACTCCCTCGGTGGCTCACTCACCCACTCACTCGGCTATTCACCGCAGCGACACAACTGCCCACCTACGCCCCCTCCTCCCCAACATGCATCCACAGTGGACGGGCGGTGGAGGGCGTGGGCCGAGTGGGGAGACTGCTCGCCGGGCTGCGGCCACGGGGAGCGCGAGCGGAGCCGCACCTGCAGCAGCCCCGCGCCGCAGCACGGCGGCCGGCCCTGCTCAGGCCTCGCCGTGGAGGTGGCCCCCTGCTTCACTCGGCCCTGCCCTGGTCAGTGCTGCTCATCCGCCTTGTCACCCGAAGGACCGCTCGGTTCCCGTAACTCCCTCCCGTAGCCTTCGAGGTGCCTCCTTGAATTCGTCCTGTAGATTTCATTTGCTACAACTTTCTTTTGGCAAATTTCTTTTTAAAAAAATTCCGCGTTGCTGCTCCGTGATGGCGCCCGCGGCGCTCATCCGCAACTCAGTTCCCTCCGCTTCACTCCCCCTTCTTTAGTCGCCCGTTTAAACCAAAACACAGGGCAAGCTGTATCGCACCTCTTTTAGGAGCCTCTTTACTCGCGCATCTTTGCCGTCGTCTATTTTAGGCTTGCGCCCGCATGCAGTTTACGACCGTTAAACACCTCGTTTGTTCGTCGCGCAAACATATTTTCTCGAGGTCCCCTGTCTATGTTTTGCTGCTGCGGCTGCTGCTGTGCTCACGTAGAACCGGCGGATTCACACCGTGGAAAATAACCGGGCAATTGGCTAAAAGGGATCATCCGTGTAACAAATAAAATAAACTTAAATATTGCTGTTTTTTTTTTACGTAACAAATACACATGTACGATACAAATATGCACGTGCAGTTGTTTTTGCTAGGTGCGTTCTTGAATCCTTCAGTAACATCCGTGTTTTACAGGTAAAAAACTGACTTCCGGTAGAATTACTCACTGAACTCTTCAAGTCAAACGTTTCAGACACCGTCGCGTGATTCTCATGATCCCGTCATCGCTGTGTCGTCCCTATAAGTTGACGGCGGTTGGGCCACGTGGGGATACTGGTCGACCTGCACTACCTCCTGCGGCGGGGGAACACGGCGTCGGCAGCGCACGTGCTCAGTCCCAGCGCCAAAGCACGGCGGATCGCTCTGCGCGGGCAGCGATTCCGTGGTGGAGCCGTGCAACGAAGATTCGTGTCCCGGTTGGTTCCAGTGCGACCGTTACAAACCTCGTCATATCCCGTCCCCACTCGTACTAAATCATCGCCCGTAACTTTATTTACTCGGCCACACGTGGCAACGATCGTGAATCCCCTACTGGCAGACCAATGCCCACTGCCGAGACACCCCTTGTGCCACACAGAGATGAAAGTCGCTTACCACGTGTGAAACGCTTTGAGATGGCCCCGGAGTAAGGGGGCCGCTCTATCGAAGTGAATCATTCTCCTCGTTGTGCATTGCGGCAGTTGGTCATCTCGGCGGCTCGGTTGGCCCAGCGTCGAGTCAAACTCGTCATAATTCTCCTCCCCCTTCTTCCCATCCTCCCCGTCCTCTCCCTCCCCATCCCCTACCTCCCTCTCCTCCTCGTTCTCCCGCCTCTCCCCGCGCAGTGCACGGCGCGTGGTCCCCCTGGGGCGAGTGGGACGAGTGCAGCCGCACCTGCGGGGGTGGCGGCACGGCCCAGCGGCGCCGCTCGTGCGACAGCCCCTCGCCCGCGCACGGGGGCCGGGCCTGCACGGGGCCCGACACGCAGGCCCGGCGCTGCGCCACCGAGCACTGCCCCGGTGCGTCCGGACACCGCTGAGCATGCCGCCCCCGATTCAGACGTGACTCATCACCGATTCTTTTTTTGGCCATACCTTAGCAAAAAATAATAATCCATTGTGAAACCTGCGTGATAAGTTGATTGAAAAAATATTTTGTCCACCAAATCCGCTTGATTTACCGACAAAAAATACTCATCTTCTTTGGTTCTTTCGGTAAAGTCACGTAGAATGAGAATAAAATAATAAATTGATAAAATAAAGTAACACAATAAAATTCTCACGACGTTTTCGGCCACAACACAAGCAGCCTTCATCAGGTGAAAGGACGAGACTGTCTGGAGGACAGCGCTGGAACGAACACAACACAAGCGGCCTTCATCAGCCAAGCTGTGTTCGTTCCAGCGCTGTCCTCCAGACAGTCTCGTCCCTTCACCTGATGAAGGCCGCTTGTGTTGTGGCCGAAACGTCGTGAGAATTTTATTGTGTTATTTTATTTTATCAGTTTTTTATTTTATTCTCATTCTACGTGACTTTACCGAAAGAACCAAAGAAGATGAATCCTTGCAGTCACGAAAGCTTTAAATAAAAAAAAAATACTCAATTGGTGAAACACAGCACCTGGACGGTAGCTTTGTGCCATAAAAATTGCACGAATATAATTGAACAATATTAGTACAAGGAAGTGTTTTCACAAGTCTGCATGTGTGCCGACGCACTTGTGTGTGCGTGCGCGCGTCCACGCGGATGTGCTTTGTGCGTCGTCGGCGCGTGTCTGCGCGTGTCTGCGCGTGTCTGCGCGTGTCTGCGCGTGTCTGCGCGTGTCTGCGAGCAGTGGACGGGAGCTGGGGAGCGTGGCAGAGCTGGGACGAGTGCTCCGCGTCATGCGGCCGCGGCAAGCGGTCGCGCGTGCGCGAGTGCGACGCTCCGCCGCCCGCCCACCATGGCCTGCCCTGCGCTGGCGAGGTCCTCCAGGTGTCCGAGTGCAACCCCCGGCCGTGCCTCGGTACGCGTCGCCCCGTGTCCCCCCGCCGCATGGGTTCGAGTCCCAGCCGTGGGCAACATTCCGCGTGCAGTGTGGCGGTGACGTGACCCCCGGCGGTAGCGCGTCCGCCGCTCTTCGCGGTTGGAATCCGCGAGGCCGCCCTGGTTATGACTGCGGGCGTATTGCCACACGAATACGCGCTGTCTGCTTCACTCGCAGTAGACGTTAAAGATTTCCTTCGACATGAGGAGCCCGTTTTGTGCCGCATAATGCTGAAAACTTTGCCAAATTTGGATCGAATCAGCCTTGCATAAGCAACCGCTTTGGTGAGTAACTATTTGCAATGGAGAAAATAATGCAGCCAGGTGTGGTGCTGACCACACCATGCACCGGCGTGCCATCCCTGTTGTAACAGCCCCTTGCAAAAAGCACTTGCCTCTGCATTCTGCAAGGCTGCTCGTGGCATCTTTGTATCTGTCGCGTGCGGCCGTGGCCGGGGCTGCGGTGTGGTGCGCCCAGATTACCCGCCGCAAGTGCGGGGCAGCCTCATCGGCCAGGTGAACGACGTGGAGTTCGGCGTGGCTCAGCTGCTCGCCAACGCGACGACGGACGAGTCGGGCGGCACGCGGATCGTGGAGGCCTCCATCTCCAACGTCCCGCCCGCCATCGGTAGCGCTCGTCCCGTGGAAGCGGTTTCCCTTCGCCAACAACAACGTCGTCATCATCATGGACAACAGCTGCAGAAACACTCGGGAGTATCACCAGCATGAGCTTCATCGTTAGAAGCATCAAAAGCATCGCCATTATCATGATCATCAGGAGAATCATCATCGTCGTCGTTAGCGACAGTAATAACAGCAGTAGCATCGCCAGCAGCAACAACGTGCTCATAAAAATCGCCATCGGAAGAGTTATTCTCATCATCGCATGCAGAAGCAGTACCGTCATAACTGCCAGCAGCAGCAGCAGAAGCAGCAGCAGCGTCACGGTTGCCGCGTCCGTGCTCTGCCGTGTGGCGCAGGCCCGGCGCTGCGGGTGCTGGTGTCGGTGCTCAGCTCCGTGTACTGGACGTCTGCGTTCGGGAACGAAGGCGCCCGGAACGGATTCCAGCTCACGGGGGGCGCCTTCCGCCGGGACAGCCAGCTGGCGTTCTCCACCGGTGAGGCTATGGCAGAGAGCGTGCTGTCCGTACTGAGGGGTTGCGCGTCGTGAGGGGTTGCATTCGTAGTGTTGAGTATGCAATGAGTATGTGAAGTACGGGCAAATCTCCCTGGCAGGGTCAGTAAATTGGCTAACCCGGGTCCTACCGCAATGATGTGGAGTTATCCACCAATCGCTTAGAGCTGCCAATAATGAGGAGCACTTCCATGCTCATTTGAGCAGGGAGACAGTTTATCATACTATCATAATCTCACCTGAAGACGATTGCCTGTGTTGTGATCGAAACGTCGTGATCTATTCTTTTTCTACCCACGTGACTTTACCGAAAGACCCAAAGAGTATGAATTGCTGCAGTCACGAAAGCTTTCAATCATAGTTTATCTTATGATACTGCAACAATTATTGCAAGATAATTGTTGCAAGATAATTGTTATCTTATGATAATGATGGTACAGTACAATTATTATTGCAGTGTGTTGGAGATAGTGATAATTAGACGAATGATGAAGTTGATGACGTCGTCGTTGTTGATGATGTTGTTGATGATGATGACGTTAACCATGGTGGCGGTGGTCGCGATGCTGCAGGGGAGACGCTGCGGCTGACGCACGTTTCTCGGGGGCTCGACGCGGACGGGACGCTGCTGTTCGACTTGGTTCTCAACGGCTACCTCCCTTTGCTCGCCTCCTACGATCACCTCTGCCCGTCGGTGCGTCGATTACCGTTGCTGTTTGTTCCCTCTCCCGTTTTATTCCGCTCTTGCTATCGCTGGCGCCGTCACGAGAACGAAATTGCGCCAGATCGTCGCGCGGCCCAACCCAGACGTTGATAATTGTGAATATTGGCTGTGAAAACCTACTACGTGTTGAATGGCGGTTGCGTAACACTCCGCTCATCCTCCCTTAATCAGGAATTCAGTGAGGAGTACATCCAGACGGGGCCCGGCAAGATCTTCTCCTACTCGGCCGGCTGGCCCGGGGGCCCGGCCATCGTGAGCCAAGACGCAGCGGCGCCGGGCGGCGACTCTGATGCCGAGTCGGGCGTGACGTGCGCGTGGAACCACACGACGGCGTTCGAGCCCACGCTGGGCCTCATGACGTCGCCCGCGCAGACGCTGCGCGTCTCGGCGATGGACTCGCGCTACGACGCCACGCGACAGCGGCTCACGTTCTCCCTGCAGGCCACGTTCGGCGAGGGTGCGACGAGCCAGCGGTCACGGCCCAAACGCCATTAGCTTGCCTTCTTGTAGACGCACTATTAGGCTGCGTGTCCGATTCTGCCAGACACGAGTTTCAAAGGCGGGTCAATGAGACGATAAATTCAACCCTCGACCAGGAGTTGATATCATGGCTCGGCTCAGGCTTGGCTTCGGTTCAAATGAGCTGACTCAAAGCCCACGCTTCGTTTCAGCCGGCTCTGAGCCGCGCCCCAGGCACGCTCAGGATTTCCCTGGAGCTGAGCCTGAGACAGACCACAGCTGAGCCACTCACTCGCGCAGCTTTGGAAGCAGCTGAGCGGCTCAAGCCTGAGCTGCGCCAAAATGTTAGAGGCCGAACCAGAGCGGAGCCTTGACTAAGAACACGACCCTGAGTGACTTGCCACTCGGCTGATTTACCATTATTATTAGTCCTTTTCTAACTGCCTGGAGAACAAAGAACAGCAAGAACGACAACAAAACTAGAATACTTGTTTTGAGTTCAAATGTTGTGTTGTTTTGGCAGGAGAGAGCAAGGATGGGTGTCCGCGTGGGTTTCTCTTCGACTCGGAGGGCCCATACTGTGGAGGTGAGTGCCTTTTATTTGACCACAATGTGCCACCTGCCGTTCTGAGCTCACGAAAACAACAATGCAAGTAAATTGATTCCATACTTTCATTAGACCTCCTTTGCCAGTACCAAAATGTAACAATAGGGTTTTTCCCCTTTTTTCTGGCAACAAAACTGAAACCTTTTTACAAGGATTCATGTTACTGCTTAAACCACAATACCTGCAGTCAAAATGCAAAAAAAAACATACTATGATAATATATGCATTGTCCTTGAAACTGATTGGTCCACACCAAGGGACGGCTTTCTTTTGAGCCTCGACCCAATTGGTGCTCGACCAGATGACGCCAAAAGGCGTACAGCTCAAAGACAATGCACTATCAAAGTAATGAGGACTCGGGGTGAGCGCCTTTTGGCATCATCTGGTCGAGCACCAATTGGGTCGAGGCTCAAAAGAAAGCCGTCCCTTGGTGTGGACCAATCAGTTTCAAGGACAATGCATATATTATCATAGTATGTTTTTTGTTAGCATTTTGACTGCTGGTATTGTGGTTAATGCAAACATGAATCCCTGTAAAAAATGATTCCATACTCTTTGGTTCTTTCGGTAAGTTGTCCTCATCCTGGGCTGTATGTATGCTGCACGTCTTTTGCACCGTACGTAGCAAACCCCACTAATCGGAGGGTTGATTTACTATTTTCAGCAAAATCTGTCAATTTTACATCAACTTGAGTTGTTTCTCAGGAGCATCAACCAACAATTGTTTTGTCATGAGAGCAATTTCTTCAGAATAAATGAAATGGTAACTCGAAGTCCCAGTTGAAACATTGAGATATTCATCAAGTGTGTATGTATATATGAGCTGCTTCATCGCGTTAAAGGCATCGATGCCAGCGAGCCCGTTCTCCATCTATCTAACCCCGCTGCTTTTCAAAACCGGTCTGGCTTATCTGTTGACGGCGTGTGTACGTGCATCACGACGTCATGCATCGGGCCCCACACATTGTCTCCAATATTTTTATATTGTATCCTTTTTGAAAGACATCGATGCAATATAAGGTGACATTCTCTCACCCCTCCTCCCCCACCTTGTTCCTCTTTCTCCGCTCGTCCCCCCCGGCGCAGACGTGGATGAGTGTGCGCTCGCCCCTCCGTGCTCCCACCTGTGCCAAAACGCCGTGGGCACCTTCTCGTGCACCTGCCCGCGCGGCTACATTGTGGCTCCGGATGACCACACCTGTGTCGGTAACTGCCCCCCCCCTCCTCCCCCCCCTCTCCTCCCCTGCACGCTTCGCGATCCGCCAGCAACGTCTGATGCGTCCAAGCCGGACGTGGGGGTTGAATTGCGTATCAGCGAGCGTTATAAAAAAAAAAGGGGGCAACCGCTGAATCGGTAACCGCTTTCAGAATCGACGACCGCTTCGTAAGGTCAGGAACCAGGAGCCGATTCCACTGGAATCTTGGCAACGAATGCACCGATTGGCCCTACGCCACGCTCGACCTACATAGAGGCAGCGGCTTGGGAGGGAGGGGGCGTTGAAAAAACTTTGCCCCCATTGTCTGAACTGCCGCCACCAGGAGATAGACTGCAAGTCCAACGCGCTAACCACAAACGCCGTGGCAGCCGTATTACTTTGTAACATTTATTGTTAGAGACGTATTCGTGTGCGCAGCAAAGCAGTCACTTTTTTTGGTACTATTTTCTTTGCATTCCGATAACCGGTAATGCAAGAACAAAATATGTTTTTTTACCACTGTGGTATTTTACTGGGGGTCAACGGCGGCTCGTGACTCCAGGTCGAGGAGGCTAAAAAGTTCACCAGGTTTTTCAGTCTCGGGTGTTAAACCCGGGTGGATTAGTGGAATACGTGGAACATCGAGGCGGTGCTCTTATTCGATTTAGAGTCCTGAGCCAGTGGTGGAAATTTTACATTTATATGGTGGGGGTGAGTCTTATCCATAGGACATCTGCTGTTGACTACCCCACAAAGTGGTTACTCCCTCTTATTGACCCCAATGAGATGACTGGCCGAGTCAACAACACCCAACCAGGATTTGAACTCGCTGACCCTGGGATTGCCATCTGGCCGGATCGAGTGCATGAAATTCAGCCCAACGCCGGAGCATTATCAGCATCATCATCATTATTATCATCACGATCATCGGCTTTATAAAAATGATACGCAAGCCAACGGTGCGTGTGTGCGCGTGTGCAGACGTGGACGAGTGCGTGGCGGGCACGCACATGTGCCACCTGGGGCAGGACTGCGAGAACTCGGCCGGCTCGTACCGCTGCGTCGTGCGCTGCGGGCCGGGCTTCACGCGGACGCCCGACGGCACGCGATGCAGAGGTACCCCATGCCCACGCCCCCAGGCAAACGCCCCGCCGTACAGCCGCCCTTACGGGCACCGGGCGTGCGATGACGATGACGATGATGATGTGACCCCTTCCCTCCAATTTGATCTTGTTCCACAGGTCCCGGCCCGTCTGCTCAGTAGCGACGATCGGGTCCGAGCGAAGCCCGGCCATTGCCGTCTGTCGACTGCCAATCTCGCGGCTCGGCTCATTGATCAATTCCCTCGGTTCTACGTCTTTCTTCACGTCGTCAATCCAGCGAAATTGTTGTCTGCCCCTCCTGCCCCTCAATCCCTGCACTCTGCTGTGTATGTAGTGTACAGTGTATCTGCAGTGTCTGTGTAATGGCATTCTGCCAGGATCCACTCACTTACCCTACCCCACGTGACCAGCTGATTGACTATTCCTGCTGAACCCCATTCATACTACCGGGTGAACAGAGGTGGCGGGGGGGGGGAGAGGGGGGATTCCAGAAACTTGCCGCTTATTTCAACCGCCGCGCCGGGAGATGGAATCGATTTGGCGACTTCTGCGTCGCAAATCCGGTGCATCAACCGCGACACCGCGGGCTCCCCCTCCCGCGAGATGCCCACCAACGCCCCCCCCAACCGAAGTGAAAAATCCCCGTCCCTCGTTTTCCGCCTCTCCTTTCGTGCGCCGCGCCATCCCTCCCGCCGCTCGGCTTCTCCGCGACTCCGGCCGCCGCCTCGCCGCTGCAGACGTGAACGAGTGCGAGGAGCTGGCGGAGGCGCCCTGCCAGCAGCGCTGCCTCAACGTCCTCGGCAGCTTCCGCTGCGCCTGCCTGCCGGGATTCCTGATGAGCGGCCACAAGTGCGTGGGTGCGTACGCGCAGGTCGCCACCGCTCTCGCGCGGAGGCTAATGCGTAACGGTTAGGGTTACCGTTGGTTAATGCGGTTAGGTTGGTTAGGATTAGAGACAACGTTACAGCGAATTTATTAGTTGCGGTAAAGCGCGGAAATTTGTGAATGAGCGAGTGCACCATTGAGCGACCCGCCGATCGAGGCCGCGCGTGCGGGCAGCGTGCGGGTACACGGAGGTGGCGAGCAAATGACCTGCGGTCCTCCCCTCCCCCCCCCCCCCCCCCGTCTCGCAGAGGTGGGAGAGTGCCGTGGGGGCCGCTGTGCCTCCAACCCTCTGTGCAAGGCGGCGCGTGGCGGCACGCGGTGCCTCTCGCCCTCCTCCTGCCCCGCCGGGACGCTGCGGGACCACAACGGCACCTGCCAGGGTGGGCGACGGGCGGTCACGGCCGTGGGGGGGGCCCACTCATTGTGTCTGCTTCAACCAGCATCTCCGACGTGATGAGTTGTATTTTATTACTTCCGCTGTGCTGCCGGCGTCGTGCCCCGAGACAAAGTGTCACTTTGGAACCTTCTGGAAGCAGTGCATCTCTCTGTGTTATAGAGCCCTTCCAGTGATCCTTTATCCACACAATGGGCACTGCACTCTCCCACACGCCCTGCTGTCGAGATGAATTAACTTTTTAATTGTCAGAGCTGGATCCTTTGACAAGTTGTGCTGATGATGATGTTGATCGTCATCATCATCATCATCTTTACCCAGACCCATGCATACCCACTCAGACCATACTAACAACAACAATAATGATGACGACATATCAACGGTACTTTCCCTGTGACTATGCCCGTCCCTGCCATAAGAATGTGGAGTTTGTTTTGGCTGTCGCTTGCTTCGGAACTATTATTAGAGTTTCTGACGGAGCTTGCGCTGCATCGAACGACACCCTGCCTGTGGTTGCTCGTCAGACGTGGATGAATGCAGGGAGGGGACACACAGGTGCGCCTACAACCAGGTGTGCGAGAACACGCACGGGGGCCACCGCTGCAGCTGCCCCAGGGGATACCGCTCCCAAGGCTCACGCTCGCCCTGCGCGGGTACGCACGCCACTCCGGGCCCCCCCGACACCCACGCCGCTCCGTCGCTGCGACCGTAGTCATCATCGTCGTCATCACCGTCATGATGATAAGTGGCTTATCATCATGCGGCTGCCATCAATTTCCACAAGACGATAAGCCGCTTCGTAGAGCTATCGTTCATGTCCATGTGACTTCTGAAAAAAAGAGCTATATAGCTCAGTGGGCCTGGCCTGGTAAGGAAACTACAGCAATGCGTAACAAAAAAACTGGATCCACTGCAATTTGGCACGAGAAAAAAAAAACACGTTTAGGATTCTTAATAGTTCTGCACATTATTTTTTGCTGAGCGTCATTCGTACGAATGTCATTGAATTTTTTTTTATATATATAAGAAGTTATAACTCGCACAGTTTTTTTTCCGCACAGAGGCGTGGGAAACCGTGAATGGGAAGACGGCCAGAATCGGTGCCAACAAATGGCCAAGCTCTGTGGTCTTATATTGGGATGTTTGACCAACTCCATTTGTGTGCGTTGATACTTGTTGGAGGAAGCCGGAGTGCCCCGACGAAAACCCACTCGTGCGAGGAGGGGGGGTGGGGGGGGAGCAACACTCGATCCCTGCACAAGATGGAAATCGATCCACGTGCCGTGCCGCCATCGTGCCGTGGCCTTGTCGGGAGATGGGCAACCTCCACCAACCCTCGCCGTCACGGTGTCTGGATTATAGTCGTGCGTAGCCACCAGCGTCCCGGCCATTTTGGTTGTTTGTTTTACGAACGTCAGAGGGCTCCCAGCAGGTTAAAGCGATTCCGGTTTTTTTGGGGTTAGAGCGCGTAAATATATCAATGTTGTGTCGTTAAACCCGCCACCACCCGACACAACCAATTAGTAAGGTTAGTCACGTAAACAGAACGTGGCCAATTCGTTACCAGTACAGCACACCGGTGTGTTGGAGAGCAAATCCACAACATTTACAATCTGAGTATGGCGGTTTAACGACACATTTAACATTTTACGCGATCTGACCCAAAAAAACATGCATTACGGATGATATTTGTCGCGAACGCCTACGGGTTCAACAGGTTAAAGCAAGTTTATCGACGATCCTAAGGGTAGCGGCATGAACATCCCAAGCCGTCCCGCGCGGCTGCCCTGTCGATTTCCTTAAAACGCAAACTGCCGTGCGCCGCCTACACCCCCTCCCTCCCCCCCCCCGTGCCCCACCGCGTGTCCAGACATCGACGAGTGCCATCAGGCACCGCGGCCGTGCATGCACCAGTGCCGCAATTCGCCCGGCAGCTTCCACTGCGTCTGCCCCCCCGGTCAGCATTTGCTCCCCGATGGGCGATCCTGCTCTGGGAGGAACGGCGGTGGCGGTGGCAGCATCGGAGTGGGTGGCATCGTGGACGTCCCAGCGGCAGGTAAGTGATCCGTTTGTTCTCGTGGACGCTTCGTGTGCATTGCCAAATGTTTTGCCCTGAGCTAGAAATGAGGTCATTGTTACGCAGAGGAAAGAGAAAATGTAATATCTCCCAAATGTTCTGTTAAATACTCTCTGTTGCTTCCTGAGAAACATGTACACGTACGCATTTCTGAGATGTTCAACAAAGTCCATGTTTCGGCGAATTAATCCAAACATTCGGTGTTGTATTGTCTGCTTATTCAGACTTTCAGAGGACGGAACCTTTCTTCCATCACAACACTGCTAGGCGACGCATAACCCTGAGAACCTAAAACGCCATTGTGCAGTTCTGGTTGAAGTGTGCTCCCTCATCCTCCACACAGCCGTATCTGCCACCCAGACGTTAACCTAGGTGGCTCATTAAAGGGATGATTCATGACGAACACTTCCTGCAAATGATGAGAAAACCGATCACAATAGGAACTGAAAACACAATGTTTGGTGGCCTAAGCAATAATACGGCCACTCCTTCAGCTCCTTTGAGCCGATGGCTTTGACAGGGCCGAGGGCACTGTGCCGTGCAGTGTGGTGATCACAATATGGGGGCCGTACCTTCCTGCTGTTTGTGAGCACACTTCTTTGCGTGTTGTTAAAGCTACATCCACACAACAGCACACTTATTGTGATTATTATTACACTTGTTTAACCAGGAAATGCTCTTTGAGTCAAAAGGCTCTTCTTCAGCTGCTGAGTTTTTCGCAATAGGGGGCAATGTTGCCATTCATTTCTAATCCTGATTAAGCAATTTGCAGGCAATTTTCCAGCATTGGGATGTTTGGTTCAATACAAGTTACATTGTTTTTTTTTGTTTAGCAATGAGAGGAAACCAGAGGACCCGGAGGAAACCCATGCAGAACATGGGGAGAACGTACAAACTCCACACAGCAGAGTGCCTGAGCCGGAATCAAACGCAGGCCCTTTATGCCGTGAGGCGCGAGTGTAACCGCTGCGCCACGCTGCTGTCCAAAAATTACGCCTTAAATAATGGCCTACGGGGGAAAAATTACACTCATGCACAGGACTCTGTTCGCAGATCTCTGAAAGGTGCTGATGTGTGTGTGTGTGTGGGGCGTGTGTGTCTGGCGGGGAGTGGTAGTGTAGTGGTTAGCGCGCTGCGCTATGAACCCGGCGACACGAGTTCGATTCCCACTCACGGCCAACACCAGGTCACGGTTATTTGAGCCGGTCCTGGGCATCCTCTAGGTCGACTCAGCTTCAAATGAGTACCTGGTGCGATGCGTAAAAATATCGCCACTAGGGAGACAAAGGCGGCCGGGCGTGGTGCTGGCCACCCACCCCTTCGTGTGCTGTGCCGGCCTTCATAGGTGCTCGCTAACAGCACTTGCCCCAACAGTCTGTTCAGGCTATACGGGGGATCTTTATTTTTGTCCGGCGCTGATGCGTGTGTATGTGTGTGTGTGCGTGGGGCATGCGCGGGGCGTGTACGGTGCACGCAGTGTTGACGGTGCGGCAGGACAGGGGCGACGTAGTGCAGCTGCAGAACGCGGGGCAGCTGCTGGCGCTGCTGGGGTACGGCACGGGCGGGGGAAGCGTCCGCTCCGTGTCCACGCGCACCGTCGCCGAGCAGTGCCCCGAGGGGTACCGGGAGTACGGCACCAGCTGCCTCGGTACGACGCAGCTGCCACACGGTGCCCACCACGCGGCGCTCGCCTGAGCGTTTACTTGCCGCACGTGCACAGCCCCCTTGATGATAACTTGCGCTGAGCGCAGGCCCAAAGGCCACGCGGGACAGTGAGGGATGGCAACAGCTTGGGGAGGGCTTTAACCAGGAGTGGATTGATCATGGCCGATGATGAGGATGATGATGATGAGACCTGCCTTTAACGTGGGAATGTGCTTTCGACACAACATTTCAACCACTGGCTCAAGGCTTCATGTGAAAAATATTAAGGGCGTACAGCATCATGTACACAGTTTGTAAAGCACTGGCCTAAAGGTCCAAAACATCTAGTAGCCAGCAATAAACAGGACAATCGAAGTTGTAATAGATAAGAGTTAACACATTTCTTGATTTGAGCAAGCTTATTATGAGATTTTTTAATAAGAGCTGATGTTGCTGAAATTGTGCATTCTCAGAAGGCCGTGTCGCTAATGGGATCTGTAAAATACTTTAATTTTTTTTTCATGAAGGGAATGAAGGGCATTTAGTTTGCTTATTTATTTTGTTAGATATTAGCAGTTGGCTGTGGGACTCAAACGTATTAACTGATGAGGATACTACCATCACCATCATCAGCCATGATCAATCCACTCCTGGATAAAGGCCTCTCCAGCGGCCACCACCACTCACAATCCCGCGATGCAACGGTCTATCCGGCACATGCACACACACTGATTTCATCGCTCCATCTCCTTTGTAAACGTCTCTTTCAGACGTGTTCCATTCCTTGGCTGCCACTCCCTCCATTATTCTTGGCCATCGTCCCCTCTAGCGACGTGTGCTGTCCAAGGGTGCTTATCCTAGTTAGGTGGTGTTATTAACCCACGCGTGTTCTCTAACCCGCGTGGGTCCTCTCCCTCTCTCTCAATGTAATCCCAAGCATCCATCGTCTTCCGTCATTTTTTTTTGCAAACCTTTCAGTTGTTTTATTCCTCCACTAACGAGCGTGTTCCTGAGCTACGAGTCGCTACGAGGCTGCCGCGTACAGACGCTGGTGCTGCTGTGGCTCGCCCCCTCATCCGCCTCGATTCTCTGCAGACGTTGACGAGTGCCGGGAGGCGGACAGGTGCCAGCACGAGTGCAGGAACTCTCCCGGGAGCTTCTCCTGTCTCTGTCCTGGCGGATACCGCCTCGCCACCAATGGCCGGACCTGCCAGGGTAACTCACAGCAAAGACGAGGATATTAATTCACTTGGAAGTTGTTTTGTTGTTGTTCTTGTTGTTGCTTTAATGTTGAGTATTCGTGATGTATGAACGAGTGTTGATTTCGGCCACAATGTTCGAGCACCCCCCTCCCTTACTCATGACACAGTCAAACAAATGAAATTGTCACGCGGTTTGCGAGCTTTTAACTACTCGCCGCTCATTATAACGTTAAAGGACGGAGGTTAATTTAAATATTGGCCGAGCATCACCTCCAACATTGGGGTCCAACGTTATTTGTTTACTGGGACATATAGCGGTTAGCACATTGCACTATAGTCCAAGCAATCGAGATGTAATTTCTGTCGATTATACAAAACATCCATGAATATTGGTATCGGTGAGTTTCCCTGTGCCTCCGCTAGGTAAACCTCAGGCCTAAAAAAAACATTCTCGCAAATGTCCCAACATTAGAACTGCAGATACAGCGGCGTTCGCTCACAGCACTCTCCGCAGGAGTCTACGCGAACAAGTGGGGGTATATTTCGATTTAAAGCTTTCGTGACTGCAAGGATTCATCTTCTTTGGTTCTTTCGGTAAAGTCACGTAGAATGAGAATAAAATAATAAATTGATAAAATAAAATAACACAATAATATTCTCACGACGTTTCGGCCACAACACAAGCGGCCTTCATCAGGTGAAGGGACGAGACTGTCTGGAGGACAGCGCTGGAGCGAACACAAGTCAAAGTGGATGTGTAGGCTTTGACTTTAACATAGCCATTTCTGTGACCAGTCACAAGCTAATCACTCAGTTATTTCAATGCTAAATTCTATGCTAATTCCTTTGTCAAAGCACTTTGTTTCTTCTCACACAGCTTAAAGGTCGCGGTCTGAGCGTAGCTTTGTTCGCTCCAGCGCTGTCCTCCAGACAGTCTCGTCCCTTCACCTGATGAAGGCCGCTTGTGTTGTGGCCGAAACGTCGTGAGAATATTATTGTGTTATTTTATTTTATCAATTTATTATTTTATTCTCATTCTACGTGACTTTACCGAAAGAACCAAAGAAGAAAGTGGGGGTATGTTTGTCTTTGCGCATTTCATACGCGTCAACAAGTGAACAGGGTCACCTATTGACGCGTATATGCATGCAGAGCAAACACGTGTCCGTGGCGTGCAGTAAGCTAGTGGTTCTTAACCTGGGGTGCACACACCCCCTGGGGGTGCGAGATGCCCTTTCTGAGAATCAATGGGGTGCAGGCTACAGTAAAGCTGAAGAACCACTGCAGTAAGTGAACGGGGGGTGGGGGGGGGGGTCACCTGTGTGTATCGCCAGATGTTGACGAGTGCTCAGAGCAGAACGTCAAGTGCGGACCCAGTCGGATGTGCTTCAACATACGGGGCGGGTACCAGTGTGTGGACACCCCCTGCCCGTCGGGATATCAGAAGGACTCGTCCTCCAGGTGCACAGCACTCATCAGCACGTCACCTGCAAGGAGTGATACTCAAGTCACCAGTTCGTGCTGCTGCTGTGCACGTACATTGATTCGTCCACCCGTGTTGAGAACTCCCCCCGTGTTTTGTCTCACCCGTACTGAGTTCAGCCACTATACTGCAGATCACAACAACACGCAAACTCGCACGGTCACTCACCCACGAACTCGCTCACTAACTCACACAGTCACTCACCCACGAACTCACACAGACACTCACCCACTAACTCGCACGGTAACTCACCCAATAACTCACCCACGAACTCACACAGTCACTCACCCACGAACTCGCACGGTAACTCACCCACGAACTCACCCACTAACTCACCCTCTAACGCACACAGTTACTCACCCACTAACTCACCCACCAACTCACACAGTTACTCACCCACTAACTCACCCACTAACTCACACAGTTACTCACCCACTAACTCGCACGGTAACTCACAGTCGCTCAGCAATTAACTCGCACGGTAACTCACCCACTAACTCACCCACTAATTCACACGGTCACTCACCCACTAACTCACCCACTAACTCACACAGTCACTCACCCACTAACTCACCCACTAACTCACACAGTCACTCACCCACTAACTCACCCACTAACTCACACAGTCACTCACCCACGAACTCGCACAGTAACTCACCCACTAACTCGCACGGTCACTCACCCACGAACTCACCCACGAACTCACACAGTCACTCACCCTCTAACGCGCACAGTTACTCACCCACTAACTCACCCACTAACTCACACAGTCACTCAGCCATTAACTCGCACGGTAACTCACCCACGAACTCACACAGTCACTCACCCACGAACTCGCACGGTCACTCACCCACTAACTCACCCACTAACTCACACAGTCACTCACCCACGAACTCACGCAGTCACTCACCCACGAACTAGCACTGTCACTCACCCACTAACTCACCCACTAACTCACACAGTCACTCACCCACGAACTCACACAGACACTCACCCACTAACTCGCACGGTAACTCACCCAAGAACTCACCCACGAACTCACACAGTCACTCACCCACGAACTCGCACGGTAACTCACCCACGAACTCACCCACTAACTCACACAGTAACTCACCCTCTAACGCACACAGTTACTCACCCACTAACTCACCCACCAACTCACACAGTTACTCACCCACTAACTCACCCACTAACTCACACAGTTACTCACCCACTAACTCGCACGGTAACTCACAGTCGCTCAGCAATTAACTCGCACGGTAACTCACCCACTAACTCACCCACTAATTCACACGGTCACTCACCCACTAACTCACCCACTAACTCACACAGTCACTCACCCACTAACTCACCCACTAACTCACACAGTCACTCACCCACTAACTCACCCACTAACTCACACAGTCACTCACCCACGAACTCGCACAGTAACTCACCCACTAACTCGCACGGTCACTCACCCACGAACTCACCCACGAACTCACACAGTCACTCACCCTCTAACGCGCACAGTTACTCACCCACTAACTCACCCACTAACTCACACAGTCACTCAGCCATTAACTCGCACGGTAACTCACCCACGAACTCACACAGTCACTCACCCACGAACTCGCACGGTCACTCACCCACTAACTCACCCACTAACTCACACAGTCACTCACCCACGAACTCACGCAGTCACTCACCCACGAACTAGCACTGTCACTCACCCACTAACTCACCCACTAACTCACACAGTCACTCACCCACGAACTCACACAGACACTCACCCACTAACTCGCACGGTAACTCACCCAAGAACTCACCCACGAACTCACACAGTCACTCACCCACGAACTCGCACGGTCACTCACCCACGAACTCACCCACTAACTCACACAGTAACTCACCCTCTAACGCACACAGTTACTCACCCACTAACTCACCCACCAACTCACACAGTTACTCACCCACTAACTCACCCACTAACTCACACAGTTACTCACCCACTAACTCGCACGGTAACTCACAGTCGCTCAGCAATTAACTCGCACGGTAACTCACCCACTAACTCACCCACTAATTCACACGGTCACTCACCCACTAACTCACCCACTAACTCACACAGTCACTCACCCACTAACTCACCCACTAACTCACACAGTCACTCACCCACTAACTCACCCACTAACTCACACAGTCACTCACCCACGAACTCGCACAGTAACTCACCCACTAACTCGCACGGTCACTCACCCACGAACTCACCCACGAACTCACACAGTCACTCACCCTCTAACGCGCACAGTTACTCACCCACTAACTCACCCACTAACTCACACAGTCACTCAGCCATTAACTCGCACGGTAACTCACCCACGAACTCACACAGTCACTCACCCACGAACTCGCACGGTCACTCACCCACTAACTCACCCACTAACTCACACAGTCACTCACCCACGAACTCACGCAGTCACTCACCCACGAACTAGCACTGTCACTCACCCACTAACTCACCCACTAACTCACACAGTCACTCACCCACGAACTCACCCACGAACTCACACAGTCACTCACCCACGAACTCGCACTGTCACTCACCCACTAACTCACACAGTCACTCACCCTCTAACTCGCACAGTTACTCACCCAGTAACTCACCCACCAACTCACCCACCAACTCACCCAGTCACTCACCCACTAACTCACCCATGAACTCACACAGTCACTCACACACTAACTCGCGCCGTCACTCATCCACTAACTCACCCTCTAACTCACACAGTTACTCACCCACTAACTCACCCACTAACTAACCCACTAACTTACACAGTCACTCACCCACTAACTTACCCACTAACTCACACAGTCACTCACCCACTAACTCGCACAATCAAAAGACAAAAAGACATATATCTGGCGTATAGCCTTAGCGGACCAATGGGGCATGCGTTGTTAGCGAGCACGTATGAAGGAAAGCACGGCACATGAGGGGGTGGATGCCCAGTACTACGCCGGGCCACCTTTGTCTCCCTAGTGGCAATGTTTACACTTTGCACCAGCTACTCATTTGAAGCTGAGTCAACCTAGGAGAGGTCCAGGACCAGTTCAGATAATCATCACTCATTAATTATCTGAACTTGAGTGCAGTGGGGTTTTAGAGAATTTCGGACTGTGTGAGAAATGTTCAGAGCTTACGCACCTGCCGAACACCTGCAAATCAATTAGTACTTGCCTCTTTGGATTCCAGATAATTAATTTAGTTAAGGTATTTTTAAATGCTTAATTAAACTGTGAGTGTGACCCATACCCATTCTTACAGCCCTCACGTTGACAATGCCTCCCCCGCCCCCCTGCCCCCCTGCAGCCACTGCGTGAGGTCCTGCCCGAGCACCAGCGACCTGGAGTGCACCTTCGTGCCCTTCGTGCTGGAGTACAAGCTGGTGTCGCTGCCCGCCGGGGTCCCCGCGGGCACCGATCTCATCCGCCTGAGCGCCTTTACGCGCGCGGGCCGACCCCACACGCGCACCTCCTTCTACAGCATGGAGCACGAGGCCACGTCGCCCTTCGGCGTGCGCGAGGAGGGAGCCTCCGTCGTCCCGGGCTTCTTTGGCTCGGCCAATGGCGCTGGGGGCGGCAGTAACGGCGGCGGCCGCGCGATAATTTTTGCGCGCAAGGCCCTGCAGGACAACCGCATTTACCGCCTCAAGGTGCGAGCGTTGTCCTTCAGCGAGACGGGGAAGGTGGACCATCAGACCACGTTCGTGGTCATAATATCCGTGGCTGCCTTCCCGTACTGAGATCGTCAAAGCCACGCAGCCGGATTCTCAGGAGCTTGCTGCAAGCATCAGGAGCTTTGCTGCCGCAAAGAGTGGCATGGATGGCGTGGTTTTATTGTAATTTTTGTCATTCACGATGGGAGTTCTTTATTAAACTCAGCAATTTGATTATGAGTTTGAGCGCTCTAAAAAAATGTATTCCTTTAAACACAATTGCTCCTAGAAATTGTAAAATGACAAAGTATCCCTGACACTAGGGTATTTATAATTAGTGCCTTTATCATGGCTGCCATCGTGTATTTTTTATTGTATTGAAGCCAAATACTTTTATTGGTGTCTTTATCATTTTATTTTTCATTCAATTTAATTTTCTAAAGTTTTCTAAAAAAAGAAACCAATGTGATGAATGGTGTTAAAAGTGTTTATATCCTTTTAAATCCCAGGTTACAAGGTGACATGCCAATTTCACCATTCAGGTTTATTAATGTATGCTTTTACTAAGTATTAGTGGCTTTGGTTTTAAAATTGTGCTGTGCGTTTGCAATGGTTCAAGTGGATGGGCAATGGGAGCCTAGGCTAACCAAGGGGTGACTTTTAAGACTAGTCACCTTGGGTACTACTCATAAGTTAAGCAGGGGATGCCACGCAGAGATATTGCTATGTTCATTTGGGAGACTTTTAGTGCTTTTTTTAATTCATGCGAATCACATTTGTTCTTTCATTTAGGAAGTGCGCTAGACCGTTACATTATGTTGTGACGCACGTACACACCGTCAACATAAACTAAACTGGTTGTGGAGAGCGGGGGAATAGAAAGATGGGGAGCAGAGACGCTGCCCCAAGTGAATCACATTTTTATTTTAAAGACAGCTCGTGCAGTGAAGGGTGATTAGTGTATTTTTTTTATTTACTCAGGAGAACCCCATTGAGTCAAAAGGGAAGGTCTTATTGGACGATTGTCAAATCCTATTTCAAGTGATAATTGTTTTCTTATATGAGGAGACAGGAGTGTCGGGAGAACACACACACACACAAAGTATAGAACATACCAAAATAAATCTACGACCTCTCGTATTTTCACTTTCTGTTTTTGCTTGGCCTAAAACGGTCTTAGAGCAACACACTAAATACCAAAAAAACACTAAAAAGTCCTTATGTTGGCGTGGGGAGGAGGCCAGACATTTGTTTGGTGGAGCACACTAGCCAAGCAAATGCTGGTGGCCCTGTCTCATTTAGCCACACTCTGCAATTAGTACCAACTCTCCGACCCTCACTTATCTCGCTCCTACCTCCACAACGGTGGCTCGGACCCTTATCACTTTTCGTTTCCTTTTCACTCGCAGCGCAGACGTGGCGGGATTGTCGTATTCACATAAAAAGAGGATGTATTCAAGTCCTGTTACGGCCCACTTTGAACCCCAGCCACTGCAAGTCTGCAATATGATTTACATTTAATGGTGCTACGTATTATATGACGGATACCCCAAAAGATGAATTCCTTGTATCTTATATAACTCTGTATGTAACTGATGCAAACTATTATTTGTTTATGCATGGAAGTGCCATGAACATTTTCCTTTTTTCAACATAGTCTCCGTCTTATTCTATATTTTTGTACCAAACGCAAGGGACATTATTTCGTCACGGTGAAAGGTTTCACCAGCGTCACGTGAACCATTTGCTAACGGCTTCCTTACAGCGGTACCATTTTAAAATGACACTGCAACAGGGAGCCAGCCTTCAAAGGGGCCAAACAGGCCAATAATAAACAGAGGTTGCCGGATATGGGGCTGTGTGGTGGTGGTGAATGGCGTGGCACAGTCCAGACAAATTGCCATGGCCTCTGACGTCCTTTGGCTTGCGAGTGGTCCGGAGTTGATGTTGTGAGTGGGGGGAGGCCTCTTGCCATGCAGACACACGTGCATGAGATTCGTGTCGTGGAATATCTTAGACTTTGCATCGGTTTTATGGGAATTAATGAATTGAAATAATAAGTAGGGGAGGCATTACTTTTGGGCTATTGTAATATAACACTGTGGAATTGCCCCATTGAATACAAGGCACAGCACAACTATACATTTATATACATCATTTCATTGTAACGTGGAATTTGTATAATATATTGTTCAGTTACCATGTTTTTTGTTTTGTACCTTTTTATAATGAATATACGTGTGGTTTGTAACATTAAACACGCTTTATTGTTTAACGTTGTTGTGTTCTACTGTTTATGACTCGTTGCTGTTATCGTGCACTCATTGAAGTTTAAACTATTTTTTGTTCAAATGAGCAATGTGGCGGTGCTAATCTGCTGTTTTACAGCGATGAAAGTGGTGGGAATTCTACATTAATATGGCCGGGTGCGAGTCTATCCATAGGGCAACCAATGTTGACTTGCCCACAACGTGGTGTACGACTGTACTCCGATTTGATAAAACAACGAAGATTGTGTAAAACTGTAACAATGTAACGGCATAGCATGGGGACTTGCACCGGAATGGGTGTAGGTGGCGGTACCTACACCGAACTCCCATATCTCTTTAGTGTACTGTGGCTATCACGTGGGCACTAAGAACTAAGGGCAATGCACATTCACCGCAATCGACGCACTCCTTCGGAACCGGTGCACTCAACTGGAATCGGTGCACACCAACTGGAATCGGTGCACACCAACTGGAATCGGTGCACACCAACTGGAATCGGTGCACTCCAACTGGAATCGGTGCACTCCAACTGGAATCGGTGCACTCCAACTGGAATCGGTGCACGCGACCAGTATTGGTGCACATAGTTATAGTTTCATTTCATAGTTTCATTTATTTTGGTATAGCCCTGTGAGCCATTCGGCTCTTGAATCGGGTGCAACCCCAACAAACAAAAACATGAACAAGAAAACATCTTAAAGTGACTATGTGCATGTGCAAACAGAAAATCCAGGAAAAAAAACATCAAAATATTCTGATTTAAAGCTTTCGTGACTGCAGTAATTCATATTCTTAGCTCTTTCGGTAAAGTCACGTTGAAGGGAAACAATAAAATAATAAAATATATATTTATAACAAAATATGTAGTATTTATTTTATTATTTTATTGTTTCCCTTCAACGTGACTTTACCGAAAGAGCTAAGAATATCAACATATTCCTGACATAGCACCGTACACCAACGCTGTGTGCTGGAATTGGTGCACACCGCCAAAATTGGTGCACACCACCGGAATCGGTGCACTCCACTGGAATTGTTGCCGCGCAAACCCGGTTATTGGTGCACACTGAAATCGGTGCGCACCACCGAAATTGTTGGACTCCACTCGAATCGGTGCACACCGCCAAAATCGTTGCACTCCGACGGGGAATTGGCACACTCCCCCGGGATCGAGTGCTCTCCACCAAGAAATCGGTGCCCGCCATCGCCTCTGCCGTTGCCATGGTAGCGCTCAGCGCTGCGCGGCCCCACGCTCCACTCCCTCCCCCTCACCGAATCCGGGAGATGCTCCCGTCGTGACGTCACCGGTAGGCGTGGCGGATCAGCTGCTCACAGGGAGGCGATGCCTGCGTTGAGCCACATCATCAACACTAACACCAACACCACCACCATCAACACCACCACCACCACCAACCCGCCTCACCATGCCGGCTCTCAGGCGACCTCACCGGCCGGACGATGAGAAGTAAAGGCCTCGAGTGCGTAATCTTGGTCGTGTTTCTTTGGTGAGCACAATGCAGTCATATTTACACACGCATGCACGCGCGCGCGTGCACACCTCGGACTAATGTAATCCCCGTGTTGCATTGATGTTTATGATGGTGGTGTTGTATCTTATGCTGAGCCGTTTGCAGAAATGTTGGATGTTACGATTGCGTGCGGTATGCGTGCTGTTCACATCACGCCGTGTTTAAGCCATTGCTTTAGACATTTTGTTTAGGGGCCGTCCATAAATGACGTCACGCACCTAGGTGGGGGGGGGGGGTCAGACATTTGTGACGGTGTGTGACGAGGGGTGGGGTGAGAAATGTGACGTCACATCAAAATGCGCAACTTTAAATAAATATAGAATTGTTATAACAGCACGAATTGTTATAACGACACTCCTACAACATCAGAGTGCAGCGCCACATTAAATACGCACTACAATGACAATAGTTTAAAGCGATTTGTAGCATGTTTTATTTTCAAAATGGAAATATGGTTTTTGGGGCGGGGGGGGGGGCACAGCTTTGTGACGTCATATTTGAGGGGGGGGGGTCTGACTTTACGTGACGTCGTGTGACGAGGGGGGTGGGGTCAAAAATCGTCCAAAATCGCGTGACGTCATTTATGGACGCCCCACCCCCCCTACCTGCCCACCTCCCACAAGTACTCAATCGTCCCCCTCGCCTCAAATTCACGTCCATGCAGTCAATCATTCTTTATTTTACGTGCTAATGTCGCCCGCAATAACATAGGCATCAGGTTGATCTCAAAAGCTAAGCAGGCGTTGAGGTCGGTTAGCACTGGGATGGGGGAGAGGCTGCTTTGGAGTGATGTGTTGCAGGCATGGCCTGTGATGTGGCTAAGATGTAACAGAAGATGGTAGTACAGCAATGTATTCTTGAATGGTAACTCTGGAGATTTACGAGTGCTAGCCCCAGAGTAAACGTGGATTTCATGAAGCCAAACACGTCGCAATGGCATTTTTCCCAAATGTCCAAACTGAGGTACACCCCTAAAGAAAAACCTTGGCCCACATTCCGTGAGGCTTTTCTGGGTAAAGTGCCTTGTTGTGTTATTTTAAGGGCCTGCACTGAACCGTGCTGTGAAAACCAACTCGGGTAACCCTGCCCTCTCATTTAATCAGTACTTTCCTCTGCCTATCCACTGCTTGATGAAGGCCTGTCACCAGGCCGTGTGACGCATGGGTGTTGTTTGACCGTGCTTCGTCTTGCTGGTCAGGGCCTGTCGGTGAGAGGGGAACCCCAGGACTGGTTGAGGTGTGGAATCGAGCTCAGCTCATTGGGTCTCATAGCGTATCGTGCAAACCCCTGCGTCACCGCTCCATTCAAATTGAATCCATATGCCCAAGTACGTTTTGTACAATTCCAGATCCGATGCGTCACATACAGCAGCAGTAGAGTGGACACAAACCCTTGTGTCACATGATGCATTGCCAGGATGTCATAGGCCACGTGATTTCCACATCTCCCGATTGGAACTGTTGGCACGATGTGGCTACTGGATTCACTGTGAGTGGATACGGTGTCACCACATGAGAAGGGCAGCATTGTTTCAGCTTTGAAACCCCAAAGGGTGGAGTCAGGCAATGATAGCCTCGGCCGTGAGGCTGAATCCACACAGTGGCAATTAGTTGAGTCAATAATCCTGCTATTGGACATACCTGATAGCACAGCTATTTGTAGATAATAACGTTTTTTTTACCCTTTAAAAAAAGGGAACATAGTTAATTTATGTAAAACGTTATTTTCCTGGCATGAGTGCGCATTATATCAGTATTTAGAGTTTTAAAGAAATATTGAATGTATGATGTGTGTCCGATTGGATGGGGCTGGTGGCCTGGTGGTTGGTGCACTACACTGACCTTTCGACTGAGTTTTGCTCCCGGCCATTAATAAATAATGCATCTCAAACATCTTCAGCCCCTCCCCTTCTGCCTTCACCAACCTGTACTAATCAGTACGGGGAAGTATGGTCAAATAACCCCCAGGACCCCCTCATCCAGCAGTGGATTGACAATGTACCGGTGAACGCGAGAGATTTCACTCGCAGCGTATAAAGACACCAGCACCATATTTACGCGCGTGTCATGCGCTCCCTCAAAAGCAAACCATTCCCAAGCCGTCGGCAGAAAGAAAGGGCCCGTGTGGCCACACTACATTCGACCTCGTCTGTTTTTTGGAGAGATCTGATCAGAGACAACCGCGTGTGTGACTCTGGCCACATCTTGACATCTACCCCGTGCCACGTCCTAGTGGCTCGGTGTGTACATAGAGCCGTATCTATTTGTTCTGAGGGCTTAGAAGTAGTAACTGTTGCGTGGCATTCCACCCCCCATGTCAAATGAGTTTTGTTTGCAATCGCAGCATACTGTGTGCAGAGGCATTATTAACATTATTATGGAAATGGGACCGCTTTTTGACACAGCCTTCACCCTTGGAAAGGTGGGATGGCCTCTTATTCTTCAGGAATACGGGTTCGGAGTGGTGGCACGGTGTTAGTGCACCGCACTGAACCCTGTAACCTCAGTTCGATTCCCAGCCATGGCTAATGTCTATGTTGCTCGCAAAAAAGTAATGTTGTATTCCTGCTCCTTTGCGAATGGTTTGGTGGATGGAAACGTAAAGCTCCTTATTTGAGTGGCAATGCCACGCGATGGCTTCAAGTTCAAGTTCATTTATTTTGGTATAGCCCTGTGAGCCATTCGGCTCTTGAATCGGGTGCAACCGCAACAAACAAAAAAAATGAACAAGAAAAACGTCTTAAAGTGACTATGTGGCTGTGCAAACAGAAAATCCAACAAAAGACAGCAAAGTATTGCAGAAAAAGCACCGTACACCAACGCTGTGTGCAAAAAATCCCAGTGGGTTGCAAGTCAAACAACAACAACAACAACCAGACAACTTAGATTAAGGCCATCAGTCTCACTCCATACTACAACAAACAAACATGACCAAACCAAAAAACGTTTTCGAAATCACCAACATAAAGTCATAACAGCAATGTAACAGTGATCATATGAACTGTGACAGAATTTTCATAATAAATGACATAAACAACATGTAGGAATAGGTTTTACCCTTTTAACTGGCACAAAAACTGACACCTTTATTCAAGGCATCATGTTTACAATAACCACAACACAAGCAGTCAAAATGCAAACAAAAAGACAACTCTAATAATAATATGCACTGTCCTTGAATTTGATTGAAAGCTGTCTCGGGTGTGGACCAATCAAATTCAAGGACAGTGCATATTATTATCAGAGTTGTCTTTTTTGTTTGCATTTTGACTGCTTGTGTTGTGGTTATTGCAAACATGATGCCTTGAATAAAGGTGTCAGTTTTTGTGCCAGTTAAAAGGGTAAAACCTATTCCTTTATCTTGTTTCTGGCAAAGGAGGTCTCATAATATAAACAACATGCTCAGTAACTTGCCGCTGCTGAGCCTCCTATGAATTTGCCACCCCTGCAATGGTTTACAATGCGCTCTTTGGTTTATAATGCACCCTGCGGTTTACAATGTGCCCATTGGTTCATAGGACACTCTCTTTGGTTCACAGTGCACTCTGGTTTGCAGGTCACTTTACGGTTCTGGATTTTGCGCTTGAATTTTTGCCTTTTGTTGAAGGTAGTGACCACATCTGGCGTGCGATGATGGGGTCGCGCGGAGTTTCGGTCCGTTGTTTTCGGGGAAGGTCCTGCACCGGCCGGCTCAGTGGCGGGATCAAATATTAGATGTCTTACTGCATGCATTCATCATGAGATAACATTTTTAAGGCCCACTGATCCATCGGTACAAAAGATATTAATGCACGGTTGCATTGAGTGCCGCCGTTAATCGCATGTTTTCCTCGGCAGTCTTTCATCGTACGTGGCCAGCGACGAGGATTGAGTGGATGGCACTTGGTCACGGTTGTTTCATTCGCGAGTGGTTCCGGTACAGGGAGGCGACCGATAAGAACCCTTGCCCCAGCGGTCGGCGCTTGCTGTCCTCTCATCCGCACCTAACAGGATGCTCTGTGTTTGCCCAGTCAATCGAAAGCAATGTCACCCCCAATCCCAGGCGGAGGCTTACATTGCCCATCAGCTCTTCACAGTGGAGTTTCACTATAGCGTTTTAATGACTGCTCTCTCTTGCCTGAGTGTGTTGCAAGTGCTGTTTGTGCTTTTGGCGAGTAGATTTTGTATCAGGAGTCCGTCTCGTGATGACATCGCTGGATCACAAGGCTTGTTTTCAGGAAGATTCTACATTGAGATGTTTGACCAACTAAGCGTCATCAGCCATGATCAATCTTTGCCTAAGCTTACATTTAGTGTTTTAAACAAAATCGGCAAGAATTGATGTACTCATGTAATTTATACATATGTACAGTACTTTATTTTCATGTTTTTCTTTATTTTAGTTTCCTTTACTTTGCACTCCTATCGGTTTTTGTTTGCATTGTTGTTGTAACTTTCTGACCCACTCCTACTGGACGTGAAAAAGAGCTTCCTTCACAGCTCATCAGACTCCCCCTCCAGTCTAATTAAAATTCTGATTCTGATCCACTGCTGGGTGAAGGCCTCCCCAAGATGCCACCACGTCTCATGATCCCGCGACATTGATGTCGTCGACAATTTCTGCACTCTTTGAGATATGTCATGACAATATGGGTGCAATATAAATCCAAACATTGTTCCTGTCATAAATCAACACAGGAAGCGGCCACTGACTGGTGCGATGCACGTTGCACTTCAACACAGCCAGAGAGAGGGACGGCAAAGCTCATTACGCAGACAAAAACTAAGAGAGTTTACATAAAACTCTAGGGCAACAGGTATCTGATTTCAGGCTTACTCTCAGCAAACAAATTCATATGCCTAGAGCAGTACTTCAAGCGGTGTGCTGCGGCACACCGGTACGTGTGCCGCTGTGTTTTGGAAATAGGGAAGGAAAAAAACCTCACTCATCGCAAGTTAGGACGGACGAACTATCCTCCTCCGAGCCGTTCAGTGGCCGATCTAGCTGCCGCCACCTCCCACGCCCGGGCCCTCTCGACTCCCTCGGTCACACGTGGCACAGTTGGGCAAACAGCCGCTACAAGCGGCCGTGCGTGGCGAGCCACGACGCATTGTGTTGCCGTGGCGGGCGCATGTGCGTGCGTTTTACAGGTTCACAGTTGTTTAGTGTCCTGTGCCATCGGCTGTCAAGCTTAAAGTGTCGTGACGCAAAGACCAACCGAGCTCTAGAGTGTGCCGCGGAGCGAAGGGGTTGAGAAGCACTGGCCAAGAGGATCACATAGATCAAAGGGATGCCACCACTTCAACTAATGAGTATTTGCAACGTTTAATAACGTCATGCAATTGAATTGGCATTATTGGTAAATGTGCAAAAGCTGTACTACAATGGGGGGCATTAGGTATGACATTTGGATAATTGTGCTCATTGCACAGGAATAGGCTTCTATTTATACAGTACCACTTAAGCCTGAAATGAGCACTTGGTGAGGACATCATCTAGGTCGACTTGGCCTGAACAGCACTTGGCAAGAGGTAATTGGTATACGCTTGGTATCAGAAATATAAAACGATGGGAGCTGAAAGGTACACGTGGTGCAAGGTTAATTCGAACAATGTCGATCCATGCTGACATTTTTAAACCGTGATGCAGGGCTGAGCCGCTTTTCATGAACAAAGGGTGAGCAGGATGCCTGCGGTGGTTGGCACAGCACTCTCATATCTATGAGCAGCACTGGTTGGGGGGTAGCTGGATCGCTTAGAGATGGGTAAATGTGATCACTGTTGGTGAGTAATCCTGTATTATTACTTTTCAGTGCCTAATCAGATTACTATTATACTGAGCATGTGCTAGTTTATTTATTTTTGTCATAAATTTTAGGTTGTTTTCAGCCAAAAATTTAATAATGCCAAATTATTTATCCAGAAAAGCCTCGCTGAGCCTTAAGACTATTTTTCAGGAGTCCTGTGTTGGGATATTTGGCCAATACCATATTGTTAGCGTAGTAGCGGAGTGCTGTGTATATTTGAGAGTAAACCAAGGGATCATATATCAGAATCCAAATTTTTGTTCTGGAGAAATCCGATGAGCTATGAAGCTTTTTTCACAGATGTCCAATATTTCACCGGCCACTGACATGAGCCACATAAGCCAGGAATTAAACTCCGGTTGCTAGGTTCACAGCACCTGCCCATGAAGCTGTCCACAGATGATTATTATTACAAAGTCTGTGGTACACTTTTCGGCAGGTACCCGCTGGAGAAGGTGTGCTCGCAAGGGGATGAGGACCACCATTTGGGAAGCGTCTTTCTCGAGGCCAGCAGCAACGTCCTCCACACGGTGAGAGAGGGCTCGGCCAAACCCAACAAAAAATATATTTTTCTGACTCCTGTGATATTAGGATTCTACGGAAACATTCCTCGAAATGGCGTACAAATCGAGGCATTATCACATTATGTTTAAGTCTGTGTTCCCCATGCTCAAATGATTGCGGGCGAATTCTAATCTCGCAGCAGTTATGAGCCAGCGGTGAAATTCTTACATTCTTGTGATTGGGCCGTTCTCTCCCCGTATCACCTCTGATTTTGTCTTCCCAAAAAGTGGCACTCATTTCATGTTTGGGATGAACTGACCCCAGCCATGAATTCAATTCCGTTCGCCATGGTACCACTGTAAGCCATCAGCAAAAATCATCACAACCTCAAATTTGCTGTGCAGTGTCTTCAGATGGATTCTGACATTCTAAACACGGTCATACTTAAATTTTGATTTAAAGCTTTCGTGACTGCAGGGATTCATATTCTTGGTTCTTTCGGTAAAGTCACGTAGAAGGGAAACAATAAAATAATAAAAATATAAAACAATAAAATTCTCACGACGTTTCGACTGCAACACAAGCAATCATCATCAAGCAATCATCATCAGGTGATGATGATTGGTTGTGTTGCAGTCGAAACGTCGTGAGAATTTTATTGTTTTATATTTTTATTATTTTATTGTTTCCCTTCTACGTGACTTTACCGAAAGAACCAAAAATACGGTCATACTTTCTAAGCTAGGGAAATAGTCACCGCTTATCGCAGTCAATAAGTGCACGATTATGGTTTCTGCATGTTGAAGTGTCTCGTGTACTCCCTTTCAGGCTTTTACTGCTCAACCATCAAATCGTGGAGATGATTCCCCATCCAGAAGAGACTCCGAGGGCTCAGCTGCCATATGGGGAGATGGCACGGCAGCCATCCCTCTGGCTGACGACACGGCACAGAGCTCTGTGTTGGAAATCAGTACTCCAGTGCACACCAGGTAGGCCTGTCTACAAAGCTGTGCATAAACCTCGTACATCATTGTTTGGGGGGAGGTGGAACTGTGTCGTGGTGATTCTTGGACTCCACTTTGAACTCGCTGACCTGAGTTCCTTTCCCAGCCATGTGACAATGTCAGTTGTGCGACCAGTTCAATGGCTCTCTCTTCACCAACCCACACTGACCAGCGTGGTGAAGTATGGTGGGACAACTTAGTGACTCGCACGGCGTGGAAAAGCCTGCATTCAGCGGTGCATTGACAAAGCACCCTAAATGAAGTTATTGTGTGGAGGCACTCGCCACCAATTATCAAGATTCTTAACGAGTTGATTTTGGGGTTAGATCGTTGTGTCGGTATAATGTAAATGTTTTACTCCAAACCCCCCTCCACCATCCAACAGAGCCAATCCAATCAACTTGGTTTGTTTTTTTATTCCAGAAAAAAACAGAGAAATGTTGAAAAGCCCAATTAATATTTGAAAATTTTGTCCGAACGTTTTGCTGGAGATTACTACCAGCCTGGATGTAATTTTGATTTTAATAGATGGCAGCCTCTAATTTTCGGCAACCACAACTGACTTCCCACAATGCTACTAAGTTTCTCAAGCCTAGAGTGATGAGGTTACTTGACTGGGATTGATTGTCAAATTTTGCGCTCAGAGTGCTTTTTACCACCAAATCCGACAGCACACAATCCGGGTATTCTTTCTGTGTTCATTTCATCCAGTTGAGAATAAATGTCGAATTTTCATCACTGGCACAGGGCTGCTAGTAGATATGAGCTCCGCCTCAATGTGCTTTTCAGCAGGACCTACTCTGACTTTATTAATGAGGGCAATGCCGCCCGGCACGGGACTCACTGCTGTTATTTGTTGAACGCAGCTCGGAGGACGGGAGCATTGTAATCGATCGCGCGTCAGAAGGCCCGCTCGGCAGTCTGGAAGCAGACGAACCTGCGACATCACGCCAAGCTACGGCGAGACGGGGCGACGCCACAATGACGGCCGGCGCATCGTGCAATGGACGAAAAACCCCCCTAAGCGACGTGTCACGGTGGTCCTCCGAACCCAGCGAGGTGCCGCCGCCGCCTTCCTCGCAGCCACCGTGCTCCTCGGAGGTCCTGCCGCTGTCGGACTCGGGGCGCTCGTCGCGTCGAGCGGAGGGCGGCCGCGCGACCGCGACGGCCTCCGCGAACGTTGAGGCGTCGCTGCGCTTGATCCCCTCGACGGAGGGCAACCCGGCTTCCCCTCGGATGACGGACGCCGGGTTTTATTCCTCGCGCCGTGCGACCGAGCCCCTGCCCCCGCTGATGTCCGTGCCCTTGAGGCATCAAACAACGCCTTCGAATGAAGCGACGGATGAACTTGCGAGTGCACGGGGCACTGAGCTGTCGAGCGAAGAATCGGTCTCGCCGGAGGACGATGGGAAATCTCACGGAGAAATAGGAATGCACGCCGAGGAGAAAGTCGTGGATTTTAATGGATTCCCTCTACAGGAACCTGTGTTCAAAGATAAAAACGTTAATCAGGAAGATGTGTTATTAATTGTGCATGATACTGGGCTGAGTAATGAGCAGATTTCGCAAATACAATTCGTTCAACCATCACTTCATCAAGAAATGTCGGTCGGAGTACAACACTCTTTTTACGAATCTGCACCTTTGGCTGAGCATTCAACACAGGACGACACGTCACCTTCCCAGAAGCCTTTGCTTTTGGAGGTATTGTCAGTCCAGGAAGTGACGTCACTGCCAGAATGTACACCTTCTGTTGTTAAAGCGGATCAGACAGATTCAGCAGTGGTGGAAACGTCTTTGGTAGTGGCACAGTCCGTTCAGAAAATAACACCCTCAGTGGTGCAAACGGAACAGCAGTTTGCCTCGCAAGAGGCCCTCCTGGAAGCAAAGATGCTTTCTGTCGAGCAGATGATGGTTACAGCCGAGATGGACACTGAGCAGGATTTACAGGCAACTCGTCTGGACGTTGAACAGGCCCTGGCGACACCGTCCCCGTCTGCAGGAATTCACGCTGGCGATACACTCCCGGCGTCTTCACTCACCAGCGTCGCCGCCACCGCCGTCATTACAGATGACCACCCAGGTGAACGCAACGAGTCGCGGCTGGAAACCACGACGCAGGAGTCTGAGAGCCCGTTGAGCAGCGAACCCACGGAGGTGGTGACAGCGAGCGATGGTGAGGAGGGACAGCTGCTCAAGCCGGGGGACATCCCGTCGTTTGACGAGTGGAAAAAGAAGGTTCTGGAGGAAGAGAAGGAGAAGCAAGGTGAGCCGTGTTATTATTAATGGAAATCGCGTCATATGTTTATCTAGGATGGAATCGCTGAGTATGGAGTCCTTCTTTTCAGGATGTTTATGCTTTGAGTTGTTTTCCAAAATACATTTTGAGTATCTGTGCACGTGGGCAAAATCTCGAGATGCATTTCGTTCAATGAACCCTCGCACGGCCAATCCCGTATGTTCTCGGGACCCAGTGATGCCCTCCTGGGGTCGTGAGCAAATATGGGGTTTGTTAATGGGCCACACACACAATGATGTCTGCTGCCATCCCCTGGCTAAATCTGTAAATTAACGTATTGGCGGTACACTGGTGGTGTGCGGTATGGAAAAAAGCGATTTTTGCGCGATCATTTTTTATTTTCCCACCGGTTCGCAAACCCCGGTCAGAAAATCTTGCGGGCTGGTGGTGCTGGTGCGTCAAAATCACTACTCGTGATGTCGAAGCAGTCTTAAGACGAATGTCGGTTCAAAATTTCGATTTTAGACTGTTTTATTCGGACAGGTGTGCTATGTTGCACCGGTGTACCGCCAATACGTCCACATGTAAAATATTGCACGAGGAAATAACCAGCGGTAAAGCTCCATACATTTATTCTGAAAATGTTTACCGGAAAATTTCAAACTGAAATTCTAAAAGTTCACGGAATAAAATTACTCTAAAAGAATTCATGTATAATGTTTAGAAAATTATACCTTTCTTGAAAAACATCTAATTGTATTTGAAACATTTAACTTTAAGCATTTCGTATTGAAATAAATGTATGACCCAGTGAAATTAGAACAATTTTATTTTCTCATGCTCATTGTAGAATTTGCCCTTCTGATAATTGAATATCCAGTGATGGTTGTATTTGTTTGGCTTTCTGAGTTGGATGAATTTTCTCGGTTCGTAATCAAATCGTGCCCATGTTGCCTTTTCAAGACCAAGTGCTGCCTGCGATTCCCGTTCTGCTGCCTCCGGTTGTCAAAAAGTCTCTCAACAACTACGCGTCGGTGGAATGCGGAGCCAAGATCCTGTCTGCCAACCCCGAGGCGCAGGTGAGGACTCCCCCCCCCCGAGGGCGCTGGACAACGAGCAGTAACCAGGAGTCAGGACCGCATCTCCTCGGGTACCGGCCGCTGGCACCTTGAGGCCAGGCGTTGTGGCGCATGGTGGATGTTGTGGCTCGTATGGGCGTTGGTGCTCGTGGGGGGACGTTGTTGCTCGTGGGGGGCGTTGTGGCGTGTGGGGGGTGTTGTGGGGGCGTTGTGGCTCGTGGGGGGCGTTGTGGCTTGTGGGGGGCGTTGTGGCGTGTGGGGGGTGTTGTGGGGGCGTTGTGGCTCGTGGGGGGGCGTTGTGGCGCGTGGGGGGCGTTGTGGCGCGTGGGGGGTGTTGTGGGGGCGTTGTGGCTCGTGGGGGGGCGTTGTGGCGCGTGGGGGGCGTTGTGGCGCGTGGGGGGCGTTGTGGCACGTGGGGGGCGTTGTGGCTCGTGGGGGGCGTTGTGGGGGCGTTGTGGCTCGTGGGGGGCGTTGTGGCTTGTGGGGGGCGTTGTGGCGCGTGGGGGGCGTTGTGGCTCGTGGGGGGCGTTGTGGCTCGTGGGGGGCGTTGTGGAGGCGTTGTGGCTCGTGGGGGGCGTTGTGGCTCGTGGGGGGCGTTGTGGGGGCGTTGTGGCTTGTGGGGGGCGTTGTGGGGGCGTTGTGGCTTGTGGGGGGCGTTGTGGCTCATGGGGGGTGTTGTGGCTCGTGGGGGGTGTTGTGGGGGCGTTGTGGCGTGTGGGGGGCGTTGTGGGGGCGTTGTGGCTTGTGGGGGGCGTTGTGGCTCGTGGGGGGCGTTGTGGGGGGCGTTGTGGCTCGTAGGGGCTGTGACGTGGCGGCCTGCCCGGCTGTCCATTTCTCCGCTGGTTGCAGTGGTTCGCGATCCGATTCTGGCAGGCCACCCTGGTTAATACCGCGTGGTATATTTACCGTAACTTTCACGCCATCTGCTTCACAGTGGATGTTAAAGTTCCCGTGATGTCATTGCAAAGACGTAGGTGGATTGTGTGCTAAATTGACAAATTTTAAGAATGACCTCCAATTTGATTTGGATAACGCACAGGACATCGTTTCCTGCTGTGAAACTACTGCAGGCCCTGCCTGTGAAGCAGCTTTTTTGCTCTAGCCCTGCACTATAATAATGTTAGGAATACCAAATCTAATTATTATTATGACTGATTTCGTGTGGACATGGCATGACACAATATAAGCATAATGTGAGGAGGTGTAATGTCTGCTTATTATGTTACTTGTATTCACAACTAAGTTAATTATTGATTAGTAATGTCTGGTATGATATCCGCCAGACTAGGCCACATATCCATTCGGGGAGAGGGTCCTTGCCTGTGACCATCTATCTGTCAGTTCACCAGCATTGGTTTAAGCCAGTCTGACTGCTGATGAGACACATGATGTTGTATCTGCTTACATTAAACCAAATCTGGCTGAATAAATTAATCCTCAGAATACCGTGTGGCCATCACAGGATGTGTAAAAAAACGACTTTACATTTTTATGTAGAGGGACAGACATGGGAAGGAGATGTATTGTCTGCTGATCTTTTTTGCCTTACCTCTCATTCAAGAGCTGAGTGTGTGTGTGTGTGTCATTACAGAGCACCTCCACCATACTCATGGAGAACAAAGACTTGTACATGCTGAACCCTTGCAGTGCAAAGATCTGGTATGTTGGACCACGGCCATCGGGATTTATACTCATACGAGCACCACGCACAGCCTTTGGATGTGACCGTCCACCTGCCCGTCCTTCTCTCCCTGCCAGCCAGCGGAATGGGGGAGTCCCTCCCTCATTCAACAGTGAATTGACAAAGTGGTCATTCAAGTGTGTTCAATGGCACTAATGGATCTCTTAATGTTCGATGGAGGAATCTGTGTTTTTGTGCGTGTGTTTATGTGTGAGCACTGCAGGTTTGTGATAGAGCTTTGTGAGCCTGTGCAGGTGAAACAGATCGACATCGGAAACCTAGAGCTCTTTTCTTCCACCCCCAGGGACTTTGTGGTGTTCATCAGTGACAGGTCAGAATGCACGTGGATCAACTCGTACTGCCGGCACTGATCTGTGTCTAGGGAATAGCGATTAGTGCTGTAAGGCTACGGAAAACGCGTCACACCTGTACAGCCTACATGTGGCATTCCTTACAGATCTGCCAGTATATTGTGTTTTTGTTCTACTATCGTGTTTTGTATTGTTTGTTGTAACGCTCTTACCCAACCCTACTGGACATCCGTGAAAAAGACTTTTATAGCTCATCAGATTCCTCCAGTTTAAATCAATAATCTGATTCTGTTATGAGTAATCCTTTACCTCTGAGACAATGTTCCATAAAAAGGGTCGAAGCGATTCCCTGCTCAAGTGAGCATTGAGGCGATGCTCATCTCCAGCCTACAGCCTTGAGCCGGTTTTGGGAATTTTTTCTCATTCCTATAGCAGGGGAGAATGTCCATCTCCAAAGGACAACCATTTCACACGTCCACAGGGTGACACTAATTTCCGATTGTGAGCCGCTCGCCAAACTCGTGGAAACCACCCCCGGGGGGGTCTGCCACGGCAGTCGGACCTCGCCCCTCCTGCCGTAATTTGCCGCACTTTCCTTTCATGGGTCTCCCTGGGACTTCTACCTTGCCGCAACATTCCTCTAGCATCAATCTCAGACACCCGTAGTTCGAAGGCACGCAATTTATTATCGAGCTTCTTCTTTCGTATGCATTAAGGGCAGCGGATTAAAGATGTAATTTTAGATGTTATCCACTCGATTGTCTGTTCAGACGCGGAGTGGATCTCGTCCGTTCCTCCTTCAAAGGAGTGAGGACAGCAGTAGCGGGATGTTTACGATGGCGGTCGATGGTTGCTGATTGGTGGCCGCACTCACAGGCCGCCCAATCTTTGATGTGCCATTTGTGCATCAGGTGGCCGCATCGGCCACGTGGCCTGGTCCCGATTCGGTTGATGGTCGACCATTGGCGGCGTGGAAGGTTGAAACCGGGAGGTTCGGCGGTAGGGGTGCTGTACGAGATGTTTATTTTTGTCGTAGGCCGCGGTCCAGACTTGCTGCCATCTCTCGACTTAATTTGTATTTGTGGCATGGAGTGAGGCTGCTGCTGCTGCTGTGATCCAGAAGGGGCGTCGTGATTTTAGGCAAACAAGCGGCTGATTTAACATTCAGCACTGATCCACACTCCACGTCGAGATAGCAACAACAAATAATACCTCATATTGTTCACCTCGCCAGGTATCCCATCAGGGAATGGGTGAAGGTGGGAACCCTGCATGCTCGAGATGAGAGGATTATCCAGAGCTTCCCTCTGCATCAGAAAATGTACGCAATGTTTCTCAAGGTGAGCCGGCACATTCAAGCACTGAATTGGACCTGCCGACATTAAATTATCGTCTGATTGTATAGGAACACTTACACACGGCCGTACTGTGTTTAATGATATATCAATTCACCAAAAACAGTCAATTATTTTATTCGAGTCAATTCATCTGATTGTGAGGGTAAAAACCAAGTTAAAAAATGTTTAATTATATCGACACAAGTTTTCACTGCATCCGAAATGCAATTATTTAAACAATGCTTAAAGGAGGTACATTTTCATCCTGTTTGCGAGTAGGGTTCGTTTTTTTATTTGAAAGACATATGCACATTGTTGTCCGTCGTGTTTTTAAATCAAATAATGCTCACTTATTCAGACAGAAGATTTAATCGCAGCCCCGGTCGCTCTGGCTGTGACACAGAAGCGTGTCTGGGATTGGCCTCCGGGAACTTTGAAGCCCCTCGTCGTTCCGAGGCAGCGTGCCAGCGACTTTGATCCCTTCGCGCGACGCACCCTGCGTAGAAATGACCTTAACATGTGGAGACCTGGCCTTCGGTTGACAGTTTTCCCGCTAAGCTCATCAGAAGTCAAAGGTGCACCGCTTAAACCGGTTGGTTGTCTTGGCCATGGTGTGGCTTTTTACCCCCGCGATGGCGACGTAGCTTAAGGTGGCTTTTGTCCCAGGTCGCCCCTGCCCAGGTCGTCGGTAGTGTGTAGCCATAATCTTCAATGACCGTACAATCGCAGTCGGTTAAAGGGCGGTGCTGTTTGTGCACCCGAGGAGATGATGCTGAATGAATGATGCAACTTGGATGTTGCATCTCCACCGCTGACTGTTCTCCCTTTCCTGTCGGCATCCAGATGTTCACCAAGTATATAAAGGTTAGGAAATGTGCCCTTTTCTGCCTTGCTGCGTGTGCTGTGTCCCTGCTCATACCTTTTCCTCCCTCTCGTGCATGTGTGCCCACTAAGCCACCGCCCACTTGGGCCGGCACGCTTGCGTTTGCGGTGTGGGGTCAAGGGTTGAAATGGTCAAGTCGCCACTTGGGTTCAGTGGAACTTTCCACAGAACAAATGGTGAAAGGTTTCCACGCAGCCACGCGGACTAAATTACTGCCGTGCGGTATTTGAAGTGGTCCATTAAAATTAGTAACTTAACATTTTCTCAATTTTGCAGATTATTTTTATTCCACTTGTTTATCCAGGGAAAGTCTCAATGAGTTTCAAGACTCTTTTTGAGGAATGGTCCTGCGAAGCCTTTGAAGTAGGGGTGACGATTGCGATGCGTTTCCCCATTGGGTAATTTTGGGAACAATTTCTCCTAATTTTGACCGTGATGCCGGCACACGAATGGTCTAACTCTTCTTTGAATGAAGTCACGGGATTATTTTTCACGTCCCCCGAAGCAGACAGCACGCGTCTCATGGTTAAATACACCCGCAGTATTTGACCAGGCCTGTCGGATTCCAAAAAGTGTGTTACCTGCAAAATAAGCGGCGAGCTGCTTTGCTGCGTTGTCGCCCTCATTAACTCCTCCCTGTTTGGTCGGTTCATTAACAACGGCACAGCGACTTTCCCTTTCACAGTTCGAGACGCCCCTCTTAGAGTGTTTATGCGCCCACTCTCGATTCACTAACGCGTTGTGCTCCCTGATCCGCATTATGAAATACTAACAGAAAACTGCCGATGCGCAACACGTTATTTAGGGTCTGGTCTATGGAAGGACCTCTTGTCAATTGGGATGTTTCGATTTTGATTTCCCTAAAATAGGGGGAGTGGTGTCACCTGCGGATAGGGCACTTTGATTTGGTCCTGATTACAGACCAAGGTTAAACATCAATGGAGAAATGATGTCTGAAATGGGCCCGGGCTCCCCTTTGATAACCGTATTGACCAGCGTAGGAAAAGTATGGTCAAACAACCCCCGTCACCGGCACGGTGTAGTGGGAGGCCTTCATCCAGCAGTGGAGTGACAAGCTGACAGCTATAAGTGTGTTAATTTTTATTAATTTTTTGGCTAAATTTGCCACTTACGTTTCATTTTAGATTATTCTTACACTAGATATTAAGTTAAAATTTGTATAATGAATACAAATGTATGTAGTTTTTACTGCATATAGCAGTGGCGATGTGCGGTTACTTGTGTTTCTTTCAGGTTGAGCTGGTTTCCCATCATGGATCTGAACACTTCTGTCCAATCAGCCTCATAAGGTAACTCGAGCAAGAGCATTCTTGTGCAGCGCAGCACTTCTGCATTTTTATCCACGTGTTCGTCGTGCAGACTCCTGTAAGTCCTTTGGAAAACAGAACGTTCTTCATAATAAAGGTTTTTGGGTTAGATCGCGTTATTTATAAATGTGTCGTAACCCTCCACCACCCGACACGGCCAAGCAGTAAAAAATGTGTCACGTTTACAACGGACAAATAGTTCACTACTTTAGCCCACCGGTGTGTTGAAGAGTGAATCAACATCATTTAAAATTTGAGTACGACGTTTCGCTGGTAATTACATCCAGCTTCATCGGGCAGTTCGCCAGAATGGTAAAGCCCTCACTTGCTCCCGGTCTTAAATAGAGCAGCAGGGTGACGTCATCATTTAACGTATTTCTTGTTGACGTTTGCGCACATTTCCCAATCCGGCAGGGTGGTGGCACTGTGGCAGAGCGCGACTCTCAGTGGGAATGTTTTACGTTCCTGCTCGGGTGTGTGATGGCGGATGTCTGTAGTTCAGAGTCATGGGTTGGTGTATCGCGTAGATTCTGTGAGACTCCCTATGGAGAGCGACACGAGAACAGAATTCTCTTGACGTAACACTGATCGTAGTCGAGATCGAATTGGGGACCATTAAAAGATGGAAAGCACAATAATCATAGAGACAATTTGATCGCCCCGGCCGTCGCCTCGCACTGCTCCGTGCACCTCCGGGAGTTTATTGAGCCCCTTGTCCACCTCGTGAATGCGCCCGCAGTCCTGCGTGTGGCGAAAGCCCGAGAGAAGAATTGCTCAACGTGCAGACCAACCCAGGAAAAAACAAAAAACGCGCTAGGATCGTGCAGGCGGCGTGTGGCCCGTGGCCACCCCCCCTCGCCACCGCCGCCGTCCGCCGCGTTACGCTCGCGTGGACCTGTCCGGCGTCGCTCCCTCCGTGCTCCCAGGGTGCTCGGCATCAGCATGGTGGAGGAGTACGACGAGATCGACGACGTCGACGAGACTCGCCGCTCCGGGCGAGCGTCCGACGAACTGCACGACGAGGACCGCGGTGAGGGCCCCCAATCCCCCCCAACCCCAATCCCCCCCCCCAATCCCCCCCCCCCCTTGTCCTCGCCGCTTGCCCACGGGGAGGTCGAAGTTCGCGGAAAGTTGGAACGTCGGGATCCAAGTTCGGCATCCTCTCCCTCACGTGGGGCGGTGGCGCGGCCGGGCGGTGGCGCGCCCGGCGCCTGTTACGAATGTTTTCACTGTTCGATACCGACAGGCTGCCCTGGATAATACTGACCATGAAGTACCGTGCGCTGCCCGCGTCGCCCGCGGTAGACGTGAAGATCCCGTGACGTCATTTGAAGAAGAGCAGACCGTCGAGTAGCCAGCATCGTGGGGTCAATTTTTTTTTCCAAATTTGAAAAATTACACCGCAAATTTTTGGATCAGGATTACACGAAGCAATTGCTGCCCCCACCCCCTCCTTTGCAGAACTTTATAGAACCCTCCTCAAAAGAGTCTTGAGACTCGGTGAAGCTTTCCTTTGGTAAACAAGTACAAAAATCTAAAGAAATAAATTGGCTCAAGTTATTAAATGGAGAAACTTCTCATCATTTGTGAAAGCACCTCCGATTAGCACGGTTGGCTACATACGGTGCGAAAGAAGTTCAACATACATACATACACACGAAGCTTAAACATGTAAACGCTTCAACTGTAAACGATGAACACAATTAAGTGGAAACTAATGTTTGTGTCTGTTGTCGCCCCAACGCACTGTCAGATATCGCCATCGGGTTGGGAAATCCCAACGAGAACTCTTCAGACAACCTGCTGGGGTCTGCCACGAGTGAGTTCACTTGCACACCAGCACGTCGCCCGCCACTGTGCTGTTCTAGCAGTGTGACTGTAGCGTGCGTGATCCCGACTCATTTGCGATGCGTTGCACCCTTAGGTGCCATTCTGAGCATGGTGAACATGGCAGCCAAGGTGCTCGGAGGCAACAAGGGGGACGAGGAAGGCCGTAAGGTTCACATTTTCTACGGACGGAAATTCCGTCGGTTTATCATTTTATTGGCCATTGATAAGAGAGTCTGTCTAAACATAATGCTACTTATACCTTCGGTTTTCCACATTCAGTACAAAACTTTTGAATTGTATAACTATCTCACTCTTTATATTCGGCATTCCAGCAGCATTTATACAACTAGTGACACTGCTGATGAGACCCAAAAAGTCAACCGCTCCAGATGTTAGCCGCTTAGATAAATGCACCTGCATATATTTGGTCTGGAAGGGCCCATGAGCTGATGGACAAAACTTCATCTTTTATATTTTACTCGGAGATACAGACTCTGATAAATGTATTAGCCCAAATTCCTGCATTGTCGTGCGTATACGAGTGCGTGTATTTAATCTACATATGAGCATTGGGGTGCTTGAGAAGCTGCCTGAACCATCGCTGTGCTTGGTGTTCTGCTCGCAGCTGGAGTGGCTCTTCGAGATCAGCATGCGGTGTGGGAGACTGCCTCTGGGGAGCCGGAGACAGCTGTGAATGGGTACGACGCCATCCCACATTTTGCGTGGGGACACCCATTCCAATTTTTTGGGTGGCTCCACAGGTTCACATCGGCTCTCCCAAGCTCCCAATCGTTATGCGTGTCGCATCGGCCGCTCTTAGTCTTCTTGCATTGCGTACGCGTTCGTTTATAAGTGATGAGCCAGTGGTGCGGTGGGTTTGTCTGCCGCGCTCTGCACCCTGTGGACCTGGGTTCAATTCCTGGCCACGGATAATGTTATAGGAGCAAGAGATATCGGACGCGATTTCAAAATGGTGCTCACGTTTTATGAACAGGAGTACGAGTTTATAGAATTCGATTATTTTGTTTAACCAGGCAAGAGCGACTTGGGTCACCAAAATGACAAAAGCAATATCGTAAAAACTAAGTGCAACAATGAAGCAAATATAAATCGTGGCAAAAACAACCGCATTACAGAAGAAATGAAAAACGGTGAACAAATATAGTATTAAATCAAGTACATTTCCTTAAACAAAAGTTTGCTCGGTCATATTGTGTTGAAAGCTCATAGTAAATTTAGATTACATAAAACCTCATTATAGCTTAGGGGGGGTTATTATGAGAGTATATAAACGAACAAAACAACAAATGCATGGCCTAAGGTTATAACCTTTGTTTCTGATCATCTGTTACATGTTTGATGACCTCCTTTAGTATTGCACCAAACACAATGTGGTCAAATTGGGCTGGTGTGTCCGTATTGTTTCTGCAGACCAGACCAAGCCGAACTTCCTGAAGTGCTCAAAGATAAAATCGCAGTCGTTCATGACGATAGGAGGAGACCCGGGGTCACAACTTTGGATGACCACACACTGACCACCGAGCGGAAGAGAGAGCTGACAAAACTCATTCTGCCCAACAAAGGCCCTTTCAGCAAAACCGACAAGGGACAGTGCGGCGATTGTTTGGCACAGAGCCGTCGGGTAACTTTTCTGGAAGTGGTGTTGAAGAAATGCCCGTGGCACGTTCCCATCGATTACACAGCAAGCGTTAAGTACGAATCGTTGCCCGTTAGCTCCCACTTGGTCCTACAAACGGTGGAGTCTCCGAGCGCATCGAATTTACCAGCCAGCGAGTCGGTCGCTACGTTGGCTCATGAATCCGCCACGGTCCTTATGCCGTCTGTTGTTACGGTCGATATTGATGCCGGTGCGAGCCTGCCCGCCGCGGACCACATCAGTCCCGCGCCCCCAGACGTCGTCATTTTCTCCGCGCGCCCATCGACAGAGGAGCTGTTCGCCGCAGATCTCCGCAGCAGCGGCGTTATTTTAGGAAGCCTGATCGGCGACAGCACCGAAACGAGCAGCATCAGCAGCGACGCTCTCCACGAGGAGGAAAACGCATCGCACGTCGCGTGCACGGCCATCGCAGGCCACGCGTCGGAGGGCGGCGAGCTTTTCACCGTCGGCGTGGAGCCGTCCGTCACAACGTTCATGGAGGCCGGCGCTCGGCCCGATATTTTACAAAAGCACGACGGCAAAGAGGCCGCGCCGCCGGCGGCGCGAGCCGTCGGCGCGCTCGAGGCTCCGGCGACGATCTCTGACGCGGGGCAAGCGCTGGATCGGGACGCCCGTTCGGAGGAAGGAAAACCGAGCGAGGGGGACGCGCGGCCGCCGCCCGCGGCCAGATCCGGCGAGGAGGCCAGGGCGGACACGGCGCAGGCCGACGTTTACCCTGACACCAGCGACCTCTCGCCCGTCCCCGCCGGCGCACTGGCTCTCGGCTCGGCCCAGAAGGAGTCGGTCTTCATGCGTCTCAGCAACCGCATCCGGGCGCTGGAGCTCAACGTGTCCCTGAGCAGCCGCTACCTGGAGGAGGTCAGCCTAAGGTATTCCGTTCCTCTTACCTGCAAACCCGGATGCCCTCGGCCCAATTCTCGCCGTGAAAAATCCTACAATCCACATTTTATCCGTGGTCCGAGGCTGCGAGTCACATGGAAGCGGTCCCTGTAAGCGCTGAGTTTTCCCGTGTCCGTAGTTATCTCGTCCAAATTCCTCATCGCGTCCGGGAGGAGCCTGCCTGGGTAACGAGTAATTTCAGGAACGCATCTAACAGAGCAGGTGCGTTCGTGAAAAGTTCCTGGTTTAGCAAAAGCACGCGTTCAGCGAAAACTATTTCCCCACAAATAATGTAACGACAAAAAGATTGTCGAGATTGCGACGTACGCACGCACAGTGAGATGGCGGGGCAAACAGCCGAGCATACGCCGCTGCGTTCCTGTGTCATTCCACGTACTCTTGTCGCGCACCGCTCAGCTGCGCAGCTCCAGAAAGTGGTCTGTCGTCAATCGCTCACAAACTGCGTTATAATGGGCACGTTCCGTATTATAACGGCGCGCGTTCCGCTTTGTGCGAAAAGTGTTCCCTCACGGAAGAACCTCGCTATAGCGAAAAAAGGGTGATAGTGTGAACACGCGTCAAGCAAGGACTTGCCCTAGACAAGTTTTACAGGATTCGTAAACAGCGCCTCCAAATTGCCGTGGATAAAATTACCGTTTTTAATGGTTATCTTTACCCAGAAAAGCCTCAGTAAGTCTGGGATCCATGTGTTTTTTTCTCTCTCTCTCTGTCAATGTTATTCTAGAATTGCATCTCTTTGTGCTTCTCTGTGCACTTTTCAGCTTGTGTTCCACTTTCTTAGTCGGTGTCCATGTTTATAATCAATGCCATAGCAGACATTGCACACTGATAGAAAACTTTATTTAGGCACATTGCTTAAAATAATACAAATAATTTTGATTTAAAGCTTTCGTGACTGCAGTAATTCATATTCTCAGCTCTTTCGGTAAAGTCACGTTGAAGGGAAACAATAAAATAATAAAATATATATAAAACAATAAAATTCTCACGACGTTTCGACCATAACACAAACGGTCATCATCAGGTGTGAAAACCAACGGCAAGAAACATTTCTTGCCGTTGGTTTTATATTTTATTATTTTATTGTTTCCCTTCAACGTGACTTTACCGAAAGAGCTAAGAATATGAAATACAAATAATGTTTTTGTTCAACATCGTTCGCATAAAACGTTTTCGCGGGGTTACTTACTCGTATATTAATTTCCATCAAATGTTTTTCTGTAGGAATCCTCGTGCCGTGGGGCATGGAAAAGCGTGAGAATGCTGTCACGTTTGCCTTGCTGTCGGGCTGTGCTGTCCTGTGCGCGCACACACACAGGTACAGACGCCAGATGGAGGAGATGCAGAAAACCTTCGACAAAACCATCGTCAAGCTGCTCAACTCCTCCCGCATGGCACAAGAGCAGGTAACAAAAATGTTAAATTCATGTTTTTCTCCACACACAAGTAATGATCACGAGAGAATTGTGTGTGCGCTTTATAATAAGGCTTGCCACTGTGCGTGATTGCGTGTAACCGGGTGGGAACTCGAGAGACCAGGGTAGGAGTCACATTAGCAAGCGTGACCTGGGTCACCGCAATGACAATAATGGTGCAAATAGAAATTATAAATAATAACGACCAAGTAGAAATAGCATTACAGACGAAAGCAAAAATTCAGCACGGACAAAGATACATTTTAAATGAATATATGGAATGAAAAGTGTGGCTTGGTCAAATTACTAAAAAAAATCTTCATGAACATAGTTTTTTCACGTAAATTCACTGTTTGCAGCTCGTATGGAAAGTGCACTCCATAGCGTGGACGAGGGGGGAAGCAGTTGCAAGGTTCTCGAATGCAATATCTCCTTTGAAGGCCTTGATCCAACATGGGATGATTCACTGCCCTGCTGTCCTTCCAAATGAAGACTTCGCCTTCTGACGTGACACCGATAGTAACATTTGTAGAAAAATTGGAAAAAAGATAACAACATGGAAATGCATTAATTGATTTACGGTACATTTGTTATCTCTTTGTGAAGTTGGGTAATGCCAAGGTTGGTGGGATACTGCCCAGAGTGGCCTTGAGCCCACTGCGATTGCGTGTGGTAATCGCGGTAGTGGGGAGCGGTAGTTTAGCGGTTAGCGCACAGCACTGCGAACCTGGCGACCCGGGTTCGATTTCCGCTCACGCCCACCAACGCGGTGACTATTGTCAGAACTAACCCTGGACCTCTTCTATTCTCGATTCTGAGTACCTCGTGCGATGTGCAAGCGGACATCGCCACTCGGGAGACAAAGGCTGCCGTTCGCGGTGCTGGCCACCCGCCCATCTCAAGCGTTGTGCCAACCTTCATAGGTGCCCACTAACGGCACTTTCGCCAACAGCATGTTAAAGGCTACATAGAGGGGGGGGGGGGGGGGTCTTTGTGTTTGTTATCGCAGGTGGTGCAGCACGAACATCTGATGGGAGATCTGGTGTCGAGAGTGGAGAATCTGACCTTGGTTCTGGCGGCCGTCACACAAAGTGTGCAGCAGCTCAAGCAAGAGGTCGGTCGATATTCCCATCTGAGCGTCGTGCACATTGGTCTCGTCATCCACCACATGGCTTTCTAACCTTTCATTTATCCATAATATTTATTGTCTGTGACCCCGGTTTTGCTGATAAGCCAATCACTAGGTATGCAGCAAACCCTTGCCCATCGTGGGGGGTTACATTCTTGAAAATAGTTGCAATCGGCAAATCCACGATTCGCAAACTCAAAGGCAAATAGGAAATTATGGTTTGGTCCGCGGTTCATAATACATCCACCCAGCACATTAAACAGGAAGCATTTTGAATGTAAAATATGATCATTACTTTCTTGTGTTAAATATAACCGTACTCGAGTGTTAACTGAAACCTGTACAGTAGATGTATAGAATGAAAAAAAGTAATGTAGTGTACAATACTGTAGACGGTTCCATGTACAGTACTGTAGACTACTGGACAAAAACAATCGTGCAGCTGAACCTCACCGGAGGCTGGGAACAGCGCGTGACCTGGGACCCACGGTGGGGCGCTTGGGAGACAACACGGAGGGCAAGACGGCACCGCATGTGCTCTTCCGCAGCAGCAGCAGCAGCATCATCATCATCATCGCGAGCAGTGCAGTCACAATGCGTGCAGGAATCTCGCGGCCAACCGCGAATGGTCGAGCCGATCGTCGATCTGTACCTCGATGGGTTTGCTTTATTTGACCACTTGGCTACTTGATTTTGATTGGCTCCATCAGGTGGTGGATTGTTAAAGCAAATGAAGAAATTTCCGTTATACCTCTACACGCCCTAACTAAAAAGAAACTAATAATTAGTGAAGATTGTTATTATATTCTTGGTTCTTTCGGTAAAGTCGCGTAGAACGGAGACAATAAAATAATACAAATATAAAACAATAACATTCTCACGACGTTTCGACTGCAACACAAGCAATCATCATCAGGTGTGACTTTACCGAAAGAACCAAGAATATGAACGCCTGCAGTCACGATAGCTTTAAATCAAAGATTGTTCTTTTCAAGCACACTTTTTTCTGCCAGGGAAAACCTCACCAAGTCTCAAAACTCCTTTTCTGGAGAGCCCTGATAGGTTTTCTCAGAAGGGGGCGCGACTCTTGCCATGCGTTTCCCAAGCAAAGTAATTTTTCAAAGTTGGACCGTCAAGTCGGCACACAACGCCCCAGTCGTCTTCGAATGATATCACGGGAGCTCTAACGTCCGCCGCGAATGAGGCGGAGTGTGTATTTTTACGGTTAGTACACCGGCGGTAAGAACCACGGCGGCCTGCCCGGAGTCCAACCACGAACCCTCCGCAACGCGTGGCGAACGCACTCCCGCCGGGCCCCACGTCGCACGTCGCTGCCCGGGATGACGCCACAGGACTGCTCACGTGGTCCACTCAAAAGGGCCTCTCTCGCCAAACGTGGAGCGGGCTCCCGCGTGCCTTTTTCGCCGCGTACAAACCCATCGGTCGCGGTGGTGCGTGTGCGCGCGTCCCCCCTTAGGTGACCGCCTGTCACCTGTACGTGCTGCTGGCGAGCGAGGCGCTGGGGCTGCTGCTGCTGCTCGCGCTCTGCCTGTGGTTCTGCAAGCGAGCGCCGGACAGCGTGCGCGCCGTGGAGTCCCCGCTCGGCGACGTCGCCACTAGGTGCGGGGCGCCGCCCCTTGTCGGCCCGGCACTCCTTAGCGCACGCTTCGGCCGTAGCCTTCCACCTGGTTCCCTGTGTGCACGTGTAGGCGTGAGGGGGGGTTTTGTCAATCTGCTGCTGGATGAGGGCCCTCCCCCCACACCGTGCGGGCCGTGAGGGTTAATTGACCATAGTGCGGGTTGGTGAAGGGGTTGAACCGGATCCGGTTTAGGTATAACTCAACCGCAGGTGGTAGCCGTGGCAGCGAATCGAATTCTGGTTGCTGGATTCAGCTTGAATTGCGCGGCTTACTGTACCGCCGCTCCTCCCAGCGTATCTTACTTGGTGCTGTTTAATGTACCTGGCCAGGTGGCTCAGGGGTAGGGCGAGTGGCTCTCCATGGGAAGCTGCGAGCTAAAATCCAGGTTGGGGGGTTGCCTCAGCCCATCATCCCTCCCAGGGTCGATAAAAATGCTCTTTCATCCTTGCATGAGTGAGCACTGGTGACTTAACCAACGCGCGATACCCGTTCTGCATGCCACCCACGTGTGTGCCAGCTTCATACCGGACACCGGCATGAAGAATTCCTCCTCCAACACCGAGCCTTCCGACTTGACTTCCTCGTCAAGCCAGACCGTCGGAGGTATGGGTTTAGAAACCATTCACTAGATCAAGCGCAACAGTGTTTCCCCCGCCTTAAAATCGTTTTTTTTATTTCCCCGATTATCACATTGTAGCATCAGATAAAACAGCTGGACCTTTCTAGAATTACTGTCTTTTGTGGGCCAGCGGCTCTTTAGATCAAGATGTCAAATTAGAATTCCATATTGATAGAGCCCCCCCCCCCCCCCCTCCGAGCCAGTTCTAGAGTTGGCGGACTCCGAGGCGCGTATTATTAGCCACGGCTTGGCTCGGGCTTGGCTCCGGCTCAAGCAAGCCTTGGCTCAAAGGCCGCGCTTCACTTGGGCCGGCTCTGAGTCTGGTCCCAGGATTTACGTGGAGCTGAACCTCTGAGCCAGGCCACGGCTGAGCCGCTCAAGCTTGAGCTGAGCCCGGAGTGTCAGAAGGCTGAGCCAGAGCCGATCCGTGACGTAGAACACAGGCCCAGGTCATGTCCGTGTTTGTTTTGCACAGCAGAGGGCACTCTTGCTCCTGTTGAATTTTCTGAACCGGTTTTGTTTTTCGCCCGTGTGGGCGTGTGTGCTTGTCATGCAGCGTCTCAGTCATTATAGTTTTAATTTAGTGTCGTATACAGTTTCTGAAAGTGAGGTATAGCATTATAAAAGTTGTCGTTCTAAACCTGGAATGGTTTATTATCATGCTGTATAAATTATTATTATTCTTAGGTTACTCTATCTGGCTGTATGTCACTGTCCTTAGAGTGCTTCACTCACAATTTGTAGGTTGAAAGTCAATTTCAAATCCCATCCCAGAATCCCCAAAGTCTATTACTCCCCTGGGGTCAATAAAACGAGTACCACTTCGTGGCAAGTTAATGATGGTTACCCTTCGGGGAGACTGGCCTCCCGACATTGGAATGTGGAAATTTCATCGCTCGCATTGGGTGGCGACCGGCGCGTCTCCTCACGGTCCAGGAGTCATCTGTCCTGGAAACTCAAAAACCCTAGAGAGAAACGAGAGCGCAGAGATGATTAAACTTTTCAAGCCAATTGCCACCATTTCACAAAAACTACATTTCTGATAGCTGCGTCGAGTGAGTGCATTCCCCCGTGTAAGCCACGAATTTCTGAAACGTTTCTGTGTGTTTTGTGACTTCTTTTCTCATTACAGTTGCTGTAAAATCATCTCCTTCTGGCAAAAAGGTAAATTGCATGCAGTAGTTTGTCTTTGGAACTGTTACAAATATATAAGTCTGGGAGTCCTACCTACAATGAAGTTACTGTATCTCTTATTCTTGCTTAAAAATAATGAGATTGGGCGCATTCGGAGTGATTTGATCTGCGAAGTTCTCTCCCGTCCCCTTCCCTGCTGCCAGGCCTGTGGAGGAGCAACGCCCGACCGTTCCAAACGGCTCAATTTAGCGCTGGCGACTCCTGGCTTCACTCTCCTGCCAACCCCTTTGCGCACGGCTACTGCCGCCGCCGCCCCCTCAAGCGCCGCCGCCGCCGCCGCCATCCGGTTCAGCGACTCCGAGTCCCCGTCGTCGACCGACGAACCCGACGGCCCAGCCGCCCGGGGTTCGTACTTCTGCGGGACGCGCAACGTGGGCGCGTGTGGCGGCTTGTGCGGCGGCGGCGGCGGCGAGAAACGCCCGAGCCGGGCGAATGCGCGGGACCGGCAGGGTTGGCCTCGGCACGGCCGCTCGGCGCAGACCGAGCCTTGCGCGACGATCTCCGCGGAGCGCCACAGCCAGCTGCCGGCTCGCGGTGGAAACTTTCGGAACGTCGCCAAGGCCAATGGCGGCGTCGCGCACGAATGACACCGACGCAGCTGCCTGAACGCCGCCTATGCGTTTACACGGCACACCCCAAATGTAATGCATCCTATTCTTTCAGTAACTGTCAGCTCGTCCGATGCACAGTATTAAATATTCATTGGACCGTCGTTTGACACGTAGCACAATTCCACCTCCAAACACAACAATGCCAGGCCGCGCATGAGCCTGAGAACACAGGGAGACCGTTGCATGTTGCCCCATCCGCCTTACAACTCGAGACTGGCAACCTCATTACTGTTGTGAATCGCCGCTGTAGAGAATGCTACTTGCAAACGGTCCGTTCACCTTTTCGCGGTGAAGGATTCCTGACGCCGGTTTCATTTTGGACGCATGTGCAGAGCAAATGACGGAGGCTGTGTTTATAACAGCCAAAATGCTCATGACTTTTCCAATAATTACTATCTGGAACGCTGTATTTAGTTGCAGTTCAAAGTTATTGAGGAATGTGGAGGGAACACTCTTGTAGGGTATTCCTGGTATATACAGCACATGTGTTTATATGTCAATATGCATGGTGCTCAATGTGTGTGTGCGCGTATATTAATATTATTATGTATAGGCATAGGACAGCATATGTATCGATATGTTTGTGGGCATGTATATAGTGTAAACAGGGGAACAGTGGCGCAGCGGTAAACGCTGTGCAATGAACCTAGTTCGCCGAGTTCGACTCCCGGCCACGGCTAATATCCGTGGCTCGTGATATCCTAACCAGTCCTGCAACCCCACTTAACCAACCTACACTGACCAGCGTGGTGAGGTATGGTCAGAACCCCCCCCCCCCCCCATGGCATACGGTACAGGGAAGTCACCATCCAGCATTGGATTGATTGACAATGGGGCTGTATATTTAAAATACAATTCCACCTGTAAATATACTGGTCTGAATATATGCGCGTGCGCTGTATATTGGGCTGGGATGCATATTAATTCGCAAGAGTTGCAGAGCTTCCGATCACGAGAACATGAGTTGAATGCCTGACCAGAGTAGATTCCAGCACAACCATCGCGATCTTCATCGTTTCTCTGGGGGTCCAATAAAATAAGCAAGAGCCAGCGAGGCGGGACACGCGCTCCCGAGGAACGAGCGGTCCTCGCCATAGCAATGTGGAGATTTTATAAATCGGTTGCAGACCCCCCCCAACAACAAAGTGACACTCGCCAGTGTGGGTAGAGCGTGGATACACAGCACTGCACGGAGGCCCCTATTTGGAGCCCACTCTCGAGTTAATTGTGAATGACTGTGAATGAAAGTGAATGATGGTGCAGAATGATTTTGGTTTACTACAAGCGGATAACGTGAACGAGACACCTGCCACTGCTACCACCACCACCACCGCATTCGGAATATAACAAACATTACTGTAGACGTCGCCCATTTGGCCTTTATATCTTGGTTAAGAGTAATGATTTTTACACCGCAATGTTACACTGTAGATTTTAAAATTGTTCAACACATTTCCAGTGCGTTTAACTTAAGTGCAACGCGAGCGCACTTGGCTTTGAAGTTCTGCATTAAATTTTTTTTATTAAACCCTGTATGTGTGTGCGTGCTGTTTTAAAGTCAAAGGTTGTCTATGTAGTACAAGGATTTACATCTGACTTCATACAACGCCAGAATGAAATCCCGAGGCGTCGTGAGTTAAACAGTGATAAGGTTAATCATGGCTTGGATGAGCTCCATCAAACTGGAAACTTGTCCTCTTCGCAATTTAAATAAAAACATGTTGCCCTCATTGGCATATTAACAAGACAACAACAATTTAAAACTGCAACTCCCACGGGCAACTGTGACATCGACCGCCCACGTGTCAATGTTGATGTCACGGCTCGGTGCTCCGGGCTTGAGCCCCGCATCCACCGCTGTCTTGTCGTCCACCTCTCTCTCGTCGTCCACCTCTCTCTCGTCGTCCATCGCTCTCTCGTTGTCCACCGCTATCTCGTCGTCCACCGCTCTCGTCGTCCACCGCTCTCTCGTCGTCCACCGCTGTCTCATCGGCCACCGCTCTCTCGTCGTCCACCGCTGTCTCGTCATCCACCACTCTCTCGTCCACCGCTCTCTCGTTGTCCACCACTCTCTCGTCCACCGCTCTCTCGTCGTCCACTTCTCTCTCATCGTCCACCGCTCTCTCATCGTCCACCTCTCTCTCGCCGGGGCTTGCTGGTGAAGCCCCTCCCTCTGCATGTGCCAGTCAACCCCCTAACATGCATGTACAGTGCATTGCTTTGAAAGACATCATGGCATTCACCGTTACCGGTGCATTGTCCATGTTTATTTAATGCCTCAATTTGTCGCCTTCAATGCGGACAAAGCGAAGCGAAGGCTCGCCAGAGCGCGGTCTATTGTCGCGTGCCGTGAAAAGTGAATGGGCCCCCACCCACCGCCGTCACGCTTAACCCTCTGTTTTTACCTCTGTTTAAAACATTGCTGGGTCCGGCTGCTAAATACCATCTGGCGTCGTCACGGAACGCAGTGCGGCTTCGTGTGCCTCAGCAAGGTTCGGTGAGCAGCGTTTGGCAAACGCGCAGGGGGAGATGTTGACAACTTTAGCTCGCCAGCTGTAATTTCACCGACTTTGGAATATATTTCGTCGGATACTCTTTAGGGAAGCGTAAGCAATTTAAAGCCATCGCTCAATATGCGAGCCCACTTGATGTTCTTATTTTAACACAGGCGTTAACAGTGACGCTAGTGAGTTCTCATTATTAATTTACACCTGTAGAGCAATCCCGAAGTTATTTTCTTTCACGGAAAGGAGAGTCGCACTGATACTCGGCTTGCATGAATCATTCCCTCCCCCACCAGCAGTTTCATGAATTCTCACGATTTTGGGGTTGACTCAAATTCACCACTCACTTGCATGAATGCCAACGGGTGTGAGTAATGCATTGGCGTATACTCTAAGTGCCAGCACATTCAGGACGTTTCCTATAATGTTCTAGTTGTCTTCAAAATGACAGCGCTTGGTATTTGAATGAATGATGGTGATTTTGGGGTCGACTCAAATTCATCATCTCGATTCAATTGAATTGGCTTCAACAACTCAAATCTGGAATGCTCCTCATAAACAATATTTCCTGGCTCAGTCACGAAACGTCGTTATCACGCTCGATGGAAGAAACCACATTCCCCGCAGGAACACTTCGCATGAAAGTGGGAAAACTCTCAAATCGTTTTTTACAGATAACTGGGCAGACTCTCCATGTTCTCTGGTTCTTTCGATGAAAGTCGCGTAGGTAGAACAAATAATAGATCACCCGAGGACGACTGCTTGTGTGGCGATCGAAACGTCGTGATCTATTATTATTATTATGTTTCTACCCACGTGACTTTACCGAAAGAACCAACGAGTATGGATTCCTGCAGTCACGAAAGCTTCGAATAAAGATCGCTGCTCTCCTTGTTCCCCAAATATGTGTGACGGCTTGGACTGCATGCTCCTCTTCGCCGAATCGCCTGGAACTTGTATTGAGGAAGCCCTCTGCGACGTGACGCACACTCGCGCACAGCAGCGAGCGCTGATCTGGGATGTCGATCGAATGATGCGAGCAGCACTCATCAATATTTGCGTCAGGGGCGATGATGCCCATTCGTGTGCGTTGCATGCACGCTTCCGGCATGTCATTTGAATGTGATATTCAATGGACACAGCAGGTTATTCACGCGAAGCGGTAAGCTTTTAATCGTGCGTGCTCCCATTACAGAACAGCGTTTGTTTCGACAATACTGTGTATCTAATGTAGGTACGTGGTGCGCATACAGCTGACGGTATTGAGGATACAAGAACCCAGTAGGTTAAACTAATGCACTTTGTTTGCCGAGGCGAGGAGATCGTGGGCGCGGGGATTGGCAGATGTGTCAAAATACTGATACCCGAGTGCATATTTGCAGTGTTGAGGGGTCATTTCAGCTGAATGTCAACTGTTTCATGTTACAAACCAGCCGACGAATACACAATGCCTATTATTCAAGTGCATTGTGCCTTCACGAATGATATCCTGAAATACAATGGAAGGCAATGCGTTTGATTACGTGTTACATTGTCGATACAAATGGAATCGACGTGTAAGCAAACGGGAAGCTAATAGTTTTCGCATGAAGTATCCCGCTTCCAATCCTATGACTAGTCACTTCAATAGTTTTAGGTCGTCTCTATGGCATAGCAGCAACTATTCCAAGTGCGTAGCAGATTCAGGACATATTTGTTGTAAAGTCACGTAGAATGAGAATAAAATAATAAATTGATAAAATTAAATAACACAATAATATTCTCACGACGTTTCGGCCACAACACAAGCGCTGTCCTCCAGACAGTCTCGTCCCCTTCACCTGATGAAGGCCGCTTGTGTTGTGGCCGAAACGTCGTGAGAATATTATTGTGTTATTTTATTTTATCAATTTATTATTTTATTCTCATTCTACGTGACTTTACCGAAAGAACCAAAGAAGATTAATCCTTGCAGTCACGAAAGCTTCAAATCGAAATATTTTTTGTAAATATAATGTTCTTCAAACGGTTGTCTTCTTGATGACAGTGCTTGGTATTTTAATACAATTCTGGGGTTTTTTTTATGAAAATGTATGTAAATTAAATCAAACGCAACTTCTACGCGGTCCACTGCGTAGGGACGTAAATGCGAAGCGACGTGAATAATTCTGATGCACGGAACGTCAACGCGCGACTCTAAACGCGCGCCGCTCGCACTCGGAAAGGTCGCGAGTTCACGCCCTGGCTGAGGGTTGACTCGGCGCATTTTCTGGCTGGGGGTCGATAAAATAGTAGTAACGCTTTTCGAGGAAGTCAACGTCGGTTGTCCCATGGATTTGACTCACCACCGCTGTAGGAATGTGGAATTTCCACCGCTGGGTTCAGGGTTGTAAACGGGAGATAAGCCACCGCCCTTGGTACTCATAGGAGCATTAAAAGCACCTGAAGATACCAATTATTATTATTGCATTACAATTCGGTGTTTTACATGGCAATAAAATGCCGTGCTACTGAGAATTTTATTTTTCACGCGAATGCGTTCTTTGCGAAGCGCAGCATTCGCTCTGCTGCGCGGTTCAAGGAGCTTACGCTGGCAGCCCCGAGTGCCGGAGAATTCTCAGCGAAGCCTCACGGGGGGGTGGCCTGGAGCTCCGTGGGTGTCTCCGCCTCCACGCAGGGCAGGTGCGGCCGAGGAATGCGCGACCTGGTGCCTTGGCTTCAATAACCATTAACAGAGCAGGTGTCACTGCCCTGAGCCCCCAGCGGCTCATGCGACCTGTGCTTGGGAGATAAATTAATGCGAGGCAGGGCGAGCCAATCGGAAGCCGGGGTTTGCTGGCCCACGTTCAACCCACATGTGTGGCGCTCTATATATATCTGGCGAACGGAGCGTTTCACTGCACACCGGAACGTGTCCTGCAGCGTCTGAAGGCCCACCTCGAGGCCCTCCACACCTATCGAATTCACCGCGTCAAGCTCGAACACTCCGCCGGCGAGTTCCCAACTTCGCGATATCCCCAAAGTCGCAACACCGCTCTCTCTCTCTCTCTCGTTCTGCCGAGCTCCTCTCGACATGTCAAGAGCGGCGAGCACGATGTCCACGTCTCGCAAATTTTCCAGCCACTCGCAGAGCGGCGGCGGCCGCAGCGTCGCCCGTAGCAGCGCGGCCAGCGTCTACGGCGGCGCCGGTGGCATCGAGGTGCACTCGGGCGGCGTCTTCATCTACGGCGCCGAGCCGATGCTCGGCCCGGCCAAGGCGGCCTTCTCCTCGTCCTCCTTCTCCTCCATGAGCCTCGGCAGGGGCGGAGGAGGAGGCGGAGGAGGAGCGGGAGGAGGAGGACTGCTGGGCGGCGACGAGAAGCTCGAGATGCAGGACCTCAACACGCGCCTGGAGGAGTACATGGAGAAGGTCCGCTACCTGGAGTCTGTCAACAAAGCCCTGGAGATCAAGGTGAGGGTCCTCTCCCGCGTGCGTGCATGCGGTGTCAGGTGCGATTGAAGGCATCGTGTCTCCAACGCTGAATGAATAACGAAACTATTATAAACCATTTTATTTTAGTTTTACCAGGTAAGGCCCACTGAGCTGTAAGCCGTTTATCAGAAGTAACCTGGCCAAAAATGATATTTCAACGAAGTGGCTTATCATCATGTGAAAATGCATAGCAAGACAAATACTCTCAATGCATGTTTCTAAATGTGGAGGGAAAACCCCGAGGACCCGGTGAAAAAAAAGAGAGAACATGCAAACTCCAAATATACAACAGGCGTCACGGTCGGGATTCAGCACCCGACCTTCTGTATACCGGGCGAGGTAGTTAACATTTCACCATCGTCGCGCCCCAATGAGACAGGGATGGAAAATCCCCCAACGGCCATGCTATGCTCCGATTTCTCAAGAGGACAACCACTACTAGACACCGCACTGAACATCGTTCAAGAGTTTCGTGCCAAGCCACCTCTGGATAAATGCCATTACCTTGCTGTGTCGATCATGTGGGTCGTTGGTATGAATAATAATCGTGATATTAAAGATACAACTAATATTTGATTACACATCCGAAAGCATTGTACAATTGAAAATTATCTTTGAGACAGATTTCCTTCCCAGGAGTTTCAAGGAATCTAAATTCATATATCCAAAATAAAGGACTCGCATATGTGGCTGGAATAGAATATTTTTAACGATTATAATTTGCCAAATCTTGTTCACTCCCATATAAACAGCCCCAATGTGAGTAATATAAATGTTTTTTATCTGCTCTGTATAATTGAGCAGAAAATTGCCGTGTGCGATTTCCGGCATTAAATAGCGCTGTGCATGGTTCAACTCGTTTTAACGCTGCGCCTTTCCCAGAACGCAGCGAAGCAAAATCTAATTTGTGAATGAATGCGTGAGTAAATAGCCTTCGTATGCGTACAGTTTTGTCTGTTTGTGTCAGAGGCAGCTCTGAGTATCGCACGAGTGAAAGAAGCTTTATGCTTTAGTTAAACAAGAAACAAAAGGGAGACTGGTAATTTGATTCTCAGTGTCCCCAGCTCCAATTTGACACCTCCCTGGACTCCCGACTACAAAGGAACCCACGACAATGGCCTCAACTAAGTGCACGTCTCTCGAATGCGAACGTGGCTTTGTGGACGCATGCACGTCGCCGACTCTTTGCATGCGCCGGCAATGCGCGCCTGCCGTCCAGTGACTCGCAGGCGAGGGTTAGTGGATCACACAGCTAGCGTGATGCATCTATATGCCTGCAGGCAGGGGCCACGTGGTGGTACCTGTGTTAGTGGCAGTACAGCAGGGAGGTTTATGACCTTTTTTTAAAGGTATGTGATATATATGGAATTTTCCGTGACAGTGGTTTAATTCCACATGTACAAATTTAAATTTGTATAACATCCAATAGCAATACCCTAAACATTGAGTTTTGAGACCCATTGAAGAGTTCGTGGAAAAGCAAATTAGCGTTGTTGTTACTCCCAAACCCTCAAGAGGACGGTTTTTAAAGTTATTAAGTAACGCTTGCCAGAATTCAAATTACCCGTGCCTTTAAGGTCCATTGGGCAGAGGGGGTGAAGCGTTGCTTGCGTCAACGCGCCCCTATCGGCGCCGCCGGAGGGTCCTCTAGCGCAGCGTGAATGTCACTGTGCCCAGATCAAGGAGTCCCGCGCCAGCAACATCTCCACCACCAACTACGACCCCCTGCTCGTCAACATCGAGGCTCTCATTGAGCAGGTAAGACAGCGGTGCACCCGTGAGCCACACTGCAGCCTCGAAGCTTTGTTGCGGTACTGAGTGGCATCAAGCCTGGTTGAATGTTGACATTCAGTGCTGAGTCAATTAACAGCTGCAGCAGCAGCGTCCACGACAGAGCGGTGGTGGCCAGACCCACTCGCACCTGGTCACCTCTGATTTCCAAGGTTAAATAGTAAAATGCAAAAAAATTAGTTTAGATGTGTAGGCCCAGCTCGATCTGGGTGAGGTTCAAACTAGGTATGATGCCCACCTGCCACTGGTGTAGTGATTCCCAGGCAGGGATTGAACCCATAATTTGCTGTAGCACAGTGTGCTGATGCACCACAAGCTACTTAAGAGTTCAACATTTTACACGGTCCTTGAAAAATACCTGACCTTTTGATGAAGAAACTTAATTGAAATGCAATTTTATTTGACGGACAAGGGCGCGACTTGAAATCCTCCACAGTATGAATTCAATGGTGGTGTCATTATAAGTTATATGTCGGCATATCACGTGTTTGCACATCACGTATTTACACATCGCGTATGAATACATAAAGCACAAGTGCATTCGGGTTATGGAAATTAAAAGGTTCACCACCGAGCCCATCCACAACCAGGCCTATTCCGGCCCCTCATTACCAATCCCTCTTGTTCTGCTGTCATTAAAACCCAGTTCTTCATTTAAAATCATCATCATCATATTCATCCGATGTGCAAAGTTATAATTGCTGTAAAGCGCCTTGATAAAGGTGCTATATGAATCTAGATCAGATGTGGTGTCACTGCAATAAAAAAAATAACCGGCTGTCCATTTTTCAAGTACATTTACACGACGTTGCCGCTGGAGATCCACAAATTGACTTCAATCAAACGGTGACGCACTGCACCTAAGTTTGTGGTTGGTGGTAGATGGGCAGTGGCCGAAGGAAAAGGTGCCCTTGGCGTGCTCTGCCTTTGAAAATAAGAATGCGGTTCAGCTGTGGTTTGGATGCTGATGCAGCCGTCTGGGAAAGGCCAGTTTCAACCGCATGCAAAATACAATATCCATTGTTTGAAACCATCAAAGATAGGTTGCGCCCTGAGCTCTCCCGCGTGACAGCAAATGGTAGCGATTGCATGTAGCGTCATCGTCAAGCCTCCGTTCCTTGTGACCAGATCACAGCTGCGAAGTTGGTGAACGCCCAGATCTCCCTGGAGATCGACAACGCCCGCCTGGCCGCCGATGACTTCAGAACCAAGTGAGTGACGTCCCCGTGTTGAGAGACCGACGGTGGAACTCTCGGGGAGATGGATGTATACATTTAAAATAAATGCCGATCTCCTGACGCGTCGTGCAATTGGCAAATTTTATTGCCATCTAATGACCTTCAACCGCATAACCACCAACCACCACCAGCACCCACAGCACCACTACACCAACATTGTGATTGCAAAACAGCGCAGGGCGAATGGCACAAATCACATTGTCAATTAACGTGGCCACATGGTTGTATAATGTTACAATATCCTCATGCCCTGACCTGGAAATCATGGGCCCAAGTCCAGAGCTGACACAATTCAAGAAATTGCCTAAGCTAATAAATTATCATAAATTTGATTGCGTGAGGGAGAAAATAAAACATTGTATAGCTCATGGAATGTATGCATGTACGTTGAACTTCTTTCGCACCGTACGTAGCTATGCGTGCTAATCGGAGGTGCGGAATTCTTTCAGGATAAACAAAGATTCTGATTCTGATTGTCAAAGTAAAAAAAAGACGTAGAACAATTAATACACTTTCATAATTATGAGAAAGATTACATTCATAACATTCACAGTGAATATAATTAATATTTTTTTTATTTAAAGCTTTCGTGACTGCAGTAATTCATATTCTTAGCTCTTTCGGTAAAGTCACGTTGAAGGGAAACAATACAATTATAAAATATATATAATTATTATTTTATTGTTTCCCTTCAATGTGACTTTGTATATAATTATTATTTTATTGTTTCCCTTCAATTGTCTTCCTGGCAGCTGATTGGCTGGTGCAGTAGAAACAATTATGTCAACAACGAGCAACTTCTGCCGCGCCCATAGATTTGCGATCTCACTGGAACTTGTTCCAAATCAATGTTTTTACGTTTTGTCCTAGGGCATGTCAGACTTTCTGTCCTCGGGAATCGTGGATCGTTTCCGATGACCTGCACCCATCCATAAATGCTGCTCATCAGCCAGGATTTCACAACGGGATTGAACTTTTATTGAAATGTCTGGGACTGAGTGGGCAGTGGCGTAAAGCACAGGATGAACCACTACTTTTTATGATTTTATGAATATTCACCCGGACAAAAACCCTTGAGATGGAAAATATCATTTGCAATGGTGTGCAGGGTGTAACTTGACACATAGCAACCATTCCCCACCACTGTGGCCATTGTATGTACGTATGTTGAACTTTCGCACCGTATGTAGCCAACCGTGCTGATCATTAACAAACACTGCTTAGTAATACACAGGGACCAGCCTGCATTTCCAAACAAGAGCTGCTTGTACAGTGATGCTGTCAATGTATAGCTCATAATGCAATGCTGCCCCAGTGTCTTGGAGGTTTAAATTGAGTTTTAATCAATCGCGATAATTATTGTTTCATAATCATCATCAATTCATCATCGTCGTCATTATTATTTACCAATAATTCTCAGCTCGTCGTCAATCCACTGCTGAATGAAGGCCTCCCCATTCTTTAAGACCGTAATTCACTGCAGCGGTCAGCGCAGAGTTGTTGACAAAGTGGTGGGTGGCCCAGTAACCGTTTTGGATATCACATCATTAGACCTCCTTTGCCAGTACCAAAATATAAGGAGGTCTAATGATGTAGATGCTTACCCCGAGCCCTCATTACTTTGATAGTGCATTGTCTTTGAGCTGTACGCCTTTTGGCGTCCTCTGGTCTCGCACCAATTGGGTCGAGGCTCAAAAGAAAGCCGTCTCTGGTGTGGACCAATCAGTTTCAAGGACAATGCATATATTATCATAGTGTGTTTTTGTTTGCATTTTGACCACAAGTATTGTGGTTAATGCAGACATGATTCCTTGTCAAAGGCTTCAGTTTTGTTGCCAGTAAAAAGGGGAAAACCCCCTATTATTACGCTTAGGATATCACTCGCCACTGATGTTTGCCGCCGCCGGATATTGAACTCAGAAATGGGACTATGTGGCAATGCATCAGTCACGCGAGCGGGCTGCACGTGTTGTTTTTTGATATGTGCAGTTGTCTCAAAACACACTCGTTATAAGTACACTTTTGTTATCAATTTAAGTGCATTTTCCTAACAATTGCAAGTGACAACTACGCAGCCATTTTTTGATATCTCATTTTCAAGCCTTTACACTGTATAATTGGTCTTGCTATGACTCACAACCTTGCAAAATGACTCACAATCTGACCCCCTCTGCCCTCAAGGAAGGCCGTTTCCAAAACATTAAATTTTAAAAGGCAGCGGTCATGGGGACATTGGTTAATCATTTTCAGGTTGTCTTCAGTGCCGATTTCTGTGAGGAGCATTTCCATTCAGAACCCAAAGTTTATTTCTAGAAATGTCTCGCGATAAACGCGGTAGGTTTTTTTAATTATCATTTTCACGGAGAAACAAAGGGGGCGGGGGCGGGGTGGTGCTGCCATGATGCAGTGGTCAGTACCCGGCACTTCTAATCCAGATGTCGCCGGTTCCATTTCTGCTCCTTGCACTGCATTTAAAACAACAATGTGGCGAGTTTCTACCTCTGTCCACCCAGCAGCCTAGCCTAAAGGGGGTGCTCCGCTTTGAGTACGTCGGCAGCTCGTGTGTCGTGGGGAAAAGTGTGGGTACCTCTTCCAAGACGTCTGGTCAGCATGGAAGAGTAGACCAAGCACCCTCTGAAGAGCTTCCTCGAGTGGAGGCCCCTTGCGCCAGCGGTGTCGTGAGCGAGCCGTTGCAGGGCTGCATCTTTACCTTTCAAACTGAGACGCCAGGGCAAGTTTAACCACGTGGCGACTGAGGCCACCGATGAACGGTCACCGGTTCCCGCCTGTCGGAGTTGGGAAACGATTCCGTAAACGACAACTCTGTCCACCGGTTATCGTTCAATCCACGACCTCCACTCGGATGCTTCAGTTCAGTTCATTTCAGTTCATCCATTAGGTACCGCATAGCCCTGTGAGCCAGCCATGCGGCCCTTGGATCGGGTGCGACCGCAACAAAATAAAAACATGAACAAGAAACATTTTAAAGTGACTACGCGCAACAGAAGAAATTCAGGATGCACCCGACCCGTTGTCGGAGACGGACCGAGGAGGGCGAAGCGATGACCCTGTCGCGAGCGGAAGCACCAGCACGCGCTCGTCAATGCTGCTGTCACGTTGCCATCAAGCCGACAGGCAGCCGGCGACCCGCCACCTCTGCATCCAGGACACACGCACACAAAGAAAAAAAACACTCACGCCGACTCTTGTGTGTTTCGCGGGGTGGCTTCGAGTCATTATAAATTGATGACCACCGCCGCCGTAATGTATTACGAACGGTCGTTACGGCCTTTCATAAGGAGAAGTTTCCACGGGCTTATTTCCCTCGGGCACAGGCTCTGCTTTGTTCAGCATGAAAGCTGCCCTCTTTGCCTTGGGGGCCTCGATTTCTCAGATAAGGGGGTGGGGCCCATTCCGGAGGTCCCTTTAGGTACCTCAAGGACAACCCTGCAATTATCTAACCTGTTGTTTGTTTTACAAATCGTTTTATTTCACCGTGTCCATTCTTATTTATTGCTGTTGTGTTTGCATTGATTTATGATTCACTTCAAGACAGCTGTGACGTATTTCGTGGCTTAGATTTTGTATTTTTTTTATTCTCAGCGTCATCATCAGTGTTTTCAATGATAGTCAAACATCTTTAACTCCCCGACCTGTTAATAATGATACATGTATTCTTTAAGTCGTAGGTAACATGGTCTCCACGCCAAAACTAGCACTGGGCATTGCTCATCTCCGTTGGTGGTTCGGAACCAATCGTGATAATTCCACATTTCTATGACAGGCGCACGTCTATCCATATAAGAATGCCATGATTGATTCGCCACAAAGCACTGCTCGGCATTCCTGGAGCGTAACAATCGATTTAATTCAACGAATTAAAAAACCGTCACGCCCGCCTATCCAAACCACCGTGCCCACCCGCTGCGTTTGACCGCCCTGCGTGCGTGGCCCAGGTGGGAGACGGAAATTGTGCTGCGCCAGTCGGTGGAGGGCGACATCGACAACCTGCGGGGCCTCAAGCTGGACTACGAGTCGGAGAGCGGACTGCTGCACTCCCAACTGCAGCTGCTCGCCGAGGAGCTCCTCTACCTCAAGAAGAACCACGCCGAGGTGGGCGACGAGGCCCTCTCGCTGGTGGCGGGCGCCCAGTCTGAGCGAAATGGGGCTTGACGCAAGGAGTGGGGGGCGGGGGGGGGGCGAGACTGTTGCGGTATTGACCGTGGTGGGCGATTTCTGTCCGGTCCGAACGTCATCCCTCCCTCCCTCCCTCCTCCCCGGCTTGTCGGGCGCGCAGGAGATAGCAGCACTGCGCGCGCAGTGCGGTGCCGAGATGAGCGTGGAGGTGGACAGCACCCCGGGCGTCGATCTCAGCAAGATCATTGCGCAGATCCGAGCGCAGTACGAGGAGATGATCAGGAAGAACCAAGAGGAGGCCGAGGCTGCCTTCAAGAAGCAGGTGCCCGTAGAATAACTCGGTTGGCTCGGGTGTCTTTAACGCTGTCATTCGCCTCATTGTCACTCTTCTATCGCTACTGCCGTGGCTGCTGTTCCCATGAACTTCACTCCTTGATACATCCACCCGTGCCGAGGACTTTGTCTATCAGACCGAATGCTTTGTCGCATCCGTTCCGGTGTTCAGCTACCGCACTGCCGGCGGTCACAACAACGCACTCGCCCACTGACTCGGTCACCCCGCTCATCTGCGCCACCACTCGCCACACTCGCGGGTGGTGTTGACTGCTCGTGGTGTTTATTGCTGGCCGCTTGACATTTTTTTTTGGGGGGGGGGGGCTTTCGGGCCTGTGCTCAGCAGATGTGTTGACAGGTGTACAACTACGTAACCAAATAAATCCGCCGCAGAAATCCTGGGGTGAAATCCAGATGTTTAGCTGCCGATGATTGAACCAGACCCTCTACGGTGACGAGAGTTGATGGTCTCAGCCTGGTTTCCAAACATCGCACAAAACAGCTATCATTGAATTCTTTTTTTTTTCCACTGAAGTTGGCTGATTGCAAATGGGTTTGATTAGCATGTGATGAACCCTCTTTGAAAGGCATATAATAACGAGTTGTAATTGACAGTACGAATACCGTCATATAATTGTTTTCTCAAAACAGGTGTTCGACCACTTCAGAACATGATGGTAGTGTTAATAGTCGTATTTTTTTTGTATTGTTTGGTAGATATATGTGTGTACGCTGTGCTGTCGCCTTTAAGTCACACAGCGCACTTGGCACGCCCCCCCCCCCCCCCATGAGCAGCAGCATCCAACACACGCGGAGCGCGACTCCAGCGTAGTGGATGCGACTTGAACACGAGATGGCCCCGCACTCTTTCACCGCGCGCGCGTGAGCAGGCGGAGATGGTGAAGGCGACGGCGTCGCAGGGCCAGGCGGCCCTGAACACCGTCAAGATGGAGAGCAAGGAGGCCCGGCAGTCACTCCAGACGCTCATGCTGGAGCTGGAGATGCTGCGTAGCACGGTGAGAGACCCACGCGAGTTCGCGTCTCTCCCCCCCCCCCTAGCCCAGAGCCACAGCGTCCAAAAAGACAAAAGTCCCCCCCGTATAGCCTTAACAGACTGTAGGGGCAAGTGCTGTTAGCGAGCAGCTATGAAGGCCGGAACGGTACACGAGGGGGTGGGTGGCCAGCACCACGCCCGGCCGTCTTTGTCTCCCCAGTGGCGATGTTTACTACACACCGCACAAGGTACTCATTTGAGGCTGAGTCGACCTAGGGGAGGCCCAGGACCGGTTCAGATAATCGTCACCGACGGTGTTGGCCGTGAGAGGGAATCGAACCCAGGTCGCCGGGTTTGTAGTGCAGCGCGCTAACCACTACACCGCCGCTCTCCTCAGCGTCCACCACCACCATCACCACCATCATCACCATCACCACCATCACCACCAGCAGCAGCAGCTCGCTAGCATACAGCCACACAGCGTGAGCAGAGTGCTCCCTGAGAAATAAACCCGAGACTCACTTGTCACTGAGACTAACCCTGGGTTAAGGCAGTCACTCATTACTCAAATGACCGTTCGATTAATGTTCATGTCCACTGGAGGCCCTGAGCCAGTTTTGTAAATTGCACCCTCCTATGGAGGGAATGGGGGGCAGTGTATTCTTCGGACAACCACTGTTGACATTTGTAAAGTACATCTTATTTCTTAGAGCCCATGGGGATGATGATGATGATGAAATGTATCATTATTGAAAAAATGATTGTGATGACATCTTTAGCAATAAGATATGAAGTTTCACTTGTAACTGTGGCAAACATCAGCAGGAAAAGATCCAGAAATTCAGAATGACAAACGAGGAAGACAGAATAACAACGCCACGTATTTGTTTGGCGTTGTTGCAAACGAAACGTCCCGTATACAATTACTAACTCTGGCTGTGAGAATTGTTAATCAACTCACCGCTGAGCTGAAGCAATACTAATTGGTGCGATGTTAAACTTTGCATGCAACGTGACAGTTAATTCGTTTTTTTTTAAGCTGTGGGGCGGCTGAGATTTGGACGGACAAACTATACGTGGCATAACCCTCCCAAAAATATATATTTAACGAAACGTAATATTGCTCGCGAAAAGTATTAACCATCACCATTATTTTTTCATTTAAAGCTTTCGTGACTGCAGGGATTCATATTCTTGGTTCTTTCGGTAAAATCACGTATAAGGGAAACAATAACATAATACAAATTTAAAACAATAAAATTCTCACGACGTTTCGACTGCAACACAAGCAGTCATCATCGGGTGTGAAAACCACAGCAAGAAAATTTGAATCAAGTGGCGGTTATTTTTAAACGTTAGCACCACGGAGAGCGATTTGACAGTTTGTTCAGACGGACGAGTCCATCTACGTTCGGTAACACGAACGTGCGACGGACCCGCCGTCTCGGCCCCAGAACAAGTCTCTGGAAGATGCGCTGGCCGACACGGAGAACCGCTACGGCCACGAGCTGCAGCTGCTGCAGGCCCAGCTCCAGAAGCTGGAGGCCGAGATCGCTCAGGTGCGGACGGGCGACAACGCGCAGCTGCAGGAATACCAGACCCTGCTCAACGCCAAGATGAAGCTCGAGATGGAGATCGCCACCTACAGGCGCCTGCTGGAGGGAGAGGACAACAGGTGAACGGACGGCTGAGGTTTCTTGACCGTCGTCAGAGTTCGGAGTTTTGTCCATAATGGAGGAGCAGTGCCGGATGAAGCTCGTGCGGGGCCTGTGGAATGATGTTATAAAGGGGGCCCTAAATAAATTAAAAAAACGCGTAAATATTAAAACACTAATGTTTTACTTGTATAGGAAAGTAATTGTATTTTTTCATTTGCTATACAGCCGAATACGACAACTCGCTAACCTTAGACACCCAGTCGTTCGTAAAAGTTGAAGGCAGCATAGTACTATAGTAATAGAGCAAAGTGCAAAATCGCTGCACAGGAATTGATAGCATATGTAGCTACTTTTGCTACTACGATAATCCGGCACTGATATAGGGGTGTATTTTTGGGTTAGTTCGCTTAAATGTAAATGTGTCGTGAAACCCGCCACCACCTGACAGAGCCATAGGTGGCGGGCGGCGGGGGGGGGGGTTATGTAGTGATATAAATTACAATGGCTATACCTCTCCGGTTGGGTTGTGCACCCGGCGAAGCAACATACATAACGTGCATGCATAACGCGCATGGGCGGTGCACGCACATTTTATGTGGTCTTCGTACCTGATTGGCTCACAAGTGACGACATCACCTTTAGCTCTCTAAGACCGAAACGGGGGGGGGGGGGGGCGGTTTCTCCACAACTCTGTGGCTGTCGCCTGATGATGCTGGTTGTTGTAATTACCGGCGACTCGAATTGTGAATGTTGCAGTGGGTTTATTCTCCAACACACAACCGGTGTGCTGTACTAGTAACGAATTGGCATATTTTGTTGACGTGACAAACCTTACTAATTGGCCATGTCGGGTGGTGGCGGGTTTAACGACGCATTTATATTTACGCGATCTAACACAAAAAATGTGGTGAACCTTGCCGACCTTCATATTCGGTGCTTGCTTACAGCACTTACCCCAACAGTCTGTTAAAGTTTACATGGGGAATCTTTGTCTTTGTGTGCGTCTGTTCGCAGGCTGGGTGGAGCTGGTGGAGCCGGTGGAGCCGGTGGAGCCTTTGGCGCTGGTGGTGGAAGTGGTGGTGCTGGTGGAGCGTTTGGAAGCGGATATGGAGGAGGTGAGAACACGGGGGTGCATTGGTTGGCGTGGAACAATTAAACCCCACAAACCGACAGTGAATTGATGAGCAATCAATTTAGGCTCCGATTCAAGATTCAATTTATTTCTTTGTGTCGCATTTGTTACCGCCTCGTTTTGCATTGTTTTTCATTTGTTCCACTCTGTTTGTGTAATCTGGTCCACAATTCACACAAGCCTAAGCATGCCTCTAGTATAACATTGTGCCCACAACCGGTCAATGTTAGTCACGTGTTGTTGACCATGTAACTTGTGCCTATTTCTCATCCGCAGGGTTTAGTTCATCTCAGACTGTGTAAGTATCCAAATGTTTACAAAATTTACGTAATTTTTTTACAAAGCCCATATTGCATGCACATGTGTGCATAGCAGTCAATTATATTCTTGACGTTTATTTGTTTCATTGCTGTTGTTTTTGTCTATGCATTATTTTTTTTTTAAAGGTAAAATTGCTATTATAGCATTGTACCCTATCTTTGTCGACTCGTGTTTCTTTATTTAATGTGTCTGCGTCATCATCATCCCCAATTACCTAACCCCCCCCCCCCTTTGTCTCACCTTTTTCATTAACAAAATTAACCAAAGAATGAATGCATGAATTAGTGACTAATTGGGAGAGCGAGTGGCTCTATGGGAACATTGTGAGTTCAAATCCTAGTTTGGGGTCGACTCAGCCCATCATCGATAAATACGTACTACTTTGTGGGGAAGTCAATTGCGGCTGTCCTATGGACGACTCGTCTTCACCATATGAATGAGGAATTTCCGCCACCGACTCAGGAGCTTTAAGCAGATGATTGACCACCGTCTCCACACACATTCGAGTAGGAATGCACTTGACTTTGACGTTCACATTTCTGAAACCCTCGAGCTGTGAAAAGGAATGCATCGGATACAGAACAGATTATTTAACATATATAAAACAAAAAAATATCTTTTTTCCATATGTTCTAGACAGTGTAGGACATCAGAGGAGAAGGAGTGACCTCCCATTGAGCAGATGTTGGCAAAAAGTAGATGGGTGCCACGGTGGCCAGATGTTAACTATCTCGCCTGGCATGGAGGAGGTCGTGGTTTTTTTCGATCCTGTCCCCGACGCCCGTATCCCCGTGGTCGCGTGGATTTTTCTCCAGGTCCTCCGGTTTTTCCCTCCACATTTAGAAACATGCGTTTAGAGTGTGTGGCTGCTATAAACTTCCACGTGATAAAGCCACTTCGTTGAGCTATCATTTGTGGCCAGGTCGCTTCTGAATAAATAACTACATAGCTCAGAGGTTTAGATGCCTGCATGCATTTCTCTTTTTCAGCTCTTCCTCCGCAAGCAAATTCAATGGCCAAGATGATGACGACGACGATGATGATGACGGCGTTGATGGCACCGTTGCTGGTAAATAAAGCATTTGCATGGCATCCCTCCGCTCGCGACAGCAGAGGAGTTATGACTCCCCCATGGGCAGTCGTTCGGTTTAGAAAAATAAAATATTGCTCATAATACATTTTTTGGGGGGGTTATATCGCGTTAATATAAATGTGTCGTTCAACCCGACACAGCCAATTAGTAAGGTTTGTCAAGTAAACAAAACATGCCAATTCGTAACTAGTTCAGCACACCTGTGTGTTGGAGAGCAAATCGACAATATTTACGAGATCTAACCCAAAAAACCTGTATTATGGACGATGTTGGTCACGAAAGCCTACGCGTTTAAAAGAGATTGCCTCGCGTTTATTATTATTGTTCACTCCCGCTCGTCTCCACGCTGCCCAATCCTCAAATGACACATTGGGGTGTTATTTAAATACACTTTGCATTCGGTAAAACAAATCTAAATACCTTTTTACCACTTGTATTGTGGCTCTGCGGCAAAGCAGGAGGGTCGCAATTGAAAGCTTGCGAGTTCAAATTATGGTTGGCGGTTGACTCGGTCCATCATCCCTCCAGGGTCATTAAAATACGTACCAGTTTGTGGGGAAGTTAACGGTAGCTGTCGCGTCAACGGATTCGCTCCCGTCATAAGCATGTGGAATTTCCGCCACTTGCTCAGGGGCTGTGAATTTTTAATTGTAAGCCTCAATAATCGATATTAATAAATCAATGAACTCCTTAGACTCCTACTTGATAATACAAACCGGACAAAACGCATCTCTTGCATTGCACCACTTTGTAATTTCCTCCTGAACGTTTATTTTGCCGAGATCCACGTGATAAGCATTCCCCGTTAAAACAAAACGCGTCGACTCTTTATCGATTACAACCACGATCGCGCTGCTTATCGCTGACCGTTAGATGTTTTTGGGCCATTGGACCTGTGTGCTGAGCAACTGTGACAAACTGGTGCAGGTGTGTTATAATTCAGTTGGTCTCTAGAATATAATTGAGGATAATTGAGGTTTGATATTGATGTAATTGATGGACAGTGTTGGATGGATGATGATGATGATGATAGGTGATGATAATGGGTGATGATGGGCGATGATGATGATTGATGATGATAATTGGTGGTGATGATGATGATGGGTGATGATGATGTATTCTCAAAGGTGGTGTGGGGGTCATGCAAAAGAGAAGTAAGAAGAAGATTGTGAAGATCATCACGCAGACGATCGTAGATGGCAAGGTGGTCGATCAGGATGAGAATGTCCAGGAAAGTGAGATGGTTGAATGATGGGGACATTCCACTCCTCCCACGATGCTCCATCAAATACACAATGGCCCCAAAGTTACTACCCGAACGACGACACCTCTAATACAAGCACGTGTTCCAAGTCATCACCGGTGTTCATTCATTGACCGGACCGCCCCCACCCTCCTCCTCCTCTCGGTGTCTTTGGGAAGCTGAGATTAACTTAAGGGCTGGGAACTGGAGTTCATAGAACTACACATTAAGTTTGACTTCCAACATGGTTCACTTCATCATCAGTACATGTTTACGAAGGGAAATTAAACAGACTGAAAACCGAACTTAAAATTGTTTTACAGTAAAAATGAAACAAACTGCAGGCAATTTCCGCTTCAAACTTAGTCAGTGCATCATAAACCACCGTTTGAAACTTTAAAAACCGCTCTTTGAAAAAGCGATGGGAAATTTAAAATTGTCATCGCCAGGGAGATGTTTTAACATCTTAGCAGTGCATGACCCAGAGACTGGCCGATTATATTTCAATATGGGAACCCACCTCAGCAGTACCCTTCAATGTACTACTATAATGAGCCAAGAATGTCTGTGTGTCCCGCGCGTGACGTCACTCCACGTCGACCAGCCCCCCTCATTAATAATCATGAACAGGTTACATCCTCTACATGGACCCCCCCCCCCTCCATTAATAATAATTAGCGGGTGATGTCACTCTACATGGGGGGGGGCGAGGCGCTTCCTCCCCCCTCCTCAGCGTCAACTTACAACCCTCACTACAAAGGCAGAACCCTCACGTAACGCGATTGAGACGTAGAACTAAAAAGGACGTCATTATGAACAAGGGATTATAACCTTTAAATGAAAAAAGTCTGCGTCACCGTGGCCTTACAAATTGCACACGAATGTCTGATTTTCGCTTGCAAGTATCTGATTTACTGCAATACGCCCGTCCTTGGACGAGCAAAAGGCGAGTCATAAATAAGCAGACACCTGCGCTTCCTTCACCTATCCATCCCTCGACGTATTTTTAACACATTCTTGTCAGCCGCACGGCCTCATGGGAGTTCATCATTTCTGCAGAATTTATTCAAAGCAACGAGCAGGCTCCGAAGAGTCACGTAACATTGGCATTTACTATTTTTTTGCTTAAATGCTTTCCTCTTGCCTTTTTTTCAACGCAGAATGAAATGTTTGGTGTTTTGAGAGCTTTGCATCTTTTTTTGTTTCCTTTCGGTGAAATTTTTCAAATTATTACGGGTTTCATACGGTGATTGGAAGGTCTCGGGGAATTTCTGTAAAAGGGTTTTTTCATGGGAATATTTTAATAAACATAACAATCAACATTTTCTTCGTACTATTGTTGTTTTTTTATTGAGAAGCGTTTTCATTTTTATTTTTGATATGAACGAGTGAAAACCCTACATTTAATGTGGGTTTTCCCACCCTATTCCTGCCAAGTTGTTTTTGATGTAGTAGAGTTTTGATTTTGGCCTGTAGATTGTGCCGATGACCGCCGCTGCTTCCTTGCTGTTTTATTCGTGAGTGGATGCACAAAATCGACTGCCATGGAGTGCCTCTATCCAAGTGTGATATTTCTACACGCGATGAAAACGCAGTGCGAGGATTCGGCCTCTGTGTTTGGGTGGCAGGAACTGAATCGTCCCCAAAACCTTGCGGTACCGTGATGAACTTTATAACAATAGACTACTGCACAGTTTGGTTCTATTCGGTGAAGTCACGTAGGTAGCTACGTGACTTTACCGAATAGAACCAAAGAGTGTGAATTCTTGCAGTCACGAAAGCTTCAAATCTAGAATATACTGCACAGTTGTTGAAGGCCTAGACTGACTGAGAAATATGTCTGGAGTTGGCCTGTGGAGAAGGTGGTCACACTCCGCATGTTCCCAAGTTGAAGCTCACGTGGCAGATGAAAATAAAATAATTACACACCGCTGGATTGTGGTTCAACAACATCATTTCGCTGGCGGATAATAAACTCCTATGGAATTAACCAAAAGGCAATCAAGGTTAATGCCTTAAAGGTACCGTTCCCAGCGTCTGCCAAGAGCAAAGACGTGCCAACGTGGGCTTTCCGAAGCGTAATGGGATGGCGTGGCGAGACGCGGCGAAGTGGGCGAAGGCCAGCCCAGCCCGCCCTCCACACGACAGCCAGCAACATTACACAACGCCACACCTGACGCTCGCGTTGTAAACAAACTCAGAATGCCACTTAATTTCCTTTTGTGCCGTTCGACGGTGTTTTTTTTGCCAAACCACAGATTACAACGAGTGAGCATCACCCACGCGTCAGTCAAACGTGCGAACGCCCCTCCAGCACGTCACCGCGATGTGAGCGCTCATTCTCCTTCCCTCCCGCCGTCCCCGATCACCCTCCGGGTTTACTCGCTGCCTCACGAGCCCCCAAACCCCTCCGGGCGCACAGCCTCCCCGCTGCGCCCTTCGCCACCACCCACAAGCCCGGTCCCTCGGACCCGGCGGGACGCAAATTGCACAACAGGGGAGGCGTAATTGGCAGTATATTGAAAAGGGGAGAGACCCACGCCCGGTATTAGGTTACCGGAGGCCACCGCTTCCTTGATGACCGGCGGGCTAACCAAGCGGAGAATGTTATTGGAAAATCGGTGAACCGTGGGTGATGAGGCCCGGTGCTGGGCCGCGCCAGTGGAGTCTTCCCGGGAATCTAATTCAATAATATAATGAAAACCTGTCGAATGGCAAAAGTGGGGGTTCACAGCCATGATCAAAGGCATACATGGGAAGATCGTGGAAGATGCTCTTTGTCACTTTGGGAACTTGTTACCTATGTCCCTTGCATGGGTTTAAACACGCGGGGACGTGTATTATTGTCCGGTACTTAAAAAGGACATGATCAGGCCAGGCGGTACTGCTTGTGGGGTGGTTGCGAGTTAGAAATTAACCCACTTGCTGGGCTAAGCCAGGAGATGGTGACTTCGATGCCCATGGGTATGGAGGAAACTTCACGAATTTCTACTTCCACCAACCCTCGCCTCCACATTGCTCCATAAACAGGTCACCTGCAGCAACAGGGCCCAGCTGTTTCTGTTGAGGGCGAACTGCATTCGGGGATTGCCTTTCCTTAAAGCCATGTTGAGAAAAGGCAATGGGAAACCATCTGATTTCACCTTTCTTAGTTGTGCCTCGTGGACTGTCGTGTGGAATGTGGTGTGGCGTCGTGAATATTAGTGTGTGCAATTGGATAGGACGGAGGTAACTTGAGTTAGAGATGTTAATATTTATAGATGTTAATACAGGGTGCTTAAAAAAATGTTAACACTTCCGAGAATTTGCAACAACACCAAGAGAAATGTGCTCTGGAGATCACCTGGAGAAGATTCCAGGCCACGTGTTGGCAACGATGGCGAACAAGTGGAGACTCTTTGACTTTTTGAAGCTATTAACATTACATTTGTTATCACGCTAGAGTGTTTCATCTGTTCTTTTTCTATTAAAAACAATAGTCCCATATAAGTGTTAAAACATTTTGGAAGCACCCTGTATTTATATCTACATTCAATCAGTGTGTATTTCCTGCTATGCTATATGCTTAATAAACACGGTCATTAACAAACAACAAAACATTTTGACCAAACACTGAAAAGTGCTCAAAGAAGCGTGGAGAGATGAACGATTAGAATCACACTTAAGAGATTAGAATCACACTTAAGAGACGGAAAGAGGAACACTTTGAATCGAGAGCACACGCCGGTGAATGACATCATCCGAACTATACTCTTTGGTTCTTTCGGTAAAGTCACGTAGGTGAAAAAATAAAAATAAAATAATAAAATAATAAAATTCCAATAAAATAGAATTAAATAAATCACGACGTTTCGATTGCAACACAAGCAATCATCATCAGGTGTGACAACCACAGCAAGACAATTTTTTTACGGTATTTTTTTTCTGATGATTGCTTGTGTTGCAATCGAAACGTCGTGATTATTTTTTTTCGCCTACGTCACTTTACCGAAAGAACCAAAGAGTATGGATCCTTGCGGTCACGAAAACTTCAAATCTAGAATCATCCGAACTATTGAGAATAATTAACTTGTGCAGCAGGCAGCTCTAGAGGGGACGATGGGCGATGGTCACGGCGAATTGTAGAGAGCAGCCAAGGAAGGGAACGCGTCCGGGAGGATGCCCGGCTTGGATACACGAAGCGGTGAATTCAGTTCCCGTGCGAGCTGCTTTTGCGGCATTGCAGAGTCGTCAGAGGTGCCGACGACTTTGGGTAGGCCTTCGTCCAGCAGCGGATTTGTCGTAGCTAATGATGATGACGATCAATTATTTGTATTTAGCGAGTGGTTTTACACGTGACTGTCATGCAGTTTGAGCGCCAAATATGCAAGACAAACAAATACATAAATATCCCGGTCAATGTTATATGTGGGTGGACGTGAGCCCACGTGGCCACAGGGCCATGTGATGATACGTACATGTAAATGATGTTTGATTTCTGATGTCCTCGTCGTGTTGTAAAGTGTGGGCGACTGCCACTCTTTGCAAACCTGCGCCTTTCTGAAGAGGAGGCCACGTGCACTGATAAGAGTGGCTTATCTTAGCTGCGAGCATCACGAGTCGAGTTTCATGTGCCTACTTTCACGGTCGGGAAGAGCACGGGCTTATGAGCTCTTCACTATTTTATTCTTGCGAATGGCAAAATGTTCAGGAGCTAAAAGTTCAATTTCCCAGGCCTGTTAGCCACGAGAGAGCTTCAGAACATCGTTTGTGTCATTTTGCTATTGTTGTACTATATGGTCAATAGTTTGGATTGCGTGACACACAATCGCACTAACGTGGCTTGTCTTTAATCCCAATGACTTTAAACAAAAGACAGCCATGAAGTGATGGGTCGGGCACGTTTCTCCCGCTACTGTTAGGATCCATAATAGAGGTGGGTTTTTTTTTTGTTTAGATCGCGTAAATATAAATGTGTCGTTAAACCCGCCACCACTCGGCACAGACAATTAGTAAATGTTTGTCGCGTAAAGAGAACACGCAAATCCGTTACCGGTACAGCACACCGGTGTGTTGGAGAGTGGACCCACAACATTTACCATTTTAGCACCGCGACGTTTCGCCGGTAATTACAACCAGCCTCATCAGGCAACAGCCAGAGCACGGACAATAGTGGTCGCGGAAGCCATACGTGTCAAAATACTCCGAGGGTGTTCAATACGTTGGCAGTTTGGCATTTCCACGACTCGCAGAAATCCTAAACGTGGCCTTGCCTGGCATGACCTACGCACGGTGCAGGAACCCACCACGATTAACTGCAGTGGCTGCGAAGGGGCATTCCCATTGTATGTTTAGCGTAAACAAGTTACTGCACGATTGCTATTAATCGTCGTATCGCTATATTGTATAAGATTTTAACTTGAACGCAATGGACCCGAGTTCGATTCCTGGCCATGGTTAAAAGAAGTGGTGAGTGATATCACCTTGTTCTCCTGTGTGGTGAAGTATGGTCAAACAACCCCAACGACTGACACCGCAATGTGGAGGCCATCATCATCCGGCAAAAAAAATGAAAAAGGTTTGTAAATTATGCAAATTGTTTATTCTTAGTTCAGTATTAATAATTACGTGGAAGGCTTTCGAATGATAGAAATGCACGTTAATACTTTGTCATGAATTGGGTAGATTATAAACCGATGTAATTTATGTTATTGTATGAACGCATGTGAGCCTCGGAGTGAGCAAGTTGAATCTACGATCAAACAGGGGCAAGATCAAACGGCAACCACAGCGTCTTCCCATACGCCCCCGGGAGAGGTAATATTTTCCGTCTGTCCGAACATATATTTAAGCAGCAATATTTGATATGAATCATATATCATTTTTTTATATATATAAGATTTTAAGTGTTGGCCAAACCAACGTCGGAGGATGTGATTCATAGCCGTGAGTGTGGAGAGATGTTCTTTGGAAAACGAAAGGAGGCAATGTGCTGATGGGCTGTGACCACTCTGTGTCTACAGCCACAATCGCACATTTAAGAAATGCTCACATTATTTTTACGGTTTGCCCATTTGTAAGCCGTATCTACATTGGTAGACCATATCTAATTTGAAGGTCATATTTAATTTGTAGACCATATCTAACATTTATACCATATCTAATTTGTAGACCATATCTAACATTTATACCATATCTAATTTGTAGACCATATCTAATTTGTAGACCATATCTAATTTGTAGACCATATCTCATTTGTAGACCTATCTCATTTGTAGACCATATCTAATTTGTAGACCATGTCTAATTTGTAGACAATGTCTAATTTTCCAAACCCTCAGACATGAAACTTGGATGAACATTGCAATGCAAGACCCAGTGTGAATGGATTTTATTAATAACATTCATTAAGACAACGATGCCAAAACAATATTAAAAAGCCCCGAAATTGAGTTTTTAGCATCGAATAAGTGAACAAAATTGGTATTTTATTTGAATTACCATACATTTTAGACGGGTTCAAAATGAGGAGTGTGACCATGAGATACCAGAGATGGGTGCGTCCCCTCGAATGAGTGAGTTTTCTCACACGGATGCAAACACTCAATAATGTAATTGGCCAAACATCCATAGAAAAGAGGGCCTCTTGAAAAAAGCGTGGAAAATAAGCGAGGTTGTATTCGGTAAATAATTGCCATTTTTTTATAATAATAAGCATTTGGAAATCTGTAAATTTTCAATGCGGATTAGTTTAGATCTTAGTCCAGGCTGGGGAAAGTTAAATCGAAACTGATACTGGCAGACATCTTTTAAATCACAGTGCCTGACACTTGGAAGAATGAAAAAAAACACACACAGAAAATGACTTCCCAGCACTGACACTAAAAACCCTAGACACGTCGTTCAGACAACATTGTCAAAACCCCCTCGAGAGCCATACATCAGGAGCTGTAATAAACTAAATGTCTACTTTGACGCAGGACACATGATTTACAAGACAGCCACCTGGCTCAACGTGAACTAGAACCATAACCCCCTGCGCTCTGTGCCTCCGGGCGGAAAAGCCCCTGCTGTTTAATGAGCCAGAACTCACTTCGACTTGGCGTGGCTTGGGAGCTGCGTCGGAGCTCATGTTGAGCTCAGATCTCAAGCCATTTTCCTCGGAGCGGTAGCGTAAAACCAAATGGGCGCATGTTGTCGCGTGTAATTTTGAGGCGGTTGCAAAGACGTATTATTGCTCGAGTGGGAAACAGTGGTGTTTATTTTGTCCTTCTCTAGACATTTTATTGATTTTTTTTTAGAAAAAAAAAATGCGTTGCTGTGGTGTATTTATATTTTATTGCTTTTACAAAGTGATTGGCGTCACATCAAAGTGGCATACGAATATAGCAATCGCCTGACATCTAACACGCCTGACATCTCCAGCAACAATTTACCCATGAGGACGGCAAAGAGGGGTCTCGTGCCAATCCACCCTATTGTTGAATGCAAACATACTTGATGGACTGCAAGGAATATTTCTGTCCAAGGGTGCGATGTACCTTTTTTTGTGAATGTACACTCCCAGAGTTGTTTGGTAGGTGCTTATTTCCAAAAACCGTATTTTGTGCCGCACTTTGAAAACGCGCATGGCCTGTTTACACGAAAATCGCCGTGAGAGATGATTTATTAATCGTATAATCCGGGTACGCTCTATAGCAATTGTTTGTCACAATAGACCATTAACTCTCAGAGAGAAGCAACTTCTATTGTGGAACGATGACATCAGGTTATGTGCAGGTGCTCGGATGAGTGTTGCATCAAAAGATCATCACACCTTGGCGAGGCCCTCATCCAGCAGTGGATTAATCATGGCTGGTGATGACGATGACAGAGAGATGCACGATCGGAAAGCTTGCAAGTTCACATCCCAGTGAAGGGTTTAATCAGCTTCTCAGCCTTCTGGGATTGATAAAAAAAAAAGTTAAACCTCATGGGGGAGTCAATATTGTTTGTCGAATGAAAAGCCTGGCTCCCACCATGGGAATGTGGAATTTCCATCGCTGGTTAAGGGTCATGAAGAGATATGAAGCCGACACAAGCATGGTTAACCAGAGACAAATACTTTCCCAAATGTATCGAATAGTTTTCCGACCGCCACGTTTGCTAAACGACAACCAATGTTCACCTCCCCAAAAGTGTGGTGACTGCTTCAATGATGGATGATAAGCGATGATATGAGAAGAGGGGGCTGGAAGAGGATGATGATGACGCGTGCTGGTGATGAGGTGCCTCAAGATCTAATCGACGGTGGAAAATGTGAATGATGGTGATGATAACACCAAGCCCAATCAATGTTCTACCAAACATCTCCCAGCTGTTTGTTCTGCAAGTAGAACAATTACATCATTAGACCTCCTTTGCCAGTACCAAAATGTAATAATAGGAGTTTTTCCCCTTTTTTCTGGAAACAAAACTGAAACCTTTTTACTAGGAATCATGCGTGCATTAACCACAATACTTGCGGTCAAAATGCAAACAAAAAACACAGCTCTGATAATATATGCATTAGGAATAGGTTTTACCCTTTTAACTGGCACAAAAACTGACACCTTTATTCAAGGCATCATGTTTGCAATGACCACAACACAAGCAGTCAAAATGCAAACAAAAAAGACAACTCTGATAATAATATGCACTGTCCTTGAATTTGATTGGTCCACACCCGAGACAGCTTTTCTTAGAGCCTAGTCTCCATTGGTGTTGGACCAGAAGACGCCAAAAGGCGTACAACTCAAAAACAGCGCACTATCAGAGTATTGAGGGCTCGGGGTGAGCATTAACATTATGAGACCTCCTTTGCCAGAAACAAGATATAGGAATAGGTTTTACCCTTTTAACTGGCACAAAAACTAGGCTCTAAGAAAAGCTGTCTCGGGTGTGGACCAATCAAATTCAAGGACAGTGCATATTATTATCAGAGTTGTCTTTTTTGTTTGCATTTTGACTGCTTGTGTTGTGGTCATTGCAAACATGATGCCTTGAATTAAGGTGTCAGTTTTTGTGCCAGTTAAAAGGGTAAAACCTATTCCTATATCTTGTTTCTGGCAAAGGAGGTCTCATAATATATGCATTGTCCTTAATGCACACATGATTCCTTTAAAAAGGTTTCAGTTTTGTTGCCAGAAAAAGGGGGAAAACCTTACTATTATATAACAATCACAATTCATAAGCGACACTGCAATGGTCTCGTGCTATGGTGACAATGATCTGCTGAGCGTGATGAAGAGCGATGTACTGACATATCGAGCCAATGCACTGCCGTGTGTGCTTTACCTGTTTGCCAAGAATTTCATGCAACATTGTTATTACAATACCCCTTTTAATGTGCACGTTGGCTATTTATAGTCGTATCGAGTCCTCCTTGTGCTGCAGTCAAGATAAGGTCACACACAGCACAGGGGTGTGGGTGCATCAAACACCAACTCGCGTGGACGCTAACGACGGCACCTAGACGGGTTGCCAAAACATCGCCTCGGCGGTAGCCTCTGTTGTTGGTGACGAGTTTTCACCAAACTTGGGCATTCGGCAACCATGCGAATTATTGAATTGTGTGCAAATTGTCGACAGATGTTGACCGAGGAAGCGCTCTAATCCGTTGTGCTGGGGAGGCAACATCGCGGATTCTCTGTGAGTACTATATACTCCACTTAGCCTAACCATAACCCTGACATAGTGGTGGAAATTCCACATTCCTATGATAGGCCATAGGATAACCCACTCTATATGACTTTAAAACTCATTTATTTAGAACTGCTTTTGTCTGTAGTTAGTTGTCCTTCCCCCACAACTCTGATTTAGCACGCGTGGTTAAGGTTCTAAGGAAATGAGTTTTCACTACTCATTGGTTTTTTCGGTAAAGTCACGTATGTAGAAATACAATAAAAGAATATTAAAGCAAAAAACAATCACAATTTCGTGTTCAACCTTTGGATTGCACATACCAGAGGGGGGGGGGGGGGCGAGGGATGAACAGAAGCTTCTGTTCATCCCTCCGCCCCCCCCCCTCTCTCTCGCTCTCTGCCTCCCTGTCCGTCTTTCCTCCCTCCTTACCTCTTGGTGGACTTGTATATGTATTTCTACTGACCGTGTACCTCGTATTTTTGATTCTATCTATGCTGGTATGTGCAATCCAAAGGTTGAACACGAAATTTAACACTCTTCTGAAATTCGTGGTCCGCCAGGAAGTGTCTAACTGTGTTGTTGGCCTGACTGGATGTGCTTCACATAATGTTTTTTTCAGGTTTGTTGAATTCTCGTCTCTCATCTTTTTGTTGAATTTACCTCCGTGATTTGTTCTTGACACCTGATGAAGATCGCTTGCGTTGTGATCGAAACGTCGTGATTGTTTTTTGTTTTAATATAATTTTATTGTATTTCTACATACGTGACTTTACCGAAAAAAACAATGAGCAATTTTATGCAGTCACGAAAGCTTTAATACTTTATTAAATGAGTTTTCAATTTAGATTTAAAAGTGCTTAGATAGCCCCAGTTGCTCGGTTGACAAATTAGGAGCCCCGTTTACAATGAATTGTCAGCTGAGATGTGAGACTCACGGCAGATGGTACAGGAGGAAGATGATGATGATGATGAAGATGATGATGAAGATGATGAAGGTGATGATGATGAAGGTGATGATGATGAAGGTGATGATGAAGATGATGATGAAGGTGATGAAGATGAAGGTGATGAAGGTGATGATGATGAAGATGATGAAGGTGATGAAGATGATGAAGATGAAGGTGATGATGATGAAGATGATGAAGCTGATGATGATGAAGGTGATCATGAAGATGATGATGAAGGTGATGAAGATGAAGGTGATGAAGGTGATGATGATGAAGATGATGAAGGTGATGAAGATGATGAAGATGAAGGTGATAATGATGATGATGAAGATGATGAAGATGATGAAGGTGATGATGATGAAGGTGATGATGATGAAGGTGATGAAGATGATGAAGGTGATGAAGATGAAGGTGATGAAGATGAAGGTGATGATGATGAAGATGATGAAGGTGATGAAGATGATGAAGGTGATTAAGATGAAGGTGATGAAGATGAAGGTGATGATGATGAAGGTGATGAAGGTGATGAAGGTGATGAAGATGATGAAGATGAAGGTGATGAAGATGATGAAGGTGATGAAGATGAAGGTGATGAAGATGATGCGGCCTTTTGACTGCTAGGGGGCAGAAGTGGCAATCCGCTAGGATCACGACCCCACATAAGTGAATGTGGCCGCTTCCAGGTCCTGCGCGTACACGTGTGACTGTATGGCTACATGGAGACTGGATCTCGGATTGTGAATGCTATGATTCGCGTGTTTCAGGTGAGCTATCCGGCAATAGATTGATTCCCGTGGTGGTTAGCGTACGGACGTGAGTGGTGCATGTGAGTTAGTTGTTACAGTATTGCTGTGCCCGTGCTGTGGTGAGTGGTGGCCGGGACTTCCCAGTTGCTTGTGGGTGCAATTGACCTCTGGAGAGGGTCACCTTCGTGTTTCGTAATCTATGTATGTTTAACTTGTTTTGCACCGTACGTAGCAAACCGTGCTAATCGGACGTGGGGGGGGGGGGGGGGGGGGTGGGAGGACAACAAACTAAACACAAAAATCCGTTTTGCAGAAATTCATTTTCAATCGAGACGATTTGAAAGTGCATAGCTTCAGTGGTTTCCCAATATTGGAAAGAGCGTTCCAGACGGCCGCGGAAGTGCATCCGAAAACGCGCGATGCAGTGAGACCGTCTTTGTCGGATGGCTTAGCCAAAAGCAGCCGCCGCCGCACGAGGACGCTCTGGAATTCGCGTAAATGATGGCTTCATTTCGATTTAAAGCTTTCGTGACTGCAAGGATTCATCTTCTTTGGTTCTTTCGGTAAAGTCACATAGAATGAGTATAAAATAATAAAAAAAACAATACAATTCTCACGACGTTTCGGCCACAACATAAGTGGCCTTCTTCAGGTGAAAGGAACAAACCTGTCGGGACGACAGTCCGACAGGTTTGGGGACGACAGTCCAACAGGGTTGTTCCTTTCACCTGAAGAAGGCCACTTGTGTTGTGGCCGAAACGTCGTGAGAATTTTATTGTTTCATTTTATTATTTTATTCTCATTCTACGTGACTTTACCGAAAGAACCAAAGAAGATGGCTTCATTGTTGATAGCTCAATTACGTGTGAAATTTCACGCAAAGCGGATACTCTTCAAACCACCGTCGATTCTCAACGTGGAGGGAACGCTGCCCGCCTGTTGCGCTTGCCATTGAGCGAGGCTCACAGACAGCGCGGACTGAAAGACCCAGCGTGGTTTGTTGGTGTTCGCGTGTTTCGGCGAGCAGGCGGGGTGGATTTGAAGATGGATCTTGCTCACTTGTTGTGAGTTGGGAGTTGTTGTGGGTGCAGGTGAGGCAAGGAGCTATTCAGCAGAACATTCATGAGCACGCTGTATATTGCATTAAAAAAACAAACCCAAACACAGTTTTATATATATATTAAAAAAATAAGTAGTTTTAATTAACATATGAACACGTATGTTTCATTGAGTAACGTGAACAATGGAAGTCGGTAAGCTTCGGCGCCTTCTGAAGCAACGTGATCCGGTAACAGGTTACGTTGGGATATCGGACCGGTTTTTAATTTCTCGAGTCTCGTCAGCAGTGTGACCTGTCACACATTTTGTTTGTGCACTGTACCACTCTAACGTGATGGTTATGATACTTATAATGGCTAGTGACAGTAAGATACTTGTCAACCCCTTATCGGTGCCCTACCTTATTACAGACTAATTTAGACCGTATTGGTCACCCCGTGCCTGTATAAATCTTAACGTTCATCCTACAAAGTCCCATCACAAGGGGGAAACACAAGCAAGTAGACAAACGTTGGTTTCTTTTGCCCGTATTGAAACGGCTGTTACCCCGTATGGACCTGAAATCTCAATTTCCCTGCACAAGAATACGGGTAAACCGTATGGATTGACAGGTATGCAATAATGTAAGTTGTGTCTATATATTTTTAAAATTATTATTAAGGTTGCGTTATTTCAGCCAGGTAGTATACTATGCCTGACTCACATTTGGAAGATTGTGAGTTCAAAAGGTGGTCGGACATCAAACGAAGCAAATTCATTTCTTGAGTCGATAAAATGGGCAACTCTTTGTGGGGCATCAATGGTGGTTTGTCTCACGAGGAGGGCTGACTCTGACAGCGTTTTGAACACTGCCCAAAGGTCATTTGAGCATAGGCACGCTTCGGCGCTCGTAATAATTCCGGTAAAACAATTGGCTCGTAACACGAGAACAGGGCACGCGAATAGGCGTGGGGGGGGTGGTGACATCACGCGATGGTGGCGTGAACGGTGCCAACATCTTTGTCGTCGCGAGTCAATCGGGGCAGGCGAGCGCAGAGACATTAAACGGCAACTCCAGGTCGTGATAAACACAGAAGCTTCACAGGCGCTCCTCTTCTTCCTCTTTCCGGTGACATTTTTGTTAGGGGGGGGGGGGGGGGGGATTGCGACCGATCACAAATTGATGCCGAGATTTGGCCATCCCCGTTCGGCTGCTTCAGCCGCAGCCACTGTGGATTTGTTTCAGATCGCCGTTGAATTATCTGGTTGGGGCAGTCCGCCCACGATGCGTTGGCACGGGTCTGAGATGTCACAACACCACCACAGTCACAAACTGGACTCTCGTTAATTTCACATTCGTGGAGAAAGTGTCCCACATCTTCCACGGATCCGATTCGAGGAACAGAGCAGATCTTCCTCGGTAGGTCAGATCCTGGTTTGATGATTTGTGGGGGTCACTGACGATGGATTTCTGCAGCAGGTTAGTGTTTGCCAAGGCTTCCCCCTTCATCTTGCTGTGGTGGTATTATCGTCATTATGGAGGTGCCCCTGTAAACGCATTATGGCATTCCCTTGCAGTTTGCCCATTGTCAACCCTCGCACACACAAAATCAAGGTCAAGAGGTCATCAAAACCAATGCCACTGAGTGCCACGAATTTACATCTTGCCACTGTTTATGTCCTGATCCCACAACTTTCAGTCCCACTATCTGGGATTTGGTCTTCCCCTTCGTCTCGGACCTCTGGGTTGCCACTCCAATGCCCGTTTTCGTAACTGGACCGCCTCGTCCTGCAAATCTGGTCTTGAGAGCTCGTTTTAAGTTGATCTCAAACAAGCGTTAACACACGTAAGACACGTTTACCGCTCCAAAGAACAGGTAATGATGATGTGATGCGATCCACTTTTGTCCATCGTGCACTCTGCTCTCGATGTGTATAAATGGAAAAGTCTGTACAGGGACTCCTCTACTTACGATTATTGTACTTACGAACTTTGAGAGATACGAACAAACCTGTCTCTTTATGTCCAGTTCCCTGTTCGGACCAAGAGTCGTACGTTCAACTGTTGCGCAATAGATGGCGGTGGTGGCATCTACATCTGCAGAGCATGAAGAACCAGTGGCATCTACATCTGCAGGAGATTACACAACTTTTAAAGCCATTCCCCGTGTTTCGTGTACATGCCATACAACATGTTTGGAATCGACAGGAGTAAAGTTGGACTTACGAATAAATCGACTTACGAACAGACCTCTGGAACCTAACTCGTTCGTAAGTAGAGGCGACCAACATTCTTGACTTACCGAAAGACCCAAAGAATATAAGTGCAAGCATTTGTAAGGGGGTTGAACCCCTCTCGTGCCCCCCCCCCCCCCCCCCGCAAGACTAGACGGCTACGTCCTGCCCACATTGCTCCATCCGCATTGTGGGTGCAAATCACACATTGTAAAAAAACATAATGGCCACATTGTCTCAATTCGTGCACACCGGCCGAGTGGCTGCATGTTTCAGTAAGGCGATGTAAGCAAGATGAGATGTGGCGTGCGGTACAAATGTAACAGACGAGACAGTGCAGTTGCCCCTAGCCAATGGGAACACACTGCCCATTGAGATCGGATCGGCCGAGGCAATCTTACACCTTAAAATCTCAATTAAAAGCTCATCTGTTCAAAAAGTCCTTACAATCTGTCTTCAATCTCCTCCCCTACTCTCCCACCTTGTATATTCCGTCCCTTGAATTATTTCTATGCTGCTCTTGTGTTTTATACACATGCCATTGTTTTTTTTTTCATGTAATAGTTTTTTTTAGTATGTATAATATTGAATACTTTTTTACTGTTTCGTACTTTGAGGTTGGGAAAAGTGCTCTATAAATACAATGAATTATTATTATTATTAATACAAATGACGAGACAGATCAGATAGACAATATAACAACCTCAAAATAATCGATTGTCTCATAAAAAGCGGGATCATAAATCGTAAGAATTATATTGAATCACACCGCATGAGCGTAATTATATGGCTACCTTACATTCGCACGTGTACTTCCAACAATAAACATTTATTGAGTCATAAAGCATTATGACAGTGAAATTGAAAGGTACGTTTTCACCTTAACTGTGTTTGACAACAACAAAGTGGGGACTTTGTAAAACGCGATTTTTTTTATCCTTTGGCCTGGAATGTGCAGAGCGCGGAGCAATGCGAGTGGCTGTGTCTGTGGCGCTGCGGGGCCATAGCTGGCCAGGATTATGTCAAAAACGTAATCCGTCTGTCAAAACACACGAGCACATGATCTCATTTACCTGAGCTCTGCATGAGCACTACTGGGGGTTCATGCAGGGTCATAGGGCAGCTAGCAGGGGGGGAGGGGGGTGGTTGGGGCACGTTCACGAATCACAGGTTTGATTTCAACAAACGATGAAGCTATTTCTCAGGTTTATGTTTTCTAAAGGAGGTGTTGTGCTGATTTAGTACAGTATAGAGTGTAATGCTAGTGTGGTGTGTGGTGTATACATCCGGCAAGGTGGCACAATAAGGTTGACAGTTCACATTCTGGTTGGGGGTTGACTCAGTCCATCATCCCTCTAGGGTAGATACATACATTCTATTTTGTGGGCAATTCAACAGTGGTTGTCCCGTGGATAGACTCACTCTCCCCATAGGAATGATGAATTTCCACCACCGGCTCAGGGCGGTACATAGGAGATAGGCGCCACGTTAATGCTCCACGTGAGCAGCAGGAGACAGCTTTTCTTGTGACGACACAGACTGGTCACGTGAATCCGAGGTTCATCTCGTCCAAAGCCACACGTGGCCTGGAGCTGGTACGGGTACGGAATTTGTACTTCTGTGAAGTCGACAATTGCTAAACGTTTATCTTGTATGTTTAAAAGAAAAACAGTAGAATGAATGGCAAGATTACATCGTTTTGTCTCTGCTTCAGAAGACCTTGCCCTGCCCAGGAATGTTCAGGCGTGCTCGCTGTCCCTGTGGGCTGGGCTTGGTCGGCAACGTGGTATTCAGAACGACTGTTTTTTTAATCACTTCTCCATAAAGAAAAAAGAACCTCCCTTCATCCACCGCCTTAACTCGACTGCATTGGGAGAGTGCTCGAGCCTATAACGACGTTTTTTGCACCCGCGCAGAATACTTTCGTTGCGTGATTGTCAGCGCGTGCTTCTAAGCGCCAACGAAACAATGGTGATTGAAATCAGCATCACCCCGCCATGGGAAGGGCTAGGAAGCACCCCACCCGAGACTCCAGGGATTAATTGGTTTAATTCCTCTGCCCCAAATACCATAAAAGGAGACGTTGCAAGACACCTCCGATGACCAAGGTGACATGACGGGCCCAGATCTAGAATTACAGCGTTATAAAATATATATATAGCTTGCAAGTTCTGTACATTTTTAGAACTTTCATTTCATAACGCAATTGTTGTTCGTGAAGGTATGTGAGAGATAAAGTGCTTGCCGCAAGACGACAACCAAAACGTTCCATTGGTCTTCAGCGGAAAATTTTACTCGGACGACAAGACACATATTTGTCCCCGTTCATACAAACACAAATTAAAGGTATTTTTTTTAAAACACATCCCATCAGCCGCACGGCCTTCTGGGAGTGCATCATTTCATCAACATTGGTTCATCGACACAAGCAACGGCGTTCATGATGTTGTTGTTGTTCAACGAGGCGTTTCAGAAGCGTGACAATTGCAGCCAAGATTGTTGGCGAACGCCTCGGACTGTGTGCGGTGCGTGTCGCCCGTTCCTGCACGACGCGTTTCGCCCGTGCCATGGCAGGCGCATCGCTGTCTAGAATGTTGAATAATTTATCAGTGAAAAAAATAGATTTCGATTTAAAGCTTTCGTGACTGCAAGGATTCATCTTCTTTGGTTCTTTCGGTAAAGTCACGTAGAATGAGAATACAATAATAAAATAACACAATAAAATTCTCACGACGTTTCGGCCACAACACAAGTGGCCTTCTTCAGGTGAAAGGAACAGACCTGTTGGGACGACAGAGCTTCAATGAACGTTGTTAAGATTCGTAGCGTCTTTTAAGCTGGTTTAGAGCTTAAAAGGAGCCTCACTTCTCTAAACCAGCTTAAAAGACGCTACGAATCTTAACAACGTTCATTGAAGCTCTGTCATCCCGACAGGTTTGTTCCTTTCACCTGAAGAAGGCCACTTGTGTTGTGGCCGACACGTCGTGAGAATTGTATTGTGTTATTTTATTTTATTATTTTATTATTTTATATTCATTCTACGTGACTTTACCGAAAGAACCAAAGAAGACAAAAAAATCAAATTATTTCTTTTTAATGGCGTTTTTCATGCAAACTGCATCCCACAATTTGCCGAGGAACCAACAAGTTGGAAGGCTGCAAGACGGTGATCCAGCGCCCAAAAAACATCCGCAGTTCTCTATATATGAAGATGTTTTCAGCCAATGAGCGAGTGTTTGTTACGCCTGTGTGAGGAAACCGGAGCACCTGGAGAAAAACCCATGCGTGCGAGGGGGCAACGCTCTCTCCCCATACAGAAGTGACAGGTGATACCAGTCCACACTTTACCGTAACTGCGTTCTTCCAGCGAGCCAGGGTGCTGCTGTCCCTCGATGCCCACATTTTGGCATTTGTGCGGTGATCCACCAACCCCCCCACCCCCCCACCCCCCCACCCCCCCACCCCCCCACCCCCCCACAGCGCTTGATCACAAGCGGCCACATGCAGCAGAGCAGCCACCACAGTTAATTCAGTAGCCTTGACGATGATGGGAACCCTTCAATTAATTCCGTGGTCTGTGCAAGACACATCTATTCAGACTTGCCTTCCCATTCTATCTCAGATTTAAGAAGGGAAAAAAGAAAAACCCCAGTTTCTTGACTTATTATTAATTTGTATTTACGACTTTTCCTACGCTACTTTATTTTGCACGCCGGTTGCAGTTTTACTCCACTGCGTCGGTGTTAGCCGCCGAGGTCGTGGCGGGCTTCTTTTTTCCCGTTCCCGTTGCTTCGTGCCGCCTCCACTCGTCCCCGTTCCGCTGCCATGTGCGCCGATGCCCTTACATTCAGCCACTCGAGCGTGTGCATCCATCAGCGTGGTGGCCTTAGACGCCCACTTTAAGACGTCGTTGACCGTATGTGTCAAACGTGGCCGCAGGAACACCCCGTCTGCACGCGCTCGGCAGAATTCCAGCAGTGCGTAACGACGTGCGCTTTCCAATCGAATGCTCACCACTTACTCGCTCCCGGTTTCTCAGCAGGTGCGACGTCATACGTTTGCAGCTTGATCCCAGTTATTTTGTTTTTTGATAACTTTGCACTGGAACGTGCCCTTGCCATGAAAGCCACCCAACTTTGTCTGCTCGTGGCCGCTGGCGTCTACGGTGCACATTCCCCACGGCCCCTTGTGGCAGACAAACGCAAGCATTGCCTACATACGCACGTTTTTTTACATTGCTGATCCAAATGGGCCCAGCATGAATTACGGCGAAGTATATTTTGCAGCCCACTGTCGAACAACGTTTTCATGGGAGTCAAAAGTGTCTCTCTTCTGATCCAGCGACCCCCTGCCATATAAATGTAGATTCTTCGAGGCAAATGAGTGCATAGGATGATCATGGACACAAAACATTTTTTCAAAATAATCTCTCATTACGTTAGTCTTTTTGTCACTTGTATTCCCAGTGCGCTATTGCCATGCCGTGAGAAAAATAATCCATTTGGAAATCTCCTCCTCGCGAGTGAGAACGCGCTGCGCATCACATTTTTGCAGAACCTCAAAAGCCAAATTAAGTGAAGAAACAAACTCCACGAGATGTATTGTGTGGAGTAATTGTTGACCAGGCTGAGATCATCAACTCACAAACCTTGAGAATCTGATTTAATTACAGGTGGCCGATATCTCGATTCAAACCCCAGGATCTTAGCATTGCCATCTTAATGTCTCTAACTTCTGAACCACTTTGGCCACCTCCATGAATATTTTTTTTTTACAGTATCGCAATTTACCGCGATGGATTTTTTTTCTCCAAAAAACAAACACGGGAGTGCAGGCTGCAGCATTCTTGGAGGGCCTTCCTCAAGTGCCCCATTCTCGGAGCCACCGTTGGGCTCGGCGGCACCGCCACAGCTTGCAGTCCGACAGGCACTGCGAGGCTAAGGCTCCCTACGCTCTCGCCGAGATTGAAAGGGGGACAAGGTTTAAAATGCCTTTGTGGCAGCTGTCAAATTATTTGCGAAGCTGTCCTTCCGCCTTTGCGAGAGAAGAGGGGATCTGCGTGTGGGCTCTCGCCGTGCAGCTGAAGGGAATCCTGGAATTTAATTTTGAGAGTTCGTGGGGCGTGCGAGTGTGTTTTCAGTTGCCTGTGCCCCAAGCACCCCATGACCTGCAGCTGTATAGCGCTGCACACGGGATGAATGCTGCCATGCATGATTTGCACACCCAGATGGAGGAGCATCTCTTGAATAATATTCATCATGAACTCAACATGAGCTGGTATTACCTGACAAGAGTTTGAGTTGCAGCCGTGGCTAACTTCAGTGGCAAGTGATATCTGAACTAGTCCTGGGCACTCCTTTCATCAATCAGCACCTTATCAAACACCCCCCCCCCCCCCATGACTGGCATGGAAAGACGAGGCCCTCATCCAGCGGCGGATTGACAAAGTGCGGTATAGTAAGCTACCGGCTCTAATCTATTACCTGTTGCCCTGTATGTACGTGAACACAAAGCGTTGTCAGCCATACACTCGATTTCTGGCAAAGTCAGGCAACTTTGCTGCTTGCTTGCTTATGGCAGTCACTAGATAACGAAGATAACGTTGCTTCCATTGTTTGTTGGTAAATCACTTTGTTAGTGGCTATCGCTGCTGGCGATGATGCCACCGCAGGGGGCTATGAGGCCCGATCCTGTAGCCGCGTATCCTGCCGCAGCTGGGACATGTAAGGCCTGGGACTCACTATCCGCACGCTGGGTGGGTTGTTCTTCAATGTGTTTGACCCCTGTGCCGCATGTGGAGCGCCATAGTGGGCGGTGGGCTGCAGCTGCCTCAAGGTCACTTGGCTTGATGTCGCATCTCTTTCGTGTCCGCTTCAATTTAGACCGCGCGGTCTTCTGCTGGCTGCCGTGAGTTGTCCATGGAGCTCCTGACCCTCACGAGAGGGGGCCACACGCCGCTGTTCGCGTGCCCCTTCCGTGCCGCTGCCGGTGGAATGATAGCGCCGTCAACTGACACCACGAACACCGCCAGGTTCAATATCGCACGTGCTGCGCTCGGCTTGATTGAATAACGACTCTTTAACCGTGAACCGAGCCTGCGCCGCGGCAGCGTGCGTGTGATCACGTGGGGGCCGGAGGGCGATGAGCAGGGGTCTTGTATCAAAGGGCAGCAGCCCCCCCCCCCCCCCGCGTGAGCGAGACGTGGTTTCAAGTTTCTAGGAGCAGCCCTGGAATAACACCCCCCCCTCCTCCCCATGCAATTAGAGCATTGCGATGATTACAAAGCGCGGTAATGAAATGCCCGGCGTGCTCGGAGCCACGCTTGGTATTTGTGCAGACGTGGCGTGCGGCCGTGTTTGTTTCCTGGCGCCACCGAATCGGGCAGCAGTACACAGCACGCAGGCTTCACGGAGATGGCATTCGTTTGTAATTAATCGGGGTCACGAGCGGGAGGGACAGTGGTTGGCATCCCGCGCTACAAACCCACCGACCCGAGTTGAACTCCTTTGCCACGGCTACGCAAGTGGTGGTGGTGGTGGTTACGTCTCGACCGATCCTGTCTCCCACCGGTTCCACAAAGACGAGCATTGTGTGTCGCGGTCAAGAACCCCTCCGCAAGACTGTCATTCAGCGGTGAATTGTGTTGAAATGTATAAATAACGTCCATTAGACAAGAGCCCACTGAGACCATAAGTGTACTTATTTCATAAGAACACTTGCGTTTAATGGGCATGACAAAACAGCCGAGAAAATGACAGTGTGTAATGAAATAATGCCGATGATACCATTTGAATTTTATTAAACGCTAAAACTGAAAATTAAATACGAAGTGGAGGTCGCCAGAGTAGTGATCTCTTGTGCTCCCGAGATCCTGGGTGCCATGCTTGGTCACCACCCAGGATCTTGCTCTTTTCCCGGTCGATCGTCCCCAAAACCTTGACGGAATAAATTCACTTGCATTTTATATCCAACATCGCAGCCTTTTGTAACAATCGGTGATTTTTTTTTTAAACAACTGTGAGCTTCGCTTCTCTCACTTTTACGAACGCAACTTAAGTGGCTCACGCCTGTGGAATATTAGACAAAGCTCAAGGTCAGAGTCGTTTCAGAAAGAATGCAGGTACATCTTCTTTGGCTCTTTCGGCAAAGTCACGTAGAATGAGAATAAAATAATAAATTGATAAAATAAAATAACACAATAATATTTTATCAATTTATTATTTTATTCTCATTCTACGTGACTTTACCGAAAGAACCAAAGAAGATGAATCATTGCAGTCACGAAAGCTTTAAATCGAAATTTAATGCAGGTACAATATATAAGCAAACTGTTTCTGAATTCCTGCAGTCACGAAAGCTAACAAAAAAATCAGGATTTAAACTGTTTCTATTATAAATTCCATTCTTTAAATGTTTTCGCACGCTGAGAATTATATGACGGGCGCATGGTTTGTGACGCTCTGGATTGAGTGCTGATTATAGGCAGCGGGAGGCAGCGTGCTGTGCGAAACCTGAGACGAGGCCTCTAGGGTAACGGCAGCAAATTATCCATGGGGAACATCTATATAAATACAGACCTTAATCTGTATGTCTCAACAACCCTCTAGGGTAATTGCCGACGAGGTAGAAAGCTGACAATTGGTACATAGGTAGCTTTTTATGACACAAACAACAGGAAATATCTGAAAATCCGAGATTTTTCATTTCAAGGACCCAAATCTCGATTTTTTTTAAGTGCCCTGTAAACATGTTTGTGCGTGCCATTCAGAAACCGTTCAAAATATAATATTTCGGCTTCTTTTGTTTGATTGAGCATTAAACGGCGAATAAAATAAAAGCAAGAATCATTTGATCTTTGATTACTTTTGAGATATTTCGGATTCAAGCGGTTTTGAACGAAAAAATACGCATTTGATGATGTTCAAATCTAAATAATTCGAAAACGGTAAAAGATAGGAGTATATCTTGCAAGCGCTGTCAATGTCTGCTACATATGTGGGACGTCGAAGACTCTGTGATCAAACTAACGACGTTAGATCTGTCAAAATGTCTTCTCGATCAAGCGAGAGTCAAGAGAATTGCACATTCTCTTTGCTGGAGCCAATTTATCCATAATACAATTTCAATCTTGATTTGAAGCTTTCGTGACTGCAGGAATCCACACTCTTTGGTTCTTTCGGTAAAGTCACGTAGGTAGAAAAAGAAGATAAAACAAAAAAATAACATATCACGACGTTTTGATCGCAACACAAGCGGTCGTCCTCTGGCAGTTCCACTGCTGGATTATTTTTTTCCGCCTGAGGATGAGCGCTTTGCGTTGCGATCGAAACGTCTTGATATATTATTCTTTGTTTTATTTTATTTTTCTACCTACGTGACTTTACCGAAAGAAACCAAAGAGCACGAATTACCGTTTCTAATTACCTCCTTCAAATCCCCGACAGGGCTTTGCCGACCTTGCGATCACGAGTCACGAACTCGAACGATAGCGTGGCAAAGCCAAAGAAAAGGCAACAAAGTTGTTTCAGTGAATCAGAGCGAGGTGGCTACATAAATCAACCGAGCCGCGCTACGCTGGATTCTCTCTCGAGTAGATCCGTGAAGGGACAAGGAGCTCCACCCCTCGACGTGGCCACAACCGTCCGAAGGTTCGCCGCGCCGAAGGGTGTCACACGGCACTGGGAACCGATCAGAGAATCGTAGCGCTCGCATGGCGCAGGATCGGGGCGTTGTTTATTGGTGGGAATGTATTCGAAGGGTGCAACGGGCGAAAACATATTTTTTTTTGTCACGCCATGGTTACGAGAGAGAGAGAGAGAAAAAAATCGTTACTGCCTTGTCTCGAGACGCAGGCTAGTGCGACGGCCGTCGCGCGTTTCTTTATTGCAGCGCCGCGGGGCGAGGGCGCCGCCGTTTCGGATGCGCGAGCCCCCCGTACCCCCCCTCCTCCCACACCGACCGTCTTGAGTCATCGTCGTAAAGAGGTGGCGATCGATCGACACGCACGCGTGCTCGCTGGCCCTCGCGGCGGTGGTCGTGGCGCCAGCGTCGAGCCACGTGAGCGATGACCCAACCGGAGAGTGACCGCGGCGGCGAGGGAAACGTTGCGGGTGGGGACTGGAACGAGACGGGATGACCACGAGACAGGTTACTACCCGCCGAATGCTCGCTAATCGATTATGTGATTTAACACGGAGGCTTTCGCGACCAACGTTATCCATAGTACAGGTTACAAAAAAAATACCTGCGGTGGATAATATTGGTTGCGGAAGCATACGTGTTGAACTGACGCACCTCTATGGGGAAGATACTTTTTTCAAACCAGAAAATTGGAGAAGCTCCGAGTCAAGTGGATGAAGCTGATGTCTTCGCTGGCGTTCCTCAAAAGATGCAGAGATTCAAACGCGATCTAACCCCCAAAAAAGTGTATTATGGACGATTACGTGGTAGTTGTGAGCTTCACAGGGTTTACAGGCGCAATATAAATAGTGCCAGACTCAGGATGCAAGTTGTACGGTGCGCGACACAGCAGCAACGCAGCTTTGGCGAGGGAAAACACATGTTGGTGATGTTTCTAAACCATTGGAAACCTCATTTGCCAGTAACAAAATATGATCATTGTTTTTTTTACCCTTTTATCTAGCAACAAAACTGACACCTTTTTTACAAGGAGTCATGTATTGTGGTCAATGTAAACATGACTCCTTGTAAAAAAAAGGTGTCAGTTTTGTTGCAAGATAAAAGGGTAAAAAAACAATTCTCATATTTTGTTACTGGCAAATGAGGTTTCCAATGGTGTAAATGCTAACCCGAGCTCTCATACTCTGATGGTGCATTGTCTTTGAGTTGTGCGCCTTTTGGCGTCTTCTGGTCCAACACCATGTGAGACGAGGCTCTAAAGAAAGCTGTCTCGGGTGTGGACCAATCAATTTCAAGGACAGTGCATACATTATCAGAGTTGTTGTTTTTTGTTTGCGTTCCGACCGCAGGTATTGTGGTCAATGTAAACATGACTCCTTGTAAAAAAAAGGTGTCAGTTTTGTTGCCAGATAAAAGGGTAAAAAAACAATTATCGATGTTTCTAAAATAATATAGCGATCATATACTTTATGGTTTAAGCCTCACTGAGTCTCAACAATCGTTTTCAGGGCGGGGTCCTGCTGACCTTTCGCAGTCGATGATTGCTCTGCATTTCCCAATTGAGTCATTTGGTGCGTAACTTTTCTTTTTTAGATTTCACGATTTTTAAACCACGACTGGCACACGATGGCCTACTCGTCCTCCAACGATGCCACGGTATCTTTAACATCAAACTGTGACGCAGACGCTGCGGAGTAATTTTGCAGCAAACACACAGTATTAACCGGTGGCGGCCTATGGTCTTCGAAACGCGAACCACCGCAGTGAGTGGCGAACGCGCGACTGACATCCCTTCATCAATCCGCTGCTGGATGAAGGCTTCCCCAGGGCTGTGACGCATCGGCTCAGAAATCGCTTGTCCCAGATGTTGGCCGTGGCCGAAATCGAGCACTGGTCGCTGGGTTCACAGTGCAGTGACAATCCACTTTGCATCACTGCTCCACCCCGGGATATTTGTACGTGCGTTGAACTTCTTTCGCACCGTACGTAGCCAACAGTGCTAATCGGAGGTGCTTGGGAAGGGCAACAAACTTAAACACAAAAAGCAGTTTGAAAGAAACTAGTTGTCAAGCTATACTTGAAAATGCATGGTTCCAGTGGCTTCCTAGTAATTGTATTTTTTTGATGATGCATGGTTTGTATTTGTTGATTACATACCTGTCAACCCCTTATCAGTGCCTACCTTAGTACAGACCAATTCAGACCTTATTGGTCACCCCGTGCCCTTATAAATGTCAACGTTCATCCTACAAAGTCCCATAACAAGGGAGAAACACAAACAAATAGTTGTTTTGCCCTATTGAAACGGATGTACACCGTACGGACCTGAAAACTCAGTTTCCCTTTACAAGAAGAATACGGCTAAACCGTATGGGTTGACAGGTATGTGACGAGGCATGGTTCCGCATGAATACGCAGCAGAACTCACCCGCGGTGGATTCAGGCACATTTTTTGTTAAGGTCGTTAAAGTCATTGCTGCCTCATGAACGTGAAGTGTCATGAGCTGATGTTTCATTTCGTGGCCTTCGTCAGAGCTGGTTGTGATGTGTTTAGCAGTGCGTCTACATCACCAGGAAGACGGGTCTACACTTGCTGCAGCAATAACGCACCTCTGTGCATCCTATAACATAGAACAATAGCACGCATCTATACATCCTATTGGATATAGACATAACACACGTCTATACATCATGTAGCATGTAACAATAACGCACATCTATACATCCTATCGCAGATACACCACGTCTATACATCCGAAAGCATAATAACAATAACACACGTCTATACATTCTATAGAATATAACAATAACGCACATCTATACATCCTATCGCAGATACACCACGTCTATACATTCGAAAGCATAATAACAATAACGCACATCTATACATCCTACACCATATAACAAAAACACATTTATACATTCTATAGCATATAAAATAACACGCATCTATACATCCTAAAGCAATAACACACGTATATGCATCATATAGCAATAATACACGTCTATACATCCTACCGCATATAACAATAACGACGCCGATGCATCCTATAGCGTACACGAACGTTCAATAATTTTCTGCTCAGATGAGCAACATATTGACCCTAGTTGGGATGATTGGCTCTGCAGCTGAGCCACGTGGCTCTGCAGCTGAGTCACGTGGCCGCATATAATTATTGGAGTCATTTGCCGGTGTGCGTATTATGTACAGCACACAGTTTCAGCTGCATAAAATAGAATGTTTTGGTGAACGTGCTTGCCGAATGATGAGACATTGTTGATTGTCATTGTCAGGCGTGGTGATGGTTACACCTTCAAACCAGAATGTGTAGGTGGGGTCGATGCACCACAGGACAATGCCAAATCCACTGGGATATAAGAGTGGCCCGGACATGGCAGCACCGCGAGGAGGATCGTGAGCCCGTCTGTACGGATCACTGAGTGGCAAAGCCGTAGCCATGGAGTCAACATTGGGGGGGACCAAATCTTCCAGGGGGTCTGGGGGTCCCCCCCCCCCCCCCCCACAGAAAAAAAATCTAAATTTGAAAACGAATTTCCTGCCTAAAATATTACAAAATTCACTAACATATAGCATGAACTTTTTATTTATTTTTTACAATAATGTCTAACAGTGTATTGTATTACATTGCTCTGTTTTTTTTCTTTTTTTACCTTTTCTTGTTTCATTGTATTTAATGGCAGAGATTAGGGATTAATAAAGTACAACCATAATATAAACATAAATCTATTTTATAGCATATTTGGGGGGAGATTTTGAGCAAATATAATATGATTTTGAGCAAATATGCTCAAAATCTCCCCCCAAATATGCTATAAAATAGATTTATGTTTATATTATTATGGTTGTACTTTATTAATCCCTAAATTGGGGGGGGGGGATGTGTCCCCCCCAATATATATTATATTACGGCCTTGCTGAGTGGTATTCCCCCATACACGAGGGTTTTTTTATTTCTTTCAAAGTACTCCAGTTTCTTCCCACGTGCAAAACGCTCATTCGTTTGCTTTTTTTGTTTTAACCAGGTGAGAACTCGAGACACCAGAATCGTCTCATTTTTCATTGGTGATGTGGATCGTCAAAATGGCAAGGCAATAATTTGCGATGAGTGGAATTTGGCAGGGCCTTCCAGAAGAAGAGGATCGGTGATTCCATCCTCGATCGTTCACGATAAAAGAATATTATTGTTTAAAATTTAGCTGACGATCCCAATGGCAGCACTCTCTACGGTGACGCTGCCCTGCAAAAAGTCGAAAAGACTCCTTTTTATTTTCACTTTTGAACCAGGCCTTGAGTTTCTAAATTTCCCTTGTAAAACACTGGGCCCCGGAGCCGTCTTACGCGGGGGTTTATTTCAGAAAGGCACGCGGTGGACAGGTGTAGGAGAGTGCAAGGAGGGGTTTGGGGGAAGGGGAGACCGCGTGTCCACCTGCAGGCCAGCGTCCCGCAAACACGAGTAGGAAGGGACCCCCGTGAGCGGGGCAGGTCCCGGCCAGCCACCGGGACCTCGCCGCCAAAGCCTCCGGCTCCGCTCTGCTGGCCTCCCAGGCTGCCGGCACACCATTGCCCTCTGTCCGCGAGAGCCACGGTATTCGGAAGCGGCGTGAAGGCGGCGCACATGAATAACAAACGACACACAAAAAACTCGCAGTGATGGAGCTGACATTTAGACGTGAGCTTTGGCGCTGCGGGCTAAGCACGACGGCACGGGCAGGGCCCAGCAAGAAGTGATTGAGTTGCTTTCATTAAATAATCAAGCCAGAGTCAAAAGTGAATTGCCGCTCAAGTGAGCACTGAGGCATTGCTGCTCGTTTCTTGTATCCAGCACTTGTGTTCCACGGTGAGCAATCGCTGTTTCCCGTGGTGGAAGCGAGTCTATCAGTGGGACAGCCACTTGACTTTACCACAAGGCGGTGTTCATTATATTGACCCTGGAGGGACAATGGGCTGAGTCAACCCCAAAGCAGGCCGTGAACTCGCAACCTTCTGATCGCGAGCCGCTCGGCGAGATATTTAACCACAAAAATTATTTGATTTACTGCTTAGTGAAGGCCTCCCTACACCGTGTAGATCACTGGGGTTGTGTGACCGTGCTTTGCTGTGCTGGTCAGTGCGGTTTGGTGAAGGCCTGGAAATTTGGTATTTTGCCCAATGAAAAACCTCCACGTTCAGTAGTTACTCGTACATTTCACACATAGTTAAACGCGAAGGTCGTTGTATGCATTCCGGTGCCACATATGGATTGCCTCTGTGTAAGGTTTACACGTCTTTATACTTCACACCTGCACACTTTGGGGAATGCGCGCAGGACAAATTAGAGAGATCTTAGAATTAAATCAATATGAGACAATAGAAGACTTGCAATGTTCAACCAGATGCCTTTCATTGCATTTTTTTGTATCTGCCGCTTTAACACAATGAGACACAGCTACTGCTGCTATATTCGTTTATACTCGGAAATGTCATTTCAATATTTTGAAGATTTTTTTGACGTTTGAATGTCACCAAAATAGGGTGAAATGTGAAATGCCATACGTCCGTGCCATGGTGCCATACGAAGCGTTCCACCAAATGTCGCCTTCATTGACAACAATCAAAATATCAGTTTAAAAAAAGCCGATGATAATATACATTTAAAATTCCAAAACAACTGAATTAATTCAATACGAACGAATGAATAAAATAATGTGGCACGCACGTAATGTCTTTTTTGTCGCAAGGTTGTGAATGCAATTGGATGTGGTTACAGTGAACGAAAGAACGTGTATACTATTTGGTTCTTTCGGTAAAGTCACTTAAGTATAACATATTTTAGTTTAATATTTTATTTTAAACCTACAGTAAAGCCCTGTCGGGGATTTGAAGGAGGTAATTAGAAACGGTAATTCATACTCTTTGGTTCTTTCGGTAAAGTCACGTAGGTAGAAAAATAAAATAAAACAAAAAATAATATATCAAGACGTTTTGATCGCAACACAAAGCGGTCATCCTCAGGCGGAAAAAAATAATCCAGCAGTGGAACTGCCTGAGGACGACCGCTTGTGTTGCGATCAAAACGTCGCGATGTTATTTTTCGTTTTATTTTCTTTTTCTACCTACGTGACTTTACCGAAAGAGCCAAAGAGTATGGATTCCTGCAGTCACGAAATCTTCAAATCACGAATGAACGTGGTTCCATTTGGGCAACCGCGGCTTTGAACTGGGATTCACTCCGCGTTGAGCAGACGCCGACCCCGACTCTCGTTCGCTCGAGCGAATCCACCACGCGCTGCTGCTGTTTCTTGCTGTTTGTTGCTGGTGTCGTGCGACGCTCGGGGGGCCTCCGCGTAGCTTGAGCACCTTGGTATATGCCCCAGGGCAGGCTCCCAGCCGAGGATAGACGAGGATCGAGCGTGGATTTTCTCTGGGTACGTGCTTAGAATTCTAACAAAGACAAAGATCCCCCATAACGCGACGACACACTGTTGGGGGCAAGTGCTGTTTAGCGAGCAGCTATGAAGGTCGGCACGGCGCACGAGGTGGTGGGTGGGTCAGCGCCACGCCCGGCCGCCTTTGTCTCCCCAGTGGCGAGGCCCAGGACCAGTTCAGATAATTGCCACTGGTGTTGGCCGTTAGCGGGACCTGAACTCGGGTAGCCCGGGTTCGGAGTGCAGCGAACTGACCGCTCCCCCACACACTTTGAATTCTTCCCACATACATTCGCTCATGAATGGAATCGACCAAACAATCTCTAAGTATGATCCTCGTGAAAAACAAAAAAACAAATACGTGACGCTTGTTGAGGCTATTTAAAAAAATGGATTTTTACTATCGTTTGTGTTATCATCACAATTGTGTTTCGTGTATGACAGGCTGAACGCACACAGGCAGTGTCGGATGTAGTGTTGGGGGACATTCAAACAGAACATTGGGCCTTCGTAAAGTTGAGCAACAGCGCCACCTCGTGGACACAATAATACGATTAGTTGAACACGGAGTGGGCTTTCGCGAACAATATTATACATAAGAGGTTTTTGGGTTAGATCGCCTAAATAAAAATGCGTCGTTAAACCCGCCAGCACCCGACACAGCCAATTAGTAAGGTTTGTCGCGTATTCAAAACGTGCCAATTCGTTACTAGTTCAGCACACCGGTGTGTTGGAGAGTAAACCCACCACAACATTTACAATTACAGAGTAAATCGGGCTTTGTACAATGGAGCTGAGAGTAAACCCACAACATTTACAATTCGAATACAAATTATAAATGTTGTGGGTTTACTCTCCAACACACCGGTGTTTCTGTACTAGTAACGAACTGACACGTTTTGTATACGTGACAAGGGGCAGACCCAGGATTTTGACTTTAGGGGGGCTGACTTCAATATTCTGAGATATCCAGTGTGTTTATGTTTTCCAATGGGCGCCACAAATGTATAAAACAAACTTTATTGGATTTGAACGCGGAGTTTATTAATAGGTCGGAGCCGCTGATGTGGCTAACAAGTTCGTTAAGTTCGCAAGGCTGCCGCTCAAGCAGCCTGCAGGGCAGCACAAGGTGGCAGCCTGCAGGGCAGCACGAGGTGACAGCCTGCAGGGCAGCACAAGGTAGCAGCCTGCAGGGCAGCCCAAGGTGGCAGCCTGCAGGGCAGCACAAGGTGACAGCCTGCAGGGCAGCACGAGGTGGCAGCCTGCAGGGCAGCACAAGGTGGCAGCCTGCAGGGCAGCACAAGGTGGCAGCACGAGGTGGCAGCCTGCAGGGCAGCACAAGGTGGCAGCCTGTAGGGCAGCACAAGGTGGCAGCACGAGGTGGCAGCCTGCAGGGCAGCACAAGGTGGCAGCCTGCAGGGCAGCACAAGGTGGCAGCACGAGGTGGCAGCCTGCAGGGCAGCACAAGGTGGCAGCCTGTAGGGCAGCACAAGGTGGCAGCCTGCAGGGCAGCACGAGGTGGCAGCCTGCAGGGCAGCACGAGGTGGCAGCCTGCAGGGCAGCACAAGGTGGCAGCCTGCAGGGCAGCACAAGGTGGCAGCACGAGGTGACAGCACAAGGTGACAGCACAAGGTGGCAGCACAAGGTGGCAGCCTGCAGCATTTTGCAGCAGCCGGATATCCGGTTATCCCGATTACCGACTTTCCCAAAATTTCAGGGGGGGCTAAGCCCCCCCAGCCCCCCCCCCCTGTGGCTCCGCCCCTCTACGTGACAAACCTTACTAATTGGCTGTGTCGGGTGGTGGAGGGTTTAACGACATTTATATTTACACGATCTAACCCAATAACGTCTATTATGCCTATCAATAATTGGCACAGCCATACCTGTAAACCCATACGGTTTACCCATATTCTTGCCCAGGGAAATTTAGTTTTCAGATCCATACGGCGTACAGCCGTTTCAATCCGGGCAACATTTTTTTTAAATCTATTTGTTTGTGTTTCTTCCTTGTGATGGGACTTTGTAGAATGAACGTTGAGATGTATAAGGGCACGGGGTTGTTGTGAATGACCTCTGAAAACATGGTGTTCTAATTAAAAAAAAAAACTCGTCATGTTATTGGCCTTCCCGGAGAAGGTAATCTTATCTACCAACGATAGACATTTACAAAAAAATACGAAACAAAACTACAAAGCACTCAAATGCCGTCCCTATGGCCCTCAAGTCCACACTACACACCTTCTTTGACACTGCCAAAAGCCGTGACCTGCTACATTTGTACAGTGCAACCTCACGCCGTGACATCGTCTCATTACAGCCACGGGCGCCTTTCTCACCGCCCTGAATGGGTCTCAGACGGCGTGGCCAAAATGCGAAGCGAATCGGAACGAACGAAGGGAAATATATCACTCGAACGCCTGCACAGCCGCCAAGAGACTTCCCCGAGGCACAAATGTGAACAACTTAAAATGTTATCTTCATTAGGCAATTCACGTCGAAAGAATAATTATAATGAACTTTTTTTTTTAAACGCAACAAAAATATTTATAAAAAAAGTTTTTTTCAATTAGAAAAATAATTTCTCATCTGCAGCTGCTTGATTGGGGCGATGCCCCAACGTCCCCAGTGGACGAACTGCGCCTGTTGATCAGTCTTGTATCTGTATACAACGGCGCCGCCGCTGATGACTGCTGTGCAGTGCCCTCTCGCGGACGCACGCGGACACAAGCGCAACCTGCCACTTCGATCATTCTCTTGTGTCGCATGGCAGCAGCAACAGCGGCAATATTGGTCAGCAGCTTAAATACCAACGTCGAAAGTCTGCTGCTCGCCACGACGAGATGGCTTCAGCAAGGAGAGAGAGATATCGTGTCGTTTTGCTGTTCCTCCTCCAATAAAGCAACGTAGAAAACAGTGGTTTACGAAAAAAAACAACAATGGCATATGTAACGCGCCATATTTTTGCAGACAAGTCAAACACTCAGAGGAGCGGAGCCAAGCTCAGGGCTCCTCGCACGCCTGACCCAAACAAGATAGATAGCGGCCTTGAGATGTTTCTTAAAAGTCAAAAGTGCGTCCGATGTTGAGGATGTGCAAAGGGATGGAGCGTTCCACACCGAGGAGGCGACAACAGAGAACAGAGAACCGTCGATCATGGGGACCGTCGGCTCCATTTAACGTGGCCCGATGACAGAAACACGTTTAAAAGGATGAAGTTTCAGGCAATGACCCTTAAGCAGAGCAAAGGAGAGGTCAGAAAAACCGTCTGATTTATATTTGGAGATTTCGCTCTACGTTTGTGTTGCTGTGTGAAAACTGATTACTTCATACACGGGTATTTTTAATTTTGCGTGAGAATATTTGTATTGATTCATTGATACATGTATAACATACCGCCTGTGTTCACATATATGTTTAATAAAATAACGGCATCGACCGGAAAATCCCTTGAGATGGAACATGTTGCTTGCCAGGGCATCCAGGGCATTAATTGACACACACGCGGCAAACACGCAAAAGGTGCGTGTGCTGACACGCGTGTATTTGTATCCGGGTGCATGGCTTGCGTTTGTGTGCGTACGTGCGTTCTCGTTTCCAGCCCTCTTCTCTCACCCCCCCCTCCCCCCCGGCTTGTGTGGCATTCAGAAACACGAGGCTTGCTCACGCTAGCGCTAACCGGGGCGGCCGTGCCAGGGGCTAGGAAGCCGGCTCTCCGGCAATCACCGTCACCCAGCGGCCCCCATCACCCAGCGGCTCCCATCACCCAGCGGGCCCCCATCACCCAGCGGCCCCCATCACCCAGCGGCCCCCATCACCCAGCGGCCCCCATCACCCAGCGGCCCCCATCACCCAGCGGCTCCCATCACCCAGCGGGCCCCCATCACCCAGCGGCCTCCATCACCCAGCGGCCCCCATCACCCAGCGGGCCCCCATCACCCAGCGGCCCCCATCACCCAGCGGCCCCCATCACCCAGCGGGGGAGCCGGGATCCAGCGGGAGACATTTATGGAGGCGTCTGGGAACGGAGAACCTGAGCGGACGAGCAAGAACACAGAAATGCAGGAGCTTTACGGATGTAAATATTTAAAATCTTGCTGACTTATAATCGGCTGATATGTATGGGTCTCAGGTGGATTCTTGAGAAAATTCACTGACTGACTGATTGACTGGTTTCTCGTGGGGTCTCTAGGCACCAGGCTGACAGACCAGCCTCGTCGGAATGGGGTGTTTTGAATTGCAACTCTCCAACCGTGAGCTTTGAGCACCCAGTACCACCCCCCCCCCCCCCCGGATCATCTCATCACCGTAACCCTAGGAAAGTGCTTCTTGACTCTGCATCAATGGGGTCTCAATCTTTTCATAGGGGACCTGCCCTGTGACCCTAAACAGCAGCATCAGGGCAACCACATGGAGGGGGGGGGGGGGAGTGAGAACAATGAGAGCGGAGCGCACCCTGGGAGAGATGTAGACCTGGAAGGGCTCCAGCTTCAGGACGATGGCCAGCTGGCCGGACAAGTCGGGCGGGCTACCCGCAGGCTGCAGGCGCAGCCGGCGCAGCACGTGGCCCAGGAAGAGGAAAATCTCGGCCTTGGCCAGACTCTCGCCCAGGCACACGCGCTTGCCCGCGCCGAACGGCAGCAGCAGCGACGCGGGGTTGCGCCTCTCCAGGGACTCGCCCAGGAAGCGCCCTGGGCGATGGACAACGTTGGGGGCATCGTCACGACCGTCATTGCCACGGCCGGCGTTGTCAGTGTCGCCGTCGACATGAGCTGCCTTTGGCATCGTTGTCACAGCCACCGTCGTGACCACTGGTGGAAGTGTTGTCTGATCGTCATCGCAATCCTCACCACCAGCACTACGTGCGTAGGCTTGGGAGTGGTGACCACGTGTCCTGTAATCCAGCAATGTGGAGGCAAGGGTTGATAATTTGCACTTGTTTGTGAAGCTCACAAAGGTTCTGGGGCTGTGAACAAGTTGATGGTACACAAATGGATTCTCGAATCCTGAGTGAAGCTCTGAGATGTGTTTTTTTTTCGTACGCATGGTGTTTCTCTTTCCACATACAGTACCCACGCACATTAATGTAACTGGGCAAACATCCAAATTTCAGGAGCATTGTGGGAAAGTATGGAGGCTAAAGTTTAAACTTTCCATCGCCACCTTGTGAGCTGTGTTTGATGCGTCCTCTCTCACCTGGCTGGAAGACCGAGGGATTGTCCCAGTGAGCGTGGTCTCGATGAGCCGCCCACAGATTTGCTATGACCGTCGACCCTTTGCAGATGAAGAACCCTCCGACGCTGCACCAGGGCAAAGCAATGAACACCGTTGAATTTCGTTTATTTAGCGCCACGATTTGCACGTTGTGTCCGTAATAACAACGTGAACATGTTTTATATAAATATATAAAACTCTACGTTTTCCACCTCGGCTTCTGTTTCGGAAGCACGCTCATTGACGTAAAGACATAAACAAAAACCGAAAAGTGCGCCAAGAAGCGCGGAAGAGATGCAAGGCAGCGAAACGAATGAGCATCCCCTCCATGCGCATTTTGCGCAGGAAATCACCGTGACTTGACCTTCAGAATTGATTTTTTTTTTAAGTACGCTTATAACGCAGTCAAGATTGTAGTCAAGTTCATTTTGTGGGTGGAAAAATTTAGTGTCAATCGAGCATGTGAACGTGGTTCTGTGGTGGTGGTCATCATTAATATGACAGCTTAAAGGTCCATAATAAAGGTTTTTTGGTTAGATCGCGTAAGTATAAATGTTGTGTCGTAACCCTCCACCACCCGACACAGCCAGGAAGGTGTCACGTGAACAAAACAATTAGTTACCAAGGTGCTGCAAAAGCCATGGTACTCTGAGAAATTTGAGGAATTTGTCGCCAGCGATTGCCACTGGCAAGCATTAATTATTACCAACTAAGTACGGCAACTTTGGTATGACAATGGCGCAAAATGGTGGAGTTCTGTCCAGGCAGGGAGGATGAAGTTTGTCAAAAAGTACTGTAGTCTGTGTTGATGAATGACAATTTGTCTACAGAGCACACGACCCAGGGTGGTCACGTAACCTCTGCCCGCCATCTAAAGTTGACACCCCAGTTGACTTTCCAGGGGGCAGCTGCAGTCGGCAGAAGACGGCCACTTCCTGCCTGCGATGATTGCATTGAAATCTCCATCGCGTACCGTGGCCTTAAACATCGTCCTGTGCGATTCACAGCCACCGGTGGATGGATGAAACGAGTCGGACGCGTGGAGGAAGGAGCTCACCTGGAGTCCCGCAGGGCACGGTGTGGAATCGCGAGCGGGGCCACGGGGCACAGGCGCAGGATCTCCTTGATCGTTGCGTCGAGGTACAGCAACTTGTCGCGGTCCGCCAGGCTCGGACCCAAACCCGGTTGCAGTTTCTGCTCCATCTCCTCGTAGATCTGGTCTTGGACCTTGCGTGCGTGCGCATAAAATACAAATACATATCTACATGTGTGCTGTTGGACACAAGCTGGTGGTGGATTGCTATGGTGGGGACTGAATCGGTTTATTTTGTAGGACAAAACCACGGTTGGAATAGCACAGCCTCATAAATTGCTCACTTTACTGACCAAAGGTGAGCGATGCCAGTGAGGATGTACGAGAATACTTGGCGGCGAGCGGCAAACTATGCACGTGCCCATCTGCCGTAAGGCCGCACCTCTGGGTGGAGCACGAGGTAGGCCAGAGCCCATTCAATGAGCGTCGCCGTGGTCTCGACGCCAGCAATGAATGTGTCCATGATGGAGAGGTGAACCCGTTCCTCCGTGAGGATGCCCCCTCGTGCCTCTGACTCCTCCTCATTTCTCGAGTGCCGCTCCTCCTCCGATCGTCGCGGCTGATCGTTTGACCTCCTTCTCGGCGCCTCTGCGGAGTCGTCCGAGGCGTGCCCGTTCCTTCTATTTTGTGGCTTGGACTCGTTGGATAATTTGGACGTGAACTTGAGGAGGAAGTCGGTCATGTCACTGGACGGTGACGAGCTTGGCTTTGCCTACGAGAGTGACACACGAGGATAAGATCCGGTTCACAGTTCACATTTAATCCAGCCCCGCTGCCAAGCCTCATCGGCAGTTCTAGTCCAGGCTCAGGGCATACCTCTTCAATGCTGCCTGCAGCCGAACAGGTCCAACCCGAGGGAGCTGGTGATCAGGATGGTGACTCAGGTGTAAAGCTGCGAGGGTCGCCTAAAATGCACAACAGGCTGGTGAATGAAGCCATTTCCACCAAGACCCATTGCACCATCATAGTAAGCAGGTGGTACCATGGCTCCTGAGATGAAGTGTCCATAGAGCCTAGGCCTCTCGTGCAAGCTGAGCCCCTGACAAGGGGCAAGGGGATGGATTTAAACTTCTCTGCATCGTGACAGCGTGGGAATTCCTCTAGGCAGCACTGTGGTGTGCTCGCATCCACCCGAAACGTGAGGGATGGTGGTTTTTGTTTTACTCGTTTCGGATCTGAAGGGGAAAATGAGTTGGGGGAGTCATTCAAATGAGATTGCGGGTACCTTGTGGAGAAGTATCTGCCTCCACACGACCTCGTCCCTTTTGCGCACAGCCGCCATGAGGTCTCGCCAGGCCGGGTTTGGAAATAACTGACGGAGCAGTGGGGGGAGGGGGGAAATTCAGAATATTTCACATATGTTAATATGAGCGGTAAGAAATTAACATCACACTACACAAGTCATTGCATTACACTGGTCGTTTTTTTTAATTTCCAGCAATGGACCAAACGTAATATTCAATAACATAACACTGTGAGAAGTAGCATCGTGAATAAGCCTTTCGAAGACTCTCTATGCATCTGATTGTTCTGGGAAAAAAATGAACGATCCGTTTGGAAAATGGAATTATCTCTCCAGGTCAACACAATGAGCATAAAGAGTTCGTTTTGAAACAATGACGATTGTTCTGGCTTTTTTTTATCCAGACTGGAAAAGTGACCCAACACAACTTTCCCACATTAGCCAGAAAATATTTCTAGCAATTTCGACCTTCATTAATACCAAGCGCTTAATTAATGTCCTGGATAAAGATCAATATATTTTGCTGGATAAACACCAGACAGTCACGTGTTTGGTATTTTGACATTTTTTTTCACCAAAATTTGATGGAAGCTGCCATCTACCAACACATGATTCTGCCCCTATTGCCAAAAACTACCAAACGGTAGCAATGTCATATGCACATATGTTGAACTTCTTTCGCACCGTGCGGAGCCATCCGTGCTAATCGGAGGTGTGGGGGGAAATGTTCACACAACCCTGGTGTTGAAATTTGTAAAAACAGTGCCAAACCTGCCGAGCACCGTGTTGCCATGTTCCCAGTTGGCAACTGACCTCGCGTTTCTACGTTTTGCCCGCATTGCCACCTCAAGCCACCGCGCGCCACCCATTGCCGCGCTCGTACCCGCAACACTGGGAAGCAGTCCAGGGCGCGTATGGCGGGAGAACCCCACAGTCGAACGAGGCTGTCGAGGCAGCAGTGAATGTCCAGGAACTCCGTGTCGTGCTTGTCGTACTGTGGAGGGATGGCCGACATGGTGACATGATCAGACCCAGCAGCATGGAATGCGTGTGCACTTTGTGGTGTGTGTGCAGTCGTCAGCACAGTGGTTAGCGCTCTGCTCGAGATAAAGGTGGGTTTTTGATGGGCTACATCGGGGTTTCTTTAACTGCTGGCCCATGGGCCGGATTTGTCACAATGGAATGGCCTACTGAATTGTGGCCCTCCGAGAGGTCAGCGAAGTTGACAGTCCAGGGGTCGACTTTATGAATGTTGGTTATTGCAGAAGGAAGGATGGAAGGGAGGATGGAAGCGATGGTGAAGTGTGGTGGTATCAACGGTATGGGCTGTGATGAGTTCTTGACACATCATAGTTAGTTGGTGTCTGACCCTAGCCTGGACAACCCCCAAGACTGACTCATTCCAAACTGAGTAACATGTGTGATGCATGGATACCAATTCTGGAGAGACAAAGGTGGCTGAGAATGCGTAGTTCTGGCCACAGCATCCCATCATGTGCTGTACTAACGTTAATGTACGCTAGTTTACATAAACTATCTCAAACGGTCCACGAGCTAATTGGGAATCTGTTTTCTCCAACATGTTTTGGAAGAGACGTGGTATGTTTGTGCGTATGTTGAACTTCTTTCGTACCGTACGTAGCCAACCGTGCTAATCAGAGGTGCGGGGAAGGACAACAAACTAAACACAAAAAGCAGCTTTTAAATAAATTATTTTTCAATCTACATTTAAAAGTGCATAGCTCCAGTGACTTCCTAATATCGGAAGGACGAGCGTCCCAGGCGGCCGCAAAAGCGCATACGAAAGTGCACGATGCGGTGACCGCCTTTCTTCCATGGCTAGCCAACAGCTGCTGCAAGGATGACCGGAGTTCGTGTGATGATTTATGCTCCTTGATAAGATCAGCAAGGCATCGTGGTTCATTTGTGGCAAGCACTTTGTGTGTAACGAGTGCGACCTTACAATGTATTCGTTCGGCACCTAGAAGCCAATGCAACCCTGGTGAGCACTGGACGGACATGGTGGGATATTGCAGTACCCGTCATGACACGTGGCAGATAATTGTGTACACGCTGTAGCTTGGTCATGATTTTTCAAGACGTCCTGTAGAGTAGTAAGTTGCTATACTCTAGCCTTGTTGATACTGTGCTGCAACGCCACCGTGTTTGGCCATGAATCGAATGCGTTGTAGAGCCCTGATATTGAAATCTCAGGACCTAACTACATTTTGCACGGGGTGATCAAACGACATGTTCGAGTATGGTGCTGAGGCTCTTTTGAAGAGTAGACAACTGAATCCTGGAGTCCGCGACCGCCACACCTGTACCTCCCACAAGCTTTCTTTTCGCCTGAGCCTGAGCGCCAACCAGCAGAGCCTCCGATTTTTTTCTGACTGAAGCAACATTTCATTTCATGCTAACCACGCGTGCAACACTCGCGGGCAATCATCGAGGTTGCTGAGGCTCTCCGCATCTAAGTTTGACTTCACTGCGATGCGCAATTGTGTATCATCAGCATATTGGAAGAACTTGATGTTATACGATGAGATGACATCGGCGATCGGAGAGACGTTTGTTGAACATAGGAAGGGCCCGAGGACGGACTCCTGTGGTATGGCGACTAGGCACGGCACAGGCAATGACTGTTCATCGCCCAGCTTGACGAACTGTGATCGACCGTGCAGGCTATGACTCAATCCACCCCAGTGCCGTAACCGATACACCAAACCTTGACCTTAGCCACCCGATGAGTATCTCATGGTCAACGGCGTCGAAGGCGGCTGAGAGATCGAGGCCAAGCCACACTGCGGCGCACCGGTCATCCGTGAACTTGTAGAGGTCATCAGTGATCTTAAGTGGAGCCATCTCAGTGCTGTGGCACTTCCGGTATGTCGATAGCAATTGGTTGAATCTGCCTACGTGTTAAACTGAATCTGCCTGCCACCGCGACGTGAGGAAGTAACCGCTTCAGACACGGGTGCACTCTGACATTCTGAAATTGCACCCGGGTTTGAGATCTCAGCGATAGTTTGCGGGGGTCCCGATGGCTCAAGCGACATTACCTGCGCCATGTTGAACCGGTCTGGCAAACAGCCCTCGCTGAACGAACGATCTGCCAGGTGGACAATCGACGGCGCAAGCACGTTAGGGCACGACTTGAATATGGACGTGTGGATGTAGCCGAGCGACGATGTCTGATTTTACAGCCGTGCGATGACCATCGACACCTCTGCCACCCTTCGTTGTTGCCAGGGTCTCGAGTTTTGCACGTTATCTCGATCGACTTCCAGCAGGTTTCAGTTCACAGTTTCAACTGAGTTACGCGTGCCTCATGTGCAATTGATGTGAAGGTAATGGCACCTTAGTTCCGAAGGCGACGGAGCAGATGACGTTGCAGACTCGCATCGAGATGTCAGTGTGGATGTCCGTCGGTCGTCCAATGTACTGGGTCAGGTCCTGAATCCGCACAACACAGGATCAACATTGGGCACTGTCTCTCTCAACAAAGCAACTCAACCCCACGAGTTAGTCAAACAGTTTATGGTGGGAGCGCATTTCACAGCAGTACAATGGCGATCTCTTCAAATGACATCGTCCACGCTAGGCCGCAGCCACTTCCCCTCCCACCCCGCTACAAAGTAATGTTTGTCACGTGACAGACTCAAATGTTTCATTCTCAGAGCTGGACATTGGCCAACTTTAGTTCAAAATCAAATGAAACAGTCTTGATTTGAAGCTTTCGTGACTGCAGGAATCCATGCTCTTTGGTTCTTTCGGTAAAGTCACGTAGGTAGAAGAATAGAATAAAACAAAAAAAATCATATATCACGACGTTTCGATCGCAACACAAGCGGTCGTCCTCATAAATATCCTCTTGTTGTAGCAGCTCTCTCGCTGGTTCAGCAGTTCCACGGCTGGATAATTTTTGTCCTCCTGAGGACGACCGCTTGTGTTGCGATCGAAACGGCGTGATATATATATTTTTTTCTACCTACGTGACTTTACCGAAAGAACCAAAGCGGACATATGAAACAGTGTTTTTTGTGCAGTCGTTGTTTCTCTGGGCTGTGCACATCAACTGGGTGCATTTGAAAACCCAGTTTATAAACGGGCAGCTGCCTTGATTTGAACTCAGGATCTATGATGTACCTGGCCACCTCTTGTGGAATATATGTTAATCCAATACAATTTACCAATGTTTTTTTTTTACAAATATTACTTATTTGAGCAAAATTCAAATTGAATGATCAGTGTATTGAGTAGGTAAAAAAAATATATATACTTGTTGAATGATTTATAAATCCATCCAACACATTTTCCAATTCCTATTTATTCTAAAATAATGAACATCACTTGATCATAATCATACATGATCAATCTACTACTGGATGAAGGCCTCCCAGAAGCCGTCACTATCCATCACACTCCTGTGATAATAAATCGCCTGCTGTATATTTGAAGTTTGCATGTTTTCCCCGTGGTCACGTGGATTTTTCTCCGGGTCCTCCAGTTTTTCTCTCCACATTTAGAAACGTGCGTTCAGAGTGTTTGGCCGCTATGAATGTCGTTGCGCTATCATCTGTGGCAGCCACGTGCGCTTCTGAAACATAACTCAGTGGGGCCTTACCTGGTAAAATATAAATAGGTTTGTTTTGTCTTAATCACCCAGCCCGTGCTGCACGTGAGCCGATGCTCGTCGCCCCATCTCCATAACAGACGTCCTCTCTGGAGCGTCCAACTCCACTGGCTACCATTCCGTTGACCGTTCTCGCACACCGCCCGCCGTCCCGGGCAGCGATGCGTCCTGCCCAAGTCCACTTTTGGCAGTAAATACGACGACGTCTTTATTAACATGCATGTGTTCTCTAATTCACGTGTCCCTCTCTTTGCCTCTTAGTGTAATCCCGAGCCCTCTCCCTGTTTATTTGCCGCACATTTGTGGCTTTCCTGCGTTGAGTTGGACTGCGTACTGAGCATTTGGGCTGCGTACTGAGCATTTTGCCACGCACTGCTGTTAACACCTCCAGGAGCTGAGCGACATTGCCTCGTGTTCGCGCTATGCTATTTGCCTTGCAGTCTTCTGACTTCCATTAAAATGATGGTCGTGTTATTCGGCTGTGGTGAACCTAGGCACGATGCCCGTATCCTAACAATGCTTCATAAATATGGAGCCAAACCAGTCTTGTAATCTCACCGTGAGGAATGTCCCCGTAGAGATTTTTGTTCCATCTTCATGAGTGTCCAAACGGCGCTCCGAGCAAAAGGGCTCATTGTGAACTCAATTATAAGTCGATTATGCGGGCCATTCCACTACGGCAGCAACCGTTTATAACCAACATGTATTAATTATATATCCCTCAGGCTGATGGGCGCAAGTGTCATTAGTGAGCAATTATAAAGGACGTTGTAACGAGGCGTTTTGCCTATTTATTTTCTCACTTAAACTCTCCCCAGCGACACTCGTGACTATTTTGATTGCCACGCGTGACCCAGCTTTTGCACAGAACTCCCTCCCCACATCCGACAGAGTCCCCCTGCCATTCAACATGTCTGGCAGTTCACCGGCGTTGTTTCAAGCGAGCACGGTGAGCGCTTCGCGTGCGGGCGCGTGCGTGCGGAGCGGAGCGGAGCGGGGCACTTAGCCGGCGCTCTCTCACCTCCACCAGTCTCTGCGCCTCGCCCTGCACGATCTCCTCCGTGCGCGCCGTCCCCACGCAGTGTAGGGCGCTCAACGCGGCGCGCCGCTGCCTCCGCCACACGGCCGAGTAGTCGCCCAGCGCGATGTCCTTGCCGCCTCCGGTGATCTTGCCGCCTGCGTGCAGAGGCGCGCGCGCTCGGTCTCCGTGCTCTGTCGTCGTTGGCAGGTTTTTCGTGTTTGTTTTTGTTTTTGGGTTTGCTTAATCAAGAGGCGAGCGGTGGTCTCATTCGCAAGAGTGGGCTCGGGGAGAGGGGGGCGGGGGTCCCTAATATTATAAAAGTAGTAAAAACAAGTGGCAACAATGAAGCGGATAGAATTCAGAGCAACAATAACTACTCGATCAAACTCAACGAATAAGCAGCCAAATTAGAGTAAAAACAACCCTGTTAGAGAAAGAAATATCATTGAAAACAGTCGACGAACATAAGCAACGTTGAATAAAATAAATGTCCCATAACCAAGGTTGCCTTCAAAAATCCCTTATGTAAAGAATTAAAGCTTTCGTGACTGCATAAAATTACTCATTGGTTTTTTCGGTAAAGTCACGTATGTAGAGATACAATAAAATTATATTCAAACAAAACAATCACGACGTTTCGATCACAACACAAGCGATCTTCATCAGGTGTCAAAAAACCAATCATGGAGGTAAATACAACGAGGAGATGAGAGACGAGAATTCAACAGACCTAAGAAACATTATGTGAAGCACAACCAGTGTTGTTGGCCTGACTGGTTGTGCTTCACATAATGTTTCTAAGGTCTGTTGAATTCTCGTCTCTCATCTCCTCGTTGTATTTACCTCCATGATTTGTTTTTTGACACCTGATGAAGATCGCTTGTGTTGTGATCGAAACGTCGTGATTGTTTTGTTTTAATATAATTTTATTGTATCTCTACATACGTGACTTTACCGAAAACAACAATGAGTAATCCCTTTTGTGTTGAACCTCACCTGCGTAGGTCTGTGGTCTTCCGGCGAAGTCAGCTGATTTCTTAATGAGCATCTCCTTGATGGACTCGACGTTGTTCAACACAACGATGTCTTGGGAGGGAGCGAGGGAGGGAGGTTCAATTGCTGCATCATCTTAATGTGCATACTCTGGCATGCAGGACAACAACACCCATCACATGTGATGAGACCCCATACTCACAAACATACGGTCATGAACAAATTAATATTCCAGCAACGAATTGACAAGTCACATTGTAATATTGTTGTTATTATTTGTTCGTGTTATTCATGTTCACTGTTTATTTATCTTGTAAATTCATCGCCGACTCTCAAGACCCTTTGTCAGGAGGTTCCTGAACAAAGGATGCATGGCCAATTCCATGAATCAATGAGAGTTTGGCGCTCACGCGGAAGAAAATCCCACACGTGTGAGGGGCTCACGCTCACGGTTCGGCGCAGGATTTAAATACCCATTTATTTGCTGGCTCCGACCCCCCACCTCTACCTTGACTCCGCTCGTACCTTCTCCGCCGACACGCAGGCAGTACACAGCACCGTACGTCCGCGCCAGCTGTGTCAGGTGAATGTGCAGGTCCGTCCTGGCCATGTGCGCAACGTTGCCAAAGAAGGGCAATCCCGGAGGCCGTGGAGGCGAGGGCCACTTGGTCGCTCTGGGCTGGACGTACTGGAACACCCCCCATCTCCTCGCCAGCAACAGCAGAAACAGGAGCGCGGTGATGGCTGCGCACAGGGCCAGCGGCACCAGCATGAAGGTGGCTCTCGGTCGCCCTTCCCGAGGCGGCGACGTCTCGACTCGCTCTTGGCGCCGTTGGCGCGCGTCAACGGCGGTTGCTTTGTTGGGCTGTGACTCGCCTCCCACCCAAATGCGAATGTGCAATGTCCACCTCTGGCTGGCAAACAGGACCTGAGCGCTTTTCACGTTGACTCTTTTTCTCCACAGCACTGTATTAGTATTCCGGACGTGCGTGCAAAATCTCACTCGTCTCAAATGAAACCATTGGCTCCGCTCGAGTGCGTTTATATTGTCTTCTGGTATTCCAAAAAAAATGACAACCCACGCTATTTTTTTTTACTTCATTCTGTTATCAATGCTCTGTCCGTGAAACGGGAACATTGCTCAGAGGGACGTTCTTCTATCTGCGTTCTCTCTTGTTTCTTAAATTAAATTGTTGTCTCTCCCTGCTGCAACTTAGCCGTATTTTGCAGTCAATTTTCCAGGAATCGACGAGTTGGAGGAGATATGATAGCACATGCTATTCTAAAACAAACTTGGCATTGTGGAAACTTTCAGTGTACCCTTTTGAAATAGTTTACGTGCAGTCCCAGCAGTGATAACACGTCAGAACTGCCATGCAGCAGTAATCTCGAGTCTATTTTAAAGTGAAAACAAATAAATATAATTTACATACGTGATGGATGTTGAAAAATATTCCCAAGTGAAAAACAATCACGAACGCCATAGCCATATGTGTGCTTGGCGTGGCTGGGAGTCGTGTGACTTGGCGTGCACATTAAGGATGTTAAAAAATTGGGAAGATAAAAAAAAACTTATGATAAAGAAAAGTCAGTTTTAAGATGAAGCAGACACTCCATTCTTCTCATCCCTTGCAATAAAATAATTCCTCACACCTTTTCACTCGACCTGGTCGTGTGCTGGGATAAAGCCACTCTCTGGTGTGAGATTTTGACAAAGCACTCAGCTCAGACGCAAATCGCGCCTTGTTTGAGTTGTTATTGATGCTCGCTGCACCCCGGACATTGTGTACACTGGTGAGAGACACGGAAGGGAGTCTTGACAAAAGGATTTCCCTGCAAACCGTGGCCACGCGCCGGCCTCAGATTATCACGGTTGGCTACGTACTGTGCGTAAGAAGTTCAACATATACGTGCGTACGACCTCGAGGCTGTGGAGGTAACACACACGTAGGAGATGTATGACCTGGTCACGATGGCGCTATGACAACTCAAAATGGTTCTCAGAGTTTTTGAAAAAGAAATTGTCAAGGAGTTAATTTAATGCCACCTATTATGATAACTGATCAAACATTCAAATGCAGAGCACAAACTCAGTATGCTTGGTCATGGAGCATTATGGGTAAAAGCAAATACATATTCTGATTCTGCAATACAGTATTAGCAGAATTCCATTGTGTCACTCCATTTTAAACAAACATCTGCTTTATGCCAATGGTCTATTGACTTTCCAGACCAATATCCAGCAGCATTCGTTTACGCAAGCAAACCCAGCATTGGATTCAACCTTTGGGTATACTCAGCATAATGAGGTTCATTAAATCAATGCTGATAGATTTCCAGATACGATGAGAAGATCAGATGTTATTATTTGCAAGAGCTCTCCAAAAAAGGTCCTATCATTACATTCAGTGTTTTACTTAATTTGGCGAGTTGTGAGAATATTAACTGTGTTGGTTTGACTTCCGAGCGATGATCATTTCTCTCTCGCTCTCCAGCAGGGGCCTGAAGTTCACCCCCAAGTGTGTGGATCAACAAGGTCGCGTCAAAGAACGGCAGCGCACAATTCGTGAGAATTTTCCTTTTACGGAGATGGTCGCTACCACGGGGTAATGCTAGGGCTGCTCCCTTATCCTGCTTTTACCGGGAATTAGCATCTGTTTGGGTGCCAGGATTTTTTGTTTGTTTACAATATTGAGATCTGGTGTTATTGTGTCGAACGTCATGATGGTATACTATATATAGTTGTTCTAGAGCTAGGCTGACTGAGCTGTACGTCTGAGATTGGTCCGTACGGAAGGTTCCAAATGGGACACTTTTATTGACGACATAACTCAATTCTAAGAAAGCAATTGATGGGAGAGAGAGAAAAAAAACGAGTCCCAAGTGTGTGGCGGCCCCAAATTCCAGGCCAAATAACCCGGGCACAGTCCAATGCTTTGCGTCCGTGCGAAATTCAAGAGGCGCCCTAGATCCGCGGGTCTCGTACGTTTTTATTGTAATGCAATGTGCACGTCACACACTGTCACGTCTACAGGCGAACACGCACAATCGCACAAGCTCACACAACGGCGGCTTGCAGAGCCAGGCAGCGCACGCACGCACGCACGCCCTCGCCGCACGGGTGGATGCACATCGACTATAGGAGATACACGAGGATATAACGAGGAATCCACTCGCACACTACGCAACAGAAAAATATATATACCGTGTACGTGTGAGATATATATGTATATGTGTGTACGTGTACTGTTTATCCATATCTCGGCGTACTGCACAGGGCATAGCATGCTTTGTTTACGCCTAAAAACAATCAATCACTTTGCTTCACCGTCCAGATGTGTAATGTCCAGTACACACGAGTCAATCACGAACAGCCGCGAGACGGCATCTGTCAGTGAACACGGAGACAGATTTATTTATTCCTTGATATATGGTTTCTGCCTGCACTGATATTATGATGCTTTTGAAACTTTTAAAGACATCCCTCCCGTTCCGAACGCGTAACTTTTGCAGGTCCTACCAAGCAAATTCCACTACTCAGTCACATTTATGATGACAAGGTGGCCGACGGACGATGGCAATGGACACGGTCGCAATTGTTACGGCCACAGGCCACTCATGTACTGGCAACAGCGACGATGATGATGTTAAAATGCGTTACTGAACAGCGGCGATCAAATCCGTGACAATCAATCAAATTGCAACTGCTTGGAGTAAGTGGCTGGTGGTGCTAATAAATGACAATGACGACACGCGTGAAAGTTCCGCTACAAAGTGCATACAGCAAAGCAAGTTACGGCAAGCGTCAGAAAATGTGCCGTGAAAAAAAACAACGTATGCATAAGGTCGAACAGTGCATAACAATACAAACAAACATTTCATTGAGACCTCACCCGCAAATCTGCACCAGGTAGTAACATCAACTTCTGTAAATTCGAGGAAGATTCCCTTCAGTCACAGTCTATGTTGAACCAGCTCGCAAGTATCTGTAACCGTGGGCTTGCACACAGTACAATATACGAACGCGAGCATGCATGCGTGACGCGGAAACTCAAAGCATTCTCACTTTGGTAAATCAACAACATTTGTGTGTTCCCGTCAAAGAACCAGGCACTATCTCATTGCCTGTCTGCCGATTATAACTACGCTTTAGAACAAAGACAGATCAACACAGCTCAGTTGGAGGAGGTAAGCTCATCTGATTGGCAGATTTTGGTTATTTTTGTTCTAATTCTTGGACTGAAACCTCAATGTGGCTACATATGTCCAAAAATAGCAACTGATCTTTAAACAAAAAAACTCTATAGTGCCCGATGAGAATTTTTTTTTATGTTGACAAGGCATATTATTTAACTGACACCTTTGCATAATTTTCTGACGCAAATGTTCGCATTTCTTTTTAAAAGACATTTTTTATCCAAGTGCTCCCATAGACCTAAATGTAATTTTATAATTACTGCCTTTAACACCTACGAGCCTTGCAAATCAGATGCCTTACAAATTACGCGCGCTGCATATCGATGCAGAATGTGGCACAAATCCAAGCACACAGAGCGAGAGCGAGAGAGAGAAAGTGGCGACGTTCTCCAGTTGATGCCGTGGCCGGTCGCTCCGCACTCGGATCGTCGTTAACGCCAACGCGGGGACAAGTCGGGCGGTCGACCCGTCTCAAACGCCGCGCGCGTTTCTGCCAAAGACCTCCCACCCCACCCCGCACAGCGCCGCGCCGCGCGCGCTTTGCCATTCCCGTGCCGACGGGAGCGAAGATTTTAAAAGAAGCGAACCCGCGACTGATTACCGTTGTCGTCTGGACTCCCCCACCCCCCCCACACACCCTCGTTCACATGCAGCCACCGGCTTGGGGCGAGTCCCCCCCTCCTGTCGTCAGAGCCTGACTCTCGTCAGGAGACCACCGTCGGGGTACGGGATGCGAGCGAGGGCTTCTTTATTGGACACTTAACGAATTTACGCGGCAGGGTTCGGCTACAATGACGGTAGACGTCCCGCCCGACAGTTTATCTTTTTTTTTTTGCCCTTCCTATCCGTGGCAGTGCCAGTCGGCAGTTAGGAATAATCGCGGGTAATTAGGAATGATCACATTAGCAGTGCTCAAGGAGTTTTTTGCGGTTATAGGGGTCAACACGAACACAAACGCGGCTCTACAATGGCCACGAGGCTGACCTTTGGTCACAACGGGGGGCGGTGGGGGGAAGACGCGTGTGGCGGGGGGGGGGGGCATGCAGTGAAATGTAGAGGGCAGTGGCTGCATTAAAGCTTTACAAAGGTGCAGTGCACAAGGGGGGACGTGTACAATGTGGGCTGCCACTGTCTCCTGTTCAAGATGAGAGATCACTGAACCGTCTGGTGTGTATGTCAGGTCGAGTGTATAAGTCAGATCGAGTGTGTATGTCAAGTCAAATGTTTACGTAAGGTCGAGTGTGTATGTCAGGTCAAGCGTGTATGTCAAGTTCAGTGTGTATGTCAAGCCAAGTGCATAAGTCAGGTTGAGTGTGTATGTCAGGTCGAGTGTGTATGTCAGTCGAGTGCGTAAGTCAGGTCGAGTGTGTAAGTCAGGTCGAGTGTGTAAGTAAAGTCGAGTGTGTAAGTAAAGTCGAGTGTATAAGTCAGGTCGAGTGTGTAAGTCAGGTCGAGTGTGTAAGTCAGGTGGAGTGTATATGTCAGGTCAAGTGTGTATGTCAGGTCAAGTGTATATGTCAGGTCGAGTGTGTATGTCAGGTCAAGTGCGTAAGTCAGGTCGATTGTTTGTCAGGTCAAGTGTGTATGTCAGGTCAAGTGTGTATGGCAGGTCGAGTGTGTATGTCAGGTCGAGTGTGTAAGTAAAGTCGAGTGTGTAATTGAAGTCGAGTGTGTAAGTCAGGTCGAGTGTGAATGTCAGGTCGAGTGTGTATGTCAGGTCAAGTGTGTAAGTAAAGTCGAGTGTGTAAGTGAAGTCGAGTGTGTAAGTCAGGTCGAGTGTGTATGTCAGGTCGAGTGTGTATGTCAGGTCGAGTGTGAATGTCAGGTCGAGTGTGTATGGCAGGTCAAGTGTGTAAGTAAAGTCGAGTGTGTAAGTGAAGTCGAGTGTGTAAGTCAGGTCGAGTGTGTATGTCAGGTCGAGTGTGTATGTCAGGTCGAGTGTGTATGTCAGGTCGAGTGTGTATGTCAGGTCGAGTGTGTATGTCATATCACGTAAGACAAATCAGTTTCCCTGCTCAAATAAGCAATGGGATGGCACTCATTTCTGTTGGCAGCTCCGCGTCAATGGTAAACAAATTCCACTTTTCCACGGCAAAGGGCAGTCCCTCCAACGGTTTCACCACTGTTGAGTTCCCAAAAGAAATTGGTGATAATTTTGATCAACCCTGGAGAGGGGGCGAGAGAATGAGCTGGCCCCCCAAAAAACTTGCATTTGCGCTCTCGAAAACCTCTCCCTTAGCGAGGAGTCCAGCACTCTAACCACAGCGCCACCTCGTCAGATGGCGTGCACGCGTCTCTGTGCTGTACAATATATAGGGACTCCTCTACTTACGAACAGTCGACTTATGAACTTTCAGAGATACGAACAAACCTGTCTGTATGTCCAGTTGCTTGTTCGGACCGAGAGCCGTAAGTTCAACCGCCGTTGCGATAGATGGCGGTGGTGGCATCTACATGTGTGGAACATGTAGATGGCGGTGGTGGCATCTACATGTGTGGAACATGAAGAACCAGTGGCATCTGTATCTACGGGAGATTATACAACTTTTAAAGCTATTCCCTGTGTTCAGTGTACATCCCCGTACAACATGTTCGGAATCGACAGAAGTTGGACATAATAACAGACCCTTGGAACCTAACTCGTTCGTAAGTAGAGGAGTCCCTGTACAAATGAATACTTGGCTAGACAATTGGGAAGGCTGATTTAAAAAGCAAGTATGTGTGAAGGGGACACCAGAATTATATAAATTATGAAAAATTTCTTTCATACAGTGTGCACAACTGTAAATAATCATACGGCCAATCGCAGGCAGTACAGCCATGAGGTTCTGTTCCAGCCGTGTAGAGTTTGAGTATTCGCCGCTCGTATCCGTCAAACATCCCAGAACCAGTTAATCCTCAAAATGAGTCCTGAGACTTCCTTTATCTTACTCGGCTGTCGAGTAACATAAACAAAATATGGTTTTGGGGGGATGCATTCAGATTAGTATGTTGCTCAGGACACAGTGACCCTAAGGTTGGCCCTTTAAATAGAGGTTTACCATTGAAAGATAAACACAGTGTTTTAACATTGAGATACGTCTTTTTTGGACTTGATATCTTACTGCTGTCGGTGATAAGGACACATTTCTTACAAAAAACAATCTCTCTGGACAACAACAACTTCAAGGCAAACAATGTATTTCCAAAATGCAACCGCAGCACATGTCAATATAAATAACGCAATGATTAAGTTAATAAATTATACCATTTTTTTACGATAGAAAATATGTAGTGTGTTTGGACACTGAAGAATTGTGAAAAAGCCTGTCATCTGAAATGGTCCATTATGGCGGAACACTTGTTGCCAAGCAACAAAATCTGAAATAAAAAAACAACTGTCACCGTAAAAGTCGCCAGTGAACTAAATAATGCAAACGCAGGTAATAAATAATTCACAAATAAATGAGCCTATAAGTCAGCAATGGAAATAAATCCCCATTGGCACATTTTGCCACGTGTGTTCTAAATCCTTGAGGATTAAAGCAGTATACGCCACACATCTTGTAAATCCGTTGTCACAGTTGGCCATGCGCTGGGACACTTCGACACGGCGCGCTTGCGCAAGCAGCTGAGCGGAAATGCCCTCCACGCAGCCGATGGGCGAGGTCGTCAATGCCAAAAGCCATGCGCTGTACATTGACCGTGAACACTGGCCCACACGGCACGATGATGACGACGAGTGTCCCGTGCTGTTTTCCTCTAAGCATGATGGCAAGAGTGAGACACTAACACGCTCACGACAACTGATATATATACGCTGTGTTTTATACTGGCACCGTTCGGCGCTTCCTCCCCGTTCCCCCGGGGGCTTTATCTCGTTACCACATATTTGTAAATGCCGATTGGATTATTACTGGTAGAGAGCACAACGCCGACACGTTAAGGTTGTCGGGGCAATAATGGCATCAAAGGGAGAGAAAGGAGAGAAACAGCCCAGTGCATATGAATCAGGAGACAACCGGCAGCCGTTGAACATGATGGGTTTACTTGATAACGTAAATTCATTGACTTAAGCTTTCATTTGTATTTTTATTATTATCATTATCACCGTATCATTATCACCACAGATCATCGGAGTAGGACTCAGATGGGAGCTTTGCAGGGAGGACCCCAGGGGAACACCTTCTGGCAGTTTCCACCGAGACACACTGAGGGCAGACGGAGAGAGAGGGCAGAGAGAGAGAGCACACACACACGTAAGCATGCGCACATGTCCCTGTGTAGCCTGCACAGGCTGCTAGGGCAAGTGCTGTTAGCGAGCACCTATTAAAGCCTGCACTTTGCACAAGATGGTTTGACTAGCGCCATTCTCGGCTGCATTTGTCTCCCGAATGCTGATTTTCACACAGTGCGCCAGACTCTTTTAAGGCTAAATTAACCTAAGGGAGGTCCAGAATAGCATTTCGCACTGATGCTAGCCATGACCGGGAATTGCAGCATTCGAAACACTGCGTCACCACACACTTTCACACACCGCGTGCACAAATACACGCGCACACGTACACACAAATGTTTGCACATACGTACATGCAAGCACGCATTAGTGCACACATACGTATGTACACAGAACACGTACACATGCGTATACAGATGCGCAAATGCACACACATCCACATTTCCATACATAGGCACACATGTGCACACAAATGCTTGTACGCACATACATACATATCCACACTTGCACATACATACAGTCCCATGCACACACATGCAATACATACGTACAGGATGACTGCACAATACAAGGACGCGTAGTTTTCTTTAGATTAATTTCCCCAAAGGTCGCCTAGCCAACCGCAGCTTAATGAGCACACTCACACATTTTTTTGCACTTCCCCAGAATATGTAATTTTTTGCACAATGGCAAGAAAACCCCCAAAAATATAAATTCAAAGCACAGCCTCATGCCATTGTCATCGCAGATAAATAGGAGAAAACCCGAAAACGCACGTTCTGGGAATTTCAATAAGCAGCTAAGAAATAAATGCAGTGACAAAGCACGTTTTACTTGCGATCAATTATTTGTGATCTAAAAGGGATTTTTTTTTTGCAACACCGAATTAATTTCGATCTCGTGAAACTTGGGACAGATAATTGGCAGTTTAAATTCATTCATGTATTCATTCCTGCCACCCCTGACTGCATTGTGCCCTCGCTACCGAACAGAAGCCGGAGAATGTGTGCTCCTACATTGGCTTGAACGTACTCTGAAGTGATGGCGAAGTAGTGAGCACAATGTGCTAGGAGCCCGGTCACCCCATTTTCAATATTCGGTCCCAGCGTAGTGTCAGTTGCAAGTGTCATCTCAATTGGTCCTGGCACCTCCACCCTCCTTTCACAAACCCACATAGACCAGCGTGGTGAAGTACGGTCAAACAAACCCGCCACGCACCCCCCCCCCCTCTTGGCCAACACAGATTAAGTAGACCTTCATCCAGCAGTGTTTTTTTTACAGAGGGCTGAACGTTGTTATTTTATTGTACCAGGAGAAATCCTTACTGAAATTCACAGAAGCGCAATATGCATTGCTAAACAGTGCTCTTCACTAAAACGTCTCCAATGGGAAACTATGCGTTCGATCGTTCTGCCGCCATTTGCAGTTTTATAATTTGTCGGTTGCGCGCAGGGAACCGGAGTGCCATAAAACGCTCGCAGTGGCCATTTTCGCCGAGTCACGTGCAGTATATTTTTTCAGGTAATTGTGATTGTCAGCGGCAGCAGCCTGCTGTGCTTGAGCACATGATGAGATTGCCTCGTGGTGGTGCGAGATAGGGAAGCGGCGGGGGTGGTTTAATGTTGCAGGCCACACATAGCTCCATAAGTCTGCGCGCTGGCTTCTTGACTGAGTAAATTCGCGTGCATACCATGATACAGCTATGATTTTGTCCTCACAAAACAACCTAAAGAAACCCCAACGTCTACAAAACCACGTCGCACGCACTGTCCTCACCTCCGACCTTGCTCTCCGGGCCCTCCACTGACTCGCAATCCCCATCAGAATCACCTTCAAAATCGCCTGCCTCTGTTACACTGCATACAGGACCTCCTGACGCCCTGCTCCCAAACCACCGCCAGAACTCTCCGCAGCTTTACGCAGGAATTACCCCTCCACACCGAGAGCCGGCACCGCGATCGCCACGTGTCGTTTCGCTGTTGTCGGCGCCTCCACCTGGAACGCCGCCGCCACCCCCCTCCACATTCGCAGCACTTGACTCTTCACCTACCTTTAAGCGCCTTCTCAAAGCAACATCTTTCTATTTTACTTTTACTGAGCGGATCTCTGAGCCGGGCTCCGCGCCTCAGAGTCGCTGCCTTCGGGCAAATGAAAACTGTGCCCGTTACAAATTAGCCTTATTATTATTATTTACTACCTGGAAATTTCATTTTTTATTTATTGGGTGTCACCAGGCACGAAATTGTCCATGAACTGTTTAAAATTTAGGGGGTGGAGGGAGGCGACCTGTCTGGGCTCAGACTGGCCGTAGGAGAACGTTACGACGTCCAATTGTTCCTGAAGCTCCTTTTCCCTACTTGCCCCCTTGCACTGGAACAAACTTCCCCTCCACATTGACCAAGCGCCCTCCCTGTCGAGCCTCCGCTCCTCCCTCAAGACCCACCTCTTCTCCCTGGCCCATATTTCCCTCCATCTCTAGGCACCCCCGTAATTCCGGTACCTACTAACAGCCTGCCCTATACCCCATCCGTATTCACCATATCACTTTTAGTTACCCTCATTGTACCGCTCATAACCCTTGTAAAGCACCTTGGATAAAAGTGCTATATAAACATAAGATAGGAATACATTCCATTCCTTGGCCACCACTCCCTTGTTATTCTTGACCCATCGACCATCGACCCCTTAACGTCATGATGTGCCTTGCCCAAGCCCACTTATTTTTCTTACGACTTCAGGTCGTTCCATTAAATTGCACGCATTCTCTTTTCCATGATTTCCTCTTTCTGTCTCTCAATTTGATGACAAGAACTCATCTCTCCGTGATATTTTTGTGCAATTTTTTGTTTTTTGTTATATACATTTTCCTGAACAACCGTGGGCCTAAACCTAAGATTCTTCATCTTCATTTATATTTATTTGTGGGTTAGACCACGTAAATGATCTGGCCATATTTGTGTTATAAGATCCTCTATCATCCCGACATCACCAACTTACCTGAAAAAATGCTGCTGCTCTCCTTTGAGCCGTTGAGGGGAATCTTTTCAGGCAACATCCCGTTGGCTCCGGGAATCTTGAAGAGCGTTGGGTCGTTGCTGTGAGGAGGGCAGAAGTCGGCGTGGACTTTGGGCTGCACGTTGAGAGACGTGCCCACCACTTTCTCCTTTGCCAACCCCATGCCCAAGGGCTGCTGGGACAGACAGCCATTGCCTAAGACTGGGCCCACCTTGGGGCCACCCTCGTTCTCCTCCTCCACCACGGGCCGCTCAGCCACCGCCTCGGGCGATCGAGCCACGAACCTGCGCCCGCCCGCCATCTCGGAAGTGTCGTCGCCCGATGCTGTCGCGTCTTGGAACCGTGCCCCGAGCTTCACGTAGTTACCGGCTTCTCCCGGGAAGTGTGGCCCCGGCGGCTTGGGCGGGCGAACCCGGCCCACGGCGACAATCGGCACGGTGGAGGCCCGGTCCTCGAGAGCCCCGACCCCGCGACATGGCGTGGCTGCATCGCCATCGCTCGTCGTCGCTTCCACGGCCCTTTCTGGTGCGACGGAGGAGTCGGGCTCGACCAGGATCTTGTCAAACTCGGTGAGGCCGTGGCCCGCGGCCTTCTCACTCACGTACTGCTCGTAGTCTTCGAAGGTCTCATTGGACAGGTCGACCCACTCGTCGTCGTCTTCTGAGTGAACAAGGTCCAGCAGCAGCCGCCCTGATTTCCCGCCGCCGTTGGACAGTTCCTGGTGGAGCATGTTGACCGTCACGTTGATCTTGCACGGCTCCACGGTCATTGTGGGGAGGTCGTCCTCGTCACGAGCCGTCGACTCGTCCGAGGAAGAGGCGTCCTCCGTCATGTCCTGCTTCATGCTCAGCTCTTTCTCGCAGCAGTCCTTCTCCCACTTGTTCTGCGGTGATTTGCGGCCTTCCTTGTCCCTCTCCCCAAAGCTCTCGGCCCTCTTCAGCATGCTGTTCGAGTTGTCCTTCATGGTCTTCTCCGGGCCAGGATTTTCGCAGAGCACGTACTGCACAAGTCGTTCCTCGCACACAATCTGGGGGCTCGGGATCTCCTGCGAGGGGCTCCTGGGCTTGCGTCTCACCATGATCTCATTGCTCGCGATCTCTGCCAGGCACAGCCCCTCCCTTTTTCCGCTGCCTTGTGCGTTCGGCTTCACAATCAGCGTTGCCTGACAGAAGATGTCATCCTCGTCGTCATCAGAATCTTCTTCATCGTCGTCTTCGTCATCGTCGCTCATTTGCTCCTTTTCCTCAGCCTCCTTCTCCTTTTCACAGGCCTCCGTGTCAGGATCATCGCGCTGCGTGTCGCACTCATCCATGTCCTCTTCCGCCGCCTCCTCACATGTCTCCTCCCGCTCATACATGTCATCATCGTCATCGTCGTCTTCATCCTCCTCATCATCCTCGTCCTCCGTCTTCATCTTGTCCTCCCTGCAGTCCATTTCTTCGCAGTCTTCTGCATCCTTAGCCTCTGCCTCGGGGACACTCTCGTCCGTTTCGGAATCAGCGTGGACTTCAGACACGACGCGAGCCAGTGGTGGAACAGAGTCAAGACTCCCAGCCTCCTCCACAAGGACGCCAGCCTCCATCTCCTCAACAGCCGCAGCGATTTTCATGCCCCGAACTTCCTCTCCCCGCACCTCCTCTCCACAAGCCTCCTTCATGTCGGCTGCATCGTCATTGACTTCAGCATCACCGACATGGGCTTCAGGGGCGATCTCTTGGATTCGATCTTGATCCGACTTCACCTTTGGGCCTTGCTCTGGCTTCACCTTGGGGTCATCCGCCACGCTGGCTGCGACAGGCTTGCTCGTGAGTTTTTTGGCAGGCTTTGGGGGTAGGGAGCTCGTTGAGGACGCCTTCGGGGAAGGTTGCGAAGATTTCTTGATCTTTATGGAGCTGGCTTTGTCTTTGGTTGATTTTCCAGCAGCTTTGGAAGGGGCTGGGGAGGACGATGGCTGTTTCTTGATGGATGGTTTAATCTCGCTCTTGGAGGATGACGTTTTGCTCACAGAGGACTTCCTCTGATTGCCCTCGAGGGCGACGGCTCCAGAAGTGTCAGCTGTTAAAAAACAGGGGAAATTATAACTGTAAAATTATAAAATCGCAAAGCATGGCACAATAATGTGAACAATAGTAATCTGCATTTGTGCATGGTGTTGGCTTTGGATCGACCTCGTGCGACTCCTAAACCCCGTTAATCCGGTTTTAAGGGACTGCTCCGTGACGTTATTTATTAAGGACCACCGTCCCGTATTCACCACTTGCATTGGCGGTCTCTTGAAATATTGAGGTTTTTAGGTTACCGAATTCGACGAAAAAAATGGCTCTTCTTGTTATTTTGGTTGCCAAGCCCTTGCATTAGACTTTTGTGGCCTACTGGTTTGGGAACCAGGGCCCTTCGAAGGAGGGGTTTGCGTGCAGTTCTGTGAAAGGCCGGAGACATCACTGGAGAGATGGCCATCAGAGTGGCGTAAGCAGTGGCTGTCACCAGACTCGGCAATGCCTAAATGTACAACGTCAAGGGTTCGAGTTTTGGTCTTCTCTCGTCCGTGTGCTCCGTTTTTCCTGATGTCTATTCGCTTGCAGAAGTGTTGCATCTGCGGGAACCCTTTTGTCATTCATTGCATGGTGCTGGGCCTGTTAATTACGGAGAGCTCGGAGCCTGCCACGTTCGCTCATGAAGAGAGGTTTTTGTTTGTGGGACATAGAAAAATAAAACTCGTATTTTCCTCTTTTTGTAATGTTTCATTTTGGTGAGCTGGTATGAATAACTTTTCCAGCGGATTACAATTGTGAGTGTACATGAGTTTAAGTTCATTATCCTGTTGTGGATTTAATTTTAGTGCAACGTGACGAGGGTTGGGGATCGTGTAGCTCGAGAGGGAACTATCGGTGTTGGTCAGCCCGAGCATCACCAGGAGCGGGGCCCCTTTAATAGCAGACCCACGGCCAGGGCCATATTATCCAATAGGCCACAGGAGTAGGCACTGTGCCTAGGGCCTATGAAAACTAAAAGGCCTACGCAAAAAAATGTTGACCATGTTTTTTATGATTAAAAAATGTAACCAAGATATCGTCTTGGATAAATATATTTATATAGCAAGGATAGGCACAGCGTTTCAAATTAAATCTGCTTATCTCCAGCACACACCACGCTCCCATCAATTTAGGGCACAGACTAAATAATGTACGTATCAGCTGGACAAAGTACCGCGTGAAACAAGCGGAGTGACAGCGGCTATGGCAGTAACATGGGCAGCAGCAGTAGAGAGTTATCACTGAAGGCCTATGAAACAGAAGTGCCTAAGGCCTACAAGAACCTTCATCCGGGGCTACTCACGACACCAATGAGCAGGAACCCCTCTTGGCCCATTTCTCGTCAGTCCCCTCTATCCTCAGTCGAGGTCGCTCCTTCACCTCATCCAGCACCTCGACCAACATTCCAAATTCCTAATTTTACATTACTCCTTTCTTTTGTAGATTTGAACTGAGCTTTCGTGATATGTTACATTGTTTTTTTTCTTAGCATGTGGCGATCTGTTCAGGAGCAGAATGCCAATGTCGAGGTCTGCTGGCCACGAGAACGCACTTCTGGAGTGCTTTTGTGTTGTGTGCCTGTTTCTCCTTCTCCTACGTTGAAGGAGCGCAGACCACAGTGGTTCACGATGTGGTCCACAGTGTGGGTTGCACGGTCACAATCACACTACCGTGGCTTGTCTTTAATTTTACGTTCATGACGGAGATGCGTGCATCGGCCTGTTGATGTTCTCATGTGGTTGATGGTTACACCATCAGTGTCTTTGAGGAGGGAGGGCAGAAGAGGAATGTCACAACCAGGAGGTGGGTGGGTGACGGTAGCCTTCTAGTGGCCCACCTGTGACGTTTCATCTTGTTTTTATAATACAGTATCTTAAATGCAATACGTCATCTAGGCGAAATGGACATCGTAAATTTGAATCCAAATGCGATCAGTGTAGCTAAATAACTAAGGTTTTTTTTACATGCATGTGTGTTTTCACTATGAAGTTTGATTGTAACCAAATATATATGTGCATATATGAATGCTATAAAAACGTCAATGCATTGGCAGTGTCAATTCAAATGTATATAAATACATTGTTGAAAACAGGTGAAAGGAATTAGTGAAATTGCCCACGTGGAGAGTTTCAGGGAATATCCGTTTTATTTTTTACGTGTGTCGTGAGATTTCAATGTGTGAATCACATGACACATATGCCCTTGAAATTAAGGTGTTCCATCTCTAGAAATTATTCCAGATGAAATATTTGTTATAAATTAAAACATGAAAAAAATGTGAGATGTTATCTCTCTAGCGTCAATAAAATGAGTACCACTGTGGGAAATTTAGGTAATTTCATCGAATGAGACAGTCACATGCAGAAAATAATAATCTGGAATTTGAATTTGAATGGGTTGAGCATTATCAACAGTGTGAACAGAGGAATGGAATTTCAGACATTGGGTGTGGCAGCAAAGGAGCGTTTCCTCATCGTGTGAAGGTCGACCTGAGGGTTTTGACAGGAGGCCTTTGCCTCGATTGCTGGAGTGGAAAGCAACGTGAAGCAGAGTAAATGTGGGTGAAATAGGCAGGGGTGAGTCCCTGGTCACAGGTCACCTTTTCCAGGACGGCCCACTGTCTTATTCACCGAGAGACTCCGGGAGCCAATCATGGAGGACGGGCGAGGCTTCGGATTGGATGAGGCCTCGGATGAAGGGGGCGTCTCCATGACAGCAGAAGCCGGCCTTGGCTTCCTGGTCTTGACACTACACACACAAAATCACAATGAACAAGTCAAAAACACTATGTATACCATTATTATTATTACACTTGTACGCAGGCAAGCCTTACTGAGTCTTAGCTCCTGCTAAGTTTTAAGCAATTGAGTATTTTTTTTCAAATTTGGCAACATTTGACCATGATGTCAGTGCACAATGGCCTCCGCATTTCAGCATGGCTTCATTGGATCCTTTATGTCCACTGTGATGCAGATGGCGCATAGAATGCTATGGTTAATACACCGGTAGCGTTGGCCAGGGCGGCCTGCCAGAATTCAGGCCATGAAGCTATGCAACGAACAGCAAAACACGCTAATGCTGAGTCACATCACTTCCCCGCGAACAACAAGCATATTTGTGAGTGGACAAGAGGGCATTTTAATTTTCATGAATGGGATATAAAAATATGCCGAAAGACTTACAGCTATCCTGAACTTCAATGCATTATATGGTTGTTCAAACGAAGGCACAATCCTCAAAAACAAATGGCTGCTATCTTGTAGTAGATGGGCATATAGGCTGTGCGCCCAAGAAAGCCTAAAAATTTTAAGCTTTGATAATGAACAAAGGGATTTTAAAATGTTAGTAAAGCTGACCCTCATGACATGTATGTATGTTGAACTTCTTTCGCACCGTACGTAGCCAACCGCGCTAATCTGAGGTGTGGGCTGATGTCAGATCTGTCCATTTATAACGATATAAATCAAGACAATGACGCCAAAAGAGCACTGACAGAGCATGTGACCATGATTTAAAGGTCTTTTTTTCTCATTTTAATGAAGGCTTAAAGCGAATGTTGTTCAGTTACAGACACGTGGCAAGATAGGGGTTGATGCCGAAGCATTGAGCAAGCAGCGCTAATCCCTGGATATACCGACTAAACACAACAGCATTTAAAGACGCTTTGAACAATGTCCTCCGGCATACTAACAAGTCATAGTTACAGCAATCCATACTAGTGATGGGTCTCTGACTGATTATTAAATATAACTTCAAAACCCCATTATCTGGTTTCTAACTTAAATTATCATATTCCAGGTTGGGAAAAATAAATAAATGTGGATTTGATTGACATATGATGTGGACATAGACGACAAACTACTGTAAATCAACCCTTACTCGACCCTACACAAAACCACTCAAGTGCTGTGACTGACTAACCCCTATTAACGACCACCCCTTTTAATGACTAATCGCTTAACGTCGGGCCTCCATAGAGCCCAATGTGTAGTGTATAGTGTAGTGTATAGTAGTGTAGTGTGTAGTGTAGTGTATAGTAGTGTAGTGTGTAGTGTAGTGTATAGTAGTGTAGTGTATAGTGTAGTGTATAGTAGTGTGTAGTGTATATTAGTGTAGTGTGTAGTGTATAGTAGTGTAGTGTGTAGTGTAGTGTGTAGGGTAGTGTATAGTAGTGTAGTGTATAGTAGTGTAGTGCCTCCATAGAGCCCAATGTGTAGTGTATAGTAGTGTAGTGTATAATGTAGTGTAGTGTGTAGTGTAGTGTATAGTAGTGTATAGTAGTGTAATGTATAGTAGTGTAGTGTATAGTAGTATAGAGTATAGTTTAGTGTATAGTAGTGTATAGTGTAGTGTATAGTAGTGTAGTGTGTCGTGTAGTGTATAGTAGTATAGTGTCGTGTATAGTGTATAGTAGTGTAGTGTATAATGTAGTGTATAGTAGTGTAGTGTGTCGCGTAGTGTATAGTAGTATAGCGTATAGTGTAGTGTATAGTAGTGTATAGTGTAGTATATAGTGTAGTGTATAGTAGTGTATAGTGTAGTGTATAGTAGTGTAGTGTATAATAGTGTAGTGTATAGTAGTGTAGTGTATAGTGTAGTGTAGTGCCTCCATAGAGCCCAATGTGTTCGCTTACCGACCATTCCCCTGTTAATGACAGGCTGTTGTAGGTAAATATTAATTATATGCATTGACTAACCCTGTTTCTTTGAACATTATGTGTTTATAATGTCAGTATCTTTATGTATTAATATACATTGCTTAAATATTATAAAGTACGTTTGTTAGGTGAAAAAGGGTAACTTTCGATGCTATCGGAATGAATGAAGCCTTTAACGTGTATTTCATACCCTCGCTTTATTGACCAAACCACTTAACGACCGGTTCCGTGCAGACAATTACCTTCGTTAAGAGGGATTCTACTGTACTGTGCTTGTGTTTTTTTGTTTCCCAGGAAGGCCTCAATGAGTCTCAAGACTCTTTTGCAGGAGGGTCCTGCCAAGTTCTTTTTTTGCAGGTGGTAAGATGTTGCTGCTGTGTGCGATCCGAAAAGAGTCATTTTGCGGTTCAAATTTGAGCAAAATTTGGCTAATCGTGGAACCAAATAACCGTGGTTAAGAGGGATTCTACTGTGCTGGTATAACCACAGACATCTGATGTATCTTGTGATACTTTTTTAAAATGTACGTTTGGTTCTCATACCTGCTGCTTTTCTTTGGGACTCCATCCTTCCCCGCGGATGAAGCATCCTTCACCGAAGACTTCTTGCCTGCTAAATTACCACGAACATATTAAAATACCTTCACGTGACTCATGCATAGCAAAGCAGTTTAGATAAAAATGACGCAGGAACAAAAGCATAAGCTCGCACCCACGGCGCATTCAACTACATGACAACGAACACACAATCCAGGTCCTCAATACACATTAAACAAAGCATTAAATGTGGAATTGTATGGTTTTTTTTACTGGTAGAAACCTCCTGGTTACACCAGCCCACAGGGGATTATTGTGTCCGTCCGTCCTGCATCCAAAAATGGGAGGGGTGGGGCTGGGCGGAGAGGGGAGGGTGGGGTGGGGCTGGGTGGGGAGGGAGGGGCTGGGTGGGGAGGGGAGGGTGGGGAAGGGCTGGGTGGGGAGAGTGGGGCTGGGTGGGGAGGGGAGGGTGGGGAGGGGCTGGTCACCCCGTGGTGCCCTTATAAAACTCAACGTTTAATCTACTCACGCCGGCTTGTGCCCGCCCTCACAGTCAGGCATATTTGCGGAATACACCACGCCACCGTTGACCCTGGCCATTGACCGAGCAACCCAACGTTCCTACCAGCTCCCTCCGCAGGAATTTGTTTTACGTGGCTATTTAATATGTAGAGCCAGTTGTGCATATTTAACGACAATATTGTTATATTAAACGTGATTATGATTTATACATCCCTTTGTCAATTAACTGTTTGATTAAGGCCTACCTTAACTTGGCTGGCCACTGAGGACTGGTGAAGATTTGGGTGGGCACCCAGGATAAGTTCTGATACCATTCCGTATTGCTGTTCGCTTTGGCCAGGAATCAAGCTGAGATAACCGAGTTTAACGGTGCAGGGCACCAACCACGATTCCACTTCCCCTCAACATCAAATCAAACAATTATACATGTGTAGCCTACTTCACTTTCCAACTATTTTTTAAATGATATTGATTGCTTTAAATAGCTTCACCTCTCACCCGCTCGCATATAATCTCCACTTGGAAATGTAAATTGTCATCTCGGACAATGCTGCACGTTACCATCACTCTTACTACCATCATATTAACCATCACCACCAACATCGCCACTGTCGCCGTCATTATTTTAATTACCACCGCCATCCACTCCAGAACCACAAATATGGCTTTCAACACAATCACTACTCTTTGCACCATTGTTCACCTTATCATCGTCTTAACAACGCCACAATATCAATATCTCTGACCACTGTCATCCTCTCCATCATAACTACCGTGACCCTTACCACCACCACCACCACCACACCCTTACCATTATCAGCACCACGGCCCTTACCATAAACCATCACCACTATCACCACCACTCTCGTTATTACCACCACCTCCTCTTACCGGTGTCCACTCCGCTCTCGCCGCCGACGTGCGGGGCCTGACCGTCCACCTGGCCTCTGCTGCCCCCGAGCGACATGGATGCTGGCCTGGCCTTGGTGGAGGTCGCCTTTGCTGTCCCAGACGTCTTCCCGGTGCGACTCTGGCTGCTGGCAGAGGATGACCGGCTCAAGCTAGCCCTGCTTGCCACCTTCCCGGCGTTTGCCAGGGTCCCCGACTTGGGCTTGGCTCCGCCAGGGAGGGCCGAAGGTTCCGCCGTCTCCATGGCGGTCACGCTCTTGCGCTGGGCCCTACCAAGCCCGGACACCGGTTGCTCCGTGACGATGTCTGGCTTCATGGCCTCTCCTCAGCCAGCCCTGCACCGCACGTGGCCCAAAGGGAGGTGAATTCCATCCCTTGTTGCCATTTTATTCCGTCGAACGTCATTTCCCCCTAATAGAGGTTTTTTTGGGGGTTTGATCGCGTAAATATAAAAAAATCGCGTAAATATATGTATAAAAAAATATCTACACGATATAACCCAAAAAAGCCCTCTATTATGGATAATATTGGTCGCGAAAACCTATATGCTAAAGTGACTTCCCCCTTGATTTGAAGGTTTCGTGACTGCAGGAATCCATACTCTTTGGTTCTTTCGGTAAAGTCACGTAGAAAAAATAATATATCACGACGTTTCGATCGCAACACAAGCGACGTAAGTAGCTTTCTCTCTCTCTCTCACCTGAAGACGGTCGCTTGTGTTGCGATCGAAACGTCGTGATCTATTATTTTTTCTACCTACGTGACTTTACCTAAAGAACCAAAGATTATGATTTCCCCCTTTCAAATCAGCATCGGGGCTTTGCTCATCTCCTGTTTAGTCTTAAGCCAGTAGTGACATTACGCGTTTCTATAGCAGGGGCAAGGCAATTAAAAAATTGTTTTTTTCCCATTTTTGACAATTACCACTTTTCACAGTTTTATAACTTTTAGACATTCGCTAATTTGAAACGTGCCCAATATATATTTAGTTTTTTTCACAACACATAAATGACCACCGTGACTGCGGCGTCGAGTCAAGGGAGTTCTGTGTCACTGGTAGATGCAGGCGAGAGAGGTGGTGGTGGTGGGTGGGGAGACGCCTTTAGGATGTTAATAGACGAGAAGCGGGACGAGGGAAGGAGGAAGGGGGACGAGGCAGAGAAAAGAGCCGAGGGCAAAACCGAGAGACAGAGAGAGCAGAGCACGGACGGACAGCCGTCTCGCGTTGCGCCTCCTGGCGGCCACTTCGTGGAAGCGAAATTGTGTAGCCTTGACTTGTTAATTTTTTGTGAACATTTTTTTTATTTGAACATTACAGTCGATGCATTATGCATACTAAAATGCGGCTCTTTTGGCAATCCCTTATTGAACGAAGGTCTAATCACACATTTCAGTTATGGAGGTTGCTGAAAACATTCAGGAGATTATTCGGGGAGGGCGCCGGATTTTCAAAAACGCCGGATAATCACTCACCATCATTATATAAAATAGCTTATTTTTGCACATTCTTGCATGCCATTATGTTTAGATGTTGTTTAATGTTTTTCCAGCGCTCCTCTTTGTCCACCCCCTGTTGGATGAAGGCCTTGCCACGCATTTCAGGCATTGAAGGTTTGCTTGAACACACTCCTCACTTCAGTGCTGGTCAGGTGCCGGTTTGGTTCCCGGGACCAGGTCAAGTGCCCACTCGCCACTAACCGAGGCAGCTGGGCTCACAGCGATGCTGCGCGCCTCACCGCTGTGTGTGTGTGCTGTGTCTCACTGAAGCCGAATACACTCGTTGTGCCACTCAACTCGAGCAGGGAGAGTCGGAGGGCATGGCAGCGAGCGCCCGCAGTCCACTAGCGATGGTGAGGTTTGGGAGGTGTCGTGCACAGACCACGCGCGTTAATCAGAAACTCAACTGCAAGATGGCCAGCAGATGGCAGTATAGGGACTAGGTGCTCACCCCTCTGCAGATGTTTTGAGCATTCCCTCTGGTCTCCATGATCGTTCTGCAGCTACTTATTACAGACTTCCTCCAAATGTGCACATCGTTAGCATTGAAATCGCCAAACATCACAATCCAGAACTTTAAAAAGAAAAAAAGGCTTGACACTCGGTGGTGGGTTTTTTAGACAAAGGACATTGTTATTACTACTCCTATCAATGGCGGAGTGATTGTAGGTGGAGTTCATATCGAAAGGGGCGACATCAACCAACCACGTCTGTCTGTCCGAGTTGCTATGGAGTTCAACGTCTGGCAGCTGCTGAAAATGGTGAACATTTCATTACGGTTGCAAGAAAAATGTTGTGTGTGGGGGACAAAAAATATGGGATATTGTGTCTCAGACACATTCTGGTTAGCTGCCAAATACATTATTGCAGCAACGTGACATCCTCTGCGGCATTGCAGTTGTGTGTGATTGTACGTTAAAGTCACCGCGAGCATCGTTTTTCTTAATCTATGATTGGTACATATGGATTTGGCGTTGTCACAATGTCTTATCGACACAATGCAGCTCGAACAAGCAGATTTGATATATTTCAATTGCTGCTGGAAATTATCCGGTTTTTTTTTACATACCGTATGTTTTTTGGGGTTCATAAAGCTACATGTAGTAATCAAACATTAATTTCTTTGAATCTGTATTAATACACGTTTTTATTCTACAGATAATTGAAAACACGTATGTTTTTTTTCCAGCCAATATTAAGATTCATAATAGATGTCGGGCTCTACCATTGTCATGATCAGAGCTTAATTTATTTAGCAAGACTCTCCACGATCCGACATTCATATTTGGCTGGTTAAACGCTTGCACACGTGACACTGTTTGGCTGTCAGGTGGCGGAGGGCCTTGCAAGATAAATCTGCCCAGATCATGACATGGTCCAATCCAAATATCTATCATGAAGTCGGTGGATCAATGGACTTAAACGTAAAGAGACTGTCTGCCAGGCCAGTCAGGACCACAAATAGAGATGGGCACCACCCCACGCCCGTTTGAGCCAGGATAAAGCTGTGACTTTACGTTCATTTAAAGCACCGCTGGCCGACATTGAGAATGTTGCCGTAACGGAGAGGATCTTTTTTTCCTTTACGAGCTTCGTTTGGAGAAATTAGAGGACGTGCCTTCAGTGCTCAATGCAGTAAGGCTCTTTGCTTATGAACGCCCATTCCCATTAGATTGGCAGCGTCCATTGCCATAGCCCCTGGCAATTGGCGCGGTGGGGCAGGAAAACTCGCTGGAGGCAAATCTGATGGCGCACGCAGCGCATGAGCAATCCAGCTCCAGAAATCCACCTCGCGTTTTGGTACGAGCGCTGACGAGCCAGCAACACTGCAGTGTCTGCAGCACAGCACCCACAACCATGCAACCTCGCACGCCCCCTTCTCTACCACAGCCCACTTCACCACTGCAATACACGCCCAACCACCCTACACCCAAAAATGTGATGTGGCGGTCTGCGATGGTACAGTTCGTTCACAGTAAACATCCATCATCAAATGGCACTTCCACCCACACATAGACATCACCGAGTCCCTGCCAGCACCCATTGATAATGTCCGTAGTGGCGTGTTCCAAATCTGCGGCACAATTTCAAAACCCTCCGGGGCATTTATCTGGCCCATTACAGCAGGGATAAATAACAGGATACAAAAAGGCTTACATTACACAGAGTAAATATTCAATGACACTCTGGGATGAATTTTGAACAGTTTTTTTAAATGAAATCCCATGCTTAAAATTCAGATAATCAAAATACAAAATAAAATCTGAAAACCGCCCGTCACAAAGTTAACGCCAGCGGCATTTATTTCAAGGTGAAGTATATACAATTGTGTACGTGACCAGATACGGTCACAATCACAATTCTTTTCATGCTACCTGGAATGAAGCTACGCAGGGAAATGGCGCTGACCCACATACCGAATGACTCACGCCGACATTTAATGTCGATCCAGGCGCGGCAATGACACTTGCACACCGGGCATCCATGCAAACCCCCAACTGCATGCAATACAGGGCATGAGATCGATTTCATGTATGAGCGCATCCAGTAATAACAAAGGCCAGTGTATTGTCTGCGTGTGAGCACAATGTGAGGGCGGACCGTTAGAAAACCGCACCCACACATTTTCGCGCACGCATGTACAACTCAAAAAGCTGTCAACAACCGATGCACTCGCCTCTACGCATACTCAAATAAATGAATGCGTGCGATGGAATACAATCGCATGCAACACACGCGCACCAAACCCCACCCAATATCAGCGTCCATTGCCTCGCATACACGAGCACACAAACCTGCATGCACACCTCCACAATCAATAATACATCGACACGCAACGAACTGTAATGATATGCAACAACATGCATACCACCCAGCCCTGCAATGAGACTCTCAAACTCACCCACACAGAAGAAGAAGAGAAAAAAACCCCCCATAGCGCACATTCGCATTCAAATCGTGCACACCCCAACACAATTATAACCCCACGCATAGCCACATTCAAACCGTTCACGGACACCTGAACCACGCACCCACGCATCCACATTCCCGGACAACCCCGCTCGCATCATCGATGCGTCTACATCATGAGCATCTCGCGTCTGCGAGATTAACATTGCGCGCGGAAGCGAACACTCTCCACATTTGTCATCCGCACGTCGAAGAAAACCCGCACCCAAACCCTCATCCGTCCCCTTTTAGAAATTTCACCGAAGAAAATACACACCGTTATACATTTTAGAAATGTGTGATTTTCTTTCTCTCCTGATAATGCTATGTTCTGCAAGAGAAATTCATTATCCGTTCATCGGCAGATAAAAATGGTTCACCCTACACATAAGAGACAACAACAAAAAACGCCATATTCCACCTTTTTTTTTAAAACCTTGCCGCATTTCTCCCTCCAACACACAAAGCGTGCCATTATCAACATGACCTTTCGCACGGGCGAGCTTGATGATCGCATTGTACATTCTTGTTCCACGTCAATATCGAATTCGCAGTTTTTCGCAATAATTACCACCGGCGCGTGAACAATTCCATGCGACGACCCGCGCCATTCTATTTCTCAGCTGAAGGCGTTGGGCGCCAGAGGCAGACAGTTCTCACCGTGCGGTTCGCAGATGTGCGAGAGGACTCCAGCAGCAGCACCGCCAGGTCCCTCCTCCTCGCAAGCGCCCTTCCAATTTAATCTCACGATGTGTGCTCTGAGCTAAGCGTCTGGAAACGCTGGCCAACCAGAGATGTGGGAAGGGGGAGGTGACATGATGGGAGGATGAGGGAGGAGGCTGTGTGCATGGAGCAGGAGTTGCTATGGAAACAGATCCAGACTGCCCTCACCACTACCGCCACCACCCTATCCCCTATTGCCTCCCCATGGACCCGATCACCTCCCTCGTCTCCTAACACTGCCGCCGCCACCATCACCGTCACCACCGTCTCCCTCATCTCGTACAATCGTGACTTTTGTCGGTCAAGATTGCTTAGGAGGCCGATATCATCATCATCCTCCTCCTCCATCTCTCTGGGGACAGAGGTGATGTCCTGGTGTCATTTTTTATTTATATTCCTGGTTCTTTCGGTAAAGTCACGTAGGCTTTACCGAAAGAACCAATAATATGAATCCCTGCAGTCACGAAAACTTTAAATCAAAATTTAAGTCATTTTTATTGTTTCTTTAAAGGTGCAGCCCTGCAATTATTTGCTTATGTCATTGCTGGCAAGAGGGGCCTTCATTCAAAGGAGGGTTGAGCCAGTCGAGAGCTGGAGATAGTATGTTATGCCTACTCTTTCAGGAGCACACTTTTAAGTCCACCACGGCGGGCCAGCCGATCAACTGTGCTGTGCCCATTTGTAATAATGGGTGGACAGAGGCTTTTTTGTCTGCCATATATACACACACACATATAAATATCCACGTTAGAAAGTCTGTTATCGCCCTACGTGAAAATTATTATCTAAGTTATTTATTGCAAAGACAAACAATATAAACGCATATAATTGACAAGACCAGGTTGCAGATAACAGCACAAATGCAACGAATCGGTTTGTTTTACATTAGCATATCAGCCAAAATGGATAACTGATTACATTTTCACTTCACATGCATATTTATAGCTCTTTTCCTGCTGACTATAAACAGCTTAATATGCGATTTCCTCAGCTTCTTTCCTGGGTGAAGCAGCGGGTAGAAATGAACTTGTTTTTCCTAAAGCTCCGCTGACCTGATGATAAACAATGACGCGACCATGCACCCAAGCTGCGCTGGTCATGGCACAGAGGCCCTATGCGCCAATCAAATTAACCCCATTTGTCCATCTGAATACGAGCGTTTTTGATTAATAAAAAAGCACGCATTTACAGCGGCTGAAAGGCTTAAAAACACAATTCCCAATTAATTGCAGCGATATGTAATCGTTCCGGGCATGTAACACGTTTTACAGAATGGGTATGGCTAGTTTAACACATAGGCTTTCACGACCAATATCCATAATACAGGTTTTTTTGGGTTAAATCTAACCCAAAAATATCGACGCGATCTAACCCAAAAAAACTTTATTTTGGATGGGCATGGTTGGCTGACAAAAAACCCCCTACAAGGGTGTTGGAATCATTGAGATGGGATGTTAAGACGCTTTGGGATTCCCAGGCAAATACAGTATTGTATATCAAAAAGGTTAAACGCATAACCCAATTCATTAATGGGATCGTGGCCCTGAATCTTGGCGATTCTTTTCAATCGGAGAGGGATTTGGGGTGGAGTGTGACCATCAACAGCCGCACAGCCACATGTCGTCGCACGCGGAGTTTCCCCGTGCTCGACCATGGAGGCTCAGCCGAGCCAGGCGGAACAAAGTTCACGCCAAGAGTAAAACACAAGACAACGGGTAAGGTCATTTATAGCACGAGTAACATGAGCTCTATGTTACAAATACAGTGAGGGAAAAAAAAGTATTTGATCCCCTGCTGATTTTGTACGTTTACACACTGACAAAGAAATGATCAGTTTATAATTTTAATGGTAGGTTTATTTGAACAGAGAGAGAAAAAATAACGACGACAAAATCCAGAAAAACGCATGTCAAAAATGTTATAAATTGATTTGCATTTTAATGAGGGAAATAAGTATTTGACCCCTCTGCAAAACATGACAGTACTTGGTGGCAAAACCCGTGTTGGCAATCACAGAGGTGAGACGTTTCTTGTAGTTGGCCACCAGGTTTGCACACATCTCAGGAGGGATTTTGTCCCACTCCTCTTTGCAGATCTTCTCCAAGTCATATTCTTAGCTCTTTCGGTAAAGTCACGTTGAAGGGAAACAATAAAATAATAAAATATATATATAAAACAATAAAAATTCTCACGACGTTTCGACCATAACACAAACGTGACTTTACCGAAAGAGCTAAGATTATGAATTACTGCAGTCACGAAAGCTTTGAATAAAAATTTCAAACTTCTCCAAGTCATTAAGGTTTCGAGGCTGACGTTTGGCAACTCGGACCTTCAGCTCCCTCCACAGATTGTATATGGGATTAAGGTCTGGAGACTGGCTAGGTCACTCCAGGACCTTAATGTGCTTCTTCTTGAGCCACTCCTTTGTTGCCTTGGCCGTGTATTTTGGGTCATTGTCATGCTGGAATACCCATCCACGACCCATTTTCAATGCCCTGGCTAAAGGAAGGAGGTTCTCACCCAAGATTTGACGGTACATAGCCCCGTCCATCGTCCCTTTGATGCGGTGAAGTTGTCCTGTCCCCTGAGCAGAAAAACACCCCCAAAGCATACTGTTTCCACCTACATGTTTGACTATGGTCCCAGCTGCCTTGAGATCATTGACAAGATCCTCCCGTATAGATCTGGGCTGATTCCTCACCGTTCCACGAGGTGAGATCTTGCATGGAGTCCCAGGCCGAGGGAGATTGACAGTTATTTTGTGTTTCTTCCATTTGCGAATAATCGCACCAACTGTTGTCACCTTCTCACCAAGCTGCTTGGCAATGGTCTTGTAGCCCATTCCAGCCTTGTGTAGGTCTACAATCTTGTCCCTGACATCCTTGGAGAGCTCTTTGGTCTTGGCCATGGTGGAGAGTTTGGAATCTGATTGATTGCTTCTGTGGACAGGTGTCTTTTATAAGGTAACAAGCTGAGATTAGGAGCACTCCCTTTAAGAGTGTGCTCCTAATCTCAGCTCGTTACCTGTATAAAAGACACCTGGTAGCCAGAAATCGTTCTGATTGAGAGGGGGTCAAATATTTATTTCCCTCATTAAAATGTAAATCAATTTATAACATTTTTGACATGCGTTTTTCTGGATTTTGTTGTCGTTAATCTGTCTCTCACTGTTCAAATAAACCTACCATTAAAATTATAGACTGATCATTTCTTTGTCAGTGGGCAAACGTACAAAATCAGCAGGGGATCAAATACTTTTTTCCCTCACTGTAAGCACTGCAAGGGCCTGGTAAACACCGTGCAGAAATTAGGATTCTTGACAGGTAAAATATGTAGCCTGGTGCGAATAAAATAACATTTGCATTGCCATTAAACGGGATAAAAGTGACCGTTCCATTTACTGCCATTTGTAAATCCACTGCTGGATGGAGACCACCCCCACACTGTCGGTCTTAAGGGTTTGTTTAACCCCAAACTAGTCAGCACGGGTTGGTAAAGGAGGTGGGGGGGCGCCGGGACCGGTTCAGATATAAAGCGCCAATTATTATAACAGACTCAAATTTCAATATCACAGCGATGTCAGCTCCGTGCTGGCTCCCCGAGTAAGATGGTGTTGTCGCCTCTCCAATAATAGGGCGGTCCCTTGCCTTGACTTTCACATTGGGGTGTCTCCCGGAGCAAGATGGCGGACGCTGCATTGACTTAACATTGGGATGCCTCCCGGAGCAAGATGGCAGACGCTGCATTGAAAACATTTGGGTGCCTCCCTGTGTAAGATGGCGGACGCTGCATTGACAATTGTACGCATCCCTGAGTAAGATGGCGGTCGCTGCATTGACTTAACATTGGGTGCCTCCCGGAGCAAGATGGCAGACGCTACATTGATCTAACATTGTGCACCTCCCTGAGTAAAATGGCGGACGCTGCTTTGACTTAACATTGGGTGTCTCCCTGAGTAATATGGCGGACGCTGGCTACAATTGACGTGATTGGCGAGCCTTCCCTCCCCCCTCAGCGGTGACGCGCGCCTCCGTGTTGAGCGCGGAAACTGCTCCCCGCTCTGCGCGCACTCTCCGCCCGTCTCGTCTCTTTTATTTTTTTTCCACCTCTGGCTAAAGGACCCCTGCGACTTCGCCGTGAAGGTAACAACAACAACATCAACACGCGGTTACCCGTACACGCACAACGACAAAGATACATGTGCCGCACGGCCTTCGACAAACTCTGGGACAATTACCGTGCGGTACTTTCAAATATACCCTTTGGTTCTATTGGGTAAAGTCACGTAGGTGAAAATAAAATAACAAAAAATCACGACGTTTCGGCCACAACACAAGCGGCCTTCATCAGGTGAAGGGACGAGACTGTCTGAAGGACAGCGCTGGAGTGGGAGAAGCCACGCTTAGATCACGACCTTTAAGCTTGTGATCGCGGCATCTTTTGAGGAAGGTCAGCGTCTCGATGAGTTGCGACTTCTTGTCCCGTTGTCTGTTAAAAGCTCTAACAGATAGGTGAAAGCCCTCCCCATAGAGGTTATCGATTCTAGATTTAAAGCTTTCGTGACTGCTAGGATCCATACTCTTTGGTTCTATTGGGTAAAGTCACGTTCTTTTCACCTACGTGATTTTACCCAATAGAACCAAAGAGTATGGATCCTAGCAGTCACGAAAGCTTTAAATCTAGAATTAAAACAAATATACCCCTTGTAGCCTTAACAGACTGTTGGGGAAAGTGCTGTGAGTGAACACATATGAAGGGCGACACGAGGGGGTTGGGTGGCCAACGCCACGCCCGACCGCCTTTGTCTCCCGAGTGGCGATGTTTACACACCGCACCAGGTACTCATTTAAGGCTGAGTCGATCTAGGTACAGGGCCATCAACAGGTTCAAATAATAGTCGCCTATATTGGCCTTGAACGGGAATCGATATTGGATCGCATGGTTCGTATAACTGAACCCCTTATCAGTGCCCTTATTACAGACCAATTCAGACCTTATTTGGTCACCCCGTGCCCTTATAAATCTCAACGTTAATCCTACAAAAAGTCCCATCACAAGGGAGAAACACAAATATACGAAAAGATTTGCCCGTATTGGAACGGCTGTACAGAGCCACACAAGGAACAACACATTCTCCTGCGGAGGGAGCTGGTTAGGAACGTCGGGTTGCTCGGTCAATGGCCAGGGTCACACGGCGGCACCACGTGGTGCGTTCAGCACAATAGGCCCGACTGTGAGGGCGGGCACAAGCCGGCGTGAGTAGGTTAAACGTTGAGTTTTATAAGGGCACCACGGGGTGACCAGTAGGCCTCGGTAAGGTAATTTACCTGGTAAAAGTGTAAAGGTGAAGGTGTCGACATGCCAAGGGGTAAGGTGAAGGGTAGGGTAAAGGTAGCTCGGAAGAATTTACCCGGTAGGGTAAAGGTAGCGTGAAGTATTACCCGCTAAATACGGTGCCTTGTTTACCACTAAAAGCTCCGTGGCGCAGTCCGTGGCCTCCATTTAATAAGTAACATTAAAAAAACATTTAAAAAACACTCTTTAATGAAATGTACCGTACTAGTAATGTAAGAACTCCCCGACTCCAGGAAGTGGCCCCGAAGCTTGCCATGACGTAAGGGGACTGTGGTGATTTACAGCCAACGTCAGTTGAGCGTGGACAATTAGACCCAAGCCGAAACATAACATATACAAAATAATGTTTAAAAATATTTTATTTTTTTATGATATAATATAGTATTGTCATAAGGATGACATAAGTATACCAAGTTCGCAGTCGATACCACATTGGGAAGTGGATTAAAATTGAGTTACAAGATTTGAGGATACAACAACAGAGTGAGTTAAAAGAAAGCGTGTAAAATTGGAATCATTGAGAGTATTCTATATGAATAAAGCGCTGTACCTAGCATTTACCTGCATGTGTAGTAGTACCCCAGTAATTACCCTGTAATCGGGTAATTTGTATGGGGTAAGGGTAAAAGGTAGGGTAAAGGTAGGCTCGTTGCTTTTAACCTTTTACCTTACCTGCTGAAGGGTAAAAGGTAGGGTAGAGTGATTGTAGTGTGGTAAGGTAAAAGGTAGGGTAAAGGTGAGCTCGTTTTTACCTTACCGAGGCCTAGTGACCAGCCCCTCCCCACCCAGCCCCACCCTCCCCACCCTCCATTCCCCACCCAGCCCCTCCCAGCCCCACCCTCCCCACCCAGCCCCACCCAGCCCACCCCCATCCAGCCCCACCCAGCCCACCCCCATCCAGCCCCACCCAGCGCACCCCCACCCAGCCCCTCCCCATCCAGCCCCACCCTCCCCACCCAGCCCCTCCCCTCCCCACCCAGCCCCTCCCTCCCCACCCAGCCCCTCTCCACCCAGCCCCACCCCTCCCATTTTTGGATGCACGACGGACGGACACAATAATCCCCTGTGGGCTGGTGTAACCAGGAGGTTCCTACCAGTATAAACGGAGACATGTGGAGACACGGTGAGTGATCCTGGTAACAGACATCGAGGCGTAACGGAGGACGGTGAATAAACAGTGAGCCCCAGGATTTCTAGTCGAACTCGACTTTACCTTGGGACCAGCGATCCAGGTTTCCCAGTGTGAACATGAACCGGTGTTACAGGGAGTGGTGATATTCTTGGTTCTTTCGGTAAAGTCATGTAGCAGGGAAATAATAAAATAATAAAAAATAAAACATTATATAATAAAATTCTCACGACGTTTCGGCCACAACGCAAGCAGCCGTCCTCGGGTGAAGAAACAGAGCTGTCGGAAAGACAGCGTCTTAATGAACACTGCTAAGCTTGGCAGCGTATTTTAAGCTGGGTGGGAGGAGGAGAGAGCCTTGACAAAGGCGTTTACATATCAACAGAGGAATTTAGCATATTGATGACAAATGCAGATATGGGGTTAGTCACTCCTTGCAGAATGTGTAGGCGGTGGGTTGTCCGCAAGGAGTGGCTAACCCCATATCTGCATTTGTCATCTAGGGGCGGAGCCAGGGGGGTGACAGGGTAGACAATTGTCACCCCCGAAAAATAAGAAATCGAAAATCTGCAACATTCTGCGTATAAGTGTACGACACTCGGTCTGGCGGACTGCGTGCAACTGCATTGTCAGAGTGTGTCGCCAACCGATGGCGTCTAGTTCAACAGCCTGACTCTCTAATCATTCTTGAAATTAAAATTTGTTGAATGTCACCCCGGGGCTGAAAATGCTGGCTCCGCCCCTTTTGTCATCAATATGCTAAATTCCTCTGTTGATATGTAAACTCCTTTGTCTAGGCTCTCTCCTCCTTCCACCCAGCTTAAAATACGCTGCCAAGCTTAGCGGTGTTCATTAAGACGCTGTCTTTCTGAGGACGGCTGCTTGCGTTGTGGCCGAAACGTGATAATTTTATTATATTATGTTTAAATTTTTATTATTTACCTTCTACGTGACTTTACCGAAAGAACCAAGAATATGAATCCCTGCAGTCACGAAAGCTTTAAATCGAAAAAGGGTGTGGTGACTTGTAGAAATCTCAGTTTAACTACCTTGCAACGATGATCCAGTGTGACAGGGAGCAGGGAACCCCAGGAATATAAACACAGAGCACCCGATCGCGTGGTTATAATTTTGGGATAAACGGTAGGGGGCCGTCCATAAATGATGTCACGCACCTGGGGGGGGGGCTCAGACATTTGTGACGATGTGTGACGAGGGGGGGGGGGGTTGAGGAATGTGACTTCACATCAAAATGCGCAACTTTAAATAAATATAGACAACACGTTCTACTTATTTAAATAGACGTTTTAATAAATGTTTTCTCCTACAACATCAGAGTGCAATGCCACATTAAATATGCACTTCAATGACAATAGTTTCAAGCGATTTGAAGCATGTTTTATATATTTGGGGGGGGGCAGAGCTTTGTGACGTCATTTTTTAGAGGGGGTCTGACTTGTGGCGCCGTGTGACGAAGGGGGGGGGTCAAAAATCGTCAAATCGCGTGACGTCATTTATGGACGCCCCCTAAAACGTCTTAGTCGAATAGTAAATGTTGTGGGTTAACTCTCCAACAAATCGGTGTGCTGAATTAGTAACGAATTGGCATGGTTTTATTGACGTGACAACTCTTACTAATTGGCTGTGGGTAGTGGTGGGTTTAACGACACATTTATATTTATGCCATCTAATCCAAAACACCTCTTATGGAAAATATTTCGGCACGAAAGCCAACGTGTTCAACTAACCTGCCTTGGCTTGGAGTTTCACGGCCTTGGTGCACACAGGGCCTTTTCTCTGTATAGCCGTGCCCTTGCACCCTGGGGTTGTTCTTTTGCTGTGCCCTGGCAATTTGTGTTCTCTAGAGCGAGGACAATAAGGATCTGGGACTAGAATTCTGTGGACTAGCATGGGAGGTGCATACCGATATGTGCACGCGTGTTGTGAACATTTGCTCTGTTTTTTTTCTTCACATCGTTGCCCTGATGCACCTTGCAATTCATGATCAGGAATTCCATACCGGCACCCGATAAATTTAGTTGTGATTTTTGGTGTTAATAAAGAGTTGTTATTTTGCAGCCGAAGCTTGGTCATCGTATTTCGTCCGGGGTGAGCGGGGGAGGGAACCATGAGTGGATATGGGTGGAATTTAAGGGGAAGATCAACGCTTTCTGCCACATTGCTGTTACAGTTACCAAATCTCTCAATTTGTATCCCGTATGTTTTTAAGGCTGCGATGTGACTTTTGGAAACAAAGTGAACCTATTCATATGTAATACCAAGTGTACATTCTGGCCTTAAACGGGCATCTTATGCTTCCATAATCTTACGCTTGTTTCCTAAACCATTTCAGCCTACAAGGGATCGTCGCCAACAGGCGACCATGCTGAACATGTGGGGTCGCCTCCTGCTGATGCCCACGCAGCTGATCCTGCGCGTGCAGTCGGTGTGCGTGCGGGGTATCCTGTTTTCCCTGGCGCTGCTTGCAGCATACCTGGCTTTGCTCCGCATGGCGTGGGGCACACTGAGACACCCACGTGCGGCGCTCAAGAGGCCTCACGTGCGCACCCAGCCGCCGCCCTGCCTCTCCGACAGCACCTTGGGCGAGCACGCCTTTCTGCGGGTCCGGGTGAGATTTTTTTGGGGGGTAGTGGGGGGTGCAGGGGGGTGTGGGTAGGACTTTTTTCTTCTGAGTTTGTCCGCTTGGAACGATTAATAAACAAGAGGACCACGTAGACATTGTTGAACAAATATGTTTTCATAATAAGTCATAATCAAAGTTTTTTGTTGGATTAGATCCCGTGAATATAAATGTGCCATTAACGCTGCATGTTAAATATGTTTTCTTTATACTGTTCAAACAATCCTAAGATTGCTTTTATTTAACTCAAAATACAATGCAATATAATTTGAGTTTACAAAGCTTATAAATGTGACCTCACCAAGATGCTGTACAATAAATCAAAACCTGTACGTTGTCAGCTTGTGGGCGAAGACAAAGGATGTTATTCTTGCTTCACAGGAATTGGTAATGTTAAGCAGAGATGTGGGATCTGGAAAATATTATTTCAGGGCTGGTAAAGACATTTGGGCAGATGGAAACAGCCATGGGTAGAAGAGAAGAAAGTCTTGAGCATTAAACCTAAGGCGTCGTGCTGCATATTGGAATGGACACATGGGTTTTTTTAGTTGGCCCTTTGCTGCTGTGCTTGTGTGCCAGGAGTCAGGGTTGCGGTTCCATTACGTGATGGCTGGTGACAGAAACAAGCCTCTCATGCTGCTGCTGCATGGCTTCCCCGAGTTCTGGTGAGGCATAGTTGCGGACGGTACGACGCGCAGAGCTTTTCAACCCGAGTCGCTGGAAGACCATGCCGAGTTCTCAAACGACCAGACTTTTGTCTGAACTGTAATGTGTCCAACCACCACACTGCAGGCGACAACACATATCTTTCTGGTTCTACCCTCGCACCGATCAACTTTGGAATTCGCTCCCATCATCATGTCTCAATTTGAGAAATGTGTTACACTCTTACCTACTGACTTTCTTATATTGCTGTTTGTTGCTGGCAGTTTGCGGTTCTGGCCCTGTACTCGGCAACTGGGTAAAAAAAATGCCACCCACCAATGGCCTCTCCCCCGCCAGACCAGTGCATAGGAGGGCACCGTGTGTGTCGGTATTCCGTCGGCATTATCGACAGCCCATGCGTCACTTTAGAAGGGAGGGCGTTTTCCAGACATGGTAATCTGTGTGCGCTGTCATTGTCAACTTTCTTTAATACAATACCACTTTCGTCCTGTCAGCTTGCACTGGTGGGAGAGTGCTCAGCCCAAAATGTCAATGTTGCAAGTTCAAATCTCTGCTTCGTGTTCAATAAAGTTAACGGTGCTTGTATTATGGAAATACTTGCCCAACAGAAATGCATGTTGCCGATTAGCTTGTTTCAGCATACAGACAAATTGACTGACAATTTTGCATGTCAAATTGGATGTTTAGACATTAACTGCAGCAGCCTTAACCATTGGTGCAGATAACTCTAACAGTTATCTACATGGTTATGCAAGGACTGCAACAACTGACCTTTGCCCTTGAATGCCATGGGCTGGTTACATCAACCTTGGGAGTTAGGTGAGGAGCTGGTTATCGCTGTGTAAACAAGTTTTCTGCAAAGCAGTTGCCTTTGGCAATGCTGGCTTTGTCCTCTTCTGCAAAAGAAGGCTGAGATATGAGTTGCTGTTGCCGAGGGAAATCAACAGAAAGTCAATCATCATGGGGAGCATAGTACTATTTACTTTTTTTTATTTTACCAGGTAAGGCGCACTGATCTATGTAGCTCTTTTTCAGAAGTGACCTGGCCACAAATGATAGCTCGGCGAAGTGGCTTATCATGTGGAAATGTATAGCAGCCAAATACTCTAAACACGTTTCTAAATGAAAACCGGAGCGAAAAACCGAAGAGAGCACGGGGAGAACATGCAAACACCAAATATACAGGCGTCAGGGTCAGGATTGAACCCACGATCTCTAGTGTGCTGCTATTGACTCCTGCAAACTCCTTTCATGGGATGGGATAACAGGTCAACCCCCCTTAATGTTTTATGACTCGAATAGTAATACAATATATTCATAGTTATTTATGTGAAGCATGCTTTACAGTTCCAGGAGGGTTCTGCTTAGAATGTTGGACCAACTCCTGATTAGAGTATTTTTGTGCGGTGGAAGCAAAGTTGGTGTCCCAAACAGAACCCACACTTAAAAAGGTGACGATACTCAACAAAACATGAATACTACTTCTGTGTCTTCCTGAGCACGGGTTTGATGTGGAATTCCCTCCCATTGTCTCTTTCCCAAGTTGTTGCAATAACTTTGGTCAATGCACGAATCGTGTTAATGCTTTTACAAATTTTAACTGTGCCGTTTGTTCTTTGCTGCTTTACGCATCGGGCCAACGGGTCCTGTGCTCAGCAGATGTATTTATGTAACAAAAAATAACTGGACACGTGCAGCTCAACAATGCCGTGGTTGTCACGCTGCCGCATCCCAGGTTCTCGTGGCGACACCAGCTGCGCGAGTTCAGCCCCGACTACCGCGTGGTGGCCGTGGATCTGCGCGGCTACGGCCAGTCCGATGCGCCCGCACGGCACGAGGACTACAGCCTGCCGCTCCTGCTCGAAGACATTCGGTGCATCATCGAGGTTCTGGGTGGGTGCCGACAACCATTTGCCACAAAGTGGCGGTGGACATCGCCACAGCCATCCGTGCCGGGCTAAGTGCACTTTGAGGCTACTGAAGTGTCGAAGGCTCGCAGGTGTTGTGGGTTGACCGACTGATATTGTTGACAAGTGCACCACCTGTTGATTCCCATTGTGCCAACTTGCTGCATTTTAAACACCCAGCACTCCTGTACAGAAATCAGGACTGCCGATAGGTAAATCTGTAGCCTGGTGCTAATTACATAACATTGGCATTGCAATCAAAAGGCACAAAAGTGACCGTTACATTTTATAGCCCTTTGTCAATCTACTTCTGGATGAAGGCCTCCCCACGCCGTGTCTGTCTTAGGGGTTGCTTAACCACATGTAACCATGCTAGTCAGTGCTGGCTGCCAGGACCGGTTCAGCTATAAATGACTAATTATAGCCGTGGCAAGGCATCAAAGTCAGATTGTCAGGTTTTTTACGTGGTACGCGAACCACTGTGCCATGGCTCCCCTTTATCATTTGCATACAGAATAACATAAATAATTGCATCTGTATATGAAATATTTATTCTTTATAATATGCATAAATAATACATAAATTATGTACAAAGACAATTCAATGCATGTATTATGAGAATAAGATTTGATTAATCATTACGCACTTATTTTCCACTTGGTCAGAGTGTGTTGTCAGGGGATGGTGACCAGAAGCCTCATTTACCATGCACAACTCATGTGCACATGCCATGATCCTCGCACAGGTTTCTGGGATGAGTGTGTCAGTTCTGCCTGACTCCACTGTTTAGCTCTGGCTGTGGCTGGCCGCACTCTCTGTGCATCGGTGACCCTGCCGTGCCTCCCCACCGCCAGGCTGCACGGGGTGCATTCTCGTGGGCCACGACTGGGGCGGGCTGCTGGCCTGGCGTTTCGCCATCCACTACCCGGAGATGGTAAAGAAGCTCATCATCATGAATTGTCCACACCCGTCCATCGGCCTCGGTGAGTAAGAATGTCATGCTTCGCTCTCAGTGGGGGGGCTTGTGGCACATTTGGTCTGGCACATTTGGTCTGGCACATTTATCTGGCACCAACGATATTTGATGAACAGAGCCACGTTTCACGTTCAAGATAATTTGTTTAATCCAGTGAAAACTCAAATACCCAAGATACAGTGAGGGAAAAAAGTATTTGATCCCCTGCTAATTTTGTACGTTTGCCCACTGACAAATAAATGATCAGTCTATAACTTTAATAGTAGGTTTATTTGAACAGTGAGAGACAGAATAACAACAAGAAAATCCAGAAAAACGCGTGTCAAAAATGTTATAAATTTATTTGCATTTTAATGAGGGAAATAAGTATTTGACCCCCTCTCAATCAGAAAGATTTCTGGCTCCCAGGTGTCTTTTATACAGGTAACGAGCTGAGATTAGGAGCACACTCTTAAAGGGAGTGCTCTTAATCTCAGCTTGTTACCTGTATAAAAGACACCTGTCCACAGAAGCAATCAATCAATCAGATTCCAAACTCTCCACCATGGCCAAGACCAAAGAGCTCTCCAAGGATGTCAGGGACAAGATTGTAAACCTACACAAGGCTGAAATGGGCTACAAGACCATTGCCAAGCAGCTTGGTGAGAAGGTGACAACAGTTGGTGCGATTATTCTCAAATGGAAGAAACACAAGAAGAACTGTCAATCTCCCTCGGCCTGGGGCTCCATGCAAGATCTCACCTCGTGGAGTTGCAATGATCATGAGAACGGTGAGGAATCAGCCCAGAACTACACGGGAAGATCTTGTCAATGATCTCAAGGCAGCTGGGACCATAGTCACCAAGAAAACAATTGGTAACACACTACGCCGTGAAGAACTGAAATCCTGCAGTGCCTGCAAGGTCCCCCTGCTCAAGACAGCATATATACATGCCCGTCTGAAGTTTGCCAATGAACATCTGAATGATTCAGAGGACAACTGGGTGAAAGTGTTGTGGTCAGATAAGACCAAAATGGAGCTCTTTGGCATCAAGTCGCCGTGTTTGGAGGAGGAGGAATGCTGCTTATGACCCCAAGAACACCATCCCCACCGTCAAACATGGAGGTGGAAACATTATGCTTTGGGGGTGTTTTTTTGCTAAGGGGACAGGACAACTTCACCGCATCAAAGGAACGATGGACGGGGCCATGTACCGTCAAATCTTGGGAGAGAACCTCCATTCCTTCAACCAGGGCATTGAAAATGGGTCGTGGATGGGTATTCCAGCATGACAATGACCCAAAATACACGGCCAAGGCAACAAAGGAGTGGCTCAAGAAGAAGCACATTAAGGTCCTGGAGTTGCCTAGCCAGTTTCCAGACCTTAATCCCATAGAAAATGTGTGGATGGAGCTGAAGGTTCGAGTTGCCAAACGTCAGCCTCGAAACCTTAATGACTTCGAGAAGATCTGCAAAGAGGAGTGGGACAAAATCCCTCCTGAGATGTGTGCAAACCTGGTGGCCAACTACAAGAAACGTCTGACCTCTGTGATTGCCAACAAGGGTTTTGCCACCAAGTACTAAGTCATGTTTTGCAGAGGGGTCATTAAAATGCAAATCAATTTATAACATTTTTGACATGCGTTTTTCTGGACTTTCTTGTTGTTATGCTGTCTCTCACTGTTCAAATAAACCTACCATTAAAATTATAGACTGATCATTTCTTTGTCAGTGGGCAAACGTACAAAATCAGCAGGGGATCAAATACTTTTTTCCCTCACTGTATATATGCAACAATGACCTGGGCCAAAACATATAGCACTGTCTATCCAATTGCTGAGGGAGTGAATTCAAGAGAGAGTGGCTCCTAGGCAGTTGACTGGACATATGATAGAGCTGCTGTCTCCTTGTCCATGTCCTTTCATGTGTGGCTCTCAGGCTACGCGATGCGTCATCCTACCCAGCTGCTCAAGTCCAGCTACATCTTCCTCTTTCAGCTGCCGTGGCTTCCCGAGTTTCTCATTCGATACGGTGACTTCCACGTAAGGCCCGGTTCTGCTTTGAACAAAGTCATGGGAGACGTAGCTCTTTTTTTTTTCTAACAGTTGCTGAGCACAGTCAGTCTGGTAGACCGGACCCCCTCGGCATTACTTGCAGGAATCAATGATTGCTGTTGACAGGAAAGGTAACCGTGGGAATAGCGATAGACGAGTGATAATGAGGCGACTGACCATCGGCGAGCAAGTGACTGGAGTGAATCGGTGACTTTTGGATCATCGGTCACCCTGACTGTTGAATTGAGCGCAATGAGGCGGGAACTGGGTACTTCACCCCAGATATGAAAGGAGTGTGTAGCTCTGGTGCAGAGAGACACTTGGCAGCTGCTCTAGAAAGCCTATTAAAGTGGTGATGAACAAGACAAAATTATCAGAATGTCTTTAGCTCATCCAGAAAAGCCTTGCTGGGTCTGAATATTATTTTTGAGCAGGGTGCTGCATTGGGAAAGTATGGAAAATTCAATGCATAAGTGTCTAGCGTGTGGAGGGAGGAAACCGGAGGACCCCAGAGAAAATCCACATGCATGCAGGGGGTAGCACTAAAAGCTCCAAACGGATGATTTGAATCCACTGTCTGAACTGAAATTTCCTGACCCACCTCAGTCCAGGTTTTGGAGTTTCACAAATTTGTGGAATCCACAAACCCTGGGCTTCTCAAGTGTTGCATTTTAGCTATGTGCCAACGTGTGAACTTTAGCTTATACATAGATAAAACATTTATCAATGATATGCGAATAAAATAGCATCAACAATGAAACCCACCAGACTAATGTTTTCAGCAATACGAGTTAAAGTATGCAAACGCTGGATAGATTTTGACTTTTCTGAGTCTCATTAGCAGAGTGTATGGCCTGTTACCGCATTCTGCTGGGTTGCCTGATGTAGGCAGGTGCTCTCTAGAAACAAAGTATGGCCCTTGAGTCCAGTACAGCAAGATTATATATTTTGCTCTGTTGTGGTAGATTTTTGGTACTACCACGGTAGCTAAGCAGACACGGGCCTGTTTAACCACATCCCGTAGCATCTGTTGAACAGGTCCCACTAGTGATGAGACTCAAAACGTTGAAACCAGTCCAGAGTTTTAACACTGAAGCAAGTCTCCTAAGCGGATGGACCTTCACAGATGTTGCGTGAGGCTTTCAATGGGAAGAAGGCCGGCATCAGGAACAAGGAGTGTCGCTTCACCGATGAGGAGATGGAGGCATACCTCTTCACGTTCTCTCAGCCCAGAGCCATCACGGGCCCCATCAACTACTACAGGAACATCTTCAAGTGAGTGGCATTGCTATGATATAGTTGGGCCTTCGGTGGATATACTGTATCCTTGGATACCCCTTCATATGAGATGTTATATCTCAAGACATCCAGATAAAAAAATGCAATTACTTAAGTAATTTTATTTTTGAAACTTATTTTGTCAATTTCAGTATTCCCTTGTTATTCACTAACTTGCCATCCGCGATTTTGGCTATTCGCGAATCGCACCTGGAGCTCTACATAACTGCATCGAGAGAAAGACAGTGATGAGATAAAGTGATGAGGGATAATGCGATGAGATTAAGAGATGTGTTTTGACAATTTTCAAGTATTTAATAGCTTGTTTGTGTATTTATTTAAGGTAATTAATAAAAAAAGATACGTTTTTTGCAGGCCAATATCATTATCCGCGCAGTTTGATATTCATAAGCATCTCCGGAACGTATCCCTCGCGATTAACGAGGAAATACTATATACTGCAATCTTGCAAATAGTCACATCATGAGATAACAACAATTATCTTTCCAAGTTAGCGAGCAGTGCACAACCATGTACCTTGAGAATGGCTCTGGAAGAAGATGTCATAACGATTCATGAGGTTTGTTCAATTGTCTCTTAAACCATAAGAGGTGGTACACCATTACTATGCTCTGCAAAGAGTGTGACGTTTCAATCAAACCAAAATGTTTAGTGTCCATGTTGAGACCATCAACTCCCCTCACTCGACAAGCTCATTTTAATCACTCGGCTGTCCAGATTCAAAACCAGGATCCCATTGCTTTTAATTGACGTTTCAATCAAACCAAAATGTTTAGTGTCCATGTTGAGACCATCAACTCCCCTCACTCGACAAGCTCATTTTAATCACTCGGCTGTCCAGATTCAAAACCAGGATCCCATTGCTTTTAATTGTGGCGTCATCTTTTTTGGCTAACCATCGAACAAAGACGGTCACTTCATCGCGCGCATTTATATTTGCCTCTGCGGCCGTCTGGAACGTTCTTCCTTCCCATATTAGGAGGGAACTATGCACTTTTAAATCTATATTGAAAACTCATTTCAAAGACTTGCTTTTGTGTATCGTTTGTCTTCCCTCACACCTCGGATGAGCACAGTTGGTTATGCACGTTGTGAAATAGTTTCAACATACACATATATACATCTTCATAATTACAGAGCCCTTAGAAATGAATACAAAATATCCATCAGGTGCCAAAGCACCCAACTTACAATTGGTAAACATGCGATTTTGATTCCTCACCAGGGGTCAACTTGACCAAAATCTCAATGAGTTTGCAAAAATTAATACACCTGTTTGAGATTTAAACAGCAGTTATCCTGCGCCGAGAGGATAATCTCAAAGTTATCTTTATCCGGGAAGATCTCTCCCAGTCTAAAGACACTTTTTTCAGATGAGTGCTGGATTGGGATGTTTGGGCAATTCATAAAACGAGCATTAATTACTGCATGAAAAAAACATTTAATGTTCAATTTGTTTTTTCATTTGATGTGGAATATTTTCAGCTCTTAGAGAAAACAACATCTTGTCAAATGTCATAGCTCTATCAGGGCATACGGCAAGATAAATGAACTATAGTGTTTAAGAGGCAATTGATATCATAAGTTGTGTATTGATGTAATGTTACTGAGGCCCTTCTCTAACGTGCGCAATGAACTACTGTCTGCAATAGTTAGAAATTTGTATTTATTGGTTGCGACATGACTCTTAACAGCACAATTAAAATGTAATCGTTAAAAAAAATCAACAAAAAAATGTAAACAGTGCCACGTTGTGCACAATTAATATCTCGTCATCCTGTGCGGGAGGCTGGACCCTGCCACAAGTAATGTGGAATTTCCACCTCTAGTTCTAGGCCACCGGTGGCAATGAGTGGCTCCCCGCTGCTCCTCTGTACAGGGATACGTGTTCGGGTGACGTAGGAAGGCCGCGTTGTATTCTCCACACGCCCCCTCCCCCGCTCTCGCCCAAGCTCTGCTCCGCGACGCCACGTGGAAGTGAAGTCCCCGACGCTGGTCATCTGGGGCGACGCCGATGCCTTCCTGGAGGTGGGCATGACGGAGGGCATGCAGCAGCACATTAGCGCGCCCTTCTCGCTGCGCATCGTGCCAGGCGCCAGCCACTGGGTACAGCAGGACCAGCCCGACGTGGTCAACAAGCTCGTGTGGACCTTCCTCAAGGAGACCGACGACTTTTCATAAGTTGATTGCTCTGCCGCTAAGCCCTCTGCTCAGATGTTAAACGCTCATTAAAGTGGGTGGAGAGCTAAGAAATCGGCAGGCATGTGACGACGCATTGATTCATCGATTGTAATTGATTATCATACGATATGTGAATCGAATCATGCGCGTGACTTTCGATTATCACGATTTATATAAATTAAGTGGAAATAAGATGTAAATGTAATGCTAACAGAGCAGACAAAACTCTGGGAATAAGACTGGAACATTTATACAAAACAGATGGTAAAAACCAGACAAACAAGAATAGATTTTTCTATTGAATTATTTTAAGTCGTGGTAATTCATCGAATCACTGTGGAGGTGCATCATTTCATACATAGTATTGAGCCGGAAAGCATCTGGGATTAATAAAAAAAAATCAAACTTATCAATCAAATAATAGCAGAAATATTTTCACTTATGCAGTTTACTCGTGATGACAGTGGTAAAATACTTTGGGTCTGGGTGCCTGTGTACATTGCTGCCAATTGCAGGCCCTGAAAATCACACGTTTGAATTGAATCCCAGTTTTCTTTGGCTCTTGGTGGTCCAGAAATATCACCTTTGATTAAAAATGTGAGCAGCAAATATTATTTTCCAGTGTTGTGAGTAAAGCCATATGAGCTGCGACTTAACGATTTAAAAAAAAAACACTCTAGGAAAGGTCGCTTGGTGGCTTATGCCAGAGCATTCAACTGGCACTGCCTGAGATCCAAATGGCTGCCTGCGATTAAGCCCGATTCTCATGTGCAGTGAGTTTATGGTCTCGGCTGAATTGCCAATAACTGTACAAAAAAATGCATTAAATTTGGTCTTGCCCTTAAATTGGCTCTGAGAATTGAGTTTACATTATCCTGCAATAAAAAAATGTGCCCCTCGTGTCGATAAAGATGCCTGTTGAGAATTCAGAACAGTTTCTGTGATGTCATCTCCCATGACCCTTCTCCAACACAAAGTGATGCTCTACTCCTGTGACAGTTCTGAATGTAAATGTATATATATAATGAACTAACACTGTTAGCACAATTTGAATATAATTGTATATATGTTTAACTTCTTTTGCACCATACGTAGCCAACCGTGCTAAACGGAGATTACCGTGTACAGCAAAATGCATTTGCTGGACATGGTAATCTATGGTTGCCATACGTGTCAAAGTTGTGATTGAGCCAAGATCGGACTTGAGCCTCGGTCACAGATCTGAGGACAAGCATCGCTCACTCGTGATGCGGTAATTCGCCCGCGAGTGACTGCCTGCCAAACGCTGCCACCAATTGAAGTTGATGCAGGAGGCCACTGGGCAAACCAACTGGTATGGTCACACCATCATCAGGTTTGGGATTAGAGATAGATTTACCGATACAGGCATCGGAACGGTCTTCACGAGTCCGGAAACCAAGTGAAGACCTTCGGCGAGATGGTGGGATACTGCGTTCGGGCAAGTCTTGGAAGTCGCGTGTCTGCAGCGTTCGCGAGGCGTGGCGTCACTTCATGGCTTTGGCCACGATAACACCTTGGCCTTGAGAGATAGCGTGATGGCTACCTATTGGCTGCAGCACTATGTTTCAGAGCAGCAGTCTCACGGTTGGTCCCCACTGTTGGATGACCTGAATCCACCCCCGGCCAAGACTTGAACTTTCACAATCCTTCCAGTTGTGAGTCGAGGGCCGAATATGCCTATCCACGCACTTCTGTGCACTTTGCCATCGTGTAAGGCGGATTAAAAAATGGATGGTTGAAGATATGTGAGAAATTCAATTGACTGGTTTGGCGATCTTGAGTATTGTTAGAGGGCCTATTTGTGAATACTTCTAAACTATAAACTTGTATAGTTTCGAAGTTTTCAACCAGAGCCAGGTTGTGGTGTTTTTTTTCACTAAAAGCGAATTCGTGCTTTACCAGGATTCCCATCTCACAGCCAATTAGGGTTTATTTTGTGTTAAGATGCTAAAAGTAATTGGCTAAAATCTATTTACAATCTGGTTGTTCAAAGCATGCATAGCTGGGCAGGCGGTGATGCCTATGTGTGTGATTATGCCTCACTCATCGTGTAACTGATTCATTGACATCGGTGCCTATGTCTAGAGGCAGTAGTGATGGTCAATTAGATATGCTATTCTTAGACGTTGGATCAGCCAAACGTCAGTCTCTCGTTTCAGGGTGAACTGTCATGTATCAGTAAACTGATGCTGCTTCACAGAATTGAGCACTTGTAGGCAACTGAAGATAAAAATAACAAAATATATAAATTAGCATTTTTTGTTGATTTACAGTGGCATATATATATAGAAATTGCTGTGATTTAGGATGGCTGACTAGAGCATGGGTTATTTGCTTTGTTGTTTAATAAATTAGTTCTATAGTGAATAAAATGGATTGAGTGACAGTAGGATTGATAATAATTATGACTTTTAACGAGCCACAGTATTTACTGTTCACAAAAGAGAACAACGCAGAGGCGGAGGGAATCGCGGACAAGCGTAAGGCAGCCACGTGGTGAGCTGATATCGACAGTTGCCCAAGCCCTGCAGTCCTCTGCATTAATATGTTTTCGGCCATTTCACGAGTGTTCGTATGTGGGAGGGAAACTGGAGCAATCTGGAAAAATACCCACACATGCTAGGGGGCAACACTATACCATACAGAAGGGATGGATAATATTAGTCCAAATGTTGCCATACCACCTGGCGAGCCATCTCAACGCTCATGAGAAGGACCTTTTTTAAATATTTGTGCGGTCCACCAACTTTCACACAGCGCTGGATTACAGGCATGCGCCAACCACTGCCCACCTTCAACGAGCTCAATTGAGCAGACTAAATGGAAGATATATGGCTTTAATATTATCAAGAAGGTATACAGTAGTCTGACATGAGTTGTATATGCATGTGTAACACTGATTACGGCCATTAGCTGAAATGTCAACGTTTTTTTTATTTTGAAGTTGTGGTCATTGAACAATTCGATTTATATATTACATACTGTGTAAGCATGTGATTTCATCGATCACTAATTGCAATTTCAAATATTGTTTCCATTGTAATGATTATTAGGGAGGAGTGATTGCATAGTGGTTAGCACGCTGTGATATTAACAAAAGGGCAATAAATGTAATGGTCACTTTTATGCTTTTTTATGCCAATGTGATGGAAATTCGCACCAGGCTACAGATTTTACCTGTCAAGAGTCCTTCTGTACGGTATTTGCCAGGCCCTTTCAGTGCCTATTTTTAACATCAATCTCATGTTACTAGTGCAATAAATGTCCCAGTTGTCTTGTGTTTTACTCTTAGCGTGAACTTTGTTCTGCCTGGCTCGGCTGAGCCTCCGTGGCCGAGCACGGGTTTATCCCTCGTGTGAGATTTGGCTATGCAGCTGTGATGGTCACACCCCCCCCCCGCCCCCCCCCGCCCCCCCCCCCCAATTTCAAAGAATCGCCACGATTGATTGCCACGATTCCATTTGTGAATTGGTTCCTGTAACCCTATGGTGTATTTGCCTCAGCGTCCCAAACGGTGCATTACATTTCATCTCAATGATGCCGATGCGCTGCTTTCCTTTGGGATCCGGGATTGGTTCATTTAGCGTTCTGGTGTGGTCCAGGTTTGTGTCCCGGGTGGGGGGGGGGGGGGGGGTGGTCCATGTTGCTTTTTGAGGCATCTCACTTGCAACCCCAAGGAGTCCCAATTCCAAATCGTGAGTCCGAATTCCAACGCCATTGAATTGGAACTCCTGTAACCTAACCAATATGGATGCCCACTAAACGACCTAACCAATATGGACACCTGCTAAACGACCTAACCAACATAGACACCCAATAAACGACCTAGCCAACATGGACACCCGCTAAACGACCTAACCAATATGGACACTCGCTAAACCACCTAACCAACATGGACACCCGCTAAACGACCTAACCAATATGGACACCCGCTAAACGACCAAACCAATATGGACACCCGCTAAACGACCTAACCAATATGGACACCCGCTAAACGACCTAAACACTATGGACACTCGCTAAGCGACCTAACCAACACGGACGCCCGCTAAATAACCTGAAGTGTCACCGTGTGGCCAGGTGATACAGCTGCAGTGACACAGCGCGGTCATGGGAGTTGACACTGTGCGGTGTCTTCACGGCGTAGGTCCGGGATGGGGGGGGGGGTTACTGGGAGGGTCCATGTTGACTTTGGGGAGTTCCAAATCAGGGGTCCCAATTCCACATAGGAGAGTCTGAATTCCAATGCCATTTAATTCGGACTCCCGAAATGCAATAACCTAACCAACATGGACACCCGCTAATTATTTACCCATTAATACAAAAAATATAACGTAATGTTAAAGGCTTCCCTCGAATAAAATGTTAAGGCTCCCATACCATTCATGTTAAAGCCTACTATATATTCATATTCTTAGTTCTTTCGGTGAAGTCACGTGACTTTACCGAAAGAACTAAGAATATGAATTACTGCAGTCACGAAAGCTTTAAATCAAAAGCCTCCTATATAATTAATGTTTAAGGTTCCCATAGACTTTAATGTTAAAAGCTCCCATAGACTTCAATGTTAAAGGCTCCCATAGTATTCAATTATCACACTGATCAGTGCTTACTCTTTGGTTCTATTGGGTAAAGTCACGTACGTGAAAATAAAACAAGTGATTTTTTGTTATTTTATTTTCACCTACGTGACTTTACCCAATAGAACCAAAGAGTATGGATACTAGCAGTCACGAAAGCTTTAAATCTAGAATTGATCAGTGCTTGTTGTTGAAGGCAGGGAGTACAGAATTCGAGAGCAGAGCACTGATGTTCAACAATGGATCGCATTGCCCTGCCCTCTGCTGTCCCACACCACGAACTGGACACATCCCTTCAGCTACACGGCCTTCAGGGAGTACGTAATTTGTCAGGACTGATTTTGACAAGCATTGTCTCATCAGCAGTCAGGCTTGTTTTGGTTCAGCAAACCAAATCAGGACTGGTTTTGACATGTAGTGTCTCATCAGCTGTCAGGCTTTCTTATTTTGGTTCGACAACCAAACTCAGGACCGGTTTTGACCAAGGCCGTAGCCATGGAGTCAACATTGTGGGGACCAAATCTCCCAGGGGGTGTGGAGGTCTCCCCCAGAAAAAAATCTAAGTTTGAAAACTAATTTCCTGCCTAAACTATTAAAAATTTCACTAACACATGGGATGGACTTCTTATTTATTTTTTACAAAAATGTCTAATAGTGTATTGTATTACATTGCTCTGTTTTTACTTTTTTACCTTTTCTTGTTTCATTTTATGTAATGGCAGAGATTAGGGATGAATAAAGTGCAACCATAACCACAATCATATGAACATAAATCTATGCATTGTTATATGAAGACAAGTCCAGATAGTGTGGCCAAGGTTTAGCAAATTGTTTTTATTTACATAGCATCGCAATTTTTATTTTTAAAAATATTTGTATTGCAATATATTGGGGGGGGGGGGGGCGGGGGGGACATTTTGAGCATATTTGAATATTGGGAGGGATGTGTCCCCTCCAAAATATATAATTGCGGCCTTGGTTTTGATATTCAGTGTCTCATCAGTAGGCTTGCTTGAACCGATGCTGGTGAACTTTTAGATGTCTATTGGAAAGGGCCCCTCTATTCGATTTGAAGCGAGTTCTACCCAAACCTGTTTATACCGCATTGTAATACTTAGCACACAAAAATTACCATCTACAAGTTGCCACATTGTGCGTTGTTTTAAAAAATTCGTCGCCGATTTAACGAGGCAACATAATTCCTTGTTAGTGTGCTGCAATTATTTTCTTTTTGAAACGTTGAACAATCCTTAACCTCGGAACGCACACGTGGAGACCGCACTACGTTGCGCCGTTATACCGAAACTCCGCGATGCGCGCACCGCCCAGAATCACTGCGCCCCGTGAGCAGGCCGCGTGTTCCACCACGTCGTCAGTTTCAGTGCTTGCTGCGAGAAAGTTTTAAAAGTTTTAAAACACAGCGCGTGGAGAGATGCGTGCAAAAAAAACCACGCACGGTAAATAACGATAGTGCCTCTGGCAAGTGTAAGGCATGGGGGGGGGGGGAAGTATTAGTCGCGAAGTTAAAAGAGGATGTGTTATAAAAGCGTGTTGTAGGTGGTCTCGGGATGCCTGGGTCTTCCCACCGCTGCTCATCAGCGTTATAATGCGGGAAAAGTTCAAAACTGTGCTCAGCATGTGGCACCTTTTGACTGCCTCCAAAGAAACTCGTAGCAGATGTGGGAAGTCTACAGAGTTGTGGCAAGACGTTCGAGTGTCTACATTGAAGATCGACGTCAATGTTGCGTGCATCAAAGGGGGAAAGGGCTGAAGGTTTGTTTGAAGATTTTACGACCACTTGGCAGTGAGAGTTCGATGGAAACTTGAGGAACTCGCCTTGGCTGGCAAGACTGCTGGCTTCCACATTGTGGCGCTGGCCAAAGAGAGGTGGTTGGTGGGTTGGTGGTGGACTCTGCGATGTGGAGGATTCGCACGTGGTGGAGTTGCGTGAGGACCCGGCAATTGTGAAGGGGGCTGATGCGGATGGAACAACAACAACAACGAGCTGATGAAGAGGCCAATAAACCGGTACAGCCACCACGAATGTTAACTCCAAAAAGTGTCAGAGGCTTCAATTCATTTGGAAGCAGCGAATGGGCATCTTCACAGAGACGACCCGAACAGAACACTGCAACGAAAGTTCACAGGACTTTAACCAGTGCCATCCACCACAAACAGGAGCTGTACCAGCCAGCATTAAAAAACAATTACGTCCGGCTATCTTTGGACGGATCGTTTTAAATGTTCTCACAATCGAGCCGTAGGAGAGCTGCCTTCATCTGGCCATCATTCCATCTTCATCGACAGCGCAAGCTCCACCCAACCACCGTCGCCACGGTCGCCACGGTAGACCGGGGGGCGGGAGGGAGGGCCCTCCCGTGCCCTGGCTGGGAGCTCGGTGGCAGACTCCACTCGCCTGCCGCGGAGCGCCCTTGGCACCGGGGCGAACGCCGCCGTCACTCGTTCCCTGCACGCGCAGCCTCGCTCCGCTCCATCCGGCGCTCGGTTCGCCCCGGCCCTCGGTGCACCGCGCGAACGGCAGCCTCTGTCGGGAGCGGCGGTGGCCCTAAAGCGTTCTCGTTTTAATTGGTCTGTTCACTTATTTAACCGGGAGAGCCACAAGAAAGAGAATTACTCTTTCCTTCTCAAATTGGTTCTGCCTCGGGGTTATTAATTTCAGGATGTTTTCAGCCACATTAATGTGGGAGGAAACCGGAGCACCCGTTCGACACTCTATCCCCATACAGATGGAAACAGATGACGATTAGTCCACTGTTAATTATCGGTGAGTGCGAGTCAATGAGCGAGCGACTGTGTTAATAATATAATGGGTGAGTCTTTGTGGGTGAGTAATTGAGCGACTGTATTAATAATAGGTGAGTATAAGTGAGTTAGTAATTGAGTATTCATGGGCGAGTTAAGTGAGTTCATGAGTGTGTGCAAGTTCAAGAGTGTGTGCAAGTGTGCAAGTTCATGAGTGTGTGTGCGAGTTCACAAGCGTGGGTGTTTGTGAGCGAGCGGGGGCCCGCGTTCCGCTGGCAACTGCGTGAGCCCGGCGCGCAGCTCCTCTCTCGGGGCGTTCAACGCAGGCGCCACGTCGGGTCACGCGGGCAGAACGTGCACCCGCACCGTGAGGCCATCCCCGCGGTCCACCGTCACCACGGCCCGGCCCTCGGGCCCCACGGCGCTCATCACCGCCACCGGCACCGGCGGCGGCGAAGGCGGTGACGACAGTGGCCGCTGAGACGGCGGCTGTGGTGCCGGCGGGGAGCGGGGGCCCATGAGGAGTGTGAGTGCGGTCGCCAGGGCCGTGACGAACGCCAAGGCCAGGAGGGCCACCGTGCACAGCGCGTAGCTGCAGCGGGACACGGGGGGGCGGGGGGAGGGTGGGGTGGCCGCTCGAGCCACGGAGTCGGCGGCATGAGGAAGCGGGACGGGCGGACGGAGCGCCGAGTCAATCCTGGCGTAGCATGCCGTGCCGTCGGCAACCAAAGGGGGGGGGGGAGGGAAATTTCCGAGACCAAGGATGGTGTCCATCTGGCCATATGTTTCACTCGAGGCATCCAGGGTCCACGTTTCAGTCTCCTACACCGTCTGGCTTTAGGGCTGCTGACCTCTGGGTGCCACTCTCCTGGGCGGCCCTCTCCGTAACCTGGACTCCCACATTCAGCACACCAGTCCCACCCATCGCAACCTCCTTCTCATTTGCGTCGCTAATCCCGATGACCATCCAGGATGTTGATGACGGTGTAGGAATATGTCTATTGCTCAGCAAGCCATCCGTCACCACGCGGACTCGAACCGTTTGTGGGTGGGAGGCACCCCCAGATGGGTTTCAGTGACCGTGTGCACACAGAGCAATGATACATCCACTCACGACCAGGAGCTGCCCAGAGCGTGGGGGCAGATTTGCCGTGGGACTCACAGAAAAGGGGAGAGCCACGAACAGGCGTGATTCATACTTAACTTCATTTTGGGCCAGATCGTATAGGTGGAATGTAATTTTTGTACTGTAACCCTCCACCACCCAACAAAAAGCCAATTAAATCAATTTCACTCTGGCAATTATGTAAATGTGCATATCATACGCACGTGACGCGTCAAATAATGTGCGTTGACATGACACACGACGATGTCACCCGAAAGGAACGCGTTAGGATTATCGGGCGTGAAAGGCTCCGCGTAAAATTTCACAACAGGGCCTATTTTGTGGCAGAAGTTATTCTCGGAATTTCACGAGTATCACTCTGTTGTAAATAAAAAGTGCATGATCATTTTGTACAAAATCAGCGGTCTCTTTTCTACAGAAGCTGGGCTGTGGGTTTGACAGAGTGGACGGTGGAATGATCTGGCGACTCCCACGTGGGACAAAGATAAAGATCCCCGCATGCCTAACCTAAACAGACTGTTGGGACAAGTGCTGTCGGCGAACACCTATGACTCGTGGGTTCACACACACGGTACGTCGTGGGGTTTGATATGCACACGTGCACGCACACACAACTGCCATTCGCCACGGCGCTTGTGCCAGGGTAAGTGCACGTCAAGGCCACGTGAAGTGTCGAATGCCCGCTGGCAGGAGGTCACGGGACAGACCCAGGTGCCATGGGTGCACTGACTGAGATGACTGGCCGATGCACCACCCTACTGTGCCACACACACACGGACAATGGAAGGGGAAACTGATGATGTCATGGGATGTGTTCACTAGTCTGGGGAGATGACTCGGGATTAGGCACTTGTAGCTGACTTCACCCCCTACCCATGGCGGCACCAGGCGTCTTTGGGAAAGCACGTGACTACAACCGTGAATCACGTCCACCAAGTCGATCCGGACGACTTCCCCTTCCAGCTCAACGCAGAGAAGGGAACCAGAGTGCTTTTGCGGGCGGGCGAACGCTGCCGCCGCCACGTGTGGTGGGGAAGTTCAGGACCGAGGCCAGGAGGGGGCGGTTGTGTTTCACATGCAGAAAGCGGCCGGAGTGTGGGTGCGGCTGCCCCCCTACGCAGCACGTGGTTGTGGTAGCCGATTCATTTCGCCGACTCTTCAAGACACTCCTCGATGACATTCTATACTCGATGTGCTGCTCACAACTGAACGAGCCAGGTGGACCGAATGCGCCCTCCCATCTTTTCTGTAACCCCTCCGATGCCCTTATATATACAGTCGTCCCTCAGGTTAACAGTGACATCACTTAATGTTTTTTTTTGGTTCACGTTTCGCCTCCCATAGGACCCCACGGTTTAGGCTGACGATAAATTCTGATGTAACGGTACGTTTCCGTTATGCACGTGGGGCGCTATTTCGGCCAATCCGAGAGCTAGTAAGTGGGGCTTACCATTCCCTCAGCCAATCAGCGACGCCCATTTTTGAGCGTTTAGACCTCGACTGGCTTTGTTTACATTAAGTTTTCTATTTTGGCAGTGGAAACAGCTCTTGCAGACTCAGTGATTTTTACTTATTTTTCAACTTGTAAGTGATTGCAATGACACCTAAAGTGTTCTTATAATGTTTATGTATTAATATGGAGTGTTTCAATATTATAAACTATGTTTTTTATGGTCATAAAGGTCAACTTCCGATCGTCTTGGCACGGATTCATGCTTTTAACATGGAATTCCTACATTCGGTTAACAGTTATTTCAGTTAACAGTAGTTTTTGTGGAACGGATTAAAAACGCTAACCGAGGGACTACCGAATATAAAAACACACGGGGTCGTGCATTTAATCGCGGGCATTCTCGGGTCCTGCCATTCACCAAAGCGTCTCATTCTCAAAAGGTGCAAGCGGTAACTAAATATTCTGGATATGATGGAGCCATCCGTGCCCATGCTAACTCTCTGTCACACACACAACTGCAGTTGCCCACTCTCCTATGCATCACAGCAGCGGAGGTGGGGTGGGGTGGGGCACCTCCAGCCAACGTGGCCCTTCACTGCGACCGTGCGACCAAGGGGCCCTCGTGGCAAGCCGGGAACTGTTGTTGTTGTTGTTACTAGTCTCGTTTACCCAGGAAAGCCTCGCATCGTCTCAGGACTCTTCGTCACGAGGGTCCTGACAGGCATTCATTCATAGTCGGGGCGACGCTGCTACTGCTGCGTGCAATCTCCATTGAGTAGTTTGAAGGGTGGGTTTTCAGCATTGGGATGTTTGGCCAATACCAGTTACACTGTTTGCGTTCGTATCATTCAGGGTTGTGATGCCAAATCGATGTTTGTCACCGTGACAAAGGTATCATTACTCCAGAACAAAGTTCTTCCAAACGCTTCACAAACGCCCTGCCGCACCGCTAATTAGCACGGTTGGCTACGTACGGTGCGAGAGACGTTCAACGTACACACACGTACATTCAAAACGAACTTCACTATCGACGAGCCAGCTTCATTATCATTACAGCAGCAACCGCATCACAGGGCCTGGGCGGCCGACTGCAAGGTGTCCCTGCGCTCGGGAGTGGTGAGGCCGCTCTAGCCCCACCTGTGTTTTGCGTGGCCGCCTCTGGCTGTTGTCGCTCCACAGGATGCCCCGGAGCTCACCATCGGGGCCGATCTTCCCCGTAGCTCAGCATGATGAGCAGCCCATCGCTCAGCATGCCCCGCCAACGCCAACCCTGCAAGGGCCGCTCTCCCAGGGCCAACGCGCCCAAGCATAACTAATTTCCCAAAAAATCGCCGTTATAAATCTTGGGATTTTTTTTTTACAACATCTGTGCTGCTCAGAATCAGAACATTTATTTCTGCTGGAGGAATCCGATGAGCTATAAAGCTCTTCCTTTCACAGATGTCCAGTATTTTCACAGGTGTTCGGGAGTCACGTCACGAGCCGAGGAAACGTCCCCTTGTGGGACTCCTTCAGCCAGCAGAGCCTCGCGATGTTGTCAGGGAACGGCCCCGGAAAATGACGCCACGGAACTTTTTCCGAGTCACTTCAGTAGGGCTTTCTGACCCAACGCTTAGAGGGCGCTCCTTCATGCTCTGGAAACTTGTGGTCTACCCCTTGCCAATCATCCTTCACTTATACAAAGGCAAAGATTCCCTATGCGGCTTGTACAGATTGTTGGGGCAGTGCTGTCAGTGAGCACCTGTTAGGCTAGCTCGGCACAGAATGGGGTGACGTGACCAGCACAACGCCCAGCCCGCTTTGTTTCCCGTGCCGATGTTTCTCACCAGCATGGCTGATGAGACGACTATGTCGCAACTGGTCCAGGGTTTTGCTGCTGCCTCCTCGCAGTGCTTTATTACAGGCCACGTGCACAGCTCTACGTAAGTCATGACTCCTGTGAAATAGTCCTTGGATTTGTGATGCTTTCCTTGATAAATTATTTCAATCAATGTGTCTCCTAGCTCAAACAAGTGTGGGGGTGAGGCTCATTCTCAGGCAGTGGGTGCAAATTCCACGTTCCTACAACAGGAACGAGTTTCCCCATAGTGCAAACAATGCTGCCTTCTCACAAAGCAATACTCGTGCACATGGAAACGACGCACCTGAAGACGAACGTTTTCAATCGATCCGCATTAACCTTCTACTACAACACGTGGATTAAAACATGGTCGTGGAGCTAAAACTGAGAAGTGCGCGCAGAAGTATGGCGAGACACAAGCTGAGAATTACATCGAGCCTTAGGAAGAGAAGATCGCAGGGATCAGAAAAGGCTCGCAGGTTAATAATTTAATTTAAACTGTTCATAAAAGCGGGCCTCGGGCAGGACGCATCGCTAGCAGGGGGGCGACAGACGACGGTCAAGAAGAAGGACGGAGTGGTAGCCAAGGAATGCAACGCGTACGAGGGGACATCCACCAGGGAGATGGAGCAACGAGATCAGTTCGCGTGCAGTTGCCGAGCAGATTGTAACATCGCAGCATCCTGAGAGGTGGCTACGGCTTGGTGACGCCTTCCTCCATCAGTGGACTGACAATGGTTTATGATGATAATAATTAACATAATATCACGAGGGATTTTCTACAGCGTGGGGAGGCCTTCATCCGGCAATGGATAGGCAGTGGCTGAGTATGGTGATGACGATGATGACGTTGGTTATTAACAGATACATTTGCATCTGTACTCCGAACGACAGCAACACGTGTTCGTGGTTTGAGCGGGGATCGTGCCAGAGTGGGTGGCTGTGCGTGCAGCAATGCTGCGTTGTAAACTACCAAACAAATGCTCCCTTGTTGGCAAGACCCTTAACGGAGCCACACAGCTCTACATACAGCCCTTTTCTTACCGTCGCTCGTGGATTTACAACGCGTCACACCCACGCATCCTTCTCAGCAAAGTTCCTGTGGCTAGGAGCCGCTCAGAGACGTTAAGTGGCTTCTCGATTCGCCACGTGGTCTCTTCCCTCCACGAGTGACGCTCTGTGCCCTTGCACTGTTAACACACATCCATTGGGCATTCGCTTCATCAAAACACCACAATAACAACAATTACTCGAGTTGAGTTCCTGCTGCTCAAATGAACATTGAGGGTATTGGTGCTAAATCCTCCTATTTAGTGCCCCGAAGCCAGTGGTTGAAATTCCACCGGTGGAGCGACAACCACTGCCTCTGAGTTACCCACCTCACCGGTCTACCGTGAAGTATATTTGGCGTTGTGTCCCTTTGCTAAAAGAGACAGACAATCCCTCTCTCAACCAGCCACGACAAAGAGCCACGCCAAACCTCCACACGCATGTTGAGAGCAGGGTGCGTGCTCGTTCATTCGTCGCGATCTTGCCGGGGCCCGGTTATTATCCGCAGCTCGGATGTGGGTCCGAACGCGGGTGACCTCTTGACCCGGAGGAGAGCTCTCTGAACGCTAAGCCACCCATACACGACTGCACATGCCTGGGCTTAACAGTTGCCCTTCATTCGGCTGTCCGTATCATCTCAGCTGTGCCTCCTGGCAAAACATTGTTCGTCTATTGCTATAAATATGCTAAAGGGTGGTGGAGGAGGCTCGTGAAGGACGCTACTGCGCAGTTGGAGGCAGTCGCCCTTCAACAACAACGGAGGGGGGAGGAGCGACGCTCACAACAACGGGCGGAGCGTCGGGTGGCTAAAGCACAGCGGATTGGCACAGTAGGGGGCACAGGTGGTGCAACAGCCGGTCATCTTAGTCGACTCGTGGCACCTGGGTCTGCCCCGTGACCTCCTGCCAGCGGGCGTTAGACACTTCACGTGGCCTCAAGGTGCACATGGCCTGGCACAAGCGTCGTGGTGACGTCACCGCCACTTAGTGGCGAATGGCGGTTGTTGTTGTGTGTGTGTACTCGTGCGTGTATACACGTGTGTGTGTGTACACGCGCGCCCAGTATCAAGCCTGTTACGACTACGCTTTATCAACATTTTTGTCTTCGTGAATTTACCGAAAGAACCAAAGAGTAATTCCTGCAGTCACGAAAGCTCCACATCAAGTTTTTACGCTTTATCGCTTACATTGCAACATGGAGCGTAACACTAAGCACGTGTCAGTTTAACGCGTAGCAGAAGGCTTTCGCGTAAATATAAATGTGTCGTTAAACCTCGACAGCCAATTAGTAAGGTCAAGTCACGTAAACAGAACGTGGCCGATACGTTACTAGTACAGCAACACGCGTGTGTTGGAGAGCAAATCCACAACATTTATAACCAGAGCCCCACACCAACTGTGGATTTTTTGCTCTCCAACAACACACCCGGTTGTTGCTGTACTAGTAACGTATCGGCCTCGTTCTGGTTACGCGACTTAACCTTACTAATTGGCTGTGGCGGATTTAACGTTAAAAATTACGCGATCTAACCCACACACACACAAAAAAAACAGAACCCTCTAATTTATTACGGACGTATTCTTAAGCTCGCCATCGACGGGGCCACCGCACGACGCAGACCCTGCAGGTGCCATGGTGAGGCTGACTGAGATGGCTGGTGGATGGCACCAGTTGTTAGCCCTCACTGTGTGCCACCACCACCACCACCCACCCACCCAGAGACTAAATCAGCTGAGCCGAGTCGAAGGTTAATAATCGAAAACGATCAGCGTAAAATTGTAATCGAAAATTATAATCTAAAAACTGTAGTCGAAAACGATCATCTGAAATTATCGAAAATTATCATTAAAAAAATATCATCTAAAATGGCAATCGAAAACAATAATCGAGAATGGTAATCGAAAACGATAATGATAATCTAAAACGATCATCTACATTTATAATCGAAAACGATAATAGTCACTGGTGTTGTCCGTGAGCGAGAATCGAAGTCGGGTCCCCGGTTCGAAGAGCAGCGTTCGTGCGAAGCCACTAAACGCACCCAAACGCAGGGGCGGAGCCATAGGGGGGGGGGGCTTAGCCCCCCCTGAAATTTTGGGAAAGTCGGTAATCGGGATAACCGGATATTCGGCTGCTGCAAAATGCTGCAGGCTGCCACCTTGTGCTGCCCTGCAGGCTGCCACCTTATGCTGCCCTGCAGGCTGCCACCTTGTGCTGCCCTGCAGGCTGCCACCTTGTGCTGCCCTGCAGGCTGCCACCTTATGCTGCCCTGCAGGCTGCCACCTTATGCTGCCCTGCAGGCTGCCACCTCGTGCTGCCCTGCAGGCTGCCACCTCGTGCTGCCCTGCAGGCTGCCACCTCGTGCTGCCCTGCAGGCTGTCACCTCGTGCTGCCCTGCAGGCTGCCACCTTGTGCTGCCCTGCAGGCTGCCACCTCGTGCTGCCCTGCAGGCTGCCACCTTGTGCTGCCCTGCAGGCTGCCACCTTGTGCTGCCCTGCAGGCTGCCACCTTGTGCTGCCCTGCAGGCTGCCACCTTGTGCTGCCCTGCAGGCTGCCACCTTGTGCTGCCCTGCAGGCTGCCACCTCGTGCTGCCCTGCAGGCTGCCACCTCGTGCTGCCCTGCAGGCTGCCACCTTGTGCTGCCCTGCAGGCTGCCACCTTGTGCTGCCCTGCAGGCTGCCACCTCGTGCTGCCCTGCAGGCTGCCACCTTGTGCTGCCACCTTGTGTGTTGCCCTGCAGGCTGCTTGAGCGGCAGCCTTTCGAACTTATCGAACTTATTAGCCACATCAGCGGCTCCGACCTATTAATAAACTCCGTGTTCAAATCCAATAAATTTTGTTTTATACATTTGTGGCGCCCATTGGAAAACATAAACACTGGATATCTCAGAATATTGAAGTCAGCCCCCCCCCCCAAAGTCAATATCCTGGCTCCGCCCCTGCCCACACGCACAATGTTTTCAACTCGGCTCAGGCTGAACCGAGTTAAAAACGACGTGTAGGTGCCGGCAAATGTTACGCTGTGTTCCTCAAAAGCTCAAAAGGAGCCGTCCATAAATGACGTCACGCGATTTTGGACGATATTTGACCCCCCCCCCCCATCGTCACACGGCGTCACAAAAAGTCAGACCCCCCCCTCAAATATGACGTCACAAAGCTCTGCCCCCCCCCAAATGAAACATGCTTCAAATCGCTTTAAACTATTGTCATTGTGGTGCGTATTTAATGTGGCGCTGCACTCTGATGTTGTAGGAGAAAACATTAAAAAGTCTATTTAATTAAGTAGAACGTGTTGTCTATATTTATTTAAAGTTGCGCATTTTGATGTGACGTCACATTTCTCAACTCCCCCCCCCACCCTCGTCACACATCGTCACAAATGTCTGACCCTCCCCCCAGGTGCGTGGCGTCATTTATGGACGGCCACTATGGAATGTCCATAACTGACAGAATGGATCGCATATACTCATTAAAAAAAACTAAAACTTTTTTTATTTTACCAGGTAAGTCCCGCTGAGCTATGCAGCTCTTTTTCAGAAGCGACCCGGCCACAAATGATAGCTCAACGAAGTGGCTCATCATCGTGTGGCAATGTTTTAGCAGCCAAATCCTCTATACGCGTGATGGTGATTCTCAATGTGGAGGGAAGAAAAAACCCGGAGGACACGGAGAAAAGAAGCACGCGACCACGGGGGAGAACGTGCAAACTTCAGATATACAAGGCGCCAGGGTCGGGATCGTACCCACAAGCTCCTAGTATACCGGGACGAAGTCGTTAACTAACATCTCGCCACACGCTCACGATGGTGAAGCTCATCATGCCGTGTGATGCACAATCCATCAGGAACTCCCAAACAACAGCACAGCGTCGCCAGCAGAAGGGGATATCATAGAACTGCTTCTGAGAGATCCACTTTCAGGTGACCTCTTAGCCATACGACGGACAATCGCATTCTCCCCACGCACTGTAGCTGTATCAGAATATATATTTTTCATCCTGGAGGAATCCCATGAGCTATAAAGCTCTTTTTCACAGATGTAGCGGCGGTGGTGATGGCTATGCTGCTGCACGTCGTTGCCTGTAATGCAGCGCTGCATAGCTATCAACCTATACGGTTTACCCGGTGTTCTTGTACAGGGAAATTGAGTTTTCAGGTCCATACGGCGTACAGCAGTTTCAATGCGGGCAACAAACATTTTTGTGTCTGTTTTTTGTTTCTCCCTTGTGATGGGACTTTGCAGCATGAACGTTGAGATTTATAAGGGCACGGTGGTGACCAACAAGGTCTGAATTGGTCTGTAATAGGGTAGACACTGATAAGGGGTTGACAGGTATATAGTAGCGTAGTGTATACTGTAGTATATAGTGTAGTGTATAGTGTAGTGTATAGTGTAGTGTATAGGAAAAACGTTGAGATTGGTCTGTAATAATAAGGTAGGACACTGATAAGGGGTTTACAGGTATATAGTAGCGTAGTGTATATTGTAGTATATAGTGTAGTGTATAGTGTAGTGTATAGTGTAGTGTATAGGAAAAACGTTGAGATTGGTCTGTAATAATAAGGTAGGACACTGATAAGGGGTTGACAGGTATGTAGTAGCGTAGTGTATACTGTAGTATATAGTGTAGTGTATAGTGTAGTGTATAGTGTAGTGTATATGAAAAACGTTGAGATTGGTCTGTAATAATAAGGTAGGACACTGATAAGGGGTTGACAGGTATGTAGTAGCGTAGTGTATACTGTAGTATATAGTGTAGTGTATAGTGTAGTGTATAGTGTAGTGTATAGGATAAACGTTGAGATTGGTCTGTAATAATAAGGTAGGACACTGATAAGGGGTTGACAGGTATGTAGTAGCGTAGTGTATACTGTAGTATATAGTGTAGTGTATAGTGTAGTGTATAGTGTAGTGTATAGGGTAAACGTTGAGATTGGTCTGTAATAATAAGGTAGGACACTGATAAGGGGTTGACAGGTATGGCATTGTGTGTGGGGGGGGGGGGGCAGTAGTGGAGGAGTGTTTTTCTGGATCGCCACGCAAATGCTGTGAAACGCCTCCGCCCGTGGGGCGCTAAGTTCGCCCTCTCCTGGCTTAGCCGAGGTATGGCAGCGTAGCAAATCGGACACATTTCCATGTATCAAGGGGGGATTGAATGTCACCCACCCGCACGCGTTAGTCCTCTCCGGATGCTCCGGTTTCCTCGCCACGTGTATCAACCCTCTTGAATGGAGCTGGCCAAATATGCGCCATGCATCAAGGCCCCGTTGCCCGAAACATCGCCTGTGATATATATATTCCTTTTAAGACGGCAGTGGCATGAACGAATGTGTTCACCGTTTTTTTATTTGTACTGCCAACGCGGTATCGCCAAATAATCCCAATACAGCGCCACAGAGGTTTGGGGTATTGTTGGTAGCGCCGGCTCTGGCTGGCTGTCCACTCCGGTCTGTTGTTTAAGGCGCCTCTGAATCAAGGCCGTAATTATAATATATTGGGGGACACCCCTCCACCCCCCCAATATTCAAATATGCTCAAAATGCCCCCCCCCCCCCATATATTGCTACGAAAATATTAAAAAGTAATAATAATTGCTATGCTATGTAAATAAAAAAAATAATTTGCTAAACCTTGGCCACAATATCTGGACTTGTCTTCATATAAATCAATGCATAGATTTCTGTTTGTATGATTGTGGTTATGGTTGTACTTTATTAATCCCTAATCCCAAACATTACATACAATGATACAATAAATGGTAATAAAGTAAAAACAGAGCAATGTAATAGAATACACTATTAAACATTATTGTAAATAATACAATAAAAAGTCCATCCCATGTGTTAGTGCATTTTAAAATATTTTTAGGCACAAAATGGCAGGAAATGTTTTAAAATTTAGATTATTTTCTGGCTTGGGACCCCCAGACCCCCTGGAAGATTTGGTCACCCCCAATGTTGACTCCATGGCTACGGCCTTGCTCTGAATCATTCTCTCTCCCCCTCTCTCCCTGAGAATGAAGGAGAACAAACAGCACGAAACGCATTGCTCCGTTAGGAGGCAGCTCGCCTACTGGCGAGCTCTGTAGTAGACGCTCACGGTGTAAACACGATTAACAGCACTGCGGTGTTACATGCGTGTGGCTACTCGTAACTTGGCGAGGTGCGACTTGTTGCGTTGTGTGCAACGACCCATGGCCATGGCACAGGACTTGGGCAGAGAGGTCGTGTTGCATCGCCATCTGAGGATCGGTGTCCGCTTTTATCGACCCCCTGCCGATGACAGAGGCCTGGGTGCGCTTCTCAACCCCTACCCTCTCAAAGGGAGCCGAACTCACGCGATTTCCTCCTGTGGGCCGTGAACTCCTCTCACTGCTAATACCACCCGGGTCGGGCTAATAGGACGTCACCTTCAGAAATCATCTCCAGAGTCAAGAGTTCTAGATTGTCGAACACACATTCAGGGCGCCGTCTTAATAGCCTTCGGCGAAACGTATACAGCGGTGCTTTAAATTGTTGGGCTTGTTTAAAACGCTGATTACTCCGTCCAGGTCTTACCCATCCATCCCTCCCACTCCCATCCATCACCGCTGCCCCTCCTCCCTCTCCTCCTGCCACCGCCTGCCAGCGCCCGTCTTGCCGCCGAGGCGAGGAGTGGTCCCTCCCTCCAACGCGGAGACGGAACGCGGAGCTCGCGCGCGAGAACACCGCGTGCTTACATCTCCTCCAGCTCGCATCTTCTCCAGCTCGCGTCATCTCCAGCTCGCATCATCTCCAGCTCGCATCATCTCCAGCTCGCATCATCTCCAGCTCGCGTCTTCTCCAGCTCGCGTCTTCTCCACCTCACCACGTTCAGCTGAGCTCAACCAAGCGTATCTAGCTCACACCTCGAGCTCATCACCTTCAGCTGAGCTCAACCAAGCACGCTCGGCTCAGCTTGTTTTATCACGAATACAGCCGCGTTGTACAACTACTACACTACCACTCAGGGGCATCTCCACCACCACCACCACTCACGGACACCTCCACCACGCACAGGGAGCTCCACTACTCAGGGACATCACCACCACCACCACTCACGGACATCTCCACCACCACCACTCACGGGAGCTCCACCACTTAGGGACATCTCCACCACCACCACCACTCACGGACATCTCCACCACCACCACCACTCACGGACATCTCCACCACCACCACTCACGGGAGTTCCACCACTCAGGTACATCTCCACCACCACCACTCACAACAGGGTCAACGGACACTACCGTTGACCTCCCACAGTCGTGATTGAGATGCTCAGCAGTGGTTTCGGATGTATTTTGATGAACACATCATAACCGTGCAGCTTGTTTGCGTTGTTCTTGAGTGGTAGCAGCAGCAGCAAGAGCAATAATACTCGTGCCACTTTTTTGAATTTTATTTTTGGCCCGGAGCCCCCAGCGTGGCAGTGACAGCGACAGCAGCAGCAGGTGACATCATTGCGCGTCACTTGCACGGCTAAAAATACGATACGAGCCTAGACGCAGGGGCCGCGGCAGCGGGCAGAGCGCATCCCTCACGAGTCGGCGGATTCAGCTCCCCGTCGACAACAAGACGAGCTGCAATCCAGCCCGCAGATCCGTCAGTCGCATACACACACACACATCGGAAGCCACCACCACCATTCGTCAGCGTCGGACGAGACGTTGCAGCGGTCGCACCGAGCCCCTCGCGAAGTTCACGACGAGGATGGAGGAGACGAGAGCTCGGCGCTGTTGGCCACGCGCGCCCCCCCATCTCCGTCTGCTGCCGCCTCTGCTGCTTCTGCTCGCCTTGGCCCCGCACAGCGGCAGGGCGGCCCTGGACCCGGCAGTCCGCGGTGACGGCCGCCCCGCGGGCTCCTCGGGTGGCCCGGGCAGCTGCTACGACGCGCGGGGCCGCGCTCAGTTGTGCCGACCCGAGTTCGTGAACGCGGCTTTCGGCGCCACCGTGGAGGCGTCTGACACGTGCGGCACTCCCGTCGAGGAGGAGTACTGCGCGCAGACGGGGGCCGTCGCCTCTTCCTCCTCCTCCTCCTCCAGCGCCAGCGCCACCGCCTGCCACCGCTGCTCGGCCGCCGATCCGGCGCTGAGCCACGGCGCCGAGCTGCTCACGGACGCGGACGGCGACGGCTCCTGGTGGCAGAGCCGCAGCATGGAGCACGGCGTGCAGTACCCGGTGTCGGTGAACCTCACGCTGCGCCTCGGTGAGACGCGCGGACTCTCTGGCATCCTCTCTCTCACTCACTCACGCTCTCTCACCACACCCTCTCTCTCACCACACCCTCACTCACCCTCTCACTCACTCACCCTCTCACTCACTCACGCTCTCTCACCACACCCTCACTCTCACTCACCCTCTCACTCACTCACGCTCTCTCACCACACCCTCTCTCTCACCACACCCTCACTCTCACTCACGCTCTCTCACCACACCCTCACTCTCACCACACCCTCACTCTCACTCACCCACTCACTCACGCTCTCTCACCACACCCTCACTCTCACCACACCCTCTCACTCGCTCACGCACTCTCACCACACCCTCACTCTCACTCACCCTCTCACTCACTCACGCTCTCTCACCACACCCTCACTCTCACTCACCCTCTCTCTCACTCACGCTCTCTCACCACACCCTCTCTCTCACTCAACCTCACTCTCACTCACGCTCCCTCACCACACCCTCACGCTCACTCACCCTCACTCTCACTCACGCACTCTCACCACACCCTCTCTCTCACCACCCCCTCACTCTCACCACACCCTCACTCTCACTCACGCTCTCTCACCACACCCTCTCTCTCACCACACCCTCACTCTCACCACACCCTCTCTCTCACTCACGCTCTCTCACCACACCCTCACTCTCACTCACCCTCTCTCTCACTCACGCTCTCTCACCACACCCTCTCTCTCACTCACCCTCACTCACGCTCCCTCACCACACCCTCACTCTCACTCACCCTCACTCTCACTCACCCTCTCTCTCACTCACGCTCTCTCACCACACCCTCACTCTCACGCTCTCTCTCACTCACGCTCTCTCACCACACCCTCACTCTCACCACACCCTCACTCTCACTCACGCTCTCTCTCACTCACGCTCTCTCACCACACCCTCACTCTCACGCACCCTCTCTCTCATGCACCCTCACTCTCACGCACCCTCTCTCTCACTCACGCCCTCTCACCACACCCTCACACTCACGCACCCTCTCTCTCATGCACCCTCACTCTCACTCACGCTCTCTCTCACTCACGCCCGCTCACCACACCCTCACTCTCACTCACGCTCTCTCTTAACACACCCTCACTCTCACGCACCCTCTCTCTCATGCACCCTATCACGCACTCATGCACATTCTCTCTTACGCACCCTCTCTCGTCTCTCACTCACGCTCTCTCTCTCTCTCACACTTTTACACACCATCTCTCTCTCACACACACACTATTACGCACTCACGCACCTTCTCCCTCTCTCTCTCTCTTACGCACCCTATCTTGCACTCACGCTCTCTCTCTCTCTCTCGCACTCACTGTAAACCTTTCCAACAAAGACAAATATCCCCCACATAGCCTTGCCAGACTGTTGGGGCAAGTGCTGTTCGTGAGCACCTATGACACCAACACCACGCCCGGCCGCCTTTGTCTCCCCTCCAGTGCTGATGTTTACACACCGCACCGGCTACTCATTTAGGCACTGGATCATCCTCGGGAAAGGTGCAGAGCCGGTCCAAACGCCTGCGCCACACTTGTTGGCGGTGAGCGTGAATCTCACTCGGGGGGCGTTGGGTTCACAGCGCCAAGCACTACGCCACCGTTTTCCATACCCACGCGGGCTGTCACACGCGCCTGAGACCAGAGGTTGGGGCTGACTCGTGCAAGTAACCGCTTACTCGGCCCGCCACACTCTGATTACTCGACTCGTCGGACAGATAGCAAGTCGTTGGAAAGAGTGCGCTGTTTCCACTTGTGCCGCTGGACGGGAGGCTTGAGGGGGGGGGGGGGGGTCATGAGCATCAGGCACCGGGGGTTTCCCGCTTTCAGGAGGCAATATACGGGGGCAGCCGCTACTTTTAATGGCATTCTGAGTTATGGACCAACAAAAAGTAGGGGATTACAATTTTAGTCGACTAATCAACGTATAATAATGATGTCAACTTGTAGCGCACCTCTGCACAGTAGCCGCTCGCTCTCAGCGAGACACAGAGAGAGAGAGAGAGGACGACTCAGAGGGGTGAGGAGCCACGGACGAGCGAGGAGGCAGCAGCCACACGCTGAGCCGCCCCCCAAAGCTCTGCTATCCTCTATTTATTAAGCTCTTACGGACCCATTAACACATGTTTACACGTGGCATAAAAAGCACACAAAACCCACGCATGCGAGGGGGCAACACTATATCCCATACGGACGGAGCAGGTGGAGTTACACATTTGCTGTACCGCCTTCTGCTGGCGAGCTATAGGGTAACGGGCTCCTCCTCGACGCCCACGGGAAAAGAGTTTCACAAAAGTCGTGCGATCTACCAACCCACGCTCTGTCTCCACCGTGGCGGATGACAGGCCGCGTACGAAGCCACTACCGCCCGGCTTTGTCGACTCTTCGTCTCGAAACGGCGTTTGCGGGGATGCTGGGCTCCAGTGGTGAGGGGTTGTGGACGAGGTGGTCGTTGGTGGTAGCCATGTGGAGGGGAGAAGCATGTCAGAGGGGATGGATGGGTGCGCCGTCATTCATAGGCTCGTTCAGTAAAATCCGATTCACCCGCTCACGATACACGCATTGAATCGTGTGCATGTGTGTGTGTGGGAGAACAGATGATTTTTCAGTTGTGCTATTTGTGATTGGTGAACATCGATCACTTCGTCAAATCCTGACCCCCCCCCCCACCCCCTGAATCATGGCAATTAATTGACTCACAATGTGGTTAGTTGTCCATGGCTGATAGGCGTGTTGCAGTGTGAAGGGGCCTTTTTCAGGAAGCGTCGACCATCACGCGCCTCCTCGCAGTGAATTTTAGCCACTCACCAAACGGAGGCGGTCTTGGTGTCGTCACGTGCTCTTAGCTGTGCCTCTGCAACCGTCTGGAACGCTCTTCCTTCTCACTTTAGGAGCCCACTGGAACTGTGCACTTTTGAAGCTACAGATTGAAATCTCATTTTTTTGTGCCGTTTGTGTGTGGTCTGCTGTCCCTTCCCCGCACCGCCGATTGGCGCGGTTGGCTACGTACGGCGCGGAAGAAGTTCAACATACATACATACATTATGTACAGTACATACAAGATCTTCTTTGGTTCTTTCGGTAAAGTCACGTAGAATGAGAATAAAATAATAAATTGATAAAATAAAATAACACAATAATATTCTCACGACGTTTCGGCCACAACACAAGCGGCCTTCATCAGGTGAAGGGACGAGACTGTCTGGAGGACAGCGCTGGAGTGAAAAAGCCACGCTCAGATCACGACCTTTAAGCTGTGTGAGAAGAAACAAAGCGCCTTGACAAAGGAATTAGCATATAATTTAGCATTGAAATGGCTGAGTGATTAGCTTGTGACTGGTCACAGAAATGGCTATGTTAAAGTTAAAGCATACACATCCGCAAAGGCACCCCTTGACAAAGGAATTACCATAGAATTTAACATTGAAATAGCTAAGTTAAATTTTAACTTAGCTATTAACTTTAACTTTAACATAGCCATTAATTCACGACTCGCAGAAGGCCGCGTGGCTGATGGGATGCGTAAAAAATGTACCGCAATTATTTGGAGAGACAAATATGGGAAGGGGGTTGTTATCCACATCCTGGTAACGAGCACCGCTTCAGCAGGTTGTGCACATCTTGACTAACCCTATACAAGATGACGATGTCGATATTGTCACGGGATAACAGAACCACAGCTGGGATTTTACCTCGTACTGTCGTGACTGAAAAGCCACCCTGGGCTGTGTGTTCATGTCGTGTCGGCTTCTTTAAAGTGGATGATTAAGAGGCTATGGCTAGACGTTCCCTCAGGGCGTCGTTACCCAATGGGCCCCACACCGAATATTCCACCGACCAAACCGCCTCAAGTGCCAAAACCCGCGGTACCAATTTTCCTTAAATAGATCATTTAAGTGGAATGTGACAATTCACTTGAAAAATGAGTCGGTTTTCATCGCATCTATCAACCTCTGCCTCCGGGATATCACGAAGCCAGGCCTCGTCCGTATAATCTTCTCTCGGGCCCGCTGCCTTGGATGTAAGTTGAGCTTCTTTCATGCCGCACGTAGACAACCGTGCCCATCGGAGGTACCGCCACTTTCCCTCCTGGAGTGAAGGTTCAGGATTCCAAAGTGTCGGGATTTCAGAAGGGCACTTCGCTTGCCGTGGTCCAGAAGTGGTTGGCGTGATCTTAGCCCTGGGCATTAAACACAACCACTGCTTATGATTGGGCACCCGTGGCCAAACAGGAAACTGGATTTTGTTTGCGCATCGCACACATTAGCTGCTTGAAAAGTGGCATTGGGTAAACAGTGTCTCGGGTCAACTGCAGGGCCCTCTTTGAAGTCAGAGTTAGGTTGAGGTCAGGGTTCCTGCTAAGTTCAAACCCGATGACACCTCTGAGCCCGGAGCAGAACATTTAAAATCGAACAATACACCACGTTTGCAATTTTAACTTAAACAATCCGCGTGTACAATATCGTAAAGGGCAACGCTGCAGCCCTGCACAATGTCTTTTCGTCACTGCTGGCAGAGGGGCTTCCATTAGAGGGAGCTCTGGTGGAGCCCCTCTCGAAAGGATTTGAGCAATTTTTCCACGTTGACCAATGTCTTAGAATAGGTGGGAGTGCCCACACTTTACAGCATCGCACGCGACCTGCCTGTACTGGAGTACACTTCTAGTGTGCCCATTTGCACCGATGGGTCAGGGCTCGGCAAACGTGCGCATGCGGCTCTTTAAGGAACTGCTGCTGCGTGACGCGTTATGTATTAAGGAACCACCGTCTCGTATTCACCACCACAGTGGATTGCGGCTCTTGAAATATTGAGTTGGGTTTTTTTTTAATATACCGATGTTGACACAAATGCCTCTTGTTATTTTTGTCGCCGACCTCTGTGGCTGGGTCGACAGAGGCGTGGAAGGATTTAGTTAAAACTTGCAGCATTTTCTTAGTTTTTTCGGTAAAGTCACGTTGAAGAGAAACAACAAAATAATAAAATATATATATAAAATATATATTGTTTTATGTGACTTTACCGAAAAAACTAAGAATATGAATTACTGCAGTCACGAAAGCTTTAAATCAAAAAACTTGCAGCATTGTTTCAATCGCTGCACCAGGAGGCTGATTCGGCGACCTCTGGATTATGTACAGAGTGCATTACGTAACCGAGTACTCGTTTCTGTTATAAGGCTGTCTTGGTGATGCACCGCCGCGGCCAGAAATGTGTGGAATTTGGGGCGTTCTAATCGCTGAGGTTGTACCGTCGCATCTCGATGTTACCAATTCATGAATTGGGTATGCCCCTTAAATACACACCAACAAAATCCCCGTTCAAGGCCTCGTTTCGATTGCCAGTCAAGACCGCATAGCTCCTCTCGAGCTGTGGAGGTGACGGAGCGCTCCGTGCCTGCGGCGGCGGTCACGACGCTCCCAGAGCTGCACTCAGCTAAATTTGCCGCGAGAGTTAAAGAAAATAACTGGCACAAAAAGACAAAGATCCCCCGTGTAGCCTTAACACGGCTGTCGGGGCAAGTGTTGTTAGCGATCAGCACCTATAAAGGCCGGCACAGCACACAAGGGGGTGGGTGGCCAACACCACGCCCGGCCGCCTTTGTCTCCCCAGTGGCGATGTTTACACACCGGAACCAGGTACTCATTTGAGGCTGAGTCGACCTAGGGGAGGCCCAGGACCCGGTTAGGAAAATCGTCAATCGTGTTTGCCGTGAGCGGGAATCGAACCCCGGTGACCAGGTTCGTAGCGCAGCGTAGCGCTAACCGCTACACCACCGCTCCCCACGTGCACACGGACACTCGTGTCACGCGATGGTTGCCGGGATATGCGTTGTACTTGGGCACTGGTGTTGTGTTTGGAGATGACTTCAATTAGTTTTTGAGGGGTTTCTTTTGGAAGGGATATGCTCCCAATGGTTAGATTAACCATAAACATAGAAAACTTATGTGAGCTCGAAAACACACACACACGGATACGTAATGCACGTGATCCGAAAATCTGTAATACGATAAAAAAAAACTTTGCTTTAAAACAATCTTAAATCATAAATATTTTAAACCTTAAACTCATCCCTAGTCTCTCTGGGACTAGTGCTGACTGGCTTGTAACGTCACCTGTTTCAACTCGCCAAGTGAATTTGACACGAAGTACCCGGAGAAAATCCTTGCACACGAGGTGATTATATTCCAAGGTCCATGCAGACACGCACGTTCATTAACCTAGTTACTGTACTGCCCATCGCCAGTACCGGATGATCCTAGTAGCACAAGTAGCTACATGTGCAACGAGCCCCGCACTTTCAAGGGCCACGCGCTAAATTATTTCAAGCTATCAATTCCGGTTCAGTGATTCTGCACTTGCTCTATTACGATAGTACTATACCGCCTTCGACTTTTATGAACGACTGAGTGACTAAGGTTAACGATTTCTCATAGTATCTGGCTGTATAGCAAATGGAAAAATACAATAACTTTACTATGCAAGTAAAAAAAAAATAGTGTTTTAATATTTACGTGTATTTTTTTAGGGCCTCTTTATACCATACGCCAGAGTGCCCCGCAGTCGCTTAATCCGGCAATGCTCCTCTCTCCTGGCCACCTCGCAGCCCAGCGGGGTTGGGAGTCTCACAAATCAACTGGGTTCACAGAACCCCTCGCCTCCTAACCACTGGGAGCACAGACGTGCACCGCCATGCCCGAAACCAGGGTCCACAATCAACGTGTCGGTAATCCGGGGCTAATGGGAGGAATGCCACCTCACTCCCTGCCCAGGAGCAGTGAGGTGGCGGTTCTGATTTTGAGTCCACGTTTCGGTCTCTTTAATCCGTCCGTGTGGCACAGCGGTAGAGCGAGCGGCTCGTGACCGAAAGGTTGTGAGTTCACATCCTAGTCGAGAGGGTTTGCTCGGCCCATCATCCCAGTGGGGGTCGGTAAATTGTGTACCACTTTGTGGGGAAGGCAACAGTGGTCCTTCTGTGGATAGACTCACCCTCGCCCTAGGAATAAGACGTTTCCACCATTGGCCCTGCATAGCGCTGAACTGATGAGAAGCGGGACATTTCTCTGACTTTGTGTTTGATTTTTTTTTATTTAACAAACAGGTTTTGGTTTGTGTAGACATCTGAATCGCTTCTCAGGATAATGATGAGCGACTGACATTCAGTCTTCATGACGAGGAAGGGGCGATGTCTCGAGGCCCAACTACTGGCACAGTCTTGTTTGTATTGGCTCATCCTCCGTCAATCACAGCTTCACACTGAACCAGCCTTGTTCGCTCGCACCTGTGTTTACATACATGCATGTAAACACACCATTTGCGAAAACACACACACGCACGTACTTGTGCACACATATACACACGCACATGCATTAACACAACGACGAAGATCCCCCGTACAGCCTTTAACAGACTGTCGGGGCAAGTGCTGCTAGTGAGCACCTATAAAGGCCGGTACGGTGTACGAGGGGCTGCGTGGCCAGCACCACGCCCAACCGCATTTGTCTCCCTAGTGGCGATGTTTACACACCGCACCAGGTACTCATTTGAGGCCGAGTCGACCTAGGAGAGGCCCAGGACCCGTTCAGATAACCGTCACCGGTGTTGGCCGTGAACGGGAATCTAACTGGGATCGCTGGGTTCGTAGCGCAGTGCGCTAACCACTACACTACACACACACGCGCGCACGCGTGCACAGGTTGCCATGTGCTTCGTGGGGACGCAATGGGGCCTGGTGCAGGTGAGTTTGTGCTACGGTGGACACGCGCCGTTCTTTTCCCAGGAACGACCGATTTCTGAGGCGGCCGTCCTCTTCCGGGGACACTCAAAGGCCCCCGTTGTTTCCGTGAGATGCCTGACGGGCACGCAAGCTCGAGGCGATGCACTCGCACGTGGTTCTCCTCCCTTCGGATGAAGCGTGAGAGATTCCTATTCGAAAGCAGATACGTCCCGGTGTTGTGCAGCTCAGAGGCGGCTGCGTCCGCCGGTAGGGTTGCCCCTTTGAGGCTCGAGGTTTCCCACTGGATTCTAAAGCCAATGCAATACGTGTGTAGATCGTATCTACGTAGGTCGCTCATCGGAGGTGCGATTAATATTGCACGCGACAATGTTGCCGCCCACGTTGCCCCAGCCAACACGGCGCTGCAGCGCTGGGGATACAAAGTCGCCACGTGGTCCTGCAGCCCAGAGCGACTCGATTCTAACCAAGTGTGAATTGTCCGTGGAACTTCTTTTCGCACCGTGCCTAGCCGAACCGTGTTCATCGTATTCTTGGTTCTTTTGGTAAAGTCACGTAGAAGGGAAACAATGAAATAAATAAAAAATAAAGCAATCATCATCATCAGGTGATGATGATTGCTTGTGTTGCAGTCGAAACGTCGTGAGAATTTTAGCGTTTTATATTGTTATTATTTTATTGTTTCCCTTCTACGTGACTTTATCGAAAGAACCAAGAATATGAATCCCTGCAGTCACGAAAGCTTTAAATCAAAATTTCGTGCTCATCGTGTTGCCCGCATGTCACGAAATGTGTCGCCGTAGCGCAGGCAACACGCCAACAAGACGTCGATTTGACTGGTGAGCGGGGCATTAAGTGGCATTGGGCAGGGACGCATGATTTAGTCGGATGAGACCGGTGATAGAAGGGTGTCGTGATTATATCGTCATTATAATGGTGATACAATCATCATGACGATATAATGGCAGCAGGAGAAAGGTAAGAGTGAGAGGCGGACCCATCGAAAGCGACGAGATCAGTGACGAGGAGTGAGATGGATCGAGGCATCGTTGGGCCACGTGGAACGACAACGATGTATGTACGTTGAACTTCTTTCGCACCGTACGTAGCCAGCCGTGCTAATCGGAGTGTGCGGGGGAAGGACAACAAACTAAACACATGGCATGGGAGAAGCCTTCATTCAGCAGCGGATAGAACGTGGCACTTCTACAATACGAGGCCTTGTTGGAATAAACAATTAATAAACGATACGATTACAGTTGAAAAAAGTCTGCTCAATTGTTCATGCCAAACAAAGGGTGTTACGTCCCCTCATTGTGGCTTCTCCTTCAAACATGCCCACAAACTGCCAAGGAGAGGCCGGAGTGTCATATGGGTCCTCGATATATATCGGTTCATAATTTGCAAGCATCATTCAGCATTGGGATGTCTGGTCGACACCAGTTACACACAGTATGGCTTTTTTATGCTATGGGAGGAAACCGGAGATCCTGGAGGAAACCCAAGCACACAGAAAGGCGCCCGAGTCGGGAATCACACCCAGGTCTTCCTTTCTCTGAATGTTGCCATTCTGCTTGGCACCCAGGCGGCCCATGCGCTCGAGGGATGCTGCTCCAGCGTAACCACTATTTTTCATTCTCATATCTCACTGCACTCGGGTGCAAATTGAAAGCTAATTGAACGATTTACTTTTCCCCCAAAACAAAGCTTTAAATTCATGTTTCCACTGTCCAAAATCTATGCAGCTGTGGCCACTGCCCTTGGTGAGCTGTCTGGTAAGTTTCACAGCGATTGATTGAGCGGTTATATAATTTTAGTGACATCGTGTCCTTGGATGGATGGGCGTACAGACACAGGGACGGACGGAACGCACAATTTGCTCGACGCGGTGGTAATGTTGAACGCGTAAAACCCGCAGTGCAATAATCAATAATCATTGAGCGGCGAGCCGATGGCGAGTGCGTTGCTGGGTCTTCGTTATCGCTGACGGCTTTCTTAAATTCAAGGTTTCAAAACAGCTACTGTGCCGGCCGGCCTGCAGAGTCGCCTTCTAAATTACCGTGCCTCCACCCGCAAAGCGTCAACCCTTTTAGCATCAGGAAATGTAATATGCGTTCCGCGTTGCTGAGCTCAGTTTGCTAAAAATTCCTCCACCTCAATATGGAACGGGGGCTGCGCCTGCCTGTGTAGCCATCACCACACTTATATCGGGGGTTGTTACCAAGCCACAACGTCAGAAATAACGATGTGGTGGCTGGTGGTGGTGGCAGTAGTGGCCAATTGGTGCAAGTGGCTCATAATGGTCATCTCGAAGGGCTTCTTCTCCGTATGGCTGATGTTGATGCAGAGCAACTGCTGTACTTTTACAATGAGCTGGTTGATGAGCCATCTAAGTGTGCCAGGAGTGGCGGAGTGTGTCACATTTGCGAATCGGTCAATGGGTTCGACACATGTCCCAAGGTCTGCTCTGGGTGACCACAGTCGCTGAGCTGGAACCATCGAGGTCCTGAATTCAAATCTGGGTTTGGGTCACACGCCATGAAAGTATGTTCTCGAGGGTAGTGTAAAAGTAGATGTTGTTTTCTATTATTTGCAAATCTAGAGCCTGCAATCCACGAATGGATCAAGGACGTCCCATACCATGTCGGTCGTGAGGTTAGTTTTGACCATGCTTCACCATGCCCGTCAGTACAGGTTGGTGGTGGGGGAGGCGCCAGGGACCAGTTCAGAATCTTTATTTAGACTGCAGGAGGAGGAATCCGATGAGCTTTGAAGCTCTTTTTCACAGATGTCCAGTTTGGGCAGGTCAGCGAGTTACAAAAGTTCAGACGTCACTCGCCACTGATGTTAGCCGTGGCCGGGAGTCGAGTTCGGGTCCCCGGATTCACAGCTCAGTTCGCTAACTGCGGCACTGCTGTCGCAGCACTGATTCGGTTGATATCAGACGATTGACTCGAGGCGAGCCGCTCTTTACAGCTCACGAGGCAGGCTGTCAATCGATTACTTTTTGTCTCCGGACGATTGTTTTGGTTGTTGCAACCAAAATGAGGCCAACAAAGGTCAAATAGAACGTCTACATTACGTAAGTTGGCCATAGACCTCAGAGAAACAAAATACGCGTGTAAACGCACAGAGTTTACCAACTTTAACGATTACAACGGCGTCCATCCTCGAGCTCCGATACTAATTAATATTTATAATTGTTATGGGACTGTCCATTGGCAGCACAACGTAAGGAAGAAAAACCATGCACACGTTCAGATTCCGTGACGCTTTCCTTACTCGCATCCGTCCTTAGACGTTTTTCATTAGCGGTCGTGATGTTAACCTTTCGAGCCGCACGATGAAACGGTGTGTTTGTGTGTACGTTGAACTTCTTTCGCACCGTACATAGCCGACCCTGCCAATCGGAGGCGCGCGGCATCGCTAGGCGACGTCATTGCGCGTGACCTCGACGCCTGAGCAGGCAGGGCAAATCCTTTTGCCGAAGATTTTATTTGTTGCTTGATTATATCACCACGCTCCACACGGCAATTTTGAACAAGTTCGGCCACTTTTCTCTAGCGATGATTATCTAACAAACAGCATTGCAACTTCATACCAAAACATTGTTCGGATTGGATCTTCTTGACGAGAGTTGCAGGACCCCCTCACCCAGTGCAGACGGACGGACAGGACTAATGCATTTAATGCTTTCATGCGTCGTGGGACGTCAATCACTCACACTGCCGCGTGACATACAAAATGTCACGCGGCGGGTTTGGGCAATGGCCCTTGTTAAGAGCCAGAGAAACGGGAGGGAGAGATTAATGATACGTTATCCCGCACCGAGGATTGGCACGGTTGGCTACGTACGGTGCGAAAGAAGCTCAACATACATAAACACATACGTACTTTACGTTATGTAGTCGTGGTGTCTGACTGAAATATTAGCCTGGGATTTCGTTCGTTCGTTTCTCAATCCGCTTGTCCTGGTGAGGGTCGAGGCGGCAGAGTGTTGAGTCACGCGGTCCAGACCTCCCTTTCCCTGGCGACAGACTCCAGCACTACTACACTATACACTACACTACTACACTACACTATACACTACTACACTACACTACACACTACTATACACAGACTCTAGCTCTTCCTGGGTAACTCCCAGGCATTCCTAGGCCAGCCGAGCGACATCATCCCGGCAGCAGCAGCAGCAGCGTGTCCTGGGCCAGCCCCGGGGTCTTCCCCCAGTGGGACGTGCTGCCCGGTCCTTTACCAGGTGCCGAACCATTTTATTTTCTGTTTTGTGATGAATATTATGAATATTACTTTGCTTATTTACCCAGGGAAGTTTCACTGAGTCTCAAGACTCTTTCTTGCAGTAGGGTGGCGATGTTGCTGCTGCTGTGAGTAATCCGATTAGAGTAATTTGTAGTGATATTTATAAACACTGGGATGCTCTGGCCAATAGCAGTTAAAACGTTTGTTTCAGCTATGGAAGAAAACTGGAGAGCCCAGGAGAGAACATTCAAATTCCATATTCAAAGGCAGTCCAGGTTGGGAATCGAACCTAGGACCTGTTCGCTGTGAGGCGCGATTGTTTCCACTCCATCACCCGGCCTACTGCCCAATGGTTATTTGGCACTTGAGTATTTTGTCCGAAAGATGCCTTACAGAGATTGCGTACCGCATCCATTCTGTCTGCTAATAATCAGTTTAATGCCTCTCCGTGATCCCTTGCGATTTTGTGTCCGGTAGAGATTACTTTTCCCGTGTTCAGACGGGACGCTTTGCTGGTTTGTAATAAACATCTTCATTCAGCTGCACCCTCCCAGGTTGCCTTTGTATTAAGACTGATTAATAATATTAACAATATTTTTAGTCACCCGGCAAGGAGATCGACGAGTCTTGAGACCCATTTTCAGGTGCGTTCTGCTTTGCGTTTTTTATTGGTTCCTGTTTTGAGTCATTCGTAATTATATAATTATCGGTGGAACAGTGTAATTAGCAACTATCTGCAATGAACTTAAAAAATTATTTTAATTTGCTCAAAATTTTAGTCCAATCATGCTATCGGCATCACGTCACGTGATGCAGACTCCATTCGAAATTCTCACACAGCAGCACAGCATCGCCTGCAGAAGGGGATGTGACAGAACTGCTTCTGATAAATCCCTTTCAGATGACCTCTTAGCCACACGACGGACAATCGCATTCTCCCCACACGCCCTGTATCTGCAGCGGTGGAGGCTACGCACGTGGCTGCCTGTAAGCCAGCACTGTGGAGGCAGTAGCGAGGGTGCTGTCAGGATCCCACACACGTTCTGAAACTCCCTTCCAGTGGAAGCCGAGGATATGCCATACCACGGCTTGTCTGGAAATGTTGGTACAGCGAATGTGGACTCCATCTGTTCCATCTGCATGGAAGAGAGTGCTGCCCCCTCTACACACGTGTGGGGTTTCCTCCCACATGTTTAAATGCTCATGGATTTGCTGAAACTATTTTAATAGAGGATCGCAGAGCTTGGGCACTTGTTGGTAATGCCGGTTAACCGCCTGGCTGCTACTGCTGCCTTCCCGCTTGTGCGTGGTTCATCCTCGCGCCTCCCGAGTAGCTCTCTGTCATCGAGAGCGAGCGACGCGTTACAAGATGACCGATAATTATTATTCCTTTTTTTTGTCACGTATTTACATATTCGTCGCAACGCACGCACGCACGCACGCGTGTGTACCGAGCACACTCGGCCCAGAGACGCCTTTGCTCTCTCTCTCCTTCACTCCTGGCACCAAACACCGAGAGCGACCTCTGAGATCGCCGTACGCGCGTAACCGCCTCGGTTTCCATTTCATTAAAACGGCCGCATTCCACTTGAGTCGAGTCTCAGGTGAGCCTGCCCGGGCACGCCGTGGCACCAGCCCGGCCTCATCAACGGCTGCGGTGGTGTGAGAAGCCGACGCCACGCCACGCCGAGCGATCATCCAGGCGGTAAACAAACAGCGCCCCGCCTCTCATTCGCCACCCACCGCGGACCTTGTTCAAGCCGCGTACGATGCGAGCACTTTCACAGCAGAAGGGTCCAGGAGCCAATGTTGGCATCCCCCGTGGGCCGAGAGCGCGAGCTCACAATCGTCGTGCTATGCTGCGTTCCCGTGACGTGCCGGGGCCGTTCTTGGAATGTTTCTGGAACAGGCTGCCGAAAGGTTCCGGGATCTGCGTGACATCGGCAAAAACTCCGCTCCGTACACTGCCGCATCCTCCCACTCTGGGGTCGCCACTTGTTGTACAGATGAAACGAACGAGGACCCCCCCCCCCATCCGGGGACTTGTGCTTTTTGAAATGTTGGTCCCCAGACACCCGTGGCGATGTGCGTCGTCCGTGATGAGCTGTTGTTGTGCCCGTGACTGCGGTGCGCTTTTTAGTGACCGTTGTAACGCGGGTTTGTTTGTTGTTGTTTGTTGTTGTTGTTGCTGCACTGTCGGCAGCTCCACTGGGTCGTTGTGAGATCTCTAAAATTGACTCCATTGGCAGCATCGCCCCCCGCCCCTCCCCCCGTCGCCATTGGTTCCCCGTCGATGGTCCTGAGCCATTTGTGGACATTCCACTGGGTTATGGCAGGGCCTGGTATTTCCCGTTGCGGCCAACACCACGCCCGGCCGCCTTTGTCTTCCCCACCAGCGCTGACGTTTATTATCACACGCTGAAACCGGTTACCCAAATTGAGGCTAAGTCGACCTAAGGGAGGGCCGTGAGCGGGAATCGAACTCGGGCAGCCGGGTTTCGTGGCGCAGCGCGCGCTAACCGCTGCGCCACCGCTCCCCACACACACAGACGCACCATAGGGGGCACACCTCAAGGGAGGCAAGAGGGGGGTGGGGGGGGCTGTACCTCGTTAGGCAGACGGAGAGGAAATTACATGATCCTCTCTACCCACCCCGACTATAAATCCCTCCGTAGAGGAGAATAGAAACAAGTTGACTTCGTTTTTATTTTATTTTAACAGCAATGTATCCGTGGTTATTGTGAAGACGTTACTTTTGTGGAAAACCTGTCTTCCACGCAGACCAAGCTGTAGGTTTACTGCTTCGTATCTTTGCCCCCCCCCCCCCCCCACTTTAAAAATGGCAGTGCTGACCAAGCACTCACACGTGTGTTCGTCTGTCTGTCCTGTCTTGTAAGTCCGTCCATCTGGCTCCCCATTTGTCCGTATATCCATACTTTCTGTCCTTCTATCCTGTCTGTGCCTCTGTCCGTCTGTCCCGCTGTCCTATCCCTCTGTCCTTCTGTCCTATGCCTCTCTCCTTCTGTCCTGTCTGTGCCTTTGTCCTCTCTGTCAATCTGGCTGGCCTCCCATTTGTCTCTCTGTTCGTCTGGTTCACTGCCCTAATTGCCAAACGAGGAATTTCAAATTCCCGTGAAATCCCAACAGGGTCAACTTTGAAACACTATAGCAAGGCCCGAAAGCGTGGATAAAAATATTCATCACACATCTCACATAGGGCAGCGAGCGGGTTTTTTTTTTGGGGGGGGGGGTGGGGGGGGGCGGGGGGCAGCAGCTGCCCCGGTGGTGAGCGCGCCACGGGAACGCGCATCGCGAAGATCAACGCAACGTGTGGGCACACACACACAGACAACGTTCATCGTGAGCTCGCGCGCACTGCATGCGCGTCGACGCAAGGAACAAGCGGGCATCGCCGATTAGCCTGCGATACAAATACATGCGTAGATCGGAGCGGCGGCAAGGGATGTTTTCGCGAGCGCCTATGAAAGCCAGCTCTGGCAGATGAGGAGTTGGTGTAGCTCAGGGGTCGGCATGTGAATACGAGACGGTGGTCCTTCAATAATGTAAGGAAACAGTCTTTAATGAGCCTCATGCTGCTCCGGAACCATAGGTTGCCGACCTCTGCCCATGGTGACCTGGACTTGCATGGTGACCTGGACTTGCATGGTGACCTGGACTTGCATGGTGACCTGGACTTGCATGGTGACCTGGACTTCCATGGTGACCTGGACTTGCATGGTGACCTGGACTTGCATGGTGACCTAGACTTGCATGGTGACCTAGACTTGCATGGTGACCTGGACTTGCATGGTGACCTGGACTTGCATGGTGACCTGGACTTGCATGGTGACCTAGACTTCCATGGTGACCTGGACTTGCATGGTGACCTGGACTTCCATGGTGACCTGGACTTGCATGGTGACCTAGACTTGCATGGTGACCTAGACTTGCATGGTGACCTGGACTTGCATGGTGACCTGGACTTCCATGGTGACCTGGACTTCCATGGTGACCTGGACTTGCATGGTGACCTGGACTTGCATGGTGACCTGGACTTCCATGGTGACCTGGACTTGCATGGTGACCTGGACTTGCATGGTGACCTGGACTTCAATGGTGACCTGGACTTCCATGGTGACCTGGACTTGCATGGTGACCTAGACTTGCATGGTGACCTGGACTTCCATGGTGACCTGGACTTGCATGGTGACCTGCACTTGCATGGTGACCTGGACTTGCATGGTGACCTGGACTTGCATGGTGACCTAGACTTGCATGGTGAATGGTGACCTGGACTTGCATGGTGACCTGGACTTGCATGGTGACCTGGACTTGCATGGTGACCTAGACTTCCATGGTGACCTGGACTTCCATGGTGACCTGCACTTGCATGGTGACCTGGACTTCCATGGTGACCTAGACTTGCATGGTGACCTAGACTTCCATGGTGACCTGGACTTGCATGGTGACCTGGACTTGCATGGTGACCTGGACTTGCATGGTGACCTTGACTTGCATGGTGACCTGGACTTCCATGGTGACCTGGACTTGCATGGTGACCTGGACTTGCATGGTGACCTGAACTTGCATGGTGACCTTGACTTGCATGGTGACCTGGACTTGCATGGTGACCTGGACTTGCATGATGACCTGGACTTGCATGGTGACCTTGACTTGCATGGTGACCTGGACTTGCATGGTGACCTGGACTTGCATGGTGACCTGGACTTGCATGGTGACCTGGATTTGCATGACCAGGGGCCGGCAACCAAAATAACAAGAAGAGGCAGTTTTTTTTTATTTCAAGAGCTGCTTATTGCCGGCCTCTGGTGCAGCCAGATGAGCCTTTGCCTGACACGTTGCCTATTACACGCTTGCTATTGTCTCTCAGAAATAAATAATTGTAATGTTTTAAAATTATTATTCAAGCGGGACGTCCTCCGCCCGGGGACTTCCGAGATCCGCTTCTGCGGTCTTTCCAATGCTGATGTTCGCCCACACTGCGTCAAGTACTCATTTAAGGATGAGTTGACCTCAGGAGAGCTCAGGACAGGTTCTGATGACACTATCTACGAATGTCAGCGATGGCTAGGAATCAAACCGAGGCTGCTGTTTTCGTAGCGCATTGCCCTAACCACTGCACTGCCGCTCCTACCACAATACACGCGCGTGCGCGCGTTCAAATGAAAGTACAAATCTGAACACAAAAGGGGCCGACAGACTCGCATAAAAGACGGGCACACATACAGGCAATTGCAAATGTCATGCTGTGGTTGCTGGGATAGGCATTGGTGTTGAGGAGGCATGCGTTAGGGTCACCGCATCGCACGCTTTCAGATCCGCGGCCGTCTCGAAAGCTCTTCCGTCCGACATTAGGAAGCCACTAAACTGAAAAACTCGTGAAATTTAGAGCTGCTTTTTGTGTTTAGTTTATTGTCCTCAGCCCGCACCATAGGACGGCTCCGTACGGTGCAAAATAACTTCAACATACATACACACACAGCCGCGGCTCTGTAGCCAGGTGAGTGAATCGGAGATGATCTGCTGCATCACCCTCAGGGCTGGGCTCAACCCAACGGAGCTGAAACCCATCTATGGCATTGGCCACTTTACCTCTCAAAAAGTCAAAGTGATTTCCTGTTTACAGCCTTGAGCCAGTGATGGAATATCCACATTGCTATGGGCGGAGGGGGGGGGGTGAGTCTAGCCATAGAACATCCACCGTTGATTCCCAACGAAGTCGTACTCCTGATATGTTCTATATCCACTGCTGGATGTAAGCCACCCACGCCGCGTCGATCATGGTGGCTGTTAGACCATCCTTCACCACGCCGGTCAATGCGAGTTGGCGAAGGCGGGAAGGAGCCAATTCAGACAGATATCACTCTCCGCTGATGCTTTTGATTTTTTTTCCTTGACTGTTTACATATTGGTCACCACAGATGTGTTTAACATTTCTGTAATGTAATCGTAATTGCGCCGTGATCGGTTTAAAAATAATCTGCCCGGGCCGACTTGGGCTCGGGAGAAATCTATGATTTAACGTTGACTTAACGCACGTGAAATATATTATAATTTCTCGAGTGACCACGGTTGTTTTTGTTGTTGCTCTGATTTCTTTCTTCGTTTAATTTGTTTTGCTTTCGTCATTGCGGGGGACCTGGGACACTTGAAAATGAGACTCATTGTGGTCTCTTGAGTTCACACCTGGTTAAATGAACTTTGATGCCTTGACCGAGGTTCATAGTGTGCAGTGTGCTAACCACTGCCGCCCCCTCTCCCCACCGGTATTTTATTTAAAAAAAAATCTGTTCAAGTCTGTGGTTGACAACAATCCGCTGCCTCTGGTTTATTTTTTTTAATTCCCACCTGCGTCTCTGTGTTCCCCCGGTGTCGAGGCGCGCCCCACCACACCCAGCACGAGACTCTCGCACGTTCCATTAATCATCCTGGGCTGAAGATCGCAAAGTGTCTCCCCGCGACGATCAAAAACAAATGTCAAGAGGTGTCTTCCCCCCCCCCCCCCCATGCTCAGACCCGCACGGGACAGCATTTGTCTCCGCTGGCAGCGTCTGGAGCCAGCGGTAAAAGTTCCACACTTGCAATAATAATATTTTTTTATATTTCTGATACAGCCCCCTTCCTTTCCGCCGGGGTCATTTCAGAGCACGTTACGTTGCATATAATCTGAAAGGTTTTGAAAGAGCACACGCTGTCGGTTGACGTCGAAGACAAAGATCCCCCCGCATAGCCTGGAACAGACTGTCGGGGCAAGTGCTGTTTGCGAGCACCGATGAAGGCCGGAACGGCACACGAAGGGGGTGGGTGGCCAGCACCACGCCCGGCCGCCTTTGTCTCCCCAGTGGCACTAGGTACTCAATTGCGGCTGAGTCGACCAAGGGGAGGCTCAGGACCGGTTCAAATAATCGTCACTCGTGTTGGCCGTGAGCGGGAGTTGAACTCGGGTCGCCAGGCTCGCAGCGTAGCGAAGCGCTACTCGCTACACCACCGCTCGCCACCACCGTCCTTGGTTGACAACAGTCCCTGTGGGACACAAGGAGACTCAGGAGAGACGCGTTTTGACCGAATACGAGAGACGAGATATTTTCTATATTGACAACGATTTATTTTGTAAAAAAAAATTGAGTTGAGTTTGTTCTTCCCCCGGACCTCAAATAAGCACGGTTGGCTATGTAGAGTGCAAAAGAAGTCCAACGTACACACAAATAACTGTGACAGTTGCGGAAGTTGTGCGGGTGAGTTTCATTTTGCTGTGGCTGTGCCACGGTTGTGGAATTCCCTACCGTTGGAATTTCGGTTATCCGATAATGTGGATGCTTTTTAAGTCTCGCCTTAAAACGACATTTTCTCGACTTTGTTGATTTAATTTCGCTCCTTCTCTCTTGGCCTTTCCCTATTCTTACAAGGCGCATTGAGGCATTAGCTTGAAGGCTCCTTACAAATACACGTCAATTATTATCACTAATTTAATCCGATGAGATTGGTGGCATCATCCCTGCGCGCGTCCAGGAGGACCGCTCCTCGCTGAAGCGGCTTTTGTGTCCGCGCGAGACCGCGCCTGCCTGGGGTTTCCCACTCTCTTTAGGGGCACTTAAATTCGCTCCGATCGAAAAAAAAACACACCGTCAAACTCCCTTGCACGTATCGGGGGCGGGGGGGGGCAGGAATTGTTGCAGTGCGGCAGGGACGGCACCGGACCCAGCCTCGGTTCGACTCTACAACCTGAATTTAAAGAAGCGGCCCCCCACTCCGCCAACACTGACTCCCCCCCCCCCCCGCCGTGTGTGTTCTCGGGGGCTCGAGGCTTAAGTTGCTGCGCGGCAGCTGTCGCGGAGGATTTTTATTATCCCCGCACCTGTGCCGGTGCCACTTTTACATTTTGCCCGCGTGCAAGGCACATTCCGGCGCGCGCCGCTGACACAATTACGCACGTTGCGCGCACTCGCACGCTCGCACAGACACACGCGCGGCGCGCGGGCTTACTTGGAAAAGGCGCGCGCGCGCGCACACGCCCGCAGACAAATGTCCTAGATTTAGCATTAAACATTCTTGTGGCAAGCGCTGTTAGGGAGCACCCATTAAGATGCGGGAACCTGGGGAGTGGTTTTGTGGCCAGGATTCTGCACACCCATCCATATTTGTTTAAGTGAGCGCATCAGTTTGCCGGGTACAGTAGTGATTTCAGGCCGAGGTGACCTAGAGGAGGTCCACGCCAGATTACGGTCATTACTCCCGCAGTATTATGACAGACGCTTACGCACAATTGTACGTACACATTCACTTTATGAACCTAATAGGTTTCTGTTAAAACTAAAATGAGATTTGGGCAAACATTTACATGCTGGACCCACTTAAAACAACAATAATGTGATAGTAAATTTTGATTTAAAGCTTTCGTGACTGCAGAGATTCATATTCTTGGTTCTTTCGGTAAAGTCACGTAGAAGGGAAACAATAAAATAAGAAAATAATCAAAATATAAAACAATACAATCATCATCAGGTGTGAAAACCACACCTGATGATGCTTGCTTGTGTTGCAGTCGAAACGTCGTGAGGATCGTATTGTTTTATATTTTTATTATTTTATTGTTTCCCTTCTACGTGACTTTACCGAAAGAACCAAGAATATAATGTGATAGCAGTTGTGGCTATTAATAAGGGTCACTGATATAACAGTTAATAACTGGGCATAGAAGTTCAACGTAAATACATAACATCGTGTGAATACAATTACCCACGTTACACACGCGCACAGCCGCAGACAAATATCCTACATTTAGCTTGACACATTCTTGTGGCAAGCGCTGTTAGGGCGCACCTATTAAGGTGCGTGAACCTCGGGAGCTGTGTTGTGACCCGCACTTTGCACACCCATCCATATTTGTTTAAATTAGTACACCAGTATTCCAGGTACGGTACTAATTTCATGCCGAGGTAACCTAGAGGAGGCCCACACCAGATTCGAACATCGACTTACGATGTTGTGCACCGCAGGTAGGAATGGAAGCTGTGGTACTGGGACCCTCGTACGCTTTGTGCCCACTCACACTGTGCACGTAAACATATGCAGTACAGTACAATGCAGGGTGCCACGGTGGTGAGATGTCAACTACCTCGCCAGGTATACAGGAGGTTGTGGGTTCGATCGCGACCCTGACGCCTGCTGTATATTTGGAGTTTGCGTGTTCTCCCTGTAGTCGCATGCATTTCGTTTTCGTGGGTCCTTCGGCTTTCCCCCTCTAGATTTAGAATCAACGTGTGTTTAGAGTATGTGGCTGCTATCTTGATTTGATCTTGATTTGAAGCTATCGTGACTGCAGGAATCAATACTCTTTGGTCCTTTCGGTAAAGTCACGTAGGTATAAAATATGTGGCTGCTATAAAACAAATAAAAACAACCCACATGATTTTGATTTAAAGCTTTCGTGACTGCAGTAATTCATATTCTTAGCTCTTTCAGTAAAGTCACGTTGAAGGGAAACAATAAAATATAAAAGAATATAACCCACATGATAATAAGCCACTTCATTGGGCTATCATTTGTGATAGCCACGTCGCTTATGAAAAAGAGAGTTATAAGGCTCAGTGGGCCTTACTTGGTAGAAATGTTTATTTGTAAAATACCGTTGCTGGCAATTATCCCGTTGCGTACATTGCTCGCAGCTGCAGTGGGAATCAAACCGATGTGACCCCGTGCAGAGAGGCTTGGCGGCGAGACACCCGCGACCACTAGGTGTGCCGGACCTGCACTGCTTCTGCTGAGACGAGAGAGAGAGATCGAGAGACTCGTCCGAGGGATCCCTTGGCAGGGGGCCTTGTTATGGCGCGGGGGGTTTGGGTGTTGAGTAAATGGCCTCGTGGTTCCGCCCCTCGAACACTTTTAAGCCACTGTGATGTGGCGAGACTTGAGTTTCAGAATGGGCTAAATGCGGACGAAGCGGCTCGCTCGCCAATGGAGAGCGCGGGGGCCTCGCGTTTCCTCTTGACCCACGCGTAGAAAATAGACGCGAGAGGGCATGGAATCGCGGTCTCTCGAATCCGTGCCTCTCTCTTTAGAGTTGCGCCCCCCCCCCCCCCCAAAAAAAAAAACCTGCCTTGCAGACCGCTCACAACGAGGGCGCTCACGACAACCTCGACTTTACTCCCTTTGGACGGCGCAAGGGGGCCGCGCAAACGGAACCACGTCGCCACCCGCTTCACGAACGCGGCTTTCTCACAGCCGTCGGATACTGCTTCAGATGGCCCAACCTTCCTTAAAGCAGCAGCGAAAATGGGCATGACTAAAAACAAATAAGCATTGCGGTATAAATGTAGGAAATACCTTTGTCCTGTGCTGGCTAAAGGGAGGAGATGCATAAACAAGGCTGAATTCAAACAGTGTATCATTATAATTGCCTTTTTTTCACCCACGAAAGCCACACAGAGTCGGACGGCTCTTTTGTCGACTGCTCCTGCACGAGGGCTGCTTGACCAACACCGATGGCATTTCAGTTCGTAGCTGCGGTAGGAAACCGGAGAACATGAAGGAAGCCCATTCAGAACAGAGGGAGCGAGAGAGAGAGAAAACTTTCAAACTTCGCGCAGAAAGGCGCCCGAGTCGGGAATCAATCCCGTGTCCTTTTTGCTGCGAGGCGCGAGTGTTTAAAAACGTCACGGTGCCGCCCAATGCCTTGAATTTAATTGCAATGCTCTTACTGTAATACGCAGTTGAGTCCATGTATATATGTGTGTGTAGCGAGGGTTCATCACAAATTGTGTTGCAATTTGAACGGATTCCGAATGCTTCACAGAACTACTTCTGAGTCCCTTCAATCGGCCTCTCGGTTTGGCCGCCTGGCGCCAGTTGTCCCGTGCGCGTTGCACGATTCCGATTAGCACGGTTGGCTACGTACGGTGCGAGAGAAGTTCAACGTAACATACGTACAGCACAGCGCTGGCAATATCCACCCAATAAATCCGACACACGAGTCTCAAGATTCATTTTCACGAGGCTCTTGCACTGGGATATTTGCCAGATTGATTTTTTTGCAATCGTAGTACCCAAGGAAAACCCAGACACAGCCGTCGAGACAACTCAGTCTTTTTAGTCAGGGCTCCGCTCAGGGTGAGCTCTGGCTCAAGTGAATGGGCTGAGACCATGAACTTACTCCACTCGAGAATCTCGACCAAGCATGGGAAGCTGAAACCCTGCTTTTAACCCAAGGCCTCAACGACGCTGGCTCAGTGTCTCTGACACGGCCATGCCGAGCCCCCCACCCCCCTCCCCGAGACACCGGGTCACCTCCACAGCATTCTCCGGATTGTAAGGTGAGCCGCTCTGGAATCTAAGAAATGGAAGACGGTCACCGCATCACGCGGCGCTTCCAGGCGCCCTTCTGCGGCGGCCGTCTGGAACGCGCTTCCGATATTAGGAAGACACTGGAGCCATGCACTTTTTAAACCTAGATTGAAAGCGAATTTCTTTAGGACTGCTGTTTGTGTTTCAGTGTGTTGCCCTTTCCCGCTGCGCCTCCGATTAGCACGGCTGGCTACGTACGGTGCGAAAGAAGTTCAACTAGTTGTACCCAAGACTTTGGCGCAATTTTGGAGAAAAGAACTTGAACGGAAGCAGGAAACTGGTGTAAAATATAAAGTATGGAGTGGACGATGGGGGAGATAAAACTGCATCCTATAATCTCGAGAACACGGTAGTAGCTCGCAACGTTGTATCTGTGGCACACCGCAGGAGGGCGAGGAGAAGTCAAGAAGGTGGCAAAAATAAAAAAAAGAATGAGCAAGGGAAGAGAGCAGAGGATGAATGGGAGATAAAGAATGAGAGATGAGAGGAAACTAAACAGAGAAACGGGACCACAGGGACAGAAGAGGTGAGGATGAGGAGGCGGAAGAGGATGCGTAAAGCCCTCGACGCTGCTGCTGCGTGGAGGAGGAGCGGCGTCTGTTTTCAGAGTGGGCGGCGGGGAGAGGAGAGAGATTCAGAGTGGCGGTGACCACACATAAGTCACGTGATTTACGGGAGGCTTGAGCTAATTTAGAAACGTGAATATGGATGGTGCACGTGGCTGTGGGGGATATAAAGCCTGCTGACTACCTGGCGCCAACACGTGTTCATGTCATTCAAACGTGGGTCCCGCGTGCAATTGGGAAAGTGGCCTTGGCGGCGACGAAGGCCGCGGGACGGCCATAAAGGACGCGCATCGGCGTACGAGACATGTAAACTCCAAATATACAGCAGGCATTGCCGACTTGTGTGAGAATGTTCTCATCAGTTTTGTCGCAGTTGTGTCACGTGTAGGCAAGATGACGCTACAGCGCTACTTCTGAGTCGCTCCATCAGGCGTCTTATCGCCCAGCGCCAGAGGGCGCGCATTCAAATATACAGCAGCAGCAGGCGTCAGGGTCGGGATCGAACCCACGACCTCCTGCATACCAGGCGAGGTAGTTAACATCTCGGCACCGTGACGCCCGTGACTTGATGGGACGCTGAGCCCAAAGAATTACGGTCGGTCTAACCTCTCCGCCTTGCGTTGTCCCCCCAAAACATTAGCCCTGGGGGCCATTATCCCAGCATTTCTGTCTCGGTGCCCATCTGAAGGATGCGTAGGAGTCAAACAGAGAGCCAGCCGTGAAGCCACCTCACACCCCTGGAAGGATTTAGCAAACCTGCGCAGACGGCAAGTAGCTTCCGGCTTGATTGAAAGTGAGAGTGTGGTCTCTGCTCCTGCAACGCAGTAGTGGCTGCGTTCCTAGAGGACACCGCGTTGCGGGGAAAAAATCGCGTTGTAACAAACAATATATAATGTAGGGGTCAAAGCGCAATCCGCGATAACACGCGCGATGCGTACGAAGGCCGAACAAAGACCGAGGCGCGTGGGTAGCATCCAGAAGCATCCAGCAGCATCCCGCTGCCCCGTGCCACGTGCTACGCCGAGGCGGCCGTACGACCCGCGATGCGACGTAGTTCCATTCACTCGATCGGGTTATATCCAAGTCGCATCCACGTTATGAAAGGAAATGTGTTCCCCAGTACATTCATTGCGTTCTATCCGCGTTGGGAGAGCAGACCGTACAAGAGAGAGGGAGAGTAGTGAGACAAGGTCAACATGTTTCATCCGCTGCTTTTCTTCCCTCCAACTGGAGTCGCCAAGCTCGTGTAGCCTCGACCCCGAACAATAATAATAATAATCTGCATCATTGAGAGAAATCTAAAGAAAGTAGGTTATACCGTCTGCTTCATATCCCCCCAGCCTCGGAACATCACAAACCATCATTCCAACCACCTTCTTGGAGGGAATAATGTTTTGGCCGCGTCGATTGCGATGCAAGGTTATAATCAACGCCGTTCGCTCAATTCAAGAAACGTGCTGCACTTCACCGATTACAACTTTGATGGTGCCGTTTGTTGCTGGTCGCTGGACGTTGTGGGGCTTTGCCGAACAAATTGCATTTAAAAAATACAGGAATTCCTCTATTTACTAACGAGTTAGGTTCCGGAGGACTGTTCGGAAGTTGATGCCAAACTTGATGTACGGCATGTCCACTAAACACGGGGTATGGCTTTACAAGTTGTATCATCTCCTGCAGATGTAGATGCCACTGGTTCTTCATGTTCTGTAGATGTAGATGCCGCTGGTTCTTCACGTTCTGCAGATATAGATGCCGCTGGTTCTTCACGTTCTGCAGATGTAGATGCCACTGGTTCTTCATGTTCTGCAGATGTAGATGCCACTGGTTCTTCATGTTCTGCAGATGCCACTGGTTCTTCACGTTCTCCATATGTAGATGCCACTGGTTCTTCACGTTCTCCAGATGTAGATGCCACTGGTTCTTCACGTTCTGTAGATGTAGATGCCACTGGTTCTTCACGTTCTGTAGATGTAGATGCCACTGGTTCTTCACGTTCTGTAGATGTAGATGCCACTGGCTCTTCACGTTCTACAGATGTAGATGCCACTGGTTCTTCACGCTCTACAGATGTAGATGCCACTGGTTCTTCACGCTCTGCAGATGTAGATGCCACTGATTCTTCATGTTTTACAAATGTAGATGCCACTGGCTCTTCACGTTCTGTAGATGTAGATGCCACTGGTTCTTCACGTTCTGTAGATGTAGATGCCACTGGTTCTTCACGTTCTCCAGATGTAGATGCCACTGGTTCTTCACGTTCTGCATATGTAGATTCCACTGGTTCTTCACGTTCTACAGATATAGATGCCACTGATTCTTCATGTTCTGCAGATGTAGATGCCAATGGTTCTTCTTGTTCTGCAGATGTAGATGCCACCACCGCCATATATTGTGCGGCGGTTGAACTTACGACTCTCGGTCCGAACAGGCAACTGGACATACGAACAGGTTTGTTCGTATCTCTGAACTTTCGTAAGTCGAATGTTCGTAAGAAGAGGAGTCCCTGTGTACAGGCCCGAATATTGGACTCCTTTGGGGAGGTACAAATGTTGTGCTCTGCAGAAATGAGAACGATGAGATAAATTTCATTGATCACAAGACTGGATCAGGCCAGAAGTGAAGAGACATAAATTGAATGTATGTACTAATAAATAATATATATTTTGTATCTATAATGTGGTGTTCTTCAGGAACGCAACTACCGCGTTGTATGAGAACCAGAGGTGCCGGGGGTAGGACAACAAACTAAACGCAAAAAAAAATCAGTTCTAAAGAAATTAGTTTTATATTTTGTGAAATGAAGAAGGCGACCTTGGTTGCCAGCTCCGACACGCATGAAGGACAAGCGAGCTCAAGACGGCGAGGACACGTTGCAAGAAGTTGAGGCGATGAACGTGGATGCACCGGGATGGAGACCGAGAGGCGGGGGCCCTCGAGGAGCGGTGAGCCAGGAAGTGAAGGAGTGTGGAGTGGTGCGTGGAATTGTCACGGGCCCGGGGCAGGAGTGTCGGAACATGCCAGGAATGAGAAAATTATGAAGTCAGGCAGCCAGGAAGTGACGCTCCAGCCATGGACGTGGGCGGTAGGAAGCACATTGACGGGACTGTTGGCGCGAAGTCCACGGCATGACCTTCGGCGAACGCTCGGCCACGGGAAGCCTCCACACAGACGCAGACGAGCGGGCACCCTGTCTGGGAGACGCGTTTTGGCGAGGCTGCGAGATGCGGGGATGAATCTTCGTTGCCGAGCAAAACACTTTCAACTCATCGATTCCAGGAGCATGGAGTGGCCCTCGGGTGCCATCGTCGCAGCGTCTCTGGGACGTGAAATCATTGCGGGGCCATATCACGACGGCGTGCCTCATCCGCCATCTCCTGCCATACCCTGCTTCGCCAGGAGAAGGCAGTGCAGCAAGTATGGACTCCACCACTTGCTTCTATCTACACGGGATACAATGTTGCCCCCTCGCATGCGTGTGCTTCCTCCCATCGGTAAGCACTGATTCATTGGGTCATACCACCTTCATATGTGGAAGACAACAGGGCTTGGGCACCGGCTCTTTGCCTGGGTGCTGCCTTCTTAATTATTGTTTTTTTTGTTGTTGTGCTTTTTGTTTGTTGTCCTTCCCTCCGTTCAAAATAAATGAGTTTGTCAATCTAGATGATGACTTAAATGGACATAGCTCCGGTGGGATTCCTGATATCGGGAGGAAAAGCGTTGCAGGTGGCCACGGAAACGCCGTGACCGGCATATTTCGACGGCCAGCCAGAAGGCACCGCTGCTCCTCGACGAGATCGGCGAGGTGTCCCGGTTCATCATCGTGACGATGACGCCGATGATGAACCGAGCGCACTGCACCGGGGCCGTGCAGAGAGAGGCAACGACGAGACGCCGCCTCTCCGGTTTCCCCGTCGCTGTTCGGCAAACGGTTCGTCGTCGATTCCCTTCGCGAAGCGTGGCTGCGGGTTTCTTTCTTTCTTTCTGAAAGCGCGCGTGCGGCGGCGCGTGTCTCGATGCCGGTTCGCCACAAGCCCAGGCGCGCCTCGCTCCATCGCCCTCCGGCAGGAGTTGTCCTTAGCGCAGTCATTTGACCTGGCGTGGAATACGGCGGCGGCGGCAAGCAAAACGCCCACCTTCGTCACGGACACTCCGATTTAGCACAGGGAGGGTGTGTGGCAGTGGCGGTGATTATTTATGTCTATAGTCCCATCTACAGTATATTTAAACAACAGGTCCCTGCAGGGTGGGCTGGTAGGAACATTGGAATTTTGCGCAATTTAATTTTTACACCCCAACAGCACGAGATTTCACTTCGTTAAAGTATTGAAAGGGGACGGACGGACGGACACATTAATCTATTGCAGGCTGGTACACTCAGTTTACAACTTCGTTCCTACCAGTAAAAGAGGTTCTTATCTCAATGGGCCTTACCCGAAATTTAAACTACAATCGATTTTTCTTATTTACCAGGTAAGGTCCACTGAGCTATTAGAGCTCTTTTTCAGAAGCGACCTGATAATCACGAATGATAGCTCAACGAAGTGGCTTACTTTTCACGTGGAACATTTTTTTTCTGCTGCAAAATACTCTGACTCAGACGCTGGGGTTGGTGGATCGTGTGGGGATGGAGCCGCCGTGACTTGGGGGGCGGTGTCTGTAAGGGGCGGCTGCGTGCTCGGTAGGGGTGGGAGATCGAGGGAGATACGTGGACACACTCGGTGCTGTACATGGACACATTGTGTGCACCCACATCGATGTTTTCGCCGCTTTTTTTAAATGCACTATTTACAGCAAAGAGCAGTGCACATGTACGAAAGCGATGTTTATTATTGAAGGAAATCGTGCGTAATTATGAATAAGAATCCATCATTGAGCTGTCGTCTGTGGGCTTCATCTGGTAAAATAAAAAGTGTCGTTTTATTATATTTACTTATTTTTTGTGATTTTCTTACGTTTCGTATACTTTGTACTCCTAACATTTTTTTGAATCTTTTTTGTAACTTTCCCAACCGCCCCTACTGGGCGTCTGTGAAAAAAAGCTTCATGGCTAATCGGATTAATTCCAGGATAAATAAAGATTCTGATTCTCATATCTATATTATTGCCTGTACGGTTGGCAACAGCGTTTGGGGACGGGCCAGTTGTGGTTTTTCATCATAGGGCTGACAAAATAAATTCTGGTACATTTTTTTGGGGCAAGGAGAAACACAAATTTTAAAGCGTAAACGTGGACGTTTTCGATCAACATCGACGTCAAGGCATCGAACTATCGGAACCGAAACGTCGATGTCACGACGGATCTATGTTTGCCGAAGCAGTAGTTAATCGGCACTTTTTTGTTTAGGGGCCGTCCATAAATGACGTCACGCACCTGGGGGGGTGAGGGGTCAGACATTTGTGACGATGTATGACGAGGGGGTGGGGGGGGTGAGAAATGTGACGTCACATCAAAATGCGCAACTTAAAATAAATATAGACAACGCGTTCTACTTAATTAAATAGACTTTTAAAATAAATGTTTTCTCCTACAACATCAGAGTGCCGCGCCACGTTAAATACGCACTACAATGGCAATAGTTTAAAGCGATTTGAAGCATATTTCTTTTTTTGGGGGGGGGGCAGAGCTTTGTGACGTCATATTTGAGGGGGGGGTTCTGACTTTTTGTGACGCCGTGTGACGACGGGGGGTGGGGGCGGTCAAAAATCGTCCAAAATTGCGTGACGTCATTTATGGACGGCCCCTTACGTGCCAAACAATAACTAACTGGCTGTGTCGTCGGGTGGGTTTAACGACACACTCATATTTACGCGATCTAACGAAAAAAATAAAGAAACCCCTCTTTCCATACTCGTTGGTTCTTTCCGTAAAGTCACTTAGAGTCACGCAAAAAGAAATTCGTTTTAAATTTATTTATTTTTTCTACCTACGAGACTTTACCGAAAGAACCAAAGAGTATGGATCCCTGCAGTCACGAAAACTTCAAATCGAGATTGAACCCCTCTATAATATGGATCAATGTTTTGCTGCCCATCAAATGCTTCACCACCGCCACTCGGCTCCGTCTCGGATCCTCGGCAATCGTGAGGGTGGCCGAGACCGTTGCTCAGGTTCGCTTCTTGAGACTCGTGTGTACGACTTCTTGGATGGATATTGCCAGCTCTGTGTATGTTGAACTTCTTTCACACAGTACGCAGCCAATCGTGCTAATTGGAGGTGCGGCGTGGGGTGGGGGGGGGGAAGGACAACAAACAAAAACACAAAAAGCAGTTCCAAAGAAATTCGTTTTAAACCTAGATGTAAAAGTGCATTACTCCAGTGGCTTTCTAATATTAGAAGGAAGAGCGTTCCAGACGGCCACAGAATCTGAAAGCACGCGATGCGGTGACCGTCTTTGTTCGATGGTTAGCCAAAAACCGCTGCGAGGGTGACCAGAGTTTGAGTGATGGTGATTCACGCTCTGTGACGAGGTGGTGTATGTTCCTTGACAAGATTATTCAACTGTAGTGATCACAAGTGGCTGCCGAAGAGAATGTTTCGTGCATTTTTCATTCTGTTTCTTCCATCGCACGGCTCGACTTTGGAATTCTCTCCCATCGTCTAATTTTCCCAAACTCTTGAGAACTTTGCTCAATTCTAGAAACTCTATTGCACCTTCGTGCTGTTTGGCGCTGTCTGCATGCATTTTTGGCCTTTGGGTCTGTGCACAGCAAACCATAATGAAACGAGATCACAAACAGAATATTTATTTATAATGGAGGAATCCGATGAGCTATAAATCTCTTTTTCACAGTTACCCACATATTTACCCATTCCACAGGAATATGGAGTTTCCATATTCCAGTGGAATCTGAAACCGGTCCTCGGCCCCCACCCACCAACCCGCACCGACCAGCGCGGTGAAGTATGGTCTAAGCCACTCCCCATGACTTGACGCGGCGTTTGGAGGCCTTCAGCCACAGCATGTGTACGTTCGAAGAGACGCGTTGCCGGGTTGCAATTCTGACGGCGGAGCAGCAGGGGTCGGTATGGTGCATCGCTTGGGCGCTCCACTGCAGGCACGTGCCGCTTCGCGCGTCCTTACTCCGTACCCCCCTGAAAACCGAGACATTTCCCTCCGCTAGGCAGAGGGGACCGCGCCGCGTCTGCCCCTCCGCAAACCGCCTGCGCCAGCCTGACTAGGGACTTCGTCGCGATGTGGTGTCACTGCGAGCCGTCTGGACGACGTTCGATCGACGGTGATCGGCATCGTCAGTTTTCCTAAATTGTCGTGACGCGATTCACGTTGCTCGCTCGGCGTTCTTCTTAAAAAAATTCATTTCCTGACAAAATGTCAAACAACAAACTCGAGAATGAAACCTTAAACGCGTATGTTTTGACAACGAATGTTATTGTCTGTAATTGCTGTTGCTGTTGGGCCACTTAATAGTCTTGGCCAGATTTCTGTCGTTAAGACCCACCCACATCGCGACACAGCCAAACAAATTAAATAGTCACGTGGTGTGCAAGCGTTTTCATGGGCCAATTATTTTTGAATTATTATTGATTCCCAGCCTAACTTACCAACTACGTTCGACATTTTATTTAGGCGGTGACGAGCCCTAAGCGGCAGCGCCTTCACCGATTGGTGAACTTTCTCACCTGGTGTACAGGAGGTCGTGGGTTCAAAGCCCGACCCTGACGCCTGCTGTATATTTGGAGTTTGTATGTTCTCTCCGTGGTCGCCTGGATTTTTCTCTAGGTCCTCCGGTTTTTCCCTCTACATTTAGAAACAAGCATTTAGAGTATTTGACCGCTATACATTTACAGGCGATAAGCCGCTTTGTTGAGCTATCATTTGTGGCAAGGTCGCTTTTTAAAAAAGCTACATAGCTCAGTGAGCCTTACCTGGTAAAATAAATAATAGTTTTTAATTTCAGTTTTCAGATTGTTGCAGTGGCTCACGGTTCTAGTCCAGCGGCCCCCTGGTTAATACCGCAGGCGTAATAACCATAACGGTACTCTTACGCGTTGTCAGCTTCAGAGTGGATGATGAAAGATCACGAGGAGGCCACTGTGTATCGGCCACCTGGTCCACATTTACCAAAGTTTCAAAACGACAAGGCTAAATTACTGAATTGTAATTGACATGGCAGGCATCTCCTGTGAAAACTAGGCAGGATCCTCCTGAAACAGGAAGTGAGAATCGACGAGGCTTTCTTGTGTAAACAATAAAAACTACAATTAAACTACGCGAAGCATCTTCACGACAAGATTCATCACAATCACACTTGGGCGGTTCTTTAATTTCCACTGATGATGACTGGTAGTGCTGCTACCGCTGGTGACAAGGATGACGAAGACGACAATGACGACGACGATGTTGTCACTCGCGATGCCTCTGCTGCTTTCCACCGTCGACGACGACGTCGATCACGATGATCGCAGCGACGGTGCCGATGGCCATGATTACGACGGCCGTGACGACGATGACCGTGATGACGATGATCAGTGACGTCGACCGTACTACGACGACGACCGTGATGACGACGACTGTGACGACGATGATCAGTGACGTCGACCGTGCTACGACGATGATTGTGACGATGACGACTGTGACGACGATGATCAGTGACGTCGACCGTGCTACGACGATGATTGTGACGACGTCGACTGTGACGACAGCAATCGGTGACTGCCACCACAGTGACGCTTCCCGTCCTCTGTGTCCTCCCCCCCCCAGGCAAGGCGTTCCAGATCACCTACGTGCGCCTGCGCTTCCACACCAGCCGGCCCGAGAGCTTCGCCATCTACAAGCGCACGTCGCCCGCCTCGCCCTGGCAGCCCTACCAGTTCTACAGCGGCACGTGCGAGCGCACCTTCGGCCTGCCGTCCAGGGGCTTCCTGCGCGCCGGCGACGAGGAGAGGACCGCGCTGTGCTCCGACGAGTTCAGCGACATCTCGCCGCTCACCGGCGGCAACGTGGCCTTCTCCACGCTCGAGGGCCGACCTGGGGCCCTCGCCTTTGACGGCAACGACAAGCTGCAGGTGCCGCATCGATTGGTGCAATCGCCGTCACGCGCAGGGCTTTCGCGGCCGCCGCTAAGGACGTACCCGTGTGCATGCGCGGTCTGTTCTGTACGTGCGCGTTTTCGCAACACACGAATGGGGCATAACGCGATTGAGTGAAGGGAACTGCGTCGCGCGAGTAGGAACGGGCGGTCGTAACGGCTCCCTCGGCGTAGCATCGTCGCACGAGGCATCGAGATGCTGCTGGATGCTTCTAGATGCCCCCCGTACGCGCCTCAAGTCTTTGTTCAGGCCGCGTACGCATCTCACGAGTTATCGCCGATTGTGCTTTACCATATTTTATGTATTATTTATTAGAACGCGATTTTTCCATAACGTGGTGTTCGTCAGGAACGCAACTACCGCGTTATAGGAGAACGGACTGTATGTATGCTGAACTTCTTTCGCCCCGTACGTAGCCAACCGTGCTAATCAAGAGGTGCGGAGGGGGGGGGGGAAGGACAACAAACTAAACACAAAAAAGCAGTTTTAAAGAAATTAGTTTTCAATCTTGAAAATCTCTCGTCTCTCGTATCGCTCAGAAGTCGTCTCTCCCGGTGGTAACCGCTCGTTTGCAATTCGGTGAAATCGCTGTGCGTGTGTGTGCATGTGTGTGCATGTATGTGTGCATGTGTGTGAACTTCTTTTGCACAAAAGAATGAAGGGGGCGTGGGAGCGTGGCGGTGAGGTGTGGGAAGCTGTAAGCCCCAGGCTACTTTGGGCTCGCCTTCCCATCAACCGGAGGCGAGGAGTGGTGGTCGTGGTTACTTATGCCCCCACCGAAGACAAACATCCGTGGAGGGATGCAGGCAAAGCCGATGAGTCAGATGCCTTCTATGACCTCCTGTCACAGCTGCTGGCTAAAGTGGCCCCTCGGGATAGAGTCATCTTGTTGGGTGACTTCAATGTCCGAGTTGGTCATGATGCTTGCACCAGGTCTGGAGTGATTGGAGGGCATGGGCCAGAACACCTCAATAACAACGGAAGGAGGCTGCTAGATTTTTTGTGCAGCCCATGGGCTTGTAATTGCCAACACGCTGTTCCGGCATCGGCGCATCCACACAACATCATGGATGCATGCCGGGTCCAAGCAAGAACATCTGCTGGACTACATAGTGACGGACCAGCGGATGCGAGCCCATGTCCTTGACACCAGGACCTACAGTGGAGCTGATCTGCCCTCTGACCATCGAGTAGTCATCTGTAAGATGCTCCTGCCATTATTCCACTCTGGTGGTGGGTGTACACCCAGGACCCCATTCCAACCTAAAGTGGCCTGGTCTCAGTTATCTGATGAAAGTTGCAAGCGAGAATTTCATCATCGCTTGCGGCTGGGGTTGGCATCGTCCTCCACTCCTCCTGATGTCGAGGGTAAATGGGCGAGGTTTAGGACTGTGATTCATTCATCTGCAATGGCTGCTTTGGGTACGCTGTCCAGACCTCACCAGAGACCCTGGCTGACAGAGGAGGTGTTCAGGATGGTTAAGAAAAAGCGACAGGCCCTCTGTCATCGGCTACAGAATCCCACGTTAGAGAATGAGGAGGCTTACCGCAGCATTCGCTCGGAGGTTCGGAAAGCCGTGAGGCGCTGCAAGGATGGGTGGTGGTCGCGGGTTGCTGAGGAGATGGAGTCTGCCTCAGTGGCCCACGATCACAAATTTCTATTTAACTCCATCAAAAAAGTAACCTGCAGCGCCACACCTATTACCATCATTAGGGGAAAAAACGGTGATCCAATCTCCGACCCCCAGGAACAGGTTTGCAGATTTGCTGAGCATTTCTGTGAGGTCCTGGGGGAGGGAAAATCCCTCAGCCAGGAAAACATCATGGCACAAAGTGAGGACGACCCTGCTGAGGCTGCGGTGCCTCAAATATTGGAAGAAGTCACCCCCTGTGGGTGGCTGGCTGAAGTGCCATCTGTTGAGGAAGTACTGAAGGCGATCCGGAGTCTGAGACCAGGAAAGGCAGCGGGCAGAGATGATCTCCCAAGCGAAATGCTGAGGGAGGGTGGCGTTTGTGCACAGACTGCCCTATATGACATCATAACAACAGTTTCGACCACTGGATGGGTAACGCAGCATTGGAAGGATGCCCTGGTGGTCCCCCTCTTTAAGAAGGGGGACCGCACAGACTGTAACAACTACAGGGGCATCTCACTCCTCAGTGTGCCAGGAAAGGTCCTGGCAAGGATTATTCAACATCGCCTTGCCAGGCACGCTGAGGAGAGGCTTGCGGAGCCCCAATGTGGTTTCAGGAAAGGGCGGTCCTGCACATATGCCATAATTCTATCTGTCTGCTACAGCAGAGGTGTAGGGAATTCCAGCAAGACCTACATCTCTGCTTTATTGACCTGGTCAAGGCCTATGATACCATCAGTAGGCCTGGGCTCTGGGTTGTTCTTCGTGCTTTTTGGAGTACCTGACCCTCTGCTCACGATCATTAAGGACCTTCATGATGGTGAGCGGGCCTGGGTAAAACTACGTGGCCGGGAGTCAGAGCCATTCCCTGTACACCTTGGGGTGCGACAGGATGTCCTCTGGCTCCCACATTATTTAACATCTATTTTGACCACGTAGTTCGTGAAGCCTTCAATAGCTGTACCGGGGGAATCTCCATATGGTACAGATATAATGGGAGGCTCATCAATGCCCGGGTGCGGTCAAGGGATGGCTCCCTATTGCTCAACCACGTTATGTATGCTGATGATTTGGTAATAGCTGCTCATTCAAGGGATTAGTTGGAGACGCTGCTGCTGAGACTGGAGCGTGCAACTAAGAGATGGGGCCTTACCATCAGCCCCACCAAAACTAAGCACCTGTCTGGGTATTTTGTACCATCGGACACTCCACCCCACAACTCCCAATCGGTGATGGGGCAGTTGTCGAGAGAGTGGAGAGTTTCCCATACCTGGGCAGTGTGCTTATGACTGGCGCCAGTTTAACAGCAGAGGTCTCACTCCGAATCAGTCGAGTGGCAATATATTTCCATCGGTTGCGTAACGCTGTGTGGAAGCTACCTGGTCTGTCGCTCCGCACTAAGTTTCAGGTCTTCTCGGCCACGGTCATTCCCTCCCTTCTAAATGCTTGCGAAACGTGGACCCCCCTAATGGAACATCTTCGCCGGTTAGAAATATTTAGGCTAGCCTGCCTACGATCTATCCTGGATTTAACCAGGCTGGATTGTGTGAGGAGCTCACAAATCTTTGAAAGATCTGGGCAAGGTCCCATCGGTGAGCTCCTCCGGCAGGCAAGGCTGCGTTGGCTGGGTCATGTAGCCCGCATGCCCAGCCACCGTATGCCGAAACAGCTTTTGTTCGGCCGGATCGAGGGGGCTAAGCGGGCGCGGCACGGGCTAGAGAAGAGATGGAGTGATGTGGTACAGGAGGACGTGGAGCTGAGTGGACTTGCCGATGACTGGTACCAGCGGTGTCAAGATCGGCCTCTGTGGAGGAGGCTCGTGAAGGACGCTACTGTGCAGTTGGGGGTAGTCGCCCTCCAACAACAACGGAGGGCGGAGGAGCGACGCTCACAACAACGAGCGGAGCGCCGGGTGGCTAGAGCACAGCAGGTTGGCACAGTAGGGGGCATAGGTGGTGCATCAGCCAGTCATCTCAGTCATCTTAGTCAGTCGACCCGTGGCACTTGGGTCTGCCCCGTGGCCTCCTGCCCGCGGGCGTTCGACACTTCACGTGGCCTCAAGGTGCACATGGCCTGGCACAAGCGTCGTGGTGACGTCACCGCCACTTAGTGGCGAATGGTGGTTGTTGTTGTTGCATGTGTGTGCATGTGTGTGTGCATGTGTGTGTGCGGGGGAGCGGTGGTGTAGCGATTATCCCTACGCTGCGCTACGAACCCGGCGACCCAAGTTCGATTCCCGCTCACGGCCAACACCGGTGACGATTATCTGAACCGATCCTGGGCCTCCCCTAGGTCGACTTGGCCTCAAATGAGTACCTGGTGCGGTGTGTAAAACATCGCCACTGGGGAGACAAAGGCGGCCAGGCGTGGTGCTGGGCCACCCACCCCCTCGTGTGCCGTGCCAACCTTCACGGGTGCTGCTTGCTGACAGCACTCGCCCCTTACAGTCTGTTAAGGCTACACGGGGGGGGGGGGCTCTGTCTTTGTGTGCAGGAATGGGTGACGGCGACCGACGTGCGCGTGTCCCTGCGTCGCCTCAACACCTTCGGGGACGAGGTGTTCGGGGACCCCAAGGTGCTGCGCTCGTACTACTACGCAGTGTCCGACCTGGCCGTGGGCGGCAGGTGAGGCAGCCGCCGCCTTCACACCTCTTGCGGGCGAAGCAAAGCGCGAACGGTTACCGTTGAAATTTGTATAATATTTTTATTATTATTTCATTACTATTTTTTGTTGTTGTTATCTTTTTGTTGTTTTATCATTTTTATTAGTATCTTTTTTTTTTACAATTTTCGTTGTTATTTTTTTTTCATTATTTTCTATATTTTTTTACGCGCCCGTTTCGCAAGGAAAGCCTTGCCGAGCAACGAGACTCTTTTTTTTTCAGGAGGGTCCTGGCCGAGTTTGTTGCAGTCTAGGGGTGGCGGGGAGTTGGGGGGGGGGAGGAAATGTTGCCACGTGTAGCCCCGATAGAGTGATCACAGCACGGAGAGTCGGTCGCTTTTGTCACTTTTGTGAGAACGTAAGTTGAGGATGGCGTAAAGAGGACGGGGCAGCTCCTGGGGTTCGAGCGTTCCCCGTGACACACACGCGGTGCTCGGCTCTCAACCACGAGCCTGGCAGATTGCGGCCACCTAAGAAGTCCGCAGAGCCACACCAATGAGTCACGTGATCCAGCAGCGCCCTCCCAACGTCGCCGATTCGCGGGCAACGTCGCTGACGCTCGCCAAGCCTCCACAGAGGCTATTGAATGGCCATTCGCACTTTATCATTGCTAACCACACACCTCGCTGCTGTCATCCGATACAGACACGACTGAAGTGAGCCGGGTGGCCCAAGAGGTTTCATGGCGTTGAGAGAGCGTCGTTGAGATCCTGGCTTTTAAGTCGAGCATCTGCCCCACGTTTAAACCGGTGGTGTCAGCCCGGTCACCAATGACTTGCGCAAAAAAATCCATCGGATTACATTTGTTTATATCCTTAAATGAGTCGAAATGCAAATTCTGAGAATCAGTATATCGGTTTGATTGTCATGCGATGGACATTGTAGTCTCATATGCAGAGCGGATGTGCGAGTGGTGCCTCGTAACTGTGTGGACCAGAGGGTCACTTGAAATGATCTCGGGGGTAGTTCTGTGACACCTGCTTCCGTTGGGTCATTCTCATATCCACGTCACCGTTGGCCAAGTATGAAAAACATCCATATTCAGAAACTATTCCAAAAAACTATTTTATTTTACCAGGTAAGTCCCACTGAGCTACTGTATATAGCTCTTTTTCAGAAGTGACCTGGCCACAAATGGTAGCTCAACGAAGTGGCTTATGTGGAAATTTATAGCAGCCAAAATATTCTAAACACATGTTTCTAAATGTGGAAGGGAAAAACCGGAGGACCCGGAGAAAAATCCACGCGACCACAAGGGAGAACACACAAACTCCAAATATACAGCAGGCATCAGGGTTGAAATCGAACCCACGACCTTCTGTGTACTCGGTAGGGTAGTTAACATCTCGCTACTGCTGCACCCCAATAGTAGGCGCTACCATACGAATGTGGAAATGTCACCTATTGCCCACATCCATCTGCAGAGATGGGCACCACTCCGCCACGCACGTTTGTATAGCGAGGCACGGACAGAGGGTTTTAAATTGATACGTTTATGCAAATGGATACTCGCAGAATGGACACTTCGTGTTCCCCGTGATTCACGGTGGCACTGCATCGTGCAGCCTCTTGGCATGCATTTGCAACCAGAAGCTCAACACGCTACCCCCCAAACCGTATTCTTTTATATTGCATTAAATTGTTTACAAGCCTGAGCCAGTGGTTTGAAGACGCGAATTTGACCATTGACTTCCCCCCAAAAAACTGGTACTCATTTTAATGACCCCCTCCCCCCCCCCCGGAGGGGATGATGAGCTGAGTCAACGCATGCCCAGGATTTCATCTCGCAACCTTGCCAGCCGCGAGATGCTCGCTCCCTCCCGCCGAGAGCCACCCGGTCCCGTTGCATTGGGCCCCTTGTCAGCGATGCGCGGCGGGGAGCCGGCGTCGCGACGAGCGGTGGCCTCGGCTGGGAGGGCACAACGGCGCGATTCCCGTCCGGTTGTTGTCGGGAACCGAACTGGCCGCCGCTTTCGCAACAAAAACACGCTCGGGGCACGGCCGAGCCGCGGGTTGAACAGCTGCTTGGAAACCGGCGAACCCCACAATACCTTGGGGCGCACTGAGCACGGCTCACACAAAAAAAAGAACGGCAATAATTTTTGGCGGGCGGGCGGGCAGGCTGGGGTGCTTTGGCAAGAGCGCAGCGCGCGTTGTCGGCTGGGCTACGAGCGTTACCCATAAAGTCACGAACCACACTCACGGTGCCACCACCACCACAACCAGCAGCAGCAAAATCATCAGCAGCAGCTGCCGCGTGCATGATTTGGCTTCCGTGCAAGCGGACGCTGTCGCCCACGCCAATTACCGTGACTAACGAAGCTTGACAAAGAGCCACTTGTGGTCACGAGCAATTTCCATTCTGCTTATGTAACGGGAGTTGGGAACCTGTGAAAACGCAGCGTGTGAATCATTCGGCCGTGCTGCTGCGCTGGGCCGCGCGCAGAGCCCTCGGCTCACAGCCGGAATGCCGTCCGTTACTAAAAACTAAACGAAACGATTTTATTTCACCACGTAAAGCCCGCCTTCTTTGTAAAGATAGAGAGTCATAAAGTAATTGAAGCAAGATGCTTCCCGTGCCAGAGGTCGCAGCGGGGGGTCAGAGGCTATTCCGTTGCCATCGAGGCCTGGCTTAAGTGAGCAGAGTGCAGGTGAAGGCTAATTCGGCGTTTTTTTTAATGACGGTGGCTGGGATAACTGTCAGCAGCATCCTGTCTGTGTTTTAGCCCTGGAACCCAGCCAGCGCCTCTCTGCCTTTATAGCCGAGATCAAACCTCCCTCACCCCCCCCCCCCGCGCGCCACCCCCTCCGGAGCCTATTGAGCAGCACACGTGTGTCCCCCGATCGGGAGGGTGTGTGGGGAGGTGCACGTCTTGTGAGAGTGGCGTGCGGGGGTTGAGCGTGCGCAATCTGCGGGGCGCTTGAGAAGGTGCGCGGAGCGCGGTGCAGTGGCTGCGAAGCTGCTCCCGAGATTTCGCCCCGGCTCACGAACATCGGCGCGTTCATCTCCTCCAGACTTTTCTAGATTTAAAGCTTTCGTGACTGCTAGGATTCATACTCTTTGGTTCTATTGGGTAAAGTCACGTAGGTAAAAAATAAAATAACAAAAATAACGACCAGTTACAGGCTAATCACTCAGCTATTTCAATGCTAAATTCTATGCTAATTCCTTTGTCAAGGGGTGGCTCTGCGGATGTGTATAATTTAACTTAGCTATTTCAATTAGCCATTTCAATGCTAAATTATATGCTAATTCCTTTGTCAAGGCGCTTTGTTTCTTCTCACACAGCTTAAAGGTCGTGATCTGAGCGTGGCTTTTTTTCACTCCAGCGCTGTCCTCCAGACAGTCTCGTCCCTTCACCTGATGAAGGCCGCTTGTGTTGTGGCCGAAACGTCGTGATTTTTGTTATTTTATTTTTCACCTACTTGACTTTACCCAATAGAACCAAAGAGTATCCTCCAGACTTCACAGTCGGCGAGCGTTGCGACCAAAGCGTCGTCTCCCTCGGGGGGCGGCAGCGGTAGTGGCGACGCCCGTGGCCTCGCGTGCAAGAATCGCCTGGGTTCGATTCCGGACTCAGGCACATTTTATAGCGGAGTTTGTGCCTTCTCTCCCCTTGTTCTGTATGGATTGCCTCACGGGTTTCCTCCCAGAGCTTAAAAAAAAAAACACAGACACACACACACAATGTAACTGGAACGGTCCACACATGCCAAATTTACTTAATTGTGATCACACACATCAGCAACAGCAACATTGCCCCCCACCCCGCCCCCAACTTCAAACACTTGGCAGCACACTCCTGGAAAAAGTATTTTGAGTAAACAAGCATGATAATCATGAAAATAATACAACTGAAGATGCCTTGAAGATAAACTGACACTGGCCATAGGGATGTGGAATTTCCATCCACTGGCTGGGGTCCACCACCAGATATGAATCTTAATTGTAAACAACTGAAAATAAATTGATAAAGGTGTCCAGATTGGTCGGGGCATTGCCCCCAACTCCCGTGCCCCCCCTCAAACTCCGCCCATGCCTCCTTTCATTTTCTATCTCTTCCTCCCCCACCTCTCTCCGTCCTTGCTCTCGTCCCACTGTTGTTTCCTAGACCACAACAAACAATCAGAATCTTCATTCATCCTGGAGAAATCCGATGAGCCATGAAGCTCTTTTTGTCACAGACGTCCAGGAGAGAGGAGCCCCACGTCCGTGCCACGCTCGTACAGACACCGTTCAGCTTGGCTCAGCGCTCTCCTCCATTCGCTGCACCGAATCGACACCTATTGCAAGGAATCAAATCTGCATCAATCACAAACAGTGCTTGTGGCAACACATGCTCCGATACTATATTGCGCTGTCTTCGAAACGGATTGACTGACACCAGAAACAGCCTTCGGTGTGGCCTTGTCTCACCGGTGTTAGACCAGAGAACGCCTAACGGCGTACACTACAAAGACAATGCAAGTATGAAAGTATTAATAGCTCGGATTGAGCACTTATAAGAAAGTTGTCCCTGGTGTAGGCTTATCAGTTTAAAAGAGAGTGCATAAATTATCAGAGCATGATTGTTTGCATGTTTTGGCCCAAGAATGCGTTTTTAATGCAGACTTTAAGCCTTGCAATAGGAATCTATTCGGTGTCTGAACCTCTTAACACCTCCTGTATTATTTCCAGAATGGGTAAAGCCCATTCTTACGTCTTCATTTTGATAACTGGCAAACAAAAAGATCCCGTAGACATCTGCTTTGCTGCGTTCACACCACGAATAAGATCAAAAGCTTCTGGAGATTCCAGGCGGACGAATCTGCTAGCCCAGGTGACGACCAGAGGCTCCCTCTGACCCCGTCTGCCATCCCCACCCCCCCCCCCCCCCCCCACCGTGCAGGTGCAAGTGCCACGGGCACGCGAGCGAATGCGGGCGCGGGTCGGACGGGCGCCTCGTGTGCCGCTGCCAGCACAACACGACCGGCGATGACTGCGAGAGATGCCTCCCGTCGCACAACTCGCGACCCTGGGCCCAGGCTTCGTCCGACGACGCCCACGAGTGCCTCTGTAAGCGCGCGGACCTCGAGCATGCCGCGTGTTCACGCCGCGTCTGTGTGCGTCTGCGTAGTGGTGCTGGCCACCCACCCCCTCGTGTACCGTTCCGGCCTTCATAGGTGCTCGGTAACAGCACTTGCCTCTGCAGTCTGTTAAGGCTATACGGGGGATCTTTGTCTTTGTCTGTGTAGTGGTAGCTGTTAGCACGCTGTGTTACGAACCCGGCGACCCGAGTTCGATTCCCGCTCACGGCCACCAACACCGTCAGTGACGATTTTATGAACCGGTCCTGGGCCTCCCCTAGGTCGACTCGGCCTCAAATGAGTACCTGGTGCGGTGTGTAAACATTGCCACTAGGGAGACAAAGGCGGTCGGGCGTGGTGCTGGCCACCCACTCCCTCGTGTGCCGTTCCGGCCTTCATAGGTGCTCGCTATTAGCACTTGCCCCAGCAGTCTGTTAAGGCTGTCTCGGGGTATTTGTCTTTGTCAGTCCATATATAGGTCTGTCTGTCCATCTGTCTATCTCTCCATCTGTCTGTCCAGCTGTTCATCGTTGTGTGAATCTGTCTATGCATCTGTCTATCTGTTTGTAAGTATGGCGACGTACGGTGCGAAAGAAGTTCAACATACATACATACACACGTCCATTCCTGTTGGCTCATTTAAGGTTGAATCCCTGAAGAACTCTGCCAAACACACATTCCTATTATAGTCTTGGTTCTTTCGGTAAAGTCACGTGGAAGGGAAACAATAAAATAATACAAATATAAAACAATACAATTCTCACGACGTTTGCAACACAAGCAATCATCATCAGGTGTGAAAACCACACCTGATGATGATTGCTTGTGTTGCAGCCGTTTCAATACGGGCAAAAATAATATCGTCTATTTGTTTGTGTTTCTCCCTTGTTGATGGGACTTTGTAGGATGAACGTTGGGATGTATAAGGGCACGGGGTGACCAACAATGTCTGAATTGGTCTGTAATAAGGTAGGGGCACTGATAAGGGGTTCAAAGGTGTGGGTTTGCTGGGTTCGCGAAGCGTAGGATGCAGGGAATTTCAAGGAGCGTGAACCGTCACGTGAACCCGGGTCACCCTCACCACAGCAGCAACGGCTTCTGGGCTAGCAATCGAACAAAGTCGGTCACCGTATCGCGCACTTTCAGATGCGCTTTTGCGGCCGTCTGGAACGCTCTCTTCCTTCCGATATTTAGGAAGCCACTGGGAGCTACGCACTTTTAAATTTAAATCGAAAACTCATTTTGTTGGCACAGTTGCGTTGTGTTTAGTTTGTTGTCCTTCCCACGCACCTCCGATTACCACGCTTGGCTACTTACGGTGCGAAAGGAGTTCAACATACATACACACCCAAACGTGTTCAACATACAATACACACGCACACACGTGCATACAATACAAGCATTGGGGGGCGACGTGGAGCTCAGCGTGACGGTAAGCGTGACACCAATATGGGGGTCTGGACACCCCCTCCCTCACATTTTTGTGGACTTGGCTGAGTGACCCCGACATCAATTTTAAACAAAATTCCAGGTATCTGTCTCGAGTCCGGCAATTCTCTGTGCGGCGTCCTAAATGTATGGTTTCCTTTGCCTGGCCCGTTGTCCTTTTGTTTTGCAACGATGGGTTTTCTCGTCACATACAGACACGATTGATGGGGAGGCTGTGTAAGCGAGGCCTTTGAAGCACCACTCATGTTGTTGATAACGCGTAATGTATGACACTCGTTCACCCAGGAATGCCTCGCTGAGTCTCAACACTTGTATTCAGGAGGGCCCTACCAGGTGTATGTGGTAGGGTGGCGATGTTGCCGCTGTGCGTGATTCCACTTGAGTACTGTGCAGGTTATTCTTCAGCGTTCGGATGTTTGGCTACGACCGGTAACATTGTGTGTATTTATATATTTTATTGTTTTGTATATTTATGTTTATCTTCGGGAGGAAACTGGAAATCCCGGAGGAAACTCGTGCAGGACAGAGGGAGAGAAGGGGCCCGAGATGGGAATCAAACCCAAACCCTTCCTTCTGTGAGGCGCAAGCGTTACCATTGTACCACTGTGTCACCCTGCCACCCGGAGGGTTTACACCAGTGTGGTGAATATACTTCAGTGTTGTGAACATACTTCACCACACTGGTCAAAACAGATTTTGTGAAGGGGCGGCCTGCACGTATGTATGCATCCATCATCTACAGTTGTGGCCAAGGGACTGGCTCACTCTGGCAAGCAGACAATGGATGCACCGCATGTGTGTTGAACTTCTTTCGCACCGTACGTAGCCAACCGCGCTCATCGGAGGTGCCGGGGGAAGGGCAACAAACTAAACACAAAGAGCAGTTCTCAAGAGATGAGTTTTCAATCCAGATTTAAAAGTGCCATAGCTCTCAGTGGCTTTGTAATGTCCGAAGGTCATGTATCACTCCGCTACGTAAGTTGTTTAACACGTAGGTTTTCGCGACCAATATCATCCATAATAGAGGTTTTTGGGTTAGATCGCGTATATATAAATGTGTCGTTAAACCCGCCACCACCCGACACGGACAACGTTAAGAAAAAATCGCCACTTTTTTCAAATTTTCTTGCTGTGGTTTTCACACCTGATGATGATTGCTTGTGTTGCAGTCGAAACGTTGTGCGAATTTTATTGTTTTATATTTTTATTATTTTATTGTTTCCCTTCTACGTGACTTTACCGAAAGAACCAAGAATATGAATCCCTGCAGTCATGAAAGCTTTAAATACAAATTTAGGAAGGGTTGTCACGTAAACAGAACGTGCCAATTCGTCACTAGTACAGCACACCGGTACCGGTAGTGTGTTGGAAAGCCAAGCCACAACATTTACAAACCGAATACGACGCTTCGCCAGCAATTACAACTAGCTTCATCAGGCGACAGCCATCGAGGCAGTGCTCATCTCACGCTCACTGTCCTGGGCCAGTCGTGGGAATTCCACATTCCTATGGCGGGCACGCGTCGCGACTCTCTCCAAAAAGAACAACCGCCGTTGACTTCCCCGCAAAGTAGTGCCGATTTTATCGACCCCCGCAGGGATGACGCGCCGAGTCAGCCTGACAGCGAGGCCACAATTAAAGTCATTGTCATTTGGCATTCGCTTTTGTGGCCTTGCCTGTCGGGGTCCCCGGTTTCTCCCGACGGTTTAACGCCCGTTGCCCTCGCAGGCCCTCGCGACCCGCGAGGTGAATTCGTTTTCAAACGAGACAAGCGCTCCTCCTGTGAACGCGCCGGTGGCTAATTGACGGCGCTCGCGGTTTGGTGGTGGGGGGGGGGGGGTTGGTGGGCGGTTGATGGGGGGGTTGCTTCGTGGTGGTGGGGGGGTGGGGGCAGTATTGGGTGACGCGAACGTTGGACCCGCTCGGGTGCGGCCCTGTGATGCCTCGCTTGTTTTCGTTCTTTTTGAGTGGCGCGCCGTTACTTTTTAATTGCCCCTCCCGGTGAGGGATTGACCGATTAACGGCGGCGGAATTAACGGCGGTGGAATTGGCAAGCGGGCTCGCCACGCCCCGCGCGGCGGGCTCCTTTCGGCAAGCGAGCAATGCTCGATTTTGGAGCGTTCGTTGGCATTTCTTTCTTCTTTTGCCCGCGCCAACCAATTCCAAACCGTGCGGCTCGTACGAGCACGGAGTGGCTCATCGCTGCTTGATCGCCCTGAGCCGCCGGTGGGAATTCCGCTTTTACGATGGCGAGGGCAAGTTTTTCGACAGGCCCGAGCCACGACTGGCTTCCAACAGAGCGGTACTCATTCAATTGACCTGTGTAGGAAACACCGGCGAGCGGTAAAGCGGCAGACAGGCAGCGTGCCTGCGCCAACAAGCTCTGCAGTCCTCTATATGTTAAGATGTTTTCAGCCAATCGATTCGGGTTCGTACGTAGTGGGAGGCAGCCCGGAGCGATCTACGCCGCGCGGTAAGGGACAAACGATATTCGTCCGTACTTTGCCATACCATCTTCTCCTGGCGAGCAGAGTGCACAGTCGCCCCCTTCAACGCCCGACTGGAAGGGAGTTGAGCAAACTTTTTGCGTGGTGATCCACCAACCCCTCGCTGCCTCCACAGCGCTGGATCACGGGCCACGTGCGCGTTGATCTCGAACGGAATTTGAACTCGTGACCTTTTCTGGTTGTGATCTGAGCGCTGTGGCTGATTTGTGATTTATTGACGCCGCACGGGTTTCTGAGTGGATTCACAAATCGGCAATCGGCTGAGCGCAGGGGAGGAGCGCGTTACAGTGCAGATCCTGAATTCAGAATATTTTGTCCATTCATTCTGGAGGAATCCGATGAGCTATGAAGCGTTTATTCACAGATGTCAAGTAGGGACGGGGCAGAAAGTTACAACAACAAATCATGCACAAAAAAACGCGATAGGAGCGCGAAGTATAGCCAAGGTAAGCAAATCATTAAAAATAAAATAAACTGTTTTTATTTTACCATGGAAGGCGCACTGAGCTGGAGCGTTCTTTTTCATAAGCGACCTGGCCACAAATGATAGCTCAACGAAGTGGCTTATCACGTGGGATTTTTTTTATAGCAATGGACATCACATTTGGGCATAGGCTAGATATGACAGCCACGTTAAAACCCACGCTTTTAGTCCGGTGTGTTATTTATTGTTGAAATGCTATTTGTATGCCATTTTTTATTGTTACACGTTTTTCCTTGTTTACCGGGGAAAACTTCACCGGGTCTCACGACTCTATCACAGGAGGGTCCCGGCAAGTCTTTCGCAGTCGGAGGAAAGATGTTAAGCTGCTGCTGCTGCTGCTGTACGATCGCAATCGAGTCAATTTTCAGCATTGGAATTGTTTGGTCAATGCCGAGTTACTTTGTGGGGTTTCTATTTATGGGAAGAAACCGGAGAACCCTGGCGAAAACCGACGCAGAACGGGGTGGGAGGAGAGCATACAAACTCCACACAGGGAGAGATTTCATCCCAGAAACGTCCTATAAAGTGGCACTTACTTCACCACCCTGCCGCACGTATTTAGTCGTTGGTGTGTATTTAAGTCGAACTTCTTCCGCACCGTGCGTAGTCAACCCTTGGCTAATCGGAGGTGCGGGGGAAGGACGACAAACTAAACACCAAAAGCAGTTCTGAAGAAATTCGTTTAAAAGTACATAGGTCCCAGTGGAGCAAGATAGACAAATAAATAGTGTTTGCTATCGCATGAAAGTGCAAATGGCACGAGTAAATACGTTTTTTGTAGATTTGTCAGGATCAGTGTAAACTTGGGGCAACGCATAAAAACGCAACAAGTTCATGCAATGGGCTATTTTTGTTTTAATTGATTAATTGAAACGGTCGTGCATTTCCAGCGTCGATTGTTTCTCATCGAAACGTGAGTGCCCAGCTGCGCCGTGAGCTGCTTGGAGCGGCGCCTCTGTGAATGCTCGGCTCTGTGAGGGCTCGACAATGCCGTGAGCTGCACGCAGCGGTGTCTCTGTGAGTGAGAGGAGCCGCCGCCCCACACGGCAGCGGCGCTGGGGAGTGGCGTGCGGATGGGGCGCATGCCTGCCCACATTTGGCGATTTTAAAAAAAAAATCTTATAATTTTTTTAATTTTATTTCTCCTTTTCCAAACGTCCTCAGTCGCTTAATTTGCCCTTGACATTTGCCCAGTCTCTGAATATAATTTGTATTTCGGGTGTCGGTCGTCTTGCGGCGGTGGGTGTCTGTTTGTCGCACGCGGTTTCACCTTTCGGCAGGGGTAGCGGTGGGCTTTGACTGCCCGAACGTGTCACGTGTTTTTGAAGTCGTTTGAAAACCGCCTCTGTGCCGAAAATTGTGAACCGATGCCTCGGTGGTGGAGCGGTTTTGCGCGCTGCGCTACGAACCCGGCGACCTGAGTTCGACTCTCGCTCACGGCCGACATCAGCGACGATTATCTGAACCTATCCTGGCGCCTCCCCTAGGTCAACTCAGCCTCAAATGAGTACCTGGTTGCGGTGTTTAGTAAACATCGCCAATGGGGAGACGAAGGCGGCCGGGCGTGGTGCTAGCCACCCACCCCCTCGTGTGCCGTGCCGGCCTTCATAGGTGCTCGCTAACAGCACTTGCCCCAACAGTCTGTTAAGGGCTACACGGGGAATCTTTGTCTTTGACGTGACACAACTCTTGGGGCTCGTCCATTGCGTCAGCGGCACGCCACGAGTCGTTGAGCCTCGCTCGCCCAGCACCTTTTTTCGTTTCCTGGACTTGCCCCGCACCCCCGATTAGCACGGTGGGCTGCGTACGGCGCTAAAGAAGTTTCAGCGTGCGCATGTCCAGTGCACACAAGTCTGCGGCGCTCACTGCAAAGCAGAGGGGCGCGCTCCCCGTGCTGCCAGCTGCTAGCCCTTACGGCCACTGCCGGTGGTTCCAAGCAAAGACAAAGATCCCCCGTATAGCCTGCAACAGACTGTTGGGGCAAGTGCTGCCCGCGAGCACCTATTGAGGGCCGGCACGCCACACGAGGGCGTGGGTGGCCAGCACCACCACGCCCGGCCGCCTTTGTCTCCCGAGAGTGGTGACGTTTACAGGTACTCATTTGAGGCTGAGTCGAGCTCGAGGAGGCCCGGGACCGGTTCAGATAATCGCCACCGATGTTGGCGGCCGTGAGCGGGGTAATCGAACTCGGGTGGCCAGGTCGCCGGGTTCGCAGCGCAGCGCGCTGACCGCTCACGCCACCGCTCCCCCTTAGACGCACACCGCCAGACGCTTGTGCGCCTGCCAATTTACCGGCCGTGCCAATTACCAGCGCGGCCGAATGTCGCCGGCAACCGCTGAGCGCATGTTGCCCGGGACGTGCCGTGCACGGGGAGATGCCCAATCGCACCCCTAGGGAGTAGCCACGGATATCCACAGGGAGCTGGAAGAGCGCGGCGTTTTTTTTTACGTAGACTTAACGCAGTGCGCACGCATGTTTCAATCGACGATTAGTAATCTCAGTACGCTTGGTATCGACGCTGTCATTGCTGTAGCGCAGGGCTATCGTCACGAAGGAGATGATAGTCTACCCTCAGGAAGCGGTGTTGCTACGTGTAATCCCAATTGACTAATTTGCGGGGTCAATTTGTTTAAAAAATTTAAAATTTGGACCACGATTCCAGCACGCAAGTGGCCTACTCTTTTCAAATGACATCAAGGGGGGATCTGAACGCCACCCGTGAAGCAGGTGGCGCGTACTTGTATTGCTAATACATCTTCACGATTTGCCGGGGCGGCCCTGATCGCTTCAAACCGTGAACATCCTGCAAGAGCAGCGAGAGGTGCGATATACCGCTGGGCCAGGTCACCGCCAGCGTGTTTTGCTTGCGCTGTAACGTCGGTGACTGCGTCGAGATCGTGAAACTCTCTCCACGTGAGAACTCAACTCGCGTGGCCCCGTCGTCAAACGCAGGCATTGACTTAAACAGATTTCAACATCATCATCATCAGTATGTACATTATCGTCCTGATCATCATCATCATCACTGGCAGTAGCAGCAGGATGTTCATCAAAGTCGTCTCTCTGGGTTGGTGTGGTGGGACCATTTGGTGTGGTGTGACCATTTGGAGAGAAACCAGTAGTGGATGTTTGCATTCATTCACGATACCTAGACCCAGCCAGATCCGAACGGACATACGTACGCAACCTTGACGAATGGGAGAAGTTACATGCAGCGCATCTGGAGAACGGCGGAGCGATAAAACTGCGATCCCTTTGCTCCCTGCAGGGCAGTAGTTGGAAGGGCGTGGGGACGGTTGTGCCTGCGAACCCAATCATCGCAGTCACGCGACAGAGCCGGACACACCGCGTTGCCATGTGGGAATGATTTGCCGCCAAATTGCAAAGCAGCTGCGCAGGTGATTATCGTCTTGACACTGCCCCCCATTCTTCCTAAAACGCCCGTTTTAAAAAAAGAATAACTTGGCCCCCAAAAAAGGTGCCGGTCTCAAAGTCGTTTTAAAATTATGGGTAACATTTCAAAGGACGCGACTCGTAAGCGGTGTTATTTTCGGAAGACGTTTAAGGATTTTTTTTTGAAACTACGAAGTTTTGTAGATAAAAAAGAAAAACACACACACACAAAGTCGGCTGTATATTCCGAGCCGGGATATTTCTCCACACTATCCCAAAACTCCTCGACAAAAAATACCCGCAAAAATATCAACACGTTCGCCAATGCATGCAAGTATGTAGGAATGTGGAATTTCCACCATTGGCTCAAGGCCGCGACTGGCAGCACAAGTGAACGTGTGTACGAAAATGACAATGACAACCTGCAACAAATAGGTTACTGGACAATATTAAAAGCGCATTGGTTGGGGCGGATATGTTTTTTTCCGTAAGAGAATTCATCATCTATCATCTACAGCTGTATCCGAGGGACGGACTCACTCTGGCGAGCTGCAAATGGATGTACCGTACGTACGTTGAACTTATTTAGCACCGTACGTAGCTAATCGGAGGTGCGGGGGAAGGACAATAAACTAAACGCAAAAAAAGCAGTTCCGAAGAAATGAGTTCGTCAATCTATATGATTTAAAAGTGCAGAGCTCCAGTAGCTTCCTAATATCGGAAGGAAGAGAGCGTTCCAGACGGCCGCAGGAAGCGCTTCCGAAAGCGCGCGAATCCGGTGAACCGCCGTCTTTGTCCGATGGCGTAGCCCGAAGCCGCTGGGACGCGTGCAGCCTGGGCAGTGGGTCTATGTCTGTTTCCACGCGTGACAGTGAATACAAGTGAAATGGGAAGCTATCGCTGGCCACAGTGGTGAGCGACGCTCGAACCGACGTCTGGGAGAGGGGGGCATCTCAGCGATTGATTGACCTCCACCCCCACATCCAACCGCGCGAAGGATTCACGAGCGCGGACACAATGTCGCGGGGCGGCACCAGACGCGTCGAGCGGATTAAACGAGGCCTGCGCCGGATTAACGAGGTCACGGATATGCCACGACGGCCCTGCAGGCCGGGTTGGCAGGGGCCACCCCCCGCCCCTCTCCCCCCACCCATCTCCCCAGCCGAGCAATCGGCGCGCGAGTGCCAGCCAGGTCACTGAGAAACAAAGGAGCGGACAAAACGGGGGGGGGGGGGGGGGGGGAAGTTCCTGGATTAGGCAGAGCGGGGTTTTTTTTTAACGAGGGCGGCGCACTGAGAGCATCGCACTGACCGCGAGAGGGCCTCGCGTGGCCGTGACGCACGCGCCTGGTGTGTCCGCTGAGCGGGCCCGTCCCGCGGGCGATGACCCACGCACGTGTGTTGTTGGATTTTTATCTTTTCAAATGCAGTTGCTGGGCAGGGCCAGTGACAAACAGCACCGTCAAAGCTGCGATCGAGAAGAGCGTGGCACGTTGCTTGAATCGAGCCATGGTTGTTTTTGTAAGGGCTTGGGAAAAGAGACGACGGTGGTGGTGGTGATGGTGGGGGAAGGTGGGAATTCCGTAGTGGATCATTGCGAGGGCAGAAGCAGAGAGGTGACCCGCAGTGTGGTGAGTGAGTGGGTAAGTGAGTGAATGGGTGAGTGAGAGGGTGAAAGAGTGAGTGGGTGAGTGTGTGAGTGGGTGAGTGAGTGGGTGGGTGAGTGAGAGGGTGAGTGAGTGAGTGGGTGAGTGAGTGGGTGAGTGAGTGGGTGGGTGAGTGAGCACGTGGGTGAGGAATGGTTGAGTCAGTAGGTGAGTGAGCGGCTATGTGAGTGAGCATGCTCGTGAGTGATAATTGAGTAGTTTGGTGGGTAAGTAATTGAGTGAGTGGGCGAGTGAGTCAGTGAGTGGGTGAGTGAGTGGGTTTGTGAGTGATTGAGCAGGTGATCGAGTCAGTGGGTGAGTGAGTGAGTCAGTGGGTAAATGAGTGAGTGAATAAGTGAGTGAGTAGGTGAGTGAGTGGGTGAATACGTGAGTGAGTGAGTGGGTGAGTGAGTGGGTGTGTTGGTGTGACTTGCAGTGTGGTGGAGCTTGAGCACGGTGACCGAGTTCTCAACACGGGAGGAGGAGGCGTTCCGTGGGGCCACCGTGGCTAATCCGGGTTCAGTCTTTGACGATGGTTTTTGTCAAAGGAACTAAAATCCGCGGCGCTGTCACACGACCCCTCCTGCGCCATTGTGACACTAATTGGTCCTCGCCTACAGCACGTGCGACGGTTTGCGTGACAGATCTGTGTACGCGTGAGTGTTTGCGTGTCAAAGGCACAGATTGTGAGTGGTAGCGCAATGGTTAGCGCGCTGCGCTACGAACCCGGCGTACCCGAGTCCGCTTCCCGCTCACAGCTGACACCAGTGACGATTATCTGAACCGGTCCGGGGCCTCCCCTTTGGTCGGGTCGACTCACCCTTCTCCCGTCACACGGCCGCTGATGTAGATGCAGAGCAGCAGCTACAATTTCACATTCACGTGGTGAAGTCAGGCAACAAGGAGCAGCCGAGAGTGTATTGCAGTGACGTCTCCGTCGTATTTGTGGATCGGGAAGTCGCGTCGTCACGTGTCGTCACGGTCTCTTTCCGGATGACTGCGGACGCACGCTCCTGGAGCGTTTTCAATTTTTCATTTGCGCAACAGGTATCTGCATCCGCCACGATTTGTCAGGCGGATGCGGTTCAGGGTCCGCTGTGGGGCCCCTCTCCTGCGCGAGGCCTGGGGCAAATTTTCCATTTTGCCGCCCTGGGAGGGGGGGGGGGGGCTGCCCGGTTGTCTGCGTAGGAGGACGACAACAACAGCGGGGTTGTGGCTGCCGTACGGAGTCGTTACAGCTCGTCGTGTTGTTGACCAAACGGCCGGGATTTGAGAGCGGACTCTCGAGGAGAGCTCCAGACCCTCGCGCCGTCGTTGTCGGCAATTCGTGTTGCTCTCCACTCACGAGCGGCTTGCGGGCCAAGCAGAGGCGGGCGGGGTGGGGAGGGCTCGAACTCGGCCCATCACCTCTTCCGGGTCGATAAATTGAGTACGAGTCGCTTGGGAAAAGTCTGCACTCGGGGGAAGACTTTCACCCACCATCTGGAAGATGGAATTCGCAGCGCCATCGTCTCTGTGTGTGTTCGTGCGGTCACTGCCACTCGCGCTCACACTGTCAACCGCTCTAAAATAAACACGTGCGCACGTTTGCGCATCCAAAATATATTCGCTGGCTCTAGGGGATCAGGGCGCGGGGCTATTGTGCGCGCGACCCTCATATTTCCACTCCGCGTGAGCCACTCTCGCAGATGGCCGGCGGGCGTTGCATCTGACTGCCACCGTACAGTCTATCCCATAACATCCTGCGTTTAAGAGAGCTGTGCATTTTGTAGAGGAAGCATTTCCCTAAAGCCTTTCCTTTATTTGATTTCGGGTTCTGGCCTTCCCAAAGTTATATTAAAACCTGCACGGTCATGCAAAGTTTCGAAATGTGAATTCTCTCGTAAAGGCTAGCAATCCTTTGCCCACATGGGGTAAGGTAGGGCAGGCATTAAGATAAAAACTACACTTTTATTTTTTATTTTACCAGGTAAGGTACATTAAGCTGTATAGCTCTCTTTGAGAAGCATACCTGGCCACAAATTATATTGCGACGAAGTGGCTTATCGCGTGTAAAGCATCCAAAATACTCTGCATGTTCATTCTAAATGTGGAGGGAAAAATCCACACGACCACGGGGAGAGAGAGAGAGAGAACACGCAAACTCCAAATATGCAGCAGGCATTGCCGACTTGTGTGAGAATGTTCTCATCAGCTTTGTCTCAGTTGTGTCACGTGTAGGCAAGATGACGCTACAGCACTACTTCTGAGTCGCTCCATTGATAACAATAATAATAATAATTGGCATTTATAAGGCGCAATTCATCCAAGGATCTCGGTGCCCTATGCACGAAGTTAGGAAATATAAGTAGTGCGGGGTCCAGAGTCCACGAGGTCGTACGTGGGAAGTGTAGGCCAGGCGAAACAGGTGAGCCTTTTAGAGAAGACCGAAACAAGGTGAGTGACCTCGCCTGTCTGACCACAGGTGGCAGAGGCGTTCCATAGTCTTTGCGCAGCGCATGCAACGGCTCGGTCACCCCAGGTGCAGAGTCAAGTTCTCGGCACACGGAGCAGATGCAAATTGGCGGATCATCGAGGTTTGAATGTAAAACGGTGCAAGGCCGTTTAAGGCCTTGTACGTTAGCAGCAACACTTTACAAACCTGTCAACCCCTTATCAGTGCCCCACCTTATTACAGACCAATTCAGACCTTATTGGTCACCCCGTGCCCTGATAAATTTCTCATCATCATCATCATCACGGTGGCTAGGAGATGTTAACTACCTCGCTTGGTATACAGGAGGTCGGTGGGTTTGATCCCGACAGTGACGACTGCTGTATATTTGGAGTTAGCATGTATTACAGACCAATTCAGACCTTATTGGTCACCCCGGGCCCTTATAAAGTCCTATCGCAAGGGAGGAATGCAAACGAATAGACGAAAAAAATGTTTTGTTGTTGCCCGTAGTGAAACGTCTGTGCGCCGCATGGACCTGCAAAACTCAATTTCCCTGCACAATAATACGGGGTAAGGGGCCGTCCATAAATGACGTCACGCACCTGGGGGGGGGGGGGGTCAGACATGTGTGACAACACATTCTTGGTTCTTTCGGTAAAGTCACGTAGAAGGGAAACAATAAAATAATAAAAATATTAAACGATAAAATTCTCACGACGTTTCGACTGAAACACAAGCAATCATCATCAGGTGTGAAAACCACAGCAAGAAGATTTGAAAAAAGTGGCGATTTTTTTTAACGTTAGCACCACGGAGAGCGATTTGACAGTTTGTTCAGATGGACGAGGCCATCTATGTTCGGAAAAGAGGAGGGGGGAGACGAAAATAATGGATGCGGTCTGAAATCTACTGTAAGCGTGAACAATCATTTTTTTCCGAACATAGATGGACTCATATTCTTAGTTTTTTCGGTAAAGTCACGTTGAAGAGAAACAACAAAATAACAAAATATATATAAAACAATAAAAAATTCTCACGACGTTTCGACCATAACTCAAACGGTCATCATCAGGTGTGTCGGTTTGCATAAATGATGACCGTTTGAGTTATGGTCGAAACGTCGTGAGAATTTTTTATTGTTTTATATATATTTTGTTATTTTGTTGTTTCTCTTCAACGTGACTTTACCGAAAAAACTAAGAATATGAATTACTGCAGTCACGAAAGCTTTAAATCAAAAAATAGATGGACTCGTCCATCTGAATAACTGTCAAATCGCTCTCCGTGGTGCTAACATAAAAAATAACCGCCACTTTTTTCAAATTTTCTTGCTGTGGTTTTCACACCTGATGATGATTGCTTGTGTTGCAGTCGAAACGTCGTGACATTTTTTTTTATATTTTAATTATTTTATTGTTTCCCTTCTACGTGACTTTACCGAAAGAACCAAGAATATGAGTCCCTGCAGTCACGAAAGCTTTAAATCAAAATATAGACAACACGTTCTACTTAATTAAATAGACTTTTTAATAAATGTTTTCTCCTACAACATCAGAGTACAGCGCCACATTAAATACGCACTACAATGACAATAGTTTCAAGCGATTTGAAGCATGTTTCATTTTTGGGGGGGGGGGGGGTGGGGGCAGAGATTTGTTACGTCATATTTGAGGGGGGTCTGACTTTTTGTGACGCCGTGTGACGAGGGGTGGGGGGGGGGTCAAAAATCGTCCAAAACATCGCGTGACGTCATTTATGGACGGCCCCTAAACCGTGCTGGGTTAACAGCTGCGGCTTTAGAAGTCGCCCATTCACGCCGGTACAGAATCGGTTCACCGTGTGTGCCAGTCGTGTCTGCGCGCACACACATCATCCCTCCGTGGCGGCGAGAGCCCAGCTGTGCCTAAGACCACACTGCATTGTTGATGTCGCACGCAAAATAAAGACAAGTGAAAGGCAAACAGCGCTGATAAAAAAAAATCGAGGTAAAAAGGTGGTGCAGGTGTGGTTGGAAACCCGAGAGGGCTTATATGAAATCCTCACGCAAACAAAAAGAACAATATATACACAAAAAATTAAACATGTTAAACTCAGTGTTCAAAATAAACACACGTTTGTTTCTGTGTGTGCATGCGTGCGTGGCCTCAACGTGCACATAGCCTGGCACAAGCGTCGTGGTGACGTCACCGCCACTTAGTGGCGAATGGCGGTTGTTGTTGTTGTTGTGAGTTAGGCTATGGGGAGCGGTAGTGTAGCGGTTAGCGCGCTGCGCTACGAACCTGGTGACCCGGGTTCGATTCCCGCTCACAGCCAACACCAGTGACGATTAGCTGTACCGGTCCTGGGCCTCCCCTAGATCGACTCAGCCTCAAATGAGTACCTGATGCGATGTGTGAGCATCGCCACTAGGGAGACAAAGGCGGCCGGGCGTGGTGTTGGCCACCCACCCCCTCGTGTGCCGTGCCGGCCTTCATAGGTGCTCGCTAGCAGCACTTTCCCCAACAGTCTGTTGAGGCTAGACGGGGGATCTTTGTCTCTGTGAGAGTTCGACGACATGGAGGAGACTACGGGGTGATTTGGCTCATCAGGCTAACCCGTAGTCTACGCTTGAAGTCATTGAGGCTTCATGATATTTTGGTGTTGTAAAGATAAGATAAATAATTTACCAACAAGGTTTCAGCATCTTTTATTTAGACTGTCTCAGCAGGAGGAATCCGATGAGCTCTAAAGCTCGTTTTTCACAGAGTCCCAGTATGGGCACGGGGTCCATTCTTTACAACAGCGAACAATGCACACGATGAACGATAGGAGTCCAACATAAATGAATCATCGATTTATTTATTGTATAATACGATTCATCAAGATTGTGCAAGGCATCAAAAACAAGACCACACCAAGGTAACGCCAAGCAGCAGTAGTCCCTCAATACAATGGCACGTGAACCATTAAACTATCGATCCTACATGGTTAATGATTAAAGTTGCAAATGACATTAGTGCTGTATCCAGCACTAATGTTCTGACTCAGGATATTTTTGAAGGAAGATTTACGACATGAAGGGAGGAAACAAGGTTTGTCCCAAAACAATAATAGCTTTGACCCGCTATGGGAATAAAACAGGTGTTTAGAGGTGTTTAGATGTTCAAACACCAAAGAGAAAGATTTTGCAATGAATAAAGCCTACAATAGCTACGCGTACTTGTGGTGGACATGTACTGTTCGCTTTTTGGCGTTATCTGGTCTGACACCGGTGAGACTAGGCAATAAAGAAGTCTGTCTGGTGCAGTAGGCCAATCAGTTTAAAAGACAATGCAATATATTAATAATAAAGGCTATTAGGTTAGATATTCAACCCTCCACCGCCCGACACGGCCAATCAGTAAAAAATTTGTCACGTTAACAAAACGCCAATAAGTTACTTCTTCAGCCCACAGGTGTGTTTGAAGAGTGAATCCACCCCATTTAGAATTTGAGCCTACGTGTTAAACTGAATGCAATACATTATGAGAGCATGTTTTGTTTGCATGTTCCCCACAAGTAATGTGTGTGGTGAATGCAGACTTTATTCTGTGAAAATTGTTTATATTTGGTGTTTGAACATCTGAACACCTCTGTTTCATAGCTAGAAAGGGTAAAAACTATTCTTATTTTTCACACTTTGATACTGGTCACGTGATATTGTCCCCAAACGTTGGCGCTGCAACGGCCAAGGCTCTGTCACCTATTCCAATTCTTGTTCTCGGCCTATTTTAAAAGAGAGTTACCTCTAGAAAGAATATCTCCGTCGACGGCACTTTTCTCTGTCTCTCTGGCTTGTCTCTGTGCCTACGAAGAAGGCCCATTGCCTGAAACGTCGCCCGTCGCTGTTGTATGCTTGTGGATTATATTTTATTTTGGCTGCAGCGCGCTGGAGATTTTTTAAAGGAGATGAATCCGTTCGCGTTACGGCCGACAAAGCCTCGTTTCACCCCCCGCCCCCCCAAAACAACTCGCTGCTCACGGACACATCCACCCCCCCCCCTCCTCCGCATTCCCCGCTGACGACGACGACGACGAGCGCCCAAACTCTTACAGCCCCTGATGACATTTCAGACTCGCGCAGCCGGGGATTCGTCCCCGCGGGGGGAATCCCGCTCGGGCGCCCAGAGCTCGGTGGCCGTGGAGCGAGGTGGTGGGGGGGGGGAGCCGAAGGGGGACATCGTCGCGCGTGCGGGGGGGGGGCGTGCGGGGGCCCCCACCCCCCCCCCCCGACACGGCCGCCGAGGAGGGAATCTCCGCTCGACACCGCAGCTGCCTCGGCCATCTGTTGTGGCCCGGCACCGTTGACCCCCCTCCCGACTCCTGCGGGTGTCCAGGCAGGCGCGAGCCGCTGCCGTTGGATCATTCGATCGAGTGGTTTGATTATTCAATTTAGGTCGTTCCGTTATCCAGTCGAGTCGTTCGATAATTTTTCGCGTTTCTCGGCAGCGCACGTCTTCTGTTCACCCTGAGCAAAGTGGTTACTCATTTAGTTCGCCCCGGAGGGATGATGGGCTGAGTTAACGCCGTGAGCAGGATTTGAATTCTTCCGTTCGTGAGTCAAGTGCTCAACTGAAGCAGCACTATCCGGATGGAATCTTTATTTGTGTTGAAATAAATGTCCCTTTTCTTGAGACATTCATCCGTCCATCCATCCATCCATCGGTTCATTCATCCATCCATCCATCTGTCCATCCGTCCATCTATCCAACCGTCCGTTGGTCCGTCCGTCTTTCCAACCATCGGTTCGTCCAGCCTTCGTTTTGTTTGACCGTCGAATCGTCTGTCGATCCGTCCGTCAGCCGGTGAGGTTGGCTCACCCCGGGGAGTGGGCTCCGTCGGCTCGTCACGGCGCTCCGCTCAGACCCTGTAGGCCTGCACGACTCATCGGGCCGCGCCCGCTAGGCGCTCCAGGGGCAACCGTCGCCCTCACCGACGCCTGCGTCTGCCACTGTCCGGTGGCTTACACGCGTCTGCTGAACGACGGCAGTGGCGGAGGCGGCGGTGGCGGCGGCGGCGATGGGCGGTGTCTGTGGTTGACGGAGTTATTCACTTTGGCTGAGGAGACGCCCGCCTCGCCGTGCGGCGCTGTGGAGGTGTGGTTGTTGTCTCACGCGGAGATCCGTCGTACGCTGAGACACCCAGCCTGCTGGGCGATGACGCGGCACGGAGATGGTAGCACGCACGGCAAATGGTTTGCAGACCTGTCACCTCAAAGCCAGACATCCCCGATGCAGGACCCCTCCTGATGGAGAGTTTTGAGACAAAGGCAATTTCCCGGGTAGTTGAGAGGAAGTGGTACGGGTGTGCAGGCAAAGGTTCTGCCTGTTCATTAGCTGTGAGGTGGTGCTCTTAAAACTATTAAACTAAAAAAATGTTTTACCTGATAAGGTCCACTGAGCTATGCTGCTTCTTTTCGGAAGTGCACCTGGCCACAAAATGACAGCTCGGCGAAGTGGCTTAGCATGTGGACATTTATAGCAGCCAAATACTCTTAAAGGCACGTTTCTAAACGTGGAGGCAAAAATCCGGAGGACCCGGAGAAAAATACAAATTACCACGGGGAGAGAACATGCAAACTCCAAATATACAGCGGTCAGGGTCGGGATCGAACCCACGCCCTCCTGTATACCAAGCGAGACAGTTAACATCTCATAGCCACCGCGGCACCCCATCACCAATAACCGTAACAAATAGATCTTCCTGGACATTGGGTGTTACACCTGATTCAGCATCGATGACTTGAGCTGACAATCATACATTCTAGCTCTCTGACCTCTCCATGTGCTGTGAAGAAGGGGCATTGCCCGAAACGTCGCCTATTTATAATATATACGTTCCCTTTTTAAGACCCGCAGTGTCATTGACACGGAGCTTCTTTTGCAGGAGGGTCCTGGAAAAGTTTTCTGAGTAGTGGGCCACGTTTTTCTGCACGCAATAAGTAATAAAAAAAAATGATCAATCCAAATTTGAGTAAATCGCAGGCAATGTTTCCGCATTGGCTATGTTTGCCAAACACTGGCTATGTTGCACATGTGTTTTTTTTATTAACTGTGGGAGGAAACGAGGAGGATGCCAGACGAACCCAGATTTGGCTGATGGAAGTTCGAGGAGCGATGCTCCGTTACCACGCGATATGACCGCAATGGCTGCGCAATTATTAAAAAAACCCTAAAAGTTACGAAAGTTAGAAAATTAATCCATAACACCGGGTTTTTTTGGGTTAGATCGCGTGATTATAAATGTGTCGTTAAACCCGCCACCACCCGACACAGCCAATTAGTAAGATCTGTCGCTTAAACAAAACATGACAATTTGTTACTAGTGCAGCACACCGGTGTGTTGCAGAGTGAATCCACAACGTTTACAATCTGAGTACGACGTTTCGCCAGTAATTACAACTAGCATCATCAGGCCGCCTGCAGTTAGCCAATCAAATCACGAGAATACAATGACGCCGGGAAACGCATCGCACCTCCGATCAGCACTAACGCGCTGCACAGCAAGTGGGTTATAAAACACGTCACCGCTTGCGCCACCCTGCCACACATATACGTCGAGAGTGGGCACGCGATGAATCCGCTCCCACGGATGTCTTAGCACCCCGCCCGCCCTTGCCACCCGCGCGCGCTTTGTGGCCTGATCGCCTCGGGGATCGGGACGGACGCGTCGAGGTGTCTGGCGCGACCCCAGGGGAGTCAATAGGCGGGGAGTCCGGGCGACGCCCCGCGCGCGAGGGAGGAGGTTAAATAAAAAAGTCTCCGACACGCACGCCGGTGGAGTGAGCCGCTACGTAGCGGCGGCGCCTGTGGGGAGGTGGGAGGGGGGGGGGTGGCCGCGAGAGACGGCGCAGAGAGGCGCTCGCAGCGGCGGGGGAGACCCGGCCGCTGCGGTCACTCGCGCAGCAGCGGTTTGTCGACACGCACCTCGAGAACCACGTGGAGTGACCACGCCGGCACGTGGAGTGAGCACGCCGGCACGTGGAGTGAGCACGCCGGCACGTGGAGTGGCCGGTACGTGGAGTGACCGGCACGTGCAGTGAGCACGCCGGCACGTGGAGTGACCAGGCCGGCACGTGCAGTGAGCACGCCGGCACGTGGCCTCGGGGTCACTCCACGCCAGCGGTGGCGGTTTGTCCTCCATGTGGGCCGCGGGACTGTGATGCAAATGTAGGTTGATCTGGGGCAATAATGACAACGTTTATACCTTTTGCTTTTTGTATGTTAAGTTATTTTTACTTATATATTTAATTTATCAATGAAGTTAGATTCAACTACCTGAAGTGTAACATCTAATTTGAACCCTAAGATTTAAAAAAAGAAAAAAAACGTATAGCTGCGTTAAAAAAAATAGAAACACGTTTGAATGTTCCGGTCATACGAATCACTTTGTGTTACTGGAATCAGAGAGAGAAGCGATTGCCTATTGTCACCAGGGTTGGGCCGGGGCTGGGTAGGGTTCGCGGAAAATTATTGCATCGGCCAATTGGTCCGCGGGCCAAAAGAGGATTGAGAACCATCGCTGTAGGGCTCTGGCTTGCCTGGTACCGGTCCTCCTCCCACCACCAGTGTCATCATCATCATTCAGCTTACCCACCAGTCCCCTCCACTTCGTTTACTCCCTCCAAACTCTGCCCCCCGCCACCCCCCCCTTACAAACTCTGCTCCCCCCCCCCCACTCTGCCCCCCTTCAAACTCTGCCTCTCCCCCCACTCCGCCGCCCCATCCAAACTCTACCCCCCCCCCCTCCCCGCAAGCAATGGGCTCTCCTGTGCATCGTCTAAGAGCCGGTGACACAGTACGTGCAAAGGTGCACGATCGCTTTCTCCACAAATAGAGAACATTAAAGGAATTGACTAAATTTGACTGCAGCGCACGGAAACCGTGGAGCACATCGTTTCAGTTTGTTGTCCTTCCCCTGCACCTCCAATTAGCACGGTTGGCTACGTATGGTGCGAAGGAAGGTCTGTGTGAGTCTGTGGGTATCTGTGTGAGTCTTTGGTTCTCTGTGTGAGTTTATGGGTCTCTTTGTGACTCTGTGGGTCTCTGTGAGTCTATGGGTCTCTGTGTGAGTCTATGGGTCTGTGGAACTCATTCACAGTCGAAACTTACACAATGTCTAGAGACTTGGCAACGTGTATTCGTATAATTACATCGTGATCTATTGTACAGTCCTGCGAGAATATTTTTTGTGCTTTAAACACAAACCATCTGTTGCTACCTTGGGCTCATTTTTGTAAAGCATTCTGACGTTTGAAAAGGAACGCGTTTGTCTTCTCTGAATGTCTCCGTCTCTTGCGTGTGCTTTCCTCCCGCGCCGAACGAAACATAAACACTGGCAAAGTGCCTAACCGGCCTCCTAAGGCTACGTGCTAACGAGCGGTAAAAAGGGAACATTTATAATGGAAGGGGGAGAGAGATAAAAAAGAAAAACCCAAACAAGTAATTTAGGGCGGTTGCTCTTCAGAGCGCCGGGGCACACTTCAAAAGGCGCTCGCCATCATGCCTCGCGCTTACAGCACCTGGCCTGGAGACGGCTGCCGATTTGTAGGGGAGCGAGCGAGTGAATGAGCGAGCCACTCTTGAGGTCCCGTGTTTCAAGTCCTATATGAGGGTCTGAGGGTGTCTCTCAATGCCCGGTGTGTCACGTCTGGGCACTGAGCCACTACCCTGCAGGGGGCTGGTTTTGAGCCCCGTGGGGAGGTTGTGTCGGTGACAACCCAGGGCAGTGGAGGTGACAACCCAGGGCAGTGGAGGTGACAACCCAGGGCAGTGGAGGTGACAACCCAGGGCAGTGGAGGTGACAACCCAGGGCAGTGGAGGTGACAACCCAGGGCAGTGGAGGTGACAACCCAGGGCAGTGGAGGTGACAACCCAGTGCAGTGGAGGTGACAACCCAGGGCAGTGGAGGTGACAACCCAGGGCAGTGGAGGTGATAACCCAGGGCAGTGGAGGTGATAACCCAGGGCAGTGGAGGTGACAACCCAGGGCAGTGGAGGTGACAACCCAGGGCAGTGGAGGTGACAACCCAGGGCAGTGGAGGTGACAACCCAGGGCAGTGGAGGTGACGCCAAAATGAACGTCCCGGCTGGATTTGAATTAGCGCTCGGAGTTTCAACAAAAAAAAAGTTTTCAATTATGTATTTGATCAGCTCCATACGGTGTTCTGCTTTGGTCATTTGAGCCTTCGGTATGTATGCTAAATCCTGAGACTCTCAAATATGCCTTAGTTTGGCTGAAAAAGCTCGTTTGTATGAATGTCCACTTGAATGTCCGCACCTGAAAGTGGGCCACTTAACATCCATACGTATGGATGTTGAACTTCTTCTGCACGATGTGTAGCCGACCGTGATAATCGGCGGCGCGAAATAAATTACGACAAAATTAACATAAGCAGTTCTGAGAATATATTTGTTTACAGTTAGTTAACCGTGAGCACGCCGCACTTTGAATCCAGAGGTCGCCAGTACGATCTCCCAGCGCGGCTGCTGGATGTTTCTTGAAATCCGGCTGCCCCTGCCCGCCAGGTGGTACAGAATTAAAAACTAAACTATGTTTTATCTTACCAGGTGAGGCCCACTGAGCTCCGTAACTCTTTTTCAGAAGCGACCTGGCCACAGATGATAGCTCAACAAAGTGGCCTATCACGTGGCAATGCATCGCAGCCAAATACTCTAAACGTGTGTTTCTAAATGTGGAGGCAAAAAAATGGAGGCTCCGGAGAAAAAATCCACATGAACACGGGCGTCAGGGTCGGGATCGAACCCACAACCTCCTGTATACCAGGCGAGGGAGTTAACATCTCCTAGCCACCGTGGCGTATTATTGGGTGCGCCACCGCAGACAGTCGCTCGGCAAGTTGCTTGTGGTGGGGTGAAGCGAGGGTACTCCTGCCTCTTCCAAGACGTCCGGTCAGTGTGTAGCTCCCTCCAGTCCGAGTCCCTTCCTCCAGCAGTGGCGTGAGCAGGCAATTGCAGGGCTGCACCTTTACGCATTCAATTACGGAACTAGGAACAGCATTTTTAATTGGTCAGCAGCTGCGACTGAAGTTATAAAGTCTCGAGGCGAGTAAATATGTTCCGCCAACGCAGAAAGCTTCGCCTTCACCTAGTCTCATCAGCAAGGCGTGGCCCAATGAATCCAAGCCACCCTGAAGGCTGGTGTTCTCCTGGTTTTCGAGCTGACATGCATCACACGGCAAGCGTGTAAACGTCAGCGTGTGCGGGAGGCGCATGCTGACGTTCGCCAGTGATTTATTCTGGGTGGCCTCATAAACACCGACCAGCCGCTGGCCCTGACCACATGTTATGCTAACAAACGGCATACGTAAAATAAACAGCCTCAAAATGTTTTAAAAATTCACCGTTAAACCCAACGTTTTCCCATGACGTTTAAACAGGCAATAAGATGCTCTCGTTAATCGTGTCGGCGGTGGCGCGCGTGGGCGTCTCTCCTTGTCCCAAGGCTCGCACACCCCCAAATCCACGTCCCAGTTCCTTCAGCTCCGCTGCAGAGGTCGACTCGGCCGAAAGATTCGTAGCTCGTGCGGCGTTGGTGGCGCGGTCTCACTGTGAACTGCGAGTTGATCAGGAGGCGGTATTACAGCGGCGGATTCTTAAATCCACGTGTGCGCAAGCGTTGAGTTGTATCCCTCCTCGGATGAGTTGTTTTTTTCTTTAGGCATTCCGGTTTCTTCCCTCTCACGTGAAGCCAAAGCCCCGCGAATGGCATCGCCCAAACGCCCCAATGCAGGAGCCACCTGAAAAGTAAAACAACACGATTTGACATTTTTGCTTTCACCTGATGAGGCCCGTTGAGTTACGTAGCTCTTTCGCAGAATCGACCTGGCCATCACAAATGATAGCGGTTCACTGAAGAGGCTTATCGTCGTGGGGAAATGCAGACCGGCCAAATGCTCTTAACAAACGTTTCTCAATGTGGAAGAAAAAATAACGGAGGACTCGGGGAAAAATCCACGCGGCTACAGGGAGAGAGAGAGAGAGACACCGCAAACTCCAAATTAATAGCAGTCGTCAGGGTTGAGATGGAACCCATCGAGACTTGTAGAGGGTTCTTTGGGTAGATGAAAAGCATTATTGCTTTTATTATTAATGTTCGCTTCGGAGACAAAGGCGGATGGATGTTGGCCACACCACTTCTCCGTGTGCTCTGTTGGCCTTAATAAGTGGTCGCTGTCAACACCGATCCCAGTGTACATTCTAATATTCGATCTTTGTGAGTGTGTGTGATTGTGTGTGTCTTGCATGGAGAGCGGCGGTGAAGTGGTTAGAGCACTGCCCTACGTACTCGGCGAATTTGATTTCCGCTCCCAATCACCATCGTAGATTAATAACAATCTGAGCTGGTCCTGTGCATCCCCTAACGCATAAATGAGGACCTGGTGCTCTGTGTAAACATCAGCATTGGGGAGATAAAGACGGCAGGGTGTGGTGCTGGCCACCCACCCCTTCGTGTGCCATGCCGGCCTTCATAGGTGTTCATTGATAGCACTCACCCCAGCGGTCTGTGTGGGTTACACGGCGGATATTTGTCATTGTCTTGTATTAATTGAACGTCAAATTGTCTCCATGCTGAAATGAGCATGGCTCAATGCTCATCACCCTCATACAGTGGCAGAAATTCCACCTTCCTATGGCAGGGGCCAGTCTATCCGTATGAAAGCAACCACTGCCAACGTCCCAAAGTGGAACTTTTTGTTTTAATGACTCAGGAAGGAAGGTGACCAAAAAAAACCACAGGATTTGAACTTGGAATCTCGTGACTGTGAGAGTCGAGCACTCTACAGTCTGAGCTGCTGTGGCACCTAGCCACGTTAACCCACAACAAAGTATTGCTGCGACTTCATGTTGCCACTTGATTGTGTAATAAACGCATTTAATGATTACAGAGGAAACTAAACATTGGCCTATGCCTTGCGGGCTCGAGAAGAACGCTCATCGAGGCAAACACTACACTTTTTATTTTGACCAGATAAGGCCCAGCGAGCTATACAGCTCTTTTTCAGAAGTGACCTGGCCACACATGATAGCTCCACGAAGTGGCTTATCACGTGGAAATTTATAGCAGCCAAATACTCTAAATGCGTGACGTTGATTCTAAATGTGGAGGGAAAAACGGAGGACCCGGGGAAAAATCTACACGACCACGAGAAGAACTTGCAAACTCCAGATAAGACACGCGACAGGGTCGGGATTAAACCAATGACTTCCTGCATACCAAGCGAGGTAGTTAACATCTCGCCACCTTGAGTCATCCGTGGGCTGAGACCATGGGATTCATGGCACAGCCCGGATGTTTGTGCGCTGTCCGAGTGACACAGAGACTCTAACTCAGCTCCTCCAGCTCGCTGGTAGCTCAATGCGCTGGCATGCACTGCAACTCGCTGTGATACATCCAGACCACGGCCTTGAACCCAGACGATCGTAAGTGCTGGCTTATTGCCCTTATTTATACAGGTTTCACCCACGTGTCGACACACTCAGACTTGGGACTCAAACCCGGGTTTCTCAGCTTTGCTGGCCCAATCGTCAACAGAGACATCGACTCACTTAGCCACCCAGATAAGCATATATCTGCGGTGCTGATGGCATTTCGCAAGAATCGCATTTATGTCAATAAACACACCTTTAACAAATGGAAACATTTCATATTCTAAATGATGCGGTTAAAGTTTCCAAAGAATTCCGGTCTGTGGACGATGGCTGCAGGTGATGTCATTCCACTGAGACAGAGAATCCGGTGCTGCCTGGTTTATTCCCCGGCTGTTGGTGATTAATTTTGCCCGGCATGGCCAGAGGGGGTAAATGCGGTGATGAACGGGGTGTGAGAGTGCGCGTGCGTACGTACGTGCGTGTTTGGGTGCGGCGACCCGAGTTCGATTTCCGTTCACGGCCGCCACCAGTGACGATTATCTAAACCGGTTCTGGGCCTCTCCTAGGTCGACTCAGCCTCAAATGAGTACCAGGTGCGGTGTGTAAAAACATTGCCAAAAGGGGAGACAAAGGCGGTCGGTTGTAGCGGTTGACCACCCACCCCCTTGTGTCCGGTGCCGTTCTTCATAGGCGCTCGCTAACAGCACTTGCCCCAACAGTTTGTTTTTCTATACGGGGGATCTTTGTCTTTGTTGGTCCAGGAACCCTAGTTCGATTTCCGCTCATGGCCAACACCAGTCACGATTATCTGACTAACGCTCACGACTAATAACAGTGGCGAATATTTGAGCCGGTCCTGGGCCTCCCCTAGGTCGACTCGACCTCAAAATAAGCACCTGGTGCGATGTGTAAAAACATCGCGACTGGGGCGACAAATGGGCATTCCTCCAACACAAGGAAGGCAAAATAAATGAACAATAAATACAAAAAGGGAAGTGGGCTGAAACGTCAGCCAAACAGCACGCGGCACAACGCCAAAACACGCCGGAGAGGAGCTGGACCGCATGATTTGTTTGTGACAAAAATTCGTAAGCAATATCTGGAGGATGCCCCGTACGTACGAGTGGAACGGCGCCCGGCAGAGGTGGTGACGCACATATCAGAGCACATCGACGCAGTCTCGCGTGTTTGGACAGGTTGAGTGTTGCCAAGCAATGCCGTTAAATACTGTACGTATCATTCCGCTTCATCATTAACTTTGTTCATTCTGTGCCACTGCGGTCGCTCAAACAAAGTCCAATGTGTAAGTTGACATGCGGTTGTAAGTCGTCGTTACGTAACCCCTAATTGTGGATGAGTGCCTGCTTGGTATATTTCCGCTTTCAGATTTGAAAAGGGACGTTTGGGATTTATTTTCTGCGTGTTTCGGATAATGTTCACGATGATTTTAAAATGCCTTTCCGCGCGAGCAAAAGCCACGAAACCTGGTGGCACGGCTGCCGTGTAAGGGGAGCCAGACCATACCACACTGACGATTCCCAGTAACGGTGAACCCTCACACAGTGGCCAGGGAGATCGCGAAATGTGTCGTTAAACCCACCGCCACTCGACACGGCCAATCAGTGAGGTTTGTCACGTGAGCAAAACGTGCCAAATCGTTGCTACTTTAGCACACACACACACGTGTGTATCGGAGAGTAAAACCCACAACATTCACAATTTGAGTAGTCCGACGTTTCGCTGATGATTACAACCAGCTTTCGTTAGGCGCTTTTCGAGAGTTGTGAATAAACCTTCCCCCGTTTCCATCCTTAGTTACTGTGACGCCATCACTGTGCGAAGATCGGGGGGGGGGGGGTGGGGGGGTTAATGTAATCATTTAAATTACAATGGATTACGGTAATCTGGAAATATGCAGCAATGGATTACGGTTACGTTAGACACATTTAATCCATATATAGTTACCTGAATAGGCACGCAGTGAAACGACGGCGCATTACTTAATAATACGTTCCCAAGCAGCGCTGAGCCTGCAGCTCTGAATACCGGACTGATTTATTTTGTGTCCATGTCGGTTTCTTCTGGACCGCTTGTCGCGGCAGGGAGTGCGTACTGACGTGTGGGGGGTGGGGGGAGGAATAAAAAAAAATACCTTTTGTAGGTGAACGACTGATGGTGGTCGGGCGGGCTGGCGGGAGTCGGAAACGGGTGACACAAGAGGGCTCCGCTGAGAGCTCCGGTGGAGCCCTCGGAGGAAGATGAAACTTGATTTGAAGTTTTCGTGACTGCAGGAATCCATACTCTTTGGTTCTTTCGGTAAAGTCACGTAGGCAGATACAAAAAAAATCGTAAACCAAGTAGAAATATACAGCAGTAGAAACTGCTTGTTCAGCGGTTCTATCGCTGTATCTTTCTACCTGATGACGATTGCTTGTGTTGCGATCGAAACGTCGCGATTATTTATTTATTTATTTCCCCTCCCGGCGTGACTTTACCGAAGGAACCAAACAGTCTGAAGATGAACTTGGCAATGAAAAGCGGCGAGCGGAGCGACGTGGGCAGTGGTGCGCAAGTAGGAACAACGCAGCAGCTCGAGACTTTCGTCAACACCACTGCACGTGGCCTTGAAACGACATTCAGGGCAACGGCGCTTGCTCACAGCACATAAAAAAAAAACAAATATTTCACGAGTGAAAATAATTTTACGTGCTACGTACGTTGAACTTCTCTCGCACCGTACGTGGCCAACCGTGCTATTGTGGGGGAAGGACAACAAACTGAAGAGAAAAAAAAAACATCTCTAAAGAGTTTTCAATCTAGATTTAAAAGCGCGCAGCTCGACGGTGGCTTACCAAATAGCTCATCCGGAAGCGCGCAATGCGGCGACCGTCTTTGTTCGATGGTGGCGTAGCCAAAAGCCGCTGCTGCGAGGATGACCACCGAAGGAGTTCACGTGGTGATGGTTTATCCTCCTTGACGAGATCAGCAAAGTAAAGTGGTTAATTTGGGCAAACACTTCGTCTGTGGTGAAGGGCTGTTGCCCAAAACATCACCTTTTCATAATTACCACATATATATTGCCTATTGTTTTTTTAAGTGGGTCGTACCTTTTGACCTAAAACGCACCCTCTCTGCTGTTCAACCGTTGACGAGAAACGCCAAATGAGATTATGGCTATTTGGCAAGGAATCGTTGCTAATGAGCGCGGAAAGGAAACAATTTTTGGGGGGGAATAATGAAGGATTTCCGTTGACACTGCAGGGGAATGCGAGAATGCGACTGGGGCGGGCGACCATAAAAACCCTGGTCAGCAGCAAGCTCAGAGGCTGCTGCGCTGCTGTACGCACGTGTACGTACGTTGAACTTCTTTCGCGCCGTACGTTAGCCTACCACGCTAATCGGGAGGTGCGAGGTAAGGACAACAGACTAAACACAACAACAAGCGGTTTTAAAGAAGTGAGTTTTCAATTATGATTGAAAAGTGGATAGCTCCGGTGGGCTTCCTATTATCGGAAGGAAGAGCGTTCCAGACGGCCGCGGAAGCGCTCCCAAAAGCGCGTGGTGCGGTGACCGTCTTTGTTCGATGGCAGCAGCCAAAAGTTGTTGCTGCTGCTGCGGGGATGCTGAGGTCGTCTTGTGGGCGAGCAAGCGTAGCAGGAGTGGAGAGCTTAACCAGGACAAATCGATGAACACTTTTCCCAACTCCGACAACCCTTCCACCAAGACTACCACCACTACCACCACCACCACGAACAAACTTAACAATGATTTTTTATTTTTTCAGGTAAGGCAGGCCCACTTGAGCTATACTCTAGCTCTTTTTCGGAATCGACCTGGCTATCACAAATAACAGCTCAACGAAGCGGCTTATCATTTTCATGTGAAATTTATATCGGCCATATACTCTACAACGCGTGATGTTGATTCTAAATGTGGGGGGAAAAGCAGGAGGAACCGGAGAAAATTCACGTGGCCAGAGGGAGAGAGACACCGCAAACTCCAAATATATAGCAGGCGTCAGGGTCGGGATCGAACCCACGACCTCCTGTATACCAGGCGAGGTAGTTAACATCTCCTAGCCACCGTGGCGCCCATGCGGGTGTGGACGGAAGCCGGAGGGGATTTAAAAAAAAAACTCGCACCGTTCTCTAAATTGCCGCGCCGGGAGATCAACCTGAACTGGTGACCTCTGGATCGCAAGTCCGGCGTGTCGACCGTCACACCACAGTCTGCCGGCGTGCGTAGCCACATCTATTTTATTTTATTTGCTCACTTACCCATGAAGGCCACACTGAGTCTAAAGACTCTTTTTTTTCTCAGGACAGCTCAGCATCGGGATGTTTGTTGACCAATACCAGTTACATTGTGTGTGTTAAGCTATGGGAGGAAATAATATCATCCAGAGAGCAAGGGGAGAACATTCAAACTCCACGCAGAAAGGCTCCCGGATCAGGAATCGAACCCGGTGGTTCTGGCCGCGCCTCCGATAAGCGCGGTTGGCTACGTACGGTGTGAAAGAAGTTTAACTTGCACACGCGCATTTCCTCTGGCGCCACCCTGCCACCCACGTTACGCGAGCGTCGGCTACGTCTCACCGCGTCGGTGAGGATCAAATCTCGGGGCCAAGGCGGCGGTGGCGGCGACGCTTCGACCGGTAGCTCGGCCCTTGCGGCGTGTAAGTGGGTTCCTATCTCGACCGCGAGCGACTTTCGCGACGGCGCTCGCTCGCGACGCCCCAGAGCGCCGCCCATCAACGCGCGCAGCGGATGTTACTCTTTTTTTCTCTTTTAAAGTTGATTTCTTTTTCTTTCCGCTTCCCCCTTCCCCCGCCGCTTGAACATTTCCTGAAACTCCCCCACCCTGGAAAGGAAGCCCCCTGACATTGTGTTTGATGGACGGGGACCCGCGGTCTGACTCGGCGCGATTTAAAACCTCCACCGCGCATTTTCCTGGCACCCGAGGGGGGTCCTCCCGACAAAAGCATTATTCATTGTGCTTTATTTTCCCAAGTGAGGACAATTGACATTCATAAATCCCGACTACAAGGTGGGGGGGGGGGGCACCTGAGAACCGGTAACCACAACGGGACAATTATTACTCGTTCACGAGTGTGGTGGGGGTGGCGGTGGTGAGTACACCCCGTTCCACGAGCTGTGAAGCGATCCAGAGCCTTCGCCTTGTGTTTAACCTGAACGCGCCTCGCTGAGAGTGGTGGTACAGCGACTAGCGCACCGCGCCATGCACCCGGCAAAAACCTGAGCTCGATTCCCAGCCAATTGCTAACGTCAGTGGAGGGTGAAGTCTTAAAAGGGCGGGTGGGAGAGGGAGGAAATCATCCAGCAGTGGATTGACAAGAGGTTGTGAATTGCGTAGTGTGTGTTGTGATGAGTGTGGTGGTCACTTTGATGGATGTGGTGTGTATAGTGGTCAGTGTGAGATATTGTGGTGAGTGTGTGGTAGTGAATGTGGTGTATGTGGTGTGTCGTATGTGTGGTGGTGAGTGTGGTATGTGGAAACTTCAGGTCTTCTCAGCCACAGTTATGCCCTCCTGAAGCTATGCTTGTGAATAGAAACATTCAGGCTGGCCTGTCTGCTAAAATCCATCCTGTGATTAACCAGGCTGGATAGTGTGAGGAGCTCACAATTTCTTGAAAGATCTGGACACAGTCCCATCGATGAGCTCCTCTGGCAAGCGAAGTTGCATTTTCTGGGACATAGAGACCGCATGCCCAGCCACCACATGCCCAAACAGCTTCTGTTTGGCCAGATAGAGGGGGCTAAACGGGAGCGGCACAGTCTAGAGAAGAGATGGAGTGATGTGGTACAGGAGGACGTGGAGCTCAGTGGATTTTCCAAAGACTGATTCCAGCGATGTCAAGATTGGCCTCGCTTTAGGAGGGTCGTGAAGGACGCTGCTACTGGGTAGTTGCAGGCAGCCGCCCTCCAGCAATAACGGAGGGCAGAGGAGCGACGCTCACAACAACAAGCGGAGTGCCGTGCGACTAAAATACAGCAAGTTGGCACAGTAGGGGCTACAGGTGGTGCACCTGCCAGTCATCTCAGTCGGTCAACTCATGCCACCTGGGTCTATCGCGTGACCTTCTGCCACCGAGCCTTCGACACTTCACATGGCCTCAAAGTGCACCTAGCCTATAACAAGCGCCGTGGACACATCACCGCCACTTAGTGACGAATGGCAGCTGTTGTTGGTATGTGGCGGTGAGCGTGGAGCGTGGTTGTGAGTGCGGAGTGGGGTGTGCTGGTGAGTGTGGTGTACAATGGGGTGTCGTGAGTTCGGCGTATGAAGCGTGGTGGTGAGTGGTGGTAAGGGTCCCCGAAAGTCCCCTCTTAGCACATGTGCTGGTTTCCAACTGCAAGTGAAATTGTCTTCTGAACCCGGCTTCGTGCGCGCCCATCACATCATCTGTGTCCTCCAATCATCCCGTGCATCGCCGGCCCTTGATAAACCTTGCTCGTCGTGTGCGCTGTGACTCACCCAGTCCTGCAGGCGTGCAAACGGAACCGAGATCTTGCTGAAGGTGTCGCCTTAAGGACCTGCATATAAACGCCGCGGGTTCTCGCCGCCGGCGGTCCGTAGCTGGCCGCGGCCGTGCTGAAGAGTCGCGAGGATGGAGAACTGCGTCGGTATCTACTCGGTGACGATGCGAACGACTCCGTTGCTTCCCTCGGCGGCCGGCTCGGCTTGAGCGTTGCGCCGTGTGTGATCCGGCGCTCGTGCGGAATTGTGCAGAGATGAACGCAGCGGACACCTGTTACCACACACGGTCAGAATCAGAATCTTTGGACTGCAGGATGAGGAATCCGATGAGCGATGAAGCTCTTTGTTCACAGATGTCCAGTATGGGGGCACGGGGTCAGCAGAGGGGCCTCCTGCTTGGACAGGGTGCTGCGAGTCAGCAGTGGTCAATGCCAAGATGAAATGGAGCGGTGGCGCAGCGGTTAGGTCACTGCACAATGCACCCCCCAGCCGCACGAGTTTGATAACCCTACCACGGCTTACGTCAGTGGCGAGTGATATCGGAGCATTTAAACTATTTTAAGACTTTTTTTTATTTTACCAGGTATAAAACCCACTGAGCTATGTAGTTCTCTTTTACAGAAGCGACCGGGCCACAAATGATAGCGAAGTGGCTTATCATCACGTGGACATTTTAGGGCAGCCTAACACTCTAAAACGTGTGACGTTGATTCTAAATGTGGAGGGAAAACCCCGGTGGGCCCGGAGAAAAATCCACGCGACCACGGGGAGAACACGCAAGCTCCAAATATACAACAGGCGTCAGGGTGCGGGGCATACCGGGCGAGGGAGTTAACATCTCACCACCTCGTTAAACCCCCCCTCCCCCCACCTTCACCTAAACCGAAACTCTCCCGTGCGCCCAAGTTACGGTCAAACACGGCAGCGCGGGGTGGCCTTCATCCAGCAGTGGATCGACAATGAGCTAAAGAACAATGCGTCGCGTTCGGTATCTTGATTCCGGCATGGAAACACAACAAAGGGAGCGGGAGGGCAGCGCCGTGCGTGCCCAGCTGTCTGTCTCTCTCTCTGTCGGCTCCCCTGTGCCGTTGGCCACACCGCGCCAAAGGCCCTTATTTTAGATCGACTCGACCTTGGGGGAGGTTTTTGGCTGAGTCGGCCTAGAGGAGGACAGCGCGTCAGGTGGTTTCAGTTCTCGAAATCGCGGTTGTTGCGTGACCTACCCATCGCATTTGAGGCTGAGTCGACCTAGGGGAGGCCCGGGACCGGTTCGGATAATCGTCACTGGGTGTTGGCCATGAGCGGGAATCGAACCCGGGTCGCCAGGTTCATAGCGCAGCGCGCTAACCGCTACACCACCGCCCCCCCCACACACACAGACAAAGATCGCCCGTAAAGCTTTCAACGGACTTTTGGGGCAAGTGCTGTTCGCATACCTGTCAACCCCTTATCAGTGCCCTACCTCATTACAGACCAATTCAGACCTTAGTGGTCACCCCGTGCCCCTTGTAAATCCCCACGTTCATCCTTCAAAGTCCCATCACAAGGGAGAAACACAAACAAGTAGACATACGTTGTTTATTTTGTTGCCCGTAGTGAAACGGCTGTACGCCGTGCGGACCTGAAGTCTAAATTTCCCTGCACAACGATACGGGGTGAACCGTGTGGGTTAACAGCTATGGGTTCGCGAGCACCTATAAAAGCTCGCATGGCACACGAGGGGGTCATTGGCTAGCATTATGCCCGGCCGCCTTTGTCTTTCCAATGACAAAGACCCTCTTCCCCCCCCCCCAGTATAGGCTGCAGCAGACTGTTGGGGCAAGTGCTGTTAGCGAGCACCTATGAAGGCTGGAACGGTACGCATGAGGTTGGTAGCCGGCACCACGCGAGACCGCCTTTGTCTCCCCAGTCGCGATGTTTACACACCGGACCGGGTACTCATTTGAGGGGAGACCCAGGACCGGTTCAGATATCCGTCACCTGGGGATCGAACCCAGGTCGCTCCACTACCGCTCCCCACTCTTTTCACACGCAGCGCACAATGACACACGCACACACAACACAATGACACACGCACACACCACACCGCACAATGACACACGCACACACCGCATCGCACAATGACACACGCACACACCACACCGCACAATGACACACGCACACACCACACCGCACAATGACACACGCACACACCACACCGCACAATGACACAAGCACACACCGCATCGCACAATGACACACGCACACACCACACCGCACAATGACACAAGCACACACCACACTGCACAATGACACACGCACACACCACACCGCACAATGACACACGCACACACCACACCGCACAATGACACAAGCACACACCACACTGCACAATGACACACGCACACACCACACCGCACAATGACACACGCACACACCACACCGCACAATGACACAAGCACACACCACACTGCACAATGACACACGCACACACCACACCGCACAATGACACACGCACACACCACACCGCACAATGACACACGCACACACCGCACAATGGCACAAGCACACACCACACCGCACAATGACACACGCACACACCACACCGCACAATGACACACGCACACACCACACCGCACAATGACACACGCACACACCACACCGCACAATGACACACGCACACACCACATCGCACAATGACACACGCACACACCGCATCGCACAGACAATGACACATCCACACAATGATACATGCAGTACAACACGGCCACACATCGTGCCACCTGTCCGTACATGCCTCCCCCCCACCACCACCACGAGACGCACACACACACGCCGTGACACACACGCACACACACGCCGTGACACACATGCACACACACTCCGTGACACACACGCACACACACTCCGTAACACACACACATGCTGTGACACACTCACACGCCGTGACACACACACACACGCTGTGACACACACACACACGCCGGGACACACACATACACGCCGTGACACACACACACACGCCGTGACGCACACACACACACACCGTGAGACACACACACGCCGTGACACACACACGCCGTGACGCACACACACACCTCTCTACCGCCCTGTCACCTGTCCGCAGCACGACTCCACCCAGCCGCACCCCGCGCTCCAAGCCGTGTTTGTGTACCGTCTGCTCATAGTCTGCTCGTGTGTCTGTGTGTGTGACTGTGTGTGTGTGTCTGCGTGTGTGTCAGTGTGTGTGTCTGCGTGTGTGTCAGTGTGTGTGTGTGTGAGACTGTGTGTGTGTCAGTGTGTGTGTCAGTGTGTGTGTGTCTGCGTGTGTGTCAGTGTGTGTGTGAGACTGTGTGTGTGTGTCAGTGTGTGTGTCTGTGTGTGTCTGTGTCTGTGTGTGTCTGTGTGTGTCTGCCTGCCCGAGAGTGCGAGCTGTCACTCGGAGTTGAGCTCCCCACACCCCTTGCCCACAGCGTTTATGTCATTGGCTGTGACTGTTACACTCACGTACGGCGCCTCGAGCTAGAGGAGCAGTCAGAGGATATCCCTACTCGAGAAAGCGTGCCTCGCGCGTGTGTCAGTGTGTGTGTGTCAGTGTGTGTGTGTGTCAGTGTGTGTGTGTCAGTCTGTGTGTCTGCGTACGTGTGTGTCACGTGTGTGTGTCTGCGTGTGTTTGCGGGGGAGCGGTGGTGTAGCGGTTAGCGCGCTGCGCTACGAACCTGGCGATCCGGGTTCGATTCCCGCTCACGGCCAACACCGGTGACGATTATCTGATCGGTCCTGGGCCTCCCCTAGGTCGGCTCAGCCTCAAATGAGTACCTGGTGCGGTGTGTAAAGACTACTGGGGAGACAAAGGCGGGTGGTCATGGTGTTCACCACCCACCCCCTCGTTAGCCGTCAGCGAGCACCTCAGTAGGTGCTCGCTAACAGCACTCACTACCGCGTAGGTTTTTGAGGTTGGGTCGCGATGCATTGTTCGGCACGGCGTCCGACGTTTCGCACCGCAGGCTGGACAACGCGCGGGCACAACCCCACAATTGTATAAGAAAAAGTTGTTCATGTGTGGTTTTTATATGGACGTGATAAAGTTGTTTCCTCCACGTATTTCCTACGACGTTTCTAAAAGGATTCCCCCGGTGGGAGCTTGGAGTTGTGTTGATAACGAGCACTCCGCTCTTGGGAATGAATTTCGTGTCTGCAGCATTTCACGCTCGTAGCTCGAGCTGAACGAACAGAACGGGACTTGGGGCGAGTATGCGAATGTAAACGGCTTGTATTGTGGATACCATTGAAAGCATTCCGTGAATGGAACAACAATTAACGTGCCAGTCTACCGTTGCTCGGGACACTGAAACACGTGCCACGCTGAACAAGTGGCGGAAATTCCACGTTCCAATGGCAGAGTGAGATCTGTCTACGTGTGTTGAACTTCTTTCGCACCGTACGTAGCCCACGGCGCTAATCGTAAGTGCAGGGAAAGCACAATAAACGAAGCACAAAAAGCAGTTCTAAAGAAATGAGTTGTCAATCTAGACGATTATTTAAAAGAGGAAGAATCTTTGACTTTTTTGTCGTGCCGAGAAAGTCACCGCATTAAACAAAAAAACAGAGACCGCTCAGCGTTTCTTCTCCAACTGGGGGGGGGGGGAGGGTGGAAATTCCACGTTTCTATGACGAGCGAAGGTTGCGCGCGAGCAGGCGAAGCGAGCACAACAGCCGTGCGGTTTCGAAACGAACGGACGAGCGTGGGGAGAATTTGGGGGCGACGCCGCGCACTCGGCTTTGGTGACTCCGCGACCGGTTGGGGGGGTGGAGGGACGGGAGGGTGGAGGGCGTCGCCTGTGTGGGGTGGTGGTGGTGTGTGTGTGTGGTGTGTGTGTGTGGTGGTGTGTGTGTGTGTGGTGGTGTGTGTGGTGTGTGTGGTGGTGTGTGTGTGTGGTGGTGTGTGTGTGTGTGGTGGTGTGTGTGTGTGTGGTGGTGTGTGGTGTGTGTGGTGGTGGTGGTGTGTGTGTGGTGTGTGTGTGTGTGTGTGGTGGTGTGTGTGTGTGTGTGTGGTGGTGTGTGTGTGTGTGTGGTGTGTGTGTGTGGTGTGTGTGTGTGTGGTGTGTGTGTGTGTGTGGTGTGTGTGTGGTGTGGTGTGTGTGTGTGTGGTGTGTGTGTGGTGGTGTGTGTGTGTGTGTGGTGGTGTGTGTGGTGTGTGGTGTGTGTGTGTGGTGTGTGTGTGTGTGTGGTGTGTGTGTGTGGTGTGTGTGTGTGTGGTGTGTGTGTGTGGTGGTGTATGTGTGTGTGGTGTGTGTGGTGTGTGTGTGTGTGGTGTGTGTGTGTGTGTGGTGGTGTGTGTGTGTGTGGTGTGTGGTGTGTGTGTGTGGTGTGTGTGTGTGGTGGTGTGTGTGTGTGTGGTGTGTGTGTGTGTGTGTGGTATGTGTGTGTGTGTGTGGTGGTGTATGTGTGTGTTGTGTGTGTGGTGTGTGTGGTGGTGTGTGTGTGTGGTGGTGTGTGTGTGTGTGCGCCGCGCGTGCCTGCGTGCGTGAGTAAGCCGTGTAGCGCGAGTGTGTCAGGAGGAGGACGGGGGGGAGGGAGGGCGGTGGGGAGGGGAGGTGAGGAGCGAGAGAGGAGCGAGGAGGGCTGGGCGGGCGGGCGGGCGCACGGGGTGTGAGAGGGTGGAGGTGGGGTGGTGGTGGTGGTTGGTGGGTTTGCCTCCCTTTAAAACCCTGGCAAAAATCCAGTCTCTCTCAACCAAAGCGGCCGAACTTGCGAACTGGGAGCAGAATCCGAGCGGGGAGCTCTTATCGAACAAAAATAATCGCGACGCCGTGCAGGCGGCCGGGGTGTGTGGAGAGGAGGGCAGCGCATTCGTTAAAACAAACAAAATAAATAAAACGCCGCAGAGGTTTCTGGAGGCCAAGCCGCCCGAGCCGTCGTCAACTTTTATCAATCGGACGGCGAAATACCGCGGGCTCCAGAAAGCCCCCGCGGTGTCAGGCAGCGACGCGGCAGCTGTGAAAGTCCCCTCCGAGGACAGAGCCGCGCTGTTCGTGCCCGCCTCTTGGAATGAGCCCCATGGACGGGAGAAGACACCGCCGCCCCCACTCTCTGCTGCTGGCGTTGCTCGCCGCGGTTGTCACGCTGGCACCTGAGCGGGGCACTTCGACATTCCTCCTCTGCCGCTTCTGGAACGGACACCGCTGGGAAGGTACAGTGAGGAGTGAGGAGGAGAGTTAGCGGACGCGCAACGAGCACGCGACGGGAGACGGGGCAGACGAACACGCGGAGACACCGCGCGTGTCTTCCTCGTGGCTGTTGCGCGTGTGCGTGTCTGCGTGGGGAGCGGTGGGTGTAGCGGTTAGCGCTACGCTGCGCTACGAACCTGGCCGCGCGGGTTGGATTCCCGCTCACGGCCAACACCGGTGACGATTATTTGAAGCGGTCCTGGGCCTCCCCTAGGTCGACTCAGCCTCAAATGAGTACCTTGTGTGATGTGTGCGCATCGCCACTAGGGAGACAAAGGCGGCCGGGCGTGGTGTTGGCCACCCGCCCCCTCGTGTGCCGTGCCGGCCTTAATAGGTGCTCGCAAACAGCACTTGCCCCAACAGTTTGTGAAGGCTATATGGAGGATCTTTGTCTTTGTGTTTCTGGAGCTGTCTTGTCTGTACCTGGGTCTGGTCCGTAACCCGTTGTCAAGCGAGCGTTCGACACTTCACGTGGCCTCAAAGTGCACTGAGCCTAGAACAAGCACTGTGGTGATGTCACCGCCACTTCGTGTCGAACAGCGGCTGCTGTTGTTGTTGTATCTGCGTCTGATTGAGGTGCACTGACAGACCTAAGTGTCAGCCCGTATCATTTAAACACGAAGGCTTTCGCGGCCAATATCATCCATAATGCAGTTTTTTTTTGTATTAGATCGCGTAAATATATAAATGTGTCGATATACCCGCCACCACCCGACACAGCCAATTAGCAAGGTTTGTCACGAAAACAGAACATGCCAATTCGTTACTGGTACAGCACACCGTTGTGTTGGAGAGCAAATCCACAGATTGTGTACTCAGATTGTAAATGTTGTAGATTTGCTCTTGAACACACAAGCGGTGTGATGTACTAGTAACGAATTGGCCACGTTCTGTTTACGTGACTAACCTTACTAATTGGCAGTGTCGGGTGGTGGCGGGTTTATCGACACACTTATATTTACCCGATCTAACCCCAAAACACCTCTAATATGGTCAGCCTGTGTGTTTCGGGATGCTGTGTCGACGCTGCCCAGTGAGTTTGTGAAGAGGCCACGGCTGTTACAGGTTGTACGCGTTTGAGATGTCCCGAGTTCAATTCCTGGATGAATTTGACTCGCATTACCATTGCCATGCTGACGATCGTCACCACGATCACCACCACCATCATCATCATCATCAATTAGATAAGGAGCATTGTTGTTACTGTCATTACATTGCTGGTAAAATGAATACCATCTTGGTGAGGCTGCGGCAGCATTGGACGCGGAGAATTAACGTCGTTTTAAGTTGCTCGTCCTTGTCGGAGCAATGTGGAATTTCGAGTGACGGCTTCCTTAGCATCGTCAAGGGAGATGAACGCTGATGAACGTTCATATAAATGCATACAAGTGCGGTGTGTGTAGTAAACATCGCCACTGGGGAGATAGAGGCGGCCGGGCGTGGTGCCGACCCCTCCACTCCCATATGTGCCGTGCCGGCCATAATAGGTACCACTCGCTAACAGCACTTGCCCCAACAGTCTATTATTTAGACTATGCGGGGGGTGTCTGTGCCTTTGTTTGTGACACAAGGCTGACAGACGGAGGTGGCGTTTGCACGTCTCTTTGCCTGTTCGGCACGACGTCGCCATCGTCACGCAGACGGACGTATCGTGCGTGTCTGTGTGTAACACGTGTCTGTGTGTCCGTGTGTACGCGTGTCTGTGTGTCTGCGGCCGACGGAAGTGGTTGTGTGTGCGTGCGAGAAAGATAAATCGATGTCAGACATTAATAAATGTGTGTGTGACTTGAGGAAGTGGAGGCAGGGGTAAGAGCGGTGGTGGGGAGTGATAGAGACATACGGATACAAGAGAAGGACACACACACAGATCACACACACACACACAAGTTCAAGTTTATTTAGTTTGAACTTGGTGAGGGCATCCAGAGAGCGGGATTAGTCTTCACGAGCGAAGAGTGAACCGGGTCAGCAATTACAAAAGCAAAAAAGCAATAAAACAGGGCACGGCGATGGAAGCAAACAGAGATCAGGACAAAAACAGCTGTGCCACAGACACACACACAGGGCTACACACAGGGCTACACACACACACACACAAGGACAAAGATCCCCCATATAACCTTAACAGACTGTAGGGGCAAGTGCTGTTAGCGAGCACCTATGAAGGCCGGAACGGTACACGAGGGGGTGCGTGGCCAGTACCACGCCACGACCGCCTTTGTCTCCCTAGTGGCAATGTTTACACACCGCACCAGGTACTCATTTGAGGCTGAGTCGACCTAGGGGAGGCCTGGGACCGGTTCAGATAATCGTCACTGGTGTTGGCCGTGAGCGGGAATCGAACCCGTGTGGCCGAGTTCATTGCGCAGCGCGCTAACCGCTACACTACCGCTCCCCTAGGTACACACACACAGATGCACACACACAGGGCTACACACAGATACACACACAGGGCTACACACAGATACACACATACACAGGGCTACACACAGATACACACACAGGGCTACAAACAGATACACACACACAGGTCTACACACAGATACACACACACAGGGCTACACACAGATACACACACAGGGCTACAAACAGATACACACACAGGTTTACACACAGGTATACACACAGATACACAGATACAGAGCTACACACTGATACACACACAGGGCTACAAACAGATACACACACACAGGTCTACACACAGATACACACACTCAGGTCTACACACAGATACACACACACAGGGCTACACACAGCCACACACAGGGCTTCACACACATACACACACACAGGGCTACAGAGAACTACAAAGACAAAGATCCCCCGTATAGCCTTAACATATTGTTGGGGCAAGTGTTGTTAGCGAGCACCTATGAAGGCCGGAACAGTAAACGAGGGGGTGGGTGGCCACCACCACGCCCGACCGCCTTTGTCTCCCCAGTGACGATGTTTACACACCGCACCAGGTACTCATTTGAGGCTGAGTCGACCTAGGGGAGGCCCAGGACCACTTAAAATAATGATCGTCACTGGTGTTGGATGTGAGATGGCCAGGTTCGTAGCGCAGGGTAGCGCTAACCGCTACGCTACCGCTCCCCACACACGCGTACACACAGATGCACACAGCGATATGATTAAGGTTGAGACGTAACACAATGACGGTGGCAACAACAATGAGGAGGAGGAGGACGGTGATGATGATGACAGCTGTGTCGGCCCTGACCTTGACTTGAACAAGTGAATGTTTGCTACTTCACTAAAGAGACAATGATCCCCTTGTAGCAGGGCAGAGGATGGGGTCTGGCTCCGCACCACTCCCGGTTAGTTGTGTCTCCCCAGATGTTTACACTCAGTGCGCTGGGTACCCGTTCAAGGCTGAGTCGACCTAGGTATGGCCCCAGGACCGGTTAAAATGTTCACCACTGTTATTTGCTATGACCGGGAGCTCGTCGTGCAGTATGCTAACCACCGCGCCGCCACTCCCGTACGCACAAGCTTGCACAAAGACAAAGATCCCCCGTGTAGCCTTAACAGACTGTAGGGGCAAGTGCTGTTAGCGAGCACCTATGAAGGCCGGAACGGTACACGAGGGGGTGGGTGGCCAGCACCACGCCCGACTGCCTTTGTCTCCCCAGTGGTGATGTTAACTACACACCCCACCAGGTACTAATTTGAGGCTGAGTCGGCCTAGGGGAGGCCCAGAACCGGTTCAGATAATCGTCACCGGTGTTGACCGTGAGCGGGAATCGAACCCGGGTCGCCAGGTTCATAGCCGCTACACTACCACTCCCCACACACAGACACGCACACGTGCACACACACACACACGTGCACAAACACACACACGCCACCTTCAAGGGGGATGCGACTGAGAGAGTACACCAGAGAGACGCAAGGTTCGATCCCGACCCTGACGCCTGTATATTTCGAGTTTGCGTGTCTCTCTCCCCATGGTCGCGTGGGTTTTTCCTCCGGGCCCTTCGGGTTTTCCCTCCACACTTAGAAGCGTGCGTTTAGAGCACCGTTGCTCGGCTGCTACAATTGTCCACGTGATAAGCCACTTCCTTGAGCCATCATTTGTGGCCAAGTCGCTTCTGCAAAAAAAAAGCTTTTGGTCTGACTGGGTGCAATCAAATAAATAGTTAAATAAAAATGTAATTACCTGCTCAAATGTGTTCACGTTATGTTGATGTGTCGCCGTGCCTGTCGGCAGGGCCGTGAGTTACGGACCGCGTGCATGGGCGGCTGCAGCTGTCCCCGAGTTAACCCGAGCTGCCCCCGCGGTCATTTCCTGGCCCTTATTGTTCTTGGCCTCGCGTTTGAATCCCCCGAAGACGTAAATCGTTAAGGGGTATTTGACCGGCGTGTGCTAATTAACGGTAATCCGATTACATCACAAAATACAGCCGCAGAGGGGAACACAGCGCTATCGGGTTACCACCACTACCTGTCCGTGGCTAATCGGATTACAGTCATCCGTGTGATCTATTTCTGGCTTGGCAGCAGTAGAGGGTGGCTCGGCGCTTGAGCGAGCGGCTCACAATCGGCAGGTTGCAAGTTCGAATCTTATAGTTCGGGGGATAGACTCGGCCTATCGTCCCTCCGGCGGCTCTTAAAATGGGTACCATTTGGCGGAGATGTCAACAGTGTTTGTTCCAAGGGTGGACTCACCCCTGACATAGGAATGTGGAATTTCTACCACCGGCTCAGGGTTGTAAACAGGAGATGACCACCAATGCCTCGGTGCTCATTGAAGTAGGAAAGCACTTTGGAATTAGTTCTTTTCCAGCACTGGTTGCGTTTCACAGACGCTCGCCATGAAATGCACACGGTGGGATTCTGAACACACCGTCGGTGGGATTCTGAACACACCGGCATGATGCACCAATGATGAGGACGAATGTGATTGCGATGTGATTGATACACATGGGCTTAAGATCGCGTAACACGTGCGTGTAGGGTACATGAGATTTTAATATCGCCCGCCTTACGCAGCCTGCCAATAACGCGGATAGCCAGAGGGTCAGTTGGCTCACTCTAGACACACTTTCTGTGCTAATCATATATTCATGACGCACATATCACGCAGAGCCCTTTTGTCAATCCACTGCTGGATGAAGGTCTCGTCGTTTGCCACAGACATTACAGACCCTGTGTACATCATCATCATCATCGTCGTCGTCGTCGTTATGCATGATGTGTCGCAGTGCTCCGTATCGTAGCCAAACCCTAATATTGGACAATGATTATTGTTTCGATAAAATCAACAAACGCGTCAACTTGTAACGCGTCGTTGCCGCGCGGCGTTCGCTCGTCGCTCTCGAGCAGAGGGAGGAGAGAGAACGGCTCGGAGGCGCGAGGAGGAACCGCAGACGATAAGCGATTTATTTAACTATTTTTATTTACTTTACCAGGTAAAGCCCACAGAGGCTATCCGTTACAGATGGTAGCTCAACGAAGCGGCTCATCCTTGCGTGGACATTTATCGCGGCCAATTACTCTGAACGCGTGCCGTTCATTCTGAATGTGGATGGCAAAAACCGGAGGACCCGAAAAAAAATCCACACGGCCACACGAGCGGGTAGAGCCAGCGCCAAATCCACCCCCCCTCCCCTTCCTCCTCCCCCAAGCTCTGCGGTCCTCTACATATGAAGGCGTTCTGGGACAATTAACGAGTGTTTTACACGTGGGAGGAAACCAGAGCACCCGGAATAAAAGTCACGGGGGTTGCAACACTCCGTCCCGTACAGACGGAACAGGTAGATTCCAGATTTGAAGCTTTCGTGACTGCAAGGATTGATACTCTTTTTATTTTTTTTCGGTAAAGTCACGTAGGTAAAATAAAATAAAAGAAAACAACTAAATGAAATCACGACGTTTCGGAGGCAACACAAGCTTCAGTCACAGCAAAATAGCTGATACAGCTGACACACGTTATGCCTCCACCGGTGCCGAATCAAAGGGCGTGCGGCCACCAACTTGCGCTTCTGCACGAGCGTGGTAACCCGGGTTTCCTTTGCCAAAGAGATAATGAATTTCAATGCGGGGCCCTCGGCACGTCAAATAAAGGGCCGTTGAATTGAAGGCGAGCTGATTGATGGAGCCGGCCGGGGAGGGAGGGAGGGAGGGCGACCGGCCGGGAGGCCGGGGAGGTGTGAGCGTGGCGCACGGATGAGATGGGGTGGACCGCCGAGAAAGCCTCCCGCGAAAAACGCCGGCACTGCCGTCAACGCTTTGGTGTCCTGTGCGAGGCGTTGCTCGGCTCGATGTCACAACAAACGTACGCGGCGCGACGGTGACGTAACCTGGAGGGAGCATGAAATCCTCTCGCGAGCAAGCATTTGACACCTCGCGTGGCCTCAAAGTGCGCCCGTCCTGCCGCAAAGTTCCCCTGGTGTCACCATCAAACTCTCATGGCCAGTGAGCAGGCGGGCAGCGCCGGCCCGTACTGTGCGCTTCTCTTCTCCGCGGTGATGCAGGGGGTGGGTGGGAACGGATATCGCGGGCGCTGTCATTCGCGTGGTTGTCCGTGATTTTATTTCTCTTACCCGCGGCGTAACGAAATTGCGGGGAACCCGTGCATTCGTCGCACGGGGTCCTCTCCTGCGCGCGCAAATATCTGACGCGCGTTCCGAAGAAGCAGCTTCGCTCTCCGCATTTTGGACAAGAACGCGGATAATCGAGAGGAATAGAGCCGCGGTTACAATCGGGAGGTTTTTTTGTTTGTTTGTTTGTTTTCCCCGCAGACCCTACGGCTACCACGGACGGGATGAGTTCTCCTGCACAGGGGTTTCTCACTCTCCCGTCGCTCCCCTTCCCCATGGCACCAGGGACATCGGAAGCTCCGGAGAGAATCCCGCTATTTCAGGAACACTATGCAGAGAACGCTTTGTTTGCGTTTATTTTTCAAGTGGGGAGTTTTTTTTTTTTTCGTCCTGCGGGCGCACGGTGTGTTTGCTTTGGGGCGAGCTGTCGCTAAGCGAGATAAATGAACGGGGCGTTTGCTTTTTGTGCATTAAGTGAACCGGCGATGCTGAGGGGTTCTCTTGAGCTCTTGAGCTTACGGGGGTTCTGTTCGTGAAATACACGTGGGTTTTTTTTTTTCATTTTTAAATAATCTGCTGATGGGACCCTCGTCGACTCGACGTTAAAGAGACCCGATGGGCGGCGTCCCATCTCGCGCGGTCTCTCGACTCGCGTGGCATCGTGGGGTTGGTGGATCGCCGGCAGTACAGCAAGTCGGTTTGCTGTCGGGCACGTCCGTGAGGCAGCCTGCACGTTGCGGTGACGTTGCTTTGCGATGGCTTCCTCCGTGGCAACCCCGCGGGCCCCTTCCACGAGCGGACGTCCAACGGGAATATATGGACGAAAGGAATGGGGGCCAAACATCCCCGGAACACAATACCAAGAGAAGACAAGTGAATAGCATTGTTAGTCTTGTTAACGGCTAATATATTCGATTATATTCTTGGGTATTATGGCAATATGCCCACAGGTTAAATGGCAATGTTGAGGTCTGCTAGACATAAGAGGCAATTAATCTGAATATGATTTCACCTCAAGGGTGTCAGCCACCAAAGGTAACACACCTCAATGGGGGTCTCACTTGGTTCAGTGATTCGCTGCATTAACACGAGAAGCAGCGTTGGTCAAAAACCGCAGGTGACTCACACGAAAGCTCAAAGGATGGCCGCATTAAGGCGCAGGATGGCACACGTACGGTGCGAAAGAAGGTCGACATACGTACGTAAAGTTCTTACGAAGAGACGTCGGCCTCGATCGCGCGTTTGTCCTGCGGGGCGATTGGTGGTGGTGGTGGGAGCGGCTGTGAGGGTTTTCAAGTGCAGAGGTAATTTTGTACCCCCCCAAGTGCCTAGATCTCACGTCATACCGTCCAGAGGTTGTTTGAAATCAGCTGAGATGTCAAAAGGCTAATGTGCATCTTTCCTCAGTCGCGGCTGGCTGGGAAGTACGGACAGGCGGCCCGGGCGTGCGTGCGCGTGTGTGCGTGCGCGTGTGTGTGCGTGTGTGTGTGCGTGTGTACATCTCTCATCACGGTTCCATTAGTGCCCGCTGCTTATCCGGGCCAGTGTCTGCCCGCTCGTCGGCAGAGCCTCCGTGCTGCAGGGCCTGCCTTGCTGCGGGTGTGAGCGCCGTTCGAGTGTCACTCCGGTGTGCGCTGAGTGAAAATAAAATGAAGTGAACGGATGATGATTTTACCTCACGCAACGAATGTGACCCTGCTCGTGAAAGGGTTGAGGAGTACTCTCGTCCGTTGTTACCTGTGGTGGAAATTCCACATTTCTGTAGCAGGCTCAAGGCTATCCAGAACGCGGCCTATGTTTGTCATTCCACAAAACGGTCCTCGTTTTATTGACCCTGCATAGGACAAAGCACTGAGCGGACCCTACATTTAAATAAACTTTCCACTTACTGCTTGTTTTAGAGCGTTACGGTTCGTGTCAGGCTGGCTGCCCGAGTTATTACTGCGGGTGTGTTAAACGCCACGGTGACGAGATGTATACAGGAGGTCATGGGTTCGATCCCGACCCAGACGCCTATTGTATATTTGGAGTTTGCAAGTTCTCCCCGTGGTCGTGTGGATTTTTCTTCGGGTCCTCCGCTTTTCCCTCCACATTTAAAATCAACATCACGCGTCTAAAGTATTTGGCTGCTCTAAATTTCCACGTGATAAGCCACTTCGTCGAGCTATCTAAAAAAGATCTATGTAGCTCAGTGCGCCTTACCTGGTAAAATAAAAAAAAATAGTACAAAAAATGTAGTACCTGTGAGAATGTGTGCCGTGTTGCCTCGGAGTGGACATTGAAGACATTAAATCTTTACTTGAAGCTTCCGTGACTGCAGGAATTCATATTCTTTGGATCTTTCGGTAAAGTTCACGTAGATAGGTTCAAATAATTTATTTATATTTTTGATATTTTCTTTGAACCTATCTACGTGACTTTACCGAAATACCCAAAGAATATTGAAGACATTGTTTTTTGAAAACGGGCAGGCCATTGCGTGCCGGCGTTACGATTGCCAAATTTGAATATTTACTTGAGAATTACTCAGTTGGGAAACACGTAGCCACGTCGCAACTTTTCAGGACCCTCCTGAGAAAGAGCCTCGAGCCTGAGCTCGAGACTTTCCTGGGTAAATCCTGTCCTTGCGTGTGGCGACAAATGTTCACGAGCTAAACGCCAGTGCCCGAGGTGCCTGCTAACCACGAGAGAGGTTCTTTCGGAGAAAGCCCGTGCAGTTGTGCTATCCCTCTCTTCCGTTGAAGGGTGAATAAAAGTGAACGGTGAAAGTTAATAATAGTCACGACTGCAGACGTTGGAACGTGTTTGGGGGACGGCGGCGCGCGAGTGCTGTCCGTCTGTGGCCCGGCTGAAGTGCTGTCGAGTTGCGTGGCCGTCCTGTGGTGGCTGGAGTATGAGAGCGGCGATTCCATGGGGGCCTCGCCGTGCCCACTGCTGGAGATGCGTTCTGCCACCAGCCCGTGTTATTTTCACTCGATGCTCATAATGAGGCCTTTAACCCTTTCCCGTTCCGAGACGCGTGCAAGTTGCAGGCTGGTGGGTGGGTGTCCCGTTTTGCCGCTGAATCTCGAGAACGCGCCAGCGGGTTCAGCGTTAATTTTATTTGCTTTAAAGACGTCGTACTCGCCGCAGAGAACTTTAGCGACACGAGCCGTCAGTCTGCGATAGCTGGCGCCAAACTGTGCCACATGTCCTTGTGGGGGTGCCTCGGTACCGATAAAGTTATTTTATTTTTTCTTCCAGTTTCGTTTCGATGACGTACACGTACGGGAAAGAGTTCAGTTACGTGCGTTCTCTGACCCACGTCTTCCCCTTGCCCGCTCGGTGTAATTCCCAGCACCCATGTCTCCGTTATTCTGATCGTTAATGTCGTGGCAGGTGAGATACGCGCACTGATCGAAGACATTCTCATCGACGTCAGTAAACTCAAAGCGTTCGTCCGTGATGCCGAAGCAGGGAGACTTCCTTCACAATTCTGGCAAACCGCCTGGCGAAGCTGGCTGTGACCACGAGCGAAACGTCGTTAACTCAAATTGCAAACGTTGAGGGTTTGCTCTCCAACACACACACCGGTGTGCCGAAGTCGCAAATTAAATTGTCACGTTTTGTTTACATGACAAACCGGTGGTGGCGAGTTAACGGCACATTTATACTTCCGGGATCTAATCCCAAAAAAGTCTCCCTTTGTGATGGACGATTCTGCTGTAAGAATAAAACGTGGTATAGCCGGCGACGTTTTGGGCAACGGCCCTTTATTCAGAGCAGGTCGTTATTCACGTGCATTGCGTTGTCGCTTTTCACCGTCAAATTCATTTTTTTGTCAAAAAAATCCGTCCAGCCCTGCTCCCGCTCGCTTTCCTTTATATGTCTTCATTTCGTCGCTTCGATCTCGCTTGGCCTGCAGCATCCACCCCGGATTCACCACGAAGCAAAACCCTGGCAAACGGCTGCTGGTAAACCAATCTGAACTACGTTCATTTGAAACGAGTAACGTTGCAAGTGATCAGATCACGTTTCACAGGGAACGCCAAATGGTAGGCTACGTTTGGTTGCTTCTAACACCTCAGCGAGTCGATAAAATCAGACAATGATTACACGTCCACTTTCGAGCTCCCTGCATCGCTCGCGTTCGCAGTTCGACTCCGGATCACAGCGCATCGCAGCCACAGCAGCGGCACCAACTGGAGTCTCACGTATTTCGTGTGCCGCCCCCGAGGTTCACGTACGGCATTAAGTGAGCGCCGGGAGCTGAACATCGGCGCTGGGGGGGGGGGGAAGGGGGGACGAAGGTGGCCTGGGCTTGCTTGACACTCTCCGTGCCGCTCGCCTCGCGTATCCGCGTCTCCCGTGATAGGCGGGGAGCGAAGAGCGCGATCTGCACGGCCAAATGTGGGTCTCTTGCCTCTGTGCGCCGCAGTCGAAGGCATCCGCAGTGCTGTGCCGTGCTATCATTGAGTGCTGATTGCGAATTCCCCTCCGTCAGGAGTGAGAGGTGCAGCCAGAGGTGTTGAGGGCGGCCTGTGCACAGAGCCACGCGTATTTACGGCTCTACGCAGATACTCTGGTGCGCGTGGAGTGGCGGCGCGGTGGTTAGCTCACTGCACCTAGGACCTGGCGGCCTGAGTTCAGTTCCCATCCGCGACGAACTTGCTGCGTGAGTGACATCCGAACCGGTCCTTGCACCCCCACCATGCTTTGCCAACCAGAATTGGCCGGCGTGGTGAAGTATGGTTTAACAACCCCCCCCCCCCCCGAGAGTGGCGACACGGTCCAGAGGTAGCGCTGCGTTCGCTGCTCTTTGCAGAAGTTTACCGTTCGAATCTAGCGGCCGCCCTGGTTACTACTGTGGGTATAGTAACCGTAATACTACTACTACGCGCCGTCAGTTTCACAGTGGACATTGAAGATTTCCCTCACATCATTCACAAGAGTAGGCCCACCGTGTGTGCCGGTGTCAGGGTCATAATTGGCCAAATTGGGAAATGACCCACAGATTACTAAATTTTTGACACGACACAGCAATCACGGGAGACTCTTGCAAGTGACTCTACCCTTGGTCTCTTGAGTTGGCACAGTAGGGGGCACAGGTGGTGCATCGGCCAGTCATCTCAGTCAGTCTACCCATGGCACCTGGGTCTGCCCCGTGACCTCCTGCCAGCGGGCATTCGACACTTCACGTGGCCTCAACGATGCACGTAGCCTGGCACAAGCGGCGTGGTAACGTCACCGCCACTTAGTGGAAAATGGCGGTTGTCGTTGTTGTTGGTCTCTTGAGTTCTCTGACCTGGTCAGAGAAGCTCAACTTCAAACTTGAACCCCCACGACCCACATGGTTTGGGGAGGTCAATCCGCATCGCTCGCTTTGAGATGCCCTTCTGCGGTCGTCTGGAACGCCCTTCCTTCCGATATGAGTAAGCCACTGGGAGCTACGTACTTTTAAATCTGGATTTAAAACTAATTTATTTATGACTGCTTTTTGTGTTTAGCTTATTGCCCTTCCCCCGCACCTCCCGATTAGCACGGTTGGCTACGTACGCCGCGAAAGAAGTTCAACATACATGCATTGACAAAGGTCTGTGGGAATACAGACACTCTAAGCGTCAGGTGACTGAAGGTGCCTATCCACTATTCCAGGTAGAAATGGCCTTGTATCAACTTGATTTTCGCTGTAGTAGGCTACGATAGTATACTGTCCTCCTGAGGACAACCAGAGGGTGTGTAGGCAAGAGCGCTTTATAAACAGCAGGCAATTCACAGCAGGAATTTCAGACACTGAATGTCAAAACCCTATCCAGAGCTTGCTTACATTGAACTAGTGTTGCTGATGAGACACATTCCCAGAAAGCCGTGCACACCACGGTTTGTGCAATACATTCTCAAAGTTTATTTTTTGTTACGTGGCAGAAACAAAACATTGGGGGAAGGAGGCTCGTTGTTTATTCCGTCATCGACATTTCCCACGGCCGCGTGCCGACACTTAAGTGATGTCCTCTTCCACTTATGTACGTCTGAAATTTATTTCGCGCCGCACGTAGCCAACCGTGCTAATCCGGCGCGAGTTTCATTATCCAACCGGCTCAAGCGTCTAGGCGCTGGGTTCCCCCCGGACCTGGCCATAATGTGCCGCTGAGCGGTGTGGACTGTCCGCTCACCTGGACGCGCGCTCTCATCGCAGCGCCTGCCCGCGCGCTTCCCGCCTGCCAGCCCCTCGGCCCGTTCCTGCCTCTCCGTCTCTGCCGTCCGCCTGCAAAGTAAAATGCGGCGTTCGTCGTCGGTGTCGGCTTGCAGCCGGCGGTGAGATGTTTGACAGGAAGGCCGCTGACGGTGGAGTTCCTCGGCCCCACGGCAGGGAGGGAGAAGGGCCCCCACCCCCACCCCTCTCTCCATCGCTCGCCGGCTGCGTCTCGTCCCGCGAGCCCAAACAGCCCGCTTGCGCGCGTGCGTCCGTGCGGGGTAGCGGCTTCTTCGTGTCCTCGCAGGAAGAGAGAGAAAAAAAAAACCAAGAATGACTTGTGGGGTTTGCCTCGCAGAGCGCCGCTGTTTAGGCTTTAAATCGTTGAAAACTTCAGGTTACTCCCAGAGGAGCAAAAACAGTTGAGTTGGTTTGGTAGTGGTGTGTGTGTGTGTGGTGGTGTGTTTGTACTTATCTGGTAGGGTTGTTTGCGTTTGTATGTGTGTGGTGGTTTGTATGTGTACGTATGAACTTGTGCATGTGTAGAGGTGTTACGGGAGGGTGACACGCGGTTGTATAGCGGTGGCCACAAACACGTCCGCTACGGCCACCACCCTGGGGGGCTGTGGGGGACGCTGTGATCCCTCCCAGCCCCGCCCCTCAGTGAGGGACAGTATAAAAGGTGGGACCCGGAGAGCTGAGAGGGAGTTCGACCCAGCCAGGATGAAGAGCCAGTGAAGGGAGAAGACCGACTGGCCAGGCCCTGGAACTCCTTTGACTCGCTGCCCTTTTGAAGGCCGGGCAGAGCAAGCCAGGGGGTGCGACACCAGAGCCGCGAGGGCCGATGTCCTTCTGAGGACCGGACTCGTGTGGCTGGTGATCGAGACCTGCGCCGAAGCTGGACCAGGTCAGACAGCCTCCTGAGTGAGGACTAGGATAGAGGGAAATAGGGAGTTAGCGTGGGCCATTAACTCGGGGAACACTTGCCTCTATATAGCACGGGTGAAGAGGCCGTTACCTCTTCGAGTGTCAGGGTCGCTACTGTGAAGCATTTGTAATAAATACGTGTTGCCTCAAGTCAACAGTCTCCGTCGTCAATAAGGCCACTACATATGTGTGTGTATCTGGTAGTGTGCGCGTTCTTACGTGGTCGTGTGTGTCTTGCCTTGATTGAAAACTCGTTTAGTTTGTTGTCCTTCCCACGCGCCTCCGATTACAAAGGTTATGTACGGTGTGAAAGAAGTTCAGCGTACACATGTACGTACCTCTAATCAGAAGGTTGCAAATGAGTTCAGTTTCTGGTTGGAGGCGCAGGCGAGTCAGCACAGCCCATCATTATTTTGCCCAGGGTCGATAGAATGAGCATCACTTTGAAGTTCACGGTGATGTTTGTGTGGAAAACTGGCAACCAAACCGAGGAATGTAGAATTACATAATTGGCTCGATGAAGTCATGCAGATTTTTTTTCGCTATATCAATGAAAAATCACTTCACTCTTTTCGACCCTGACATCTCCAATGCCTGCGATCGAGTGTGAACGCAATCAGAGGGGGCTGCCCCCCCCCCCCCACCGTCCAGTTATTTATCTCTGTCTCTGTCGATCCGGTGATACAAGCTGGCACAGCTGAGACACACGGCACACCGCTCGCTCATGGACGGCGCCCGCGGTGCTGGCGGATGATCTCACGGCGTTAACTCGGCTGCAGGAGACCGATCGCGGTCTGTTCTCCGATCACGCCGCGTGTTCTCACAGCGCGGATTGGACACAACGCCATCGGGTGAACAGAACTACGTCGCAGCGCGAGTCGGAATAAACGGTCGTGCGGCTGCCTGAGCGTAGCGTCATCGCACAAGGCGGGATGCTGCTGGATGCTTCTAGATGACACCCACGCGCCTATGTTCGGCCTGCGTACGCAACTCACGTGTTATCAGGGACTGTGCTTTATCCCGACATTATATGCTATTTTTATGACGCGATTTTGCCATCACGCGGTGTTCTTCAGGAATTGCAGCAACGACAGCGTTATAGGAGAACACGCTCAAATTCACCGAGCGAGCGACAATTTTAGGGGAGCGCGCGCACGCATCCACCACTGCCTTGCCGTCGAGCATAGTCCCGGGGCGAAAGCTCCCGTCTCAACCGCCGTGATCAAACTCGACCGTGGCACCACTCTTCCCGGCCACACCGCTCTCGTCTGTGACGCGCCGGGGCTCTCCGGGGGGGTAGGGGGGCGTGTGAGAAATGACAGTGATTACAAGGTAGCTGCGTGGCTCTGGGGAGCGAGTTCAGAATGGCCGCGTGTCGTGGCACTCGGCCAACATTGCTGAGGTCCTGCGCTGTGGGCGGCTCGCAATCGCGGCCGGCCGGTGCCTGCGGTAGAGCAAGGAGCCGTAAACGCCGCAGAGCCCATAATAGAGAGGGTTTTTTTTTGGGGGGGGGGGGGGTTAGATCGCGTAAATGTATAAATGTGTCGTTAAAACCCGCCACCAGGCCACAACATTTACAATCTGAGTCCGACGTTTCGCCAGTAATTACAACTGCCGCCATTCAACCTCCGCTTTTACCCGACCGGATCAATGGACTCACGGTCAACCGATGTCAGGTGTCCCGAGCTATGGGTGTCAATTAAAAATTACAAACAAGGCAACGCCACACACGCGCCGGCCTTGGCTGTGTCTCCCACTGCTGCTCTAACGCTCGATGTCGTGGCTTTAGTTTGGCTCTGATGGACATGCCCAGTCCAGTTTAATATTTTGATATATTTATCCAAAAATGTGATTGGCACGTGCACCACGGTTATTTGTTGTTGTCTTTGTCCTGATTCCCTTGTTTACTAGAGAGTGTTGAGATTTTCACGCGTAAGAGCCCTTTGTGATCTATTCCGATGAAATGCGCCATATAAAATGAGTAATAATGATGATTTATAGAAAATATCATTAATTTAACGATTAATTCGTGAATATATTAGAACCCCAAAGTTGCCCCGCTTGGCTCAGGCAGCATTGTGGGCGACCCGAGTCTCGGCAATGCATCGGTAAGCACAGAATTCTTTGTTAATTTAATACAGCAAAAAAATTATAAATTTCGACGTGGAAATATTTTTACATAAATAACGCACACACACTGTGCGGTCACAGGCGCGAAATCGCAGGTTCGTCACGCTGTATCCAAGAAGTGTAAAAGATTATTTATTCCTTGCAAGCTTGGGTGTCAGTCGCTGATGATGTGAGTTTTGTCGTGGGTTTGTCAAAGCTGTCAACCCATACGGTGTACTCCGTATTCAATACGGGCTGAAAAAATTAGATTTGTTTGTGTTTCTCCCTTGTGATGGGACTTTGTAGGATGTACGTTGAGATTTATAAGGGCAAGGGGTGACCAACAAGGTCTGAATTGGTCTGTAATAAGGTAGGGCACTGATAAGGGGTTGACAGATATGGTTTCTGCTGTTGTGAGTATTGTCGTGGGTAGCTGCTGCTGCGAGTATTGTAGTGGGTAGCTGCTGTTGTATTGCAGTGGGTAGCTGCTGTTGTGAATATTGAAGTGAGTAGATGTTGCTGTAAATAATGTAGTGGGTAGGCCGTAGTTATAGGATCTACTTATCTGTAGCTGTGTACTTTAAATGTACACAAGTGACAGCTCACAATCAGTTTAGTTACCATTCGCCACTGATTTTATCCGTGTCCGGGAATCAAACTCACGGCTCCGAGTTCATAGCGCAGTGTGCTTTATCACCATTCCTCTCCTTTACAATGCATCGATTTTCATTACTTTCATATCTTCTGCCTGTTGAGATATTTATCTAGTGATATATGCACGTAGCCAGCCGTGCTCATCGTAGGTGTGGGTGGAAGGACGACAAACTAAAACAGAAAAAGCACTTCTAAAGCAATGAGTTGCCCATCGAGATGATTTAAAAGTGCACAGCTCCATTGGCGTCCTAATAGCTTCAGTGGCCTCCTGACGGCTACATCCCCCCGGAATTGACCCAATCTTAGCAGATCTCACAAGCTAAGCAGGCGATGTGTTTCATGAGCCTGGTACGTGCATGCGCGGGTGACCAGCGTGCGCGCAAAACAAGCGCAGCAGGCGTCGCGGGCAGCGGAGGCCAGTGCAGCAGAGTGAATTCTGCCGTCCTGCACTAGAATCCTGCTGCATTATGAAGCGTATGGTCAGATGTCCCTCGCGACCGCAAGGCACGGGAAAGCCGTCACGCAGCGGTGGATTGTGGTCGAGACTGTACTTGTGTGCGTGGAGAGGCACCGGTGCGTTTGTTGCATCGGTGCGGTTTTTGCACCGCCCAGCATTGCAAAGGGGACCGCTTCACGTTCACGGCACCATGGGCCTTGCGCGTATCGCGAGGCGTTGCCCGCGTTGCAAGTCCGCTCGGTAAGGAATTGGCCGAAAACGCCAGCGCGCAACCGCACTGAATTTAGACGATGTCTGAAGGCGAAATAATTTATAAACAATAAAGTTCAGCTTCACATGGTCTCGTTGTTCATGCAAACGGCAAATCTCGCAATCGCTGCGGTGGCACGGACAAGCTGGAATGTAGTCAGGCAGTGAGCCGGCACGACCCAACAATTGTCCAAGCTCCGCCAGCGGCTCTACATGCTACGATGTGTTCAGCCAATTAATGGATGTTTTTACTTGCGAGCTATGCCATCAAAAATAAAGGCGCTATCGGGACTGTACCGGGGTTTTTTTTTGCTGTGATAAAGTTGAATAGACCACCCCAACCGGATCTCGGAAACAAATTAATTCCTGCCACCCAAAAAAACCAGACGCTGATTTCCAGACAGGTGGCAACCCCAGTGAGTGGGTGGGTGGGCAATTGAGTATGCGAGTTACTACCTGAGTGACTTTGTCAAACAAATCAGTGGGTAGATTGGGGGTGGTAGTATTACCACCATTTCCACTATAGACCAAACCACGACATATTTCTCAGACGGCCCTAGGTCTATAATTAAACCTGTACAGTAGACTACGGAAATAAAGTTCAACGCGATACCAGTAGCCAGATCTCGGTACAAATCAATTGCTGGCACCCGACAGGCAGACGCCAATTCCCGGACTGCAACGCTGCCCACTGCGTATTCACGTCCGGCTCGAAGTCGGACAGGTGGCAACTCGAGGAGTTACCCAACAACGCCAATCTGGCACCGCGATGAATCTAACCGCGGCGTGGCATCGAGGGTTGCCCGTGGCACTTTTGCGCTCCGTGGCGCGGTTTGTTCGGCGCAAGTGTAGCGAGCGACCGCAGAGAAGCCACTCTTTCTCCTCCTCTCTCCCTCCCTCCTCTCCCCTCCTCCTTCCCTTCTCCTCCCTCCCCCCTCCTCCTCTTCCTCCAACTATAAACTAATTGCATTTTACCAGGTTAAGGCCCACTTGAGCTACGTAGCTCCTTTTCAGAAATGACCCGGCGATGACAAACGATAGCTCGATGGAGTGGCTTATCTCGCGTAGAAGTGCACAGCGGCCAAGCACTCTGAACCCGCGCTCACTCTCAACGGAGCCCCTAAAAGAATCCACACGCCCACGGGGAAGAGATACAACGCGACCTCCAAATATATACAGCAGTAGGCATTGATTTGTCAGGGTCGGGATCGAACCCACGGCCTGGTCGTATACCGGGGCGAGGTGGTTAACATCTCGCCCCCGTGGCATCCCCTTCCTCACTGATGGTTGCCGCAGCTGCGATGCGTGACGACAGCTGCGACTGGTTTTTTTTGGCCGTTTCCCAAGCCCCAGTGGCCAATGCGACTCTCCTGAAACGGGCGATTCTTGTGACCACCGTGCGCAGGGCAGCTCCCTTTGAAGTGAGGGCCTCCCCCCTTCCTCTCCTCCCCGCGTGGCCGTGTTTAAAAGATCCGTTGGAAGTTGCCGCACGACGCACCTCGTGTGGGCGAACAAGAATTAGGCTTTTACCCGTTCTGGAAATACAACAGTCGCTGTGCTAAGATGTTAACATGTACGTTTTGCGAGGAATCAAGTTCGCATTAACCACACGTACTTGTGGTGAACGGAACATGCTGTGTTTGCGTGTTCACAAGTGCGTGTGGGTAATCCAGACTTGATTTCTCGCAAAAGGTATAATCTATTTGGTGTTTGAGCATCTTAACACAACCTCCTGTTGTGTTACCAGAAAGGGCAAAACCTATTATTCTTTTTTCTTACTTTTATACTGGCAAAAGTAAGAGTCCCGTGATAACTTATTTTAGTGATGGAACATTTTGTCGCTGTTGAAAGTGATCCCCGGCTTAAGATGCTGATGAGTTGCGCTCGTCATGTTCGGCTTACGGGTTAGTTAGTTAGTTGGAGGAGAAAAATGTGGAAAATCTGTACTGAGTCCTTGATTTAGACTTACACGTTTTGTGGGCTCGTGCGGTGAGCAAGTGTCTATTAGGTTCGGCACGGCACTTTGTCACTCGCTCACAGCTGTCTATTGTATGTGTGCTATGAGATTGGCCATTGCCCAAAGTGTCAACTATCTGTTTCATCCTTTTAAGGTCACACTGTTATTGACGTCGAGTTTTGTTTTACTATCTGTGCCCCACTGCCAACGCAGCATCGCCAAATTGATGTCTTTGTACGGGCGGTATTTTTTTTGGGTCGGGTAAAGAGAAATGAGTCGTAAAAATCATCGACACACGAATCGTAAGTCGAGGTGTCTCCCTGCTCACGCGAGCGTACAGAGGTGCCTCACATTGCATCGGTGGCCCTGAGCCACAGACCCATGGCAAGAACCGGTCTCTCCACGAGTTAATATAACAATTGGCTTCCCTCCCAAGGGTTCTGAACGTTATCCATGGACATGTTTTCCTTCTTGGTGCTGGGACAGCATGGGCTACGTCAACTCCCACCCCCCCCCCCCCCCCCCCACCCGTTCCTCCCCAGCTGGGATTTGAACTTGCATCGTTGCTTTTTGGAGTTGGGCGGCGGTGGCTACGCACGTGGCCTATCATCCGGCACTGCGGAGACAGCAGCCAGGGTTGGTGGATCACCGCGCAGATGTTGTGAAACTGCCAATACCCTGGCTCGCCAAGAGCAGCAAGTGTCCCAATCGCCGCCTGTTTCCATCCGCACGGGGATAGAGCGTTGCCCCCTCGTGCCATTCAAATGGCCGAACATCAGCCCCGCTTTCAGTTGTAGCCTGCACGGGCGAGCGGAGTCTGCGAACGCCTATTGAGACCGCCGTGGCACTCGAGGTGGCGGGGTGTGGGCGGAGCCACGAGCGTCCCGCCGCGTGGAGGGGGGCCGCCTCCCGTCCCCCAAGCGCCGCGGCGCTCGCCGGAGCGGGGAGACTCGATCGGGATCGCTTCGGGAGATTTGCGGTCGGTCGGGATCAAAACAGCGGCAAGCGCCGTGGCATGCGCCGCATTCAGTTCCCCCCCCCCTCCCCACCCCATCGTCCTGCACTAGATCCCCCCCCCCCCGCGCTAATGACTAGGTAGGTGCGTGCTGGATGTCTTTATCCCGCAGCTCCGCGCGCCCGTGTCTCTGTGTGTGCCTGCTGCTGCTGTGGTGGCGGAAGCCTCGGAATGCTGGCGCTGCGCGTTGTGCCCGCGCGAGAGGTTTTTTTTTTGCTCGTTCCTCGTCCTGTGAGCTTGCTGTCTGGGACGCTGAGCATGACTTAATAGCGATCTTTGAAATGCCCTAATCTGGTAAGAGAGCTTGCGTGGCGCTTAAGAGCGGAGTCGTAACGTGCTTAAAAATAGCACCGATGGACAAAAAATAAACCCCCCAAGAAAACGAGCGACTCGCGTTAAACGTTCAGCGCGAAGGGCGATCGCTGCCGTTATTGGGTCACGAACAGCCTCGCCGCTTCCGCCCCATGCCCTCCCGACGCGGTCACACTTTACTCCGTCACCGTCGCCTGGCGCGAGGTCGCCCGAAGGCATTCAAAACGTCGTCTCGGAGTTGTTGGAGCCTCGCGTCGCCTGTCAGGGAACGGACTGACGCTCCTTGGAACTGCTTCTTCCAGCTCTCTGGGCCTCTCTATGCACTGTGAACAAGGGCCATTGCCTGAAACATCGGCTGTTGCGCGCGTTTCCTTTTGATAGCACGCTGTGCTATTGACGGACGCGTTGAGGTTTCGGCGTTGCACCGCTGCCAACGCAAGCAGCAGCTGCGTCAGCGGATAAATTGCTGCAATTTGAGCAAATACTTTGGGAGCCGCTTCAACCGGGCCCTCTGGCCCAACGCTAGAGGGCGATCCTTCGCGCTCCGTAATTGGTGGCTTTCACTTGGCCCTATTGGAAGATTCACACACGTAGGCGCGAGGTTAGGTTCGGTGAAAAACGTGATATTTATATCATATAATACGCTTGGATTAATGCGTACACCAACGGATGAACAATTATCGTATTATTATTATTTTTACTTCATAATTTGTATTTTCTATCTACGTGACTTTACCGAAAGAACCAAACAGTTTAAATTCCTGTAGTAAGGGAAGCCTCAAATCAAGATTGAGAGCCCGGTTCAACCTCGGGCGGCACTAAACTCGGAATCAAACCCACGACCTCATTGCTTGCTGGCTCCGGGTTGCAGACAACGGCTCCTTACGATCCTCCTTCCCACCAATTTAGTTTGTTTAGCCTCTATCTCGATCCCTTTCACGACCCGCCATCCGTCCGTGCGCACGCCGCCCAGTTTAACGCCAGTTTCTCCGGGGGCCCCCGAGACTCTGAACCCCCCCCCCCCCCCCTCCACCAGACATCTGCTGAGGTCGTTTTCGTACAGAAACGGATTGAAGCGGGCATAATTCATCCTTCGTGCTCAACAGCACGCCGCTTGTAACGCTTTTAGACGCGATATTTTTTTTTTGCCATGCACAGTGCAACCCCCTGTTCGAGCACTCCCGCTCCCCCCCCACCCCCCCCGCCTTATGCAACCCTTCCTCTTGTCTCGAGAACTCGGCGGCTTTCAGAGTAGACCGCTCGGAAAACTCCTCGGCAGATCCCGACGCTGGTGTCGTTTGCTTACTTAACCACCAGCGTGTGCAGTCGATCTCGTTCGCGATCTCAGTGTTGTTGTGAGATAGCCTCGTTTTTTTTGACGTACTATTTTCTTGTCGGGATTTCAATGGCGCATCTCTGTATTGTAACCCGGAGGGTTTAACCCACTGAACCGTCCGTCCAGAACTGATTGTTGTAACATTTGATTCCATTGCAAGATGCCTGCTTTCATAAGCCACACTGCAAGGGATCGGATCATAACAACCAAAGCAGTAACACATGGAAGTTGAAATATTGGGGGCAGCAGGAAAGGCACTGCGAATCGAATTACTTCATTTAGGCAACGATGTTTTGCGCTCGGGCTTTGCTTATTGTTAATGCCTCCGTGAATGAAAGCCTTATTTGGGGGTGGCGCACGCGGCTGCAATCCGGCACTGTTGAGGGATGGTCGCTGGATTTGAACCTTGAACTCCGCAAGCACTGGGCCACGTCATCGCCCCTTGTTACGAGTCGAGTATGCGCCGTGGGTGAGTTGTCCGTACAGGGTAATGCACCTGTGCAGCCTGGGTCCAACGCACGGTTCACAGTGCAGTGCACCAATTCACCGCTCCAGGCGCAGCAACTGCACGACGCGGCAGCGCGTTCGCCGCTCGTTGCAGAGGTTTCGCGGTTCGAACCCAGCGGGGCTGCCCTGGTTAATGCCGTCGGTGGCGTGTGTCAACCGTGATAATGACGCGTGACGTCTGCACCTCCGGTAAGCACGGTTGGCCACGTACGGTGCGAAAGAAATTCAACAAGCACACGTACATTCACAGTGAACGATAAAGATCCCGTGATGGCATTGGGAGGAAGAGGCCATTCGAAATGTGCCAAATTTAACAAAATGTACTCGCATATTGCTCAATGGGAATTTACACAGAAATCGTCACAGCCTCGATTATATTCACGACTCCCATCTCCTGGACATGCGGCCCAATCTGGCAGCTCCCACGGGTATTCCCAGGCAGTTTACCCTGCACGCATTAACCAGGCTCAAACTCTGCCCGAGTTTGTGGGATGTGGCGAGGTCGGGCTCGCAAGAGAGAGAGAGAGAGAAGAGAGAGCGCCATGTCGGCCAGGCTTGAAAAACCAAGCGCATGGCCACTTCAGGCCCTGGTGTAAGTAATCACGGGTGAGCGAATCATAGACGGGGGCCAAGTTTGTCCACGGCGCTCGCATCGCTGACTCTTGAGGCTCCTGGCCACTACGACAAGCGCCCCCCCCCCCCCCCCCACGAGACAACTTAGCCACCTGATTGTAAATGTTGTGGCTTGGCTCTCCAACACACCGGTGTGCTGTAGTAGTGACGGATTGGCCACGTTCTGTTAACGTGACAACCCCTTACTAGTTGGCTGTGTCGGGTGGTGGCGGGTTTTAACGACACATTTATATATTTACGCGATCTAAACCAAAAATAAACCTCTATTATGGATGCTATTGGTCGCGAAAGCCTGCCACCACGTGTTAAAACTCGCCTGTGAAACATTCGCCCGTGCACTTTCGTACCGTGGGGAAGCAGAAGCTTCCGAGGATTTCTTTGCCACTCCCCCCCCCCCCCCGCTTTGGCGAAAAAGTCCACAGTCGATGCGCATCGATAGCGTTTCTCGTCTTCCTCCGTGGGTGTTTTTATTTTCGCGTGATTATTATTTTTATTTGTTTTTTCCGTCCACTGGAGCCCGATTTCTGGGTCCAGCTGGCAGCCGTTAGCAGCGGCCCCGCGTTTTTTACTTTATTTGGAAGCGCGATCGCATTGAGCGGCGAGCACGGCTACGTGAGCCGCGCGGTGCGCGAACACGGGAACGCGCGTGCCTGCGTACGTGCGCGCGCGCTCGCTCGCGCATACGCACGCCGTTGTGTACATTAGAATTCGCGACGTGGAAACACAGAGACAAAGGTCTCCCGTATAGCCTGAACAGACTGTTGGGGCAAGTGCTCTTAGCGAGCATCTACGAAGGCCGGCACGCCACACGAGGGGGTGGGTGGCCAGACCCACGTCCGGCCGCCTTTGTCTCCCCAGTGGCGATGTTTACACACCGCACCAGGTACCCATGTGAGGCTGAGTCAACCAAGGGGAGGCCCAGGACCGGTTCAAATAATCGTCACTGGGTGTTGGTCGTGAGCGGGAATCGAACCCGTGTCGCCAGGTTCGTAGCGCAGCATAGCGCTAACCGCTGCACCACTACTCCCGCCAACTTCACTGATGAATACCTGAACTGTTCCTGGGCCTCCCCGAGGTCGATTCGGCGTTAAGTGAATACGTGGTGTGTACATACGTGGTGTGTATATAGTACATACGTGGTGTGTACATACGTGGTGTGTATATAGTACATACGTGGTGTGTACATTCGTGGTATGTATATACGAGGTGTGTACATAGTACATACGTGGTGTGTACATACGTGGTATGTACATACGTGGTGTGTACATAGTACATACGTGGTGTATACATACGTGGTGTGTACATACGTGGTGTGTACATAGTACATACGTGGTGTGTACATACGTGGTGTGTACAAAGTACATACGTGATGTGTACATACGGGGTGTGTACATAGTACATACGTGATGTGTACATACGTGGTGTGTACATACGTGGTGCGTAAAACATCACCACTATCGTGATTTTGGGCACCCCACACCCTTGTGCCGTATCGCCCTCCATAGGTGTAACTTTCTGACCCGCCCCTACTGGACATCTGGAAAAAAAGAGCTTCACTGCTCATCGGATTTCTCGCAGGATAAATAGAAGATTCTGATTCTGAGGTGCTCGATGACCGCACTTGCACCAGCAGTCTGTTAACGGTCACACCGGGGGGGACTTGTGTTTGTGTGCATGTGCGCTGAACGACAAAGCGATGTGTCCCTGTTTGGTGGGTCGTGGGAACGTGGGATTTACGACCGCTCGTCATATTTCAAGCGGCCAAGCCCTCTCTATCCCAGGTGCCGCGTGACAGAAAGCCTGTCCCAGCGTCAGCAAACGGAAGATGTGTGCTGCGCAGCGCGTGCAAAAGTGAAGGGGGGCGCAACTTGGGCCTTGCGTCCAGGAGCGTGCAACCTCGCCGCCGCCCCTTTCGTCAGCCCACCGCTTGGACGAGGGCCTCCCCATTGTCCCGCTGGAAAGTCGTGGCTCTTGCCTTCCATGGAGGCACGGACGACAGTTGTTTATTGTTGTATCTATCGATGAGATGTGCCCGCACGCACGCGCACGCGTGTGTATACTTTGTCTGAGGTTGGCCCCGGGAGTGGTGTTGGCCACCCCGCCCCCTCGTGTGCCACAGTGCCGGCCTTCGTAGGCGATGCTGCTCGCGAACAGAACTTCCCCCCAACAGTCTCTTGCAGGCTATAACGGAGGGGGGAGGGGGTGGTGGGGACCTTTGTCTATTTTTGTCTTTGATGGCCGCGTGTGCGAGGTGATCCCCGTACGATTGCATTTCCTTCCCTTCAATCGCACGCACTCAAAACATCGCCGCCGCGACGTCGTCTTCACGTTCAACGCGACACGTGCCACCAACCCCACCGCCCCCGCGTGGCGGGAAGCAACAACCTCGGTTAAGTGCGGGCGAGGGCAATTTGAAAGGAGACGCAGATGGGATCGTGATGTCATCGTCCATCCTCAGAGGCCAAAATCGCCACTCCCTATTGTGCGAGATTATTCCCCTGTCCCCGTTTTAGATTTTCTTTTTTGGGAAAAAGCCACCCCCCCCATCTATGGGCGTGCCAGGCAATAACAAAACAAGCTGGGCAAGACGCTCCATTAAGTGAGTCTCTCGTGTAATGGTAGCCACGGTGTTCTTCTCTCTCCTGCAATGAGAATCGAGCGGCACTCTCATCCCTTTAGCCCAGTGGTGGAAATTCCGGATTCTCATGCCGGGGTCAGTTTTTGTTTTTCAATAAGGCAACGAATTATACTTTTTGCCAACATCAAACATGATGAAAATTAAGAATAGGTTTTACCCTTTCTGGCATATCCGCATCTCCCCTTTTTGCTTTTGCTCCTCCTTTTGCCCTTTGATCTTTTCTAGCTGCTCTTCATCCGGCATCCTCCCTGGCCCCTCCCCCCCTCTCTTACCTATATAGCCTCGTATTACGGGAGTCCTTCTACCCACTTCAGCAGTTGTTTCTTGCTGTGGTTGTTCCACCTGATGACGGACGCTTGTGTTGCGCTCGAAACGTCGTGATTTAATAAATTTTATTTTATACCTACGTGACTTTACCGAAAGAGCCAAAGAGTAATGAAACAGCTGTAAAAATGTTCACACCAAAATAGATTCCTTTTGCAAGGCATCAAGTCTGCATTAGCCACACATATACTCGTGGCCAAACATAATATATCGTATTGCCTTTGAAACGGATTGGCCTACACCAGAGACAGCCTTCTTCATAGCCTAGTCTCACCGGTGTCAGACCAGAGAACAACGCCAAAAGGCGGACAGTACAAGGGCAATGCCACACGTATCTGAACTCTTGTAGCTCGAGTCGAGCAGTTATGTCTACGGGATACCTTTTTGCCAGTCTCAAAAATTATGACAAATAAGTTTGACACTTTCTAGCAATGAAACAGGTGTTTAGGGCAATGCATATCGGAGCAGGTTTGTTTGCATGTTTTGCCACATGTATGTGTGTGGTTAATGCAGACTTGAGGCCTTGCAAAAAGGTATCTATTTTGGTGTTTGAACATGTTTTTTATTCTCCAAAAGTATTTTATCATCAAGACTATTCAGGTATACACAAAGGATATGAGGTGTTTAAACATCTTAACACCTGTTTTATTGCCAGCAAGGGTAAACCCTATTATTATTATCCGTAACATTTTTTGGTACATATTTTAACGTCCGCCGAGGGATGATGGGGCTGAGTCAACAACCTGCCGACCGCCACTTAAACTGGCGGGGTCCGTCCCGCCTGTGAGTTGGAGCAAGCTGGCAGAACACTGCCCGGCCCGCGTGTTGTAACAAACAAATGTCGCGCAGCTTATCTGTACACACCATGCTGCACATGTTGACTTGCGATCCAGAGGATCTCCAGTTCGACTCCCTACACTCGTGGGGTGGCAGTTTCTTCAACCCTCTGTCCACCAGAGTTGGTCGGTGGGCAGGTCGCGTGCGGTGGGGGTAAAGTGTGGGTTTAGTGCCACCTCTTCCGTGATGTCTGACCGGCGTGGAAGAGCAGGCCAATGGACCCTCTTTGAAAGGGGACTCTGAGAGCCCTCTCGTTTTGAAGGCCCTTTTAGCCAGCGGTTGGAATTCGAAAGTAATTGCAGGGCAGTGTGGGCAGAGCCCTTAATTCATGACCAGAAGGTCGCACGCGCGCTCAGCCCATCACGCCCAACGAGGTTGATAAAGCGAGCAGTACTTTGCGGAAAAATTTCAGCGGTGGGCGTGCGTGGAGTTGCCGTCCAAGGAATTCGGAATTTCCGTCACTTGCTCAGGGCCGAGTAAGGGTGAGCGCCTCCCAATGCCCGCTCGAGTAGGGTGGAGTCGCTTCCGCGCGTTGTGCGACGTGCGAGTGTCCGCAGGAGGAGGATTTGTGATCCCGAGCGCGCGTTCCCCGGGGTTGTGGCACGGATCTCGCGAGCTTTCAACCGCCGCGCGAGGCTTCTACGGGAGTTTAAAAGTGGACCCCCCACCCCCCCCCCCCCCCCCCCCCCCCGAGGACGCCCTGGAGCTGTTTGACCGCACTTCGGCGCACTTGGACGCACGTTCATTGCGACGGTTGTTGTTGTTGTTGTTGCAGCCCGGGGTGGGTGGTGGGTGGGGGGGTGCTTCAGCGCGCGAGCGCTTTTAACGACGACGCTAACGTTTGGGCACTGTTCAAAATAGGCTTGCAGAGTTCTGATTCTCGCCTCCGATTAGCGCGGTTTGGATGGCTACGTACGGCGTGAAATAAGTTCAACGTGCACGCATGCATAGAGCGACGGGATTTTTTTGTTCGCAATTTATTTTTTGCTCGTTCTTTTTTTTCCCCACTCTTTTTTTTTCCCGAGGCCGTCATTGTGATCTGCCGCTGCCGCTGCAGCTGCGGTCGCGCCCCCGGCAGGTGCGGCTGTTTTGGCGTTCCCGGTCCTTAATGGTCACAGCGCGAGCATCCTGAACGGCACTGAGCGTGCCAAACGCGTTGCTTTGAAGCGAGGGGGGCACACGATGCCTCCTCGCGCCCACCCCCCCCGAAACCCTCGGTAGCTCCCGCCTGCCCTCCGGCAAAACGGCCCCGTTGTTCATCGGCAAATTATGGTTCGCGTAATCGGTTTTGTGTTTGTTGGGGGGTGTTTGGGGGACTTCCTGAATGTACGCATTGCAAGGCAAATGCGCAGCCCTGCAATCGCTTGCAAGCTGGCTCTGCTGACGGAAGGGCCTCCACGAAGGGCCGCCCTTTCTCCAAGATGTTTGACCTACGGCTTCCACGCTGTCCAGCCATCTTTGAAGATGTGTGAGCACCCACACTTTTCAACCCACCGCGTGTGGCCTGCCGATGGACTAACTGTGCCGCTAACCATTCACTCTGCTGCTGGGTGGACAGAGGGGGTGGGTTGGCAGTGGGGCGGCGGGCGGTGGCGGTAGGAGCGTGGGGGCGGACGGGGGTGTCCCCCATTGTTTCAACAACCGCTAAAACCGCAGTGTCAGCGTCCACATACGGATCGATCATTTTTTTTGGGGGGTGAGGGGGAGGCGGGTGAATGTGACAATAATTGTCGATTAATTATTATTCCAACCAGTTTTTTTCTTCCGTTTACGCTTTCTCAATTAACACTCGGTTGAAAATTACGGAGTCTCTTTGAGCCGTAGATTTTAAATAACAATAATAATAATAACAACAAATAATAATGTACGGTACTGCCAAACAACCGCTGGCCAAAGGCCTCCACCCCCACGCCATGTCGGCCGCGGGAGTCATTCGGTCATCAGGACCTCGACTCCCAGCCACTGTTGACATCAGCAGTGAGTATTTATTTGATCGACCCTGGAGAGATGATGATGATGATGACGGGCTGAGTCGATCCACCCTCCCCTCCTCAACTAGGATTTGGTACTCGTAAAGTTTGTGGAGTGGGGTGGGGAACCCTTGAACATGTCAAGAGCCAGCCTACTTCTGTTATAGCCCTGGTGCTGAGCCAAAGCCATCCTGCTGTAACATATTTATCACAGGTGGATAGTCAATCCCTGTGTAGCATCGTGAGATAATCAGGGTCGACAGCCACCTGTGGAATGCACACACTGTGGTGACTGCGTGGGCTCTGGGGGGGACGGAGGGGGGGGTAACGATGCCTGAGCCCGAGCGCCCTCTCAAGTATAGCCCCAGTTTTGGGCGGCACGGAGGGCGCAGTGGGTAACGGCTCGTGGGGCCTCACAGCAACACGCACCTGAGTTCAGCTCCCAACTCGGTGCCTTTTCTCTGCTGTGGACTTTGTGCGTTCTCCCGCCGCTCTGCATGCGCTTCCTCCGGATTCTCTTAGCTTCCTCAAATTGCTGAATTTTTTTTTACAAAAAGGTCATGCAATGTGACTAGCATTGGCCAAGCATCACAACGCTGACTATTACCTGCAGATTACTCAATCTGGATCACACAGAGCAGCCACGTCGTTCCCTCCTGCGAAGACTTGGCAGGATCCTCACTTAAAAAAAAACAGTCTTCAGATTCGATGAGGATCTCCTGGGTGAACAAGCGGAGGGACGATCATCATCATCATCATCATAAAAAGAAGGTCTCACTTTAATTTAACAGCACCGAGCAAAGATAACAAACGTTTAACGTTAATTCCGTTCGGCCGGATCAATCTCAAGCCCCGTGTATGGCAGGTGTTGCCAGGTATTGTCGAGGCCAATTACCTATCTGTTGCTGAGGATGGCACAGTGGTGCGGCCGTGAGCAGCACTGCGATAGGAACATGTCTTGGAGGGGGGGGGGTCCCCTTCATCAACCTATGCTATTCAACGTGGTAAGCATCGAACTTAAACAAACATGTAACTTTTTTACTTGACCAAGGAAGGCCCACTGAGCTATGTAGCTCTTTTTGAGAGCGAACCTGGCCACAGATGACAGCTCAACGAAGTGGCTTATCACGTGGCAGTTTATAGCAGCCACATACTCTAAACGCACGTTAATTCTAAATGTGGAGGGAATTAAGCGTCGGACCCGGAGAAAACTCCACGCGACCTCGGGGAGAAAGGGAACATGCAAACTACAAATATACATGTGTTAGGATCAGGATTGAACCCACGGCTTCCTGCATACCAGGCGAGGGAGTTAACATATCACTATCGAGGCTCCCGCAAGTATGATCAAACAACCCCCGCCACAGCCAACACATGATGGGGAGGCCTTCATCCAGCAGTGGATCGACAATGGTCTGTGGATGTATTGACACAGGTAGCTACGGTAATCACTTTACAGTCTTGCATCTCATTGACAAGCGCTTCCATCGCATGACGCACACGCCCTGAACCCGTATCTGTGCAGTGGGTCATTGATTCGCTGTTAGTTTGTCCAGGGTGAGATCGTCGTATCGGGATGTCACTTTTTAACGATAACCCTCCACCACCCGACAGAGCCAATCGAACCCAAGTTGCCATGTCGTGGGCAAATGTGCCGATTGATTTGGTTGAGCAGCAAAAACCGGAGGAGTGTTGAAAATCCCACGCAAATCGTTTGACTGGATAGAATTCTCAAACTTTTTGCCAGGGAAGCCACGATTTCTTTTTCAGGAGCGTCCTGCGTTGAGATATTTGACCACGCGATGACGTGGTATGTTTCTAGCTATGGGAGGAAACTAGAGAATCCAGAGAAAAACCCAAACCAAACGGGCTTGACATGGGTCCCCTTGAATACTTGACATGGCACCCTCTTGGCTACTTGACATGGCACCCTCTTGGCTGTTTGACGTGGGCCCCCTCGGCTGCCTGGCATGGGTCTCTTGACTACTTCGCATGGGTTACATTGATTACTTGACAAGGACCCTCTTGGCTGTTTGTTATCGGCCCTCTTGGCTACATGACAAGGATCTCTTGGCAACTTGTAATGGGCACCCTTGGCTGCATGGCATGGGTCCCCTTGATTACTTGACACGGGCTGTGTCTTGGTTAACTCTCAATCCAGCTTCAAAGTGTGCTCCCAGACGCCTCCGTGGTGTGAATTCCCCTTGAGGCGCCACGGTGGAGAGATGCTAACTACCTTGCCTGGTATACAGGAGGTCGTGGGTTTGATCCCGACCCTGACTCCTGTATATTTGGAGTTCGCACGTCTCTCTCCCCTCCGCACTGACAAACGTGCGTTTAAGAGTACCTGTCTGCTGTAAACTTCCACGTGATAAGCCGCTTCATTGGGCTATCATTTGTGATAGCCAGGTGGCTTCTGCAAAAGAGCTGTACAGCTCAGTGGGTCTTACCTGGTAGAATAAAAAAATAAACGTTCTTAGTAATAGTTCCGTCTCTCGACGATGCCACGGCGGTGGGTCACGACGAACCCCGCGGCGTTCCAACGGCCCCCGGGGTGGGAAGGCACGAGGGGATTTATTCCCGTGAAAATGTCGATCTCGTTGCCGGCAACAAAGGAGTTTTCTGTTGAAACCCTCTCCGCAACCCTGCGATTGTAACTGTGCCTAGAGATCGCATCTCGATAACTGCATGCTTGTCGCCCGCCCTCAACCCCCGCAACCCCCCCCCCACCCCCCAACCGATTTTCTACTGAAAGTTTCTTTATGCGAAGAGCACTCGGGAGTGCTGTTTTAACTGCAGCTATTACTGCCGGCGATTTGATTTTATCGGTTGCGCCGACGTAGATGGTATCAGCTGAGCGGCGTTCTTTTTTTTTATTGATGGTGGCGCGTTCACCGTGGCGTAGGAGGACGAGGGGGCGTAGTCGTGAAGCCCGTTGAGCTGCAAATTATAAAATCTTAGGGGCTTTTATTAAAATACCGGCAAGTGTTGCGCGCCCGTGGCATGCGCGCCACGAGGAAGGGGAGTAAAGTCAACGGTGGTGATGCGTGGGGAAAGAGAAAAAGAAGCATAAACGGGAATAGAGGAGATAAATAACTGGAAGCCGGAGGAAAAACACGGGGAAGGAACGGAGAAACGGGAGGGAGAGGAGTCGGGAGAGATGAGGAGAGGGTAGGAGGATGCGGCTGCGTCAGGGCCTCCACGCTGCTGCTGCTGCTGCGTGAAGGAGGAGGAGGAGCGGCGTTTGTTTTCACAGCGGGCGGCGGGGAGAGGGGAGGGGTTCGGAGTGCGGGTGGCCGCACAGAAGTCACGTGGTTTGCGGGAGGCTTGAGCTGATTTGGATATATAGATGCATTATTTATATATTTAGATGTTATCCATCGCCAGATTAGCACACGTCATAGTGAAGTGTGCTAATCATTGCACCACTGCTCCACTCACCTATGCATTAGGATCATTAAATTGCCATGTAGTATCAAAATACACAACCAGTATTGGGATATATATATTATCAATGCTTTAATCTTGCTTCTGTGGCAATCCTATAGAATAATAGACTGTTCCCGGCCATATGAATGTGGAATTTCCACTACTGATTCTGAGCCAATGACAAAGACAGTGACTGCTCCCCAGATGTTTGAGCTGGGATACGTTGAGAATCTCAATAAATTAAAGTTAAAGCTAATTGTGCAGCCCTGCAATTTCTGGCTCACGGGACTGCTGACTGAAGGACCTCCACTAGAGGGAGCCCTCGAGAGCTCCTCCCGAGGATACGTTGGCCTACTCTTCCACACTGGCCAGCACGTCTTGGAAGAGGTGGGCGTGTACCCACACTTTACCGCACCGCACGCGACCCCACGGATCGTGGACTCACTGTGGCGATGACCACTTACACCTCTGGGGTGGGCAGAGGCGGTGGAGGGGAAGGTGGATCGCAGAATCTCCCCCCATTGTTTTAACTGCCGTGCCGGGAGATGGAATTGACCCCTGGATCGCAAGTCGCACGTGCTCCTCTACATCAGCATCGTGTGTACGGAAAAACTACACGATACTCAATTGAAAACTCATTTCTTCAGAACTGCTTTTGTGCATGCAGTTTGATGTCCTTCCGCCGCACCTCCGATTAGCACGGTTGGCTACGTACGGTGCGAAAGAAGTTCAACATGCATGCGTATACAAGTCAAGTCCATTTTATCTTTGCTTGCACACGTAATGCCTTTCCGGCACAAGTCTGTCACTTAAAGCGCCATCATTATTCATACTCAACGTAAAAAAATAATAATTATATGTTTAAAAGTAAAAGCAATTAGCCGCCGTGAGTTGTCGTATGCAAGTGCAAATATATATGTTGTCGTTGAGTTGCGACCGTGAATGTAGTGATGTGTGTACGTACGTTGAACTTCTTTCGCACCGTACGTAGCCAACCGTGGGCTAATCGGAGGCGCGGGAAATCGAATGTGTGCGATGCCGGAGTCGAGCGTGCGGCTTGCATTTGGCGAGGTTGTTCCAAGAGGCGTGGTGCTGGAAAATGAGAAAGATGATGACGATAGCGCGTGGAGAGAAACTACGCGCCATCGTCATGACAACACGCGAGGCTGGGCGGCTCTCTTCCAGGGCGCTCAGCTCGCGATGGGGGGGCGGACGGGGGGACGTTGTCAGTCTCAATGCCGGTCGGTGATCGCTTACCCAGCCAATCGCCCCTCCGGTGCGCCACGCGTTACACCGCGCTGGAGTCGTCCCTTCGATTGCACGGTGCGGGCAGTGGGGGGTTGTGGAGGGGGGTGGGTCGATGCCAGCCGCCCATGTGCGTGCCTGCGTGCGGGACTGTACGCCCACATGTCCACGGTTAAAACAAAAAAATCCCCGAGCAGTGCCTGTGCCAAGGAGCATGTGTGCGGGCCCCCCCCCCCCCCGCACGGCCGTGGCGGAACCCGGCGGCTTGCGGCACGCACGGATGACCCCTCCGCCGGCCAGCCCCTGGCCGGCGGAGGTGGCCTCGCGGAAAGAAGCGCCTGGGTTCGATGCCCGAATCGGGCGCCTTTACTGTGTGGAGTTTGTAAGTACCCTCACCCCCCACCCGCGCCCCCCACTGTGCTACGTGGGTATTCTCTTGGTTTTCCGGGTCCCTACCATAGCTAACAATTCTTTTTTACTGGTCACGGACAAAAATATTCCCATGCTGAAAACTTACCTGGCAATTAACTGTCTTCTTACCCTCCTCCTTTGTCTCTCTTTGTCTTCTTGTAGACTATAGAAACTAAACTATTTTTTTATTTTACCAGGTAAGGCCCTCTTAGCTGTTTTTTCAGAAGCGACCTGGCCTCATGGTAGCTCAACGAAGTGGCTTGTCACGTGGAAATTGATAGCAGCTAAATACTCTAAATGCACGTTTCTAAATATGGAGGGAAAAACCGGAGGACCCTGATAAAAATCCAGACGACCACGGGGAAAACATGCAAACTCCAAATATACAGCAGGCGTCAGGGTCGGGATCGAACCAACGAACCCACAACCTCCTGCATACCAGGCGAGGTAGTTAACATCTCACCACCGCGGCGCCCATAACACACCGCTTAGGACAACGCGTTGCCCACTTCATTCCCCCCCAGTATCTGAGACATCCTTCTTCCCATTCTATTGTTCCATTTATTTGGCTCATAAGTGGCAACCGCAAAAACCCACGCGTGAATTCGCTTCTAAAAACCTCTCGGCCAACTCACAGCATATCGCCTCTTTAACACGAAGCAATTACGTGCAAAAACGTCCGTGTTTGTTTAGAGAGAGAGCGAGAGGGAGAGTCTGTTTGAGTGATGCAGTGATGCAGACCTCGCAATCAGAATTATCGCTGAGCTGTTCTCAGCGCCGCGATTCAGGTGAGCCAGGCGCCGACGCCAGACTCGAGCACAACCACCTCCAAAAAGCCCCTTGGGCCTGAGCACAAGCAATCAGCCCTAATTGGACACAAATTCATACCAAATGTGACTCGGAGCGCCTTTGCATTTTTCGCAAAGTGGCACGACAATGAGGCATTATTTTTAGCCTTCGGGTGGGGCAGCTGCCACGCCGGATGGGGCCGAGGTTGGCGCTCGGCGGCGGCCGTGGGGATTGCGTCTCAGCAAAGCTTAGCAAGCAGCAGCGGCGGCAGCAGCAGTGACAAGAGCAGTGCCAGCGGCGGCAGCAGCCTGTATCTCAGAGGATGTAGAGAGGGGGACGAGCCAGGCTTACAAAGACCTTCAGGTCACGGTCTGATGAATCACGCCACACACACTCACTGGCAGATGTGTATCAGTCTGGCATCACAGACAGTGACGCTCCTCTTATCCACAACTCTGGGTGCGAATCAATCCGAGAACAGCGCTATTATCAACGTGGTAGATTCCTCCTCTTGCGGCTCACTTCTACGCCCTGCGGTTTCCTCCTTGTTCTTCTAAAAATAAAATAACCCCAAAGTAACTGGCATTGGCCATACATCCCCAATGCTGACACACTTACCTGTAAATGTTCCCAATTGGAATTATTGCACAAACAGCAACACTGCTCCCCCTGCTGCTTAAAAAAAAAACTTGGCAGGACCCTCCCGAAAAAGAATCGCGAAACTCGGTGAGGCTTTGGCTGGGGTTAAGCACGCATCCTAGAAGTAGTTATAACAACAATGACAACAACAACAACGGCGATCACAGTGTTGTGTCCCCGGGCCTGCGAGTCGTCTCACCGGCGCGGTGGAGGCGCTCAGCGGTTTCCCCGTTCTCTCTCTCTCTCTGTGTGCGTGAACGGTGCGGGGTGGAAGGGTCGCCACCCGCTCTCACGTGGCACGGCGAGCCCGAGTGGACCTTCACGTCGTGCTGCCTCTCAAACGATTTTGTTTCCGGACTGCTTTTCGGACTCGCGATGCCTCGAGCGAGCAGTTCAGAATTGGACCTCGCAGTGCACTTAGGATCTGCTTTGTGCGTCTTTCGAACTGCTTTTTTGTGTTTTGGTTTGTTGTACCACCCCCCACCCACGCACCTCCGATTAACACGGTTGGCTACGTACGGTGCGAAAGAAGTTCAACGTACATACGGTACATCCATTGGCAGCTCCCCAGAGTGAGCCCGTCCCTCGGATACAGCTGTAGATGACAGATGCTGAATTCTCTTACGGTAAAAACATATCCGCCCCATTGTCATTTTCATACACACGTTCACTTGTGCTGCCAGTCGCGGCCTTGAGCCAATGGTGGAAATTCCACATTCATATGACAGGGGGATAGTGCTTGCATAATGTCCTTGATGTCCCATACATTAGTCCTTCGAGGAGCTCGCTGACTCGGTGCGCATTCATACATTGATACATAACATGTTCATGCGTAAGTACATACACGCATAAACAAAACACATTCACACATTTAAAAAAAAAGTTTAAATTATTTTCTGCTCATCTCCTGTTTGCAGCCCTGAGCCAGTGGTTAAACATTCCACATTCCTATGGCGGGGCGTGAGTCTATTCACAGGACAACTGCTGTCGACTTCCCACAACATGGGACGGCACTCATTTTATCGACCCCCGTGGGATGATGGGCTGAGTCAACCCCCTTCAACCAGAATTTTAACTTTCAACCTTTGATTGTGAGCCGCTGCTCACTCTACCGCTGAGCCACCTGGCCGGATACACAACAACAACAATAATAACAAAGGAATGATGAATTACGGTGGCGTTCATTATGTGTGTATGAATGAATGGGGGGTGAGGGGGGGGCTGTGGAGGGAACGGGGGGGGGACTGGTGGCGCAGCGGTTAGCACGCTGCGCTGTGAACCATCCTGATCTCGAGAATCTCAACCACGGTCGATAATGAGCGGCGAGAGTGATGTCTCACCCATTCCTCTCTCCGCCCCACATCACTCTCACCGACCTGCACTTCTTATTCTTCTTCCGTATTGCCTGTCGATGGAGACGCAGAGCAATTTCACATTCAGGTGGCCACGTCCGATTAACCACGTCAGGGGTAGCGGAGTGTATCGCTGTGATGTCTCCTCGATGTTTGTCGATCGGTGCATTGCGTGGTTCCACGTTGTAGGGTCTGTTCTGCACGACCACAGTAGCACACCACTGGAGAGATTTTAAGTGCCCAAACCTGCACTGACCAGCATGCTAAATCATTGCGTTATTGTGAGCAACATGGCGTGGAGAAGCCTGCAATGTAGGGTGGATTCGATTGGCTTAGGTGGGGCTGTAAAGCTGTGAAATGTTCAGGGATTGCACGTGTGTGGAAATGAGTTCATCGATTTTAATCTCTGATCCATTCATCAAGGACTGAACATGAGATTTTGCTTTGTGTTTTGTATTTTTTTGAATCGCACCTCCTCAGCTGTTGTTGACTTTAGGGTTTAACTTCCAGGTGTTGTTCTGTGAGAACTTTCGCATGATTATTGTCCAAAAATACACATCTGTGTGTGCGTGTGCGTGTGGGAGCGGTGGTGTAGCAGTTAGCGCTTCCCCCTCACGGTCAACACGAGTGACGATTATCTGAACCGGTCCCGGGCCTCCCCTAGGTCGACTCAGCCTCAAATGAGTACCTGGTGCGGTGTGTAAACATCGCCACTGGGGAGGCAAAGGCGGTCGGGCGTGGTGCTGGCCACCCACCCCCTCGTGTACCGTTACCGGCCTTCATAGGTGCTCGCTAACAGCACTTGCTCCTACAGTCTGTTAAGGCTATATGGGGGGTCTTTATATTTTTGTGTGTGTGTGGGAGCGGTAGTGTAGCAGTTAGCGCTACGCTGCGCTATGAACCTGGCGACCCGGGTTCGATTCCCCCTCACGGTCAACACGAGTGACGATTATCTGAACCGGTCCTGGGCCTCCCCTAGGTTGACTCAGCCTCAAATTAGTACCCGGTGCAGTGCGTAAACATCGCCACTGGGGAAACAAAGGCGGTCGGGCGTGGTGTTGGCCAACCACCCCCTCGTGTACCGTTCCGACTTTCATAGGTGCTCGCTAACAGCACTTGCCCCTACGGTCTGTTAAGGCTATACGGGGGATATTTATCTATGTCTTGTGTGCATGTTGTACATTGTGTGGTGTAGCTGCGCTACGAACCTGGCGATCCGAACTCCATCCCCTCTCACGGTCAACACCAGTGACGATGATCTGAACCGGTCCTGGGCCTCCCCTACGTCGACTCAGCCTTAAACGAGTGAATTGTGCAATGGTAAACATTGCCACTTGGGAGACAAAGACGGCCGGGGAGTGGTGCTGGCCACCCACCCCCTCGTGTGCTGTGCCGGCCTTCATAGATGCTGATCGCTAACAGCACTTGCCCCAACAGTCTGTTAAGGCTACACGGGGGATCTTTGTCATATTTGAGTGAGTGGTCATTGTATGGGCGTGTGTGGGAGGGTATTTGCATTTTTATTATCTGTTCCTAAAATACTTTGTTGGAATTTTTACTCACTCCCTCGGCAACTTACTGAGCCAAAAATGGAGTGTCTGTTGAGGCTCCAACTTGTCTGGACACGGCTTTGGCAAAGAGGAGGCTGTAAGTTGGCAGTAAGGTATTGGTATAGGCCAGTCTCGTATGACCATTATATCACACCCCGTTGTCTATCCACTGCTAGATGTAGGCCTTCCCACGCCACGTCGGTCATATAAGTTTTTCACTCCACTCGGTTGGTGGAGCGTCTGGCGTGAGCGTGTTTTTAGATTTAACAAGACACAGATCCCATCACGTAGCGCACTCGCCCGCCCGTTGCAGAGGTTCACGGTTCGATTCCAGCGGCCACCCTGGTTAATACTGCGGATGCACTAACCGTCATGATTCTACGCGCCGTTTGCTCCACGGTGAACGTTAAATATCCCCTGATGTCATTCGCGAAAGCAGGCCGCCGTATGCCCGCATCACGACATCAAATTTGCCAAATTTTAAAACCACACCGTAAGTTGCTCAATCGAGACTATACACAGCAGCAATCATCGATGCCCTCCTGGTAGACTGATGCCCCAGATCACTCTTGCAAATGAGACGCATTAAACAAAATAAACTTGAAGCCTGACCACCACATTGCACGTACGCCGCTCTCAGCCTTGCCTAATCCACGAGCTCGACAGAGCTGGGCGTGTGGGGGTGGCGTTGTACCGCAATGTGCTTGTAATTGTGGAGCTTAAGATGCCATCGAAAACTTCCCAGGTCGCTGATAGACCGGAGTAGGTGGCACGTGGCCATTACCCACACACGTCCACTGCACTGTGCGGAAATATTTCCCGCGTCGCTGACCCGTCCAGCTGAAAGCGCGCTCCGTGTAACCAAGAGCACGGCATAGGTCTCGCAGTGTTTGTGCACTCCGAGCGTGCCTGTGCCTGTGTTTGTGCGTGCGGAGCGGTAGCGTCATGCTCAGGGCACTGCGCTGAGAATAGGGCTGGGTCTCGTGACCCAGCCCTATTCTCATTCCAATCTACGGTGTAAAATGCTGCCACTTGATGTTTGAATTTGGCCTTGGCCTCCCCTAGATCAACTGATCCTGAAATTAGTAACCGTTACCTGCTGCAGCTGTAGGGGGTGGGATGAACACGGTGTGGCGAGTGTGGTGACGGTGTCACTCTCCACTCGTGTGTCGTATTGGGCTTTAGTAGATCATAATCGGAATCTTTTATTTAGACTTCACAGATGTCCAGTATGGGCACGGGGACAGAAAGTTACAACACCAAACAATACAACTAACAACGATAGCAGTGAAAAATATGGGAATTGGTAAGCGAGTCACTAAATATAAATAAAGGAAATTCATTAATTAATTCTACAAGTCCGATTTTATTAAGCTTGGGCAAGGCAGTAAAACCAATAAAAACGGATTGTCTCAGACCACAGCAAGATAACGCCACACAGCAGTAGTCCCTCGATACAATGGCACATTTACATTGAACTATCAACGCACAGATAAGGTGCTCGCTAATGCAACCTTCTGGCACTTAGCACATCGAGCAACAGATTCCGAGTGACCTGGGCGGTTTGGTGCATGAACTTGCCCTGAGTCTCTCTCGAGGTTAGCTCCGTCTAAAATATCACCCCGTGCTCGTGGTGGCGTTCGACATCGTCAGCATTGGGGAGACGAAGGTGGCCTTGAGCGTTTCTTTCTTTGTTTGCTTGGACTACCCCTAGCCCCTCGAAGCTGCCCGTGGTTCCCGAGTGTGACGATGGCTTAGTTGTCTGACACGGCCATCTAGAGCCTTGGCCCACGCAGCTGCCAAGCAATCGATCACTCAACGTCCACCTCTGTCAGGCGCAATTCACGGAGAGCATGAGAGCGCTCGAACACACACACAAAATTCAGATGAGAAATATGGTACGTGTAAGAGCTCCCTTATCCAGCCAGCGCGAATTCAAAACTTCGACAAAGCAAGGGTTACAACATGGGCAGTGCCCCGGTTTGCTCTCCCTGTTGTTTTCAACGTTAAAATGTTGTTTTTTACGATATTCTCAGATTTCCCCTTCTAATATTTTTCCGTCGCACGGTCTCGTCCGTTTATCAACCACGTCTGAGTTTGACATGGGCACGTCAAACAGCCGTTGTGACGGTGCCCTGGTGCACTGCGTCGCCAGGGCACACGGGACGTTGTTTTGCCCACTCGAGTGCTTGACGGTGGACTTTTAAAGATATTTTCATATTTTGCTCGCATGACATCCACGATAACGAGGGAGGGAGGCAGATTACGGCAGTTGAAACTACAAACGATATTTTGGTTGTGAAAATCTTTTGGGAGTAATTCCCCTCCGCCGCCCGTAAACCACCGGCTGTGTAGGTGGTGTTTTCTATTTGCGTTTATTTAATAGTCTGGAACATTTTTTTACTCGGTTATTTTCACGCAGAAATACAACTCTCACGCCCACATTTACGCACATTCGCTCGCTCGCAAACATGTAGACACCCTGCCCCCCCTCCATACACACAGATACATACAACGAAGGCAAAGGGTCTTTGTCACAGCCATGCAGTGTTGTTAGCGAGCGCCTATTAATGACAGCACACGGAGCGCGAGGGAGATGGCGTGGCCAGTACCACACGTGCCAATTTATCACTGCTTCGGCAGTAATAAATTGGCACCTGCATGATGATGCTGGATATAACCACAAAAACGTTTAATGTTTTGAATTGCTCTCCAACACAATGTATGTTTATGTGTGTAACGTTGAACTTCTTTTGCACCGTACGTTAGCGAACCCTGCTAAATCGGAGGTGCGAAGGACAACAAACTAAGCACAAAAAGCAGTTCTAAAGAAATGAGTTTTCAATCTCGATGACTTAAAAGTGCACAGCTCCAGTGGCTTCCTAATATCGGAAGAGCGTTCCAGACGGCCGCAGAAGCGCATCTGAAAGCGCCGCGCGATGCGCTGACCGTCTTTGTTCGATGGCCAGCTAAGAGCCGCTGCTGTGAGGATGCCTGGAGTCCGTGTGATGATCATGCTCCTTAACACTACCGGTGGTGCTGCTGCTGAAGCGTAAATAAATTGCCTCCGTTTGTTCATCACGTGACAACTTCATGAGTTGGTTGTGTCGCGTTGGAGGAGGGTGCACGACACGCGTTTTACTCCCGCGGTCTTGACCCCAAATGTCAGTCGATGGAGGTGTGGGGTGTGTAGCGAACCCGGGCTTTTGTAACATCGCCCGCCCGTCTCTCCCACCCACCCACCCGCCCGCAGCATGCGCCTGCAACGGCCACTCCAACGTGTGCCACTACGACCGCTCCCTCTACCAAACGACGGGCAACGGCGGCCACTGCACGGGCTGCCGCGACAACACCGCGGGGCCCTTCTGCGATCGCTGCCGCGACAACTTCTACCGCCAGCACGGCTCGGGGCCCTGCCTGCCCTGCAACTGCGACCTCGTGGGTGAGTGGCCGCAGGGAGCCGCCGGGGTCAATATCGCCACCCTCACGCCGGGAGGGTGGCGATCGTGAGAGGGCCCGGAGGTCGGAGGTGAGCGCGGCACCGGATTGAGATGCTGGGCCCGATTCCAGGCAGTTGCCACTGCTGATGAAACCGGGTTCTCGAGTATAGTGAGTTCATGGTCTCAGCCTGGCCATCGATGACTTAACACATGGACCACCCAGACTTATGTAGAGACCCAAGGACTCGCGCAATGATGCATAGACTTACGCAGGGACCCACGGACTCGCATAGCTTGAGCTGTGATGAAACCGGGCTCTCGAGTATCACGAGTTGATGGTCTCAACTCGGCAACCAGTGACTGCACAATAAAAAGGTTCACGTGAAACTTTGTTCGGTATCTTAAAGTGAATACGTTCCAGCTCTGCGAATTAAAATGTCAGCTTGTCATGCAATGAACCTCATTCTCAGTGGGAATGTGATGTCCTCCTGTGTGTGGACCAGAGGTCACTTCAAGATAGTTCAGTGATATCCACGTCCGCGGGCTATTGTCTAACACATGGTTGTACTTGCTCTACGACAGTTTCCAAATAAATATTTATTCTCACGACACAATGCTGACAGCGCAGTCGAGATTAAACTGCGGGGAAGACTTCCCAATGTCTCAGGACAGCTACCGTGAAAAATGGGACAACCCTAAAAAAAGATCTCGAACAGGTGGCGACCCGAACGATGACACTGATGGCTCTAACGATGGGGAAGGGGTTGGAGTTGACCCTGGCTGGGATTTGAACTCTGCATCTTGTTGGTGAGAGCCCCCATTGCTCCATTCGGGGGAGACACATCCCAGGCTTCCTGGGCCATGCAGAGCATCATCTGTGGCTTGGCCCAGCCTCTGCTATGAGTGTTTTCTAGGAACTGGCCCTGTGATGTAACAGACACACACACACACTCTCGCGCACAAAATATGATATAGCCATTGCAAATTGTGTTTGTTTTGTAGAACAGAAACGCGTCGTCCCGCGAAGGACAAAATAAAGTAAATATCCTGGCAGCTGTTGACACATTACTGCACTTGCTTACGAGGTATTAAGACTCGTGCTTAAATGGTAATCGTTGTTGCAGTGTCTGCAACAACCGGCCTGCGTAGCCAGCCCATCCCGTCTCCTCGCTTGAGCTAACCTGGTGAACTGCCGGATGTTCACAGCCCAGGACCCTCCCTGGGGCTACTTGGCTCTGAAGAAGGGCCATTGCCCGAAACGTCACCTGTGATATAATATAACATTTTAAGGCCACACGGTGTGTGCTGAGTTGTCTAGGTTAAGTGTGCTCTGTGCACCACTTGCCAACGCAGCAGCAGCAGAATTACGAATTCATTTGTTAGATATGCGTCCGATTAAAAACCAAACAACTTTTTTTTATTTTAACAGGCAAGGCCCACTGAGCTGTACTATAGCTCTTTTTCAGAAGCGACCTGGCTATCACAAATGATAGCTCAACGAAGTGGCTTACATCGTGAAATGCATAGCAGCTAAATACTCTAAACGCGTGACGTTGATTCTAAATGTCGAGGGAAAAACCGGAGGACCCGGAGAAAAATCCACGCGACCAACATTGAGAGAGACACCGCAAACTCCAAATATGCTAGGCGTCAGGGTCGGGATTGAACCCACGACCTCTTGCATACCAGGCGAAGGAGGTATTGCAACCAACTACAACTCAAAGCTATATAATACATAACACAAAATAATCTGTCAAGTAATTGTAGAAAATACAGGTCGTAAAATATATAAGCAGCCAGTACGCCTCCTTCACATATCTAACACGATTATTTCGGATTCACTGTTGATGCCTGAGGCCCAGAGAGGTCACGAGTAACCACTGAGTCACGTGCAGATGCACGCGTGAGGACACGCAAACACGAGTACGGACGAGATGAACGTACTCTCTTTAGCCTTATGGTTGTGGCAAGTGGTGTCAGTGAGCTCCTATTGGGAGCAAGCATGGTTACACGAGGGGATGGGTATGATCAGTACCGTGCCCAGCGCTGCTGCCGGCGGCAACAATTCCAGAGGGTATGAACTCTAGACTGAGTCGATTCGAGGGTCGGAACAAACCAGGGACAGATGTTGGCCACCACTGGCGATGGGGCGTATCATAGGGATTGAACTCGGGCGGCCGGGGAATCGTGAGATCTTTCAAGAACCGCTATGCCAGCACTCCCTGCACATTTATGACCACACATCTACACACACGCTCACACGTACAAATATTCCCCATATAGCCTTAATCGGCTATTGGGGTGAGTGTTATAATCTGTACCTATGAAGGCCAACACAGCACACGAGGAGGTGGGTGGCAAGCACCATGCCCTTCCACCTTTGTCTCCCCAATGCCGATGTTTACGCACTCATTTAAGTCCGAGTCGACCTAGGGAGGGGCCCATGACATGTTCAGATATCTTGACTTGAAGCTTTCGTGACTACAGGAATCCATACTCTTTGCTTCTTCCGGTGAAATCACGTAGGCAGAAAATCAATAGAGCACGACGTTTCGATCGCAACACAAGCAACCGTCATCAGGTGAAACAAACACAGCAGGAGAACTGCTGACGTAGTCCGTGAGTAGGATCGCCGGTTCAGTACGCTAACCACACCGCGCTGCTACATGCCGGCACTCCCACACACTCGCATACTCACACTTTCCCACAGGCGGAGAGAGAACAAGCTTTAAAAAAAAAACCCCACCGTAAATAAAATAAAAACTGCAATAATATACGTGAAGAAAAGCTACAAATGGGGACGGGGGCTGGTGGGGGGAGGGGGAGTGTTTTAAACTCGTGATAAAGCTAATCAAACTGACGTTGAGTCATCACAGTACACATGCTGCTTGGCCTGAATTGACGTCACCTCGGAGAAGAAGGCGATAAAGATGGCCTGAATTGACGTCACCTCGGAGAAGAAGGCGATAAAGATGGGGAGACGGGGAGCCCCACACCGCCGTTGTCAGAGTTATGGCCCGGTCCCGCTGCACCAACCGCACATGGTCATCGCTGTCGACGAAAGATCCACAGCCGGCCAGTCTTCATCTGCTGCTGGATGAAGACCGTTGTACTTTGACGCCACCGTTGCCGAGTCCACGCGGTGGCGGCTGAAGAATGGGTGGCTCCGACCGCGGATCCGCTACTATTCTAGGGGGAAATGTCAACATTGGGGTTCGTTCTGCCCCTCCAAAAGACTGGTCGGTGTCTCCCCGCTGAAGCGAGCGTCGGGCGTGCCTCATCTCTAGATTTGAAGCTTTCGTGACTGCAAGGATCCACACTCTTTGGTTCTATTCGGTAAAGTCACGTAGGTAAAAAATAAAACAGCAAAAATCACGACGTTTCGGCCACAACACAGCTTAAAGGTCGCGGTCTGAGCTTGGCTGTGTTTTCTCTCCAGCGCTCTCCTCGAGACAGTCTGGTCCCTTCACCTGATGAAGGCCGCTTGTGTTGTGGCCGAAACGTCGTGATTTTTGTTGTTTTATTTTTTACCTACGTGACTTTACCGAATAGAACCAAAGAGTGTGCCTCATCTCCTTTGGGTGAAAGGGGGGGTGGAAGGGCCTTGAGCCAATTGTGGAAATTCCATCTTCCAATGTGAGGGCCCAGTCTCTCCATAAGACGGTGTCTGTTCATTATCGCACAAATCGGTACTCTCGATTCAAATTTCGATTTTTCTTTGCAGTTACTCCCATTTCCTGGGGCGCCACGGTGGCGAGATGTTAACTACCTCGCCTACTATACAGGACGTTGTTGGTTCGATCCGGAACCCGACACCTGTATATTTGGAGTTTGCATCTTCTCACCATGGTCGTTTGGATTTTTGTCCGGGTCCTCCGGTTTTTCCCTCCACATTTAGAATCATCATCACGCGTTTAGAGGATTTGGCTGCTATAACATTTCCACACGATGATGAGCCACTTCGTTGAGCTATCATTTGTAGCCGTGTCGCTTCTGAAAAAGAACTAACATAGCTCAGCGGGCCTTACCTGGTAAAAATATATAAAATAGCTAACAGTTAGTTTTTTCTACATGCTCCACCAGTGAGGGATTAGCCAGAGTAATAGCGGACGGTGGGGCAGCGGTTAGCGCACTTGCGCTATGAACGCGACAACCTGAGTGTGATCCCTGGCCACAAGCTCACATCAGTGGCGAGTGATATATGATCTGGTGCTGTGACACGACCTGTAATACTCCCTGTGACCGGAACAGTGTGGGAAGACATTCATCCAGCAGTGGATTGATACAAGGCCAGAATTATTATTACAGTATTATCATTATTTTTTAGTGGACATTATTCAATAGAGTATTGCAACTATGTGAGGCTTTCCAGGTTAAAGAAAAAATAATTACTATTATTATTAAGCAGTCAATGATGTCTGTGCTGAGACCATCAAATTCCATGCCCCTGAGAACCTCATTTTACTTTATTTTTACTTATTTATCCTTGTTTTTTTTATTTTAAGATGTTTTCAGCCGATTGATGGTGAGCGTTTATACGTGTGGGAGGAGACCGGAGCACCCGCAGGGAACTCACGCGTTGGAGGGGGCAACGCTCTAGCATGGGATCATGAGAGAATGAAACTTGGATCATGAGAGAATGAAACTTGGATCATGGGGAATGAAACTTGGATCATGGGAGAATGAAACTTGGATCATGGGAGAATGAAACTTGGATCATGAGAGAATGAAACTTGGATCATGAGAGAATGAAATTTGGATCATGGGAGAATGAAACTTGGATCATGGGAGAATGAAACTTGGATCATGGGAGAATGAAACTTGGATCATGGGAGAATGAAACTTGGATCATGGGAGAATGAAACTTGGATCATGAGAGAATGAAACTTGGATCATGGAGAATGAAACATGTATTCATAATGTAGGATCTCAGAATCAGAATATGTATTTGTACTGTAGGAATCCGATGAGCTATAAAGCTCTATTGCACAGATGTCCAGTAGGGGTGGGTCAGAACGTTACAACACCAAACAGTACAAAAAACACGATAGGAGTGCAACGTAGAGGAAAGGGAAGCACATTTCTAAACAAAATATATATTTTGTTTAAGGCCCACTCAGCTATTCGCTTCTGTTTCAGAAGTGACCTGGCCACAAATGATAGCTCAATGAAGTGGCCTATCATGTGGAAATGTATAGCAGCCAAATAATGTAAATAATCTAAAGGCATGTTGATTCTAAATGTGGAGGGGGAAAAAACTGGAGGACCTGGAGAAAAAATCCACGCGACCACGGGGAGAACATCAAACTCCAAATATAAAGGCGTCAGGGTCATGATCAAACCCGCCCCACGCTCTTTCACATGGCTATTGAGAGCTCTCTGAACCACATGCTCTGAATTCTCATAAGCCACGAATTAAATAGCTGTACAAATAATTAAACACGGCCCATGCCTCCTCACCGCAGCCTCTCTCTCTCTCCCTCTCTCTCTCTCTCATTGTCACTGCGCCGCACACTTACGAACGAGCCTCTCCTTTTGTAGCGGACCGACGAATTCCACCGCCTCTTTATTAACCGGTGAATAATAGGAGTCACGTCTGTGCGTCCGTGCAATCTCTTTCTCAGCCCGTGCAATTTTTCATTCGTCGTAAATGCCAGGTGCGACGGCGCATCAAACACCACGGCGTCCACGCGGAGACGCCTTTCCACCCAAAGCCGATTCGACTCGCACGCTTCTTTTGGAAATGAAGGCGTGGATGCGTCTCGGCGAAAGGATAAAAAAAACCCCATAAATTATCCCACGTTCTTCATCGGTCCTGACTTAAAAGGCATTTTGAGTCGATAATGACGACGTTCGAGTTTAGCCCAACCTCGGCCGGCTTGCACCGTTTCTCCCGCCGCGCTTGGAATTCTTTTACAAGGGGCGGCTGGGTGGCTCGGAGGTCAAGAGAGCTCTGTGCCACCGCCGCTGAGAACTTGGGTTCGAAACCAAGCATCTGCCTGTGATTAAACCGGGGTTTCGTGCCTGTGAGTTGACGGGTCTCAGCCCGGTTACCAGTGACTGTCCGGCTTCTAAAATGAAAATAAAATTGAATTTGTGTGTGTGTGTGTGCCCGCGTCCGTGTGTCTGTGCGCGTGTGCACCTGTTTGTATTTGGGTCCGTGTGCGCGTGTGCATCTCCCTGTGTGTGTGTGTGTACATGTACGTGCATGTGTGCGCGTGTGCATTTGTGGGTGTGTACATTCGTCTGTGTGTGTGCGTGTGTATATGTGTGAGTAGTGGGGAGCGATAGTGTAGCGGTTAGGGCGCTGCTGTGCTATGAACCTGGCGACCCGGGTTCGATTCCCGCTCACGGCCAACACCAGTGACGATTATCTGAACCGGTCACGGGCCTCCCCTAGGTCGACTCGGCCTCAAATTAGTACCTGGTGCGGTGTGTAAACATCGCCACTGGGGAGACAAAGGCGGTCGGGCGTGGTGCTGGCCACCCACCCCCTCGTGTACCGTTCCGGCCTTCATAGGTGCTCGCTAACAGCACTTGCCCCTACAGTCTGTTAAGGCTATATGGGGGATCTTTGTTTTATCTTTGTACGTGTGGGTACGCGTGTGTGCATACATCCGTGTGTCCGTGCATGCGCATGTGTCTGTGGTGCCTTCATAGGTGTTGCTCGCCAACAGTCTGTTAAGGCTACACGGGCGATCTTTGTCTTTGTGTGCGTGGTGCCACCCCCGTCCCGCAGGCTCTCTGAGCGCGCAGTGCAGCACCACCGGGCAGTGCGCATGCAAGGCCGGGGTCGGGGGTCAGAGGTGCGATCGCTGCCAGCCCGGGCACCACTCGCTCTCCCACAACGGATGCAGGTGGGGACCTCACGGCACGGGCTACGACTGTGGGACCCAGTGGCCGGGTCTTTCACGTTGTGAAAGATCCCTGGACGCAGACGTACCCTGGGTTTGATCTTCCACGAAGCTCATGGTCCACCCTAAACCGCATCCACTGCACAAAGCATGGCAGATACGGATTCCTGGTGCGCAAAGGGAAAATAAATAAATAAACTCTCCGGTAGTATGCGACTGTGGTCACCCAGAACAGACCGTACAACATGTATAATTGTGCGCGCTTGTTCCGCAGACCTTGCGCGTGTGACCCCGCTGGGAGCACCCAGGATTGCCAGGACGGGGGGCAGTGCGTCTGCAAGCCCAACGTTGAAGGGGACAACTGCAACCGGTGAGTGAACGCTCCACGTTCCCACGACCAGTGTATCGACCCACCCCCCGAAGGACGATGGGCTGAGACCGCCCCCCGTCTGGGATGTGAACTCACGCTTTTCGGTAACAATCCGCTCGCTCTACCACTGAGCCATCCGGTCAGATTAAGTGGCTTAAACCTGGACTCAAACCCAGAACCATCCACCAATCTCCCATGACAATCGGAAGACTCGTGGTCTGCTTTTGTCTCCCGCGTGGCGATGTTTACACACCACACCAAGTACTCATTTGAGTCTGAGTCGACCTAGGGGAGGCCCGGGACCGGTTCAAATAATCTTCACTGGTGGTGGCCGTGAGTTACAGCGGTTAGCGCAGCGTGCTAACCGCTATAACTAGCGCTCCCCACATACATACACACACATAACACCTCTCCCTTCACCGCAGAGTTCTCATTATCGGCCCGCCCTCTCCAAACAATAACAAGTTCATCAAGCGTGCTCATGTTGGCAGCGGTCCGCGCGTGCGAGAGATCGCCCGCGCGGTCCGTTGGGGGGGGGGGGGGGAGCGAGAGTCCATGGGTGGTCGCTCGCTCTGCCCGCCGCAAACGCGCCTCCCTTCCACCTTCGCTCTGTTGAGCTTGCCCTGCTGCTTGCCGCGCTGGCTCGACCGTTCGCCCGCAGGCTGCAAGAGGGTCGTGGGTCGCGCTTGGACGCAGTCTCGTTCCCCTGCGACGCGGTGGTTGTTGCGCTCCTGGAGATGCTGTGCGCGGGGCCGAACAAAAACACGAAGGCGCGCGTGGGCAGCATCTCGAAGCATCCAGCAGCATCCCGATGCCTCGTCCGGCGATGCTACGCCGAGGCAGCCGTGTCACAGCCGCTTATGGCTCCATGCGCGACGTTGTTCTTTTCTCCCGCTCGCGTTTTATACAATTCACGTTAAAAAACAAAAAGATGTGTTCCCGAATGCATTCATCTCATCGCGTTCTATACAATTCGCGGAGGCGGCAACATAGCAAGACACCCTACGTTTGCGAGAAGCCCACAAGGCCCTCCGGCCAGGCAGCGGTGTAATGGCGACGTGACACGAATGTTATCGGCGAATGCGTTGAGTTTTTTTTGTTGTTGTTGTTATTATAGCATAGCAGAAGCCGAACTGTTGTAGCTTTCTTTTTCGGAGAGGCGAAGGATCCCCCCTGCCATGGGGGGGGGGGGTCATGCGGCCGTCACGGACTCTGTGAGAGTAACGAAGCGCCCAGGACTCTTCAACCCGCGTCCGGCTTGCCTGCTGCTGCATCAAGCCTCCTTTGCGACGTTCTAGTCAGGAGAGATAATGTACCAAACAGGCAGACCCCGGGGGGGGGAAAGGGAACTGTTAAGTTAAGCCGCGCGATTACAGCCATCTGTTCGGCAGAGAGGGGGTCACGGCCAGGTCTTCTGCTGAAAAAAAGAGTAAAAAACACAGATGTATATTTGGGCTCACATCCCCGGCTGCGCCCCTGGCTGGCTTGTGTGTAAATTATATCCGGGATCGTCGTGGTACTGGAGCGCAGCCCACGACCACAGCAGCAGAACCACTGCTGAGCCTGGAGTGACCCAGAATGCATTGCTTCTGAACGTCGACCAACCGTCCTCTTAGGGGGTCCGTCCAACACAAACGGCCATGGTCAATCCACCGCTGCACGATGGCCTCCCCAATCCGCCAGCGCGCCTCTCGCGATCCTGCGATGCAACAAATGCACCGGTGCTGATTGCTCCGACTCCATCTCCCCGGCGGATGTACTCTCTCTATCTCTCCCGGACGCGTTCCGTTCCTTGGCTGACGCTCCGTTGTTGTTGTTGTTGACCACTGGCCATCGTGCCACTTGACCGTGACGCATCCCGTCCAAGCCACTTTAGTTTGGATGAAGTCATTGACCTGGGGTCTGTTCTCTAATCCACGTGTTCCAACCTTGGGCAGGGAACACTGGCTCTTGTCTAACTGTCTGCCACACAGCGCTCGATTATGGGTTTGATGAAAGTCACCCTCCCGTGATTTTGAAAGGCAATGCTTTTCAGGCTTCAGTAATTACCGCACAGCTGTAGAAATATGTCAACTGTGTGACCTCTCACCACAGCTCGGCTGCTTTATCATGACGACGATGATGAGGATGGTGACTGCACATTTTTTTTATTTCAGCAGTGCTATAGAAACGTATTCCCGTAATCGTATTAATGTAACGATATTGTTTTGGAAATCATTATGGCATTGTTAAAATATTCTGGAGCTTTGTATGTAAGATTAAATAGAGCAAGTGTATGCACGTCTGTGTGCGTGTGTCTGAGTGGCGTGCGCGTTGCGTGTTGATGCACGTGCCTTTGCGAGTCCGTGTGTGTGTGTGTGGGGAGCGGTTGTTAGCGCACTTTGCGATAGATTCCTGCTCACGACCAGCGTCGATGGTGAATATCTCAAACTGGTCTTGCGCCCCTCCTGCTATGACTCGGCCTTCGTCGAGTATCTGGTGCTGTGCATTGACATCACCACTGGCCTTAATTAAGTGCACGCCAACAGCACTTGCCCCCAACAGCTTGTGCAGGCTACACGGGGTGAATCTTTGTCTCCATGCGCGGGGAGTGGCGGCGCATTGGTTTGCACGCCACACTACGAATCTTCTTGACCTGACTTTGATTCCCTGCCATCGCTATAAATCAGTGGGGCGTGACGTCTGAACACGTTGCCGAGATGTTAAATCCCTCGCCTAGTATCCAGGAGGTCGTGGGTTCGATCCCGATCCTGGCGACTTGTATATTTGAAGTTTGCACGTTCTCCCCCGTGGTCGCGTGCTTCTTTTCTCCGGGTCCTCCGGTTTTTCCCTCCACATTTAGAATCACCATCACGCGTTTAGAGGCTTTGGCTGCTATAACATTGCCACACGATGATGAGCCACTTCGTTGAGCTATCATTTGTGGCCAGGTCGCTTCTGAAAAAGAGCTACATAGCTCAGTGGGCTTTTCCTGGTAAAATAATACAAAAAAAAACGTTTAGTTTCATAGTTTAGTCCTGAGTCCACCCTCGGTCAGCTCGGTTTCAAATGAGAACCCGGGAGCGGTGCGTAAAAACATCAGCCAGCTCTGGGGGGAGACAAAGACGGCAGGCAGCTGTGCCGGACACGTCCAGCCACTTCATAGGCGCTCGCTAACAGAACTTCAACCGACGTTCTTACGCCGGCTTCGTGCGCGGGGGATATGTTTGTCTCTCTCTGATTTTCTCTCTGTGGAACTAAGCGGTCAGCCTCGACGTCCCGTTCGTAATCCACGTTGTGAAATGTGCTCCCCGAGGGAGAGTGCGGAGGTGGGGGGGGATGGAAGCATCTGGGGCGGCGGTGTTTATGAAGACCAAAATGAGTGCCTCCAGTAGTCTGGATGTCTGTGGACTGCCTCGTCCCCTTGCTGCCCGGGATTCACGGAGCCCTCTCTAGTCAGGGGCTGCAGAGCGAAAGCACCCACGGGGGTCACGGCTTTTGCCAAGGAGCACCCCACGAAGTGAATAACGCCTCCCTCGCCGTGCTCGTCTGGCAGTGCATTTTTATCAACAGCGCTGGTCCAATGCAAGCAGCTCTTGGACCTGGCTTCGACGTTGAGTGTCTCAACGGCGGAGTCAGGCCCAGGCGAGCCAATGCTGGTGAACTGCCACATGTCCAGATGTCCCCTAACTGGACACGAAACCACAGTGTTATGTTACTATTACTCAGCTTGTTTATCCAGGAAAGCCTCGCTAAATCTCAAGACACCTTGTCAGGGCGGGTGCGATGCTGTTGCTGTGATTGATCCCAGCTAACTACAATTTACAGGGAGATTTTCAGCATCGGGATGTTTTAATGTGTGCAACGTACGTACGGAAGCGGTTGTCTGAACCAGTCCTGCGCCTCCCCTAGGTCCTCTCAGCCTTACACGAGGACCTGTAGGGGGTTATTAAATGTCACCGGCGGGGAGACAAAGGCGGCCGGGCATGGCGACAGCCTCACTGGCCCCGGGCGTGCGCCGTGCCGGCCTTTGCTGGCTGCTTGCTAACAGCACAGCTGGGACGTGGTGACGGTCACCATGGTGATGTTCACCATGGGGGGACGTGGTGATCGTCACCATGGTGACCGTCAACCGCACCCGTGCCCTTCCAGGTGCTCTTCAGCAGGCCGTCTGGAACGCTCTTCCTTCCGATTTTAGGAAGCCACTGGAGCTTTATGCACTTTTCAGAACTTATTTTTTTTGCGTTTAGCTTGTTGCCTTTCCCCCGCACCATGCACCGATGAGCACGTTCGGTACACGCAGCGCATTTTTGTCTTTGTTCTCGGGTCACCTGCGCCAGGTGCCGCCCGGGACACTTCCACCTGGACGCGCGCAACCCGAGCGGCTGCTCCGCGTGCTTCTGCTTCGGCCACGCGGCGTCGTGCAGCGGCGCCCAGGGCTACGCGGCGCACACCGTCGCCTCCTCCTTCCACGCAGGTCAGGGCGCCACGGCGCAGCCTCGCCCCCGCCCGCCCCTCTCCCGGTGGATCGGCTCGCGAGTAGCCGGCGGATTTCGTTCGGGCGCGCAGATCGCGAGAAGAGAGTCCCTCCGTGTTTCCCCTCTTTATATCCGCCGCTCGTGTTGCCCTGGCGGAATCGGGCTCCCCCCCCCCCCAACGCCCACCGGGTGCTGACCCTCCCCCGCCCCCCCTGCCCCCCCTTGCCCCCCCCCCCCACGGTGTGTGTTGGTCGCTCAGGGCGGGACGGCTGGAAGGCTCAGCGCAGCGACGGCGCCGAGGTTCCCGTCCAGTGGTCGGGGTCGTCCCAAGAGGTGACCGTCACCTCCGCCGACCCCCTGCCCATCTACTTCGTGGCTCCCAGTGAGTGCCCCCCCCCCCGTGACCCAGACGCCTGCGGCAAGCAACGACCCTCGCTCGTTTTGTTTTTTGTAGATTTTTTTCCCACCACCCCCCTCCCCAGTTTTTTTTTTACATCCCAACTGCGCTATCGGAGTCACCGCCGCGGGATGGAGCATCTCAGAATCAGGATATTTATTTACACTGTAGGAATCCGATGAGCTATAGACGACCTCTTTTCACAGATGGTCCAGTAGGAGCGGGAGCGGTTGCGACCCACCCCTCCCCCCCGTCCCCCGTCATGGTGCAGAGCGGCCCACGGTAGCGGATATCACAGAGCTACCTCTGAGATCGCTCCACGTGACCTCTGTTCCGTACACCGTTCCCACTCACTCTGGGGGCGCCGCGGTGGCGAGATGTTAACTCCCTCGCCTGGTATGCAGGAGGTCGTGGGTTCGATCCCGATCCCTAGAGGATTTTTATCCGGGTCCTCTAGATTTTCCTTCCACATTCAGAATCGACCTGCATTTGGAGCATTTGGCTGCTATGAATTTACACCCAATAAGCCACTTCGTTGAGCTATATGGCTCATTGGGCCATACCTGGTAAAACAAAAAAATAGTTGATAGTTTAGTTCAAAGTTTCGTCTGAGGATGTCTCGTCCCACCCGCTCGCCCTGTCCCGTAGACGCGTTCCTGGGGAATCAGCTGCTGAGCTACGGGCAGAACCTCTCCTTCACTTTCAGCATGGATCGTCGCGACGTGCGCCTCTCCGCCGAGGACGTGGTGCTCGAAGGCTCCGGCCTGCGCGTCTCTGTGCCGCTCATCGCGCAGAACAACCGCTACCCCACCGACGGGCAGCAGACCTACACCTACGTGTGAGTGGATGGGTTGACCCATGAGGACGGAGGGTGCCGATGCGGCCGGTGGTGGCCGTGAGTGGGAATTGAACCCGGGCCGCCAGGTTCGTAGCGCAGCGCGCTAACCGCTGCACTACCGCTCCCCCACGGGTGGATAACACACACACACACACTCGTGAAACGTTCTCCCTACCCGTTGAGGAAGCAGTCCACGTCTCCAAGTGGGTTAATTTCCATCAGTACAGGGATCGAGTACTACCCCCCCCCCCCCCCGCACGTGTGGGTGTTTGCCCGGGCGGGTACTGTGGTGTCATTCCCCATGTGTAGAACACTCACCAGTGGAGTTGGCCAAACATCCACATACAGGACCACAGAGCTCGGGCAATTGTTGGCAATTGCCCGAGCTGGCTTTTAACTTAGGACGTCCTTCTGAAGGTGGGCTCACCGCTCTGAGCCGGTACCACCGGCTGTCTCAGCGCGGACGCATTGCGGAATTTCGTGGGTGGAGGTGACACCGCTACTGCGTAACCCTGGAGGTTTCTATCCTCTCTGGCTCGCGATCTCCCCGCGCGTGGTTTCTGACTCGCGATCTCTCCACATGTGGCCTCTGCCTCGCGATCTCCCCGCGCGTGGTTTCTGACTCGCGATCTCCCCGCGCGCCGCCTCTGCCGCCCCGTGGCTTAGGCTGCACGAGAACCCCGCGTATCCGTGGACGCCGCAGATCCCCGCGAACGAGTTCAGGAAGCTCCTCTCCAACCTCACGGCCATCAAGCTCCGCGGCACGTACAGCGACAAGAGTGAGTCTCGCACGCACGCACGCACGGGGAGACGCGCACGCCCGCGGCTGGGCCAACCGATCGCTTTATTCAATCATCTGGTGGCGCTCCTGTTGGGTTGGCAGTGGCGCACGAGCACGCGCGAAAAACGCTCGACGCATTCGGCGATAACGCTGTGCGGCGTTAAAAGGAAACGTACACAATGAGCGACGTTTTTTGGGGCCGATGGCCCCTTCTTCGTAGCACACGTCAATGTGCCTTTGCAAATTTGTAACAAGTGTAGGGTGCAAAAATACTCGATTGGGATGTCTCACAGGGCAAACATCGCTCCCTCCTGTGAGGCTGCCGCCATGAGATTGACACGAATGGCAAATGCGCGAGATTAATATGATTATTTTATCGTGAGCTATTTTGACAACGTGCGTGTATAAATGTTTCTGCGAAGAATTGGCCATTGGCCAAAACTATCACCTATTGTAATGTTTTTTTTCCCTTCTAAGGCCACACGGCGGTGATTATTGAGGAATGCGTTGAGTTTCCGTTGTCGCTGCGTTTTTTGTTCCCGTGCGCCACTGCCAACTCAGAAGCCGCAGAGGCATCAACAAATAATTTGTACAATTGAAAGCAGGTTTGTGAGGGGGCACGGCTTATGATGACGTTTCATTCACAGGAGGGGGTGTACGATTCGCTTGGTAATAAATATTCATCGTCGTCTGGGTTTCTTTTTTGGCAAAAACACGGCCGTGTTGATCATCTTGGCCGCGTGCTTCCACGTCGGTGTTTTTTTGCCGCCCTTCCCTCCCCACCCTCCCCGCCCTCCCGCCCCGCCTGTTTGTTCGAGTGCGGTGCATCGGAGCCCATCTCTCGCGTAAAACGGCTACGATAACAACAACAATACAACAAAGCGGCCATACCTTCCGTTCGGCGTGCGGCAACGTCATGGCCTCCGCTCTCGCTCCTATTTTTTTTTGCTTAGAGATTTAAACCACCGCAGTACAAATGTAGTAACAATACACTTCCTCAGCAGCGATTTGGTGAAATCCATTGTGCTCCGTGGGGCCACTGGTGGGTGGTCCGCACTGCCGGGGGGGAAGGGCTCTGCGGAACTCTCGTACTACCGCGACGATATTTTCCACAAAGCACCCGATATTTGACCGCTCAGATTTTCCTTCTCCGTGAGCTTCTCTTTTCTGCCTCTTCCCCAGTCACACCCACTGGCCTCGTGTCTCGTTTCACCGCATCCTCTCCTCTCACCCTCGGTCTCCCTCTGCTCTTTGTACCCACGGACTCACACAGAGACCCGCAGAATAATGCCCTGCACCGGTGGCAGTGGAGCTGCCACCGGTGCTCTTTGTGAGTCTGTGGGTCTCTGTTTGAGTCTATGGGTCTCTGTGTGAGTCTGTGGGTCTCTGTCTGAGTCTGTGGGTCTCTGTGTGAGTCTGTGGGTTCTCTCTGTGAGTCTGTGGGTCTCTGTGTGAGTCTATGGGTCTCTGTGTGAGTCTTTGGGTCTTTGTGTGAGTCTGTGAGTCTCTGTGTGAGTTTGTAGGTCTCTGTGTGAGTCTGTGTGTCTCTGTGTGTCTGTGGGTCTCTGTGTGAGTCTATGGGTCTCTGTGTGAGTCTGTAGGTCTCTATGTGAGTCTATGTGTCTCCGTGTGAGTCTATGGGTCTCTGTGTGAATCAATGGGTCTCTCTTTGTCTATGGGTCTCTGTGTGAGTCCATGGGTCTCTGTGAGTCAATGGGTCTCCCTTTGTCTATGGGTCTCTGTGTGAGTCCATGGGTCTCTGTGTGAGTCTGTGGGTCAATGTCTGAGTCTGTGGGTCTCTGTGTGAGTCTGTAGGTCTCTGTGTGAGTCTGTGGGTCTTTGTGTGAGTCTAAGGTTAATTGTCCGAATCTACGGGTCTATAGACTCCATAGCCCTTCCAATTACATCTTCTTTCTCTATTCTCAACACATGGCCAAACCACCTAAGTCTCACTTCCTTTACCTTTTGAATAATATTAGTAGCTACCAAGGTCACCAGAGAGGTCCCTGGAGGACTGGGATAGAATTCCACGAGGGGGCACTCTTCTCCATGAGCCACACAACAAACACAGGACCCGTGTGGGACCCTCTGTTGTTTTTGTTGTGTGGTGAGCACGGCCCAGCGGTCACGCGTTTTGCCCTCTTTGTTTGCAGAGGCTCACGGGTTAAAGCCCCTGGTAGGCCGTCCTGGTTATTGCTGCGGGCGACCACATTTAAAAAGAAAAAAATGTGCTCGCCGCCTGCTTCACAGTGGACGTTAAAAGATCCCCTGACGTCATTGAACACCAGCGGGGCAGTCGTGTGCCCGGCGTCACGGTCCTAATATTTTTTCATGAAATTAGAAAAATTTAACCGCAAATGTCTGCGTTGGAGTTACGCGTGGCAACGTCGGCCCCTGCCGGGTTATACTATCAATAATATATCAAAACGAATATATATTATTAATATGATTAACCTTACCTGCCATTCAACTCGCGACGTCCTGCGGAAGGCGGGTTGATCGCTCTGAACCGGCACCACCAGCTGTCTCGGCGCGGAATCCTTGCCGAACGATGGCGCAAATACCAAATGTATAATATAATGCTCATCATGATTTGATTATGAGCAGTTTTGACAACATGTGTACTCGTTCCCCTCCTCCTGTCTCTCTGTCCCCACCCCCTCTTCCCCCCCCCCCCTACCCAACCATCTCTGCCCGGCCGCAGGCACGGGCCGGCTGGGCGAGGTGCGTCTCGTGACGGCGCGGCCGGGCTACGGCGCCGCGGCGGCCGGCTGGGTGGAGCAGTGCTCGTGCCCGCCGGGCTACCGCGGCCTGAGCTGCGAGGCGTGCGCCCCGGGCCACCGGCGCGACCCCCCCGGTGGGGGGCCCCTTGCCGCCTGCGTTCCCTGCAGCTGCCACGGCCACAGCGGCTCGTGCCACCCCGAGACCGGTGCGTGCCAACGCCGCCACCGCCGCCGCCGTCACCGCCGCCGTCACCACCGTCACACCGGGCACCGCCATCACCACTGTCACCACTGCCACCGCCGTCACCACTGCCACCGCCGCCACCACCACCACCACCGTCACTGCCGTCACCGCGAGGGGTCCGCTTCCACCACCGCCACCACTGCCACTACCACCGCCGCCACCACCACCACCACCGCCACCACCACCACCACCACCGCCACCGCCACCGCCGCCACCACCACCACCGCGATGGGGCCACCGCCACCACGGTCCAAAACGACACAGCTCTCAGCAGGGTTTTCATTTATATTTTTAAAGGCCCAAAATGTAACAAACAGCACGATCAAAGTTGTAAAAGTACACGTGTTGAACTTCTTTCGCACAGTATGTAGCCAACCGTGCTAATCGGAGGTGCGGGGAGAAGGGCAACAAACTAATCACAAAAATCAATTATGACGAAATTAGTTAATGCATATTGGTAAAAGTGTAACACGTTTGTTAAGTTGAGCAAAGTTATTGTTCTAAGGGCCTGGGGAATAGAGACGACGATGGGAGGAGGGAATTCCATAGCGGAGCAGTGCGAGGGAAGAAGCAGAAAGAGAAGTGAGGTGACCTGCGGTGTGGTGAGTGAGTGGGTGGGTGATTGAGTCGGTGAGCGAGTGGGTGGGTGAGTGGGGTGGCTGAGCGAGCGGGTGGGTGAGCGAGTGGGTGGGTGAGTTAGTGAGAAAGAGCATTGTTGTAACGTGTGGTGTGGCGGTGGTGGTTGAACACAGTGTGGTGGTGGATGAGACGAAACAGCAGGTGTCTGTAAATAGACCGGGTCCTCGACTCAGGTGGAGGAATCGGTGAGTTCAGTTCACGGGAACGGTAACCACGGTGGTAGCGACAGCAGAGTGACAAGGGAGTGACTGGACCGCTGATGAGCGAGTAACGAGTGAATCGGGGAATGTTTGCATCATCAATCGCCGGGCTGCTTGCCGTGAAAGTCCATCCAGTCCCGCGGAATGCACGGGCGGGGAAGCTTCTTCTCTCCGTGTTCGCCGGTTCTCGCAGATTGTTGACGGCGCTTCGAGTCTCGCGGCCGCCCTGTTTAATCCTGCGGTGTATGTCTGTATCAACCACGAAACGCCGACGCGCACTGTCCTGCTTCTGGGCGGACATGCGACAAGAGTAGGCCATCGTGTGCTGGCGTCAACGGTTCAAATGTATCCACATTTTAAGCATTCCCGGCAGATCATTCGATTGGGATCGCACACAGCAACACCCAGGCCCCTTGCCACAAAACTGCCTCAGGCTGTGCCTGTGGCACACCGCGCCGTCGTGATGGTGGCCCAGTCAGGGTTATGGTTAAGGTCATGGTTAGGGTCAGGGTTAAGGTCAGGGTCAGGGTTGGGTCAGAGTTAGCACGGTGGACGTCCAGCTGTCTGTGAGGCTCAATGGGCGATTGCTGTGATGTGTGTGCCCTGCGTGTGTGTCCTGTCCGTGTGTTATATATGTGTGTACCTTTTGAGTAGTATGCACGTGTGTGTGTATGTGCTAGCACAACACCATGCGTGCGTGTGTGTGTTCCACGTATTCTTTGGGTCTTTCGGTACATACTCTTTGGTTCTATTCGGTAAAGTCACGTAGGTAAAAAATAAAACAACAAAAATCACGACGTTTCGGCCACAACACAAGCTGCCTTCATCAGGTGAAGGGATCAGGCTGTCTCTATTACAGCGCTGGAGTGAAACACAGCCACGCTCAGACCGCGACCTTTAAGCTGTGTGCGAGGAAACAAGGTGCCTTGACAAAGGAATTAGCATAAAAATTAGCATTTGATTGGCCGACTTAGCATAGAGGTGGTGTACGTGCGGGTGCACATGCCGTTTGGCGCGGCAGGGGGGAGGGGGCGTTTACCTATTGATGGTGTGAAAAGGGAATTTTTAAGATCTGCGAAAGTTTGGGGTACCACTACTTGAAAAATATACGGTACCATTGAAAATTAGTTTAATGTTTGGTTCGAATTAGAACATCTTTCCGATGGTCACGGCCGTGTGTGTCTGCGTGCTTCCTGCGTGTAGGTGCGTGCGAGTGCCAGCACCACACCGCGGGGCGGCGCTGTGAGCAATGCGCCGCCGGCTTCTACGGCGACGCGACGCGCGGCCGCGCCGACGACTGCCGCGCGTGCCCCTGCCCCCAGGGCTCCTCGTGCGCCCTCGTGTCCGGCGAGGTCACGTGCACGCGCTGCCCCCAGGGGCTCACGGGTAAGCACGAAGACAAAGATCCCTCACCTCCCACGTAGCCTTTAACCCTGTCGGGGCAGGTGCCGTTAGCGAGCGCCTACGAACGCCGGCATGGCGTGGCTATGCTGCTGCACGTGGCCGGCTGTCGTCCGGCGCCGTGGAGGCTGCGGCGGGGGATGATGGTGGATCGCCGCACGGATGTTGTGAAACTCCCTTCCCGTGGGCGTCGAGAAGAATCCGTACCCTGGCTTGCCAGAAGAAGGCGGTAAAGCAAGTGGGCTGATCTCCATCTGTTTCCATCCGTATGGGGATAGGGTTTTGCCCGCTTGCATGCGTGAGTTTTGTCCCGGTGTTGTAGTTTCCTACCGCTTGTATAAACACTCCTTATCAATAGGGCCCCTCCTGATAAAGAGTCATACGACTCAGCATGGCTTTCCTGGATAGCTAAACATATAATTATTATTTTGAGGGGGTGGGTGGCCTGCACCATGGCCTAGGACCGGTTCGGATATTCCTCACTGATGTTTGGCCACGAGTGAAAATCGAATTCGTGCTGCCGGGTTCGTGAGCGCTTCACCACGCTGGTCTGTGCGTGTGCCGTATGATTACATGTCCAATCCCACCTGCGTGTGCACGTGTATGTTGAACTTCTTTTGCAACGTATGTAGCCAAGCTTGCTAATCGGAGATGCGGGAGAAGGACAACACACTAAACACAAAAAGTAATTCGATAGAAATGAGCTTTCAATATATCGGAAGGAAGAGCGTTCCAGACGGCCACAGAGGCGCATCTGAAAGCGCCGTGCGATGCGGTGACCGCCGCCTTTGTTTGGTAGTTAGCGAAAAGCCACCGCCGCCGCGGCGAGGATGACCACCGGAGTTCACGTGATGATGTTTCATGCCCCTTGACGAGATCAGCGAGGCATCGCGGTTCATTCGTGGCGATAACTTTGCGCGTAATGATTGCGACCTCGCAATGCATTCGCTCGCCAACCGGAAGCCAATGCGGTGAACCCAGAGTGTGAGCGACTCCGTGCGTCTCTCCGTGTCCGCCCCCCGCCACCCATCACCGCCTACCGCCAGGCAAGCGGTGTGAGCTCTGCAGCGACGGCTACTTCGGCGACCCCACGGGGGTGGAGGGCGCCGCGGTGAGGCCGTGCCGCCGGTGCGAGTGCAACGGCAACGTGGACCCCAACGCGGTGGGCAACTGCGACCGGCGCACGGGCGAGTGCCTCAAGTGCACGCGCAACACGGCCGGCTTCTTCTGCGACCGCTGCCGCGACGGCCACTACGGCAACGCGCTGGCGACGGGCGACGGGGACAAGTGCCGACGTGGGTCGCGCTACGAGCGGCACGCATGCACGCACGCGCGAGCACGCGCGAGCACGCACCTGTCTTCACCCCCCCCCCAAACCCCCCCCTTTTCCTGATGACGACCGCTTGTGTTGCCATCAAAACGTCATGGTTTTTGTTTTAATTTTTATTTTCATTCACTTTATTTTTTATTACGATTTTTCTATTTACGTGACTTTACCGAAAGAACCACTACATTACAATACACTATACACTACACTATACACTACGAAACATTAATATACACTATACACTACACTATACATTACTATCCACTATACACTACATTATACACTACTATACACTACTACTACACTATAAAATACACTATACACTACACTAGACACTACGAAACATTAATATACACTATACACTACACTATACATTACTATACACTACTACTACTACACTATACACTACACTATACATTACTATACACTACTACTACACTATCCACTACACTATACATTTACTATACATTACTACTACACTATACACTACACTATACATTACTATACACTACATACTACACTATACACTACGAAACATTAATATACACTACACGAATATACACTCTATACTACTGTACACTACACTATACGCTACACTATACACGACTGTACACTATACACTACGCTATACACAGACTCCAGCTCTTCCTGGCTAACTCCCAGGAATTCCCAGGCCAGCCGAGCGACATCGTCCCACCACCAGCAGCAGCAGCGTGTCCTGAGCCAGCCCCGTGGTCTTTGCCCAGTGTAATTTTTTTGCACGTCATTTTTACTTATTTATTTTTTTACAGTTGGCATTATTTTTATATATATTTTAAAAATAGTTACATTTCATTGTTTTTTTTTACCTCCCACCTTTAACTTTTATTTTTAAAAATGCGGTCAGCTGAAATTGGCCATCAGCTCCGCTCACAACCGTGGGGTTCTGGGTTCCAGCACCGTTTTATGGAAGGTTCTGACTTCATGGCAGAATAGCACTGGGAACGTAACGTCGGTAACGAGTCCTTGGGTGTAGTCTTACATCACTCTGTCTCTACACACAACAAGTGCTCTTAGCAAGGATCTATTCAGTGAATTAAAAAATAAGTCAACAGGTTCGTCAACAATAATTTGGCTTTTAAGCGGTAACATTTTATAATCGATAACGTTTCAGGCAATGGCCCTTCTTCACAGCACAGATACTGTTATTACACACAACGTTGCCTGTTATATATATTTTTTAAATTTTAAAGCCACAGCGCCGCTTCACAGCCGACATTAAAAATCCCACAATGATCATTTAAAAAGAGGAGGCCATTAAATGACTCACTCTCAGGGTCAACATGCACACGTTTCATACGCTGAACATACACGACACACACAGAGGCACAGATGTGCACACGCACGCGCAACCCAAACCTGTACACACGTGACACGCACGCGTCACACACAGGCACGTGACACGCACGCGTCACACGCGGGCGTCCGCGTAACTCGCGCGCCCCCCGTGTGCCATCGTGCGTGGGAGCAGCGTGCGCGTGTTCCAGGTGGGGCACGTTGGGTAACCCCGGCGGCTGCAACGTGGTGACGGGCCAGTGCGAGTGTCGACCGCACGTGACCGGGCGCGACTGCGGCCAGTGCCTGCCCGGCTACTACGTGTCCCCCGACGGCAACGGCTGCGAGAGGCGAGTGGCAGCCACCTTCCCACGATGCACCGCTCTCGTTGCCGCTGCTGCTGCCCCGTAGCTGTCACTCGACTCTTGCTCTCCTCCTTGGACTTGTCTGCCGCCCGGTGTATTAGTTCGTCCGCCTGCTCACGCACCCGATGGACCAGCCACCCGTTTGTTTACTCACCCTCCCGATCAATTATCTAGTGACTCGTACATCCACCCTCCGAGAAAATCACCTGGAGCGCGTCCGATCTCGTCAAATCTCGGGTGCAAAGCTGGGCTATATCTGTGCGTGAGCGTTCGTCTGCGTGCGTATATATACACGTATGGGGGAGCGTCACTGATAACAGCGGTGGATATTCTAAACGGTCCTGGGCCTCCCCTAAGACGAATCAACCTTCTATGAGTACCTACGGTGTATAAACATCGGCACCGGGGAGACAAAGGCGGCCAGGTGTGGTGCTGCCCACCCATCCCCTCGTGTGCCCTGCCGACCTTCATAGGTGCTCACTAGCAGCACTTGCCCCAACAGTCTGTTAAGGTTATACGGGGGGGTCTTTGTCTTTATTTTTTTTATATAAAAACGCGTGCGTGCGTGCGCGTGCAGGTGTAACTGCGACCCCGTGGGCTCGTTGACGGGCGGCTGTGACCCGGTGACCGGACAATGCGACTGCCATCCCGGCACGTCCGGCCGCTGCTGCGATCGGTGCGAGGGCAACCACTTTGGATTCTCTCTCGAAGGCTGCAAGCGTAGGTCCCCTCATCGCTCTCACACACAGCCTGTAACGTCACTCGCTCGTCACTCACACAGCCTGTAACGTCACTCACTCATCACTCACACACAGAGCCTGTAACGTCACTCGCTCGTCACTCACACAGCCTGTAACGTCACTCACTCATCACTCACACACAGAGCCTGTAACGTCACTCACTCATCACTCACACACAGAGCCTGTAACGTCACTCACTCATCACTCACACACAGAGCCTGTAACGTCACTCACTCATCACTCACACACAGAGCCTGTAACGTCACTCACTCATCACTCACACACACAACCTGTAACGTCACTCACTCATCACTCACACACACAGCGTATAACGTCGCTCACTCATCACTCACACACAGAGCCTGTAACTTCACTCACTCATCACTCACACACAGCGTGTAACGTCACTCGCTCGTCACTCACACACAGAGCCTGTAACGTCACTCACTCATCACTCACACACACACAACCTGTAACGTCACTCACTCATCACTCACACACAGAGCCTGTAACGTCACTCGCTCATCACTCACACACAACCTGTAACGTCACTCACTCGTCACTCACACACACAGCCTGTAACGTCACTCGCTCGTCACTCACACACAGCCTGTAATGTCACTCACTCATCACTCACACACGCAGCCTGAAACGTCACTCACTCATCACTCACACACACAGCCTGTAACGTCACTCATCACTCACACACAGCCTGTAACGTCACTCGCTCATCACTCACACACACAGCCTGTAACGTCACTCGCTCGTCACTCACACACACAGCCTGGCACGTCACTCGCTCGTCACTCACACACAGCCTGTAACGTCACTCGCTCATCACTCACACACACAGCCTGTAACGTCACTCATCACTCTCAAACACAGCCTGTAACGTCACTCACTCATCACTCACACACGCAGCCTGTAACGTCACTCACTCATCACTCACACACAGAGCCTGTAACATCACTCACTCATCACTCACACACACAGTCTGTAACGTCACTCACTCGTCACTCACACACACAGCCTGTAACATCACTCACTCATCACTCACACACACAGTCTGTAACGTCACTCACTCATCACTCACACACAGCCTGTAACGTCACTCACTGATCACTCACACACGCAGTCTGTAACGTCACTCGCTCATCACTCACACACACAGCCTGTAACATCACTCACTGATCACTCACACACGCAGTCTGTAACGTCACTCACTCATCACTCACACACACAGCCTGTAACGTCACTCGCTCATCACTCACACACACAGCCTGTAACGTCACTCACTCATCACTCACACACACAGCCTGTAACGTCACTCATCACTCACACACACAGCCTGTAACGTCACTCACTCATCACTCACACACACAGCCTGTAACGTCACTCACTCATCACTCACACACACAGCCTGTAACGTCACTCACTTATCACTCACTCACACAGCCTGTAACGTCACTCATCACTCACACACACAGCCTGTAACGTCACTCACACATCACTCACACACACAGCCTGTAACGTCACTCACTCATCACTCACACACACAGCCTGTAACGTCACTCGCTCGTCACTCACACAGCCTGTAACGTCACTCACTCATCACTCACACACAGCCTGTAACGTCACTCACTCATCACTCACACACACAGCCTGTAACGTCACTCGCTCGTCACTCACACACACAGCCTGTAACGTCACTCACTCGTCACTCACACACACAGCCTGTAACGTCACTCACTCATCACTCACACACACAGCCTGTAACGTCACTCACTCATCACTCACACACACAGTCTGTAACGTCACTCACTCATCACTCACACACACAGTCTGTAACGTCACTCACTCATCACTCACTCACACAGCCTGTAACGTCACTCACTCATCACTCACACACACAGCCTGTAACGTCACTCACTCATCACTCACACACACAGTCTGTAACATCACTCACTCATCACTCACACACACAGTCTGTAACGTCACTCACTCGTCACTCACACACACAGCCTGTAACGTCACTCACTCATCACTCACACACACAGTCTGTAACGTCACTCACTCATCACTCACACACACAGTCTGTAACGTCACTCACTCATCACTCACACACACAGTCTGTAACGTCACTCACTCATCACTCACACACACAGTCTGTAACGTCACTCACTCATCACTCACACACACAGTCTGTAACGTCACTCACTCGTCACTCACACACACAGCCTGTAACGTCACTCACTCACACACACAGTCTGTAACGTCACTCACTCGTCACTCACACACACAGCCTGTAACGTCACTCACTCATCACTCACACACACAGTCTGTAACGTCACTCGCTCATCACTCACACACACAGTCTGTAACGTCACTCACTCATCACTCACACACACAGCCTGTAACGTCACTCATCACTCACACACAGCCTGTAACGTCACTCGCTCATCACTCACACACACAGCCTGTAACGTCACTCATCACTCACACACAGTCTGTAACGTCACTCACTCATCACTCACACACACAGCCTGTAACGTCACTCATCACTCACACACACAGCCTGTAACGTCACTCACTCATCACTCACACACAGCCTGTAACGTCACTCGCTCGTCACTCACACACACAGTCTGTAACGTCACTCACTCATCACTCACACACGCAGCCTGTAACGTCACTCACTCATCACTCACACACAGAGCCTGTAACGTCACTCACTCATCACTCACACACACAGCCTGTAACGTCACTCACTCATCACTCACACACACAGCCTGTAACGTCACTCCCTCGTCACTCACACACACAGCCTGTAACGTCACTCACTCATCACTCACACACAGCCTGTAACGTCACTCACTCATCACTCACACACACAGCCTGCAACGTCACTCACTCGTCACTCACACACACAGCCTGTAACGTCACTCATTCATCACTCACACACAGCCTGTAACGTCACTCACTCATCACTCACACACACAGCCTGTAACGTCACTCATCACTCACACACACAGCCTGTAACGTCACTCATCACTCACACACACAGCCTGTAACGTCACTCACTCATCACTCACACACACAGCCTGTAACGTCACTCACTCATCACTCACACACACAACCTGTAACGTCACTCACTCATCACTCACACACACAACCTGTAACGTCACTCGCTCATCACTCACACAAACAGCCTGTAACGTCACTCACTCGTCACTCACACACACAACCTGTAACGTCACTCACTCATCACTCACACACACAGTCTGTAACGTCACTCACTCATCACTCACACACACAGTCTGTAACGTCACTCATCACTCACACACACAGCCTGTAACGTCACTCACTCATCACTCACACACACAGTCTGTAACGTCACTCACTCATCACTCACACACACAGTCTGTAACGTCACTCATCACTCACACACACAGTCTGTAACGTCACTCATCACTCACACACACAGCCTGTAACGTCACTCGCTCATCACTCACACACACAGCCTGTAACGTCACTCGCTCATCACTCACACACACAGCCTGTAACGTCACTCGCTCATCACTCACACACACAGCCTGTAACGCCGCCGCTCACTGTGTCCCCCGCCCCCCTCGCCCCGCCACGCACAGCGTGTGACTGCGACACGTCGGGCTCCAAGTCGATGCAGTGCGACCAGGCGGACGGGAGCTGCCCGTGCCGCGAGGGTGTCACGGGCCCGCGCTGCGACCAGTGTCGCGAGAACTACCACTACAACCGCACCAACCCGGGCTGCCAGGAGTGCCCGCCCTGCTACCGGCTCGTGCGCGACAAGGTGGGCCGCCGCACGGCGACGCCACCGCTGCCTCTGCCGCTCCTACGGGACGCCGATTTTCCACCGCGCGACCGAGCCCGGTGCCGGGGAGCCTCGCGGTCACGGCCGGTTTCCCATTGGCTCGTTGCTAAGCCGGCCTGGAACGGTGATACACGGGGGGGCCTCCGATTAGCAGGGTTGGCTACGTACGGTGCGAAAGAAGTTCAGCATACATTGGCAAAGATACCCCGTATAGCCTGTAACAGACTGTTGGGGCCAGTGCTGTTCGTAGCAAGTAGCAGCACCTATGAAGGCCGGAACGACACACGAGGAGGTGGGCGGCCAGCACCACGCCCGGACGCTTTTGCCTCCCGAGTGGCGATGCGTTATCCATCGCACCCGCCTTTACACATACATACGCACGTACATACATACGGGCCTAACAAGACATCTGAATTTGGCTTGGGGGCCAAGCAGGGCCAGGAGCGGTGCAAATGATGGCTTCTGGGTGCCTGACGTTGTCATTGGCTGCGATGAAACTAGGTTCTTAACCGGGTGGTAGTGAGTTCATGACTGCGTAAAAAGCCCCGTCGCATCCGATTTGGTTCCGCACTTAATTTAGCAGTGTTCTAACTCTTGAGAATGAAAATATCGGATTCTGACCGTCAGGCGATGGACCTCACGCTCACGTGCAGAGCAAATGGGAAAGTGCTGCCCTCTGCTGTCCGTTGACAAGAAATGTTGACAAGAAATGTTGACAAGAAATGTTGACAAGAAATATCACTTCGAGGTATCTCAGGTAGCTTCCGGGATATCCGCTTCCCGTGGGCAGTTCTGGAACGCTCTTCCTTCCGATATATTGAAAGCTCATTTCTGTCGAACTGCATTTTTGTGCTTAGTTTGTTGTCCTTCCCCCGCACCTCCGATTAGCACGATCGGATACGTACGGCGCAAAGGAAGTTCAACGCACACGTGCGAAACTTTTCTTTCTGATATCGTACGGCAATCCCAACGTGGGAACCTCTGTGACAGCCGTCGGCCTCGCTGCCGCGTCTCTCCCTCGGTTCCTCCCCCCCCCCCCGTCCCAGGCCCAGGATCTGCGCGAGCGCCTGCGGGAGCTGGAGCACTCCTTCGAGCGCATCGCCTCGGACCCGGGCGCCGGAACGGACCGCCACTTCGAGATGAAGCTGCAGCAGGCGGCCAGCGCCGTCGAACAGCTGCTGAGAGACGCGCAGCAAACGCAGCGTACGGCCCCGTCTTCGCGTCCCGCTTGCTTGCGCCTCGCTCGCGTCGCACCCTTGCACCGCGCTCGCCACTCACCCACGAGTGATCGGGCACGGTGGTGGTGCCCACCCCTGGAATGCCACACTTTTTGGAAATTGATACGAAATAATAAGCAACCTCATGGCCTTTCAGTCCAGGTAGTTGTACGGGAAAGTTACCAAACATCTTGGCTTGGTTTGGACAATCTTCCGTGGTTTGGAAAAGTTTTTCCCGGTGTCCCCATCAAAGCATTTGCGAATGTCTGAATTTCGTCGTCAGGTTAAAATGTTCCAGCCTCATGCTCTACTCACGCTGCAGACTAGGGGTGGTGCTAACTAACGGGACGTTGTAAAGCAACAGAATCCATGCATGCACATGGATCATATTATCTAAGGGCGCCGCAGTGGCGAGATGTTAACTACCTCACCTGGTATGCAGGAGGTCGTGGGTTCGATCCCGACCCTGACTCCTCTATCATTTGGAGTTTGCGTGTTCACCCCGTGGTCATGTGGATCTTTCTCCGGGTCCTCCGGTTTTTCCCTTCACATTTAGAGTCAACGTCACGCGTTTAGAGTATTTGAGCTGTCATTTGTGGCACAGGTCGCTTCTGAAAAAGAGCGAAATAGCTCAGTGGGCCTTATTTGGCAATGTAAAACATTTAACACGTAGGTTTTTGCGACCAATATCATCCATAATACAGGTTTTTTTGGGTTAGATCGCGTAAATATGTAAATGTGTCGTTAAACCCGGAGGATTTCTCCACAAATCTGGCCGTCGCCTGAAGAAGCTGGTTGTAATTAGTGGCGAAACGTCGTACTCAAGATTGTAAATGTTGTTGCTTTGCTCTCCAACACAACGGTGTGCTGTACTAGAAACGAATTGGCACGTTCTGTTTACGTGACAAACCTTACTAAATTGGCTGTGTCGGGTGGTGGCGGGTTTAACGGCACATTTATATATATATATCCGATCTAACCCCCCAAAAAACCCCTGTATTATGGAATATAAAACATTGTCTATAGTTGAGTTCATTCCACCCCCGTGCCTCCCGTATCCTCCGCCAGTGTCGGACCAGGGCCTGCAGTCCCAGCTGGACGAGCTGGAGCGCACGTTGGCATCGCAGCGGGGCCGCCTGCAGAAAATGGGCGACACGGTGGGCGAGACGGACGGGGTGGCTGCGCGTGCCGGGCGGCGCGCCGGAGACACGCAGCGCGTGCTGGAGCGAGCGCAGCACGAGCTGGAGCGGGCCAAGGCCGCCATTGCCTCCGTCGTACGTCGCAGCGCCCCCCTAATGCCGCCCCCACCCCCACAACTACAACGCACCACACGAGCTCCTCCCGAGTTTGAAGTTGATTTTCTTACCTTTCCGATACTTTGCCACTCCTATCGTGTTTTTGTATTGTTTGTTGGAACGTTTTTGACCCCGTGCCCCGACTGGACCACCTGTGAAAAAGAGCTTTATAGCTCATTATATAGCTCATCGGATTCCTCCAGTCTAAATAAAGATTAAAATTCTGGCTTTTTGGGGTTGATCCGAAAAAAAAATCCCCGAATCACGCCTGGACATGAAATATCGGACGGTTCACGACCACGCTGGGTTTTAAAAGATGGCAAAGAGTTGGCAGTGCGGCAAGTGAGTCTACGAACCCACCTGTGTGGACACTTTGAGTCGTGTCCCCTCCTGCTATGTGTGTGTGGGGTGGCGGTGCACGGGGGGAGGGGGCGGTTCTCTGGGTGCTGGTGACCGGGTGGAGGAGACCCATCGCGGTTCGACTCAAAACCCGAGATCTTAGCCCGGCGAGCTCATGGCTCCAAATTCGCGGGCCACCCGGCCAAACTCTTACATTCGCTTCCTTAAGATCGCAGGTGAAACATTCCTGTGTAAATTCTACCGGTAGTTACTGTAATCTCGCGGGCCGGGTGGCTCAGCAGAATCAGAATCTTGTATGCAGACCACAGGAGGAGGAATCCGATGAGCTGCGAAGCTCTTTGTCACAGATGTCCAGCATTGGCACGGGGTCAGAACGTTCAACAACAAAAACGACAAATCGACGATAGGAGTGCAAAGTAGAGAAAATGGTAAGCAAGTCGCTAAATATAAATGAGTAAAAATGAAAATGGTGGTTTAATTTATGTTATTTTCTACCTACGTGACTTTACCGAAAGAACCAAAGAGTATGGATCCCTGCATTTACGAAAACTTCAAATATAGATTGAGTAAAAATGTATTGACTTATTTGAGCCCGATCCATCAAGCTTGGGCAAGGCAGCAAAAAGAACAACAGAAGAGTTAGCGGCAGAGCGAGCGGCTCGCAATCGCACAGTCGCGAGTTCACATCCTGGTTGGGCGTTGACTCGGCACCATCATCCCTCTGGGGTCGGGGAAGTTAACCGTGGTTGTCCTATGGATAGACTCGCCCCAGGTCTAAGAAATGTGGAATTGCCCGCAACTGTCTCTGCAGGGCTGTCAACAGGAGATGAGCACCTGCATCTCCAATGTTCATTTGAGCAGCAGACGTCACTTTGAATTCTCGAGACTTCATTACTTTTACTCTCTCAGTCATTGGCGATTGAGCTGAGAGACCATCAACTCTGCTGCACTTCAGAAACTGTTTTTTTTTATCTACCACAGGCAGCTGAAACCCATTACTTGAATCTGACTCATGGCAGCTGGTAAAGAATTAAAGCTTTCGTGACTGCATAAATTACTCACTGTTTTTTTTTCGGTAAAGTCACGTATGTAGGAATACCATAAAATTATATGAAAACAAATCAATCACGATGTTTCGACCGCAATTCTCGTCTCTCATCTTCTTGTTGTATTTACCTCCGTGATTTGTTTCTTACGCATGATGAAGATCGCTTGTGTTAACGTAGGTCGAAACGTCGTGATTGATTTGTTTTCATATAATTTTATGCTATTCCTACATACGTGACTTTACCAAAAACACCAATGAGTCATGCCAGCTGGGTTGTACGACAACAGCCACTAAGAGCTCTCGGAGCCATCCAGGCACCTCTCAACGTAGGAATCTTTGAATGTTTCACGTCGTTTCGCGAACACGTCGTCGCTTTATTGTTATTATTATATACACCGCTGCCTGATTTGCGTCACCTGACGCACTCACGCCGCCGGCAGCATCGTCAGGCGACAGCGAGGATTGTGGTGACTTCCCCCTGCGTTGTTTGTCTTAAACAGAGGGGGGTGAAGGCGATTGTCATCACTGTGCGCCTATCAGGTGCGAAGACCAGAGTGGGGGCGGGGGGTGTTAACGTAGCCATGTAAGTCACAGTACTGCGTGTGTTTAATGAACACGTCTGCAGTCACGTCGTTATTTTTTCATTGCACTTTATTTGCAGAACATCGATGGGAAAAACGTGACCGGGCCCAACAACTTCACAGTTCTGGCAGAAGAAGCTCGGCGGCTCGCTGACAGGTGCGAGGCGGCACGGACGGCAGTACTGATGACACCCACGAGGCTAGAAGCTGTCCACCTTCAGTGAAGCCCCCCAGGCTGTGGGTGGCACCCCACGGAGGCTCTTCCCAGTTTCGTTGTCCACCTGGCACGGGTCAATGCACTGCCTTGTTTCACACGTGCTGCTGCTGCTGCTGCTTTCAGGCCATGGTATTGGAGACTCATTTCTTTACAGTGGCTTTTTGTGTTCAGTTTGTCGTCCTTCCCCCGCACCTCCGGCTAGCGTGGTTGGCTACGTACGGTGCGAAAGAAGTTTGGCAAACATTCTTACATACGAAGTGACCTGTCGCTTGGTTGCATTTTTGGCGTAATGATGGGTCCTAGGATGGGATATCAGCCATCAAACAAAGACGGTGATCATCGCATCGCGCGGCTCTTTCAGATGCACTTCTGCGGCCATCTGGAATGCTCTCCTTTCCGATATTAGGAAGCCACTGGAGCTATGCCACTTTTGAATCATCCAGATTGAAAACTGATTTCTTTAGAACCGCTTTTTGTGTTTAGTTTGCTGTCCTTCCGCCGCACCTCCGATTAGCACGGTTGGCTACGTACGGTGCAAAAGAAGTTCAACATACATACATACATGCGAGTGGTGAGAGACATCTGGTTACGGCTTGGGCCATCGCTAGGTTGTTTCAGCCTAAAGTTTGCACCTTCTGTGGTGCGTTCCGCACGAGTGCATGGGAGGCAAAGGTAGCCAGCCAAGTTTTGCTGGCCCTACCGCCATTCATCTCTCTCAGATGACATCAGTAGGTTCTTATGAACGGCACTTGGCCCAACCGTTTCTCTCTGGGATATCCAACGTTGTGCATTGGCTCAAAGTGCATGTAGCCTGGCGCTCGGTCTATCGTGTCGTCGCTAGATCTGACTGCTGACTGACTTTTTTACTCTAACCAGTGACAACGTCAAAGAAGAGGCTTTGACCCTTTCTGGAAATAGTACAGGTGTTAAGATGCTCGAACACCAAAAAGACACCTATTACAAGGCATCATGTCTGCATTACCCATACATACTTGTGCAAAAACACGCAAACAAATATGCTTTGTTAATGTATGCATTGTTCTTAACACCGATTGGCCTACTACACCAGAGATGACTGTCTCACCGGTGTTGGACCACAGAGTGCGAAAAGGCAAACAGAGCAATGACAATGCCAACGCATCGTTTTCCCATAAGTATTTGAGGCTAATGCAAACTCGATGCCTTATCGTTTGAACATTTAAAACTCCTATATCATGACCAGAAATGGTAACGAAAGCCCTTTATTTTTTTCTCATTATCTTGATACCTTCAAAAAAGAAGGGGGTCCCGTAGACACTTTCAAGTTTCTATTTCGAAAAGGGTGGCATGGGAGTCTACAGCAATGAAAGCCACGTGGTGGTGACATGGTGCTGACGGAGTGGTGATGTGGTGGTGACGTGGTGGTGATGTGGTGACGTGCTGGTGACGTGCTGGTCATGTGGTGCTCATGTGGTCGTGACGTGGTGGTGACGTGTGGTGAGCGAGTAAGTAGTTGAGTGAGTGGGTGAGTGGATAGATGAGTGAGAGTGTCGTTGTGATCTGCAGTGTGGTGAGTGAGTGAGCTGGTGGGTGAGTGAGTGAGTGGGTGAGTGAATGGGTAGATGAGTGAGAGTGTTGTTGTGACCGGCAGTGTGGTGAGCGAACTGGTGGGTGAGTGAGTAGTTCAGTGACAGTGGTTGTTGTGACCTGCAGCAGAGTAGTGGTTGAACGCAGTGCGGTTGAGACCAAGGTATCCGACGATCAACGGCTGTTGTTGTTGCTGTTGCTGTCGCGGACGTGCAGCCACAAGCAGGCGGCGGACGACATCGAACGGACCGCAAACCTGGCCAACGACACGTCCACGGCGGCCTACAACCTCCTGCGCAAGACGCTGGCCGAGGAGAACGACATGGGCGGCCAGATCAGCGAGCTCACGCGCAGGTCGGTGCTGCCGCTGGCGCGAGATCTCCGCCACGGAGCGCGCAGGGAGTGGTGTGTGGTGGGGAGCAGGAGGAGGTGCTCTGACCGTGACCGTCGAGTGCTCGCGAAGCTGCATTGGCTTCCGATTGCCGAACGAATCCGCTATAAGGTCGCACCCGTTGCGCCAGTGGTTCTTAACCTTTACTGCAGCCTGGCACCCCTTTTCAATCGTTAAAAAACAAAGGAAGTTGTGCTTATATGCCCGTGCTTAATCTGGCTTTCGATGATTTACCTTCTAAAATAATCTGGCCATGTCTCGCACCCCCCCCCCCCCCCAAAAAGGGCATCTCGCAACCACAGGATTACGCGTGCACCACCAGGTTCAGAAGAAGAACCACTTGCGTTACACACACAAAGCGCTCGCCACAAATCATCCTCGATACCTCGCTGATGTCGTCAAGGAGCGTAAACCACCATCACGCGTGGGCTCCAGTGGTCATCGTCCTCGCGACAGCGGCGGCGGCGGCTTTCGGCTGACCACCGAAAAAAGGCGGCAGTCACCGCATCGCACGCCGCTTTCAGATGCTCTTTTGCGGCCGTCTGGAACGCTCTTCCTTCCGATATTAGGAAGCCCCTGGAGCTTTATGTACTTTTTAATTTAAATTGAAAACTAATTTCTGTAGAAACTGATTTTTGTATTTAGTTTGTTGTCCTCCGTTTAGCGCGGTTGGCTACATACGGTGCTCAAGAAGTGCAACATACGTACATGCCCAAATCCCAGCACATCACAGGAAGAATTAAGAATATCTCACAAGTTACTCGCTTGTGATTGCACGTAGCAGCAATCATCAACCCCTCCTCCTGGCAGCCTCATGCCACCCCGCTTGCTGAGCAGGTGCTGGGTCACCTTGTGTTGCACAGGAACAGCTGGCAACTGGGGTTGTCCTTTTAAATGCTCTGAGATGAGATGCGACTATGGGAGTTGCTTATCTCATGTAACGGGCTCTGAGATGCTCCGGTATACAGGGCGCTGCATCAAAATCTAATTATCCGAACACCGGATTAGCGATGCGATGTCTCGTTTGGTGGATTATTGTGGTTGTGCAACTGACGAATATGAATAGCTTTCCCGTTCCAAGAGGCCTGCAGGTTGCGGGGTGGGGTGCCCTTGTTCACCGCTGAATCTCGGAATGCGCAAGCGGCTAAGAGGCGTAGCAGCGTCGTTTTTAAAGGCATTGTTACTTGTGGGAGCCTCGGTACCGATAAAGTTGTTGTATTTTAGTTTTCTTCGGGTTACGTTCCGAAGAAAAACATACGTGGACGTCATCGCAACGGTAAAGGGTTAATGCCGCCGCAGAAGACTTACGGATTTCTCGGACAGTAGCAGCAGCAGCAGCAGCAGCAGCTGTCCCGAAACGGACGACGACCGTCCTACGAATATCCCGCCGGACGGGGCGGCCTGCCCTACAAACGCACGGCAACGCGGAGTAACGCCGCCGCGGTGTGCTCCCGTGCCGCTGTGCCGTCGCTCGCGCGCAGGGTCGGCGCGGCCAAGACGCAGGGCGTGCAGCTCGAGGCGCTGGCGGACGCCGTGCACAAGGAGGCCAAGGCGGCCGGCGACAAGGCCCTGCAGATCTACGCCAACGCCTCCACGTCCGTGCCCAACGTGGACATCGACGCCCTCCAGGTTCTCCCCCCCCCCCCCCCCCCCCAGCCCCGCACACCAGGCCTCGCCATTCGCGTTGGGCGGCGTACGTACGTACGTACGTGCGTGCGTACGTACGTACGTGCGTCGGACTTATTTCGTGCCCTACGTTCACCAACCGCGCCAATCGGAGGTGCGGGGGCTAAGCCGCCGCACGTGGCTGCCTGTGGTCCAGCGCCGTGGAAGCAGCGGCGGCGATCAGGGTTGGTGGATCGCTGTACGACTGTTGCGATACTCCCTTGCCGTGACCGTCGAAGAGAAGCCAGCCGTGCTTTGGCCCGCCAGGAGAAGGCGGTGCGGCAAAGTACAAACTAATCTCCATCTTTCCCTTCTGTATGGGGTAGAGCGTTGCTCCCTCGCACACGTGGGTTTTCTCTGGGTGCCCCGGATTCCTCCCACCACGTATGAACACTCATCAATTGACCGGTGACATCTTAATATATCGATGATTGCAGAGCTTGGGCCAACCGTTGGCACCGGCTCACCGGCTCTGGCTGCCACCGTCGGTTCTTCGGCGATTGTGAGGTGCAATTTGCGCGAACGAAACATCAAACATCGCATCGGATATTGCTCAGCGCGACTCCCGCAGTGAAAGCATCGCTTTACGTTTCGCAAACTGAAACCTCTCGCTGTCTCTGTCTCTCTCTCTCTGTCTCTCCCTCCTCGTTCTCTCCGCGTTGCCACCCTCCGCTCGGTTCGCCCCAACCCACACCCCCCCCCCTCCCCCCCTTCTCGTATATTTATCCGCCGTGTTCTCTTTGCGGCCCGCCGCACCGTAGGCCGGCGCCGACCAGGTTAAGGGTCGTGCCGCGGAGCTCGACGGCAAAGTGTCCGAGCAGCAGGGCCTGTTCCGCGAGCTGCAGGACGACCTGCGTCCCCGCGTCGACGAGGCCAAGCGGCTGCTGCAGCGCGGCAACACGGAGCAGCAGGTGCCTGGCACTCACGTGGCTCGGCCCCACTAACCCGCGCGTGTGCGTGCGTGTCTGTCTGTGTGCGTGCGTGTGTGTCTGTGTGTGTGCGTGTGTGTGTGCGTGTGCGTGCGTGTGCGCGTCTGTGTGCCCTACCCCTTGTGTCTCATATTCTCACGGGAACCCGCCCCAAACCCCACCTCCCCCAAATCTTTTTTACGAAAAAATAATGATTAAAAAAACCCACCCCAATTCAAATATCTCAGCGGGACAGGAATAGGCTGCAGAGGAGAATCGAGGATTATCTGACACGGCTAGATTCCTCGACGAGAAAGTTTGAGTCGGCCTCCGCGGCTTCGCAGCCGACACAGGCGGAGGCTCAGAGGCTCTTGCGGCAGGGGAACGCTACCAAGGAGGTATTGTTGTTGTGCGAGCGACCCGCTCGTGGGCCTCTACTCTTGCCCGGCCTTGCTCAAGCGCTCTCCCGGACGCTTCGGGACAGAACCCCCTATGCCGTTTGCTTGTGGTGGTGGTGGTGGGAAACTTTTGGCTTCGGTGAGACGGCGGGGGAGGTGTTTCCTGTCAACCTCCGCACCTCTCAACTTCGACGTTTGCCCTCCTGACGCTGGGGCTTCTGGGTTTTTTGGTGGTTTTTAGTTTCGGCGGGCAGTTGCATGAAACCACGCTGGTGACAGTCTCGCCCGGTTGACGCCGATTCCGGTGAAATAGTTGCCCGGAGAAGTCCGCGCTCAAGATGTCTCGCGGGACTTCTCCCCAAGCGGCCGATGGCGTCAAGCAACTTTTAAGAGACAATGTCGCTCAGTTTCCATTCTACGTCGATGTAAACGACGCGAGAGATTTTCGCTGAAGATGATTCATGCAACTGACCGCCCAGGCCTTTATTCATCGTGCTATAAGCAGCATTGCCAGTTTCAGAAAGCTGTTGCCCAGGCTTCAATCGTTGGTGAAATGTCGAAAAGTAATTTTGAGAAAAATCGATAAATCGTCTCTGTCCACCCCCCCTCCCCTAACCCCCACCCAGGTTCTGGATCAGCTGTTGGCGCGCGCAAACGCCGCGTTCAACTCGGCCAAGGAGGCCGAAGGGAAAGGGAAAGCCACTCTCAAGGAGGCCACCGACACCCTGAACATCCTGAGAGGCAAGTCTCAATGCACAGTGGCAGGGTGGGTGGCAGGGTGATGGCAGGGTGACGGCATCGGTGAAGGCAGGGTGTTGGCATGGTGATAGCAGGGTAGGTGGCGGGGTGGCGAAAAGAGTTATTGCAGGGTGGATGGCTGGGTGGGTGGCATGGTGGATGGCAGGATGGGTGGCATGGTGGCGGAAAGTTGGGTGGCGGGGTGGGTGGCGGGGTGGGCGGCAGGGTGATGACAAGGTGGGTGGCAGTTTGACGGCAGGGTGGCGCTTCTTGCCTCACAGCAAGAAGCGCGAGGGTTTGATGCCCGACTTGGGCACCTTTCTGCGTGGAGTCTGTGTGGCATCACCCTGAGCAGCAGAGTGGGAGTGAGTGTGTGAGTCTAGTCGATATGTTCTGCCCCTGTTCTTCACCGGTCCCTAACAGGTTCTGCCGTTTGCTCCCATAACTTAAAAAAAACACACACACACACAATGTAACTGATATTGGCCACAACATCACGATGCTGAAAAGTTACCTAAAAATTACTGACGTGGGATCCCACACAGCAGAGCAGCTTCGCCTCCGTACTGCTGAAATTTGGCACGATTCCTCCTGTAGAACAGACTCGGCGAGCCTTTCCTGGATAAACAATTGCAGTAACAAATACTCACTCTTATATACAAAACCTCCACCCCCCCCCCCCCCAACGTATTACTGCACCACCTTCCGCTGGCGAGCCAAAACACGCAGCCTCGGACGATAACGGAGTTACTGCAGCTACTACTGCTGCTGCTGTTACTGCTGCTGCTGCTGCAGCTGCTGCTGTTACTGCTGCTACTGCTGCTACTGTTACTGCTGCTGCTGCAGCTGCTGCTGTTACTGCTGCTGCTGCTGCGACCACCACCGTTGCTGTGACTTGACCCTGCCACCCACCCTTCCCAACGCACGCACGCACGGCACCCCCCCGCCCCCGCTCACCGCAGACTTCGACAAGCGCGTGAGCGACAACAAGACGGCGGCGGAGGAGGCGCTGCGCCGCGTGCCGGCCGTGCAGGCGCAGATCGAGAGCGCCAACGCGAAGACGCGGCAGGCCGAGGAAGCGCTGGGCAACGCCGCCAACGACGCCCGCGACGCGCGCGCGATGGCGCAGGACGCCGAGGAGATCGCGCGGCGCGCCCAGGAGGTAGGGGGCGAGGGGCGGGTGCCACGGACGCGGCAGCGAGAAGTCGCTTCGTGCCGTCGCGCCCTGTTCGTGTGTAAATGTAAGATGCACGTGTGCGGAGGCGGTTTTGCAAGGAGGTCCGCAAGCTGCGGCGTGGATACCGTGCGGGGAGAAACTTTGGATGCGCTTGGGGAACGTCGGCGCTCCGTCGCGGCGGCAAAACACGAAACCTTACCACGCGTCACACGCCTTCCCAACGCGAAACACACAGATGCACAACGTGAACCAAATACCTGACTAGCATCGCATTGACTAGAGGCATGGACACTGTGTACCGGGGCCTTGATTCCACCACTGGCTCGTGGCTGTGGGGGAGCAAGATGAGCACCAGTGACCGCAATCCGGCGCCGGCGTGCAGCAACTCCCGTCGCGTCGGCGGTGCCCGAGATGTTAACCACCTCGCCTGGTATGCGGGAGGTCGTGGGTTCTATCCCGACCCTGACGCCTGCTGCTGTATATTTGGAGTTTGCATGGTCTCCCCGCGGTCGCGTGGATTTTTCTCCGGGTCCTTCGGTTTTTCCACTCCACATTTAGAATCAACGCCACGCCTTTAGGGTATCAGCCTGCTGGACATTTCCACGTGACGATAAGCCACTTCGTAGAGCTGTCATCCGTGATAGCCAGGTGGTCGCTTCTGTTAAAGAGCTACTACATGTACCTCGGTGGGACCTTGTTACCTGGTCAAAAAAAAAATGTGTTTACCACAGTTTTAACCGCCATGTCTGCTGGTGGCCCTGTCTCACCGCAGCGAGCGGGCGGCCTGAAGACGGAGGTGGAGAATGCATACGGTGACGCGGCGGGCCTGGCCGAGGGAGCCGCGGGCCTCCTCGCCGGCCTGGCTGGCGCCGAGGCTGAGCTGGCACGCAAGCAGCAGGACGCCGCGCGGGACACGGACCTCGCCAACATGGTGAGGGCCACACGCTCCCCGCTGTTGCCGTCACCGCCGCGACGGCGCTTTGACGGTCCGGCGGCGCACCGACCGGGCTTGCGATCCCGAGATCGCCCGGTCGATTCGATCTCCCCCGGGCGCGGCGGTGAACTAAATCCCCCCCGCCCCCCAACCCCCCCCCCGTCCACCCCCACCGCTCGCCCCCCGCCCTACCGGCGCTGCCATCCACATAGCGATTGGCAGGTCGTCAAGCGTGATGGGGTCAAGTGCGGCTGCTCCCACCTCTCCCAAACCCCCGTCTGGACAGCCGTGCGAGAGCCGGCCGAGTCCCCTCTGGAGGGGCCGTCTCCGCAGAGCTCCCCTCTCGTGGAGGCACTTCTGACAGCGGTGGCGTGAGCCAGCCGTTGCAGGACCGCTCCTTTACCTTTTAAATATTTCTTTTTTTATTGAATAAAGCGCGAGGCCCCTTTCAGCGCGCCGCCAGCCTCGTTCGCTCCGACTCCGCCGTTCGAGCGGCGCATTCACGACGCAACTGCTGCACCATTTATTCGGAGGTGGGGGGGGGGGGGAGACACGAAGGGGGAGTGGGCCCGTGAACTCCCATAAACTGGGCGCGTTATGACAAAGGGGTAAAGTGTGTTGCTTAAATGGAGGGAGGGGGACAGGGTGGTGGGTGGGGGGGGCGGAGGCGTTTACCTTTTAATCGGCCGCGGGACGAGGCCCTCGCTATGCCACTGCAGGTCGTGGAGGTCATGTGACCACACTTCACCGCAACGGTCGCCGCCTGTTTGACAAAAGCAGAGAGCGGTAAACGTGAGGTTCGTAGGAGCGTGGTGCAACGGTGGATGTTGTCGCACTGCCCTCGGCTGCCCACCGCCCATCCCGTGCGCTATCCAAGCTCAAATCCCCTTGCTTGGCTTTCGGGATCTGACGAGTTGGCGAACATTCCGAGTGATTTGGTCGTCAGCTGTAGTGCTTTGCCAATGACACTTGATGCTTGAGTTCTTCGCGATTGTCCAGGTGGTATTATTATTATTATTTCAGTGCTATCACTTTTACTTTCCCCCCTCACGCCTTCAGTTTTATTACAATCTATCTGGCGGTGGAATATTCGTTTGTGACGGCTCTCAGTGAGCAGTGCATCATCCGCCCTGTGTCACAGAGCATGCCCCCAGAAGGTGACGTGACAGAGCTACCTCTGAAGTCGCCTCAGTCACCTTTGAACCCGCATGAAGGACAAACCTTTAATGTTCCCTGCTGAGCACTGAAGTCAGCCAAATAAAGTGAAATAGTAATTTGATGAGATGTGTTTTTTTTTATTGGTGTGCAGTCATTGGTTACTGGGGCAAGAACATCAACTCACGGTAGCGAGATGTTAACTCCCTCGCCTTATATACAGGAGGTCGTGGGTTCGATCCTGACCCTAACGCCTGCCATATATTTGGAGTTTTCATGTTCTCCTCGTGGTCACGTGAATTTTTTTCCAGATCGTCCGCTTTTTCCCTCTACGTTTTGAAACATGCGTTTTGAGTATTTGGCTGCTATACATTTCCACGTGATAAGCCACTTCGTTGAGCTATCATGTGTGGCCAGGTCGCTTCTGAAAAACATAGCTCAGTGGGCCTTACCTGGTAAAATAAAAAAAAACACTTCATTTTAACTCACGAAACTGGATAAGCTAGTTTATTAACAGGTGGCTGAAACTTGGATTCACACCCAGGATTTCAACACTGCCAGCTCAGCGTTCTGACCTCTGTGCTCTGCTGTCACTCGGCCATCTGCGTGTTGCCAGTGTTCAATAGCAACTTCTTGCTGTTTGTTGTTGTCGTTGCTTAGGCAGCTGAGGCGGCACAGGAGGCCGAGGACAAGGCGAGGAGAGCCAAGAGCTCCGTCAGCGGAGCCCTGGAGCAGATCGAGCAGCTCCTGCGTGACTTGGGTGAGCAGCAGCAGCATCAGCATCACAGTAGCAGCAGCAGCAGCAACAGCGACAGAGGAAGTTAGACCAACAGTGCCAGCAGCAGCAGCAGTTACAGCAGCAACAGAGGAAATTACAGCAACAGCGGTAACACCGACCCCTCCGTGTGCCGTACCTACCCCATGCACTTTTAAATCTAGATTGAAAACTCACTTCTTTAGAACTGCTTTTTTGTGTTTAGTTTGCTGCCCTTCCCCCACGCCTCCGATTAGCACGGTCGGCAACGTACGGCGCGAAACAAGTTCAGCATACGCACGTGCAACGTACGTGGCGGCCTTCGTGCGTGCCACTCGCTCGCACCACTTGCCCCCCACAAGCCTGTTAAGCGTATACCTGGGCGGGGTGGGGGGGGGGGTGACGATCGACCTTTGCGTGTGCCGCCCGGCAGGTTCCCTGGAGGACGTAGACCTGGGGCGGCTGCAGGATCTGGAGCGCAAGTACGCGGAGGCGGAGCGGGCGCTGGCGGGCGGCGGCGAGCTGGAGCCGCGGCTGCAACGCCTGGAGGACGTGGTGGCGTCGCAGTCAGCGGCGCTGCGCGGCTACGATGCGAGCGTGGAGCAGGCGCTCGCCGACATCCGCAACCTGGAGGAGATCCGCGACGCCCTGCCGCAGGGCTGCTTCAACGCGGGCGAGATCGAGAGGCCCTAAGCCTTGCCTCCACCCCCGTCCCTTCCACCCCCACCCCCACCCCACCCCCACCCCCCCCCCGCTTGAAGCGGAGGCGTCGAAGAAAATGTCACGACGAGAGGCGACTAATTTAAATTAATGACGGACAAAATCACGGAGAAGACAGAGAGAGAGAGAGAGAGAAAAAATATATATGTGGGGGCTTCCGGATCGCGTGAACTGTGTCGAGCCCGTGACGAGTGCCGCAGTGCGACCTGGGACATCACGTTGACCGCCACCTTCAATGAAAAATATACAGCGAAATACGGGGAAGGGGGGCGGGGCGGGGGGAGAGGGGAAATTATGGATGAGTGAAAAATATATTGTCGGGGACGAAGCCGATAAATGTAACTATATTTTTTAATTAGCGGGGATCCAATTGTCGTGCGCTTTTTTGACATAGTATTAAAACGCGATTGCATCTGGACGCAGTGTTTGTATATGTTATTGTGCAAGCGATGCGGCCGGGAATTGCCACGGGGGGGGGGGGGGGGCGCTCGCGTCTCGGTGGAGGTCGCGCGGGGTCAGGAAGACAGATCTCGCGCTTTCATTTAAAAACGCCGGGGCGGCCCGATGCAGCGGCACACGGTCACGCACGAGCGTTCGCGTCGCCGGCTACGAAGGTTGACGTCGTGATGGAACGAGGGCGGTGGCTGGTTTTTAAATAAAAGCGCACCGTCGCAAACCCTGCCCTCCCCCCCCCCCTCCACGGTAATATTGGGGGGGGGTGGCTTCGTGCGACAAGAGGAATCGTGGATAAGTGGCGTAGACGTCGCGACGGGGAAGTCTTTCTCTCATCCTCCGTCCACGGATACCGGGGAGAGATCGCGGATGTCGTGGCCTCTGCCTTCACGAGGGTTTTTCAGCTAAAAGGGATTGCAGATAAGACGACTTCTACGTAATTTCAAGGGAGGTTGTTTTGTCACCTCCGTCGGTTATTCGACCGCGCGAGTGCTTGAGGTCGCGCCCTCCGACATCTTTTCGGGTCATGCCGCCACGTTTCGTTCGCGCGCGACGTCCGACGTTTCGATCCGCGCGCTGGCAGTGATATACGACGCGGCTGATGCACTCGGAGCGCTGCGCCCGGGCGCCAGGCGTTGCTGCTGTCGCGGCAGTATTACGTGCGGGATTGAGATTGACTAAGCACACTGCACGCCCAAGCGAAACGTATTTACTCCTCACGGCGCTATGCGGCGTGAACCCCTAACCCCCTAGCAAGGCCAACAGATCGCGGATGCCAACTGGAGTCTGCTTATTGGCTATGGCCCAACCGTCTTGCACGGCACGTGGAACAGATCCGGAGGTCGTGGGGGCATGTAGCCAAGGCCACCCTATGTCGAGTAATCGAGGACTCGTGAAGGTTGTACCGTGAGGGGGGCAACAGAATCTGACTCCGCTAGTTCAAAAGTCAGTGGGGGGGCAGCTACCCTCCCTGCACCCATGTTCCCACATCCCACGTTACTTTGTGGATTTTCAAGGCGGGAGACAGCTTGGCAGCTGCGGTATTTTCGCCCCCGGTGTTCTTGTGCGCTGATGTTTAGCGTGGGCCAGGATGACATCGCCCGTGGTCTGCCAGATGCTGGTCCCTAGAACGGCGAGTCTGATTCGTTCAGGAGGCACCACAAGATTTAAAGTGCTCCCTGGGCTATTGGGTGTAAATTTTCGCCCTCGAGTTTACTATTAAATGGCACACGTGCTATTTAAATCCACGAAGCGTTTGATAAAAAAACTATTAAATCCCAATTTGAATATAAACCAACACAGTGGCTTATTTATAATTAGCGCTAAACACGTATTACCACCTTGTTTCCAAACAATAATAACATTAACTATGAAAATCTATTAAATTATGAATGCAATAATGATACACGACAACGGAAATATTTGAGCATGAATTTCTTATCATTTTAATCAAATGTGCCCCTGGAAATCTGTTAGTGCTTTTCGTCAAGATGCGACACGCAGCCTGTGTCATCACTTGGCCACATGCCGCTCGTCTGCTGACCAGTTCCCACCGGCATGTCACGGTATTGCAACTGCCCACGACGTGGTATCTATTTTATTGACTGCGGGAGGGGGATGATGGGCTGCAGTTCTCGGATCGGATTCGACCTCATGGCTCACATTGAGGTCGGGGCACTGCGCTGCGCTGCCACCGATACTGGATCGCCGTGCAGACGCGTTCTGCGAAAGGGCGAGGGGCTTTATGGGCCTCTGGTTACCCAGCGCCGCGCCAAAAGCCCAACCGCATTTTTCTTGAGGACGACTTCTTCATGGAGTGGGCATTTCACAACAAGCCACTGGTTGGAAAAAAAAATCGCACGTGGCCACAGTAGTTTTGACCCCCGCATGGATCCTGCCCGCTGTAGTGCAAGTGCTACGATTCGTTGCCACATCCACCGTGGTGCACGTTGCCCGGCGAATCTTTTGGCGCGTGCCGTCCTTCCCACGGGACGTCACCTGCTCAGTGAGGCTGTCTGTCATGGTGCAGAGTCTGCCCGCCGTGCGCCCGGCCAGGTGGCTCAGCGATAGAGCGGGCGGCTCGCAATTGGAAGTTTGCGATTTTTTTTTTAATCCTGGGTGGTGGGCGGGGTGTGACTCGGTCAAACGTCATGCATCGAGGTCATTTTTGGGATGGAAATATAGCCCACGATGGGTTCACAAAATAGATACGTAAATATCCACGACAGACACTTTGCCATAACAAGAAAATTAATTCTCAATTTTTTACTAAATTTGCTGAATTAAATTCGGTTGTGCATGGGGGGGGGGGTCATTGGGTTTTATACAAAATGAGTAGCACGTTGTGGGAGAGCTTACAGTGCTTGTCCTGGAGTCTCACCCACTCGTCTTTATGCCGCCGGCGTGAGGGCTGTGAACGAGAGACGAGAACAACCTCGATGCTAATTTGAGGTGGACACCATTTCTAGACATGCGTTTGTTTCTTTTGTTTGTAGCAGCAGAGACATCTGGTTGAGCAGAGCTCGCCCTTGAAGGCGGCAGTGAAACTGCACTGCGGGGAGCGGCGCGTTGCCCCACAGAGCAAACCGGTGGCCAGGTGGCAGGTGGGGAATAGCTGCAAGGAAGTTAAATTGATTGCAAACTAATCAAAGTCATCGTTCTGTAACGTTAAGTGTATCTCAAATGAGATGTACATCGGGTATTGATGAACTTGTTTACGTTTGAACATTTATATAGGAAACCTCATGAATGGTCTATGACATGCAACGACCATTTAAAGGCTTTTTTTTAAAGGAGGGCGCCTGGCTGTAACCCCCCCTGCCTCCACCTGGGTGTGCTGTAACAGGATAAAATGAATGCGGGACAGAGTGAATGATAAATTATGTTAATGTGAATGGAAGACAATCAGCATCAAGGGGCGCCCTAATATGGGCATTTTCAATCCAAAATATCACAGCTTGATCCATGCTTGATCCATGCTCGAACACATAGGCACATGTATTAAAAATATCATAGCCATGCTTGATCGATGCTCGAACACATGGAACAAGCTTCGTATCGTTAAAAATCGGTCGATTACCGTTTCATTGAGCATTGGATCGTTAAAAACACATCAATTCCAGTTCCAGTATTACTTATATGGGCAAAGTCACGCCAAATTACTCCAAATATGGGCCTACCGTATAAACATAATTCATCATTCATTCTGTCGCGGATTCATTTCATCCTGTTGCAACGTCTCCTCTGTCGAGTATATTTGGCGAGTTGTTGAGAGTTAAGAATGCAAAATCAGTCCGGTTTTGTTTTTGCAAAAAGAAAGTGTGATAGTCGCAAAATAGTTTGGCGACTCTTTCTCTCTACCAAGTTGCAATTTATGTTGTGCCCAATTTAATTTTCTGCTAAAAACAACAATTCGTGTTATTGTTTTTTTATTATAAATATGCGTACACTATACACTACGGTAAAAAAATGAGCTTTGACGACGGGATGTATGCAGAGAGCCCGATTTGCCCCGCAAGCTCGTGCAACTTTCACTTTGCGTTTCTGTGTCGCCGTCCACAGCAGTTGGCAGAGCCGTGGTGCTTCTGTTGCTTCAGTTGCTGCTGTTGCTTCAGTTGCTTCTGTTGCTTCAGTTGCTTCTGTTACTTCAGTTGCTTCTGTTGCTTCAGTTGCTGCTGTTGCTTCAGTTGCTTCTGTTGCTTCAGTTTCTGCTGTTGCTTCAGTTGCTTCTGTTGCTTCAGTTGCTGCTGTTGCTTCAGTTGCTGCTGTTACTTCAGTTGCTGCTGTTGCTTCAGTTTCTTCAGTTGCTTCAGTTGCTGCTGTTGCTTCTGTTGCTTCAATTAATGCTGTTGCTTCAGTTGTTGCTGTTGCTTCAGTTGTTGCTGTTGCTGCTGTTGCTTTTATTGCTTCAATTAATGATGTTGCTTCAGTTGTTGCGGTTGCTTCAGTTGCTTCTGTTGCTTCAGTTGCTGCTGTTGCTTCAGTTGCTGCTGTTGCTTCAGTTGCTGCTGTTGCTTCAGTTGCTTCTGTTGCTTCAGTTGCTTCTGTTGCTTCAGTTGCCTCATTCAACTTAAGCACTAAATTTAGGTCAACGGTTTGTTGCAGTGCGCCCGAATTTAATAAAGGCCAAGTTTTGTTTAGTATCCGTAATAGAGGGTTTTTTGGGGGGGGTTAGATCACGTAAATATAAATGTGTCGTTAAACCCGCCACCACCCGACACCGCCAATTAGTAAGAGGATTTGTCACGTAAACAAAACGTGTGCCAATTCGTTACTAGTTCAGCACACCGCTTGTGTGTTGGAGAGTAAACCCACGACATTTACATCGCGAAGGCCTACGTGTTCAGCTTGTTTCGTTTCGTTCCCTCATAGACTGTGTAAAAATACAACACACGAAAACGATGCTTTCTTTACGATGTAAAACACTCTCATTGGTGACTACAGTAGATTGCCATATTCTATATCACCCTCTGATCGATTCATCCAGTCGTGGATCTCTTTATTCTTCCTCTTAGCTAATCGTCCCTGAGGATTCTAATTCGATTCATACGTATGTTGCCATTTGAAATAGGTCTCTGTGGCGGCAACGTTGTTGTCATGGTGAAGGGCTGTTCGTGCTACTTATCTTTTGTATTTTTCCCGTCAAGATTTCCGTAGCATATGCCTCTAACATAATGCAAGGGAAGATGTCCCTGCATGCTTATATTTCCAGCGCTTAACCTCGTTATTTATAAGTGAAAGCGGCCTCCATTCAAAATGAACGCGGGTGACGGTGTAAAGATGCGATGCTACAAATACAATTTATACGAGTGTGTGCGAGGGATGTGTTCCCAAATGTTTTTGGATTAATCTGACTTGTCCAAAAATCGAACATAGCTCGGAAATATTGATCCGAACGTGTGACGTCACGTTAAGTGATTTCACTTCCACGCTTTTCCCAACCAAAACTGCCGTATTGTGACATCATTTTGCCGATATCTAAATCCCTCGTATGTACAGGTCACGTTGGGCGATCAGAGTGGACCATCATCATATCACCACATTCTATAATTTAAGACCTAATCACCTATGTCATTGTGGCATGGCTCTTCTGCACCGAGTTATACGTCATTTTTCAGGGGACGTGTTCTCTTTTGCACGCCGATTGACTTAAGAGGCAACGGTCTTTAAAATCAACAACCCCTTTCTCCAAAGAAATTGACCACTCGTCCATCTCTATGGCTCTAAAGTGGTACAGTCCCATCTAAAAACCACGGCACATCGCCAGGTCCACCCACAGGTTCCTGGAGGCCTGAGAGGACTCCAGGCCCCGGGGCTTAATGTGCCACGCGGGGACACCTTAAATCAGTGGTTCTCAACCGGGGAAACACGTGGCAATGTTCCAGGGGGTACGTGGGGTGATTTATAAATCTGTGAAATTATATCACACGTGAGAGTCATTGGCGAATAATTATCGTGTCGTACGAATCTTGCCAACGTAAAATAACTACGATTCAATTTAAATCCATATGGTAACCTACAACGGTGTAAAATACCCTTCTCAACTCATTGATCGCAAACAAAAGTGGTTTGCAAGAGTAAGCAGCGAGCGCGAACAAAGTATGTCACACATGCAGAGCGTCCGGTGACTTTGTTGTTATTCGCTTGCGGTCACTTGGCTCGTTGGGATAACCTTTACGCAATGGACAATTGGTTAAAATACTGACGTGTCATTGTTCGTGCAACACGTCTTTTGCTGTGATGTTTATAATCGCAAACTGCAGCCATTCCATCTGTTTGCAAAGCTGTGACCATATTGTTGCTTTGTTCTTCGACAAGTGTTTGCTCGTCTCTGCACTCTCAGGACAACGAGAAACGAGCAGAGCTCACTGCCCTTCTAATGTGCATGTGAGCAAGGGAAGCGCCATCTTTGATCACGTGATACGTTCGCCCTCGAGTCGGAAATGACGAGGTGTCATGCCCCATTCAGCCCACAATCTTCACCAAAAAGCACGGACGTGAGGTTAAAATGTCCCCTTACCTTTTGGGACATTCGCCCGTCAGCGTCGTGCAGGTCATATGTTGTTCGAGGAATCTATCGTTGTTGTGTAAGCTATGCGTTTCTAAAGGATGTGTCATTGTTAAGGATGCTATCAGTTGGCCCAAAGATCTATCGACATTGAGGATGCTGAGTCGCCCACCTTTTGCGACCGCCAGTGAATTGATCAATCATCGCCGTTTTCCAACTCACATTTTTGGTGGTCCGATCGTGGCGCTGATTTTATATTGGTCGACGGAGAGTGCTCTGCACTCCGATTGACCCTTTCTAAGATACAAATTGCGTTTTAAAGCTGGTCTTTTCATGAAATGTGTTTTGTTGAGGTATCACGTGTATAGTTTTTAGTCCACGCTTGCGATGCGGCTCACAGCAATCTAGGTTCGCATTCACCTTCACGTGCATGGAATCAGCTTTCATTATACCTGAAACGATCTTCTTTTGGCAACTCGCACACCACTCGCTGTTTCTTTCACGCATCGGCCGGAGTGCTGTCCAGCAAACCGAGTGGCGTCTCACAGATGTGGGGTGGCCAAACCGTGGGTTCCCGAGTCGCGTACGGCTCTCTCCAGGTCCGTTTGTGGCTCGGTAGAGACGCGGCTTACCATGTCTGACTCTTGAACGTAACGTTACTTTAAGCAGTAAAACGAAACATCTGCAGAAGCAGGGCTGACATGGGGCATTTGCCCCTGCACGCGGCAGAGCCCGACGTGAGTACTCCCCGGGGGGCGCTCCTTCTGACTTCGAAATTCGAGACCCAACGGCCAGTTGGCACAAATGAACCGGCCGCGGTGGCGAGATGTTAATTCTCTTGCCTGGTATGCAGGGGGTCGTGGGTTCGATCCCGACCCTAGCGCCTGCTGTGTATTTGGAGTTTGCGGTGTTCTCCCCGTGGTCGTGTGGATTTTTCTCCGGGTACTCCATTTTTTTTCATTTAGAATCGTTTGGAGTATTTGGCTGATATAAATTTCCACGTGATGAGCCACTTCGTTGAGCTATCATTTGTGGCCAGGTCGCTTCTGAAATATGTATATCGCTCAGTGGGCCTTACCTGGTAAAAAACATTTTTTAGTTTCATGCCATCTGCTCCTGTGGCTCACGGCTATGTGAAGGTATTGATCGTAGGGTCAGGAGGTTTGGCCACCCCCGTTATAGATGATGCCTTTTAATAACAATATCAAGCTGACAGGTTGCGTTCATTTCCACCAAACTTACTGCCTCATGCGCATTGTCCAGTTGAAGAGCAAATGTTGAAGTTAAACGCTGTTCAGTTGACACTACTATTGCTCACAACAATTCCGACATTCAGATTCATGCTCGCAAAGATACCCAAAAGTAACCTGGTGTTTGGCCGAGGAAGCTCTAGTTTCAGAAGAGCTCTCCCGGTGTTCCGCAGCGTTTTCGAAAATAAGTACTTCGTCTCGGTATGAAACGTTCTGGCTTCCCGCTTGACTCATCATACAAGGAAAGGGATGGGGCTCCACCCAAGTAGTGGACAAGGATGGCAAGAGTTAGATCAGGGCCTATGGGCAGTAGTGTCAGAGCGAGCCACTCGCGGTGGGTTGATGATAGTTGTTGAGTGACCCTGGCTCACTGAAAAAAGTGGGCAGGCCTGATGGAGGGACGGGGGCGTGGGGGTGGCGGTGCTTCTCACCACGCGTCTCCGTTGAGCCTCCCAGAGATATTTGTCAGCCTCACGAACCGGGTCCGTTTATTATTGTCATGGGATTGCAACACTGGTGGGATTGGAGAGGGCGGCGGGGTTGTCGCACGTAACATCTCAGCGATTCGTGGGAGTGAGAGGGGATGGTCTGCGGTTGATTGACAGCGCTGCCCGGGGTTAACGCCGCCGCCGCTGCTGCTGTGAAGATAATGGCAGCTAAAGTATTTCTGTGCAAAGGTGTGCACACCTATTTGTGTTGCTGTAAATGCGACTTTACGTTTTCAATCTGAAGTCACAGCCACTTTGTTATTTGAAATATAATTATTGGTTGTTTTTTTTCGCTGTATTATTTCCCACAGCCTGAATAAGCTCAAGTAGACTAAGCCATTTCAGCCGAGACATCTAAGAAAAAGGAGGGGGGGGGGTGGGTGCTGAGGTTTTTGTTATTAGGCCTATACTGTATGAACTTATGTTAATAACGCAAAAAAATACGTAATTATAGAGGTGTACGGTGGCTAAATAACAAGTCACTGCAGTACAGGGTGCTGTCAATCAAAAACCAAACAAGAACCGCAAATTGCAAATGTTGCAACGTGTGCCATGCACTGTTGGACGGTATAAGTTAGACCGAATCAAAATTGCATGCAAGAGTGATGCACTGTTGAACTTCAGCTGAGGCTTTTCAAGGGACATGGAAGGTTGTTGGGCCAACCTTGGCTTGACAACGGTTCCAACCACATGGCTCAACGTTGCCATGGTTTACCAGGGTGGTCTAAGCTTCTAACCATTACACCTACACTGCTAAATAGTTTTTTTACACATTTCTACTCAGAGGTGACATGGCATGCTTATTGACCTCTGAAATTCATTTAAAAATATATATATATTATTTAACACAGGTCAAAATGTCATGTTTTTATGTATTAGCAAGCTTCTGTGAGTGCAGTTTGCTTAGAGACCGCACTGCAAAGCCATATTGCGCTATAATATAAGTACTGTAGCTCATTAAGGTGTTATTTTGATTGTATTTTAGAAATAAATTGCAATGTTTCAACTGATACACTGGTGCTAATGGAAACATATAAAAGATGTTTTAAAAGGAATTATATGGTTGTGTTTTGAATTTCAGTTCGGCCGATTTGCTTTAATCATGTGAGTGTGCGTTCCTTTTGAATGTTATAATCATATCTTATTAAAGGGATGTAATTGCATACCATTTTACATAAAATGACTAATTTGTGGATTTTATCATTTTAAAATTGTAAACATTTACACTTGCGTTTTAAGATGTGCCAATGCAAAATATTTAAATATATTCTGAGAGCCTTTTGTTTTACATCCCAAAATGTATAGCATTTGTTTTACAGATTTTTTAAATATATTTTTTACTTTTCAAAAGCTTAACTTTTTTAATTCACGAAACAAATTCTGACTCCAGCTGCTGCATAAACCAGGGGTGGACTCGACACTGTGTGGAGTCGCCTAAATTAGTGCAGGCCCCGTTCCTGCAGCCTCATTCCATCAACTCAACGCAGGTGTACGCAGTTGCATATCCTCACATTAATAATGCGCGCGGTGTTTTCATAAAACAAAACAAAAGATCCATCACGTCGCTCAACTTGCAGACGACTACGCTCTACCGCTTTTTCCACTGTACACCAGAGCCGCACCGGGGCTTGCCGAAGCGGCCCGACGCGCCTACACAAGGCGAGCCCTTCTGCCGACCTCACTCGCGATGTATAGGTGATGCCTTGTCCTTCGCGGCGTACTGATTGACGTGTTATGAACGCTGCTTGGCCCCGAGCCAGTCCCAGCCAATCACCGTCCGGTGCTGGCTCGGCTCGACAAAATCGCCAGTCGGGGGGGGGTTGAGGGCGGGGGGAAACATCGCGTGGTGCTGCGAGGGGCTTCGCGCTGGCTTGGCTCGGGTGTGCCAGTGGAAAAAAGGGGGATGTTCAAGCGAATCACCGTTCTATTACTAAATTATAAACTTTTTATTTCACTATGTAAGGCCCCACTGAGCTATATAGCTCTTTTTTCAGAAGCGACCTGGCTATCACAAATTATAGCTCAACGAAGTGGCAATGTATATCAGTCAAATACTCTAAAGGCGTGTTGATCCTAAATGTGGAATCAAAAACCAGAGGACCCGGACAAAAATCCACGCGACCACGGGCAGAGAGACATGCAAACTCCAAATATACAGGCGTCAGGGTCGGGATCAAACCCACGACCTGCATACCAGGCGAGGTAGTTAACATCTCGCCACCGTGCAGATAGCCTGGCACAAGCGCCGTGGTAACGTCGCCGCCACTTAGTGGGGAACGACGGTTGCTGTCAAAACATACCGACTGACATAACACATAAACAGGTCCCTGCAGGGTGGGCTGGTAGGACAAGTCTCTGCGCTGTCTATTGCTGATTTTACATCCAACAGCACGAGATTTCACTTCGTTAAAGTATTGAAAGGGGACGGACGGACGGACACATTAATCTATTGCAGGCTGGTACACTCAGTTTACAACTTCGTTCCTACCAGTATAAACACTTCCTTAGCCCCACCGTTGGCCCTGCTGGGCCACCAAAGTCTTATGAAGCCGGCGGCGCATCACGGTTTAGTTGCAGCTCGGTTTATGCTAATAGCCAGTAGAAAACCGGCCGTGCCGTGACAGCCCCACGCTGGCTCGGCTCGGATGTTCCAGTGGAAAGGTCGCTAAAATAGTCCGCGTGTCCTGAATCGGGCAGCACAAGTATTGAGCATCGTCACGAAGACATTTTTACTTGAGTTGAATCCCCGACATGTAAATTGCATATCGTGGTCTAGATGGCTGAAATGGGGAGAGATGACTGGTGTGGTGTGCGATAAGAGGGTCTCCTCCCCCCTAATGAACAGCCACACCCGACTCTGTGCCTCCTCCAGTGGCTGCCGGAGGGCGTGGAGGCAAGCACTCGCACATAAACACACACAGACTCGACAAGCAAGGAACAACAATATATATAATACAGGATGCGACGTTACGGGCAATGGTCCTTCTTCATAGCGCATAGGCAGAGAGATGTTAGTGGATAATACTAATAGTTGTTGACCGCACTTATACGCTATGGGACATGATGATAATTAAATAAAAAATGTGTTACTAATGACCGGTTTTTAAATTGGCCTATCAATATTTACCTCATAGCTATTAACATGCAAACCCTTCAATAATTATTAAAGTACTGCTAAGTACACTCATTTATATCTAAAAGCACAATTGTGCTTGTGCACTGCCAACGCAAGCATTACCAACATGTGTCCGATGGACCGACTTGCCCGCGCCATAGCAATGTGGAATGTCCACCACTGTCTCAGGGCTGTCAGCGGGAGATGATCAACCAACGTCAATGTTCACTTGATGAGCAAACCACTTCGACTCTGAGAGAAATGTGCACCGTACTCTTTGGTTCTATTCGGTAAAGTCACGTAGGTAAAAAAAAATAAAACAACAAAAATCACGACGTTTCGGCCACAACACAAGCGGCCTTCATCAGGTGAAGGGACCAGCCTGTCTCGAAGACTGCGCTGGAGTGAAACAGAGCCAAGCTCAGACTGCGACCTTTAAGCTGTGTGAGAGGGATTAAGGTGCCTTGACAAAGGAATTAGCGTAAAAATTAGCATTTGATTGGCGGACTTATCATTATGAAAGGTGTAGCACAGAGGTCGCAGTCTGAGCTTGGCTCTGTTTCACTTCAGCGCAGTCTTCGAGATAGGCTGGTCCCTTCACCTGATGAAGGCCGCTTGTGTTGTGGCCGAAACGTCGTGATTTTTTGTTGTTTTATATTTTTTTACCTACGTGACTTTACCGAATAGAACCAAACAGTATGGATCCTTGCAGTCACGAAAGCTTCAAACCTAGAAATGTGCACCGTGCCAGCAGGTGGCAGTCTTGTTTCGTACGGCTGATGGGATATGCCAGAGCAGGCAGCTCACAATTTCACATTCATGCGGTCAAGCCGGACAACCGCCAAAAAATAGATTTTTGTTGGGTTAGATCGCGTCAAATATAAATGTGTCGTTAAACCCGCCACCACCCGACACGACCAATTAGTAAAGGTTTGCCACGTAAACAAAACGTGCCAATTCGATACTTGTTCAGCACACACCGCTTGTGTGTTGGAGGCTAAATCCACGACATTTACAGGCAAGCGCGTGAGGAGCGGCGGCGCGTATAGCTCTGATGTCTCCCTCGTATTTATGGATCGGGCATTGCGTCATTGTAACGTCGTTATGGTTCCTTCTGGATGACCAACAGTCGCATACTGGAGAGTTTTCAAGTTTCCATTTGTGCATCAGGTATCAGCATCTGCCATGGTTTGTGCAGTGGATGGCATGCGGTTCGGGGTGGACCATGTGCTTCGTGGAAGATCAAAGTCGGGGATCTTCTGCGTTGTGCCTTTCGCAAGGTGGTAGTGTTTTGCAGTAATTGACTTGTGCTCACACACACACAGTCTAAATAGCATTGCATTGCTTTCAAATTGGGTTGGGAAATCGAATTCCAGAACTGGAAAGTTCATATTCATATGGCAAAGACCAGTGATCTATTAATACAACAGGCGATGTTAATCCAGACAGCGCTATGATTACTGTCCCCAGGGAGATGGCAATGATGATGATGATGACAATGATGTGCGTAATGGCCCTTCATTGCATATAAAGATGCCAGGCTTCTCTGGTCAGACCTCTCTGGCCTCTGTGTGTTATGAAGAAGAGCCATTGCCCGAAACGTCGCCTATTAATATACCATACTTTTTCTTTCAAGGCTGTGTTATTAAAAAAATGTGTTGAGTGTTTGCCATTTGCCCCTTTGCACCACTGCCAACCCAGTATCACCAAATCATTTTTTAAGAATGCAATGTCTTCCGCTGGGATGAGAGTGGAGTCCACTATTTTCTCAGATATACAGGCAGTAAAGCCCTTTGCAAACTATATAATAAATAACAATGTACAACTCTTTGTCAATTCAGTGCTGCGTGAGGTTTTCCCCAAGCAATGCAGAGGAGAGTTGGGGGGGGGGGTTATCCAGGAAAGGCACATTGAGTCATATGGCTCTTTTTCAGGAGGGTCTTGCATTGGGGTTTTTTTTTTAAATATGTTTTCAGCCAATTGATGATGAGTTTTGTTTATACGTGTGGGAGGAAACTGGAGCACCTGGAGAAAACCCTCACGTGCGAGGGGGAAACACTCTATCCCCATGCAGATTGGAAACAGATGGCGACTCGTCCAATTGCTGTTACTGCCTTCTCATGGCGGGCCAGGGTATGGCAACCTCGACGTTGAAAAACAATGGAGTTTAAAAACATGTGTGCGATCCACCAATGCTAAATTACAGGCAATGTTACATATCCACCACCACCCGGCTATAAACGAAGTCATATAAAAAAAAATTGACCATCTCGATCCACACTTAATGACCCAGGAAGTGCATGATTACTTGACAATAATAATACACGTGATTTGAGGCTTCCCTGACTGCAGGAATCCATACTCTTTGGTTCTTTCGGTAAAGTCACGTAGGTATACAATTAATTTCTCCTGCTGTGTTTGTCTCACCTGATGACGGTTGCTTGTGTTGCGATCGAATCGTCGTGATCTATTCATTTTCTATCTACGTGACTTTACCGAAAGAACCAAGGAGTGATAACACACGTGTTGTCTGTTTTCCTGAAAACTCCCGTCTTGCACAAAAACGACACACGGCACACCACTGCGCTGCAATGATATCACGCGGATATGTTGCGACGCTGCAAGGTACTATTACTGTACACTGGTGTTATGAGAGCCTGGAGAGAGTGCGGGAGTTGTTGGTTTCCGTTTGTGATGGCGTGTTTTTGTAAAGGAGCTAAACTAACCGTGGAAATGCCCTTGGGACGATCCCTGCTGGCTCGGCGAGCCTGGGAACGCTGGGAAAAACGTGGGACGGGTCTGAAATAAGTGAGAACTGCCTTGTGTGAGAAGTGAAATTGGGGTTGTCACTGGGTCAGCTCCACTGTTTACACTCTTGGCATCGCTGGGGAAAGTAAGAGGACTCTGCACAATCACCAAGTTACTGGGTTAAACCGGGCTAAGGCGAAACGTGGAACGTTCGGCCAACAGTTCCAACCACATGCCAACGTTGGCATGTTTTTTTTTTTTACTGGGAGCGGTCCTTCCCAACCTTTCGCTCGCCGTGTACTCTCTCTAGGGTCCCCACCTTTCCCAACTGGAGATCAGAACCAGGTACCTATATTTAATATTCCTCAGCACGGGGGCTATTGTCAAACCTGTGCAGTTTCCTGCAATACGGTTCAGCACAGTACCGGTACCATCAACTGGGTGCGGACGTTTTGCTCAAAATATCCTCCAGTATTTGGCGTTAACAGGAGGGTGTGGTGGGGGCTTTCATATTTTAACAAGCCAGATTTTATGCTAATTTATTTGAGTACCGTAATTGCATACAGCAGGAAATAGGCTACATTTGTATCACGTTTACACGCGATGTACACGCAAGGCATTTAGTTACACTTAACAACCGGAATAACGATTAACTAAATATCTGCAATTTTAAAATCACACCTAACACACGCGTAACAGCAGACGAGAGGGCTTCATTTCAGCCGAAGCTGTCCGTGGCTGAACTCCAGAAAATACAACCGCCACACCCCACCGTCCCAGAGTCGTGATCGAGGCTTGGGAAATGAATCCCTGACCTGACAAAATACTCGGCACGTGCCACCTGGTTTACACAAGACGCTTCTATGCATTATTAATGCACCTATTGTGCGTAGTAACTGCTACATGTTCAAATCAAGACCACTTTGTAGGGATTTCAACAGTGGGTAGTCCTATAGAGTAGACTCGCCCCTCACCATGGGAACGTGGAATGTTTACCACTGGCTCAGGGCTGTCAAGATGAAATATGAGCAGCAATGCCCCCAGTGATCACGTGAGCAGCAGTCCACTCGGACTGCTTATACTCTGACATCGCCACGGTGGTTAGGAGATGTTAACTACCTCGCCTGTTATAGGTTTGATGCCGACCCTGACGATGCCTGTATATTTCGAGTTTGCGGTGTCTCTCTCCCCGTGGTTGCGTGGATTTTTCTCCGGGTCTTCCGGCTTTTCCCTCCACATATAGAATCAACACGTTTAGAGTACAGGGGAGCCTCTATTTACGACCACTCGACTTACACACTTTTAGAGATACGAACACACCTGTCCATGTGTCAAGTTGCCTGTTCGGGCCGAGAGTCGTAAGTTCAACTGCCGCGCAATAGATGGCGGTGGTGGCATCTACATCTGCAGAACAAGAAAAACCAGTGGCATCTACATCTGCAGAACGTGAAGAACCAGTGGCATCTACATCTGCAGAACATGAAGAACCAGTGGCATCTACATCTGCAGAACGTGAAGAACCAGTGGCATCTACATCTGCAGAACATGAAGAACCAGTGGCATCTACATCTGCACAACGTGAAGAACCAGTGGCATTTACATCTGCAGAACGTGAAGAACCAGTTGTATCTACATCTGCAGAACGTGAAGAACCAGTGGTATCTACATCTACAGAACGTGAAGAACCAGTGGCATCTACATCTGCAGAACGTGAAGAACCAGTGGCATCTACATCTGCAGAACATGAAGAACCAGTGGAATTTACATCTGCAGAACGTGAAGAACCAGTGGCATCTGCATCTACAGAACGTGAAGAACCAGTGGCATCTACATCTGCAAAACGTGAAGAACCAGTGGCATCTACATCTGCAGAACGTGAAGAACCAGTGGCATCTACATCTGCAGAACGTGAAGAACCAGTGGCATCTACATCTGCAGAACATGAAGAACCAGTGGCATTTACATCTGCAGAACGTGAATAACCAGTGGCATCTACATCTGCAGAACGTGAAGAACCAGTGGCATATACATCTGCAGAACGTGAAGAACCAGTGGCATCTACATCTGCAGAACGTGAAGAACCAGTGGCATCTACATCTGCAGTACATGAAGAACTAGTGGCATTTACATCTGCAGAACGTGAAGAACCAGTGGCATCTACATCTGCAGAACGTGAAGAACCAGTGGCATCTACATCTACAGAACGTGAAGAACCAGTGGCATCTACATCTGCAGAACGTGAAAAACCAGTGGCATCTACATCTGCAGAACGTGAAGAACCAGTGGCATCTACATTCACAGGAGATAATACAACTATTAAAGCCATTCCCCGTGTTTGGGAATCACCAGGGGTAAAGTTGAACAAATCGACTTATGGACAGACCTCTGGAACCTAACTCGTTCGTAAGTAGAGGAGTCCTTATACTGTGTCTGCTTACATTTCCGCATGCTAAGTCACGTTGAAGAAGAGCTACATAGCTCCCGTGGGCCTTACCTGATTAAATACAAAATTGTATTGTTAATTTATTTTACGACTGGACTTTGCTTTAACGCTTAAATCAAAAGCTTACGAGTGAACTGATTTTTCAAACGCGCTTTGCGCGCGCGCGCGTCCCACGCGGCCGCCGTAGCGTCCGCAGTTGCCGTGGAAACGGGAAAGCATGGAGATCACTGGGAGCGAATATCGGGGAGACGAGAAGAATGGGCGGTGAGGAGACGCCACGCTCACCACGCTCACCACCCTCACCACCCTCACCACTCCTCACCACTCCTCACCACTCCTCACCACCACCAATCACCACCACCAATCACCACGCTCACCACCACACACTCACCACGCTCACCACTCCTCACCACCACCACTCACCACGCTCACCGCGCGCTCACCACGCTCACCACTCCTCACCACTCCTCACCACCACCACTCACCACGCTCACCACCCTCACCACTCCTCACCACCACCACCAATCACCACGCTCACCACCCTCACCACCACTACTCACCACGCTCACCACCCTCACCACCACTCACCACTCTTCACCACTCACTCACTCACCATACTCACCACCGCTCACCACCACCACCCTCACCACCACACATTCACCACGCTCACCACCCTCACCACCACACACTCACCATGCTCACCACCACTCACCACACTTCACCACTCACTCACCATGCTCACCACCGCTCACCACCACTACCCTCACCACCACCCTCACTACCACCACACACTCACCACGCTCACCACCCTCACCACCACACACTCACCATGCTCACCACCACTCACTCACCACTCCTCAACACTCATTCACCATGCTCACCACCACACGCTCACCACCCTCACCACTACCCTCACCACCACCCTCACCACCAGACACTCACCATGCTCACCACCACTCACTCACCATGCTCACCACCGCTCACCACCACACACTCACCACCCTCACCACCACCACTCACTCACCACGCTCACCACCACTCACTCACCACGCTCACCACCACTCACTCACCACGCTCACCACCACTCACTCACCACGATCACCACGCTCACCACCACACACTCACCATGCTCACCACCGCTCACCACCACACACTCACCACGCTCACCACCACTCACTCACCACGCTCACCATCGTCACAACTCCTCACCACCGCTCATTCACCACGCTCACCACCGCCACAACTGCTCACCGCAACTCGTCACCAAACTGACGACTCCCTTCAACTCCGTCACCACACTAGCCAAACTCGCCACTTACCGTGCTCACCGCTTACCAAAGTCATCACTCACCACACTTACCAACCTGGCTGCCCCCTCACCACGCACGAGTTAAGTAGCAGGTTCGTTGGAGGCAGGACTCACATGTCAGGCGTCATGTGTCAAAAGATTTGTGCCAGGTGTTATGTAACAGAAGACGTGTCAGGTGTCATGTTTGAAAAGTGACGTATCTGGTGTGATATATATATGTGTGGTGTATACAAATGTTACGTATCATATGTCAAGATAAGTGTATGAGCCGTCACGTCCAGGGGTATCGGTACACTATACATGACGGGCGCTGTCCTTGTCTGATATTGGACACCAAGAGCTGACACCCACAACTGACTGCGGGCGCGCGCGTGTTCCGTGTCACCCGAGGCGCATTGCTTTGACCTTTCAGGATGGAGGGCGAGGGCTGCTACACGTTCTGCACAGGGTCGCGCTACGAAGGCACGCTGAAGGATGGTCTCCCCCATGGGCAGGGCACCATGCACTTTCCTGGACGGGGAAAGTATCAGGCCACCTGGGAGAATGGGCGAGTGGTCGAGGTACGGTGGATCCGATTTGAGACCGAAACGGCAGGAGGATTTCCCCGCAGCTCTGGCTGTCGCCTGATGGAGCTGGTTGTAATTACCGGCGGAACGTCACGTTGTACTCGATTAGTAGATGTTGTGGGTTTACTCTCCAACGCACCGGTGTGCTGAACTCGTAACGAATTGGCATGTTTTGTTTACATGACAAACCTTTGCTAATCGGCCGTGTCGGTTGGTGGTGGGTTTCACGACACATTTATATTTCCGCGATCTAACTCAAAAACCTCTATTATGGATAATATTGGTCGTGAAAGCCTACTTGTTAAGCAGATCCGATTAGTATTGCAACCTTTTGCACTGCAGGCCAACCCCCCAGATGTAATTCTCACGTGAGCCTAACACTATGAAAACGCGGTAGCAAACTGCAATTAAGTTCAACACAAATACCACCAGATCTCGGGAAAATCAAATTCTGGCACCCGACACAACAAATTCCAATTCACGGACTGTCCGGGGTCAAAACCCCGAACAGGTGGCAGCCCTAAGGTGTGATTGTGAGACTTTGGTATTCCTGAGCAGACACAAAGTGGCTGTACACTTGCATGCACCACCTTGCATTGTTAGCATTTCAACGTTTTATTTTACTTCTACTGAATTTAACGTGGCGAAGAGCATTAAGCCGCCACCAGTGAGCAGCTTTATCGGGTCAGAATTCGATCAATACATTGGCATGTTGAAATAATAGCTTGATAAAGGTGACAATATTGTGGCCGAACCAACCGGTGTACTGTACTAGTGACGAATTGGCATGTTCTGTTTACATGACAACCCTTACTAGTTGCCTGTGGCGGGTTGTGGTGGGTTTTATCGACACATTTATATATTTACGCGATCTAACCCCAAAACCTATATTATGAATGAATAATTTTATTTGCTCCGAAATTCTGAGTTTTTTTTTTAATGATATATAGTATCAGTCCTGCATTGCCACATTCTGTACTTTTTTAAAGTGTTTGTTTTTTACCATGTGTCTTGCCAGGGGACATACATATTTGCAGATGGTTTGGTGTACGCAGAAGACGGCTGGTCGTACTGCACTGGAGACGATCGCCGCTTCTACACAGAGATCTGCAATGGCCTCAAACCAGCTGGTTTGTCCTCCAAACAAGCACACGTGGTGGCCTGAACTAGAGCGTGCAGTCAGTAGCGGTAGCGTAATGGTGAAAGCACTCCGTTATCATTCCACTGATGTCAGATTATTGATTCCTGGACACGCACACAGTAGTGGTGTTTTTAAAACAAAAAATGTTATTACCAAGCATATCATGATTCTCTCTTGCATTTCACACCGTCAAGAATTGCTACAATACAAAGTGGATGTATACAGCGTCTAAATGCGGCTGTGTTTCAAGTCACCGTCAGAAACTCAGTGCATATTTGTTTTATAGCGAGAAAAACAGTCCTGGGTTTACACGTGAGTCTATGGGTATCTAGGTGAGTCTATAGGTCTTCACGTAAGCGTAGTGTGGATATTTATTTATTTCTATATAAAGACAAATATACAGAAGTAGGAAGAGTAAAAAGGGCTGTCTTGAGCCTGCACTTCTGTAATGAATGGAAAATAGGAGCAGTTTAACACGCAGGCTTTCGCGACCAATATCATCCATAACCTGTAAACCTGTGTTTCTGGACAAATAGAAGCAGTATCGGCACATTGTCCATTCAAATCAAGTGAAATTTTGAGGTATTCCAGCAGGTGGCGATATTTCACTTTGTTGGCCTATACAGAACTATACACGGGGGTCTACAATGTCAAAGTACCACTCACGTTATCAGCAACGTGCGATTGAACACAAATGACATGTAGCGTACTACATTTGAATGCAATTACAATTATTTACATTCTGAAATACAAACTCCGATGGGTCACTTACAACAAATTCCGCAGCATCACAGCCTCCACGGCCTTCACTTTGCGCTCTTGTCCAGAGAGGGGGGTCAGTCAGTGTGCGCACCATCATTCTCTTGACAAACGCTCGCCAAAATTCGCTCCTCCACGCGACGGCCACAACCTGTATCCCGCGTTACATCACGCGTCACTAGCGCAGGTTAACAAACGGCACGCTTAGGTAACTTGAGGGTAACGACACTTTGCAGACACGCTGTCATGTCCAGTGACGGTGGAGCAGAGACAGACTCCGATTCACGAAAGCGACGCGTTCTTCGAAAAAACACGGCGTAAAACGAAATTTCGTTATTCGGAACGGCTTTTCCCATTAATTTAATGTGAAAACCTAGGGGCGTGTTTCGGACAGTCATTCCAACTCGACTCCTAACCTGAAAATACACACCTACGTAACTTTTCACGAGACAACAATAATAAAAAAAAGAACATAAATATTAAAACGATTAAATAATAATTAATTTCAAGCAAATATAATTAACCTTTTCAGGGAACTCGCCAAAACATCTGCATGTTTGAATGACTAGAAGGGTGATGTGGAGGCGCCACTGTTGAACTGCAGGGACACCGTGATGCTGACGCGGATGGATGACGACGCAGCCTCCTGGGTGCTTCTTGTTTGATGATCTCGTGGCGCGTGCCGTGTGAAATTTCGTTCACGCAGCATGTTCTGCTTACGTGACAAACCTTACTAATTGGCCGTGTCGGGTGGTGGCGGGTTTGACGACACATTTATGTTTACGCGATCTAACCCAGAAAACCGCTATTATGGATGATATTGGTCGTGGAAAGCCTACGTGTTACACATACACACAAAAACATGCATTTTAAATACAGGATTTAATGTAAATGACGAATTCATCATCCATGCCGCTGATGAGGCCATCGTTGTCGCCGTTCACCGGAGGTGCGTCACGCAGGGCATGCACCGCCATGAGCTTCCAGCGCTGTAGTGGTCCCGTGCTCGGCATCCACCACTTGAAACTAACTGCCGATTCATGGATTATATGAGAAATAAGTCAATGTAATCGATTAATCATTTGAGCACGAAGCCAATCATGCGCCTTTGGTGGCACCAGCCAACTTCATCTGGGTAATCCCCTCTGTAGAAGCACCTGCGTCCGAGTTGTGGAAGGATCTGTCCGTTCGAGGGTTGGGCTGCCCAGCCATCCACAGAAGAACCCCAACAACAGAAGCATAATCTTATAAGATGGACAGCGACAACTGATTAAGCCCAGGCAGAACGTGTCTCCACTGCGGTGTTCTTCCATATCTCTGTGGTCTCGCTGAGTGGCTTTGGGTCTCCCAGTCCGTTCTAATGTACATCGTATAGGAATGAAAATTATTCTAATGAAAATTATTCTAATCAAAAGTAATGTGCACGGTTCAGTGCGCATACTGTGAGCGCGTGGATAGATTTTGACCGATGAAGCAATACATCGTTGCGTGGCTGTGGGTATGCACACGTGTACGATGTCGCAGGTCGTTCACAGCTGACAAACATCGACCCCCCGAGGGAGATCCCGCCGGGCTGCTACGACTGCGGCGACGGTTTCTATGATCCGGGGACCCGTGTGGTGTCCGACTACAATCACGAGTTCCTCCGCAACGCAGGTGCGATCCTCACGCCTGCCTTCTCTACGCAATAAATTATAGAAACTAAAACTAAACTTTTTTTTTTTATTTTACCAGGCCAGGCCAGCTGAGCTCTCCAGCTGTTTTTCAGAAGCGACCTTGGCCAGAAATGATAGCTCAACGAAGTGGCTTATCACGTGGATATTTATAGTAACCAAACACTCTAGATGCTACTTTCTTTACAATAGATTGTTGTGTTTAGCTTGTTGTCCTTCCCCCCGCACCTCCGATCAGCGCGGTTGGCTCCGTACGGTGCAAACGAAGTTCAGCACACGTACTGTACGCTTACACTGGGTACAGTCTTGTGCTTGCCCTACCACCTCGTCGATTTGTCTCGTCGAGCTTTGCCACATCCGTTGCTCATGAACTATGTTAATGTACCCCTTGGCCGTCCACTTTCGCCTTGTAGTTTTAAACAAGAGGCCTTTGGTCGTCTTTGTGTTGGCCGTTTGGAGCACACGGCCACGGTTGGTTTGTTCGACTGTGACGCTGGAATCGGATCAGCTCTCAGGGGGATATCTTCCGTTCTTATTAATTGCGTTCGTTTAAGTTGCTGGAATTTAGGGTGCACGTCTGCTATGAGGAAGGGTCATTACCCAATACGTCGCCTGTTATGTATTGTTCATGTTAAAGCGGTGTTATTGACGGATCTGTCGAGTTTTATTTTTATTTTTCTGTTCCGTTGTTCATTTTCGAATAGGTTTATTTTCAATCACACTTCACCAACACACACACGGTCGTGTACTTCACCCGGGGCTGAATGTTTTCACGAGAGCCTTGAACGATGCCAATGTAAGAGCACTGCTTTATTGCTGATGGCTTTGGCAGGCTTCGTATCGATTGCAGAGGTGAAAGGCCGATTTGAACCTTCCCCACGCTTGTCCCTGAGCACTCGAGTCTGACTCTGTCACTCCAATGGGATGACATTAAATCCCTTAAAGCCTGACCTCTGTCTCAAGGTGCATTAAACAGTCCTGACCTGTCAATGGCGTTCCGATGAGTGTCAAAACGTTATAAAGGAGATGCGATTTTCTCATGTTAGCCGTGGATTGATAAATGCAAATTTGCACCCAAAGAGGCTGTGGGGCTGTGACGCAGTGTCTGGGATCAATGCGATATTGAATTGGTCAGCCAGCTGGGAGAGTGACCGGAGGCTTGCCTTTATCTCACTTAAACGTTACAAATGAATGGTTTTGCACCCATTGATCTGGTACGTTTAGAACATATGGGAGGTTTAAGTTAACCATCTTGTACAGCTGCAACCTTTTAGGCGTTTTGGCGGTGGCTTGCAGAGCATTCCTTGTTTGGTCATTGTATAATTCACCAGTTGTATGCAGTTGGTTTTCTGTGGGGGTAATTGGCTAAGGGTATTGCATCTCTTCATATAATACATAACACTGGTTACCCAGTCTCATGTCGGTGAGACTGGGTAACCAGTGACTCATTTTACGTCAAAATGTCTTTCGTATCACTATTTACGAACAGCCCAATTATGTGCTTGGTAATTAAGTAGCATGTGGGGTGATAGAACAACATGACAGACACTGGGTGAAGTTTAAAAGTTTAACGGACATAATCAACTTTATTAATATTTTCAAAATCTGCACTTTATAAACCTGTGGGGCGGTGACGTGGGCCAGCAGTAGTGTGTTATCCACTCGTTGCAGAGGTTAGTGGTTCGCACGCGGAAGGCCACCCTGGTTAACACTGCCGGTGTATGAACCACGAATAACGCGCCATCTGCTTTAAAGTGGACGTTAAAGATCACCGGATCTCAACTTGAAACTAGCAGGTCATTGTGTGCTGGGTGTCACGGTCCAAATTTTTCAAATTCGAAAACTTGCCTGAAAATTGCTCAATTGGGATGACACACAGCAGCAATCATCGCCACCCTCCTACTGGCAGACGAATGCCCACCTGCAGGCTAGTCGCTGAGAAACATTGTTCCGCACGAGAACAGCTTGCATTGGCGGTGCCCTTAGAATGTCTGAGATTATTTGTGATGTAACTCACTTAACGCGCATAACTTGCTCCGAGACGCCCCAGGCACTGGAAAACAAACTGTTAAATCTTGACTAAAAGCTTTCGTGACTGCAGGAATTTATATTCTTGGGTATTTCGGTAAAGTCACGTAGATAGGTTCAAAGAAAATAACAAAAAACTACGACGTTTCGTTCGCAACACAAGCAGTCGTCTTCAGGAAAAGGGGGGGGCTAGCTTCCAAGGCAAATTGTTAATAAGGGTTTGAAATGGGCGTAGCCCAAATGTCCCAAGACTATAAGAAAACTTATTATTACTATTATTATCCCTCCCTGCTTGACAAAGACTTTGTTAAAATGTTAATGAGGCTAAACAATGTCTTCCGTGCTATTACATTTGCCCATGGTGAGAAATCCGTGTGGTGTTCCTTGGGCGACTTTATCGCTGCTACGTAATACCCCCCCCCCTCCTTCCCCGTGTGGGTGTTTAACTTAATAGCGTTGTGTGCCCTTCACATCGGCTTGCCACCCTGCACAATCAGCATGGGCGCAACACGTGTCAGATTGGCATCCTCAGAACTATTCTAACGCTTTCAAAAAAAAACCTCGCATGATTTGACGCGATTGTCCCAAACACAACCGTCTGCCAGGGCTATACGATCCTGAAGTACAAAACTTTGAACCACGTGAGCTTTGTCCATTGTTTTTCGCGCTTCAAAGGGACGCCAATGCAAGCTGTGCGCGTGCTGCACGGGGCTGCTGTGCTCGAGCAACTTGTGTCACGTGGAACATACTGAGCGTGCCCCTAATAATAAGTTGCCGTTTGCTGTTGTTGTTGTTGTTGATTTGTTTTCAAGACGACGATGAGCACGACTGGATTGTGCGGAACTGCCGGAAGGGTTGGGATGAGAACGTGGGAGTGCGCATCGTAGATGAGCAGTAGCTTGCGGTCGAGCACGTGTGCAGTCCGCTTGGCGTCTCTCGGGACATCTCGCCGCCGACAAACGACGTGGCTGGATCGAAGAGGTTATTTCCAACGATGATCGTACTTGGAATAAAGCCCGTGACTACACCACAAACCTTGAACAAGCTACGGCTCCCACAAGCCAGCCAGAAATCCCATCATCTGGAGAGGAAAAAGAACGCAGTGCAAAATAAAAGTCAAGACAGAGAACCAGATTCAGATCTTGACAAAACAGTTCAAACACATAAGCCCGGTAGACTGGCCTTGTTGTTTAGTGATTGAATCGTTGGAGCACTTTTACAAAAGATCGGTCAGAGAGGAACATTCGCCAACACGTGAATCTGGCGCACATCGTCAATATATCCTAAGAAGTGAAACGTGCTTAATACACGTGAAAAAAATCCACAATAATTATCATTATTATAATAATTGACTACATTTGGTATTCGCACCATGCTTATAGTGTAGGGCTTTCACGAAGTTGCCCTGCATAACAGACATCGTGTGCAGTAGTTTCACAGTTAGGAGCAGTGTTCCTGTGTGTAATCCCACTTGATTGATTTGCAGGTAATGTCTTTAGCTCGGCAAATTTGGACCCATGACTCCGGCACACAAAAGCCTACTCTTTCCGAATAAGGTCACAGGATCTTTGACGCCCACTCTTAAGCAGACGGCACATGTGCCACGGTTAATACACCTTCAGTCTGACCCAAGGCCATCTGCCGCATTCGAACCACGAACATCTGAAGCAAGCAACAAACAGGCTACTGCTGGGTTATGTCACCACCCCGAAGAGACGTATAATCCACCTTGTTTCCCTTCATCGTTCTGTGACAGTTCCCGCGTGTAAAGCAAGTGTGTGTGTGTGTTTTTCTAATGGGCTTCGGTGTGCGGTTAACTTCAGAACCGGGTGAATAAATGGACAAGGCTGAAACCTGCATGCCGTCTCAATTTGCTTCACTGTGCACACACACTGCTCTTCTGATGCACATACAACACAACAATACGCGCGGTCGTTATTGAGTAAACAAAGATTTCTGCCGACACCCCCCAGTCAAAGTTCATCCTCGCTCCATCCCTAGCCCAGCCGATGGTGTTTGTAATTGACTTAATAAGACCCCTCTGCCAGTTATTCCTTCCCTACGGGATTAATCTCAGGCTGGAAGGGATGTTATTGTATGGGAGCGCTGGGAATAACAGTGGCAATAGGATGACAATCCTTTCAAGAAATTTTCTCATGATCCACAATTCGAATCAATCCGACTGCTGGATGAAGGTCTCCCTCCCCATGCCCGTGTTGGTCGTGGGGGGGGTTGATTTACCATACTTCACCACGCTGGTCAGTGCAGGTTGGTGATGGGGTGATGCTGACCCTGTGCAGATATCGCTCACCTTCGATGGCAGTTGACGTTCAGGTCATAGCACATTGCGCTCATCACTGCCCGACCAATTTGGAGTGTAATTGGTTTTAAAACCAAAATATGCACGGTTGAATTGATGTATTTATTAAATGTTTGTTATTACGATCTCCATTGTAATAAATGTGAGAACATTACACGGTGTTACATCGCTATGCAATGCTGTTATAAACGCTGCTCAGACGATTGATTTCGATGCAATGTGGTGCATAGTTTAATTGATTTCACAACTGTTTTTGGCATTCACGTATAATGACAGGTTCTGCAAGCGTCCGAGTAATTGCCGTTTGTCAAGGCATACTACCTTCGCACTCTTTAAAATGTAATTTGTGAATCAAATGAGGGGGTAGCCGAGAAAATGACATAACCAGCCGCCGGATAATTACACCTCAACCCGGCGTAAATTGTCACGTTTAAAATATTTCCTCCCGTTCACAAAGCGGGGAGGTGGGGGATGATTTAAACGTTAAATGTAATTTTCTTAATCACCGTTGTTGGCGCGTTTGCAAAGCAAAAGTTCGCGCGGCTGTGATCGGTGGTCTAAAATCTTTTTGGCTTTTGCTTATCAGGAAACTGAGCGCCTTCGCTCCGTGACCTGCGTCGCGCAAAAAAAAATACGCAACAGCGGTAAAGGCCCCCCCCCCCCACCCCCGTGACTGGCTTGTTGGGCCAATGCAGCGAACGGACACGATCGCTGCGAAGCCACCCGCGCGTGTCCTTGAGCGCGAGGAGCGACTTATTTTACTTCGTTACAAACCGACGATTACCTTGTGGAAAATAGGCGCGCATTTGTCCCCGTGAAATACTGTTGGGGTGAGGGTGGAATGCTTCGGCGATGTGGGATCCTAGGATGGAATGCGCATTATCCGTTTGAATTGTTATTATTTAACACGTAGGCTTTCGCGACCAATATTATTCATAATAAAGGTTTTTGGGTTAGATCGCGTTTATTTATAAATGTGTCGTAACCCTCCACCACCCGACACGGCCAATCAGCAAAAAAGTGTCACGTTGACAAAAGACAAATAATTCACTACTTCAGCCCACCGGTGTGTTGAAGAGTTAATCCACATTTACATATTATTATTACTGCGTTTTGGCTGCATTGATCTTTGTATATGGATGTTTTCTGTCAATGAGTATTTTACACGCGTGACATCAGCATTCAAAAATAAGAATATTTATTTATACACGGGGTCAGAACGTTACAGCAACAAACAATCCAAAAACACGATAGGAGTGCAAAGTACAAGAAGGGTAAACATCACCCAAACACAAACAAATACAACAACTAAACCATCCCCATCCTACCAGACAAAGCACACTGAGGTATGAACTTATTTTTTCAAAAGCGACCTACCTGGCCACAAATGATAGCTCAACAAAGCGGCTTATCATTTAGACATTTATAGCAGCCAAAATAATCTAAATGTCTATAACATAATCTAAATAGACATTGTCACCTCTGCTTGAAGCAATGCTGGCGGACTGCTTAATGTTCACAGGCAAGGGATATTTTGTGTAACCAATGGGTCCTAGTTCGACACCAAACTATAATGCCAAATAATCGTTAATCGTCAGGTTCTTTTGTGTTGTGTTCTATAGTTTTACCCAAAACTGTGTAGAATGATTGGCTTTCCAGACCAATATTACCAAGCAGCATTTGTTTAACCAAGCGAATGCAAAAACAGTATAAGAGTAGGTTTGATCCTTTCTGGCAATAAAACAGGTGTTAAGATGTTCAAACACCAAACAGAAACCTTTTGCAAGGAGTCATGTCTGTATTAACCCCACATATACTTGCGGTGAACATGCAAACAAAAAAATGATCTGGTAGTATATGATGCATTGTCTTTGAAACTGGTCTACACCAGAGACAAAATTCTTTAGGGCCTAGTCTCAATCAGTCTTAGACCAGAGGACGCCAAAAGTCGAACAGCACAAAGACAATGCACTAGCAGGACATTTACAGTGAGGGAAAAAAGTATTTGATCCCCTGCTGATTTTGTACGTTTGCCCACTGACAAAGAAATGATCAGTCTATAATTTTAATGGTAGGTTTATTTGAACAGTGAGAGAGAATAACAACAACAAAATCCAGAAAAACACATGTCAAAAATGTTATAAATTGATTTGCATTTTAATGAGAGAAATAAGTATTTGACCCCCTCTCACTCAGAAAGATTTCTGGCTCCCAGGTGTCTTTTATACACGTAACGAGCTGAGATTAGGAGCACACTCTTAAAGGGAGTGCTCCTAATCTCAGCTTGTCTGTATAAAAGACACCTGTCCACAGAAGCAATCAATCAGATTCCAAACTCTCCACCATGGCCAATACCAAAGAGCTCTCCAAGGATGTCAGGGACAAGATTGTAGACCTACACAAGGCTGGAATGGGCTACAAGACCATTGCCAAGCAGCTTGGTGAGAAGGTGACAACAGTTGGTGCTATTATTCGCAAATGGAAGAAACACAAAATAACCGTCAATCTCCCTCGGCCTGGGGCTCCATGCAAGATCTCACCTCGTGGAGTTGCAATGATCATAAGAACGGTGAGGAATCAGCCCAGAACTACACGGGAGGATCTTGTCAATGATCTCAAGGCAGCTGGGACCATAGTCACCAAGAAAACAATTGGTAACACACTACGCCGTGAAGGACTGAAATCCTGCAGCGCCCTGAAGGTCCCCCTGCTCAAGAAAGCACTACTACATGACCGTCTGAAGTTTGCCAATGAACATCTGAATGGTTCAGAGGACAACTGGGTGAAAGTGTTGTAGTCAGATGAGACCAAAATGGAGCTCTTTGGCATCAACTCAACTCGCCGTTTTTGGAGGAGGAATGCTGCCTATGACCCCAAGAATACCATCCCCACCGTCAAACATGGACGTGGAAACATTATGCTTTGGGGGTGTTTTTTCTAAGGGGACAGGACAACTTCACCGCATCAAAGCGACGATGGACGGGGCCATGTACCGTCAAATCTTGGGTGAGAACCTCCTTCCCTCAGCCAGGGCATTTAAAATGGGTCGTGGATGGGTATTCCAGCATGACAATGACTCAAAACACACGGCCAAGGCAACAAAGGAATGGCTCAAGAAGAAGCACATTAAGGTCCTGGAGTGGCCTAGCCAGTCTCCAGACCTTAATCCCATAAAAAAATCTATGGAGCTGAAGGTTCGAGTTGCCAAACGTCAGCCTCGAAACCTTAATGACTTGGAGAAGATCTGCAAAGAGGAGTGGGACAAAATCCCTCCTGAGATGTGTGCAAACCTGGTGACCAACTACAAGAAACGTCTGACCTCTGTGATTGCCAACAACGGTTTTGCCACCAAGTACTGAGTCATGTTTTGCAGAGGGATCAAATACTTATTTCCCTCATTAAAATGCAAATAATTTATAACATTTTTGACATGCGTTTCTCTGGATTTTTGTTGTTGTTATTCTGTCTCTTACTGTTCAAATAAACCTACCATTAAAATTATAGACTGATCATTTCTTTGTCAGTGGGCAAACGTACAAAATCACCTGGGGATCAAATACTTTTTTCCCTCACTGTATAACTCGGGGTGAACAGCTACAACATGGGACCGTTCTTGCCAGTATCAAAGTATTTGAATAGGTTTCATACCCTTTATGGTAAAACTTAATACTGCAGACATGACTCCTTGCAAATAGGTTTCTGTTTGGTGTTTGAACATCTTAACACCTATTCTTGGTTCTTTCGGTAAAGTCACGTAGAAGGGAAACAATAAAATAATAAAATAATAATAAAAATATTAAACAATAACATTATCACGACGTTTCGACTGCAACACAAGCAATCATCATCAGGTGTGAAAACCACAGCAAGAAATTTAGAAAAAGTGGCGGTTATTTTTAACGTTATTATTCAATGTTAAAAATAACCGCCACTTTTTTAAAATTTTCTTGCTGTGGTTTTCACACCTGATGATCATTGCTTTGTAGCAGTCGAAACGTCGTGATAATTTTATTGTTTTATATTTTTAATATTATTTTATTGTTTCCCTTCTACATGACTTTACCGAAAGAACCAAGAATATGAATCCCTGCAGTCACGAAAGCTTTAAATCAAAATCTTAACACCTGCTTTATTTCCAGAAAGGGTAAAATCTATTATTATACTTTGATACTGGCAAGAAACGTCCCATGTTGTTAACTCTGAAGCAGTTTTGACATTCTGAGTCTCATCAGCAGAGTCAGGCTTGGTACAAAAACACTGCTGCAAGTTTGTTTTTAATATGGCTGTATGTGAATAGCAAAGATTATAAATCTAAGTAATTTTGTCACGAGAAAGTTTATTTTGGATGTTGAGTGGCGACCTATTCCTCTATCGAAATGAATAAACGAATTAATTGGCTGAAAACATCTTACTATACAAAGGACTGCAGAGCTTGGTCAATTGTTGGCAGCAACCGGTTCACCACCAGGCTACCTTCCAGCTTTTCTGTGGCTCCTCAGCGATTGTGAGGTGCAGTTTGCACGAATGACGATGAGCTATGAAACTGAAACAAATATAAAAAGATCCGAGAGTGCAAGTTAGGATGATCTGCTCCGTGTGCTCCATCTGTGAAAACAATGAAAGCTTCATGGCTCATTGGATTCTTCCAGGATAAATAAAGATGCTCATTCTGGTTTCGCATCCACAGTCGCAGCGTGGATTTCTCCACCATCTCCCATCGCTTTAGCAGTACTGAGGCTGCCGCCTCGGCCCTAGATGTCCCTCTCCGATTCTGTGCCGTCCGCTGGATTCCACTGGATTCGCGTTCGCCGTTTGTCGCAGACGCTCGTGGTTCGGCTCGGACAAGCCGCCCTGGTTACCATTCCCGGCGTGTTGACTGTGAAATACTCCACACGCCGCCCGCTTGCGGAGTGGACGATATGGGTCCCGTGGTGCCACTCTATTAGCGCGGTTGGCTACGCACCGTGCGAAAGAAGTCAGGCGTGCGTTCGAAAAGAGGCCCGTTGCGTGCCGGCGTCGTGGCTCGAATTTGCCCGAGTTTGAAAGGAGCCCGCAAATTACTCAATTTGGGATTGCGCTGAACAACATCGGCTCCCTACTGCGAAAAACCACAGCAGACGATGTCTGTGAAACACAGCGGTGCCTTCCTTCGCGATCATAGCCTTGCGCTATAAGTATGTGTATACCAACCGTTCTAATGATTTGATGTTCAGTGGTGAGTCTGCTTTGGCTGTGCCATCTGGACTGTAACAGTTTCCCAGTGTGCGTGCGTGTAAGGCTGTTGTTGGAGGCAATCGTCCTCCAACAACAACGGAGGGCAGAGGAGCGACGCTCACAACAACGAGCGGTGCGCCGGGCAGATAAAATACAGCAAGTTTACACAGCAGGACATTACCAGTCATCTCAGTCAGCCAACCCATGGCACCTGGGTCTGTCCCGTGACCTACTGTCAGCGAGCCTTCGACACTTCACGTGGCCTCAAAGTGCACCTAGCATGGCACAAGCGCCGTGGTGACATTCCCATCACTTAGCGGCGAATGGCGGGTATTGTTATTGGTCAGGCTGGTGGGGCGCGATGGCGCAGTGCACTCCGCCACAAACCCAGTGATCCGAGTTCGATTCCTGCTCACGGCCAACATCGCCGATGAATATCTGTGCCGGTTCTGGGCCTCCCCAAGGTCGACCCAGACCTGATATTAGACATCAGCACCGAGACTAAAGTGGCCATGCGAGGTTACTGGCTCACACCTCGCACTCACGCGGCGTGTTCTGTCGCTTCACAGGCGCCAGTCGCTAACGGCACTCGCCACCAGCGGTGTGTTAACGTTGTCGGGGTCTTTGTGTGCGCGCCGTCATCCCCACCGTCGGCAGCTGTCGCCTGCGAGCTTGTGCGCGTGTGCCATCGACGCCAGCCAGCCAGCCAGCCCTGTGCTTGGCACTGCACGTTTTATTTGAGCGGTGATTTTCTTTAATCTCTCTCTCTCGCAACACCGTACAATGTCACTGGCGAAACAATGGACAGCGATTGACATTTCAGCAAATAAATAACGGCGCAACGATCGCCCACACGTCCGTTTCACGTGCAGTATTTACAAGGGACGGCGATAACACAACGTTGGGTGAGTACGTTTAAAAAAAAAAGTAGCACTGGTGTTTAACACGTAGGCTTTCGCGACCAATATCATCCGTAACATTACGGAGCACCGGTGGTATTTTTAAGCCATGTTGTGCCTTATCCATCGTACTCGAGCTCGGTTTTCATGGCAATACACTGCAGGATGAGGACGGTGACACGACCCACAAGGCAGCGCGTTCGCCGCTTGTTGCTGAGAGGTTCCCGGCATGGATTTGTTGGCCACCCTCGTTCAATGCCCGAGGGGACATTAACCGTAGAAATGCTACATGCCGAATGTGGATTTTAAGGATCCCCATGATGTCAATTCGTCAGAGTGGGCCACTCACTGTGTATGTGCAGGGCGTCATGGCCCAAATTTGAAAACTTACCCTCAAATTAGTCAATTTGGAATATATATACATACATACACATATCAATAATTGCTCCTCTGCTCTCGAAAACTTGTCAGGACCCTCCTGAAAAAGAGGCTTGGGGCTCAGTGAGGTTTCGCTAACCCGTGGGGCCCCACATTGAGCTGGCTCAGCGGTAGAGCGAGCGGCTCACGATCGGAAGGGGGGACGGGTTGGTGGTGGGTGGTTGGGGGTGTGGTTGATTCAGCCCATCATCCCTCCGATTGGGGTTGATACAATCAGGACCCACTTCGTGAGGATAAGTCAACTCGGTTGTCCTGCGGATGAGGCTCGCACCGCATTAGGAACGTGGAATTTCCACCACGAGCTCACGGGAGAGTTACACCGGATGCGGTGCTCGGTTTTTTTTTGTGCGGGGTGAGTTGCCCCCCCCGTTCAGGTCAGGCGCCTTTCTGCGTTACAGCGGACACTGTGAAGACTCCCCCCGGGGACGTCACTCAAAAAATAAACTACGATCGGGGCCCATCGCGTTGTCTTGAGCGCCAACGCTTTTGCTTTTTTTTTGCACAAAAAAACGACGCAGTAAATGAACGCGTCGTTCAACGCGTAGCGACATCGTCGCCTCTGCTCCGCGAAGCCGTGGCGGGAGCCTTTGCTGATGGAGAGGCTCCTCGAGACTCGGCGAGGCTCTCGTGGCTAAACGAGCGGAATAAATCCAGCAACTAAACACGTTCACAGAATGTACGCACGTACGTCGGGCGTCTTCCGCGCCGCATGTAGCCAACCGCGCTAGTCGGAGGCGCGGGGCGGCGCGGTTTGCAGGCAGAAATCCACGCTGTGCTGTCCTGCACTCCCGCGTCTACGTGGGTCCCACCCAGAGCCTGATGATCCTAGTCACAAAAGTAGCTACTACATATGTAGCTACATATATAGTAGCTACTAAATATGCAGTAGCTACTACTACTACTGCTGTACATATGTAGTAGCTACGGGCCCCGCACTTTAAAGGGCTCCGCGCTAAATGCTCTCCAAGCTATCAATTCCGGTTCAGTGATTCTGCACTTGCTCTATCACTATAGTACTATACCGCCTTCAACTTTTACGAACGACCGAGTGTTTAAGGTTAGCGATTTGTCGTATTGTCTGGCTGTATAGCAAATGAACAAATAAAATGACTTTACTATGTAAGTAAAAAAATGTGTTTTAATATTTCCGTGTTTTTTTATATTCAGGGCACCTTTATAACATCATGCTACAGGCCCCGCACGGGTCCCACCTTCACCAAGCCACACTGACGAGCGCGAGGTTAAGTGTGGTCGATTGACCCCACGTCGACCCGCACGCAGTGGGGATTGACAGCCGGTGGATGAACACAGGGGCGGAAGGTACCGTGAGTAGAGTTTGTCGCGTGGTGGAAATACAATTTTTAAGAATGATTCATTATTTGATCGGCACTAATATGGAAAACCGGCCAACCTAGATAACTCCCGTTTGAAAAGTTAACAGTTTTTTTCTTCCCCCCCCTCTCCCACCGCGGCACCTTCAATAAGCACGCTTGGCTACGTATGGCGCGAAAGAAATCCCCAACGTACGTACGTGTACACACTAGCAGCCGACGCGAGCATCGTCATCCACCCAATGTGGCCGCCACGCAAACTTGCTCGCCCGGAGAGGGCCATGCCGTGTGTCAAACCCGCTCGGCTGAAGCCAGCGGGAACGGAAGCCTTTTCATTGGGGGGCCCCAGTGGCCTGGAACGGCACGGCCCCCTTTCAAGTCCGGTCAACCTCCAACAATCGGCGCTTTCAAGTCCTGAATAATAAAACAAAATTCTCAATCTCCAGCGACCATCGCAACTCGTCTGGTTCTGTGCCGTCCGCCGCTTCCCTCTGGCGCTATCGCTGAATTATGGAACGTTATATACATTTCACACCGATCGATTGTATGTATGTATGTTGAATTTCTTCCGCACCGTACGTAGCCAATCGTGCTAATCGGAGGTGCAGAGGGAAGGACATGACAGGCACTCACAGAAGCTGCCAAAAATGCAGCTTACGAACGGTAACACTACGCGCGCTATGAACGTCAACCTGATGTACACGGAATTTATTAATAATAACTTAACGTAGCTTTTCACCGACATCGTATGGCTATTTTCAACGCACATGCTGCAAAAACGACGACACTCAAAATACTATTGTTTTCCTAACTGTGCTTCACGTAAGATCGCCGATGTGATTATGAGCACCATGTGCCGCACGCTGTGGACGAGTCAAACAGGTTTCGAGTGGGTTCCTGCTTCCATCGAGCGTCGCAGGCATTGGCGCTCATCTCCTGTTTACAGCCCTGGGCCAATCGTGGAAAATGTCTCATTCCTGTGGCGGGGTGCGGCGAGGCTATCCACAGGACAACCACTGGTACTCGTTTTTTTTTTTTTTAAATGAACTTTGGACACGTATTGATGATCTCTGGCCCAGAGGAATCGGCCTCGCTTGGGAATGGAGAAGGTGGCAGGATGAGAAGTCGACTTCGGAGGAGGCGGCTTGACGACCTCAAGAACACGGCCGGCCTCGCACACTGACCCAGCAACGAGAGGCAGCGAGAGACAGGGCGTGGGTTGGCAGAGCCTGGTCGTGGCTGTCACCAGAGGCCGTGCTCGACCTGACGCCGCGAGATGACATTGTGAGGGATGCTGGGCTCAGACAATCCTTCGCCGACCAGGCTGTGAACTCACAAGCCACTTGCTCTACCGCTGAGACATCTGGCCAGATCATTATCGACAAGAGTCTGCCTCCATTAAAAGCTAAACGTTATAGTCCTTAAACCGTTGAATCAATAAGTCTTTCAGACAACTCCTCATTGACAGCATTTGTTTCAAGCCCATCAAACTCTGGATCTCATCAGAGAGGTCAGGCCTGTTAAGCCAGTGCTGTTATTTTGCCAGCAGACATTATAGAGCAGCAGCCACTCACTTGTGTGACATAGATGCAATGTTACACTTGAGAGTTGTTGATTGTCGAGTGCTGTGGCACACTTGTCTGTGACAGGCCAGACCTCTGTTCTATCAGTGCCCTGCTCCAAACCACCCCCAAAAGTCGCCATTGACCTCGGTGGTCGATCTTACGCGTCTATGATGAATAAATAGTTCGATACAAAACAAGGCTCCTGCAAAAATTCAATGTACACACATACGCACGGTAACTTTTTTTTCCCCTAAAACGAGTATAAAACTCAACACGATCGTCAAATAACACTGCCCTTAAAAACAAATAAATATATACAGGATGCAAGAGGCGACGTGCGATGGAGGAGGGCCGTTGCCTGAAACGTCGCCCGTCATGCTTTCTTGTCTCTCGTGAGCAGGGTTTGTTGACGAACGGGCCCGATCGTCCGTCGTTGGTTGCTTCGTGTCAATGCAGCGCCACAAGTTAGAACAACGGCGTCGTCGTTTGCTGTAGCGAGCGGAGTCGTCTTGGAGGCGTTGTTGGTGCGCGTGCGGTCACCGCCGTCTTCACAGCTGATCACGGCCCAAATTCTGCACAGACGCGACAGGCGAGGGAGCTTCAACGCCACTTCGCATCACCGGCCTCTTTGACCGCGGATTGACGTGGCGGTGGCGCGGCCGTGAAATCGTTTCTCGCGGAGCGGTACGACACGCCGGGGAGCGTTCACGATGCGAGGGTTGTCGCGATTTCAGTTGTTCGTGGTCGGTAGATGTTGTCACAATTTCGTTGTTTGTAGTTTTTTTTCTTATGTTTTTGGCGGACTTCACGTGCACATGACGATCACTTTTAGCGTTCTGCAAGGAGAACTTGACTCCAGCCAAGTAGGTTTGTTTAAATCGTTGCAACTTTACACCAACCCGTAACGCATATAATGCACACGCGCCGTCAATCTCGCAATAAATAAGCCAGTTAACTCAGTGAGCTATGAAAATCATGAGGTCGTATATCCACCATGCTGCCAATTACTCTGGATTTTATTTTTTGCAAAATGCTACTTTAAAGCGTTACGGATATTTACTTAGAACGTTAATTGCCGTGCTTTTGTACAATAAAAAAGTACGTCTTGTTGTTGTTGTCAGGAAATGCAAAGGGTAATTCAAATTCGGCGATATTTTCGCAAAAATAAATATCGAGTGGGTGAGCGAGTGGTCGTGGGAAGCGGTGGAGCGTTGGTCAGTGCACTGCACTACGAACCCGGCCACCCGAGTTCGATTCCCGCTCATGGCCAACACCGGTGACGACTATCTAACCGGTCCTGGGCCTCCCCTAGGGCGACTCTGCCTCAAACGAGTACCTGGTGGGGGTGTGTAAAACATCGCCACTCGGGAGACAAAGGCGGCCGGGCGTGGTGCTGGATACCCAACGCCTCGTGTGCGGTGCTCGCCAAGAGCACTTGCCTCCGAAAGTCTATCAAGGCTACAGGAGGGAATCTCGGTATTGCGCGAGTGAACGAGTTCATAGCTGAGTGAGCGAGACGGCGAGTGAGAGAAAACCAACTGAATAACATTGATTGGCCGAGGAGAGCGAGTAGGCGATCATTCAAGTCCGTGAGCACGATTTTCGCGGTGCAGCTTTTCAATCATATGATGCATCGCGCCGTAGCCGCGTCGCACCAGCCCCGGGCTTGAACCCAGCGGGCTCTCGGTGGGAGGCCTGGCGTTTGCAGAGTAACGTGGGCGCTGGCGTGCGGCCGATGACGATGAATCCCCCTTTGGCTGTGCGGCTTCGAGGGGGCGGTCGCACGGCCACGCCGACAGCGAGTCTTCGCCTTCCAGTCCGAATCGGCAGAGCAGCGAAGATTTCAAGACCTCCGCAGATGCGCGGCGCAGCGACAGGGAAAGGCGAAGTTGTCCTGTCCCGTGCGCGGTGTTTAGTATCCGTGATGCCGCGTTGGCACGAGCAGAGACAACATAGACTCGCCAATGTCTCAATGCTGAAAATGTGCCAGCAAATTGCTCAAATCAGAATCACGCACCGCTGGAACATCGCCCCCCCCCCCTCCTTCCTTGCTACTGCGAAAAAAACGTTGCAAGATCCTCCTGAAAAATATTTTGAGACTTAACGAGGGCCTTCTCCTGGGTAAATGAGCGTAACAGCGGGAACAACAATACGGCAATAAAGAAGCGATTAAACAGGGCCATTGCCCAAAGCATCAACCAACTCTCTGGATTGTTCCTCTCAGGACCACAGTATTATCGACGAAATGTGTTGCGCTTTTGTGACACGTGCCTGGCTGACTCATGAGCACTCACGGTATTTTGAAATGAGAGAAAAAAAACCGAAATCTTCACAAATTCTGAAATAAAATTCAGAGAGGAGTTGGTCTATAATCCATGCACAGGACCCTCCTGAAAGCAAAGTCTTGGGCCTCCTCCGCGAGGTCTACGTGGGCAAAGATATCGCCGTCAATGGTGAGTCTTCGTCTTCCGCATGGCATCGGCAAACCTACCGAGCCGCGCCCATCCGTTCGATGTCGTAGCGTCCGTCCCTCCTGCGGCGTACGTGCGTCGCGGGCAAGCCGTCCGTTTACGCGACGAACAGATCGCACGCGCGGCACTGCGCCGCATTCGCAATCAGCGCGCCTCTTCTCTCATCGTACGACCCCGACGGATGAACGCCCGCGACGCGCCGCCGGATGACTTTCTGACCCGCCCCCTGAACTTGGACGTCTGTGAACAAAAATAATCAAAGAGCCTCATAGGCTCGCCGGATTTCTCCAGGATTAAACAACGATCGATTGATGATTCTGGGCGAGAGGCGCGTCGCGAGTTGCTTCGGAGGAGCGCAGCTGCTGAGAGTCTCTCTGGGTCGCAGGCGCCCCCCCCCCCGGGGGCTCGCGACTGGCGTTTGTCGAGCGACCGGGGAGCAGGGCCGGGAGGAAGCCACGCAAACAGTCGGGCCTCGAGCCAATCCCTCGGGTGCCCCTCCTCCTCGCTCGCTCGCGCAGAGCGACCCTCTTGTTTAGTGGTGGGGCGCGTGGTGAGGGCTGGTGATGAAGAGGTGAGTCTGCGCTTGCAGTGTGGCCGTGCTGGTGCCTGCAACGAGACGGGGGGGGGGGGGGGCGATCGGTTTTTTTGTGACGTGACAGCTCACGTGGGGGGGGGGGCGATCGTTTTTTTGTGACGTGACAGCTCACGTGGTAGGGGGGGGGCGCTCCTCGTCGATGGAAAGCCCTGCCTAGGCCATCACCGCGCCTACGGAATCTTCAAATGTGACGATGCATCTATAGCGCCCGCGCTCAACCAAGAACATTTTTTATCGCTCTGTCTCCACAATGGACAACATCTCAGGCGCATTCCCCCGCACCTCCCGATTAGTGCGGTTGGCTATGTATGGTGCAAAAGAAGTCCAACACAGGTACATGCACGACAGCTATTAATGAGTGATGGATAGCAGCAGGGTACACACCAAGAACATTCATGAGAATCATTAGAGAAAGGAAGGGTTGGATTTCTTGCACAGGTAGTGGGAATACAAGAGACTGGATATGAATGTTGTTTTGTCTACTGGGGAAGTTCTGCCTAGCACAAGAAGCCAGGAAATGCAGTGATTTAAGTGACGTAATCATTTAAATAATTATGGGAGTATCGAATACAAAAGCAGTTGAGTAAATATCATGGACAGAGCTAACTGCAAGGAAAGAAATCACGCGTAGAGAGATACGTTGTAAAATAATGTGGCATTGCTGTAAATGTATTCATAAAATAATTGATCATTGAAACTGGTGGCGACCTTGAAATCGCGACAATAGAATCATATAGAGACTTACACTGCAGTTAAACTTATACCTCTGGAGTATTATTCCATCCCTGTACGTAGCGGCCACCATCCATTCTAGCGACGCGTCGCTGCACCAAGCCCACTTACTTTGCTTACCAGTTTGGACGACGTCTCTACCGACCAAGACATCGGAGCAAAGGCTGAAAATCGTGCAGCGGCAACAGTAAAAATAAAGCGTGGGAGAGACGCACGCTTGGAGTTACGTTGAGAGACGGGAAAAAGGGGAAACGCACGGGATAGAGAAGGCATGGGATAGAGAAGGTATGGGTTAGAGAAGGCATGGGTTAGACAAGGCATGGGATAGAGAAGGCATGGGTTAGAGAAGGCATGGGTTAGAGAAGGCATGGGTTAGAGAAGGCATGGGTTAGAGAAGGAATGGGTTAGAGAAGGCACGGGTTAGAGAAGGCATGGGTTAGAGAAGGCATGGGATAGAGAAGGCACGGGTTAGAGAAGGCATGGGTTAGAGAAGGCATGAGATAGAGAAGGCACGGGTTAGAGAAGGCATGGGTTAGAGAAGGCATGGGTTAGAGAAGGCATGGGATAGAGAAGGCACGGGTTAGAGAAGGCATGGGTTAGAGAAGGCATGGGTTAGAGAAGGCACGGGTTAGAGAAGGCACGGGTTAGAGAAGGCATGGGTTAGAGAAGGCATGGGTTAGAGAAGGCATGGGTTAGAGAAGGCATGAGTTAGAGAAGGCGTGGGTTAGAGAAGGCACGGGTTAGAGAAGGCATGGGTTAGAGAAGGCATGGGTTAGAGAAGGCACGGGTTAGAGAAGGCATGGGTTAGAGAAGGCATGGGTTAGAGAAGGCATGGGTCAGAGAAGGCATGGGTTAGAGAAGGCGTAGGTTAGAGAAGGCACGGGTTAGAGAAGGCACGGGTTAGAGAAGGCATGGGTTAGAGAAGGCATGGGTTAGAGAAGGCACGGGTTAGAGAAGGAATACATGCGGGTTAGCGGTGCCACCCAACCTGATGCGCACCGTCGCCTCGGGTGGGACAAGGGGACGATGGACTATGGCGAAAACCAAGAACAGATTGTCAGCCAAGTGGTTGGCTACGTACGGTGCGGAGGGAAGTTCAACGTACGTGCGTACGTACAGGTGGAGCGCTCTCGAGCGAACGCCCACCGAGGAGATGGAGCGATGAAACGAGTCCCGTGTGCGGGTGGTGCCGGATGGATCGCCGCCTCGCGAGTCCGCGAGAGGCGGCCGCAAAAAAGTTTGGTGGGGAAGGCGGCCTTCATCCAGCAGTGGATTGACGACGACGGTGACGACGGCGATCGACTGTGGGCATCACCTTGCAGGTAGGTGGCCAGGATGGTGCCCTCGGCGCTCAGGTAGGGCGTGTAGGCCGCCTCCTCGGGAGCGGAGAGCGCGAGGTGCCCCGGGGGCATGCCGAGGCCCGGCGAGATGTGCTTCTTGTGGCGCGCGCGGCAGTTCTGGAACCACACCTGGGGGGTGGGGGGGGGGCACGGTGGCGTCAGCGAGCGTCGGTGGGGAGGGGGGCGAGGTGACAGCGCTCACGCCGGGGGGGGGGGGTCCTGGTGGGTTTTTGTCGCGCAGTTTTTGGTGACAGGGCTGAGAGCAAAGGGACGGGTCACGTGTAATGGTCTCGCGGCTGTGGAGGCGCGGAGATGTTGACTCTCTCGACTGTTACGCAGGGGGTCGTGGATTCGATCCCGACCCTGACGACGTCTGTGTATTTGGGGTTTGCGGTGTCTCTCTCTCCCCGTGGTCGCGTGGACTTTTCTCCGGGTCCTCCGGTGCTTCCCTCCATATGTAGAATGAACGTCTACGCGTTTAGAGAATTTAGCAGCTGCTATACATTTCCAGCATTGTGGGGGAGGGGGGGGTGGCGGGGGGGCAATGATCTGCACGATGGGTAGGGGGCCCCCCAAGCCGGGCGTGTCGCTCCGCCTCTGCAGAGCCGACGCTCGAACGGGACGGACGGACAGGGCGGGAGCGGCGACGCGCGAGGGTGAGGGTGAGTGTGAGGGTGAGTGTGAGGGTGAGTGCGAGGGTGAGTGCGAGGGTGAGTGCGAGGGTGAGTGTGAGGGTGAGTGTGAGGGTGAGTGTGAGGGTGAGTGTGAGGGTGAGTGTGAGGGTGAGTGTGAGGGTGAGTGTGAGGGTGAGTGCGAGGGTGAGTGTGAGGGTGAGTGTGAGGGTGAGTGTGAGGGTGAGTGTGAGGGTGAGTGTAAGGGTGAGTGTGAGGGTGAGTGTGAGGGTGAGTGTGAGGGTGAGTGTGAGGGTGAGTGTGAGGGTGAGTGTGAGGGTGAGTGCGAGGGTGAGTGTGAGGGTGAGTGCGAGGGTGAGTGCGAGGGTGAGTGTGAGAGCGAGGGTGAGGGTGAGTGTGAGGGTGAGTGCGAGGGTGAGGGTGAGTGTGAGGGTGAGGGTGAGTGTGAGGGTGAGTGTGAGGGTGAGTGCGAGGGTGAGGGTGAGTGTGAGGGTGAGTGTAAGGGTGAGTGTGAGGGTCAGTGTGAGGGTGAGTGTGAGGGTGAGTGCGAGGGTGAGTGTGAGTGTGAGGGTGAGTGCGAGGGTGAGGGTGAGTGTAAGGGTGAGTGTGAGGGTGAGCGTGAGGGTGAGTGTGAGGGTGAGTGTGAGGGTGAGTGCGAGGGTGAGTGCGAGGGTGAGTGTGAGGGTGAGCGCGAGGGTGAGTGTGAGGGTGAGGGTGAGTGTGAGGGTGAGGGTGAGTGTGAGGGTGAGTGTGAGGGTGAGTGCGAGGGTGAGGGTGAGTGTGAGGGTGAGTGTAAGGGTGAGTGTGAGGGTGAGTGTGAGGGTGAGTGTGAGGGTGAGTGCGAGGGTGAGTGTGAGTGCGAGGGTGAGTGCGAGGGTGAGGGTGAGTGTAAGGGTGAGTGTGAGGGTGAGCGTGAGGGTGAGTGTGAGGGTGAGTGCGAGGGTGAGTGCGAGGGTGAGTGTGAGGGTGAGCGCGAGGGTGAGTGTGAGGGTGAGTGCGAGGGTGAGTGTGAGGGTGAGTGCGAGGGTGAGTGCGAGGGTGAGGGTGAGGGTGAGTGTGAGGGTGAGTGCGAGGGTGAGGGTGAGTGTGAGGGTGAGTGTGAGGGTGAGTGTGAGGGTGAGTGCGAGGGTGAGGGTGAGTGTGAGGGTGAGTGTAAGGGTGAGTGTGAGGGTGAGTGTGAGGGTGAGTGTGAGGGTGAGTGCGAGGGTGAGTGCGAGGGTGAGGGTGAGTGTAAGGGTGAGTGTGAGGGTGAGTGTGAGGGTGAGTGTGAGGGTGAGTGCGAGGGTGAGTGCGAGGGTGAGTGTGAGGGTGAGTGCGAGGGTGAGTGCGAGGGTGAGTGTGAGAGCGAGGGTGAGTGTGAGGGTGAGTGTGAGGGTGAGTGTGAGGGTGAGTGTGAGGGTGAGTGTGAGGGTGAGGGTGAGTGTGAGGGTGAGGGTGAGTGTGAGGGTGAGTGTGAGGGTGAGTGTGAGGGTGAGTGTGAGGGTGAGTGCGAGGGTGAGTGCGAGCGTGAGTGTGAGGGTGAGTGTGAGGGTGAGGGTGAGTGTGAGGGTGAGTGTGAGGGTGAGTGTGAGGGTGAGTGTGAGGGTGAGTGTGAGGGTGAGTGCGAGGGTGAGTGTGAGGGTGAGTGTGAGGGTGAGCGCGAGGGTGAGCGCGAGGGTGAGTGTGAGTGTGAAGGTGAGTGTGAGGGTGAGTGTGAGGGTGAGGGTGGGTGTGAGGGTGAGTGTGAGGGTGAGTGTGAGGGTGAGTGTGAGGGTGAGTGTGAGGGTGAGTGTGAGGGTGAGTGCGAGGGTGAGTGTGAGTGTGAGGGTGAGTGCGAGGGTGAGTGTGAGGGTGAGTGTGAGGGTGAGTGTGAGGGTGAGTGTGAGGGTGAGTGTGAGGGTGAGTGTGAGGGTGAGTGTGAGGGTGAGTGTGAGGGTGAGTGTGAGGGTGAGTGTGAGGGTGAGTGTGAGGGTGAGTGTGAGGGTGAGTGTGAGGGTGAGTGTGAGGGTGAGTGTGAGGGTGAGTGTGAGGGTGAGTGTGAGGGTGAGTGTGAGGGTGAGTGTGAGGGTGAGTGTGAGGGTGAGTGAGGGTGAGTGTGAGGGTGAGTGTGAGGGTGATGTGTGGTGAGTGTGAGGGTGAGTGTGAGGGTGAGTGTGAGGGTGAGTGTGAGGGTGAGTGTGAGGGTGAGTGTGAGGGTGAGTGTGAGGGTGAGTGTGAGGGTGAGTGCGCGCGGAGTGAGAGAGGCTCGCCTGGATCACCCTCCGACTGAGACCTGTCATGTCCGCGAGCTTCTGCAGCGTCTGCGCGTCAGGGTTGTTGTCCTGCGCGAACTGGGCCTGCATCACCTTGGGGGGGGTGGTAGCACGCGTGGGGTCAACGTGGGGTCAACGTGGGGTCAACGTGCGGCACGCGGGGTCAACGTGGGGTCAACGCACCAGGTTCGCGCCGCAACTGAACCTCGCCGAGGCGAATAGCCATGGGGAGTTTGGCATCGGGCACCGCTGGTGGAATAAAACAGCGGAGGGAAGCAAATTGAAAGAACAAAGAGGACCCCCCCCTCCCCCCCCCAATAAAAAATATATATATATAAATATATAACAGACCCCTGTGCGCCCCTTCAATGTGACGACGCGTAGGAGGGGGCCGCCTGTACCTGCAGCTGCTCGGCCGTGAAGCTGGTGCGGGCTCGCTTGGCCGGCTTGCTGGGGGGCGCCTCTCCGTCGCTCGGGGGGCCCCCCTCCGAAAGAGAGCCCCCTAGGTGAGAAGAGGGGGGGGGAGTCACCGCAGCGGCACACCGCAGCGGCAGACGACGCTGTTGGTGATCGTGTCGTGAGAGAGGCTCCTTGCCTACAGCGTCTGATTCGAGCAGCCCTGACTGTGGGGTCTCAAGGAGTTAGGGAGAGGTGGTGACCCCTATCAATCCCCCCCCCCGACCCCCTTTGGATCCTCGCCGCTGAATGACGGTGCCGTGTTTACCACGCGCGGGGTGTTGGATGTACTGCGTGGGATCATCTTCTCGTCGTTGTATGGCTGATGATGCAGATGCAGAGCTACAACTACAATTTCACATTCAGGTGGGTCAAGCCAGACAACCGTGTCAGGAGTAGCAGGAGTGCGTCATCGCTGGGATGATGTCTTCTTCATATTTGTGGATCGGGGGCATTGCATCGTTATACGTTCTGGATGACCACAGTCACACACTGCTGGAGAGTTATATTCTTGGTTATTTTGGTGTAGTCACGTAGAAGGGAAACAATAAAATAATAAAAATATAAAACAATTAAATTCTGGAGGGTTGTTTAAAAATTTCCATTTGTGCCTCGGGTATCCGCGTCTGCCATGGTTTGTGTAGCGGATACGTTTTAGGGTTGGACCATTAGCTTCGTGGAAGATCAAACCCAGAGATCTTTTGCGTTGGGTCTTTTACAACCAGGTGTTTGGAGTTTTGAACTCCATTCAGCTCCATTGCGCGCGAGCGATCCACACACTCCTCTTGCGTGTGATGGCAGCAGCGGCATCACCGTGATGCAGGAGATAAATGCCATTGTTGAAGTCTTGCTTCTGGTCATAAGGAGCAGTGCCGGATTAAGCGAGTGCGGGGCCTGTAGCATATGTTATAAAGGGGCCCTCAATTAAAAGAAAACACACATTTTTTCACTTACATAGTAAAGTAATTGTATTTTTTCATTTTCTATACAGCCAGATAATATGACGAATCGCTAACCTTAAACACCCAGTCGTTCATAAAAGTTGAAGGCGGTATAGTACTATAGTAATAGAACAAGTGCAGAATCACTGAACCGGAATTAATAGCTTGAAAGCATTTAGCGCGGGGCCCTTGAAAGTGCGGGACCCGTAGCATTATGTAGCTACTTGTGCTACTAGGATCATCCGGCACTGATAAGGAGAGGGTTTCGGTGAGAGGGTTTGTGCAGTTGTGCTATTCCTCCTCCGTCAAAGGAGCGCAGGCTATAAAGTGATTCGCTATATTGCTCACAATGTGAGTTCCATGGCCACAATTGCACCGTATCTCCAGGTATCCCATGGGTATTTATGTATATATATGTCTCTACGTGTCTATGTGTTTCGCTATAGGTCTCGATGGATCTCTGCGTCTCCATGTATCTCTAAGTGTGTCTATGGATTTACGATATGGTCCACAGTTTGGGTTGCATGGCGACAGTCGAACTACTGTGGCACGTGTCTTTAATTTTACATTCAGGAAGGAGACGTGCCCATCGCCATGTTGATGTTCTGATGCGGTTGATGGCTACACAAGTGGGGAGCGAGGGAGTGGCTGGGTGAGTGAGCGAGTAGCTAAGTGAATGAGTTGATGGTACCACCAGTGGTGGGTGGGTGAGCAAGTAGCTAAGTGAATGAGTTGATGGTTCCACCAGTGGTGAGTGAGTGGGTGGGTGAGCAAGCAGCTAAGTGAATGAGTTGATGGTTACACCAGTGGTGGGTGAGTGGGTGGGTGAGCAAGTAGCTAAGTGAATGAGTTGATGGTTCCACCAGTGGTGGGTGAGTGGGTGGGTGAGCAAGTAGCTAAGTGAATGAGTTGATGGTTCCACCAGTGGTGGGTGAGTGAGTGGATGAGCAAGTAGCTAAGTGAATGAGTTGATGGTTCCACCAGTGGTGGGTGAGTGGGTGGGTGAGCAAGTAGCTAAGTGAATGAGTTGATGGTTCCACCAGTGGTGGGTGAGTGGGTGTGTGAGCAAGCAGCTAAGTGAATGAGTTGAGAGTTACACCAGTGGCGAGCGAGTGGGTGTGCGAACGAGTTGATGGTAACGCCGGGTTGTCGACTAGGAGGAACGTCTCGAACGACGATGGGACCGTTTCATCCCAGGACCCCATTAACAACAACATCTATCCATACCGCCAGGAAATCCTTCGAGCTACGGAGCTCTACCACCCCACCCCCCCCCCCCCCCCCTACGTCAAGACGATCCCCGGCCCCCACTCCAACCCACTCACCTACGTGCACGGCGCCGCCGGCCAGGCGCTCCAGCGCCGCCTGGTAGTGCGAGCGGCACAGAAGCCGCTCGCGAAGCACCCCGAACTCCTCGCCCGTGGCGAGCTGCCTGCCGCAGGCGCCGCACGCGAAGCACGCCAGGTGGTAGAGGCGGCCGCGCGCGCGCCGCACCCAGTCGCTCGCCTCCAGGCGTCGCTCGCAGCGAGCGCACGCCGCGCCGAACCTCCTGCATCGGTGGTGTGGCCGTGGGGTGGGGAGGGAAGACGGCGGTGGTGGGGTGGTGGGAGGGGGGGGTGGTGGGGTGGGGCGGTGGTGTGGCCGTGGGGTGGGGAGGGAAGACGGCGGTGGTGGGGTGGTGGGAGGGGGGGGGGTGGGGGGGAGCACGCCACGGGCACGAGGGAATGATGGGAATCAGAATCTGTTTTTGTAAACACGCAAGTGGCCATCGCTGCCAACCCATACGGTTTGCGCAGTGTTAGTGTACAGGGAGATTGTAGCTGTCAGGTCCGCACGGCGTGACAGCCGTTTCAAGACGGGCAAAACAACGAATTGTCTGTTTGGTTGTGTTTTCTCCCTTGCGATGAACGTTGAGATTTATAAGGGGCACGGGGTGACCAATAAGGTCTGAATTGGTCTGTTATAAGGTAGGCCACTGACAGGTTTGCAGTCGACTTTCGCGACCAATATTAATATTGATTTGAAGCTTTCGTGACTGCAGAAATCCATACTCTTTGGTTCTTTCGGTAAAGTCACTTAGGTATTAAATCAAATAAATCCCGACGTTTAGGTCGCAACACCTGATGACGGACGCTTGTGTTGTGACCGAAACGTCGTGATTTATTTTATTTTATACCTACGTGACCAATATTATCCATAACAATAGTCGGCCAATCAAATGCTCATTTTTATGCTAATTCCTTTGTCAAGGCACCTTGTTTCCTCGCACACAGCTTAAAGGTCGCGGTCTGAACGTGGCTATGTTCCACTCCAGCGCTGTCCTCGAGACAGCCTGATCCCTTCACCTGATGAAGGCCGCTTGTGTTGTGGCCGAAACGTCGTGATTTTTGTTGTTTTATTTTTTACCTACGTGACTTTACCGAATAGAACCAAAGAGTATGAATAGAGGTTTTTTTTTTGGGTTGTATCGCGGGGATGTAAATGTGTCGTTAATCCCGCCACCCCGAGGTGTTAACAACACACTGATACTCACGCGATCTAAGCCAAAAAACCTCTATCATGGACAGAATATTTTTTTGTCTATCTTTAGTATTTTCAGCTGTTTTTTTTTTTAAACAGAAGCCCGACACTGACGTAGGGAGAGGAGTGGTAACAGGAACTCCGCGGGTCAAAAAAGAAATCCACCAGGGTCGCTGTGCCCCTTACTTTTGGCTCTGTACTGCTGCTGTCCCTCCGAGTGGGGACCGCACAGAATCAGAATCTTGATTTAGACTGCAGCAGCAGCAGGAGGAGGAGGAGCAGGGATCCCATGAGCTATAACGCTCTTTTTTCTCACCATAGATGTCCAACATTGGCCACGGGGTCAGCAAGTTACAACAACAATGCACAAAAAGTATAGGAGAGGTAAGCAAGTCACCATCAATAAATGGAGCGCCACGGTGGCGAGATGTTAACTACCTCGCCTGGTGTGCAGGAGGTCGTGGGTTCGATCCCGATCCTGACGCCTGTTGTATATTTGGAGTTTGCGTCTCTCTCTCATCATCATCATCACGGTGGCTAGGATATGTTAACTACCTCGCCTGGTGTGCAGGAGGTCGTGGGTTCGATCCCGACCCTGACGCCTACTATATATTTGGAGTTTGCGTGTCTCTCATCATCATCACGGTGGCTAGGGAAAATTAACTACCTCGCCTGGTGTGCAGGAGGTCGTGGGTTCGATCCCGACCCTGACGCCTGCTGTATATTTGGAGTTTGCGTGTCTCTCTCTCTCTCTCTCCGTGCTCGCGTGAATGTTTTCTCCTGGTCCTCTGGTTTGCCCTCCACATTTTAAAATAAACTTGTATGTACAGCATTTGGCTGCTCTAAATTTCCATGTGATAAGCCACTTCGTTGGGCTATCACATTTGGCTCGGTGCGATTCTGAATAAGAGCTACATAGCTCAGTGGGCCTTACCTGGTAAATTTTAAAAAAAGTTTAATAGTTTTATTAAAGTACAAATCGCAAAATTGTATGGGAGGGGTGTAATTGTCAGCGCACTAGACTTGCCGTCCGCAGGATACCGGTTCGATTCCATCTCCCGCACCATTGTACACTTGCACCATTGTTCGAGTTGGAATAGTTGGTGCAAGTTTCAATCAGTTCCCTTGATTCCTAAAATTCCATTGGAATCACAGAGCTTAAATTTCGATTAAAAGCTTTCGTGACTGCAAGGATTCATCTTCTTTGGTTCTTTCGGTAAAGTCACGTAGAATGAGAATAAAATAACACGATAAAATTCTCACGACGTTTCGGCCACAACGCAAGGATACCGGTTGCGTTGTGGCCGAAACGTCGTGAGAATTTTATCGTGTGATTTTATTCTCATTCTACGAGACTTTACCGAAAGAACCAAAGGAGATCACAGAGCTTTTCTGATCCTTTGTAAAATGTGAATTAGGTCTAGAAATAGATCTCTTTAGTCGATTATGCATTTAAACTTTGCGACGACAGTTCTACCCATAATGCAATTTGCCAGCAACAATTTAGAATTAAACTTTTAATATAAGTTAGTTCATTAAGTAGTAATACTTTGCTTCAAAGAGTTTATCTGGTACTCAGGAGTTTCTATTAGGTAATTATTCATATGCCAATTTAAATCTGTTCACCAGGAGACATAAATCATATTTAATTGCATCCAGCCCCACAGTGTAAAGTGCAGGCGTCAATTATCATTATCCACTCTGTCTCTGGTTGCTCTATGAATGTGCTTTGAAGAAGGGCCATTTCCTGAAACGTTGTCTGTTATGTTTCCTTTTAAACCCGTAGTGTAATTGACGATCGTGTTGAGTTCTTTGCTTCGCCACATCCAACCCTTTGCTGGCTGGTGGAACTAAATGCATTTTAATGTTTTTTTTTAATTGGCCAAATTTTGTTTAATATTAAAGAGACCGGGGAAACGGGCCGGCCTTCAGAGGTGCTCGCTGCCAGCACTTGCCCCAACAGTCTATTAGGGCTACACGGGGAGTATTTATCTTTGTGTCGAGTCGGCCTTCAGAGGTGCTCGCTGCCAGCACTTGCCCCAACAGTCTGTAAGGGCTACACGGGGAGTATTTATCTTTGTGTCGAGTCGGCCTTCAGAGGTGCTCGCTGCCAGCACTTGCCCCAACAGTCTGTAAGGGCGACTAAAACGCAGCGAGTTGGTGCAGCGCGGAGCGCAGGGTCTGCGCTCCCTGCAGTCATCTCAGGCAGCGCAACCCATCGCCACCCTGCGTCTCTCTGTCCCACAAACTCCCCGCCAGCAGCGAGCCTCCCGCATTGCGCGCGATAACCTCACGCGCACCCGTCAACCCCTTTTCGGTGCCCTGCCTTATGATTACAGACCAATTCAGACCTTAATGGTCTCCCCGTGCCGTTATAAATCTCAACGCTCATCATATGAACTACACTGTACACTAAACTATACGCTCCACTATACAAAACATCATACACTACACTACTTTACACTACAAGACTATACACTACACTATACACTACTATACACTACACTATACACTACTATACACTGCACTATACACTACGATACACGACACTACTACTTACCCGTCAACCCTTTATCGGTGCCCTGCCTTATGATTACAGACCAATTCAGACCGTATTGATCACCCCGTTCCCCTTATAAATCTCAACGTTCATCCCACAAAGTCCCATCGCAAGGGAGAAACACAAACAGATGGAGAACACAACTTAGCCCAAAGTGAAAAACTCAATTTCCCTCCTTGCAAGAATTCGAGCTATAACCGCATGTGGCTTGACACGGGCATGCTCGCGGCGCACCAAGGCTGGTCACACGCACCTGTAGTAGTCCGGCTTGCAGTATGCGGCCTTATCACGGATGTAGCAGCTGTCCAGGCCTCCGAGGGGCGCCTGGCACACGGAGCACTCCAGGCAGCGCCCGTGCCAGCAGTCGGAGCCCACCTGCAAGGCGCGGACAAAGTTGCCCAACACCACCACCACCACCACCACGCCCGGATAGCCTTGACAGACTGCGTCGCGTTTGTCGAGTGGAGTGGCGTGGCCGGGTCTGGCCGACGTTGCCCACCGCGTTGAAGGTTGCCGGAAAAAAAAAAACCGTTGCACACGCTACAGCCTGGCGATGCTTTCGTTGTTGCTGTTGGCGTTCGTCCCGTAGAGTAAGCGGGGTTGTCAGAATCGAGGTTTGTCGATCCTGTGCTGCACGCCAGCGTGTTGGCCATGTCACGACTCAATAAGTGGTCGAAAGCGTCGTAGAGGCCTGATATTGAAATCGCAGGGACCTGACTGCATTTTTTTTTGCACGGGCTGATCAAACGACACATTCTGGTCGAGCGTGTTGCCGACATTCTTTAAGCGAGCAGAAAATCGAATCCAGGAGTCTGCGACCGCCTCAGCCGATCCTCCCACGCATTATTTATTTTTTCACCTGAGCCCGACGTAACGGAATCTTTAGCGACGCGTGCGTTTTAGGTCAATACGTGCGCCACACTGTTGAACAGGGCGGGCTGCTGGATACCAATCACGAACCTCTGCAAGAAGTGGCAAACGTGATAACGCTGGGCCATATCACGGGGTCTCTCTGTCATTGTTTTTCGTGTTATAGTCCACGTGTATTTGTTTCATGATTCCACGGCTGAGTTTTGTAAACTGGTGCTGTGGCCGATCTGGAGGTAATCTGCCTGAGCCGATTTGCCACTGCAAGAAATTTAACTTTGACTTACAAGTTGATTTGTGTTTGTGCTGATCCTCTGTTCTCTGCTCGTTATCCTTTTGGCGACCGAAGTGACTCTTGCAAATGTATGTTCATACGCACAGTATATATACACACACATATATGGGCCGGGTGTTTCAAATACAATGTTAACACTGCTGAGAGTTTGCAACAACACCACAAGAAATGTCCTGCTGCCTCCGGGGCTCTGGAGATGACCTGGAGAAGATTCCAGGCACGCTTTGACAACGATGACGAACAAGTGGAGGCTTTCTGACTTTTTGAAGCTATCAACATTACATTTGTTATCACGTTACAGCAAGGCCGTAGTTATGGAGTCAACATTGGGGGGGGGACCAAATCTTCCAGGGGGTCTGGGGGTCCCCCCCCCCCAGAAAAAAATCTAAATTTGGAAATAATTTCTTGCCTAAAATTAAAAAAAAATTCATTAACACATAGGATGGACTTATTATTTTTTTTACAATAATGTCTAATAGTGAATTGTCGCTTGGATAATGCCCTCGGATACCCTTCGGGTCAAACCCAGTGCACAGGTGTCAGCCGCTCTCCATCGCCGCTCGTCAGCCGGTCACGTCCGCTCACCCGCATCGCGACGGTGCCCCTCGGGCAGGGAGATGCTTTCCGCACGAGTCGCGGCCGGCTAACCGACCTAACGGGCCACGAAAGAAATTCAAGTTGCGCTATGCCGCTTACGATTGATGGAGAGGTGGGTGGGGGGGGGGCATATCTCGATCACTCGCCGACTTTGACCGGGGGTGGCTGGGCAGGGGACCTTTGACAGCGATAGCGGTGTCCACTATCGCCACCATCGCTGCCCCGTGACCTCTCCCTCCCTCGCTCGCTCTCACCTTGAGGATGATCTTGTCCCGGATGAGGGCCCCGCAGCGCGCGCACGAGTGTCTCTCTGGGGTCCGGTGAGGGGTCGGTGACGGGGGCGACGGGGACGGGGGCTCAGCCGGGCCCCCCACTTCGCGCCGACTCTGATCGCCGGATTCGGCGACGGCGAGCTCCTTGGGCGAGAGAGTGGCGGAGGGCGCCAGCGACGTGGATCAGCGGCGGTTTTATTTTGCTCGCTCGGTTACGCGTTGCGGTTCAGACTAGCAGCGCCACTCGAGTGTGGTGAAGTGTGGTTACCAGCAGCGCCACTCGAGTGTGGTGAAGTGTGGTTACCAGCAGCGCCACCCGAGTGTGGTGAAGTGTGGTTACCAGCAGCGCCACTCGAGTGTGGTGAAGTGTGGTTACCAGCAGCGCCACTCGAGTGTGGTGAAGTGTGGTTACCAGCAGCGCCACTCGAGTGTGGTGAAGTGTGGTTACCAGCAGCGCCACTCGAGTGTGGTGAAGTGTGGTTACCAGCAGCGCCACCCGAGTGTGGTGAAGTGTGGTTACCAGCAGCGCCACTCGAGTGTGGTGAAGTGTGGTTACCAGGAGCGCCACTCGAGTGTGGTGAAGTGTGGTTACCAGCAGCGCCACTCGAGTGTGGTGAAGTGTGGTTACCAGCAGCGCCACTCGAGTGTGGTTACCAGCAGCGCCACTCGAGTGTGGTGAAGTGTGGTTACCAGCAGCGCCACTCGAGTGTGGTGAAGTGTGGTTACCAGCAGCGCCACTCGAGTGTGGTGAAGTGTGGTTACCAGCAGCGCCACTCGAGTGTGGTGAAGTGTGGTTACCAGCAGCGCCACTCGAGTGTGGTGAAGTGTGGTTACCAGCAGCGCCACTCGAGTGTGGTGAAGTGTGGTTACCAGCAGCGCCACTCGAGTGTGGTGAAGTGTGGTTACCAGCAGCGCCACTCGAGTGTGGTGAAGTGTGGTTACCAGCAACGCCACTCGAGTGTGGTGAAGTGTGGTTACCAGCAACGCCACTCGAATGTGGTGAAGTGTGGTTACCAGCAGCGCCACTCGAGTGTGGTGAAGTGTGGTTACCAGCAGTGCCACTCGAGTTTGGGGACCCCTTCAACAACCACCGTGACATTTGTTTTCAGCAACAGTGTATAAGAACATTTATAACGCGTGTATAGTTCTTATATAGAGCCTACACGGGTATACTACCTGACAGTTTATAAATAAAAAATATATTCATCATTTTATTAAACTTCGTTATTTTCTATTCTTGGTTCTTTCGGTAAAGTCACGTAGAATGGAAATAAAATAATAAAAATAAAGCATAATAAAATAAAATTCTCACGACGTTTTTTTTTTAACAATAGAATTCTCACGACCTTTCGACTGCAACACAAGCAATCATCATCAGGTGTGAAAACCACAGCAATAATTTTTTTCTGATGATGAGTGCTTGTGTTGCAGTCGAAACGTCGTGAGAATTTAATTGTTTTACATTTTTATTATTTTATTGTTTCCCTTCTACGTGACTTTACCGAAAGAACCAAGAATATGAATCCCTGTAGTCACGAAAGCTTTGAATCAAAATGTGTTATTTTCTTTGAACATATCTACGTGGCTTTACCGAAACACGCAAGGAATATGAATTCCTCCAGTCACAAAAGCTTTAAGTCAAGATTTAATATAAATTATTTAGTGATTAGAGGCTTTCACGGTGTGCACCTTTCTAAGTAATGCAGAATAAAATTCCATTCCTAAACATAGCTATACGTCTAACGGCAGTGTAAGTCTCTATACTATTCCATTAATTGTCGCGATTTCAAGATCGCGAGCGGTTTACAATTATTAACAATTATTTATTAATACAGTTACTACAATGACACGTTATTTAACAACACATCTCTCTACGCGCCATCTTTTTCCTTCCATTTAGCTCTGTCCATGATATTTACTAAACTATTTTTGTATTCGATACTCCCAGTTGCATACGTTTGTTCAAATCGTTTACGTGATTAATTCGCTGCCCTTCCCGTGCTTCTTGTGCTATGTAGAACTTTCCCAGGAGTCAAAACAACGCGCATATCCAGCCTCTTGTTTAATCACTGCCTGTGCAAGAAATCCAACCCTTCCTTTCTCTAATTATTCTCACGAATGTTCTTGTTGTGGACCCTGCTGCTATCCGTCACGCATTTATGACTGGCATGTGCAAATCTTGACTTCAAGCTTTCGTGACAGCATGCATTCATATAATCTTTTGGGTGTTTCGGTAAAGTCACGGAGATAAGTTCAAAGAAAATAACAAAAAACTACGACGTTTCGATCGCAACACAGGCGATGACGAGCGCTTGTGTTGCGACCGAAACGTCGTCGTTTTTTGTTATTTTCTTTGAACTTATCTACGTGACTTTACCGAAAGACCCAAAGAATATGCTGTCATGTACTTAAGTTGGACTTCTGTCGTACCGTGCGTAGCCAACCACGCTCATCGCAGCTGCGGTGGAATGACAAGAAACTAAACACAAAAAGTGGTTCGAAAGAAATTAGTTTTCCCATCTACGTTTAAAAGTGCATAGCTTTCAGTGGATTCCTAATATATGAGGGAAGAACGTTCCAGACGGCCGCTGAAGCGCATCTGAAAGCGCACGATGTAGTGGCCGTCTTTGTTCGATGCCATGTCTGTCCGTGAAATGTTTACATCCTTCTTATAAACGGTGGCGAGATGTTAACTACCTCGCCTGGTATACAGGAGGCCGTGGGTTCGATCCCGACCCTGACGCCTGCTGTATATTCGGAGGTTTTACTTTTTCCCCGTGGTCGCGTGGATTTTTCTTCGAGTCCTCCGCTTTTCCCTTCCACATTAATAATCGACGTCACGCGTTTAGAGTATTTGTCTGGTTATAATTGCCCACGTGAAAAGTCACTTTCGTTGAGCTATCATTTGTGGCCGGTCGCTTTTGAAAAAAATGCTGTGTAGCTAAGTGGGCCTTCCCTGTTAAAAAATAAATATTGGTTTTAAACGACGCCTCTGTTCCTCGTGGCTTGCTTTGTCGGATTGTTGCATTGTTTGTGCATGTAAAAAAAAATATTTCAATATTCCTTTGTAGCCGTTACCGTCCATGCTAATCGCGTCTCAACACGCGGTGGATTTAAAATAGAGGTGTTTGGTTTAAATCGCGTAAAAACCCGCCAACACCCGACATAGCCAACTAGAAAGGGTTGTCACGTGAACAGGATGTGGCCAATTCGTCACCAGTACAGCACGCCGGTGTGTTGGAGAGCCAAGACACAACATTTACAATCTGAGTACGACGCTTCACCAGCAACTACAACCAGCTTCATCAGGCGACAGCCAGATGGATATTCATTTATTTATTATCGAGCGCACGGAGATGAAGGTGGAGGGCGGGGAGGAGGTTGGAGGGGGGGAATCAAAAGACAATGAACATCCTCTCGCCCCACGAGAGGCGAAGTACTCGGTTCACTGATGATGCGGCGGGGGGGGGGGGGGGAGGAGTCGCACACATTCGTCTTGCTGGTTCAGCCGGCACACTCTCTTCCAGTAATTGTGCGGCCACGCCACACATCCCGCTCCCATGTACTGTGCCCGCTAACAATGTTGAGTCCGCGCAGCTATTATGCAGACACACAAAGACAAACATCCCCCATATAGCCTTAACAGACTGTAACAGCAAGTGTTGTTAGCGAGCACCTATGAAGGCCGGAACGGTACACAAGGGGGTGGGTGGCCAGCAAGACGCCCGACAGCCTTTGTCTCCCCAGTGGCGATGTTTACACACGGCGCCAGGTACTAATATCAGGCTGAGTCAACCTAGGGGAGGCCCTGGACCGGTTCAGATAATCATCACTGGTGTTGGCCGTGAGCGGGAATGTAGACACACACACATATATATGCGCACAAAACTGTTAATAGGCTCATAGGCGGTATAGGGTACAATCGTATAGGATTTCGCACCTCCGTTAAGCACGGTTGGATACATACGGTGTGTACATTCATCATGAAGGTTTTTGGGTGAGATCGCGTAAGTACAAATGTTGTGTCGTAACCCTCTACCACCCGACACAGCCAGTAAGGTTTGTCATGCAAACAATGCACCAATTACTTTACTACTTCAGCACACCGGTGTGTTGGAGAGTAAATCCACAACATTTACAATTAGTTTATGTTATTGATAGGCGTACCTTGTAATCTAGTGGTAGTGCCTTACGTCAATAATCGCTACAAAAAGCCAGGCATATCAGCATTCTGGTAAATATCGAGTGAGTTTCTAGGCCATGTAAATTTCGAGTGAGAATCTAAGCCATGTAAATATCGAGTGAGTGTTTAAGCCGTGTAAATATCTAGTGAGTGTCTAAGCCATGTAAATATCGAGTGAGTGTCTAAGCCATGTAAATATTTAGTGGGAGTCTAAGCTATGGTAAATATCGAGTGAATGTCTAAGCCATGTACATATTGAGTGAGAGTCTAAGCCGTGTAAATATCGAGTGAGTTTCTAAGCCATGTGAATATCGAGTGAGTGTCTAGGCCATGTAAATATCGAGTGAGAGTCTAAGCCATGTGAATATCGAGTGAGTGTCTAAGCCATGTAAATATCGAGTTAGAGTCTAAGACGTGTAAATATCGAGTGAGTGTCTAGGCCATGTAAATATCGAGTGAGTGTCTAAGCCATGTAAATATTTAGTGGGAGTCTAAGCTATGGTAAATATCGAGTGAATGTCTAAGCCATGTACATATTGAGTGAGAGTCTAAGCCGTGTAAATATCGAGTGAGTTTCTAAGCCATGTGAATATCGAGTGAGTGTCTAGGCCATGTAAATATCGAGTGAGAGTCTAAGCCATGTGAATATCGAGTGAGTGTCTAAGCCATGTAAATATCGAGTTAGAGTCTAAGACGTGTAAATATCGAGTGAGTGTCTAGGCCATGTAAATATCGAGTGAGAGTCTAAGCCATGTGAATATCGAGTGAGTGTCTAGGCCATGTAAATATCGAGTGGGAGTCTAAGCCATGTGAATATCGAGTGAGAGTCTAAGCCATGTAAATATCGAGTGAGAGTCTAAGCCATGTGAATATCGAGTGTCAAAGCCGTGTAAATATCGAGTGAGTGTCTAAGCCATGTAAATATCGAGTGAGTGTCTAAGCCATGTAAATATCGAGTGAGTGTCTAAGCCATGTAAATATCGAGTTAGAGTCTAGGCCATGTAAATATCGGGGGGAAGTGTTATCCATGTGAATATCTAGTGAGAGTCTAAGGCATGTGAATATCAAGTGAGAGTCTAAGCCATGTGAATATTGAGTGGGAGTCTAAGCAATGTAAATATCGAGTGAGTGTCTAGGCCATGTAAATATCGAGTGAGTGTCTAAGCCATGTTAATATCGAGTGTGTGTCTAAGCCATGTTAATATCGAGTGAGTGTCTAAGCCATGTAAATATCGAGTGAGTGTCTAAGCCATGTTAATATCGAGTGAGTGTCTAAGCCATGTTAATATCGAGTGTGTGTCTAAGCCATGTTAATATCGAGTGAGTGTCTAAGCCATGTAAATATCGAGTGGGAGCTAAGCCATGTAAATATCGAGTGAGTGTCTAAGCCGTGTAAATATTGAGTGAGAGTCTAAGCCATGTAAATATCTAGTGAGAGTCTAAGCCATGTGAATATCTAGTGAGAGTCTAAGGCATGTGAATATCAAGTGAGAGTCTAAGCCATGTGAATATCGAGTGGGAGTCTAAGCCATGTGAATATTGAGTGGGAGTCTAAGCCATGTAAATATCGAGTGAGTGTCTAGGCCATGTAAATATCGAGTGAGAGTCTAAGCCATGTCAATACCGAGTGAGTGTCTAAGCCATGTAAATATCGAGTGAGTGTCTAAGCCATGTACATATCGAGTGAGTGTCTAGCCATGTAAATATCGAGTAGGTGTCTAAGCCATGTGAATATTGAGTGAGTGTCTAAGCCATATGAATATCGAGTGAGTGTCTAAGCCATGTGAATATCGAGTGAGTGTCTAAGCCATGTAAAAATCGAGTGAGAGTCTAAGCCATGTGAATATCCTATGAGAGTCTAAGCCATGTAAATATCGAGTGAGTGTCTAAGCCATGTAAAAATCGAGTGAGTGTCTAAGCCATGTAAATATCGACTGAGAGTCTAAGCCATGTAAATATCGAGTGAGTGTCTAAGCCATGTAAATATCAAGTAAGTGTCTAAGCCATGTAAATATCGAGTGAGTGTCTAAGCAGTGTAAATATCGAGTGAAAGTCTAAGCCATGTGAATATCGAGTGAGTGTTTAAGCCATGTGAATATCGAGTGAGTGTCTAAGCCGTGTAAATATCGAGTGAGAGTCTAAGCCATGTAAATATCGAGTGAGAGTCTAAGCCATGTAAATATCGAGTGAGTGTCTAAGCCATGTAAATATCAAGTAAGTGTCTAAGCCATGTAAATATCGAGTGAGTGTCTAAGCAGTGTAAATATCGAGTGAAAGTCTAAGCCATGTGAATATCGAGTGAGTGTTTAAGCCATGTGAATATCGAGTGAGTGTCTAAGCCGTGTAAATATCGAGTGAGAGTCTAAGCCATGTAAATATCGAGTGAGAGTCTAAGCCATGTAAATATCGAGTGAGTGTCTAAGCCATGTAAATATCGAGTGAGTGTCTAAGCCATGTAAATATCGAGTGGGAGTCTAAGCCATGTAAATATTGTGTGAGTGTCTAAACCATGTAAATATCGAGTGAGTGTCTAAACCATGTAAATATCTAGTGAGTGTCTAAGCCATATAAATATCGAGTGAGTGTCTAAGCCATGTGAATATCGAGTGAGTGTCTAAGCCATATAAATATCGAGTGAGTGTCTAAACCATGTAAATATCGAGTGAGAGTCTAAGCCGTGTAAATATCTTGTGAGAGTCTAGGCCATGTAAATATCGAGTGAGTGTCTAAGCCATGTAAATATCGAGTGAGTGTCTAAGCCATGTAAATATTTAGTGGGAGTCTAAGCCATGTAAATATCGAGTGAGAGTCTAAGCCGTGTAAATATCGAGTGAGTTTCCAAGCCATGTTAATATCGAGTGAGTGTCTAAGCCATGTAAATATCGAGTGGGAGTCTAAGCCATGTAAATATTGAGTGAGAGTCTAAGCCGTGTAAATATTGAGTGACAGTCTAGGCCATGTGAATATCCAGTGAGAGTCCAAGGCATGTGAATATCGAGTGAGTGTCTAAGCCATGTGACTATCGAGTGAGTGTCGAAGCCATCTAAATATCGAGCGAGTGTCTAAGCCATGGAAATATCGAGTGAGTGTCTAAGCCATATAAATATCGAGTGAGTGTCTAAGCCATGTGAATATCGAATGAGACTCTAAACCATGTGTGTGCTATTTGTGCTTAGCTCGAGACTTGTAGCAATGCAAAATCTTACCTTGGTGATTGTGCTGCTGCTACGTTGCACAAGCACGGTTAACGAATAATTATAATTCGACGCGTTCGTGAACAGCAACACCGTGTGGTCTTAAAATAAACAAATACATGTACAGCATACATAAGAGGCGACGTCTCGGGAGATGACCCTTCGTCACGGCGAACGCGATTTAGATAATACGAAGGACCATTGCCTTTTTTCGAGGGTCGCCCAGACTTTAATGCCCCATCGGCAATGGAATACAGCCCCTCGCTTCTCGATGGCGTACAGCCATCGATTACCGTATCGTGTAAAAGGAACGCACGCGTTGCCAATACATCTGCTCATTCCATAGGTATGTTTCACTTTTCTTCGATAAATAAAGGTGGAGCACTACCTGCGAGGCGACTCTCGCACATCAACAAGACAAAGATCCCCCGTGTAACCTTAACAGACTGTTGGGGCAAGTGCTGTTAGCGGGCAGCGTCTATGGATGCCGGGCACGGCAGGGGTGGGTGGGCAGCACCACTCCAGCACACAAAAGACAAAGATCCCCCGTGTAGCCTTTCATGAATGTTGGCGCAAGTGCTGTTAACGAGCACCCATGAAGGCCGGCACGATACACCACGCCAGGCCGCCTTTGTATTCCCAGTGGTAATGTTACTCATTTAAGGCTGAGTCGACCTAGGGGAGGCCCAGGAACGGTTCAGATACTCGTCACTCGTGTCGGCGACCGTGAGCGGGGAATCGTAGCGCAGCGCGCTACCGCTCATCACGCGCAATCCCACAAGACAAAGACAAAGATAGCCTTAACAGACCGTTGGGGCAAGTGCTGTTAGCGATCAGCGCCACGCCCATACCGCTCCCCACAAAGATCCAAAGATCCCCCATATAGCCTTAACAGACTGTAGGGGCAAGTACTGTTAGCGAGCACCTATGAAGGTCGGAACGGTACACGAGTGGGTGGGTGGCCAGCACCACGCCCGACCGCCTTTGTTTCCCTAGTGGCAATGTTTACACACCGCACCAGCTACTCATTTGAGGCTGAGTCGACCTAGGGGAGGCCCGGGACCGGTTCAGATACTCGTCACTGGTGTTGGCCGTGAGCGGGAATCGAACCCGGGTCGCCAGGTTCATAGCGCAGCGCGCTAACCGCTACACTATCGCTCCACACACACACATGCTTGGCACACGAGATACGCACGCAGTGGTCGTCACGAATGCGCTGGGCGTGTTGGAGCAATGCGAGACGTCGGAACGAGGCTCCCCCGTCCGAGTGAAACCGACTCAAACCTCCTCGTGCTGACATCCGTTCGGGGAGCAGTACGACATCAGTTTCTCGTTGTCTAATTTCTACTTTTGTTTTCATAGGCAAAAATTCGCCGATGTTTGCGTGCCAACGGGTCCCGAGCCATTCTATGTATGACAGCTTTAAAATGGACATCAGTCACAGGGCCGGGATCGTCTGTACATGTATACGCATGCATGCATGCACGCACACACACGCGCACACATACATACACATACGCATAAATGTATAAAGATAAAGATCCCCGTATAGCCTTAACACACTGTTGGGGCAAGTGCTGTTAGCGAACACCTACGAAGGCCTGTACAGCACACGAAGGGGCGGGTGGCAAGCACCACGCCCGGCCGCCTTTGTCTCCCCAGTGGCGATGTTCACTACACACCGCACCAGGTACTCATTTGAGGCTGAGTCGACCTAGGGGAGGCCCGGGACCGGTTCAGATAATCGTCGCTGGGTGTTGGCCGTGAGCGGGAATCGAACTCGGGTCGCCAGGTTCGTAGCGCAACGTAGCGCTAACCGCTACACCACCGCTCCCCACTATACACACACACACGCATACATACATACATTTATGCATACGCACACGCATACAGAAAACACGATGCATGCATACACAGATACATACACACGTGAACACAACATGACAAACATTCCTCGTGGAGCCTACACAGACTGTTGGGGCAAGTATTCTGGTAGCGAGCACCCATAAAAAGCCTGCGCTGCATAGATCAATTCTATGTACAGCAGAATAGAAATGTACAGGATCGTCTGTGTGTGATGCTGTATGTATATATATATTTTACTTCTATTTTGATTGTATCAGCGACCTGGCCCCAAACCACAGCTAAACGAAGTGGCTTATCACCACGTGGACATTCATAGCAGTCGCCAGAGACTCTAAACGCGTGATGCTGATTCTAATTGTGGAGGGGGTTGAAACCCGGAGGACCCGGAGAAAAATCCACGCGAGCACGGGGAGAGAAACACGCAAACTCCAAATACACAGCAGGCGTCAGTATAATGTGTTTAGTATGTGTGTAGCAGATAGCGCTGGGGATATGTGATTGCTTAAGCTTCAATAATTACCGAGTTTGCAAAGCATTATTTGTATTCAAATGTAGTAACAGTTACGCGAATAATTTGGAAAGCCGATAGAGCGCACAAACACGACTACCTCCTTCCAAACACGGTGTACCGTATGGACTCTTTTCAAATATAATGCAGCGCGTGCCTGTTGTGTTGTAATCAGTTGAATACATGCGGATTGAGGCCAGGCACGCGTTATACTCACGACGATAACACCCAACAACAACAACAATGTTTGACTCTATATATATCCGAATCATTCGTGCAGATATCAATGTCACGTCGCTGCTGTAGAGTTCGTAACGCGCGGGCGTGGGAATCCGCAGGCGCGTGGCAAAAGGGCAGCCAGAGCAGGCGGCGACCGACCACTGCCCGCGCTCTGCCGTCCTATCGTTGCGACGTCTTGGTCAACTCAATGCGCCCGTCCGAGTATTTGCACGCGCGTATCTGAACGTCGCACGAGTCACCCAGGCACTCGATGCGATGTGCTTCGATTGTGGTCACGGGCCCAGGTCACAGAGCCGTGGGGTGTGGAACGACGCAGACTCAACGCTCGATTCACAGTCGCGAAGGAGGAGGAGGCGGCATCGATGATTCACCACTCCGCCCCTACTCCTGTCGGCAATCCGCTCTGGCTCAACCGCCTGGGTGTACATCTACAGCCGTTGCACGACGGTCAACATCAGCCATGCTAAGCAGAAGGCGGAGACCCGCAGACTCACACACACACAGACCCGTAGACTCACACACAGAGAGACCCGTAGACTCACACACAGAGAGACCCGTAGACTCACACACACACAGACCCGTAGACTCACACACAGAGAGACCCGTAGACTCACACACAGAGAGACCCGTAGACTCACACACAGAGAGACCCGTAGACTCACACACAGAGAGACCCGTAGACTCACACATAGAGAGTCCCTTAGACTCACACACAGACCCGTAGACTCACACACAGAGAGACCCGTAGACTCACACACAGAGAGACCCGTAGACTCACACACAGAGAGACCCGTAGACTCACACACACACAGACCCGTAGACTCACACACAGAGAAACCCGTAGACTCACACACAGAGAGACCCGTAGACTCACACACAGACCCGTAGACTCACACATAGAGAGACCCTTAGACTCACACACAGACCCGTAGACTCACACACAGAGAGCCCGTAGACTCACACACAGAGAGACCTGTAGACTCACACACAGAGAGACCCGTAGACTCACACACGGAGAGACCCGTAGACTCACACACAGAGAGACCCGTAGACTCACACACAGAGAGACCCGTAGACTCACACACAGACCCGTAGACTCACACATAGAGAGCCCCTTAGACTCACACACAGACCCGTAGACTCACACACAGAGAGACCCGTAGACTCACACACAGAGAGACCCGTAGACTCACACACAGAGAGACCCGTAGACTCACACACACAGACCCGTAGACTCACATACAGAGAGACCCGTAGACTCACACACACAGACCCGTAGACTCACACACAGAGAGGCCCGTAGACTCACACACGGAGAGTACCGTAGACTCACACACAGAGAGACCCGTAGACTCACACACAGACCCGTAGACTCACACATAGAGAGACCCTTAGACTCACACACAGACCCGTAGACTCACACACAGAGAGACCCGTAGACTCACACACAGAGAGACCTGTAGACTCACACACAGAGAGACCTGTAGACTCACACACAGAGAGACCCGTAGGCTCACACACGGAGAGACCGTTAGACTCACACACAAGGAGGCCCGTAGACTCACACACAAGGAGGCCCGTAGACTCACACACAGAGAGACCCGTAGACTCACACACAGAGAGACCCGTAGACTCACACACAGAGAGACCCGTAGACTCACACACAGGGAGACCCTTAGACTCACACACAGAGAGACCCGTAGACTCACACACAGAGAGACCCGTAGACTCACACACAGAGAGACCCGTCGACTCACGTAGAGACAGCAGAGACTCACGTAGAGAGCCACAGATGCGCACAGAGATATATAAGATTCACACTGAAACCCATAGACTCGCATAGAACCCCATGTACTCACACATATCTATCGATTATCGGCATTCAAAACTCATTCCGTTAGAACTGCTTTGTTTGTCCCGTTTGTTGTCCTTCCCCCGCACCTCCAATCAGCACGGTTTGCTACGTACGGTGCGAAAGAAGTTCAACACACAGCACGTACATTCAAATACAGAATACATAACACTTCCATTGAGACCCATAGACTCACACAGATACCCTACTGTATATATATTCAGATACGGAACTGTGCACGGACATAGAGACCCAAAATACGAGCATAGAGATCTATAGGGAGGAGGCATCACCACAGCGATGCACGACAACTCGCGACGCGATTGTCTGGCTCGACCACCTTGGTGTCAAATGCCAACCGTAGGTCGACATGAACATCGGCAGCCGTGTGATTGGATACTTCTCGTTCAGTGTCGTCTGTTTACCGGTGTGAATTCACCTTGGGGCAAGAAGAGCCCACAAGTGATGTCATCACATCTACCGCCTCGATTCAAGGAGCGAAACAGGTGGACTTCTGCACAAATCTGGCTGGCGCCTGATGATGCTGGCTGTAATTATTGGCGAAGCGTCGTACTCAGATGGTAAATGTTGTTGCTTTGCTCTCCAACACACCGGTGTGCTGTACTAATAAGGAATTGGCCACGTTCTGGTTACGTGACAGCGCTTACTAATTGGCTGTGTCGGGTGGTGGCCGGCTTAATGACACATTTATATATTTACGCGATCGAACCCAAAAAAAACCTCTATTATGGATGATATTGGTCGCGAAAGCCTCCTACGTGTTAAACCGAGTGACTCCGCATGTGTGTGGAAAGCTTCAATTGTATCTCGGGACACGTTTTCAAGAGAGTCCCGCCTTGTCTGTGTGGCCACTTTCCTAGAGATGTGTGTGTGTGTGTTGTTAGTTTTGTTTACACGTTACAATAATCCGGAGTAAACATAAACAGTCACGGAGACGGGCGGATGACGCTCAAACATCTGAAGAAAATAAAAAAAACATAGACCGGCTAACCTACTTGCTGTACTGGCCACCAATGTTCCTCTGACATGAGGGGTGGGGGGGGGGAGTCTCACGATCACGATGACTGACCGACCTCTAGACCACTGCGTTACGAGGAGCGGACGGGTCGCTCATAGGTCAAAGCACCGAGGGCCTAGGTTCGAATCCCAGACACGTGGTGGCGAACTTGACGGTCTCAGCCCAGTCGCAAAAGAACGCACGCAAAACACCGGCACATTTTACATTTCGCTTCCGCGACGAACCGCTGCTGTCACGCGACCCTAATGTGCGTGGAGCCCGAGGTCTGTTGAAGAACAAATCATCTGAGATGTAGCTCTGTGATATCCGCTTCCGCGGACCATTCCCTAACACGAGAGACCCGAAAGGCAAACGCCTGTACGGTGACCGTGACGCAACAGCACAATTGGGGATAACAGAAGGACTCAGATGGTAAACAGATCGACAGACATTTCCGTAACACCCCTTGTTACGAAATAGCATTACGGCGTAGCGCAGTCTGCAGATAGAGACAAAACTTCCCCGTACAGTCTATTACCATACTGTCGGGGGGGGGGGGACACGGTACACAATGGGTGAGGGTCAGCACCACGCCCGGCCGCATTTGTCTCCCCAGATAACTCGCTTAAAGCTGAGTCGACCGAGGCGAGGCTCGGGAGCGCCTCGATTATTTGTGACGGTGTTGACCGGCGAGCGGGAATCGAACTCGGCTAATAAAAACGGCGGGTTCGTAGTGCAGAGCGCTCACAGCCACAGCCGGGCCGCTCCCCATAAATCAACAAACGCGCACGAAGCGACGTGGGAAAGTTCTGCGGCCTGACAGAGGCGCGGTGCCTACAGTGGTGAGAGGTTCAGTCAAAAAAAATAAGTGCATTGCTTTTATTAAGAATAACTGACAACCGAACTATTTATTTTTGCGGAAAAAAATTGAGTCGGTGTCTGTTGAAAATACAGAAGGCGGACAAACAGCAACAGCGAGAGAAAAAAAAACGGGGAATACAAAAAAATTCAGAAAAATCGAGACCCGTGGACTACTCACACGGAAATCTATAGGTCGAGATACAGAATTGTACACTCGCATAGAGACCCATGGACGCACATACATATCTCCACGTGAAGGAGGAGGCATCATCACTACTCCTGACGCAATCCGCTAGCTCAGTGGTCGGCAACCAATATCACAAGAGGCGGGCATTTTTCTTTCGAATTCCGTGAAAAAAATCCCCCTCTCAATATTCCAAAAGCCGCCGATGAACTGCGGTGGTGTCTACGAGACGGTGTCGGTCCTTCAATGAGCAAAGTCACGAAGCAGCAGCAGCAGCAGTCCCTAGTGAGCCTACACGTGGCTTCGCAGACGCGGAGTTGCCGATCCCCTGGCTCCAGCTGAGCCACCTCGGTGTGGAGTTAAAGCCGCAGCTCTCTCCACACGAACATCGGCCAGCCAGCCATGTGAAAGAATCATAATTAATTATCGGCGAGCATCGTTTGTAGATGCCCTCCCCTCCCCCAGTGCCGGATGATCCCAGTAACACAAGTAGCTGCATATGTAGTAGTTACATATGTAGCTACTTGTGTTACGGACCCCGCACTTTCAAGAGCCCCGCGCTAAATGCTTTCAAGCTATCAATTCCGGTTCAGTAATGCCGCACTTTCTCTATTACTATAGTACTATAACGCCTTCAACTTTTACGGACGACTGGGTGTTTAAGGTTAGCGATTTGTCGTATTATCTGGATATATAGCAATGGGAAAAAAAACACAATTACTTTACTATGCAAGTAAAAAAATGCGTGTTTAAAAGTTTTTTTTTTTATTTAGGGGCCCTTTATAAGATATGCTACAGGCCCCATACTAGTTTCATCCGGCACTGCCCCCCCCGATGCGAATTCATCTCTGCTTTGGACGTCGATTCGTTCTTTGGCCTGGGCCATCGGTGATAGCTTCTCTCGTCTGGGAGAGACGCAGCCGTGTTGGCACCAAACATCGAATATTCGAAGCCTTTTCCCTGCGTCTTTTTCTGACTTTCGTCCCACGGTCCCAGGCTGCACACGTGGGGGGTGGGGAGGGGGGGGGGGGTCACCTTGGCAATTGCGGCACCTAAACTCTGGAGCTCGTCGCCCTTCGAGATCAGGGGACTCGACTAAAGACGTCTCCGTTTAAAGCGGCGTTCTCTCTCGTTATTCTCAAACCGTCTTTCTCACTTCGTCTTTACATTGTTCTTGATAGCTATTGTGTACCTTGCCATGCGTAGCACCCTGAGAACGGTTGTTTAAGGGCTCGCTAACAGCACTTGCCCCAACAGTCTGTTCCAGGCTATACAGGAGACTTTGTCTTTGTACTGCGAGTGTGTGAGAATGGCGTGTTGTACATAGATATATATGTAAAATATATGTACGTGTGTGTGTGTGCATGTGTGTATATCGCACCTTCATTTGTGCTCGCGAACGGCACTCGCCCCTACAGTTTGTTAAGGCTATAGGGGGGATCTTTGTCTTTTGTATTACATGTTTAAGCATTAGCGTGTGTGTGTGTGTACGTGCGGTGGATAGCGCTCTACGCGACGAACCCGGCGACCGGAGTTCGATTCCTGCTCACGGCCAACACCAGTGACGATTAATTATTTGAACCCATCTTGGGCCTCCCTTAGGTCGACTCATTCTCAAATGAGTACCTGGTTCGGTGTGTATAAACATCGCCACCGGGGAGACAAAGGCGGCCGGGCGTGGTGCACATGGCCTGGCACAAGCGTCGTGGTGATGTCACCGCCACTTAGTGGCGAATGGCGGTTGTTGTTGTATATGCGTGCCTGTGTGTGTGTGTACCGTTTGTATTTTAATACGTGTGTGTTAATGTATATATGAGAATGTGAATGCGTGTGAGTGTAACTATGTGTGTTATCGGTGTGTATATATGTGTGAGTTCACAGCTGTATGTACTAATGTGTGGTGAGTAATATTGTAGTGATTAGCGCGCTGCGCTACGAACCCGACGGCCCAGTGACGATTATCTAAATCTGTACCTGGGCCTCCCCTAGGTCGACTCAGCCTAAAATGAGTACCTGGTGCGATGTGTAAAAGCATTGCCACTAGGGAGACAAAGGCGGCCGTTCGTGGTGCTGGCCACCCACCCCCTTGTGTGCAGTTCTGGTCTTCATAGGTGCTCGCTAACAGCACTTGCCCCAACAGTCTGTCAAGGCTACACGGGGGGTCTTTGTCTTTGGTTTGGAGCTGTGGTGTTGTGAATATCGCGCTGCGCTACGAACTCGGCGACCCGATTTCGATTCCCGCTCACGGCGAACATCGGAGACGAAAATCCGAACCGGTTACCTCGTGCAATGCGTAACCAGCACCACCAGGGAAACAAAGGCGGCCGGGCGTGGTGATTGCCACAGCATCGCGTGCCATATTTTATCACTAACAGTACACACTGACCCAATAATATGTTAAGGCTATAGCGGAGATATTTGTATATATTGTATATATGTGTGTGAATAATTGTACGTGCGCGCCCTGGGCTAGTGGCGTAAATTCCACATTCCCATGGCGAGAACCGGTGTGTCCGTACGATATTGGCTGGCGAGACAGATTCGCTTCCTGAAGCTTGAGCAGGTGTTCGATGTTTGCTGTTATAATTCGCGCACTTGCTCATAGAACATCGAGTCAAAAACGCCAAGCCCTTCAAAATAAAACGTACTATACAATAGACGACGCTTCGGGCAATGCCCATCCTTCACAGCACATAGGCCAGAGAGGTATAGGGTGCTGTGAAGAAGGGGCCGTTGCGCGAAACGTCATCTATTATATATAATTTTTTTAAAGGTCACACTCTGTGTTTGTGGATGAATGTGAGTTGTTGTTGTTGTTGTTGTTGAATTGTGGTGACGCAGCAGTAGCAGCAGCAGCAGCAACGTCCCCACGAGTTCCTGCAGCGCCTCGTGTTGAGAGTATTCGCTACAGCGAACTCTATGGGGGTATTTTCGCCTACTCATGCTCGTCTCGGATAGAGGTCGGAGCACCCACACCTTGATCTCACCGCGTGTGGAACCGCAGGCGCGCTGGGGGGATCGAGTGAACTTCATACAAATACATCTGCGCCATTGCTTTCACTGCCGCGCCGGAAATTGGATGGATTTGCAAGTCCACAGTGCGAACCATTCATCACGCCGGAGCGGCAGCACCTTCTTGCGCTTCGTAATAAACGTTATTTAAATTATAGTACGAAACTAAACAATACTTATTTTATACTCTGTGGTTCTTTAGGTAAAGTCGGCTGTGCCTGGCCTACGTGAGTATGGATTCCTGTAGTCACGAAAGCTTCAAATAAATAATTGTATTATTTTACCAGGTAGGACCCACTGAGTGGGTCACAAATGATAGCTCAGCGAAGTGGCTTATCACGTGGACATTTATTGCAGCCATATACTCTAAACGCGTGATGTTGATTCTAAATGTGGAGGGAAAAACCGAAAGACCCGGACAAAAATCCGCGCGACTACAGGGAGAGAAAGACACGCAAACTCCAAATGTACAGCAGGCGTTAGGGTCGGGAACGAACCCACGACTTCCTGTATACCAGGCGAGGTACTTAACATCTCACCACCGAGGTACCATTGTTACACCACAGCATCCGAATGGACGGCAGGCCGGCCGGCCTGCGGTACAGACCGATCAATGAGGTGATACTGCGATGTTGATCAGCCGTGATGCTGATTGACCGATGAGACATTGAGTTAATCGCCATTCCTCGTGGTGCTTTGACACGGCGAACATTGACAGACGTAAAGCCATGCAAGCGCCCTCGGCGACTATTAATCACCAGCAACTGCTGTACACGTGGCAGGCGCACCACAAGAAGCGGAGTAAGTAGAGTCACAATAAATATCTTTGTTAAGACTAGAAAAATCCGATGATCTATAAAGCTCTATTTCACAGATATCCAGTCAATGGTGTAATGGATGGGGGGGGGGGGGAGATGAACGAATGGCAAAGGGAAGAGAGAAGAGAACACGTGGGTAATTTTGGGGAAAAGGATTGGAACGTAACGGAGAAACGGGAGACAAGGGTCAGGAGAGATGAGAGGCAGTGGCTACACAGGTGCATCGACCGTCCTGCACGGAGCGTCGTCTGTTTTCACAGGGGGCGGGGTTGGGGGAGAGGGGAGGAGCTCACAGTGGGGGTGGGGGGGGCAAATATAAGTGACGCGATTTCCTGGAGGATTGAGCTGAATTCAGAGAGATGCGATGGTATGCATCGATTGTGAGTCAGTCGCGTGTCTGCGCACATTCTAACAATTTACAACTTCTCCGGAAACCTCGGCACAGATGCATCAAGGCATCTCCTGTAATTATCACACACTTACACAACATTGATCATTCTACAGCACCGTACGTGTAATTAAGTAATCCATTTTTCATTACTTAATAAATTCGTACCAAGTGCAGTCTACAACTTTCATTGAACGCTCCCTCTGCTCTCTCCACGTATGTGCTCTGAAACATGTCCATTGGCCGAAACGTCGCCTATTATTTTGTTTACCCTTTTAATGCTACATTGTTGTTAACGAAAAGTGAGTTGTGCGTATTCATCAATTGCGTGTGACTGACTCGGCATTGTCTGCCCCCCCCTGATTGAGTGGACATCTGGACATCTGTGATTTTGTTTTACTGGACATCTGTGAAATAAAACTTTATAGCTCATCGGATTCCTCCACTACAAATAAATATTCTGAGTCTGAGTGTGCACGTTTTCAGCGCAAGTTATAGATTGTTATTCTTAGTTTTTTCAGGTAAAGTCACGTTGAAGGGAAACAACAAAATAATAAAATATATATATTTTAATATTTTATCATATAATTTTTTTTATAAAATATATAAGATAATATATAATATAATATATAAAATATATATATATTTCATTATTTTTTTGTTGTTTCCCTTCAACGTGACTTTACCGAAAAAACTAAGAATATGAATTACTGCAGTCACGAAAGCTTTAAATCAAAATTTATAGATTGTTGTTTTTTTTTATCCCTTCGTGTACGCGTGCCACGTGTCCGCATCGCGCTCACGTCACGTGGCACTGGACACCCTCGATCGACTCCGTCGTTAACGAGATGTCCTCCCAGCGCAAGGGGCGACTGTCCAGGTTGCGCAGGGAACTATGGGATAGGGGGGGGTGGCAGCCGCTCGATTACGGTGGGGGTTGGACAGCCCCCCCCCCCCCCCATGTAGTCCCTTGCACCAGGGTCCATGCAAACCACGCATCCCCGCGCCTCCGATTAGCACAGTTGGCTACGTACGGTGCGAAAGAAGTTCAACACACAGCTCATACACATACATACACACATAGGCACATACTGTGTGAATGCGAAATCTAGAGCGGCGGTCGCGTCCAGAAGAGCCGTGGCAGCCGTAGCGGCAGCCGACCCAATGTGTTCGCGATACCAGGGTTACTGCTGTTTACATGGGCGCGACACACCCGCGAGTTACGCACAATTCGCTACCATTGACCCAACGCGAACACCAGGCTAAGCCCAGCGGTTAGAGGTAGGCGTCAGTGCTGTGATAATATAATTGTATGTGAATATATATACACACGCGTATTTATCTCTTTAATGAGTATAATTTCTCCCGGATAACCCCCAAAATGATTTGTGGGACATCTCGTTAGCAAGGGGTATCCGCGATAACGTGAAACAGACGCGAATAGCAACACACGTAATGGCACGTGTAGACACACACATGCGCGTGCGTAAGAACCATTCGCGAGCACCTATTAAGGCATGCCATGTCGACACGAGTCTGCACGCATCCCCCGAATCTGTCCTCCCCAGCGCGAGTGTTAACGTCACCCGTACCAGGTACTCATTTAAGGCTGAGTCGATCTAGGGACAGCGCGTGACAGATTTAGACACCGCTTTCATACATACCGTACATGTACATTACACAGTCACGTGAACACGTTCACATACGCAAATACAACAACACAAAGACAAAGACCATCCGCATAGCCTTCACATGTCTTGTGGAGTAAGTGCTGTTTTCTGAGCAGCTGTTAAAGGCACGAGGGAGTGGTATGTCCCATCACGGCCGCCTTTGTTTCCCCAATGTTTAAACACCGCCCCAGGTAGGCCTTTTTTATTTCAGGCCGAATCTACCAGCATTGGTTTTGATGTCACTAGCCACTGATGTTGCACCTTCGATTAGCGTGGCTGGCTACGTACGGTGCGAAAGAAGTCCAACGTTCACCCATGTTAGGCGTGTTGGGGAATCGAACCACCTTCGCCACATTCATAGCGCACACCATTAGCCATATGCGTATACAAATACAGCGATGTGCCGACTTACGTCTCCTCTTTACGTCGTTCCACAACTAAGTCGTCTCTTTATTATTAACACCGCTGTCTGATTTGCGTCGCCTCCACACCCCACGCTCACGTCGCTGACAGCATCGTCTGCCCTTTTCCTCGTTATCCGTCGCCTCTCAGCCTTCGCCTCCGCTACCCACTGCCCTGTACACGAACCACTCTGCGTCGCGCGTAAAGAAATGTAGCGGTCTGTAGAGTGCAACATATTCATGATACGGGTTTTTTTTGGGGGGGGGGGGGGGTGGTTAGTGCGCGTAAATATGTGTGTCGTTAAACCCGCCACCACCCGACACAGCCAACTAGTAAGGGTTGTCACGTAAACAGAACGTGCCAATTCGTCACCAGTACAGCACTAACCGGTGTGTTGGAGAGCAAAGCCACAACATTTACAATCTTGAGTACGACGTTTCGCCAGTGATTACAACTAGCTCCATCAGGCGACAGCCAGATGTGTGAATAGAAACGCAAAGGCCACGTTCTGTTTACGTGACAAACCTTACTAATTGTCTGTGTCGGGTGGTGGCGGGTTTAACGACACATTTATATATTTACGCGATCTAACCCCCAAAATAAACCTGTATCATGGATGATATTGGTCGCGAAAGCCTTCGCGTTAAACAGTACAACATATAATTAACGTGCAGGGTTTTGATGGGTTTTTGTTATACCCTGTATAATTTGTATTAAAGTTTACTGCTGTACGCTCGTGCTCAGTACAGTATAGTTTATTTTAGTAATTTAATGTAACGTTGTGGGTTACGTCTAGGATGATGATGATGCGCGCACTCACACAGCTTCGCTGCCGCCGCTGATCTCGTGACGTGCAGACTGCCGCGAGCTTTGATTTGACGACGTTTAGATAATCCGTCGTACAGCGTCGCATCCTCCGATGTAAACACCATGGGTATTACAGCACAGACAATCAGCGGTCACATTTCGTATTTTCTTCTCTCCAAAATTGAAGCAAAGCCCCGCATAGTACAACCTGGCAAGGAGCCTCCTGAGACTCAGTGAGTCGTGAGACTCAGCGAGGCTATGCTGAGCGAGCGAGCGTATTACTCAACACACAAAGGTTGCCCACCCCCCCTACATAGCCTCTAACAAACTGTTGCAGAAAGTTGATCTGGTCGAGCATGGCACGCGAGCGCTGCGGGGGCGGGATTGGTGGCCAGCACCACGCGCGGCCGCCTTTGTCTCCCCCACTGCTGATATTTACTCACGGCACCAAGTACTCGTTAAAGGCTAAGTCGACCTAGCGGGAGACCCGAGGACTGGATGATATATTCGCCACTGGATCATGTATTCGATCGTATATAGGACATGCGTTCGCGTACGTAAATAAATACGCACATGCAAACAAAACACTATATACACACACACACGAATACAACATGACAAAGATCCCCCGTGTAGCCTACACAGACTGTTGGGGCAGGTGCTGCTAGCGAGCACCTGTGAATGCCAGCGCTGCACGCGAGGTCAGCGTGTGGGTGACCAACACCACACCCGACCGCCTTTGTCTCCGCAGTGCCGATGTAATGTACACACCGCACCGCGGGTGCCCATTCGAGGCTGAGTCGACCTAGGTGTGGGAGAGGCTCAGGACCGGTGCGGATAATCGTCACCGACGCTGACCGCGAGTCGAACTCGGCTCCCGCCGGAGTCGTGGCGCGAGGCGAGTCGCGCTCAACTCACCATGACGCCCCTGTGGCTCCGCGCGGACCTCACCCTGAGCTTCCTCAGCGTCATTGAGTCTCGGGGGTCGTGCGCTGAGCCGTGGCTCATGACACCGGGTGCCGAGAAGTCCCCGCGAGGATGCCGCGCCTCCTCGCCACGCGGGGACGCGGGCGATGAAGACGACGTCGACGACGCCGAAGACGACGACGTCGAGCGGAGGACGCCCACGACTCGCATTCAACTCTCACGCGCGCATCCACCGCCAATGGATCACCCAGCCGCTGTCGACGGCGGTCTTACAACTCGACGGGAAGAAAACAAAAGTTTGACTGGCTGGCTGGCTGGCTGGCTAGGCACGACTGGTCACGTCCAGATAATGTGCGCGTCGCGAGTTAACGAAGCAAACTTAACGGCGCAAAAACAAAAAACCCCACTCTCAACCTTGGCCTGAAAGTTAAATATATTGGCGACGTTTCGGGCAATGGCCCCTGTTCAAAGCACTGTCGATGATGAGGTCTGCGCTCTGCGATAGCACGTGTCGGTGGCGGGCACGTATCTATATATACAGTATACGTGTGTGTGTGTGCGTGTCTGTATGACAGGCGCATACACCTGCCCGCACTCGAGATTTGCAGCTCGCAGGGCCAGGCAGCTTGTGCAGAGAATGTGAGCAATTTGTATTTATATATATACACGAGCAGAGCGAGCGATCGCGGGTGCACCGGGCACTTGACAGAAAATTGAGGCGTAATTTGTCAGTCACTGCTCATTCTGCCCGTTTGTCGCGGCCGCTTTTGGCAAAGTCCTCCAGTTAATCGCCTGCTCTTGTGCGGCACCGATCGAGCAGCGAGAGAGAGAGAGAGAGGACAGAGACACAGACTCGCAGAGACACCCGCAGAGGATGAACAGAGGACCAACCCTCATTCCTTCCTCCCTCCTCCCCCTCCTTCTCCGATCTCACAATCTACCCCGCTCCCCCGTCCGCAATGAATTGCAATCGCCACCACCGCTACCCCCTCTCTCCTCCACGCCAACAAAACAAAAAAAGATCCCGCGCGGCGCTGGTAACAGTCAATTAGAAGCGGCAATCAAGGCGAGGAACGACTCGTTAATAACAGTTATTATTAAGACTGCCCAGCGCGGGTTGGTTAAATCTCTGCGCGCGCTGGGGTTGCGGCATCGGGAGAGACAGAGACGGAGAGAGAGACAGATACAGAGAGAGAGAGAGACAGAGAGACAGAGAGAGAGACAGAGAGATTGACAGAGAGAGACAGAGAGGGAGACAGAGAGAGACAGAGAGAGAAACAGAGAGAGAGACAGAGAGAGAGACAGAGAGAGAGACAGAGAGAGAGAGAGAGAGAAGAGAGAGAGAGACAGAGAGAGAGAGACAGAGAGAGACAGAGAGAGAGACAGAGAGAGACAGAGAGAGAGACAGAGAGAGAGACAGAGAGAGACAGAGAGATACTCGCGGCGTTACTCTGCGATAACCAAGGTGGTCGTTCGGCCACCTTGGTTGTTCTCTGAGCGCGCAGTGGCCGTGCGACAAGCCGGGCGCTCCCCGTGGTTGTAAGCCGTGACCCCGAACACAACGTGCAGAGAGGCGGATTGGATTATGTGTGTATGTGTGTGTGTGTTAAACTTAATTACGTATCCAACCGTGCTATTCGGAGGTGCGGGAGCACGGCAAGTTGAGCCGAGCTAACCGAGATTCATTCATAGGTTGCCGTTCGCTGATTTCAACAGCGGGTGTGCTTCTAACGGAACATACAAGTCCTCGGTATGCGAATGTGTAATTTCCACCACAAGCCAAAGTGCAGCCATTGGACATTGTGCGCAAGGGGTTAAGGTAGCCGTACTGACTCAGCGTATCCCCTCCATTACTTTTGAGATTTCACCCGGCATTGAGCTCTCCCTTTCACGCGCTCAATAACTAAAAAAAGAAAACGCGGACAGCGCAGTGCAGAGAGCGCGGACGTCGAGAAACATTTAAAAATAATCACTGAGCGTTAATCCCCTGCCTGGCTTTCTCTTCATCACGGTGGCTGAACACAGATCCGAAGGGCAAAACGCCAAGCGGTCGGCAACAAACCGCACCGTCAGAGTTGTCGTCGACGGGAGTCAACGCGTTTCTCAATGCGAGCGAGGTTATTGTCACGGGAGATATGGGGAGAGAGAGAGAGACGGCGATGGGGAGGAGGGGATTCCGGAGCAGAGCAATGCGAGGATAGAAGCGGAAAGAGAAGTGGTGTGACCTGCAGTGTGGTGGGTGAGTGACTGGGTGACTGGGTGAGTGGGTAGGTGAGTGCGTGAGCGAGTGAGCGTGTTGTTGTGACATGTAGCGTGGTGGTTGATGAGACGAAACAGTGTGAGTCTTCGACGTGCGTGGAGGAATCCGTAAGGGAAGCTCACTGGATTCGCAACCATCTGATTCTGTCTTGGGTGAGTACATTATGAACATCAACATCATCATAATGAATGCACGTACGTCTCACTTCAAGGACAAAGACAAATATCCCCCGTGTAGCCGTTAATAGACTGTTGGGGCAAGTGCTGTTAGCGAGCACCTTTGATAGCCGGAATGGTACACGAGGGGGTGGGTGGCCAGCGCCACGCCCGACCGCCTTTGTCTCATCTGTAGCGATGATTACACACCGCCACCAGGCTACTCATCTGAGGTTGCGCTTTCCTTCACTGCCACTACAACAACAACAACAACCGCCATTCGCTACTAAGTGGCGGTGACGCCACCACGGCGCTTGTGCCAGGCTATGTGCACGTTGAGGCCACTGCCACTGCCACACACGTGCGCCCGGGTTGGTTTCCGCTTCAGGCCCGGCGCGCCACTTCCACGGGGAATTCGGTGGCGCGCGCTGTCCGTTCACACGGGGGTGCTGACGAGTGACGTCATCACCTCGACTGCGCTGGATTGGGATCCGTGGCGCAGGGCTGACGGTGGCTAGGAGATGTTGACCACCTCGCCCGGTATACCGGAGGCCGTGGGTTCGATACCGATCCTGACGCCTGCTGCTGTATATTTGGAGTTTGTGTGTGTGTGTCTCTCCCAGTGGCCGCTTTGATTTTTCTCCGGGTCCTCCGGTTTTACCCCCTCCACATTTAGAATCAACATCACGCGTTTAGAGTGGTTGGCTGCGATATTTGCCCGCATGATGAGCCACTTCGTTGAGTTGTCATTTGTGGCCAGGTCGCCTCTGAAACAGAGCTATAGTATAGTTCAGTGGGCCTTACTTGGTAAAAATCAAAAGAGTTTAGTTTAGTGTATTCTTGCTCGAATCTCAAAATATACAGTAATACCTCGATATACCACGCGTTCCTGGAGCTTCATTCGTTCGTTGAAACTTAATATATTAAATAACTTATAACATTAGTACTATTTGAGTATGTTTCCCTAGCTTGTGTAACTTACCATTTCATGCTATAAACACTTCGTAACTTACCATTCATATTGTAAACAAAGATAATTTATATTGAAAACAAGATTGTTTTATAATACTGTTCAGAGTTAAAATATAACACATAATACAAACTGACAAATAAAATAAAAATCACGATGCGCAACACTCAAGAATCCATGTCTTATTATAATTTAATGTTCAGTGATATATCACCGTAGACCGACAACCAGCATTATTTATTATTTGTTTACGTTCTGTGTGCCGTTTCGTATTTCCTTTTTTTGTGTGCTCTTAAATGTAACGGTAATACATCCAAAGTTCATTCATCGATAATACGCATATCGAGGTATTTACTGCATTTGAAAAAAATTCCTCCGCGCAACTCATTTCTTGAATCTCGGTTCCTGCATTCAAAGTGTCGTGGCATTTTCACGATGCCACTTTGTTCGTGCCAGGCGTAGTAACACCGGCGTGGATTTGAATCCCGGTCCTTCCTCCGGGTTCACCCCCCCCCCCCACCCCCCCCCCTCCGCATTTACAAACAATATCACGCGCCTGGAGTATTTGGCTCACTGCTACGAACGTCGACGAGGCAAGCCGAAGCTTCGTTGGGCTATTGTTTGTTGTCGCCAAGTCGCTTCTGGGGGGCCTTACCTGGTAAAATATCGACAGGTTAAAATTAACGCGATCTAACCCACAAACCTCTATTATGTAAAAAAAAAGAAAAGTTAGGTTGAGTTAGTAGATTTCTCTACGAACCCGCCGGCCTGAGCTCGATTCCCGACCACGGCTAACATCAGTGGCAAATGATGTTCGCACCTGACCATCCCGTCTCACCAACTCACACTGCACCAGCGCGGTCACACCCAAAACGCCCTTTGGCCGACACGCGGTGGGGGAGTCGCCCTCATCCAGCAGTGGAGTGACACCATTCAGCGTTGTGCTCTTCAAGTCGCTTCTGCCCATGGCGTTAGGGTATGGGGCCACTTTACACCAGTGAGTGGCACTGGTGAATGGGAAACAACGCACAGTGAAAGTGGAAGAGCAGCGTGAGGAAGCCTCGTTTGCTGCTGCTGTTGTGTGCGCGCTCGAGGCGATCCATACAAAGCCTAAGGTGTCGCCCGCCATCAACCCCCATTGACCGGCGTGGTGAAGTATGGTCGTACATGAGCGGATTGACAGAGCGGGGGGAGGGGGGGGTTGTTTACAGCAAAACTATGCTTATACAATACTATATTTACCCAAGAATGTCAGTGTGTAACGCGCGTGACGTCACTCCACGTCGACCAGCCGACCTCATTAATAATCATGAACAGGTGACGTCCTTCAATTGGACACCCCCCCCACCCCATTAATAATAATTAGCGGGTGACGTCACTCCACATGGGGGGCCGAGGCGCCTCCTCCCCCCTCCTCGGCGTCAACTCACAACCCTCACTACAAAGGTAGAACCCTCACGTCATCACGCGATCTCTGTAACGCTATTGAGACATAGAAGTAAAAATGACGTCATGACGAACAAGGGATTATAAACTTTAAATGAAATAAGTCTGTGCCACCGCGGCCTTACAAACTGCACACGAATGGATGCAATGAATATCACGTCGCGGTCTGATTTTCGCTTGCAAGTTTCAGATTTACTGCAATATACACCAGTCCTTGGATGGGCAAAGGGCGAGTAAATATATCATCACCGAACACAGGTATAACAAACGCAATGATTCGCATCATTGAGTGCTGGATCATAGATCCACCTCACTGCTTTACGAACTCCTAGACATCCGTCGACAACACTTGGGAGCCTGAGAAGAAGTAGGAGGAGAAGAAGGAGAAGATTAAAAAGTAGGAGGAGAAGAAGACTAAGAAGTAGGAGAAGAAGTTGAAGAAGAAGAAGAAGAAGAGGAGGAAGAAGAAGACTAAGAAGAAGATAAAGAAGAGGAAGAAGAAAACTAAGAAGAAGAGGAAGAAGAAGAGGAAGAAGAAGACTAAGACGAAGAAGACGAAGAAGAAGAGGAAGAAGAAGAAGAAGAAGACGAAGAAGAAGAAGAAGAGGAAGAAGAGGAAAAAAAAGAAGTAGGAGAAGAAGACTAAGAAGAAGACTAAGAAGAAGAAGTAGGAGAAGAAGAAGATAAAGAAGAAGAAGAGGAAGAAGAAGACTAAGAAGAAGAAGAGGAAGAAGAAGAGGAAGAAGAAGAGGAAGAAGAAATAGGAAGAAGAAGATGATGAAGAAGAAGAAGAAAATCAACGCCCGATGTTGGTTGTACTTCCAGAGCCCTCGCGTCTTTCAGTTTTCAGTTTCATTTCCTTTATTAGGTACAGCCCTGTGAGTCATTTGGCTCTTGAATCGGGTGCAATCGCAACAAACAAAAAACAAAAACATGAACAAGAAAACATCTTAAAGTGACTATGTGACTATGCGCAAACAGCGTCAAACTTCACAGCGCCTGGGGGGCGGGGGGGGGGGTCAGCAGACGCCTCCTCCTGGGCACGCGCGCTGGGAATGCGCTCGAACCGCGCCGAGGAGTGTGGGAGAGTGGGGGGGGGGGGTGTGGGGGGGAGTGTGGGGGGGAGTGTGGGGGAGTGTGGGAGGGTGTGGGGGGTGTGGGGGGGGTGTGGGGGGGAGTGTGGGGGGGTGTGGGGGGGTGTGAGGGGGTGTGGGGGGGGTGTGGGGGGGGTGTGGGGGGGAGTGTGGGGGGGAGTGTGGGAGGGTGTGGGGGGTGTGGGGGGGAGTGTGGGGGAGTGTGTGGGGGGGTGTGGGGGGGTGTGGGGGGGTGTGGGGGGGGTGTGGGGGGGAGTGTGGGGGGGTGTGTGGGGGAGTGTGGGAGGGTGTGGGGGGTGTGGGGGGGAGTGCGGGGGGAGTGTGGGGGGTGTGTGGGGGGGGTGTGGGGGAGTGTGCGGGGGTGTGGGGGGGGGCTGTGGGGGAGTGTGGGAGGGTGTGGGGGGTGTCGGGGGTGCGGGGGAGTGTTGGAGGGGTGTGGGGGAGTGCGGGGGGGGGAGTGCGGGGAGGGGTGCGGGGGAGTGTGGGGGAGTGTGGGGGGGGTGTGGGGGGGTGGGGGAGTGTGGGGGGGGTGTGGGGGGTGTGGGGGAGTGCGGGGGGGTGTGGGGGAGTGCGGGGGGGGGGGGATTCAGTGGGAAGGAAATGTTTGAGCGATGACTCAGGAACCTCATGAATGGATTTACGCGATAGCAGCGGAGGCGGCCACAACAACAACAGCAGCAGCAGCAAGCCCCAAGCCCCACCCGCAGTTCTTTCTCGCTTCCACTGAGACTCGTTCGCCCTCCTGCATTTGCGCATTCCATCACGACGACGGCGGCGGCGTTGAGTTCACGGCAAAGCCCCCCACCGCCAACCCCCCTTGACCCCTTGAGTCTCTCGCCCCGCCAGCCGTCACGCGGCATTGTCCCGAGCGTGGCGAGCCACACGCAGGGGCCGGGCGCGAGAGCCGGGAACGCAACAAAGCCACGCGGGGCCAAGGAGCTGCTGCTGCTGCTGCTGATGCTGATGCCGCACGGGGCTCGTCTTTGAGTGTACAGGTGCATGCGGAAAACATCTTTGGAATTCCATAACAGAATGGGGGGGGGGGGGGGTGGGGTGGGGGGAGGGGGTGGAACAACTGTGCGGTTGGGATTGAGAAGGTGGCAGGAAAGGAGTTCATCTTCTTTGGTTCGTTCGGTAAAGTCACGTAGAATGAGAATAAAATAATAAATTAATAAAATAAGGAGTTGTTGATGTGGACAAGAGGTTGTGGTAGGTCGGGGCCACGTGTGCAGGGTTGGAGGAGCAGGAGGAGGTGGAGGAGGTGTAGGAGGAGGTGGAGGAGGAGGAGGTGTAGGAGGAGTAGGAGGAGGTGGAGGAGGTGGAGGAGGTGGAGGAGGAGGTGGAGGAGGAGTAGGAGGAGGAGGTGGAGGAGGAGGTGTAGGAGGCGGAGGAGGAGGAGGTGGAGGAAAAGTAGGAGGAGGAGGTGGAGGAGGAGTAGGAGGAGGTGGAGGAGGTGGAGGAGGAGGTTGTGATGGGTGGGCCACATGTGCAGGGTGGAGGAGGAGGAATAGGGTAAGCAGATTGGAGGTTGGTAATGAGGAGCATGTGTGTGTACACGTGTCCGTGCTAATTGGATGTGGGACACGTGTCCAGGGTGGGACACGTGCCTAGGGTGGGACACGTGTCTAGGGTGGGACACGTGTCTAGGGTGGGACACGTGTCTAGGGTGGGACACGTGTCTAGGGTGGGACACGTGCCTAGGGTGGGACACGTGCCTAGGGTGGGACACGTGCCTAGGGTGGGACACGTGCCTAGGGTGGGACACGTGCCTAGGGTGGGACACGTGTCTAGGGTGGGACACGTGCCTAGGGTGGGACACGTGGCTAGGGTGGGACACGTGTCTAGGGTGAAGGAGGAGGGCAGGTGACCGAGACGGACATTGGAGTGGCACCTGGAGGTGCGTGACCAAGGGGAAGACCCCAAGCCGCCGGTGGTGGGAGTGTGTAAGTGGAGTGTAAGGGGGGAACGCACGGAGTGTGTAACAGGAGTAAGAGAGTGTGTAACGTCTCATTACATTGCTTTAATATTTGTTGCAAGTATTGTTGAAGTGAAGACGAATATATTAATAATCAGACCCACTTTTCTAAATACAAATGTGATGCGTTGGCGCCGTCTCTGTCTTAATAGGTGCTCGCTAACATCACTTATGCCGATATTTTTGTACGGCTATCGGGATATCGTTTGTGGTTTCGCCGAACACACATTTGAAACAGGAACGTTCAGGACGAACAAACAGCGAAGAGCTCGCAAACAAGCGTGGACAGATCATAGCTCGGATTTCCGACAGAGAGATGACAACGAGGATTAAAGAACATGCGCAGGTGAATGGACATCTTCCAAAACTGCTAAGAAAAGCGAGTCGGTTTGTGCAGGATGCGTCGCGAGCAGGGACGATGATGATGATCACGTCTACGATGACGATTCATGGTCGAGAGGAACTGCGGAGTGATAGCCATAAAGGAGAGAGAGAGAGTGGCCGAGAGCGATGGAATGCCCTCCTGTGCAGATGGAACGTTACAGCGCAGGAGGCCTTCATCCCACAGCGGACTGGTCGTGGCCGATGACGATCGACGCATCGCAGGAATTAAACACGCCACGTGGTTGGGGCGTACCACGTGGCGACCGATGAACGCTCGCCCGTGCCAGTCGGCTCCGGTCGTTACTAAAATTTGGACCGAGTTCGATTACCGGCAACTTGACTTTGAAATTGATTATTGGTCACTCTGTGGTTACCTAAATTATCGATACATAGAACTGTCGAGATGTGTGAATTTGAGCAACTCGGGAGACAACGGCGGCTGGGCGTGGGGCTGACCAAACTTACCCTCTCGACATTTCCGCCTTTGCACGTGCTCACTAACAGCGCTTGCCCCAAGCATAGTGTATGGGATGGAACGGGAAGACTCGTAGATTTGTTTCCGTGCCTGTGTGGTAGTCGAGATCAGTGCACGTGTGTGTGTATGCATGTGTCCATGTGTGTATGTATATTTAGGATTATTCAACATCACCTTGCTAGGCATGCTGAGGAGAGGATTGCAAAGCCCCAATGTGGGTTCAGACCAGGGCGGTCCTGCACGGATGCCATATTGTCTGTCCGTCTATTACAGCAGAGGTGTAGGGAATTCCAACAAGACCTACATCTCTGCTTTATTGACTTGGTCAAGGTCTATGAAACTATCCACAGGCAAGGACTCTGGGCGGTTCTTCGTGCCTTCGGAGTCCCTGACTCTGCCCACAATCATTAAGGGTCTTCATGATGGTGGGCAGGACCGGCTAAAGCTATGTGGTCAGGAGTCAGAGCCATTCCCTGTTCACCTTGGGGTGCGACAGGGATGTCCTTTGGCTCCTACATTATTTAACATCATCTTTAACTACGTAGTTCGAGAATCTTTCCATGGCTGTACCGGAGAAATTTCCATCAGGTACCTATCAATAAGCACGACACTGGCTGGAGAAGTGATGGACTGATCCGTTACGGGAGGATGTGGAACTGATTGAACTTGCTTATGACTGCTACCAGCAATGTCAAGATCCGCCTTTGTTGGAGACAGTCGCCCTCCAAAAACAACAGGCGACTAAAAACAGCAAGTTGCCACAGTAGGGAGTCCAGCTGGTGCATCTGACAGTCATCTCAGTCAGCGTGGCCTCAAAGTGCACCTGGCCTGGCACAGGCGCCGTGGTGACGTCACCGCAACTTTGTGGCGAATGGCGGGGTATTGGTGTTTCTGTGGGGGAGCGGTGGTGCAACGGTTAGCGCTACGCTGTGTTACCAACCCCGGCGACCCGAGTTCGAGTCCCGCTCACAGCCAACACCAGTGACGATTATCTGAACCGGTCCTGGGCCTCCCCTACGTCGACTCAGCCTCAAATGAGTACCTGGAGCGGTGTGTAAACATCGCCACTGGGGATACAAAGGCCTTCAAAGGTGCTCACTAACAGCACTTGCCCAAACAATCTGTCATTGGCTCTACGGGGGATCTTAGTCTTTGTTGTGAATATGGTGTTCCGGCCCAGTGTGTGTGTGGTGTTCGGGATCAGTGCGTCTGCGTGTGTGTATGTCACTCTATGTGTGTGTGTGTAGGGAGCGGGGAGCATAGGTGGTGCATCTGTCAATCAACTGTGACAGTTAATTCATAACATCTCGGTCTGCCCCCTAACCTTCTGCCAGCGAGCCTTTCGCACTTCGCGTGACGGCCTCAAAGTGCACCTAGCCTGGCTCAAGCGCTGCGGTGGCGTCAGCGCCAGCTCGTGGCGAATGACGGGTGTTGTGGTTTTTGTGTGTGGGTATGGTGTTCGGGGTCAAGTGTGTCTCTGTGTGTGTCTTTGGTGTTGTGAGTCAATATGTATGTACGTATTATCTGTGTGTGTACGCTGTGTGTGCGTCTGTGCGCGCGTGCACTGTGCAACCAATCCGGCGACCCGAGTTCGATTCCCGCTCATGGCAAACACCCAGTGACGAATATCTGAATCGGTCCTGGGCCTCCTCTAGGTCAACTCAGCCTCAAATGCGTACCTGGTGCGATGTGTAGCAAACATCGCCAATGGGGAGACAAAGGCGGCCGGGCGTGGTGCTGGCCACCCACCCCCTCGTGAGCCGTGCGTTCAAAGGTGCTCGCTAACAGCACTTGCCCCAAAATATGGTAAGGCTATACGGGGGATCTTTGGCTTTGGGTCAGTGTGTGTATGTTGGGAGTCAGTGTGTGTGTGGGCGTCAGTGTGTGTGTGTGTTGGGGTCAGTGTGTACAGTGAGGGAAAAAAGTATTTGATCCCCTGCTGATTTTGTACGTTTGCCCACTGACAAAGAAATCATCATATTCTTGGTTCCTTCGGTAAAGTCACGTAGAAGGGAAAGAACCAAGAATATGAATCCTGCAGTCACGAAAGCTTGAAATAAAAAATAAATGATCAGTCTATTATTTTTATGGTAGGTTTATTTGAAAAGTAAGAGACAGAATAACAACAACAAAATCCAGAAAAACGCATGTCAAAAATATTATAAATTGATTTGCATTTTAATGAGGGAAATAAGTATTTGACCCCTCTACAAAACATGACTTAGTACTTGGTGGCAAAACCCTTGTTGGCAATCACAGAGGTCAGACGTTTCTTGTAGTTGGCCACCAGGTTTGCACACAACTCAGGAGGGATTTTGTCCCACTCCTCTTTGCAGATCTTCTCCAAGTCATTAAGGTTTCGAGGCTGACGTTTGGCAACTCGAACCTTCAGCTCTCTCCACAGATTTTTTTATGGGATTAAGGTCTGGAGACTGGCTAGGCCACTCCAGGACCTTAATGTGCTTCTTTTTGAGCCACTCCTTTGTTGACTTGGCCGTGTGTTTTGGGTCATTGTCATGCTGGAATACCCATCCACGACCCATTTTTAATGGCCTGGCTGAGGGAAGGAGGTTCTCACCCAAGATTTGATGTTACATGGCCCTGTTCATCGTCCCTTTGATGCGGTGAAGTTGTCCTGTCCCCTAAGCAGAAAAACACCCCCAAAGCATAATGTTTCCACGTGCATGTTTGACGGTGGGGATGGTGTTCTTGGGGTAATAGGCAGCATTCCTCCTCCAAACACAGCGAGTTGAGTTGATGCCAAAGAGCTTCATTTTGGTCTCATCTGACCACAACACTTTCACCCAGTTGTCCTCTGAATCATTCAGATGTTCATTGGCAAACTTCATACGGGCATGTATATGTGCTTTCTTGAGCAGGGGGACCTTGCGGACGCTGCAGGATTTCAGTCCTTCACGGCGTAGTGTGTTACCAATTGTTTTCTTGGTGACTATGGTCCCAGCTGCCTTGAGATCATTGACAATATCCTCCCATGTAGTTCTGGGCTGATTCCTCACCGTTCTCATGATCATTGCAACTCCACGAAGTGAGATCTTGCATGGAGCCCAAGGCCGAGGGTGAGTGACAGTTCTTTTGTGTTTCTTCCATTTGCGAATAAACGCACCAACTGTTGTCACCTTCTCACCAAGCTGCTTGGCAATGGTCTTGTAGCCCATTCCAGCCTTGTGTAGGTCTACAATCTTGTCCCTGACATCCTTGGAGAGCTCTTTCGTCTTGGCCATGGTGGAGAGTTTGGAATCTGATTGATTGATTGCTTCTGTGGACAGGTGTCTTTTATACAGGTAACAAGCTGAGATTAGGAGCACTCCAGGTAACATTAGGAGCACTCCAGGAAACAAGCTGAGATTAGGAGCACTCCCTTTAAGAGTGTGCTCCTAATCTCAGCTCGTTACCTGTATAAAAGACACCTGGGAACCAGAAATCTTTCTTATTGAGAGGGGGTCAAATACTTATTTCCCTCATTAAAATGCAAATCAATTCATAACATTTTTGACATGCGTTTTTCTGGATATTGTTGTTGTTATTCTCTCTCACTGTTCAATTAAACCTACCATTAAAATTATAGACTGATCATTTCTTTGTCAGTGGGCAAACGTACAAAATCAGCAGGGGATCAAATACTTGTTTTCCCTCACTGTATGTGTGTGTTGGGGTCAGTGTGTGTGTGTGAGTTGGGGTCAGTGTGTGTGTGTGTTGGGGTCAGTGTGTGTGTTGGGGTCAGTGTGTGTGTGTGTGTTGGAGTCAGCGTGTGTGTGTGCGTGTCCGCGTGTCCGACGCCGCGTCCTCTCACCTGGCTGCTCCCCTTCACGTCCATTGGCCAGCGACACACGAGGTAGACTCGCGAGCGCAGACGCATCGTAGCAGCAGCAGCAGCAGCACGTGGCGGCCACCGACCCCGCGTGACCCCGGGCACCTCGGCCCCACGAACCTTTGGACGGCTGTCACTGCGACCGCGGCGGTCGCATCGGCGACTCAACTAGGAGGGCCGGGTCGCCTTGTGTCGCGGTGGTGAAAGCGTGCAGGGGTGTCAGTGGCGGTAAGCAGACGCGTCGTCGTCGTTATTATTATTGTTGTCTTAGTCCTGCCGCTAACGCGAGGCCCGTCGATGTTGCAGTCGGATGGTGTGGACTCGCTCCGCCCGCAATCTCTCACTCCGCTGTGGCGTGGCGCTTCCTGCACGCTCTCTGTTAAATGCCAGCCTCTCTTCCACCACCCCCACCCCTCCACGAGTTTGTCGTCAGCATAGGTCACGTCGACGCGCGCGGACCTTTAGTGGCGACGCCGCCGCCGCCGCCGTTGCTGCTCTGCAACAGCCAAGGAAGGGCTTTTAAAGTTTCGCAACTTCTCGTGATGGATGAATAAGAATCGAATAATAATAACGTCGACTTGTAACGAGCCGCCGCCACGCAGCTCTACCCGCTCCGCTTTCATCGACACAGACACAGAGAGAGAGAGAACGAGGACCACAGACGAGCGGGGAGACAGCAGCAGCTGCGGCCACGCGGTGACGAGGAGCCACCACGATGAACAATTGCCCCAAGCTCTGCGGTCCTCTATATATGCTGCTGTCATTGGCCAATCAACGATGAATATTTTTTTTAAACGTAGTAGACAATCGTGAGCACTCGGAATAAAACCCACGTGTTGCGAGGGGGCAACGCTCTATCCCACACCGCGTTCTTCTGGCGAACCAGGGTACGGCAACTTCCTCGAAGCCTCCGGGAAGGGAGTTTTACAATATCTGTGTGTGGTACATCAACCCTCGCTGCCTCCACGGTGCTGGATTACAGGCCCACGCGCGTGACCGCCACTGCACGAGTGAATGAGATGCGTGGCAAAATATGATTCCTCCGGTCCAAATAAAGACTGCGATTCGGATTCCGTGTAACTGTTTAGATCACGGCCTCCGGCTGTAACTCCGTTACCATCGCTGAAGGCGTGACGGGACAGACGCGTGGTTGGGTAAGCGTTACTCAGTCACGTGCGTGGGCATGATTTTTCTTACATTTCTTATTACGACAATGGGACGTTACGATGCGTGGGGAAATTTGTGATAAAATATCAAATGAATCGGAAACACTTTAGAGGCAGAAACACGATAGAAACACGTAGCCGTTGGCGAACCAATATTCAGATTAATTATTAGTTAATTTCTGGTGAGGCCACTGTGTAGACATAATAACAGCAACCCTCCACCAGCCGACAGAGCCGATCACGTCAAGTTGTCACGTGGTTGACCAAATATGACTCCTGTATTGATTTGGTTGAGCATGCAAACCGGAGGAAGAATATTGAAAGAGAAAGCAAAGCTTGTTGACATTATACCCGCCCTAACCCAACATAAACTAGTTTGATTCATCCTGATGATGATTAATTGAAACATAATCCATAGGCGACCCGTTCCTAGACTTTAGGGGAGAGAGAGAGAGAAAAAAAACTTAACTTAAAAAAAATCTTAGTTCAAAAAGCAGCAGCGGCATTATTATTATTCATTCCGGGCCTGAAATGTCACAATGTTGGGTGTTACACGGGAGAAGTGACGGGGGCGATTCTTACACACACACACACGGGGGAGTGGGGGAGGGGATAGTGGTGACCTGATCTGACCTCTTCACGCCTCTGGGGCAATAACTCAGCCGTTTTGAGATGTTAAGTGATCGCCGTTCAATGGGGTCGCGACAGAGCACAGACAGGCGCGCACACACACGCGGCACCGGGCGGCCGGCCGGGCGGGTTCCATGCGGAGAAGTCACGGAGTTGGCAAAAGCCTCCGTCACTCTGCTCTCAGCTCCCGCCGACGCATTCCAGACGCTGTCACCCTTCCGGGCCCATAAAGATGTCGCACTGAGTGTCGCTGAGCAAGAACAGGGCGATTCGGCGGGCAGCTAAGACGACTGCCACGTGGAGGGGTGGGGGGTGGGGGGACAGCGCCGCCTCTCAGACGTGGACCCCCGCAGTCAAGTTAGACTCAGGAGACACGCAGGTAAGAGGGGGAGAGAGAGAGATAGAGAGAAAGAGAGAGCAAAACAACGACTCGGAGCCGCGAGGAACCACTGGCGGTCCTCTGCATATGAAGGTGTCACCCTGCCGATTTGTGAGTGTTTGTACACGTGGGAGAGAAACCGGAGCACCTGGAGATGGGGGGGGGGAAACGCTCGATCCCATACAGACGGAAGAGGTGGAGTCCACATTTGTTTTCTATCCCCTGGCAAGCCAGGGGTTATGGATCCCCCTTGTGTGATCCGGGAACCCTCGCTGCCTCCACAGTGCTGGATTTCGGCCCAGGTGTATAGCCACCACGTAGCTGGCATACATAATAATGGGTGCCACCTTTGTGGATGACGCAATGGTGGTTGTCCTATGGAAAGACTCGCCCCGCCATAGGAATGTGGAATTTCAACCAGCGGCACAAGGTTCTGAGCAGGAGGAGACGAGCGTCCACTCGAGTGCTCAGTTCAAGACGGAGCTCGCTTTTGATTCTCGTTGACTTTTCTTATGGCCCAGCATGTGGGCAACCTCACGCCGAATCTAGCCGATTCACCCACCACGTGCAGAGACCAAGGTCCCCCCGTGTAGCCTGTAACAGACTGTTGGGGCAAGTGGTGCTAGCGAGTAGCACCTATGAAGGCCGGCACGGTACACGAGGGGGTGGGTGGCCAATACCACGCCCGACCGCATTTGTCTCCCGCGTGGCGATGTTTGCACACCGCACCAGGTACTCGTTTAAGGCTGAGCCGACCTCGTGGGAGGCCCAGAACCGATTAAAACAATTTTCGCTGCTGGTGTTGACCGTGAGCGGGAATGGAACTCGGGTCGCTGGTTTCGTAGTGCAGTGCGCTAACCGCTGCGCCACCGCTCCCCGCGTGCACAGAGCGAGCGTTACGACAGCCAGCCACGTGCCGTTGCCTCGACACGCTGCCCGTGCACTGGGGATACACTGTGAGCCAACATGAGCAACATACATTCACATTACTGATTACTGGAGTAATGTCATGTAGATACGTATCTATAGCTACCCCGTGTCTCGTATAATTTACCAACCAAGTACAATTCAGATGCTGGCAGTGCACGTGAGCTATTTTGACATTAAGATCGTGATAATATTATTGGTGTAGAATAATAACTTCACAACTCACACCCCTGTGACAACAGGGTTGTTTGACCATACTTCACCAATGCTGGTTCAGTGCGGGTCCGTTACGGAACGATTTAGATATCTCTCGCCACTGATGTTGTCCGTGGCCTGGAATCTAAGTCGTGTCGTGAGCTGGGTTCGGAGCGCAAGTGTGTGCTTACCACTGCACTACCGCTCCACTCATGGTTTAAACATTAATTACTTGTGTGTGCTAACCGCTGCACCACCGCTCCACTCATGGTTTAAGCACTCGTCAATTGGCTGAATAACAAACAAACATATCTTGAAATGTACAGAGAGAGGACTACAGATCTTGGGCAATTGTTGGGCAGCGCCGACTCATCGTCGGCTGGCTCCGGCTGTCTTGGAGCGTTGCGATTCTTCCTCCGCGACTCTGAGACGTGACTTGCACAAACGACTTGGCCGGGCGGTCGGCAACGAAAATAGCCAAGGAGAGCCATTCTCTATTCGAATTCGACACAAACCTCAATATGTCAAGAGCCGCCAATGTAATATGAATACACAAAAGACAAAGATCCCCCGTATAGCCTTGGTAGACTGTTGGGGCAAGAGCTATTAGCGAGCACTTATGAAAGCTGGTACCGGACACGAGAGGGTGGGTGGCCAACACCACTCCCGCTCGCCTTTGTCTCCCCAGTGGCGATGTTTACACATCGCACCAGGTACTCATTTGAGGCTTAGTCGACCTAGGGGAGGCCCAGAATTAGTCATCACCGGTGTTGGCCGTGAGCGGGAATCGAACTCGTTCGTAGCGCAGCGCGATAACCGCTACACCACCGCTCCCCCAACACACACACAAAAAAAGACCCCCCCCATATAGCTTTAACAGACTGTTGTGGCAAGTGCTGTGAGCGATCACACACACACACGTACATTACGTCACGAAGCAGTCCTTAAAGACCCGCATGTTGCCCAGCTCTGGACTAGGCTATACAGTATATAAAACCTACAACATTTAGTATTCGCTGCTATTATTATTATTATTTACGGTGTGTGCCCAAAGAGTTCGGGCGCGGCGCGAACCGGAATCGACACCCGCAGGTAACCCGCGCGCGCGCGGGCATCACGCGCACGCGCACACGACACGCACACACTCCACGCGTGTTCCTTTCTGAACCGCAGGCCCATTGTGCAGTCAGAGTTGTGCGTGAGCGAAGTGAGGAGGCCTTTATTGGCTCTCTCTCTCCCACCCACCACACTCCACCCATCGGGCTCTGCGCCGATCGTGTTGCATCATCGGCCCCTGCGAGCGCCACGCGTGACAGGAGAGGAGCGTGAGCGAGTGAATGAATGAGTGCGTGAATGAATGAATGAGTGAATGAATGACTCGAAACCGGGGCGCGAAGGGGTCGCGTGATGGCGAGATTTGTCACTTTGGCGAGGGCGGGTTGGTGCAAGTATTGCCGGCACCAAAGACAAAGATCCCCCCGTGTAGCCTTAACAGACTGTTGGGGCAAGTGCTGTTAGCGAGTAGCACCTACGAAGGCCGGCACGGCACACGAGGGGGTGGGTGGCCAGCGCCACGCCCGACCGCCTTTATCTCTCGTGCGCCGATGTTTACACACCGCACCAGGTACTCATTTGAGGGTGAGTCGACCTGGGGGAGGTCCAGAATCGGTTCAGATAATCGTCACTGGGTGATGACCGTGAGCAGAAATCGAACCCGGGTCGCCACTGCACCACCGCTCCCCATATAACCACCACCAGCACCACCACCACCACGACCTACACCCTACTCGTGTCTGATACACTCTTATTATTCCTACAATTGCTACAACATCATGCTGTTCAAATTTACAAACCCAACACATTCGTTCATGACACTGTTTAGCCGCAAGCAGCAAATATAAGGTAGACAATAGGTGACGTTCCGGGCAACGACCCTCTTTCACAGCACATGGAGAGGCCAGAGAGATAGAGGCATGCTAAGCAGTTGATGATTGGTTTTTGCTGCTGTTGTTTCTGTCCATGACATGTTAATACACGCAATTACTCTTCAGGAAGCGCGTTTCATTCACAATCCTCTGCACACTTGAGGAGGGCATTGGGTCTTTGTACGAATGCAAATTAAAAAAAAACTTCTACTGAATGTGGGTTCGATACCGACCCTAATGCCTGCTGTATATTTGGAGTTCGCGGTGTGTCTCTCTCCCCGTGGTCGCGTGGATTTTTCTGTGGGCCCTCCGGTTTTTCCCCTCCACATTTACAAACCCGCGTTGAGAGTGTGTGGCTACTGCTATGAATGTCCACGTGAAAAGCCACTCCGTCGAGTTATCATTTGTGGCCAGGTAGCTTCTGAAAAAGAGCTACACAGCTCAGCGGGCTTTCACCTTGTAAAATAAAACAAATAGTTTGTGGTTGATGTATAATTGAAAAGTATTACCTTTGTATTCTTGGATCTTTCGGAAACGTCGTATTTTTTTAGTTATTTTTTGTTATTTTCTTTGAACCTATCCAGGTGACTTTACCGAAAGACCCAAGAATATGAATTCCTGCAGTCACGAAAGCTTAAAGTCAAGAATTACATTTGGGTACACGATTCATGGCTGCTACAAATTGCAATGGGCAGAGCGGTGGTGCAGTGGGTAGCAGTCTGCGCCATGCACTTTGTCGTATGAGTTTGATTCCCGCTCACGGCTAACATCAGTGGCGAGTAATTTCTGAACCTGTCCTGGGCTACTCCGCCCGCGTCACAAACTCTCAGAGCCAGCGTGACGAAGGTATGGTTCGTCACTGACCACCGTGGCCTTAACAGGAACAAGTAACATATAATAGGTGACGATTCGGGCAATAGCCCTTCTTCATGGCACACACACATGTGGCGGGGACGTCACCAGGGTCGCTTGTGTCTGGCGAAACGACAGCAGCAGCACGCGGCGCGCGGCACTGGTAATGCAGTCACTACTGGTGATGTAGTGACTACTGATGTAGTCACTACTGGTGATGTAGTCACTACTGATGTAGTCACTACTGGTGATGTAGTCACTACTGGTAATGTAGTCACTACTGGTGATGTAGTGACTACTGATGATGTAGTCACTACTGATAATGTAGTCACTACTGGTGATGTAGTCACTACTGGTGATGTAGTCACTACTGATGATGTAGTCACGACTGACAATGTAGTCACTACTGGCGATGTAGTCACTAGTGGTGATGTAGTCACTACTGGTGATGTAGTCCCTACTGGTGATGTAGTCACTACTGGTGATGTAGTCACTACTGGTGATGTAGTGACTACTGATAATGTAGTCACTACTGGTGATGTAGTCACTACTGGTGATGTAGTGACTACTGGTGATGTAGTCACTACTGATAATGTAGTCACTACTGATGATGTAGTCACTACTGGTGATGTAGTCACTACTGGTGATGTAGTCACTACTGGTGATGTAGTCACTACTGATGATGTAGTCACATAATGTAGTCACTACTGGTATTGTAGTCACTACTGGTGATGTAGTCACTACTGGTGATGTAGTCACTAGTCACTACTGGTGATGTAGTCACTACTGGTGATGTAGTCACTACTGATGATGTAGTCACATAATGTAGTCACTACTGGTAATGTAGTCACTACTGGTATTGTAGTCACTACTGGTGATGTAGTCACTATTGGTGATGTAGTCACTACTGGTAATGTAGTCACTACTGGTGATGTAGTCACTACTGATAATGTAGTCACTACTGATAATGTAGTCACTACTGGTGATGTAGTCACTACTGGTGATGTAGTCACTACTGGTAATGCAGTCACTACTGGTGATGTAGTGACTACTGATGTAGTCACTACTGGTGATGTAGTCACTACTGATGTAGTCACTACTGGTGATGTAGTCACTACTGGTAATGTAGTCACTACTGGTGATGTAGTGACTACTGATGATGTAGTCACTACTGATAATGTAGTCACTACTGGTGATGTAGTCACTACTGGTGATGTAGTCACTACTGATGATGTAGTCACGACTGACAATGTAGTCACTACTGGCGATGTAGTCACTAGTGGTGATGTAGTCACTACTGGTGATGTAGTCACATAATGTAGGCACTACTGGTGATGTAGTCACTACTGACGATGTAGTCACTACTGGTATTGTAATCACTACTGGTATTGTAGTGACTAGTGGTAATGTAGTCACTACTGGTGATGTAGTCACTACTGATAATATAGTCACTACTGGTGATGTAGTCACTACTGGTGATGTAGTCACTAGTCACTACTGACAATGTAGTCACTACTGGTGATGTAGTCACTACTGGTGATGTAGTCACTACTGGTAATGTAGTCACTACTGGTGATGTAGTCACTACTGATAATGTAGTCACTACTGGTGATGTAGTCACTAGTCACTACTGACAATGTAGTCACTACTGGTGATGTAGTCACTACTGATAATGTAGTCACTACTGGTGATGTAGTCACTAGTGGTGATGTAGTCACTACTGGTGATGTAGTCACTACTATAATGTAGTCACTACTGACAATGTAGTCACTACTGGTGATGTAGTCACTACTGATAATGTAGTCACTACTGATGATGTAGTCACTACTGGTGATGTAGTCACTACTGGTATTGTAGTCACTACTGGTGATGTAGTCACTACTGGTGATGTAGTCACTACTGATGTAGTCACTACTGATAATGTAGTCACTACTGGTGATGTAGTCACATAATGTAGTCACTACTGGTGATGTAGTCACTACTGGTGATGTAGTCACTACTGGTGATGTAGTCACATAATGTAGTCATTACTGGTGATGTAGTCACTACTGGTGATGTAGTCACTACTGGTGATGTAGTCACTAGTCACTACTGGTGATGTAGTCACTACTGGTGATGTAGTCACTACTGATAATGTAGTCACTACTGGTGATGTAGTCACTAGTCACTACTGACAATGTAGTCACTACTGGTGATGTAGTCACTACTGGTGATGTAGTCACTACTGATAATGTAGTCACTACTGGTGATGTAGTCACTAGTGGTGATGTAGTCACTACTGGTGATATAGTCACTACTGGTGATGTAGTCACTACTATAATGTAGTCACTACTGGTGATGTAGTCACTACTGATAATGTAGTCACTACTGATGATGTAGTCACTACTGGTGATGTAGTGACTACTGGTGATGTAGTCACTACTGATAATGTACTCACTACTGGTGATGTAGTCACTACTATAATGTAGTCACTACTGGTGATGTAGTCACTACTGATAATGTAGTCACTACTGATGATGTAGTCACTACTGGTGATGTAGTCACTACTGGTGATGTAGTCACTACTGATGATGTAGTCACTACTGATAATGTAGTCACTACTATAATGTAGTCACTACTGGTGATGTAGTCACATAATGTAGTCACTACTGGTGATGTAGTCACTACTGACAATGTAGTCACTACTGACAATGTAGTCACTACTGACAATGTAGTCACTACGCCACTGAGGATGCTGCATCGGGAAATTTGTCGAACCAGCCCCCCACCCCCTCACCCCGGGGGAGGGGGAAGAGGGGGGGTGGGTCACGTGTCTCAGGCCGCGCGCCCCTCTCCCTCTGTCGCTCACCCGTGCCGCCACGTGCACACCCCCCCCACACACCCCCCCACACACCCCCCCCACACACCCCGCCCCCCACACACCCCACCCACCCACACCCCCCCCACACCACCCCCCATACCACCCCCCCCCCCACATACCCCCCCCACACACACACTAACACACACAACAACAACCGCCATTCGCCACTACGTGGCGGTGACGTCACCACGACGCTTGTGCCAGGCTATGTGCACCTTGAGGCCACGTGAAGTGTCGAACGCCCGCTGGCAGGAGGTCACGGGGCAGACCCAGCAGGTGCCACGGGTCGACTGACTGAGATGACTGAGATGACTGGCTGATGCACCACCTGTGCCCCCTACTGTGCCAACCTGCTGTGCTTTAGCCACCCGGCGCTCCGCACACCCCCCCCCACACCCCCCCCCCACACAAACCCCACACACACCCCCCTACACCCCCCCCCCCACAGACACAACCCCCCCCACACACACCCCCCACACACCGCGCCCCCCCCCCAACACCGGTGACGATTATCTGAACCGGCTCTGGGCCTCCCCTAAGTCGACTCAGCCTCAAATGAGTACCTGGTGCGATGTGTAAACATCGCCACTGGGGAGACAAAGGCACCCCATCGTGTGCTGTACCGGCCTTTATAGGTGCTCGCTAACAGCCCTTGCCCCTACAGTCTGGTTAATGCTGCACGGGGGGGGGGGGGGGGGGGTGGGTCGTTGTCTTTGTTCCGAGTCGTGCGTCACAAACCCACCCACAAACCCACGCGGCAGACGGGTTGGTGGATCACGCAAGGAATGAAGAGAGTCGCGGGTATTTCCCCTTCCATATCGAGCGCCGTGGAGGTGCACGAGTCACGCCTGCCAACCGCGGGGGTGCGGAGCGGGGAGCGGGGTGCACCGTGCTGTTTTGTCTGCGTGCAAATCAAACAAATTAAATCACCAATGCGTGCACCCAGTGCCGGATTATCCCAGCAAGTAGCTACATAATGCGACGGGCCCCGCACTTTCAAGGGCCTCGCGCTAAATGCTCTCAAGCTATCAATTCCGGTTCAGTGATTGTTGCACTTGCTCTATTACTATAGTACTATACCGCCTTCAACTTTTATGAACGACTTGGGTGTTTAAGGTTAGCGATTTGTCGTATTATCTGGCTGTGTAGCAAATGAAAAAATTCAATTACTTTACTATGCTAGTTTAAAATTTGTGTTTTAATACAGTATTAATGTTTTTATTTTATTGAGGGCCCCTTTATAACATATGCTACAGGCCGCGCACTAGCTTCCTCCGGTACTGAGTGCGCCCGATCTCATCAGATGATGTTGTAAGCTCAGCATGCCTTGAGCGTGTCCACATGGCTGAGCGGTAGGGCGAGCGGCTTCGACCAGTTGATGAATCCGGCATCCCCAAGTGGCGTGGGTCGGTGGTCTCAGCTCGGTCACCAACGACTGCACGAAAAGACACCCAACACAGTCAACTTGCTTCTGCGCGCAATTTTGAGCGCAGAAATTACAGCCGCTGAGAATGACTCCGATCGAGTGACGTTGACTGGGCGGATGAAGGGCACGCCTCTTCCCCCCCCCTCCCCCCCCCCCGTGGCTGGTAAACCATTATGATGTCACCATCATCATTCCAATCATAATATATCATGGGACCTCCTTTGCCAGTACCAAATTATGATAATAGGTCTTCCCCTTTTTTCTGGCAACAAAACAGCTGTGTTAAGATGTTAGAACACTAAACATAATTTTTTTTTACAAGGAATCACGTCTGCATTAACCACAATACTTGTGGTCAGAACGCAAACAACAAACCTACTCTGATAATATATTGGCATTGTCTTTGAAACTGATTGGTCCACACCAGAGACAGCTTTCTTTTGAGCCTCGTCTCAAAAGGCGGTGTTAGACCAGAGGACGCCTTTTGGCGTTAGTGAATGAGTGGTGGGCATTGGAAGCCGGCAGTCACGAAAGTTTTTAGGCGGGTGTCACCCGGTGGCTGCCGACTCATCATACGCTGACTCAGACATCATACACTCACTCACTCTACCACTGACTCACTCACACATCATACACTGGGAGTGTCGTGCTGCCAGCTATGGCTGCAAGTTTGGTCGTACATGTCATGTATATCGTTTATTGTTAAATTTGAATCACAGTTCTTATGATTACTGTTGTTACATTGTTTTATAGCTTGATTTCGAAAACAGATGGTTAAGCCATGTTTCTTGCGGAAGTGCGGAGTTGGCCTGATGACTTTAATCTAGATTGTCTTGTGGTTGTTATTGTTTGCACCTGCATCACACTGGAAATTTTGCGCACAGCGTTGTAATACGGTGTTGTTTTTCTTTGGAACATTTGCTGGTTTATCCCAGGATGTGTCTGTTGCGCGTCGACTCAAGAGCCGCATGGCTCACAGGGCTACACCTAATCAATACAACTTGAAACTTGACTGATTTGCACAAAGACAAACAAAAAAAACCCAAATAAAGTAACATTTTTATTTTGTGGAACCGGTTGAGAGCAAAAGCGACCGCGAGTAGTCTCACCGGAATGATTGTGGCAGTAATTATCGGATGGCGATTTGGTCCTGAACTCCTCGCACGCATTGAAGCCGAAAGCGACTCAGATTCGATTCTCGACTCGGACGCCTCTCTGTGTGGCGTGTCTAAGTTTCGTGTCCCAAGTCTGCATTGGGTTTCCTCTGGGTCCTCCGGTCGCCTCCTTTAGCCAACAACAACAAAACCTCACAACGTTAACTGGCTGTTGGTGACAAACATCCCAATGCTGCAAAAATACCTCCATATTTACTCGATTGGGATCAAAGATAAAGATCCTCCGTAGAACCTTAACATACCGTTGGGGGCAAGTGCTGTTAGCGAGCAGCACCTATGAAGGCCAGCACGGTACACGAGGGGGTGGGTGGCCAGCACCGCGCCCGACCGCCTTTGTCTCCCCAGTGGCGATGATTTTACACACTGCACCTGGTACTCATTTGAGGCTGAGTCGACCTAGGGTAGGAGGCCCCAGGACCGGTTCAGATAATCGTAACTGGTGTCCGTGAGCGGGAATCGAACCTCGGATTTCGCCGGTTCGTAGCGCAGCGTAGCGCTAACCGCTCCGCTACCGACTCATTTGGGATCCGACACAGCAGCAGCAACAGCATCATCGCTTCGTCTCCTGTGAAAACTTCCTGGGTAAACAAACGTAGCAATGATGATGATGATAATAACAACAGCACCAAGCCTGGTACAATATCAATCATGTTTGACATCCACTCATGCAATACATACACACAGCGGGGGTGTTGGGTGGGGAGAAGCCGCACACACACACACACCCGCGCATTCCAGATGTTGTCAATTCAAATGCCCTTTGGAGCCCGAATGCAGAAGCCGCCGCGGCCTCCTCCTGCCAGTGTGTACACACGCGCGCGGACCCCCACGTTCCGAACAAACAATGGCACGACTTGCGCCACAATGGCACTGATGGACAGCGATGCACTCTCACGAAGGGGAGCTTTGTTTACCTTTGGCCTGCGGGATATTGTAACCGGTGCTTTCGAGCAGACGCGTTTGTTCATTTTTCTTTCTCAAAATGTGGAATCTCGGAGAAAGAAAAACAATACGAAACGTAAGTAATGGAGAGGGGAAAGATCCCGTCCGGGCCAGGTCGCTTCTCTCTGTCGTTCTGCATGGTTTTTTTTTCGTTTCCTCCGCTTACAACTCCACGTGTGATGATTTTGAGCCGGCGTGTTGTTCACGTTACGACGCAGCGGAACGGGGGTAGGAGGGGGGGTTCGTTATCGGGGTGGGGGGGGGGGAGGCACGGCGGTAACCGCCAAAACCGGTAACCGTTTTGAGAATGGGTCGCCGGATTTCGAACGTTCAAGAACCGGTCATCGTTTTGCCAATGTAACTTCAGTCGGCGGAGGGTCGGCGTACCCACGTTGAACCCCACCACGCGTGACCTGCTGATGGGTGACCTGCGGTGTTGACCCACATTTAGAGATGTAAACGACCTCGCCTGGTATGCAGGAGGCCGTGAGCTCGACCCTGACCTTGACGCCTGCTCTATATTTGGAGTCTGCGGTGTCTCTCTCTCTCTCTCCTTCGTCGCCGCGTGGATTTTTGTTCTGCCGGTCCTCCCGGGTTTTCCCCTTCACATGTTTGATATCGTGCGTTTAGAGCATATTGGCTTCAATGAATCGCCACACGACGATAAGCCACATCGTTGAGCTTTACCTGGTTAAAAAAGCAACGTATACATATAATCTTGATGTGAAGCTTTCGTGACAGCAGGAATCCATACTCGTTGGTTCTGTCGGTAAAGTCACGTGGGTATAAACATAATAATAATAGATCACGACGTTTCGATCGCCACACAAACAACCGTCTTCACTCCCACCTGAAGACGGTTGCTTGTGTGGCGATCGAAACGTCGTCATCTATGATTATTTTTCTACCTACGTGACTTTACCGAAACAACCAAAGAGTATGAATACATATAATACAGCTGCCCGGTGGAGAGGGTCAGTGCGGTGAGCGTGGCGGATTTGAGAAACTTGGCCCCATATTCTTAGCTCTTTCGGTAAAGTCACGTTGAAGGGAAACAATAAAATAATCAAATATATATAAAACAATAAAAATTCTCACGACGTTTCGACCATAACACAAACGGTCGTCATCAGGTGTGAAAAAAAACAACGGCAAGAAACATTTTTTATATATATTTTATTATTTTATTGTTTCCCTTCAACGTGACTTTACCGAAAGAGCTAAGAATATGAATTACTGCAGTCACGAAAGCTTTAAATCAAAATTTAAACTTGGCCCCATCGTTTAATCTACCGCGCCACGAGGTCGACTCGAACCGGCGACCATGGCAAGCCCAGTGTGCATTTAACCACCACACCACGGTCGCTCTCCGTTCATGTTATTGTACTACCCGATGTAAATTACGATAAAAATTGAAAATATATATGTAGGTCAAAGTGAGTCATAAATCCGAAACGTTTCAATTTGAAGCTCATCCCTGCTATGTAGAGGACACGGGGCGTGGGGAGGGGTTCGTAACGTGCGTTAGTCGGAGTGCAGCACTCGTGCAGCACGGCTGCAGATCGAGTAAAGAACGTGTGCAGCTCGAGTGTAGCACGTGTTCAGCACGTGTGCAGCACGAGTGCAGCACGACGGCAGCACGAGTGTAGCACCAGTGCAGCACGTGTAGCACGTGTTCAGCACGTGTGCAGCACGAGTGCAGCACGGCGGCAGCACGAGTGTAGCACGTGTTCAGCACGAGTGTAGCACGTGTTCAGCACGTGTGCAGCACGAGTGCAGCACGACGGCAGCACGAGTGTAGCACGTGTTCAGCACGTGTGCAGCACGAGTGCAGCACGACGGCAGCACGACGGCAGAACGAGTGTAGCACGTGTATAGCACGTGTTCAGCACGAGTGCAGCATGACGGCAGCACGAGTAGAGCACGCGTGCAGCACGTGTGTAGCACGTGTGCAGCACGAGTGCAGGGGTAGCAATGATAATATTTCGCTGTTGATAGAGCGGCCTTCCTGTACGCCGATGAGCGACTTGCAGTCTCAACATTTCATCTCGACGCTTACAAAGCGGAACTCCCCCGGTGGCAGTTGCCCCCGTGCAACATAACGTGATTTGAGCACCTGGCCTGCAAGAGGGCATTAGTCTGCTATATAGGGGGCCGTTATTGCTTCTGTGTGTCATTTGTGGTGTGATTTCTCAAATTTGACACATTTTGGACTGAGCCCCACGCACACAATGACCGACTCGTTTCGAATGACGTCCGAGTGATGTTCTTTTTTACTTACGCCTGTTATGGTTAATACACCCGCAGTAATAACCAGGGCGGCCTACCCAATTCGAATCGTCGCTGGAACAAGCGACGAACGCACTACCGCTGAGCCTTCACGTCACCGCCCCACGTGTGAGTGCAGTGGGGAGCGGTGGTGGAGCGGTTAGCGCGCTCCGCTACGAACCCGGCCACCGGGGTTCGATTCCCGGTCCTGGACCTCCCCTAGGTCGACTCAGCCTCAAATGAGTACCTGGTGCGGTGTGTCAACATCGCCACTGGCGAAACAATCGCTGCCGGACGTGGTGCTGGCCACCCACGTAACCCCCTCGTTGGCCGTGCCGTGCCGGCCTTCATAGGTGCTGCTCGCGAAGCAGCACTTGCCCCAACATTCTGTCGAGGCTATACAAGGGAGATCCTGTGTGAGCACACGTGTGTGTGTGCCCGCACACATTTACAACAACGACGACGGCGGCGGGGCTCCAGAATTGTGCCGCGAAACTAAAGAAACCGCGGGCAAGGGAACGGCCGTGCAGTAATTCTCGCTCACTGTCAACACCTGCACGGGGCTCTTGGTCGCTTCCTGCGCGAGTCACGTTCCAGACACAATGGGAGTGGTGGTAGCCGCAGCAGCCGCAGCAGCGGCAGCGGGCGTGGTCCTCACGTCTCGGCGGCCACCGCTCACGGCTGGACACACAAAAGGGCCTCCCCCCCCACTCCCCAAGCAATGCGGGACGTCCCGTCCAGGCGGGGTCACAGCGAGAGGGGGGGGGGGGGGGCTCGAGAGAGAAAGAGAGAAAGAGAGAGACAGAAAGAAAGCAACACCCCTCCCAGCGAATTGTGTTCTTCAGCAGAGGCAGCGGCGGTGTTGCGAGAGTGGCGGGGTTTGGGTTCCACTCCCCTCGCGTCTTGCCCAGGCTCGCGCGCGTGAACACGAGGGCGTTGCAGCGCGCGCCGTGCTTCTTGGAGGGCATCAGTGGGCAAACCTGCACCGTGGAGATGACGAGTTCAGCTCCTGTGTGGTCATTCATTCGTTGTAGAATTTAGTTTTTCCCCTCCCATCCCCATCCCCCCAACCCTTCCTGATTCTGTGTCCAATACAGAATCAGGATTTGTACCGTAGGAGGAATCCGATGAGCTATAAAGCTCTTTTTCACTGATGTCCAGTCGGGGCGGGTCAGAACTTTACAACAACAAACAAAACACAAACACGACATGAGTGGAAAGTATAGCGAGGGTACGCAAGTCACTGAAAAAATATACAAATAAAACTTTACTACTTTTTTTTTACTTTGTTTTACCAGGTAAAGCCCACTGCTGGATTAAGGCCTCCTCACTACATATGCCACTGTTGCACCCCATGCTTTTAAATTACACTTAAGACGTTTGATTTAAATGTCAGATGTGAGTTCCTCTGCATAGCGTGGTGACCGTGGATTGCCTGCTAGATTTACATTGTACAGAGTTCGTGTTGGTTATTAAACAAATATTGATTCATCATGTTTATAAAATCTCCCTACAACCCCGGTAAGCCCTCCCTTCCCATGTAACGCGCTTGCCAGATTGGCCGGGTCGTCATTGGCATAGCCTCATGGGAGCTTCTTAGCTCTTAAGGGGGCCCAACCGAGGAGTACTAAAGAAGGAGCGATTTCCATCAAAACACGAGTGGCAATAGCGCTCACTTGTAACGCAGCGCCGCAGATTCCTCGCTCCCCTCTCTCTCTCTCTCTCTCATAGCGAGAGAGGGCGACGTTTCGCTGGACGAGGAGGAACCAGGGACGAGAGGCGAGCCAGCAGCAGTAGCAGCCACGCCGTGAGGAGCCGGCGCCAACCCCCCTCCCCCAAGCTCTGCAGTCCTCTATATATGAAGGTGTTCATAATAAAGGTTTTTGGGTTAGATCGCGTTATTTATAAATGTGTCGTAACCCTCCACCACCCGACACGGCCAACCAGAAACAAAAGTGTCACGTTGACAAAAGATAATTAGTTTACTACTTTAGCCCACCGGTGTGTTGAAGAGTGAATCCACAACATTTATAGTTTGAGTACGACGTTTCGCTGGTTATTACATCCAGCATCATCGGGCAATTCGCCAGAATGGTAAAGCCCATCATTTAACTCATTCAGGTGCAGTGATTTGAGGCGGAGAGGGGGGGGTATTATAATTATTTAATCGATTGATAATCAGTCAATGGTTATGATTAGTAATGAGATGTAGATTAGTAATTGGTTGTAATGTGTGTTATTGTGATTATATACTACGTTAGTAATCCGTTAATTAGTATGTGATTCCCCTATAAGGAATTGTAATGTGTATTATTTAATAATACCCTTCCGAGGTGTTGTCGTGAACTTCTTTCTCGTACGTAGCCAACCGCGCAAATCGGAGGTGCGGGGCGAACGACAGCAAACTAAACACAACAACAAGCAGTTCTAAACATATTCTTAGTTTTTTCGGTAAAGTCACGTTAAAGAGAAACAACAAAATAACAAAATATATATAAAAACAATAAAAAAATTCTCACGACGTTTCGACCATAACTCAAACGGTCATCATCAGGTGTGTCGGTTTGCATACATTTATTTTTAAACGGCACATTTATTTATTTATAAAAAACGTTGGCGTCACGCTGCGCTGATGATGACCGTTTGAGTTATGGTCGAAACGTCGTGAGATTTTTTTTTATTTTTTTTATTGTTTTTATATATATTTTGTTATTTTGTTGTTTCTCTTTAACGTGACTTTACCGAAAAAACTAAGAATATGAATTACTGCAGTCACGAAAGCTTTAAATCAAAGTTCTAAAGATGTCAAAGTGCAAAGTTCCAGTGGCTTCCGAAAACTTGGGCAGGTTGAGACCCGGGGCGCCCGGAGGTAACGGACGCGCGTGAGAGGGGGAAACGCTCCATCCCGTCCAGGCGGAACGGGTGGAGTCCGCCGTTGCTGTAAACCTGGCGCCTTCTCCTGGCGAGCACGGGTATGGCTCCCGGATCATCCACTGGAAGGGATTTTGACAACATGGAGTGCGTGATCTACCAACCCTCGCTGCCTCCGCCCGTGCTGCATTGCAGGCCCACGTGCGTAGCCGACCAGGAGCCCTTCACCTGATTCATAATTCGAATTCCTCGGCTCTTTGCGAGTTCCGCGTGCTGGAATGACTGCGGTCTCGTCGCACGGTGTCACCCCGGTGAGGTGGTTGCGCTGGTCAGCGCCGCTCGATGAGGGTCGTGGGAGTGGGAGTGGGGGGAGGGGAGCACGGTTGCAGAACGGCAACGGAGCGCTGGGCTGCCCGGTGATCATATTGAGAATTCCCATTTTAATCAAGGACAACTCAGCCCCCATCATCATTGTCATCAGAAGCAATCGTCTGCGTGGGTGCATGAGCACCAGGTGATGAGGAGCACTTAGCGGGTAGTCAAGTTGTTGACCTTTGAATAGACTGGTCACGGCCATGGGCAAGTGGACGTCCCACCGCTGGATGTACGTATGTACCTTGAACTTCTTTCGTACCGTACGTAGCCAACTGCTCTATTTGGAGCTGCGGGGGAAGGACAACGAACTAAACACACAAAAAAAGCTGTTCTGAAGAAATGAGTTTTCAATTTAGGTGATTTAAGAGTGCACAGCTCCAGTGGCTTCCTAATATCGGAAGGAGGAGCGTTCCAGACGGCCGCAGAAGCGCACCTGAAAGCGCCGGGCGATGCGGGGACCAGCGTCTTTGCTCGGTGACGTAGCCAAAAGCCGCTGCTGCTGCTGCGAGGATGACGAACGGAGTTCCCAACTCATCACCACCACCACCAACCCCACCGTATATCTGGGGAAGTGGCGGTGCTGGGGCACCAGGCAAGCTCATAGCTGTCAACCCATACGGTGCACTCCGTGTTCTTGTGCTTAGAAATTTAGTTTTGTACGCGTGTTGTACTGGAGCAGCTGAGCGGAGTCTGCATGTTTCGCCAGAGTACGCGTGTTGTACTGGGGTAGCTGAGCGGAGTCTGCGTGTTCCACCAGAGTACGCGTCTTGTGCTGGGGTAGCTGAGTGGAGTCTGCGTGTACCATCAGAGTACACGTGTTGTGCTGGGGTAGCTGAGTGGAGTCTGCGTGTTCCACCAGAGTGCGCGTGTTGTGCTGGGGTAGCTGAGTGGAGTCTGCGTGTTCCACCAGAGTACACGTGTTGTGCTGGGGTAGCTGAGTGGAGTCTGCGTGTTCCACCAGAGTGCGCGTGTTGTGCTGGGGTAGCTGAGTGGAGTCTGCGTGTTCCACCAGAGTACACGTGTTGTACTGGAGTAGTTGAGCGGAGTCTGCATGTTCCACCAGAGTACGCGTGTTGTGCTGGGGTAGCTGAGTGGAGTCTGCGTGTACCATCAGAGTACACGTGTTGTGCTGGGGTAGCTGAGTGGAGTCTGCGTGTTCCACCAGAGTACGCGTGTTGTACTGGGGCAGCTGAGTGGAGTCTGCGTGTTCCACCAGAGTACGCGTGTTGTACTGGGGCAGTCATCGGTGACGTACGGCTGGTGGTTTGCACCACACCACATTCGCAAGTTTGCTCGAGTCCTTGGTCTTCACTTCAGCACTTGTCCGAGGAAGGCCTTGCCACGTCAGATCGTGTTACGTGTCAGAGCTACAAGTCGCCCTGGTACCATGTAAGAGCAGAACGACGAGGTGTACACCTCCTGGTGGACATTCTAGTGGCACGCGGAGCGTTCAACACACAAGCAACACTCGGGACCGGTTATGCCATTCAGTGTATCATCAGAAGAGTGAGGCTCGCTCGAACCATCGTTGTCGGACTGCCCGGACGTTCGTAGGCAAGCACCATCTCAGTTCGACGCGAAACTCCGTAACACGCGGTCGCAGCAGCACCCCGTGTGTCACTTGCGGAGAATGCAAACAACAACAACGGCATTCGTTCATTTGTCGCCAGCGTGATTGTGTTTGTGTTTAGACGTGGAGACAAATACGGGAGGGAGGTGCATTGCCGCCCCCTCCCCCCCACCCCGTCGTTGCTCGTGACGGATCGATCGCCGTCCCCGGCGTGAGAGGTCGCCTCGCGTCGCCGTTGAGCTCCTTCGGAGGGGCTCACGGAGCGAGAGGGATGAGCGCGCGGCGCGAGGGGAAGCTGTCCATACCCCCACATCCCCCACCCCCATCTTTGCGCTCTCTCTCTCATCACATTCGCGCCCGGTCGTCGTAATCAAGGCGTAGGAGGATCGCACTTTAAAATGCGGCCGCGAGCCGCCGGTGGCGGAGGCAATCAGACGCCGGCGATAATCACCGCGAGTTACAAGGACGCCTTTGAGTGTCGGCGGCAGGGGGGGGGGGAAAGGCCAGCCGCGTAATTAATTCGGCAAGAACAATGCCGCTTAAAAGCGGCGCTGATTTCCGCGCCTTTTGTCCAAAATGAAATGATTTGATTGTAAGGAGTTTACGTTCAGTTTCCTGCCCAAGGCGAAGAATGGAATTTTAATTTTACATTCTAGGAGCGTGGCGCGGAGACTCGGGAGGCCGCCTGAACGTCGAGCGGCTTTTGTAAAATCTCGCTCCACGTGGAGGACATTTGCAGGAATCTTCCCCCAATTGTGCAGGCGGAGAGACACCGTCAACAGAGCAGAGCCGTGCGGCTCAGAGCCAGGCACGCAACAGTCAAAGTGAGTTCCTGCTCGAATTCACGTCGAGCTGGTTTGCATTTCCTTGGCGCCGTCCTGAAACAGCGGTGGAAATTCCACGATTGTATGGCGGGGGTGAATCTGCCCCATAGGGCAACCACCCACGAAGTAGTACTCTTTTCCGTGATCCTGGAGGGGATGATTGGATGATGAGGCTGAGTCACCCCCCCCCAACCAGGATTTGACTTTCGCAATCTTCCGATTAAGAGCCTCTCGCCCTGCCACTGAGCCACGTGGTCAGTTCTGCTGATCTGGTTACCCGTTATTAAAGCCGGTTCCCAAATCAGGATCTCAAGTAACACGGCACATGCTAGCCGTGGACAGGACTCGAACTCGGGTTGCCGGGTTCGTAGTATCTCCTTGGCATGGAATGCAGGAGGTCGTGGATACGATCCCGACCCTGACGCCTGCTGTATATTTGGAGTTTGCGGTGTCTCTCTCTCTCTCTCCCTGTGGTCGCGTGGAATTTCTCTCCGGGTCCTCCGGGTTTTCCCTCCACATTTAGAATCAACGTCACGCGTTTCCAGTATTTGGCTGCGATACATTTTCACGTGATGAGCCACTTTGTTCTATCTTCTTGGTTCTTTCGGTAAAATCACGTAGAAGGGATATAATAAAATAATAAAGATAAAACATAATAAAATCAAATTATCACGACGTTTCGGCCACAACACAAGCAGCCGTCCTCAGGTGAAGAAACAGAACTCATATCATTTGTGGCCAGGTCGCTTCTGAAAACCAGCTGTATATCTCATTGCGCTTTACCTGGTAAAATAAATAAAATAAATAGTTTGATAGTCTGAGTGAGATCCCGCCCCTACGCCTGTATATTTGGAATTCGCAATTTCTCTCCCCGTGGTCGCGTGGCGTTTTCTCCGCATCCTCAGGTTTTTTTACCCTCCACTTTTAGAAGCGCGCGTTTTTATTATTTGGCTGCCACCATAAATCCCCACGTGCGATCACGTAAGCCACTCCTATTAGCTAATAGCTCAGTGGACTGCACCTCGTGAAATAAAAGTTAAGTTTTGGTCTTAGAGGACTTCCTCTTGCCCCCAGCACCCTCCATTGCCCCCTCCATCGCCAAACCTCGCAGTCGGTCACCATTCGTCCTGGTCACGTATCCGACACGTATCATTTTCAGCTTCCTATACTTGACCCAACTCAGTCACACGTCAATAAACACTGCGTTGCCAAACATTCCAAAAACCTCACGAGGGGTTTTTCTGGATAAGAAACCAAAACAACACCCACATATGTCATCGCACGGTGCTTTGTTCAACAATAGACACACATGTTGGATGGTGGGATGATACTGCCAGGGCTAATGTTGAAGATTCGCGTGTCAACTCGGTTCTGGCGGAGGGTAGAGAGCGTTGGCGAGGTGCCGTGGCGGTCGTGGTGGTCGTGGTGGTCGTGGTGGCATCTACGGATGCGGCCGCGATGAAATCGTAGGGATGTCGAAGATGACTTGTTCAACCGAGCAAATTGCAAGCACGTACCTACGTTGAACTTCTTACGCACCGTCAGTAGCCAACCGCGCTAATCGGAGGTGCGGGGGAAGGACCACAAACTAGACACACAAAAAGCAGTCTTAAAGCAATGGGTTTGTCAATCTAGATGATGATTTATAAGTGCATTGCCGCTGGAGCGGCTTCCCAATATCGGAAGGAGGAGCGTTCCAGACGGCCGCAGTAGAAGCATCTGAAAGCGGCGCGCGGCGCGGTGAACCCGCCGCCTTTGTTCGACGGCTGCAGCCAAAAGCCCGGAGTTTGGGATAATCACTTCGACGAAAAGATTGAACGCGGAAACGAAGAGAAGAAAAAAAAAACCCCCACCGCTTAAACACCACTTGGTCAAGTTTCGGGACTTTTGCTGCGACCGCAGCGTCGGCGGTGGCGGCGCTTCGACCGGCACTTTGGCTACGGGGCGGCGGGACCCGTCGCTGCCGCCGGTGGAAACCTCTCGCGGGCCATCGATCGTGGCGCAAGCACGTGGGGGCTGTGGTGAACCTTCCTCTGATTTCTTGAATGCCTCCAAATTTTTCAATTGCGGGCACCAAAAACCTCCACACCAGCCCCCTCCACCCTTCACTCCCATAGCACAGAGGCGCAGTGAGAGTCCTGTGAGACTGATTGGCTCCTGTTGTGTGTAATCACCGACGGACCGCTTTTAACCGTTTCACGGCGTGAAATTCGCTTCGTTTGCTCTAACCGTTGACAATTGCCCAAGAAGGAAATGCCTTCTTTTAACCCCCTTAATAAACGACGAAAACGTGACGATTCCCCCAAACGCTGGACGAATGTTGCGACGTGTTCACCACATCGTCCGTGGCTAGGGCGGGCGGGTGGCGGCTGTGTTGTCTCCGTCTGGCTAACGCGGGTCTCTAGGCCACCGGGCTAGCAGCGTGGCATCAAGATGAAAGATGCCACCTGACCACCCCGTACCACTACCCCCACCCCCCACCCCCTGTCTGTGCCCCCCCCCCCCCTGCAGTCGGACGAGGCCGCCAGTGAAGAGGTTAAAATGCGGCTCGGAGCCGGGGGAGTTAACGCCGAAATTTCAAAATTGTAACCCTGCCGTGACCCTGATTTTTTAACGAGGGCGGGCAAACAACGCCTCCCGCTGAATAGGAGCCCCCCCCCCCCGCCTCCCAATCCCTCCCCACACTCCCCACCGGCACAGAGAGTCGACCCCCCCCCCTCTCCCTCGCACACCCAGCAATTTAGAGGGCTCCTTTTCAAGGCCGGCATCGCTAATGGAGAATGATTTGACCTCCTGCCTCATCATTGTTGTGAAGCACGGCGGGTTACTGCTGCTGGTGGTGGCGGTGGTGCTGCTGCTGGTGGTAGTGGTGGTGGTGCTGGTGGTAGTGGTGCTGGTGGTGCTGCTGGTGGTGCTGCTGCTGGTGATAGTGGTGGTGCTGGTGGTAGTGGTGGTGCTGCTGCTGGTGGTAGTGGTAGTGCTGGTGGTGGTGCTGCTGGTGGTGCTGCTGGTGGTAGTGGTGGCGGTAGTGCAGCTGCTGGTGGCAGTGCTGGTGGTAGTGGTGGTGCTGCAGGTGGTAGTGGTGGTGCTGCTGGTGGTAGTGGTGGTGCTGCTGGTGGTGCTGCTGGTGGTAGTGATGGTGCTGCTGGTGGTAGTGATGGTGCTGCTGGTGGTAGTGGTGGTAGTGGTGGTGCTGCTGGTGGTGCTGCTGGTGGTAGTAGTGGTGCTGGTGGTGGTGGTGCTGGTGGTGGTGGTGCTGCTGCTCCTGCTAGTGGTGGTACTACTGGTGGTAGTGGTGGTGCTGGTGGTAGTGGTGGTGCTGGTGGGAGTGGTGGTGGTGCTGCTGGTGGTGCTGCTGGTGGTGGTAGTGGTGGTGGTGCTGCTGGTGGTGGTGCTGCTGGTGGTGCTGGTGCTAGTGGTGGTGCTGCTGGTGGTGGTGCTGCTGGTGGTGCTGGTGCTAGTGGTGGTGCTGGTGGTAGTGGTGGTGCTGGTGGTAGTGGTTGTGCTGCTGCTGGTGGTGCTGCTGGTGGTGCTGCTGCTCCTGCTCGTGGTTGCAGTGCTACTGGTGGTGGTGCTGCTGGTGGTAGTGGTGGTGCTACTGGTGGTAGTGGTGGTGCTGGTGGTACTGCTGGTGGTGCTGCTGCTGCTGGTGGGAGTAGTGGCACAGCGGTTAGCGCGAACCTGACCAACATCGGTGAAAAATAATGTTGCCCTAACATTCTGTTACACTATGGTGGTGGTGGCTGCGGCGGTACTTTTGGTGATTGTGGGAGTGGTGATGCTACTGCTGGTGGTGGCAGTGGCGGCGGTGATAGCATTGGAACTATTGGTGGTGGTAGCAGTATTATTGGTGGTGGTAGTGATATTACTGGTAATTGATGTGCACATGTAGTCCTCGACTAACGAACACTCGACTTACGAACAGCCGCACTTACGAATCAGCTTCCATCAAATATTCTAATAAGAACTGCGGAACTATTTTGTTCAGCGGAGCGATCCTTCACAAGGTGCAGTGCCTCGCGCTGGGAATTCGTGTTTGTGCGTGTGTGAGTGTGTGCCTGCGCGTACACGTGTGTGTGTGTGCATGTGTGAAAGTGAGTGTGTCGGGGGAAGCACGCTGCGCTATGAACCTGGCGACCCGATTTCGATTCACGTTCACGTCCAACATCAGCGACGATTATCTGAACCGTTCCTGGGCCTCCCCTAGGTCGACTCAACCTCAAATGAATACCTGGCATGGTGTGTAAACACCGCCACTACGGAGACAAAGGCGGCCGGGCGTGGTGTTGGCCACCCACCGTCTCGCGTGCCTTGCCGGCCTTTATAGGTCCTCGCAAACCTCACTTGCCCAATAGTCTGTTAAGGATATAGGGGGATATTTTTGTATTTGTCTTTGTGTGCAGTATTACATGCAAATGTACAATATTTCTTATTTATGAGTGTAACAATGCTTCCCATTTTTTTACCGTAACACATTTCATAACACTGATCGTATGGGCATTTAAGTACAGTACATCATTGTGTTCCGACGTACGAACCGTTTGACTTACGAACGGGTCTCAGCAACGAATTTCGTTTGCACGTCGATGCCTGCCAGTACATAAATTAGCGAATGTTCCTTTTAAATCTGTTGTAATTTTCCCTACCAATCTTGCCCCAAATTATGCATTCTCCGTCACGTCGGAAGGCAAAGAATCCCTCCGGATGTCTCACAGCGGTGCAGGCCTTCGTGTTAAAGAAGGGCGCACGGAAGCGGATATTACAGAAGTACATCTGAGACCTCTGGTCCACGCACAGTGGAGCGAGCAGCACTTCCCACTCGCTCCGAGTGAAGTTCCTCGCATGACAACAAAACCGATGTTATGGATCCTCACAGCTGGGATTTAGCAAATATCAAGCACGGATAAAAATTTAAACGTGATTGTGTTTTTTGGTTTATGTGTGTGTGTTTGTGTGCGCAGAAGTTGGTGAACGGGCTGAGACCATCAACTCGCTGCACGCGGGGACCCAGGTTTCATCATTGCCTGGATTCGAACCCAGGGACCTCGGCGATGATCTCTAATCTCTGGCCTCCGAGCCACGGCTGTGAGTGGTCCCAAACTCACGTGCACATCTTCTACGTGGGGGCAGAAATTGCCAAGGCGAGAGGAGCTGCCAACTTGGCCCAGGGAATTGTAAAAAAAAAAACAAGTTTAATAACATTAACTCTTCATGTTATTCGTTTCCTATTTAGAACAACAACAGCAACAACATCGTACAGGGTCACCTCGTCATAATCGAGGAAACAATAACCCACAGATCCCGAGCGGTTACTGGAGGGAGGAGGGGGTTATTTGACCATACTTCACCAATCTGGTCAGTGCCGGGTAGTGGTGAATGCAGGGAGCCTGGACGTTGGACCATGTTGCGGCAAACGACTGCCCCCTGCTGTCAGCGTATTCCCACGGCTGACTAAGACGCCTTTGGTGTAAGTCCGCGCGCCGTCCAGACCCAACGCTGCTCAGCCACCGCGCTGTTCCTGTACGGATGCGTCGATACAACAAGAGACCTGATCTTCTTGCAAGCCGCCGGCGTTGTCACGCGACGGAGTCCCGACGGGTCGTTCATTAGATTCAGCCAGTGCTCGATAGCCTCCCTTGTAAGAGTCTTAAGGGAGCGGGGGCATGGTGGCGGTACAGTGCTAAGGTTCGCGCCGGACAGCAACAAGTGCTTGGGTTCAATTCCAGACTCGGGTGTCTCTGTGTGGAATGTATGCGCCCTCCCCCTTTTCTGTAAGGGTTTCCACTAAGTTGTCTTGTTTATTCAGATAGATTTAACAAAAAACACTCCTATGCAATGTAACTGTTATTGGTTTAAAACATCCCGGTGGCGAGATGTTAACTACCTCGCCTGGTATACAAGAGGCGGTTTGTTTGATCCCGACCCTAACGCCTGTATATTTAGAGTATTCATGTGTCTCTTCCCATGGTCGCGTGGATTTTTCTCCGGGTCCACCAGATTTCACCTCCACGTTTAGAATCAACGTCACGCGTTTATAGTATTTGGCTGCGATACATTTCCAAACGATAATCCACTTTATTGGGGCTATTATTTGTGGTCTGGTTGCTTCTGAAAAAAAGCTGTATAGCTCAGTGTGCCTTACTTGACAAAATATATATTTTTTAAATTGTATAACTATAGGTTTTTTAATTGGGATTGCACACACAGCAAACATCATTCAACAGTGCAAAAACTTGGCAGGACCCTCTTGGTAAAGAGTCTTCAGATTTTCCTGGTCAAACAAGCGGAATGATAATGTGGTCACAGGCTGTAAGATGGGTTAAAGTTGGTCTACTTCGTTTGGTCGCGCAGACATGAATGGACAGCTGCCGTTTCTAAAAGCTCATAGTTTTAGAAATGCCTCTATAGCGATTGTTTTTAAAATCAGTGTTATCAGTGCGTTTTGTCGCTACAACGTAGATACATTTCAGGTGTGGAGCGGCGTGGGGGGTGGGGGGTGCAGGCAGGTGCCTCCACAGTGTAATCGGTAGTTTACATCAATTTTTATTTCCATTAAACTATGTTTTATACCAGGTAAGAAGGCCCGCTGAGCTATGTAGCTCTTTTTCAGAAGCGACCTGGCCCACCAATGATAGCCCCGACCGAAGTGGCTCATCACCACGTGGAAATGTAGAGCACCCAAAACAAGTGCCCTCTGAACGCACGATCCTCTATCAATGAGGTTCAATGGAAGTTTGGGCTGGGGCACGGCGTCTCTCTTTATGAGCCGCCGTTACTCCGGCAGGTGGCAGCAGAGCGCTGAGCGAACGAGCCAACATTAAAAAAAAGACACGCGTTCGTGAAAATCAAAGAACGTCTGTCTTCCCTGCCTGTCGGCCCTCTAGCATCGTGAGGCCACTGGAGAAAGCTAAGTCCCCGATGCCCCCACTCTGATGAAGGCGCTCAGTAAGCCCCTTCCACATTTCGATTTAAAGCTTTCGTGACTGCAAGGATTCATCTTCTTTGGTTCTTTCGGTAAAGTCACGTAGAATGAGAATAAAATAATAAATTGATAAAATAAAATAACACAATGAAATTCTCAAGACGTTTCGGCCACATTCTCAGAGTCCGAGTCAAGATTTGTACAATTGGTTCCGTGTTTAGCACCAGGTTAGCTCAGAGGTAGAGGACGAGAGCGCCTCGCAAATCTGAAGGCTGTTGTTGTTCACACCCTGGTCGGAGGACCCGGAGGAGAAAATTCAATCGACCACACGGGGAGAGAGAGAGAGAGAGAGGGACACATCGAAAACTCCAAATATACAGCAGGCGAGGGAGTTAACATCTCGCCACCGCGGATAGACCCCGCCCCCAACATAGGAATGTGGAATTCCAACCACTGGCCCAGGGATGGAAACAGATGGGCACAGATGCCCCATTGCTCACTGAAGCAGAACATCGTTTTGACTGTGACAAAGCACTCATTGCACACACAATGATTGCCACAAATGAACCACGATACCTCGTTGATCTCGTCAAGGAGCACAAACCATCATCACGCAAACTCCTCCCGTGGTTATCCTCGCAGCAGCAGCAGCAGCGCCTTTTGGCTCACCATCGAACAAAACGATTACCGCATTGCGCGGGTTCAGATGCACTTCCATGGCCGTTTGGAACGCTCTTCCTTTGGATATCAGGAAGCCACTGGAGCTATGCGCTTCGAAGTCTAGATTGAAAACTAATTTCTTAATTACTGCTTTTTTGTGTTTTAGCTTGTTGTCCTTCCCCCGCACCTCTGATTGGCACGGCTGGCTACGTACGATGCGAGTTAGAAGTTCAACGCACACACACACAAGCGGCGATTGTCGCAGCCTTTCCTCAGACCAGAATTGCGCGACAAACACATTGTGTCATTATCCATGCAGTTTGTGTTTGACATTTGTTTAACATTGACTGTCGTGCCAACCCTGGACACAGTAAACGATGGAGCAGACACTGAGCGAAGCCAAGAGTGGCAGAGCAGGACAGATGCCGAGACGATTCGGAGGCCGCTACAGGACAGGGAGGAGCGACTCGGGGGCATTGAAGGACGGAAAAATGTGCCCAGCTGTTGGGAAGTTTCAGGCTCACAGCAACCACAACAAACACAACGATTTCGCAGACGCTTTGGCCCACTGGCGTGCTGATCATCCAAAACGTCTCACCGGAGCGCACATCGTCGTCCAACTCTGCGGAAAGTCAAAGCGGATTTCACTCTGCCGTGGGAATGTCGAATTCCCACCAATAGAGAGAAGAACCTGCTGCCCAGTGGCCACCTTGGCAGAGGGGCTGTTCAGTGCTGCGATATTCTGCCCCCCCGCCCTGGTGTGCCCCTTTTGCCGTGTGTTGAGACAGTGGTGGTGGTGGTGGCGGTGCAGATATTTTATGGTCAGCCCCTGCTTGCATTGAAAATTCGAGCAGCCACGCAGCTTGAGCCAGCCATGGAGATGTGATTCTTAAGTCCAAATGTACACCACGTATCACCAACAAGTATATATTAGGGTAAAAATAAACTAAAGGTGGGATGATTAGTCTATGAAGTCGGATGATTCGACGATAAATGGTGGTCTTACTTTTAAAAATATATGTTTATAATCGATAGTTCTGGCCTGGTAAAAAATGATGGCTGGGGGGGAAGCCGCTTATGTTTCACAGACGGGTATAGTCTGCGAGTAGGAGTGCGATGGTGCACGGTTGTTTTACCCAATGCAGTGATTTGCGGCTCATTTTCCAAACTTGCCAAATGTGCACCAAAACGCCGGCGACACGTGGCCTCCACGTCGTTTTATATTTTTTAAACGCACGGATTTTTTAACATCCACTCCACTTTCCGGCACCTCCAATTCGCACGGTTGGCTACGTACGGTGCGAAAGACGTTCAACGTACATACAGCAGATGGTGCGTAACAAAGTTTAATTCCCACCCCCTAGCATTAACCTGGGCAGCCGCTGGGTTAGAACCACATTGTGAACTTGTGACTCCGTATGTATGCATGTATGTTGAACTTTGTTGGCACCATACGTAGCCAACAATGAACAATGATAATCAGAGGTGCGGGGGAAGGAATCACCAAGGCCTCGATCCTCACTTGAGCCGGAAACTCACTGTGATATATTACGGGATTTTTTTTTTGCCGGTCCTCATAATAATGAAGAATAATAGTTGGTACCCGTTCTGGCAAAAAAAGCTGGAGTCATGTTAAGACGTTCAAACGCCAAATAGATATACCGTTTGCACGGAATCAAGTACTGCATTGACCGTACGTACTTGTGGCAAAAAAACACGCAAATTCACTGTGACTTTGCTTGGACTCATCGCAAGAAGAGATTTTCTCCAGAACTCCCCTCGGCATTGGCCATGTCAAAGTCACTGTGCCACCCGAGCATTCACAACGCCGCCGATCCACGCCCTTGCCTTCCCAGTTGCCAGAACTTTGCTCCCTGGACAGAAGCTGCCTTCTTCACGGATATGGAGCTGCCTCCCTGATGAACACATTGTAGGCGAGATCACCGATTCTGGTCTTCAGGCCTTCAAATGCTGAGCACACATACACACACACACACACGCGGGACATCTCCTAACTTGACCGCACGCCTTGCAGGTGGCTGAGCCTGTGAGCTGCAGTGAACCAATGATTATGACGATTAGATGTACTAATCCATCATAGAGGCTTTTTTGTTGGGTTAGATCGCGTGGATATTAATGCGTCGTTAAACCCGCCACCACCCGACACAGCCAATTAGTAAGGGCTTGTCACGTAAACAAAACGTGGCCAATCTGTTACGAGTACAACACACCGCTTGTGTGTTGGAGAATAAACCCACTGCAACATTTACAATTCGAGTACCGAGACGTTTCCCCGGGATCGTTCAGTGGCGTGCGCGGCGTTTGAAGTTCGATCTTTGTGCCACCCTCGCGCAAAAAAATAAAAAAACCCAGCCATTCGATAGCACTCTTATAATAATAAAAATATCGCAGTGTTTTGTTGTTGTTGTTGTTGTGCGACACCAGCCATCTTCAAATAAAATAAAAAGTTTGGTGATCAAATGTATTGATCTTCAAAAGGGGATCTGGTGAGTCTGTAAAGTGGCCAAGGGAAGGTCGCCGTGGCAGGGAAGTTTCGCAATGAAAACACGAGCGTGCGTTTGGACAGTGTTCGGACCACACCGATACAAAGCGCTTTAAATATTTGACTCGTCTAGAAGGCGTGTAAAAATGTTGCTTTCGCACGTCGAGTGACAGCAGCGATGCCTCTCACCCCCCTCCCCGCCGCAATGTAAACAATGGTTTTGTTAAACACTTGAAAGGGAAATAATTAATATATTGTTCATTGCCCTGCCTCATTCAGTGTCCCCACATGATAGGTCACTTCGTTGAGCTATCATTTGTGGCCATAGCACTTCTAAAAAAAAAAACTGTATAGCTCATGGGCATTACCTGGTAAAATAAAAAATAGTTTCGTTTTAATTTCTTGATTTGTATGGATGTGCGAAACCTTCCCTATACAATGGCACTCCGGTTTATTTTCGTAGTTTGTTGTTCTAACTTTCTTCGCCGCCCTTACTGAACATCTGTTGAAAAAAAAGAGAGCTATGTCGCTCATCGGACTTCTCCAGGATAAAATAAAAGATTCAGATTCTGTTTCTCATCTCACTAAAACGCCGCTGCACGGAACCGGGGGCTTGTCGCAGGAAGATGCCGCTCACAACTTGAGGCCCAAACGTTTGAGGCGCACGCAGTAGCTCGCAGTTCGGAATGTGCTCCCGATTTTCGGATCAATCCAAAAGAATCCTAAACTCGGAACTCGTGTGATATTACGAACGATCCGGAATGTTGCTGTTGTTGTCGTCGCTGCTGCAGCTTGATATGGAAATTGTCACGAATGTTGACGTCACTTTTGCACGCTTTTTGTTACGACACGTGGCATCGGGTGGCACCACGGTTGTGACATTTGACATTGTTGCACAGTGGAAATGACGAGATGCTCTGACAATCTGACAAAGACCAAACATTGGCCTTAATAATGATTAATTTCCAGAATTATAATTCGGCGTTTTTATAATTCGACATTTAAAAAAATCTGGAAATTCATCCGAATGTTCCATCTCATTTACTTAGCACACGAGACCGACTTGGGAATCCCGAGCCTGCATAAGGCACGGATCTTCAGCTACGCTTTCCGGAGGGGCGCATACCAACATTGAGATGTGCTAGCTGGCCACGTGTGTTCGTCTTTCGCGCGTTCTGCTCCGAGGAAAGGCTGCGACAATCGTCGTTTGTCTACGTATGTTGAACTTATGTCGCACCGTATGTAGCTAACCGTGCTAATCGGAGGTGCGGGGGAAGGGCGACAAACTAAACGCAAAGAGCAGCTATCATGTCATACATTGTGTCATGCCGCCATATTGTTTGTACATGGGATCACTCATTTGAGCGTCTTTTCTCCACCTCTCTTGGTCATCTCTCTGTCATCTCATTATCTGTGTATCTCTCGTCTGCGACTCTCACCCTTGTCTTCTTCTCTTGTTGTCTAATATCTGTATTTTATTTACGTCCATGTCAAAGCCATATCTCTCCACAGGGCCGTAGCTATATAGGTGGACCACTCCATGAGGTCTTCAAGGGCCAAATTTGGCCCTTGGGCCACCGAGAAATGAAGAACCCCGGGAGAAGAGTTCACATTGGGCCACATTCTAGGCAGGGCCCAAGTTTCACAAGACTAAGATCCCCCGTATAGCCTTAACATACTGTCGGGACAAGTGCTGTTCGCGAGCATCTACGAAGGCTGGGATATCATACGAGGGGTTGGGTGGCCAGTACCGCCGCCCGGCCGCCTTTGTCTCCCCAGTGGTGATGCTTACACGCCGCACCAGGTACTCATTTGAGGCCGAATCGACCTAGGCGAGGCCCAGAAGCAGATTAAAGAATCGTCACTGCAGTTGGCCGTGAGCGGGAATCGAACCCGTAGCGCATCGCCGCTCCACACGTGCAAAAGGGCGACAACACAGAGAGGTTGTCACTCAGCACGTGTCACACACGCACACGTGCACGCACTTTGCTATAATGGCTGTGGTGCCATGCACGGCGGCTTAAGGGGGCATTAACTGCACTGCGTGATCTCTTATTTCACATGTAACTGTAATACACTCACAGCACCACATGTTCGCACAGTACACGTGTTCACATTGTACAGCACATTTTATCATAGTACATGTGTTCACATAGTATAGTATATGTTCCCATAGCCGATGTGTTCACATAGTAAATTACACGTGTTCACATAGTATAACACATGTTCCCATAGCAGATGTGTTCACATAGTATAGTACATGTGGACTAGGAACTGGTGCCTGTTTTCTACTCATGCAGAACACACGCTCCTATGGTATTTATTTAAGGAAAAGCTGATGCCACATTTTGTTTTAGCTGCATCAAAGCCTCAACAGGACTAGTTTCTAAAAACAAAAACAGTTTCACGTTTTGGCTGCCAATATTTTTTTCTTTATCCGGCCAGGTGGCTGCCCAGCTGTAGCACCAGCGACTTGCAATCAAAAAGCCCCCAGTTCAAATCCTGGTTGGAGAGATTTTTACTCAGCCCATCATTCCTCCGGGGGTCGTTAAACTGATTTAAATTTCCACGTGATAAGCCAATTCATTGGGGCTATCATTCGTGATAGCCAGGTCGCTTCTGAAAAAAAGAACTATATAGCTCAGTGGGCCCTTCATACTTGGTAGGAAAAACAAGGTTAAGTTTAATGGGAGTGTCCGTGACACGAGGCCCGACCCATCGATCGGCACCAAAGATCTCGACGCGAAGAGGCAGCGGGAGGAGCTCCGTCAACGCCGAACTGCGGCAGCTCGGTCAGCGTTGGTGCCGTTCGTAATGCGCACGGTGCCGCATAGTTCATGCGGCATAGTTCACGCCGCATAGTTCACGGACGCGGAGTGTCGCCGTGACCCCAAGGCTCGGAGCTGAGCTCAGTGTCGCCGCTCGAGGTGCAGGCTAGCGAGAGAGAGAGCGAGGGAGTTGGCTGGAGCCTTTAATAACAAAGCAGCGTGTGCCCTTTGAATTAGATGTCTTTAGCAGTCGGTGTGGATTCAACGCTTACTCTCTGCCGCTGTGATCGTGCAGCGGTCGGATATGTTCAGGTGGGAAATGCCCACAGTGTTGAGTTCCAGGCGTGAGAGTCGGGCCTTTCACGAGCAAGAGTCGTGGGCCCTTTGAGCGTCTGTCCACGTCGGCGTAGATCGGTGCCCTTCGCACATGTTCAGACGGGTGGCCACGTCCGCCGGTAAGACGTCACCAGTGTGCGTGAGGGCCGCCACACATTTGAAACCGTTGTTGGGTTTGACAGCAGCGCGATGGTGATGATGATGATTATGGGTGCTGGTGGTCTCACTTGTTGTGTATCGTCAGGGGCCGCACTAAAGGTCACCACAGGGGGCCGCCAGTGGCTCGCGGGCCTTGCAATGAAGCACACTGCTGTAGTTTGAACGCTTCTCACCGCTGCTGTGAACGTGCAGCGGTGGAATAATGATGATAATGACGACGACGATAATAATTTACATTTGTAAGGCGCATTTCATCCGAGGATTCCAATGCGCCGTGTCTGGAAAGCAGGGAAATAAGACAGAAGCAGCGGTAAAGCGACCAAAACTATTGGGAAAAGGCCATTTTAAAGAGGTGAGTTTTAGGGCTAGATTTAAGTAACACTAAAGATTCTGATTATAAAACTTGATTTGAAGCTTTCGTGACTGCAGGATTTACTCTTTGGTTCTTCCGGTGAAGTCAGGTAGAAAGAAAATTAATTCAATAATAGAATACGACGTTTCGATTGCGACACAAACAATCGTCTCTCTGTGTGTCTATGTTGTGTGTGTGTCTCTCTCTCTGTGTCTCTGTGTTGTCTCTCTCTGTGTGTCTATGTTGTGTGTGTCTCTCTCTCTCTGTGTCTCTGTGTTGTCTCTCTCTCTGCTTGTGTGTCTGTCTGTGTGTCTCCGTGTCTGTGTTTTGTCTCTCTCTCAAATTGAGTTCTACCTGATGACGATTGCTTGTGTTGCAATCTAAACGTCGTATTCCATTATTTAATTGATTTTCTTTCTACGTGACTTTACCGAAAGAACCAAAGAGTGATTCTGATTATCTTATTATCAGAGGCAACGCGTTCCACAGTCGTGGAGCTGCACTGGCAAAAGGTCGATCACCCCACGAACTGAGCCTTGACCTCGGAACGCTAAGAAGAAGGAGATCAGAAGATGTAAAGGACCTCACTGGTGGTGTATTTAAGTTGATCCGTTCCTGTAAGCAATGTGCGGCGAACCCACTGACAGCATTGTAGGTCAATAGCAGGCCCCATGCAATAACAGGCAGGGCCTTACAATCGATGATGATGATGATGGCCGCGTGCGAGACGGCAGTTGGCTGCCACGGAGAAATAACGCCGGGAAGTGGCAGACCTGGACCTTCTCGGTGTAGCGAGGAGGAGGAGGAGGATGCTGTGAGTCACTCTGCTGCTGTGTAGCGAGGAGGAGGATGCTGTGAGTCACTCTGCTGCTGTGTAGCAGGAGGAGGATGCTGTGAGTCACTCTGCTGCTGTGGAGCGAGGAGGAGGATGCTGTGAGTCACTCTGCTGCTGTGTAGCGAGGAGGATGCTGTGAGTCACTCTGCTGCTGTGGAGCAGGAGGAGGATGCTGTGAGTCACTCTGCTGCTGTGTAGCGAGGAGGATGCTGTGAGTCACTCTGCTGCTGTGGAGCAGGAGGAGCAGGATGCTGTGAGTCACTCTGCTGCTGTGGAGCGAGGAGGAGGAGGATGCTGTGAGTCACTCTGCTGCTGTGTAGCGAGGAGGAGGAGGATGCTGTGAGTCACTCTGCTGCTGTGTAGCGAGGAGGAGGATGCTGTGAGTCACTCTGCTGCTGTGTAGCGAGGAGGAGGATGCTGTGAGTCACTCTGCTGCTGTGGAGCGAGGAGGAGGAGGATGCTGTGAGTCACTCTGCTTCTGTGTAGCAGGAGGAGGATGTTGTGAGTCACTCTGCTGCTGTGTTGCAGGAGGAGGATGCTGTGAGTCACTCTGCTGCTGTGTAGCGAGGAGGAGGAGGATGCTGTGAGTCACTCTGCTGCTGTGTTACAGGAGGAGGATGATGTGAGTCACTCTGCTTCTGTGTAGCAGGAGGAGGATGATGTGAGTCACTCTGCTGCTGTGGAGCAGGAGCAGAGTTCCACCGTGAGCTGTGGTGCAGCGAGACAGGAGCTCCGAGGAGGGGGGTCCTGTTGGACTGCACTCTTTTCAGGACAGCCCCTCTATCATTACCGAGGCCCTTCCAAGTCAATCGCATTCCCACGTCAACGTTCAAACGCTGATGGGCCGCGACCGCGTGTTTTCTCGACTCTCGCGCTTGTGAAGCTGTCTCTGATTGCTTCGGCGTGCGCGTTGTGAGCCCCACGTGCCCACATAGATTTTGTCCGGTTACTTCAGTGGCTTCTTACTCGTGCATATGGCAATACGTTCAGGAGATAAATACCAAAAATTTAAAGTTCTGCCATGGCGGCGAAATGTTAACTATCCCGCCTGGTATAAAGGAGGTCGTGGGTTCGACCCTGAGGCCTGTATATTTGGAGTTTGCGTGTTCTCCCCGTGGTCGCGTGGATTTGTCTCCGGGTCCTCCTGTGTTTCCTTCCACACTTATAATCATCTGTTTAGGGTATTCGGCTGCTATCAATTTGCACGTGATTATGCTGACCTATCAGATGTGTCCAGGTCGCTTGTAAAGAAGAGATATACAGCTCAGTGGGCCTTACCTGGTAAAATTAAAAATAGTAATAGTGGTATAGAGTTCGTTTTGTGTCCTCCCTCACTCTCTCCCTCCTCAGGAGGAGCGCACTCCACAGTAGTTGTGCCACATGGCCAACCCAGTAGGCGGCTGTCCAGCATGGCGGGGACTTCTTGCGATCAACGCCGGCACATCCATTCGTCACGGCCCAACAAAACGCCCGGCGGCTGGAAGCGCCTGCCCGTCCTCTCCGGTCCCTCGCTCACTGGGCGTGAATGAATCGTCGCGGCGAGTTAAACTCGCTGTAAAACTCTCCGGCACTTACAGCCGTGCCCTGCCGCCCCCCTTTGCTCAGCCCTGTCACGCCACCCGCACGCCCCGTCACTCTCAACACACCGCGGGGAGTCTCCGCCAAACGCTCGTGAATTCGCCCTGTCGGCTTGAGAGGCCCCGACGGGGAAATACGACTGTGGGTCAATTCTCACGGCCGCGTATGGGGTTTCGTCGCCACGGGCTGCCTTGCCCGGGGGTCTGGACACCCCACACAAATTCGAGACGTCCTCCAACAAGGATTAATCGTTTTTGTTGTTGTTGTTTAAATAGCGCGCAATTGTCGCTTGCTTCGACAAGGTGACACCACATTCCGAGTCTGCCGATGACGACGATGATGCTGATGATGATGGAATCTTTAAATGACGCAAATCATTTTGGCGACGCTGCACTGTGCAGCGGTCCACAAGCACGGGGGAGATGTGCCATGAAGAAGGACCATTGTCCGAAACGTCGCCTGTCATTTATTCGTTACTTCTACGCCGCGGGGAAGGGCAGGGGGGTGCTGATGAACGCGTTGGATGTTTTTTCTTGGAGTGTATGCAGCGTACCGTCTGTCGGCTCGGCATCGAAACCGAGCCACTCGCAGGTCCGTAGCGCAACAGGTTGCCTCCAAACGTGTAACATTCTTTGGCTGAAAACATCTTCACGCATCTCTAGAGGACAGCAGAGCTTGGGCAATTGCTGTTGGCGCCGGCTCGTCGCTCGGCGACTGCTACCTTGTCGCTTGCCCGTGGTTCCTCGGCGATTGTGAGATGCAATTTTAGTGCAATCGGCGACGCTGAGTACAGGAAGTCCTCTACTCACGAACACTCGACTTACGGACTTTCAGAGATACGAACAAACCTGTCCGTGTGTCCAGTTTCCAGTTCGGACCGAGAGTCGTAATTCGCCGCGCAAGTGATGGCGGTGGTGGCATTTACATCTGCAGAACGTGAAGAACCAGTGGCATCTACATCTGCAGGAGATTACACAACTTTGAAAGCCATTCCCCGTGTTTGGTGTACGTGCCATACAACGTGTTTGGAATCGACAGCAGTAGAGTTGGGACTTGCGAACAAATCGACTTACGAACAGACCTCTGAAACCTCACTCGTTCGTAAGTAGAGGAGTCCCTGTGCAAAAACTAAACATAGTTGAACATCACTGTCTGCACAGATCCTGTCCGTAATTTGATCAATGTCCACCGAGAGCCATCCGCTCGTTAGACACCACCGCCAACTCCCAGTGTGCGGCTACCACCACCACCCCCCCCTCCCCCCATCGCCTTCGCTCTTCCGCGCTTGCGTACGGCAAGAGAAACGACGTTCCCAGGAGGTGAACGCCGACGTTGTCGCGTGAACTCCCTGGCGCTCGTCCTCGTCGCGGCACCAGCGGCACCAGCGGCTCTCCGCTGCGCCGTCGAACAAAGACTCGGCGAGCGCATCGTCGCGCGGCGCTTTCAGATGTGGCTTCTGCGGCCGTCTGGAACGCTCTTCCCCTCCCCCGATATTAGGAAGCCGCTGCGGAACCATGCACTTTCACATCACCTCGATTGAAAAACTCATTTCCGTAGGACTGCTTTGTGTCTTCTTTGGTTCTTTCGGTAAAGTCACGTAGAATGAGAATAAAATAATAAATTAATAAAATAGAATAACACAATTAAATTCTCACGACGTTTCGGCCACAACACAAGTGGCCTTGTGGAAGGATTGCAAGTGGCCTCGTGTTGTGGCCGTAACGTCGTGAGAATTTTAATGTGTTTATTTTATTTTATTAATTTATTATTTTATTCTCATTCTACGTGACTTTACCGAAAGAACCAAAGAAGATGAATCCTTGCAGTCACGAAAGCTTAAAATCGAAAAATGTTTTGTGTCTGTTCGTTTGTTCTCCTTCCAGACGGCTGCGGACAAAGGCGGCCGGGCTGGGTGTTGGCCACATCGATCCCTTGTGCGCTGTGCCGTCCTTCTTGGGTGCTCGCTAACAGCACTTTCACCAATAGCCCGTGGGGGCTGGATCGTTGTCTTTCAGAAGGATTGCAAGCTCAGGTGGACGACTCAGGACAATCATCCTCTGCGGTTAGATCACGATCAGTCACACGTTGCGGCGAGACAACGGTTTGCTCTGTCGCACGCGAGAGGCTGCGCGCCCCGCCATAGGAACGTGGAGTGGTACACCACCGCCTCGGGCCATCAACATCACGAGCACGAGTGAGTGTGGGAACGGAGACCTGCTGTGGTTTATTGCGTGGGAGCAGGGCCCGTGTTTTCGTGATAAACCTGCGCCGTGTATTGGTTTAATCTCCAGCACGAGGATATTTCCAACCGCACAGATTTCATGGGAGTTTGTGCGTCTTAAAAGTATTTGAAATCTCGTGCAGACATCTGCAAAATAGATGTCATTGGTTTTTTTTACGGGAGCTTGGTAAACGGAAACCTTTACCACCACCGTGATTGACTTCCTGAACCAAATGAGCGATCACAGTCCATCCAGCTCATTCCCTGTGTCACTACTCTTACCCTGTGTCACTACTCTCTCCCTGTGTCACTACCCTCTCCCTGTGTCACTACTCTCCCTGTGTCACTACTCTTACCCTGTGTCACTACTACATCCCGTGTCACTACTCTATCACTGTGTCACTACTCTTACCCTGTGTCACTACTCTCTCCCTCTGTCACTACTCTCTCCCTGTGTCACTACTCTTACCCTGTGTCATTACTACATCCCGTGTCACTACTCTATCCCTGTGTCACTACTCTTACCCTGTGTCACTACTCTCTCCCTGTGTCACTACATCCCTGTGTGACTACTCTCTCCCTGTGTCACTACTCTTACCCTGTGTCACTACTCTCTCCCTGTGTCACTACTCTTACCCTGTGTCACGACTCTCTCCCCGTGTCACTACTCTCTCCCTGTGTCACTACTCTTACCCTGTGTCACTACTCTCTCCATGTGTCACTACTCTTACCCTGTGTAACGACTCTCTCCCCGTGTCACTACTCTCTCCCTGTGTCACTACTCTCTCCCTGTGTCACTACTCTCTCCCTGTGTCACTACTTCCCCGTGTCACTACTCTCTCCCTGTGTCACTACTCTCTCCCTGTGTCACTACTACATCCCCGCGTCACTACTCTTACCCTGTGTCACTTTTCTCTCCCTGTGTCACTTCTCTATCCCCGTGTCTCTACTCTCTCCCTGTGTCACTACGCTCTTCCCCCCAGCTCTCCTTATATGTGCATACGAAATGCACATGCATAATCTACATATATAATGTACATGCATATTGTGCATGCAAAATGTGCATGCTCGTGATGTACATATAGGTAGTCCTCTACTTACGATGGAGATGCGTTACAACGACCCCATCGTAAGTCAAAAATATCGTAAGTCGAAAATGGCCTAGCGTACCTAGGAGTTTTAAAGAATGGTAATAATTTATCAAAACAGAGCAATTTACAGTACCGTACTGTATAAACTATATACTGTATGTAATTTATTAATTACGATACTGTATTGCACAGTGAAATGTAAAGTAAAAAACTAAGTAAATTCTAAGCCTACCTATATGAACCGCAATTTAACAGAAAGTTTTTTTCAGGAAACAATCCTATCTGCTATAAGAAAAAAAACAACGTACAGTATCGTACCTCATACGCTGCTGCGTTTGCCTGCCGCGCGAAATTTAAAATATTTTACAATTTTGTCGTATCGCTATCGCCATCGTGAAATCAAAATATCGTAAGTCGGACCATCGTAACTCGGGGACTATCTGTACATGTTCGTTGATTAACTGTGAATAACCCAACCAATGATCGATATTAACATGAACCCTCCTCCCCCCTCTGGTCTTCGCACCTGATTGGCTCACATCACGTTGATCCCACCTCTATTTAAGACCGAAACAGCAGGAGGATTTCCCAACAACTCTGTCTATCGCCTGATGATGCTGGTTGTAATTACCGGCAAAATGTTACGTTACTCGAATTGTAAACGCTGTGGGTTTACTCTCCAACACACCGGTGTGCTGAGCTAGTAACGAATTGACACGTTTTGTTTACGTGACACACCTTACTAATTGTCTGGGATTCGCGCGCCCCCATCCTCCTGCAACGAGTGGAACATGCGCTGCGGATGTGCCGCGTTGCCGCTGTGCAGAGACATCCTCTTGTCCTGCACTCTCCCCCCCCCGCCCACCACCGTCAGCCTGCGCTGACGAAGCGTGGTGAAGGGCTGGGTGAAGGTTTTGTGCGCGTGTTCGTTTTGTCGTCGTTTTGACCCCCGCACCTCCGGTTAGCACGGTTGGCTACGTGCGGTGCGGCTAGAAGTTCCAACACTCGTAATGGACAAACATCTATCGCTGGCCCCGCACGGCGTGGTGACGTCCTCATCCAGCATTTTTGCTGATCTCGTCAAGGAGCATTCGCCATCACGCGAACTCCGGGCACCCTCGCAGCGACTTTTGGCTGAGCCATCGAACGAAGACGACGATGGTCCCCGCATCGCGCGGCGCTTTCAGATGCGCTTCCGCGGTCGTCTGGAACGCTCTTCCCTGCCGATATTAGGAAGCCACTGGGAGCAAAGCACTTTTAAATCTAGAATAGAAAACGAATTTCTTTCGAACTGCTTTTTTACGTGTTTAGTTTGTTGTCCTTCCCCCGTGCCTACAATTAGCGCGGTTGGCTACGTACGGTACGAAAGAAGTTCAGCATACATACGTACGCCACGTGGGTTGCCGAACGGCCCGTACGGGGTCCACGTTATACATTTGCACGGCGGGAAAAAAAATCATAGGAAGACAATCATAATCCGGATTTGTCCGGAGTTTCAAATGTTTCAAATACGCGACTGCGCCCTCGTCGCCATCACGTTCGCTACGCTCTTAAAGTGAGTACAGGCACCCCTCGATTTACGATAGTGATGCGTTCTTTAAAAAAAAAAAACAGGTGTAAAACCGTAATTTCGTGATTGGGAAAATTGGCCTTTTTTCCATTAAGTGAATCGAAAAACAATGAAGGATGTGTTTCCGATAGTCATTCCAACTCTACGCCGAATCTAAAAAAACATATACACCAACACAGTGCTGATTGTTGCCGGCCACTTGGTGCGTGTTTTCTGAGCCTGTGCCCGGCGACCACAGTGAAGAGAAGAGGAAGGAAAAAAACACCCGAATCACCGTCCGGAGCGGCCGATCCCGCTCGAACTTGGATCCCTGACGCCACTGCAGCGGTTTTATTCAAATGCCGCGTGGCCAATTTACTTCTGGGGTTGCTTTATGACGCAGGAGGGGGGGGGAGCGGGGTGGAGTCTGGATGGTTAATGGCCACGGTCCCATTTAGCGCCAAACAAAAGCTATGCTTGCCCCGCCACGAGCACATATTTGTGGAAGTCACGAGTTACCATTGTGCCCTCGTTGTGTCCGACAAGGATTTCTTGCCGCAGCCTGGCACGAATTTCACAGGCCGCTTCTGAATGACGGCTGGCGCGACTCGACAACGAGGGGTGTCTCTCCTCGCCTCCTCCTGTGTTCTCGTTTGCACGGGAGAGGGGGGTGGAGGATGATTTATTTCGCTCGGAGTCCGTGGGCTCTGCAACGTTTGCTCGATGAGTGTTGTGGGGCGGCTGGACGGTAGTTTTTTTTGTCTTACTCTTTGGTTCTTTCGGTAAAAGTCACGTGGGTATAAAATAAAATAGATCACGACGTTTCGATCGCAACACAGGCGGAACAAAAATAATCCCGCAGTGGAACTGCCGGACGTTTCACTGCTGGATTATTTTTTCTGCCATCGAAACGTCGTGATTTATTTTATTTTCTACCCACGTGACTTTACCGAAAGAACCAAAGAGTATGGATTCCTGCAGTCACGAAAGCTTCAAATCAAGATTTTTGTTGTTGTTGGATATCTCGCACGCCTGCCTTGCAGAGATAGCTCGCCGGGATTGCTTTTTGTGCACGGTAGATCGTGCCGTACGATGTCAGACATCGGATCGTGCGACACGATGTCAGACATCGTGTCGCACGATGTCAGACATCGTGTCGCACGATGTCAGACATCGTGTCGCACGGTGTCAGACATCGGCACCGCATGCGATCACGTGGTTTCACTGCGCGCACTTTGCCTTGGCCCAGCGGAGAGACTTTGGGTGATGGTCGCAGGGCAAGAGGGATGTTTCGTCGGCATGAGAACTGCGCCCAGCTTCGTGTTCGCTTCAGAGAGACTCAATGAGAGGGTGGCCGGGGGACTCAGAGGTCCGAGCGCTGAACCGGTAAACGCCGAGAGACTGGGTTCGAATCCAGGCAACCCGCTTGTGATTAACACGTTGCCCTTACGTGCAGTGATTTGACAGCCTCAGCCTTGTCACCGATGACTGCACACTGCAACACAAAAGCCAACACGTTAGACTTGGTGCTGCGCGTAATTTGGGTAAATTCCAGCCATGCGAATGTAAAACGCCATGCAACGAAGCTCACTCGAGATTGCGGCGGAGCGAGTGGGTTGAGTGCTGCGCTCCACTGCGTGTGGAGCAGAGGCTGCCGTGGGCAGTTGTCCAACACGAAGGGCTGTGAGAGATGCGGAGGGGATGCTGTTGTATATGTGGGTGTGTGAAAATTGATGAAAAACAATTAAAATTAAATGAAATTCGAAATTTGCATAATTAATCCGAAATTATGCTAATTCGTGTAATTATGCATGTAACTATGCTAGAGAGGTAATCGTATTAATTTATACGAGTGGGTGTGGTTGTGTTAATGATAGCCTTTATGATAATCAAGCCCCGCCTCGTTGACGAGGTGGGGTTATCAATCAGGATAACGCAATCAATCGTGTGCCGTTACGCTGGTGTCAATTCGGCCTCGTTGTCTAACTTCGTATTATTGATCAGCATAATACAATGATTCTCGCTTTAACACTCCCCGAGTGTTCATATTTTAGGTCCCAAGTTCATACCATTCGCTTTAAAGTTTAATGAGTGTGGATTGGTGTGTTTATAGTTTAGGTTCCCGAGTTCATATCTCGTCGCAGGATACAGATCTTATGCAAAAACTTCAGGAAAGAATCACACGACCACTTCTGTATTAATCAATTTATTTTCTAATTAAACCTTAACTATAATATGTATGTGACTCTCAATCTCGGAACTTCAACACGGTATCCACACGGTATCAAGACAGTATCATCAACGACTGTACGATTTCACTTTGATAACACATGGACCCCGCATAAAGCGATTGCTGTTAGTGAGAGAGAGAGTCAGGACATGCAAATGCTATGCTACACAAAAGCTTATACATTATAATATGAACGATCATTATGCTTGAAATGGTCAGCACATTATCACAGCGATTGATTAACATGCAACGGTATTCATATAAAAAGACAATCAAACAGTTATTATTTCCAAAGGCATAAATGTAACAACAGATCCACCGGACAGACTATAAGATTATCGAAATGGCTTAGTGTGAGGGTATGCGGCGGAACGTGTTATCTCACGGGAGATTAATTAATTAATTCGTGAATAAGATTGTAGATCAGAAAATCGGTTTAGCACGATTCCTCCCCGGGAGCGTAGCTCCGTGGCGAAGGTGCCAAGGGTTAATTCGTATTGATGGATCGGTTGGTAACTTATGCGATTAGAAGTACAGTCCAAAACAAAATATTAAAGAGGAAAATTATGAATATACTTATAAATGTCAGACTGTTATCACACGATCGATGCTTCCACAGCCAGATGGTTCACGGACTTGAGTGTTCGCCTCTGGTTAAGGACCCGTGTATGTTTGAGTGATATGAATTGTTTTGAATAGTCAGTGTTTGGAATTAATTATTTGCGTTGCCATACGCTGAAGTTGGCATCGCTTGTAGGAGAAGTAGCCTCGCTCCCTTTAGAGCGGTGAGGTGTGTGGGAGTGCATCATACGAATCGCCGCCCTCCTCCACGCAGCAGCCAGCCTCTGTCCACGGGGGAGAGTTGCTTGATCGCTCTCAGTTCTGCTCAGTGGACACCTCTCTCCACTGCTGGATGAGCTGCGCGATCACGCTCGTGCTGGTTCGCTGACAGCAGTTTCTCTCCGCTGTTGGATGAGCTGCATCGGCACGCTCCCTCTCTCTGGGTGGAGAACTCGAACGTGCTCGTTGCTGGTTTGCTGAAAGCAGGTTTTTCTCCACTGCTGGATGACTCAAGTCGCACGTGCTCTTGCTCTGGTTTGCAGAAGCTCTTGCTTGGTGCGTCGGTCGCTCTGCAGCTGGACTCATTGTCGAATAAACTTTCAGCAATACTCTGTCTTTCAGCTCTTGGAAATCACACTAGGTGACGCCTCACTACCCTGCGAGTCTTGCCAACGTCAGTGGGTAGCGACGGGGCCACTTTGGCTTCTGCTCGCCGCCCCCTGCTCTGCAGCTCGCCGGCTGGCGACCTGTTGCTCTCGTTCCCGATTGGAACTGCTCCTGAGCCGACCCACTGGTCGAACTCTCTCCCGTGTCGAACCGCCCCAAGTTCCGACCCCCCTGGTCGAACTCCCCGAGTTCCGACCTCCGAGTCAAACTGTCTCCCGAGAGTCGACCCACTGGTCGAACTCTGGTGAGCCGACCCCCCCCCCCGGGTCGAACTCTGCTGAGCCGACCCACGCCTGTCGAACTGAGGTTTCAATGCTCAGGATCCTCTTTTTATGCCCAAATATCCTTTCACTCGGATCCTGCCCACAAGGCGGGGTTTCTTTCGATTTTTGCTGTGTCAGGATTTGTCCGTATGTATCTGTGTCCGTGTGTGTCCGTACGTGTGTCAGTGTGTGTCCTTGTGCATCACCCACGGTATATTCCGTAGTCATACTCCTACCATAAAACCCACAAGTAAAACAATCAACTGTTATAAATTGTCTCGAAGGCGCCTCTCTGTCTGGGTGCACCACCTGGAGGGAGAGGCGATATTCCCTCCGACTTTCACCGACGCACAAAGAAATGGTTAAAAAGTTTTAAGTTAACATTTCATTTCATCAGAGTTCCATAGTTATGATTCTGTATTAATCCAAGGTCTGGGTCAGCTTCCCGTTGTGGTCTTTGACTCGTGTTTCCCCAAGCGTATACACACTCCTACCCCGCGCTGCGGGGATACAAAGACGGCCGGGATCTCCCTTTCTCTCCTACCCTGGGTTTAACATCGCCCTTTGCTTACGTTGCAGTTTTGCTGTGCGCTTGCATTTCTTTCCCTCTCTACTCTTACTTTAACCCTGTTTATTATTTGCGTATGGGTGGAGGCTAGAGCATTTATGTTGACTTAGGAAAACCTGATTGTTATAGGCTTCGGGTCAAGTCGTATAGAAATTATGAAAACATGGAAATACATTTCATATTAAATTAATAGACGGGTGATGGTTACATTGACGTAGCTTGTGGCAGGGTTCAATTGAAGTGGGTGTGAAGATCAATAACTTTAGCCTACCATGTCGTTAAATTCCGACTTTAAGTTACTTTAATAGTAATGCAGAACCAATTAGCTTTTTTGACTTAACTAGATCTAGGCTAACGCAACCTCCCAGTGACCCTGGCTTTGTGTTTACGTCAGTCCTTTGCAATCCGCTGCGCTCTGCTCTCTATCTGCTCCCTCTGACCCTGGGAGGGCTCTGAACGTCAAAATCGTGTTAGTGGGTCAAGGTAAATATGACCTCCACATGCCATGCTGAGGCCTGGTTTGGTGTTTTTATTCATTATTAAAATTAAAAGAAACAATAGAAATATGTATCTATATGTATTGAAAAATTACTTGTTAATATTAAGATGGTAAAGGGGCCTAGATACAACAATGCTTCGTCTCTTAGGACAAGACGCCGATAGTCCGATCGGAAGAAGCAATCGGGAAAGTTATATCTTCTTTGGTTCTTTCGGTAAATCACGTAGAATGAGAATAAAATAGATTTAAAGCTTTCGTGACTGCTAGGATCTATACTCTTTGGTTCTATTGGGTAAAGTCACGTCAAGGGGTGCCTCTGCGGATGTGTATACTTTAACTTAGCTATTTCAATGAGCCATTTCAATGCTAAATTAAATGCTAATTCCTTTGTCAAGGCGCTTTGTTTTTCTTCTCACACAACTTAAAGGTCGTGATCTGAGCGTGGCTTTTTTCACTCCAGCGCTGTCCTCCAGACAGTCTCGTCCCTTCACCTGATGAAGGCCGCTTGTGTTGTGGCCGAAACGTCGTGATTTTTGTTATTTTATTTTTTACCTACGTGACTTTACCCAATATAACCAAAGAGTATGAGAATAAAATAATAAAATAAAACAATAAAATTCTCACGACATGTTTTGTTTCATTCTTTTTATTCTCATTCTACGGTAAAGTTATAATTGCATTGTTTTGCTTACAAGTGAGAGTTTGCCGTTGGTGTTTGCCGTCATCTTCCCACGGTCAGAACGTGGCTTTGCCGCCATACAAATACGGCTGGACAATTAATTCCAACTTAATATTATATATAAAAAAAGAACAATTTTAATGACAGCCCGTTGTCAATCCGCTGATGGATGAAGGCTGGGAGACAAAGGATGGCTCCACCTGCGACCTTGGAGCGGAGCAGCACAGAGTAAGGTCAACTGCGGACCGCCCGTCAACCCCCCCCCCCCCCCCAAAGCGGTCTGCCAGCTCACAGCCGGCGACGGCGAGCGGCTAAAGTACCTGGACAATCAATGTGTAACCCTCGTCGCCGTTACGAACAAATCCGGTGCTCATCTCCGCAACGCGACGAGTGGAAGAGGATGAATGTGAATGCAGGCAAACCGGGAGCGGGCTGCCCGTTGATTTCGCAGTCATCGCCTTGATTGTATCTCATTCAGAGGTTGTGTTCTGTCGGTTTACTGCCACCTGTCCAGGCTTGACGCGCCCACAGTTCAGGAATTGGGCTCTGTGTGTCGGGCGGCAGGGAATTGATTCGTACCGAAATGTGGCTCCATTCTTGTGTTGTTGCGCTAGCGCTGACTGAGACATATGTCGGGGGTTTGATCTTCATTGGAAACGGTGTGACGGGTCTCCGGAGATTTGGAGGTGAGGGTTCATGGGTTACTCGGGGAACGAATGAAAGCTTTCGTGAATTTCAGACGTCCATTTCTCCCGAGCACACGAGGCTGTACAGGAAAAATCGGGTTTCTCACGTCGTATTGTCCATTTCCAGGAAATGAGGTTTCTCCCCGAGTATGCAGAGGCTTCCTCCGGGCATTCCGGTTCCTTTGCAAAGGCTTGGAAAGAAAAGGGGGCCACACATTCTGAGCAGACTCCCAGTCTCCCCCATAAAAAAACTAGAATTTTGTACGTGCCAGCGAGAACTATTTCTCAGAATGGTTGAATAATAATCATTATTATTTTTCAGTTATTATTATTATTAGACGTATAAATGACCGACTCATCACCGCCGGCAGACGTCTGACAGGCTCGCTTGCAGACAACGCGTTCCACAGTGAGGTTTCGTGTCGTGTCCGGGGCCCCGGCACGGACAATGCTGACCGCTGTGAGCCTGCCGGAGAGGAGGCCCCCTTCAGTCGCGGCTCGTCTGACCTCGGTGCCCCAGGACCAATTTTGCATGAAAATGCTGTCCCCCATTTCTTTTGGCACCGGAGGGTGGGGAGCGGGGGAGGGGCGAGCGGGGTGGGGCGAGGGGGGGGCGGGGTGGGGGGGGGTCCCTTGAGCGGACGTCGCAGAGAGCGAAGCGCGTGGGCGCGAGGCCACGGCCCGGACCCGCGTCAAGACGACCACTGTCTCACCCTGTCTCTGTGTCTCACTCTGTCTCTGTGTCTCACTCTGTCACTGTGTCTCACTCTGTCTCTGTGTCTCACCCTGTCTCTGTGTCTCACTCTGTCTCTGTATCTCACTCTGTCTCTCTGTCTCACCCTGTCTCTGTGTCTCACCCTGTCTCTGTGTCTCACCCTGTCTCTGTGTCTCACCCTGTCTCTGTGTCTCACTCTGTCTCTGTGTCTCACCCTGTCTCTGTGTCTCACCCTGTCTCTGTGCCTCACCCTGTCTCTGTGTCTCACCCTGTCTCTGTGTCTCACTCTGTCTCTGTGTCTCACCCTGTCTGTGTGTCTCACCCTGTCTCTGTGTCTCACCCTGTCTCTGTCTCACCCTGTCTGTGTGTCTCACCCTGTCTGTGTGTCTCACCCTGTCTCTGTGTCTCACCCTGTCTCTGTGTCTCACCCTGTCTCTGTCTCACTCTGTCTCTGTGTCTCACCCTGTCACTGTGTCTCACTCTGTCTCTGTGTCTCACTCTGTCTCTGTGTCTCACCCTGTCTGTGTGTCTCACCCTGTCTCTGTGTCTCACCCTGTCTCTGTCTCACCCTGTCTGTGTGTCTCACCCTGTCTGTGTGTCTCACCCTGTCTCTGTGTCTCACTCTGTCTCTGTGTCTCACCCTGTCTCTGTGTCTCACCCTGTCACTGTGTCTCACCCTGTCTCTGTGTCTCACCCTGTCTCTGTGTCTCACTCTGTCTCTGTGTCTCACCCTGTCTGTGTGTCTCACCCTGTCTCTGTGTCTCACCCCGTCTGTGTCTCACTCTGTCTCTGTGTCTCACTCTCTCTGTGTGTCTCACCCTGTCTCTGTGTCTCACCCTGTCTCTGTGTCTCACCCTGTCTCTGTCTCACTCTGTCTCTGTGTCTCACCCTGTCACTGTGTCTCACCCTGTCTCTGTCTCACTCTGTCTCTGTGTCTCACTCTGTCTCTGTGTCTCACCCTGTCTCTGTGTCTCACCCTGTCTCTGTGTCTCACCCTGTCTCTGTCTCACTCTGTCTTTGTGTCTCACCCTGTCTCTGTGTCTCACTCTGTCTCTGTGTCTCACCCTGTCTCTGTGTCTCACCCTGTCTCTGTGTCTCACTCTGTCTCTGTGTCTCACCCTGTCTCTGTGTCTCACCCTGTCTCTGTGTCTCACCCTGTCTCTGTGTCTCACCCTGTCTCTGTGTCTCACCCTGTCTGTGTGTCTCACCCTGTCTCTGTGTCTCACTCTGTCTCTGTGTCTCACCCTGTCTCTGTGTCTCACTCTGTCTCTGTGTCTCACTCTGTCTCTGTGTCTCACCCTGTCTCTGTGTCTCACCCTGTCACTGTGTCTCACTCTGTCTCTGTGTCTCACCCTGTCTCTGTGTCTCACCCTGTCTCTGTGTCTCACCCTGTCTGTGTCTCACTCTGTCTCTGTGTCTCACCCTGTATCTGTGTCTCACCCTGTCTCTGTGCCTCACCCTGTCTCTGTGTCTCACCCTGTCTCTGTGTCTCACCCTGTCTCTGTGTCTCACCCTGTCTCTGTGTCTCACTCTGTCTCTGTGTCTCACCCTGTCTCTGTGTCTCACCTTGTATCTGTGTCTCACCCTGTCTCTGTGTCTCACCCTGTCTCTGTGTCTCACTCTGTCTCTGTGTCTCACTCTGTCTCTGTGTCTCACTCTGTCTGTGTGTCTCACCCTGTCTCTGTGTCTCACCCTGTCTCTGTGTCTCACTCTGTCTCTGTGTCTCACCCTGTCTCTGTGTCTCACTCTGTCTCTATATAGACAACACGTTCTACTTAATTAAATAGACTTTTTAATAAATGTTTTCTCCTACAACATCAGAGTGCAGCGCCACATTAAATACGCACTACAATGACAATAGTTTAAAGAGATTTGAAGCATGTTTCATTTTTTTGGGGTGGGCAGAGCTTTGTGACGTCATATTTGAGGGGGGTCTGACTTATTGTGACTCCGTGTGACTAGGGGGGGAGTCGGTCAACAATCGTCCAAAATCGCGTGACGTCATTTATGGACGGCCCCTAACAACAACAACAACAACAGCAAGAAAACTCATACAATGGAACCGGAATTGGCCAAATACATCGCAACTGCTGACGATGTTACCGCAAATTAACTTAATTAGGATTCCACCCGGCAAACACCGCTCCCCCCGCCGATGAATATCCCGCAGGACCCTCTTATATGGGAGTCTTGAGACTTCCCCGGGGGTAGACAAAGCAGGCTTGCGAGTCCCAAACCTCCGAGCCACGGAGGCCAAAAGCCGGGGTCGTGTTCTCCTTCTGCTGTGCTCGCCAAAGTGATTCATGCAGAGACATTTCCCGCACCTCCGACTTAACACGGCTGCGGTAGAAGTTCAAAGTGTGGGCGGTAAGGCGCCTACGGGAAACGGCACGGAAAAGTTGCATTTGTGACTTACCTACGGATATGTGGCTGTCAGTTTGACACGTGGTAGGGCTTTCGCGGCCAATATTATTCATAATAAATGTTTGTTGGGTTAGATCGCGCCGTTAAAAATGTGTAGTAACCCTCCACTACCCGACACAGCCAATTCAGTAAGGGATTTGTTACGTAAACAAAACGTGACAATTAGTTTCCTACTTCAGCCCACCGGTGTGTTGGAGAGTAAATCCACAACACTTACAATTTGAGTAGTACGACGTTTCGCTGGTAATTACATCAACCAGCATCATCGGGCGATTTGCATAGAGCAGCAGCAGGATGACGTCATCTCTGAACCCAATCAGGTGCAGAGATCAGAGGCCGAGGAGGGGGGGGGAGGTATTGTAATTATATAATAGATTAGTAATACATTGACACTTACGCGATCTAACCCAAAACGCCGTCATTGTGAATATTTGGCTGTCATCTCCTCCGTATGCATGGGGTTTCTCCGGACACTGTTTTCCTGTCGCGTACAAATAAAATCGCTAAAGGAACTGACCTCCCAGCGTCCCACGATGAACTCTACTCGCGACATCATCCTGAGACTCAATGAAGCTTTCCGTTGGAACAAATAAAAACTCCTTAAAAAAAGTTTTTTTTTTATTAAAACAACGGTTTTATTTTAAAGTGCACTAAAAAGTAAATCACTCGTCGATTGGACAACGGGAAGTGGACGACATATTGATTCAATCTTGATTTGAAGCTTTCATGACTGCAGCAATCCACACTCTTTGGTTGTGTTGGTAAAGTAACGTAGGTAGAAATAAAACAAAATAAATCACGACGTTTTAATCGCAACACAAGCGACCGTCATCAGGCGGATTAAACGAGATACGTGGCGCCCGAGACACGTGGCGCCTGCTTCTTGGGCGAGGCAATTCCAAATAAATATTTAGTTTAAAAAGCCATCCATACAAAATGTGAATTGCTTTTAAAGAGCCAATTAATGTATTTATTGATGCCGATTTTGATACAGGCACGCATTGTCACCGGATCTGAGTACGTGTGCAAAATTTGGAACGCATTTGACAACAGGAAGTAGACAAAAAAATTATTACAAGATTTGACCACGACAAACATCGCCAAGTTAAGTAAACACCGTTGGGTGGACAGAGGTGCGGGGAGGATCTTCAGAACCTCGCACCAATCTTTCTATCCGACTCCACGCGCGCGGGGAGATCGAATCGTGCCGACGCCCTCTGGATCTCGGCGGCGTCAACTGTGTCAGCTTGGGTCTGGTGCGATTCGCTTTACAGCCGCCGTGGAAGGGGACCGAACCCGGACATCTTGAGCCGCTGCTGGATGTCACGTGAATGGGACAAGGCTTGGAGTGAGTCACGGACATCATCGGGGGGGGGGGGGGGGGGGTGGTGGGCGCCCGTGGCTCAGATGCGGGCTCCTGTGATGATTCAGGATTTGTAATAAGCAGTCAGAGCTGGCGCTAACAATTGCCCGAGCTCTGCCACCCTATATTGCCATGTTGGGATGTACGGCCAAGCCCTCAGCCGCAGTGTCCTCGAGAGCAGTGGAACTTCTTCTTATTCTTCACCTGGGGGTGCACGCCCACCCTGGGATTGCGTGATGTCCTTTCTGGAGATGTGAGAGACGTGGCCAGATTGTTTTAGAAGGTAAATAATCGAAATACAAATTAAGCACGGGCACGTGAGTACAACTTACTTTGTTTAATGAAATCCATGTATTTATTAACATTTATTTTTATTTTTTTACAATTGAGAACCAAATGGGTGCAAGGCTGCTGTTAAAAATTTAGAAGCACTGCTCCAGAGTGATGTCAGTGCTGCGGAGACACGGGATCAAGATTATCTTCATATGGTTGGCAACACACGATGTTTCCCAATCCAGAGGTCGCTGGTTCCATTCCATCTACCGGCGCGGCAGTGAAAACGATGGGGCGAGTTTCATGACCCCCACCCCCCTCCCATCACTGCCTCTACCCCCCCCCCCCCAGCGGTATAATTGGGTACGGAACAGTTAATTGGGCGCCACCGTGGCGAGATGTTAACTACCTCGCCAGGTATACAGGAGGTCGTGGGTTCAATCTCGTCACTGACGCCTGCTGCTGTATATTTGGAGTTTGCGTGCCTCTCTCTCTCTCCCCGTGGTCGCGTGGATTTTTCTCCGGGTCCCGCAGTTCAATGTTTAAACCTCCGCATTTCAAATATCAGCATCACGCCTTTCGAGTGTTTGTTACGTGGTACGCCACTTCGTTGAGATGTCACTTGGGGCCAGGTCCCTTCTCAACAAAAAAACAAAAAATCCACAATATCTGGATGGCAGAGCCCCGGTGTGCGCGACAAATTCCATCACCGGCGGCAGAATCCCCGTGCGGGTTGAGCAGGATAAGGAATTTCGACACGGCTGGCATTGCACGTCGCTGGCTGGCACGGAGCGGCACAGCACGCGCGCGCCCGTGCTGTGCGTGAGCGTCTCGTTGTGCGCCTGCTGCGGGGGAGCGGAAAGTGCGGCGGTGTTGCGCGCTGCGCTGAGAAGCCAAACCACCCGAGTTCGATTCGCGCTCACGGCCAACGCCGGTGACGATTATTACCGGGATCGCTCCTGGGACTCCTGCCGTAGGTCGACTCAGCCTCGAATGAGCACCCGGTGCGGTGTGCAAACATCGCCACTAGGGAGACAAAGGCGGGCGGGCGTGCGTGATGCTGGACACCCACCCCCCGCTGCGTGCCTTTGCCGGCATTCATAGGTGCTGCTCGCTGACAGCCAGTGCAGGGCCCGTAGCATGATGTTAAAAAGGGGCCCTAAATAACAACAAAAAAAACGTTAATAGTAAAACACGAATTTTTGACTTGCATAGTAAAGTAATTGTATTTGTTCCATTGCTGTAAAGCCAGACAATACGACAAATCGCTAACCTTAAACACCCAGTCGTTCGTAAAAGTTGAAGGCGGTATAGTACTATAGTAATAGAGCAAGTGCAGAATCACTGAACCGGAATTGATAGCATGAGAGCATTTAGCACGGGGCCCGTAGCATATGTAGCTACTTGTGCTACTGGGATCATCCGGCACTGCTGAAAGCACTTGCCCCAACAATCCGGGCGGCGACGGGGGGCTAACTGTCCGTGTTGTTGTGTGCGGCTCAGGCTGAGCGAGGCTTGCCAGCAGCCTCCGCCGCTTTTTGTGAGCAACGCCTTTGTCGGTGGCATTTGCTTCCCCGGTGGTGATGGGGGGGCGCGGGGAGGGGGTCCAGGCCCACGGTGTTTCCGACCCCGACGCCTCTCAAGGGGCCATTGTGTCGCTGCCGCGAGATGAACCTCGACACGCGTGCGAGCGAGGGAGCTCAGCCACCGTTTGCGCTGCATCAGTGGTGGTTCTCAACCGGGGGGGGGGGGGGGGGGGAGGTACGCGAACCCCTGGAGGGTACGCGTGGCAATGTGCCAGGGAGTACGTGAAGTGATTTATGAACGTGTGGATTTATGTCGTGCATGAGAGTCGTCGGTTAATAATCATGTATGAATCTGCCAATGCAAAATAACGACGATAACATTTAAATCCATAGAACTCTATAAAATTCCTTTTTAAACTCATCGATCGTAAACAATGCGGGTGTCCACGAGTAACCGGTGAGCGTCTGTTGATTTTTTGTTTGTTATTCGCTTGCCAGTTAAGATGCCCCACAAAATGGACAATTGGATTCAAATATTGACGTTCATTATTCATACATGCATTTGTCAGCACTACGTTGGGTCAGGCAAGGGGGTTGCTGGGTCGAAACACAATTCGACACGTGAGTCACACAGTAGCCAAACAAGGTTGAGAACCACTGTTGAAAACCACTGTTGAGAACCACTGTTGAGATCCACTGTTGAGAACCACTGTTGAGATCCACTGTTGAGATCCACTGTTGAGAACCACTGTTGAGATCCACTGTTGAGATCCACTGTTGAGATCCACTGTTGAGATCCACTGTTGGGAACCACCGTTGAGATCCACTGTTGAGAACCACTGTTGAGATCCACTGTTGAGAACCACTGTTGAGAACCACTGTTGAGAACCACTGTTGAGATCCACTGGTGAGAACCACTGTTGAGAACCACTGTTGAGATCCACTGGTGAGAACCACTGTTTAGAACCACTGTTGAGATCCACTGTTGAGATCCACTGTTGAGAACCACTGTTGAGATCCACTGGTGAGAACCACTGTTGAGAACCACTGTTGAGATCCACTGGTGAGAACCACTGTTTAGAACCACTGTTGAGATCCACTGTTGAGATCCACTGTTGAGAACCACTGTTGAGATCCACCGTTGAGAACCACCCTTGAGAACCATTCCGGGGCGAGTCTATCCATAGGATAACCATTCTTAAACTCTCCACAGAGTGGTATCTGTTTTTTACCGACCCATAGCAAGGAGGGATGATGCGCTGAGTCACGTTTTGAGCACGAGCCGCTCTCTCTCTCTCTCTGCCGTTGAGCCACCCGGCGCGTCTTGTCTGAACCCTGCGGCTGCGTCAGTTGTCCGGAGTTCACGACGCCCCGGTCAGTGCGCCTGTACGCACGTGCCAGAGGTGACCGGCACGAAGGGGACACGCGAGCGACTGCCCAGGGCTGGAAGTCTCGCGTCGAGATGAATGTCTCCGTTCTCCTGGCGGAGAGACGGAGAGGGAGATGGCGATCTTGAAATTTTAAAAAATCCCCACTCCTGTATCAGAACACGAGCCAGCAAGTCATAACGAAAGTCGTAGGAGACTAACACAAGTAACTTTGTGCTGTCTGTTAATAGCCTTTTGGCATTTTTGGGCTTGTGCTTAGCAACTGTGTTTAGAAAATATATATACACACTCAACCATTCCAGCCGCTTCTCTTTAGGAGACAAGAGACGTTTTACCTACAGAGCACGGATAGAGCAGGCAGCTGGGATGCTCTTGCTCTCAGTTATTTGCCCCCTTAGGGCAAGTGGCCCATTTCTAACGTCAGCGGCGGTGCTGCCTACTTGAGCAATGGTCTCGTGGTGCTGTGGGGTGTTCAGAGTGTTCGCGCGGAGGTAGGGAGGGTACGGGGGGGGTGGGTGGTGATTGTGAAATTTGGGGAAGCTCCTCAAGGAAGCCGGGCCCTTAAACTCCCGGCGATCTTTGAAGATGAACCTACTCTTTCTTTTTATGCCCCCCCCCCCCAATCATGGTGCCACGGTGGCGAGATGTTAACTACCTCGCCTGGTATACAGGAAGTCGTGGGTTCGATGCCGATCCTGACGCCTGCCGTGTATTTGGAGTTTGAATGTGGATTTTTTTCTCCGCGTCCTCCGGCTTTCCCCTCCAGATTTAGCAACCTGCGTTTCGAGGATTCGGCTGCGATAAATGTGCACGTGATGACGATAGGCCACTTCGCTGAGCTGTAATTTGTGGCCAGGTCGCTTCTGAAAAAGAGAGCTACACAGCTCAATGGTGACCTGGCAAAATGAAAAATATTTGATAGTTAACAAACCACGAGCTGACCCTGCCCCCCAATTGCCTCCCAGAGGAATGCCCCCCCGCCCGCCCCCACCACTCCCACCTCGCCAACCAGTGAGGCGCACGCCACGTGCAGCGAGCGGTGGCGCAGTGGTGAGCGCTGCGCTGCGCTGCGACGCCACTCACGAATGTTTAAGCAACACAGCAGTGGCTTGTTATAATCGGTGCCGGTCGTGGGCCTCCCCTGCGTTGACTCTCTCTCTCTGCAATGTGTACCGGACGCGGTGCTAAAACGTCGGCATTGGGGAGGCGACAGTGTCCCAGGTGCCGTGCTGGCTAACAGCAATTGCCCCCGCAGTTTGTTAGAGGGATCATTGTCTTCATGTTCGCGATGGCAGGTGACCAGTGCACTGTTCGAAAAGACCAGGGGCGTGTCCACAACACGAACCTATCGTTGACTTCCAAGCAACAAAGTTTGAGGTCATTGCATCGACAGCAGGGTCGTGTGCGAACCGTTGCACGGCTGTGGCCAGCGCCACTCCTCACACGGATGTGATTGTATCATACAATAAATAAACACGTGCGCTTTTCCACCTCCCGCATAATTGTTTCACTGTGACTGATGGGTCAAACATTAACGTAGAATTCAAAACACCTGTCCGTGTGATTGGTGGTTAAGTGGCATCGGCGGTGAGCGCGGAGGCGGTGTGTTTATGTTCGAGGCGCCGCGTTCACGACATTATCTCGCTAATTGGAACACCGCTTGATAGTCAAACGGTTGCAAGAAGCTTACGGAATCCAAGGGAGACTCAAAACACGTGGGCCATTATCCCGAGACGAATGCATCTACGGTGCGTTCCTGAGCACCATCGCGCACACGCACGCACGCGCGCGTGTCTGTGTGTGTGTGTGCGCGCGCGCGTGTCTGTGTGTGTGTGCGCGCGCGCGTGTCTGTGTGTGTGTGCGCGCGTGCGTGGCTCTGTGTGTGCGCGCGCGCGCGTGTCTCTGTGTGTGCGTGCGTGCGCGTGGCTCTGTGTGTGTGTGCGCGCGCGTGGCTCTGTGTGTGCGCGCGTGGCTCTGTGTGTGCGCGCGCGTGTGTGTGGGAAGTTTTGGGAGATTAAAATGCGGGGACGGAGTAGAGATGCGGACAATGAACACGTGTTGTCGTCAAAGGGCGTTTGGTAGGACACAACCCGCTCGTCGGAGACGGATACAACGCATGACACAGCTCACATCGTAGCGACGAGTTTCAGAATAGCAAACAAAAAATATGCATCAGATGTTCAATAATATGTTTGTACTTTCTTCAGAATGATCTAAAAAAAAACCCATTAATTTCTCGATCACGCAAAAATGCGATATCTAACCGGGTACATTTGAATTGTATAGATTAATAGAAAAATCAGGAACGTAACCGGGCAATTGATTGCCCTACGCCTCTGCTGGCGGAAGAGTTCCCACTCGATGAAGTTCTAAGGAGTGCAGGGCCCCTCGAGAGGCGGAGGGATACAAGTAACTTGCCCGCTGGTTGAAACCGTCCTATTTGTACATTGCACAACAATGACCACTGCATTGCAAGTCACGGTGGCGAGATGTTAACTTCTTCGCCTGGTATACAGGAGATCGTGGGTTCGATCCCAATCCTGACACCTGTAGATTTGGAGTTTGCACGTCCTTCTCCCCGTGGTCGTGTGGATTTTCTCCAGGTCCTCCGATTTCTCTCTCCACATTTAGAATCGACATACGTTTAGAGTATTTGGCTGCTATACATTTCCACATGATAAGCCGCTTCGACGAGCGATCATTTGTGGCCAGGTCGTTTTCTGAAAAAGAGTTACCTAGCTCAGTGGGCCTTACCTGGTTAAATAAAAATTGCGTAGTTCAGTTTAGTTTTAAGTTCAATGCGCTCATAATAATAATTTCACCGTGTAACGCACCGCCACTGCCGTGCGGTGTTGGCTCATCGATCTCGTGGAGAGAGAGCGAGAAGCAAGTTCAAGGATGAGCTACAGACGAGGAGCGAGGAGGCAGCAGCAGCGGCAGCAGCCACGCAGCGAGGAGCCAGCGCTGCCAACAATTGCCCCATCTCGGCGCTTCTCCCTCGATGAACCACGTTCTCCGACAATGATAAATTTACGTGTGGGAGGAAACCGGAGCAGCTAGAGAAAAGCCACTCGTGCAAGGGGGCAACGCGCTATCCCATACATACGGAACAGGTGAGGCCCACATGCCGTTATCCTCGTGAGCCAGGGTATGACACCTCAATGTTCACGGGAAGGGAGTTTCACAACATTTGTGTGATTCGCCAATCCTCTTCCTACCACAGTGCTGGATTTCAGGCCTGTGCCTGTAATCCGCACCTCCGATTAGCACGGTTGGACACGTACGGTGCGAAATAAGTTCAACATACATGCGTGCGCCGTCACAATAACACTATGGAAGCTTCCCGAATGATAATAATGATGTTGCATAGACTTCTATATTTGTTCAGGAACCGTGTGCCCTCAATTTCTGATTAAATGGATGTGCTTATGAATGCACAAATGCATTAGCATGCAGAAGACGAGAGCTGGAAACACTTTGCCTTTCTGTAAGTTACAATCAAATGATTGTTACCATTTATACATCACGTAGCGCCAGTTTCCCCTTACACGTAATACACAAAAAGCTAAATTGTTCCACAGAACACAAACCCTCATTTATAAATGCGGCGTCCACAACGTGACATCGACTACTACTACTTGACATGTCCTACCACCACTTGACATGCACCGCAACTACTTGACATGCACTACTACTACTTGACATGCACTACTACTACTTGACATGCACTACTACTACTTGACATGCACTACTACTACTTGACATGCACTACTACTACTTGACATGCACTACTACTACTTGACATGCACTACTACTACTTGACATGCACTACTACTACTTGACATGTACTACTACTACTTGACATGCACTGCTACTACTTGACATGCACTACTACTACTTAACATGCACTACTACTACTTGACATGCACTACTACTACTTGACATGTACTACTACTACTTGACATGCACTACTACTACTTGACATGCACTACTACTACTTGACATGCACTACTACTACTTGACATGCACTACTACTACTTGACATGTACTACTACTACTACTTGACATGTACTACTACTACTTGACATGCACTACTACTACTTGACATGTACTACTACTACTTGACATGCACTACTACTACTTGACATGCACTACTACTACTTGACATGCACTACTACTACTTGACATGTACTACTACTACGTGACATGCGCTACTACTACTTGACATGTACTACTACTACTTGACATGTACTACTACTACTTGACATGTACTACTACTACTTGACATGCTCTACTACTACTTGACATGTACTACTACTACTTGACATGTACTACTACTACTTGACATGCACTACTACTACTTGACATGCACTACTACTACTTGACATGTACTACTACTACTTGACATGTACTACTACTACTTGACATGCACTACTACTACTTGACATGCACTACTACTACTTGACATGTACTACTACTACTTGACATGTACTACTACTACTTGACATGCACTACTACTACTTGACATGTACTACTACTACTTGACATGTACTACTACTACTTGACATGCACTACTACTACTTGATATGTCCTACCACGACTTGACATGCACTAATACTACTTGACATGTACTACTACTACTTGACATGCACTACTACTACTTGACATGCACTACTACTACTTGACATGCACTACTACTACTTGATATGTCCTACCACGACTTGACATGCACTAATACTACTTGACATGTACTACTACTACTTGACATGTACTACTACTACTTGACATGCACTACTACTACTTGACATGCACTACTACTACTTGACATGCACTACTACTACTTGACATGCACTACTACTACTTGACATGCACTACTACTACTTGACATGTACTACTACTACTTGACATGTACTACTACTACTTGACATGCACTACTACTACTACTTGACATGCACTACTACTACTTGACATGCACTACTACTACTTGACATGCACTACTACTACTTGACATGTACTACTACTACTTGACATGCACTACTACTACTTGACATGTACTACTACTACTTGACATGTACTACTACTACTTGACATGTACTACTACTACTTGACATGCACTACTACTACTACTTGACATGCACTACTACTACTTGACATGCACTACTACTACTTGACATGTACTACTACTACTTGACATGTACTACTACTACTTGACATGCACTACTACTACTACTTGACATGTACTACTACTACTTGACATGCACTACTACTACTTGACATGCACTACTACTACTTGACATGTACTACTACTACTTGACATGCACTACTACTACTTGATATGTCCTACCACGACTTGACATGCACTAATACTACTTGACATGTACTACTACTACTTGACATGCACTGCTACTACTTGACATGCACTACTACTACTTGACATGCACTACTACTACTTGACATGCACTACTACTACTTGACATGTACTACTACTACTACTTGACATGCACTACTACTACTTGACATGTACTACTACTACTTGACATGTACTACTACTACTTGACATGCACTACTACTACTTGACATGCACTACTACTACTTGACATGCACTAATACTACTTGACATGTACTACTACTACTTGACATGTACTACTACTACTTGACATGTACTACTACTACTTGACATGCACTACTACTACTTGACATGCACTAATACTACTTGACATGCACTACTACTACTTGACATGCACTACTACTACTTGACATGCACTACTACTACTTGACATGTACTACTACTACTTGACATGCACTACTACTACTTGACATGTACTACTACTACTTGACATGTACTACTACTACTTGACATGCACTACTACTACTTGACATGCACTACTACTTGACATGTACTACTACCACTTGACATGCACTACTACTACTTGACATGTACTACTACTACTTGACATGCACTACTACTACTTGACATGTACTACTACTTGACATGCACTACTACTTGACATGCACTACTACTACTTGACATGTACTACTACTACTTGACATGCACTACTACTACTTGACATGTACTACTACTACTTGACATGTACTACTACTACTTGACATGTACTACTACTACTTGACATGCACTACTACTACTTGACATGTACTACTACTACTTGACATGCACTACTACTACTTGACATGCACTACTACTACTTGACATGCACTACTACTACTTGACATGTACTACTACTACTTGACATGTACTACTACTACTTGACATGTACTACTACTACTTGACATGTACTACTACTACTTGACATGCACTACTACTACTTGACATGTACTACTACTACTTGACATGCACTACTACTACTTGACATGCACTACTACTACTTGACATGCACTACTACTACTTGACATGTACTACTACTACTTGACATGTACTACTACTACTTGACATGTACTACTACTACTTGACATGCACTACTACTACTTGACATGCACTACTACTACTTGACATGTACTACTACTACTTGACATGCACTACTACTACTTGACATGCACTACTACTACTTAACATGCACTACTACTACTACTTGACATGCACTACTACTACTTGACATGCACTACTACTACTACTTGACATGCACTACTACTACTTGACATGCACTACTACTACTACTTGACATGTACTACTACTACTTGACATGTACTACTACTACTTGACATGTACTACTACTACTTGACATGCACTACTACTACTTGACATGCACTACTACTACTACTTGACATGCACTACTACTACTTGACATGCACTACTACTACTACTTGACATGCACTACTACTACTTGACATGTACTACTACTACTTGACATGTACTACTACTACTTGACATGCACTACTACTACTTGACATGCACTACTACTACTTGACATGTACTACTACTACTTGACATGCACTACTACTACTTGACATGCACTACTACTACTACTTGACATGCACTACTACTACTTGACATGCACTACTACTACTTGACATGCACTACTACTACTTGACATGCACTACTACTACTTGACATGCACTACTACTACTACTTGACATGCACTACTACTACTTGACATGCACTACTACTACTTGACATGCACTAATACTACTTGACATGCACTACTACTACTTGACATGCACTACTACTACTTGACATGTACTACTACTACTTGACATGCACTACTACTACTTAACATGCACTACTACTACTTGACATGTACTACTACTACTTGACATGCACTACTACTACTTGACATGTACTACTACTACTTGACATGTACTACTACTACTTGACATGCACTACTACTACTTAACATGCACTACTACTACTTGACATGCACTACTACTACTTGACATGTACTACTACTACTTGACATGCACTACTACTACTTGACATGTACTACTACTACTACTTGACATGCACTGCTACTACTTGACATGTACTACTACTACTTGACATGTACTACTACTACTTGACATGCACTACTACTACTTGACATGCACTACTACTACTTGACATGTACTACTACTACTTGACATGCACTACTACTACTTGACATGTACTACTACTACTTGACATGCACTACTACTACTACTTGACATGCACTGCTACTACTTGACATGCACTACTACTACTTGACATGTACTACTACTACTTGACATGCACTACTACTACTTAACATGCACTACTACTACTTGACATGTACTACTACTACTTGACATGCACTACTACTACTTAACATGCACTACTACTACTTGACATGTACTACTACTACTTGACATGCACTACTACTACTTGACATGCACTACTACTACTTGACATGCACTACTACTACTTGACATGCACTACTACTACTTGACATGTACTACTACTACTTGACATGTACTACTACTACTTGACATGTACTACTACTACTTGACATGCACTACTACTACTTGACATGCACTACTACTACTTGACATGCACTACTACTACTTGACATGCACTACTACTACTTGATATGCACTACTACTACTTGACATGTACTACTACTACTTGACATGCACTACTACTACTTGACATGCACTACTACTACTTGACATGCACTACTACTACTTGACATGTACTACTACTACTTGACATGTACTACTACTACTTGACATGCACTACTACTACTTGACATGCACTACTACTACTTGACATGTACTGCTACTACTTGACATGCACTACTACTACTTGACATGTACTACTACTACTTGACATGCACTACTACTACTTAACATGCACTACTACTACTTGACATGTACTACTACTACTTGACATGTACTACTACTACTTGACATGCACTACTACTACTTGATATGCACTACTACTACTTAACATGCACTACTACTACTTGATATGTACTACTACTACTTGACATGTACTACTACTACTTGACATGCACTACTACTACTTAACATGCACTACTACTACTTGACATGCACTACTACTACTTAACATGCACTACTACTACTTGACATGTACTACTACTACTTGACATGTACTACTACTACTTGACATGCACTACTACTACTTGACATGCACTACTACTACTTGACATGCACTACTACTACTTGACATGCACTACTACTACTTGACATGTACTACTACTTGACATGCACTACTACTACTTGACATGCACTACTACTACTTGACATGCACTAATACTACTTGACATGTACTACTACTACTTGACATGTACTACTACTACTTGACATGTACTACTACTACTTGACATGTACTACTACTACTTGACATGCACTACTACTACTTGACATGCACTACTACTACTTGACATGCACTACTACTACTTGACATGCACTACTACTACTTGACATGCACTACTACTACTACTTGACATGCACTACTACTACTTGACATGCACTACTACTACTTGACATGCACTACTACTACTTGACATGCACTACTACTACTTGACATGCACTACTACTACTACTTGACATGCACTACTACTACTTGACATGCACTACTACTACTTGACATGCACTAATACTACTTGACATGCACTACTACTACTTGACATGCACTACTACTACTTGACATGTACTACTACTACTTGACATGCACTACTACTACTTAACATGCACTACTACTACTTGACATGTACTACTACTACTTGACATGCACTACTACTACTTGACATGCACTACTACTACTTGACATGCACTACTACTACTACTTGACATGCACTACTACTACTTGACATGCACTACTACTACTTGACATGTACTACTACTACTTGACATGCACTACTACTACTTGACATGCACTACTACTACTTGACATGCACTACTACTACTTGACATGCACTACTACTACTTGACATGCACTACTACTACTTGACATGTACTACTACTACTTAACATGCACTACTACTACTTGACATGTACTACTACTACTTGACATGCACTACTACTACTTGACATGCACTACTACTACTTGACATGCACTACTACTACTACTTGACATGCACTACTACTACTTGACATGCACTACTACTACTTGACATGCACTACTACTACTTGACATGCACTACTACTACTTGACATGCACTACTACTACTTGACATGCACTACTACTACTACTTGACATGCACTACTACTACTTGACATGCACTACTACTACTTGACATGCACTACTACTACTTGACATGCACTACTACTACTTGACATGTACTACTACTACTTGACATGCACTACTACTACTTGACATGCACTACTACTACTACTTGACATGCACTACTACTACTTGACATGCACTACTACTACTTGACATGCACTAATACTACTTGACATGCACTACTACTACTTGACATGTACTACTACTACTTGACATGCACTACTACTACTTGACATGCACTACTACTACTTGACATGTACTACTACTACTTGACATGCACTACTACTACTTAACATGCACTACTACTACTTGACATGCACTACTACTACTTGACATGTACTACTACTACTTGACATGCACTACTACTACTTGACATGTACTACTACTACTTAACATGCACTACTACTACTACTTGACATGCACTACTACTACTTGACATGCACTACTACTACTTGACATGTACTACTACTACTACTTGACATGCACTACTACTACTTGACATGTACTACTACTACTTAACATGCACTACTACTACTTGACATGCACTACTACTACTACTTGACATGCACTGCTACTACTTGACATGCACTACTACTACTTGACATGTACTACTACTACTTGACATGCACTACTACTACTTGACATGTACTACTACTACTTGACATGCACTACTACTACTTGACATGCACTACTACTACTTGACATGCACTACTACTACTTGACATGTACTACTACTACTTGACATGTACTACTACTACTTGACATGCACTACTACTACTTGACATGCACTACTACTACTTGACATGTACTACTACTACTTGACATGTACTACTACTACTTGACATGTACTACTACTACTTGACATGTACTACTACTACTTGACATGCACTACTACTACTTGACATGTACTACTACTTGACATGCACTACTACTACTTGACATGTACTACTACTTGACATGTACTACTACTACTTGACATGCACTACTACTACTTGACATGTACTACTACTACTACTTGACATGTACTACTACTACTTGACATGTACTACTACTACTTGACATGTACTACTACTACTTGACATGTACTACTACTACTTGACATGCACTACTACTACTTGACATGCACTACTACTACTTGACATGTACTACTACTACTTGACATGTACTACTACTTGACATGCACTACTACTACTTGACATGTACTACTACTACTACTTGACATGCACTACTACTACTTGACATGTACTACTACTACTTGACATGCACTACTACTACTTGACATGCACTACTACTACTTGACATGTACTACTACTACTTGACATGCACTACTACTACTTGACATGTACTACTACTACTACTTGACATGTACTACTACTACTTGACATGTACTACTACTACTTGACATGTACTACTACTTGACATGCACTACTACTACTTGACATGTACTACTACTTGACATGTACTACTACTACTTGACATGTACTACTACTACTTGACATGTACTACTACTACTTGACATGTACTACTACTACTTGACATGCACTACTACTACTTGACATGCACTACTACTACTTGACATGTACTACTACTACTTGACATGCACTACTACTACTACTTGACATGCACTACTACTACTTGACATGCACTACTACTACTACTTGACATGCACTACTACTACTTGACATGCACTACTACTACTTGACATGCACTACTACTACTTGACATGCACTACTACTACTTGACATGTACTACTACTACTTGACATGCACTACTACTACTTGACATGTACTACTACTACTTGACATGTACTACTACTACTTGACATGTACTACTACTACTTGACATGCACTACTACTACTTGACATGCACTACTACTACTTGACATGTACTACTACTACTTGACATGCACTACCACTACTTGACATGTACTACTACTACTTGACATGTACTACTACTACTTGACATGCACTACTACTACTTGACATGCACTAATACTACTTGACATGCACTACTACTACTTGACATGCACTACTACTACTACTTGACATGCACTACTACTACTTGACATGTACTACTACTACTTGACATGCACTACTACTACTACTTGACATGCACTACTACTACTTGACATGCACTACTACTACTTGACATGCACTACTACTACTTGACATGCACTACTACTACTTGACATGCACTACTACTACTTGACATGTACTACTACTACTTGACATGTACTACTACTACTTGACATGTACTACTACTACTTGACATGTACTACTACTACTTGACATGTACTACTACTACTTGACATGCACTACTACTACTTGACATGCACTACTACTACTTGACATGTACTACTACTACTTGACATGTACTACTACTACTTGACATGTACTACTACTACTTGACATGCACTACTACTACTTGACATGCACTACTACTACTTGACATGTACTAATACCACTTGACATGCACTACTACTACTACTTGACATGTACTACTACTACTTGACATGCACTACTACTACTTGACATGTACTACTACTACTTGACATGCACTACTACTACTTGACATGCACTACTACTACTTGACATGCACTACTACTACTTGACATGCACTACTACTACTTGACATGTACTACTACTACTACTTGACATGTACTACTACTACTTGACATGCACTACTACTACTACTTGACATGCACTACTACTACTTGACATGTACTACTACTACTACTTGACATGCACTACTACTACTTGACATGTACTACTACTACTACTTGACATGCACTAATACTACTTGACATGTACTACTACTACTACTTGACATGTACTACTACTACTTGACATGCACTACTACTACTTGACATGCACTACTACTACTTAACATGCACTACTACTACTTGACATGTACTACTACTACTTGACATGTACTACTACTACTTGACATGTACTAATACCACTTGACATGCACTACTACTACTTGACATGCACTACTACTACTTGACATGCACTACTACTACTTGACATGTACTACTACTACTTGACATGTACTACTACTACTACTTGACATGCACTACTACTACTTGACATGCACTACTACTACTTGACATGTACTACTACTACTTGACATGCACTACTACTACTACTTGACATGCACTACTACTACTACTTGACATGCACTACTGCTACTTGACATGCACTACTACTACTTGACATGCACTACTACTACTTGACATGTACTACTACTACTACTTGACATGTACTACTACTACTTGACATGTACTAATACCACTTGACATGCACTACTGCTACTTGACATGTACTACTACTACTTGACATGCACTACTACTACTTGACATGTACTACTACTACTTGACATGCACTACTACTACTTGACATGTACTAATACCACTTGACATGCACTACTACTACTTGACATGCACTACTACTACTTGACATGCACTACTACTACTTGACATGTACTACTACTACTTGACATGTACTACTACTACTTGACATGCACTACTACTACTTGACATGTACTACTACTACTTGACATGTACTACTACTACTTGACATGTACTACTACTACTTGACATGTACTACTACTACTTGACATGTACTACTACTACTTGACATGTACTAATACCACTTGACATGCACTACTACTACTTGACATGCACTACTACTACTTGACATGCACTACTACTACTTGACATGTACTACTACTACTTGACATGCACTACTACTACGTGACATGCACTACTACTACTTGACATGTACTACTACTACTTGACATGCACTACTACTACTTGACATGCACTACTACTACTTGACATGTACTACTACTACTTGACATGCACTACTACTACTTGACATGTACTACTACTACTTGACATGCACTACTACTACTTGACATGCACTACTACTACTTGACATGTACTACTACTACTTGACATGTACTACTACTACTTGACATGCACTACTACTACTTGACATGCACTACTACTACTTGACATGTACTACTACTACTTGACATGCACTACTGCTACTTGACATGTACTACTACGTGACATGCACTACTACTACTTGACATGTACTACTACTACTTGACATGCACTACTACTACTTGACATGTACTACTACTACTTGACATGCACTACTACTACTTGACATGCACTACTACTACTTGACATGCACTACTACTACTTGACATGCACTACTACTTGACATGCACTACTACTACTTGACATGCACTACTACGACTTGACATGCACTACTACTACTAGTTGACATGCACTAATACCACTTGACATGCACTGCTACGACTTTACATGTACTCCTACTACAACGGCCGCCGTTCGCCACTAAGTGCCGGTGACGTCACCACAGCACCCGTGCCAAGCTAGGTGCACTTTGAGGCCACGCGAAGTGCCAAAGGCTCACCCGCTCGCTCGCCGCTGGCCGGAGGTCACGGGACAGACCCCGGTGTTTTGAGTTGACCGAGATGACCGACAGATGTACCCACCTATGCTCGCCATGTCAAGTACAAGGCACGGGCACGGACACTCTGTATAAGTTGGAGTGGGGGGAGGTGTCTCACCAGGGAACGGCTTCCCGGTGGTTTCTGGGTAGATTACAGATGGAACCCGCGAAGTTCGACCCCCCCCCCCACTTCGTCGTGGATAAAAGCTCTACTGCTACGTCATGATTAAGTTCAGTCTACACAACTACTGTGCACTGACTTAGGTGCCGTGTATTTTACAGGTTCCGTCATCAGCACGATCGGCGTGTAACTCACAGTGTACGTCACAGGGTACGTCACAGGGTACGTCACAGTGTACGTCACAGTGTACGTCACAGGGTACGTCACAGTGTACGTCACAGGGTACGTCACAGGGTACGTCACAGTGTACGTCACAGGGTACGTCACAGTGTACGTCACAGTGTACGTCACAGGGTACGTCACAGTGTACGTCACAGGGTACGTCACAGTGTACGTCACAGTGTACGTCACAGGGTACGTCACAGTGTACGTCACAGTGTACGTCACAGGGTACGTCACAGTGTACGTCACAGTGTACCTCACAGGGTACGTCACAGGGTACGTCACAGGGTACGTCACAGTGTAACTCACAGTGTACGTCACAGTGTAACTCACAGTGTACCTCACAGGGTACGTCACAGTGTACGTCACAGTGTACGTCACAGGGTACGTCACAGTGTAACTCACAGTGTACCTCACAGTGTACCTCACAGTGTACGTCACAGTGTACCTCACAGTGTACGTCACAGTGTAACTCACAGTGTACGTCACAGTGTAACTCACAGTGTACGTCACAGTGTACCTCACAGTGTACCTCACAGTGTACGTCACAGTGTACGTCACAGTGTACGTCACAGTGTACCTCACAGTGTACGTCACAGTGTACCTCACAGTGTACGTCACAGGGTACGTCACAGTGTACGTCACAGTGTACGTCACAGTGTACGTCACAGTGTGCCTCAGTGTGCGTCACAGTGCAGAGTGTCAAAAACAAGCGGACTCAAAAATACCGCCAATTTTGTCGAAAAACACGTTGCGGGTGTTTTTGTGAGTCTGTGCATCTCTATGTGGGTCTACAGATCTCTATAAAATATATATTTAGTCTCCATTTTAATATATCGGTCTTTGTGAGTCACCTATAGGCCTTCGCGTGACCAAGCACTGGTGATGAATTCACCGGCGGCACTTTCCATCTTTCTCAGCAAAATTCATCACCAGAGACTTTGTCGCCTCCTCCGCCTGGAGCCACGAACCTCCAGTGGGGTAGAACGTCTCGGCTCTGGGCCCTCTGAGCCACCAATCCGACCAAGCGCGTCTCGGTCACGGCCCCTCCGCCACGCGTGGCAGTGCAGGTGTCGGCGTGGTTTGACAGCTGCCCACGCTTCTTGCACCGACCGAACACCCCCCCCCCCCCCCCCCGCTAGCCCCGCCCGCCTCCATCATTCCTATCGAGAGATCTCCAAACTCGGGGGGCCTTGAAACAATATTTGTCCAGATATCGTTACTTCTGCCCCTGCTGTAAAAACAAGCAGCGCACCCACCCACCCCCACCGCACCCCTCCCCCGATCTCAAAAATGTTGGTGGTTTTAATTTTATCGGTCAATTATTGCAGTGTTTTAAGAATAAACATTATAATGAACGGTATGGAATTGATTGGTGAGTTGGTGGTCAGGCCAGGCACAATCACTTTCAAGAACAATACATTCACATTCTTGGTTCTTTCGGTAAAGTCACGTAGAAGGGAAACAATAAAATAATACAAATATAAAACAATAAAATTCTCACGACGTTTCGACTGCAACACAAGCAATCATCATCACACCTGATAAAACGTCGTGAGAATTTTATTGTTTTATATTTGTATTATTTTATTGTTTCCCTTCTACGTGACTTTACCGAAAGAACCAAGAATATTAATCCCTGCAGTCACGAAAGCTTTTACATCAAAACAATACATACATTATATTTTACCACAATCGCGTGTGGTTAATGCGGACTTGATATCTTGCAAGAGGTGTGTCTATTTGGTGTTTGAACATCTGAACACCCTCCTGTATTATTGCCGGACAGGGTAAAGCCTTTTTTTTCATCTTAATACCGTCAAAAAAGGGTTCCATAGATATTTATTGTGTGCAGTTGGTATTTTTTCCCCCAGTATGAGATTTCCTCTGGGTTTTCCGGTTTCATCGCTAAAACCCAATGTACCATGTGCCCGGTATTGGCCAAAAAATATCCCAATGCTGAAGAATTGGCTGTAACTTACTCATTTGGGATCACAGGCAACGGGAGCAGCAGCAACATCGCTTTCCCCTCCTGCGAAAATTGGCTGGACCCTCCTCCTAAAAAAGAGTCTTGAAACTCAGCGAGGGGTAAACAAACGAGTCGTAATCAGAAGAAGAACGTAACGCAATTTTTTTATATTTGTAATGGATTAATTCCCAAATTAATTCATGTGAGACTGAGTTGAGGTCTCAGTAACCACGGTCAGAAGACAAATTTATCTTCATCATCATCATCATCATCGTCGTCGTCGTCGTGGTCTATCCACTGCTGAAAGAAGGCCTCCCCAAGCTGTTACCATTGTCCATAGTCTTGTGATGTACGTGGAGTTTTTGACCGCTGCTGTACATTTCCACGTGATGATTAGCCACTTCGTTGAGCTGTCATTTTTGGCCAAGTTGGTTTTGAAAACTAGCTCCGTTGCTCAGTGTGTATTCAGTTTGGAATTGCCAGTTCACCTTCTAAGTGAATATAACAAATATATTTATTTCATGGAAGCAGGTTCGTAACTGCGGATGTTCGTAAGTTGTTTGTTCGCAAGTCGAGGACTGTCAGGATATATGTGTACCTTAATAATAGCTTTGGAGTATATAAATCAAGTACCATCTGTTGGGAAGTCAACAGCGATCATTCTAACAATAGATGGACTGGTCCTTTCAAAGTAATATTAATCATGGGAGTATGAATAGATCACAAAATCATAAGATCAGTGGACACCAGTAAGCGCATTGTCTTGAGTGGTGATTCATTGCGCAACTGACACCCCCACCCCCTTCTCAAGACTTTGAATGTCCCTGGCAGACTTAGAGATTTCCCGAGACAGTTAATATCCCTCCTCACAAAGAGGACAGCTACCTGTCCCGGTAAAAAACAAACAAAAAACAGTACAGGTGGCAACCGCAGTGGAGGCCCCTGTGCGGTTGTCCAAGCCACCCAGCCACCGCCCATACGGGGCTTGTGGGACCTATTCACTGTGAGCGAGTCCAGGGGGGGGAGGGGCGGGATGCAGCACTATTTAATGGGTCTGTTTAAAGGGCTCTGAGAGAGGGCCTGTCGGACATATGTATCCTGTGCGTGGTGGCGATGGGACCCGTGCGTTATAAATGGACTAACGGTGGAGCCGGGGCGGGGAGGGGTGGTGTTGGGTGTGGTAATTTTGATTGTGGTGTTTTTCTTTTGTCGTTTGCGTGACCAATAAAGTTGGGATGTTGAGCTTTACAAAAATAAAAAAAAGCTCTGTGTGTGTTTAACACGTAGTAGGCTTCCGAGACCGATATTATTAATAATTATAAAGGTTTTTGGGTTAGATCGCGTAAACATAAATGTGTCGTAACCCTCCACCACCCGACACAGCCAGTAAAGTTTGTAACGTAAACAATTGTAAATGTTGTACATTTACTCTCCAACACACCGGTGGGCTGAAGTAGTAAACTAACTGGCGCGTTGTTAACGTGACAAACCTTCCTGGCTGTGTCGGGTGGTGGAGGGTTACGACTCTGTGTGTGTGTGTGTGTGGCGTTAGCCGTGCGACGAACCTGGCGAACCGAGTTTCGATTCCCTCTCACGACCAACACCCGTGGCGAATATCTTCACTGGACCTGGGCATCCCCCTAGGTCGACTCAGCCTCAAATGAGTTCCGTAACCTGTTTCTATGTTGTTGACATCGCCACTCTGGAGACAACGTCAACCGGGCCTGGTTGCTGGCCACCCATCCCCTCGCGTGCCGGGCCGGCCTTCATAGTTGCTCTCGAGCAGCACTTGGCTATTAGTGAGGCCATACACGGGGATAGTTGCCGTTGTCTTTATAAAGAGCCTCGCATGCCCACGCGTAACTAAGGCCCTGTTGACATTGTTACGTCTATCTGGCCCTGAACGAGGCTTTCCGGATGATGCCCAGCGATGGAAAGAACAGGGACCGTTACCTTGAACCATGCTCATACGCGGGAACAAGCAAGGTGCATGCGGAATCTACTGCATATCCAACATGCTGAGCCAAGCTCGAAAGTAATACCATGGCAAACAGGCTCATGCGCATTGTCAGGCCTTGGGGGGGGGGGGGGGTTGAGAAATGTGACGTCACATCAAAATGCGCAACTTTAAATAAATATAGACAACACGTTATACTTATATTCTTGGTTCTTTCGATAAAGTCACGTAGAAGTGAAACAATAAAAATATAAAACAATAAAATTGTCACGACGTTTCGACTGCAACACAAGCAATCATCATCAGGTGTAAAAACCAGAGCAAGAAAATTTGAAAGAACCAAGAAAATGAATCCCTGCAGTTACGAAAGCTTTAAATCAAAACGTTCTACTTAATTAAATAGACTTTTTTAAATGTTTTCTCCTACAACATCAGAGTGCAGCGCCACATTAAATACGCACTACAATGACAATAGTTTAAAGCGATTTGAAGCATGTATTATTTTTAAAATGGAAATATGTTTTTTTGGGGGGGGGGGGGCAGAGCTTTATGACGTCATATTTGAGGTGGGGGGGTCTGACTTTTTGTGACGCCGTGTGACGAGGGGTGGGGGGGAGGGGTCAAAAATCGTCCAAAATCGCGTGACGTCATTTATGGACGGCCCCGAAGCGCATATTACACCAGGAGACGGAGTGTCTTCCCAAGACCAGACGAGCGCTTCAGCAGTGCAGAGTACCGGGGAGATCAGAAGGTACACAGTCGATTGAGCCATTCGTGATGATCATGTCTCATTGGTAAGCATGACCTGGTGTGAGAAGGCGGGCAAGTCCCAAGCCGGGCGGGTTTATTTATGCTCCTGTTGTACCCTTAGCGTGGGCTCGCCGCTCTAGCCCTCTGTACCAGCGTGGACGGCACCCTCATGTTCACTTTCTGAAGCGCTCGCTCGTCACCGTGACTTTTCTTTCGTGTTGCGCGCGGTGCATTTAGCGCCACAGCGCGTGGATTTCTAGCGTTTGTTGTTATTTGTGTTGCTGGTGACTTTGTGTATTTCGTATCGGAATCGCCTCCAGTGCTGTTGCTGCTGGCGGCAATAAAAGTTGTGTAAAAGTCAAAGTCTGTCTCAATGTTGTTACGTTATTACGTGTGCCCGCGCACGGGTGGGACGGCGCCCGGGTCGACCGGTGCATTGTTTAGCTCTCTATTGTGTGCGTCTCGCGCGATTCTGGGCTGTTGCCCGTCGTTTCGTCGCACCTGCGATTATTTCCGCCCTTTACGCCTCCCTTGAGTCTCCGGAGCGAGCGAGCGAGAGAGAGACTTTGTCGTCTCGCGATTAAAGCTTTCCGCAAGCCTTGATTCACAATTCACATTAATTTTTCGTCTCCCCCCTCCTCTTTTCAGAACATAGATGGACTCGTCCTTCTAAATAAACTACCAAATCGCTGCGCGTGGCGCTGACATTTTTTATAAATAAATAAATACACCAGTTTAACACGTAGGCTTTCGCGACCAATATTATTCATAATAAAGGTTCTTGGGTTAGATCGCGTTTATTTATAAATGTGTCGTAACCCTCCACCACCCGACACGTGACACTTTTTTTGCTGATTGGCCGTGTCGGGTGGTGGAGGGTTACGACACATTTATAAATAAACGCGATCTAACCCAAGAACCTTTATTATGAAAAATAAATACACCGTTTTAAAATAAATTAATTAATGCAAACCGACGCACCTGATGACGACCGTTTGTGTTATGGTCGAAACGTCGTGAGAATTTTTATTGTTGAATATGTATTTTATTATTTTATTGTTTTCCTTCAACGTGACTTTACCGAAAGAGCTAAGAATATAATAATTCACATTCTCGCTACAATTCCGCAACGGCTGCTCGTGCGGTCTCACCAAGCGAGAGAGAGTGTGGGGGATGCTCCCCTTCCCCACGGCACGTAGGAGAGAGATGATAGTCGCTTCTCTCATTGTGCTGCACGGAAGGTACCGTCGCCCGAAACGTCGCCTACTGTGCACGCTTTCTCATTCAGGCTGCGTTCTTAATGGGTGTGCTGAGCCTCTGTTGTTGTCTGTGCACCGCGGTGCACTCATCGGTGCTGCGTATCTGCCTGCTGTGCCTCCCTCCAACGTTCAACCTTGGCGGGGATCCTGGAGGAGGATCGCTACTGCGCTTGCGAACCCGGCGACCTGAGTTCGATTCCCGCTCACGACCAACAAAAGTGGCAGTGAATATTTGCACCGGACCTAGGTTCGACTGAACCTTGAAGGAGTACCTGGTGTGCTGTGTAAAAAAAACATGAGCACCGCGGAGAGACAAAGGCGGCCGGGCGTGGTGCTGGCCACCCACCCCCTCGTGTGCGCTACCGGCCTTCATAGGTGCTGCTCGCTAACAGGACTTGACCCAACAGTTTGTTAAAGGCTATACAGGCGAGCTTTGCCTTTTAGTACAAAAACTAATTAACCCCATGCACCCGTTAACAGACTGTTGGGGCAAGTGCTGTTCGCGAACAGCACCTCTGAAGGACGGCACGGCACACGAAGGGGTGGGTGGCCAGCACCACGCCCTGCCGCCTTTGTCTCCCTCGTGGCGAGGTTGGCATATTGCACCAGGTACTCGATTGAAGCTGAGTCGACCTAGGGAAAGAGGCGCAGGACCGGTTCAGATAATCGTCACTGGTGTTGGCCGTGAGCGGAAATCGAACCCGGGTCGTCGGGTTCGTAGCGCAACTCGCTACCCGCCACCCGCTACACTACCGCTCCCCACATACAAAGACAATCACACGCGCACACACACGCCAACAATACAGGCGCGTGGGTTCAAATGCTCACTCATCCCCTGTTGGCTATAACAATCAGACAGATGCCGGTTATGATTTCCTGCAGCAGGCCTGGGAACGCGGGTGCCACATGGGCTGGGCACGTTGTGATCTCAGCTGGAATGCGCCTTCACGGGCATCGACTTGACGTCGTTAAACATTTATTACACGCGACGTCGCAACATCTTCGCCACTCACTGCTGTCGCCTGGTTCCTTGTTTCCGAACTTGCCAAATGTCGACCGCAGAGCCACCAGGCTCCGGCAAGGTGGCTGGGGGAGAGAGCAAGCGGCGTCCGACCGGAAGGGTTCACTTTTAAAACCTGCTGAGGGGTTGACTCAACCCATCATCACTTTAGGGCCGATAAACGGGTTTCCATTTTGTGTATGTATGGACAGTTTATTTCGCATCGTACGTAGCCAACCGCGCTAATCGGAGGTGCGGGGGAAGAAGAACAAACGAACCACAAAACGCAGTTCTAAATACATTATTTTTTTAATCTAGATGATTTAAAAGTGCACAGTTCCAGTGGCTTCCTAATATCGGAAGGAAGAGCGCGTTCCAGACGGCCGCAGAAGCGCATGTGAAAGAACAAACGAACCACAAAACGCAGTTCTAAATACATTATTTTTTTAATCTAGATGATTTAAAAGTGCACAGTTCCAGTGGCTTCCTAATATCGGAAGGAAGAGCGCGTTCCAGACGGCCGCAGAAGCGCATCTGAAAGCGCCGTGCGATGCGGTGACCACCGCTTTAGTTCGATGGCAGCAGCCACAAGTCTCTGTTGCTGCTGCTGCGAAGATGACCACAGGAGGAGTTTGCGTGATGATGGTTTGTGCTCCTTGACGAGATCAGCGAGGTATTGCGATTCATTTGTAGCGAGCGCTTTGTGTGTAATGAGTGCCACCTCGTGAGTCAACAGCGGTTGTGTGCAAGTCGACAGTGGATGTCTAATAAATAAACTCGCCCACTGCTGTAGGAATGTGGAATTTCCACGACTGGCTCTCGCGGGTGTGTGTGTGTGGGGGGAGGGGGGGGGGGCTGTAAACGGGAGGTAAGCGCCAGCGCCTCGATGCTGCTCTCGCTTGCAGTGGCAGGAAATCACTTTGGCTTCTTTTTTTTTACAATTTCCCTCTTTTAAAAAAAAAACTATCACGGCCAAAATGTGTGCGGCACGTGCGCAGCATGGGGCTTGTCCGACGTTCGCGCTCTCCCACAGGCGCGGCCACGCGCTGTGTTCTGGGGGGAACAGCCGAGGAAGATCGCACGGCCGGACAAGCAAAAGTCACCGCTGGTTTTTTTTTTGCGTTCCGTTCGTTTGTTGTCCTTCCCCGCACCTCCGATCTGCGCGGTTTGGCTGCGTGCGGTGTGAAAGAAGTTTAACGCGCGCACATGCCCAAAAATGCGGGTATTAATATTGCACCGATGTGCAATGCGATCCCCCGGGTTCTCCTGGTTTTCCCTCCCACTTGCGAACACTCGTCAACTTCATTAGACCTCCTTTGCCAGTACCAAAATGTAATAATAGGGTTTTTCCCATTTTTTTCTGGCAACAAAACTGAAACCTTTTTACGAGGATTCATGTTACTGCATTAACCACAATACCTTCAGTCAAAATGCAAACAAAAAACATACTATGATAATATATGAATTGTCCTTGAAACTGATTGGTCCACACCAAGGGACGGCTTTCATTTGAGCCTCGACTCAGTTTCAAGGACAATGCATATATTATCATTGTATGCTTTTTGTTTTCATTTGACTGCAGGTATTGTGGTTAATGCAGACATGAATCGTAAAAAAGGTTTCAGTTTTGTTGCCAGAAAAAATGGGGAAAACCCTATTATTACTCGTCAACTTGGCCAAGAAGCACCTTCGCAAACACAGGACCGCGGAGCTTTGGTCGATTGTTGGCGCTTTATCACTGCGTGTCCGCCTGTGGTTCCTTCCTCGCGTCGTTCTCCCTCCCTCCTACGCACGCCGTGCGCGTCCCAAGTTGTAATTGCTTCTTTTAGGAGGGCATTAGGAGGTCCCAATCTATCGGTGTGGTCGGGGCGTGCGTGTCATGTCACGGGCAAGTTTATTTTTTCAATTGATTCTCTGTGGGGGGATTTGTTGTAGGCTCTGCAGGTGCTTGCGGAGCACCCACACAAAAGTATGAAATGCCCCCTCTAACCCCTTGGCGGTCCGAGCATTGTCGCCTCCGTTTTACCCTCTGTCCGTGTCCGCGGTTCCTTCATTCGATTACGATTCTAAAGCTTTGTCCGTGAACGGGGCACACAGGAGGATCTTACTTTAGACGCGCGGTGTCTAGGGATGGAAACTCATTTCTCTTAAAACTGCGTTTTGGTGTTTGGTTTGTTGCCGTCAAGGCACCATTGATCATCACGCGCACTCCGGTCATGCTCATAGCAACTCGTGGCTGCCCATCGAACAAAGACGGTCAGATGCGCTTCCGATGCCGTCTGGAACGCACTTCCTTCCGATATTCGGAAGCCACTGGAGCTATGCACTTTTAAATCGTCATCGTCTAGATTGAAAGCACATTTCTTTCGAACTGCTTTTTGCGCTTTGTTTGCTGTACTTCCAGCGCACCCCGGATGCAGCGCTTGCGGCTACGTACGATGCGGAATTAGTTCAACATACAGTCCATACATACACAAAGTTAAAACCCTTTTATCGACCCTAGAGGGATGATGTCAACCCCTCAGCAGGATTTAAAAGTGAACCCTTCCGGTCAGAGGCCGCTTGCTCTCTCCCCCAGCCACCTTGCCGGAGCTTGGTGGCTCTGCGGTCGACATTTGGCAAGTTCGGAAACAAGGAAACAGGCGACAGCAGTGAGTGGCGAAGATGTTGCGACGTCGCGTGTAATAAATGTTTAACGACGTCAAGTCGATGCCCGTGAAGGCGCATTCCAGCTGGGATTACAACGTAGCCAGCCCATGTGGCACCCGCTTTCCCAGGCCCCGCCTGCGGCCTTATGCGTCCTCATCCTTACTCCAATGTGGACGGCAGACGGAAGATCGGGTGGGGGGGTAGGGGTTCTCGTGCTAGACAGTGAAAGCAACGAACCTTGCAGCGGCCTCGTCCTCCAGAGGGGAGGGGGGTGATGCCGCTATGCAGAGGGTTTCTCATTCACCGGAAGATTGAGAACGGGCTGTGAAGACGATGGTGATGACAGCGACGAGGATGATGGAACCGTGTGGGCCTCTGTTGAACTTTTCTACGAGTTATCGTGATCGACTTATTTGAAGATGGAGAACTGACGATCGTTTCGGAGGTGCTGAGAATGAGCGTGATGGAAGTGGCTTGTCCTGCTCTACTCGATAACCAATCCCCGACCGACTAATTTGGTGACAAATTCCGACCTTTGGGAGCACGAGTGAAAACCCGTTGGCCACACACTCCTGTTGACCACACACTCCTGGGCACAAACGCTGACGAAAAGCGTCGTGAGACTCAATGAGCATTCCTTGGTAACAGCAGCGAATGCGCCCATAAGGAACTTCTTTCACACCTGCCGTACGTAGCCCAACCCTGCTCATCGAATGCCAACACATTCGTATTGACGCGTTACTGCGGAGTGCAATTCGTATATTGTACGTACGTGCGTGCGTTGAACTTCTTTCGCGCCGTACGTAGCCGACCGTGCTAGATGTGAATGGAGGGTGCGGCGGAGCGATGTTGCTTGACAGCACGGATGTGTGCTGCTAGTATAAACACAAGTATTCAAGTACTGGGCGACGCCGCGTATCCGACTCGCTGGGGATGCAGGTTGCGGGCTGGGAATGTAAAAGAGAGAGAGAGAGCTCAGGTGTGTGAGCGTCTCAACGCAATTACCGTTCCGTTGTGTGGAATCACCGCACTGGGTTTCGGGTGGTTAATCAGTCAGGGCGCATATCTGACGGGCGGATCTGTGCGATTTCGCGCTGCGTATCGGGCACCGTTCACAGGCCACTGTCTCACATGCGATGCATGGCCCGCTCACTAAAAGATACTCTTAAAATCGTGATCGCACGCTCCGAAACATGCGCGTGCAACTCGGTTATTCATTAAGTATGCAAATCACGTGGACTAAGGGCCATTGCCCGAAGCGTCGCGGTGTAATATATGTTTTCCTTCCAGGGCCACAGTGTTAGGAATGAACGTGTTGGGTTTTTATTGTTATTACCATCATATCTGTGCGTTAATTTCGATTTAAAGCTTTCGTGACTGCAGGGATTAATATTCTTGGTTCTTTCGGTAAAATCACGAAGAAGGAAAATAATACATTTCATGTTATATTTTATTATATCCCTTCTAAGTGACTTTACCGAAAGAACCAATAATATATCTGTGTGTGTCAAATATAAATGTACGCATTCTGTAGCTTTGTATCGTTCACGAGGAGTGTACCGAACCAGTTGAAATATTTTAAACGAGATCGTTTACATACAGAACATATGACAAGGGGCATTATTTTGCAAAGCTGGAACAGAATTGATGGCCAAGTGGAGGACAGCGAGGTGCGTTAACCAGCTGGTTGCCTCAGCGGGAAGGCGAGCGGCTCGCAATCAGATGGTTGCGAGCTCGAATCCTGGATGGGGTTTGTCTCAGCCAATCATCCCTCCGGTGTTGATCAAATAAGTACCACCATTGGGGGAAGTGAATGGTGGCTGCCCTATGGGTATACTTGATCTTGCCATAGGAAAGTGGAGTTCCCACCGCTGGCCCAGAGCTGTTAACGGGAGACGTCCACCAACGTAATGCTTGGTTGATTATAAAATCATTTCGTTTTTTTTTATTCTTGAGAGTTCCACTGGACAGATCGCGAGAACACGAGTCAAGTTAGCACAATTATCATATCCATGAAACAGGAAGAACAAAAAATTATTGCGAACAGGCTGACACAATACGCACCACGATGTCATAACAGATCTCGAGGCATCATGAAAAAAAACGAGCATGCCTTGCATGCCTCGGAGATCGCAGGCTCGCAACCAGCTGTTCAGCGTGCTTCCAACCAACCAAAGTGTGGAGTTCAAGAATCAAATAAAAATTCGTGTATAGCCCTTCGAAGACCTGCCGATGCCATGTCGCTCTCGGGAGTTGCTTCGCCATACTTCACCGCGCTGGTCAGTGCAGATTGACGGAGAGGGCCCCAGGGCTGATTCAGACATCACTCGCCACCGATGTTAGACATGGCGGGGAATTTAAACTCGACTTTAAACTATTTTATTTTTTATTTTTACCAGGTAAGGCCCACTGAGCTATATAGATATTTTTCAGAAGCGACCTGGCCACAAATGATCGTGCAACGAAGTGGCTTATCATCATGTGGAAATGTATAGTAGCCAAATACTCTAAACGCATGCTATCTAAATGTGGAGGGAAAAAAAACCGGAGAACCCGGGGAAAAATCCACGCGACCACTAGGAGATAGAAAGAGACAACAGGCAAGCTCCAAATATACATGGGCCAGGGTCGGGATGGAACACACGACCTCCTGTATACCAGGCGAGGTAGTTAACATCTCGCTACCGTGGCACCACAAATCGATTCATGACCCTGGGTTTACAGTGCAGTGTGCTGACTAATGCGCCACCCTTCCTCTGCATAACTCAGCAATCTCCCACAATACCCAGGTAATGTTAGCGCCTGCTCTTACATTGCCGTGATTATATAATGAAGGTTTATTTTATTCATTTCCTTTCTTTCAGCGGCTTCCTGACGACCGTCACAAACAAGGGTACAAATTGTTACCCGGGCGACGACCTGGGAAACAAACAGAAAGGCAAAGAACATTGAGGGGAGAGAAAAGGGACAGACAGCCAGCGACAGCGCAGGGGAAGGCAATGGAAGAAAGGAGAGTAACAAGATGGGGCTTCAGGATCCAACCACAAATGCGTCAAGACGAGAGGCCAGATCTTCTTGTAAGTCGCTGGCGCTGCAGGCGACAGAGCCCCGAGGTGTCGTTCATCAGATTCAGCCAGTGCTCGTTGAAAAAAAAAGGGGGAAACCTATTCTCATATTTTGGCACTGGCAAAGGAGGTCCCATGATGAAATAAGTATACTGTGTAGCTCAGTGGGCCTTACCTGGTAACATAGAAATAGTATATAGTTTAGTTTTAGTTCAGCTTTCGTGCCTCATGGCAACAATTGTCTGGGTTCAATTTCCGACTCGGCCACCTCTGTGTGCGGAATGTGAATGCTTTTTTTCCCCTGTTCTGCATGGGTTTCCTCCAGGTCCTGGAGTTGCCTCTCACAGCTAAACACACACACACACAGCGCAACTGGTATTGGCCAAAAGGTCCCATTATTACAACTTTACCTGCAAATTATTCAATTGGGATCACACGTAGCAATAACATCACCCCCCCCTCTCGCCTCACCTGCGAAAACGTAGCTGGCCACTCGTCAAAAAAATAGTTTTGAGGCTCAGCGAGTCTTTCCTACGTAAACGAGCAGCATTGCTACAAATAATAAAATTATAAAAGCAAAAAAAACTGCTGATGACGGTATTAAAACGCCATCTGATTATGTTGTTTGCGGAGCATCTCTTTGATTAATGGCACGAATCTCCGTCCGGGCAGACGTCACGTGGGCGAGGGGCCGGGGTGGGGTGGGGTGAGAGGGGTCCGCGCCGCTGCCGACGTCTGCGGATTCCAGCCGGCCGCGTCGCGCCGCTGTCCGGTGGAAATTCGCGCGGTTGTCGACGGGAAGCGATGGGAAGTGACCGCTTCGTCGCGTGCAGTCGCCGTGGCGTTGTCGTTGGGAGAGGTGCCAAATATCCCGGTGGGAAAACAATTAGGGGATTCAATATTTTAAATGTATACATCTGCCAAAATGAAATGCGGCCGACGGTTTCGTGAGTGGGGTGATTGAACGTCGTTATCATTGTGCAGTGTATTTTTTTAAGTGAATGTTCGTTGTATGTTGATGATAAATACAACAAAATCCATGGTGTTGGTGGAATATTGTTTTGGGGAAAACTAGCGGCCCACACGTCCTTTGGCCGTGGCCATCTGTTTGTCCCTCCCTTGCAGCCCGGCAGGCAGACAGGAATCCAGGCAGGAAGGAAGCGAGCAATCATTTTTTTCATGATACAGTGAGGGAAAAAAAGTATTTGATCCCCTGCTGATTTTGTACGTTTTCCCACTGACGAAGAAATTAGCAGTCTATAATTTTAATGGTAGGTTTATTTGAACAGTGAGAGAGAATAACAACAACAAAATCCAGAAAAACGCATGTCAAAAATGGTATAAATTGATTTGCATTTTAATGAGGGAAATAAGTATTTGACCCCCTCTCAATTAGAAAGATTTCTGACTCCCAGGTGTCTTTTATACAGGTAACGAGCCGAGATTAGGAGCACACTCTTAAAGGAAGTGCTCCTAATCTCAGCTTGTTACCTGTATAAAAGACACCTGTCCACAGAAGCAATCAATCAATCAGATTAGAAACTCTCCACCATGGCCAAGACCAAAGAGCTCTCCAAGGATGTCAGGGACAAGATTGTAGACCTACACAAGGCTGGAATGGGCTACAAGACCATTGCCAAGCAGCTTGGTGAGAAGGTGACAACAGTTAGTGCGATTATTCGCAAATGGAAGAAATACAAAAGAACTGTCAATCTCCCTCGGCCTGGGGCTCCATGCAAGATCTCACCGCGTGGAGTTGCAATGATCATGAGAACGGTGAGGAATCAGCCCAGAACTACACGGGAGGATCTTGTCAATGATCCTCCCGTGTAGTTCTGGGCTGATTCTGGGACCATAGTCACCAAGAAAACAATTGGTAACACACTTCGCCGTGAAGGACTGAAATCCTGCAGCGTCCGCAAGGTCCCCCTGCTCAAGAAAGCACATATACATGCCCGTCTGAAGTTTGCCAATGAACATCTGAATGATTCAGAGGACAACTGGGTGAAAGTGTTGTGGTCAGATGAGACCAAAATGGAGCTCTTTGGCATCAACTCAACTCGCCGTGTTTGGAGGAGGAGGAATGCTGCCTATGATCCCAAGAACACCATCCCCACCGTCAAACATGGAGGTGGAAACATTATGCATTTGGGGGTGTTTTCTGCTAAGGGGACAGGACAACTTCACCGCATCAAAGGGACGATGGACGGGGCCATGTACCATCAAATCATGGGTGAGAACCTCCTTCCCTCAGCCAGGGCATTGAAAATAGGTCGTGGATGGGTATTCCAGCATGACAATGACCCAAAACACACGGCCAAGGCAACAAAGGAGTGGCTCAAGAAGAAGCAATTAAGGTCCCGGAGTGGCCTAGCCAGTCTCCAGACCTTAATCCCATAGAAAATATGTGGAGGGAGCTGAAGGTTCGAGTTGCCAAACGTCAGACTCGAAACCTTAATGACTTGGAGAAGATCTGCAAAGAGGAGTGGGACAAAATCCCTCCTGAGATGTGTGCAAACCTGTTGGCCAACTACAAGAAACGTCTGACCTCTGTGATTGCCAACAAGGGTTTTTGCCACCAAGTACTAAGTCATGTTTTGCAGAGGGGTCAAATACTTCTTTCCCTCATTAAAATGCAAATCAATTGATAACATTTTTGACATGCGTTTTTGGGGATTTTGTTGTTGTTATTCTGTCTCTCACTGTTCAAATAAACCTACCATTAAAATTATAGACTGATCATTTCTTTGTCAGTGGGCAAACGTACAAAATCAGCAGGAAATCAAATACTTTTTTCTCTCACTGTATCGTATGACTAAATAAAAAAACGTGGCAATGACAAGTGGGCAATCTGTCGTCTGGTTTCATTACTTAGGCCGCCGATACATCGTGTAATGATGGTACGGGTAGGGTAAAGGTGCAGCCCTGCAATTTTTGGATCGTGCGTCTGCTGGTGGAAGGATCTCCACCAGATAACGCTCGAGAGAGCCCCTACAGACGGGTATTTGGCCTACTCTTCCCAGCTGTTCAGTTGCCTTGAAGAAGGTGTAAATGCCCACACTTTACCGCCGGGGCACGTGGCCTGCCGATCAACTAACTACCGTTGCTGTGGATTTGACTGAAACGTAATTGAGTTTAAATATGATCACATTCGGGCCTACTCTTATCATCCGCCGCTCCTGTTGCCCGTCCCCCAAAATCGACCCGTGGCTCCCAAATCTGCTCGGCTCATTCCTCCCGTTATCCACGCCGAGATAAAAACAAATTCGTGACTGGAATCCGTGACTCATGCGGCATCCATCCGTGCATTCCATTGCTGAGTAAATGCAACAAGAAGAACAAAAACCCACAGATATTTTGGTAACTTAATCTGAAATTCCTGAAACCAAGATCGATTTCGATACGACCCGCGAGTAAAGAGGGGAAGACGCTCGTGAATCTGCACCTGGCAACCCTGGGTTTAATTCCTGGCTCTGGCTAACATCGTTGGCAAACAACTCCCACGACTTCCAATACGGGGTGAGGAGGCTTTCATCCAGCAGTGGATCGACAAAGGACCGAACAAAAACCGTTATGATGTTCCAGTAAAGTAAAAAAAACATTGATTATTTTTTTAAACAATTGCATCATGAGCCATTGTAGTGCAACCAGCACAATATAAGCATTATATTCTTGGTTCTTTCGGTAAAGTCACGTGGAAGGGAAACAATAAAATAATAAAAATATAAAACAATAAAATTCTCACGACGTTTCGACTGCAACACAAGCAATCATCATCAGGTGTGAAAACCACAACAAGAACATTTGAAAAAAGTGGCGGTTATTTTTAACGTTAGCACCACGAAGAGCGATTTGACAGTTTGTTCAGATGGACGAGTCCATCTATATTCGGAAAAGAGGAGGGGGGAGACGAAAATAATGGATGTGGTCTGAAAGTCACCTTCAGCGTGATCAATCAATTAAAACCCGAAATGGTTTATCAAATCCTTCCAATGATTGCTAAGCCAGAATGCATCTTCTCGGTTGAAATTGTGGGGGTTCTTTAACGATACTTCACCTCGCTGGACAGTGCGTGTTCGTGAACGGACCGTGGAGAATTGGCCAGGAATTATTGAACTCGGGTCGCCGAGTTCGTAACGCCCTTTGTAAATAAGGCGACGGCTTCACTTGTCCCGGACGGGTCGATGCCTCCGCTCCTGGTTACGTGAAGGGATCTCGACTCGGAACGCAACGCGATGGCCAACCACTGTGGGCCTTGTCGTGGAAGTCTGTCATCATGCCTCGATGTGATACTTCGGCGTGGAAACATGCCAGCGTTATGTATGAACCTTTTTCGCACCATACGTAGCCGTCCGCGCTAATCGGAGGTGCGGGGGAAGGACATCAAACTAAACACAAAAAGCAGTTTCAAAAGAAATTAGTTTCCTATCTAGATTATTGAAAAGTGCACAACTCCACTGGCTTCTTATTATCGGAAGGGAAGAGCGTTCCAGACGGCCGCGGAAGCGCATCTGAAAGCGCCGTGCGATGCGGTGACCGCCGCCTTTGTTCGATGGCGTAGCGAAAATCCGCCGCCGCCGCCGCTGCTGCTGCGAGGATGACGAACAGAGTTGTCGCGATGATGGTTCATAGCTCCTTGACGAGACCGCCAGCGAGGCAGCGCGGTTCATTTGTGACGAGCACTTGGTGCGCAATTAGTGGCGACCTCACGCCACAGCGGAAGCACGCGGATGTCAAGGGCGGGTGATCATAATACGCGGATGCCAAGGGCGGGTGGTCATAATACGCGGATGCCAAGGGCGGGTGGTCATAATACGCGGATGCCGAGGGCGGGGGAACGGCCCGGGGAAGTGGCCCGGCGTGCGGAGAGTGAGCGTAGCGAACGCCGGGCGTGCGTGCGAGTTCCCCGCCACCCCCACCACCCCCCATGATACCTCGCTGCTGATCTCGTCACGCGGTGTAAGCCACCGTCACGCCAACTCCGCCGGTGGTCATCCCCGCGGCAGCAGCGGCGGCGGCGGCGGCGGCGGCTTCTGGTTGCTGGCATCGAACAAAGGCGGCGATCACCGCATCGCGCGGCGCTTTCAGAGAGGCGCGCGTCCGCGTGCCCCCTACTTCCCCACCTCCTCCCTCGCGTCTCTCCACCCGTGGCGGTGGCGGCGGGAAAGTCCGCGGTTTGAATCCACCACGCCGCCCCCGGTTAATAATGCGAGCGTGTTGATCGTGCCCGCAGGGTTTCTCTGCGTGAAAATGTGTAAAAAAAAGAAACGGTGCCGCCCTGCAATTTCAGAGGCGTCTGGATTTTAGAAACTTGCAGCGTCGTTGCGACTGGCGTGCCACGAGGTGGGATCGATGCTGGCAACCTCCAATTTGCAAGTCCAGTTTGCTGCTAACCACTACACAGTTGTACGTGCGCGTATGTTGATCTTCTTTCCCACCGTACGTATCCAACAACAAACCAAACAAGGAAGGAGGACAAACTAAAACACAGCTACCAAGAACTGAACGTGCGTAGCGGTTTACCAGCGATGCATCACATGTTCTGGCTTCTGTACCCCCGGTTGTTATTATATGGAAGCTCACGATAGAGGATTATTTTGGGTTACATCGTGTAAATATAAATGCGTCGTTAAATCCGCCACCAGCCGACACAGCCAATGAGGAAGGGTTATCACGTCGACAATTGGTTACTAGTAGAGCTCACAAGTGGCGACATCACTTTAACCCCTCGATTTAAGACCGAAACAGGAGGATGATTTATCCACAACTCTGGCTGTCGCATGATGAGGCTGTTGTAATTACTGGCGAAACGTCGTACTCGAATGGTCAGTGTTGTGGTGGGTTTACTCTCCAAAACACCGACCGGTGTGTTGAACTAGTAACGAATTGGCACGCTTTGTGACAAACCTCACTCATTTGCAGTGTCTGGTGGTGGGCGGGTTTAACGACGCATTCATATTTACGCGATCTAACTCAACAAAAAGCCTCTATTACGGATAACATTGGTCGCGATGTTCAACCGATCAAATAGAGCCGCCAAGATAAATCGCTCCCTCTCAGCTGTCGCTGGCAGCCCCTCTGGAAAGGGTCCCCGTGGCCAGAGCTCAGGGCCGCGGTGACAGCCGGGGCGGCGCTCGCTAATTCGGTCTCGGAGCCATGGTGAAGCCGGCCGAAAGGTCAGGAATGATGACCTTTTGCCAGTGTTATGAAAATGCGGGTGAGCGCAGGTCCCCCGCGGGAGCGGAACGCAGCCTTCCCATCCGCGTCCATCCCACGCGTGGTGAGTTCCATCGCTTAATCTCTCGTTTCGCCGCATTCTTATTTCAGCGTTTTATTTACTTTGCCTTTTTTTCACCGGATGTCGTACACACGCGTATCTCACACAACGCGTACAAATATATTGTAACTCTCTGCAGCGTGACTGACCGCCTCCCTCCTCCTGTCGATACGAAGGAGCAGAACCGTTCACTGCCTGGGGGGCGTCGTTTCTCCCTGGCTTCTGGAACAACGTCGCACTGTGTGTTCTCTTTCTGAGAAACAATTGTTATTTATTTCACCAGGTAAAGCCCCAGTGAGCTGTGTGGTTCATTCTTTTCAGAAGTGACTCGGGCCACAAGTGATAACTCAACGGGAGTGGCTTATCATCGCGTGGAAAAGTACGGCAGCCCGATATTATGAACGCGTGACGTTGATTCTAAATATGGTGGGAAAAAGCGGAGAACCCGGAGAAAAATCCACGCGACCACGCAGAGAGAAAGAGGCACGCAGACTCCAAATATACAGGCAATCAGGATCGGGATGGAACCCACACCCTCCTGTATACCAGGCGAGGTAGTTAACATCTCCTAGCCACCGTGGCGCACTGAAGGCGACTACACACACCTCTCTCTCGCCCGGTTTTCTCGCGACGCTGAACTTGGGCCCCGCACCTCAGAGCCGCGGGTCGTTTATCTCCGCTAAATACTCCGGGCGTTATAAATGGCATTATTATAATTTTTTTATGTGTCATTATATCAAGTGAACATGGAAAACAGTGCTCATGTCCCATTTGCAGCTCTCAGCCAGCGATGGAAATTCCACATTCAGCAGGATATCAGCAGCCAGACGGTGAGCCTAAGCCAACAATTTGCCCGAGTTCTGCAGTCTTCTGTATATCGAGATGTTTTTAGCCAATTAATGAGTCCTTACATGTGAGAGGGAACTGGAGCGCTTGGAGTAAACCCACGCCAGTGAGAGGGAAACACTCTATCCCACACAGACGGAGCAGGTGGAGTCCACATTTTTCTGTACCCCGCCTGCTCCTGGCCAGCCAGGGCACGGCACCTCGATGCCCACGGGGAGGGAGATTCAGAACGTTCGTGTGATCTACCAACCCCCGCCTCCACAGTGCTGGATTACAGGCGGCACCACGGGCCTGGCAGTTGAGGACCAACTTTTTTTGTGTTATCCGGTTCGAGGTCAAAAAAACATTTTCACTGGAGACCATTTACGCCCTCTGATGCGTTTTTTTGGGTTGCGCCACGTGTCGTTCGGCACGGTGTCCGACGTTTCACTCCGCGCGCTGGGAGTTTTTTCAGGAACTAACGTGATAAGACTCACGTTGTCTATCGATGAGAAAAAAAAAGTTGCCTGCGGCAGCCGCTACTGCTATTGCTGTTGGTGACTAATGTCAGCATCGGCTGGGATACATCAAACAACATCATCACCGGCAGCAGCAGCAGCAAGCAGACGACTCGATATCAATCTGCCGCACGGAGAGAGGGAGGCCACGCGCTGAGCTGGCATCCTGGTGCAACTCTTCACGGGCCCTCACCGAGGTCCGTGCGTGCCACGTACGCATGGCGCGCGGAACTTCTTTCGCACCGTACGTCGCCAACCGCAATAATCGGGAGGTGCGGAAAAGTAGGGTGCGTGTTAAAATCACCCGTGACATTGTACGTGTGCCCCATGAGGGGAGACCCCCCCTGTCATCGGGTAGATTAGCCAGCCAGGCCTCAAACCTCAACACAGACGCATCTCTACCATGCGAGTCTCGCTGAGCGTGTCACGTCGATGCATTTCCCACATTATTCGCGGTCTTAACACCACCCACCGCCACCACCACCTGTTATGTTGTCAGCTTTTTTCTGGGGGTTTTGTTTTGTAATTTTAAATCGCGGTTGCCGAGCACAGACTCAGCGTGTTAGAGAGTGTAACGCTCTGGGAGTTTTTTTTATTAAATTGAACCACGTTTTTACGCGAGCTTAGTTGGGGATGAAAAAAAAGGAGGCGATGATGGGAGGAGGGAATTCCACAGCGGAGCAGAGCGAGGGAAGAATCAGAAAAAGAAGTGAGGTGGCATGCGTGTGGTGAGTGAATGAGTGAGCTAGTGAGTGGGTTAGTGAGTGGCTGTGTGAGTGAGTGAGAGTGCTGTTGTGATCTTCGTTCGAGGTGGTGAGGGAAAGAGAGTGAGAAGGTGAGTGGGTGAGTAAAACTGATGTGATGTAATTTGCGGTGAGGGAGTGAGGAAGTAGGTGAGTGTTGTGACCTGCAGTGTGGTGAGTGAGTGAGTAGGTGAGTGTTGTGACCTGCAGTGTGGTGAGTGAGTGAGTGAGTAGGTGAGTGTTGTGACCTGCAGTGTGGTGAGTGAGTGAGTAGGTGAGTGTTGTGACCTGTAGTGTGGTGAGTGAGTGAGTAGGTGAGTGTTGTGACCTGTAGTGTGGTGAGTGAGTAAGTAGGTGAGTGTTGTGACCTGTAGTGTGGTGAGTGAGTGAGTGAGTAGGTGAGTGTTGTGACCTGCAATGTGGTGAGTGAGTGAGTAGGTGAGTGTTGTAACCTGTAGTGTGGTGAGTGAGTGAGTAGGTGAGTGTTGTGACCTGCAGCGTGGTGAGTGAGTGAGTAGGTGAGTGTTGTGACCTGCAGTGTGGTGAGTGAGTGAGTGAGTAGGTGAGTGTTGTTACCTGTAGTGTGGTGAGTGAGTGAGTAGGTGAGTGTTGTGACCTGCAGTGTGGTGAGTGAGTGAGTAGGTGAGTGTTGTGACCTGTAGTGTGGTGAGTGAGTGAGTGAGTAGGTGAGTGTTGTGACCTGCAGTGTGGTGAGTGAGTGAGTAGATGAGTGTTGTGACCTGTAGTGTGGTGAGTGAGTGAATGAGTTGACCTGCAGTGTGGTGAGTGAGTGAGTAGGTGAGTGTTGTTACCTGTAGTGTGGTGATTGACTAGGTGAGTGTTGTGACCTGCAGTGTGGTGAGTGAGTGAGTAGGTGAGTGTTGTGACCTGCAGTGTGGTGAGTGAGTGAGTAGGTGAGTGTTGTGACCTGCAGTGTGGTGAGTGAGTAAGTAGGTGAGTGTTGTGACCTGTAGTGTGGTGAGGGAGTGAGTGAGTAGGTGAGTGTTGTTACCTGTAGTGTGGTGAGTGAGTAGGTGAGTGTTGTGACCTGCAGTGTGGTGAGTGAGTGAGTAGGTGAGTGTTGTTACCTGTAGTGTGGTGAGTGAGTAGGTGAGTGTTGTGACCTGCAGTGTGGTGAGTGAGTGAGTAGGTGAGTGTTGTGACCTGCAGTGTGGTGAGTGAGTGAGTGAGTAGGTGAGTGTTGTGACCTGCAGTGTGGTGAGTGAGTGAGTAGGTGAGTGTTGTGACCTGTAGTGTGGTGAGTGAGTAGGTGAGTGTTGTGACCTGCAGTGTGGTGAGTAAGTGAGTGAGTAGGTGAGTGTTGTGACCTGTAGTGTGGTGAGTGAGTAGGTGAGTGTTGTGACCTGCAGCGTGGTGAGTGAGTGAGTGAGTAGGTGAGTGAGTAAGTGAGTGAGTAGGTGAGTGTTGTGACCTGCAGTGTGGTGAGTGAGTGAGTAGGTGAGTGTTGTGACCTGCAGTGTGGTGAGTGAGTAGGTGAGTGTTGTGACCTGTAGTGTGGTGAGTGAGTGAGTAGGTGAGTGTTGTGAACTGCAGTGTGGTGAGTGAGTGAGTAGGTGAGTGTTGTGACCTGCAGTGTGGTGAGTGAGTGAGTAGGTGAGTGTTGTGAACTGCAGTGTGGTGAGTGAGTGAGTGAGTAGGTGAGTGTTGTGACCTGCAGTGTGGTGAGTGAGTGAGTGAGTAGGTGAGTGTTGTGACCTGCAGTGTGGTGAGTGAGTGAGTAGGTGAGTGTTGTGACCTGTAGTGTGGTGAGTGAGTGAGTGAGTAGGTGAGTGTTGTGACCTGCAGTGTGGTGAGTGAGTGAGTGAGTAGGTGAGTGTTGTGACCTGCAGTGTGGTGAGTGAGTGAATGAGTTGACCTGCAGTGTGGTGAGTGAGTGAGTAGGTGAGTGTTGTGACCTGCAGTGTGGTGAGTGAGTGAGTGAGTAGGTGAGTGTTGTGACCTGTAGTGTGGTGAGTGAGTGAGTAGGTGAGTGTTGTGACCTGCAGTGTGGTGAGTGAGTGAGTAGGTGAGTGTTGTGACCTGCAGTGTGGTGAGTGAGTGAGTAGGTGAGTGTTGTTACCTGTAGTGTGGTGAGTGAGTAGGTGAGTGTTGTGACCTGCAGTGTGGTGAGTGAGTGAGTAGGTGAGTGTTGTGACCTGTAGTGTGGTGAGTGAGTAGGTGAGTAGGTGAGTGTTGTGACCTGCAGTGTGGTGAGTGAGTGAGTAGGTGAGTGTTGTGACCTGCAGTGTGGTGAGTGAGTGAGTGAGTAGGTGAGTGTTGTGACCTGCAGTGTGGTGAGTGAGTGAGTAGGTGAGTGTTGTGACCTGCAGTGTGGTGAGTGAGTGAGTAGGTGAGTGTTGTGACCTGCAGTGTGGTGAGTGAGTGAGTAGGTGAGTGTTGTGACCTGTAGTGTGGTGAGTGAGTAGGTGAGTGTTGTGACCTGCAGTGTGGTGAGTAAGTGAGTGAGTAGGTGAGTGTTGTGACCTGTAGTGTGGTGATTGACTAGGTGAGTGTTGTGACCTGCAGCGTGGTGAGTGAGTGAGTGAGTAGGTGAGTGAGTAAGTGAGTGAGTAGGTGAGTGTTGTGACCTGCAGTGTGGTGAGTGAGTGAGTAGGTGAGTGTTGTGACCTGCAGTGTGGTGAGTGAGTAGGTGAGTGTTGTGACCTGCAGTGTGGTGAGTGAGTGAGTAGGTGAGTGTTGTGACCTGCAGTGTGGTGAGTAAGTGAGTGAGTAGGTGACTGTTGTGACCTGCAGTGTGGTGAGTGAGTGAATGAGTAGGTGAGTGTTGTGACCTGCAGTGTGGTGAGTGAGTAAGTAGGTGAGTGTTGTGACCTGCAGTGTGGTGAGTGAGTGAGTAGGTGAGTGTTGTGACCTGCAGTGTGGTGAGTGAGTAAGTAGGTGAGTGTTGTGACCTGCAGTGTGGTGAGTGAGTAGGTGAGTGTTGTGACCTGCAGTGTGGTGAGTGAGTGAGTAGGTGAGTGTTGTGACCTGCAGTGTGGTGAGTGAGTGAGTAAGTAGGTGAGTGAGTAAGTGTAATGTGAGGTATGTAACGTGGAAGTTGACCGTAGCGCAGTGGATGAGACAAACTAGGCAGTGTCTGGCATAAACCACGTCCTCAATGAGTGAAGAAGAAGAAACGTGACCGTGGTGGCAGCGATAGAAGATTGATGGGGAGATGACTCGCCGCTGGCGAGCGGGTGGCTGGAGCGAATCAGTGACTTCTGGACCATCAATCACCCTGATTGATGCTTTATACAAAGCCCTGGCTGCAGATAAATTCTAAGAGCCACTGGACAGCCTTTTTTTTTCTAAACTAAACCCGAAACACTTGTAAGATGAAGTGTTAAAGTGTATGCACAGTAAAACTGACATTCTAATCAAGATGTACTATATCTGTAAACTTTTACACATCCACTGTTTTTTTCTGTAACATTCCTCGTAAAATGTGTTCCTATTTTTGGTATTTTTGGTATTTTTTTTTTATCAACCAAAAGTCAGCAATGTTGGAATGGCCTCATTCTAACTTGCGTCAGAACATTTAGGATTTTTATTTAAAATAAAAAAACGGTTTTCAGATAAATCCAAATTTGGAATTTTAAATGCTAAGGAGGGGGGGGGGGCTTAGCGAGTCTCCTCAGAAGCACCCCCACCAGGGACTTCTCAAGCCGGTTACATTTTTGTTTTTAGCACTTCCGCAGAAATAAAGAAGAGTTGCGATGATTAAAAAACAAACCTCCGAAAAGACTTTGTCCAGAAATAAAATTGCAACTGTGCCTCCTGCCGGCACCTCACCTCGACTCCTCTCTCCCCCTGGGCTATTGGAAAATCTCCTGACAATGAATCGGAGATAGCCCCACGCGTGCCAAGCGGTGCCAGCGCTCGGTCCCGAACAGCTGGAACGGATGGAGTCGACGTTCGTTTTTGTTCTTCTGTACCCCAATGATGGCGAGCCATGGCTATGGCATCCTCGACGTCGCGGAGGGGGAGCGTCACGACATCTGTGTAATCCACCAACCCCTCCCGCCCACCGCGAGCGTGCACCACGACAGCCTTGGCTGACTCGCAGGGAAGTGGCTTGCCTGGAGTCATCATGATGATGCAGCCGACCGCTGTGACAGTACCGAGATCCTCGCTGTGAATGCGGGCTTCGGCGAACTTGCGATGAAGCCAGATTGCCAAGCCACATTGGCGAACTCGTCTTCCCGACGGGTGCATTCCGGTGCCAAGGTGATTGTCTTTGAACCGGCTGAGAAATTCGGGGGAGCAGGATGCGCCTCGTTCGCACGAGTGTACCGGGGCATGACGTTGCCGGTAGAAAGCGATGACCACTGCCTTGTGTGTCATACAAATTGAGAAATTGTACGCAAACACACAGAGAACGACCATGTTTGGTGTTCACGAAATTTAGCAAATTCCAATTCTGAGTCCAGTACTAAAATGTGTTTTTTCTTCTTCTTTGAGATGATATGCTGTGTCCCCTGTTTAGCGAGCTAAATTGTTGGGGGGGGGGGAGAGGGGGGACGAATGCTGTTGGCGAGCTCCTATTAAGGGCAAGATGACACACAAGGGAGGTAGTGCCCCCCCCCACTCCCCATTACGCCTCAACCACTCCACCAGGTTCTCATTTGAAGCCCATGACGGGATTCAGATAATACCTGCTGCTGCTGCTGCTGCTGCGAGAAAAAACACATCGCCATATCTGTACCCACTCTCGCGTCACTCCGTCCCACCATAACGACAGCGATCTGCATGCGCTGCCTGTTAGAGGCTGTTGGGGTTAAGGGCTGTTAGCGAGCACCTATGAAGGCCGGCATGGCTGGCACGGATGGATAGGGTGGTCAGCCGGCACCACACTCAGTGCTGACGTTTACACACCGCACCAGGTACTCATTTAAGGCTGAGTCGACCTACGGGAGGCCGAGGACCGGTTCAGATAATCGGCACTGGTGTTGACCGTGAGTGGGAATCGAACCCCGAGTCGCTGGGTTCCCAGCGCAGCACGCTAACCGCTACGCTACCGCTCCCCACGCTTCGCAAACACACATGTCTACACAACACACACACACACATGTCTACACAACACACACACACATGTCTACACAACACACACACATGTCTACACAACACACACACACACATGTCTACACAACACACACACACATGTCTACACAACACACACACACACGTCTACACAACACACACACACGTCTCCAAGACACACACACACGTCTACACAACACACACACATGTCTACACAACACACACACGTCTACACAACACACACACATGTCTACACAACACACACATGTCTACACAACACACACACACATGTCTACACAACACACACACACACATGTCTACACAACACACACACATGTCTACACAACACACACACACGTCTACACACACACACATGTCTACACAACACACACACATGTCTACACAACACACACACACGTCTCCAAGACACACACACACATGTCTACACAACGCACACACACACATGTTTACACAACACACACACATGTCTACACAACACACACACACACACGTCTACACAACACACACACACACGTCTACACAACACACACACGTCTACACAACACACACACACGTCTACACAACACACACACACATGTCTACACAACACACACACACGCCTACACAACACACACACGTCTACACAACACACACACGTCTACACAACACACACACATGTCTACACAACACACACACATGTCTACACAACACACACACACGTCTACACAACACACACACACGTCTACACAACACACACACATGTCTACACAACACACACACACACGTCTACACAACACACACACACACATGTCTACACAACACACACACACGTCTACACAACACACACACACACATGTCTACACAACACACACACATGTCTACACAACACACACACACACGTCTACACAACACACACACACATGTCTACACAACACACACACACATGTCTATACAACACACGCACACAAACACGCGGCAGAGAAACCAACCAACAGGTGCGGCCGTTTGGACAAACTCCCCGGAATTTCCTTTGGAAACCAAAACTCCGTGGAACTCCGTTCACGGGTCACGCGGCCGCCGTCGACTCCCGCCTCGGCCGAGTCGAGACGCGACACGGGGACTCGCCACAGAGTTCACGCCACGGCGGGGAGGGGGGGGCGGTTGGGGGGCTGGCACGCGACCGTGAAGTTCGCATTGTCACCCAGCTGCATTGTTACCCAACCGCATTGTCACCCAGCCGCATTGTTACCCAGCTGCATTGTCACCCAGCCGCATTGTCACCCAGCCATTGTCACCCAGCTGCATTGTCACCCTGCCGCATTGTCACCCTGCCGCATTGTCACCGAGCCATTGTCACCCAGCCATTGTCACCCTGCCGCATTGTCACCCAGCCATTGTCACCCTGCCGCATTGTCACCCAGCCATTGTCACCCAGCTGCATTGTCACCCAGCCATTGTCACCCTGCCGCATTGTCACCCAGCCATTGTCACCCAGTCATTGTCACCCTGCCATTGTCACCCAGCCATTGTCACCCAGCCATTGTCACCCAGCCATTGTCACTCAGCCATTGTCACCCAGCTGCATTGTCACCCAGCCATTGTCACCCAGCTGCATTGTCACTCTGCCGCATTGTCACCCAGCCATTGTCACCCAGCCATTGTCACCTAGCTGCATTGTCACCCAGCTGCATTGTCACCCAGCTGCATTGTCACCCAGCCATTGTCACCCAGCTGCATTGTCACCCAGCTGCATTGTCACCCTGCCGCATTGTCACCCAGCCATTGTCACCTAGCTGCATTGTCACCCAGCCATTGTCACCCTGCCATTGTCACCCAGCCGCATTGTCACCCAGCTGCATTGTCACCCAGCCATTGTCACCCAGCCATTGTCACCCAGCTGCATTGTCACCCAGCCATTGTCACCCAGCCATTGTCACCCAGCTGCATTGTCACCCAGCTGCATTGTCACCCTGCCGCATTGTCACCCAGCCATTGTCACCTAGCTGCATTGTCACCCAGCCATTGTCACCCTGCCATTGTCACCCAGCCGCATTGTCACCCAGCTGCATTGTCACCCAGCCATTGTCACCCAGCCATTGTCACCCAGCTGCATTGTCACCCAGCCATTGTCACCTAGCCATTGTCACCCAGCCATTGTCACCCAGCCATTGTCACCCAGTCATTGTCACCCAGCCATTGTCACCCAGTCATTGTCACCCTGCCATTGTCACCCAGCCATTGTCACCCAGCCATTGTCACCCAGCTGCATTGTCACCCAGCCATTGTCACCTAGCCATTGTCACCCAGCCATTGTCACCCAGCCATTGTCACCCAGTCATTGTCACCCAGCCATTGTCACCCAGCCATTGTCACCCAGCCATTGTCACCCAGCCATTGTCACCTAGCCATTGTCACCCTGCCATTGTCACCCAGCCATTGTCACCCAGCCATTGTCACCCAGCCACGAGCCGGGTCGGCCCGACCTTCCCCTTGTGTCGCGATTGACGGCTCCGACACCCATGGGCCGAGTTTGCGGGCGGGGGGGAGATGACCCCCCCCCCCGCCCAAAATGGACACTTTTATTAATTTATTTTGAGCAGTTTACAGATAATATTAAATATATTAATAATTATGTGCGCCCGCGATTCCTAATTTGAGGGACCATAGCGAACCCCCCTTTTGAAGACAAACTCCGCCTTTGCCAACACAGTGAGCCGGGGGGCACCGTCGGTCCAACACACAGCACGCAGCCAGCGGGCACCACGGGCACCACGGGCACTACGGGCACCACGGGCACGCGAGTGAGGGCAACCAGTGGGCACCACGGGCACGCAACCAGCGGGCACCACGGGCACCACGGGCACCACGGGCACCACGGGCACCACGGGCACGCAACCAGTGGGCACCACGGGCACCACGGGCACGCGAGTGAGGGCAGCCAGCGGGCACCACGGGCACCACGGGCACCACGGGCACGCGAGTGAGGGCAGCCAGCGGGCACCACGGGCACCACGGGCACGCGAGTGAGGGCAGCCAGCGGGCACCACGGGCACCACGGGCACGCGAGTGCGGGCAGCCCGATCCGCAAGGCACGGGGGGAGGCAGCGGGTGGGGGGGTGGCCACTGCCGGCACAAAATCTTGGAGTCCGCCAAATGTGTACGCGGCCCACTGACGCCCGTTCACGCGCCAAAGCGCTCCGGTGAAGTGAACCTCGGATCTCTCACTGAGGTTTAATAAAAGGGCTCGGCTACTGTCAGCCAGATCTCCACGACGCGAGGGAGCTGCTGCAGTGTTGTGTGGTGGGGCGCCGCGGTGGTGAGATGTTAACTACCTCGCCTGCTGTGGAGGAGGTCGTGGGTTCCATTCCTGTATATTTGGAGTTTGGGTGTCTCTCTCTCTTTCCTCGTGGTTGCGTGAATTTTTCTCCAGGTCCTCCGGTTTTTCCCGACACATTTAGAATCAACATCACGTATTTCGAGTATTTCACTTCTGCAAAACATTTCCACGTGATAATCCACTTCGCTAAGCTATCAATTGTGGCCAGGTTGCTTCTGTAAAATAATTACGTAGATCAGTAGGCCTAACCTGGTAAAATAAATAAAAAATAGTTTAGTTTCAGTTGAGCAAGCGCTAGTTTAATCTTGATTTGAAGCTTTCGTGACTGCAGGAATCCATACTCTTTGGTTCTTTCGGTAAAGTCACGTAAGGTATGAAATTAAATAAAACAAAACACGACGTTTCGGGCGGAACACAAGCGTCCATCATCAGGTGGGAAAGGACGCTTGTGTGTGCGCCCGAAACGTCGTGATTAATTTTATGTTATACCTTACGTGACTTTACCGAAAGAACCAAAGAGTATATAAGCGCTCGTTTCTTCATTCTATTCCTCGCCACGGCTTCTGCCCACCCAGTGTTGTGAATGTGCGCACCCCAGTTAAGTTGATTGGCAGGTCACGTGTCGTGGGGTAAAGCGTGGGTACGTCCCACGTCTTCCACAACACGGCTGATCAATGTGGAAGAGTAGGCCAAGTAAACACTCTGGAGCTCCCTCTAAGAGGAGGCCCTTCTGCCAGCAAGGGCGTGAGAAAGCAATTGCAGGGATGCGCATTTACCTTAGTTTTTGTGAGGGCTATATTGCTAACCTGGAGTCTTCGGGTAACACATTGATATATTTCAGCGGTTCTTAACCTTCACTGAAACCGTTGTATCCTTTTGGTTCTCAGTCGTTACATTTTTTTATAATGATAATGAATACATGGAGGGTTTGATGATACAAAGTAGGTTGCACTTAACTGCCCGTGCTTAATTTGTCTTTTCGATTACTTACCTTCTAAAACCACAAGGCTTGTCTCGCACCCCCAGACGGGGCATCTCGCACCCCCGTGCACCCCAGGTGAAGAAGAAGAAGAAGGAGAAGAAGAAGAAGAAGATGAAGAAGAAAGAAGAAGAAGAAGAAGGAGAAGAAGAAGAAGAAGAACCCCTGCTCTAGGTGGAGGCCCTTCTGCCAGCAGTGGCGTGAGAAAGCGACTTCAGGGCTGCGCCTTTGCCTTCGTTCTTGTCTCCATCGTAAGGGATAACCAATTCGTCTATTGGGTTCGCTGCCAGTGATAATGTGCACGTTTGGTGTTCCCACCGCTCTCACAGCGCTAGGGCTAACACGGAGGCTCTGCTGTGCATCACGGACGGGCATAAGTCTGCCAGGAGAGGCGGGTGGTCGATATTGCTCCGTGTGTTTTTACCCCAACGCATTTATAAACGGGTATTACTTTTGTTGTGTGGTGTAAATTGCGACCGTACCACCGGCACGCAACGGGCAGCTCCGCTTCAAATTACGCCACGGGGTCTTTAACGTCGCTCACCGCGCATCGGGAAGACTGGCGCGGCGTAAACCGCGGGTTTGTTGATTCACTGGCAGTATTAACCAGGGAGCTACCAGTTTATTTTTTTTCCGAACCTCTGAAAACAAAAGTGCGGTTCATGCAGACTTGATGCCTCGCAAAATTGTGTCATCTTAAACATGTTTTATTGGTAGAAAGGGTAACAACTATTCTTATTTTTCATACTTTGATCCTGGCAAAAAAAAGGTGTCCCATGATATAGCTGCTCGCTCCGAGATGTCAATGCGCTGATAGTGGCATTGTCTTTGTACTGTCCGCCTTTTGGCGTTGTTCTCTGGTCTGACACCGGTGAGACTATGCCATGAGGAAGGCTGTCTCTGGTGTAGGCCAATCCGTTTCAAAGGCAATGCGATATATTATGAGAGCATGTTTTGCTTGCATGTTCACCACAACCACCGTGTGTGGTTAATGCAGACTTGATGCCTTGCAAAAGGTTTAAATTTGGTGTTTGAACGTCTTAACGCAACTCCTGATTCACTGCCAGAAAAGAGTAACGCCTATTCTCGTTTTTCATATTCTTGAGAACGATCGGCGAGCCTCTGTGGGACCGTGATGGCGACATGGAGATCGGCTAAGACGCACACATTGCACGACTCAACACACAAGCGAACATCTGGTACCAGCAATCGTGGTCAGAAACACCCCCCCCCTCTCCTCCACGCATCACAACACCCCACCTCAGTTCCTCTGCTAGCGGGATTGAGCGCCAGCGTAACTAATCTAGGCCCAATTATTACTATAAGTATTTTATATCCATTGAAATCAACTTTGAACATAGAAGTCTCAAGCGGGTGTGTCTTCATGACCACCAATAACTCAACCAGCAGTCATCGAACATTACCGAGTTCCCGTCTGTCGATTAACCTTCAAGTAATATCAATTTAACAGTCTATATATATATTACACATATAGATTGCTGGAACCAGTGTAACATGCGGCTCACCAGCACCGCGATTTCCTTTCACTGCTCTCGAACGATCCGAGGAGCTCGTCGGGAACTTCGTCGTGGCACCTGCGAGACGGAAAATTTCCACCCACGGCTGCCATTGGACTGTTTTTGTTTACAGCACAAATTAAAGTGTAAAGACCCCCGTTGAGTGCTGCCAATCATTATTATATAAACGGTGCAAGAGGGACGACATTTGACCTCTCTCTGCACGCCAATTAACAGGGTTGTCGAGCCCCAGGGGAGCAACTGGCGCACTAATGCCAAGGGGTAGCACCCAGGGCCCCATCTGCTTTCAATTTAAGACGATCTCAAGGTTTTCGATTTTTTTCTCGAAGATATTTTTCCCCTCCCCTTTGTGGGCTGCGTGGCTTCACTCACGCGCGCGAGAGAGACACAGAGAGAGAGAGATCTGATGCACGGACCCCTTGCCATGGAGCAGACACGGATCGAGAAACTTCCTTAGAGGATCCAGAATTGTCAAACTTTTTTTTTAATGGGACGCCCCTACATTGATGAATCAAAATTGAACTTTCTCTGGTGAATAGCAATACAGTACTAAAATGTTGAGGTCTTTCTGGGATCTGCCTCTGCCATGGGGTTACATTTGCACACCTTAGATTAGCACGGTTGGCTATGTACGGTGGAAACGAAGTTCAACATTACATACATGGCAATAAAAGCAAACATGTCCTCATCGCGCGCTTTCAGATGCGTTTCTGCTGCCGTCTGGAACGCTCTCCCTTCCGATATTAGTAAGCCACCGGAGCTATGCACTTTTATATAATCTATACTTAAAACGCATTTCTTTAGAACTGCCTTTTGCCTATAATTTGTTGTCCTTCCACTGCATCAACGATTAGCGCGGTTGGCTATGTACGGTGCGACACAAGTCATACATACATCGCATGGCAAATAAAATTAAACATTTCACCAAATTAAGTGAAAGCCAAATTTAATGCGACAATATATATTTTTTTTACAGGTGGAGTGATGGCATAGTGGTTAGCTGTGAACCCTGTCAAGCTGAGTTACATTCACCCCGGTCAGGGCCAACAACATCAGCAGCAAATATCGGAACCGGTGCTGGGCCTCCCCTAGCTCGACTCGACCTGAAACGAGCACCGCGGTGCCGTGCATAAACAACGATCTTGCGGTGCTGACCACACCATCGCGCTGGCCTTAATAGGTGTTCGCTAACAGCGCTTGCTCCGACTGCGTGCAGGGGGTCACAGGTGACAAATGATAGCAGGACCCGTCCTGGACCTCCGCTAGATTGACTCAACGCTTAATCGAGCATTCGCCGCGGTCTTTGAACATCGATCGGCACCGGGGAGACAAAGGAGGCTGGGCTTGTTGCAGGCTACACGACCCCGTCATGCGCCATGGCAGTCCTTGAAGTTCCTAATTGGTATGGGCATGACGCCGAGCAACGCATTGCCAAGTGGCTCGCGATCAGAAGGTTGCCAATTCTAATCCTGGTTGATGTTGCTTTGTATTAACCCACTGTGGCGTGATGTTAACTAGCTCGTCTCGTGCACAGGAGCGCGTGGGTTCGACTCCGGCCCTGACGCCTGCTGCTGTATATTTGAAGCTTTTGCGGTGGCTCTCTCTCCCCGTGGTCGTGTGGATTTTTCTCCAGCTCCTCCGGTTTTTCCCTCCACATTTAGAATCAACACCACGCGTTTAGAGTATTTGGCTTCTATAAATTTCCACTTAATAAGCCACTTCGTTCAGCTATCATTTGTGGCCAGGTCGCTCAGTGGGCCTTACCTGGCTGAATACAAATAGTTTAGTTTCAGGCAGGCTTTGGAGTCAATAAAATGAGAAGCACTGTTTGGGCGCAGTCAACATTAATGTTGTCCTGTGGGGGCAGTAGACTCAACCCGATCAAAGGAATGTGGCATTTCCCACTGTTGGCTCAGGTCCGCAAACATGAGCTTAAGCACGGCCTCATTTGCTCATTCGAGAAGGAAATCACCTTTCACTTGTGGCTCAACGCCCCCCAATCCGCCACGCCGCCGCCGCCGCCGCACGAGCCGAGAGGGACGCAACCCGCAGTCTGGAATCTCTCGAAGTGTGCACGGCCACGTCTCACCCCGTGACGGTTTCGCTTTCTACCGTGGCGAGGAATTCACCGACGAGGCCACTTGCCACGCTCCGGAGGGAGACGGCAAAAGAAGAGTCCGCAAGCCGAGGATCACGTGTCCCGTGGAATTACAATTTAAAAAAAAAACTTACCCCAAACCCCCCCCCCCCGTGGCCACAAATCACAGCGGCCCGGCGGCGAGGGTGCGACGGGGGGCATGAAAGCGTGAGGACTGACGCGAGGGGCACGCAAGCGCTGCCCAGATGTCGCGTGATGAGTGAATGATCTTTTGGCGCCGATAAAAAAATCCATTATCACGCCGCTGTGCCCGCAACAACCGCCTCGCAGAGTGCCCCAGCGGCAACTTAATATTGCCCCCTCGCATTCCTCCCAGTCTCGGTTGATTCTTGCGGAGAGCCAGCGGGGGGGGGGTGGTTACGTTGTCACCCGTCATGGCTTCTCCTTCTTCTGCGAGGAGGCGCTCTCAGCCTGTCGGGGATTTAAATTCCCGTTCCGCCAAAAGGTGCGCGGACTGTGTACACGCTCTGCATTGAGCGTTGACATGATCATTCAGGGGTGCGGGATTTAGCACCTCCGGCAAGCGCGGTTGGCTACGTACGGTGCGAAAGAAGTTCAACATGCATACGTACGTTTTTTTGTTGTTGCTATTATCACTGCGTTTAAATTTCGATTTAAAGCTTTCGTGACTGCAGGGATTCATCTTCTTGGTTCTTTCGGTAAAGTCACGTAGAATGGAAACAAAGTGATACAATTAAAACATAATAAAATAAAATTATCATAATAAACTAAAATAAAATTCTCATTTCATTTTATTTTTTTATGTTTTCTTTTTATTACTTTGTTTCCATTCAACGTGACTTTACCGAAAGAACCAATAAGATGAATTACTGCGTTTGTTTGCCCAGGAAAGGGTGGCTGAGTCTCAAGAATCTTCTCTTAGGATGATCCTGCCAAGGTTTTTTTTTTATTCCAGTAGCGGGAAGGGGGTAGGGTTGATGTTGCTTCATTTAATCCCAATCGAGTAATTTACAGGTCTTCCTCCAGCATGTTTTGGCCAATACCGGTTACATTGTATGGTTTGTTTGTTTTTGCTTGCTACGGGAGGTAACCCGTGCAGACTAAGGGGATGAGAAACTACAGACACCACGCAGAAAGGCGCTTGCGTTAGCCATCGCATCCAGCTCCTTGTTGCTGTTAGGCAAAAGTGTCACCACTGCACTGTCACCTGGAATAATAATAATAAATATTGCAAAATTTGTACAGATTTAATTCACTCTCCATGAGAGAGAATGATTCAGAGAGAGAGAGAGAGAATGAATTAGAGCGACAATTAATCATGGGAAAACCACGGACACGTAGGGAAAGCAGCCAGAACCAGCGCCAACAATTTCCCAAGCTCTATAATCCTATATGTGGATGTTTGGCGCAGGAATATAGTGATGTTTGAATCTGCTGTTAATGTTTATCACGTGAAAACAGAAATGACTCACTCGCTCACAACTCTTGAGCTCGAATCTGATCTGAGGAAGTCAAGGTGAGGTCTGACTCAAATCAGCATTGAGGCAGGTGCTCTTCTCCTGTTCATTTCCCACAAAGTGACACCAATTTTTATTAACCCCCGCAGAGGGGAAATGGCCCGAGTGAAACCCCAACCAGGAGTTGAACTCAAAACTTTCTGATTGCGAGCCGCTCGATCTGCCGCTGAGCCACCAGGACCGGGTCACAATTAGCCCCGGAAAGGGAAATCGGAATCAGAATATTTATTTTTACTGGAGGAATCCGATGAGCTATGAAGCTTGTTTTGACAGATGTCAAGTAGGGACACGGGGTCAGAACGCTACGACTACTACAACAACAACTAAAATGCTGCCCTCGTAGACCCGAGGCGAGAAAACCCCACCCCACGATGACCAACGTGAACAAAATCAACGACCCTTGCCCATTAAACGTGTCTCCTTCATGCTTAGTCGAAGGAGAGCCACGTGGTTTTCACCGAGCGCTCACCTGGCTATAAATAACCTGGCCACCACCGCCGCAGTGTCGAGGCGTGCGGGGCCGACGTGGAGAGCCGAGACCGCCGCTACAGCGACCGCCGCCACTGCCCTCTGCTGCTGTCTCGTGCCAACGCCGCGAAGCGATGAAATCGTGTTCAGCTGACGTCCGCGGACAGCTGTCCTCCCGGCTAGCCCGAGGGGAATGATGCGAGCGGCGCGTGAGGTGCCGAGCCAGACAGAGAGTCTGGACGATCACGGATGCCGCGTGCGTGAGCGCGTTTGCATTAGCTGTGGGGTCGACTACGTGAGAATGGATGAATGAATGAAAATCTCGCGGCACGGTGGGTCAAAACAACGGTGCAAGTTTCTTAAATCCCCCTCCACCGCCGCCTCTGTCCACTCAGCGGTGTGAATGATCGGCAGGTCGCGCGTGGTGTGGCCAAGCGTGGGTATTCTCCCACCTCTTCCAAGACAACCGTGCCAGTGTGGAAGCTTAAGTCAAATGCCGTCTGGAGAGGGCCTCCCTAGAGCTCCTTCTTTAGCGTTGGCCCTTCCACCAACAGCGGCCTGAGCGAGTCGGCGATTGCAGACCGGACAGCCACGAGAGTGGTTTCTGTCCTCGGCTTGTCTGCGAGCTGGTGGGCGCTTGGCAGGCCAGGTTGCCTGGCTGGCAAGGGGCCGCCCGCCTCTCCCTTCATGCCGGGCAAAGACGCGCAGACATCGAGGTTGCCACCTGTCCTGGTGACGGTCCATCCGGCCAGGTGGCTATGTACAACAGCATGTCCTGGTGACGGTCCATCTGGCCAGGTGGCTCAGTCGTATAGCGAGCGGCTCTCAATCAAAAGGTTGCATTGTTCAAATATCGATAATATAGGTATCACTTTGTAGGATTTTTAATGGTGAACACCAATTGAATTGTCCGTTTTAATAGCTATGGGAGGAAACCGGAGAACCCAGAGGAAACTCATGCAGCACAGTGGGAGAACATACAATTTTCCATTGTTGACCAAACAAACCCAGAGGTATTTCTCGGTAAGCCGAGAACTATCAAACCTGTCCAGTAGTCCACTCTAACTAAGTTCTACACAAATACCCTTACCAGTCTCGCTACTGTACAAATCAGTTGCTACCACCCACCACAGAGATGCCAATTGCCGGACTATCTTGAGGTGCGGTTTTCATGAGCAACAAAGCCATTATTGATTTATATATATATTTATATTTTTCCCATAATTTTGGAGGTGCGCATAGCTTGGATAGAGGGGTTCGATTTAGGGCAGTGGGTGTCAGGGCTGCACTTCAACTCCACTGCACCGAGACGCTCTTTCTCCCCACCCCTCCCACTGAGCCAATCGGCACCCCTCCCTGGTGCCCCTCCCCCCCGTCCTCCACCGCCCCACGATCCCCGCAGCGCCGATCCCGTCACCTCCTCCACGCGGCACCACCACCTAAAACATCGCTCAGGTCAAGAAGAAGAAGAGAAAAAAAACAGGAGCCCGGCACGCGCTCATCATCGGAGCGATTCCGTTTCGGGCGCCGTCTTGAGTTACAGCTCCTAATTGGAGCTTCTTTCTTTAGTCTCACGCACTCGGGGGCGGGGGGGGGGGAAAGGGGGGGGGGGGTGGGGGTGCTCATTGGATGAGCAAGGCGGCTGCTGCTGATTCAACTCGGGCCCTGCCTGGCTTCTGAGTCTCCGTGACCGAACGCCGCTGCGGTGTCTGCCCGACTCTCTCTGGTCGCCGCGAGTCGATGGCCCCCGATGCGGTGTGGAGTGTGCGTCGGTGAGACGTGATGGTACTGCACGCTCCTCCGCACCGCGCGCAACACGGGGTCACGATGACGGCGACGATGTTGGCGGTGATGAGCATCTCGGTCAGCCAACCCATGGCACCTGCTGGGTCTGTCCCGAGACCTCCTCCTGTCGGCGAGCCTTCGACGCTTCACGTGGCCTCACAGTGCACGTGGCCCTGGCACGGGCACCATGGTGATATCACCGTCACTTGGTGGCGAATGGCGGGCATTGGTATTGGTGACAAGGATGATGGCGCGTACAAAGACAAAATACAAAGATCCCCCCATATAGCCCGAAGAGATTGATGGGGCAAGTGCTGTTAACGAGCACGTATGAAGGCAGGCACAGCCCACGAGGGGATGGGTTGCCAGCACCACGCCGGCCACCTTTGTCTCCCAAATGGTGATGTTTACGCATCGCACCAGGCACTCATTTGAGGTTGAGTCGCCGATGTTGGCCATGGGTGGAAGTCGAACTCGCGTCCCCAGGTTCGGAGCAGAGTGTGCTAACCAGGTAACCACCGCTCCCCATAAGCGCACAGAAATACCCATTTACAACAATATACAAGGGCAAATATGGCCCATATAGCCTTTAAGATTGTTGGGCCAAGTGCTGTTAAGTGGGGAGTGGTGGTGATGCAGCAATTCTTCATAGCGCATAGAGAGGCCAGAAATGGACCGTTGCCCGAAACGTCACCTATTATATATTTATATTTTTAAGGCCACAGTGTTATTGACCAATGTGTTGAGTTTTTTGTTGTTGTTATTTGTGCTTTGTGCTAATCGAAGTAACACCGAAGGAATGTGCATAAAGGTCAGATGGCCGCACGCTGATCTTCGCTGCAGTTAACACAAAGCTCCATTTACACTTTGCGGATTTGTTTTTCAAGTAGTGCATGTCCGTCACACGAGAAGAAGAAGAAGGATAAGAACCCTCCCGGCACAATCAAAACAAAAAACGCATCTTGTGTGGAACGTTTGTTTCAAGTCTTGTTCTGGGGGGGGGGGTGGAGAGGGGGGTGGTATTAGCGATGAGATCAGTGGTAGACAAGGCATCGTCTCACCAGTCACTGTGGCCTCACTTGGCTCTGCGGCTCGGTTGAATCGGTGGCCCAGGTCGCTTCTGAAACAAAGAGGGGGCCAGGTCGCTTCTTGAGAAATACGTCAATGCCTCGGTGGGATTTACCTGGTCAGGTAAAAATATCGTTTAGTGTTGTATTTGTATGCGTTTGGGTGATTGTTTACCTTGATTGTACGTTGCGCCCCTGCCGTGTTTTTTTTGTATTGTTTGTTGTTTTAACGTTCTGACCCGCCGCTATTGGACAACTGTGAAAAAGAGCTTTATAGCTCATCGGATTCCTCCAGTATGTGTGAGACACCGGGGGGGGGGGGGATTTCCCATTTGCCCCCTCCCTGCTCCTCACTCAGACACAAGACCGTGATCACATCGCTCCAGCACCAGCACCACCACAATCTCTCCACTGGCTTCCTGTCAAGGCTCGGAATCACTTGAATCCTGCGATAATTGTTCGCCAAATTCGTCATGGTCTTGCTACTGCTCTCCACGCGCTCCCTCGTCGCTCGTCTCGCTCCCCTCTTCGACTCTGTGCCTCCACCCGAGCAGCAACCCAGCAGCAGGCCTCCTCCTCCACCAGCTGCTGCCTTCTACAAGGCCAACACCCGTGACGATCATCTAAACCGGTCCTGGGCCTCCTCTAGATCTACTCAGCCTCCAGTGAGTACCTGGTGCGGTGTGTAAACATCGCCACTAGGGAAACAAAGGCGGTTGGGCGTGGTGCTGGCCACCCACCCCCTCGTGTGCCGTTCCGGCCTTCATAGGTGCTCGCTAACAGCACTTGCCCCTACACACTGTTAAGGCTATATGGGGGATCTTTGTTTTTTTTTGTTGTGTGTTAGTGTCCCCTGCTTCTCGTTACGGCGGAACATTATCGGATCGAACATCGTCTATTCGAGGGAGCGCCAAGGATCTCGTCGAGGAGCTATTTTCAATTCGCGTGGAACTTACCAAAGTAACCGAGAGCCGGGGTTTATCGTTGGGTGAGCTGAACACAAACTCAGCGCTCGGTTCAAAATGGAGAGGGGAACTATTCTTTGTTTTTTTTTCGGTAAAGTCACGTAGAAATAATAAAAAATAAAATTAAAAGCACCTAATCAAGTTCGAGAGGGGAACTGCCATAAGCGGTGTAATGGTCACCATACTGGGCTTCCATAATAGAGGTTTCTGTTGGGTTAGATCGCCTAAATATAAATGTGTCGTGAAACCCGCCACCACGGACAGAGCCAATCAGCAAGGTTTGTCACGTGCACAGCACGTGCCGATTCGTTACGAGTACAGCACACCGGCGTGTTGGAGAGTAAACCCACAACATTTAAAACATTTAACCGACGCATTCATATTTACGCGATTTAACCCCAAAACCTCTGTTATGGATAATATTGGTCGCGAAAGCCTTAACACGTGTTACACTGGACTTACAACACAGAGGTCACCAGTACGATCTCTCGACCCTGGCGGTTGAAACAGCGGTGCAAGTTTATGGCATCACCCCCTGCCTCTTGTCCACCCGGCAAGGATAAGTTATTGATTGGCTGGCCGTATGCGGTGGGGTTAAAGAGTGGGTAGTCCCAACTCTTTCAAACACGTACGGCCAGTGCGCAAGAGCACATTTATCCTCAGTGGCAGCAGCAAGCAATTGTGGAGCGTGCTCTCAGAGCCCTGCGTGGCAGATTGGGATGTTTTTATTAAAAAAATGTTTTTTTTATTTTAATGTGGAGAGACAGACAGGGGAAGGGAGGCGCGCGTTGTCTCCTTGTTTAAACATCTAAACACAAAATCTCATTTTGGGGTTCGAGTCTCTACGCGTGTTTTGTTTCTTTCAGGTCCACGGTTTGCCCACTCGAGCAAATGCAGCGGTGCGACATTGTTCGGGAAGGCCCACGAAGCCGACAGACTCGAGACATTCTTTGCCGCGGAGAGGCCGCCCGCCGTTTATTTGGTCGGCATGTCACTTTGATGATGTTCCGTTTGCGTTTGAACTCCCATCGCGCGCCTACTGACCGTGATCACCTGACCATGATCACCTGACCATGATCACGACCGGCACCGAGAACTTCGCCCCGTTGCTTTCCTCCATCCGTGCTCGAGGAATCGGTTCGACCGGACAGGATCAGAATCAGAATTATTTTTTTTTTTACTGGAGGAATCCGATGAGCCATAAAGCTATTTTTCACAGATGTCCAGTCGACCGTTTCTTCACTTCCAACCGCACTTTTTGGCTAACCATCAGATTAAGACGACCGCTGACATCGCGTGCTTTTCACTACGCGCTTTTGCACTTCTGAGTTACATAGAGATACTGAGAAAGGCATCGAGTTAGGCAGAGATTCATAGATTTACATAGAGGCTCATAGACTGGGACTTTGTTTCAGCTGGTAGGGGCATTGAGCGAAATATCTATTTTACAAGCTCTGCAGTCTAACATATATTCAGATGTTATCAGTCATTCGTGAGTGAACAAAGATGGTCACTGTATCGAGCGCTTTCAGATGCGCTTTTGCTGCACTGCGTGGGCAGTGGAACAAAACACACTCAACACATTCCTCAACAACACCGTGGCCTTAAAATATGAAGACAGGCAACGTTTTGGGCAATGGCCCTTCTTCATGCCGAGACGTGGCCCAACTATATTATCCCCGCTAAGGCCAGCGCAGTGCTGTCGATGAGTGTGATGGGTTGTTTTATTTTTGCGAATTGTTTATCTGCGTGCGTCACCGAGCCAAAACCCCTTTACCTAACCCATCCGGCCCGAGGTACTCTTTCGCCTCATTATACCATCAGGCTGATCCTTGCGTAATGGACAACAACAACAGCAGCAGCACGGCTGAACATGTTTATATTTATATTCCGCTAAGCAGAGCCCGAGTGATTTCAGAGCTGCGCGCGCAGGAAATGCGCCTTCTGGGAGTCCCGCCGAGAGAGGGAGGGGGGAGGAGGAAGGGGGGCATTGTAACCTCACACCGCCCCCCACTCTTTCCGACTTTGTTTCTCAGCCAACCTCTGGGTTCTTCTTTCCCCCCAGACCACCCCCCTCCCCCGGGAATGCGACCACTCCCTCCCTACCAGCGTGAAAATAAATCGTGGCAGCTTCTCATTCACTCGCTCGCTCGCGCGTGCGTTCGTTTGTTTTCTGTTCCAATCCACGTTGCGGAAGTGGACGCAACGGTTGTTTTTTTGTCTTTCTCTCTTTCGTTCTTCCTCCTGAAAGCCGTCGACGGTTTGAGGTTCCCACAGCCGTGGAAGGTCTCCTGGCCCGAGGTCTCGGTGGTCGTTTGAATGCAGGAGACGAGAGACCGGTGGTCAGGAGATGACCGCCAATCTGGCAGTCGGTTCAGATCCCGGGCAGGAGTCACATTGGCTCATCGTACCGGGAGGGGTGATACAAGAAGTCTCAGGCGATGAACTGTGGGAAGTCAACGGTGTCATGGTTTAAGTTGAAGTTGACTTTGTTTCCCCAGGTGAGAACTCACGCAAACTCCGGTCTTCCTCGCAAGCAGCTTTTGGATAACCATCGGACAAAGACGGTGACTGCATCGGCAGTGTGGAATGTTCTTGCTTCCGATATTACGAAGACACTGGATCTACGTACGTTTAAATCATGTGGATTGAAAACTCATTTAATTATAACTGCTTTTGGACCTGGACAGTTTACATAACCTCTGATTAGTATGGATGGCTACGTACGGTGCGAAAGAAGTTCAACATACATACATACACAGACACCACGGTGGCGAGGTGATATCTTTCCTCGCCTGGTATGCACGAGGTCGTGGGTTCGATCCCGAGCCTGACCGATGCCTTCATATTTGGAGTTTTCATAAATCTTTCTCCCCATTGTCGCGTGGATTTTTTCTCCGGGTCCTCCGATGTTTCCCTCCACCTTTAGAAACATTTGTTTGGAGTATTTGTCTGCTATGAATTTCCACATGACGAGCCACTTCGTTGAGCTATCATTTGTGACCAAGTCGCTTCTGAATATTGAGCTATATAGCTCAGTGGGCCTTACCTGGTAAAATAAAATAAAAAAAATCGTTGAATTTATAGTGTCATAGAGTCTCATTTGCAAGCTTGAGCGGGGTCACCGAAAATGCCAGAAGTCAATAGACATCGGCACAAAAACAACCGCGGTACAGGAGAAACAGGAAGAAAAAAACACTGCACCAGCACAAATGAATATTGGGCGACACAAATGTTCCGTAACCAACGTTGGCCTAGGACAGGTTACATAACGGTGATTGTGCCACCGAGGTAATCTGCATTTGCACATTTAAATTATTATTATGAAACGATTAAGAATAGGCTTTACCCTTTCTGGCAAGAAAACAGGAGGTGTTAAGATGTTCAAATAACCAAACAGAAACCTTTTGCAAGGCATTAGCCACACGCAGTACCTGTGGGCAGGGCCGGATTAAGGCACAGGGGCTTCAGGGGCCGCAGCCCAGGGGCCTCTGCCAGCTGGAGGGCCTCCAGAGATGAAGTGAAAAGTTATTTAATTTGTGAATGCTGAATTGTATTTGTTGTTAGCCTTGTAAAAATCCATTTTCTTTTTGTTTGTTTTCCTTTTGAGAATGTTACTGGGGGCCTCACAGTACCTGTAGCCCAGGGGCTTACAACCAAATCTTAATCCGGCCCTGCTTGTGGTGAACATGCAAACAAACATCTTAACACCTGTTTTATTTCCAGAAATGGTAAAACACATTCTTTTTTTAATATACTTTGATACTCGCAAAAATGTCATATGATGATATTATTATTATTCGTGGAAATGTGGAAGAGCGATCTATCGAACGAGATCAGCGTCCGTCGCTCGCTTGAGTGCAGGAACAGGCAGGGACAGCGGGCGGTGGTGAGTGTGGCGGTGGTAAGTGTGGCGGTGGGGGTGAGTGTTGCGGTGGTGAGTGTGGCGGTGGGGGTGAGTGTGGCGGTGGTGAGTGTGGCGGTGGTGAGTGTGGCGCTGGTGAGTGTGGCGGCGTTACGGCGGTGGTGAGTTCAGCAGTGGTGAGTGCTGCGGCGTCACGGTGGTGGTGAGTGTGGCGGTTGGGGTGGTCCCCAAAGTTGGGGTGGTCACATTGGGGTGGACCCCAATGTTGGGGTGGACCCCAATGTTGGGGTGGTCCTCAATGTTGGGGTGGTCATAACGAGTGTGTGGACGGCTGAGAATTGTTCCGTTATTGCTCCACAAAGTCAAAAGGCCATCTATCAGGCGCCAGTACCGGCTCAGGGTTGCGAGTGGAAGATGAACACCAATGCCTCAATGCTCATTTGAGCAGGAAATGACTTTGACTTTTAACATCACTTTGAGTCACTCGACTGCCACGCTCTCTGGCTGTGGCAGCAGCGGTAGTTGACGGTGGCCACCTGCAATCATATAACTTTGGAGATGGGGTTGGTGGACATTCCAAAGATGGTGTGTGGGGGAGCGGATTGTAGCGGTTAGCGCTACGCTGCGCTATGAACCCAGAGACTCGGGTTCGATTCCCACTCACGGTCAACACCAGTGACGATTATCTGAACCGGTCCTGGGCCTCCCCTAGGTCGACTCAGCCTCAAATGAGTACCTGGTGCGGTGTGTAAACATCGCCACGAGGGAGACAAAGGCGGCCAGTCGTGGTGCTGGCCACCCACCCCCTCGTGTGCCGTGCCAGCCTTCATAGGTGCTCGCTAACAGCACTTGCCCCAACAGTCTGTTAAGGCGACACGGGGAATCATTGATGCCCACCTGCGGGACAACAAGATGCATGTATGAGTGAGTACAGCAAGTAGGTTACTCACCTATATCTTTTGGGTGTTGTTCCTCCTTGTGACTAAGGGGTTTCTCCATGCACTCTGGCTTCCTCCGTCGATTTCCGATTCGGGTGCATTTCTGTGCGGAGTTTGTAGGTCCTCTCTCCCCCCAGTTATGCGTGGATTTCCATCGGCTTCTCCAGGTAGCTAAGAAACACAAAATGTGGCACTGGTGGTCTGCCACATATCTCAATGCAGAACCCTCGTAAAAAAATCGTCTTTCCGTCGCACTGTCCCTTTCCAGGGCAAATAAGTTCATGTTATTAAAGAGCTCACAAAAATAACAAAAAAACTGTCCAAATGCCCAAACGGTACATTTAGACTCAGGTTTGCCACTTTTTGCACTGTAGCCCAAACTTGGACATATTTCTCAGTCAGCCGAGGCCCTTATGGGTATTGTCCAGTTTACTGTCATACAGTTGAACAGACATCCCACCAGATCTCGAAACAATTCAATTCCTGCCACCCAAACACAGACGCCAATTCCCGGACGGGTGGCAACCCGAGTGGGTGGATGAGTTACTTGAGTAGGCGAGTTACTGAGTGACTTTGAGTGGCTGAGTGGGTGGTAGCACCGCCACCATTTCCACCGTAGACCAAACCCCTGACATGTGCATCAGTCAGCCCTAGGTCTACCAGTGCCGTGCAGTAGACTGCTGGAATAAAGTTCAGCACAAGACCCGGCACCAAATCTTGGGACAAATCAACCAGAATTCTATCGGGTCAAACCCGGACTGGTGGCAACCGTCATTTGGACCACTTGTAAAAACATCCACATCTGTCATCTGTCATTATCAGAAAGCGATGACTCTGACCGTGGAAGAAACAACAGGAAAATGAACGCAGGGTAGTGCACGATTGTTCCTTGCAGAGTCCTGCCAACGCGGCACCGAGTGTCGCAGTGCTAACGCTCGCTGCCACGCAGCAAGAAGGGCCTGGGTTCGATTCCCGACGCGAGTTTGTTTAACGGATGTACGTTGAACTTCTTTCGCACCGTACGTGGCCGATCGTGCTAATCGGAGGTGTTCTCCCCTCGTTCTGCATGGGTGTCCTCCAGGTTGTACAGTTTCCTCCCATACTAAATCGTCACTAAAACATACTATTTAACTGCTATTGGCCAAATATCCCAATGCGACAAAAATATACTTTACCTGAAAATTAAAGAATCTTGAGACTCGGAGAGGCTTTCCTTCGGTAAGCAATTATAACAATGAATAATAATAATAATGGGTTTAACATGTAGGCTTTAGCGACCAATATTATCTATAATATATTTTTTGGGGGTTAGATCGCATAAATATAAACGTGTTTTTAAACCCGTTACCACCCAACACAGCCAATAAGTAAGGTTTGTCACGAAAACAAAACGTGCCAATGAGTTGCTAGTTTAGCACACCGCTTGTGTGTTGAAGAGTAAACCCACAACATTTACAGTTCGAGTACCGTGATGTATCGCCAGTAATGACAACCAGCATCATCAGGTGATGTCCATAATTGAATGAAGCCAGAGGATTTGAACTCTGGCTGGCGCCTGATGATGCTGGTTGTAACTACCGGCAAAACGTCACAGTACTCGCATTGCAAATGTTGTGGGTGTACTCTCCAACACACAACCGGTGTGCTGTACTAGTAACGAATTGTCACGTTTTGTTTACGTGACAAACCTTACTAATTGGCCATGTCGGGTGGTGGCGGATTTGACGGCACATTTATATTTACGCGATCTAACCCAAAAAAAACCCTCTATTATGGATAATAATAATGATGATGATACAATGGTACAAGTAGATTGGTGAATGATATTGACTCGCACGTCCCACCGGGTTCATCAGAATCGGGCGGCAGCACCTCGCTAAAGTGGGCCCCCAGTGCGCCCACGTGCTCTCTTGTGCCACCCTCGTGACGTCACAATGCCACCCACACCACCCCCGTCCGCTCACCGAATACCCCCACGGGTCCGCCCACAGCGATCGGTTGCTTTAAAAGAAGAATTCGTGCTTTTTTGTGTGGACATGCCGTCGATTGCATTCCATTCATTGGACCTGAAATAAAACGCACGTGTGAATGCTCAATGATATCCATTCAGTGGAGTTGATATGAAGGCGGCTAGCCCCTGCGTGTTTGCTGCTATGGAGACGAGTGCCTGTGTGACGAGTGCCTGTGTGTCTTTGTGTGCCGTGCCCGCCTTAAATAGGTGCTGCTCGCGAACTGCACTTCCCCCCCCCCCCCAACAGCCTGTGTAGGCTGCACGGGGGATGTTTGTCTTTGTATGTGCGGGGTGTGGTAACGTGGCGGTTAGTGCGCTGCGTTACGAACCCCTTGCGAGCCGAGTTCCATTCCTGCTTGAGGCCAACATGAGGGACACGTATCTGAAACCAGACCTGGGCCTCCCCAAAGGCCAACTCAACCTTAAAATGAGCACCTGGTGCCATCATAAGAAATGCCACATTTCTATGGTGGGGGAGGTGGAATCTACCCCCATAAGACAACAACCGCTGACTCGCGGACAAGGTGGTACCAATCTGGCGGAGTTATCATATGACTATGATAACTCCGCCAGAAATTCCTTTCTGCCTGTCCCAAGGCAGGATACAGGAGGAGAGTTTGCGCCTGTTTGGCAACGGGCTGTAAAAGCCAAAAGCCAAAACATGGAAGGTCCTTGCAAACAAATGGCCCTCAGTCGCCCGTCAGTCCTCAAGTGGGCCGAGGGTGCGAGACCCAATAACTCCCCTGCCCCCGCAGGGAGTGCAGACCCGCGCGGCTTTGGTGGTAGCAGCGGTTACGTTGTCCAGGCTGAGCCAACCCCGCCCGCAGCAGGATTTGAACTCTCGACCCTTCCGATCGCCAGAACCGCTGAGCCCACTCCCTGCCACCGGCAGCTCCCCGTGATGCGTTCGGCGAGGGCGGCGGTGTTCGAGCCCCGTCGAGTCGGCACCGGCACGGAACGTCTCTCGCACGTGGACCCTCGCGTGCGCCGAGAGGCAACGCACGGAAGGGGTCAGCCTGCGGGAGGCTCGGCCGGGGGTTGCGGGTGGGGGTTGCCGCTGTGTGTGGGCAGTGGCGCCCTGCTGGGCTGCCCGGCCGAGTAAACAGAGACTTCCCGACATCACCCTGCGACTCGTGCGTCAAGCGGCCGCCCGTCTCCTCTAATGCACCTTCCGCTCTGCGTGTGTGTGTTGAACTTCTCCGTGTGTGTGTATGTTGAACTTCTGTGTGTGTGTGTATGTTGAACTTCTCTGTGTGTGTATGTTGAACTTCTCTGTGTGTGTGTGTTGAACTTCTGTGTGTGTGTGTTGAACTTCTGTGTGTGTGTGTGTTGAACTTCTCTGTGTGTGTGTGTGTATGTTGAACTTCTGTGTGTGTGTGCATGTTGAACTTCTGTGTGTGTGTGTGTATGTTGAACTTCTGTGTGTGTGTGTGTGTTGAACTTCTGTGTGTGTGTGTGTTGAACTTCTCTGTGTGTGTGTGTGTATGTTGAACTTCTGTGTGTGTGTGCATGTTGAACTTCTGTGTGTGTGTGTATGTTGAACTTCTGTGTGTGTGTGTTGAACTTCTCTGTGTGTGTGTATGTTGAACTTCTCTGTGTGTGTGTTGAACTTCTGTGTGTGTGTGTGTTGAACTTCTCTGTGTGTGTGTGTTGAACTTCTCTGTGTGTGTGTGTTGGACTTCTCTGTGTGTGTGTATGTTGAACTTCTCTGTGTGCGTGTGTGTGTATATGTTGAACTTCTCTGTGTGTGTGTGTATGTTGAACTTCTCTGTGTGTGTGTATGTTGAACTTCTCTGTGGGTGTGTGTATGTTGAACTTCTCTGTGGGTGTGTGTATGTTGAACTTCTGTGTGTGTGTATGTTGAACTTCTGTGTGTGTGTGTGTGTGTTGAACTTCTCTGTGTGTGTGTGTGTGTTGAACTTCTGTGTGTGTGTGTGTATGTTGAACTTCTCTGTGTGTGTATGTTGAACTTCTCTGTGTGTGTGTATGTTGAACTTCTCTGTGTGTGTGTATGTTGAACTTCTGTGTGTGTGTGTGTATGTTGATCTTCTGTGTGTGTGTGTATGTTGAACTTCTCTGTGTGTGTGTTGAACTTCTGTGTGTGTGTGTATGTTGAACTTCTCTGTGTGTGTGTGTATGTTGATCTTCTGTGTGTGTGTATGTTGAACTTCTCTGTGTGTGTGTGTGTATGTTGAACTTCTGTGTGTGTGTGTATGTTGAACTTCTGTGTGTGTGTGTATGTTAAACTTCTGTGTGTGTGTGTGTATGTTGAACTTCTCTGTGTGTGTGTATGTTGAACTTCTGTATGAGTGTGTGCATGTTGAACGTTTTTCGCACCGTACGTAGCCAACCGCGCTCATCAGGGCAACAAACTGAACACAAAAGGCAGTTCTAAAGAAAAAAGCAACATTTGTCGAGATAATTTCAAAGTGCATAACTCCACTGGCTTCCTAACATCGGAAGGAAGAGCGTTGCAGACATCCGCAGAAGCGCGTCTGAAAGCGCGCTATGTGGTGACCGTCTTTGTTCGATGGCGAGACAAAAGCCACAGCAAGGATGGACGGAGTTTCGCGTGATGGTGGTTGATGCTCCTCGCCTTTTCGCCAATTCTGCACTTTTTGGGGGGCTTTTCCGACAGCCTGACTCCGACCGTGCGATCTGCGTCTCGTCACGAGATGAAGATTCCATTTGTAACTCTCGCAGAGCAGGGCAAAAAAAAACACAATAAACGTCCTCAGAAGCATACATCACAGAACTATTTTCAAGATCACGTGAAGTGACCTCGACTCCACTCTACTCCACACACATGGCAAACTGGGATTTGTTTTAATTGACTGTCGCATGGCTGTCATTGTCATCAAAGAGATCCACGGTGCAAGATGATTGGAAATGGTGTGTATCTTGTTCTCATTTGATGGTAACGGAGATTCCATTTGGATCTCTTATACAGCGGTGCAAGCCTTCATGTTGTAGAACAGCCCATGGAAGTGCATATCACAGAACTACCTTTGAGATTCCTACAATTCCCCGATGGCGAGATGTTGACTCCCTAGCCTGGGATGCAGGAGGTCGTGGGTTCCATCCTGACACTAACGCCTGCTGTATATTTCGAGTTTGCAAGCTCTCCCCGTAGTCGCGTGGATTTTTCACCGGCTCCTCCGGTTTTTCCCTCCACATTTAGAAACACGCGTTTCGAGTATTCGGCTGCTGTAAACGTCCGCATGATAAGCCACTTAGTTCAGGTATAATTTGTGATAGCCAGGTCGCTTCTGCAAAAAAGCAATATGGCTCAGTTAGCCTTACCTAGTAAAATAAAATATAGTTTATAGTATTCTTAGTTTTTTCGGTAAAGTCACGTTGAAGAGAAACAACAAAATGACAAAATATATATAAAACAATAAAAATTCTCACGACGTTTCGATCATAACTCAAACGGTCATCATGACCGTGACTTTACCGAAAAAACTAAGAATATGAATTACTGCAGTCACGAAAGCTTTAAATCAAATATAGTTTATAGTTGTTAAAGTTTAAGCCCCCTCCGGTCCACACACAGCCGAGGACTGCACCGTCCCACTTGCTCTGCCATTGAGAGGGACGTTCATCGCATGACTGTCAAACTGAGATTGCATTCTCACACCTGGGACCTGGCCATATGAAGTTTTAAAAAAATGCTCGTGCAGTCATTGATGGCCAGGCTGAGACCCATCAACTCACTACACCTAAGCTCCCGCTTTAATCGCAGGTGGCTGTGTTGAAGTTGAACCCAGGACCTCAGCTATCATCACTCACCACACCTGTACCACTCTGCCGTGCACACCTGCGCAGGTGGCAATACACGTCGCCAGCCCTGCCCTCTCCATTGGTTGGTAGCGTGGCACAGACGGCAGTCAGCCCCCACCCCCGGTCCGCTCAACACCCACCCAGGCCCACAGTAATTATTTTTTGGCTCTGTGTGCCGCGAAGATCGAGCGGGGGTTGAGAAGCACCACAATACAGGATGTTCCAGAAAAATAAGTCTTGAGGTTGATTCAGGAATTTCCTTTGTACATCGTTGACATTAGTATAAATATTTAAAATAATTTGCCCACTTTAACAAAGTACGAAAATCTGACTGAGAAGGCAGGATATTCTAACTAGGGTGGCTGCAGGTGCACGGATATCTCTCTTACTGGGCCATTTCCCAACACAGCGAGGGCCATCCACATATTTGATATGGTCATTGTAATTGCACTTAATAGGTCATGGAGGAACCATGAACTCACTCCGCATGAGAATCTGTTTTTTATCGATATCTGGTGATTGACCAGAATTGAAACCTACGAGTCAGGAGCCCACTAGTGCTGGCCAAGTGCTCTGCATGAATATCGATTTGTCCCTGCAATCAGCCAGTCACCTCCCGTACTATCGACACACACGTGGCTCCCTCCCTCGCTCGCTCCTTCCCTCCCTCGTGGGCACAGAAATGTGAACACGTCGCATGAATGTGACCAGCCGAGTGATGGTAGTTTGGCTTTCGGAGTCCACAGTGGTGACCACTGACGCTTCGGTTTTTATATCCGCAGGGCCGCCAAGGGGCAAGCGTCAAATAAACAAAAACAGTGGGGCAGCAATTTTCCCCAGGGCCTCGCACAACAGAGGGCCCACCGACGGGCTGTGTTTCGTGTCGTCAGCGAATCAAGGAGGCGGGGGGGGCTCTCACAGTGGCATCCAGCCCTGGGCCTCTTGGGAACCCCTGGGTGCGGCCCTCGGTGGGCGCGCATTGCGTGCGCGGGACTATGAGTACGTTATCGCGACGCGCGGGACTCCGAGAGCTTCAAAGGCTCAATTTTCACTGAACTTTTGCCAACAAACACAGCCCACATTGTCGTTGCTTTCTGCTGGTCGAAATTTCTTCGTGGGATTTGACTGCTTTTTTCTTATTTTTAAATTAGACCAATAACCTCGCCGCCGTGTCGTTTCAGGTCGCTATCTCAAGAAGGGCGTTTGGTTGTGTGGCTCAACGCGCACACTCGTGGGAATTTCACGGACAATTTTAAGCAAAGGAAACATTTTTGCAGCGAGATTTCGTGGACGTGTAATGATAAAAGCGAGACGCTGAATGTAAGCGTGTTTTGACTGGGCAACGTTACGAGGGTACGACAAGAAGCCGGGGAAGGCAGCGGAATTAAGTTGCATAAGCAATTTTAACAATTGGACGCAGCTGGGAGTGATGCAAAATGATTTGAGTCGGTATCATGGAAAGAGCTCAGTGGAAGTAGGGCCGTGATCGCCCACGTCTTTGAGAAAGGATGTGGCTCATTGAGAAAGAGAGGGGGAGGGAGAGAATTTCATCACCATGTATGGAAGAACGGCTTTTAAATGCGACCACAATCTCAACATGGAGTAAACTTAATCTTGAGACGCAACTTAAAACGGCTCTTTGGACACTTAGCTAGGCCCTGGACCGAGCCCATTTGGAGAGGGAGAGAAGCGAATGCGTTCTGCCACGAGGGGTGGGGGAGTCTGGGTGATCCGCGGGATTGAGTGCATCGGCCCAGAGTTGCGCGTGCCAGTCACCTCCCGCACTATCGACACACATGTGGCTCCCTCCCTCGTGGGCACTGAAATGTGAACACGTCGCATGAAGGTAGCCACCCGAGTGATGGTAGTTTGGCTTTCGGAGTCTACAGTGGCGACCACTGACGCTTCGGTTTTATTGTCCGCAGGGCCGCCAAGGGGCAAGCGTCAAATAAACAAAAACAGTGGGGCAGCAATTTGCCCCGGGGCCTCGCACAACAGAGGGCCCACCGCCGGCCCGTGTTTCGTGTCGTCACCGAACCAGGGGGGGGGGGGGGGGCTCTCACGTAGCCAACCGGTGCTCGTCAGGGGTACCGTGGAGGGGGGGGGTCAAAGCCCTAGAGGGACAATTCGGCGTCCGCCTCACCCCGAAGCGCGCGGTGACCCGTGGATAATGCCAGCGATAGGATTAGCCTTCGCGGGGGGAGGGATATACGGACCTTGGGGCTTTTCACGCAGCACGTATCCCAAACTCATTCTGTAGGACTCGCGGGGTGAATAATGACGTACTGCGTGGGGAACGCCAGCGGCCGTTGAAACTGCAGTGCGGTCAGTCGGTGGGCCGCGAGGGGGGGGGGGGAAGGAGGGTTGTTGAGTGGGTGTCGGAGCCCTGGCCCCCACGCACGCTGATAAAGGCCCCTCGGTGCGAGCGGGTTGGCCTGCGCAGTGAGGTTCGTGGCGTGGTGCGGGGCTCGAGTCTCGTGCGCGAGGCTTCAGGGAACAATCGTCCCTTCAGGTCTCACGAGGCCAAGGCCGAGGACTTGAATTATTTGTATTCACATTGTCGACAACAACAGCACGAAGACACAGATAGCCGAGTTACACGCGTGTGTGTGTGTGGGGAGCGGTAGTGTAGCGGTTAACGCCCTGCGCTACGAACCTGACGGTCCGGGTTCGATTCCCGCTCACGGCCAACACCCGTGACGATTATCTGAGCCGGTTCTGGGCATCTCCTAGGTCGACTCAGCCTCAAATGGTGCGGTGTGTAAGCATCGCCACTCGGGAGACAACGGCGGCCGGGCGTGGTGCTGGCCACCCACCCCCTCGTGTGCCGTGCCGGCCTTTATAGGTGCTGCTCGCTAGCAGCACTTGCCCCAACAGCCTATTCAGGCTATACGGGGAATCTTTGTCTTTTAACTTCTGTCGCGCCGTACGAAGCCAACCGCGCTCATCCAAGGGGCGATGGGAAGGACAACTAAACACAAAACTAAGTTTTAAAAGAAATAAGTTTTCAATCTGGATTTAAAAGTGCACGTAGCTCCAATGGTGTCCTGATATCGGAAGGAGGAAGAGCGTTCCAGACGGCCACAGAAGCGCATCTGAAAGTGCCACGCGATGCGGTGACCGTCTTAGATGTATACGTCGTCCCTTCACGTCTCCTGATGCCAAGGCTGGAGACTTCATTTATTTTATTTACATTTTCAACAACAACACGAATACACAAAAAACCCCACCGTTGCTTGACCCAACGTTACATCTTAACTGGGACCACGCTGTGAATATCGCTTCTCATTCCATAAATAAAGACCTATTTTTCAATGTAATTGTTCACAATACGTATGACGTAACAATAACTACATTTCACAATGATGATGATGATGATGACAACAAGTTTCTAACAGAAAATATCCGTCAACTATTAAAACTAGCGGTGTGCAACGTTTTCCGGATCAATGGACATCTCTGCGGTTACATGACGCCCACCACGTTATGACTGCCCGTGCCGCTGCGTTACGATTCGTAACGTTCCGATGACGACGAGAGCGATAGCAGGCCAATGCTGAGGGCACTCCAGTGGGGATCACTTGTGAAAGCCACCTTTAGTCGGACTTTTAAGCACTGTACATCAAAGCACAAACAATACCAGGACGATGACAACAATGGGAAGTACGATTACAAAGCTCAAGGAAACGGATATTGCGATAATTGTCACATCGTGATATTTTACATCGTAGCGTGCCATGTCACATCGCGGTCAAAGTGATTTCCTGCTCAGATGAGCATTGAAGCTTTTGGTACTCATCTCCCGTTCACAGCTCTGCAGAGCCAGAGATGGAAATTCCACATTCCTACGGCAGGGGGAAGAGCCTATCCCGACGGACAGCCAGCGTTGACTTCCCCACACAGTCGTACTGATATTGTAAGTACATCTCGTAATTTAACGCTTTTTTTTTTTGCTGTGACGCACGGCTGTAAACGGAAACTCTTCTCTGGTTGCGAGGCAAGTGTAACCAGAGTCCGTACAAGCCCAAAGGACCAGTGTCCCTAAACTGGGCCTTAAGCATGTCCAAGGTCAGACGATTTGGAGAGGACGCGGTTGACACTAAGCCAAGCGGGACGTGAAAGCGACGACGCATTGCGCCGACTTGAATATTTTCGAGGGGCATGCGATTACAACAATCGATGATTCGCTGATTCTGGTACACGTAGACAATGCCGTGGATGTATGTATAGAGAGAGAGGGTTGCACAAGTCAAGTGCTGTATTCAATTATGCGATGCGATGGTTCGCTATGCAGCCGACTCGATTCGCGGCCACGCATAACGTCAGTGGCGCGGAGTGAAACTACTGGACATGTGTGAAAAAGAGCTTTATAGTTCATGGGATTCCTCCAGTATGAATTCATGTTCTGGGTCTGGGACTTGTTTTCGTCGTTGTCTTGCTGCCTTGCCCAAGCTTGCATTTCGTGTTGAAGAGTCGGAAGGGGTTTATGTTACTTGTGCGATTTGTACTTTTTAAAAAAATCTTTGCTTATTTATCTTTAGCGACTAGCTTACCTTTCCTCTACTTTGCACTCCAATCGTTGTTCGGTGTTGCTATTGTAACGGTCTGACCCGCTCCTACTGGACATACAGTATGTGAGAAGAATAAAAACGTATATCCATCTTGGTGTGAGTCTCGGGGTCTCTTGTGTGAGTTTACGTAACGCACCACCACACGGCGCTCGCCACTCGCTCGCTCTCAAGAGAGGACAACTCAGAGGCGTGAAGATCCACGGCAGAGCAGCCACGCGAACGAGCCGGCGCCAACAATTGCCCAAGCTCTGTGCTCCTCTATATAGTGGGGTGTTTTAACGAGTGTTTGCGTGTGTTGCAAGGCATCGTGGGAGAAAAAAAATACACCACAATGCCTTGGCGCTCCACGTTCGCTTTCGCCGTGCATTTGCGAGAGCAGACTTTTTTTTTCGGCTGTGCCCGACGCTTTGTTTTTTTGGTCTAACACGTCGTAGGCTTTCGCGACCAATATCATCTACAATAGAGGGTTTTTTTGGGTTAGATCGCGTAGATGTATAATGTGTCATTAAAACCCGCCACCACCCGACACAGCCAACTAGTAAGGGTAGTCACGTAAACAGAACGTGTCAAATCTGGCTGTCGCCTGATGAAGCTAGTTGTAATTACTGGCGAAACGTCGTACTCGGATTGTAAACGTTGTGGCTTGGCTCTCCAACACACCGGTGTGCTGTACTTGTGACGAATTGGCCACGTTCTGTTTACGTGACAACCCTTCCTAATTGGCTGTGTCGGGTGGTGGCGGGTTTTAACAACACATTTATAGATTTACGCGATCGAACCCAAAAAAACCCTCTATTATGGCTTTATTTTTGTTTTACTCCGACTCCTGTGAGGTTATAATCACCGGCGCAGCTCGTAATCGCACTAACAAGGTGAAACGGCATGCCCCGGCGTTGGCTGCGATTGGGAAAGTGGAAGTAATGATCTCGCGGTGCCGAGGGGACAGGCTCGCGCATCGGCCGTGGTCACGAGGTCACGCGAGGTCACACGAGGTCATGCAAGGTCACGGGAGGTCACGAGCGCGCTGCTCTTGGGCGCATCTCCCCCCCCTCCCCCGAGTCTTGAAAGAGAAACGACGTTGAACGGCTTAGCGGGAAGCGCTGCAAGCCTGACCTTCTAAACAAAATAATAACAATCAGAATAAATTTTTATACACTATCAGCTAAACAACATTAATCAACTATTTATTTTTATTTTTACTAGGTAAGGCCCACTGAGCTGTATAGCTATTTTTAAGAACTGACAGCCATTAGTCTATCCACAGCTGTGTCAAGGCCCTCCCACACCCAGCCATGGGGGACGCTTGACCGTACTTCACCATTATAGAGCGGTGTTTTTCTGGGTTAGATCGCTTAAATATAAACGTGTCGTTAATCCCGCCACCACCCGACACAGCCAATCAGTAAGGTTTGTCACGTAAACAAAACATGCCAATTCGTTACTAGTTCAGCACACCTGTGTGTGTCGGAGAGCAAAACCACCAACTACATTTACAATCCGCGTGCCGTGATAATTTTGTCAGTAATTGTGGGTTGGTGTGTGGGGGGAGCGGCGGTGGGTGGGGACATTAACTATGGCTTGGGAAACCGCGTGGGAAAGATATCCCTTTACATTTCATCCAAACATCTCGCTTGCGTGCGAAAATTGGGCCGGAGCTAATTGGTTGCGTGCTGCGCCGTGGAACGCGGTTCAGGTTTTCCAGCAAAAGGGATTCTGGGTGATTGTAAACTGCTAGGAACCATGAGGTTTTAATTACGGGAGGTGGCGGGCGGCGGGGGTCGTTTTATCCTTCTGGTGCTCCCCTTGAGAATAAAATAAAGGGACGCAAGAAGGAAAATAGACGCAGAGGTGAATACAATGGGAAAAGTGGGGGGCGGGGGGTAAATGAAGTCTTGAAATAATACAACAAAAAACTACAAAAGGGATTCTTTAAAAAAAAAGGCATCAAATTTGGAAGCAGAGAGGTCGCAAAAGCATCAACAAGCGTGGCATGCGGAATGGGTGAGGGTGTCGCGGTAGGCGGCAGGGAGGCAGACGTTGTGACGCGTGGCCTTGCAGGCAGGGCCCGCAGGTGCGGGCGCGTTGCAAGAGGCCGCACGACGAGCGCTGAACCTGCCGCTTCAAGAAGTCATTCGACAGTTACTGTCCGGGTTAAACTTCGCAGTAACTGTCGCAGTTAGTAACCGCCTCGACATCTTCAACGCCGCCACACCGAGCAGCGTACGCACTGACAAGGGCACCCACGGTGGCTAGGAGATGTTAACTACCTCGCCAGGTATGCGGGAGGTCTTGGGATCGATCCCGACCCTGACGCCTGCTGCTGTATATTTGGAGTTTGCGGTGACTCTCTCTCTCTCCCTATGAATCCGTACACCTACAGTACATCATCGGAATATGAAGTCGGCTAAGGCCGCAGCGTTGCTGATGAGCGTTGAGTATTACGTGAGGACGGTGCCAAGCTGTGCTCCTTCGGGAGCTGCATCAGCTGACCGCGCCTCGTGGTCGCAAGGCAGCGGTCATTCTGAAACTCAACCGGGACTGCAAGGCAAACTAATATTCAGGCCCAGAGTAAATAAGCAGACCATTCGTTTTCTTCACAAATCATCAATCTCTCTACACACGCACACACGCCCCTTCTCCGAGCGCATCGTTTCAGTAGCGTCGAACAAAGTCGGTGGTCACCGCATCGCACGGCGCTTTCAGACGCGCTTCTGCGGCCGTCTGGAACGCTCTGCCTTCCGATATTAGGAAGCGACCGGGAGCTATGCAACTCTTCAATCTAAGTTGAAAACGAATTTCTCTCGAACTGCCTGTTGCGTTGAGTGCGTTGCTCTTGCCCCGCGCCTCCGATTCGCGTGGACCGGCTTCGTACGTTGCGAAAGAAGTTCAGCATGCGTGGACCGTCACGTGGTAAAGTCGGGGCCATGCGTTCTCGCAGCGGAGCAACGTGGATGTTACGACGACGCAGCGCACCTCTCGTCCTCCCATTAAGTTTGTTCAATTCATTGACGTTGCATTCCCGGTGACCGCATGCTAGGAATCCAGCTCATCACGTAAATAAACGTCTAATTAACTTTAAAAAATATGTTTTACACAACCCATCTGGCGCATGGCCTTCTCTGAGTGTACCTCATGAGTAGCAGCATTGGTCCAACACCAGAACACTCTGGACCGGTTTTGACTTTAAATATCTAATCATGAGTCTTACTTTCTTGAACCAACGCTGGGGAACGAGACCATTTTCGACATTATAAACTAAGCACATTTTTTTATTTATTTTACTAGGTAAAGCCAACTGAGCTGTATAGCTCTTTTTCAGAAGCGACGTGGCCACACATGATGGGCTCAACGAAGAGACGTATCGTGTGGAAATGTAAAGCAGCCAAATACTCAAAACGCATGATCGATTCGAAATGTGGAGGGAAAACTCAGAGAGCCTGGGAGAAAAATCCACACGACCACGGGGAGGGAGTGAGAGAGAGAGACACGCAAACTCCAAATATACAGGCGGTGGCAGGGTCTGGATAGAACCCACGACCTCCTGCATACCAGGCGAGGCAGTTAACATCTTCTAGCCACCGTGTGCTGCGTTAACCACGAGGCTTTGGTGGGGCGAGAGTCGCGTGGAGGCGCATGGGAGGGCTGGCGCCAGGCAGAACCCCCCCCCCCCTCCCCAGTCCCTTCGCGAGCGCTCCCACGCGGACACGCATGCTTTCGTTCCCCCAGCTTCGCTCTGCTCATTATTAAACCCTTTTGTTGTTGTTGTCGCTGCTGCTGCTGCTGCTGCATCTTATTTCTCAAAGCGCCGCTCGATTTGTCCGGACGCCATCGCCCCGGCTCACCGAACACGAGGGATTATCGCGTGAATGCCGAGAATGATCCGGAGCGTCGCTGGGCGCTTTGAGGGCGGCGGTGCTCGCCAATTAGATGGGGAAACGCCGCGGCTGAAGAGGCCGTGCGGCTCTTCTTCAGGGAGAGTCGTAATTGGCCCTCGCCGCGCCTGCGACCGCGTAGGCATTTCTCGCGTTACAGAATCAGAATGATCTTTATTTATACTGGAGGAATCCGATGAGCTGTGAAGCTCTTTTTTTCTCACTCGTGTCCGGTTACTGTGGGATGGCGCCCGTGGTGCGTTAACTCCACGCGCAGTGCGATTGCGCAGTGCGATTTCGCAGCCGATATCAATGAGAGTCGCAAATAAATAAAAAAAATCGGTTCAGGCCCACGCAAGGATCTGACCAGGTTTGTTGTTGTTGTTTAGAACCCTCCACCACCCTAACGCAGACAAACAATGTCATTGTCGCGTGTCCCAAGCGTTTCACAACGCGCGCAGCTATCGATGTGTCAGCTCACCCTGCGGTGAGTTGAATCTGATGGCGGTACCCCGGGGTAACAAATAATACAACATGGCCGAGACAATTAAATATTTTATTTCGGGGACACTATTTTTTTCCCAGGGCTGTACTTAACTCCGCGACTGGGGTACCAATCAATCCGAAATCAGTGCCACACTCCAGAGATGTCGAAACACAGCGAGGACGATTGCGAAGAAAACCCCGAACGCACGGGGTACGCACCGTAGCGGTGCATCATCGTGCACAGCTCGTCGAGATGAGTCGATTGCCGCATCGCCGACCATCAACAGACTAAAAATTACTGCATCACGGACATTGTGCGAGAGCAATTTTCACGAGCAACTATCGACAACCAGATGAGCGCGAACACCTTTTGGAATATTTTTTTCACGGCTCGCTGGAATGCCCGACTGCTACAGCGGACGGGATTCACAATCGCCACGTGTATATTGTAAGCCACATGTACGAGCGTCTGGAGCTCAAATGCATTTTTATTTTTTCTTGAACATCAATGACGGGAGGCCCACGTTGCTCTTCTCTCCATGGGAGTACTTGGCAATGTCCCAAGGGACACGTGAGGTGCCACAATGGCCAGATGTTACCTACTTTGCCTGGTATGCTGGAGGTCGTGGGTTCGATCTCGATCCTGACACCTGTATATTTCTCTCCGTGGTCGCGTGGATTTTTTTCCCTGACTCTTCCGGTTTTACCTCCACATTTAGAATCAACGTCACGCGTTCAGAGTAATTTGGCTGCTATGAAATTTCCACGCGATAAGCCACTTCGTTGAGCTATCATTTGTGACAGCCAGGTCGCGTCTGAAACAAACAAACAAAAAACAGCTGCATGTCTCAGTGGGCCGTACCTGGTAAAATACAAAAGATTGCGTTTTTGTTTTTAAAGCAGTCTGAGGTGTCTCGACGAACAGAGCGGGGACGTTGCTCCTTGACCAGACTCTCGGCGACGCCGCAGGCACGGCAAGCTCGACGCTTTGAAAATCCGCTCACTTTATGGCTTCCATTTTTTCTCTCTCATTCCATCCCCCCCCCCCCCCCACAGAGTTTGGGAGCGAGGCTGAACGTCAAACATTTGGCACTGGGCGGGGGGGGGGGGGTTGGCTGGGCCTGTGTCACCACGCTGCGTGTGAGGAAGCCGTGAACGATGGCGAGTGTCGGCAACTCGGCTCGACTGAAATCCTTTCGCGACTCGGCAACGGGAACCGATGTCTGATCAGAGAAGGCGATTGAATGAAGAATAAACCAGGGGCCGGACGCGTGCCTGTGGGCTAACGGCCTTGCTGTGCCCCTGTGGTGCGATGAGGCAGGCAGCGCCGCTCGTTTCTAACATTTCATCAAAGTTCACACACGGGCGCGTGCGCGCGGTTCGTGCCCTCGGCCCAGAGGCCAATCAACGGTAGCCGAGGGATAGAAATATATATTTATTAAGCCTCGCCGCAGAATATTTACGTCGTTTTGAAAGCGGTCTGCCAAGGAAGAGCCACTCAGCTCGACTGTGTCGAGGAGTAAAAATAAAACGTTGTTTGAAAAAAAAATCCCAAAGTTACTTTTCTCACTCGAACGGCAACGGGTTGACTGTGAAACAGCAGCGTAATACAATACGGCAATGCGTAGAGATAATAATATCATCAAATATATTAAATAATATTCACGCCCGGCCTGGTGGCTGCTCAGCGGCAGAGGAGCGAGCGATTCGCAATCGGAAGTTTGCCAATTCCCATCCTGGTTGGGAGGGAGGTTGACTCAGCCCATCGTCCCTTTGATGTCGGTAAAATGAGTAACAATAGGTTGTCCTATGGATAGACTTTGCCCCCACCATAGGAATGATGAATTTCCACTGCTGGCCCAGGGCTGTTTACGTGAAACGAGCACCATCTCAGTGTTCATTTGAGCAGGAAATAACTTTGGTTGGTTTCATGCGTAAAAATACACACACAAAAAAACAGTCGATAGAACAGGACAGCTATTTACATTGCAAATGTTCCTGTGGACGAGCGCGACCATCGGCACGGCTCTGCTCGAGCCGGAGGTATCCACCAAAGGGGACAGCGACAGCAATGCAGCGGTCTCGACTGATCCGGGCGCTACGTGACGGACGCGCGGCGATTCTCTCGTGCCAACTCGCAGGTGCGCGCAAGCGCCACGCGGCATTGCCGTGGCCGCCTGCAGCAGGCAAGCCGACGACGCGATGTCCCCCGCAGGAGCAAACCACGCGTGTGCCCGGCTGCGTGCCACGAGATTCTCAAAGCGTGACAATTGCACTGCGTGCGCGGTCACAAGGGGGGGGGGGGGGGTGGTGGGATGCTTGCCAGTGTGACGGCGGGGGGCAGTGGCTTGCAAAGGTCGCCGGTTCGACCTCCCGGCGTGGACGGTTGCGTTAGCGGTGGATATTTCAAGAGGGACTGTCTGCAGAGCTTCCTTTTAGCAGAACAGAAGAAAAAAATTCCATCCCAACTATCTGTCGCGCACCTCCGATTAGCACACGGTTGGCTACGTACGGTGCGAAGGAAGTTCAACGCACGTACATTGCAGGCGACTCTAGACAATCGCGCGAGTCCAATTCGTGGCCACAGCCGACATCAGTGGGCCCAGTTGGCCATCTGAAACCGACGAAAATTGAAGAAAATCTGAAAAGGTGCGCGTCTAATCGCACATTGGGTGCGCTTGCTTCTGGTAATTACACGGAGACACAGCAGGAGGAAGGCGTGGATTATAAAACACGCGGAACGATGAAGACTCTTGATAAACAACGTTAGCGTTGGGCCGGACGTGGCTGCTCTCGAGACGAACCCGGCAGCGTGTGCCTACCGAGTCAGTCCACTCGCGAATGTGGAGCAATGAAGTCAGCTCAATCGCGGATCGTTGCAGTGGATGGATCAAGCAGAGGATATATCGTGGCGATGGTGATGCCGGCGATCCTTGCTGTGCTGGTCTATCGATCGCGGGCAAGACCGACATAGCTCCCTCGAACTTGTTCCAGTCATCTTCAAACGCTTTTTTTTTTTAAACGCTGAAAACAAAACAGATTCCTGCGGAGGGAGCTGGTAGGAACGTTGGGTTGCTCGGTCAATGGCCAGGGTCACACGGCGGCACCACGTGGTGCATTCCGCAAATATGCCCGACTGTGAGGGCGGGCACAAGCCGGCGTGAGTAGGTTAAACCAGGAGGTTCCTACCAGTATTAAGCTCAGAATGTGTCGCCTATCACGACGCCACATATCTAACTCTTTTATTTTAGTTGAGAAGAACAGCAAAAAAATCTAGTTACATTTAATTCCGTTTGTGTTTTTTTTGTCAAACATTTGCCGATCCACAGAATCCCACAAAAACCACAGCAACAAATTTCGCGGCCACTCTCTGTCGGTCTCGTTGTCTAGCGCCAGCGCCGGTAGCCGCCACCGACCAGATTCCTGCGGTCACGAAAGCTTCAAATCAAGACAGATTCTTCTTCATTTTAATTCTTCAAGTCGTTTTTCTTTCTTTCCCCTTCTTTTTTTGTTTTACACAAAGCACGGCGCGAGCCGACGGAACGCAGCGACAGCTTTAAACATTTTTCTAGATGAAGGCCAAACGTTTCCTCCCAACAGGAAGGTTTTTTTTTTGCTCCCGGCTTTCCGGTACTTTCATTTGGCTTTAAGTCCGAGGCAGCTGGACAAGCCGAACGGTCAACGCCGGCACCCTCTGCCTGTCGGGTGCGCGGCTTTGACTCCAACCTTGGTGCCTTGATCAAATACAATACCATAACTACCTGCATTAGGACATGCGCTTTCTGCCCGATCATTAAAAGCAAACACTTGGTATGCACGTACGCGTATGTTGAACTTCTTTCCCACCGCACGTAGCCAACCGTGCTAATCGGAGGCGCATTAAACGCTTCAATGTTTCATCCACTGAGCTATCAAGATCAGGAACATATCAAGGCTACGGCCGTTGTTGGTTGGACGCCACCAACACGACCCAACGCTCTCTCCCCTGCCGCCTGATCCCGCAGCCGCCTACGCAGTGGGTGCACGGCCACCCTCTACGACCTTCCATCGTGGTATCATCCCCCTCGCCATCTCGCCCGAGGGATTCTCCTTCCCTCCAATCTGCAACGTGCGACCTCACCAGGTTAAAAGTGTCGACGCTTTAGGTCTGTAGCAGGGGGGTGGTCACGATAGCTATCGTTAATGTGGTCGAATATGGATGAATTATAATATGAATGAATATGAACGAATAAAGTATGATGTTGCGTTGTTCTGACAGGGCCTTGCCCTGAGAGCTATCCATAAGAAAATTATATTAAAGGGTTTCACAAAACTTGGTAATATCAAACAAGTGGGTTACAAAAATAGCTCCACGAATTTGTCTTGATTTCACATCGTGAATGGTGTGCGCTTTGAAGAGAGCCATTGGTAAAATGTTGTCTGTTATTAATAGATATTTTCTTCTAAGGTCACGGCGTTGTTGCTGAATGCGTTCAAATGTGTTTACATTACACCGAATGAAATCATTACGAGGATACACGCGTTGCAGAATGCCACGCACGTGCATGATTTGACTTCTTTATTTGGAAATTTCTAAAAATGAGCCTCATAGTTTCATAGTTTTTCATAGTTTCATTTATTTGGTATAGCCCTGTGAGCCATTCGGATCTTGAATCGGGTGCAACCGCAACAAACATAAAAACAAGAAAACATCTTAAAGTGACTTTGTGACTGTGCAAACAGAAAATCCATGGAAAAAAAACATCAAAATATTCCTGAAATAGCACCGTTCACCAACGCTGTGTGCAAAAATCCCAGTGGGATGCAAGTCAAACAACAACAAGAAAACTTAGATTAAGGCCCCTTAACAAACTTTTGGGGCAACTGCTGTTTGCGAGCACCTATTAAGGCGAGCACAAGGGGTGGTGTGGCCAGAACCACGCCCGACCGCCTTTGCCTCCCGGTCCCAGTGTTTACACACATCACTTAAGGCTGAGTTGCCCTAAAGGAGACTCAGTGAAGCCTTTCTGGGTAAACAAGCGTAAACAACAACAATGACACACACCAACAATAACAATGTCTCTCAACCAAACAACCGCGGACGACTTTCGCACGGCAAGGCGAACCTTCGAACGAAATTGGGCAGCCCGCAAAAGTCGGCTGCGGTGAGACACGGACCTTGATAGAGCGACAGACTGGGCCACATCAACATCGTCGTCATTATCATCATCATCACGAACCTTGGTCTATGCACTGCTGGCCACATCATCATCACGAACCTTGGTCTATCCACTGCTAGCCACGTGATCATCACGAACCTTGGTCTATCCGCTGCTAGCCACATGGTCATCACGAACCTTGGTCTATCCACTGCTAGCCACATCATGAGCGCGATGCCGGGGAAACATATGACTGTGGTGGCAGGACAAGAAGAAGGTAAATAATGGTTCGTGAAGATGGCGAGGATTTTTTTTATCGTAATGATGACTCACGGTGATAATTGATCATTAATTTGATGATTTATGATGGAGATGACCATGGGGATAACCGCGGTAGATGCGAGACCAACGTTCGCTATGGGGAAATAGGGAAGTTGTGACCTATGGAATTAATTTACTCGATGTGTCTGCGGGCCACGTGTGACAGCCGGAGGCATTCTCACAACAACAAAAAAAACCTTGCTCGGATGATCACGAACACTTGTCCGAGATCGGTAAAGAATTTTGCGGGGTAGATATATTTTTTTTAATTCTTCAAATGCAAATGTGGCAGCCACATTGGTGACCTCTCACTTGACCCCTGTCAATCACTCCGCCCTTTCATTTTCAGCCAAAAAAATTATGAGCAGCAAAAACACAATACAAAATGAACGGTGGCTTTATTGGGGGTGGGGGTTCTCCTCCAGAAAGTGAAAGGCCCCAATAGTCAAGTGTGTTTAGTCAATACAACACATACGCTAGTTCTAGTGAAGCTAGTTGGCCTGCAACCGCATCTCTACCGATAAAACCGTAATGCTGCCTGTCGCATACGTTTGATTCGATGCCATTACCCTAACTCAGCAGGGAAGTTCAACCTCTGTAGATAGGCCACACCCCTTGCTCCGTAGGCCCCAACGCTTCTTGATTACACCCTCTCGTCTATCTTCCTCTTTCGACCCTGAGCCTTTCCTTTTTAGACCACGCCCTTTCTTCTAAGGCTCCGCCTGTTCCTGTTTAGGCCGCGCCCCTTCCTACAACACGGTGGGGGGGGGGGGGTGTTTGGGGTTGTGGAATGTGGGGGGGTGTGCACAACAGTGGTGGGGGTGGGTGGGGTCAGCGGCTACGGGTGGGTGGAGTCCGTGGCTAGGGGTGGGTGGGGTCAGAGGCGAGGAGTGGGTGGAGTCAGTGGCTAGGGGTGGTCGGGGTCAGTGGCTAGGGGTCGGTGGGGTCAGTGGCTTGGGGTGGGTGGGGTCAGTGGCTCGGGGTGGGTGGGGTCAGTGGATCGGGGTGAGTGGGGTTAGAGGCTAGGGGTGGGTGGGGTCAGTGGCTAGGGGTGGGTGGTGTCAGAGGCGAGAAGTGGGTGGAGTCAGTGGCTAGGGGTAGTCGAGGTCAGTGGCTAGGGGTGGGTGAGGTCAGTGGCTAGAGGTGGGTGGGGTCAGTGGCTCGAGGTCGGTGGGGTCAGTGGCTAGGGGTCGGTGGGGTCAGTGGTTCGGGGTGGGTGGGGTCAGTGGCTTGGAGTGGGTGGGGTCAATGGATCGGGGTGGGTGGGGTCAGTGGCTCGGGGTGGGTGGGGTTAGAGGCTAGGGGTGGGTGGGGTCAGTGGCTAGGGGTGGGTGGGGTCAGTGGCTAGAGGTGGGTGGGGTCAGTGGATCGGGGTGGGTGGGGTTAGAGGCTAGGGGTGGGTGGGGTCAGTGGATCGGGGTGGGTGGGGTTAGAGGCTAGAGGTGGGTGGGGTCAGTGGATCGGGGTGGGTGGGGTTAGAGGCTAGGGGTGGGTGGGGTCAGTGGATCGGGGTGGGTGGGGTTAGAGGCTAGGGGTGGGTGGGGTCAGTGGATCGGGGTGGGTGGGGTTAGAGGCTAGGGGTGGGTGGGGTCAGTGGCTAGAGGTGGGTGGGGTCAGTGGATCGGGGTGGGTGGGGTTAGAGGCTAGGGGTGGGTGGGGTCAGTGGATCGGGGTGGGTGGGGTCAGTGGCTCGGGGTGGGTGGGGTTAGAGGCTAGGGGTGGGTGGGGTCAGTGGCTAGGGGTGGGTGGGATCAGTGGCTAGAGGTGGGTGGGGTCAGTGGATCGGGGTGGGTGGGGTTAGAGGCTAGGGGTGGGTGGGGTCAGTGGATCGGGGTGGGTGGGGTTAGAGGCTAGAGGTGGGTGGGGTCAGTGGCTAGGGGTCGGTGGGGTCTGGCTAGGGGTGGGTGAGGTCAGTATAAATACCTACTCTTATTGAGATTCTGAACAGAGTGTTACAATTCAACGCTTGATTGCACGAGTTGGGGGGGGGGGAAATAAAAACCTGACGTAGCAAAACGTCCCCCGGCCATTGAGACTCCTCGTAGGCAAGATTCGACTCGACGACATTCAAGGGATGCTGGATGCTGATATTTGGCTTGTCAGCAATGCTAGCCAAAACCACAACGAAAACATAAAACCAGAAATAAACTATTCTCCAGGCGCGTTTTCACGGAACTCCCACCAGATTCACTCACAAATGTTATTGCCGTTGCTTTATATTGCAAAAAGCTAAATGTTATTTCTCAATACCGCCGTGTGATTGACAACGCCAAGTTTTATTGCTTGCAGTGGACCTCTTAATCTCCTCCCCCCTTGTTATGGGATTCTAAACTCGTCGATTAACTCGTCGATTAACGCGTCTCCAATTGTGGACCCCACATGGGCCGTCTCTCTGTCCCGGGAGATACCCCCCGCAGGAACTTTAGGCCATCAAAAACAATCTCCTCATTCAGTCCTCTTGTGCACATATATATAATAATAAAATACAACACAGCAATGAAAGCTACACACAACAACAACAAAAATGAAAGGGTGCCTTTGTGCGTTTCCTAGGCGTCATCTTGACACGGAGCCAGAAGACAGATTCAAACAGAGCCATCGCTCTGTCATAGACGAACAACAACAGCAGCCCACCCCTAGACATCGCCATGTTTCCTCCCTTTACCGGATGAGTTATTGGGTTCAGCTCGTAAGCTTCGTCCTCCCCCTCCTCCACGAAATCCATCCTTCCTTACGTATTTTACATCGCACTTCATGCTTTGATGGAAATAACGATGACGATAATAATGCAATTGAAACAAAGACAAAGATCCCCCCCGCGCCCCCTTCACCCGTTATAGCCTCTAACAGAGCGTTGGGGCAAGTGCTGTTCGCGCCTACGATGGCCGGCGCGACACACGAGGGGGTTGGTGGCCAGCGCCACGCCCGGCCGCCTTTGCCTCCCCAGTGGCGATGTTTACTACACACCGAGGCTGAGTCGACCTCGGAGAGGCCCAGGACCGGTTCAGATATTCGTCACAGACGTGGGCGTGCGACGGCGACTCCGATATTGCGGAGCCCAGGCGCAGGGTCGCTCGAGAGGCAGGCGAGATGAGAGCTGGGACTGCAAGAACGAGGTGTGGGCCCTTTAAAGGTCGGCGTGCATTGAATCTTCGCCACTGCCGTGGCGAGACTGCCACAGAGAGAGGGCGCCGGGCAGTGGCCGTGGTTCTGTGCTCCCCGGTGTAGAAATGCCCGTGCCGCCTGCCGTGGCGTGGGAAGGGGTTTGAGGCGCTCGCCGCTCCCTCACCACCGGTGCCTTTCTTGGCCTGCCCGGCGCATCGTCGTTGGCCTCCTTGGCGATGAGGTGCAGGTGTAGCGTGGCGAGTGGGGGGGGGGGCCTCTCCTCCTCGAAGCTCAAGACGACCAGGAAGCGCACGGATGAAGAACGTACCCGCGTGGCTCTGCAATGCGCGTGCGGATTGGCACGGTGGCGACATGCGTTCACTGCCTCGCCTGGTGTGCAGGAGGTCGTGGGTTCGATCTCACCTGCTGCTGTATATTTGGAGTTTGCGCGCTCTCTCTCCCCGTGGTCAGGTGGATTTTTCTCCGGGTCCTCCGGTTTTTAGCCTTCACATTTAGATTCGACGTGCTATAAGTTTCCACATGATACGCCACTTCGTTGTGCTATCATTGTTGGCCACGTCACTTCTGAAAAATAACTGTATAGCTTAGTCTGCCTTACCTGGTAAAATAAATAAAAAATGTTTAGTTTAATAGTTTTGGTTTAGTGAACCTGAATCGTTTTAAAATTCGAGTTAAAAATGAACAATACACAAAGCTGTTATAGAAATTTAATGACATAAAACTTACAGCGAAATAGGCTGAAGCGACATCAGAGGAAAATTAGTAAACAAAAATTACTGAGATAGAACAGCAACAAAAAACATCTTAATTCCCTTTATTTCAGAACGTTATAAAGTACACTTAGGCAACGGATGGCAGAACTACAAAGCATCATAGGAACTACCCATAACAACATGCGTACATACACAAGCACAGGCTCGTGGCCTAGCGGGTAGCCTACGTTGAGTGATGAAAAATGATTATCACAGCCGTATGAACGCAACTCCTTGTCTATTAGACATCATCAGTGTGGTATAGCCCTGCTACACTACTGACACGATGGTGCATACGCGTGTTTATAAACAAAAGCCCTTTGTTGCGCTTTTCTGCAATGAAGTTCAACAAGTAACTTGTAACTTTGGTGACGAGGCCAAGCATTGTGATGGCTGTGCTCTTGAAAATGCAGCGGAGTCATGTCACCGGGTCACGTGTCACTAGGTCACGCGTCACTGAGAACACGTGTCACTGGGTCACGCCTCACTGGGTCACGCGTCACTGGGTCACGCATCACTGAGAACACGCGTCACTGGGTCACGCGTCACTGAAAACACGTGTCACTGGGTCACGCGTCACTGGGGGACATTTGCATCCAGAGGGAAATGCAGATGAGGTTAATCGCACACACAGTGCCAGAAAATCACCTTGTCCGCTCAATTGATTCCGAAGTTAACCACACACACAGGCTCAAAGTGCTGACAGAGTCTGAACGCGGAGCCAGGATTGCATGATCAACTATTTATCTAAAGCAGTGATTCTGAGCCTGTTGGGCGACCCTCCCTGGGTTGCGGCATGGATACCGTGCAGGATACATTTTGAACGTGCGCGGGGAACGCCAGTTCAGCGCTGCGGTGACGAAACACCCGAATACACAACGTGAAACGCATTCCTTACTAAAAAATACTAACACGCAACGTTAAACGCATGCCTTACTAACACAAAACACACCCATACACAACGTGAAACGCATGCCTTACTAACACAATACACACCAATGCACAACGTGAAACGCATGTCCTACTAAAACAATGCACATCAATACACAACGTGAAACGCATGCCATACTAACACAATACACACCAATACACAATGTGAAACGCATGCCTTACTAACACAATACACATCAATACACAATGTGAAACGCATGCCTTACTAACACTACACACCAATACACAATGTGAAACGCATGCCTGACTAACACAACACACCAATACACAATGTGAAACGCATGCCTTGCTAACACAATACACACCAATACAAAACGTGAACCACATGCTTTACTAACACAATACACACCAATACACAATGTGAAACGCATGCCCTACTAACACAAGACACACCAATACACAACATGAAACGCATACCTTACTAACACAATACACACCAATACACAACGTGAAACGCATGCCTTACTAACACAATACACACCAATACACAACGCGAAACGCATACCTTACTAACACAATACACACCAATACACAACGCGAAACGCATGCCTTACTAACACAAATACATAATGTGAAACGCATGCCCTACTAACACAAAACACACCAATACACAACGTGAAACGCATGCCTTACTAACACAAAACACACCAATACACAACGTGAAACACATGCCTTACTAACACAATACACACCAATACACAATGTGAAACGCATGCCTTACTAACACAAAAACACTAATACATAATGTGAAACGCATGCCCTACTAACACAAAACACACCAATACACAACGTGAAACGCAAACCTTACACAATACACACCAATACACAACGTGAAACGCATGCCTTACTAACACAAAACAAACCAATACACAACGCGAAACGCATACCTTACACAATACACACCAATACACAACGCGAAACGCATGTCTTACTAACACAATACACACAAATACACAACGCAAAACGCATACCTTACACAATACACACCAATACACAACGTGAAACGCATGCCTTACTAACACAATACACATCAATACACAATGTGAAACGCATGCCTTACTAACACAATACACACTAATACATAATGTGAAACGCATGCCCTACTAACACAATACACACTAATACATAATGTGAAACGCATGCCTTACTAACACAAAAACACTAATACATAATGTGAAACGCATGCCTTACTAACACAAAACACACCAATACATGACGCGAAATGCATACCTTACTAACGCAATACACACCAATACACAATGTGAAACGCATGCCTTACTAACACAAAACACACCAATACACAATGTGAAACGCATGCCTTACTAACGCAATACACACCAATACACAACGCGAAACGCATGCCTTACTAACACAAAACACACCAATACACAACGCGAAACGCATGCCTTACTAACACAATACACACCAACACACAACGCGAAACGCATACCTTACTAACACAATACACACCAATACACAACGCGAAACGCATGCCTTACTAACACAAAACACACCAATACACAACGCGAAACGCATGCCTTACTAACACAATACACACCAACACACAACGCGAAACGCATGCCTTACTAACACAAAACACACCAATACACAACGTGAAATGCATGCCTTACTAACACAATACACACCAATACACAACGCGAAACGCATGCCTTACTAACACAAAACACACCAATACACAACGCGAAACGCATGCCTTACTAACACAATACACACCAACACACAACGCGAAACGCATGCCTTACTAACACAATACACACCAACACACAACGCGAAACGCATACCTTACTAACACAAAACACACCAATACACAACGCGAAACGCATGCCTTACTAACACAATACACACCAATACACAACGTGAAACGTATCCCTTACTAACACAAAACACACCAACACACAACGCGAAACGCATGCCTTAATAACTCAAAACACACCAATACACAACGCGAAACGCATGCCTTACTAACACAATACACACCAATACACAACGCGAAACGCATGCCTTACTAACACAATACACACCAATACACAACGCGAAACGCATGCCTTACTAACACAAAACACACTAATACACAACGTGAAACGCATACCTTACACAATACACACCAATACACAACGCGAAACGCATGCCCTACTAACACAAAACACACCAACACACAACGCGAAACGCATGCCGCACTAGCTAGAGACGTGGACACGCGATCTCTCTGTGTACTGCGGCCTTCGTAATCTCGGGGGCCACGTGGAACGGTGAAGGGGGGGGGCATACAAAACAGGTTGTGAGCACTGCTCCTGACCGTGCGACGACCCTCCGTGCGTGCCGACACCCCCGCACCTCCGATTAGCACGGTTGGCTACGTACGGTGCGGAAGAAGTTCAACGTACATACGTACGTGCATAACGGCATGCGCTGCGGCCAGAAGGGGCTCTCAGCTGTGGCCACGCTGGTGTCATCCCCGCGACGAAAAACATGTATTTGCGATCACAGCCCCCCCCTGATCTCAAACACTCTCGCACCCCGCTACGATCGGACGTGGAATCCCACAATCCGTCGCGCTTTGTTAATGTCAAATTTCTACTTTCTCTACCGCATCGTTTTCTCGTAGGTTTGTGTTCCATTAGCCGGTTACATTTGCAATATAAGTTACTGACGATTTGCATAACCCTTACAACAACAACAAACATTTTCACTTACACGATGTTATGCATGTGTCGCCAATGCACTGGATCGAGTTTGATCGATTACAAACTGTGCCTCCCAGCCACGTGTGGAACACAGTAAATGCATTTAAAACTCACGTACGCAACACTTGCACAATCCACACGAGGCTTCCTTTTCGACGTTTTCACTCGGCATGTAAAAAAAAAACACAATAAAATAGCTACGTGCAGAGACTCGACACTTGGAGAAACGTCTCTCAAATGTGGGTCCGAGCAAAAAATTTCCGCACAGCAGAGATGTGAAACAGGCGAACGAGAGTCGTGAATAATTAAACAAATGAAACATCAATGACAGCACCTAGCCTGTGCCCCAGGGCCGCCCAGAGATTCCCGGAGGCCACGTGGGGGGCTATCTTTATTTCGTCAGTGACAAAACAAACGGGCATGTTGGTGGGGCACCTCTTGTTGCGCGTGACCCGGGTCAAATCGCCGCTTTTGCTTCCCCTACCCACCTCCGCCGCCTCTGGACGGCCCTGGCTGTCGTCCCTGAATGATCTGTAGTAGTCCAGCGAGAGCAGTGCGCATCGAACAGAGCTCCGACACTTTCGTAGTGGCTTTGGGCTGACCATCGAAGAAAAACGGTTGGCCGCGTCGCGCGGCGCTTTCCGTGTGCGTGTCTGCGGCCGTCTGGGACGCTCTTCCTTCCGATATTAGGAAGCCACTGGAGCCATGCACTTTTAAATCTAGGTTTAAAATGCATTTCTTTATAACTGATTTTTGTGTTTAGTTTGTTGTCCTTGCCCCACACCTCCAATTAGCACGGTTGGCTACGTGCGGTGCATAAAAAGTTCAAAATACGTGCATACATAGCCGATGTCCCCTTGAGAAACCATAACCCTAAAGATGTGGGAACCTTTAAAAAGCACAACTTTACGAAAGTCACCGCATAATGGACCAACTTTGAATTCCAGGGCACATGAAGAGTCCAGTCCAGATTTTCCGCATTGCCCACGAGAGAGATCCGCCGAACGTGGCCCACGGAAAAAACAACAATGATGGGTCACAATTCCGCGGCTGTGCTTCGTTCTGAACGGTCTAAAACCGAACGAGCAAGATGCACGAAACAGCGCGACTCGCTTGCACAAGATGAACAAAAGCACAGGATCAACAGCAGCTATTCTCGATCTACTGCCGAACAGAGGCCTCTAAGGTTGATGCCAGCACTAACAGGGCTGGGCAGCTGCAATCCGATGTTGCTATTCGTAATCTCACCTAGGTAATTTGTCGGTAATATTGCAGCGTTGGGATGTTTGGCTAATGCCAGTTAGGTTGAATGTTTTTTTTTCGTTCTGTTAGCCGTGGGAGGAAGCTGAAGCATGCAAGAGAGGGGAAGAACACACATGCTCCCGCTGCGCCACCTAACCTGCCGCCCTGCCACGTGATGCCACTGTGCTGCCCTGCTCCCTTCCCACGACGGTGAGTGGGACTCCTGACGAACCCAGGCGCTTGAAGGTGGGGGGGGGGGCGATGGCTCAGATCCCTGACCATGGCCATCAGCCTCAGTGAAGAGCCCGCCCAGGCTCAGGGCCCGAACACAGGATCTCGGCAGTTACCAACTCGGCACCCTGTCACGGCTACCAGCTCCACAAGCCGGTCAGCCACGTAGTTATTATAATTACTACTACTATGCTTGATTACCCAGGAAAGTCTCGCTGAGTCTCAAGGCCCATTCTCAGGCGGGGTCCTCCCCCAAGTTTCCGCAGTAGGGGAGCGAGATGCTGCTGCTGCTGCTGCTCTGTGTAATCCCAATTGAGCAACTTGCAAGATTTTACATTTTAGCATGTTGTTTTCATTAAACAAAAAAAACGAAATTCCGTTGGTTCGCACCCCGTGCGCGTCACGCAGAAAACCCGCACTGGATCTCAGTGCGCAATCTGTAAAACGATGGCATTGGCAGTTGGGTTGCAGAGTGTCTTTGGCAGAACACTTCCACACGTCCCGCAGTGGCCTCACAGACAGCGCTGGCTAAGGGGCCACTGGGCACCTAAAGCCACAACATTGTTTTCGGCCCCACATCTATTCTGCCCCACTCACCTAAACCCCATCAGCAATGTCCAAGGCTGTCTGCAGCACAGTGTACCGCTCCCTGCGTGGCCAGGGAGACAGCAAGGGCACCGATGCAGCCCAGGGCTTGAATCTGGGTCAGTGGAGGCCCCAAATGAGCTTTGGGGTCCATTGCAAGGGATCTTCCCCAGAGCAACTGGCTCCGCCACTGTGACTTCTCCTTCATGTGGATGATGTTGGTGTAGAAGAACAATAATGATCTTGCATTGAGGTGGTTGAGCTAGATGGCCGTGTCAGGAGTAGCGGAGTGGTCTAATTACTGCCGTGATGACGCCTCCCTCCTTCGTATTTGTGAATCGGGCATTGAGTCTACGTGACACGTCCCATGGTTCCGTTCTCGGTGGCCACGGTCGTGCGCCACAGTGAGCGGGAGAGTCAAATTCCGTTGGCCGGGACCCTCGATCTCGCTGGGGAAAGAGTAGCGGCAAAGATGGGCTTTTCGAGCTCCCATCGAACGTCGCATGGCCAGAGCCTCGCGAAAGAAGCGCTCCGTCACCCCTCCCCGCGTCCACGCAGGCCGGGGCCGAGGCCACGCGAGCAAGCGAGCGCCCGACGCTCAGTAGATGAAGGTGACGTTGTAGGTGACCTGGCGGCCGTTGTCCCAGGCGTAGATGACTTTGTCCCCGGGGTTGTAGTCGATCTGCGTGGTGTAGCCGAACTCGTTGGTGAAGGGGATGCGGATGGCCACCTGCGTACTTGTGTGGGTGTCGTACGCGTAGAACACCGTGGCGTTGCGACGGTTGTACTCGTCGACGGCGTAGAGGACGCCGCACACCACGAAGCAGTTGCCGTAGTGGCCCCGGCGCAGGCTCGTGCGCCACGTGGTCTCGCGCTGCGTCGACAGGTCGCTCGCGTTCAGGCGGCTCAGCACGATGACGTCCTCCTGACGGGAAGAGCCGCGCGCGTCGCAATCAGCACCACCGCGTGGATCTCGCGGGCTGCGTGCACCTCTCAACGTGCCCGAAACACTGTTCTAGTTTGATATGAGCTAATTAAGCACTGCATGTATTGATCCCTCTCTAAGGCCCCTTTGAAAACTCACTTCTTCAAAACTGCTTTTTGTGCTTAGTTTGTTGCCCTTCCCCTGCACCTCCGGTTATCGCGGACGGCTACGTACAGTGCAAAACGAAGCTCAACAGACATGCATACACAGGTATCGTGCTGAAATGTGTCGGTTCAAGCGGTGGCCCTTCGTTATGACGGTCAAGTCGGCCAGGGTGGTTTCCTGCTCACGTGAGCATCGAGGCGGCGCTCGCCTCCTGGCTACAGCGGTGAGCCAGTGGGGTATGGTCCTGGCACGTGCAGTGAGAAAGTCGGACAACGCGCGCGGTGCAATCCGCACGCTTAAACGTGCACATAAACGTAAAAGACATGCGCCACTTGCATATCTGAGCCGTGTCAGCATGGGGGGGGGAGGGGGGTGGGGTCCCTCACAGTGGGTTTCCGAGATGAACCGGAACCAAACCGTGCCACACAATGCTGGTCCCGTACCACATCCGAATCTTCATTGGGGATCAAACAAAGCCCGGAGGCAGAAGGCAACCGACGCATCCATCATGTGAGTGGCCGTTGGTCGGCACGTGGCGACGACGTGGGCGTCATCGCGTCACCCGCGCGCGTCTCTGCTCATTCACTGCGCGTGGACGTTAACGGCACGGCCCGGCTCAACTTCTGCAGTGGAAAAACAACGCCGGCAAAAGCCTTGCCGGACCGGCTCGGCACGGCCTAGGCACGGCTCAGAATGCGCCGAGTGGAAAAGAGGTGCACGCGTTCATTCACGTGCGCGATCGTGTAATCGTGTATATGTGATGGACGTGGGGAGCGGTAGTGTAGCCGATAGCGCCCTGCACTACGAACCCGGCTGCCCGAGTTTGATTCCCGCTCACGGCCAACACCGATGACGATTATCTGAACCAGTCCTGGGCCTCCCCTATAGGTCGACGCTCTTGTCTCCCACTCGGGAGACAAGAGCGGCCGGGTGTGGTGCTGGCCACCCACCCCCTCATGTACCGTGCCGACCTTCACAGGCGCTGCTCGCTAACAGCACTTGCCCCAACAGCCTTCTAAGGCTATACGGTGGGGGGGGGGGGTGGGATCTTTGTGTTTGTGTCTTTACACGAGGGACGTTATTTAGCGCCCCGCCCGCGCGCCCGCACGCCCGCGGCAACCGCCACCGCACCCGCGTCGTCTCGTCGTCCACCGAGGGGTAGATGACCCAGAGCCCCGTCTCGTCGGCCGCGAAGTCGATGTCCGAGTGGCCGCGCCAGCGCCAGGGCGTCGTCTCCTCGTAGACGGCGTCGGGCAGCAGGGCCCACGAGGCGAGGAGGCGTGCGCGCAGGTCGTACTTGATGATGTGGCGCGAGAAGGCGCGGTTGTAGAAGAGCGAGCCGTTGTAGATCACGTGGCCCGTGCCGATCCAGTTGTAGGGCAGCTTGTAGATGTTGCTCCAGCGGCCTGGACGGGGCGGTGGGAAGGGAGCGGTGCGGCACAACAATCACAGCGAGTTCGTTTCGACTCCCGGCGGGGCCACGTGGAGTTCTAGAGGCGGCAGAGCGAGCGGCTCGCGAACCCAAGGTTTGCAAGTTCACGTCCTGGTTTTATGATTGATTCAGTCCGGCGTCATCAGCAGAATCAACCTTTTCTTGAACACATGCCGGTGAAATCCCAGATGTTCACAGGGATGGAGGGCCCTCTCTGTTAGATGCGGGTCCTTGTTCGACGCAAGCTATTTAACACGTAATCAATCATGAGTGTCGTCGATTAGAGCACTACTCCCACTCAGCGTGAAACTGTGGTAGTACCAATTTGTTGCAAAGTCAACAGTGGTTATCTAATGGTTGATACTCGAACCCCCTCCCTCCCCCCAAATAGAAATGAGGAATTCCCATCAATGGCTCAGGGCTGTAAACGGGTGGTGAACCAACAATGTCACAAAGACAATGTAGAGAGGAGAGCATCGCATGCAAACGAGCGGTTTAGCTCGAAAATAAATTTATAATTTTTGTTGTTGTTGTTGTTGTTCTTAGAATCTTGATACCCGTTGAAACTCGCCCAATTGGTCCAATTTCGCCGAGCCACGCGGCGTGAGCGGTGGCACGGCATGGCACGGCCGGCATGGCTAGGGCACTTAGATTCAGGGGGAGAGAGGGGGGGCCGGGGGGAGAGTCTCCTGGCCGCCCACCCTCCTTGAAGCTGTCGAGGCCGCGGAACTCCACGATGCTGTTCCCGTAGTAGTAGTTGGTGACGAAGATGCGCCCGTCGCTCGCCAGCGGGTCCTTCATCCAGGCGCCCTCGCTGCGCCCGTAGCTGTTGTGCTGCACGGGCGCCGCCACGGTGGACAGCGTGCCGTAGCACGTGGAGGACGGCGCTTGAGGCGGCACCGGCGGCGCCGGGGGGAGGAGGAGGAGGAGCAGGAGACGGAGGGGGCGAGGTCATTGACGGCAACCCCGGAACACGGCACGCGTCCTCGACTTCGGCGTCGGGGTGCGCTTCGACAAAATAAGTGACGCCTTTTTATGAATTCGTTGGTTCGTCGCACGCAGTCAGCGAGGGACAAGCAGCGCCAGACGTGGTGACCGTCCTGCGACGGCGTTCGCGTTAACTGCTCTGAACTGCCATACTCCGGCGTCTCCGGTGACCTTTTTTTAGTCCACGGATCACGAGGGGGGGGTCGATCGCCATCTGAAGTGCGTAATTAATGCCTTTCACCCGCATCATCATCATATTAATAAGTTCATAATATTTCGATTTAAAGCTTTCAAGGATTCATCTTCTTTGGTTCTTTCGGTAAAGTCACGTAGAATGAGGACAGTCCAGTCCCTTCACCTGATGAAGGCCACTTGTGTTGTGGCCGAAACGTCGTGAGAATTTTATTGTGTTATTTTATTTTATTATTTTATTCTCATTCTACGTGACTTTACCGAAAGAACCAAAGAAGAAGTTCATAATAATAAATCTTGTGACACGAACGACAATCGTGTGACACAAACGGCATTCACTGCGGATGTGTGGGAGTCTCCACAACCCGTAATGTGGAAGTGGTGGCTCCACAACGCGCAGCACTGAGCACTGGTGACTGCACTGTGCTGATGAGTTCTAATGAGGACGAAACCGGTCCATAGTTGTCACTGCATCACTGCTGCTATCAGCTCGCTGTGTGTACACCACCAGTGGTGACTTGTACGTTGCGTGCGCTGCACCTTCTGCGGTCGGTTCAGGCGGAGGCTCGGTGGTTGTGGTGGGCCGGGTCGTTGTTGTCGTGCTCTGCGTAGTGGTGGTGGTGGTGGTGGCCCTGGTGGTTGTGGTGGTGGTGGCAGCGGTGGTGGTTGGTCCGGCACTGTCGGCCACCGCTTCGTCTCTCCCGGCAGAGCCTCCCACGTAGTGGTGGTGGTGGCTCGGTTGCCCCTCTGCTCCGGCAAGCACAGTGTCTGCAGAGCAGCGGCACACAAACTAAGCAAGGGCATCGTTGCGTGTGCGTGTGTGGATATTTTAAATGCCAATATTGCACGGTTGGCTAGGGACATACATGCATAAATATATAAACAAATAAGATGTTCCACATCCGTCATCCGCACGGCCTCCTGGTAGTGCGTTATTTCAGCAGCATTCGTTCAAAACAAGCAAGCTTTGAACCGGTTTTGACATACAATGTCTCGTCAGCAGTGTCAGTCTCGCTTGAACAGATGCTGGTGAACGGCCAATGAACAAGATAGTTCAATGCTACATTATGCAGTACATTACACAACGCTCAATTGTTAGCGTCGTTGTGGAGAATGTAAGTGTCAGAGTGTGGGGAAGCGCTGCTGTCTAATATTGGCTCTCAGCCTGCACGCTGAGCGGAAGTGTCAATGTTTTATTTTTACGTGGACGAACAGGAGACGTCTGCGCGTGCTGTCTGCAGGCAGCACGCACCACTGCTTGTGCTGTTTGTAGGCAGCACGCACCAATGCTTGTGCTGTCTGCAGGCAGCACCCACCACTGCGCGTGCTGTCTGCAGGCAGCACGCACCTTTGCCGTGCTGCTGTCTAATATTGGCTCTCAGCCTGCACGCTGCATTCTCCTGCTGCGAAGAGTTTTCTAATCAGTCACGGGACGTGTTGGATGTGAATGATCGCTATCTATAGGCAAAGCGCCAATCGGGGGCGGTCTCTGGAGAAGAAAGCAGAAGCCCTGTCCACATATGGGTGCCTCGACGCACGAGGCACCCGTTAACATTGATGACAGATCACAGCTGCCTTATGCATCCGGGAGCCCATATGTGGAGACAGGGCTTATTATCTCTACTCCTACGGCGACCCCCATTGGCGCTCGCCTGCACTGATGAGCCCAAACGAGAACGAAACCAATCCACGGTCGTCCCTTTGCTTCACTGCCACCTGATTGGCCGGTCACGTTTCCAACTCTTTTTGCACTGGCGGTCCAATCGCCGACTTGTCCAGGGATAATGACGGAGCAGCAGACAGTGAATGGAACGCGTCACGGTGGTGAGATGTTAACTGCCTCGCCTGGTATACAGAAGGTCGTGCGTTTGACCCCGACCCTGACGATGCCTGCTGTTTATTTGGAGTTTACATGTCTCTCTCCCCGTGGTCGTGTCGATTTTTCTCCGGGTCCTCCGGTTTTTTCCCCTCCGCAATTTTAATTACTCCGTCGGCAAGCTCAAAAGCTCAGCACAGCCATGAATAAACACTGTGGCCAGCAACACACAAAATGTCTATAATAGGAGGCACTTTGGGCAATGGCCCTTTTTCATACTCCATATTGAGGCCAGAGAGACAGAGTGGCCCATACGAGTGGTTACACCATGGGGCCCGATTAGAATTAAAGTTTGACGTTTTTAACAGGCATACTGAATAATTACACTCTTAGTCGCAATTGAGTAACAGGCAAAACTTTCAATAAATAAATAAAAATGGTACGGCTAATTAAACTCATCTATATTGAAAAATGTGTTCATGAAAAGGTTGCTGGCGGCGCAGTGCATTGTGGGGAAAGTTTATTCCTGCATGCACGAGGTACGGTCCACCCCACGCGGCATCCCTGGGCCCAATCAACCAGCCCAATCAATAAGATGTTTCACTACCCTCAAATAACTCGACACCTTCGTGACTAACACTGCCTTTGAAGATTAAAATATACAATCGGTGACGTTTCGTGCAACGGTCTTCCCCGCGTGGCGCGTGAAGAATGGCCCGCTCATGGTGCGCCACCGCCATCGTTGAATCATTTGTCAGAAGTATCAGAATCAGAATGTTTTATTTATACTGCAGGAGGAGGGATCCGATTTAGCTGTGAAGCTTTTTGTTCACAGATGTCCAGTATGGGCACGGGGTCAGAATGTGATAACGACAAACAATAGAAAAACATGACAGAAGTGCAAAGTATAGAGAAGGTTAAAAAAAAAACACACACTTTAAAAAAAATTCTACAAATATAACTAGAAACAATTTTTTTTTATCTAACCAGGTAAGACCCACCGAGCTCTAAAAAACATTTTTGCAGAAACGACCTGGCGACAAATGATAGCTCAACGAAGTGGCCTATCGCGTGGAAATTAACAGCAGCAGAAATACTCTAGACGTGTGTTTCTGAATGAAAATAAAAAGAGGGGATGAGGTTTGCCTATTACTTAGCCGTGTGATAATCGTGCCAAAGAATAAATGTGGCACTCGGCCCAGCCACTTGGCAACATTGCCGCTGTGAATCTTCTCGTTGGGTAAAGACCGTGGACTTAAGCCACGGTTCAAGAAAACCGCCGTGAGCTCGGCTCCGGGTCACTTCGATGAAATGGCACGGAGCTGAGACTCGCAACCACCAAGTGTGCGCAAGGCATTCCTCTTCCGCTGCCGCCCATCGCTGCGTCGCGCCTATTCGTCAAAAGGGGCGTTTGTCCAGAGTCCACCCGCACGCCGGGCCTCTGGTGACGATGTCGCAACAAGCCGGCCAGAAAACCCACAAACTTTAACGGAGGCATGCAAAAACAGCCGCGCTCCGTCAACGCGCGTCACGAGCGGTGACTCGGCTCGCGTGAGCGTTGAGGCGGCGTTCGTGGAGAGCACTCCAAGGCCTGTCTACCGTGACCTGCCAACCTGCACACGCTTCCTAACCCCCAGCACGCACTTTGTTCGGCCTAAAGAAAACAACACCGAGCTATTGGCCTCCGTGCTTAACATTCATCAGGTGCGGCATTTGCGCGAGCTTGGCAACCTTGGGCAGGTGTCAACCGCAGTCTCGTCGCGAAGACTGCGGAACGAAGGGAGCTCGACTGACCAGTCGAAATGATTTCCTGCTCAAGCAAGCACCGAGGGTCACGGTGCTCCTCTCCCATTTACAGCCCTGAGCCGGTGGTGGAAGTTCAATATTCCTATGGCGGGGATGAGTCTATCCATGCGACAAATCAACTGTTGACATCCCCAAAAGTGTAACTCATGATGAGCCGAGTCGACCGCCAATCAGGATTTGAACTCGCAACCGTTCCGGTTGCGAGCCGCTCGCTCCACCGCCGAAGGCGGCCTGGCCGGTTGAGTTGATGAAACATTTGAATGCGGCCTGAATGAGGGGACTGCCTTGGGGGTTGAGGGTGTATGGAGGGTGTATGTGTGTGTGTTTGTGTGTACGTTGAACTTCTTTCGCACCGTATGTAGCCAGCAGTGGCTAATCGGCGGTGCGGGGGAAGGACAACAAAGGATGGAGCGTCGACTAGGAGGGAAAAACTTCTCAATTAGGCGAGAAGGAAAATGCATTGTCTAAAACAACAAATTATATATATTATAAAAACACGTCAACACATTTGTCAATGACACAGTAGCCTTAAACAAAAGGTACATAATAGGTGATCTTTCCAGCAAAGGCCATTCTTCATAGCAGTGCCTCTCTGGCCTCTGTGCCATGAACGAGGGCCGCGGCGGGAAACGTAACGCCTTATACACTTTTCTCTTTAAGGCCACGGTGTTATTATTGACGGATGTCTCGAGTTGCTGTTGCTTGTACTTGTGCACCACTGCCGACGCAGCAGCAGCGGCAGCGGCGGCTACATCAGCAAATTATTTGTTCCACAAAATACAAAGCAAGTGTGTACCACGTGTTTCGTCTGGTTTACGAGCGGGGTGAGTGTTTTTGGAAGGGCGTTCAAATTTTTACCCTAAACTAAATTGAAAACTAAACTTTTCATTTGACCAGGTAAGGCACACTGAGCTGTTTCGCCCTTTTTTAGAATCGACCTGGCCACAAATGATAGCTTAGCGACGTGGCTTATCACGTGGAAATGTTTTAGCAGCTAAACACTCTAAACGCATGATTCTAAATGTGGAGGGAAAAACCGGAGGGCCAGGAGAAAAATCCACGCGAGAACGGGGAGAGACACATGCAAACTCTAAATCTTCAGGGGTCAGGGCCGGGATCGAAACCACGCCCTCCTGTATACCAGGCGAGGTAGTTAACAGCTCAGCACCGTGGCGCCCTCCAAGTTAAATTTTACCACAAAAATAAAATAACGTTTCTCATCCAGCTACACAGATACAAGGACACAAGTGCTGTCAGTGTGCATCTATTCAGGCAGGCATGGCGTACATGCAGGCGGTGTGGCAAGTACCACGAATATCTGAACCGGTCCTGGGACTCCCCTAGGTCGACTCAGCCTTAACTGAGTGAACTGGATCAGTGTGTAATCACCAGCACTGGGGAGACAACGGTGGCCGGGTGCTGGCCAAAAGCACCTTCCTAGGGTGCCGTGTTGGCCTTCACCGGTGCTCGCTAACAGTGCTTGCCTCCGGCGCTCTGTTATAGTCTACGCCGGGGGTTATTTGTCTAATCACAGATAAACGCGCGCACACACACACAGAGTCTGTCCAACCCCGTTCTCTGTAAGTGTATCTCATGGCAAGCTGTTAGAGTTTGCCTTGCCATTCGCAGAGTAACGGGCTCCTCACCCGACGAGAAGGTGCTAAATGGAAACCAGGAATTTGTTGCCAATTCGAAATGAATAAACAAAGAACATCACCGAGTGAGTGTCTGCTCAAGTGAGCATTGGGGGCATTGGTGCTCGCTACCATGCTTTACACACCGGAACCCGTGGTGGACATTCCACCTTCCCGTGGCCAGGGTCACGTCTATTCGTAGGACAACCGCTGTTTACTTCTCCGCAGAGTAGTACCCGGTTTATCGACCCCAGAAGGGACGATGGGCTGAGTGCACCCGAAACTAAGATTCGAACTTGCAACCTTCCGCTCACTTCTACCGCTGAGCCATCTGGCTGGATGCATGCGCGTGTGTGTGTGTGTATATACAGGTCGACTCAGCCTCAAGTGAGTACCTGGTGCGGAGTGCGAACATCGCCACTGGGGAGACTAAGGCGGCCGGGCGTGGTGCTGGCCACCCACCCCCTCGTGTGCCGTGCCGGCCTTCATAGGTGCTACTCGCTAACAGCACTTGCTCCAACAGTCTGTGAAGGCGTCACGGGCGTGGGGGCTCTTTGTCTGGTTTTTGAGTGTGTTCGAGTAGGAGTGTTCGTTCACACTGCACCACGAACCCCCGCGACCTGAGTTCAATTCCCGCTTAGGGTTAACATCAGTGAGAATTATCGTAACGGGTTTCCGTGAGCGGGAACTGAACTCGGAACGCCCTGTTTATAGCGCAGCGCGCAAACCGCTACACTGCCGCTCCCCACTAAACTACCGCTCCCCACAGACACACTCCTTCCCCCGCACCTCCGATTAGTGCATTTGACTACGTGCGATGCAAAAGAAGTTCAACATAAACACATGCAATCACGTATAACGACAACTACTGCCGTTCGCCACTAAGTAAGTAGGCGGTGATGTCGCCACGGTGCTTGTGCCAGGCTAGGTGCACTTTGAGGCCACGTGAAGTGTCGAAGGCTCGATGGCAGGTCACAGAACAGACCCAGGCACCATGGGTTGACTGGATGGCTGGCAAAAGCACCATCTGTGCGCCCCAATGTACCAACTTTCTCCACTGTTGCCAGAGGGCGACTGCCTCTAACTCCCCAGAAGCATCCTACACACACACACGCCCATGTACACACACACACGTACACACGCCGTGGCCGGCCGGGGACTCACTGCGGTGGCGCGCGTCGCTGTGCCGCTCGTCCCCTCGCTCCGTGCGGTAGTACTTCACCTCCCGCAGCACGGCCGCTCTCCCGGCTGGCACGGAGGCAGCACGGGGTCGGGGTGGTGCCGCCCGGGTCTGCACCCCCGTCTTCCCCGTCGCCTCCTTGCCCCGCGTCTCCTTCCCCCGCATCTCCTTCTCCCGCGCCACCTTCGCCGCGGCCTCCTGCTTCTTGGAGGCGGCCGCCGCCGCCGCCGCCGCCGCCTTGCCGTGCGCCGGCTTGGAGGCTTCGGCCGCCTTAGCCGGGCCCGCCGCGTCCTGCGGGGAGGCCGGCGGCGTGCCCCAGGGAGGGAGGGAGGGAGTAACCGCGTTCATGTTTCTTGTTAACAAACAAAAAAAAAGAGGCCATGAAAGCAACAGCAACAAATGACGAACGAAGCAAAGTGCCGAATAACTGAGCATTTTTGTTTTCGTTTCTTTCGATCGGAAAACGAAACAAAGCAAAACAAGGGAGGCAGGGATGGAGGCGAGCCGCGCCGCAGCGATCGGTCAAGGGGGTGACGCAGCGGCGCCCTGGTTGGTCCACAACGCGCGCCGTGGACCCAGAACCCCGGGTTCAATTCCCGGCCACGGCCAACGTCAGCGGCGAGTGGCATCTGCACTGAACCCGGCCCTGCACCGACCCTCCGTGCAGTTTGGCCAATCAACCACGGTGACCGTCATGGTCTGAATCACGATCCGACGGTGGAAGTACCGGGATTCTCTCTTCCGCGACGACCACGGACCACGCTGAGCCGCGCTCGAACACGGCACGGCAGATGCGCGTGCACGTTCCCTGAATGGAAGATCTAAGAATCGCCCAACTGCGACTGTGGAGGAGTCTAAGCCATCGAGCACATCACCGATGAACGCTCCATCCACGCACATCCTGGCGGTATCGCTGACATCCACGCTGCGTCAACCCCACATCATTGGACTGGACGAGGAACATTTGCATTCATTCATGACGATCATTAAGAAAAAATAAAAACTGTTGTTTTCACAATGGCATACGAAAGAAGAAGACCATCATTGTGCGGCGGCCTTCGCACCCAGCAGCGGATTTCGCTGCACTGCGACACGGAATCGAGCCGGCGACCTGGGCAGGTCGTGGGGGTGCCCGGGAGCCAGGTGCCTAACCCCCCCCCCCCCCCACCACACCCCCCACTGCCGGCCCGTGCCTGCGCTCGGACGTCCTGGGTGCTGGCCGAGTCCTTCTGCAGCAGGGCCAGGCCGATGGACGAGATCTCCTTCTTGATGCCCAGGATGATGTCCGTGTAGTTCTCGTACTTGTGCATCTGCCCGTTGAGGCGCCCGATGCTCTCCTTGATCACCTCGTTCTCCCTCGTCAGGTTCACGTTCACGGCCTGCGGTCGCAGTTGGGGAGGGAGCGGGGGCGGGGAGGGGGGGGGAGAGAGGCCACGGGGAGCTGTGAATTCATGGAGAAGCCATCCCAGGAGGGTTTTACCCCCCCCCCCCCCCCGCCGGTGTTCCATCGACAGCCCTGAGTCAGTGGTAAACTCCAACTCCGCCTTTCCTTGAGACACAGCAGACAGTCCTTCCATTCGTTTTATTGCCTCGGAATACTCCAGTGCGGGGGGGGGGGGGTTAACACATGAGAGGGTGGTTGATTAAGCGGCGGGGTGGTTGACTGTGTGGTTAATTGAGTGAGTGGGTCGTTGAGTGAATCGGTGGTTGATATAGTGGGTTAGTGGTTGGGTGGGTGGTGGATTGATTGAGTGGTTGATTAAATGAGTGAGTGGATGGTTGATAAAGTGAATGGGTGGTTGAGTGAGTGGGTGGGTGGTTGAGTGAATCGGTGGTTGATATAGTGGGTTAGTGGTTGGGTAGGTGGTTGATTTATTGAGTGGTTGATTGAATGATTGAGTGGATGGTTGATTAAGTGAATGGGTGGTTGAGTGAGTGGGTGAGTGTGTGGGTGGTTGATTGAGTGGTTGATTGAATGAGTGAGTGAGTGGATGGTTGATTAAGTGAATGGGTGGTTGAGTGAGTGGGTGGGTGGTTGAGTGGGTGAGTGAGTGACTGAGTTGAGTGAAAAGTCCCCTGCTGAGAAGCATCTGCGACTGGCCTGCTCAGCCATCAACGGAAGCTGCCCCAACACAGCGATCCAACGGAGACGGAGCAGCCGTCACCGAATATGAAGATGACCCCCTCTGGGTCAATAAAAAATAATGGACGGTCACGATTTAGATGGAACAAAAGCAAAAAAAGTGCTCAGAGAGTCATGGAGAAGCTTTACCCTGTGAGACAGCAAAAGGAACCCATGGACAGACAACACAATACAAATCGAAGACATTACAGCGAACCGCTGAATAAAGTGAGTGGCTGGGCCTGGGAAGGAGACTGCACTGGACAGTAGCCGAGGTTCAAGAATCGGAATAGAGTGGCAGCCAAGTAATGGAACGCGTCCAAGAGGACGTCCAATGGGGGAGATGGAGCGGATTAAATCGGTTCAGGGGCTGGGTGGATTGTTACATCGCAGCGATCTTGAGAGATGGCGGTGCGGCTTGAGACCTTGATCTAGCAGTGGATTGATCACGGCCGATGACTGTGCATGGCTAAAGTATTGTGGGCCTCCATCAGTGATGTCCAAGAAAATCTCATTTGAACTGCAGATGCTCGTACGCGTGCCTCACAATATGGTCATACACGTGGGGATTGTAAATTCCTTCCACTACAGCAGACAGCCAATCCATCAAGTGCAGGTGCTGGGTGGATCATAACATTACATGGGCATCACGATGGCTATGAGATGTTAAATACCTCACCTGGTATACAGAAGTCGTGGGTTCGATCCCGATCCTGACACCTGTACATTTGGAGTTTGCGTGTCTCTCTCACCGTGGTCGTGTGGATTTTCTCCGGGTCCTCCGGTTTTCCCCTCCGCATTTAGAATCAACGTCACGTGTTTAGACTATTTAGCTGCTATATATTTCCACACTGATAAGCCACTTCGTTGAGCTATCATTTGTGATAGCCAGGTCGCTTCTGAAAAAGAGCTACCTCAGTGAGCCTTCCCTGCTACAATTAAAAATATAAATATTTTTACGACTTCAATAGTTTTGATTTAAAGCTTTCGTGACTGCAGTGATTCATATTCTTGGTTCTTTCGGTAAAGTCACGTTGACGGAAGAACCAAGAATATGACTTTAATAGTCTTACTTTCGCGTGCATGTGACACGCGTGCCAACAATGTGCACGTGTGTGCACGCGTGAGTGACGCGAGACACCAACCAGGATCGGACACAGTGGTCGCCAGAGACACAGATCCACATTGCGCTCGTAAAATTTTTTTTTTTTAAGGGTCTGGAATGAATGTGTATTTTATTGCCTCGAAATCCCCCGGGAATGTGGGGAGGGGGTGGGGTGCGGTCGAATGGGGTGGGAGGCTAATTTGTTGAACTTCTTTCGCACCGTACGCAGCCAACCGTGCTAATCGAAGGTGTAGACGGACAACAAACTAAATATTAAAATAAGTTCTAAAGAAATACGTTTTCAATCTAGATGATGATTTAAAAGTGCACAGCTCCAGTGGCTTCCTGATATCGGAAGCAAGAGCGTTCCAGACGGCCGCAGACGCACATCTGAAATCGCGTGATGCGGTGACCGCCGCCTTCGTTCGGTAGGTAGCAAAAAGCCGCCGCTGCGAACGTGGCCGCGTGGCGATGGTTCACGCTCCTTGACGAGATCTGCGAGATATTGCGTTTCATTTGTGGCCAAGCACTTTGTGCGTCACGAAGCGTACCCTTATCACGTGTTCGTTCGGCGACCGGAACACAATGCAGCTCGGCGTGCGCTGGACAGACACGGTCGGGGATCTTCCAGCGCCCGTCACGACACGCGCCAGAGAATTTATCCACCTTCACGACCTCTCGTAGAATCCCTCCACCGCCAATTGCGATCGGATCACCCACCGTTCTGTTGCGTCGGCGGGCACGCCGGGAGCCCCGCGGACCAGGGAAAGCCTTCCCTTTGCTCTCGTGAAAAAAAAACTGCTTTAAAAAATAATCATCAAGTCGTGTTTATCTTATCCCTACACCCTAATATGGTTCTAAATGTCCCAAGGAGCTTTGTTTACGAGGACGCGAAAAAAAGCCGAGCGCTCGGCACACGTGAGGGGGTAGCGGCGGTGGCGGCGCCATGAACCCGCCGACCTCAGTTCCATTCCCTGCGAGGGCTACGCGTGACTGGCGGGTGACGTGAATTCATCCTGGTGGTGGAGGCCTCTTCACCAACAAGCATGGTGAAGTATGGTGAAACAACCCCCGCACGATCGGCACGGCACCGAGAGGCCGTCGTCAAGGATTGGATTTCCAAAGGGCTGTGTCATTACTTTCATTCTCATTCTGGATTCCAACTGAGCGACGTCCAAATTCGCCGAGTTGACGGCATTAGCTGCGTCGATGGTGACGTGAAAACGTGCGACGCGGGTGGCCCACCGCGGCAAGGCTACCGTCTCCCACCGCCGGTGAAGGAGCGCAGACTGCGGTGGTTTTACCGCGCGGTCCGCGGTCTGGTGGCATGCCCACAAGGAGGAACAGTAAAAACGGCACGAACTCTCTCCACCTCTCTCTCCTGAAGCCCCCTCGTCGCGGCCAGCTAGCAGGACCTCGTCATTGGCATCGAGCTCGTGAACATCTTGCTGCTGCCCTCGTGCACAAGAATAAACATGTTTATTCTGAGCATGCATATTGTACAAGAGCACAGGATGACAATCTCACACACACACACTTACACAAGACACGCACGGGCACACGCACGACAGATACACTCGTGTGTTTTTTTACGGGTGCACAAACCGCGCACGGTACGCAATCAAATAACTTCTTTTTTTAGCATTGCAGACAACGCTGGGCGAGCGCCGTTCATGAGCACCGATGGAGGTAAGCGTGGCGCATTAGGGGGAGGTATGATCAGAATTGACACACTGCTCGCTCACACGTCGAGGCACGCGGCCACGAGGGTGTCGTGCAGACACGAGGGGGTGTCGGGGCACGTGCGCGCACACACGCACGCAGACGCGCTGGGGTGTCAGACCGCACGGTGCGTGCGGTGGCACACCACCACGTGGGGGGGGGGGGGGGGGGGGGGGATCTGTCTCACCTCCTCCAGCTTGGTCATCTGCTGCGTAAGCCGAGTCACGAACGAGTGGATCTTGAGCAGGTCAACGCTGTACAGAGCCCCCTCCAGGATCTCCGACAGGGAAGAGAGCTGCGGATTGAACGTTTCCCACGGGTTTGTTAAGTACACGTCGCCTCTTGGAAATGTATGGCTCTTTAAAAACTTCACTTGTTTGATGCCATGCACCATTTTTCTCTCCCCTACGCAGCTCAGCGGGCTCAGGGAGACCATATCCAGCAACACCAAGCGACGAATATGTTACACCAGGATGTGCGAGATATGAGCGCAAGGCTCATACTGTGAGATGAGGACTAAGTCTCTACTGAAAGATGAGGAGTAAGACTCCTACTGAGAGATGAGGGGTAAGGCTCCTACTGTGAGATGAGGGGTAAGGCTCCTACTGTGAGATGAGGGGTAAGGCTCCTACTGTGAGATGAGTAAGGCTCCTACTGTGAGATGAGTAAGGCTCCTACTGTGAGATGAGGAGTAAGGCTCCTACTGTGAGATGAGGGGTAAGGCTCCTACTGTGAGATAAGGAGTAAGGCTCCTACTGAGAGATGAGGGGTAAGGCTCCTACTGTGAGATGAGTAAGGCTCCTACTGAGAGATGAGGAGTAAGGCTCCTACTGAGAGATGAGGGGTAAGGCTCCTACTGTGAGATAAGGACTAAGTCTCCTACTGTGAGATGAGGGGTAAGGCTCCTACTGAGAGATGAGGACTAAGTCTCTACTGAGAGACGAGTGGTAAGGCTCCTACTGTGAGATGAGTAAGGCTCCTACTGTGAGATGAGTGGTAAGGCTCCTACTGTGAGATGAGGAGTAAGGCTCCTACTGTGAGATGAGGGGTAAGGCTCCTACTGTGAGATAAGGAGTAAGGCTCCTACTGAGAGATGAGGGGTAAGGCTCCTACTGTGAGATGAGTAAGGCTCCTACTGAGAGATGAGGAGTAAGGCTCCTACTGAGAGATGAGGGGTAAGGCTCCTACTGTGAGATAAGGACTAAGTCTCCTACTGTGAGATGAGGGGTAAGGCTCCTACTGAGAGATGAGGACTAAGTCTCTACTGAGAGACGAGTGGTAAGGCTCCTACTGTGAGATGAGGAGTAAGGCTCCTACTGTGAGATGAGTGGTAAGGCTCCTACTGTGAGATGAGGAGTAAGGCTCCTACTGTGAGATGAGTAAGGCTCCTACTGAGAGATGAGGAGTAAGGCTCCTACTGAGAGATGAGGGGTAAGTCTCCTACTGTGAGATGAGGAGTAAGGCTCCTACTGTGAGATGAGGGGTAAGGCTCCTACTGTGAGATGAGGGGTAAGGCTCCTACTGTGAGATGAGGGGTAAGGCTCCTACTGTGAGATGAGGGGTAAGGCTCCTACTGAGAGATGAGGAGTAAGGCTCCTACTGTGAGATGAGGGGTAAGGCTCCTACTGTGAGATGAGGAGTAAGGCTCCTACTGTGAGATGAGTGGTAAGGCTCCTACTGTGATATGAGTAAGGCTCCTACTGAGAGATGAGGACTAAGTCTCTACTGAGAGATGAGTGGTAAGGCTCCTACTGTGAGATGAGTGGTAAGGCTCCTACTGTGAGATGAGTAAGGCTCCTACTGTGAGATGAGGGGTAAGGCTCCTACTGTGAGATGAGGAGTAAGGCTCCTACTGTGAGATGAGGAGTAAGGCTCCTACTGTGAGATGAGTGGTAAGGCTCCTACTGTGAGATGAGGAGCAAGGCTCCTACTGTGAGATGAGTAAGGCTCCTACTGTGAGATGAGGAGTAAGGCTCCTACTGTGAGATGAGGAGCATGGCTCCTACTGTGAGTGAGTAAGGCTCCTACTGTGAGATGAGGGGTAAGGCTCCTACTGAGAGATGAGGAGTAAGGCTCCTACTGTGAGATGAGGGGTAAGGCTCCTACTGTGAGATGAGGAGTAAGGCTCCTACTGTGAGATGAGGGGTAAGGCTCCTACTGTGAGATGAGGACTAAGTCTCCTACTGTGAGATGAGGGGTAAGGCTCCTACTGTGAGATGAGGGGTAAGGCTCCTACTGTGAGATGAGGGGTAAGGCTCCTACTGTGAGATGAGTAAGGCTCCTACTGTGAGATGAGGGGTAAGGCTCCTACTGTGAGATGAGGGGTAAGGCTCCTACTGTGAGATGAGGGGTAAGGCTCCTACTGTGAGATGAGGGGTAAGGCTCCTACTGTGAGATGAGGGGTAAGGCTCCTACTGTGAGATGAGGGGTAAGGCTCCTACTGTGAGATGAGTGGTAAGGCTCCTACTGTGAGATGAGGGGTAAGGCTCCTACTGTGAGATGAGGGGTAAGGCTCCTACTGTGAGATGAGGGGTAAGGCTCCTACTGTGAGATGAGGAGTAAGGCTCCTACTGTGAGATGAGGGGTAAGGCTCCTACTGTGAGATGAGGGGTAAGGCTCCTACTGTGAGATGAGGAGTAAGGCTCCTACTGTGAGATGAGGGGTAAGGCTCCTACTGTGAGATGAGGGGTAAGGCTCCTACTGTGAGATGAAGGGTAAGGCTCCTACTGTGAGATGAGAAAGGCTCCTACTGTGAGATGAGGGGTAAGGCTCCTACTGTGAGATGAGGGGTAAGGCTCCTACTGTGAGATGAGGGGTAAGGCTCCTACTGTGAGATGAGGGGTAAGGCTCCTACTGTGAGATGAGGGGTAAGGCTCCTACTGTGAGATGAGTGGTAAGGCTCCTACTGTGAGATGAGGGGTAAGGCTCCTACTGTGAGATGAGGGGTAAGGCTCCTACTGTGAGATGAGGGGTAAGGCTCCTACTGTGAGATGAGGGGTAAGGCTCCTACTGTGAGATGAGGGATAAGGCTCCTACTGAGAGATGAGGGGTAAGGCTCCTACTGTGAGATGAGTAAGGCTCCTACTGTGAGATGAGGGGTAAGGCTCCTACTGTGATATGAGGGGTAAGGCTCCTACTGTGAGATGAGGGGTAAGGCTCCTACTGTGAGATGAGGGGTAAGGCTCCTACTGTGAGATGAGGAGTAAGGCTCCTACTGTGAGATGAGGGGTAAGGCTCCTACTGTGAGATGAGGGGTAAGGCTCCTACTGTGAGATGAGAAAGGCTCCTACTGTGAGATGAGTAAGGCTCCTACTGAGAGATGAGGAGTAAGGCTCCTACTGAGAGATGAGGGGTAAGGCTCCTACTGTGAGATAAGGACTAAGTCTCCTACTGTGAGATGAGGGGTAAGGCTCCTACTGTGAGATGAGGGGTAAGGCTCCTACTGTGAGATGAGTAAGGCTCCTACTGTGAGATGAGGACTAAGTCTCTACTGAGAGACGAGTGGTAAGGCTCCTACTGTGAGATGAGTAAGGCTCCTACTGTGAGATGAGTGGTAAGGCTCCTACTGTGAGATGAGTAAGGCTCCTACTGAGAGATGAGGAGTAAGGCTCCTACTGAGAGATGAGGGGTAAGGCTCCTACTGTGAGATGAGGAGTAAGGCTCCTACTGTGAGATGAGGAGTAAGGCTCCTACTGTGAGATGAGGAGTAAGGCTCCTACTGTGAGATGAGGAGTAAGTCTCCTACTGTGAGATGAGGAGTAAGGCTCCTACTGTGAGATGAGGGGTAAGGCTCCTACTGTGAGATGAGGACTAAGTCTCTACTGAGAGATGAGTGGTAAGGCTCCTACTGTGAGATGAGTGGTAAGGCTCCTACTGTGAGATGAGTAAGGCTCCTACTGTGAGATGAGGGGTAAGGCTCCTACTGTGAGATGAGGAGTAAGGCTCCTACTGTGAGATGAGTAAGGCTCCTACTGTGAGATGAGTGGTAAGGCTCCTACTGTGAGATGAGGAGCAAGGCTCCTACTGTGAGATGAGTAAGGCTCCTACTGTGAGATGAGGAGCATGGCTCCTACTGTGAGATGAGTAAGGCTCCTACTGTGAGATGAGGAGTAAGGCTCCTACTGAGAGATGAGGAGTAAGGCTCCTACTGTGAGATGAGGACTAAGGCTCCTACTGTGAGATGAGGAGTAAGGCTCCTACTGTGAGATGAGTAAGGCTCCTACTGTGAGATGAGGGGTAAGGCTCCTACTGTGAGATGAGGGGTAAGGCTCCTACTGTGAGATGAGGAGTAAGGCTCCTACTGTGAGATGAGGGGTAAGGCTCCTACTGTGAGATGAGGGGTAAGGCTCCTACTGTGAGATGAGGGGTAAGGCTCCTACTGTGAGATGAGGGGTAAGGCTCCTACTGTGAGATGAGTGGTAAGGCTCCTACTGTGAGATGAGGGGTAAGGCTCCTACTGTGAGATGAGGGGTAAGGCTCCTACTGTGAGATGAGGAGTAAGGCTCCTACTGTGAGATGAGAAAGGCTCCTACTGTGAGATGAGGGGTAAGGCTCCTACTGTGAGATGAGGGGTAAGGCTCCTACTGTGAGATGAGGAGTAAGGCTCCTACTGTGAGATGAGGGGTAAGGCTCCTACTGTGAGATGAGGGGTAAGGCTCCTACTGTGAGATGAGGGGTAAGGCTCCTACTGTGAGATGAGGGGTAAGGCTCCTACTGTGAGATGAGTGGTAAGGCTCCTACTGTGAGATGAGGGGTAAGGCTCCTACTGTGAGATGAGGGGTAAGGCTCCTACTGTGAGATGAGGGGTAAGGCTCCTACTGTGAGATGAGGGGTAAGGCTCCTACTGTGAGATGAGGGATAAGGCTCCTACTGAGAGATGAGGAGTAAGTCTCCTACTGTGAGATGAGGGGCAAGGCTCCTACTGTGAGATGAGGGGTAAGGCTCCTACTGTGATATGAGGGGTAAGGCTCCTACTGTGAGATGAGGGGTAAGGCTCCTACTGTGAGATGAGGAGTAAGGCTCCTACTGTGAGATGAGGGGTAAGGCTCCTACTGTGAGATGAGGGGTAAGGCTCCTACTGTGAGATGAGGAGTAAGGCTCCTACTGTGAGATGAGGGGTAAGGCTCCTACTGTGAGATGAGGGGTAAGGCTCCTACTGTGAGATGAAGGGTAAGGCTCCTACTGTGAGATGAGAAAGGCTCCTACTGTGAGATGAGGGGTAAGGCTCCTACTGTGAGATGAGGGGTAAGGCTCCTACTGTGAGATGAGGAGTAAGGCTCCTACTGTGAGATGAGGGGTAAGGCTCCTACTGTGAGATGAGGGGTAAGGCTCCTACTGTGAGATGAGGGGTAAGGCTCCTACTGTGAGATGAGGGGTAAGGCTCCTACTGTGAGATGAGTGGTAAGGCTCCTACTGTGAGATGAGGGGTAAGGCTCCTACTGTGAGATGAGGGGTAAGGCTCCTACTGTGAGATGAGGGGTAAGGCTCCTACTGTGAGATGAGGGGTAAGGCTCCTACTGTGATATGAGTAAGGCTCCTACTGAGAGATGAGGACTAAGTCTCTACTGAGAGATGAGTGGTAAGGCTCCTACTGTGAGATGAGTGGTAAGGCTCCTACTGTGAGATGAGGGGTAAGGCTCCTACTGTGAGATGAGGAGTAAGTCTCCTACTGTGAGATGAGGGGTAAGGCTCCTACTGTGAGATGAGTAAGGCTCCTACTGAGAGATGAGGAGTAAGGCTCCTACTGTGAGATGAGGACTAAGTCTCCTACTGTGAGATGAGGGGTAAGGCTCCTACTGTGAGATGAGGGGTAAGGCTCCTACTGTGAGATGAGGGGTAAGGCTCCTACTGTGAGATGAGTAAGGCTCCTACTGTGAGATGAGGGGTAAGGCTCCTACTGTGAGATGAGGGGTAAGGCTCCTACTGTGAGATGAGGAGTAAGGCTCCTACTGTGAGATGAGGGGTAAGGCTCCTACTGTGAGATGAGGGGTAAGGCTCCTACTGTGAGATGAGGGGTAAGGCTCCTACTGTGAGATGAGGGGTAAGGCTCCTACTGTGAGATGAGTGGTAAGGCTCCTACTGTGAGATGAGGGGTAAGGCTCCTACTGTGAGATGAGGGGTAAGGCTCCTACTGTGAGATGAGGGGTAAGGCTCCTACTGTGAGATGAGGAGTAAGGCTCCTACTGTGAGATGAGGGGTAAGGCTCCTACTGTGAGATGAGGGGTAAGGCTCCTACTGTGAGATGAGGGGTAAGGCTCCTACTGTGAGATGAGGGGTAAGGCTCCTACTGTGAGATGAGGGGTAAGGCTCCTACTGTGAGATGAGGGGTAAGGCTCCTACTGTGAGATGAGGGGTAAGGCTCCTACTGTGAGATGAGGGGTAAGGCTCCTACTGTGAGATGAGGGGTAAGGCTCCTACTGTGAGATGAGTGGTAAGGCTCCTACTGTGAGATGAGGGGTAAGGCTCCTACTGTGAGATGAGGGGTAAGGCTCCTACTGTGAGATGAGGGGTAAGGCTCCTACTGTGAGATGAGGGGTAAGGCTCCTACTGTGAGATAAGGAGTAAGGCTCCTACTGTGAGATGAGGAGCAAGGCTCCTACTGTGAGATGAGGGGTAAGGCTCCTACTGTGAGATGAGGGGTAAGGCTCCTACTGTGAGATGAGGGGTAAGGCTCCTACTGTGAGATGAGGAGTAAGACTCCTACTGTGAGATGAGGGGTAAGGCTCCTACTGTGAGATGACGGGTAAGGCTCCTACTGAGAGATGAGGAGTAAGACTCCTACTGTGAGATGAGGGGTAAGGCTCCTACTGTGAGATGAGGAGTAAGACTCCTACTGTGAGATGAGGAGTAAGGCTCCTACTGTGAGATGAGGGGTAAGGCTCCTACTGTGAGATGAGGGGTAAGGCTCCTACTGTGAGATGAGTAAGGCTCCTACTGAGAGATGAGGAGTAAGACTCCTACTGTGAGATGAGTAAGGCTCCTATGAGAGATGAGGGGTAAGGCTCTGCCGAGCAACGGCACGTTGCACACCGTCGTATGGAGCTGAGACTTTGGCCAATCGCGCTGGCAAACGCAACAGGGTCAGGAGCCGCTCAGCGCAGAGGGCCGAGACGCATCCTGAGCATTCCTCGCCGTGGCACGAGAGCTCAACGGAGAGGCAGCGCCGTCGGCAAACCGAGCGAACCTTTTGCTAGCGTCCGTCAACGGAGAACGCCGCCTCCTAGGATTTCTCTGCCCGTGACTAATTGACCGCTCGCCGGCGGAGGGTGAGGCGAGCGTTCTGCTGGACACGAGAGGGTGAGAAACGCGCAAGAGGGGGACGACGACTGATCGCTGCAGCCGGAAGATACAGAGGGAAAGAACGCCTGTTGGGGTTACTTGGGAAGAGCTTCACGCTGATGGCTCTGAACACCGTAGCCTCACACAGAGGTCCATAGACTCACACAGAGGTCCATAGACTCACGCAGACTCGTAGACTCACACAGAGATCCATAGACTCACACAGAGGTCCATAGACTCACACAGAGGTCCATAGACTCACACAGAGGTCCATAGACTCATGCAGACTCGTAGACTCACACAGAGATCCATAGACTCACACAGAGGTCCATAGACTCACACAGATGTCCATAGACTCACACAGAGGTCGATAGACTCACGCAGACTCGTAGACTCACACAGAGGTCCATAGACTCACACAGACTCGTAGACTCACACAGAGCTCCGTAGACTCACACAGAGGTCCATAGACTCACGCAGACTCGTAGACTCACACAGAGATCCGTAGACTCGCACAGAGGTCCATAGACTCACGCAGACTCGTAGACTAACACAGAGGTCCATAGACTCACACAGACTCGTAGACTCACACAGAGATCCGTAGACCCACGCAGAGATCCATAGACTTACATAGAGATCCGTAGACTTACATAGACTCGTAGACTCACACAGAGATCCGTAGACTCACACAGAGATCCGTAGACCCACGCAGAGATCCGTAGACTTACATAGAGAACCACGGGCTCACAGAGACCCACAGATTTACAGAGACTAAGAGATTCACACAGAGACCCATAAACTCAGAGATCCATACACTCACACAGAGATCTATGCATTGACACAGATGTGTATAGACTGACACAGAGACCCACAGACTCACATATCGGTCTCTGTGAGAGTCTGTGGGTCTGTGTGCATGTCTACGTGTCCCACCGATGGCACAGGATCGTGACGACTGGAGGTGCTGGTTTTCCCGATGCGTGAGTGGCAACGCGGATGCAGGATCTATGTATGCGTTCCCGATTTTGAGGGAATAAAAAATATATCAAGCCTTAGATGTACAACATTTTCAGAAGACTTGAAAAGTAACCATCTCTTTGGGTTATTCGGAAAAGGGCAGCGTGACATCGGTAACATGACGTCACTTTGCCATACGAAAGAAGACTTTCACCGTTTTCACGCCACGCACGGCGTACACTTTACACAACGCCCGTGACGGGATTTTTAACGCCGGTTTTTATTTCGGTTTGAGCACTATCCATCGCTTATCCCGCATTGCGGAAAGTCGTGGCACGGGTTTCATGTAATCCTGCTGCCAGTTTGGTCATCGCCCACCCTGCAATGTGCCGTGACAAGCCGCCACTGATCCGTAGATCTCACGACAAACCACAGCCGACGGCGAGCCATTCCTTCAGCCCCCCCATGACTCCCACCCGCACATCTTTACAAGACTTAAGACGTCGCTGATCAAACATCCGAGTCACCTGATCATTCACAACCGGAGACGCCACGGTGGCGAGATGCAAACTACCTCGCCCGGTATACAGGAGATCGTGGGTTCGATCTCTGGCCATTGACGGCTGTATATTTGGAGTTTGCGTGTCTCTCTCTTTCTCTCTCCCCGTGGTCGCGTGGATTCCTCTACCGCACGTTTAGAGTATTTGGACGCTTCACATTTCCACACGATCAGCCGATTCGTCGCGCGGTCATTTCTCGTCGCAAGCTCAGTTGGGCCCTTACCTGGTCAAATAATTTATAAAAAAAAAGCCGCGGAATGTTTCGTGTAGCGAATCGGCGGGGGGGGGGGTGGGTGGGGGTGGGGGGTGGGGGTGGGGGGTGGGGTGGATGGGGGTGACCTCTCGTCCGGAGCCGCGCTTCCCGCCGTTACCTTGGCGAGGTCGGGCGAGCGCGCCTTCAGGCGGTCGAGCCTCCACTCGGCCTCGCAGGGGTTGAGCGAGGCGGGCGGCGCCGAGCAGGCGCAGCGGCAGTCGCTGCCTCCCGCCGTCACCGTCTCCACGGCGTACGAGTCGACGGGGCGGCCACCGCTGCCTGCGGCGGAGGCGGCGCGCAGGCGTTCGCAGGCGCCGTGTCCCAGCGGGCGCACCACGCACTTGCAGCGGCAGTTGCCGCCCTCGGCCTGCGCCCGCACGAGGTTCGGCTGCTCCGACATCAGCTGCACGCGGGGGGTGGAGGGGGCGCGCACGGTGGGGGGGGGGCCGGGGGGGGGGGCAGCGGTCGTTAGCATCTGAGGTCAACGCGGCGCCCAATGTCGAAAACTCCCAATGCACGGCTAGGCGTCGGGGTTTGGGATCGAACCCATGAAACCTCCTGCGTACCGGGCGAGGTTGTTAACATCTCCTAACCACCGTGGCGCCAATTGAAGGCAACGCCTCAGTCCGCAGCGAGCAGGCAACACGTTCGTTCGTGTCCTTTCACAGTTTCGCCAAGTCCCCCTGCATAGCCACGGCCTTAGCTATGCGATACAGTGGTGTTTTGACAACCTCCGAAAATAAAAACACGACCGTGCTACCTGCTGTAAATATTACGTCACCGATACAGGTGCAGGCCTGCGCCTGGCAGTTCACCTGGGAACGCTTCCAAAGTGCTGCGAGGGGAATGGTATTTCGGCCTCCGCCTCGATTGTCAATGCACGCCCAAGAGTGCCTCTCTCTGTTCCACTCGCTTGGATGGGGCGCAAACACGTACGTGCCAATGTTTATGTGGCAGTGTTAAACAACACAGTACTGCACTGAAATGAACATTTGTTCATTCTTGTTATTATCATGGAGTACACGTGTGTTTTTTTGTTTCACTTTAATTCTTATCTGCGATGCCCTTGAGTGGTTTTTTTTTCATGCCTAGAGGCCCCTTGCCCAAAACAACATCTGGCCTCGGAGCTGTGGCCAACTTCACCTGAATGAAAACAAAATAAGGCATTGCTAATTTCTCTCACTGCAATGGCAATGCTCTTCAGAATGATGACAAATCCATTGCTAGGGATTGTCAAGTACTGTACAGGGTTGTCACCTCCCTGCCCTGGTTTTCTCCGAATTGTCTTCTTGTCCAGGTAACTGATGTGCTGGAAAATCTGCAAATCCGCAGGTCATGGCTGCAGCGGTGGTGGTGCCGGTGGCTGCGGTTGTGGTTAAGATGATGGTGGTGGTGGAAGTGAGTAGCGGTTATAATGGTGGTAGTAGCAGTAGCGGTATTGGCGGTGGGACGATGATGAGGTAATGATGGTGGAATTGGTGACGGGATGATGATGATGGTAATGGTGGTGATATTGGTGGTGGATAATGGTGAAGACGATAATGATGGTGGTATTGGAGGTGGAATATGGTAATGATGGTGGTATTGGTGGTGGATGATGATGGTGGTGATTATGGTGGTATTGGTGGATGATGGTGGTGGTGGCATTGGTGGTAGTGCTGGACAGTAGGTAGCGTTTCATCTCGTGGTGGGGAGAGGGATGAGTTGAACCCTGATTGGGTGAAGCCCTGGGTGAGTGTTTGAGTCCGTGGGGGTTGTGTTTAAGCAGTGTGGCCATGTGCCCTGATTGTGTGTATTTTGTCACGAGTGTGTGTGCTCAATTCCGCACTTCAAAAAACCGTTTCAAAGGCTGCGTCTGCATGCGAAATCCTCAACGCGAGAGTTTCTTTCTTGTTTCATGTTCCACAATGCGTACAGAAGATAGCACCGCGTGTACTCCTCGCGTGTACACACAGCTCGTTTCGTCAGAGAACGTGCAACTTTCGGCATGTGTTCCTGATTTTCAGATTAATCAGAAAAAAATCGAAAATCAGGCCTAAACACGAAAGTTTGGACGATCTGCTAAAGAAAAAAAAAACCCGTTAATTTTGTTTTTATTTTTCCGACAACTGACAGTGAAATCGCTAACATGAGAAAAATAACCTCAACACATTCATCATTAGCACCGTGGCTATAATCGCCAACGTTTCGGGCAATGGCCCTTCTTTTTTTGATTATGCAGAATGGCCAATGTCTGAAACGTTGCCTATTTTACATTGTTTGATTTCAAGGCCAAAGACAATGAGATCCCCCGTATAGCCTGAACAGACTCTGGGCATGCACTGTTAGCGAGTAACACCAAGCCGGAACGGCACGCGATGATTACACACCGCACCAGGCACTCATTTGAGGCTGAGTCAACCTAGGGGAGGCCCAGGACCGGATCATCCGTGTCCTTTCACAGTTTCACCCAGTCCCCCTGCATAGCGCGGCCTAAGCTATACGACACCGTCGTTTTTTTTGACAACCTAAAAAAAACCGACCGTGCTACCTGTTGTAAATATTACGTCACCGATACAGGTGCAGGCCTGTCAGTTCACCCGGGAACGTCTCCAAAGTGCTGCGAGGGGTATGGTATTTCGGCCTCCGCATGGATTGTCAATGCACACCCAAGAGTGCCTCTCTCTTTGTTCCACTCACCGAGATGGGGCGCAAACACGTACGTGCCAATATGTATGTGGAAGTGTTAAATAACACAATACTGCACTGAAAAGTACATGTGTTCGTTATTATTGTTATTATAGAATACATGGGTTTTGTTGTTGTTTCACTTCATGCCTCGAGGCTCCCTTGACCAAAGAGCATCTGGCCTGGGAGCTGTCCAAATTCACCTGCAGCGGGAATAGAACTCAGGTCGCCGGGTCCGTAGCGCAGCGCTAACCACTGCACCACCGCTCCCCACACACGCGGTGTTCTTGACGTGTGTGTTGAGTCGTTTAGTCACTTTGCGCTTCGTGCACAGCCATCGGTCAGGAGCAACAGTCGCCCAAAAATAGTCACCCAAAACGAGGTCACTTCCGCGCAGTCCCCGCGAACAGTGGCGTTGCCTGACGTCACTATAGTTAGCACGAAGACGCAGAGTGGAAATTATTTGAAAGTCTGAAGAAGGAAAACAACATAGTGCATATCCGAAATTGCCCCCTTCAAAATCCTAAATCTGAAACGTCACCGTCCAAAAACTCATCGCTATGCATTCGTATAACTTCTGGAGAGCCCTTGTTTGATTGACTCGAAACTGATGCAGTCATCAAATCTCTCAGCAGCGAAGACCTCAAATACAAACCGCGTCAAGTGCATCCAAAAAAGAAGAAGGTACTGCTGCTAGCTGCTGCTGACATTTCATGCAGAGCGGGCAACTACAGGGGGAGAGACATCGCTCTCACCAAGGCCATTCTCAGCAACAATCGAGATCATTTTTCCCAAACAAAAAAAGGCATAAACACAAATACAAAATTACGGAGGCAAAATGTTGTAATGCGAAACAAACTCGCGCCCCCGGTGCGTGCTGCGCGCGTGCACAAGCGGCGCATTGTAAGCGTCCGTTGTGCTGCCATTCCGGTGCGCGGAGGAGTCGTGGGCCCGGTGGTCCGCACGAAGGACGCCGCAATCCCGGCAACGGCAAAAGAGAGTGCTCAAACCCCCACCGCCGCTAACGTCACCGTGGGAAATTCGTCCGTAACTGGACCCGGGCCTCCCTTAGGTTGACCGGTTGCAGCGGTGTGACCGGAAGCATCGCCGGGGAGACCAACAGTGCTTGGGTCACCTGTGGCGCAGACCCACGCCGACGCTCGCCTCTGCGAGTAACGCGACGGGCAGCCCGAGAGGTGCTCGCCAACAGCACTCGCTCCTAAATGGCCCACGGGGTTAAATGTGGGGGCTGCACGTTTGTTTCCTGGTCACTGAAGAGGCGCATCAGCCGCTGCCCCTCCCCCGTCCCTGCCTGTGTGTGCCCTTGGATGACCGTAATTCACTCGTGGAACGCCTCGACAAACGCACCACATTTCCACCGGGCCCCCGCAGTGCACGGATAATGAACGTGCCTTGTGCGTGGATCAATTCCGCTTTAGTAGATAACGAGGGCACGGACAAGAGGACTTTTACTCATCTGCAAATTCCATCCCTCTGACTGCAAAATTATTTACGGAAGAACTCCTATCCGCGACCCTATAACCCACGGCTCCTATTGTCTGCGAGAGCAGCAGTAGATTCCGCAAAAAAAAAACGTCAATTACCCGCGCCATATTCCTTCCTATCATCCGCTACTATTCGCGACTTTTTCCATATTTCCGCAGGGTAAGAGGAATTCAGTGTCAAATCACTCCAATAATATAATCCGCGATTATCTGCGATTGTTTTTCCTGCGGATAAGTCGAGTCGAATCGCGGATAACCCCGTGGATTCCAGGATTGGCGATACTGGTACCACGTATAAAGACGGATAAGAGGAGTTATGTGCATACTCGCTTGACGTGACGGTGGCCACGTTACGAGTTGTGACGTTTGTGGACCAATTCCAAATCTTCGTCTTCTGTTGATCGACCAAGAAATAAGGGAAATAAATGTTTTAATCCAGTGATTCTTCATTTATTAATTGGTAAGTGGTGTGGTTGGCTCTCCAACACTGCCGAAGGAGTCATAAATTGTCACCTTTATTGGCGTGACAACTGTATTAATTGGCTGTGTCTCATGGACGATAGTTTACGATGCAATTTACTCAAGCGACCTGACCCCAAAAATAAATTATCAAGCATTATATCAATCTTGATTTGAAGCTTTCGTGACTGCAGGAATCCATACTCTTTGGTTCTTTCGGTAAAAAGTCACGTGGATAGAAAATGTTATTTCTCCTGCAGGAGAACTGCTCAGCGGTTCTCCTGCTGTGTTTGTCTCACCTGATGACGGTTGCTTGTGTTGCGATCGAAACGTCGTGCTCTATTCACATTTCTATCTACGTGTTTTTAATTGGGAAATGCCGTCATTCACTCTATTGTACTCGGCATGGGAAACAGAAGTTTCATCCCCGCGTCTGTATAAAGGCATCATCTAAATGGGATGAATTGCATCGTCAAATTTCTTTTTTTTACTCAGACATTTGAACCACTTATCACTCCACTGACTTCGCTCGAGTACGCATAGATTAAAATAATTGCACAATACAGTAAATTTGCAATTAGAGTAAGCATTATATCTCTCGCAACAGGTTAGACGTATAAAATACTGAAACGAAACGTGATCGCCACCACGTTAGCAAAGTATATATTTTGTGAGCTATTCGATTAACCTCATGTTTACCTGACAAAAAAAAAACCTTTAACCCAGTGACTATAAAATCTCGCAATTATTATCCTGCGGACTTAGCAACAAGGGCCACGTGTTTGTTTCCAGAGGCAGTGTTCATTTACAGATTATCGGACAGATAGGAGGCTGGCTCTTCGAATCCGGCACCCTCCTATCGGACTAACATTCCATCAGTGTAGCTCAGGGCTTGGCCCATTACTATTTGCGGAATAACATTCCAGTGGTTTACGCTTAATGTCTTCGTTACAAACTACACCCAATAAAAGGTTACGTTTTATAAGGGCCAATAATTGCACTTTTTTACATTTTCAGATAAGAGTGTGATTAGGACTGTAATGAAATCCAGTACGAACCGTATCCCGCACGTAATATCCTCTACTTACGAACATTCGACTTACGAACTGTCGGAACTAGAGTCTTAAGTTCAACCGCCGCGCAATAGATGGCGGCGGTAGCATCAATATCTACAAAACATGAAGAAGCAGTGGCATCTACATCTACAGAACGTGAAGAACCAGTGGCATCTACATCTGCAGATCATGAAGATCCAGTGGCATCTACATCTGCAGATCATGAAGAACCAGTGGCATCTACATCTGCAGAACGTGAAAAACCAATGGCATCTACATCTGCAGAACATGAAGAACCAGTGGTATCTACATCTTCAGAACATGAAGAACCAGTGGAATCTATATCTGCAGATCATGAAGAACCAGTGGCATCTAGAACTACAGGAGATAATACAACTTTTAAAGCCATTCCTGTGTTTGGTGTACATGCCGTACATGTTTGGAATCGACAGGAGTAAAGTTGGACTTACGAACAAATCGACTTACGAACAGACCTTCGGAACCTAACTCGTTCATAAGTAGATGAGTCCCTGTATTTGTCTCTCCGAGTTACAAACAAAAAATGGAAGCAATTTTTTGTTACACAACCGATCGGCTGCATAGCCTTCTGGGTGCACAACTCATCAGCAGCACTGGTTCAACGCAAACAAACCTCTGGACCGATGTTGACATTTAGTGTCTCTCGCCATGAGAGTAAGCTTTGCTTGAACCAATGCCTTGGTGGGTGAACTGCCAGATGGTCATAAATGAAGGAGCCCTTTGCTGTTTAGAAATGCGTCCCGGTTTGATGCAGAAATATAAGATGGATGACACGAAAGAGTACAAATTCGGCGTCACTTTGAAGAGCGTTAAGAATGAAGTCAATGAAGTAGCGTCTCCTAAAGTTGTTTGTAAATGCAGCCAAAACCAAATGCTCACGGGGCATGAGCTGAAATCAATCTCGGGTAGCCGGGTTCGTAGCGCAGTGTACTTAGAGTGAGATAACCGATTATACTGCCGCTCCCCACATGCCACACACACACAAACAGGCACAAAGACAAAGACCCCCCCTACAGCCTCTCACAGACTGTTGGGCAAGTGCTACTAGCAAGTAGTGAACAGCACCTATGAAGTCTGGCACGGCACATGAGCGGGCGGGTGGCCAATACCACGCCCACAGGCACACAAAGACAAAGAGCCCCCGTGTAGCCTTAACAGACTGTTGGGGCAAGTGCTGTCAGCGAGCACCTATGAAGGCCAGAACGGTACACGAGGGTGGTTGGCCAGCACCACATCTCCCGAGTGGCGATGTTTACACACCACATTAGGTACTCATTTCAGGCTTAGTCGACCTAGGGGAGGCACGAGACCGGTTCAGATAATCGTCACTCGTGTTGGCCGTGAGCAGGAATCGCAGGGCAGCGTAGCGCTCACCGCTACACACACAATGACAAAATATCCCCCTGTATAGCCTTAACAGACTGTTGGGGCAAGTGCTGTTAGCGAGCACATACACGCAGACAAACACACACAGGCACACACAAGCAGACAGGCAGACAGACACAAGTAGACACACAGGCAGACACACACAGGCACACACAGGCAGACACACACAGGCAGACACACACAGGCAGACACCCAGACAGGCAGGCACACACAGGCAGACACACACAGGCAGACACACAGACAGGCAGACACACAGGCACACAGACAGATAGACACATACAAGTAGACACACAGGCAGACACACACACAGGCAGACACACACAGACAGACACACACAGGCAGACACACACACAGGCAGACACACACAGACAGACACACACAGGCAGACAGACAGACAGACATACAAGTAGACACACACAGGCAAACACACACAGACAGACACACAGGCAGGCACACATAGGCAGGCACAACACAGATTATCTGGATTAGAAGTGAAAGTTACGATAGATTAATCACTCCGCTGGCAGGAGCTCATGCCCCTTGTCAAGAGCTTCCCTTGAGGGGCTTTTGGAAAGTCGCCCTCACTTGTTAGCGCTGTTAAACGTGTTTTCGTACCACGAGGATTAACCCTTGCTAACCCCTGCACCCTGAGGAGCCCATAACCTTTGCACCATCCGCCACGGCTGCAACAACCTCCCTCCCTCTCTCCCTCTCTGACCTCTCAGGATGTGCCCACTTAACGCCTGCGAAACGCGAGATCTCATTCTCTCAAAACGTCAACGCTTATCGTGGTGAAAATACAACCAGAAGCGAACGTTTGATTTTGAGGAGCCCTCTTTTCTACCCTTCGTTCGAACCAAATCACCCCGGTTAACGGTGCCCCCACCCCCCACTGGCACCCTCGGAAGCCGACACAGCAAGAACCGTGGCGATCATCAGTGCGTCCGCTACGCCTGTCTGCCCAGGACAGCCTCGCCGGGTCTCCGATGCTCTTCTTGTTCAGGAGGGTTCCTGTTCAGCTTTCCCGCAGTAGCGACCGGGCGATGCTACTGCTGCTGTGCTGCTGCTGCTGTGCTGCTGCTGCTGTGCTGCTGCTGCTGTGCTGCTGCTGCTGTGCTGCTGCTGCTGTGCTGCTGCTGCTGTGCTGCTGCTGCTGTGCTGCTGCTGCTGCGTAATCCAAATGTGGTGGCGGTGTAGCGGTTACCGCTACGCTGCGCCTACGAACCCGGCCAAACCGAGTTTGATTCCCGCTAACGGCCAGCACCGGTGACGATGATCTGAACCGGTCCTGGGCCTCCCCTAGGTCGACTCAGCCTCAAATAAGTACTTGGTGCGGTGTGTAGACGTCGCCACTGGGGAGACAAAGGCGGCCAGGCGTGGTGCTAGACACTCACCCCATCGTGTGCCGTTCCTGCCTTCATAGGTGCTCGCTAACAGCACTTGCCCCAACAGTCAGTTAAGGCTATACGGGGTACATCTTTGTCTTTGATCCCAATCGAGTCATGTTGCAGCATTGAGATTGTTTGGTCCGATACCGGTTACAATGTGTGTGTTTGTGACTTGGGTATGGGAGAACCCGTAGGAGACCCCACGTAGAACAGGGGAAGAACGCTTTCCCACAGCCGAGCAGAAAGGCGCCCGAGTCGGCAATCGAACCCAGGCGTGTGTTGCTGCGAGGCCCGCCGCGAGTGTCTCCAGCACCGCGACACGACGGCCGCCCGTCGCGCCAGCATGGCACGCGGGATGAGCGTCCGCCCCGCGGGGCCCATAGGCCCCGTGGGCCGCTGCGGGCCTACGTTGCCAGCGCGCAGCGAGTGCAGCAAAAAAGCCGCTGTTGTATTGGACTACGCTTAAACGTCTACGCTGTCCGCGTTCAACAACCCACACTGGCCAACGTAGTGAACGTATAAATCACCCGCGAATCGCATTTTATGGGAGAGGCCCTCATCCAGAAGTAGACTGATAACAGGGATATACATGTAGACGTTGTTGTTGTTGTTGTTGTTTTATATGACGTAAAAAAAAATGTAATGTTTGACCAGATCGGGATTTAATTTGATTAGGGTTTTTTTTGTCTTCCAAATGAGCCGCTCCATTATCCTTCATTCAATCGCTGCCAAATGTCTCCTACAATTGTTCTTAGATTCGGCACGAAGCCCCTGCAAATTACGGGCGTTTGTTTTCACAATCCCAAGTTGTTTTGTTCGTGTTTTTAATTGGGAAATGCCGTCATTCACTCTATTGTACTCGGCATGGGAAACAGAAGTTTCATCCCCGCGTCTGTATAAAGGCATCATCTAAATGGGATTATTTGCATCGTCAATTTTTTTTTTTTAGCCCAGACATTTGAACCACTTTTCACTCCACTGACTTCGCTCGAGTACGCATACATTAAAATAATTGCACAATACAGTAAATTTGCAATTATTTTTTTTACTTTCAAATTTGGAGCATGAAGCTGGCAAACGTTGTCCTAGCAATAGTTGAGTGATAAGGAGGCGAGTGCCCATCGCAGACTTATTGGTTGCAAGGGAATTGGGTAACGTACAATCGTCGGAATGTAATAACATTTACAGGACTGTAATTCAGTCGAGCAAAGATCACTCACATGGTCGATTAGCACGGTTGGCTACGGCACCTCCGATTAGCGCGGTTGGCTACGTGCGCATGGTGCGAAAGAAGTTCAACGTACGTTTGGAATCGACGCATTGCTGCATAACCCGGCCAGGTGGCTAGAGGGCAGAGCGAACGGCTCTCAATCGGACGGTGACAAGTTCACATCCAGGTTGGGGAGGGGGTGGGGGCGTTAGTTCAGCCAATCATCCCTCGGAGGGTCGATACAATGAGCATCACTTTTTAGTGGAGGTCAACAGTGGTTGTCCTACGAATGGACTCACCCCCACTACGGGAATGTGGAATTTTCCCATCCTGCCTCAGGGATGTAAACGGGAGATGAGCACCGCCTCAATACTCGTGCGAGCAGGAAACTACGTACTCGCAAGCTGTGCAATATTTCCACAGACGCGCGCGAACTCTGACAAACGCAGTCTCGGAATGACCGTCGCGAGCACTTGCGGACTTTGGGGTCGTTTGGTCGACCTCAGTGACCTTTGAGGAATAAAAAAAAAAACTTTTACGGCAATGCGTGCGGTAAAGCGACTTCAAACTTTAACCCAAAGCCCTCCTGCACCTGTCCAGCATCAGCACGTTACTTCTATTTGCAAAGTTAACATCCCTAGCTCCCGAGGTCCCCAGGGTAACCAGGACCCCACACCCCCCGCCCCCCGCCTGGCTCCCCAGGTCACCGAGTCCCCAGGGTAACCAGGTCCCTGAATTCCCGTGCCGAGCGGTAACCCGGGGTGGACGTTTTACTCGCGGCGTGGAGTCGGCGTCCAGCTCCTCCGTCGAGGTCCGGGCCGTCCCATCCGCCGCGGGCTGGGCGCGGCCTGGCACTGCCGACATCGCCAGCAGCATCAGCGGCAGCAGCAGCGGCATCAGCAGCAGCGGCGGGGCCCGACGAGCAGCGAGCGGCGCGCTGGGGGGTGGTCGCATCTTATTCCGAGAAGGTCCCGACCAGCAGGGCTCCCGTGCACACCGGCTCTGTGCGCCGCGCGCGACGGAGCCTCGCGTGCACCGTCGCTGAGTGTGCGTCGCGTGCACAGCTCTCTGGGCAAGCGTGCGAATGCCGGCGATGATCATCCGCGGTCTTGCATATCGACGCTCGTTCAGATCGCGTATCGCAATCGCCGAGGAGCCACAGACGGGCTTGGAAGGCGGCGGGCAGGTGGTGATCCGGCGAACCAACACTTTGCCCAAGCTTTGCGGTCCTCTATGTGTTGAGATGTTTTCAGCCGATTAAAGAGCGTTTATACGCGTGTGCGACTGCTACGTGTTTCAGCGTGACCATGCGTAACGATGCCGAATGATGTGTCTGTGTGTTCGCCCTACGCTTGTCAAGGTATGTAAAGCAACGTCGTACGTCCGTTATGTGTACGTGTATAACACTATACGCTTGACACAATATTGTGTATGCGTGCAATACTACGTGTAATGAAACTCTGTGTGTGATGCACGCATCTCAAACTATGTGCATGCGCGTTCAACGCATCTGTGACAATGCACGTGTAGCTGCATGTACGTGACCTGCTGTCAATTGTGTGTGCCTGTCAATATTTCCTTTGTACGTGTGAAAACGTAAACATTTGTATATTTAATATCAGCTAGGTATGGGAGTGTGTGTCATGTATGTATTGCCTCTATTGTACCCTGTTGTGTGTAACCTATGCACGGCCCATGTATGTGCAATGAGACCTGTGTGCCTTCGATTGCATAGGCAGTGTACCTATCCGGTATATATATATCAACAACCTACTGCAATGTCACGCGACATATGTTACGAGTGCAGTAGAGACTGTTATGATACATGCGCATATTCTTCATGTGTGCTTGTAATCATTTGCCATGTCTAAGTGCACGTGTGTGTGTATGTACCCGAGGCGCAATGGCTTGGCGGCCTGTATGTTAATTGCCTGTGTGGCCCAATCGAGAGTTCGTGTGAGCGATTGCGTATGGTGGAGTCTATTCCCAATGTTCGTGTGCGCCGTTGTGTACGTCTCAGTATACTTTCGCAGTGCTGGTGTATGCGCCTTTGTGTGTAGGCAAGGGGTCTGCAATGTCCTGTATATGTGGACGTGTGGTGAGTCTGCCAGTGTGTGTGTACATGTAGCCTGTAGTAGTGTGTGTGTGTATATATGATGCTGTGTGTGTAGCCTGTTGTAGTGCGTGACACTATTTGTCTCGTCTATTTCGGTGTACGTGTGTATATAGCATGTTGTAGTGTGTGTGTGTAGTTTATCTCAGTGTGTGCGGGTGTAACTTTTGTAGTGTGCTGTGTGTGTCACACCAAGTCGAGTCTATCTCAGCGTGGTGCAGAACGGGGAGAGAAAGACAACACCGTCCACAGACGCGGAGCCTCTGATCCCGTCTGCTGCGTTCCCCTCCCTCCCTCTCTCCCCCCCAGCGTTCAGCTCCACTGCCCACTGGCACTGCCCCTACACTCCACGCAGCCTTGGCAAACAAGAGGAGCAGAAACTCACGCTCCTCCCCCTCTCCTGTTTATTATTCGGCTTCTCTCCCCACCTCCCCTGACTCCTCGCTCACGCACTCCTCTGCCGTGCCTCTCCCTCCCACCTCCCAACCAATTCTCTGTTCATAAGAACCTCACCCCCACACTCAGCAGCCCTCCCTGCCTCCCTCCTCTCCCCCCATTTGTATCGCGTGGATTTACGGTCCTCCTCCTCCCTCCTCCTCTCTCCTCCCTCCTCCTCCCTCCTCCTCCTCCCCACTGAGATTCCCCGGGGGGGGGGGGGTGCACGGCGCCCCGCGGTGACACCGGCCCCCCACCGGGAGGAAGCTTAGCTCCCCCGTGACCACGACCGTCCCGAGGAAGACTCAGCACCTCATCCCGCACACAGCCACGGCTCTGCGCGCCGTGAGTCTTCCTCGGGACGGCAATCGGTCAGGTGCCCCCACCCCACCCCCCACTCCCGCCACCAATGTTTGATTTTGTCTCGCACGGTCGCACCTAGGGGACGATCTATAGCATCGCGGACCACCTCTTTGCCTCCATAATGCAGGTTTTTGTGGGGTTGAATCGCGTAAATATATAATTACTTAAGGTTTGTCACGTGAACAGAACATACCAATTCGTTACGAGTGCAGCACACCGGTGTGTTGGATGAAGCTAGTTGTCATAACTGGCGAAACGTCGTACTCAGATTGTAAATGGTGTGGCTTTGCTCTCTAACACACCATACGTAGCCAAATTTCAAAAATTCAGAGTGCGTGTCTCCAGTGGCTTCCTAATATCGGAAGGAAGAGCGCGTTCCAGACGGCCGCAGAAGCGCATCTGAAAGCGCCGCGCGATGCGCTGACCGCCGCCTTTGTTCGATGGCAGCAGCCAAAAGCCGCCGCCGCTGTTGCTGCTGCTGCTGCTGCGAGGATGACGGTCGGAGTGGTTTATCCTCCTTGACGAGATCGCCAAGGAGTCGTTGGTTCATTTTGTAGCGAGGTCGCTTCCCCCACGACCTCCCCGCCCTCTGAACGCTACGCGCGCGCGCGCGCTCCCTCGTGCCATTACCGCATTAAACCGATCGCCGGGCGACATGTTCGGAGCGGGAGCGAAATCACGTTGGACCATTTAAATCCGCAGAGGTCGCGAACCTCATCGAGTCAGCGGCGGCTCAGCGGGCGCGGCGATGCCACGCTGACAAACGTCCAGCCGCCACCGCCGTCATGGACGAGGCACTCCGCTTATTGCCCCGTATCGCTGATTAGATTTGGCCACTCCACGTGTCCGCCCGTAATCCAGCACTGTGGAGGCACCAGCGTGAATCGGTGGCTCACAGGGCGAATGACGACATGTCGCGAGACTCCCCCCTTCCCCCGTCGGCATTCGGATGCAATGCCCGCAACTCGCCAGCAGAACGCGGGGCAGGAAAGCGTGGACTGACATCGTGTGTCCCTTCTGTGTGGGATAGAGCGTTGCTCCCTCGCGTGCGTGAGTTTTCTCCGGGTTGCTCTGGTTTCCTCCCACGTGTATAAACGCTCACTAATTGGAAGGAACAATCTTAACATTATTATTATAGAGAACTGCAGAGCAAATGGGACCGGCCGTGGTGCTTGCCACGCCACCCAAAGCGGCAATTGCATTAACGGCGCACGTCCTGTGTGCAACGCAGTGTCCATATCGCCCAGAAATGCGCGAAGGGAGCTGCAGGAAGTGAGACCAGACGGTGATTTACAATTACTCAGCCAGCGGCGCTGCGGTCAGAAGGGCACGCGTGATGAACGCGCGCGCCCACGCGGGATGAACGTCGTGGGCGTTTGCGATGTTCCGACAGTGGCATTCCATTCAATTAGGCCGCTCGCTCCACCCCAAGCTCAGCGAGAGAGCGTGGGGGTCCCTGTCGTTCGGGGGCACTTCGGGTCTCCCGGCCCCGACGTCGCGGGAAATAATTTCCTCTCCCACAACTCAACGCGTGGCCCACGCGGCGCTGTACAAACACGCGGCCCTCTGCGAACGTTGTGGCCTAAGCCTTACGAGTGAAACGCATTTCCCGAATCTAGATTGGGAAGAAAAAAACAAATTTCTTTGTAACTGCTTTGTGTGTTTAGATTGATGTCCCCCCCCGCACCTACGATGAAGCACGGTTGGCCACGTGATAAGCCACTCCGTTGGGCTATCATTTGTGGCCCAGGTCGCTTCTAAAAAAAGAGCTGTGTAGCTCAGCGGCCCTGAAACGTGGTAAAACTAACAAAAATAGTTTAGTTTTTAGTCTATAGCTTATAACCGTCACATTCAGACTGTAGCCACCGCGATGATGGCGGTGGTGGTGGTCATGGTTGGGATGTGGTGATATTGGTAGTGAAGGTGGTTCTGACAACGGTGGTGGTGAATGTAGTGATGATCATGGTGAGGGTGCTTGTTGCGGATGGTGCGATGTGTACATGAGTACCTGGTGCGATGTGTAAACATCGCCACGAGGGAGACAAATGCGGCCGGACATGGTGCTGGCGACCAACCCCCTCATGTGCCGTGCTAACAGCACTTGCCCAAAAACGTCAGTGAAGGCTATACGGAGTGTCTTTGTCCTGGTGGTGATGATGATGGTGTGGTGATTGATGTTATGGTGATTTAGTGGTGGCTGATTGTGACGATGGCAGTAGTGGTGAGTGTTATCGTGGTGGTGGTGGCTGTGAATGTGATGAGGTGCTGGTGGTGATGATGATGGTGTGGTGATTGATGTTATGGTGATTTAGTGGTGGCTGATTGTGACGATGGCAGTAGTGGTAAGTGTGATCGTGGCTGTGGTGGCTGTGAATGTGATGAGGTGCTGGTGGTGATGGTGGCAGTGGTGTTGCGGTTGCGGTAATTGAGGTCATGCCAGTTGGTAATGGTCACTGTTTGTGGTGGTGGTGGTGATTATGAAGGCGGTAGTGGTGATTGTCGACTCAGCCTCAAATGAGTACCTGGTGCGGTGTGTAAACATCGCCACGAGGGAGACAAAGGCGGCCGGGCGCGGTGTTGGCCACCCACTCCCTCGTGTGCCGTGCCGGCCTTCATCGGTGCGACTCGCTAACAGCACTTGCCCGTATAATATGTTAAGGCTATACGGGGGATCTTATTCTTTGTGGCCGTGTGCCCGTCATCGTGGTGGTAATCACAATAGTAATGTTTAACTTTAAGGGCGCCACCGCACGTTGTCCACTCACTCCCAACGATGACGACTTCGAGGCGTGAGAAGCAGTCACAGACGAGCGCAAACACAGCGGCAGCCAGGTAGGGAGGAGCCGGAGCCAACAATTGCCCAAGCTCTGCGGTCCTTCCATATATATATACATTAACAAGGAGTTTTCAGCCAATTAATGAGTGTCAATACATGTGGGGGGGAGGGGGGGAACCGGAGCACACTGATAAAAACCCATGTGTGCAAGGGGGCAACACTCGATCCCCGTACAGATGTATATTCGTACCACGTTCGCTGTAGGGTCTACTCACGGCGAGCCAAGGGTGGCTGGCTTCTCCTTGACTCTCACATTTGCGCGAACCACCAACCCTCGCTGCCTCCATAGCGGCGGATTTCAGGCCACGTGAGTAGCCACCACCACATTCGGCTACCGCTCATCGTGGTGATGGTGGCGATAGGCTCCTGAGCAGCGCTGGTCATGCCATTGTTCTTCTGTGTAAACGCTGCCATCGATTAAATGGCCTTTGAATCAAACGCCAGAGAAACGCCCGTCAACTCTGCGCCAAATGTGATGTAATTCTTTGCCAGCAACAGCCCTCATGGATAATTTGTAGACATTTTCTTTGAACACAAAATCCTCAGGCGTTTGGGCTCGAATTAATAAATAAAAATCCCGTACTGTACGAAGTATATCTATACACGTATGTCGAACTTCTTTCGCACCGCACGCAGACACTCATTGGAGGTGCGATAATGCTAAGCGCGTGACGTGACACCCACGTGCCCATCTAACCCAAAAGAAGCGACGGCAACAATTAATAATAATTCCTGCGGTAAGACATCTCCCAATACGTGAGTCGTTTTTTTGTTTCGTCAAGATTGCCAACAAAACACTTTCCAAAGAGCGTTTGAGTTTAAATTAGATAACAAATATATATTAATAACGTTGCACGGCGGTGGGATTAACACTCAAGCATTATATAATGTGGTCGCGTGCGAGCGTGTACTCTGTGCAATCGATTCACCGCATGATGTGAAAAAAAAATTCTGTGGTGACGCTGCTGCTGCTGAGTTGGCACTGGTGCACAAGCACAATTAACAACAACAACTCATGGCATTCGTCAATAACAATACCGTGGCCTTAAAAGAACATTATGTATACGAAAGGATACGATATATCGCTAAAAAAACATTCTAAATGGAGCAGTAGTGAATTGGTTTGCACGCTGAACTGAATTTGTTACCTGGTCAGAATTTAAATCGCAAACCTGCGTTAAACACTGGCTAAAGAAGCGAATTTAACGCGACAGAATTAACACAAAACCGCGTGCGTGCGTGTGTGTGAAGAAATCGGGGATTGTGAACAGCTCCGGAAAATTACAGTTACATCGTGGACTTCATTATGAACCACTGAAGTCTGAGCCCATTTCGACGGAGCACGAGGAGCAGCAGGGACAGTAAAACGACACGAACTCTCTCTCTCTCTCTCCCTGTTGAAGCCACCTTCGTGGTGGCCAGCGGCAGGACCTCTCCATCACTGCCATTCAAGCTGCTGAGGGTATCCCCTGCCGCTGCCATCGTGCACAAGAGCAGCACTTGGGGGGGGGGGGGGGGGGGGGGACGCGGGCGTCGATGGCCGGGGCAGCAGAGCGAGAGAAACCCGGCGGATGTTCGCGCTCCAATTCGGCTTCTTCTTTCACCCTCTCAGTGTCTCCCGCAGGTTGTGGGCGATGCGTCCGTCGGTTCGTGTCGCGTGAAACGAGCCGCTCGCTCTTCGCCCCGCACGACCCCAACCCAGATGACCCTAGTAGCACAAGTAGCTACATAATGCTACGGGCCCCGCACTTTCAAGGGCCCCGCGCTAAATGCTTTCAAGATATCAATTCCGGTTCAGTGATTCTGCACTTGCTCTATTACTATAGTACTATACCGCCTTCAACTTTTATGAACGACTGGGCGTTTAAGGTTAGCGATTTGTCGTATTATCTGGCTGTATAGCAAATGAAAAAAATACAATTACTTCACTGTGCAAGGTTAACATTTGTGTTTTAATATTTACGTGTTTTTTTTTATTTAGGGCCCTTTAATAACATCATGCTACAAGCCCCGCACTAGCTTCACCCGACACTGGACCACACAGTACCCACCCCTCCGTCTCTCCCTCTCCATTCGGCGAGATGTTAACTACCTCGCCCTGGGTATACAGGAGGTTGTGGGTTCGATCCAGTCCCTGACGCCTGAATGTACGTACGTTGAACTTCTTTCGCATCGTACGTAGCCAACCGTGCTCATCGGAGGTGCGGGGAAAGGATAAGAAACTAAACACAATATATTTGGAATTTGCGGTGTCTCTCTCCCCGTGCTCGCGCGGATTTTTTTTCACCGGGTCCTTCGGTTTCCCCCCCCCCCCCAACATAAAGACTCAACGTCACGCGTTTAGAGTTATTTGGCTGCTATAAATGTTCACGCGAGTGATAAGCCTCTTCGGTGAGCTATCATTTGTGGCCAGGTCGCTTCTGAAAAAAATATCTGTACAGCTCAGAGGACTTTCCCTGATAGCCGCGACAATTCGTCGATCAAGTCCATCGACTCAAACTTGTGACCGAGCTAGGCGCCTGCCGCACACGGGCGGACGGTGGCAGTGGGGACAGACTTCAGGCTACGACTGCTGACTTCTCGCTGTAGGGGAACATTCTCGTCTGCTATGTTGGGGAGGGGGGGGTAGGACCCGCGCGGTTTGAGGTGACGCAAGAAGCACTGTGGTACCCTCGTCGCCTCTGAGTTGACTCCCCTTACGCACAACGATTTGATCACTTCGAGGTCTCCATCCCGGCCATAATGCGAGTTGTCCGTGGAGAGATTCCCGAAGCGGATAGCAGGAGTTGCGTATAACGGGGTTCGCGGAAGGTGGACGCTCCGTTGTAGTTCCGCGGCATCAACTTCCGGAGCGATTCCCTTACGTTCCGCTCATGCCTTGACTTTGGATGTGACGACTCGTCTCCGAACAGATCACCCAGAATGACCCCCCACACCTTGACAAATCTCTGAAACTAATCAGCTACGAGCCTGGATAGTGCTTACATATCAGACAACATGTCTCCCCTCCACACTCTGCCCACACTCCCCTCCACTCCCTCCCTCCACTCCCTCCACTCCCTCCCTCCCCACGACCCCACACTCCACGACGTGCCCTGGCCTCTGCTCTCCCGCCCTGCCTTGAGCGCTCGTGTCTGGCCCACCAATCCAGCGCCTCTGTCATCTCCTACAGCTGCTCGCGGCCTCGAGGAGCCGAGCAATGTCACAGGGCGGGGGGGGGGGCATGGTGCTATCTGGCCCCGGAGGCCTAGAGCACACGTTCCACATCTGTGTTGTCGTGTGGTGCGGTGGGTTTTCACCGCTGCGCTGCCCGCCCCCCGCCCCCCCCGCCGGTGCGTTTTCAGGGTTTCGCCCGCGTTGTTGTTGTTCGGCAACAATTTGTGCGCCGAGTTCAACTCCCCAAGAAGCTCCCTGTGAAGCAGCCTGCACACATTTTAAGGGTAAATGCACTCCGCGGCAGTAACCAGAGCGGCCTGCCGGATTCCAACCGCTAACCTCAGCAATAAGCAGCGAACGCGCTACCGCACCCTGAGAACGACTGTTTAAGGGCGCTTTATAAATGTAAATGATTATTATTATTATTAGCCCCGGGCCGCGTCACCGCCCAGAGTGACGGGTTTTATGCCACTAATGCAAAAAAAAATCGTTTTCATGAAGGATGTGCAAATCGTTCTGTCTAATCAGTTTTACGAACAGTTTTTTTTTGTGTTTTGTTCAAATGGACAGCAATTGCCGTAATTGATTTCTTTTTAAAGAGAGAATTAAAAACCGGGTTTAAAAATTGTCATTCGTACACTCATGAGCTCTGCGTCACGATGTTGGTGGCCCTGAACCGGTGACAGGATTTACACTCCCCTATATCGGGGCCCACAACTAATTATGAATATTAAAAAGGGCACTGCTGGCTCTCCGTTCACACTCCTAAGCCAGTGGTGCCAAATTGCAGGGACTGATTTAGCGAGGGTTGGATTCATACGGAGACAAATTCTTTACATTTGCCAAGTCGGAGATTATTAAGCCACAGCAGTCTGTCAAATGTTAGTGGCATCATTGACTTCATATGGCCACTAAAACAGGACGACGGAAATGTTTGATTTGCTTATTGACGTATAATCTCCTCTATGGGCAATGTATGGCACGTGATGACGTGGGGTGGGCAGAGCAAACGGCTCGCAACAGGAAGGTCGTGAGTTCAAATTCTGGTTAAGGGCTTGACTCAGCCCATCACCCCCCTCGTGGGGGGGAGGTCGGTAAAATCAGTACCACTTTGTGGGGATGTCAGCAGTTGTTACCCTCCCGAGAGACTCACCCCTGCCATGGGAATTTGGAATTTCCAGCACAGTCGCTTTAGAGCTGTAAACGGGATATGAGCCACGACAAATGCCTCAATTGTTATTCGTGAAGGAAATCACTTTGGCTTTAGCACATTCAAAATGCAACTACGTTTCGTCACGATGTCCGACGTTTCGCGCCACGCGCTGCTATGCAGTTGCCTGTTCACATCAGCCGCTTGCGGAAAGACGTCGCCAAGAGCGAGCTCTGGAGAGAGAGACACTCGAGAGGGCATTTGGTTTGCTCTTCCACGAAGGCCCAAACGTCTTGGTAGAGGCGGGAGGACAAACACACAAATTTACCCCGTGAAAGGACACCCGGTGATGACATATTTATCCAATCGGTCATTGTTGAGGCGCGGTTTTGAATTGTGTCGGAAGCATTTTAAAACAATGCGACCGTAAGGAATTGTTTAAACATCTACGGTTTCAGTTGCGCGTGGGTCACGCGGACACACACACACACGGAGAAACACGTGTTTTTATTGCTGAACTTAGTGTGTTTTGTGATTCTTGGAACAATTAAATGCACAAGGCTTGTGCGGCAAAATATAAAACACGCCCAGCCATGACAACACAACAGCTGATGCTGAAAGTCACAATAACACGGGCAGCTAATAGCAAACAGGTGGCTACTGCACACACTCCGTGTGGGCAGGCGCTCATACACAGTGCAACAAAGACAAAGACCCCCGTGTAGCCTTAACATACTGTTGGGGCAAGTGCTGTTAGCGAGGAGCACCTATGAAGGCCGGCACGGCACAGGGGGTGGTGGGTGGCCAGCAAGGCCGTAGCCATGGAGTCAACATTGGGAGGGACCAAATCTTCCAGGGGGTCTGGGGGTCCCAAACCAGAAAAACATCTAAATTTGAAAACTAATTTCCTGCTTAAAATATTAAAAAATTCACTAACACATGGGATGGACTTTTTATTTATGTTTTACAATAATGTCTAATAGTGTATTATATTACATTGCTCTGTTTTTACTTTTTAACCATTTCTTGTTTCATTGTATGTAATGTTTGAGATTAGGGATTAATAAAGTACAACCATAACCACAATCATATAAACAGAAATCTATGCATTGATTTATATGAAGACAAGTCCAGATATTGTGGCCAAGGTTTAGCAAATTGTTGTTTTTATTTACATAGCATAGCAATTATTATTACTTTATTTTAAAAAATTTATAGCAATATATTGGGGGGGACATTTTGAACATATTTGAATATTTGGGGGGATGTGTCCCCTAATATATATTATAATTACGGCCTTGGTGGCCGGAATTACGCCCGGCCGCCTTTGTCTCAATAGTGGCGATGTTTACAAATCGCACCAGGTACTCATTTGAGTCGACTTAGAGGAAGTTCGGGACCGGTTCAGATAATCGTCACCGGTGTTGGTCGTAAAAGGGAATCGAACCCGGGTCGCCAGGTTCGTAGCGCTTCGCGCTAGCCGCTACGCTACCGCTCCCCACTCTCATCACCCCCATACTCACCATCGCGGTGAAGTATGGTCGCACAATCCCCACGATCTTACCGCGTAATCTGCCACGCACGTGACGGGAGGCCGATGTGCTATCATTTTGCGTAATGCTTCAGTGCAGTTTCGCATCACTTTTTTTCTGTTGGAGTGAAGAATTTATTGAGGCAGCGTTCCCCAAACGAGGTATTTCATTTCTGCGTAAACATTGAGTAAACATGACTCCGTTAATGTTGTTGTTTTTTTTACAGCCGGTTCCAATGCTTGGATAATTTCCACAGCATTTCCCCCCCCCCCCTCCATTTGGTCCAGATACTTTTGTTTTTTTTTCACAGAGCGAGGGGCAGTGGTGGTGCCTTCTTCACGCATCACATCTGGAACATCCACCACCTCCTCCTCACCTGGGGGATGATGTTTCTCCTGTTGTACGGAGCTTTTAATTATTTTGGTTTTAAGTCCAAGTGAATTCCTGCTACTCAAAAGAGCACTGAGACATTGGTGCTCATCATCCTGCGTACAACCCCTGCAGAGCCAGTGGTGGAAATTCCACGTTTCGATGGCAGGACAAATGCCGGTGACTTCCCCACAAAGTGGTAAGGATTTTATCGACCACCGTGGGATAATGGCCTGGGTCAAGATTTGAATTGCTTGCCGCTCGCTCACTCGCTCCACCGTTCGGCTTCGTGGTCCATACCCTGACAAATATGGATCAACATGTGAAAAGTGGGCGAAGAAGGTTTGGAGAGGTGCGTTGTCAGGAATTAGAGATGGAAAGAGGAACCCGTGGACCTGGGTACACATGCAGGTCAGATACAACACACTGTCAATAAACGCGAGTATCCATCCACTCGCCTAGAGAGGACGACTCCAGCAATTGTCGAAGCCCTTCGGTCCTCTACATATTAAGGTGCCATCGGAAAATTAATAAGTGTTTACATGTGGGAGGAAACCCGAGCACCTGGAGCAAATTCACGCGCGCGAGGGGGAAACACTCTATCCCATACGGACGGAGTCCACATTTTCTGCACCGCCTTCTCCTAGCGAGCCAGGGTACGGCAACCTCGCCACCCACGGGAAGGGAGTTCCACAACATTCTTTACACCATCCACCAACCCTTGCTACCTCCACAGTGCTGGCCTCGACAGCCAGCCACCACCGCCTGGCTAATAGCAAGCTAACTCCACAGCAAGTCTTCCCAAAGAACGTATGCCGAACTTTTTTTGCACCGTACATAGCCGACCAAGCTGATCGGAGGTCCATGCGAGTGCGCTGTGGCCGAGGCTAATCCGGCAACAGTAGCAGCACCACAAGTGGCGAACAGAGTTTCTGTGTGCCCCCAATTAAAAAGTGGATTTGATGATAACGTGCTAAGTTTACCGAGGTTATATTGGACGATCGACTTCCAAGGAACGATAATACAACTCAAGTTATGTCATCCTGGGTGGTACGCAGCAAGTAAAATATCTTGTAGGGGTCCATGAACTATGTGTATAATTCGATTAGAGCCTGAGTAATGTCCTGGGTCAAGTGAGCATTGAGGCATTGGTGGCCATCCACTCTTTACAGTCCTGAGCCAGTGGTGGAAATTCCATTCGTACGGCAGGGATGAGTCTATCCATAGGACGATCATTGTTGACTTGGCCAACGAAGTGGTAACAATTTTATCGACCCCCTCAAGGGGATGATGATGGGCTGAGTCAAGGCCATCACCAGAACGGGAACTCGCAAACTTTAGATTGCAAGCCACTCACTCGACTCGCTGAGCCGTGTAAATAATAACCATCACACGTGTGTGTGTGTTGTGTGTGTCATGTGTCGTGTGTGTGTCGTGTATGTGTGTCGTGTGTGTGTGTCGTGTGTCGTGTGCTGATGAGCGGTAGTGCGGGGGTTTAGCGCGCTGCGCTACGAACCCGGCGACCCGAGTTCGACTCCCGCTCAACGGCCAACACCGGTGACAATTATCCGAACCGGTCTTGGGGCTCCCCTAGGTTGACTCAGCCTCATATGAGTGGAGTGGTGGATGTGATCGTGGTGGTTGTGAAAGTGATGGTGTTAGTGGTGTGCAAGTCCCGCCCTTCATAGCTGCTGCTACTCGCTAACAGCACTTGCCCCAACAGTCTGTTACAGGCTATACGGGGGGGGGGGCACCTTTGTCTTTGTGAATCACCTCGCACATCACTCACCTGCGCTGCAGACGTCACTGCGAGTAGGTGCAGCAGAGTCACCTCCACCCACGGGGCTTTCATCATGGTGAGCCAGCCACCCACACACGCCGACGCCACGAATCGCTCCACCAAAAACGACACCGCTCAGAGAGAGAGAGAGAGACGGCGGCGACTCGGATTGTGCAACGCTGCGACGGGGCTGCCGCTTCAGATTGCCAACACAATCGAGGCTTTGCTGCTTCGTAATTTGCAAATTGAGCAAAGGTCCAATATTACGGAGGAGTGCCACGCACGGAGGGAACCGCTTATCTTGCACAGAATCGCGGTGTGTGTGTGTGCGAGACTGTGTGTGCGTGTCTGTGTCGTGATTTATATACGAGGGGTGGGAGTCCCAACACTCTCCCCTCCGCCTTGCTGCTACGCAGATCATATAAACTTACACAGCTGCTGCTGCTGCTGCTGGCCCCTGTCCAGACGCAAGAGTCCCTGGCTACTTACAACTCAGCAGACTGATTGCGACCTCTTGTGGCAGTTCGTGGCCATCCTCGACCTTTGCGATTTGGGATACCCAATGGCAGCGGAGTCCTCGTTTAACGCGCTGGTTAGAGATGCGTTCCGGAAAAAGGCGTTGAAGGGAAAATCATTCTTCCCTCCACCCCACACACCCTGTAAGTAATGTGGCGGTAAGGTTTGGCGAGGTACCATCAATGCACACCACGCACGAATGGCTGAGGGTACGCTGCCGCATCACTGTATCATTCCGCGTGCTGTGTCACTCCGCAGAGCAAGAAAGTAGTTCGCCGTCGACCACTCAGCAACCGCGTTATAAAGGTGGGCGTTCCGCGTTATAATGGGAGTGTTTCGCGTTATAATGGGAGTGTTTCGCGTTATAATGGGAGTGTTACGCGTTATAAAGGTGGGCGCTCCGCGTTATAATGGGAGTGTTTCGCGTTAGAACGGTGCCCGTTCCGCACTGTGAGAACGGAGTTCCCCAATGGAATAACCGCGTTATAGCGAACACTGTGGTGGTGGTGGTGCTGGTGCTGGTGGTAGTGCTGGTGCTGGTGGTGGTGCTGGTGGTGGTGCTGGTGGTGGTGCTGGTGGTGCTGGTGGTGCACGATCACAAATAATAACTCGACGTAGGAGTTCGCAACCAATATTATCCATAATGGAGGGGTTTTTTTTGTTAAAACGTGTAAATATAAATGTGTCGTTAAACCCGCCATCACCTGACAATTAGTAAGAGAGTTTGTCACATATTCTTGGTTCTTGCAGTAAAGTCACGTAGACCGAAAGAACCAAGAATATGAATCCCTGCAGTCACGAAAACTTTAAATCAGGGTTTGTCACGTAAACAAAACATGCCAATTCGTTGCTTGTTCAGCACACCGATGTGTTGGAGAGTAAACCCACAACATTGACAATTGTTAATTTACAATTAAAAATGTTTGTTGCTAATTGGCTGTGTCGGGTGGTGGCGGGTTTCACGACGCATTTATATTTACGCGATCTTACCACCAAAAAACCCCACCTCTATTGTAGATAATAACTCAACACATTCGTCAATGGGACTGTTGCCTTCATGATAAAAGCATTGCAATCGGCGACCTATCAGGACATGGCCCTTCTTCACATCACATAGAGAGGTCATGTGCCGTGTAAAAAAATATATATATACTTCTGTGCCCTGAAGAGCCATTGCCCCAAACGTCGCCTCTGATTCAATTGTGTTTTTATTTGAGGCCGCAGTGTTGTTGACGGGCGTGCCCAGTTTATAATCAGCAGCAGTTCCACGATCACCCTCAACTTGAAAAGGAGCGCGTGTAACGTCTTTATTGCACCCATCCTGGTCTGCAAATCAACGCACACATTTCGGTATTCCATAAACACGCGCACGCTTTGTATATTCACACACATTTCATACATGAGGTACTGGTATTGGTTACAGGTCGTTTACAAAAAAAGTTTCTTTATGGTCATGTCCGATATCTGTATAACTCAGCGGACAATGGTTCCCAACCTGGGATCTGTTCACCACTGGTGGTTCCTCAAGGCTGACCTTGCTCATCTCAAGGAGCATGAACCGTCATCACACGCAGCAGAGGTCCGCTCATCCTCGCAGCAGCAGCAGCAGCAGCGGCTTTTGGCTGCTGCCATCGAACAAAGGCGGCGTTCACCGCATCGCGCGGCGCTTTCAGATTCGCTCCTGCGGCCGTCTAGAACGCTCTTCCTTCCGATATTCGGGAGCCACTGGGAGATATGCAATTTAAATCTATATTGAAAACTCTTTTCTTTAGAACTGCTCTTTCTTTTTAGTTTGTTGTCCTTCCCCCGCACCTCCGATTAGCACGGTTTGCTACGTATGGTGCAAACGAAGTTCAACATACACACATACAAGGCCGTGGGGTAGAGGTCCAATGGACCATTGCAGATACGATTATTTTTGTTTTGTTCACAAAAAAAGCAAATTTTTTTACTGCAAAATTGTCCGCAATAATATTTTAAGGGTTGATGGTGTTCTTGGGTTATTCAAAGTTGAAGGTCCACTCTCATAGTTAATGGAAGGGCAACATTTTTTCTCCCCCAAAGTGTACCACTATAGGGCAAGCCAATCACGTGATCAACCCAAGCGCTAGTACCTTCGGTACTCATTGCAAAGGTTCGCGGTTCGAATCTGGCAGGCCGCCCTGCTCAACACCGCAGCACTGTGCATTGACCGTGAGTACGCGTCATTGGCACGGGTTGGCTACGTACGGCGCGAAAGAAGTTCAATATACGGACGGTGTTTTTCGAAAAAAGAGTCTGTCATTCGGTGCCAGCGTCACTGTTCCAAATTTTGCCAAATATGAAAAATTACTCCGGTGGAGCAATGCACAGCAATAATCGCCCCCTTACTGGCAGACGCGTGCCCACTTGCAAGCCGGCACCGAGTCACCTTGTTCCGCACAAGGACAGCTGGCACTGGAGGGTGGGTGGGGTGAGCCACTTCGAACGCTGGAGACGAGACGCGATGTGACGATGTGAGGCGCTTTGGAGTGACCGAGTCGTTTGGGAGAGAGACAGAGACAGAGACGCACACTTGTGGGAATCGCACCGAGAGGCAGAAAGAGGAGCACGCGCACGGGGATGAGAGAGTGTACGCACGGGGATGAGAGAGTGTACGCAGGTTCGCGACGTCCCCCCCCCACCCCCGACTCGTTAGAGGAGCGAGCGAGCGAGCGAGCTTGAGCAGGACGCGCGACGGCAAGCAGCCCGCGACGGACGGCGGTCGACAGCGATCACGGAGCGGCATCCAGGCACGGGAGCGGCATCCAGGCACGGGAGCGGCATCCAGGCACGGGAGCGGCATCCAGGCACGGGAGCGGCATCCAGGCACGGGAGCGGCATCCAGGCACGGGAGTGGCATCCAGGCACGGGAACGGCATCCAGGCACGGGAGCGGCATCCAGGCACGGGAGCGGCATCCAGGCACGGGAACGGCATCCAGGCACGGGAGCGGCATCCAGGCACGGGAGCGGCATCCAGGCACGGGAACGGCATCCAGGCACGGGAACGGCATCCAGGCACGGGAACGGCATCGCGGGGCGACGTCCGCCGAAGAGACGGAGCGACGAGGGTCGGTTCGCGTGCGGCCGCCGCGTGCATTGTCGCACCGCAGGATCGCGAGAGGTGGCGGCGACGGCTTGCGGGGGGGGCCATCACCCAACGGCGGATTGACCATGGCCGATGATGCTGACGGCGGCTATAAATAAGCGTCCAATGGTTACAGGGAAGCGTCCCGGCCGAGGGCGTGCGTCCGCGCGCTCTGCTGAGCGGAGGGGTAGCGCGGGGCGCTGGGCTCGCCCCCCGCCACGTTGCTGAGCTCCGGGAGCCAGAGCCCCGGCAGGAGCGTCGTGCGGTCGCCTTTGCCCCCCGCTCGCCCGTCCGCGAACCTGCTGCCGAGCATGAGCAGCGCTGCGGGGGCGGCATGGAGCGCGGCTCCGTCAACGCGCGCAGGAGGACTGGCTCGCAGTGGCAGGGTGCAGGCGAATCTCCGTCTGGTCCAACTCCCTTCCCTGTGGGCGTCGAGGAGGTGGCCCAGATTCTGGCTTGCCAGAGGGCAGCAGAGCAAATGTGGACCCCGGCTGTTCTGTCCGTACGGGATAGAGAGTTTGCCCCCTCGCACGCGTGGGTTTTCCTTCCGGCGCTGCTGTTCCCGCCGACGTGTGAACACGTGCTGATTGACCGATAACACCTTCATACGTAGAGGAGCGCAGAGCTCGGGGGAGAGATTTGGCTGCCTTCACACTCGTGCGTGGTTCGTCGCCTCTGAGGCGCTCTTTCTCTTTGGGATCGAGCGAATTACCATGCTGACGGGCGGCTGAGCGTCACAAGTGGACATTATAACGTGGTGTGGAAAGTGCAGCGCTATGTATGTATGTATGCAGACATGGGAAATGTGTTGTTTACAATGATGCCGTTGGCCGGCTGGTCTGCGCGAGGCACTGGGGCAGTGCGCAGTGTGCCACCTACAGATTCACTTTAAATAATAATTAAAGTATATTGAGGAAACACAGCTAAAAAAAAACGTTCGAAGTTTTATTTTTTTACATGAATAGGTGGATACTCTAAGTTGTTTTTCTTAAGTTATTTTTTAAAAAGTCGATATATAATTATCGGGAGCAATAATCTTGAGCTGCCCCAATGAGAGGTGGCATTTTCATGCCCCCTGCAATGGAGGCCACGAAATCAACAAAGTGGCCAAGATTACAGCAGCGCAATACATCTGCTAATATTTCAAGGAAAACCCAAGCACGTGCACACGCTACCCACCGCAAAGTCTGCAACCACATCATGAGCAATCTGCCACCCGTAACCATTCCCTCCACTTGCACATCCGAGCCGCGCCAGTATGGGGCCCAACACGACTGCATGGGTGGTTTTCCACTGGCGCTTTGCCGAGCCAAGCCGGGGTTGGTGACGCGTGCGATGTGTGCGATGGGTGAAATCCGTGCTTCCTGACCCACGCCGCCTGCTGGGTCTCAGCACGGCTCCGGCATGGCACGGATGTGCAATTGAACAGAGTTCATCCCAATTGTGCACACTAAGTGGCGGTGACGTCACCACGGCACTTGTCCCAGGCAATGCACACTTTAAGGCCACGTGAATTGTCGAACGCAGGAGGCTACAAGGACAGACCCCGGTGCCGTGGGTTGACTGAGTGAAATAACTGGCCGATGCACCAGCTGTGCCCTTTACCGTGACAATTTACTGTGTTTTAATCGCCCGGTGCTCCGATAGTTGTTGTGAGCGTTGCTCCGCTGTCCTCGGTTGTTGCTAGAGGGCGTCTGCCTCCAATTGCCCAGTAGTATCCTTCTAGAACCTCCTCCACAGAGGCTGATCTTGACACCGCTGGTACCGGTCATTGGCAGGTCCACTCAGCTCCACATAATTCCATATCTTTTCTATCCCGTGCCATGCCCCTTTATCCTCTATCCGGTCGAACAAAAGCTGATTGGGTACGCGGTGGCTGGGCATGCGGGCTACATGACCCAGTCAATTGTGCACACAGATAAAAACACAAAGATCCCCCGTGTAGCCTTAACTGACCGTTGGGGCAAGTGCTGTTAGCGAGCAGCACCTATGAAGGCCGGCACGGCACGCGAAGGGCTTGGTGGCCAACACCACGCCCAGCCGCCTTTGTCTCCCTGGTGGCAATGTTTACACATCGCACCAAGTACTCATTTGAGGCTGAGTCGACCTAGGGGAGGCCCAGGACCGGTTCAGTGTTGGCCGTGAGCGGAAATCGAACCCGGGTCGTCGGGTTCGTAGCGCAACGCGCTACTCACTACACTACCGCTCCCCACATACAAAGACACAATCACACACGCATGCATGCGTACCTGTGTCATGATTCTCTTGCCCTGGTGTCGTGGAGGTTGTGACAGGGATCCTAAGAAAACCACAAAGCGTCATTCTTCCCATTCTCATGAAATATTACACACATCACCCAGATTAGCAGATGTGGAGTGTGAGGTCTGTGTCGCATATTTGGCTCAGACCAAATCACCCCTGAACGTGGTCAACCTTGTCAAATCTCCCCGAATCTGGACAGAGTTCAGTTCTTACTGCGAAAGCAGTCTGCCTGGGAATACCAGGTGGTATAGGTGGGCACAAGGTGGCCGGTATAGCAGTGGATTTAATCCATCTGTGCGGAGCTTTCGTAAATCAATAATGTGTCATGGGTGCTCCTGTTTTCCTCCAACATGCAAACTCTCACGATTGGAATTCACCAAACATCCCAATGCATGGACCCTACTAAAAAAAAATTTGCTAAGACTCGGTGATGACGCTTTGGATAAATTAATTTATGACGTAACATTAATAACAATGTATTTTAATATTGCTGAATAATTTTTCTTGCAGGTAAAAAAAAAGTGCTTTTAACACATCCCATCTGATCATACGGGTTTCTGGGAGTGCAGAATGGCAGCCATATTTGATCAATGCAAGCACCACTCTGGATCCACATTGACATTCAGTATCTCGCCAAGCAGCTTGCTTGAACCAATTTTGGTCAACTGCCAGATGTTTATACGCAAGGACCCTCCCTGTCAGATGTGGGCCAAATATAAATTATTGTCAGCTTGTGTTTTGTACGTGTAGCCTCCTGACGCACGGATCAATTCATATTCCAGGCATCAATTCATATGCGGGGGTGGGGGGGGGGGGTCTGAAACGTCTTGAATGGGTCTCAAACTCTTCGAAACAACAAAGTGACAACCTCGTCAACTCATGATACGTGTGGACCTCAAGCAAACCGGAAGAGGAGGAGCTGAAGGTAAACAGCAAAGGAGGCAGAACAGTGGCCCCAATTCATTAACCATAATACGTTGGGTTTTTTTGGGTCAGATTCGCGTAATTATAAATGTGTCGTGAGACCCGCCACCACTCGACACGGCCAATTAGTAAGGCTTGTCACGCAAACAAAACGTGCCAATTCGTTACTAGCACAGCACAACATTCACAATTCGAGTGCCGAGACGTTTCGCCGGTAATTACAACCAGCGTCATCAGAGTTGTAACCCACGCCGTGGGACAGTGCGGTGGAAGGGAGAGGACACAAACTTCACGTGGAAACGAAGGCCCCACTCGCCGTTGTTGTTCGGGTGAAGTTGCGCTGTTACCTGTCTTTGAAGTGTTTCATTCGGGGTGCCGTGAGCTCTGCCAGTCTGTCACGCCTCCTCAACACTAGCGGACAACGCAGCACAACGCGTAAAGCTCAATTACACCACAGCCTTTGTAGACGTTTCGTGTGTGGTTTTTTTTTCGCCCAAGTAAATTTAACATTGCATTTGCAAGGGAGATTCTTTTTTTTTAATGGTTTCTCGTGACTATCGCTTCAGTGAGTGAACACATCAATTGGTGATGCTGCTGGGCTTGGCAGTCGGTGCGCAAGCACAAGACAACTCAAAGCATTCGTCAGTAACGCCGTGTGTGTGCGTGTGGCCTTCAAAGGAAAAATATATAATAGGCGACCAGTTCAGGCATTGGGCCCTCTTCATAGAACACCAACAGAGAGACCAGAGAGACAGAGTGGACGGTGAGAGTCGCAGGCTGCACATCATACAGAGTCACGGTGGCTAGGAGATGTTAACTACCTCGCCTGGTATGCAGGGGGTCGTGGGTTCGATCCCGACCCTGACGCCTGCTGCTGTGTATGTGCAGTCTGCGTGTCTCTCTCTCTCTCCGTGGTCGCGTGGATTTTTCTGCGGGTCCTCCGGTTTTCACCCTCCACATTTAGAATCAATGTCACGCGTTTCAGAGTTTTTTGGCTGACACACATTCGCAGGCGACGACAATGCCACTTCGCTGCCGCTATCATTTGTGGCCAGGTCGCGTCTTAAAAAAAGAGCCGCGTAGCTCAGCGGGGGCCTTCACCCGGTAAAATAAAAAATAAAAAGCTCGTAAATGTGTTTTGTTGAAGGTGCGCGAGGCGCTTGGGCGACGTACGCTTCCAGTCGTAGACGTGCAGGCCGAGCTCGCCGCTGCCTCTGCACGGCCGTGTCGCGGGGGCGCTGGGGTGCAGAGACTGAGACTTGCCGATGATCGGCAGACTCTGCGTCGAATCCGCCGCCCTGCTGGAAATGAAGGGGGTTTGAGCGACGCAATGCTCATGAGTGTGGTGTGCAGGGTTGTCTGCAATGCGGGTTTTTCACTATCGAATAGTTGCAATTCTACGGCGGTTTCAGCCATAACGATTAACCTATACAAAGATCTCCCATGTAGCCTTCAACGGATTGTTGGGGCAGCTGCTGTCAGCGAACGGCACCTATGAAGGCCGGCACGGCACACGAGGGAGTGGGTCGCCAGCATCACGCCCGGCCGTCTTTGTCTCCCTCATGGTGATGATTATACACCACACCACGAATGACAGGAGTATCTTGGTCGGAGCGTAAGTTTCACATCCGTCCTCCGACATTTACAATAACCCTCGGGTAAAAGGATGTAGGGAAAGCTCTGACGTTACTAATGGCGTCACTGGAATATAACTGGTGATACAATCGCGCCTTACAAAAATCAAATCTGACAATGTCATTTTTTCCCAATAACTTTTTGTCCCTGTGATTTTTTTTCCTAGTGACTTTTCATGTTTTGCCAAAAAACGTGAAACGTTAAGCCTCGAGCGAATGTGCACCCTACGAGCGTTGAATACGAACACGACCCCACGTGTGGTCGCCCTCCCTCCGCGTGACCCCCAGCGTCACGTTTAACCAACCACACGCCACCTCGTCCACGGGCTCTCGAAAGGTGAAGGTGCAGTCCCTGCAAATTGCCCGCTCCCGCCACTGCTGGTGGAAGGGCCTCCATTAGAGGGAAGCTCTCGAGATATCCCTCAATAAAATATTTAGCCGACTCTTCAATGCCAGACAGACGTTTTGGCTTGGTTGGGAGTACCCACACTTTACCCCACCACACGCGACCCCCTGCCCACAGGCGACTGTGGCTGCACCCCTTTACACTGACGCGAGGCAGTTAACGTCTCGCCGCCGCGGCGCCCACATCCCGCATCGATCGCTGCATCCCCACCTCAGTCGCTCCAGTGCAGCTGCCTCTGTGTGGCGCGCAACATAAACGCGACGCCGCTCTGCAGGTGGGCATCGGGGGGTGATGTTGCTACGGATTGCCGCTGGGCTGCCGGCGGACCGGTGGGCCTGGGTCCCGGAAGTGCGGTGCGATAACCGCTCCGCCGCGGCGGCGTCCCCGCGGGCGAGGCGTCGGGTCGCGTACTTTGAGGCCTGTCGCGGAGGCTTGGCGGCAACCGCGCGACGGCGACGCTGGTTCTCCACCGCGGAGCCGCCCCTCTCCACCAGCAGCGTCACCTTGGCCAGCGAGCGGCAGGCGTCCTCCCTCCACGCGCCGTCCGGCGACCTAAGCGGCAGGGGTCAAGCGAGCGTTGTACGCGCGTCGAGCTGTACTATACAAATACGTATTTTTATATGACCAGGTAAGGCCCCTTCTGAGCTGTGTAGCCCTTTTTCAGAAGTGACCTGGCCACAACTGATAGCCCAACGAAGTTGGCTCATCATCGTGTGGAAACTTATATAGCAGCCAAAGACTCCAAACGCGCGCTTCTGAATGTGGGAAAAGCCGGAGGTCCAGGAGAAAATCCACACGGCCGCGGGAAGGACACGCAAACTCCAAATATTCAGCAGGCGTCAGGGTCGGGTTCGAACCCACAATCTCCTGCATACCAGGCGAGGTAGTTAACATCTCGCCACCGTGGCGCCCTGAACTTCTCTCGCACGGTACGCGGCTGATCGCTTGGCTGCTTACGACGTCGTTGGCACGCTTACGGGATCGCTCTTGGCTCGCGACCGCGCGCCGAGCAGAGCTGAGTTCGAAGGAAAGTGTCCGACGAGGCCTGGACAGGAGCCTCTGTGTACGTTATGATCCGGACCGCGGTTGTGTTCGCCTTCCGCCAGCTCGTTTACTTTCCATCGCATCTTAGGACGAATTCTCTCCCACGCTTCCACTTGCCTAAGCCCGTTCACCTTCCTTCCCAGAAATGGCTCTTCGTCACGCGCATATCTAAACTGCGGTACGTTGGCGCAATTCATCTCCTTCACTCGGGCTTGCTCAAATGTTTGCCAAATATCGCGGTTGCCTACGTACGGTGCGAAAGAAGGTAAGCATACATACCTAAATTTAGTCTTAGACTTCTTTAATTATTTTTTTTAATGCCGTGTGCTTAAAATGTGGCGTAACGTGGCGTCGGGCGACGTCGTTATCGTTAGGGGTTAGGGCTGCCAATCCCAGCAAGCCACATGAACGCAGGATTCGGGAACTCGAGGAAGATTATTAAACTAAAACTAAACAAGTTTTTTACTTGGCCAAATTAAGGCCCCACGGAGGCTGTACGGCCCTTTTTCAGAAGTGACCTGGCCACAAATGAAAACGCAACGGTGCAGCTTACCATCGTGTGGAAATGTATAGCCGCCAAATACCCTGAAACGCACGTTTCATGACTATTCTCCTGCACCAACCCGTTACGAACGCGCCGAGCGGGTAAAGTGGAGCGGTGGCGGCCTCGGGTCGCGTACTTTGAGGCCTGTCGCGGAGGCTTGGCGGCAACCGCGCGACGGCGACGCTGGTTCTCCACCGCGGAGCCGCCCCTCTCCACCAGCAGCGTCACCTTGGCCAGCGAGCGGCCGGCGTCCTCCCTCCACGCGCCGTCCGGCGACCTGCGCGGCAGGGGTCAAGCGAGCGTCGAACTTGTCTCGCGAGCGCCCGCGCTGATCGTTCGGCTACGCACGGCGCCGTTGCGGTGTGGCTCCTGGCTCCCCGACTGCACCGTCCGGCGACCTGCCTTAGAAACCCTCCCAGGTTAAACAGGGAAAGAGCCCTGCTCAAATGAGCAGCGTTGAGGGTGAGCGACTCCTGTTCAGCGGCAGTGGCGGCGACGCAGCATTCACATTAATATTATTGCTATTTCGATTTAAAGCTTTCGTGACTGCAAGGATTCATCTTCTTTGGTTCTTTCAGTAAAGTCACGTAGAATGAGCGCTCATTGGAGCGCTGTCGTCCCGACAGTTCTGTTCTTGCACCTGATGAAGGCTGCTTGTGTTGTGGCCGAAACGTCGTGATAATTTTATTGTCTTCTTTTATTTCATTATTTTATTCTCATTCTCCGTGCCTTTACCGAAAGAACCAAAGAATATTATTGCTATTATTATTATTATGATGTTCAGTGGCTCTGGGCTGGTTATGCATGGAGGTTCTGCAGTGCGGCGTCATTTATCAGCTCAAGGTTGCTGAGTCACCTTCCCACGTCGCTCGTGTCCGAGCTCGAGCGGTGGACGAGAGGAGAGCGGCGCAGAGAGCCGTGGTCCAGCACCGAGGCCAGGTTCAGAGCCACCTGGACACAAACGCCACCGCTCCGTCACACGACGGCGGCCACAACCGCAGCCAGCATTCGCCACTCAGCGGCACAGTGACGTCACCGGTCGATCGACCGATCGGTGACGTCACTGATAACGAGCCACATTCAGACGAGAAGATGAGAGAGAGGCACGGGTGTGTTGGATACATCCGCGCTCCACCACAGCACTTGTGCCAGGCTCGGTGCACTTTGAGGCCGTCACGTGAAGTGTGGAAGACTCGCTGGCAGGAGGTCACAGGACAGACCCAGATGTTTTGGTTTGGTTGACCGAGCTGACTTGGGCGCTACAGTGGCAAGATGTTAACTACCTCACCTGGTATACAGGAGGTCGTGGGTTTGATCTCGACCCTGATGCCTGTATATTTGGAGTTTGCAAGTTCTCCCCGTGGTCACGTGGATGTTTCTCCGGGTCCTGCAGTTTTTTTCTCCACATTTACACACATGCATTTTATAGTATTTGACTGCTATACATGTGCACGTGATAAGCCGCTTCCTTGAGCTACCATTTGTGGCCAGGTCGCTTCTGAAAAAGAGCTACATCGCTCAGTGGGGCCTTACCTGGTGTAATTTTAAAAAATAGTTTAGTTTCGACTGAAATGCACCACCTGTGCTCCCCCACTGTGACAAATGTTGTCAGAGAACGCGCACTCAGAAAAAAACGTACACACACTCTCATGAAATATACTCAGAGAAAAAAACACACACACGAACTCACAAGACGCAAACCCACACACAACGAAATCAGAAAACACCCGCACACAACACACACACACAGACTCACGGTGAAAACAAAGTTCCCCCCGCATAGCCTCACGGAATGTCGGGGCAAGTGCTGCTCGCGATCACCTATGAAGCCCACGCGACATACGAGAGGGTGGTGACCAGCACTACGCCTGACTGCCTCTGTCTCGTAATTTGAGGCTGAGTCAAGGCCCAGCCTGGCTCAGATAATCGTCGCTGGTGTTGGCCATGAGCTGGAATGGAACTCGGGTCGCCGGCTGCATAGTGCAGCGTGCGGACCTCTAAACTACGGCACCCCACTGAGAAAACACGCACGCTCACGCACGCTCACGCATGCTCATACATGCACGCTCATACACGCACGCGCATGCGTGGCAAGTGAACCGAAACCCTAACCGTGTGCTCTGCCTGAAATGGAGGTCACAAGAACCAGGTCACCACTCTCAACTCAGGGTCACAAGAACCAGGTCACCACTCTCAACGGTGAATTTCTGTATCACAATAAAGTCCCAGTAATCGTGCCGGCGTCGGGGCCAAAGTCGGCACGTGGCTGTAGCCGTTGGGACGAACGTTGTTGGCCCCAAAGTTCCGTAATGACCGGGGGGGGGGTCATCGATGCCACAGTCCGTGGAGCGGAACAGCGCAACATTTTTTGGGCCATTTAATTTGTCAATTCAAATATTTCTCCCGGATTGTCCCCGGGGGAAATGGAACGTCTCGTTTTCAAAGCGACTCTGAGGGGTCAAGTGACACAATGAACGCGAACGTAAAGACGCATTCGACATACCTAATTTACATTTAATCCGGTGAACATCGCACCCAGTCAAACGTCTAAATACGTAAATAATGGCACACACTGCCGGGTCGTCTAAGGATGTCATCCGGCCGCAACAGATGCAGATGTACTGTGCGAGCGAGTTTAAATGAAAGATATAAAATGTGATGAGACTGGCGCCCGCGAGATTTTTCTGCGCTAATGCAGATCTCTGCGTGCCTGTCTTGGGTTTTTACTCTGGGGAAAGTTAAATTTCCAAAGTGTTATTGTTGTGGAAAACGAATCCGTTAATTTTCCCCGGCTTGTTGAGTTTTCACGCAGTGAAACAAGATCAGCTTGAAACGTGAACACTCGAGGCCGCTCGCTTCAACAGCGAGCGGCTCAGCCGTGGCTCGGCTCGGGCTCGGCTCACGGAAATCCTGAGAGTGCGGCCGACACCAGAGTTGCCCATAGGCACCGGCTCAAGCCACGTGTGACTTTGAGCGATGGCTCGCTTGAGCCAGAGCCAAGCCTGAGCCGAGCCGTGACTGAGCAAGCGGGCCGAGGACTCGGGGGTGCCATCGGTCGCGGGGAGCGGCGCGACCGTAAACGCCGGCGGCGTGCCGTCACCCCGACCCTTCACCCCGACCCTTCACCCCGACCCGTCACCCCGACCCGTCACCCCGACCCTTCACCCCGACCCGTCACCCCGACCCTTCACCCCGACCCGTCACCCCGACCCGTCACCCCGACCCGTGACCCCGACCCTTCACCCCGACCCGTCACCCCGACCCGTCACCCCGACCCGTCACCCCGACCCTTCACCCCGACCCGTCACCCCGACCCTTCACCCCGACCCGTCACCCCGACCCGTCACCCCGACCCGTCACCCCGACCCTTCACCCCGACCCGTCACCCCGACCCGTCACCCCGACCCTTCACCCCGACCCGTCACCCCGACCCGTCACCCCGACCCGTGACCCTGACCCGTCACCCCGACCCGTCACCCCGACCCTTCACCCCGACCCTTCACCCCGACCCATCACCCCGACCCTTCACCCCGACCCGTCACCCCGACCCGTCACCCCGACCCGTCACCCCGACTCGCAGGAAACGGGTCGAGGACTCGTAGGACGATCGCGGCCGTCACCGCCGGTGTGCGCGCCGTCACCTTGCGCGACGGCCTCGCCGCGCGCTTTGTCGCCGCTCCTCCGCTCTCGCTCCGTCGCCGCCTCGGCTCGGCGGCCTCCTCCTTGCCCTCCCTCTCCTTCCGCCCGCCCCGCTCTCCGCCGTCCGCCGACCCCTGCCGTCTTTGTTCATTCCCCTCTGGAGCCTTGCCGTCGTGGCGATCCCGCGGAGTGTCGGCGTCCCGCGGGCTCCTCGCGTGGACCTGGCCGGGGACACGCGGAGTGCACGGCCGTGGCTCCCGCGCCTGGCCCGACTCCGCAGGTTCGCGTCAGCCAAACGATCACGAGCGGCAACCGGCGCTCCAAACCGCCATCTATGACGGTAGCTTTACACGGACGATGACGATTCGACGCTGCCGCGAGTGGGGATACAATCCTCACCATCCCGCAGCGCAATGCGTTGCCTGACCAAGATTCGCGGGCGCGATGTCATTTTATGAGTCCGTTTGATCTCGTAATAGCATTTTTTGCTTCAATACATAAATATTCCAACCATTTTTTTCGTTCAAGATTGTGGTGAATGTAGCAGCCTCGAGCGGCTAACGGGGGTCACGTGAACCCTTTACGCGCCGCGCACGCATATACGGAACGACATTCTACTTACACTCGAGTGATTTGGTGAAATCTTGACGCGGTGACAATTGGAGTGCATCGTCACACACCCCTGATTGTTCACGGCTCTCGTAAGTTTCAACCGCGTGCAGGGGGGAAGGCCTCACGTAAGAGGTAAAGGCGCAGCCCTGCAGTTGGCTCACTCACGACCTCTGCTCGCAGCAGGGCCTCCGCTAGCGGAAGGGCCTTACCTAGAGGGGGCTCTGGAGAGGGTATTTTCTGCCTACTCTTCCAAGCTGGACGGTACGCCTTGAAAGAGGCGGCAGTGCCCACACTTCACCCCACACAACGCCAAACCGACGAACTGCACCGAAACCCATTCACACTGCTGCGGTGGACAGAGGCTACGGGGGGAGCGGGGATTTAATATTCAACTGCCGCCCCAGGAGATGAAGACATGGCGGAGAGGGGCGGGGGGGGGGGGAAAGAAAAACGGCATTTACTCCGAGAATCATCGACGCTTCATCCGCCCTTGCCGAGCGAGGTCCGAGGCGACGGGGAAACCGCGGACGCCACGCTCTTCGCAAACGTCGATCGCGTCGCGAGAAGCCCGACGCGAGAATTCACGAAGAGCGTGCGCGGTGACTACGATGCCGGAATAGAGCGCGGGGGGCGCGGGAAGCAGGAGTCCAATAACCGGTGGGGGGGTAGGGGCGTAGCGACAGCGTCGCGCTCGGGGTTCAGGGCATTCACGGAGGATTAGAGGCGTCGGCCCCGCGCAGAGCAACAGCGACGAGCGTCAGGGAGGGAACGCAAACACCCAGGGCGGGTGCGGTGGGAGCTGCGGCGGCGTGGGGGGAGCAGCGCCGGCACGACACGTGCCACCAGCTCGCCACAGCGTCGTCGTCGCTGTCGTCGGCTGCCACATCATCATCATTATTATTATCATTATTAATAATTCATTATACCTAATTGTGATGAATTTAATATTTTTTGATGGTCATAATTAATTAGTAATAGTAATTATTAACACGTAATTAATTGTATTCATAATTACTTATATTTCACGGTAAATAATGAATGCGTTATTGCCCTTTAATTATTTGTTATGATAATTATCACGGACAAAAACGCACGCCGATGGAATCTACCGATAGTTTTGGCTTTCCTTTGCTGTGCTTACGTTCCCCTGCATAGAAGTTTGTCGCACGCCTACAAAACCAACATTTGACACTCTCAGAGGTGGAATTGAGCAAGCCCGTGGAATATGACGCGGTTAGCGCGGCAATCGGTGACCGGGCTGAGACCGATCGCCGATGCCGGAGACCTGAATTCGAATCCAAGGTCTCGGCAGAAGCCGGAAACACAACGCTTTGACCTCTTCGCGGAGAGGATTTTCAACGAGGGAGGATCGAGTGGCGCGTGACCATCAGCGCTGAACCGACGGCCGCGGTTGCCGTAAATGGGTGGGAGGGTGTTGGGGGGGGGGGGGTGATCGTGGGTTGCCAATAGAGAGCTCTGGGCGTTCGTCATCATTTCATCACTTGGTGTCGGTCGCACCAACGCGGTCAGAGTAACGATGGCCGACGGTGGGCACCGCCCTCACACGCTCGGTCACACCGCCCTGGTCACACCGCCCTGGTCACACCGCCCTGGCACGGTCAGTCACACCGCCCTGGTCACACCGCCCTGGTCACACCACCCTGGTCATACCGCCCTTGCACGCTCAGTCACACCGCCCTCGACAGTGATGACCACCTCGGTCTCCAGCCATTATTGGTAGCTGCAGCAGCTTGTTGATGTGAGTGTTGCGTAATAAGATGGTGTATGGTGGGGAGCTGTAGTGTAGTGGTGCTTAGCGTGCCGCGCTACGAACCCGGCGACCTGAGTTCGATGCCCGCTCATGGCCAACACCCAGTGACGATTATAATTATCTGAACCAATCATGGGCCTCCCCTAGGTCGACTCGGCCTCAAACGAGTACCTTGGTATGGTGTGTAAACATCGCCATTAGGGAGACAAAGGCAGCCGGGCGTGGTGCTGGCCACCCACCCCCTCGTGTGCTGTACCGGCCTTCATAGGTGCTCACTAACAGCACTTGCCCCGACAGTCTGTTAAGGCTATATGGGTGTTCTTTGTCTTTGGTGCACTAGAAAGTCTGGAGATTTCGAGTGATTTGGCCACTCCCACCACATGGAGGTGCCACTCCGAGTACGGGGATAGGGTTCAAGTACTGGGAGGGGGGGGGGGCAGAGGGGTCGGGGGGGGGCTGTGGTGACGTCACGTCAGGCTGACCTGAGTCGCCTGGGCGGGAGCCTCGCACGGCTGCTGGGGGCTGCAGGGAACCGACTTTGCAGACCGTTTCCTGCAAGACAAACACCGTCGAGGGCAAGTGGGCGCGAGAGACGAGACGTGGGCTGCACGTGGCCTGAAGGCAGGCGCACGGCCTTTGCACGCGTGCCGCGAGAGCCAATCACAATGTAGGAGCCGGGGGGGCGATGCCCGTCCACTGCCGGAACAGACCAATCGGGGTTTGGTCTCTCGCACACAGAAGGAAAATGGTCCCCTCACCGTGTAGCCTCAACAGACCGTTGGGGCAAGTGGTGTTAGCGAGTAACACCTATGACGGCTGACACGGCACACAATGGGGTTGGTGGCCAGCACCACGCCCGGTCGGCTTTGTCTCCCGAGTGGCTATGTTTACTACACACCGCACCAGGTACTCATTTGAGGCTGAGTCGACCTACGGGGAGGCCCAGGACCGGTTCGGATAATCGTCACTGGTGTTGGACGTGAGCTGGAATCGAACTCGGGTAGCCGGGTTCGTCGTGTAGCTCGTTAACCGCTACACCACCGCTCCCTCTCTCGCACACACACAGACACACACACAGATACACACAGCTGCGCATGCACTGGTTGTGCGGGGAGCGGTGGTGTAAGCGGTTAGCGTGCTGTGTTACGAACCCGGCGAACCGAGTTCCATTCCCGCTCACGGGCCAACACCGGTGAACATTATCTGAACCGGTCCTGGGCGTCCTCCTTGGTCAACCCAGCCTCAAATGAGTACCTGGTGCGGTGTGTAAACATCGCTGCTCGGGAGGCAAAGGCGGCCGTGTGTGGTGCTGGCCACCCACTCCCTCGTGTGCTGCGTCGGCCTTCATAGGTGCCTGCTAACTTGCCCTCTTAAGTCTATACGGGGATCTTTGTCTTGTTTTTGTGTGGAATTATGCATCACAAAGGCCTTGTCACAGCCACTCATCTCCATAGGCAGACCCGAGTTATTAATGGGAATGCAACATCCTCTGCACAATTGCTGCGACTCTATCGATGACTTTTCATTTCGATTTAAAGCTTTCGTGACTGCAAAGATTCATCTTCTTTGGTTCTTTCGGTAAAGTCACGTAGAATGAGAATAAAATAATAAATTGATAAAATAAAATAACACAATAATATTCTCACGACGTTTCGGCCACAACACAAGCGGCCTTCATCAGGTGAAGGGACGAGACTGAAGGGACGAGACTTCACCTGATGAAGGCCGCTTGTGTTGTGGCCGAAACGTCGTGAGAATATTATTGTGTTATTTTATTTTATCAATTTATTATTGTATTCTCATTCTACGTGACTTTACCGAAAGAACCAAAGAAGATCTATCGATGACGGCAAGGATAAAAGCGATGTCGATGATGCGGGGAACCTAAATGCTCGTGGAAAATTAACACGAATCGGAATTCCGTCTGTCACAGGCGTGGGCCGCGAGGAGGCCAGGAGATAGCACAGCCAATGGATTCTTGAATCTGTCAGTGCTCTCCTCTCAACGTGCGTGTGCTTTCTTCCAGGAACTCAAGTTCATTCTGACAGGCCACGAGCAACCCAATCTCAGGAGTTGGCTAAACATCTCAAAATGAGGGCCACGGAGCCTTGCACAACTGGCTGGCACCAGTTCTGGCTGCCTTCCTTGCCTGCGTTTGGTTGTCAGGTGCCTCTGCGTGAAGTCTTGCGCTCAGAGTTGTTCATTTGCACGAGTGACATTTTTTTAAATAAAACCTACTATTCATACTTTTATCATCACTTTGTGCCATTAATAGCCAATTGACCATCCTACCTGTGAGTACTATGGGCTTACCCACGTAAATGTGCAACGCTGGGGCAACACTGCCATGTTGTTATAACTGCTGGACCAATGTTGGCCCAAAGTTGCATGAACCCCGCTGTATATTTGGAGTTTGCACGTCTCTCTCTCGCTCTCAACCGTGATCGTGTGGATTTTTCTCCGGGTCCTCTGGTTTTTCCCCCTCCACATTCAGAACCAACATCACGCGTTTAAGAGTATTTGTCTGCGATACATTTGCACGTGATAAGCACACTTCGTTGAGCGATCATTTGTGGCCAGGTAGCTTCTGAAAAAGAGCAGTGTAGCTCGGTGGGCCTCACCTGATTAGTTTTGGAAGACCTGACGACATAAGAGACTGGTGCCAGAGAGATGTGGCACATCTTGAGCATATTGGCAGACGACAGAGAGGAAAGTGGAAACAAGTGACGATATGTGCAGTGGACACCCACGGATCGTGATGACGAAGATTAGTTTGACAGTTGACTGGGTAAATGGGCTTAAGCCGGCCAAGCAGGCCAGGTGGACGAAGGCCAAGCGGGCGGGCGGTCGGCCAGAGGGGACGGCTCTCCGACCTGTGCACGAGGGCGAGCGTTGGCATCTCCTTGTCGGCGAGGCCACAAGGCGACTTGGTGTGCACTGCCTCGCCCCCACCGTGGGGGAGACTCCGCGGGGGAAGTGGCAGGGTCTTGGATTGTCTCGGCTTCTCCCCTCTGCTCTCGTCGCCGCCGCCGCCGCTGCTGCCGCTGCTGTTGGCTGCCTCCCGGAGGGCACGGGCGCTTGTCTCCGCCGGTTGGTGCTGCACGGCTGCGTTGCGGCTGCCGTGACGGGAGAAAAAAAAAACGAACGTCGAGAATAGAAACAAAAAAAGACGGGCGTGCATCGCTTTCTTAAGTAAATTTCAATGAACGCAATTACAGTTAATTCTGGATTACTCGTCAGCAGACTCATCCTGGCTTGTGAAAATAAACAGATGGCAACACTCGGTTTGTTGTCGGGAGTATTTGGCTCACGGGAAAAACGTCCCCTTCAACGCGACGATGTGATATAACGGGAGACGGTGTGATGTCAGGGGAGACGACGTCACGCGAGACGACGTCACGTGCATGACGTACGACGTCATTGCCTTGACCCAAAAGGCTTATCTGCTTCTTTAATTATATGTGTAGTGTTCGATTTCACTCGGACAGCTTTTGTCTTTCTTCGAACACCGCTTTATTTACAACTCTCCGCATGTCCTCCATATTCCACAGTATCCAGGTCGCCATGGCTCGCTCGCCTTGCTTCACTCAACTCGCTCGCCACGTTTGTCTCTCCACTCCCCACTATCACTTCGCTTACTCCACTGCCAACTACTTCGTCTCTGCTCTCCGCTATCACCGACGCTATGCTCTCTCCACTGCTAACCACTTCTCTTCTTCAGCTCCGCTATCGTTACGCTCTCTCTACTGCTAGCTGCTTCTCTTCTTCAGCTCCGCTATCGGTATGACGGTGCGCGGGAAACCCTGCGGGCAAGCGCCGGTACCTCGCGGCGCCCTCGTGCTCGTCCCCGAGGGTGCAGCGCGTCGCCGCCTTGCCCTCGAACTTCCCCTCGCTGGTGACGGCGCTCACGACGAAGGCGTGCTCGCAGCCCGGCGCCAGCCGGCGGACCACGAAGCCGCGCGCCGTGCCCAGGTACACGACCCGGCCGTTCACGCGCAGCTCGTAGTTGAAGAACCTTCCGAGCGGCGCCGACGGAGGCTCCCACGAAACGGAGATCTCGGTCCGGCCCACGGCGGCGAGGGCGACACGCCGCGGCGCGTGCTCGCGGACGCCCGGCATCGTCGCCGCCGCCACCGCCCTCTCGCCCCGGCCCGCGCCCGTCACGGCGCACACCGCCAGCTCGACGGCGCCGCCGGGCCGCAGGCCGCCCACCAGGCAGCCGAGCTCCGACGTCGTCGCCACGACCGCGTCGCCGCGCAGCACCACGTAGGAGCGCACGGCGCCGTTGGGGCGGCGGGGGGGCCGCCAGCTGAGACGGGCGTGGGTGGGGCCGCACGCGGTCAGCCGCGGGTCGTCCGGCGGGCCCGGCGGGCCGTCGTCGGTGAGCGCCGCGGCGGGCGCGCTCAGGGGACCGTCGTCCCCCGGCGAGAGGGCCTGCAGCGAGAGGCTGAGCGCGGTGTGGGGCTCCAGGCCCGAGAGCACGCAGCTCGTGTCGGGCCCCGTGTAGGCCACCTCGCCCCGGTCAAACAGGCTGCACGCCGCACGCACCTCCCGATTAGCGTGGTTGGCTCAGTTCGGTGTGAAAGAAGCTCAGCATACATACACGGGCACGCACACACACACACAACAAAGATCTGTCTAGCAGTCCTGTCTGGACTGCAGTCTGGACTGGTAGACAGGTTTCCACAGGATTGGAAGGATGCCCCTGGTGATCTTTAAGAAGGGGGATCACCACAGACTGTACCAACTACAGGGGCACCTCCCTGCTCAGTGAGCCGGGAAAGGTCCTGGCAAGGATCGTTCAACATCGCCTTGCCAGGCACGCTGAGGAGAGGCTTGCGGAGCCCCAATGTGGCTTCAGACAAGGATGGTCCTGCACAGATGCCATATTTCCTGTGTCAGGAATTGCAACTAAGACATACGTCTCTGCTTTACTCACCTGGCCAAGACACTACGATATCATCAAACCACCGGCGCCCCCCCGCCCTCGCCGCTGCCTCCTCGCTCACCGGTAGGTGACGCAGACGCCGCTCTCGGGCTGCAGGGCCTCCCAGGAGGCCCGCACGGCGTGCGGGCCCAGCACCTCGATCCGTGGGGCGGGCGGCCGGGGGAGGGGCTGCAGCTTCCTCAGTGTCACCGACGCCTCCTCCAGGAGCTCCGGTCCCGCGGCGCCCCCGCTCGCGGTCACTCGCTGTGGGCGGCAGAGACAAAAGCAAAGATGCCCCCAACCCGTGCAGCCGCGGCGTACCGTCGGGACAAGTGCGGTTAGCGAGTAGCGCCGATGAAGGCCGGCACGCCGCACGAGGGGTTGGGTGGCCAGCACCACGCCCGCCGGCCTTTGTCTCCCCAGTGGCAATGTTTACACACCGCACCAGGTACTCATCTGAGGCTGAGTCGACCTAGGGGAGGCCCAGGACCGGTTCAGATAATCGTCACTTGTTGGCCGTGAGCGGGAATCGAACCCGGGTCGCCAGGTTCATAGCGCGGCGTAGCGCCGACCGCTGCGCCACCGCTCCCCTACACACGCGCACAGGGCGCTCCGTCGGCCAGCAAGTCCGGGTCGCCGGGCACGTGGCGCGGAGCGCTAACCGCTGCGCCACCGCTCCCCCTACGCGCGAGCCGGGCGACCCACGCAGCCTCCGCTCTTCGCGCGCCGCGACCGGACCTGGATTCGAATTCGCGACGTCGATTTGGCCCTCGATAAACGGCGCACCGTGTGCGGTCAACGGTGACGCGAGGACGCGTAAGAGGCGGGGGCCCGTCGTGAGAAGGGGGCCGCCGTCTCCCACACCGCAGGCCGCTCGGTAAAGCGCCGCAGTGTACGGCCTGCTCTCCTTCCACGAAGCCCTCTCGCCGCGCTGTGATGGTCTGCGACGCATTCTCGTCACAGCGGTTGTCAAGTACCTGCAGCGTGGATTGGAGGGTCGGGTGAGCCCTCAGGGAGGCCACCCCATCTGGTTGGCTCGCCAGCGTCCTCAGCAACCTGCGCAACAAGCCGCGGGCGAGATGATGGAGTCGCCGCACTCGCTCCGGGGACCTTCGCCCGCCGGTCGCCGCGCGACGCGCGGACGTCACACATCGACGTTTCCCAAGCCACGCTGTTATCGACCTCCTCTCCTTCGTCGCCACGATCCTGTCCTCAAAGACGTCGGCGGCGGTCGTGGGCTTCCCTCCACCCAGCTCTGTCCATGACGTTCGCTCAACAACTCTTGCTTCGCGTAGTTTAGTTTTAGTTCGTTTTAGTTGATTTATTTTGGTATAGCCCTGTGAGCCATTCGGCTCTTGAATCGGGTGCAACCACAACAAACAAAAAAACACGAACAAGAAAAACATCTTAAAGTGACTATGTGTCTGTGCTCCGCCCGGTCGCGTGCAACTGTTCAAAATTGCTGAAGTAACTGAATTCGCCGGCTTCTTGTGGAACCTACAACTTTCCAGTAGTCAAAACCACGTTCATATTCAGACATGTGCAAGAACTCTCCCGTTGCCTTTCTCCAATTATTCTTTTTTCGGATGAGCGCTGCATTTAAACGTTTCAGATTTTAAAATTGTCCGATTTTAGAGGACAATATCTAAAACTTTTTCAGATTTTTGCATAATGTTTCCGCGACGTGTGAACGTAAAACTCCTCCGTGCTCACAACAGTCGCATTCCTCTGTCGTACGGCCGATGTGGACGCGGAGGAACAGCCAAACTTTCACATTCAATTGTGTTCGCGAGACAATCGAGTAAGGAGCAGCGGAGAGTGCATCGCCGTGATGCCTCCTTCGTATTTGTGGATCGGGGCATTGCATCGCTATGCGTCGTACTGCGTACGCTCTTGTTCCGGATGACCACAGTCGCGCACTCCTAGGGGCGTTAGTAATTATCCACGTGCGCATCGTCGGGTATCCGCGCGGTTACGACTACGGACGGGGGTTTTCCCCGTCGTCAGCCCGCGCCCGCCCGCTCTCCGCCTCCGCGCTTCCGTACGTTGCAGCGAACCACGCGGTCTCGGACTCGTCGGCCTCCAGCAGCGCGGCGAGGCGGTCGAGCGTGGCCGGGAAGCCGCGGTGGCGGCACAGGCGGCCGTGGCCGGCGGCGTCCGACGCGAGGCAGCTCAGGGCGAAGCAGGCGTTCTTGCCGGAGCCGAGATCGCCGTGGCAAACCATGGCGAAGAGCGCCGAGATCTGCGCACGGCGCGGGGGAGGTGAGAGACGCGGTGTCGCGGTGTCGCGGTGTCCGGCACGAGCAGCCAAGGCAGACAGACGGTGGTGGCGCAAGGATTGTTCGGTTGTTCTTTTTTTATTATTATTATTACGCGTGGTGCCAATTTCATATTTTCGCAATCAAGCGTGGGCTGAGCGCGGGCCTAGAAGGCACCGAGAAATGTGAAACAGTCGTACGCTGGCACACGCTCGTTCACGCGGAGACTTTATTGACGGGACGTGCCGGGTGGAAGAGAGCGTACGGCGCTCACGCATCTGACCCGACAATAAATCCATTTGCGGTATAAAATAAACACACGGTCGGTAAAAGCTGGGGCGCGATTTCGAATCGTGTCGGAAGCGTTTTAAAACAATACGACCGGCAGGAATTGTTTAAAGAGACACGGTTTCAGTTGCGCGTGGGTCACGCTGACACACACACACACACACACGGAGAAACACGTGTTTTTATTGCTGAACTTAGTGTGTTTTGTGATTCTTGGTACAATTATATTCACAAGGCTTGTGCAGCAAAATATAAAACACACCCAGCCCTGACAACATAACAGCTGATGCTGAAAGTCATAATAACACGGGCAGCTAATAGCAAACAGGTGGCTACTGAACACACTCCGTGTGGGCAGGCGCTCATACACAGTGCAACAAAGACAAAAACCCCCGTATAGCCTTAACAGACTGTTGGGGCAAGTGCTGCTAGCGAGTAGCACCTATGAAGGCCGGCACGGCACATGAAGGGGGTGGGTGGCCAGCACCACGCCCTGCCGCCTTTGTCTCCCTAGTGGCGGTGTTTGCACACCGCACCAGGCACTCATTTGAAGTTGAGTCGACCTAGGGGAGACCCATCACCGGTTCAGACAATCGTCACTGCTGTTGGCCGTGAGCGGGAATGGAACTCGGGTGGCCAGGTTCGTAGCGCTCACCGACGCACTGCCGCAGTTGTCAAACACGCCTGCGTGTGCTCGCGTCAGTCGACACTCCAACCAACAACGTCACACGCACACACACAAACGTACACCAGTCACATGTCAGTCACGTGTTAGTCACATGTACCATGCTGTCGGCCTGACCCAGACCCAGGAGGCGGTCTCGGCCGGCGGGCAGGTCACAAAGTCGGCCCAGGGCAAACGCGGCGTTCATCCCGCAGCCTGCGCTCGCACGCACGCACGCACAACAGAGGTCCCCCGTGTAGCCTTAACAGGATGTTGGGGCAAGTGCTGTTAGCGTGCCGGGGTGTCGAGCGGCATCGCCGAGATGCTTGGTTCCAATCCGGGTTTTGGCGACACCACCACTGCGGTTAAACTGGGTTCTCAAGTGCAGTGGATTTTCAGGTCCAAGCACGATCGCGAAACACGTGCAAGGGTGTGCTGCTGCTGCTGCTCACAGACGGCAGGAAGGCACGACTTCCCATAATGCCTTGCATGCGTGCCAAGTGACCACCACATTGCATGCACAAGACTCTCCGCCTTGTCGAGGCCACCAACTCAAAGAAAGTTGACAATATGCCCATCACAATCGCTGCACAAAGAATCCCCCATGACGTTTACAATTTGGTGCTGTTCAAAATTGCTGCTCTGAGGATCGACAAACACCGATTTGGCTGTCAAGGGACAAACCTTTCTCTCCCGTACGCAGCGCAAGTGAGAAAGTGCTGCCCCCTCCACTGTGTGTGGGACCAGAGTGTGACTTCAAGAAGGGACCAGAGTGTGACTTCAAGAAGGGACCATAGTGTGACTTCAAGAAGGGACCAGAGTGTGACTTCAAGAAGGGACCAGAGTGTGACTTCATGAAGGGACCAGAGTGTGACTTCAAGAAGGGACCAGAGTGTGACTTCAAGAAGGGACCAGAGTGTGACTTCAAGAAGGGACCAGAGTGTGACTTCAAGAAGGGACCAGAGTGTGACTTCAAGAAGGGACCAGAGTGTGACTTCAAGAAGGGACCAGAGTGTGACTTCAAGAAGGGACCAGAGTGTGACTTCAAGAAGGGACCAGAGTGTGACTTCAAGAAGGGACCAGAGTGTGACTTCAAGAAGGGACCAGAGTTTGACTTCAAGAAGGGACCAGAGTGTGACTTCAAGAAGGGACCAGAGTGTGACTTCAAGAAGCTGATCTCAGAGGTAGCTCTGTGACATTCGCTTCCGTGGGACGAAGGACTGCGCTGCTCTGTGACAGTTCCAGATGGAGCCTCCGTCTCATAACACGATGCACGTGCGCACACGTGTGCACACGCGTGCACACACATGTACACACGCGTGCGCACACATGTACACACGCGTGCACACACATGTACACACGCGTGCACACACATGTACACACGCGTGCGCACACATGTACACACGCGTGCACGCATGCAGCAGGCATCGACGTGGCGTGCCGGCGGCGGTGCCGGTGGTCACGGTGGTGGCCGCGTAGGCGCCGCGGGTCACGTGACCTGTGCTGTCCACGCTGAGGGACTGGACGAGCCGCTGGAGGGTGGCGGCGGCGTCGCGGTGAGCGAGCAGCCGCCGGCACCCGGCCTCGCTGATGGAGATGCGCGCCAGCACCAGCGCCGCGTTGCTCGCCGCCCAGCCGGCCTGGCCGCCCAGCAGCGCCGTCACCTGCTCGATGACCGCGTCGGCGCAGCCCTCGGACAGCAGCCACTCCCTCCCCGCCGCGCTCTCGGCCTAAACAACAACGACGACAACGACGACGACGACAACAACAACGACGACAGTCGCCACCGACACCTACGAGCCGGCCCGGGGCCAGGTTGGTATTCCACTCTCGCCGACGTCGCACGCGATGAGCGAGTGGCGTCGCGTGCAGGCGGCGCGTGGTGAAGCTGCTTCCTCACCGCGTACCGACCGACGTCACGCTTCGTGAACCCCGCCCCTGGCCCTGCTTGGCCCCGTAGTCAGAGGCAGGTGAATTGTGGAGTATCACAGTGTGCGCCTAACCAGGTAAGGCGCACTGAGCTATGTAGCTGTTTTTCAGAAGCGACCTGGCCACAAATGAAAGTTCAAATACTCTGGACGCGTGACGTTGATTCTGAATGTAGAGGGGAAAACCGGAGAACACGGAGAAAAATCCACGGAGAGAGAGAGAGAGACACGCAGACTCCAAAAACACAGCAGGCGTCGGGGTCGGCATCGAATCCATGCCACCCTTTACATCAGGCGAGGGCGTTAACACCTCCTAGCCACCGCACCCACCAGGGTGCCGAGGGTGCCGGCAGCATTGGTGACGGCGTCGTGCTGGTGCTGCCAGCCGAGCATGGCGCTCAGCTGCTGCAGGAGGCCACCGCCTTCACCGTCGCCACGAAGTCGCCGCTGCGCGTCGCACTCGCGCGCCACGCGCAGCACCAGCTCGGAGCCGCGGGCGCCCTCCGCCACGGTGCCCAGCACGAAGGTCGCGTTGCTGGCCAGCCTGGGGAAAGAGAACGCGCCTCGTGCTCGTCTCACCTTGAGGCCACCATCAGCATCAATGTCGAGTGGACGGGGCCTTGACTGCACGGCAGCCTTTGGCACAAAGCGCAGAGGCTGTGTGCTGTTTTTTTTGTTTGTATCGTACACGCGTGTGTATGCGTGTTGTTTGGACTTGTGGCTTTCGGGCCCCGCACTATTCATCTGTGACGACGGGTTCGAGATGTAGGAACACACCCAACGGCGCACAGTCAGTCACACGACCGGCCGCTCCGTACCACCGCCTCCAAATCGTACCCACCACCCCCCACATCACGCACATCACGGTTTAGCTGCGTCTCGCTTGATGCCCTTGCCTCGCACCACCTCCGATTAGCACGAAAGTGTCGTGTCATTGGGGGGCGATTTGCCGTGCAAGCCTCTCCCGGACAAAGACACCCCCCCCCCACCACCATTTCGCCTATTAACAGACTGTTGGGGCAAGGACCTGTGAAGGCCAGCACCACGCCCGGCCGCCTTTGTCTCCCCAGTGGCAATGTTCACACACCGCACCAGGTACTCGTTTGAGGCTGAGTCGACCTAGCGGAGGCCCAGGACCGGTTCGGATAATCGTCACCGGCGTTGGCCGTGAACGGCAATCGAACCGGGGTCACCTGGTTCGTAGCGGTAGCGTAGCGCTGACCACTACACCACCGCTGCACCCTCCACACACACGCGCGCGAACACTCACGAACACACACACACGCACACACACACACGCGCGCGAACACACACGAACACACACACACGCATACACACGCGCACACACGCGCACACACACACACACACGCACGCACACACACACACGAACACACACGCACACACACACACGCAAGGGGCACTCCATCGGCCGGCAAGTCCGGGCCTGCGCCCCCACTCGAGTGAACTCTCCACGCGTCACCTCGGCGCGAATTTCGCCACCGCTTCTCGGCGCTGTAACGCGAGCGTCGAGCCAGCCCGGGGGCCGTTCGCCTCCAGTTTCACGACACGGCCGCTGGGCGCGGAGGGCTCAGCGGGGGCCAGCCACGAGCGGGCGACCGTCGACGTTGCGGTTCAGATTGAGGGTGTGCGGGGCGCAGTACCCATTGGTGAATTGAGCGAGGTTCGTCGCTGCTCGGGCTTGGGACAAAGGAGGAGCGGTGGGTGGGAGGAGGGAATTCCAGAGTGGAGTGGCAGCGCGAGGGAAAAAAAAACAGAAAGTGTCGTGACCCGCGGTGTGGTTGGGTGAGTGGGTGGTTGGGTTTGTGGGTGGGTGAGTGGGTTTGTGAGTGGGTGAGTGAGTGGTTGGGTTTGTGGGTGGGTGAGTGAGTGGTTGGGTTTGTGGGTGGGTGAGTGAGTGGTTGGGTTTGTGGGTGGGTGGTTGGGTTTGTGGGTGGGTGAGTGGGTGAGTGACTGACTGAGTGGATGAGTGGTTGGGTTTGTGGGTGGGTGAGTGGGTGGTTGGGTTTGTGGGTGGGTGAGTGAGTGGTTGGGTTTGTGGGTGGGTGAGTGGGTGAGTGACTGACTGAGTGGGTGAGTGGTTGGGTTTGTGAGTGGGTGAGTGGGTGGTTGGGTTTGTGAGTGGGTGAGTGGGTGAGTGACTGAGTGAGTGGTTGGGTTTGTGGGTGGGTGAGTGGTTGGGTTTGTGGATGGGTGAGTGGGTGAGTGAGTGGTTGGGTTTGTCGGTTGATGAGTGGGTCAGTGAGTGACTGAGTGAGTGGTTGGGTTTGTGGGTGGGTGAGTGACTGAGTGATTGAGTCAGTGTGTCAGTGAGTTGAGCGGGTGGATGAGATGAATCAGCCAGTGTCTGATAGACTTAACCCGGGTGGAGAAAACGATTAGTATAGCTCAGGGGAAGCGTAAAACATGGTAGCATCCATAAGAGGGTTGTTTTCGGTTAGATCGCGTAAACATAAACGTGTCATTAAACCTGCCACCACCCGACACAGCCTATTAGTAAGGTTTGTAATGCAGCAAAACATGCCCATTCGTTATTAGTTCAGCAAACCAGTGTGTTGAAGAGTGAACCAACAACAACATTTACAATTCAAGTACCGTGACGTTTCACCGGTAATTACAACAACCAGCACCATCAGGCTGTCACCGCGTATCACCGACGCGCGTCGCCGCTCGTCCACTCCGCGTGTGACGCGAGCGGAAACCGCTCGACAAGGCCCCGGCACGGCTCGGATGTGCAGTGGAAAAAGGCGTAATAATAAAAGCGATCTCAAGCTGTGAACCAGCACAGCCGGACTCCCGGATTCAAAAGACACAGCGGTCCCCGAACGCAGAATCTTCATCGCAGGCTTTGCACTCACGGAATAAGTTGGCAAAAAATGAGCGACACAATGTTTTGATGCTGTTACCAAAATAGAACTCTGCTCCGCTATTGTAAAGGGCAAAAGTCAACTATTTATTTGGCTTAACAGACTCTGCAGGAGGTGGCACTATGAACACAACGGCACGCGGACCTGTGCAGCCCAAGCGCAATCAAACCGCCGGACCCTGTGAAGTTTCACGGCTTTGCAAATATTTGGCTTTTGATCCAAGCGCAGTAACGAGCTGCGGGGCCCGCCTTGGACAGTTTAAACCCACAGAGAGGAGCGACCAACCTCACTGACACTGACGCCACGGAGAGGCGGACCGCACTGCCAGTGGCAGCGGGCAGGGCTCACGGTCCACCAGGGGTCACGGTCTACCAGAGGTCACGGTCCACCAGGGGTCACGGTCTACCAGAGGTCACGGTCCATCAGGGTTCACGGTCTACCAGGGGTCACGGTCCACCAGGGGTCACGGTCCACCAGGGGTCACGGTCCATCAGGGGACACGGTCCACCAGGGGTCACGGTCCACCAGAGGTCACGGTCCACCAGGGGTCACAGTCCACCAGAGGACACGGTCTACCAGAGGTCACGGTCCATCAGGGAACACGGTCCACCAGGGTTCACGGTCCACCAGAGGTCACGGTCCAATAGGGGTCACGGTCCACCAGGGGTCACAGTTCACCAGGGAACACGGTCCACCAGAGGTCACGGTCCACCAGGGGTCACAGTTCACCAGGACACACGGTCACAGTCCACAAGTGCACCACAGCTAACGCAGCAGCTGCAGCAGCATCACAAAATAACGTCGTTGTCACACGGATGGACTCGCCCCCGTCACGACAATGTGGAATTTCCACCGCCGACTCTGCGGGGGCTGTGAACGGGAGGCTAGCACCTATAACGTCGACGCTCATTGGGGGGAGGGGGGGTGGTCGGTGGGGGGTGAATTGGCTGTTGGCTGTTGGCTGTGCTGTTTGTCCCGCGGTGACGAGGAGGGGGAGAACCCGGCGGCTCGAACGAGTCTGGGTCAGGAGAGAGCTTTGGCGGCAGCGTGGAGCGGCGGTGGAGCGGTGGAGCGACAGTGGATCGGCGGTGTCGCGGGCAGCGGCGGTGGAGCGGGCAGCGCGCCCCGCGCCACGAACCTGGCGACCCGAGTTCGATTCCCGCTCACGGCCAACACCGGTGAATATTATCCGAACAGATCGTGGGTCTCCCCAAAGGTTGATTCAGCCCCAAATGAGTATCTGGTGCGGTGTGTAGTAAACATCGCCACTGGGGAGACGAAGGCGGCCGGGCGTGGTGCTGGCCACCCACCCCCTCTCGTGTGACATTCCGGCCTTTATAAGTGCTGCTCGCTAACAGCACTTGCCCCAACAGTCTGATAGGGCTATACGGGGGGTGGGATCTTTGTGGGTGTGTGTACGTGGGTGTGTGTGCGTGGGTGTGTGTGCGTGGGTGGGTGTGTGAGTGTGTCTTTGTGTGTCGTTAACAGCACTTTCCCCAAAAGTCTGTTAAGGCTACACGGCGGGGGTGGGAATATTTGTCTTTGTGTGCACGTGTTGTTCGCGCGCGTGCGTGCCGACTCTACTTAGCAGGGCTACCTGCCTCGAGCTCCACCTGTACAAACAGTTTCTACAAACACCTTTTTGTTTACCAGGCGAGGCTGCGACAAAGGGAAAAAGAACCCCCGCTAACAAAAGACGTCGTTTCCAGCAGCAGCAGCAGCAGGCTCAGCCGCTACTCGCTTGCTGCTGCTGTTGATGACGATGGTGATGGTGGTGATGGTGGGCCGACATATCTCGGCAGCTTTTTACCGTTCAATTGGGAGACTGGAAGGGAGGGGGGTGGATGGGAGGGGGGCAGTTGTAAAGTTTTTAAAAAGAGGTGACATTTTAAGACGACAAGGAGCAGCGACGGCGCTAACACAGTGCCTGCCCGAGTCCGAATTCGTTCCCAAGGAAAAGCGAGAGAAGAGCCGAGTTGGAGAAGATCTGAAGACATTTTGAGGCGGCGAGGGTGGTGGGAGAAACGGAGGATGATGCTGGGAGAGAGAAGCGGAGAGAGGGTGGGGGTGCGAGGAGAGTTAAAAGTGGAATTCATAAACGCGTTGCCGGCCGTGCTGATGAGCCCCGACAGTGCGTGGAGTTTTAGTGAGTGGACTCCACATCCGGCGGGCTTCCAGATGAGAACCTCCTCGTCACTGAGCACCGGTCACCGTGGTGTGCCGATGAGTCCTAAAATGTGGATGAAGCCGGTCCACAGTTGTCCCATCTGTGGCTCACCTGTGACCACATTTGCTCAACTTTATATTGATGGTGACTGCAGACAACAAAGCTGCCGACCCATGCGTTCTGCTCCGTATTCTTGTGCAGGGGAATTGAGTCGTCGGGTTCATGCGGCGTGCAGCTGTTTCAAAACGGTCACTATTGCTTTTGCCTATTTGTGTTTCTCCCTTGTGATGGGACTTTGATAAGATGAACGTTGAGATTTATAAGGGGCACGGGGGTGACCAGTAAGGTCTGAATTGGTCTGTAGTAATAAGGTAGGGCACTGATAAGGGGTTGACAGGTATGAGACAAGATGACTAACAAAGCAGTTTCTGCAGGAATTGCTGACGGGTTGTTTTTGGATAGGCACAGACGCTGTGTGCCGTTCGCGCATTCTTGCGAGGTGTTTGACATCCAAAATTGACGGGAGTAACTCGGCGTGGCAGGAAAACCAGCGCAGGCTGGAACACTCCACGGTGGTAAAAGCAAAATGCACGCAGAGAAAGGTGTAGAGGAAGCACCTCGTGCATTGGGAAAAACAAAGCATCGACAGCTCCTCGCAAAGCTGCATGACCACTGTCCACGCTGCTCGGGTCAAAGCAAGTTGAGCAAATGTGGAGAGGCGCCCGCGTGCTGTTACAGCTGCCACGCACCTCAGCCCCGGGCTGGAGTGAAGAGCGGTTTTGAGTGTGTGTTAGTGTGTGTGTGTTAGTGTGTGTGTTAGTGTGTGTGTGTTAGTGTGTGTGTGTGTTAGTGTGTGTGTATTTTGTACCATCGGACACTCCACCCCCACAACTCCCAATCGGTGATGGGGCAGTTGTGGAGAGAGTGGAGAGTTTCCCATACCTGGGCAGTGTGCTTATGACTGGCTCCAGTTTAACAGCAGAGGTCTCACTCCGAATCAGTCGAGCGGCAATATCTTTTCATCGGTTGCGTAACGCTGTGTGGAAGCTACCTGGTCTGTCGCTCCGCACTAAGCTTCAGGTCTTCTCGGCCACGGTCATTCCCTCCCTTCTCTACGCTTGCGAAACGTGGACCCCCCTAATGGAACATCTTCGCCGGTTAGAAACATTTAGGCTGGCCTGCCTACGATCTATCCTGGGTTTAACCAGACTGGATTGTGTGAGGAGCTCACAAATCCTTGAAAGATCTGGGCAGGGTCCCATCGGTGAGCTCCTCCGGCAGGCAAGGCTGCGATGGCTGGGTCATGTAGCCCGCATGCCCAGCCACCGCATGCCGAAACAGCTTTTGTTTGGCCGGATTGAGGGGGCTAAGCGGGCGCGGCACGGGCTAGAGAAGAGATGGAGTGATGTGGTACAGGAGGACGTGGAGCTGAGTGGACTTGCCGATGACTGGTACCAGCGGTGTCAAGATCGGCCTCTGTGGAGGAGGCTCGTGAAGGATGCTACTGGGCAGTTGGAGGCAGTCGCCCTCCAACAACAACGGAGGGCGGAGGAGCGACGCTCACAACAGCGAGCGGAGCGCCGGGTGGCTAAAGCACAGCAGGTTGGCACAGTAGGGGGCACAGGTGGTGCATCAGCCAGTCATCTCAGTCAGTCGACCCGTGGCACCTGGGTCTGCCCCGTGACCTCCTGCCAGCGGGCGTTCGACACTTCACGTGGCCTCAGGGTGCACATAGCCTGGCACAAGCGTCGTGGTGACGTCACCGCCACTTAGTGGCGAATGGCGGTTGTTGTTGTTGTTGTTGTGTGTGTTAGTGTGAGGTGGGGCCTTACCATCAGCCCCACCAAAACTAAGCACCTGCCTGGGTATTTTGTACCATCAGACACTCCACCCCCACAACTCCCAATCGGTGATGGGGCAGTTGTGGAGAGAGTGGAGAGTTTCCCATACCTGGGCAGTGTGCTCATGACCGGCTCCAGTTTAACAGCAGAGGTCTCACTCCGAATCAGTCGAGTGGCAATATCTTTTCATCGGTTGCGTAACGCTGTGTGGAAGCTACCTGGTCTGTCGCTTCGCACTAAGCTTCAGGTCTTCTCGGCCACGGTCATTCCCTCCCTTCTCTACGCTTGCGAAACGTGGACCCCCCTAATAGAACATCTTCGCCGGTTAGAAACATTTAGGCTGGCCTGCCTACGATCCATCCTGGGTTTAACCAGGCTGGATTGTGTGAGGAGCTCACAAATCCTTGAAAGATCTGGGCAAGGTCCCATCGGTGAGCTCCTCTGGCGGGCAAGGCTGCGATGGCTTGGTCATGTAGCCCGCATGCCCAGCCACCGCATGCCGAAACAGCTTTTGTTCAGCCGGATTGAGGGGGCTAAGCGGGCGCGGCACGGGCTAGAGAAAAGATGGAGTGATGTGGTACAGGAGGACGTGGAGCTGAATGGACTTGCCGATGACTGGTACCAGCGGTGTCAAGATCGGCCTCTGTGGAGGAGGCTCGTGAAGGACGCTACTGGGCAGTTGGAGGCAGTCGCCCGCCAACAACAACGGAGGGCGGAGGAGCGACGCTCAGAACAACGAGCGGAGCGCCGGGTGGCTAAAGCACAGCAGATTGGCACAGTAGGGGGCACAGGTGGTGCATCAGCCAGTCATCTCAGTCAGTCGACCCGTGGCACCTGGGTCTGCCCCGTGACCTCCTGCCAGCGGGCGTTCGACACTTCACGTGGCCTCAGGGTGCACATAGCCTGGCACAAGCGTCGTGGTGACGTCACCGCCACTTAGTGGCGAATGGCGGTTGTTGTGTGGGTGTGTGTTAGTATGTGTGTTAGTGTGTGGGTGTGTGTTAGTGTGTGTGTGTTAGTGTGTGTGTGTGTTAGTGTGTGTGTTAGTGGGTGTGTGTTAGTGTGTGTGTGTGTTAGTGTGTGTTAGTGTGTGTGTCCGGCAAAACAACCCCCTACCTCCTCGCGGTGCCGGACGGGCAACTCTGTCGTGGACAGTGCTGTGGGGGGAGTTCCAATTTTGATTGGCTCCTCCCCTCATGGCATATGTGTCCACCACAGGGGCTAAACGGGGGCTCTGGACGGGTGCGAGGGGCTGGTAACCCCTCCACCTTCAATTAATTACCACAAAACCACGAATTAAAGTGAAATATGTAACAACTAAGCTTGTGCCGGAGGCCCCGGGGGGCCAGGCGTCTATGACGTCTCCTGGCCAAACCCCAATTGGCGGAGCCAGGAGATTGAATACCTACCCTCGGGGCTACTCCAGAAACAACGAAAAGCCACTACGGGTGGCCACGTGGAATGTTCGAACGCTCACTGCAGAGGAGAGGCTGCCACTCCTCTGTCGGGAGCTGGACCGGTACCGCCTGGATCTATGCGGCATTCAGGAGGTCCGGTGGACCGGTTCTGGCTCCTGCCACCATGAGGGGTGGACAGTCCTCTACTCGGGGCAGCAGACTGCCAAACAACAGGGTGTGGGTCTTCTTTTGAACAAAAGAATGAAGGGGGCGTGGGAGCGTGGCGGTGAGGTGTGGGAAGCTGTAAGCCCCAGGCTACTTTGGGCTCGCCTTCCCATCAACCGGAGGCGAGGAATGGTGGTCGTGGTTACTTATGCCCCCACCGAAGATGAACATCCGTGGAGGGATGCAGGCAAAGCCGATGAGTCAGATGCCTTCTATGACCTCCTGTCACAGGTGCTGGCTAAAGTGGCCCCTCGGGATAGAGTCATCATGTTGGGTGACTTCAATGCCCGAGTTGGTCATGATACTGGCACCTGGTCTGGAGTGATTGCAGGGCATGGGCCAGATCAGCTCAATAACAATGGTAGGAGGCTGCTAGATTTTTGTGCAGCCCATGGGCTTGTAATTACCAACACGCTGTTCCGGCATCGGCGCATCCACACAACATCATGGATGCATGCCGGGTCCAAGCAAGAACATCTGCTGGACTACATAGTGACGGACCAGCGAATGCGAGCCCATGTCCTTGACACCAGGACCTACCGTGGAGCTGATCTGCCCTCTGACCATCGACTAGTCATCTGTAAGATGCGCCTGCCATTCTTCCACTCCGGTGGTGGGTGTACACCCAGGACCCCATTCCAACCTAAAGTGGCCTGGTCTCAGTTATCTGATGAAAGTTGCAAGCGAGAATTTCATCATCGCTTGCGGCTGGGATTGGCATCGTCCCCGACTCCTCCTGATGTCGAGGGTAAATGGGCGAGGTTTAGGACTGTGACTCATGCAGCTGCAATGGCTGCTTTGGGTACGCGGTCCAGACCTCCCCAGACACCCTGGATGACAGAGGAGTTGTTCAGGATGGTTGAGAAAAAGCGACAGGCCCACTGTCATCGGCTACAGAATCCCACGTCAGAGAATGAGGAGGCTTACCGCAGCCTTCGCTCGGAGGTTCGGAGAGCCGTGAGGCGCTGCAAGGATGGGTGGTGGTCGCGGGTTGCTGAGGAGATGGAGTCTGCCTCAGTGGCCCGTGATCACAAATCGCTATTTAACTCCATCAAAAAAGTAACCTGCAGCGCCACACCTATTACCATCATTAGGGGAAAAAACGGTGATCCAATTTCCGACCCCCAGGAACAGGTTCGCAGATTTGCTGAGCATTTCTGTGAGGTCCTGGGGGAGGGAAAATCCCACAGCCAGGAAAACATCGTGGCACAAAGTGAGGATGACCCTGCTGAGGCTGCGGTGCCTCAAATATTGGATGAAGTCACCCCCTGTGAGTGGCTGGCTGAGGTGCCATCTGCTGAGGAAGTATTGAAGGCGATCCGGAGTCTGAGACCAGGAAAGGCAGCGGGCAGAGATGATCTCCCAAGCGAAATGCTGAGGGAGGGTGGCGTTTGTGCACAGACTGCCCTATATGACATCATAACAACAGTCTGGACCACTGGACGGGTTCCGCAGGATTGGAAGGATGCCCTGGTGGTCCCCCTTTTTAAGAAGGGGGACCGCACAGACTGTAACAACTACAGGGGCATCTCACTCCTCAGTGTGCCGGGAAAGGTCCTGGCAAGGATTATTCAGCATCGCCTTGCCAGGCACGCTGAGGAGAGGCTTGCGGAGCCCCAATGCGGTTTCAGGAAAGGGCGGTCCTGCACAGATGCCATATTTTCTGTCCGTCTGCTACAGCAGAGGTGTAGGGAATTCCAACAAGACCTACATCTCTGCTTTATTGACCTGGTCAAGGCCTATGATACCATCAGTAGGCCTGGGCTCTGGGTCGTTCTTCGTGCTTTTGGAGTACCTGACCCTCTGCTCACGATCATTAAGGACCTTCATGATGGTGAGCGGGCCCGGGTAAAACTACGTGGCCGGGAGTCAGAGCCATTCCCTGTACACCTTGGGGTGCGACAGGGATGTCCTCTGGCTCCCACATTATTTAACATCTATTTTGACCACGTAGTTCGTGAAGCCTTCAATAGCTGTACCGGGGGAATCTCCATATGGTACAGATATAATGGGAGGCTAATCGATGCCCGGGTGCGGTCAAGGGATGGCTCCCTATTGCTCAACCACGTTATGTATGCTGATGACTTGGTAATAGCTGCTCAGTCAGAGGAGGAGTTGGAGACGCTGCTGCTGAGACTGGAGCGTGCCACTAAGAGGTGGGGCCTTACCATCAGCCCCACCAAAACTAAGCACCTGCCTGGGTATTTTGTACCATCAGACACTCCACCCCCACAACTCCCAATCGGTGATGGGGCAGTTGTGGAGAGAGTGGAGAGTTTCCCATACCTGGGCAGTGTGCTTATGACTGGCTCCAGTTTAACAGCAGAGGTCTCACTCCGAATCAGTCGAGCGGCAATATCTTTTCATCGGCTGCGTAACGCTGTGTGGAAGCTACCTGGTCTGTCGCTCCGCACTAAGCTTCAGGTCTTCTCGGCCACGGTCATTCCCTCCCTTCTCTACGCTTGCAAAACGTGGACCCCCCTAATGGAACATCTTCGCCGGTTAGAAACATTTAGGCTGACCTGCCTACGATCCATCCTGGGTTTAACCAGACTGGATTGTGTGAGGAGCTCACAAATCCTTGAAAGATCTGGGCAGGGTCCCATCGGTGAACTCCTCCGGCAGGCAAGGCTGCGATGGCTGGGTCATGTAGCCCGCATGCCCAGCCACCGCATGCCGAAACAGCTTTTGTTTGGCCGGATTGAGGGGGCTAAGCGGGCGCGGCACGGGCTAGAGAAGAGATGGAGTGATGTGGTACAGGAGGACGTGGAGCTGAGTGGACTTGCCGATGACTGGTACCAGCGGTGTCAAGATCGGCCTCTGTGGAGGAGGCTCGTGAAGGATGCTACTGGGCAGTTGGAGGCAGTCGCCCTCCAACAACAACGGAGGGCGGAGGAGCGACGCTCACAACAGCGAGCGGAGCGCCGGGTGGCTAAAGCACAGCAGGTTGGCACAGTAGGGGGCACAGGTGGTGCATCAGCCAGTCATCTCAGTCAGTCGACCCGTGGCACCTGGGTCTGCCCCGTGACCTCCAGCCAGCGGGCGTTCGACACTTCACGTGGCCTCAGGGTGCACATAGCCTGGCACAAGCGTCGTGGTGACGTCACCGCCACTTAGTGGCGAATGGCGGTTGTTGTTGTTAGTGTGTGTTAGTGTGTGTGTTAGTGTGTGTGTTAGTGTGTGGGTGTGTGTGTGTGTTAGTGTGTGTGTGTTAGTGTGTGTGTGTGAGACCAGGAAAGGCAGCGGGCAGAGATGATCTCCCAAGCGAAATGCTGAGGGAGGGTGGCGTTTGTGCACAGACTGCCCTATATGACATCATAACAACAGTCTGGACCACTGGACGGGTTCCGCAGGATTGGAAGGATGCCCTGGTGGTCCCCCTTTTTAAGAAGGGGGACCGCACAGACTGTAACAACTACAGGGGCATCTCACTCCTCAGTGTGCCGGGAAAGGTCCTGGCAAGGATTATTCAGCATCGCCTTGCCAGGCACGCTGAGGAGAGGCTTGCGGAGCCCCAATGCGGTTTCAGGAAAGGGCGGTCCTGCACAGATGCCATATTTTCTGTCCGTCTGCTACAGCAGAGGTGTAGGGAATTCCAACAAGACCTACATCTCTGCTTTATTGACCTGGTCAAGGCCTATGATACCATCAGTAGGCCTGGGCTCTGGGTCGTTCTTCGTGCTTTTGGAGTACCTGACCCTCTGCTCACGATCATTAAGGACCTTCATGATGGTGAGCGGGCCCGGGTAAAACTACGTGGCCGGGAGTCAGAGCCATTCCCTGTACACCTTGGGGTGCGACAGGGATGTCCTCTGGCTCCCACATTATTTAACATCTATTTTGACCACGTAGTTCGTGAAGCCTTCAATAGCTGTACCGGGGGAATCTCCATATGGTACAGATATAATGGGAGGCTAATCGATGCCCGGGTGCGGTCAAGGGATGGCTCCCTATTGTTCAACCACGTTATGTATGCTGATGACTTGGTAATAGCTGCTCAGTCAGAGGAGGAGTTGGAGACGCTGCTGCTGAGACTGGAGCGTGCCACTAAGAGGTGGGGCCTTACCATCAGCCCCACCAAAACTAAGCACCTGCCTGGGTATTTTGTACCATCGGACACTCCACCCCCACAACTCCCAATCGGTGATGGGGCAGTTGTGGAGAGAGTGGAGAGTTTCCCATATCTGGGCAGTGTGCTTATGACTGGCTCCAGTTTAACAGCAGAGGTCTCACTCCGAATCAGTCGAGCGGCAATATCTTTTCATCGGTTGCGTAACGCTGTGTGGAAGCTACCTGGTCTGTCGCTCCGCACTAAGCTTCAGGTCTTCTCGGCCACGGTCATTCCCTCCCTTCTCTACGCTTGCGAAACGTGGACCCCCCTAATGGAACATCTTCGCCGGTTAGAAACATTTAGGCTGACCTGCCTACGATCCATCCTGGGTTTAACCAGACTGGATTGTGTGAGGAGCTCACAAATCCTTGAAAGATCTGGGCAGGGTCCCATCGGTGAGCTCCTCCGGCAGGCAAGGCTGCGATGGCTGGGTCATGTAGCCCGCATGCCCAGCCACCGCATGCCGAAACAGCTTTTGTTTGGCCGGATTGAGGGGGCTAAGCGGGCGCGGCACGGGCTAGAGAAGAGATGGAGTGATGTGGTACAGGAGGACGTGGAGCTGAGTGGACTTGCCGATGACTGGTACCAGCGGTGTCAAGATCGGCCTCTGTGGAGGAGGCTCGTGAAGGATGCTACTGGGCAGTTGGAGGCAGTCGCCCTCCAACAACAACGGAGGGCGGAGGAGCGACGCTCACAACAGCGAGCGGAGCGCCGGGTGGCTAAAGCACAGCAGGTTGGCACAGTAGGGGGCACAGGTGGTGCATCAGCCAGTCATCTCAGTCAGTCGACCCGTGGCACCTGGGTCTGCCCCGTGACCTCCTGCCAGCGGGCGTTCGACACTTCACGTGGCCTCAGGGTGCACATAGCCTGGCACAAGCGTCGTGGTGACGTCACCGCCACTTAGTGGCGAATGGCGGTTGTTGTGTGTGGGTGTGTGTTAGTGTGTGTGTGTTAGGTGTGTTAGTGTGTGTTAGTGTGGGTGTGTTAGTGTGTGTGTTAGTGTGTGTGTTAGTGTGTGTGTTAGTGTGTGTTAGTGTGTGTTAGTGTGGGTGTGGAAGTATGTTAGTGTGTGTGTTAGTGTGTGTTAGTGTGTGTGTGTTAGTGTGTGAGTGTGTGTTAGTGTGCGGGTGTGTGTTAGTGTGTGACTATGTATGTGTGTGGGTGTGTGTTAGTGTGTGAGTGTGTGTTAGCGTGTGGGTGTGTGTTAGTGTGTGGGTGTGTGTTAGTGTGTGTGGATGTGTGTGGGTGTGTTAGTGTGTGGGTGTGAGTGTGTGGTTGTGAGTGTGTGGGTGAGTGTGTGGGTGTGAGTGAGTGTGTGTTAGTATGTGTTTGTTATTGTGTGAGTGTGTGACTGTGTGTATGTGTGTGGGTGCGTGGGGAGCGGTAGTGTAGCGGTTAGCGCTCTTCGCTACGACCCTGGCCACCCGGGTTCGACTCCCGCTCACGGCCAACACCGGTGACGATCATCTGCACCGGTCTCGGGCATCCCCTAGGTCGACTCAGCCTCAAATAAGTACCTGGTGCGGTGTGTAAACATCGTCACTGGGGAGACAAAGGCGACCGGGCAGGGTGCTGGCCACCCACCCCCTCGTGTGCCGTGCCAACCTTCACAGGTCCTGCTCGCTAACAGCACTTGCCCCAGCAGTCTGCTAAGGCTACACGGGGGACAACTTGTCCTTATCTTTGTTTCGTGTCACGCTCCGCTGAAGGCACGAGTGGTGTGTGTACAGCCCCCGACACGGGACGCGCGGCGATCCGGGCCGTGCACGTGACGAAATCTCTCCCCTGCTTCACCATCAACGCAACAGCACACGGACAACCACCCAAGGCACGGAATGACGCCGTTCATTCCATACAGTCGTAGACTCGGAGACACCTTGTTACCCGTTTGCCATGCCGTGCTGGACACGCGTGGTGTGATCATCGTGTGCGCGGTGCTCGCTGTGCGGTATACGGGAGTTGTTGTTCTTGTAAAGGCCGGCCCTGGTTACATTGTAGGCTACTGCAAACAGAAGCCCAACATAGGTGCGCGTGTGTGTGCGTGTGCGCGTGTGTGTGTGTGCAAAAGTATGTGAACAAAACATGAACGTGTACGGGAGGCGCTGGCTCGTGTGTGGACGACACGTGCTGACAAAGTAGAACTCTTGTAACCAGGAGCCTGATGTGCTATGATTAAGGGTCATTTCCCGAAACGTTACCTATCATGTTTTTATTTTATTTTATAACAATTTTTTTTATTATACCATGTAAGGCTCAGCAATGTAGCTCTTTTTAAAGAAAGGAACTGGCCAAAAATGACAGCTCAACGAAGTGGCTTATTATAATCGTGAGTAAATGTATCGCAGCCAAATACTCTAAACGCGTGACGATGTCGATCCTAAATGTGGAGGGGAAAACCGCAGAACCCGGAGAAAAATCCACGCGACAACGGGGAGAGAGAGAGAGAGACACCGCAAACTCCAAATATACAGCAGCAGGCGTCAGGGTCGGGATAGAACCCACGATGTCCCGCGTACCAGGCGAGGTAGTTAACATCTTGCCATTGCGGCGCCCATATTGCCGTGTCCGATATCCCTGTGACAGGAAGAAAAATTAGGCGAGCTGGATGTGGCGCGCCAACATAATTCCCGTTCATCGAACTGTTCCAGCTGAAACGAGGCACCGCTGGTTCCCGCACGAGGCATCGCCTGGTGTGCATCTCGACGTTCCCTCCTTCACACAGCAGCGCCCCGGGGTCCCGGGCGAGAGACCGACGTACACGCCATCTCTAGGAACCACACGCCGTCTCTAGGAACCACACGCCATCTCTAGGAACCACACGCCGTCTCTAGGAACCACACGCCATCTCTAGGAACCACACGCCGTCTCTAGGAACCACACGCCATCTCTAGGAACCACACGCCATCTCTAAGAACCACACGTCATCTCCAGAACCACACGCCATCTCTAGGAACCACACGCCATCTCTAGAACCACACGCCATCTCTAGAACCACACGTCATCTCCAGGAATCACACGCCATCTCCAGGACCACACGCCATCTCTAGAACCACACACCATCTCTAGAAACCACACGCCATCTCCAGGACCACACGCCATCTCTAGAACCACACGCCATCTCCAGGAATCACACGCCATCTCCAGGACCACACGCCATCTCCAGAACCACACACCATCTCCAGGACCACACGCCATCTCTAGAACCACACGTCATCTCCAGGAATCACACGCCATCTTCAGGACCACACGCCATCTCCAGAACCACACGTCATCTCTAGAACCACACGCCATCTCTAGAACCACACGTCATCTCTAGAACCACACGTCATCTCTAGAACCACACGCCATCTCTAGAACCACACGCCATCTCCAGGACCACACGCCATCTCTAGAACCACACGTCATCTCCAGGAATCACACGCCATCTCCAGGACCACACGCCATCTCCAGGACCACACGCCATCTCCAGGACCACACGCCATCTCTAGAACCACACGCCATCTCTAGAACCACACGTCATCTCTAGAACCACACGCCATCTCTAGAACCACACGTCATCTCTAGGAACCACACGCCATCTCTAGAACCACACGTCATCTCTAGGAACCACACGCTATCTCCAGGACCACACGCCATCTCTAGGAACCACACGCCATCTCTAGAACCACACGCCATCTCTAGAACCACACGTCATCTCTAGAACCACACGCCATCTCTAGGACCACACGTCATCTCCAGGAACCACACGCCATCTCTAGAACCACACGCCATCTCTAGGAACCACACGCCATCTCTAGGAACCACACGCCATCTCTAGAACCACTCGCCATCTCTAGAACCACACGCCATCTCTAGGAACCACACGCCATCTCTAGAACCACACGTCATCTCCAGGAATCACACGTCATCTCTAGAACCACACGCCATCTCTAGGAACCACACGCCATCTCTAGAACCACACGTCATCTCCAGGAATCACACGTCATCACTAGGACCAGGATGAGTCCCATCTCCACTGGTCACGTGGGCCGTGAGTCTGCCTTGAGGGGGAGATCATTGCTGCTTCTGCTGCTGCTACTGCTGCTGGGTATAATCCCAATTGAGTTGCTTGGCGGTGTCACTTTTTGAATGTCGCAATAATTTGCATGCCGATGCCCTGCAGAGAAACTTTCCAAGGGGGGCGTCGAACCGAAATCGCATTGCCCCCCCATCCCACATTAATCGTAAAAACAAACATTTATTGCATTTCCTGTGCTCCCTATCTCTAAATATGAATCATCAGGGTCTCCAGGGAGCATTGAGAAGTAACAAATCAATGCACCTAAAGGAGAACGTCTCTGCGATTTGCTGCTCAATCGAGCGTTGAAGCATCATCTCCTCTTTAGAACCCTCAGAGCCGGTGGTGGAAATTCCACATTCTTATGGCGATGGGGAGGGCAAGGCAATCTATCCATAGGACAAGCACCGGTGCCTTCTCCACAAAGTGGTAGTTTTTTTATCGACTCCGGGAATGGATGATGGGGTGAGTCAACACCCCCTCCCCCACCCCCACCAGGATTTGAAAAAAAATATTGGGGACTGCTCCAATCGCCCCATGCCTTGGATGAGGCCACTGCATTCGGATGATGGACTTCAGGCTGCAGGTGTAAACAACGCGAATCCATCATCACGACCGACACAGACCCACGCGAGACCCGTGCATTCGCACCGAGAACAAACCACGGCCATGCAGCCCAAACTGTGGACCCGCATGGCAAACCACTGCAGTCCACGCGCTCCTTCAACGGAGAGCGAACAGCAGAAGGACGCGAACTCTCTCTCTCTCGCCTGAAGCCCTCTTCGCCGTGGCCAGCAGCAGACCTCGACAACGGCATTTAACCCCTGAACGTATTGGCGGTACACCGGTGGTACGCGGTATATTTTTTACTATTTTTTCTCGCAATGATACAATAATTGTTTACGTTCGCGCGATTCGCAACCCCGATCAGGAAATATTGCGGGGGTAGTGGTGGAGGTGGTGGTGGTGGAGCTGGTGGTGGTGATGGTGGTGCGAGTCAACATCGGTTCTCGTGATCTCGAAGCGGTCGGAAGACGGAACGTCTGTCGGAGCGTCTGAACACACGAAGCTTCGCAATCTGTTGCCGAACAGCGGTACCCAGCCTCGTGGCGATTGGCTTGCTCCGCGTCCCAAAGGCAACGCTGACCGATATATCTCGTGCCCTAGACTTCAACGGACCCAAATCGATGGTCGCGGTCAATGTTGACCTTTAGTAGCAAGTCTAAGTAAACTTAACAAACCGTCGAATCGCTTCAAGCTTGGCCACAGGATCACTTCAAGACCGATGCACAGATTTGCCGATTCACGTTTTGATTCTAGGCTGTTTTATAAAGGAGCGGTGTGCTATGCTGCACCGGTGTTACCGCCAATACGTCCACATTCCTGCTTCTGCTGCCATCATGTACAATAATAAATAGAATCATTATCATCATTATCACCAAATGCAAAGATCCCCCGTATAGCCTGAACAGACTGTTGGGGCAAGTGCTGTTAGCGAGCACCAATGAAAGCCGGCACGGCACACGAGGGGGTGGGTGGCCAACACCACACCCGGCCGCCTTTGTCTCCCCAGTGGCGACGTTTACACACCACCACCATCACCACCACCATCACCACCACCATCATCACCATCACCACCACCATCAACACCACCATCATCACCACCATCACCACCATCACCATCACCACCACCACCATCATCACCACCATCACCATCACCACCACCATCACCATCACCACCACCATCATCACCACCATCACCACCACCACCATCATCACCACCATCACCACCACCATCATCACCACCACCATCACCATCACCACCACCATCACCACCACCATCACCACCATCACCACCACCATCACCACCACCACCATCACCACCATCACCACCATCACCATCACCACCACCACCATCACCACCATCACCACCACCACCACCATCACCACCATCACCACCACCACCATCACCACCACCATCACCACCACCACCACCACCATCACCACCACCACCATCACCACCACCACCATCATCACCACCATCATCACCACCATCACCACCACCACCATCACCACCATCACCACCATCACCACCACCACCATCACCACCATCACCACCACCATCACCACCACCACCACCACCATCATCACCACCACCATCACCACCACCACCACCGCGCTCACCTCGTGTCGGCTGACGCGACTGCGCCGATGATCGCGTGGAGCCACGCGTGGCGCCCGGGGCTCCTCGCGAGGAGCCGCTCGCGAGCGGCGTCGCGCCCCGCGCCCTGCATCGCTAGCGCCAGGCGCTCCACCGCGACCCCCAGCAGCGGCGGCGCTGTCGGCGGGGTGCCGTCACCGTCGCCCCACCACTCCTCCTCCTCCGCCTCGGCCTTCTCGGCATCCTCCTCGCCGGCGCCCCGCATGTGGCAGAGGAGCTTGGGAGGGCGAATCCGTCCGACGGGAACGACACGAAGAGGATGGAGGCGTGGGTGAGTGGGTGGGTGGCTAGGTGGCTGGCTAGTTGGCTGGGTAGGTGGCTGGCTGGGTGGGTGGCTGAGTGGCTGGCTGGCTAGGTGGGTGGCTGGCTGGCTAGCTGGGTGGCTGGGTGGGTGGCTAGGTGGCTGGCTGGCTGACTGGATGAGTGGGTGCCTGGGTGGGTAGCTGTCTGGGTGGCTGGGTGGGTGGCTAGGTGGCTGGCTGGCTGAGTGGGTGGCTGGGTAGGTGGCTGGCTGGGTGGCTGGGTGGGTGGCTGGCTAGGTGAGTGGCTGGCTGACTGGGTGGCTGGGTGGGTGGCTGGGTAGGTGGCTGGGTAGGTGGCTGGGTGGCTGGGTGGGTGGCTGAGTAGGTGGCTGGGTAGGTGGCTGGGTGGTGGCTGGTTGGGTGGCTGGCTGGGTGGCTGGGTGGGTGGCTGGGTAGGTGGCTGGCTGGGTGGCTGGCTGGCTGGGTGGCTAGGTGGCTGGCTGGCTGGGTCGCTGGCTGGGTGGTGGCTGGGTGGGTGGCTGGCTGGGTGGCTGGGTGGCTGGTTGAGTGGGTGGCTGGCTGGCTGGGTGGCTGGCTGGCTGGGTGGCTGGGTGGCTGGGTGGGTGGCTGGCTGGCTGGGTGGGTGGCTGGGTGGCTGGCTGGGTGGGTGGCTGGGTAGCTGGGTGGCTGGCTGGGTGGCTGGCTGGCTGGGTGGCTGGGTGGCTGGCTGGCTGGGTGGCTGGCTGGCTGGGTGGCTGGGTGGCTGGCTAGGTGGCTGGCTGGCTGGGTGGGTGGCTGGCTGAGTGGCTGACGAAGACGACCCCTCGCGTTGATAGAGCCTGCCAGCCAGCAGAACGCACAGCGGAGGGTGCCAACACAGACCGCCAGTCAACGCGGAACGATGGTCCAACAGTGTCCAACGTTGTCAACATTGGCGTGTTTCCTCGAGTCATAACTAGACATCAGCTGCAATCCTTGCACATTTCCCCGCACGGGCAGACGGTGAGCGTACACGGGTAGACGGGGTGATACTCACCTGCTGCTGGCTCTGAGTAACTCTGCGGAGGCAATGCGCTTGCCGGGTTCACCTCTCGCCCTCCCTAATCCTCCTCCCTTCCCCCTCCCTCCTCCTCCTCCCTCCCCTCTCCCTCCTCCTCCTCCTCGCCGCGTCCCTCGCAACCGTGACCCGCGAGAGCCGGGCCGCGTGGGGTGGTGAGTGCGGGGCGAGGGAGGGGCACAAGGGGCGGGTGGCTGGCTCGCCTGTGGCTGGCTCGCCTGTGGCTGGCTTGCCGAGTGGGCAGGCCGGGTAGTCGCATTCACGACAACAACCACGGAGGGCTCAGAGGAGCGACGCTGAATAAACAGCGGAGCGCCGCGTGCGGCTAAATCGCATCTGCCAGTCAAAACCGTCGGGGGCCGTCCATAAATGACGTCACGCGATCCTTCGTCACACGGCGTCACATAGTCAGACCCCCCCTCAAATATGACGTCACAAAGCTCTGCCCCCCCCCCCCAAAAAAAAACATTTCCATTTTGAAAAAAACCCCATGCTTCAAATCGTTTTAAACTATTGTCATTGTCGTGTCTTTAATGTGGCGCTGCACTCTGATGTTGTAGAAAACATTAAAACGTCTTTAAGTAGAACGTGTTGTCTATATTTATTTAAAGTTGCGCATTTTGATGTGACGTCACATTCCTCAAACCTCGCCCCCCCTCGTCACACATCGTCACAAATGTCTGACGCCCCGCCCCCCCTAGGTGCGTGACGTCAACCCTTGTCGCGAACACTTCTGCCAGGCAGCCTTCGACACTCCACGTGGCCTCAAAGTGCCCCGAGCCTGAGTGACGAACATTGACTGTTGATGTTGTTGAGCAGTGGGTAGGGTAAGGGGTGGCTGGTTGGGTGTGGATTAGTAGGGAATGCATATTGGCGAGTAGGGGATTGGTATGGTTGAGAAGGGGCCGCATATTGGTGAGTAGGGGATGGATATAGGCGAGTGGGGGATGAATAAGGGTGAGTCGGCTTGGGTGGGTGTGGGTTGTTTAAAGTTCGCTTATGGCGAAGGACGCGCTTAGCTTTCCCACGCAAGTTTGTATTTGTCGTAACGTTTGACCAGACATTCAATGAGCAATATAAAATAACAGAGCGGCATCAACTTGGTACAATTACCCCATGCGGCCGTGGGGCTGCCTGGTTGCTCGAACTTTCTCGATGGGTCGGCTTTCTGAACGTAAAGCTGTAACCGCTCTGGAGATCTCGAGCACGTGAAGCTATCACCTCTCCGAGTGTCCGGAGGCAACAACGGCTTTGGGGGGCCCGAAGGACAGGTATCAGAATTTTCCGCAACCGGCAAAATTTGGTGCTCGCCTGAGACGGAAATTGAGGGGGGCGGTGGGTTTGGGTGATTTGTTTTAGCTCATTTGTTGAAGCACATGCCGAGTGATAACTCGCCGTGCCAGGGATTGTATTGATCGGTCGTGGAATTAAAAGTCGTGATGTGTAATAAAATAAAAACAGTGCTGGAAAACAACAAGGTATAAATATACCCAAACAGTTGCTCTTCCGTCAGTTTTATAAGAGACAACAAAACGTCTCCCCGCTCTTGACCAATATGCCCACTTCTAACTCCCACTGGGAGTTGGGAGTGCATCAGCCTGTACACAAGCAGGCCTCTGTGCCGCGCCAACATCTCTGCAAGTTTGTTCTTGTGCAAGACACCAAAACATTGATTTTGACGCATGATTAAACAGGGCCCTTGCACAGACAAGCGGAATGTCAGCCGTGATTATTTGATTTTAAAGTATACAAATTATACAACCACAAGTCAAACGTGCATTAACAATGTTTACAAAGCGGGTAAATAACTATTTAGCACAGTTGCTGTTGACACCATTCATATAGCGCAAGTTTATCACAAAAATAGTCAGTCTTCATACTCCGTAGTAGTTTCACACTTGGGGGCGATTATTTCTGCGCAATCCAGATGGGATGATGATTTATTTCTCTGTGTTTGAGTGATTTTTTTAACCTTTTTTGTACTTTGCACTCCTATCGTATTGTTGTATTGTTTGTTGTAACGTTCTTACCCCATGCCCGGACTGGACATCTATTAAATAAACCTTTATAGCTCATCAGAGTCCTCAAGTATAAATACATATTATACTGGTAGGAACCTCCTGGTTACACCAGCCCACAGGGGATTGTTGTCCGTCCGTCGTGCATCCAAAAATGGGAGGGGTGGGGCTGGGTGGAGAGGGTAGGGAGGGGAGGGTGGGTGGGGAGGGGAGGGTGGGAAGGGGCTGGGTGGGGAGGGTGGGGAGAGGGTGGGGAGGGTGGGGCTGGGTGGGGGTTGGAAGGGGTGGGGCTGGGTGGGGAGGGGCTGGTCACCCCGTGGTGCCCTTATAAAACTCAACGTTTAATCTACTCACGCCAGCTTGTGCCCGTCCTCACAGTCGGGCATATTTGCGGAATACACCACGTGGTGCCGTTGACCCTGGCCATTGACCGAGCAACCCAACGTTCCTACCAGCTCCCTCTGCAGGAATGTGTTCCGGGAACTGGTCGACAGAATCTGGATTTTGTATCGCATGCAGGTTCAGGAAATGATAAAATCATCCGGTCTTGGGAATAGCATGACCGTATACATTTCAAAAATGTGTTCATGCTGTGAACGGTTTAAGCTGTAAAAAAATTTATTTTCATTTTACTTTTGTAACAGTGTCCAGATAGTAAGGGGAAATAATAAAACTCCTACCGTATAACCCCATTACATATGTAACCTAAAACCCTCACCAATTATGATCTAGGTAATCAAATCAACTTGAGGTCAACATTTTGGTTTTCAGACGACACTTTCTACATCACACCAGCACTGACCCACGCATTTGAGTGGGATACACGGCCGTGATGGATGGCGGGGGGGGGAAGAGGGGCTGCATGACATCAGCGCGACGAATGAAACCGGATCAACGCTGTGATGGCATCGTGCAGTGACGTCACTGCCCGCGCACCAGCCAGCAAAACTTTTTTTTCTAATATACAGAAGACTCTCGGATTGTCCGCACTAACGACGGGGAGGATGGCTGCGGATAATTTATTCTCCGCAGCTCTCTATGCCAACAGCCACGAATATAGGTATTAATTATGTTTAAGTTAAAAAAAAGTTGAGTTTGTTAATGAACAAAACAAAAATTTGTTGTAAAGAATCGAATGCGCGTGGTCAGTGATGGCACTTTCCCGCTCCCGTGCAGAAGAATCAGCCCACTAAGCAGACAGCAGAGCCACGCCTATGAACACCACTGTTGTAAAAATATGCAACTACTGTACTGTAGAGGCAATAACGTGGATTTTGAACTGGAGATTATTAATTTGGGCTTAAGGGCAAATCCATAAGTTATTAACGTACGTTGAAATCTCATGTGCAGGATAGAATGATTTAGATGGCGGATACGTGCTGATCACACGTGTCTCGCAATGACTTTTAAGACGTAAAAATAAATGTATTAACGACAGCGTAAAAAAACAGTGTCAAAATCTACAGTGCGCGAACTGGGGGCTAAACACCTTTGCTTCGCGTTAGAAGGTGTGAGCCGGCACTGAACTGCTAGCCCCCTGTAGGATTTTTCATTTAAAGAATTAATATTGTGCCACGTCCATGCCTGTTGAATCACAACAATGCCTGTTTTATGTTTGACAAACAAGACATTTAGCAAATCGGCAGGGTCTCGCACTTAACGTAGTCGCAACCAGGCCACAGATGCTGCCACGTTTGCTCTTCGGGTCTATTCCCCGGCCATAATGTGCACAATTTCACCAGCTTCATAATCCTCATCGTCAAAATCATCCAGCTTGAAGTCCTCATCCATGTTGAGCACAACTATGCCCTCCTCTTCCAAGCCCCCTTCGATATCTCCCTCGAACCCTCCTCCTTCCCCCATGCCTCCATCCGCACGGTCGTCAACATCGGCCCAGTGAGCATTCGCCATTTCCTTCTGTGCCGTTGTGACACTCGCACCTGCCGATGCAATGGAGGAAGTTTTAGTGGGAGCGTCGTTGAGTCTCTCCTTCTTAACGTTGGGAGGTTTAGCAGGAACGTCGATTCTCTCCTGAACGTTGGAAGTTTTAGCAGGGGCGTCGATTCTCTCCTTCTTAACGTTGGGAGGTTTAGCAGGGATGTCGATTCTCTCCTGAACGTTGGAAGTTTTAGCAGGGGCGTCGATTCTCTCCTTCTTAACGTTGGGAGGTTTGGCAGGAACGTGTGGTCTTTTCTTCTTAGCCAAGTCGATCTCCTTACCCACCAGCTTAATCTGCTTTTCCATGTTCACCGGAGCTGGGACGCCATCCTTGGCCCTTTCAAAAGCAGACGAGCGAGCGGAATCGGGCTGGCTACACTTCTTCAGAAGCTCCACAACGGGCACTTGATTTTGCCCGGAAGTGCCCTCTTCACGCGTCACAACCTTGGCACTCGCTTCGGCGGATTTCTCTTTTACGTTGTCCTCAGGATTGAATTCCCACTCCTCGATGAAGGCGGTTACGTTTGTGAACGGATCTTTACCCTGAAAGGAAAGAGATGAGGAGAAAACAAAAATAAGACCCGTCAATGTAATGTGTGCGAATGACAGTGATTGGTCACAACGCGTGGAACGTTCATAAAAAAAGTTGCGCTACACCTAATTGATGTGATTAACAAAGTTCTACTGTGTGGCTGATGTGGTAGGGATTAAATCCGTACACGAACCCGTTTTCATCGTCCAAATGAGTGATGTAAAAACTCGTCGTACTTTGTAGTGGTGAACCGTCATTACAAGGCTACCTCGCCTGGTATACAGGAGGTTGTGGGTTCTCTCTCGACCCTGACGCCTGCTGTATATTTGGAGTTTGCGTGTCTCTCTCCGCGTGGTATTTCTCCGAGTCCGCCAGTTTTTCCCCTCCACTTTTAGAATCGACATCACGTGTTTAGAGTATTTGGCCGCTGTAAATATCCACTTGATAAGCCACCTCTAGTTGAGCCATCATTCGTGGCCAGGTGCGCGCTTCAGAAAGAAAGAACTATGCAGCTCAGTGGGCCCTACGTGGCAGCAGAAAAAAATAGTTAATCCACTCAACTTTTATGAGATCGAATATTGAACCAGACCGTGCGATGACACGTAATACCAAGAAAGCAGTCCTCTGTTTCTACACCTGTGTTCATCAAAACAATCTTGATTTGAAGCTTTCGTGACTGCAGGAATCCATACTCTTTGGTTCTTTCGGTAAAGTCACGTAAGGTATAAAATAAAATAAATCACGACGTTTCGATCGCAACACAAGCGGTCGTCCTCAGGCGGAAAAAATATAAAATCCAGCAATTTAACACGGGGGGGAAAAAAAAAAAAATTCTGGAGGCTGAAGGTGGTGGCATTGACTGTTTCTCCAAACACACACCGGCACAGACCACGAAGAGTGGAACTGCAAACCTTTTTAAAGGACTCCAACAAAGCGAGGCTTTTTGGCAGCTGCATTAAGCTCTTCAATATGTCCACCACGTTGGTCGTTCTCTCCTTCATGGTCACCTGAAAAGAAGGGGACACGCATGAAAAAACGAGGTGATTTTTCAGCGCACGTTTGAACGGGTAATGCGAGCGCCGGCAGCGGGGTTTCCCGTGGAACTCAGCGGTGGCAACAGGAGAGAGTCATTACCTCCGCTCAATTTATGTGCAAGGAACCGAAACGTCGCCTCTGTTGTTTCGTTTGAAGGCGGTGCATTTTGACGAACGCTGAAGGGTCTTTGTCGATTGTGCTTCTGCACCACTGCCCCGATGTAGCATCATCAAACTATGCCGCTAATAAGAGACGCTGAGGTAACGCTCGCCTCCTATTTAAGCACCGAGCCAGTGGTTGTGAAATTCCACATTCCTATGGCAGGGGTAAATGTCTCCAAAGGACAACCACCGTTGCCTTCCCCACAAAGCGGTACCCCCCGTTTAACCAACCCCAGACAGATGATGGCTCGGTCATCCTCACCCACTCCCCTCCCCCGCCAACCCAACCAGGATTTGGACTCGCAACCCACGGGTCGCGAGTTGCGAGCCGCTCGCTCTACCGCTGAGAACAGTGACCAAAGCGTACTCAAACGACTCGTATTAAAAACCAACGGGGGGTGGTGGGGGGGGCAGACTGACCTTCCTGTTAGTGATGTGCAACTCCGAGTACATGTGCTCCTTCAGACACTTGGAGACGTAGGGCACGTGCACACGGCACGCGTGGCACCACACAACGCGCGTCGCCTCCAGCGCTTCGTCCAGCGCTGCTTCAGCTTCTTGACACGCGCACGCAAAGGTGGGCACGGACGCACGCACGCGCACAAACGCGTGGGGGATGAACAACGAGGCAGGCAACAGATAGCGGCAAAATGTGCGCGCAAAACACCTGGACCTAAAGACTCGCGCGAATAAAATGCTGATGTTGAGGAATAAAAGGCGATGCTGCCACAGCGGTGTAATGGATTGCACACCGGACTTCCAACCCTTTTTCCGGGATCATAATGTAGGGCGACAATAGCAGACACGCTACATTCAAACACACGGTGCCAACATGGGACGGAACTGCAAGCGCAACATGGCATGCACGGCTGTACATTGAGCAGGCCCCCTCATTACGTTTCTCTCTTAAAGCCTCGCCTCTTCTCAATTGCCCATTCTCTTCCCTCCCCTCATCCCTCCACTGCTTCCCGTCCCTCCCCTGCAGCCCTGCGAGACCTCCGTTTTTACGGTCACTCATTCCTCGGCCCTTGCACGCCCCTTTCCATCTAAATCACTCAAAATCGTTTAACCGTGTAGAGCGCCGAGCGAAAGCGGCTCTGTAAATATGTAAGAGGTGGTAAACGCGACAACACAGGATACACGCCCGACACGCAGACTAAGCAGGCGACATGTCAACGTGCGTACGGGAGTCACCAACTTTTGTTCGAGTCGCTTGACGAGGCAGTCGGGTGCCCCTCCAAGGGGCGGGTGACGTCGCCGCCGAGCTTCGCCACTCTGGCGTTCCTCCAGTCCATGTACGCCTGACAGAAGGGAGGAATGGGCAGCCTTCAAAAGACACTCAAAATAAGTACAAGGGAGATCGTGCTCAGATGAGCAATGAGGCATTGCTGCTCATCTTTCGTGACATTTTTTACTTTACCAGGCAAGGCCCACTGAGCTATGTAGCTCTTTTCAGAAGCGACCTGGCCATCACAAATGATCATAACCAATGACTGATCATAACCAATGACTGATCATAACCAATGACTGATTACTAATCGATTATATAATTACATTACCCCCCCCTCCGCCTCTAATCACTGCACCTGATGAGTTAAGTGATGACGTCACCCTGCTTCTCTATATAAAACCGGGAGCAAGCGAGGGCTTTACCATTCTGGCGAATTGCCCGATGATGCTGGAAGTATTTACCAGCGAAACGTCGTACTCAAACTGTAAATGTGGATTAACTCTTCAACACACCGGTGGGCTGAAGTAGTGAATTATTTGTCTTTTGTCAACGTGACACTTTTTTTGCTGATTGGCCGTGTCGGGTGGTGGAGGGTTACGACACATTTATAAATAAACGCGATCTAACCCAAAAACCTTTATTATGAATAATATTGGTCGCGAAAGCCTACGTGTTAAACTCACAAATGATAGCTCAACGAAGGGGCTGATCGTCGTGTGCAAATGTTTTAGCAGCCAAATACTCTCAACGGGTGACGTTGATCCTAAATGTGGAGGGGACGAAACCGGAGGCCCCGGAGAAAAATCCACGCAATCACGGGGAGAGAGAGACATGCAAACTCCAAATACAGTGAGGGAAAAAAGTATTTGATCCCCTGCTGATTTTGTACGTTTGCCCACTTACGAAGAAATGATCTGTCTATAATTTTAATGGTAGGTTTATTTGAACAATGAGAGACAGAATAACAACAACAAAATCCGGAAAAACGCATGTCAAAAATGTTATAAATTGATTTGCATTTTAATGAGGAAAATAAGTATTTGACCCCCTCTCAATCAGAACGATTTCTGGCTACCAGGTGTCTTTTATACAGGTAACGAGCTGAGATTAGGAGCACACTCTTAAAGGGAGTGCACCTAATCTCAGGTTGTTACCTGTATAAAAGACACCTGTCCACAGAAGCAATCAATCAATCAGATACCAAACTCTCCACCATGGCCAAGACCAAAGAGTCCTCCAAGGATGTCAGGGACAAGATTGTAGACCTACACAAGGCTGGAATGGGCTACAAGACCATTGCCAAGCAGCTTGGTGAGAAGGTGACAACAGTTGGTGCGATTATTCGCAAATAGAAGAAACACAAAAGAACTGTCAATCTCCCTCGGCCTGGGGCTCCATGCAATCTCACCTCGTGGAGTTGCAATGATCATGAGAACGGTGAGGAATCAGCCCAGAACTACACGGGAGGATCTTGTCAATGATCTCAAGGCAGCTGGGACCATAGTCACCAAGAAAACAATTGGTAACACACTACGCCGTGAAGGACTGAAATCCTGCAGCGCCCGCAAGGTCCCCCTGCTCAAGAAAGCACATATACATGCCCATCTGAAGTTTGCCAATGAACATCTCAATGATTCAGAGGACAACTGGGTGAAAGTGTTGTGGTCAGATGAGACCAAAATGGAGCTCTTTGGCATCAACTCAACTCGCCGTGTTTGGAGGAGGAGGAATGGTGCCTATGACCCCAAGAACACCATCCCCACCGTCAAACATGGAGGTGGAAACATTATGCTTTGGGGGTGTTTTCCTGCTAAGGGGACAGGACAACTTCACCGCATCAAAGGGACGATGGACGGGGCCATGTACCGTCAAATCTTGGGTGAGAACCTCCTTCCCTCAGCCAGGGCATTGAAAATGTATCGTGGATGGGTATTCCAGCATGACAATGACCCAAAACACACGGCCAAGGCAACAAATGAGTGGCTCAAGAAGAAGCACATTAAGGTCCTGGAGTGGCCTAGCCAGTCTCCAGACCTTAATCCCATAGAAAATCTGTGGAGGGAGCTGTAGGTTCGAGTTGCCAAACGTCAGCCTCGAAACCTTAATGACTTGGAGAAGATCTGCAAAGAGGAGTGGGCCAAAATCCCTCCTGAGATGTGTGCAAACCTGGTGGCCAACTACAAGAAACGTCTGACCTCTGTGATTGCCAACAAGGGTTTTGCCACCAAGTACTAAGTCATGTTTTGCAGAGGGGTCAAATACTTATTTCCCTCATTAAAATGCAAATCAATTTATAACATTTTTGACATGCATTTTTCTGGATTTTGTTGTTATTCTGTCTCTCACTGTTCAAATAAACCTACCATTAAAATTATAGACTGATCATTTCTTTGTCAGTGGGCAATCGTACAAAATCAGCAGGGGATCAAATACTTTTTTCCCTCACTGCATAAAGGCGTCAGGGTTGGGATCGAATCTACGCCTGCCTGTATACTATCTACGCCTGCCTGTATACCAGGATCGAATCTACGCCTGCCTGTATACCATCTCACCACCGGGGCACCCCAACATCCTGCCACCTTCAATAATTAATCAAAAGACTATTGCTAAATAAAATAATTTACATCTAAAAGAAAATGTAGTGCAAATTACTTGAAGGAAACTGGAGAGGGTTTCTCCGTCGGGACAGAGTGCCACGAGTTGCTTCATCAGCTGCTTGTGCTTTTTGCTCGCCATGTGGGAATCCATCTCGGCACACGCTTGAGCCGTGACTTTGCACAAACAGCAGGCGTAGTTGTACCTGTCAAGACACAGTCGTGGCATGCAGACGTCCGCTCCCATTACCCCATGTAAAATTCCTGGAAATTTACCTTGTGCTGCGATATCAAAATGCTACGAGGCCGCTTGAATAAGCGGTGAACGCGCCACTGCAAGCCCACGTCACAGCCATCGCAGTTGGTTGATCGGGGGCAATTTGACAACTCTTTTTTGCACACGACCATTCGAGTACAGTAAAACCTTGGATTGCGAGTAACTTGGTCTGCGAGTGTTTTGCAAGATGACAATTTTTTTTAAAATAAATATTAATTTGATAAACGAGCGAGGTCTTGCAATGCGCGTAGTACGTACACACGCTTTGTCTGCCGAGCGTCACGTGATCACAACTGATATACGAGTGCTTTGGATTACAAACACGTTTCCGGAACGAATTATGCTTGCAATCCAAGGTTTTACTGTACCCACATTTTGTTGTGGATCCCAGGACAAATCAGAACACCACCATGAGCACACGAATATAATAACTTGTTCCAATAAATGGGCACAAGTAGTTTACACAAGTACTTTATGTCTACATATTATGCAGTTAAATCCATGCGGGTAATCGTTGGTCACAGCTTTCTGGTGGATTTCAGGGCCCGTTGAGACCACGAGAATGGATCCCTTGCTTGGTAGCTTGGTAGCTTGGCCAACGCTGTACCGGATTGTGAGCCTACGAGCTTGCTCATGAACTGTCGCCGAGAGCAAATGAATCGTCTTACAAAATCTCTCGTTTCCAGTCATTCATTTTGAACAGTCTGAACTCGCACTCACCGACATTGAGCGGGCTTGACTTTAGTTTTCTTGTCTGCAAGCGATACATATAAAACGTGTCAGCACCGAGCCCACGGTGACACAACACTCATCGGTGGTCTGTCAATGCCTGTTAAGATATTACATTGCAAACATTCACAAATATCAGGCCTTCATGCTGCACAGCTCGCACGGCTAACCAATGCGAACCCTATCCCTTTGCACATCCCTCTCTGTTTGGGTCGGGCTTTCGAGGAGCCCTGAGCTTGGCTCTGCACCTTCGAGTTGACGTGTCTGAAAAATCTGGCGCGTTGTTAATGTCGTCATTATTCAATTATTTCATTGAATAAAATATATCAAAGTGTCTCCCTGTACATCATTGTACTTAGAAAGTCTTTGATTATTGGTGTCGACATCTGGGGCGCCGCAATGTTGAGATTTTATCTTTTTCGCTTAGTGTACAGGTCGTGAGTTCAATTCCGAGCCTGGCGCTTGTATATTTGGAGTTTGCATATTCTACCGGTGGATTTTCCCTACAAATTTAAGAAGATGTGATTTGGAGTGATTGGTTGCTATAAATTTGAACGAGACAATTCATTGAGCTATCGTTTGTGATGGCACAAGTCGCTTCTGAAAGAGAGCTACATAGCTCAGTGGGGATTACTTGTTAAAATAAAGTTATTGTTTTAAAGTAACCCACCAACCCTCACTACCTCCAGTTGCTAGATTACAGGTCACATGCGGAGCCACCGCCGCCCGTACGGCAACATGATTGCCGTCACATCCGCACGACGATAGATTACGAACGCGTGGCCACATGTTTACAAGCGTGGGGTTACCTTTCCCAGCGTCGGGGAGTTTTTGCGGGCGGGAACTTGCGTCCTGCACAGGTTTTGTCGCTGCTTTCTTTGCCTCGGCGCCAACCTTAAACGTTGAGAAACCACAACGCACGCAATGCAATATTGACGGTATCATCAACAACGCACGTGTCCACCCGTTCCTCTTTCCGTCTCTCGATGTGCTTCTAAGCACACACCCTCCCCCACGTTTTGCGCACTGCCAATTTTCTACGTTGTTTCTCCACGTTTCTGACGCCATAGCAGGCAGTACACGCATTCACTCATGAGATCAGTGTTACAGTATTCGTGCATTTATGCATGACTTTTATTCCTTCTTGGTTTCTGTATTGACCTCTGCTTCTCAAAAATAGCAGGACGAAAAACATTTTAATTTTACCAATTCTACCGGCAAATTTCTTAATTGACAGCCCTGCAGAGCCACTGGCGGAAATTCCTCATTCCTATGGTGGGGTCTAATTATATATTAATAGGACAATGATTCTTGATTTCTCCGCAAAACAAACGCTATGAGTAGATGCTCGTAATAATCGATGAGGTTGAATGTAAGTTTACAAAATATTAATAGTTCGTAATTTTTCTGTTGGGTCTTTTGCAATGTGACATAATGTAAAACAAACGTACCGTCATTGTAACAACGTTTACCCTGAATGTTGTCAATGAAATTTTCGCCCTAATTTTAATTAAATTGTAAGGACATAAACATAGAACACCTCTGAAAATGTACCATACTGATTGCAATTTTTTTCAATGATTTATAGAAATATGCAACAGGCGTCAGGGTCTGGATTGAACCCACCACCTCCTTTATACAAGGCGAGGTAGTTCACATCCAGCCACCGTATTTGCTTCATTCTACTCCCTTCCTCTGGTGTGCCACGGGTAAATGGTAAAAAAAAATACGAGAGTGTGAAATGTTTAAGTCTGAAACTTATCCCTAAAATTACACATTATACTTGTCTTTTCTGAAAATGATTCGCACATTCCAGTATCCTATCCCTACTGTTCATTTGGAAACTAACTTTTAAGTGGAGCTTTATTCCTTGACGCTTAAACAGTTATATTTTATCTACTTTATACAGGCGCCGAGTGGTGGTGCATTGTTTAGCACAATACGTTGTGAACCCAGCTACCCCCCCGAGTTCCATTTTTGGCCACGGCTAACATCAGTGGCGAGTGGTCCTCGGTGCTCCTTCACTGTCCTGTACTGACCAGCGTGGTGAAGTATGGTCAAAGAAAACCCCCATGACTGACGTGGTGTGGGGAGGCCTTTATATAGCATTGGATTGACAAATGGCAGTAACTTGTTTTCATAAAAACAAAAAAAATAACTACATTTTATTTGCAAAGGCACAAATAGGACCCAACAATAAAATTCAGCCATACAAAGTGGCAAAAACACCAAATGCACTTTATTTTAATCTACGACAAAAATGTGTTTCACAGCGAGTCCGAAATATTTTCAGTAACATTAATTTGCCCAAGACCTAAATTACCCAGGGAAATATTATCCAGTATATTGGCAGTGTGTAGGCAATGTGCTAAAAGTGGTACAATCACTGCAATACATCAGATTGTCATGTGGAAATATAATCATTACTAATCTACGGAACAAAGCAACATGGAGTAATTAGAACTTTTTCAGCAAGGTCTTGCCTTGGAATGTTTTTGGCCACACCAATGACACTGTTAAGGCACATTTAGATATGGCAGGACACTGTGAAGCCAGAAAAAATACATGCAGTGTAGGGCGGGGGTGGGGAGAACATGCACGCTTCACACGGAAAGAGTACATGGGACAGGAATCGAACTCAGGACCTTTTGCCCTAGGGCAAAAATGTTACCACCGTGCCACTCTGCAGCACACATGGTATAAACCGAATGTGATCTTGTACAAAATACAGTTACGGATCATTTACCCTTTTGCTCAAATTAGCATCGTGAGCAAAATAGGAGACGTAACGAAAATAATTTCATACTTACTGCAGTGTCACTTGGCGTGGATGGCTTGTGATGGGATTTTGGATCCCTTGAAGGTGCTAAAGGGGTGCTGCTCTTGGTATTCACAGAATCCAGGTGTTTTTTTTCAACGACAGGAGGACCCAGTCTTTTCCCACGAGTCCATGTTTTGCTGATAAGTTTATGTGAGCGACTGCGCTTCTTTTGAATCTTAACAAACCCAGCATTTTTATTGTATGGACCTCTAAACCCTGGCCCATCTCCTCGACCTCCAAAATGCTGCATACCGCTTGGACCAGAGCCTCTGATGCCACGTTGTCCAAACCCTGGAGGTTTAAAATGTTGCCGGTTCTTTGGACCTCCGAACCCTGGCTGTACGTATGGATCTTCAAATCGTAACTGCTCGTTGGAACCTCCAACACCTGGTTGTACAACCGGACCTCCAAACCCAGGACAGTCATGGAGGCCTTCAAGCAAAGGCTGTACATTTCGACTTCCAAATCCTGGCTCTACATTTGGTCTTCGAACCCAAGACCTGTTATTGGGACCTCCAAAGTCTTGCTGGTCAGTTGGACCTCCAAAATCTTGCTGGTCAGTTGGACCTCCAAAACCATGCCGGTCATTTGGACCTCCAAAACCGTGCCGGTCATTTGGATCTCCAAAACCTGGCTGGTAATTTGGTTCTCCAAATCCTGGTCGGTCATTTGAACCTCTAAAACCTGGTTGGTCATTTATACTTTCAAAATATGGTCGATCATTTGGACCTCTAAAACCTGGCCGATCATTTGGTTCTCCAAATCTTGGTTGGTTATTCGCACCTCTAAAACCTGACCGGTCATGTGTACCTTCAAAATCTGGTCGGTCATTTGTACCTTCAAAATCTGGTCGGTCATTTAGACCTTCAAAACCTGGTCGGTCATTTAGACCTCCAAAACCTGGTCGGTCATTTAGACCTCCAAAACCGGGTCGGTCATTTAGACCTACAAAACCTGGTCGGTCATTTGGACCTCCGAAACCAGGTCCGTCATCATGACCTCCAAAACTTGGTGGATTATTAGGCCCTTCAAAACCTGTCCGGGCATCATGACCTCCAAAACCTGGCCGGTCATATGCACCTTCGAAACCTGATTGGTCATCATGACCTCCAAAACTTGGTCGATCATTAGGCCCTCCAAAACCTGGCCGGTCATCATGACCTCCAAAACCTGGCCGGTCATTTGTAACTTCAAGACCTGGCAGGTCATCTGGAGCTTTAAAACCTGGTCGGTCATTTGTACCTCCAAATCCTGGACGGTCAGATGTATCTTCACAATCTGGTCGGTCATTTAGACCTCTAAAACCTGGTCGGTCATTATGACCTCCAAAACCCGGTCGGTCATTTGGACCTCCAAAACTTGGCCGGTCATTTGGACCTACAAAACATGGCCGGTCATTTGTAACTTCAATACCTGGTGGGTTATTTGTACCTCCAAATCCTGGCCGGTCATTTGGATCTCCAAATCCTGGCCGGTTATTTGGATCTCCAAATCCTGGCCGGTTATTTGAATCTCCAAAACCTGGCCGGTCATCGTGACCTCCAAAACCTGGCCGGTCATCGTGACCTCCAAAACCTGGCCGGTCATCTGAACCTCCAGGGTATGGCCTACTGTCCAGACCTCCAAAGCCTTGAGTGCTTTTCGGACCTCCAAAACCTGATGTGTCTGCACTACCATAGCCTGGTCTGTTATTTTGACCTCCAAATCCCAGCTTGTTATCCGAAACTCTAAAGTCAGACTGAGTATCTGGAGCTCCAAAGGCCAACTGGCTGTTTGCACCTTCAAAACGCTGCCTGTTGTTGGAATCTCTAAGGCCTGACCTATCACCGACATCTACAAACCCTTGCTTTAGGTCTGGACCACCAAATCCTTCCCTATTGTCTGAACCTCCAAAGCTTGGTATGCACCCAAGGCCTGGAATTCCTGGCCTGTCATTTAAACCTTTGATGTCTTGTCTGCCAGTTGAGCCTTCATGGCTGTGTCTATTGTCAGGGCCTTGAAACAGCAATCCTTTTTGTGACCCTGCAAATCCAGTCAAAACACCTGGACGAACAGGATTGTCATTTTGACTTTGAAAGCTTGACTTGACATCCATACTGCCAAAGCCAGAGGTTTCATATGGTCCTTGAAAGCCTGATCTGTCATCCAAACCCCCAAAGCCTGATGTGCAGGCAGGACTTATAAACCCTGATCTAATTTCAGGACCATGAACACGTGACATGCTGTGTGATCCTCTATGTTGTGACCTGTCATCTGTACCTCTAAAACCTGATCTGTTACCTGGACCTTGACTGCCTGACCTTTTTGGCCCTTCAAAACCTAACATACCCTGTGGACCTCCAAAACGAGACCTGTCATCTGGACCTCTAAAGCCTCTCTTATCAACTGGCTCTGGTAATCCTGGCCTCGAGTCTGGACCGTGAGAACTTGGATTTGTGTTGAATCCCACATATCCATGTCTGCTTCGACCTTCAAATGGCATACTGTTTTCCGAATCTTTTAAATTTGGATCGCGATCAGAATTCACAAAAAGTAGTTCAGTGTCCCGATGTTTTAAACCTTGCTTGTTGGCGTATCTTTGAAAATCTTGCACATCAGCAATGCTATCCCTCCCATGGCTCTGATCATTGGAAGGCCTTCCAATATTTTTCGCTCTACTTGGTCTTCCGATTTCTTGGTGGTCTGGATATTCTGCCCAGGCAGGAACATTATACTTGTCATCATAACTGTTGCCTTGGATATGAGGATGCTCTTGAGGCTTTCTGAAGTTGTCACGGTTACAACTACTCATTCTTGTGCCCTGCTGAATGAATGGGTTGGGTTCATTGAATCTTGGCCTGGAGTCAAACGACTCACTTGAGTTGTGTCTGAAAATCAAAATTTACATTTCAAAGTGTCAAAAAATAAACAACCATTACAGGGCCTCAGTTGTAAACAACTGCTAAAGCTGGCAATGCTGTATGATAGCAGCCAATTCTAATATTGTATGATAAAAGTCTGTTTTTACAAAATGCCCATCAAGTCCTGTGACTGAGCTACATGATGGCAAAGAAAACTAATAATTCAATATCACAAAAATTATTGATTAATCCATTCAACTGGAATCTAATGCTCACGACACATGCATCATATAAAATGTGTGAAAAAAAAACATTAAAGAGTTTGTTTGATCCTTTACAATGAACAGTTTTTAAACAAAGTAGCAGAATTTCATAACCAAATTTTTTTTTTTGGAAAGGCAAAAAAATAACGGTACTACTTGACACTTTTTAAAATTACACATTCGCCCCTCCACAAAAATGTCGGGAGGCTGCGACTAGAAAACTACTGAAGATTCACGCCAACGCAAGTCTTCCACCGCCCGTCAAATATCTTCAGTTTTCCTGCTGGCCGCCTGTCATTAACGGCACCCACCGTGGACTCACGTGCCACACCACCAGGATGTCAAGGAGGAACCAATTCCTCATGGAGGCCCCCCTCCCACCCCCATGATCCACCTGCCGAATTTGATCTTCAGCACCGTAACCTGAGCCCTGCTCAACAGCTGTCTGGAGCAAACGAAGCAGCATACCCCGCGCTGCTTCCACCACGGCGCGTGGACCGGTGGAGAGGTGGCGGCACGTGGACCGGTGGAAAAGCGCGCAGGGCGGACGCTGGTGCAAGAGAGACGTTGGATGGTAAGGCCACCTCGGTAGCTGTGATAGCGGAGGTGGTGCTGCAACGCTGCGTAACACTGTGTGGAAGCTACCTGATCTGTCGCTCCGCATGAAGCTTCGGGTGTTCTCGGCCACGGTCATGCCCTACCTTCTCTATCCTTGCAAAACGTGGCCCACACTAATGAAACATCTTCGCCAGTTAGGAACATTTAGGCAGGCCTGCCTACGATTTGTCCTGGGTTTAACCAGGCTGGATTGTGCGAGCTCGCAAATTCTTGAAAGATCTGGACAAAGTCCCATCAGTGAGCTCCTCCAGCAGCCAAGGCTGCGTTGGCTGGGTCAAAGTAACCCGCATGGACAGCCACCACATGCCTAAACAGCTTTTGTTTGGCTGGATAGAGGGGGCTAAACGGGCATGGCATGGGCTACAGAAGAGATGGAGTGATGTGGTACAGGAGGATGTGGAGCAGGGTGGACTTGCCAATGACTGGTACCAGTGGTATCAAGATCGGCCTGTGTGGAGGAGGCTCGAGGAGGTCTGTGCGGAGGAGGCTACTGGACAGTTGGAAGCAGTTGCAATCCAGAAACAATGAAGGGTAGGGGAGCGACGGTCACAACAACGAGCAGAGCACCGGGTGGCTAAAACACAGAAAGCTGGCACAGTAAGGGGCAGTCGATCCATCGCACCTGGGTCTATCCCGTGACCTCCTGCCAGCGAGCGTTCAACACTTCATATGGCCTTAACATGCACATAGCCTGGCACAAGCGCAGTGGTGATGTCACCGCCACTTAATGGAGCATGGCGGTTATTGTTGTTGGTGCCACAAGAGAAGAATATTCACTTCATAATAATCTTCACTGTTGTCATCGGGGACTTCTGCAAACTGGGCCACCAGTCTATATAACCGCAAGGACCACCGCCACCATTGCACAAGCGCAGTGGTGATGTCACCGCCACTTAATGGAGCATGGCGGTTATTGTTGTTGGTGCCACAAGAGAAGAATATTCACTTCATAATAATCTTCACTGTTGTCATCGGGGACTTCTGCAAACTGGGCCACCAGTCTATATAACCGCAAGGACCACCGCCACCATTGCATGGGCTTTACACAAAGCCCGGCCCACCCGTTACCACCAACATCAGCCCCGTGACCACCCACGACGACAATTACCAGCCCTGTGACTACCAACGCCAGTCCAGTCTTTGTTGATACGGCGATAAGTTGACCGGCGGGGTTTCAATGCTCATGTCGAGGTTAGCGAGGGAGCAGTCGGCCAGTAGATGACTTCAGCAGTAACCTCCTGGCGAATATCCGAATCGCTGCCAGCGAGTGTCCAAAGCGGACAGTGCCCTATGTGGTCCATGGTTAGCAATTGGCGACCACATTCGCACCATGGGCAATCGTTGATTTTCCACGAGTGTAGGGGATAGTTACATCTCCTACCAGCTCAGTGACCACCTGCAACCACCGACACCAGCCCTGGTGACTATCAACCACCATCAGACTTGCTGGCATCAGTCTTGGTCGCTCTTGCACCACTGCCATTTATGCATGGAGTTGTTGGGTCTTCCCGCCTACGTACACTTGATTTATTTTTCTTTCCTCGTGTTCTTTTCCATGAAGTATATAATCACGATAATATTCAGCTTATGTTGCAATTGCGTAGGAAGGAAATTTTCTTCAGCTGGGAAGACAGCCCTTACGTATACCTTAATTGGCTGAATCGGGATGGAGCGGTGACAGTGGTTAGCACACTGCGCTATGAACCAGTAGCAATACTTATCTGCTCCTTGGATCCATCTTCACAAACCTGTACCGATATGATACAAAAACCAACATTTTACATTTAAACTTTTTTTTATCTGTGCCGATAAAAGTTTGTATCTGGACTTACATATGCTATATATATCATGTATATATCATCTTCAAAATGGGACCTTTTAGCAGTATCAAAGAATGAAAAAAATAAGAATAGGTTTTACCCTATCTGGCAATAAAACAGGTGTTAAGATGTTCAAACACCAAATAGAAACCTTTTGCAAGGAATCAAGTCTGCATTCACCACACGTACTTGTGAACATGCAAGCATTCTTTGATAATATATGCATTGTCTTTGAAACTGATTGGCCTACACCAGACATACTCTTTGGTTCTATTCGGTAAAGTCACGTAGGTAAAAAATAAAACATCCTTTATTTAGGGTCTAGCCTTACCAGTGTCAGACCAGAGAACACCAAAAGGCAAACAGTACAAAGCCAATGCACTCGGAGCATTTTTTCTTCATGAATATCATCTTTATCAACCAGTTTCTATCTGTTGCTGGATGAAGGTCTCTCCAGACGACCCACATTCCTCAACACCATAATTCATCTCGTCTGCAACCTCTGACCTTAGCCTTGATTATGTCATCGCTTACCCTCTGTGAGGTGACCTTTCACGTCCACCTCCACCTGCAAACAGGGGACGACATTAGCCGATGAATGACCTCGTGAAAAAATATATATTCGACAAAAGTGCCGTGCAATACAACAAACATAACGTATAATACGTTTGTGATATACTCATAATGATGCGTCTCCTCTACAGAGACAAAAATCTCAGGCAGAAAAAAAAATACCGAGGAAATGTGAGTAACGGAACAAAAATAATTAAGATCTGAGTAAACAATTAAATAAACGTGTACATTTGGTTTTGGAGCTGTTCTTACAACGCAAAGAATAACATTAAAGATGCTGTCTCACAGATGGGTATAGCCAGCGTCATGTCGTTTGGTATAATAGACCGGGGCCTGCTCTCAATATGTATCATAAATCTGGCAGGCTGCGACTGTAGTATTATCCTGAATCCCTGAAGAGGTGTACGCATCATAATTGAAAGTAAATATGGGATCTCTCAGTGAGATCGCAGCTCTCGCTCACATAGTAGCTGTCGTTTGGGATTACATCACCACTCCCACGACACCAGCCAATCAGCTTCCAGGGAGACAAATCCCATGCAACATGGCCAGTTTGACATCAATCAATCAATTTCCTTCACTGGTCTGTGGCTGAGTATGTTTGTTATTAATTCTAGATTTCATCAATGTTATAAATGATTTTATTGCTATTAAAATTAATGCTGTCATCATGCTTTGTTAATATTGGTTATAATTGGCGAGTGGTCCTTATTACTGGACATCTGTGACTACTAGACATCTGTGAAAAATAACTTAGTGCCTCCGATTTCTCCTATTTAAAAAAAGATTCCTATTACCACAAACATCTCCACTCACTTTAGTATGCCCAATATCTTCACTTACATATGTATTCGCAGCTATGGCAAGTCTTATTATTAACTAGCTTTACAACCCGGCTTCGCCCGCGACTTGGATTCACCACGCCCGGCCGCCTTTGTCTCCCCAGTGGCGATGTTCACACACCACACCAGTTACTCGACCTAGGGGAGGCCCAGGAGCGGTTGAAATAATCGTCACCGGTGGTGGCCGTGAGCGGGAATCGAACTCGGGTCGCCGGGTTCGTAGCGTAGCGCGCTAACCACTACACTACAATGCGTTACGCTTCCACATGCGAGGGTCACATGACAAATTTGACGTCACAGCTCACTTGCCATGCAAAAAATATATGCATTGAGCTCTCCCCCTCCCCCCCCCCCAAAAAAAGTGTATTTTTATCATTTTTGCATGGTGTACAGTCTGGAAAGTACCCACATGGCAAATTTGCAGTTTGTTGCATGTCGGGAAGTACACTAAACATTTTGAACAGACACACATAATCACAACTTTGCCTTTTATATATATGGAGATAGAGCTTAGGAAATTGCTATGGTTTCTCAAGTCATATGTTCAGGCCCCTGGTGTCTTCGAGTGTGAGGTTTGGAAGCGTACACCCCATGTGAAATGCTACTGGTGTGAAATGAAAGGTTTGAGAAAGTAGTTGAGGCTTTTAGAAGTGTTATCGTTGTCTTTAAACTTTCAGTATTTCATAAATTCCATACGTAGAGGAACAAATTACCAGAGGCCGTCTTAAAAAAAACATTATTGGATTTCACAACAATGCGTGAACGATACTGCTATTCTCATACTGTTATATCCAAAGTGTGGACAAAGGCTATATTTTTAAAGAGCTTAATACTTTATAATGTGAACAACGTAATGTATACCAACCCATAATACGGTCAATTAGCACTGCTCAGTCCCTCGAGATGATTGAACCGTGGGGAGGAATGGGTCATACCAGGCGGTTTGTTTGAACACTCAGACTGCACCATCTCCAGCATCGTTTCGAGCAGCTTCACAGCCTTAGTGTATGTTTTACCTCCCTTCTGTGGCCCCATGTCTCCTGCAGAATACAACAGTGGAATAAGCACATTAAATGTTTAAAAAAAAATACATATTTCAAACTACATAAATTAAACAAACTCAAGAATCTCAGCTTGGTAGATCACCAGAAGCGTCACGGACTGCCGGTGGTCCAGGGACCACGCTGAGAACCACTGCTCGAGAGGAATACGCACAATTATATGCATGTATAGTTAGCATACGAATCCTTTATTAGTCTCCAAATCAATCCTAAGCACATGCTGAGCAAATACTTTTTTTTCAGTTTAACACGTAGGCTTTCGCGACCAATATTATTCATAATAAAGGTTTTTGGGTTAGATCGCGTTATTTATAAATGTGTCGTAACCCTCCACCACCCGACATGGCCAATCAGCAAAAAAAGTGTCACGTTGACAAAAGACAATTAGTTCACTACTTTAGCCCACAGGTGTGTTGAAGAGTGAATCCACAACATTTACAGTTTGAATACGACGTTTCGCTGGTAATTACATCCAGCATCATCGGGCAATTCGCCAGAATGGTAAAGCACTCACTTGCTCTCGGTCTTAAATAGAGCAGGGTGACGTCATCATTTACTTTTTTTTCCCAAACACTTGTTAAGGAAATATGTATAAAATCACAATACACAGATTGTGGCATTCCGAAGAATACAAAATAAAAAAAGTATATCAGCATCAGCTTAAACTTATGAACTCCACACCACCGCATTGATTTGACGGTGTTGCTAACAGGATGCGTTCAACCAGACTGCAATGTCCAACTTCAGACATTGCAGTTGTACCTCTCAACATTCTTGGGTCAGATGGGTTTAGAATATCCTCTCCAAATCTCTCGTCATTTCGGCCGGGCCACCTGTGACCTGGATGACAAAGAGCAAGGAATAATCGTATCCATATACGTGGCTTCTCTAAACACATTACAACATGGGGTTTAGCTGCAGAAGCATGTATTTACAATCTCATTCTGACTTGTCCACAATCTTACTCCTTTAACTTATCTCTGTGGGTTTTTTTTGTATCGCCATAAGTCTCTACGGGTTAATTATAGGGTCCATAGTTTGGGTGACATGGCCAAAATCTCTTTACTGTGGCTCGTCTAAAATGCATCACCATGCATCTCGATGGGTCTCTGTGCATCTCTCTGTCTCTGTGTATCTCTATCAGTCTCTCCGTATAAACGGGTCTCTACGTCTTCGGGCTGGCTTTACGCGTCACAGTTTCACAATCTTTATTTGTACTGCCGGTGGAATCCGATGAGCTATCAAGCGCTCTGTCTCTACCCCCCCCCCCACCAACACCCCCCACCACAGATGTCTCAGTCAAGACGTCCACTTCGGGTCACATGGCCAGCCACGAGTCGCAGCTACGACTGTCTCGCCTCACGTCCATCGCCTCACGAAGATATTGCTGCTGCCGCTGCTGTTGTTGTTGTAGGAGCGGCCACCCGAGCTCGCAAAGGAGGAGAGCAAACCCGTCGCGAGTGTTTAAGAGTAAGCTTCATCAAGCAGAGTGAAGGACTGGGAGGGAGTGGGGTGGGGAATCCCTTTGGCTGATGGGGAGGGCCTTCCCTAACCACGACCCCAGTGCATTTGCTGTACCAACACCAACAGAAACGACGGTATTTCACCAACAGCACAGGATTTGAACAGAGACGCAACGAAACAACGGCAGGTGCAGAGTGTGAGGGCAGTGAGCTATCTCACCGCGGCGAGGGAACTCCATTTTGTCGTGTCCAGGCCTGAGCGAGCCAGCGAGGTCGCGCGCGGTGGTGGACGGGAAGTGACGTCGAAGCGAAGCGATCGAAAGAAAACGTGCGGGTAACGTCACGCACACCCAATCAATGCCCCCTCCACTCAATGCGGATGACGTCACGTACTCACTCTCTGCGTAAAACATCCGCACAACCCTCTTGCGGATGACGTCACGCTCACCCGCCACTGAAGGGTACGTCACGCAGACCCCGCTGGCAGATGATGTCACGCATGCCCCCCCCCTGCGCGTGACGTCATTAATTGAACGATAGTGGGGTTCATATTCTTAGTTTTTTCGGTAAAGTCACGTTGAAGAGAAACAACAAAATAACAAAATATATATAAAACAATAAAAAATTCTCACGACGTTTCGACCATAACTCAAACGGTCATCATTATTGTTTTATATATATTTTGTTATTTTGTTGTTTCTCTTCAACGTGACTTTACCGAAAAAACTAAGAATATGAATTACTGCAGTCACGAAAGCTTTAAATCAAAAGATAGTGGGGTTTGTCAACAGCCGTGATGTCACAATGAGAATCTTGGATTTGGACTGCAGCAGCAGCAGGAGGAAGAATCCGATGAGCTAAGAAGCTCTTTTTTCACACATGTCCAGTAAGGGGGGCAACGGAGTCAGAACGTTGCAACAAACAATACAAACACGGAGTGCAAATTATAGGAAGGTAAACAAATAACTTAAACATAAACAAATACAACTAAACCGTTTATTCTTACCAGGTAAAGCCCAATGAGCTGCTTATTTTTCAGAAGCGGCCACAAATGAAAGCTCAAGAAAGTGGCTCATCGTGTATTGTACCGCACGGTATCATATCAGAATCAGACATCTGCTGACCTCATTGAAAAATGGGATACCCATAATGCAATTTGCAATAAATTAATTTTAATACCAATCAGTTTGTTTAGGAATACATTTTTGGTTGCTCAAGGGTTTTCCCGTTACTCTATGAAATATTTTAAATTTGACCAGGTAAGGCCCACTGAGCTGAAAATCTCTTTTTCAGAAGGGACCGGGCTATCAAAAATGATTGCTCAACGAAGTGGCTCAATCGCGTGGAAATTTAAAGCAGCAGTCTAATACTCTAAACGCGTGTTTCGAAAGATGGAGGGAAAACCCGAAGAACCTAGAGAAAATGGCAAATATACAGCAGGCGTCAGTGTCGGGATTGAACCCACGACCTCCTGTATACCGGGCGAAGTCGTGAACGTCTCACCGCCGATCCAATAATGTACAAAGCCAGAGAGCGGCACTTTCAAACTGTGGCTCGGCGTTCCCTAGGATCCAACTACCGACTGAATGGCATTTGGATCCTAGGCGTCTTAACAAAAACCCTCGAGTACTCAATGGCATTGCACGCTCATCAAGTGACCGACTTTGTGCTTTACACATGAATAAAAAAAAGTTTTACATTTTGGGAGTTCTCAGGAACCAGGTCTGCTGCCCTCTACAATCCGGAGCAGAGGTCACCACTGGAAGGGATCTCAAACATAGTTCTGTGATATCCGCTTCTTGTTGGCCGTTCTCCAAAGCAAAGAAGTGACCGTTCTGCGAGAGATATGAACGGATACTTTTGTTCAGTACGCGACACTGATAGCAAAATCATGGTGTAAGGGGGAAATTGGCAAAAATAATGAAGACCCAGTTCTAACTTTAGACTAAGACTATAGCGAAAGGCTTTTTGGTATACACTACATCAGTGGTTGCCAACCTACGGTCTACAGGCCACTGGTGGTCCACCAGGCCATGGGAAGTGGTCTGCGGAACTCTTGCGGATATGCCGATTTTTTTTTAATTCACAACACACCAGATAATTTTTTAGTGCATGCTGGTCTGTGAAAAAAACGTGGATGGATTGACAAGTGGTATGAGCATCAAGAAAGGTGGTGGAAACAACAGCCATATATAAAAACCTGACCAATTATTGTAATCTTCATTTGGGGAAAATACAAAAATAAGTTTTCCCTTATTTAACCAGGTAGGAGCTGACCGAGCGCACCCATTGTCTCGATCCGAGGTGACCACAATAAACCAGATAATTGTTCGCGAACATACTTACCGCACATGTAGAATAACCGAATAACAGTACTGCGCATCTAACACTGAAATAAAAATAACTGCAGGTAAACCACAAAAAGGATATGTGTATAACGGTGTTGAAAAACATTCCCACTGGGTATTTTACAAATACGTACCCATGTTACATTGTTAATCTAAAAAACATTGTCTATACCATAGAAGCCTCATTTCACAAATCATGAAAACTTACACGTTCAAAATAGTTTTTAAAATTTGTATTGATTTAATTGTTTTCCAAGATTATAGAATTCATTAAAAACACAGCTTTTATTCCAAGCCTTATCCCAAAGCTTACATTTTGAAACTACCGGACCTACTTTAAGAGGGTATAACGGCAATATATAAAAACCTGGAGATGCTGTTCTGCATGAAGGACGCCATTAAAAATTCGTAATTATTATTTTGTATTAATTTTCAGGCTACATCTTCTTGGTTCGAAAAATTCTCACGGCGTGAGACTTTTATTTTATTATGTTTTATTTTTATTATTTTATTTCCATTCTACGTGACTTTACCGAAAGAACCAAGAAGATTAATCCCTGCAGTCACGAAAGCTTTAAATCGAAATTTCAGGCTACAATCATGATCTTTTTTTTCAGCCCAAGCCCTTCATGGATAACAACAGGTAAATCGCCTTATTGGAAAACTAAAGTTGAACGAGCAAAGTTAATAATGCTAACCACTAAAAAAACAACCATGTGGCAAAGGGCATAAACAAACATACAGCGGAGGCAACATGACGAATCACGCGCTGTAATAATGGTATGCAACGACATTAACAATGCGCAGAGGTGTAAGGGAATAATACAATTGCTGATAATTTGTGCTATGATGTTGAAGCTTGCTTAAATATCACTACGGCACGTCTTGCTTCTTTCTACGAGAATTCGCCAAAACGAGCGAATGTTCGCGTAATGAGTAAAGAGCGATCAGATGTGTTCTGTGGCGGCAGGGGGCGCACCGCGGCCTGCAGTTGTTTGTTTACCAGCTGTGCTGTGTGGTGCCGGCACTGTCACGGGTGTAGGAACGGTGCGTGGGGGGCACTAATCCATTGGAGACGCTGAGAAGCACCTTGTAAGCACTGCGGTTCTCCACGTATGTTAAGTATTACATTTGATGTTTTGTTACTTATTTTACATTGGGAATTGTTATTTCTCACGTGATAAAACGTCGCTGGAGAGTATAACATTTTGGGGCTGAAAAGTAACTCGGCTCAAGAAAAAATGTAGTTAGAATTCAGGGATTCGTGGTTTTGGGGTTTATAATCCAAACATGATCAAAATGTATAAAAAAAAACTGGAGCAATGCAATAAGCTATGAAGTTCCACTGCTGGATTATTTTTTTCGCCTGAGGACGACCGCTTGTATTGCGATCGATACGGTGTGATATACTTTTGCTTGTTTTATTTTATTATTCTTCTACCTACGTGACTTTACCGAAAGAACCAAAGAGTATGGATTCCTGCAGTCACGAAAGCTTCAAATCAAGATTGATTCCAAATTGTTCCATTTCTGTACGCACTAGATATTTAGGATAAACCCACCAAGAGATGTAGAGTATTTACTCTCTACTCTACGTCATCATCGATCTGCACAACTTCCCCAGCTTCATAATCACAATCATCATCATCATCATAATTATCCAGCTCCTCACATTCCTCTCGATCACTCTGTGGATCACTGGCCGTCTCGTTTTCATCATGGTGTACAACGACCCCATGTTCAAAATCAATCGTGGACTCTGAATCACTTACTTCCACGTATTTCTTCACCCCTTTTGCTTCACTCTCAAAATTCTCAACGCTAGTACCACCTGCTCCCTGGCCCTTTCCCTTCTCCGTTAAATCAACGGCGCCTTCTTCGGTTGTGTCGTCAACGCTGCAGGATTTAGCTGGATCGTTATGGTCAACTTTTTGAGGAACCACTTTGTCGTCGTCCGTCGCTTCGACCGATTCCTCCGCTGCAGAATCACTGTTCCCCAACGCCTCCTCCGTGCCTTCCGGTCTTGCTTTGTCTTTTGGACCTTGTCCCTTTGACTCCGCGTGGAACGTTTTGAAGACTTCTTGACCTGCGTCTGGATTCTGAGAGAAAAAAAAAAAGATGCAGAGAAAAAATATATAACATGGGTAAGACCCAATCAAAACCATCACCTTGCCATACATAACAGGGGTTACCAAAAAGATTTCCAGAATCTTGAACAAACACAAGATCCAGGTTCGATTCAACACAGTACACAAAATACGTGACCTGATCCCATCTGTGAAAGATGTGATTCCTGACATGCAATACCCTGGTGTCTACAAAACTAAGTTGTGTCTGCGGTAGCAGTTACATTGGGAAAAAGAAACGACATGTCTTGGACCGTGTTCGCGAACACAAGGCAGATTTGAAACACGGCAGAACCAATACCTCTGCTGTGGCTGACCATTGTTATAACGCTGTCGACTCGCACGATATTGTTTTTTCCGAGACCAAGGGACTCTGCAAACCTTCGGGCATCCATCAAAGATTTGTTCATGAAGCCATCCAGATATATAAACAGACAAAACTTCACCCGAGAAGATGGGTACAAATTGATCAATCATTGGAAGGACAAATTTCGATTTAAAGCTTTCGTGACTGCAGGGATTCATATTCTTGGTTCTTTCGGTAAAGACTGCGTGACTTTACCGAAAGAACCAAGAATAAATTGGAAGGACGTTATTAACCAGGTAAAGCCTTAACTGGTGGTTGATGTTTCCATCCTACCTGCCATTGTCAGCGGTTATTTCCGCTGCTTCCCTTTTCCTCAATGTGGCGGTGGCTCTCGTTGTTTAATCGACTGAATGTTTCTCATTAACACAGCCGCTGCTGCGGGAGCTATCTCACATTGAAATGCTAATCTCTAATCTCTACCAATACAATGGCTTCTTCAGCACTGTAGCCATGGGGTTGCATTAACACATTGGCATGCTAATCTCTAGCCATACAATGGCTTCTTCAGCACCGTAGTCGTAGGGTTACATTAACAGATTGACATGCTAATCTCTAGCAATACAATGACCGAGGTATATTATATGTCGATTTAAAGCTTTCGTGACTGCAGGGATTCATCTTCTTGGTTCTTTTGGTAAAGTCACGTAAAAGGGAAATAATAAAATAATAAAAATAAAACATTATAAAATAAAATGATCACGACGTTTCGGCCACAACACAAGTAGCCTTCCTCAGGTGAAGAAACAGAACTGTCAGAAAGTAGCCTTCTTCAGGTGAAGAAACAGAACTGTCTTTCCGACAGTTCTGTTCCTTCACCTGAGGAAGGCTACTTGTGTTGTGGCCGAAACGTAGTGAGAATTTTATTTTATTATGGTTTATTTTTATTATTTGATTATTTCTCTTCTACGTGACTTTACCGAAAGAACCAAGACGACGAGGTATATTACTTGTAAATTCCATCTCTACCCTTGGGTTGTACCCATCTCAAACCTATAAAACCTCTTGATGCAGTAGCTCTCTCACTATATTTCTCCTGCCTCAGGAGTTCGCCTGCTGTATTTTTTAACCTGAAGATGACTGCCTGTGTTACAATCAAAATGTCATGTTTTATTTATTTATTTTCCCTATCTATTCTGTGACCAGTCACAAGCTAATCACTCAGCCATTTCGATGCTAAATTATATGCTAATTCCTTTGTCAAGGCGCTTTGTTTCCTCTCACACAGCTTAAAGGTCGTGATCTGAACGTGGCTCTTTCACTCCAGCGCTGTCCTACCAGACAGTCTCGTCCCTTCACCTGATGAAGGCCGCTTGTGTTGTGGCCGAAACGTCGTGAGAATATTATTGTGTTATTTTATCAATCTATTATTTTATTCTCATTCTACGTGACTTTACCGAAAGAACCAAAGAAGATTAATCATTGCAGTCACGAAAGCTTTAAATCGAAATTTACCAAAAGACCCAAAGAGTATGATTCCTGCAGTCACAAAAGCTTTAGGTCAAGATTTTATGAGAACCTGAAAATTTTCATTTGGGATTTTATTATGCCTGCAAAGCAGCATTTATTGCAGGGGACACAATAATCTGCTGTCCATATACTAATGGTGAACAACAACTCAAATGACGAGTGCAACTCAAGTTCTGCACCAACAGCGTGAAGACATCTATCTCTATCTCTCTATTTAAGGAACGAAACAGGAGGATTTATCCACAAATATGCTAGTTGTAATTACTGGCGAAACGTCTTTCTCAGATTGTAAATGTTGTGGATTTGCTCTCTAACACAACGGTGTGCTGTACTGGTGACGAATTGGCATGTTCTGTTTATGTGACAAACCTTACGAATTGGTTTTGTCGGGTGGTGGCGGGTTTAATGACACATTTATATTTGCATGATCTAACACAATGGATATTGGTCGTGAAAGCCTACTTGTTATACCAGCATGAAGATACATTTAAAGCGCTTAACAAAGTAAACTTACCATTTTAAACTTGTCAAGCAAAGCGGAATAGTGTGACTCTTTCAGGATGTTGTTCACAACTTCCAGCACGTAAAACTCTCGTTTATTCCTGTACTCCTGTAAGAAATAAAAAAATACCACAAAGAAAATCAAAACCAGCTCACGGAAAAACTATTCAACTCAACTGTTTATTTTACTAGGTAAGGCTCACTGAGGTAAGACTCACATGATAAGCCACTTCATTTGTGGCTTATCCAATTAAGTGGCTTGTCATGAGGAAATGTATAGCAGCCAAATACTCTAAACGCATATTGATACTAAATGTGGAGGGAAAATCCGGAGGATGCAGAGAAAAATCCACGCGACCACGGGGAGAGAGACGGCCAAACTCCAAACATACAGCAGGCGTCAGGGTTGGGATTGAACCCACGACATCCTGCAAACCAGGGGAGGGAGTTAACATCTCGCCACCACCCCTCTTCGCGTTAGCTCCACCACCCACACGAGGATTTTTAACAACAAATCGGAGCGTGCAAACGTGCTGCACGTGACAAAATTCGTTGCAAACAAAACATTTGGTGATCAGATCCACGCTTGCTGAGCAACCGGTTGTGCAACTGCTCACAACTTACAATAGAAACGTGCACACAAAACAGTTGCATGCAACCCAGTAGTGCGACCAAATGATTCAGGCGTGGATGTGACTTCATACAAGGCCGCCCAGAGGCTCCCAAAGGGCTGTGAGAGAATGTCACCACGTGGGGCCCCCCCTCTTTTCCACAATCCAAAGGGCCTGTGGTAGGGACCTCTTTTGTGTGAGGCCCAGGGTGAATTTCCCCTTCCCACCCCCCCGCAGGTGACCCCTGAATTTATCACCAAAACTCTTGGTGGTTTATAACTGACCGTTCTATTCCTGATGTGTTCGGGCGAGGTCAAGTGAGCCCGTACCACCGCAGGGGTCTCCGTCATGTGCTCGCAACAAGCCCGGCACCAGGTGGAGCGAGTTATCTCCATCACCTCGTCCAAATCCGACTTGCATATGGGCCCTGGGGACAACAGATATGCACGGGGCAGGCAGGTAAACGCAGAGGTCAATCCAACCGAGAATACAAAGGATAAAGATCCTCCATAGCCTCAACACTGTTGGGGCAAGTGCTATTAGTGGGCACCTACGAAGGCCAGAATAGCACACGAGGGTGTGGGCGGCCAGCACCATGCCCAGCCGCCTTCATCTTCCTGGTTGCAATGTTTTTACACATTGCACCAAGTTCTCATTTGTCGACTAAGGAGAGCCCCAGGACCGGTTCAGATAGTCATCATTGGTGTTGGCCATGAGCAGAAATCGCACTCGGGTTGCCGGGTTCATAGCACAGCGCACTAACCACTACACTACCGCTTCCCACATCCCTACAGTAGTAAAGGGTTACACAACCTCTGCCACAGGATCTTTCAACGTAAGCAGCACCACCGTCTGTAGGAATCGTCATTTTGTCAAATTTCTGTTTCACAAGGTTGATCTTCCACCCAATGTACGCCTGTAAAATAGGTAAAGAACACAGCACAAGCAGATTTAGATGTCACAGACACTAAATAAAGAATACAAATTATTACAGACGCTTGTGTTGCGCCCGAAACGTCATGATTTATTTAATTTTCTACCTACCTGACTTTACCGAAAGAACCAAAAAGTATGGATTCCTGCAGTCACGAAAGCTTCAAATCAAGATTAAATAAAGAAGTCGCATACTATCATCAAGTCTGGTGAATATGTCACTTAACTTTTAACAGTAATACAACGGTCATCATTGACTTAATTTGAAAAATACACAAGGAACAACATACCAAGTAATATGTTATAAAACAGCATTTTTTTTTACAAGAGTATATATTAAAAAATTAATATTTAAAAAAATGTGTTTACCTTTTAATATTTTGCTTCCGCCTTTTCTGCTACAGCAAAAAATTGAAGTGTGATCGCTGCTGCGCACTACTTAAACACAGGCACTAAGCGCCATCTGCGTCACAGCGGATGCTGAAGATCTCATGACATTATGCTAAAAAGCTTAGGCCATGTGCGCGGGCGTCTTTGTCCAAATTGTAAAACTTACCAGCAAATGTGGTAAAAAGCAATCAGCAACGTTACCCACTACTGGCAGACTACAGCCGTGTGAAACATTGCGCCCTCGTGATACTAAAATATAATCTGTAATTCTTCCAGTATCCCACAGACCCTGCCGATTGACAGCAGCACGTAACGTCATCGCGGCAGCGATATATCGTGGCTGCAATGACGTCCCTCTTCACCAACAACGACCCCCCGTGTATGTAGAATATTGATGCATAAATGAGTGTATATTGATCTGGCTGAATTTAAAATTACCATCAGCAGGTGCAGCATTTATATAAATGCACATTCCTGCATTCTTGCGCAATCACACATATGTACACAGGGGGCACCTCGGTGGCGAGATGTTAACTCCCTCGCCTGGTATGCAGGAGGTAGTGGGTTAGATCCCGACCCAGATACCTGTATATTCGAAATTTGCATGTTCTCCCCGTGGGTACGTGGATTTTCCTCTTGGTCCTCTGGTTTTTCCCTCCACATTTAGAATCATGCTGCTATGTATTTCCATATGAAAGCCACTTCGTTGAGCTGTCAATTGTGGCCAGGTCTCTTCTGAAAAAGAGCTAAATAGCTCGGTGGGCCTTACCTGGTCAATTTGGGTGACAGATGTATATGCAGAAAAGAGCTTCAGGAAAAATGAGTGCAGATTTAGATGAGGGACAGAACTTGAGAGAAGAGTTGGGAATTTGGGGAGGAACGCAAGAAAGATACCGTGAAACCAACTAGCACAAGGGCTGAATGGTTCTCAAACTCCTCTCTTTTAACACATAGCCACGGATGTGCTCGTGACAAAAAATCAACTGCATGTATTTTAATGGAACATCACAAGCTGGACAGAGGAAAGAACTAAGACTAAAATTTAGAAACTACTTTCTCTCACCTATTGCTCTTACGCTATATTTGACGTTTTTTAATTGTTATTTTAATTGTGTTCATGACGGTTAAACACCTCGTTGGTTTATTGTGCAATGATCATTATGGACCCTGTACTTATTCTCTGCAATATTGACGTTTTTGCCTTTTGTTGTTGTTTTTGCTGTTGTTTTTGTTTAACACGTAGGCTTTCGCAACCAATTCGTCACCAGTACAGCACACCGGTGTGTTGGAGAGCCAAGCCACAACATTTACAATCTGAGCACGACGTTTCGCTAGTAATTACAACTAGCTTCATCAGGCGACAGCCAGATTTGAGAAGTCTTACTGTTTCGTTCCTTATATAGAATTGGCATGTTCTGTTTACGTGACAACCCTTACTAGTTGGCTATGTCAGGTGATGGCGGGTTTTAATGACATTTATATATTTATGCGATCCAACCCAAAAAACCTCTATTATGTTATATTCTTGGTTCTTTCGGTAAAGTCACGTAGAAGGGGAACAATAAAATAATAAAAATATGAAACATTAAAATTCTCATGACGTTTCGACTGCAACACAAGCAATCATCATCAGGTGTGAAAACTACAGCAAATTTGTATTGCTGTGGTTTTATTGCTGTGAAAACCACGGCAAACTTTTATTGCTGTGGTTTTCACACCTGATGATGATTGCTTGTGTTGCAGTCGAAACGCCGTGAGACTTTTAATGTTTAATATTTTTATTATTTTATTGTTTCCCTTCTACGTGACTTTACCGAAAGAACCAAGAATATGAATCCCTGCAGTCACGAAAGCTTTAAATCTCTATTATGTTGTTGTTGTGTTCACACACCACGGATCTCCCTTGTAAAAATAGCCGGTAAACCGACTAAAACGGGGTCATCCGTATAACAAAAACCATTAACTTAAACTCGCATATTTGTCTAGAGTAGCTTACATCAATGAACTTGGAGATCAATGCACCGTCTTTAACCTTGTCAGTGATATACATCCGAGATACATTGTGCATCTTGCTGGCCATGTGTGCTTGAATATCTGAGTGATGAATGGTACGATATCTGCAGAGACAGCAGAGGTATATCCTGCCAAATACACATGGAAAATAAATTAATATTTGAGAAAACATAAGAAAGCAATAAAACACAGCAAATAATGTTGAAGATGTATTCCTTTTAGCACAAATTGCAAACAGTATTTCACTGTGAAATTGGTTAATAAACTAATTCCATCACAGATCTTCAGGTCACAAAAATTCATCTTCGAAAAATCACAGCTATTAGAATACCATACTGTATCCTTAAATATAAGAAAAAAGTGATTTTAAAAGTAATGTTTTGATAATCTACATTTGGGCAAAACCTTTTAAATGTTGGCCTATTTCAAAATGCAATATATCTCCCCAAATCATCACGTGTCATGTTGTGGAATGAATGGCACCGCAGGATTTCATCTCATGCCCCTCAAGACTCTATAGTCTATACCATTGCTTGATACCCTGGACAACCTTGCAAAAATTATAATTCCATGTCGTGGTAATTATCCAGGTTAAAAAGAAATTTCCAATAGTCTGCACTATATAGCTATGCAACAGTTTGCTCAGATATAAACCACCACGAGTCCTAATTGGGTACCAAACCGATAGTAATCCATAGGTTTTGTGCAGTCCTTGGTGGCTCTATTTGGGAACCAATTTCGCCTTAGATGATTGTACGGATTAATACCAAATATCTCAGAGCAACAATGCACCATTGTACGCACCTCCCGGTTAGCATGGTTGGCTACATACGATGAAAGAAGTTCAAAATACGTACATTAATCAAGGTGTCAGCCTCCAAGCTGCCCAAACACCACTCATTGCAAAACACTTGTAATGATTTTCACGTGGTATCAACACTTACCATGTTTTATGTGCTCCTCTGAAAATATCTGAAAAATACAATAAACAATGAGTAGGTTTTCTTCCCAGGCATTTCGTGCAGTTAATTTTTAATGAATAATATTTTTAAAAACTTTTTTTTAAACACGCTTTTATGAAAGGTACTAGTAATGGCAGAACTCCACGACTCCAGGAAGTGGCCCCGGAGCTTGCCACAACCTAAGGGACCGTGGTCAATTACAGCCAACATCAGTTGACCGTGGACAATTAGACCCAAGACGAAACATAACATATTAAAAATAATGTTTAAAAATATATATTTTTTATGATAGAATATAGTATTGTCATCAGTATGACATAAGTATATCAAGTTTGCAGTCGATACCACATTGAGAAGTGGCTTAAAATTGAGTTACAATATTTGATACAACAACACCGACATTAACAACAAAGTGAGTTAATAAAATAAATGACCAAATGTGAAATTAATTAACTTCTGTGCTATTTGAATAATGGAGTCCTTTGGGGATGACGAAACAAGAATCCGAGAGATAGAAAGTGACCAGAGCTGCGATTAGTCCATTAAGTTGAGTGATAACTGTTTTGTGGTAGAACACTCAAGGGCCCCTGTAAAATGTGGTGTCCCCAAAGGGACATGTCCAGTGAGAAACAGCTGATTATGCCGATGACATAAAGCCCCGGCCATTGCCTCTCTTTTAGTGTCACTCACCGAAACACAGGTGACAGGTTTTTTTTGCAACGACGAGCAACTCATACGTCCTTTGGACGTGGCCGTCCATTCCTCTCAGCCAGCCAGCCAAACGTTTAATCTTAAGAGTCCGGTCTCTCTCCACCTTTCTCTTGCCTTCTCTGTGCTGTATATCCCAATGTTATCTTCATGTCTCACTTTTTTTCGTCCCTATCAATTTATTTATTCCTCTGACCCCTCTTCTACGTCTTCCTCCCTCTATGTTCCTCTCCTCCCTCCACTGTATTTCACCCCCCCCACCCGCCACGGTGCGAATGGACTGGTGGCCATGGGAATGATCGAGAATAGGGGCGTGGCCCGGTGACGTAAGAGGACAGTGGTGGAACAAGTGGTCTCGGGCCAGCGAGAAGTCTCGAGAATAGGGGCGTGGCCATGGGGCAGGGGCGTGGCCACACACCTTATATAAGGGCAATAGGCGGGAGACTCGGGGCTGCTGAAGTGGGGTCTCCGCCTGTCTGAGTGTGAGCATGTGGCTCCCTGATAAAGAAACCATATTCTTTGGGTCTTTCGGTAATAATATAAAATATAACTATTGTTATTATTTTTATTATTTTGAATTATTTGATCTCTCTACTTGGATTTACCGAAGGACCCAAATGATATGAATTCCTGCAGTCACGAAAAGCTTTAAGTCAAAGAAACCATCTCAAGACAAGTGCGTCCCAGTCGTCTTTACACACTTCCCTATCTCTCATACCTCTAGCTTTCACTCCCCTTATTCTCCCCTAACACATCTCGGTCTCTCTTGCATCCCTCCCACTGCTTATCGCTTCCCCTTGTGCTGTTCCATACATTAGTATGTACGCGACCATTCACATTTGTTTGGCTGCATATGGTGTTTGGTAGAACCTTACGAAAAAAAACAGCCAGATCATTAGGTGCCTCACCCAATAACTCAATTATCAATTATATTTCGTTGCCTTTCTTAATCAACAAGTGCCACCTTTAACCTTACCACACGGGATAACAAAGACTGTGACAACGTACACAATAACGCACAGGTGACGCTCATCACCTGTACACCCTTGGTTAATGAGCGTGCTTGATTTGAATTTCTTCGTGCCAGTCTCTCCTTCTGGTGCAAGTTTCCACTGCAGACTCGTACTGAGACCCTCGATATGTATGGAGACACAATGAGGTTAAGTTTCATATTTGCAGTGCAGATAATCGAGGACAAGTTATCGCCACCTGCACTCTGCCGAGTACTGTAATCGTACACACATTTTAACATCTTACACCACTTTGTAACCTGCGAGTTTTAAATGCCCTCGCTACCTTGTAATGCCATTGTAAATATAATATAGAGCCAGACGTCCTCACCAATAGTCTCTGCAAGTGAGGAATAGGTGAACTTTTTAATCGTGGCTGTACCTCGAAAGATCTCTTTGCTCGCGCGCCTCTGCTGTATTCAGGGAAATCACCAACACGAGGTCTGCCTTGGGGACCTTCCAATCTTGAGGTGTAATCCGGACCTCCAAAACGTTGCCTCTTGTCCAAGCCAGGTGCATAGCCTGGACCTGCAGAGTAGGGCCCACCGGCACGTCGCCAATTATCCTGCCTAAAGGCTGTTCCTCTATAGCCCTGCGCATCAGAGGACCATCCAACATCTTCCGCCACGTAGGATTGTCCATGCTCGCGCTTGAATTCTTGCATTGGTGCATCATAGTTGCCACCGTAGTCACGCCTCAGTCCGCGTGGATGGTGATGCTGGCCCGAGGATGAATCGTATCTCCTCCGGTCAGGGCGACCCATTTCTCGGCCGTGCCAGTCACGCGATCCCATTTCATTGTAGTCTAGGTTGTCAGGTCCACGTCCAAAGTTCGATTTCTCGTAAAAGTCAAACCTGAAAGGCGCCAGTTACATTTTCATTATTGTTTCAGAAGTACAATTTCAACATTATACGTGATCCGTTTGTTGGCTAATGCATGAACACAACCTTTTAAAATTACCAATTGTTTAATGTAGTGGTTGGGTAGGGTGGCTCAGTGGTAGAGCAAGCAGCTCGCAACCGGAAGGTTGAGAATTCAAATCCCGATTCAGGGCCGACGCAAGCCAAAGCAAGGCAGAACTGCAGACAAATCGTGAAGACGAAAAGTGCCGTGTGCATGAATTAAACCCCTCGCTTCCTGAAGCCCTCAGAAGACTTCTGGTTAACAGAACTTTTACGAACCATATGTGCCAGTTTGTGAACATTACAGAACAGCAAATTGCCTTGACACCATGGATATTAGAATTTGGGTGGTAAAAGCTTGGGACGAGAATGCTCGACACGCGGCTTAACCCGGAAAACCACACGCTTTGATTAAGTGACCGTGAATACTAAACTATTTCTTTATTATACCAGCTAAGGTCCACTAAACTATAGCTTTTTATTCCAAGCGACATCGCCACAAATGATAGCTCAATGTAGTGGCTTATCACGTGGAAATGTATAGCAGCCAAATACTCTAAACTTACGTTGATTCTAAATGGAATACAAACTTCCTTGTTGACTTACCCTCTCTGCGATGACCTTTCATATGATAATTCTTGATCTGCAAAGAGGGACATCACAGTTATGTTCACAATGAGAACATTTGTCACCGAGCCAGTCTGCTTAATATAACTGCAAAACATATTTGGAAGACATATGGATTGTTAACACAAACGGGATGAAATCATCCACTCAAATTTTATTTCACAGATAACTTATCTGTAATGGCAATGAATCCGCAAAATACTAGACGGTTCTTGTTCATCCCAAAATAATATAAACAAAGCTCCTCCCAACTTAATCTTAAAAATCCCCAGGTTTGATTTGAAGTAGGAAAAAAAAATATTTCACGGTAGCCACTCCCTCATTTTGGAATGCTTTCGCATTAGATGTGGGAATTAAATAATTCGTCGAAAAGAATCCTCAATTCACTCTTGAAACTCAATTTCCTTCGTAGATGTGGATGCAATAAATAATCGGCAGAGAAGCGTAAGCCCAAGTCTGCATGAATCGTACTGTGTGTAGGGTTAACGGTTACTGATTGTTTGCTTTGTCAAATGACATTTATTTTGGTTTCCTCTATTTTTGTTCGTAAAAAATGTAGTCATGTTTGTTTTGAGTTTTTGACCAGTTCCCTAATCTCTTTTTTCACCTGAAGACGATTGTTTGTGTTGCAGTCAAAACGTCGTGATATTGTTATAATTTTGATTATTTTTTCTATCTACGTGGCTTTACTGAAAGACCCAAAGAAAATGGATTATCTAATCCTGTAACGTTTCAAGTGTATACTGATACTTTCTGTTTTGTATTGACCTATGCAACCATGATTGTCACTAATATTTGTACTCTATAGGATCTGTACAACTGCAGGATGCCCATGACATAGAGCCTAGAAACTCATTGGGCCCTACCTGCTGATATAATTCAAATCTAAATCAATTAAAACCGATCAACTCATTCAGCCTTTTAGTAAGAAGTTCCTATAAATTTGGACTCACAAGGCTGACAAGTTTTCATTTTCCAGAGGCAATGAGGCCCAGCCTCGGGCCTGCCTACAACACCTGTGATGTACATGGTGGTCACCCATCCAAGCATTCTCCAGGCTCAGCCCTGCTTAAGCTTCAGCGACTTGGCGAGATCAGGTACATTACAGTTAATTTTATTACACTCATGTAACCTGGTATCTCAACCAAATAGACAAGGCAATTAAATGTTTTAAAATGAAACTGGTGTAATGTAAACAGCTGATATCACCAATTTCCAAGCAAAACTGTAATTTTTAAAAGTAATATAATATCTAAGCATTAACAGTGGGAAGGAATGTAACACCGGACAGTGTAAAGAGGCCAATAGATGTACCATGTTACCATGGATGGGTTTTTGATGGGCAGGGAGGCTTACGAAGGCCAACCTAAAAAACCAAGTGTCTATATTGTCAGTTTAACACGTAGGCTTTCGCGACCAAGTTGAACCCAGAAAAACCTATATTATGAATGTATATAGTGTGTATGTTTGATTCTCAAGAATGGGCTTGAATTATGAACCTAAACAAAAGTTTAAAAGTTTTAATAGCTTAGTATGAAACCAATCACAATCACTTTCACACGTGCATCTAAAGTACAAAAAACGGATGTGAGTAGTAAATTCATCAACAGGCATACATGCATACCAGAGACAACATCCGATTTATTGGACTTAATAATCGTCAACATCTTATCCAGCAGCGAGCAGGCCACATTTAAAGATGCAGCATTCTCTTCCAGTTCCATCCCTGCGCCATCACCACAGAAACACATCACAGGTATCACTGTTACCACCACCACCACACAGCACGGTTTCACTGTGTCACTACCACAGACACAGCACGGGTTTCACTGTGTCACTACCACAGCACGGGTTTCACTATGTCCACTACCACCACAGCACGGGTGTCACTGTGTCACTAACACAGACACAGCACGGGTGTCACTGTGTCACTATCACCACAGCACGGGTTTCACTGTGTCACTACCACAGACACAGCACGGGTTTCACTGTGTCACTACCGCAGACACAGCACGGGTGTCACTGTGTCCACTACCACCACAGCACGGGTGTCACTGTGTTACTACCACAGACACATCACGGGTTTCACTGTGTCACTACCACAGACACAGCACGGGTGTCACTGTGTCACTACCGCAGACACAGCACGGGTGTCACTGTGTCACTACCACAGACACAGCACGGGTGTCACTGTGTCACTACCACAGACACAGCACGGGTGTCACTGTGTCACTACCACAGACACAGCACGGGTGTCACTGTGTCACTAACACAGACACAGCACGGGTGTCACTGTCTCACTACCACAGACACAGCACGGGTTTCACTGTGTCACTACCACAGACACAGCACGGGTTTCACTGTGTCACTACCACAGACACAGCACGGATGTCACTGTGTCCACTACCACAGACACAGCACGGGTTTCACTGTGTCACTACCGCAGACACAGCACGGGTGTCACTGTGTCCACTACCACCACAACACGGGTGTCACTGTGTCACTACCACAGACAGCACGGGTGTCACTGTGTCACTACCACAGACACAGCACGGGTGTCACTACCACAGACACAGCACGGGTGTCACTGTGTCACTACCACAGACACAGCACGGGTGTCACTGTGTCACTACCAGACACAGCACGGGTTTCACTGTGTCACTACCACAGACACAACACGGGTGTCACTGTGTCACTACCACAGACACAGCACGGGTTTCACTGTGTCAATACCACAGACACAGCACGGGTGTCACTGTGTCACTACCACAGACACAACACGAGTGTCACTGTGTCACTACCACAGACACAGCACGGGTTTCACTGTGTCACTACCACCACAGCACGGGTGTCAGTGTCACTAACACAGACACAGCACGGGTGTCACTGTGTCACTACCACAGACACAACACGGGTGTCACTGTGTCACTACCACCACAGCACGGGTGTCACTGTGTCACTATCACAGACACATCACGGGTGTCACTGTCCACTAACACAGACACAACACGGGTGTCACTGTGTCACTAACACAGACACAACACGGGTGTCACTGTGTCACTACCACAGACACAGCACGGGTGTCACTGTGTCGCTACCACAGACACAACACGGGTGTCACTGTGTCACTACCACCACAGCACGGGTGTCATTGTGTCACTATCACAGACACAGCACGGGTTTCACTGTCCACTAACACAGACACAGCACGGGTGTCACTGTGTCACTACCACCACAGCACGGGTGTCATTGTGTCACTACCACAGACACAGCACGGGTTTCACTGTGTCACTAACACAGACACAACACGGGTGTCACTGTCCACTACCACAGACACATCACGGGTTTCACTGTGTCGCTACCACAGACACAGCACGGGTGTCACTGTGTCACTATCACCACCACAGCACGGGTGTCACTGTGTCCACTACCACAGACACAGCACGGGTGTCACTGTCCACTAACACAGACACAGCACGGGTGTCACTGTCCACTAACACAGACACAACACGGGTGTCACTGTGTCACTACCACAGATACAACACGGGTGTCACTGTGTCACTATCACCACCACAGCACGGGTGTCACTGTGTCACTACCACAGACACAACACGGGTGTCACTGTGTCACTACCACAGACACAACACGGGTGTCACTGTGTCACTACCACAGACACAACACGGGTTTCACTGTGTCACTAACACAGACACAACACGGGTGTCACTGTGTCACTAACACAGACAAAGCACGAGTTTCATTGTCACCGCCACAAAGACGGCACGCATGATAACACTACTCACGCGTTCTCATCGTGCGGGTAACCGTGGCTATGAAGGTAACCTCTGGCAAAAAGGGGTAACCGTATTATAGGATGAGAAAATCCCGGCAATGAGGTAACGCAAGGTAATGGCCCCTGATGACAAGCGAGTTAACCGCTCGGTAACGAGGTAATCCCGCAGTAACGAGGTGATACTTCGTGGTAACAACTCGCGGTAACGAGGTGATACCCCAAGGTAACGAGGTAATAACTTGCGGTAACGAGGTGATAACTCGCGGTACCGAGGTAATAACTCGCGGTAACGAGGTGATAACCCGAGGAAACGAGGTGATAACCTGAGGCAACGAGGTGATAACTCGCGGTAACGAGGTAATAAATCGCGGTAACGAGGTGATACCCCGCGGTAACGAGGTGATACCCTGTGGTAACGAGGTACCATTCCGCGGTAACGAGGTGATACCCTGTGGTAACGAGGTGATACCCTGTGGTAACGAGGTGCCATCCCGCGGTAACGTGGTTATACCCCAAGGTAACAACTCGTGGTAACGAGGTGATACCCCGCGGTAACGAGGTGATAACCTGAGGTAACGAGGTGATAACCCGAGGTAACGAGACGACCCCGGTTCCTTCATTACCCGCGCGAGGATCCATGCTCTGGCCCAAGTCGAACGGTTTGTGTTGACGTCATATAATACATTGCGCCTCGAACGTCATACGTCTCTCGGGATGACGTCATTAGTGTCGACGCGGCGGCCGAGTGACGCCACGCATGCTGAGCCGGTGGCCTTCTTCAGTTTAATGTGCAGAGGCCCTCATCCTGCAGAGGATTGACAAAGGAGCTGTGCACGTGTCCATGATCTAGTTGAGGTTGCTTTGTACCGCCTCTGCAGGTTATTGTAGCTCAGTAGGTTAAAACATGAGGTTTTTCAAAATAAATTGAAAATTAAATACATTTTTTTTATTTTACCAGGTAAAGCCCCTTGAAGCTATAAAGCCATTTTTAAGAACGACCTGGCCACAGATGATCGCTCAAAAAAGTAGTTTATAATGTGGAATAGTACAGCAGCCAAACAGGGTTTCTAAATGTGGAGGGAAAAACCGGAGGACCCGGAGAAAAATCCATGTGACCACCTGCCGGATTTGACCTTCAGCACTGTTACCTGGGACCACGCTTTGAGAATCACTGCTCTAATGGAATACGCACAAGTATATGCATGCATAGTAAGCGTACAAATTCCTTATTAGTCTCCAAATCAATCTTCAGCACATGCTGAGCAAATACTATTGTTTTCCTATTTTTTCACAAACACTTGTTAAGGAAATATGGATAAAATCAGAACATATTTAAAAGTGAAAATTATGGCTGTACAGATTGGGGCATTCTCAAGAATAAAAAAGTGGATCAACAACAGCTTAAACTTATGATCTCCAGACATCCGCATTGATTTGATGGTGTTGCTAACATGATGCGTTCCACCAGACTGCATGTCCAACTTCAGACATTGAATTTTGACTTAAAACTTTCGTGACTACATGTAATTTATATTCTTGGTTATTTCGGTAAAGTCACGTAGATAGAAAATAAAAATAATAAATTTAAAATAAAAGCAAAAAACCCACGACGTTTCCATCGCAACACAATCGGTCTTCAACAGGCGGAGCGAAAAGAGGGGACAAGCCTCCAATTACAACTACTTATAAGGGAATTTTATTTTGTTTTATTTGTATTATTTCCCTTCTACGTGACTTTACCGAAAGAACCAAGAAGATGAATCCCTGCAGTCACGAAAGCTTTAAATCGAAATTTACTTATAAGGGCTTCCAAAGTTAGTGGGCGGGGGACGAGAGCTGGGAGGAGGAGAGCCTGTGCGGCGTAAAATATTTTTATTTTATTACTTCTATTTTCTATCTACGTGACTTTACCAAAAGAACCAATAATATTCAGACATTTAAGTTGTCCCTCTCAACAATCTTTTTGGTCAGATGGGTTTAGAATATCCTCTCCAAATCTCTCGTCATTTCGGCCAGGCCACCTGTGATGAATAATCGTATCAAGGAATAGCAAGGAATAATCGTATCCATATGCGTGGCTTCTCTAAACACATTCCAACATGGGTTTAGCTGCAGAAGCATGTATTTACAATCTCACTCTGACTTGTCCACAATCCTACATGCAGTCACGAAAGTTTTGTACCACTATAAGTCTATACGGGTTAATTATAGGGTACATAGTTTGGGTGACATGGTCAAAATAGCTTTACTGTTTCAGTGCACCTGGCGCAGCCTGAGTAAGGCCTAGTTAATAGTGCGACGGACCCCAAGCTGTGTTCCTGCCAAGGCAACATTGCGACGGACCCCAAGCTGTGTTCCTGCCAAGGCAACATTGCCACAGACCCCAAGCTGTGTTCCTGCCAAGGCAACATTGCCACGGACCCCAAGCTGTGTTCCTGCCAAGGCAACATTGCCACAGACCCCAAGCTGTGTTCCTGCCAAGGCAACATTGCGACGGACCCCAAGCTGTGTTCCTGCCAAGGCAACATTGCCACGGACCCCAAGCTGTGTTCCTGCCAAGGCAACATTGCCACAGACCCCAAGCTGTGTTCCTGCCAAGGCAACATTGCGACGGACCCCAAGCTGTGTTCCTGGAAAACTTCACGGAGATCGTCAAGACGGCCAAGGGTGGTGAATGAAGAGTCCCCTGTGTGGGCTTCAGTGGGGCCGTCTGGTCGGGCAGCAGAGACACGAGCGGCCAAGAAACGACATTCCAGTCGTGGGCTGAGCTCAAGGAGGGCTAGCTCGAGCACCATCCTGCGGCGAGGAAAGGAAGCGGTGCAAGCGGTTCAGCCGAGCCCACAACAGCCAAGAATCTGCTGTCCCTGTCAGACCGTGTTCATGAGCATAAGGCAGATTTGAAACACGGTAGGACCAATACTTCTTCCGTGGCTGATCATTATATTAATGCGGCTGGCTCACACGAAATTGATTTCTCGAAGACGATGGTACTTTGCAGGCTTACTGGCTATCAACAAATATTAGTTCATGAAGCCATCCATATATACAGACACAATTTCAACCGAGAGGATGGTTATAAACTCGGCAATCATTGGAAATATGTCATCAACCACTTTGGGTCATGACTTGATTTGTTTTCTTGTCAACCTCCACCGTCAGCAGTGTGGATGTGGAACGAGGTGCAAAGATTGCCTGGCGGCCTTGATTGGTGTAGACCCATTGTGCTGGCATTGCTTTCTCCTACATTAACATAAGCTGCCCCGCCCATGCTGCTGACACACTTGGGCTACGCCCATCTCTAAACCTTTATAAACAGTTTGCCTTTAGAGGCTAATCCCCATTTTCATGATGACAACCGCTTGTGTTGCAATCGAAATGTCGTGGTTTTTGTTTTTATTACTGAAAGAACCAAGAATACGTGTACAATTTTATTATTTGTATTCACTTTATTTTCATTATTTTTCTATGTGACTTTACCGAAAGAACCAAATAATATTAATTCCTGCAATCACGAAAGTTTTAAGTCACAATTTAAATTTACCAATGTTACATTGTTAATCTCAAAAACATTTTCAATACCCTCGAATCCTCACTTGACAAATTATGAAAACTTACAAGCTCAAAATAGTAAAAAAAAATTTTGACTTTAATCAGTTCCTTGTTTTCCAAGATTATATAAATCAATACAAAACACATCTTTTACTCCAAGCCTTATCCCAAAGCTTGCATTTTGAAACTATCGTACCTCCTTTAAGAGGGTATAACTGTGGGGATGCTGTTTTGCATGAAGGACGCTATTGAAACTTCGTGATTATTATTTTGTATTCATTTTCAGGCTACAATTATCTTTTTTTCAGCCCAAGCCCTTCAGGGATAACAACAGGTAAATCGCCTTATTGAAATAATAAAGTTGAAGGAGCAAAGTTAACAATGCCATCCACTAAAAAACATAACCATGTGGCAAAGGTCAAAAAACAAGGTGGAATGACGGGAAACCTTCAGACAGCAAAGGCAACATGACGAATCACGCGCTGTAATAATGGTATGCAGCGACATTAACGATGCGCAGCGGTGTAAGGGGATAATACAATTGCTGATAAATTGTGCTATGAATGATGTTGAAGCTTGCTTAAACATCACGGCACGTCTTGCTTAACGAGCCTTCTTTCTACGAGAATTCGCCAAAAAGAGCAATTTCAATTCTGACTAAGTTGTTCGCAAAACGAGCGAATGTTCGCGCAATGAGTAAAGAGCGATCAGATGTGTTCTGTGGCGGCAGGGGGCGCACCGCGGCCTGCAGTTGTTTGTTTACCAGCTGTGCTGTGTGGTGCCGGCACTGTCACGGGTGTAGGAACGGTGCGGGGGGGCACTAATCCATTGGAGACGCTGAGAAGCACCTTGTAAGCACTGCGGTTCTCCACGTATGTTAAGTATTACATTTGATGTTTTGTTACTTATTTTACACTGGGAATTGTTATTTCTCACGTGATAAAACGTTGTTGGAGAGTAGAACATTTTGGGGCTGAAAGGTAACTCGGCTCAAGAAAAAATGTAGTTAGAATTCAGGGATTTGTGGTTTTGAGGTTTATAATCCAAACATTATCAGAATCTATAAAAAAAAAACTGGAGCAATTCAATAAGCTATGAAGCTCTTTTTCACAAATGTCAAGTAGGGGCGGGTCAGCCAGTTACAATATTAACTTGGAAGACAGAAAACTTATTCCAAATTGTTCCATTTCTGTTAGCACTAGATATTTAGGATAAACTCACCAAGAGATGAAGCGTATTTACTCTTTACTCTACGTCATCATCGATCTGCACAACTTCCCCAGCTTCATAATCACAATCATCATCATAATTATCCAGCTCCTCACATTCCTCTCGATCACTCTGTGGATCACTGGCCGTCTCGTTTTCATCATGGTGTACAACGACCCCATGTTCAAAATCAATCGTGGACTCTGAATCACTTACTTCCACGTATTTCTTCACCCCTTTTGCTTCACTCTCAAAATTCTCAACGCTAGTACCACCTGCTTCCTGGCCCTTTCCCTTCTCCGTTAAATCAACGGCGCCTTCTTCGGCTGCGTCGTCAACGCTGCAGGATTTAGCTGGATCGTTATGGTCAACTTTTTGAGGAACCACTTTGTCGTCGTCCGTCGCTTCGACCGATTCCTCCGCTGCAGAATCACTGTTCCCCAACGCCTCCTCCGTGCCTTGTGGTCTTGCTTTGTCTTTTGGACCTTGTCCCTTTGACTCCGCGTGGAACATTTGGAAGATTTCTTGACCCGCGTCTGGATTCTGAGAGAAAAAAAAATGATGCAGGTAAAAAAATAATACACGTGAAATAAAGTTTAGGCGACAACCCTATAATCATATTCTTAGTTTTTTCGGTAAAGTCACGTTGAAGAGAAACAACAAAATAACAAAATATATATAAAACAATAAAAAATTCTCACGACGTTTCGACCATAACTCAAACGGTCATCATCAGGTGTGTCGGTTTGCATAAATTTATTTTGAAAACGGCATATTTATTTATATATATATAAAAAAATAACGTTTGCGTCACGCGCAACGATGGCAGTTTGCCAGGACTAGTCCATCTATTTTTTTTTTGAAAAGAGGAGGGGGGAGACGAAATTTGTTTTTATGTAAGCTGTCTGAAAGGCACTGTAAGCGTGAACAATCAATCAAGAACTGAAATGATTTATCAAATCTTTCCAATGATTGCTAAGATAGAATCCATCTTCTCGGTTGAAATTGTCTCTGTGTTTGTATATGTGGATAGCCTCATGAACGAATCTCTCATGGAAGCCAGATGGCTTACAAAGAACCTCCGTCTTGGAAAAGTCAATGGCATGTGAGCCTACTGAATTAGAACAATGATCTGCTACGGCCGAGGTGTTGGTCCTACCGTGTTTAAGGTCTGCTTTATGTTCACGAATGCGGTCCGAGATATGGCGTTTGGTTTCTCCAATGTAACTACTACCACAGAGGCAACTTAGTTTGTAGACACCAGGGTATTGTATGTCCGGAATCACATCTTTGCAATCATTGAAGACTTGGTTCATCAAGGACTAAACACTGAGGTACCCCCCCTGGTGAGACACTGTTTAACCAATACATACTTCACTTGGAATGGAACTTTCTACAAACAAACTGAGGGCACCCCAATGGGCTCCCCCCTTTCTCCAGTTATAGCTAACATTTTCATGGAGAAATTTGAGACTGACGCCATCCAGACTGCCACTCTGCGCCCAACCTTATGGAAGAGGTACGTGGATGACACTTTTGTCATCTGGCCACATGGCCGGCCTGCTCTAGACAAATTCTTCGACCACATCAATTCCATACACCCAGCCATCAGATTTACCATGGAAGTCGAAATAGATGGCAAGATACCTTTTTTGGATGTCCTAATTAAAAAGAGACCTGATGGTTCAATGAGCCACTCTGTCTACAGGAAAGCTACCCATACGGATGCTTATCTGAAACCGGATTCCCACCACCATCCATCACAGAAGAATTCTCTCATCAAGACTCTGTATCATAGAGCCCAATGCATATCCGACCAGGAACACATAAGCAGTGAACTCAAGCACGTACACCAAGCTCTTAGGGCTAATGGTTACTCCGACTATACAATCCGCAAAGCTATCACTCAAACCATGAAGAAGAACCCTCTTGAGGAGCCTTTCAAAACCATCACTTTACCCTACATTGCTGGGATCACAAAAAAGATCTCCAAAATCTTGAATAAACACAAGATCCAGGTCCGTTTCAACACATTACATAAAATCCGTGATCTGGTTCCGTCTGTAAAAGATGTGATTCCGGACATACAATACCCTGGTGTCTACAAACTAAGTTGCCTCTGTGGTAGTAGTTACATTGGAGAAACCAAACGCCATATCTCGGACCGCATTCGTGAACATAAAGCAGACCTTAAACACGGTAGGACCAACACCTCGGCCGTAGCAGATCATTGTTCTAATTCAGTAGGCTCACATGCCATTGACTTTTCCAAGACGGAGGTTCTTTGTAAGCCATCTGGCTTCCATGAGAGATTCGTTCATGAGGCTATCCACATATACAAACACAGAGACAATTTCAACCGAGAAGATGGATTCTATCTTAGCAATCATTGGAAAGATTTGATAAATCATTTCAGTTCTTGATTGATTGTTCACGCTTACAGTGCCTTTCAGACAGCTTACATAAAAACAAATTTCGTCTCCCCCCTCCTCTTTTCAAAAAAAAAATAGATGGACTAGTCCTGGCAAACTGCCATCGTTGCGCGTGACGCAAACGTTATTTTTTTATATATATATAAATAAATATGCCGTTTTCAAAATAAATTTATGCAAACCGACACACCTGATGATGACCGTTTGAGTTATGGTCGAAACGTCGTGAGAATTTTTTATTGTTTTATATATATTTTGTTATTTTGTTGTTTCTCTTCAACGTGACTTTACCGAAAAAACTAAGAATATGAATTACTGCAGTCACGAAAGCTTTAAATCAAAACCCTATAATCGCTTGCTCAAGCCACTGCTGGCAGAAGGGTCTGTACTAGGGGGCGCTCTGGAGCTCCTCCTGAGGGTACTTTGGTCTACTCTTCCACACTGGAAGGGTAGTAACATGCATTCAATATTCCTAATGTAATAATTGTGCTGGTATATTGCATATAGACATGCTGACGTCACCAACACATGTTGTGAATCAACATAGAGCTCAGCATCTCAAGATTACCACCGTTGGCTATTTATTTTGTAAAAGAAGTTCAACATACATGAATACAAGACAGCAGTACAAGACCATAGGATCACAACGTAATACCTATTTTCCTCAATAACTATTAATTTCATGTAATTTGCAATACTGTACATTCTTGGGAATGTTAGTGAATGACATACCAGATGGGCTGAAATTCTCCTACAACACCATTGTCTGCCCGGGACATTTAGAAATCACACACACAACAGCTTGGATGGACTGTGCCGCCTTATCCACTGAAAAACCCAGGATCCAAAACCCACAGATGTTCATCTTTCCAGCCCATTGGAGACTGGCCCGCCTGGCCAACACTTTGAAAAGAAAAACACAGCTGAACAAGATGCTCTTGCAAAAGATATTGTGATGTCTATGAATTATTTGGCTGTGATAAGAATGCTGGCCCTGCTTACATGTTGTCACTAGTGCAAATCAGCGGATAGCGACTATGATGTAAAATACTAAAATGTTTCAAGAAATCCTCATGTTGAATTGGTTCTTTAAAAAATAAAGTTACTGATAAAAAGGAGGCATTACTTTTCGTAGTATTCCTGATAACCATCACACTATATTCTTGGTTCTTTCGGTAAAGTCGCGTAGAAGGGAAATAATAAAATAATACAAATAAAACATAAAATTCTCACGACGTTTTAAAAAAACTAAAACATCACACTATTGAATATGATGAAAGCAAAGTTGACATGAAACAGACGAGTCGACATTTTAAGAGAACCTGAAAATTACCATTTGGGATTTTATTCTGCCTGCAAAGCAGCTTTATTGGAGGGGACACAATAATCTGCTGTCCATATACTAATGGTGAACAACAACTCAAATGACGAGTGCAACTCAAGTTCTGCACCAACAGCGTGAAGACATCTATCCCTATCCCTCTATTTAAGGAACGAAACAGGAGGATTTATCCACAAATGTGCTAGTTGTAATTACTGGCAAAACGTCGTTCTCAGATTGTAAATGTTGTGGATTTTCTCTCCAACACAACGGTGTGCTGTACGAGTAACGAAATGGCATGTTCTGTTTGCGTGACAAACCTTACTAATTGGCTTGTTTGTGAAAAACCTTACTAATTGTATGTGTCAGATGGTGGCGAGTTTAACGACACATTTAGATTTACGCGATCTAACCCAAAAAAAACCTATATGATGGATATTGGTCGTGAAAGCCTACTTGTTATACCAGCATGAAGATACATTTAAAGCTCTTGACAAAGTATACATACCATTTTAAACTTGTCAAGCAAAGCGGAGTACAGCGATTCTTTCAGGATGTTGTTTACAACTCCCAGCACATAATATTTTCGCTGATGCCTGTACTTCTGTAATAAATCAAAAATACCACGAAGAAAATCAAAACCAGCTCACGTAAAAATTATTAAACTCAACTGTTTATTTTACCAGGTAAGACTCACATGATAAGCCATTTCATTTGTGGCTTATCCAATTAAGTGGCTTGTCATGTGGAAATGTATAGCAGCCAAATACTCTAAACGCATATTGATACTAAATGTGGAGGGAAAAACCGGAGGATGCGGAGAAAAATCCACGCGACCACGGGGAGAGAGACGGCCAAACTCCAAACATACAGCAGGCGTCAGGGTTGGGATTGAACCCACGACATCCTGCATACCAGGGGACGGAGTTAACATCTCGCCACCACCCCTCTTCGCGTTAGCTCCACCACCCACACGAGGATTTTTAACAATAAATCGGAGCGAGCAAACGTGCTGCACGTGACAAAATTCGTCGCAAACAAAACATTTGGTGATCAGATCCACGCTTGCTGAGCAACCGGTTGTGCAACTGCTCACAACTTACAATAGAGACGTGCACACAAAACAGTTGCATGCAACCCAGTAGTGCGACCAAATGATTCAGGCGTGGATGTGACTTCATACAAGGCCGCCCAGAGGCTCCCAAATGGCTGTGAGAGAATGTCACCACGTGGGGCCCCCCCTCTTTTCCACAATCCAAAGGGCCTGTGGTAGGGACCTCTTTTGTGTGAGGCCCAGGGTGAATTTCCCCTTCCCACCCCCCCACCCCCCCGCAGGTGACCCCTGAATTTATCACCAAAACTCTTGGTGGTTTATAACTGACCGTTCTATTCCTGATGTGTTCGGGCGAGGTCAAGTGAGCCCGTACCACCGCAGGGGTCTCCGCCATGTGCTCGCAACAAGCCCAGCACCAGGTGGAGCGAGTTATCTCCATCGCCTCGTCCAAATCCGACTTGCATATGGGCCCTGGGGACAACAGATATGCACGGGGCAGGCAGGTAAACGCAGAGGTCAATCCAATCGAGAATACAAAGGATAAAGATCCTCCATAGCCTCAACACTGTTGGGCCAAGTGCTGTTAGTGAGCACCTTTGAAGGCGGTTACGGCACACGAGGAGGTGGTTGGCCAGCATCACGCTCGGCCGCCTTTGTCTCCCTAGTGGCGATGTTTACACACCGCACCAGGTACTCATGTGAGGCTGAGTCGACCTAGGGGAGGCCCAGGACTAGTTCAGATAATCGTCACAAGTGTTGGCTGCGAGCGGAAATCGAACTCGGTTCACCAGGTCCGTAGCACAGCGCGCTAACCGCAACACTACTGCACGGGGCAGGCAGGTTAACACAGAGGTCAATACACCAAAGAACTTGCGTATGCACAGGCATAAAAAAAAACTACTGTCACTCAACAACACCGCACAGCAAGTGTGACCAGGCAAATATGAAAGACTAGCACACAATTTCGATTTAAAGCTTTCGTGACTGCAAGGATTCATCTTCTTTGGTTCTTTCGGTAAAGTCACGTAGAATGAGAATAAAATAATAAATTGATAAAATAAAATAACACAATAAAATTCTCACGTTTCGGCCACAACACAAGCGGCCTTCATCAGGTGAAGGGAGGAGACTGTCTGGAGGACAGCGCTGGAGCGAACACAGCTATTTCTGTGACCAGTCACAAGCTAATCACTCAGCTATTTCAATGCTAAATTCTATGCTAATTCCTTTGTCAAGGCGCTCTGTTTCTTCTCACACAGCTTAAAGGTCGCGGTCTGAGCTTGGCTGTGTTCGCTCCAGCGCTGTCCTCCAGACAGTCTCGTCCCTTCACCTGATGAAGGCCGCTTGTGTTGTGGCCGAAACGTCGTGATAATTTTATTGTGTTATTTTATTTTATCAATGTATTATTTTATTCTCATTCTACGTGACTTTACCGAAAGAACCAAAGAAGAAGAAGCACACAATTATTTTATTGAATTGTTTCTCTACGCAGAAAAGCCTCACCGACTCTATTATTTCACAAGGGTCATTGCCAGGTTTTCCGAGTAGGGGGTAATGTTGCTATGTGAAATTCTAATTTAGTTATTTGCAAGTAATATTTTTAAGCATTGGGGTGAAACCAGAGAATCCAGAGGAAACTCGTGCACAATAAGATTAGAATGCACAAAGCCTGCACAGAAAGGTGCACAAATCAGGATTTCAACCCCCGGGACTTCCCGCTGAGGCATAAGTGTTACCACAGTGCTACCCTGGTGCTCTAAAAACATACCAGACCCTTAATGTGATGGTGAGATACACAAGCAGTCTTGTAAGAGTAACAAAAGACAAAGATCCCCCAGTATAACCTCAACAGACTGTTGGGGCAGGTGCTATTAGTGGGCGCTTACGAAGGCCAGAATAGCACACGAGGGTGTGGGCGGCCAGCACCATGCCCAGCCGCCTTCATCTTCCTGGTTGCAATGTTTTTACACATTGCACCAAGTTCTCATTTGTCGACTAAGGAGAGCCCCAGGACCGGTTCAGATAGTCATCATTGGTGTTGGCCATGAGCAGAAATCGCACTCGGGTTGCCGGGTTCATAGCGCAGCGCACTAACCACTACACTACCGCTTCCCACATCCCTACAGTAGTAAAGGGTTACACAACCTCTGCCACAGGATCTTTCAACGTAAGCAGCACCACCGCCTGTAGGAATCGTTATTTTGTCAAATTTCTGTTTTACAAGGTTGATCTTCCACCCAATGTACGCCTGTAAAATAGGTAAAGAACACAACACAAGCAGATTTAGATGTCATAAACACTAAATAAAGAAGTTGCATACTATCAGCAAGGCTGGAAAATGTTACTTAACTTTTAAGAGTATTACAACGGTCATCATGAACTTAATTTGAAAAATACACAAGGAACAACATACCATGTAATCTATATATATGTAAAAGTTGTGTGTGGGTTTGTGGCGGGGTTTGTGTGTGGGTTTGTGGCGAGGTTTGTGAGTGGGTTTGTGGCGGGGTTTGTGTGTGGGTTTGTGGCGGGGTTTGTGTGTGGGTTTGTGGCGGGGTTTGTATGTGCGTTTGTGTGTGGGTTTGTGTGTGGGTTTGTGGCGGGGTTTGTGTGTGGGTTTGTGGCGGGGTTTGTGGCGGGGTTTATGTGTGGGTTTGTGGCGGGGTTTGTGTGTGGGTTTGTTTGTGGCGGGGTTTGTTTGTGGCGGGGTTTGTGTGTGGGTTTGTGGCGGGGTTTGTTTGTGTGTGGGTTTGTGTGTGGGTTTGTGGCGGGGTTTGTGTGGTCTCGCACTTGGCTCTCCAACGGTGGGGTTGACGTAAAAAAAAATAGGCAGGAACCACGCCGTAAGCCCCGCGGTGAGCAAGCGCTATTCCTTTTTCACACCCGTCAACTTTAAATTAGTTTAATTAGCGATTTAGTGCAATTTTTGCGTGTTTTCTCATTTATTTGACGAGTGCACGACCATACCAACTCGCACGCCTTCAGTGGGAGGGGGACATTTTGTTTCGCGTAAAAAAATCCTATAAAAATACACTAAACGCTCAGGTAAATTCTTCACTGTCTCAAGTCCCCCCCACCCCGATGCTTGCCGTCATTACTACTATACAGTCGGTAGATGCTAATATAGGCCGTAGATATTACTGCAGAGCGGCCGGGGACATTGTGCCTGGGGTGGGGGGGGTCAGGGGTAGCATCCATGCCCCAGCCTGCCAAGGTGCCACCTCGGCCGGCTGGACAATCTAGGCAAGGCCGGAGGCTCTGCATGGGACTAGGCCTCACCACGCCACTCTGTCAGGTGAGTACTCTGTGCTATACAGTCGATAAATACTGCTAGAGTCAGCATGTACTACTGCAGTGATAGCTGGTACCACCACAGTCGGTATGCACTGCTGTAATCATAGCAGGTACCACCACAGTATGCACTGCTATAATCATAGCAGGTACCACCACAGTCAGTACGCACTGCTGTTAGATTTTTAAGAGTAGTTTTGAAATATTTTTAAGACCCGGGCAACGCCGGCTACTTCCCGCTCGTATGTTATAAAACAGCAGTTATTTTTTTTACAAGAGAAAAAATTCAAAATCAATATTGTAAAAAAATTGTTGACGTTTTAATATTTTGCTTCCGCCTTTTCTGCCCCAGCGAAAATGAAGTGTGATTGCTGCTGCTGTTTCCCTTCTACGTGACTTTACCGAAAGAACCAAGAATATAAAATGTGTCGTTAAAACCAGCCACCACCCGACACAGCCAACTAGTAAGGGTTGTCACGTAAACAGAACATACCAATTCGTCACTAGTAGAGCACACCGGTGTGTTGGAGAGCCAAGCCACAACATTTACAATCTGAGCATGACGTTTCGCTAGTAATTACAACCAGCTTCATCAGCGACAGCCAGATTTGTGAAGTGTTACTGTTACGTTCCGTCTATAGAATTGGCATGTTCTGTTTACGTGACAACCCTTAATAGTTGGCTGTGTCGGGTGGTGGCGGGTTTTAACGACACATTTATATATTTACGCGATCTAACCCAAAAACCTCTATTATTTTGTTGTTCTGTTCACACACCACGGATCTCCCTTGTAAAAATAGCCGGGAAACCGACTAAAACGGGGTCATCCGTGTAACAAATACCATTAACTTAATCTTGCATATTTGTCTTGAGTAGCTTACATCAATGAACTTGCAGACCAATGCACCGTCTTTAACCTTGTCAGTGATATACATCCGAGATACATTGTGCATCTTGCTGGCAATGTGTGCTTGAATATCTGGGTAATGTATGGTACGATATTTGCAGAGACAGCAGCGATATATCCTGCCAAATACACATGGAAAATAAATTAATATATGAGAAAACATAAGAAAGCAATAAAACACAGCAAATAATTTGAAGATGTATTCCTTTTAGCACAAATTGCAAACACACTATTTCACCAATGTGAAATTGATTATAGATTTGAAGCTTTCGTGACTGCAAGGATTCATACTCTTTGGTTTTATTCGGTAAAGTCACATAGGTAAAATAAAATAAAACAATTAAATCACGACGTTTCGGAGGCAACACAAGCTTCTGTCTTCAGGTGGAACAGTCACAGCAGAATATCTGTGTCAAGTGCACAATTCCGAGACTTGGATTAGAGGTCGGGGGGGGGAGGAGCCAGAGAGGAACGTGGGCGGGTGGGAGGGCTGAATTAAGCCGCCTTTTGTTAAACTGCAGGGGGTTCGGGAGGAAGGGTGGTGCACTGCACAAAAGCGGGTAAACAACCCTTTTGTTATGCTGCCGGGGGGTTCGGGGGGAGGCGATGCAAGGCATCAAGTACAGACCAACCTTTTGGAAACTAAAATGACCAATCTTTTGGAAACTAAAATGAGAACTACGAAAAAGGCTGTACAATTACAAGGTAGCTAATGTTTGACATAACCACTGAGAAGTGGAAATGGCTGTACAATTAAAAGGCAGCTAACGTTTGACTTTATTTATAACATCTTTCCAGTGGTTGCTCAATTTGAAACCATCCTCTCGGTTGAAGTTGTGTCTATGTTTGTATATCTGGATCGCTTCATGGACAGATACGTGACTTTACCTAATAAAACCAAAGAGAATGTGAAATTGGTTAATAAAATAATTCCATCACAGATCTTTGAAAAATAACAGCTATTACAAAAAACATACAGTATCCTTAGATTTAATTAAAAGTTTTTGGTAATATACATTTGGGCAAAACCTTTTAAATGTTGGCCTATTTCAAGATGCAATTTATCTCCCCAAATCATCACATGTCGTGTTGTGGAATGAATGGCACCGCAGGATTTCATCTCATGCCCCTCAAGACTCTATAGTCTATACCATAGCTTGATACCCTGGACAACCTTGCAAAAAATATAATTCCATGTCGTGGTAATTATCCAGGTTAAAAAGAAATTGACAATAGTCTGCACTATTTAGCTATGCAACAGTTTGCTCAGATATAAACCACCACGAGTCCTAGTTGGGTACCAAACCGATAGCAATCCATAGGTTTTGTGCAGTCCTTGGTGGCTCTATTTGGGAACCAATTTCGCCTTAGGTGATTGTACGGATTAATACCAAAGATCTCAGTGCAACAATGCAGCACCACTGTTCGTGTTCCCGGTTAGCATGGTTGGCTACATACGATGAAAGAAGTTCAAAATACGTACATTAATCAAAGTGTCAGCCTCCGAGCTGCCCAAACACCACTAATTGCAAAACACTTGTAATGATTTTCACGTGGGATCAACACTCACCATGTTTTATGTGCTCCTCTGAACATATCTGAAAAATACAATAAACAATGAGTAGGTTTTCTTCCCAGGCATTTTGTGCAGTCAACTTTTAAAAAGAAAATTGATGAACGTCTGTGAAATTAATACTAAAGGGTTTTTCCCCTTTTTTCTGGCACCAAAACTGAAACCTTTTTACGGCTTTATTTTGAACCTCGACCCAATTGGCGTCATCTGGTCGAGCACCAATTGGGTCGAGGCTCAAAAGAAAGCCGTCCCTTGGTGTGGACCAATCAGTTTCAAGGACAATGCATATATTATCATTGTATGTTTTTTCATAATAAAGGTTTTTGGGTGAGATCGCGTTATTTATAAATGTGTCGTAACCCTCCACCACCCGACACGGCCAATCAGCAAAAAAAAAGTGTCACGTTGACAAAAGACAATTAGTTCACTACTTTAGCCCACCGGTGTGTTGAAGAGTGAATCCACAACATTTACAGCTGATGCTGGAGGGGGGGGGGGGTATTGTAATTATATAATCGATTGGTAATCAGTCAATGGTTGATTAGTAATGAGTTGTAGATTAGTAATTAGTTGTAATGTGTGTTATTGTGATGATATGCTACATTAGTAATCCGTTAATTAATGTGTTTTCCCTATAAGGAATTGTAATATGTATTATTTAATAATACACTTCCAAGCCGCACTATGCCTACAGCTATCAGAACGATTAAAGTTATTTCTGTTTCTCTCCATTTCAATGGATTCTCTAATTAGTCTTTGCCAGTAATAATTAGTTTTACACAACACTTCAACGTTATCAAAATCAATTGAGTGTCCTTGTTGACAAGCATGTTCTGCCACTGCCGACAGTTGTGTTTGAGATAATTTAATATTTTCTTTGGTTCTTTCGGTAAAGTCACGTAGAATGAGAATAAAATAATAAATTGATAAAATAAAATAACACAATAATATTCTCACGACGTTTCGGCCACAACACAAGCGGCCTTCATCAGGTGAAGGGGATGAGACTATCTGGAGGACAGCGCTGGATTGAGAAAGCCACGCTGAGATCTTTTGTCAACGTGACAATTTTTTTTTGCTGATTGGCCGTGTCGGGTGGTGGAGGGTTACGACACATTTATAAATAACGCGATCTAACCCAAAAACCTTTATTATGAATAATATTGGTCGTGAAAGCCTACGTGTTAAAGTATTTTTTTGTTTGCATTTTGACTGCAGGTATTGTGGTTAATGCAGACATGAATCCTCGTAAAAAGGTTTCAGTTTGATTGCCAGAAAAAAGGGGAAAAACCCTACTATTACATTTTGGTACTGGGAAAGGAGGTCTAATGATCTGTGAAATTAATTAACTTCTGTGCTATTTGAATAATGAAGTCCTTTGGGGATGACGAAACAAGAATCCGAGAGATAGAAAGTGACCAGAGCTGCGATTAGTCCATTAAGTTGAGTGATGACTTTTTTTGTGGTAGAACACACAAGGGCCCCTGTAAAATGTGGTGTCCTCAAAGGGACATGTCCAGTGAGACAAAGCTGATTATGCCGATGACATAAAGCCCCGGCCATTGCCTCTCTTCTAGTGTCACTCACCGAAACACAGGTGACAGGTTTTTCTTGCAACGACTAGCAACTCATACATCCTTTGGATGTGGCCGTCCATTCTTCTCAGCCAGCCAAACTTTTAATCTTAGAGTCCGGTCTCTCTCCACCTTTCTTTTGCCTTCTCTGTGCTGTTTATCCAAATGTTACCTTAATGTCTCACTTTTTTTCGTCTCTATCCATTTTTTTATTCCTCTGACCCCTCTTCTACGTCTTCCTCCCTCTATGTTCCTCTCCTCCCTCCACTGTATCTCACCCCCCCCCTTCTCTTTCCATGTGTAATTACGACTGGGACGCAGTCAGTGCAAGTGGACTAGTGGCCACGGGAGGTAATGACAGGGGAGTTAGCCTGCAGTGCGAATGGACTGGTGGCCACGGGAATGATCGAGAATAGGGGCGTAGCCAGGTGACGTAAGAGGACAGTGGTGGAACAAGTGGTCTCGGGCCAGCGAGAAGTCTCGAGAATAGGGGCGTGGCCATGGGGCAGGGGCGTGGTCACGCACCTTATATAAAGGGAATATGTGGGAGACTCGGGGCTGCTGAAATGGGGCTGTCCAAGTGTGAGCACGTGGCTCCCTAATAAAGAAGCCATCTCAAGACAAGTGCGTCGCAGTCGTAATTACACGTTTCCCTATCTCTCATACCTCTAACTTTCACTCCCCTTATTCTCCCCTAACACATCTCGGTCTCTCTTGCATCTCTCCCAATAATTGTCGCTTCCCCTTGTGCCGTTCCATACATTAGTATGCACGCAACCATTTAAATTTGTTTGGCTGCATATGGTGTTTGGTAGAACCTTACGAAAAAAATAAGCCAGATCATTAGGTGCCTCACCCAATAACTCAATTATCAATTATATTTCGTTGCCTTTCTTAATCAACAAGTGCCACCTTTAACCTTACCATATGGGATAACAAAGACTGTGACAACGTACATAATAACGCACAGGTGATGCTCATCACCTGAATACCCTTGGATAGCGGAAGTGCTTGATTTGAATTTATTTGCGCCAGTCTCTCCTTCTCGTGCAAGTTTCCACTGGAGACTCGTACTGGGACCCTCGATATGTTTGGAGACATGAGGTTAAGTTTCATATTTGCAGCACAGATAATCGAGGACAGGTTATAGCCACCTAAACTTTGCCGAGTACTGTAATCGTACACACATTTTAACATCTTAAAACCAGTTTAACACGTAGGCTTTCGTGACCAATATTATTCATAATAAAGGTTTTTGGGTTAGATCGCGTTATTTATGTGTCGTAACCCTCCACCACCCGACACGGCCAATACCAAACGCAGTTAAAATAACACATCACATAAAGTCTTCTAAAGCTAACCAAATACTATACAAAGCTAGCGATTTATTATTAATAGAGAGGATACAGCACAACAGGAGTGAATTATCTTACATTTCGGAATCGCTAAAGCAGTTACACTTAGATATAAGCAATAGTGTATCTATGCATTATTGGAATATAATCGATACCATAACACAACAATCGGCTGATAATGTGTTTAATCTAACAAAAACTAACCAAGTTAATACATTTTCTAGACTTCATAATAAACAAATCCCTACTAAAAACGAACAATTTAAAAACAAAACCGTAATGAACTTGACTAACCCCACGCACAATTCCAGTGGATGAGATAATTGCTGAGGTAGAATCAGCAGTTAGACTCCTTCCACATAATGAGGCAGAGATGACTAGACATGAGGTTGCCAAAATAATTGAGAATAGCAAAGTTCCAAAAGTAAATATTAGCTCTAACGAGGCAAAAGCCTTAAGAGAGCTGCGTGTAAATAAGGACATCCAAATCCTAGCAGCTGATAAAGGCCGCACTACTGTAGTGATGTCACGAGCCGATTATGATAATAAAATTAGAAATTTACTAGAGGAAAGTACCTACATTAAAATTAAACGAGATCCAACTAATACTTTAGAACATAAGACCACTACAATAATTGCAAATTCATTGATCCCTAAAAATGAGCAATACCAAATTAAGCCAAGGGCCTCAAAACCACCTAGACTCTATGGGCTACCAAAGATTCATAAAATCGGCATCCCATTACGACCCATCGTCAGTACAATTGGCTCTGCCACATATCAATTAGCAAAATATATAACTAAACAAATACAGCCCTACATCGGTAGGACATCTTCATTCATAAAAAAATTCAGAACATCTTGTGAATGTGATTAAAGATATTAAACTTGCTCCTGATGATATTCTGGTAAGTTTTGATGTGATTTCTCGATTCACTAAGGTTCCAGTGAACGAATCGCTTAAATTACTTGATACACTAGTAAAGAATACCGGTTTACCAAAAGATATTCCGAAACTTGCTGACCATTGTTTAAATAACACTTACTTCTTATGGAGAGGGGATTTCTTTAAACAAAATGAAGGAGCAGCAATGGGCTCTCCTTTATCCCCTGCTATAGCAAATTTGTACATGGAAAACTTTGAAATAAGAGCACTTGCCTCGAGCACGTTAAAACCATATTTTTGGTTTAGATATGTGGATGACACTTTGGTTGTCTGGCCATATGGTAAAGATACACTTAATGATTTTCTAAATCATCTCAATGCACAAAACCCGGCCATCCAGTTCACCATGGAAATGGAGGTGAATAACACACTCCCATTCCTAGATATTTTGCTTGGACATGGCCTAAACGGTAAAATAACACACAGCGTTTACAGAAAGCAAATGCACACTGATGCCTATCTGAATGCAGATTCACATCATCATCCAGCTCAGAAATCCTCTCTTATCAAGATGCTCATACATCGGGCTAAAACAGTGTCAGATGGTGAGAGTCTAGTGAGAGAGATCAAACACGTTAAAGACGCACTATGACAGAATGGCTACAATAATGCTCAAAGTAACAGAGCACTGAATGCCAAATCACGATCGCAAAGCAATACTGCTGAAAGCGATCAGATTGTTAAAACAATAAAAATTCCAGATATCTCAGGAGTAACTGACAAATTAGCCAGTGTTTTGCAAAAGCAAAACATTACAGTAAGATTTGGTACAGTACACAAAATTCAAAAACTAGTATCTTGCACTAAAGACGCATTACCTAAATTATCAACAGAAGGTGTATATAGGATTAATTGTTTATGTGGCAGATGCTATATTGGACAGACGGGACGTAACATCAGCGTAAGAATAAAAGAACATCAGAGAAATATTAAATTATCTCAAACACAACTGTTGGCAGTGTCAGAACATGCTTGTCAACAAGGACACTCAATTGATTTTGATAATGTTGCAGTGTTGTGTAAAACTAATTATTACTGGCAAAGACTAATTAGAGAATCCATTGAAATTGAGAGGAATAAAAATAACTTTAATCGCTCTGACAGCTACAGGCTTAGTGCGGCCTGGAAGCGTATTATTAAATAATACACATTACAATTCCTTATAGGGGAACCACATACTAATTAACGGATTACTAACATAGCATATAATGACTAACACACATTACAACTAATTACTAATCTACAACTCATTACTAATCATAACCATTGACTGATTACTAATCTATTATATAATTACAATACTCCCCCCTCCGCCTCAAATCACTGCACCTGATATGAGTTAAATGATGACGTCACCCTGCTGCTCTATTTAAAACCGGGAGCAAGCGAGGGCTTTACCATTCTGGCGAATTGCCCGATGATGCTGGATGTAATTACCAGCGAAAGTCGTACTCAAACTGTAAATGTTGTGGATTTACTCTTCAACACACGGGTGGGCTAAAGTAGTGAATTATTTGTCTTTTGTCAACGTGACACTTTTTTTGCCGATTGGCCGTGTCGGGTGGTGGAGGGTTAGGACACATTTATAAATAACGCGATCTAACCCAAAAACCTTTATTATGAATCTTAAAACCACTTTGTAACCTGCGAGTTTTAAATGCCCTCGCTACCTTGTAATGCCATTGTACAGTGAGGGAAAAAAGTATTTGATCCCCTGCCGATTTTGTACGTTTGCCCACTGACAAAGAAATTATCAGTCTATAATTTTAATGGTAGGTTTATTTGAACAGTGAGGGACAGAGTAACAACAAAAAAATCCAAAAAAACGCATGTCAAAAATGTTATAAATTGATTTGCATTTTAATAAGGGAAATAAGTATTTGACCCCTCTGCAAAACATGACTTAGTACTTGGTGGCAAAACCTTTGTTGGCAAACACAGAGGTCAGACGTTTCTTGTAGTTGGCCACCAGGTTTGCACACATCTCAGGAGGGATTTTGTCCCACTCCTCTTTGCAGATCTTCTCCAAGTCATTAAGGTTTCGAGGCTGACGTTTGGCAACTCGAACCTTCAGCTCCCTCCACAGATTTCATATAGGATTCAGGTCTGGAGACTGGCTAGGCCACTCCAGGACCTTAATGTGCTTCTTCTTGAGCCACTCCTTTGTTGCCTCGGCCGTATGTTTTGGGTCATTGTCATGCTGGAATACCCATCCACGACCCATTTTCAATGCCCTGGCTGAGGGAAGGAGGTTCTCACCCAAGATTTGACGGTACATGGCCCCGTCCATCGTCCCTTTGATGCGGTCAAGTTGTCCTGTCTCCTTAGCAGAAAAACACCCCCAAAGCATATTGTTTCCACCTCCATGTTTCACGGTGGGGATGGTGTTCTTGGGGTCATAGGCATCATTCCTCCTCCAAACACGGAGAGTTGACTTCATGCCAAAGAGCTCCATTTGGTCTTATCTGACCACAACACTTTCACCCAGTTGTCCTCTGAATCATTCAGATGTTCATTGGCAAACTTCAGACGGGCATGTATATGTGCTTTCTTGAGCAGGGGGACCTTGCGGGCGCTGCAGGATTTCAGTCCTTCACGGCGAAGTGTTACCAATTGTTTTCTTGGTGACTATGGTCCCAGCTGCCTTGAGATCATTGACAAGATCCTCCCGTGTAGTTCTGGGCTGATTCCTCACCGTCCTCATGATCATTGCAACTCCACGAGGTGAGATCTTGCATGGAGCCCCAGGCCGAGGGAGATTGACAGTTCTTTTGTGTTTCTTCCATTTGCGAATAATCGCACCAACTGTTGTCACCTTCTCACCAAGCTGCTTGGCAATGGTCTTGTAGACCATTCCAGCCTTGTGGAGGTCTACAATCTTGTCCCTGGCATCCTTGGAGAGCTCTTTGGTCTTGGCCATGGAGAGTTTAGAATCTGATTGATTGATTGCTTCTGTGGACAGGTGTCTTTTATACAGGTAACAAGCTGAGATTAGGAGCACTCCCTTTAAGAGTGTGCTCCTAATCTCAGCTTGTTACCTGTATAAAAGACACCTGGGAGCCAGAAATCTTTCTGATTGAGAGGGGGTCAAATACTTATTTCTCTCATTAAAATGCAAATCAATTTATAACATTTTTGACATGCGTTTTTCTTGATTTTGTTGTTATTCTGCCTTTCACTGTTCAAATAAACCTACCATTAAAATTATAGACTGATCATTTCTTTGTCAGTCGGCAAACGTACAAAATCAGCAGGGGATCAAATACTTTTTTCCCTCAGCGTAAATATATAGAGCCAGACGTCCTCACCAATAGTCTCTCCAAGTGAGGAATAGGTGAATCCTGACTAAAGTAGCCAGGATTCACACAAGAGGCCAGCATCACGATTCCACACCTCGGTGAGTTAATGCAAGCCCAAGTTCAGCGATAGGGTATTTGGTTCAACTAACTTTTGTCAGTTTGGTCAATTCGTGTCAGTTTCGACTACAGATGCGGCTGAAATAGAAACAATTTGCTGGGACCACAAGGGACAATTTGGAGGTTGGGGACGATCATTGGATTGGCGATTGCAGTGCTGTTCCGGGCACTGAGGTTGAGGGTGCAGAATAAATATGTTTTCTAAAAAAACACGTATAGGGTTCATGGCAGTGCACTGTTATCAGAGATGATGTAGAAGCAGTACTCACAGTGGAAATGATATATTTAGTAGGGCACTTTCTAGAACATGTCACCCCATCATCACACTTCTCTCCAATCATGTTATTTTCAATTGTATTTCATTTTCAGTTACTTTGCCTGTAATGCATTCCTTTGACCACCAAATTCAAGTGCCCTTCATAACATGCCTCTGCTTACCACTTTGTCATGATCCTCCTCCTCGTATGACTCTAGTCTACAGTGATTAAAATATTGTGAATTCTCCAAACATCAAGTTAAAATAGAGTTTCTCATTACCATCACATCTGGATGCTCAATCCATTGAGAATTTCGCTTAATTATTTATCGTGACCTCTGAGAAACTATAGTATCCAGAGAACACACACCACACAAGTGAAGATGACTTCAACTCCAAAATAAACCTCAAGCAATTATCTGTCACAAGTCCTGGGAGTGCACGTCACAAAAATCATCGCGCCGTCTTTTACGCGAATGACGGTATCTACAAAATCACATCAGCATGATCACCAACCCGGGAATATTCTCAATTTTTAAAATGAACTTTTTAATTGTGGCTGTACCTCGATAGATCTCTTTGCTCGCGCGCCTCTGCTGTATTCAGGAAACTCACCAACACGAGGTCCGCCTTGTGGACCTTCCAATCTTGAGGTGTAATCCGGACCTCCAAAACGTTGCCTCTTGTCCAAGCCAGGTGCATAGCCTGGATCTGCAGAGGAGGGCCCACCGCCTCGTCGCCAATTATCCTGCCTAAAGGCTGTTCCTCTATAGCCCTGCGCATCAGAGGACCATCCAACATCTTCCGCCACGTGGGATTGTCCATGCTCGCGCTTGAATTCTTGCATTGGTGCATCATAGTTGCCACCGTAGTCACGCCTCAGTCCGCATGGATGGTGATGCTGGCCCGAGGATGAATCGTATCTCCTCCGGTCAGGGCGACCCATTTCTCGGCCGTGCCAGTCACGCGATCCCATTTCATTGTAGTCTAGGTTGTCAGGTCCACGTCCAAAGTTCGATTTCCCGTAAAAGTAAAACCTGAAAGGCGCCAGTTACATTTTCATTATTGTTTCAAAAGTACAATTTCAACATTATACGTCATCCGTTTGTTGGCTAATGCATGAACACAACTTTTTCAAATTACCAATTGTTTAATGTAGTGGTTGGGTAGGGTGGCTAATTTGTAGAGCAAGCAGCTCGCAACCGGAAGGTTGAGAGTTCAAATCCCGATTCAGGGCCGACGCAAGCCAAAGCACGGCAGAACTGCAGACAAATCGTGAAGACGAAAAGTGCCGTGTGCATGAATTAAACCCCTCGCTTCCTGAAGCCCTCAGAAGACTTCCAGTTAACAGCATTTTTACGAACAATATGTGCCAGTTTATGAACATTACAGAACAGCAAATTGCCTTGACACCATGGATATTAGAATTTGGGTGGTAAAAGCTTGGGACGAGAATGCTCGACACGCGGCTTAACTCGGAAAACCACACGCATTGATTAAGTGATTGTGAATACTAAACTATTTCTTATTATACCAGCTAAGGCCCACTCAGCTATATAGCGTTTTTTTCCAAGCGACATCACCACAAATGAAAGCTCAATCTAGCGGCTTATCACGTGGAAATGTATAGCAGCCAATTACTCTAAACTTACGTTGATTCTAAATGGAATACAAACTTCCTTGTTGACTTACCCTCTCTGCGATGACCTTTCATATGATAATTATTGATCTGCAAAGAGGGACATCACAGTTATGTTCACAATGAGAACAATTGTCACCGAGCCAGTCTGCTTAATATAACTGCAAAACATATTTGGAAGACGTGGATTGTTAACACAAACGGGATGAAATCTTCCACTAAAATTGATTGTGTTTGCTTTGTCAAATGACATTTATTTTTGTTCTATTTTTGTTTGTAATGTAGTCATGTTTGTTTTGTATTGACCTATGCAACCATGCTTGTCACTAATATTTGTACTCTATAGGATCTGTACAACTGCAGGATGCCCATGACATAGAGCCTAGAAACTCAATGGGCCCTGCCTGCTGATATATTTAAAATAGAGTTTAAATTAAAACCGATCAACTCATTCGGCCTTTTAGTAAAAATTTCCTATAAATTTGGGCTCACAAGGCTGACAAGTTTTCATTTTCCAGAAGCAATGAAGCCCAGCCTCCGGCCTGCCTACAACACCTGTGATGTACATGGTGGTCATCCATCTGTTGTATATGCTGTGTATGAAAATTTTGATGAAAATAATAAAAATTAAATGAAATTTGGAAAGATGCGTGATTGTCCGAAATATGCTAATTTATGTAATTATGCGCAGAATTTGAAAAAGTGGCTTTTTTTTTACGTAAAAAAACTGCCACGTTTTTCAAATTTTCTTGCTGTGGTTTCCACACCTGATGATGATTGCTTGTGTTGCAGTCGAAACAGCGTGATAATTTTATTGTTTTATATTTTTATTATTTTATTGTTTCCCTTCTACGTGACTTTACCGAAAGAACCAATAATATGACAGACTATAATAAAGTATTAAAGCTTTCGTGACTGCATAACATTACTCATTGGTTTTTGGGGGCCGCTTGTGTTGTGGCCGAAACGTCGTGATTTTTGTTGTTTTATTTTTTACCTACGTGACTTTACCGAACAGAACCAAAGAGTATGGATCCTTGCAGTCACGAAAGCTTCAAATCTAGAATGTTTTTTTCAGGTTTGTTGAATTTCTCGTCTCTCATCTTTTTGTTGTATTTAACTCCGTGATTTGTTCTTGCCACCTGATGAAGATCGCTTGCGTTGTGATCGAAACGTCGTGATTGCTTTTTTTTGTTTTAATATAATTTTATTGTATTTCTGCATTCGTGACTTTACCGAAAAAAAACAATGAGTAATATGACAGACTGTTAATAGGGTAAGAGGAGGGGGAGGAGCCAGGATGGCGGGGGGGGGGTGAAGCTTTCAGTTTTTAATTTATTTTGCTATAGCCCTGTGAGCCATTCGGCTCTTGAATCGGGTGCAACCGCAACAAACAAAAAACATGAACAAGAAAACATCTTAAAGTGACTATGTGACTGTGCAAACAGAAAATCCAGGAAAAAACAGCTAAAATATTCCTGAAAAAGCACCGTACACCAACGCTGTGTGCAAAAATCCCAGTGGGATGCAAGTCAAACAACAACCACAAGACAACTTAGATTAAGGCCATCAGTCAAACTCCGTACTACAACAAACATGGCCAAACCAAAAAACGTTTTCGACATCACCAAAATAAAGCCATACAAGCAATGTAACAGTGATCTTTGGAACTGTGACTGAATTTTCACAATAAACGACAAACAATATGTAACACATGTAGGCTTTCGCGACCAATATTATTCATAATAAAGGTTTTTGGGTTAGATCGCGTTTATTTATAAATGTGTCGTAACCCTCCACCACCCGACACGGCCAATCAGCAAAAAAAAGTGTCACGTTGACAAAGAGACAAAAAATTCACTACTTTAGCCCACCGGTGTGTTGAAGAGTGAATCCACATTTACAGTTTGAGTAAGACGTTTCGTTGGTAAATACATCCAGCATCATCGGGCAATTGCCTCACTTCAACACACCGGTGGGCTAAAGTAGTGAATTATTTGTCTTTTTGTCAACGTGACACTTTTTTTGCTGATTGGCCGTGTCGGGTGGTGGAGGGTTACGACACATTTATAAAAAAACGCGATCTAACCCAAAAACCTTTATTATGAATAACATGTAACACCAAACCCTAGAGCCATAGCTGGCTGCATGAGTCACTTCACAACAACAGGAGCATCAGTCGGAGTATCCTTAAAAACATCGGAGCCGCGGATGGGGGGGAGAGTAGCAGTTGAAGTTTAACATGGTTAATCACATCTTGCCAAAAGTTTAAAAGTACAGGTTTTCGTATCACCGCCACAAAGACGGCACGCATGATAACACTACTCACGCGTTCTCATTGTGCGGGTAACCGTGGCTATGAAGGTAACCTCTGGCAAAAAGGGGTAACCATATTATAGGATGAGAAAATCCCGGCAATGAGGTAACGCAAGGTAATGGCCCCTGATGACAAGCGAGTTAACCGCTCGGTAACGAGGTAATCCCGCAGTAACGAGGTGATACTTCGTGGTAACAACTCGTGGTAACGAGGTGATACTCCAAGGTAACGAGGTAATCCCGCGGTAACGAGGTGATAACTCGCGGTACCGAGGTGATACCCTGCGGTAACTCGCGGTAACGAGGTAATAACTCACGGTAACGAGGTAATACATCGCGGTAACGAGGTGATACCCTGTGGTAACGAGGTGCCATCCCGCGGTAACGTGGTTATACCCCAAGGTAACAACTCGTGGTAACGAGGTGATAACCCGAGGTAACGAGACGACCCCGGTTCCTTCATTACCCGCGCGAGGATCCATGCTCTGGCCCAAGTCGAACGGTTTGTGTTGACGTCATATAATACATTGCGCCTCGAACGTCATACGTCTCTCGGGATGACGTCATTAGTGTCGACGCGGCGGCCGAGTGACGGCACGCATGCTGAGCCGGTGGCCATCTTAAGTTCAATGTGCAGAGGCCCTCATCCTGCAGTGGATTGACAAAGGAGCTGTGCACGTGTCCATGATCTACAGGTCATTTATTTTTTTTGCAGATATCTTGATATCAATCAAAATCTATTTAAAACTAAACACTTTTTATTTTACCAGGTAAAGTCCCTTGAAGCTAATATTCTTGCTTCTTTCGGTAAAGTCACGTAGAAGGGAAATAATAATATAATAAAAATAAATTTTCACGACGTTTCGACTGCAACACAAGCAATCATCATCAGGTGTGAAAACCACAGCAAGATTTTTTTTTATTTTCTTGCTGTGGTTTTCACAGTCGAAACGTCGTGAGAATTTTATTGTTTTATATTTTTATTATTTTATTGTTTCTCTTCTTCGTGACTTTACCGAAAGAACCAAGAATACGAATCCCAGCAATCACGAAAGCTTTAAATCAAAAATTCCCCTTGAAGCTATAAAGCCATTTTTAAGAAGCGACCTGGCCACAGATGATCGCTCAAAAAAGTAGTTTATAATGTGGAATAGTACAGCAGCCAAACAAGGTTTCTAAATGTGGAGGGAAAAACCGGAGGACCCGGAGAAAAATCCATGTGACCACGGGCAGAACGTGAAAACTCCAAATATACAGGCGACAGGGGTCCTGATGATGCCCCAAATTTAAATGCAAATATTTGTATCAGTCACTGCTGGATGAGGGCCTTGATCCGACACCTCACAGGCCATGAGGGATATTTGACCAAAGGTATTGAGCCCAAATTCGGGAACATAGAAGGGCAGTACAACAATGGATTTTGGTGCACTATGCCTCAGGAGAGGCAAGTGTGGCTTTAACAAACGAGTCCGTGCTTTCCTTGCACATTCCCTATGTTGAAATGCATGCTTGGAATTGTATTGAGACAGAAAGAGAAACATGTGGACTACAGAATATATGCAGGTTAGAGACCTAATTCTGACTCGTGAAAAGTCAGTGGGATTGGGCATGACACTTCTCTTGAGAAGATGATGATGTCCATAATAAACACAATTGAAATCCAAACATCCCACCTGCTGGCTCTGACATTCCTTGAAGACACTGCTGGAACCATCGACACTGCTGGGACCATCAACCACGGAACATCAACAAGCCTATAAATGTAACATTAAAGACAAGCAACGGTGCGATTGTGGCCATGCAGTCCATACTATGGACCATATAGTAAACCACTGTATCTGTGCTCCAGTAGAATAGGAATATCTACACGAACTCTCTACTGAATCCCTCATGGCGTGCAGACCTCGATAAATGCCATTTAGCTCCTGAACATATTGCCATATGCAGGAACAGGAAAAATGATGGACGATGGATGAGACTAACTTTGGGGTGGCAGCTATGGAAGGAAATTCACGCAAAAGGTTTAACCTACTGTGGAGATGGAGCAATGAATCAGCTCATGTGCCAGGAGGATCGCTACGTCGCAGGATAGTAAGAGATGGCAACGGCGGCAGACCTTCATCCAGCAGTGGATTGACCATGGCTGACGATGGTGATTCCTGGCATTGGCATGTTTCCATTGAAAAATGAACAAACCCCACATATAACTTCTTTGGTTCTTTCGGTAAAGTCACGTAGAATTATAATAAAATAATAAATTGATAAAATAAAATAACACAATAATATTCTCACGACGTTTCGGCCACAACACAAGCGGCCTTCATCAGGTGAAGGGGGCGAGACTGTCTGGTAGGACAGCGCTGGAGTGAAAGAGCCACGTTCAGATACGGCCTTTAAGCTGTGTGAGAGGAACAAAGCGCCTTGACAAAGGAATTAGCATATAATTTAGCATTGAAATGGCTGAATGATTAGCTTGTGACTGGTCACAGAAATAGCTATGTTAAAAGTTAAAGCATACACACCCGCAGAGGCACCCATTGTTAAAGGAATTAGCATAGAATTTAGCATTGAAATAGCTAAGTTAAGGCATACACATCCGCAGAGGCACCCCTTGACAATGGAATTAGCATAGAATTTAGCATTGAGATAGCTGAGTGATTAGCTTGTACCTGCTGCAGAAATAGAGCTTGTACCTGCTGCAGAAATAGCTACGTTAAAGTCAGAGCATACACATTCACCGAGGCCCTTAGTACAAATCAAACAGGAGAATTTAGCATTGAAATAACTAGGCGAATCCAGCATTGAAACAACTGAGTGATTAGCTAGTGACTGGTCACAGAAATGACTACACATCTGAGCTATTCACAGTACTATATAGTGAACCAATAAAAACTAAAATATAAATTACCTTCATGTTATCAATAACTCTATATTCTCCAATCAGCTAAGCTACCAACAATAAGTCGTTATATATCACAATGCTATATGGCGAAAAAATGGGTGGATTCTTACCCTCAAATTTCAGCACCACGGATAGCTACGGGCCCCGTTCAGACGGACGAGTTCGTCCATGGTCGGAACAGAGGGGGAGAGAGACAGCTGCGAGGCCCTAGTATGCTCCATGTTGTAAAACTATACCATTAACCGTGGTGTGAGAGGTATTAAGAGGCAATGCTGGCGAAAGAGCTGCGGTCTGAAGGTCATCGTAAAAATACAATTAATTAAGAACAGAAATGATTTAAAACATCTTTCCAGTGGTTACTAAGCCTGAATCCATCTTCTCGGTTGAAATTGTCTCTGTGCTTGTATATGTGAATGGCCTCATGAACGAATCTCTCATGGTAGCCGGTTGGTTTGCAAAGAACCTCCGTCTTGGAGAAGTCAATGTCATGTGAGCCCACTGAATTATAACAGTGATCTGCCACGGCAGAGGAGTTCGTCCTACCGTGTTTCAAGTCTGCTTTGTGTTTGCGGATGCGGTCCGAGATATGTCTTTTGGTTTCTCCAATGTAGCTACTACCACAGAGGCACTTTAGTTTGTAAACGCCCTGGTACTGTATGTCTGGAACAGCATCTTTTACAGATGGAACTAAATCACGGATTTTATGTACTGTGTTGAATCGGACCTGGATCTTGTGTTTGTTCAGGATTTTGGAGATCTTTTTAGTGACCCCTGCAATGTAGGGTAAGGTGATGGTTTTGAGTGGCTCCACAAGAGGATCCTTCTTCATGACTGGAGTGATGGCTTTGCGGATTGTGTAGTCGGAGTAGCCATTAGCCCTGAGAGCCTGGTGTACGTGCTTGAGTTCACTGGTAATGTGTTCCTGGTCGGAAATGCATTGGGCTCTATGGTATAGAGTCTTGATGAGGGAGTTCTTCTGGGATGGATGGTGGTGGGAATCCGGTTTCAAGTAAGCATCTGTATGGGTAGCTTTCCTGTAGACAGAGTGGCTCATTGAACCATCATGTCTTCTTTTAATTAAGACATCCAAAAAGGGTAGTTTGCCATCTTTTTCGACCTCCATGGTAAATCTGATGGCTGGGTGTATGGAATTGATGTGGTCGCGGAATTGGTCTAGAGCAGGCTGGCCATGTGGCCAGATGACAAAGGTGTCATCAACGTACCTCTTCCATAAGGTCGGGCGTAGAGTGGCAGTCTGGATGGCGTCAGTTTCAAATTTTTCCATGAATACGTTGGCTACAACCGGAGATAGGGGGGAGCCCATTGGGGTGCCCTCAGTTTGTTTGTAGATAGTTCCATTCCAGGTGAAGTAAGTGTTGGTTAAGCAATGTCTCACCAAGGGGGGTACATCAGTATGCAGTCCTTGATGAACCAGGTCTTCAATGATAGCGATGGTGTCAGGTACCGGGACTTTGGTGAACAAGGACACCACATCAAAACTGACAAGCAGGTCGTTTGGGGACAGGGAAATGCCTTTGATTGTCGATACCAGGCGAGTAGAATTTAGTACCGCAGAGGTGGTTTTTCCAGTGAAAGGTCGCAGTATATCAGTCCGTCTGAACGGGGCCCGTAGCTATCCGTGGTGCTGAAATTTGAGGGTAAGAATCCACCCATTCTTTCGCCATATAGCATTGTGATATATAACGACTTATTGTTGGTAGCTTAGCTGATTGGAGAATATAGAGTTATTGATAACATGAAGGTAATTTATATTTTCGTTTTTATTGGTTCACTATATAGTACTGTGAATAGCTCAGATGTGTAGTCATTTCTGTGACCAGTCACTAGCTAATCACTCAGTTGTTTCAATGCTGGATTCGCCTAGTTATTTCAATGCTAAATTCTCCTGTTTGATTTGTACTAAGGGCCTCGGTGAATGTGTATGCTCTGACTTTAACGTAGCTATTTCTGCAGCAGGTACAAGCTCTATTTCTGCAGCAGGTACAAGCTAATCACTCAGCTATCTCAATGCTAAATTCTATGCTAATTCCATTGTCAAGGGGTGCCTCTGCGGATGTGTATGCCTTAACTTAGCTATTTCAATGCTAAATTCTATGCTAATTCCTTTAACAATGGGTGCCTCTGCGGGTGTGTATGCTTTAACTTTTAACATAGCTATTTCTGTGACCAGTCACAAGCTAATCATTCAGCCATTTCAGTGCTAAATTATATGCTAATTCCTTTGTCAAGGCGCTTTGTTCCTCTCACACAGCTTAAAGGCTGTATCTGAACGTGGCTCTTTCACTCCAGCGCTGTCCTACCAGACAGTCTCGCCCCCTTCACCTGATGAAGGCCGCTTGTGTTGTGGCCGAAACGTCGTGAGAATATTATTGTGTTATTTTATTTTATCAATTTATTATTTTATTATAATTCTACGTGACTTTACCGAAAGAACCAAAGAAGATGAATCATTGCAGTCACGAAAGCTTTAAACCCACATATAACATTATGAGCTCATGGTGTATATTATGTATTTGAGAAAGCCTTGCCAATTTTGCCTTGGATTTTGGACAAAAGTGGATTAGCTAGAGACATCTCAAACATATGAACCCCTGACACTGAAAGGTCCACAAAGATAGGTGCATGAACACGCTCAGTGTACTGCCACCACCTGGTTATCTTACAGCCAAATGAGTTTGGGAGCCCAACTGATCTACATGGAGGTCCAACATTTGGCAAAATTCGAAAATTCGCCACGCAATTAACAGTCAGACCTCGCTTAGAACGACCCGAGTAGAACGCCGATTCGTTATTGCGCTTTGTCAAGGGAGAATATTTGAACGAAATTTTGTATAAATAAAAATGTATGTAAATATGAAAAAAATCCAAACATATGCTAGTGTGCTGCGCTGTATGAAAACAGCTTACACGAGCAAGAATAAGTAATATTTTTTAAAACTTTTTTTTATACACGCTTTAATGAAATGTACCGTACTAGTAATGTAAGAACTCCACGACTCCAGGAAGTGGCCCCGAAGCTTGCCACAACGTAAGGGACCGTGGTGATTTACAGCCAACGTCCGTTGACCGTGGACAATTAGAGCCAAGCCATAACATAACATCTCAAAAAAGAATGTTTTAAAATGTTTTTTTATTTTTTTATGATAGAATATAGTATTGTCATCAGTATGACATAAGCATACCAAGTTTGCAGTCAATACCACATTGGGAAGTGGGTTAAAATTGAGTTGCAAGATTTGAGGATACAACAGTGAGTTAATAGTAAAAAAAAATCGCAGCAGCGCAGCCACAACAACCGCCATTCGCCACTAAGTGGCGGTGACGTCACCACGACACTTGTGCCAGGTCATGTGCACCTTGAGGCCACGTGAAGTGTCGAACGTCCGCTGGCAGGAGGTCACGGGGCAGACCCAGGTGCCACAGGTCGACTGAGATGATTGGCTGATGCACCACCTGTGCCCCCTGCTGTGCCAACCCGCTGTGCTTTAGCCACCCGGCGCTCCGCTCGTTGTTGTGAGCATCGCTCCTCCGCCCTCCGTTGTTGTTGAAGGGCGACTGCCTCAAACTGCCCAGTAGCGTCCTTCACGAGCCTCCTCCACAGAGGCCGATCTTGATTCCGCTGGTACCAGTCATCGGCAAGTCCACTCAGCTCCACGTCCTCCTGTACCACATCACTCCATTTCTTCTCTAGCCCGTGCCCCGCCCGTTTAGTCCCCTCGATCCGGCCGAACAAAAGCTGTTTCTGCATGCGGTGGCTGGGCATGCGGGCTACATGACCCAGCCAACGCAGCCTTGCCTGCCGGAGGAGCTCACCGATGGGACCTTGCCCAGATCTTTCAAGGATTTGTGAGCTCCTCACACAATCCAGCCTGGTTAAACCCAGGATGGATCGTAGGCAGGCTAGCCTAAATGTTTCCAACCGGCGAAGATGTTCCATTAAGGGGGTCCACGTTTCGCAAGCGTAGAGAAGGGAGAGAATGACCATGGCCGAGACCTGAAGCTTAGTGCGGAGTGACAGACCAGGTAGCTTCCACACAGTGTTACGCAACCGATGAAAAGATATTGCCGCTCGACTGATTTGGAGTGAGACCTCTGCTGTTAAACTGGAGCCGGTCATAAGCACACTGCCCAGGTATGGCAAACTCTCCACTCGCTCCACAACCGCCCCATCACTGATTGGGAGTTGTGGGGGTGGAGTGTCCGATGGTACAAAATACCCAGGCAGGTGCTTAGTTTTGGTGGGGCTGATGGTAAGGCCCCATCTCTTAGTGGCACGCTCCAGTCTCAGCAGCAGCGTCTCCAACTCCTCCTCTGAATGAGCAGCTATTACCAAATCATCGGCATACATAACGTGGTTGAGCAATAGGGAGCCATCCCTTGACCGCACCCGGGCATCGATCAGCCTCCCATTATATCTGTACCAAATGGAGATTCCCCCGGTACAGCTATTGAAGGCTGCACGAACTACGTGGTCAAAATAGATGTTAAATAATGTGTGAGCCAGAGGACATCCCTGTCGCACCCCACACCCACCGCCATCTTTGTTTACGTTCACTCAGCCAATGAGAGCGCCGAACGCTCGGAGCCAATCAGCAGCCAGCCCCCCCCCCCTCTTTGCGATTCGATTATCAATCGAGATTTGAAGTTTGCGTGACTGCAGGGATCAATACTCTTTGGTTCTATCTATTTTATTTTATACCTACGTGACTTTACCGATTCGATTATCGTCTTTCGTGGCACGATTAGATTAAAATAATCTATTTGTCATTCAATGTTGTTACAGAACTTATTCAGTGATGTTATAAAAGTTATTCAGTGTTGTTGTAAAAAGTTATTCAGTGTTATTACAGAAGTTATTCCGTGTTGTAGAAAGAATTCAGTGTTGTTATAGAAGTTATTCAGTGATTTTGATTTAAAGCTTTCGTGACTGCAGGGATTCATATTCTTGGTTCTTTCGGTAAAGCCACGTAGAAGGGAAACAATAAAATAATACAAATATAAAACAATAAAATTATCACGACGTTTCGACTGCAACATAAGCAATCATCATCAGGTGTGAAACCCACAGCAAGAAAATTTGAAAAAAGTGGCGATTTTTTTAACGTTAGCACCACAGTGGTGGGGGGTGGTGGATGGTGGTGGGGGGTGGTGGTGGTCCCACACTTCAAGGTGGCCTCCAGGGGCCCGCGGGCCTTGCAACAAAGCGAAAGCATCGATCGGCGTGCTGCCGTGGGCTCCTCACGACAAGAGAGATTCCATCGGCGGTGGAATCGTCCCGCCCAGCCAAGGCGTCTCCCCCCAGCAATCGGATTCGCCTCTTCCCCCCCGCCGATGGCGTCCGTGCCGTCGCCCGCCGCCGCTTCGGCGCTGCTCCGCTGCCGCCTGCTCCGTCCTCCTCGTCCGCCCCGCAAGCGAAGTGGAGACTCGGCCCCTTCGACGTCCACCTCGGCCGCCTCGTCCACCTCGTCGCTCTGCTCGTACCTCTCCTCCTTCTCGCTGTCGCTCTCGCTGCGGCCTCACGGCGACCGCGCTCGGGCCCCCCGCCTCGCCTTGTCTCTTCGCCTGCCTCGGGCCTCCTCGGCTGGCGCGGCCCGAGAGGGAGGAGGGGTCGGGGTCGGCGCGGCCACGCGGCTGCTCCTCCTGCCGGGCCTCGCGCTGAGACTCGGCGGCGGTGGTGGTGGAGGTGGTGGAGGTGTCGCTGGCGGCTGCCGTGGACGCTGTGGAGGAGACGTCGACTCGCTGCTGGACGAGATCGCCGAGGTGAAGAGGCACGTGGAGGAGGCGGTGAGTTTTGTTGGGCGCGGAGGTGATCGCTAACCTCGCCCTGTATACAGGACGTCTTGGTCTTCATTTGAAGCTTTTGTGACTGCAGGAATCCATACTCTTTGGTTCTTTCGGTAAAGTCACGTAGGTAGAAAATAAATCACGACGTTTCGGGCGCAACACAAGCGTCCGTCATCAGACGAGAAAGCATCAAAAGAGTAAGGACGTCTTGAGTTCATGCAGACCCTTGGCGCCTGCGGTGTGTTCAGATATAAACTCTGAACACTTGAACTATGTAGCTCTTTTTCAGAAGCGACCTGACCGCAAATGATAGCTCTGTATCATCTCTGTGTGTTCAGAGTTTATATCATCTCTGAACACACAAGAGGTGATACAGAGCTATCATTTGCGGTCAGGTCGCTTCTGAAAAAAGAGCTACATAGTTCAAGTGGTCCTAATCTGAACAAAAAAAATAGTCACGAATAGTAATGCTTTATCGTCAAGGTCGATCCGCTGCTGGATGAAGGCCTCCCTTCTTGCGATGGTTATCAACCCACCCGGCTCCTCCTTGCACGCGAGCTGAACTCGCCCACCGCTCCCCATCTCCTATCGCGATATCCTTCCCCACTCCCGGCACGTTTGACTCTTGCAGCAGAGGGGGGTGCAGCGGATCGTGATAAGCGAGATACAGCCGTTTACAGTTACACATATTTAAGTTCATTTCTTTTATTAGGTATGTAGCCCTGTGAGCCATTCGGCTCTTGAATCGGGTGCAACCGCAACATACAAAAACATGAACAAGGAAAACGTCTTAAAGTGACGACGCGCAAAACAGAAAAATCCAGGGAAAAAAACTGCAAAGTCTTCCAGAAAAAGCCACCGTATACCAACGCTGTGTAACAAAAATCCCAGTGGGATGCAAGTCAAACAATAACAACCATAGGACAATTTAGATTAAAGTTATCAGTCTAACTCTGTACTACAACAAACAAATATGGCTAAACCAAAACGTTTTCGAAATCGCCAAAATGAAGCTATAATAGTTGTTTAATTCTGAAGAAACCTTATCGTGGTAACCACACTTCACTGCTTGCTTGGCCGGGACGTGGCCGTACAGAAAGTGACCAAATAACCAGGCGAGGTAAACTAAACTATTTTGTTCATCAACGGGTTTTACTTCACTTGACTCTGTGTGTCGTGGTCAAATCTTGTCATAAAAATTTTGTCTACTTCCTGTTGTCCAGTTAATTCCAAAATTTTCCACACGTACTCAGATGCGGTGACAATGCGTGCCTGTATAAAAATCGGCATCAATTAATCAACGAATTGGCTCTTTTAAAGCAATTAACATTTTGTATGGGCGGCTTATTAATTCAATATTTATTTGGGTCGGTAAAAAAAACGCCTCGCCACCACGTGTCTCAGGCGCCACCACGTGGCGGAAGTAATCAATTCAAACATACTCTTTGGTTCTTTCGGTAAAGTAACGTAGGTATAAAATTAAATAAATCACGTTTCGGGCGCAACACAAGCGTCCGTCATCAGGACGCTTGTGTGTGCGCCCGAAACGTCGTATTTTATTTTATACCTTACGTGACTTTACCCAAAGAACCAAAGAGTATGGATTCCTGCAGTCACGAAAGCTTCAAATCAACTCTAAACGCATGTTTCTAAGTCTGGAGGGAATTAAGCGGAGGACCCCGGAGAAATAAATCCACGCGACCACATCGAGAAAGAAAACACACAAACCCCACATATACAGGAGTTAGGATCGGGATCGAACCCACGACGTGCTGTATACCGGGCGAGATAACATCTACGCCACACGTGTACACAAGCATTTCTGAGCAGTTGGTCAGTCAGTTTTTTTTGGCAGGCTGCACATGGTGCTTTCATGGCGCTGATGGTGTCACGGCTGCATTTCCAGTTCTTGCATCAGGCGTAGGTCTGGGGTGGGGAGTGAAACTGGACACACGAGTTTGGCAAAACGTACCCCGGTTTGCTGCTTAAATATATCCGCATAGCCGTCATTTACTGCCAAAATATCCATTGTCACAATCTCAAACCCTCCGCCCTTCCCCGTACGCACCTGCTTTTAAAGTTGCTTATTCCAGACGTTTATGTTAACGTAGTGTGAAAATGCTACGTTATCTCAAGGTGTGTAGTGTATTTTCTGATTTTTAAAAATGGGAGTTTGATCACAAACAGGATGTCGCTAGACGCTGAGGATCGGCGGTCAAGATTAAGTTTTAAGTTATTTGGCAGCTGTAAACTTCCACATGAGATGCCACACTTTGTTGAGCTATCACTTGCGGCCAGGTCACTGCTGAAAAAGAGCTGTGTAGCTCTGTGGGCCTTACCTGGTAAAATAAAAAAAACTAAATAGTTTAGTTTTAAATGTAGTTTGAGTTATATCAATAAATCTGCAAAGATTTGTGGAAATTCACGTTTTTAACCTACTGAGCTACAATAACCTGCAGAGGCGGTACAAAGCAACCTCAACTAGATCATAAACACATGCACGGCTCCTTTGTCAATGCTCTCCCAGGTGACTTGTGCAAAGGAGCTACATAGATCAGTGGGCCTTACCTGGTAAAATAACAAATAGTATAGATTGATATTGGGAATTTGCTGTCACTAGTGATTGACGTGAGGTCGAGAAAAAGCCTTGACAAGTTGACTGCTGACAAGCGTGTTTTCCCAAATGAGTGCGTGTTTACAGTATTATCTGGATCCACTTTTGATAGACTACCGGTAGAACATTTTTGTATGTTGCTTCACTATCCTCTGGTGCCCACAAAGAATCACAGCCCCACAGCTGTCTATGGCAACCAGGGTTTATAATGAAGTAATATATTGTACATTTTATAAATTGACTTTTTTCATTGCTGTACGTATTGTATTTATAATTTTTATGCGACCTGTTGCAAACGTGTTATTAATTTGACAGTTTTTTGGTTTTGTTGATGAAACCCGATTCAAGAGCTTCTTAGCTCACAGGGCAATTCTAAATAAACTGTTCTAAACTGTTCTAATTGGTGGTCACTGATCCAACATAGCTGGCATGTGCATTGTTTCACGAGAATACGATCATGCGCTTCCCTGTTGGTCCTTTCACACATTTTACCGAGAGGCAGGCAACTCGGGTAAATGTATAGATAGTCGATCTAAATCCAAACCGCGATAGTGGATGTTTTAAAGAATTTGTTTAGCCAGCAAAACTGTGGACCGGTTTCCACTGTCTGATTCCCATCGCTCGTCAGGTCGAATGCGCGAACGTTCCTTTGTTGCCAGATATAGTTGCGGTGGTAACTGCATCCAAGGTGAAGCTTTTAACATGAGTGACCAGATACTACCGCAACTGTATAGATTACCACTTTAACTGTTTGTTGCTCGCCGGTTGTCATTTTGGGCCTTTGCAATTGTCATACAAAAAGAAACTCGCTTCGCGTTACCCAAATTCGCATTACGCATAGCAGCAATCATTGCCCCTGACTAGTAGACTACTGCCTGCTTGCAGACCGGGTTCCGAGTCACCTTGTGCCACAAAGGGACAGCGGCCACTGGGGAAAAGGGGAGGGGGGATGCCCTTTCAAACTTGTCGAGATAGAGATGCAAGTCACTTAGCGTATGTAAAGCGCTCTATGTTGAACTTCTTTCCCACCGTGCGTGGCCAACCGCACGAATCGGCGGAAGGACAACAAACTAAATACAAAAAAGCAGTTCTAAAAGAAATGAGATGTCCCCGCCACGAAGCAGGATGGGCCTATCAAATAAATCGCAACTATTATAATTACACGACACGTGCCTGGTGTTGAGTGGCGGTGCGCTGACTAACAAGGGTGGCGCGCTCGCGTCTCTCCGGCGGCGCCAGGAGCTGTGCGGGAGCGCGGCGGCGGCGCGCGCCGCCTGGGCCCGCGCCGACGACGTGAGCGGGAGGTTCCGCGCCGCGCTGCGCCGCGCGGGCCCCGGCGAGCGCCACCGCATGGAGCTGCGCTTGGGGCCCCACATTCAGCAGCTGCGGCGGAGGAGCGCGCCCGGCGCCGCCTCGGCGAAACCCCCACGCCACGACGACGGCAGTTAGTCCACGTGTACGACCGCGAAGACGGCGGCGGCGGCAGCGGCGGGGCTGCTGCTGCTCCGCTATATACAGCCGCTGCCGTTCAACGATATTGGCTTCAGGGTTCACGGCACGTGGTAGAGGTGCAGCCGTTGCAAGTGTTTGCTCGTGTCGCTGCTGCCAAAAGGCCGCCACTAGAGGGAGCTCCAGCGAGAGTGCTTTTAGAGTATTTTTTTGGCGTACTCTCACGCCATCCGGACGTCTTGGAGGAGAGGTGGGAGTACCCACACTTTAACCCACCACACGTGACCTGCCGGTCGACTAACTGGTGTACCCATATTATACTCCCGGGTTGACAGGAGGCGGATTTAAGAAATGCGCCGATTCCTTCAACTGCCACGCCGGGAGATCGAACCGGTCACCTGTGGATTCAGTATTGCAGAAGGATGTGATCGTGGGTGCGTGCGTGTATGGGGATAAAAGGGGGGTGACAGGGTCGGGGATGGAATTATTAGGGCTATTGATTGGTTGCTGCATCCTTTTTCAGTGTCTACGTCATGCACTGTGGTGCTCACAAATCCTTCATTTCAAGGGACTGCAGTATTCTCTGCACGCCGCTCACATGGATAAAGTTGACGGGGCGGGCGAAATGTTTGTATGCGAGTTCGCCTTGATCAGCTTCGCACTACAGCAACGAAACCTGGTAGATGTTATGGTGCCATTGCAGAGGGCGCTTGCTAACTCTTATACTTTGCGACAACAATCTCCGTTCACCACTAAGTGGCGGTGACATCACCACAGCGCTTGTGCCATGCTAGGTGCACTTTGAGGCCACGTGAAGTATGTAAAGCCGGCAGGCAGGAGGTCACGGAACAGACCCAGGTACCGTGGGTTGACGAAGATGGCTGGCAGATGCACCAACTGTGCTCCCCGCTGTGCGAACTGCATTTTAGACGCCCTGAGCTCCGCTTGTTGTCGTGAGCATCGTTTCTCTATCCTCCTTTGTTGCTGGAGGGCGACTGCTTCCAACTCCCAGCGTAATTTACGAACTTCCACACATCATTACACACATCATTACACGGTGCTCTGCAAAGTCGACCGGCAACAGTGATTTTAATTTGAGTTGGAGAGCGACACTTGTAAGACTCTATTAGCTGAGCCTTCTTATCCCGGAGTTTGTTGAAGGATCTCAAGGTTATGTGGAATCCCTCCCCGTAGAGACAGTTAAATTTCGATTTAAAGCTTTCGTGACTGCAGGGATTCATCTTGGTTCTTTCCGTAAAGTCACGTAGAATGGAAATAAAATATTTTATTAATAAAATATTAATAAAATATTTTATTTATATTTTATTTCCATTCTACGTGACTTTAATAAAATATTTTATTTCCATTCTACGTGACTTTACCAAAAGAACCAAGAAGATGAATCCCTGCAGTCACGAAAGCTTTAAATCGAAACTTGTAAGACTGCCTGCCTGTTGATGACGTTTGTTCCAGATGGAAGGTGTGCAGAGAAAAATGTAACATCTTTGAAGAGGAGACTGCTGGCTTAAGGCTCGGGTTTGTGCTATGGCCTTTTCTTGTATGGACGTACGAAGCAATCCACACTCTTAGTTGGCACAACAGCGTTAACACGTAAATGAGTGCATCCGTTTCCCTAAGATCTCAGAAGCTAAAACAGGATTTGAGCCTGGATAGCGCTTGGATGGGCGACCCGCCATGTGCAAAAGACTTTGGGGAAGGAGGCATTGTGGGTAGTGGGGGGGGGCAGTGCAGAAAAATCCATTGTTGTGCACCCACTCCAACGTTTGCCAACCCGCACTGACAAGTGTGGTGAAGTACAGTCAAACAGCCTTCACAATCGACGAGTTGTGGGGGAGGCAATCACAGAGCAGCAGATTGACAAAACGGGGCCGTACATTAACTCGAGTGATCAAGTCACCTCGTTGACCTGTAAATCGTTGATAATACGACAAAGAAAGCTAACGTTACCCAAATTGGGATTATGCACAGCAGCAATCGTTACCCCTGACCGGTAGACTACTGCCCGCTTGCAGACCAGGTGCCTGAGTCACCTTGTGCCACAAAGGAACAGTGGCTACTGGGGGGGGGAGAGGGGGTGCACTTTTAAACGTGTTGATAGAGATGCAAGTCACTTGGCATATGTAAAACGCTCTGTGTATATGTTGCACTGCGTTGACACACCGCACGTGGCCAATTGCGCTGATCGGAGGTGCGGCGGAAGGACAACAAACTAAAGACAAAGCAGTTCGAAGATCGCTGGATCTGTCGTTGAGCAGTAGTGTCGCTCTGTTCACGTGCGGATTAAACGCTGCATCGTAAGCGTCGTGTCACTCTGACGCTGGCGACTCCACGATGCAGGCGAAGATTACCACGTTTAGTTCCGTCGCAAGTAAATGTCACTCAAATGTGAAATAACCTTGACCGGCATCCCGAAGGCATATAAAAATGTTTCTTTAGAGATCCAGTTCATCAAATGAGCAGTTCTCATAGCTATGCACCTAGACTGCCTTCCTCGGCTGGCCGACATGAGATTGAGGTTTCATTGCTTGAAGGATTTAAAACCACAGCGCACTCCCCTTACCAAAGTGCCCCATAGACTGCACTGGCATCAAAACAATCCAGCGGTGACAGCAAGGCGGTGCGGTAATTGTGCAATGTAACTGCAACATTAATAGGACTTTCCCGATTATGCTTGAAACCCAAGTTGGACAGCCTGAGACTACAAAATGATTGCGCTTTTCTGCAAACTCATTACACGTTGTGGAGCATTATGGGTAAAAAGCATTTAAGCAGAACTGCATGTTGCCTCTTCATTTAAATAAAATAGTAGAAACTGGTCCAGTTTGTTTGCTTGAACAAATGCTGCTGGATATTTGTTGAGAAAGCTAGTAGGCTGCTGGACTAAAACCAATATTCATTTTGTTGTGTGGAGGCAGAACAGAGTTATGCTTACATACGATTTTACATTTCTATAAAAGTACTTTGTCCTGTTGCGTTTGTACTCGGCAGCATTTAATGACGCATTGCCCGATGCAGTTTTCTGTTCACAACAGGCGTTCTCTATAGTTGTGATGGATTAAGTGCATTGTCACTCATGCTGCTGTGTTGTGCATTGTAGAACACTGAATCTCATTTACTTTGACTATGGTGTTCCATCCATACTAATCGATAAAAAATACCTTTGTTCGTATGGACCTCACTGAACCGATTATTAAGATTTACATAAGTTATAAATACATTTCAGGATGTTAAATTACATCTGAAGGATGATGATATGGCAGTGGGTTCAGGCCTTCATCCAGCAGTGGATTGAGCATTATTATTCCAAGCGTACACGTTCCCCGAACCCTTCTGCAGCGAGCTGAAATGATGCTGTTCAAGAACATGGCTCGCATGTAGAAACGAGGTAAATCATGACTTGAAGCTTTTGTGACTGCAGGAATTCATATTCTTTGGTTCTTTCGGTAAAGTCACGTCGATGGGTCGGTTTTTTGTAATTTTCTTTCACCCTATCTCCGTGATTTTACCGAAAGACCCAAAGAATAGGTAAAATCACTGAAAATGTCCTCGTGTGCAGTTTGTAAGATGCCAATATTTGAATGATTGTAACAAGATGTTTTAAGTAGTGTAATTTATCAACTGAATGCTGCACACAAGAGCAAATTTAATAAATGCAGCATATTGCCAAACATACAGCCGATCCATTATTACAACCAGGCACTTGTGAGTTTATAATTAGTATTACATTTTTAAAATGCACTAAGCTTAAGTAACTTCTGTTTGATGTGATTTTGATGGAGTGAAGAGAGGTTTTCAGAGCCTTATGTTAATGTGTGTAATGGGTGCAGACTATGCCAGAACACGACTACAATTCACTCACAAAACTTGCAGAAATCGGGTGACTCGAGACATGAACACCACTTCAGAGCGTTTAGCTAGCTCTGCTGTGACCCAGGTTCCCAATCTGGGGTTTAGCTGTTCTTTTTAAAATTGGATTCACAAGTATAGCGAGTTGGATGTTTTCAGCCTAGTCACACAAAAGCTGGGCCTAAAAAAACACACTTTTTGACTTTGTAGCGACGCATATTCCAGCCCTGAGAAACAAAATTTGTTTTGTTTTACTGCCATACGATGAAAACTCTTTGCAGGGAATATTTAAGGTGGATCCTTATTGTCAGTTTAAAAAAAAAGTGTTCAATGGCCTTCCAAAGCAGATCTAACATCTTCCGCGGCCACTCGTACACAAGGTGGTGCAGTGCATTCTGCGAATGGAAATCGCTCGTCTCGTGGAGTGACGCCGATGGCATTATTGGATTTGATATGAACAATAAGAGAACTTGCTCCATTTCACGACTTTTATCATTGAATGTAGCAGTTTTTTCTAAAATCAAACCCCTGCTCTTAAGCATTTTTAAACTGTTCTTTGCCTAACGTACGTGTGGTGTGTTCAATTGGTAAGACAGTGATAATAATAGGTGCTAATTCGCCGATTCACAGCACTGGCGGAGCCAGTGGGGGGGGGGGGGGGGTGGCACGTGCCTCCCCAATGATCCGATCGAAATCCATAATTTCGATCGGATCATTGGGGTTTTGTAATAAATCGGCATTTTGCGACCCCCACTGCCACTGTGCAGCATATGCCAGGGACTCTATGAGATGATAGGACAATAGTCTGAGTCCATAATTGGCAATAAGTAATGGCAAAGCAGTTATAAGTGACTCAGAATTGTGCGCGGTTGCTTATACAGTCCACGACTTCCCTGAAGGCATCATCACCTTCAGCGAGCGCGATGCCGATCACACAACGCGGTTCGAATTGGACCCTCGATCGATGGGCTGCGCCATCGCCGCACACGCGTCGAATAAAAAGCAAGGGACAAGTCCTTACTAACAACTATCATTTTTCATTGCTGGAGGGGTTGCCCCCAACCCCCCGACCTGAAAATCCTGGCTCCGCTATTGATTCAAAGTGTTTGAATCCCTCGGTATTCGTGGCAGCAGCAGTCGTGCTGCCCTTGCAGTGTTGTTGTGGCAGGTGCGTGGCTAAACTCGGCGCGCGATGAGTTTTGTCCACACGTGCGTGTTTTTAAGGTGATCATTCCACAACGGTCATGGTACGAAACGTTATTTTTAAAGTCGTTAAATAAACTACAAATATTCAAAATGCTGTTTCCATCTCTTCTTTAACATTCCATGCGCAACACGCAGCTAGTTTGTCACTGCATTGTTTGGTAGTTGGGGGTTAAATGTGTTTTAAGTAATTACTGGAACGTGGCACAGGACTGCGGGTAACTTGCTGTTCGGAGTTGATGGCAGGATCTTTTGCCGAATATAACGCTGAAACGTTGAAGTGGAGCAGTCACACAGTGGCTCAGTGCATTGGACCGTGAAATTGGGAATCCAAGTTCGATTAATGGCCATCGCGAACGTCGGTGATTTTTTTGCTTAAATGGGGCATTGAGGCAGTGCTCATATCCTGTGAACAGCTCTTTAGTCCGTGATGGAAATTCCCAATTCCTCTGGGTGGGGGCGAATCGATCCATAGGACAACCAACTGTCCACTTCCCCACAGTGGTACTCATTTTATTGACCCGGTATCATAGTCCGCAAACTTGACCAGTGTGAAAAATTTCACGTAAATAATTCAATTGGAATCTCCAAAGCAACCATTACCCCCTGACTGCACAAACTTAGCACGACCCTCCTGAAAAAGTGAACTCAGTGGGGGCTTACTCTTTAGTTCTTACGGTAAAGTCACGTCGGTATAAAATAAAATAATAAATCAAATCACAACGTTTCAGAAGCAACACAAGCTTCCGTCATCAGGTGGGACAGCCACAACAAGAAACAAATTGCTGTAGTGGGCAAAATGTTTGTGACGAGAGATTATATAAGGTAAGAGGGGGGGAGGAGAGATGGAGAGGGTGGGGGGAGTTCTGCCAACTGTGGAGCTCTGCCAACTGTGGAGCTCTGCCAACTGTGGAGCTCTGCCAACTGTGGAGCTCTGCCAACTGCGGAGCTCTGCCAACTGCGGAGTTAACACTGCTGGTGCGACACAATGCCGGAGCTGGGCAATGAGCGGGCCTAGGGGGGGGGGGGGGGGTAAGAAGGCTGAAGAAAATGGAGATGCGGGTATGAAAGCAAAATTAATTGCGTTAGTTTGCTTTTATACCAGTTTCTTCAGCCTTCTACCCCCCGCCCCCCATGCCATTGTCGCACCAGCAGCGTTAACCGCACAGTTGGCAGAGCTCCATAGTTGGCAGAGATCCACTCCACACCCCCCCTCTTACCTTATATAATCTCGTCACAAAGCAGCTCTTTTGCCCACTACAGCAATTTGTTTCTCGCTGTGGCTGTCCCACCTGATGACGGAAGCTTTTGTTGCTTCCGAAATGTGATTTATTTTATTTTATACCTACGTGACTTTACCGAAAGAACTAAAGAGTATGGATCATTGCAGTCACGGAAACTTAGTGGGGCTTTCCTGGGTAAACACGTGTAGTAGTAATACAAAACATCAACAACATTTTGAGGACAAGCATACTTTGAGAAGCGTGGTCCACTGGTTGAATAGTGCCCAGGAGAGTTTGCACTTCTGACAATTGAGTGTTTTGTGGAAGGATTGTGACGCCATGTGCATTATCGACGTGCCTTGGGAGCGTTATAAAAGAAAAGCTTTTTCATGGAAGCGTTTCACCAAAATTGGCACGGCACTTTTTTAAAAATTAAAATTCAAAGCGCCCCTTACCCGTTCACAGGGGGCTATGCAGGGAAAATTGGAAGTAGTTTAACAACCAAGGAAAGTGAGAAAAGTTTTAAACGGATGTATTTTTAGTCGAGATTTGAACATTTGCGGTGTCTTGGAAGTCCTGACCTCAAAGGGCAACGAGTTAGAGTTGAGGTGCCGCAATTGCAAAGGCGCCTTCACCCCCATGTGTGAAGCCGAGACCGTGGGACAGTGAGCAATGCACAATCCGAGGACCGGAATGATCTTGATGGAATATTCGTGGCTGTCGGTCATGAATAGGGAGGTGCAAGTCCACTCAAGGCCTTGAATACCAGCGAGAGAAACTTAAAATCAACACGGGGACAGACGGGGCCAGTGAAGGGACAGGAGCACAGGTGTGATGTGATAAAGGGTGTCTGTACCAGTTCTTAACTTGGCAGCCACATTTTTAACATACTGCAGCCTGTTTAGGAACTTGCTCGGGGTTCCAAAAAGCAGGGCATTTCAGTAGTCAAGCCAGGAAAAACAAATGCGTGGATGTCTTTCAGTGTCTTCAATGTTAAGGATGTGATGGAGCCGGGGTATTTCTTCTGTGAAAAAAAAGGTTCTCACGGTTGTTGACATGGGACTGAAAGGATAAATCTAGATTTTAAGTTTTCGTGACTGCAGGGATCCATACCTATATAGCCTCTTGTTACAGCAGCCCTTTTGCCTGCTTCAGCAATTGTTTCTTGCGGTGGTTGTCCCACCTGATGACAGACGCTTGTGTTGCGCCTAAAACGTCGTGATTTAATTTTAAACCTACGTGGCTTTACCGAAAGAACCAAAGAGTATGAAAGGATAAAGTTTGGTCGGACACCAAGACTGTTGACCTCATGTGTTTCATAGATATTCCAACCATTAATAACCAAGAGGATTGATTTGGATATCTGATGGAGTGCACCGATTCAAATAAGCTTTTATAATTTTATACCTAAATGATTGTATTCACTTGGAAATAATAGAAATGGGGATGATGCCATGGCACAATGGTCAACACTCTTGACTTGTAACCTCGGTGTTAACGGTTTGATCTTCCAGTGCAAGTTGAAACGAAGGTGCGAGTTTCTGAAATCCCTTCCACCACCTCTGTCCAGCCAGCAGTAAACATGGGTACAGCAGTCGATCGGCAGCTTGCGTGTGGCAGAGTAAAGTGTTAGTACTCGCACCTCTTCAAATTCGTCTGGCCAGAGGATGAAATGGCCAAATAACTTTTAAGAGGCCCTCCAGAATTCACTCAAGTGAAGGCCCCTCTGCCAGCAATGGAATGAGGTACCTTGTAAGTGTAGTGTCATAGCGCCGGCTGGTGGACAGCAGCGGCAACTGGTGGACGGAGAGTACTGTGTGTGCAGAGGAGAGGAACTGGGGTAAGGGTCACGGAGGACCCCATCTGGAGGCTCCTGGAACCTGCTAGCAGGTTCGAGAATGGAGGCGCGGTCAGGGCGGAGCCATGCCGTGCTGGTAGTATAAAAGGAGCTGAGAGCGGGAGCTAAGGGCTGCCGGTTCTGAGGAGTGGACTCGTCTCGTCATAGCCGTCGTCTCACCGCCTTTGTCACTGCCGTCTTCACTAGATATTGGGTGGCTGGAAGTTGTTGGCTATCTCACTCAGCGCCGTCAGTGTTTGACGGTTAGGGTTGTGTACGGGCTCGGCTAAGTAACTGTGGAGAGTGTGTGGACGAGACCGTGAAAGGTGTTAATAAGGTGCCTCCGAGAAACTCTGTCTCTGAATCGTTGACACTACATAAGTACAACGGAAAACACATCATCTGTGGTTCAATTGCTAAATAACATCACTTTAATTCTACGCAACTTTCAATACTGTACTTGCATGTGATCCTGGCTTGACCAGGGCAAGCCAGGATCACATGCACAGATTTTTGCATTTTGTAAAGAGCTGCTATATCTGATTATTCCGTTACTCAACCAGTTATCAGTTCGAATGACTAATCACATAACAGTGTAGTTTGGGATGGGGGGGAGAATCTCACTTCTGTTCCCACCCATGTTGTTAGATGGGACGTTATGGGTGGGGCTAGATTACTTCTGCATCATCAGCTACATCCAGGGGCGAAGCCACAGGGGGGGCTGGGGGGGGGGCTGAGCCCCCCCTGAAACTTTGGGAAAGTCGGTAATCGGGATAACCGGATATCCAGCTGCTGGAAAATGCTGACTGCCACTTTGTGCTGCCCTGCAGGCTGCTTGAGCGGCAGCCTTTCGAACGTATCAAACTTATTAGCCACATCAGCGGCTCCGACCTATTAATAAACTCCGCGTTCAAATCCCAAAAAATTTGTTTTATGCATTTGTGGCGCCCATTGGAAAACATACACTGGATATCTCAGAATATTGAAGTCAGCCCCCCCAAAGTCAAAATCCTGGCTCCGCTCCTGGCTACATCACGCTGGGCATGGCTTGCAGGGGGTTTCCTACCTTCAGAAGACAGGATACAAAGGTAACTTTTCAAATGACCAAAAAAAGTAGACAATAAAAAAATTAATCGATTAATCAACTGCCTCTGAATTACAATGTACTGCAAATAAAAACTGTCACCGACAGCAATTCTTGAGGCTTATCCCCACCAAATATATACATAAATATAGAAGTCTCAAAGTAATGAAAGTTATTTTAAACCATAAACAACTAAAATCAGGAGAGGCAATTTAACACATAAGAAACATGAATGCAGTTCGGCACCCACCAACTACTGTTTGACAAGTGAACTTGCTTTATATCCCACAAATAAGTATAAAATGCAACACTACAAATAATGCATCCAAGATTTTATTAAGTGGTGGGGCTCATCATATACCTACTATAACCCAGGAATGTCCTTAACGCTCATGACGTCACTCCACACCCACCAGCCCCCCCCCTCATTAATAATCATAAGGTGACGTCCTCCAAATGGACCCCCCCCCCCTCTCCATTAATAATAATTAGCGGCTGACGTCACTCCACATGGGGGGCCGAGGCGCCTCCTCCCCCCTCCTCAGCGTCAACTCACAACCCTCACTACAAAAGCAGAATCCTCACGTCACGCGATCTCCGTAACGCTGTTGAGACATCAAAGTAAAAAGGTCATGATGAATTTGGGATTATAACCTTAAAATGGAATAGGTCTGTCACCACGCCCTTACAAATTGCACACGAATCTGATGCAATGAATATCACATCGCGGTCTGATTTCCGCTTGCAAATTTGAGATTTACTGCAATACACCCGTCCTTGGACGGGCAAAAGGCTAGTATGACAAGAATTGGCTTTTACTTGAGAAAAACGGTCCTGAATTAGAATGTCAAGAAATATCACTAAAAATAAAATCAATACAAATAATACCTACTTGCTATTGTAAATTGACACTGGTTTAACTCTTAGCGCTTACACAAAGGGGCACACCGCACGTCACTGTTGCCTCCAAATTCTACACGGCCTTCCGCTTGCCTCGCTTGCATCGACCCCGTGCCCCGCGGCCCCTGACCGACGCGGGCAATGCTTCCCCTTCCCTTCTTGCCGGGTGAAGAATGCCCTCCATCACCACAACCTCAGGCAGCGCCATTGCCGTGCTCCTCTCGTCCTGCTTCGACGACTCTGCTTCGAGCGGCGTTTCCGAGCCCACAACTTCATCGGCCTCCTCACAAGCCATGGCTTCCGCAGCCGGCTTGCTTGCATGTTCCTCCTGGCTCGCTGTATTCAACATCTTGCCGGCTTCAGCCATTTCTCCAGCAGCCTCTTCGGATGGCAGAATGGTTTCCTCAAACACCCCGATTGTCTTAACCAATGGCTTCTTCACTGCTTCTTTCTTCACTGCCGGTAGGAACTTAGTAACCACCACCTTGCTTACTCTAACTGCCTGTTTAATCGCCTTAACCCTAACACTTTTTACTGCATTTCCTGCAGGCCGTTTGGCACTTGTTTTTGCAGCTGTTCCTGCTTTTCCGGCTCCTCCAGCCACCCTGGTGACTCCTTTAACCGGTTTTCTGGCCGCTGCTTTGATAGTAGGTGGTGGCAGTGCATCCCTTGGCGTCTGAGTGCACGGAGCGGGTGCAGTGGTTGTGGTAGCATCCGCTGCTACAGGGGGGCATTTTAATGGCTTTTCGCTTCCATTACCGCTCATATCGGTGGGGACCACGCTCGCTGGCAGGGCAGCATCTCCATCATATTCTATTATGATGACATCGTCGTCGGCTTCGTTCTTCGACTCTTTCTCCCCATTATCGCCCATGCTCTGCTTGTCGCCGAATGATGCGTCGTGATCGTCAGCCAACGCGTCAACTTCCAAGTAAGTGTCATCGTCCAGGCTATCGGGGTCGCCTTCTTCTGGAGCCTCATCTTCCTCGCACACCTCAAAAGCCTCATCTTCCTCACACATCTCAAGAAGCTGCTCTTCATCTTGGAGCAGAAAATCACTCTCCTTGGCCTTCAGGAGAAGCCCTTCCTCTACCACAAAGCATTCATTCTTCAAAGCCTCTTCATTCTCTGCCTCATCTGGCTCAACAACCTCATATTGCTCCTCCTCTGCCTTTTCCAGCTCAAGCTCTGCATTATTCCTTTTGTCTTCTTCCCGTTTGCTAAGATCCTCTCCGACTTGAAGGGTTGTCCTCTTTGATCCTGAGCTCTGCTTCGTATTGCTGGTCTTGACATCGATGTCTTCAGCCGGGAACTTGTCTTTTGCTTTCTCTGTGGCCAAAACATTTGCCTTCTTCACCACTACCTTCCCAGTCTGTACAACCTTGGCTCTGGGTTTTAATGTCCCCTTGGAAATTTGCCCCTTCGTAGCGCTGGCTTCCGTGCCGCTCGTTTTGAGGACGGTCTTCTTCAAGGTGGCGTTTTTCTCCACGGTGGTATTGTCAACAGTGGTCTTGTCATCTGCAGTCGTAATCTTTTTTACTTTCTCTTCAGACGTTGAAGAGGAGCTCTCCCCTGCTGAAGTCTCCTCTTTTTGGAATTTCTTTTCACAGAGACAGAATACAACCGGAAACACAAGAGGGAAAACAAATCTATAACGCAATTACAATTTAGGATGATCATTTCTACGGAATGTTGTTCCTTGTGGCATTAAAAGGACCTGAGAATGAGGTCTGAGATGTTAGTTCCATTTGGAAATGTTATCTTTTCATGACATGATGCCAACAGCACAATTTAAATTGTATTCACAAAACACCAGATGTTTTACTGCATAGTGGTCCATTAATTTTGCTTCGGGTTGACAAATGGTCCCCAGGGGGTCATAAAGATCATAGCAGCAACAATGTTAATGACAAAACACAAACATTGCTAGCATACTAATTACAAGCAACGACCCTTTTATGCAAATAACACAAAATAGCATTTATACAATGGGTATCCTCAACACAAATAGATACCTACCTCATTCAAGGTTTTGAGTATTTTAAAGTTGCATTGATTGTGCAGGATACTCTTGAAAATTATGAGGACACTGTTCTTCCGATCATTACTGAAGGCCTAGAAAAACAGACAACAGAAATATACGTTTCGATTTAAAGCTTTCGTGACTGCAGGGATTCATCTTCTTGGTTCTTTCGGTAAAGTCACCTCGAAGGGAAATAATAAAATAATAAAAATAAAACACAATAAAATATAATGGTGTATTTTTATTATTTTATTATTTCCCTTCTACGTGACTTTACCGAAAGAAACATAATAAAAATATTATGTTGTATTTTTATTATTTTATTATTTCCCTTCTACGTGACTTTACCGAAAGAACCAAGAAGAGAAATATACGTGTTCGAGGACCTGGGTTTTCAATTTCATTTTTGAGAGTGTTATCGATATTAGCATGTTAAAAAAAATTACAGTATGAAAAAAAAATATTTGCAACACACATTAAAATGTTTAACAACAATAATAATAATACAAGTCCAGCCCTGTGTGTGCGCATTTTTGGATCTGTTGAACCATGCAGCGACTGATGAGGCCCTATCGCTTTGGTGCCCAACATTGGCTGGTTCTTGATCAATCAAGACGAGCACAGCGGTGCCGCTTCCACATTCGCGCGTGCCAATCAGTTCAAAAGTCAGTAAAAACGGAACTTGATTCGATTCTAGGTTCTATGACTTTTGCGATGGAGAATCAATTCTAAAAAGGCTACCGAACAAAACAATCCATTCACAATTCTTAGTTCTTTCGGTAAAGTCACGTTGAAGGGAAACAACAAAATAATAAAATATATATAAAACAATAAAAATTCTCACGACGTTTCGACCATAACACATGAAGACGACCGTTTGTGTTATGGTCGAAACGTCGTGAGAATTTTTATTGTTTTATATATATTTTATTATTTTGTTGTTTCCCTTCAACGTGACTTTACCGAAAGAACTAAGAATATGAATTACTGCAGTCACGAAAGCTTTAAATCAAAATTTAATCCATTCACAACTCTTAAGGGAGCGCAAAACAAGAACGTTTGCATCTGCAGAAAAATGGACAGCACGGTTCGCTACGTACGGTATGAAAGAAATTCAACAGACATAAAGGGAATGACCGTACCTTTCTATTAAATTGATGTTCTTCAGAATCCATGTGTTTCCTAATTACCCATGTAACGTTAAATATATTGGTATTACAGGCGTAGCAGCGAACAACCTCCATGGATTCCATGCTGTCGTCCAATATCGCGTCGTCTGTGGACACACGTAAGCAAGCAGTCCCAACTTGGTCCTTGAGACATTGGCACAAAAATGGCTCATCGGCATCACCTATATGACGCTTTATCCGTGCAAATTGTATACCACAATCGCTGAGGACCCATAGGCAAGTGGGTAGGCAACAGCCAGGCAGTGAGCCGGTGCCAACAATTTGCCTAAACTGTGCAGTCCTCTACATCTTACGATGTTTCCAATCAACCAGTGAGCATTTATTCATTTCGAGCGTGTGTTTATACAAGTCAATATCTTTAATTTCAGAGGTCATTCAAAAACAACCCAAATTATAAACAAGGTACAGTAAAATCCACTCATGTAATTAAGGACACACCAACATTACACTGACTACGAACCTCCGTTGGCTTTGCTGGGCACGACTTTGTCCGAGTGGTCACTTAACATCTGATTTGAAGCCTTACGTTTCTGGTATCGCAGCTCGATGAACTCCTGAGAAAACAGTGGTGGAAATGACGGTTGCTGCGTTATGATACAATACGAATGTCAGTGTGTAACGCGCGTGACGTCACTCCACGTCGACCAGCCCCCCCTCATTATAATCATGAACAGGTTAGTCCTCCACATGGACCCGCCCTCCATTAATAATCATGAGGATGTGACATCCTCCAAATGGACACCCCCCCCTTCTAGTAATAATTAGCGGGTGATGTCACTCCACATGGGAGGGCGAGGCGCCTCCTCCCCCCTCCTCAGCGTCAACATATAACCCTCACTACAAAGGCAGAACCCTCACGTCACGTGATCTCCGTAACGCTATTGAGACATAGAAGTAAAAGGACGTCATGATGATAACCTTTAAATGCAATAAGTCTGTCACCATGGCTTTACAAATTGCACACGAATTGATGCAATGAATATCAGGTCGCGGTCGGCTTTTCGTTTGCAAGTTTCAGATTTACTGCAATACACCCGTCCTTGGACGGGCAAAAGGCTAGCATATTTTTTTTTTACCGAGTTATTGGCTGGTCTGATATTGTAAGAGGTGGGGGGCGACCTCTTTTGACTAAGAGTTTGATTCATGAAATCCACAGATGAAGACTGAACTTTAATTCGACAGGTTGTCGTCAACTCAGCCAGTGGTTCCCAACCTTTGGTCCGTGGACCACTGGTGGCCCACAAGGCCGCAGAAAGACTTGTCGCAGATTGTACGATTTATATATATATTTTATTTGAAAGTCTACGGTTTGGTGCATGGCGGTTCGTAAACATGTTTTGAGGGTCCACAATGCTTCTGTTGGGCCCAGAGAGATTACGATCCACTAAAGTCTAAATTATTTGCGGCTGAGATAAGCATAGGCGGTACTCATCTCCTGTTAATGGTCCTGAGCCAGCGGCAGAAATTCTACATTCCTGTGGGGGGAGGCAAATCTATCCATAGCATAACCACTGAACAAAGTGGTAGTAAGTTTATGGAACCCCAGAGCGATGATGGGCCAAGTCAATCCCTAACCAGGATTTTAACTCGCAACCTTCTGATTGTGAGAGGCTCGCTCTACCGCTGAGTTATCAGGCCGGACCACTGGACTAGACCAGTGGTCGGCTTCCAAAATAATAGGAGCCATTTTATTTCGAAATCGGTAAAAAAAATACCTCAATATTTCAAGAGCCACAGTGCATGTAGCGAACACGAGACGGTGGTCCTTTGATAAATAACGTCACGAAGCGATCCTTAAAAGAGCCACAAGCGGCTTTGGGTGCCGCAGGTTTCCAACCCCCGGACTAGACGAAGACTCTACTAAAGAATGCCAATGACATTAACACTGTTTTGAGTGCACCCGGAGGGAGCTCCGTGCCTCACATTAATGGTCTTGGAGATGTGGGGGTCATCCAGGTAACCCTCTTGAAGGTGCCTCAGAGACTCCATGTGAAACTTGCTCTGCATGTGCAGCTCCATCTCGCTGTCGTATTTTGTGCGGAAGCGACACAGCGGGCACGAGAACTGAGCACTGCCAGAAGGTGCACAAATGCGAGGAATCGCAGCAGGGGAGACACAGACACACATGACAACAGTTAAGCCAATGGCACCACACATGGCATGACTGTCATTTTAAGCCACCTATTTATTATTAAATTTAATGGTATGATTATTTCTTCAGTCAGGCCTTTATTTATTCAATAAAAGCTTTTGATCCGTGAGCCATTCAGCCACAAAAGTATTATTTGATAACACCTGAGGTGGCAGATAATTAAAATATTCTTTAAGCGTTTTATCTCAACATCAGTGTGGTAGCTCTTTATGAGAAATGTTCAAGTATGGTACCATAGTACGTTTTAACAGAGGGTGTTGTTGAGAAAAAAAGCGCAATGCAAAATGTCCACACAATCTCGATGACAATAGGTTTGTTGTCTGGAACACACCAGTACATAAAGGAAAAGAAGAAAAAAACGCTTGGCTAGCTGAGGAGGTGGGGGTGATGTGTGGTGGAGGGGTTGATTGGGCTGAGGTGGAGGGGTGGAGCTGATGACCTCAGAGACACTGGGCTGTAGGAGAGAGGAGTACGGACATGACAACCAGTTTGGGGTGTAGGTTGTGAGAAGGGGGGGGGTTATGACGTCACGAGACGCATAACATTCAATATTAAACTAAATGACTGAAAACTTTGACCTAACATACTAAATCATTCAAATTTCTTAAACATAAATACTAAATGATTAAACGTACATATTCGCCATCCTTTTGCGGTGCTCGTAATATTATATTTGCGGCATTTCATTGATGACCGTTAAATACCTCGTTTGTTAGTTATGCAATAAACCTGAAGGATTATGTATTTGTTCTCTGAAATAATGATGTTTGCCTTTGTTTTGCTGCTGCCGTGCTTGTCAACATAGATGTCTCTTGTAAAATAGCCGGGCAATTGGCTAAACGGGATCATCCGTGGCTCTGTACAGTCACCCTGTATAAAAGACGAACACCTGAAGCAGCTTTAAAATACACTCACCTATGTGCAGGAAGTCTGACCTTTTTCGTTTCTGCAAAGCAAGATGCACATATTTGTTAGTTGGAGGTATGATCTTCAAGGCTTGGGAAAAAAGCCTACACCCAAACAGTTGTGATGGTGCACACAGCATGTCTGACCCAGAAACTTGGTGGATTACTTAGGAGACAGATCCTAGAAAGCAAAGATACCTGACATGCTGCTACTATTGTGGGGTTTAAAGTTGTGCTGCGGCATGAGGATTTTATCATGACCCAGCAGTAAACGCATTTGCCACTTGTTGCTGAGGTTCGTGGCCGGAATCGGGTTAATACTGCAGATGTATTCACCAGAAATGTACACCATCTCCTTTACAGTGGCCATTAAAGGATCCCGGTGACATCATTCAAAATGGCATCATGGTCCAAATTAGAAAAAAATACCCACAAATGAATCAATAGGCAACCCACACAGCGAGCATGGCCCCCTACTGGCAGACTAATGCCCGCTTGCAGGCCGGTGCTGGTACACTTTGTCTCATAGGGACAGCTGCCAATGGGGGTACCCTTCCATTGCTTGAGATCAGATGCAAAGCACTTTGAATTGCTGAGGCATTTAAACACGATATAAATGGCAATTTTGTTGCTATTCCTAATCACTTGGAGGCGCAAAAACACCAACAAAGAAATTGGCTTCATACATCATGGGACCTCCTTTGCCAGTATCAAAATATGAGAATAAGTTTTCCCCTTTTTTCTGGCAACAAAGCAGATGTTAAGATGTTAAAACACCAAACTGAAACCTTTTACAAGGAATAATGTCTGCATTAACCACACTTGTGGTCAGAATGCAAACAAAAACACTCAGATAATATATGCATCGTCTTTGAAACTGATTGGTCCACACGAGACAGCTTTCTTTGGAGCCTCGCCACAAGGCGTCCTCTGGTCTAACAGCATTTCAGACGAGACTCCAAAGAAAGCTGTCTCTGGTGTGGACCAATCAGTTTCAAGGACAATGCATATATTATCAGAGTATGTTTTTTGTTTGGTTTCTCACCACAAGTATTGTGGTTAATGCAGACATGATTCCTTGTAAAAGGTTTCAGTTCGGTGTTTTAACATCTTAACACCTGTTTTATTGCCGGCAAAAAGGGGAAAACCTAGTTTGGCTTCATACTCATGAATGGAAATCTCTAGCCTCAGTGGGGATTTACATTTTATCAACAAATTATATTGCAATTGTACTAAATAACTAATACTGTGACATCACCTTGTATCAGACAACGACCCCAAAATACGCTATCAAAGAACTACATTTGAAGTATATTTAATACACTTCTGTAAAACATTAACATAAAACCTTTAACATGAGCTGAAGTGTTTATTCTGGTAATAAAAACTAATTTAATCCTCAGATTAAATATGCACCCTTATAACGGTGACATCACATCTCACAAAACTCTGGTCCTTGTACAATGGCTCCCAATCCAATCACAAATCAATTTCAAGATTGCACGTAACATCTTCACGAACCTCCATGGGCTCGCTCCATCCAAACTCTTACCGGGCTCGCCGATACCGCCCGACTCCTCATTGCTGGCTTTCTTGCCAGATGGTCCCGGAGAAGGTGACAACTTCCTCTTAATTGCGCCCGTCGCTTCGCTGGTGGCCGCTGGCTTGTCCGTCACCCTCAACTTCTCCTACGCCCGTGCATAAACGTGTCCATCAAACATCCACACGAGCGCGCGTGCGCACTCAAGGACACCACCACTCCTGCCCCTCCCCCCCCCCCTCCGGCATCTCTCATCCATGTATCTTCACAACTCTTGCTGAACCGTGCAATTCGTTACAATTCGCAGAGCGACATTATCTGGCCAGAATGTAAAATCAGGTGGGCGTGGGAGACAGCATGTGGTCACAAGCAACGAGCAATTGTTGGCGGCAGGGTGGCGCGGTGGTAACGCTTGTGCCTCACAGCAAGAAGGGCGTGGATTTCATTTTCATTTCTGACTCGGGCACCTTTCTACGCAGAGTTTCCGACGAGCACGGTTGGCTACGTACTGTGCGAAAAGTTCAAACATATCTACGAACATTATACCCCTGTTCTGCATGGGTTTCTGCTACATTCTCTGTTTTCCTCCCATAGATAAAAAAAAACACATGCAATTTGACTGGAATTGGCCAACACATTCCAATCTTGAAAAAGTACCTGAAAATTACTCAATTGCGATTACACAGCTACATTGCCCCCTTCTACTGCGAAAACTTACCAGGACCCTCCTAAAAAGTACTCTTGAGACTCAGTGAGGCTTTCCTGGGTAAACAAGCAATCCTCCTGGACATGTGTCAAAAAGAGCTTCATAGCTTATCGGATTCCTCCAGTCGAAATAAAGATTTGGATTCTGACAAGCGTAATAGCCGTGACGTTTAAATCCAACATTGTGCAGACGATCTGCAAACCACATTACATTACCTTCTCACATTTTCCATATTTCTCCACATCTACTTGAACGGCAGACAATGAAATAGGTTCATACATGAAAAAAATGGCAATTACTGATATGAGAGAACTATTATGTGGAGTATTGCCTAGTGGAACCTAATAATTCATATGAAATTAAAACAGGCATATCTAGCCTTTGTGGAAGGGAAACGGTTAATTGACCTCACTGAAGAAACGGTATGACATCCTCCCCAATTAGGGGATGTGAGTGACCATTCAAAGGAGCTCGACGACAGGGTTAAGGAGTTGGGGGGCTTCTACTTACAGAGCCCGTGCCAGCTCCTGCTGAGCCTGTCGGCTTTTGAGGCTTCTGACTTGTGCTGGGCGCGCCACCGGCACCGGCGCCACCGCCGCTGCCACCGCTGCCGCCACCGCCGCTTTCGCCTCGGCCGCCAGCCTTCTTCTTCCGTGAAGTGGTCAGCCCCAACAAGGGCACCACCTTCTTCTCCCTGAAATCCGCGGCGACCCTCCAGGCCGGCGTGCCCCCACGCCCACGGTCCCTGCGATCCGTGGAGTCTCTGCCAGCCCTATCAAAGGGCCTGCCCCTCTGGCCTGGTTTGGTACCGTAGCCACGGAAGCCCGACCCGTAGGGTGCTCCCCCGTGGTCTGTCGGCTGGCGGCCCTCACGGCTGTTGAAGCCTGGCCTGCCAACCTGCCCGTGAAAGTTACGGGAGGTGCGGCCACGACCATAAAAGCCTCGCATATCTGCGGGTGCCTTGAATGCAGCATGTTCTGCGTAACCTCTGTTGCCGTGCTTATTGGACATGATGCCAGGCTCGGAAAACTCCTTCCCGCTGCCCCAGCGATCATCATAGCCACCTCCATAGCCCTGGGGGCCGTGTTGTTGGCCCCTGGGGGGCTCATTGTAGTCATAGCGATCAGGGCCTCCTGCCAATCCACCCGGACGACTGAAGGGCTCGTTGTAGCCTACGCTCTGTTTGGAGCCCGTGGGTGGTGCGGAGTTATACGACTCGCGATAGTTGTACCTGGAAATCACAAGTCGTGTCACACAGAAACATGTACGAATGAAGAGGGGGCGGGTGGATGGAGACCGGAGCAGTGTGATGATCTATGCTCCGTGTCCTGCACCTCTCTGGGGGCTGCTCAAACCTCATGGAGCCTGCGAGTGCTGCACACACCCAGTCAGAGTGCAATGGAGCAGCGCTTGCATTTGGCTCTGCAACTTTCACACTTATAAAAAAGAAATCCTTAATTTCACGATTTCATGTCACAGGAACTGCAATATCCTGGGAGCCCTAACAAACTCAATAAGCTCAAGAATGACTCATTAGTACATAGCTATCACTGAAAATGGAACCTTCTACAATTCAAGTCAACTAAGAAATGTGTAATTTATATGTTCTAAAGGAACTCTAAATAAGCCAAAACTATGAAGAAAAATTCAATTAGTGGGAAAAGTGTGTTTTGTACGAGCTTGGATGGCTGCTTAATGAAAAGTAGCTTCCAATTTTCAGACATGGGATATGACACCGGCATACATGGACTGGCCCAGGGGTATGCGGAAACCCAGTAAACAACTCTTGTGAAGGAGTCAAGCTAAAGGATCTTTAACATCTACTTCATCGTAGATGGTGGGCTTTGGTAAAGAGACGCCAAAATAACCAGACAGCTGCAGGAATCAATCCATGCAAACTTGACTCTGGGTTCGGCGCTCATCACTGGCTTATTCAGCTGCCAGTTCACATCACGGTGAACTCCTTGAAGTAATGTTTGCATTGCAAATGCATTGAATCTTCACGGGAGAATTGCGGTAAGACGGCCCAACGGGGGAACCGTCAACACATGGGAGTGAAACATGGTGCAACCTACAGCCCACGGGCCACAACGGGGCCCACGGCGTGGGTTTGACTGGCCCCTGAGCACCAGGGGTACGAGGACACTCGGTGGGCAACTCGATGGTCTGTCCACCGTGAACAGGCCACCGTGATGTCACATCCGCTAACGTGGCCTGCAACAGGGAGCACGTAGATGTCTTGCTATCGGCTGCTCCAAGCGAGCCGTATGCGGAACCAGTTTTTACGCATTCGTCATGGGGCGCTCTGCAGTTCCATTTTTGCGGAACGCTTCGAGTGAAGTGGGGACATCACCGTCTGTGGTTACCTGCAGCTGTGGCTAAAAGTTGTCAAGCTGTACGCTTGCCAGCAGGGAAAGAGGCCACTATCACGTGTTCTGTCTGCCGCACGCATTGACGAACGTGCACACACACACAGCTGCAGGCAACAGATGCCGGGTTCATTCAGTACAGCCCCGCACAGGGCCGCACATGAACAACGGATTGATTCGTAGCGGAGCCGAAAGGCCAAATCACCCAGAATGTACCAGACCCAACGATGTCTCAGAAGCAGGCTTGAGCCGGGACATTTCTTGGATGAGTGACCTCCATACACAACAGGCTATGTGGTAGACAGCAGAGAGAAAAAAATCTGAAGTGGTTTTGTACTTGAGCCTCCACCAACTCACACTGACTAGCATGGTAATGTATGTTAAAATATCTCCACAATACGCACGGTGCAGGAAGGCCTTCGTCCAACAGCAGATTTGAAAGCGGATGTACCTGTACATAGCGCCTTCCTCATAAGGGTACATTTCCCATTTAATGCAGGACTTGATAACCGGCATCAGTAGGATCTATTACTGGTAGAGACTTGGTATACTAACTTTGCCAGAGTTCTGATGACAAATGTTTCACTGCAGGCTACCATGGCACGTCTTCTTCAAGAGGTCTAACATGATTAGCAAAGTCTGTGACATCCCAATGCTGTCTTCTGTGAAAATCAAGGTGGTATTATCTTCACAAAAACGTGAACTTTTACCTACAAACTGACACTGAGTGTAGGGCTAAGGGAGATTTATAAATCACACTTAATATGTAATATTTAACAATATCTAGTTTACTTACAAAGAAACAAATGTGTTATTTACTGTGAGATTAAGTGTAAAGATTTTATATTGCCACAATGTAGAGCCGTAGTAGAGTGTCTCACAATCAGAGGTTTGAGAGTTCAAATCTTGATTGGGGATCGACTAAGCCCATCATCCCTCCAATATATATAAAGTGGGTACCACTTTGTGAGAAAGTCGATTTTGGTTGTCCTCGAGTTATACTTGCTCCCACCACAGGAATGTGGAATTTTCACCACCGGCTCAGGGCTGCTAACAGGCGATGAGCGCCACGTCAATGCTCATTCGAGAAGTAAAGCCCTTCAACTTTTGATCGTGTTTCTTTAAGACATGCACAGAATAAAATGTAATGACCCGTGACACCCCAAAACACTGGACGTATTCTAGATGTGCCGCTTTCACTGAAACTTTATGGTTTGATAAAAAAAAAATCGAAGGTGTTTTTCAATAACGTTCACATTGTGAGCATTACGAGCCAATATTGTCTGGAAATCTAAGCAGGAGCGAGGTCGAATCTCAACAATGATACTCGTGGGTGTAATTGTTTTGTGAGCCACCCCTACTACCGCTAAAAAAATGTGCTCCACTGATTTCAGCATAGAAGTACAACAAGCTCGACAAAAGAATTGAGCAATGTTTGAGTACCATGTGTTAGATATGGTCTGCAGTGCGATTTGACCATTTAAATGCATTTGTTAATGTAATAATGGAAAAGAAAACATTCTACCGTAGAAAGGGATGGCAACGATGAAACAGGATAGCTATGGTCTGCAGTATTTTCCTAAAGAGGCATTCTGGCGAAATTTCAATAAAATGTCATGTTAGTATAAAGCTTCCGGTGATAGGGATGGTCAAGGACTTACCCACTTTTGGCGGATCGCTCATGAGCATACCCTTGACCTAAATGAGATGCGGAAGGAAAACAGACTGCTTTAATGCAATGTAACAATCAACCAACATAAATATTGGAACCCTAACAACGCATTGTGCAAATGGTTCTAGGGACAAGCACACAAATGTGCTTACTTGAAACCATGTTTCAACATGCATCGTGAAGAGTTTTGTTGTGCCACTCATCAACGTAAAACATTGTAAATGTATATATACATATATACATATGCAGACATCAGAAAACTATCAATTGTCTTCATGAAGTTAACATGCAGAATATCACCGACTAAAACTCAGTAGAGTTCAATGGAAATTAAAGTCTTGAACCAAGTAACAGCAACTGGGAATTATGACCCAATTTGATTCTATTACATGTTTTACGTTAGCAATTTTGTGGTCAAACAAATCTAAAAATAATATGAGTAATGAAGTACAAATATACTCACATGGTACAACTATACTAATGTCATGTGCGACAGCAAAATATATTTTCATATCAAAGGTGTTACTTAAACATTACTGCATAAGCATAATCGAGATCACAATGTCAAGGTTGCATATACAACAATTTCACATCACATGGTTATCCTCACCAGGTACCATGCGCCATTCACTGAAATCAGAATACAGAAAACCAACATGACTCGATTCCTTCCACCCCTATAAATCATTGCCAACATCACAGCATTATCCAGCAGCTCTGGGCAGAAAACAAACCCATCACATAAACACGATCAGACACTGGGCTGTACACCGCACCCTGTGTGCAGATACTCATACACAATTAAAAACACATTTCCCCCATTTTATCCCAATTGTGCTCTCGGTGTCAAACCATTAAAGTATCTTTTCGGATCTCTGTCACAACAGAGCAACCCCTTAATACTGGACAATGGTCCACAGAAGCAGATTTCACAGAGATACCTGCGAGGTCTCTTTCAGTGATCCCTGGTCCACACACAGAACAGGGTAACGTGTGCCCACTCGCTCTGCATGAGAGGGAACTTTGTCACAATCAAACCGTTATTTTTTATTCTCAGAGCTGGAATTTATGGAAATTAAGTGCAGAACCAAATTGAGTCCGATGGGTTTTTTGTGCAATCACTGACAACTGGGCTGAGACCATCCAGTCGGTACACTTGAGGAGCCAGTTTCATCACAGACAGCTGCCTGGATTTGAACCCAGCCTGTCAGCAGTGCCAGCTCAACGCTCTGACCCCCGAGCTGCTTGGCCACCTCTCTCACACACACGTAACCACAAACATAAATGCATCATCGCACCTTGATCAGTAACTGGATTGTCCTTTATCATCGTTATTATTGTGGCCAGAAGATTGGCAGCTGTTTTGTACGTCTCTCTTTCCCCTTCAGCGGGTCGCATGTCGCCTGAACAGGGAATCAGAAAGGGAAATCATTAGCATCAATAAGCAGACAGAGATATGAAGTAAATTATCAGGGTAATAATTGGCCTTGAGTTTTTTTATGTTTTTGTACTGAGTATTCTTTACTGTGGGACGATGCCATGGTGTAATGGTGAGCACACCGGACTTTCAATCCAGAGGTCACAGTTCAATTACATCTCCCGGCACGGCATTTGAAACAATGGGAACATTTCTTAATCTGTCTACCCAGCAGTATAAATGGGACCACCGCAGTTATGAGATTGGTAGGTCAAACGTAGTGGGGTAAAGCAGGGGGGTAATCCCAGCCCTCAAGATGTTCGGCCGGCATGGAAGTGTTGGTAAATATCCCCTCTAGAAATCCCTCCCGTGGAGGTCCTTCCACCAGCAGTTGTGTGATAAATCAATTGCGGGGTTGCACCTTTACCTGGTACCCTTTGCAATAAGGCCACCTGACTACAGCCGAACATATACATCCATACCTTGGAATGATCGGTGTCCGGACCCCGAGCTTCCTCGGCCGTGCTTGTCGTAATCATCACGGCCCGAATGGTAGAACTCGCGACCTGACCTGCCTGAGCCTGAGAAGAGTTGAAAAGATTATAAGGAAGGTAGAGAACAATTCCTGCATGGAAATGCGAAGGTGTAAAAACCGAGTTACATTATTAACTGAATAAAAAACTTATTGGATTGTGCTTTTTAATCGACATTCACAAAGGACCTATGTGACATTATGCAACATGAGGATGTTACAAGCTGGGATAGTTATATAAAATACAAGGTTTGATATGCAAACATTTAATGAGCGAATACACAAATACATTTAGCCTCATCACTTCCAGTGATTACATCCAGTAATTTGATTATTTTCAAATAAAATGTTCCTATTTTGAGGTCTGGGTGTGAGAATAATAAATATATCAAACTTGTTCTAAAATCATAGACTTTGACACAAGAATACCAAAGGAAACATTTACAAAAAATGTTCGCATAGAAATACATTTTAAAACCAAAATTTTACAAAGCAAGCCCGCAGTTTATGAAATAACCTGCTGGTCAGCAGTTTAATCTGCCCAATATTTCAATGTCAGCATTCCATTCTGTTGGTTCACCATATTTATGTTATCTTGGGACTGTTGTTCCGCCATGTTAAGCGAAGACAAGGTTGTCTACATTGTCATGCCAAGTTCGAACTGTCCGATTGAATTATCTCTGTGGATTCCAGTTAGAACAAAATATCTTTTTCTTAATACAAGTTTTGTTGTTTTAGGGTTAGATCGCGTAAATATAAATGTGTCGTTAAACCCGCCACCAACCGACACAGCCGATTAGTAAGGTTTGTCACGTAAACAGAACATGCTAATTTAGGTCTAATCCCTCCCCCCCCCAAAAAAAAAACCTGTATTATGGATAATATTGGTCGCGAAAGCCTATGTGTTAAACTGAAATATATTTTAGTAGCGTCAAATTCCAGCCAGTCTCTCCAAGATACATAAACTGTTAAAATACTTAAAACAGAAAATTCATATGTTTTTCCAACAATTAACTACATTTAAACTTGCAGTCCGCATCTTATACAATGCATCCAACTTGTATGTGTTCAAGTTTTTTTTCAGTGTAAAGTAAAATTAAACAAAAAAAAACACGAACTATAAAACACAATACATCTAAATATATGAATAAGATGCTCTCTCCTCTCTGGATTACTTAGAAAAGCTCTAGCAATATAAACAATGCAATCGCTTAAGCTTTGTACACACCATGGACACAGCGGAATCGAGACAGATTCAGCACCGCACGACTCCCTTTTTCCTCATTCTCATATTTCAGCTACAACTCTCCAACTGGTCGCTTCAATAACAGCCGCAGCATAAACTATCACGTCTAGACCAATGACACTCAACTAAACACCACTCTAACCATCGTCCAAGGCCTACTCAACCTTGTGGATTGTATTTTAACTTACCACACTGGCTTTGGCCAAATCACTGCTTATTAAACCACAAAAACTCCAGTATTAGCTGGTAAAATAAAAACTATTTTTTATAAAACTATTTATATTTTACCAGGTACTGAGAAACGGTGGGCCTTACCTAATAAAAATAAAAAAAATGGATTATACTCTTTGGTTCTTTCGGTAGTCACGTAGGTAAAAATAAAATAGATTAGTTTCAATATACCTGTACAGTACGGTATATGGACATTCATATGGATGACCTTCACAATCAAACAAAACCATTGAAAGTGGAATTACGTAAAGTCTCAGGGCAATGTCTTTTGGGTGCTTGTTTAAAACCCAAAAAGGCCGAACGCACAATTAAAACGAGCGCTTAATTAACTGACTGAAAAAGGGCGCAAAGAGGAGAGAAATTCATTCTTGAGTCCATAATACAATCAGATTGTACAATCTCAGTACTCAGAGATTGTAAATATTGTGGATTTGCTCTCCAACACACCGGTGTGCTGTACTTGTAACGAATTGGCACGTTCCGTTTACGAGACAAACCAGGCGTGGTTCGTCCAGTAGAGGCGTTGGACCGCCACCCCACCAAGCAACTGGAGATGAGAACAAATTTTCGAATAAAAAATACTTTTCTAAAAAAAAAAATGTTGCTTATTTTTTGTAATATATATTTTTTTCTTTTTTAACGTGAATTCCCTAATGAAGATACTATTTTAAGTTGTTCATATTAGGAAGCGCTGCGATTAGCTTCACATTTTCCGCCACGCCGTTTGATGCCCATTCAGGGCGGTCAAAAAGTCGCCCGATGGCTGTAATGACGATGTCACAACGCGAAGTGGCACTCTGCAAATACAGCAGGTCACAGCCTACACGCTCTAGGCTTTTGGCAGTGTTAAAGGGGTTTATCTTCTTTGGTTCTTTCGGTAAAGTCACGTAGAATGAGAATAAAATAACAAAATAAAATAACAATAAAATTCTCACGACGTTTCGGCCACAACACAAGTGGCCTTCTTCAGGTGAAAGGAACAAACCTGTCGGGACGACAGAGCTACAATGAACGTTGTTAAGATTCGTAGCGTCTTTTAAGCTGGTTTAGAGAAGTGAGGCACCTTGACAAAGGGGTTTACATATCAAACAGGAGAATTTAGCATTGAAATAGCTGAGGGATTAACTTGTGACTGGTCACAGAAATGGCTATGTTAAAGTCAAAGCCTACACATCCACAGAGGCACCTAGTACAAATCAAACAGGCGAATTTAGCATTTAAATAGCAGTGAGTAGCTTGTTCCTTTCACCTGAAGAAGGCCACTAGTGTTGTGGCCGAAACGTCGTGAGAATTTGATTGTGTTATTTTATTTTATTATTTTATTCTCATTCTACGTGACTTTACCGAAAGACCCAAAGATGAATCCTTGCAGTCACGAAAGCTTTAAATCGAAATTTAAAGGGGTTTGTGTAGTGTGAACTTGAGGGTCATGGGGGGCAGCATTTGAGAGTTGTGTTGTTTCATATTGTGTATAAATGCCTACCGACAGTTATATCACTTTCACGGCAAGGCCAATAACATGACGAGGTTTTTTCTGAATTAGATCACCAAATTTTCAGGTCACTTACAACAGCACACATGGTGGAAATGTCACCAGCCGCCACTGTGACAAACCTTACCAAATGGTTGTGTCGGGTTTAACGACACATATCGACGCATTTATATAACCCCCAAAAAACTCTGTATTATGGATGACATTGTTCGCGAAAGCCTACTACTACGTTGTTAAACTGACATTCTTGGGTTACAAAGAGGCGGCCTCGATTGCCCCCTTGAGGGATCGCGTAGCTGCTGCTGCAGCTATCATCACCATCCTCGAATCTCACCCAGAACCGGACGAACGCTGCTGGCGAACGGAGTGGAAACAACTACAGCAACAGCAGCAGCAACAACAACGACAACGACGGGGATGTCCAGAATACTGTGAAGACCTCACTCCCGAGACACCCACCCGCACAGCGCACACCACACACGGGCCTCCTCTACGAAGACGCTGGCGGCCGAACCATCGACTGCATCCGAAAATCAACAAGCCGAGACCACACGCACAATGCAATTCGTGGGTTGAGGTGGGAGGGTGAGGGCGGGAGGTTCAGGCCTTCATCCAGCAGTGGATCGCATGCCTGGCAACCCCTTATCAGTGCCGACCTTATTACAGACCCAATTCAGACCTTACTTGGTCACCCCCGTGCCCTTTATACATCGCAACGTTCATCCTACAAAAGTCCCACCACAAAGGGAGAAACGCAAACGAATATAACAACACGTTTTGGTCGCCCGCATTGCAACGGCTGTGCGTCGTATGGAGCTGAAAACTCAATCTCCCTGTACAAGCGCACGACTAAACCTTACGGGTTGGCAGCTATATGAATGGTTTGGTGGGGGGGGGGGATGTTAGGGCTTCATCCAGCAGTAGATTGAGACCACGGCTGTGGATGCGGCCTTCTCCATCCCATGCGAAGGCCATTTTGAGCGCGCAGGCCGATGAGGAAGCGACACGCAGATTAAGAATAATTGTAATTGCTTTAAAATACCCCCTCGGTACGACGCTGTAAATCGGACGGTTTTTTTAGACGGGTCTGTAATTAAAACACAAAAAAACGACGGCAATCCCAAACGCGCTCGAGTATCTTCGTTGTAAATTTTACCTGCGAAAGAGTGATCCATGCTCACGGGTACCGTGGTGGTGAACCGGCTCGATGACGTCACCGCCGTCGATGGCGCGATGACATCATCGCGTCAGAAGATGCGGTGTGCGCGTTGACGTCGCGGCGCTCGTCGCGCAAAGACGCTGCTGGTGACGTCACGCGTCTGCGAAAAGCGCGGGAAATTTTGAGAGGAAAGCAATTCGTGACCCCGAACAAAATTGCACGGATAATAAATTACCGTGAATCTGAGGCGCCGGGCCAAACTAGGTGTCAAAATGTCAATTCCACTGCTGGATGACGACTCTTCGCCTACGCGTCTTGATGTTTGTTTAGATTATTTGTCAGCTATAAAAATTCCCACACGATAAGCCTTCTTTCGTTGAGCTCTCCTTTGTGGCAAAGTCGATTGTGAAAAAGAAGCTTCTAGCTCACTGGGCCTTAGGGGCCGTCCATAAATGACGTCACGCACCTGGGGGGGGTCAGATATTTGTGACGATGTGTGACGACGGGGGGGGGGTGGTTGAGAAATGTGACGTCACATCAAAATGCGCAACTTTAAATAAATATAGACAACACGTTCTACTTAATTAAATATACTTTTTAATAAATGTTTTCTCCTACAACATCAGAGTGCAGCGCCACATTAAATACGCACTACAATGGCAATAGTTTAAAGCGATTTGAAGCATGTTTTATTTTTTTAAAGGGGGGGGGCAGAGCTTTGTGACGTCATATTTGAGGGGGGGCATCTGACTTTTTGTGACGCCGTGTGACTAGGGGGGGGGTCAAAAATCCTCCAAAATCGCGTGACGTCATTCATTTATGGACGGCCCCTTAAACAAACCAGGATACGAATCTGAAAGAGTTCCTCGACCACGTGCTGCCGCCATGTGGCGAAGCGCGGCAACTGCAGTCGTGACCACGTGGTCTGGCGTCACAAGGACACCGTTGTCATCCCTTCCGCACTGCTGGATGATAATTGACGGGCCCTATTCACGCGTTTCTCCTCGTGAGATGACAATCCGGCCAAGTGGCTCAGCGATAGGAAGGTTGCGAGTTCATATCACAGTTGGGTGGGTTGCCTCAACCCATCATCACTCCGGGGTAGATAAAGTGATCACCACTTTAGGGGAAAGTCAACGGTGGTTGTCCGCCTGTGTATCGGGCGGCAGGAGTTGATTTCTACCGATATCTGGTGGTATTGTTGAACTTTATTTCAGTATACTGCACAGTTTTGATAGGCCTAAGCCGACTGAGAAATATGTCCGAGTTTGGAATACACTAACAAAGGCGTGAGCCCAATTCTAAGCTTGAAAAATAAAATAAAAAGTCCCAACTAAACTGATTAAAACGGGCTTCATCAGGTGAAGGGACCAACCTGTCCAGCGGACAGCGTTGGAGTGAAGAAAGCCAAGCGCTGGTCGCCTCCCTTTAAGCTGTGAGGGGGCAAACAGCAAACGCCCTGACAAAGGAAATTAGCATGAAAACGCACCACTGACAAAGCTTGGAATTAGCACAAGATGATAATACACCACCCTGGGAGTTTGGAATACCACTACTAGAATAAATATACTGTACCATTGAAATTTAGATTTAAAGCTTTCGTGCCTGCAAGGATCCATACTCATTGGTTCTATTTACCTATTCACCTAATAGAACCAATGAGTATGGATCCTTGCAGGCACGAAAGCTTCAAATCTAGAATTGATTAAAACGGCTCTATAACTCTTCAGGTCCATCGCACAAACAGGAACCTCAATGTGACCTCACCCGGTTAATGGTTAGATTCGTTTTCTACAGCGTCCTCCATGCAAATTGAATCTCACGACGATGGGCAACCACAGACAAAGCTGGAAGGCAGCCAGGCGATGAGCGGGCACCAATTAATGATTGTGCGACTTCTCTGGCCCTCTCTATATGAGGGTGTCATCAGCTAATCGATGAGTGTTTACACGCGGCAGAAAACTGGAGCACCCGGATAAAATGCGTGCGCAAAAGGGGGAAACATTCGGTGGAGTCCACATTTTCTGCTGTACCAACTCATCCTGGCAAGCTTGGGAGATTCGCAACATTTGTGTGTTCCACCAAGCCTCGTCTCCACAGCACTGAATTACAAGCATGTGCAGCTACCACCCGGATTATTTACCGAGGAAAGCCTCACCGAGTCTCAAGACGTCTCTCTGGACAGTCACGTGGTTCACCCGTGGGGCACTACAGTAGCGAGATGTTAACTACCTCGCCTGGTATACAGACCATCATGGGATTTGTATATTTAGAGTTTGCATGGTCTCCGAGTGGTCGCGTGGATTTTTCTCTTGGTTCGGGTTTTCTCTCCACATTTAGAAACGTGCGTTTAGAGTATTCGGCTGCTAGAAATGTCCACAAGATAAGGTCACTTCGTTGAGCTATCAATTGTGGCCAGGTCGCTTCTGAAAAAGAGCTATATAGCTCAGTCAGCCTTACCTGGTAAAAAATAAAAATAAACTGTTTAGTTTAATAGTTTATATGTTTAGGCAATTACATTTGAAGGAAAGTTTTGCCTGCGGGAATGAAAAATTGTAGAACCTGGAGAAAACCCACACATACAAGTGGATAGCACTCAAAGTTCCACACGGGTTGTTTTACGAACCCACCTGCTGTACTTCTATCTTCTTGCCACGTCTCAACACATTGGACTGGAAGTCTCACTATGGTAGAGTATCGTTCAAAAGTCAGGAGTCGACTTAACCCTTCCATAGATCCCTCTTGGGTAAAATAAAAAGTCTAATTGACTTTCTGCTCAAATGAGCATTGAGGTATTGATGATCACTTCTTGTCCCACGGCCCTGAACCAGTGGTGCAATATCCACATACCTTTGGCAGAGGCGAGTGTATCCATAGCACAACCACTCTTGACTTACCCACAAAGTGGTGCTCATTTAACAACCCTAAAGGGATGATGGGCTGAGTCAACTCCCAATCAGCATTCTAACTTCCAACCTCTCGAATAATCTACCGCTGAGCCAACTGGTCTTTTTGGTGGATCACATTAAACCAATCAGTGTGAACTTAACAGTAAAAAAACATTGGAACATATTTGGAAATGTACGTATTTATCAAGGAGAGAGAGAGAGAGAGGCTGGATCCTGTCATAGGAATGTGAAATATCCACCACGAGCTCTGGGCCACGATTTGAGACGAGCGGTGCCTCACGCTGGTTTTCCTGTTGTGTGCACGATCGTTGTGCTTCCGCGAATTTCCACGAGCCTCGAGAAACCTGTACACACTCACCTGTGTGAGCAGGTGTGCCTCTGCGTGTCATTATCCGGGGTCAGGTTGCAGCGTGATCTGCCGTTGCCCTGCCAACATCTCCTTGGGGGAATATTCAAGCTCAAGCCTCTGTTGGGACTTACCCTTAAGGGATCCCCTCCGCCCGAAATATCAAACGCCAACACCACGAACACAGTATGGGCTTATTAGGGGATGAGATGTAAAATGAACAAGCTGGCAAGCCGGTCTATTGAAAGAGCCTCTGCTTGTGGTGTCGCCGGAATCGTTCAAAGGTAAGTGGCCTGAGCTGGCACCAATGATTTGATGGTTTAAAAAAACAACTTTAACCTATTTTCATTTTACCAACTAAGACCCACTGAGCTATTTCGCTTTTTTTTAGAAGTGACTGGGCTACAAATGATAGCTCAACGAAGTGGCTTATCACGTGCAAATGTATAGCAGCCAAATACTCTTACACGCATGCTGATTCTAAGTGTGGAGGGAATAAAACAGAAGAAAAATACACGTGACCACGGGGAGAGAGAGACATGCAAACTCCACCCATCTGTGATTAAAATTGGAGTTGATGGTGTCAGCTCAGTCACCAATGGACTACATCCGCAACAAAGGCGTCACGTTAGTGAATTTAGTTATATACTTATTGTGGATAAATTCCAGCTCTAAGAATGATAAAAAAAATAATTGTTTGGCAGAGTGATTGGGAATATGCTGCTTCGTAACGTGCGGAGTGGAGGTCATTTGAAGGGCTCTCAGAGGTAACCCTGTGATATGCGTTTCCTTTGGCCATACTTTTACACATCCCTTCAGCCGCACAGCCTTCTGGGAGTGCATCTTTCAGCAGCATTGATTCGATACAAGTAAACTTTGAACTAGATTAGACAAAACAGTGTCTGGTCAGCAGAGTCAGTCTTGCTTCAACCAATGCTGGCACACTGCCAGCTGTTTATAGGCAAGGACCCTCTCCGTTAGATATTTGTCCCAGTTCGACGCTAAACTATAAAATGCAAAAAACTAAATAATAATTAGTGTCATTCTGGGGGATATAAGTAACAGAGTAAATGAATAGGCAATAAACCTCCTTCCCATAGTAATAGGTTTTACCCTTTTAACGGGCACAAAAACTGACACCTTTATTCAAGGCATCATGTTTGCAATAACAACAACACAAGCAGTCAAAATGCAAACAAAAGAGACAACTCTGATAATAATATGCGCTGTCCTTGAATTTGATTGGTCCACACCCGAGACGGCTTTTCTTAGAGCCTAGTCTCCACTGGTGTTGGACCAGAAGACGCCAAAAGGCGTACAACTCAAAAACAGCGCACTATCAGAGTATTGAGGGCTCGGGGTGAGCATTTACATTATGAGGCCTCCTTTGCCAGTAACAAGATATAGTAATAGGTTTTACCCTTTTAACTGCCACAAAAACTGACACCTTTATTCAAGGCATCATGTTTGCAATAAACCCCAACACAAGCAGTCCTTCCCATGTTTGTCTCTCCGCATGGCCAATGGTATGTGTTTAAAATAAAACCGTGCTTCACGTGGTCTAGTTGAGTATCGGTGAGAAGAAACACGGAAGAGATGAAGCACCTTCCCACACACTCCGCTATGAGATTGATTGACGTGCGACAGTCCAGCCAATATATTTTTTTATTTCTCAGAGTTGAAATTTATCAAAATAAGTGATGGGTTTAGTGCTCAAACCCAGATTCAAACGCAGTGTCCGTCACTCTGAACCGTGGCAACTCGAAGCAGCGGCCAAAGTAGGGAATAACATCTGAGAGGATGACCATCGTGGAGATCGATAAGATCAGTTCGGGTTTCGGGGAGCAAGACAGATGCAATGTGGCAGCTTAGTGTCCTCGACATAACCATTATGAGTCCCCCCGGTGCCACGCGGCCACCTCAAGAATTCAACGTCCTAAAACAAAGCTCACGTTTTGCGGCGCTGCACGTTAACGGCGGAGGCGGCGGTGTTCGGCGGCCGCTGTGAACAGACGACCTAGCACAGCTGCGGCCGGGCGAGTTAGGGACTGAAATCCGAGAGCTCGTCGCGGAGAACGGCTAAAAATACACCGCATTAGAGAGACACGTCAACTGTGCACTTGCTGCGGTCGGCAAAAACCACGTCGCTCGGGAGGATCCTCAAGTGAGGCGTTTGGACAAATCCTTGCTCGTGAGAGGCAACCGTGGAACCTGGAGAAAACGCACACGTGCACCGGGAGAATACTCAAGGCTTCGCATATACGTGTTTTCTAACCCACTTGCTGTACGTTTGTTGAACTTCTTTCGCACCGTACGCAGCCAACTGTGCTAATCGGAGGTGCCGGGGGAAGGACAACACACTCAACACAAAAAGCAGTTCTAAAGACATGGATTATCAACCTCGATTATTTAAAAGTGCAAAACTCCAGTGGCTTCCTCATATCGGAAGGAAGAGAGCGTTCCAGACGGCCGCAGAAGCGCATCTGAAAGCGCCGCGCGATGCGGTGACCGCCGCCTTTGTTCGATGCTTGGCCGATTGTCTTTTAAGGAGTGAGGAGACTGGAGTACCTGTGTCGGGAGGAGGGGAGGGGGTGAGGCAGGAAGAACATGCATCCTCATCATCGTCGTCGTCATTCTTATCGGTCGAGATCTATCCACTGCAGGATGAAGGCCTGCCCGAGCCATTGCCCTCCGTCGTGGTAAGTTTTCCCCCGGGAAAACCTTCCACAGAGATGCGGGAAACTTTTTTGCTTCTTCGGAAAATGTTCGGGAACTTTCACTGAACGTCTGCGGAAAAGACCACCGAGTTTCCAGCGTGCTGGGCATCGGCGAACGCCATGAGGTGCCGTCACGGTCACCATCACCGGTGACATCGGTGACGCGCCCCAGCGGTAGCGCGTTTGCCGCTCGTTGCAGATGTCCAGGGTTACAGCCCAGCGGCCGCCCCGATTAATACTGCGCAGTGCCGGATTAAGCGAGTGCGGGGCCTGTAGCATATGCTATAAAGGGGCCCTAAAAATGTATATTAAAACACACATTTTTAACTCGCATAGTAAAGTAATTGTATTTTTAAATTTGCTATACAGCCAGATAATACGACAAATCGCTAACCTTAAACACCCAAAGTTGAAGGCGGTATAGTACTATAGTAATAGAGCAAGTGCAGAATTACTGAAACGGAATTGATAGCTGGAAAGCATTTAGCGCGGGGTCCTTGAAAATGCGGGGCCCCTAGCACATGCTACTTTTGCTACTAGGATAACCCGGCACTGATACTGCGGGTGTACGAACCCTTGAAACACGCGCCTTCTGCTTAGAAGCGGACGTTGAAGATCCCGTGACGTCGCTCGCAAGAGCAGGTCGCTGCGTGCCGGCATAGAGCTCCAAATTTGCCACGTTTGAAAAAAAAAATGTACGCTGCCAATTGCTCGGTTGGGATCATCGCCGCCTGCTATGAAAGCTTGGCAAGGCCCTCGTGAAAAAGAGCCGTAAGACTTATGTGAGGCTTTTCTGGGCAAAGAAAAAAAAGCGTACTAATAATAATCATCATCAACATTATTTCAAATTAGCGGCAAGGCATTTCGGGCATAGTCCGACCGTTACGAATTTCCATGAATCATGGAGTGATGATGCTTGCACGCCCGTGTCCCACCCGGGCAGTCCTGGCCAAAAACACTTGACATGAATTTGCGGTCATTTCCACAAGTCTCGAAACGTACAAAACCAGCTCGTACCCAAAACCTGGCCCCGCGGTGTCTTTCTTTCCAAACGAGTGTGACCATGATCCCGGTGGTAATAAGTCTACATTCCCATGGCAGAAACCGCACCACCGTGCACAGGACAACCGCTGTTGACTTTTGTTGACAATAGGAAGATGGTGATTACGATAACGGTTTATGTTCTGCTCGTTTCACCCGTGAAAGCCTCACCGAGTCGCGTGACTATTTTGTTAGGAGGGTCCTGCCCAGTTTTTCGCAGTAGGGGGCGACACCTGCTATGTTTCCCGACTAAGTCATGCGCGAGTTGACTAAATGGCACATTTCAGACGATGACGTCACACACAATGGCTTCTTCTTCAAATGTAACGGGATTCATAACGTCGGCTGTGAAGCAGACGGCCTGCATTTCATGGTGTATACACCAGCGGTATTAACCAGGGCGGACTGCCGGATTATAACTGCGAACCTATAGCATAGCATCGACACCGCTCGATTGTTGCAACTCACTACGGGACGTCTGGCAACAAAAAAAACATTCTCAAGCTCCAGCGTGGACAAAATCCTCTGTCACGTGTCTTGACGTCTCGACGAGGCGCTGCGAGGTCCGACCACGTCCGTCCGGTGCTCGCCGAGCTCCATTTTTTAATTTAGATTGAAACCTCATTTCGTTCGGACTGCGTTTTGTGTTTAGCTTGTTGTCCTTTTTCCGCACCTCCGATTAGCACGGTTGGCTACGTACGGTGTGAAAGAAGTTCAACATACATACACACATGCAACAGGCTGCAAACGCGCGTCCGCTGATGATAATGGGAATGGGGTGAGTCGGCCCTCAAGTGGTGTTTGAACTCGCGACTTTCTGGTTGTAAGCCAAGTGCTCTGAACTCAGTTCCACCTCAGAGGAAAATAACAGCACCTGTTACTTTAGAGGTCAGGGCGCGTCGCCAGCACCACGGAGATCCTGGGATAGAATCTGGGTTCAGCCACCCACGATTACGCTGGGTTTTCTAGTGATGGTCTCGGACCCGGTCCACCTATGACTGCACACGCATAACCAATGAAGAAAACAGGATTTTCAGGTGGGGGGCGGGGGGCAACCCCTCCAGCAATGAAAAGCGATAGAGGACTTGTTAGTAAGTAAGGAGTTGTTAGTAAGTAAGGAGTCGTTAGTAAGTAAGGAGTTGTTAGTAAGGACTTGTTAGTAAGTAAGGAGTTGTTAGTAAGGACTTGTTAGTAAGTAAGGACTTGTTAGTAAGGACTTGTTAGTAAGTAAGGAGTTGTTAGTAGGGAGTTGTTAGTAAGTAAGGACTTGTTAGTAAGGAGTTGTTAGCAAGTAAGGAGTTGTTAGTAGGGAGTTTTTAGTAAGTAAGGACTTGTTAGTAAGGAGTTGTTAGTAAGTAAGGAGTTGTTAGTAAGGACTTGTTAGTAAGTAAGGAGTTGTTAGTAAGGAATTGTTAGTAAGTAAGGACTTGTTAGTAAGGACCTGTTAGTAAGTAAGGAGTTGTTAGTAAGGAGTTGTTAGTAAGGACTTGTTAGTAAGGAGTTGTTAGTAAGGACTTGTCCCTTGCTTTTTATTCGACGCGTGTGCGGCGATGGGGCAGCCATCGATCGAGGATCGAATTGCGAACCGCGTTGTGTGATCGGTATCGCACTCGCTGAAGGTGTCGATGCCTTCAGGGAAGTCGTGGACTCTGTGCACGCAACCGCGCACAATTCTGAGTCACTTATAACTGCTTTGCCGTTACTTATTGCCAATTATGGACTCAGACTATTGTCCTATCATCTCATAGAGTCCCTGGCGCGTAATAATATGCGACACAGTGGCAGTGGGGGTCGCAAAATGCCGATTTAGTACAAAACCCCAATGATTCAAACGAAATTAGGGATTTCGATCGGATCATGGGGGGGAGGGGGGGGGGGCACGTGCCACCCCCCACTGGCTCCGCCAGTGTGTATAACAATCACATTCAATTTTTGCTTTGATTCGGATTAGCTTGACCATATTCAAAGTGATGAGGATGACGTCACATATAGATGCGGCCCCAAATGTGTGTCGTCACAAACGTTCCACCATTCCGACGCAGGCAATTTATAAACAGTTATCACGTCGATGAACGCGTGTCAAATCTATCACTGCTTCGGCATCACCACCACCACTCGAAATCTGTGATCACTCGAGATCTGAGGATCCTGTTAACAACCTGATGATGCTACATGTGATTACCAGAGGAACGTCTTGTGAGATTTCCCTTAAACACTGACAGCACCACGGCTGGTGCTGCCGAAGCTACAAAAAAATTGGCCAAGTTTGATTTGACGTGACACTTTGTTAATTCGCTGTGTCAAATGGTATAGAGGGCTCAACGACGCATATTTGTACACGACCTAACCCAAAAGAAAGCGGTTATGAATCAAGATATTTGTCGCGGAAGCCTCCGTATAAAATGATCTCAATTGTGTTGACACTGTGCTGCTATCAGTGCAGGGTGGACCACCTGTCGGCGTTTAACCTGGGCACGAGTCTGTATGTTTGGGTGGCATAAATTAATGATAATAATTCCATTTTTATAGCGGCTTTTCATCAAGGATCTCAAAGCGCTGTACAGGACACAGCAGCAGCATGAAAATAATTATATTATAAATCCATTTTAAGAATCCATTTACTAAATGAACTAGACGTTTAACAAGCGGAAGTGTATAAACAGGTTTCAAGACGCATATTTAAAATGTCCACAGACTCAGAGAGATCCCTCTGATACCTCGTGGAAAAGCGTTCCACAGCCTGGAGTCTACACGGGAAAAATGTCTCGGTCAACCATAGAGCAGAACCTCGACCTGGGAATGCAGAGAAGATGTGAATCCCCAAGATCTTAGAAAGATTGAGGGGCCATATGGGTGCAGCATGTCAATGATGTAGGCTGTGGCAAAATGGTTTACTGCTTTGTTAAGTTAACAGGATGATTTTAAATGGTATTCTATGTGAAACTGGAAGCCAGTGCAGGGAACGGTCAACGCGTGATCTGATTTGTACCGAGAACTGGTGAGGTGTCGGTGCTGTTGAACTTGATTAGAGTACATTTCACAGTTTTTTTACGATCGATCTGGAGTTAACTTGAGCAATGTGTCCGAGTTTGGACGTTCGTGGGAAAGGTGGTAAACCGATGTCATGTAATGAGGTTTCAATGTCTTGCATAGGACCTCCACGCAATGCTTAATTATGCAAGGATATGAATGGGGGGGGAGAGGATATAGGTCCGAACAAAACAAAAACACAAATGACCAAAAAAACTGAAAAGTATCCAAAGAAGCACCTTTCTACAAATTAAACCATTCATTTTTAAACCAGGTAAGGCGCACTGAGCTATATATCTCTTTTTCAGAAGCGGTCTGGCCGCCACAAGTGATAGCTGAACGCAGTGGCTTATCACGTGCACACGTATAGCAGACAAGTACCCGAAACGCGCGTTTCAAAATGTGAAACAAAACAACCCGAAGTTCCACGGCGCGAGAGGGGAACACACAAACTCCAAATACACAACGGGCGTCCAGGGTCGCGATCGAACCCCCGACCGCTTGTACACAAGGCGAGGGAGTTAACATCCCGTCACCGCAGCGTCCACCTCTTGCCCATTACCCAGCCACGCACAAGCACGGCGGATGCGCGAGTGGTCTTGGGGTTGGGTGGAGGGGGAGCAGAGCGGCTTTGTGTTCGTCCGCACGCACGCTTCTGGCATCGTCACGCTCACGTTGGCGGTGTGAGAGAGAGAGGGAGGGAGAGTGGGGCGGAGAGAGAGGGTAAGAGGGTGGTGGGGGGGGTAGCGATAGGAGGCAACGGAGAGGGAGAGCGAACGCGTGAGAGTGAAGTTGCGTGTGTGGAGTTCCACGCTCTCAATGTCTTCACGAGGGCGCTAGCGGTGAATAAAAGTTACGAATCGTCGGCGAGAAGATGGTGAAGAGAAACAAGACGGCGGCGGAAGACAGCCCTCAGCATGGTAACGCGCTTTGTGCCACTTTACTTGATCTGTCCCTTTAACATGCAAATGAGCTGTGTGTGCCAATGTCAGCTGTGTGAGGGTGACCAGGGAATGTGTGAGTGGGAGCGTGTGAGTGGTGAGTGGTGGATGTGTGAGTGGTGGATGTGTGAGTGGTGGATGTGAGTGAATGTGTGAGTGGTGAGTGGTGGATGTGTGAGTGGTGGATGTGAGTGAATGTGTGAGTGGTGGATGTGAGCGAATGTGTGAGTGGTGGATGTGAGTGAATGTGTGAGGGTGAGTGGTGGATGTGTGAGTGGTGGATGTGAGTGGGAGTGGGTGAGTGGTGGATGTGTGAGTGGTGGATGTGAGTGAATGTGTGAGTGGTGAGTGGTGGATGTGTGAGTGGTGGATGTGTGTAAGTGTGAGTGGTGGATGTGAGTGAATGTGTGAGTGGTGAGTGGTGGATGTGTGAGTGGTGGATGTGAGTGAATGTGTGAGTAGTGGATGTGAGTGAGTGTGTGAGGGTGAGTGGTGGATGTGTGAGTGGTGGATGTGAGTGAATGTGTGAGTAGTGGATGTGAGTGAGTGTGTGAGGGTGAGTGGTGGATGTGAGTGAATGTGTGAGTGGTGAGTGGTGGATGTGTGAGTGGTGGATGTGTGTAAGTGTGAGTAGTGGATGTGAGTGAATGTGTGAGGGTGAGTGGTGGATGTGAGTGAATGTGAGTGGTGGATGTGAGTGTGTGAGTGATGGATGTGAGTGAATGTGTGAGTGGTGGATGTGAGTGAATGTGAGTGGTGGATGTGAGTGAATGTGTGAGTGGTGGATGTGTGTAAGTGTGAGTGGTGGATGTGAGTGAATGTGAGTGTGTGAGTGGTGGATGTGAGTGAATGTGTGAGTGGTGAGTGGTGGATGTGAGTGAATGTGAGTGGTGGATGTGAGTGTGTGAGTGGTGGATGTGAGCGAATGTGTGAGTGGTGGATGTGAGTGAATGTGAGTGGTGGATGTGAGTGAATGTGTGAGTGGTGAGTGGTGGATGTGAGTGAATGTGTGAGTGGTGGTTGTGTGTAAGTGGTGAGTGGTGGATGTGTGAGTGGTGGATGTGTGTAAGTGTGAGTGGTGGATGTGTGTAAGTGTGAGTGGTGAAGGTGTGAGTGTGAGTGGACACGGAGTGTTCGTGATTGAGTGGGGAGCGGTCGTGTAGTGGTTGGCGCACAGCACTACGAACTCGGCGAGCCAAGGTCGATTCCCGCTCACGGCCAATACCAGTGACGAGTATCTGAACCGACTCCTGGGTCTCCGCTTGGTCGACTCAGCCTTAAATGTGTACATGTCGGGGTGTGTAAATATCGCTATGGGGGAGACAAATACGGCCGGGGCGTAGTGCTGACCACCCACCCCCTCGCGTGCCGTGCCGGCCTTCCTAGGTGCAACTTGCTAACAGAACGTTGTTGCGGCCATACAGGGCATCTTTGTGAATAGAGTATTGGGAGTTAATGTTCGAATGAAATCTGTACTGCATATGAGTGTGCATTTGCTGTGAATTAGTGTATGGACGTCGTGAGTAAGTGAGTTGAAGTGTACTAGTGAGTCTGTCTTTGTGTGTGTGTGTGTACGACTGTGTGTGTGTGTGAGAAAGTGGAGTTTTGGTTCGCGTCGATGGCAAGTTAAAAATAAACTGCTGACTGTGGCCATCCCGAACAGACCCGTGAAACGTTATTTAGCGACGCAATTGCCGATCTGCAACTACGGAGCAGGAGACATCACGGCGATGATGATCCCATTCACTCCGCTCGCTCTTCACCCACGCGGTGTGTCTGGGCTTTGACGCTGCTGAATGTGAAATTAGAGTTGTTAGTCTCGCGTCGACATCAAGCTAGCCGTACGACAACAACAACAGGAGGAGGAGGGAGGGCGGATGACCAGCTGTTGCGCTGATCAGCTGTTGCGCTGTGGTGTTTGCGAGCTCCTGTTTCTGGGCGAGCAGCTGAGCGGATGAGAGCGAGATCGTCTCTCTCTCTCTGAGTGTTTGCTCGGCCCTCATCGGTGCTAGAGAGAAAGAGAGACGAGAGAGAGAGACGAGAGACTTTTTGACTTTTAAACAACTTTTATTGCCGCCAGCAGCAAAAGCACTGGAGGCGATTTCGATATGAAATACACAAAGTCACCAGCAACACAAATGAAAATAAACGTTACAAATCCACGCGCTGTGGCGCTAAAAAGCACCGCGCACAACACGAAAGAAAAGTCACGTGGTGGTTGTGGTGGTCATTAGCGCACGCCACGTTGACGAGCGAGCGCTTCAGAAGGTGAACATGAGGGTGCCGTCCACGCTGGTACAGAGGGCTTTTCCGGCTCCCCAGCGTTCGAAGAAGACGTGCACATCACCGACATGTGTGTGGTACAGTGAGGGAAAAAAGTATTTGATCCCCTGCTGATTTTGTACATTTGCCCACTGACAAAGAAATGATCAGTCTATAATTTTAATGGTAGGTTTATTTGAACAGTGAGAGACAGAATAACAACAAAAAAATCCAGAAAAACGCATGTCAAAAATGTTATAAATGTATTTGCATTTTAATGAGGGAAATACGTATTTGACCCCTCTGCAAAACATGACTTAGTACTTGGTGGCAAAACCCTTGTTGGCAATCACAGAGGTCAGACGTTTCTTGTAGTTGGCCACCAGGTTTGCACACATCTCAGGAGGGATTTTGTCCCACTCCTCTTTGCAGATCTTCTCCAAGTCATTAAGGTTTCGAGGCTGACGTTTGGCAACTCGAACCTTCAGCTCCCTCCACAGATTTTCTATGGGATTAAGGTCTGGAGACTGGCTAGGCCACTCCAGGACCTTAATGTGCTTCTTCTTGAGCCACTCCCTTGTTTTGGGTCATTGTCATGCTGGAATAACCATCCACGACACATTTTCAATGCCCTGGCTGAGGGAAGGAGGTTCTCACCCAAGATTTGACGATACATGGCTCCGTCCATCGTCCCTTTGATGCGGTGAAGTTATCCTGTCCCCTTAGCAGAAAAACACCCCCAAAGCATAATGTTTCCACCTCCATGTTTGACGGTGGGGATGGTGTTCTTGGGGTCATAGGCAGCATTCCTCCTCCTCCAAACACGGCGAGTTGATTTGATGCCAAAGAGCTCCATTTTGGTCTCATCTTGCATGGAGCCCCAGGCCGAGGGAGATTGACAGTTATTTTGTGTTTCTTCTATTTGCGAATAATCGCACCAACTGTTGTCTCCTTCTCACCAAGCTGCTTGGCAATGGTCTTGTAGCCCATTCCAGCCTTGTGTAGGTCTACAATCTTGTCCCTGACATCCTTGGAGAGCTCTTTGGTCTTGACCATGGTGGAGAGTTTGGAATCTGATTGATTGCTTCTGTGGACAGGTGTCTTTTATTCAGGTAACAAGCTGAGATTAGGAGCACTCCCTTTAAGAGTGTGCTCCTAATCTCAGCTCGTTACCTGTATAAAAGACACCTGGGAGCCAGAAATCTTTATGATTGAGAGGGCGTCAAATACTTATTTCCCTCAATAAAATGCAAATCAATTTATAAAAAAAATTTGCATGCGTTTTGTTGTTGTTGTTGTTATTCTGCCTCTCACTGTTCAAATAAACCTACCATTAAAATTATAGACTGATCATTTCTTTGTCAGTGGGCAAACGTACAAAATCAGCAGGGGATCAAATACTTTTTTCCCTCACTGTATGCGTGCTCCAGCCGGAGCCGCGCCTTAAGCAGGCCTCTGAACACTGGAAGCACAGAGCAGCCGTCAGTGTCACCTTCCAGCATCTTTTTTCTCGTTCTGTACACCGCCATCTTCGCCTGAGCACAGGCGAAGTTGGCGAGGTCATGGCGTTTGTTAGCCAGGTAAGGCACCACCCCATATATGAAGCTGCTGTTGTAGAAGGGTACTCCCAGTTTCCTGAAGATGTCCCCCAAAAGGCGGAACATTGGTTTGAGCCGCTGGCAGTGTAAGTGCTGGTGGGGCAGATCCTCCCTGGCACCGCAGGAAATGCACAAGTCTGTGACCCCTGGCGAGATTCGGCTGAGCCACACGGCCGATGGCAACGTGCAGTGTGTCAACCTCCACTGAATGTCACCGCAGCGTTTGGCTACGGGAGACCTTGTGCATTTGTTTCCACTGAGGGGCGGCCGCAATGAGGGGAGGGAAATGGTCTCTCCATTTTAGAGAGGCACGAGAGAGAGACAGAGACGAGAGAGAGACGAGAGACTTTGACTTTTAAACAACTTTTATTCCCGCCAGCAGCAAAAGCACTGGAGGCGATTTCGATATGAAATACACAAAGTCACCAGCAACACAAATTAAAATAAATGTTACAAATCCAGAGAGAGACACGAGAGAGAGGAGAGAGTCGAGAGAGAGAGAGAGACGAGAGAGAGATACCCGAAGGGCGACGGACCCCAACATCTTCAGGGGCTGGTCAACGTGCTCTTCGGCTACGCCAAGCTCGCCGTGTACAGGGCGAGGAAGGTGGCCCTGGAGGGGCAACGTCCGGCCAGCAGCCTGGGCATCTTCCGCGCTCTGGTCGGAGCCAGGGTGAGTGGGCTGGAGTTCCGCCACTCGCGGCTGACCCACGCCGTGCCGGCCTCCAAGGAGCAGTGGGCGCTGGAGGAGGCCGTGTGCTCGGTGGCAGATGACGGTAGAGAGCTCTGCATGCAGATCTAAGCTACCCGTCGGAGGCCGTTTGACTGTGGGAAGGGCTGCGTGCGGATGCAGCACTTGTCGTAGTTATAAAGAAAAAAGAGAGAACAAGAGAGAGTCAAATGGAGTAGGAAGAGAGGGGGCAGAGAGAGAGGGGGGGCGGAGGGGGGTAGAGAGAGAGGAGAGGCAGAGAGGGGGGTAGAGAGAGAGGGGGGGACAGAGAGGGGGGTAGAGAGAGAGGAAGGGGAAAGAAAAAAGAAAAAAATGTGGGTCTTTCATTTAAAGGGGGGGGGGGGTTACATATAGCAAAGCATTAAAAAAACAAAAAAACGAAATTATGAACGGAGCAAAGTGCCGACTACACCGAGCATCTTCTTGTTTCTTCTGATCGTAAAAAAGAGAGAGACGAGAGAGAGAGAGACGAGAGAGAGAGAGAGACGAGAGAGAGAGAGACACACGAGAGAGACACGAGAGAGACGAGAGAGAGAGAGACACGAGAGAGAGAGAGACGAGAGAGAGAGACGAGAGAGAGACACACGAGAGAGACACGAGAGAGACGAGAGAGAGAGACACGAGAGAGAGAGAGAGACGAGAGACACGAGAAAGAGACGAGAGAGAGAGACGAGAGAGAGAGACGAGAGAGACGTGTGTGCAAACTCTCATAACCCTGAGTTTGTGTACTATATCGGTTACACCGTTACAGTACAGACACACAACACAGTGAGTTTAACGGTGAGGTTATACCTTAAAACTACATTTTTTTTAAAACTACACCGCGACCTGAAAAGAATAACAGTATATAATCGGCGACGTTTCGGGAAATGGTTCTTCAGAGCATCATTTATGTCTGAGTCGACCTAGGGGAGGCCAAAGACAGGTTCAGATAACCGTCAATGGTGTTGGCCAGGCTCGTAGCGTGGTGCGTTAACCACTGCATGAACCGCTCCCCACAATGAGCACAAACATCCATACACCTTGATACGAATTTAAATGGAAACCTTTCACGAATACAACACGTGGGCAGTGCTTGTGTTCGTGTCGGGTTATGTGCTGCATATCAGTCATGCATATGTCCATACTTGCATATGAAAGTTAGTGGTTGTGCCATAGCATACGCACATTTACACCACGGTATTTGCGGCGGCAACACGGCCTTTTTTGCGGTTCGATACAGGCAGGTCGCCCTGGTTAATACTGCGGTTGTATTAACCATAGATAAGCGCCGTCTGCGTGGTGGAGGGTCTTCACGACACAAGTGCGGTCAGATCACCGCGTGGCCTAAACCCAGCCATGAATCATGATAACAGCTGCGAAAAAACTACGTGTCAAGATCTATACACAGTATTACTTTGTTCGCATGCAATGTACTTAATGTGGTACAGAAACAAATAAAAAGACCCTTAACAGACGGTTGGGACAAGTGCTGCTAGCAAGTAGCACACGAGGGGGGGTGGGTGGCCAGTACCGTGTACACAACATACACGGTAATTGAACACACACACGCTGACCCCAACACACGCATACAGTGACCCCAACACACACACACGCTGACCCCAACACACACGCTGACCCCAACACACACACACGCTGACCCCAACACACACACGCTGACCCCAACACACACACACACGCTGACCCCAACACACACACATGCTGACCCCAACACACATACAGTGACCCCTACACACACATACAGTGACCCCAACACACACATACAGTGACCCCAACACACACACACGCTAACCCCAACACACACACACGCTGACCCCAACACACATACAGTGACCCCTACACACACATACAGTGACCCCAACACACACACACGCTGACCCCAACACAAACACATACAGTGACCCCAACACACACACACACTGACCCCAACACACACACACACTAACCCCACCACACACACACACACTGACCCCAACACACACACAAACGCTGACCCCAACACACACACACTGACTACAACACACACACACACACTAACCCCACCACACACACACACACACTAACCCCACCACACACACACACACTGACCGCAACACACACACACACGCTGACCCCAACACACACACATACAGTGACTCCAACACACACACACACTGACCCCAACACACACACACACTGACTCCAACACACACGCACACTAACCCCACCACACACACTGACCCCAACACACACACACTGACCCCAACACACACACACACACACTGACCCCAACACACACAAACGCTGACCCCACCACACACACACACACTGACCCCAACACACACACACACTAACCCCACCACACACACACACGCTGACCCCACCACACACGCTGACCCCACCACACACACACACACACTGACCCCAACACACACACACACACTGACCCCAACACACACACACACACACTAACCCCACCACACACACACACATTGACCCCACCACACACACTAACCCCACCACACACACACACTAACCCCACCACACACACACACTGACCCCAACACACACACTGACCCCACCACACACACACTAACCCAACCACACACACACACACTGACCCCACCACACACACACACTGACCCCAACACACACACTGACCCCACCACACACACATTAACCCCACCACACACACACACACTGACCCCACCACACACACACACTGACCCCAACACACACACTGACCCCACCACACACACTAACCTCACCACACACACACACTGACCCCACCACACACACACTGACCCCAACACACACACACTGACCCCACCACACACACTGACCCCACCACACACACACACTGACCCCAACACACACACTGACCCCACCACACACACTAACCTCACCACATACGCTGACCCCAACACACACACACTGACCCCAACACACACACACTGACCCCACCACACACACACACTAACCCCACCACACACACACTAACCCCAACACACACACACGCTGACCCCAACACACACACACTGACCCCACCACACACACTGACCCCACCACACACACACACTAACCCCACCACACACGCACGCGCGCTCGCTCCTCCACGGGTTACCAATGTGGCACAGCGCACGGAGGCGCAGTGACGATGACCCTGATCGCCGCTCTGTTGCCTGAGCATCCTCGCAAGAGAATTTTGCTGCCGCTTTGCCCGCGGGCTGGCAACGCGAGAAGCGAAGCCGCGCATGGGGCCGCGCGCGCACCGCGGACTGTACATGGGCGACAGCGCCCGGCCCAGCCGTGGGCCCGAGTGAACGCGACCGAGATCGGACGGCGTCGCGCGCGGCAGTTCCTGGCAGAGCGCGGCGCTCCTCGCTTCGCTCCGCGGGCTCCACGTCCAAATCTCATTCGTGATCGACGTCGCGCTCCGCACCGGCTTCCCGTGCCCTCCGTGGACTCGCCCCCCCCTGCCTGCCTCGCCCTGCTCGTCTCACTCTACTCCACGCACTCTCCTACCCCTACCCTCTCATCTCACTCCACTCTACTCCACTCACTCTCCTACCCCTACCCTCTCATCTCACTCCACTCTACTCCACGCACTCTCCTACCCCTACCCTCTCATCTCACTCCACTCTACTCCACTCACTCTCCTACCCCTACCCTCTCATCTCACTCCACTCTACTCCACTCACTCTCCTACCCTCTCATCTCACTCCACTCTACTCCACTCACTCTCCTACCCCTACCCTCTCATCTCACTCCACTCTACTCCACGCACTCTCCTGCCTCTCATCTCACTCCACTCTACTCCACACACTCTCCTGCCTCTCCCCTCTCATCTCACTCCACTCTACTCCACGCACTCTCCTACCTCTCCCCTCTCATCTCACTCCACTCCCCTCCACTCACTCTCCTACCTCTCCCCTCTCATCTCACTCCACTCCCCTCCACGCACTCTCATACCTCTCCCCTCTCATCTCACTCCACTCTACTCCACACACTCTCCTACCCCTACCCTCTCATCTCACTCCACTCTACTCCACGCACTCTCCTGCCTCTCATCTCACTCCACTCTACTCCACACACTCTCCTGCCTCTCCCCTCTCATCTCACTCCACTCTACTCCACGCACTCTCCTACCTCTCCCCTCTCATCTCACTCCACTCCCCTCCACTCACTCTCCTACCTCTCCCCTCTCATCTCACTCCACTCCCCTCCACGCACTCTCATACCTCTCCCCTCTCATCTCACTCCACTCTACTCCACACACTCTCCTACCCCTACCCTCTCATCTCACTCCACTCTACTCCACTCACTCTCCTACCCCTACCCTCTCATCTCACTCCACTCTACTCCACGCACTCTCCTACCCCTACCCTCTCATCTCACTCCACTCTACTCCACGCACTCTCCTACCCCTACCCTCTCATCTCACTCCACTCTACTCCACGCACTCTCCTACCTCTCCCCTCTCATCTCACTCCACTCTACTCCACGCACTCTCCTACCCCTACCCTCTCATCTCACTCCACTCTACTCCACGCACTCTCCTACCCCTACCCTCTCATCTCACTCCACTCTACTCCACTCACTCTCCTACCCCTACCCTCTCATCTCACTCCACTCTACTCCACGCACTCTCCTACCTCTCCCCTCTCATCTCACTCCACTCCCCTCCACTCACTCTCCTACCTCTCCCCTCTCATCTCACTCCACTCCCCTCCACCCACTCCCCTACCTCTCCCCTCTCATCTCACTCCACTCCCCTCCACTCACTCTCCTACCTCTCCCCTCTCATCTCACTCCACTCTACTCCACTCACTCTCCTACCTCTCATCTCACTCCACTCCCCTCTACGCACTCTCCTACCTCTCATCTCACTCCACTCCCCTCCACGCACTCTGCTACCTCTCTCCTCTCATCTCACTCCACTCCCCTCCACACACTCTCCTACCCCTACCCTCTCATCTCACTCCACTCTACTCCACTCACTCCCCTACCTCTCCCCTCTCATCTCACTCCACTCCCCTCCACTCACTCTCCTACCTCTCCCCTCTCATCTCACTCCACTCCCCTCCACTTCGACAGTCGAGGCTTTCTATGAAAGCCCAGAGTCAACCTTTACTCAGTGGGATGTCGCTCATTCTCCTCTGCTTGCCCCCCCCCCCCGCCCCCCCCAGTCTGGAACTCCTTTCTCCAGCAGTTCACGACGTCGACATGCATTCCTCTGCTCAAGTTCGCGCGCAACGATATCCCCTTTCACACATTTTGAGTTCGCAATTCAGTCCGAGAATTGCGCTTCAGTGCCGGCTGCCTCGATGTACTCGGTACCGTACAGCGAGCGCCTTTGCGTTGGCGGTCGCGTGAGACGTTACATGAAGCCGCGTCGCGTTGTCTAACCCCGTGTCGGCATTCTGCGCGAGAACTTCACGCACGCAGAAATCGGGCGCTCCTTAAAGGTGGAGCAGTCCTCGGGGGGGGGGGGGAGTTCGCGTATCGCTTTCGACCCGTGACATCCGCGTCCACAAATTCAACTCGGGATTCAAAAATCCGAAGATGTATCTACACCGGAGGAATCCGATGAGCTTCGAAGGTTTTTTTTTTGCGTGTGTCACAGGCGTCCCACTCGCCATGCGCACGCACGGGCGAAGAGAGACGCGCCCACGTCGCCATCGGATTCTCGGAAGGTCAGCGAGCCGTTGACCCCCGCGTCGTTCGTGGATGGGTGACCACCCCGTGGGGCTGGCCGCGTGTTGTGATCGCGGTGTCTGCGTGACACAACCGGGCGCTATGGCCGGGAGATTCTCGTTGGCGTAGGGGGGCGAAGGGACGTGTGACTTGTTGAATCACTGCGTACATTCGTTGTTGTCGTTGTTGCTTTCGGATGAACTTAACTTAAACATTTACCGGCCCGAGTGGCTCAGCGGTTGCGAGTTCACACCCTGGCTGGGGTGCTCACTCGCCCCGTCATCTCTCTGCGGTTGATAAAATAGGTAGCACCTGGTGGGAAAATAAGCGGTGGTGGTCCTCGCCCCCGTCATAGGAACTAGGAATTTCCACGGATGGCTTTGCAGGGCCGTAAGCAGGAGATGTAAAGCAATGGCTCAATGCTGGTTTTGTCTTTTGGAGTATGTAGTTTATTATCACATTGTGGGGAGCGCTAGCTCAGTGATTAGCACGCTGCACTACAAACCCGGCCACCCGACTTCGATTGCCACTCACGGTCAACATCGGTGACGAATATCTGAACCGGTCTTGGGCCTCTCCTAGGTATGCTCGGCCTTAAATGAGCCCCCGGTGCGGTGTGCAAAAAAAAATCAGCATTGCGGAGACAAGGCCGGCCGGGCGTGACCCCTGGCCACCCACCCCGCTTAATGTAGCTTACCCACTGTTCATAGGTGCTCCCTAACAGCACTCGCCCCAACACCCTGTTAATGCCACACGGGGTGAGGGGGGCATATTTCGTCTTCATCTTCGATCACATTGACACGCTGTGAGCCTGCGTAGACGGTCACGTTATCGTGCTTTTGAAGAGCCCCTGCTGACCACAGCCCCCCCTCCCCTTTCCCCGCTCGTGTAACTTTGCGATTTTTTTTGGTTTTGAAAACGAAACCAGCAACAACTTTACCATCGCCGCCCGTCAGCGCCGCCGTGAGCGCTGCGTGCCTCGCATTCTTCACCGCTGAATTCACGAGCGCCGAGCGCATGAGCCAGCATTCGAAATATGTTTCGAAGTTGCGAATTTTTAATAGCAAGCAAATAAAGCAACTGAAATGAGACGGACGCAAATTTCAAGGTCGAGTTGGTGCAGCCCCCCGCTACTGCCCCGCTAACGCCGCTGCTGGCGGAAGGGCCCCCCGCTAGAGGGAGCTATGGACAACCGCTGCGGAGGGTATTTGGCCTACTTTTCCTTGGCAGCGGTGGGGGCGTACCCACACTTTACCCCCACCAAACGCCTCTTGCCGATCGACTAACCGCGCTCTGCCCATCTATACTGCTGGGTGGAATGAGGCAGTGGGAAGGGGGGGGAGGGGATTTAAGAAACTCGCACCGCTGTTCCAACTCCCGCTCCGGGAGAGGGAATCGAACCGGCCACCTCTGGATCGCTTGACAGTTCAGTGCGTCGCTGACCATTGCGCCACTGGGAGAGCATCGGCTCTGTGCTCAACCCAGCAAACAGGTCACATGAACTTCATTGGAGGTGGAAATTCCACATTCCCGTGGCCGGACCAATATCTCGACTGCGCGAACACTGCTCACTTTTAGGGATTTTTTAAAAATGTTATCCGTTCCATAGATGTAACTGCTCAACCCCGAGCTATTAATGCTTTAAACTTGCGTTGCCTTCGTACTGTTCGCCTCTCGGCGTTCTCCGGTCTAATACCGGTGCGACAAGTCCATAAAAAAGGCTGTCTCTGGTGTAGGCCAATGAATTTTAAAGACAATGCGTATATGATCAGAGCATGTTGGTATGCATGTTTTTATACAATTATGCGTGGTTAATGCAGAACTGATGCCTTTTAATAGGTATCTATTTAGTATTTGACCAAATTAACATCACCGGTTTTATTGCCAGGGAGGGTAAAGCCTCTTCTTATTTTTTAATAATTTTGACACTGGAAAAAAGGTCTCATACAGTGAGGGAAAAAAGTATTTGATCCCCTTCTGATTTTGTACGTTTGCCCACTGACAAAGAAATTATCAGTCTATAATTTTAATGGAAGGTTTATTTGAACAGTGAGAGACAGAATAACAACAACAAAATCCAGAAAAACGCATGTCAAAAATGTTATAAATTGATTTGCATTTTAATGAGGGAAATAAGTATTTGATCCCTCTGCAAAACATGACTTAGTACTTTGTGGCAAAACCCTTGTTGGCAATTACAGAGGTCAGACGTTTCTTGTAGTTGGCCACCAGGTTTGCACACATCTCAGGAGGGATTTTGTCCCACTCCTCTTTGCAGATCTTCTCCAAGTCATTAAGGTTTCGAGGCTAACGTTTGGCAACTCGAACTTTCAGCTCCCTCCACAGATTTTCTATGGGATTAAGGTCCGGAGACTGGCGAGGCATCTCCAGGACCTTAATGTGCTTCTTCTTGAGCCACTCCTTTGTTGCCTTGGCCGTGTGTTTTGGGTCATTGTCATGCTGGAATACCCATCCACGACCCATTTTCAATGCCCTGGCTGAGGGAAGGAGGTTCTCACCCAAGATTTGACGGTACATGGCCCCGTCCATTGTCCCTTTGATGCGGTGAAGTTGTCCTGTCCCCTTAGCAGAAAAACACCCCCAAAGCATAATGTTTCCACCTCCATGTTTGACGGTGGGGATGGTGTTCTTGGGGTCATAGGCAGCATTCCTCCTCCTCCTCCAAACATGGCGAGTTGAGTTGATGCCAAAGAGCTCCGTTTTGGTCTCATCTGACCACAACACTTTCACCCAGTTGTCCTCTGAATCATTCAGATGTTCACTGGTAAACTTCAGATGGGCATGTATATGTGCTTACTTGAGCAGGGGGACCTTGTGGGCGCTGCAGGATTTCAGTCCTTCACGGCGTAGTTTGTTACCAATTGTTTTCTTGGTGACTATGGTCCCAGCTGCCTTGAGATCATTGAGAAGATCCTCCTGTGTATTTCTGGGCTGATTCCTCACCGTTCTCATGATCATTGCAACTCCACGAGGTGAGATCTTGCATGGAGCCCCAGGCCGAGGGAGATTGACAGTTATTTTGTGTTTCTTCCATTTGCGAATAATCGCACCAACTGTTGTCACCTTCTCACCAAGCTACTTGGAAATGGTCTTGTAGCCCATTCCAGCCTTGTGTAGGTCTACAATCTTGTCTCTGACATCCTTGGAGAGCTCTTTGGTCTTGGCCATGGTGGAGAGTTTGGAATCTGATTGATTGCATCTGTGGAAAGGTGTCTTTTAAACAGACAACAAGCTGAGATTAGGAGCACTCCCTTTAAGAGTGTGCTCCTAATCTCAGCTCGTTACCTGTATTAAACACACCTGGGAGCCAGAAATCTTTCTGATTGAGAGGGCGTCAAATACTTACTTCCCTCATTAAAATGCAAATCAATTTATAACATTTTTGACATGCGTTTTTCTGGATTTTCGTGTTGTTATTCTGTCTCTCACTGTTCAAATAAACCTACCATTAAAATTATAGACTGATCATTTCTTCGTCAGTGGCCAAACGTACAAAATCAGCAGGGGAGCAAATACTTGTTTCCCTCACTGTAAATGCTATCCATACCGGGGGATGGAATGCTTACGTGACGGTGAAATGCTGAAGAGGAGTCGTGTCTAGGAGAAATGTTCAGTGTGCGCTCACAATGCCACCCTTGTGATGACTGCGTCGTTGAAATATATCCGATTGCAATGTGTGTCATTTAACCCTGGGAGAGCCACTTCGCACGATCCAACAGGAAATACAACACCTAAATGGGAACTCTGATTAATATTACTATGAAGCTGACTATTGTTGGGAGGGGATGGGGGGCGGCGGCGGAATGGTTCACGCGCTCTGAACCTTGGTAACCTGAGTTTGATACCCGGTCACGGCTAACGTATCGGTGGTGGGCGATATCCGAACCGCTCTTTGTGGGTGCCCCCTTCATCAACCGGTTCTCACCCAGCGTGGTGACGCACGGTCACACCACACACGGCGACCAAACACGAGTGCGGGAAGGCCTTCATCCAGCAGTCGACCGATTAAAGGGCTGCAACGGTTATAGTAAAGCATGATCGATATATTTTTTCTGGCCAGGTGGCACATTTGTCAATGCTCTTAACAACGAACAAGAGCTCCGAGAAAGGTGAAGTGTTCAGTTCCTGGTTATGCATCGATCCAGATGATAATCAACTGCCATGCTCCAGTGTACATATAGAGACGTGGTTGTTTGCATGTTTTGCCACAAGTATGTGCGGTAAATGCAGACTTAACGCCTCGCAAGCAGCTGTGTCGGCTTGGTATTTGAACATTTGAACAATTGTGTTTCATGGCCAGAAACGGTAAAGTCTATTTTTACATTTTTCGTGATTATGATACTGGGGAAAAAATAAATTATCGCTTGGATACCACGGCCCGGTGTACACCCGAGACATTCTACTGCCGCCCACCCCAAGGGTCTCTTAAACTCTGGGGGCGCAGGTCTTCTCCATGTTCCCAGGCCGAGGCTCCGGTCGATGGGCCACTGAAGCTGTCCCCCCCCCGTGTGGGCCCCCAGACCCTGGGGCTCTCTCCCCCACGAGATTTAAGGGTCTTCCGAGTCTGTGGGGAAAGAACATTTGTTGATGAGGTTTTTTTTTTCAATTGTAAGAGGAACGCAAGCCCGCAACAGTGCGCTAGGTAACAACAACAACAACCACAACAACCGGGCAAAGACATCAGCGAGACGGACGAACCCGACACGATCAATCAATTTGAGGGGAAGACAGTCAACCCGTATATCGTCCCGAGTCAGTGGATTTTTATTTTACAAAAACACGTTTTAAAAGTACTTATACGTGTCTGTTCGTTCAACTTTTAGATAATTCCGTCCATGGCTTTAATAATTTTGCCTTTTTGTGTTTTTTATACTGAGGTGGCTGCTGTTTTGTCTTGTGCGACGCATTGAAAATTATCCTTGATACAAGGCCATTAATACATTTAATTAATATAATTGTCATCATCGTCGTCGCTGCCATCATCTTTACCGTCATCATCATCGTCGCTCTGGGGCGGGTGACATGCATAATCCCACATTGTGGGACGTCAACAGTGGCCGTCCGATGGATATACTGGCAACTGCCACATGAATGTGGAATTGAAAGCAAAGTGGAGACGAGGACTTGCGCCATTGGCCATTTTCGCAGAACGTACAGTACAGCCACGTGTTAACAATCCACCAATCCACCACGTGTTAACAATCCACGTGTTAACAATCCACCATTTTCGCAGAACGTACATGTACAGCCACGTGTTAACAATCCACCAATCCACCACGTGTTAACAATCCACGTGTTAACAATCCACCATTTTCGCAGAACGTACAGTACAGCCACGTCTTAACAATCCACCAATCCACCACGTGTTAACAATCCACGTGTTAACAATCCACCATTTTCGCAGAACGTACATGTACAACCACGTGTTAACAATCCACCAATCCACCACGTGTTAACAATCCACGTCTTAACAATCCACCATTTTTGCAGAACGTAAATGTACAGCCACGTGTTAACAATCCACCAATCCACCACGTGTTAACAATTCACGTGTTAACAATCCACCATTTTCGCAGAACGTACAGTACATGTACAGCCACGTGTTAACAATCCACCAATCCACCACGTGTTAACAATCCACGTGTTAACAATCCACCATTTTCGCAGAACGTACAGTACAGCCACGTCTTAACAATCCACCAATCCACCACGTGTTAACAATCCACGTGTTAACAATCCACCATTTTCGCAGAACGTACATGTACAGCCACGTGTTAACAATCCACCAATCCACCACGTGTTAACAATCCACGTGTTAACAATCCACCATTTTCGCAGAACCTACATGTACAGCCACGTGTTAACAATCCACCAATCCACCACGTGTTAACAATCCACGTGTTAACAATCCACCATTTTCGCAGAACCTACATGTACAGCCACGTGTTAACAATCCACCAATCCACCACGTGTTAACAATTCACGTGTTAACAATCCACCATTTTCGCAGAACCTACATGTACAGCCACGTGTTAACAATCCACCAATCCACCACGTGTTAACAATCCACGTGTTAACAATCCACCATTTTCGCAGAACCTACATGTACAGCCACGTGTTAACAATTGACCGTTGGATGATGGCCTCCCCACACCCCTTGCGGGCCGTCAGGGATATCTGCCCCTACTTCACCACGGTGGCTCATGTGGATTTGGTGAATGCGGAACGCACAGCGGATCTGGCTGCCCACTGAGCTACGTTGATCTTTTTCAGTAGCGATCTGGCCACAAATGATAGCTCAACGAAGTGGCTTAGCACGTGGAAATTTATAGCAGCCAAATACTCTAAACGGCCGTGTTTTAAAATGTGGAGGGAACAATCGGAGGACCCGGAAAAAAATTCACGCGACCACGGGGAGAGAGAGACACGCAAACTCCAAATATACAGCAGGCGTCAGGGTCGGGATCAACCCCATGACCTCCTGTATACCAGGCGAGGTAGTTAAGGTCTCGCCAGAATTCTAGGTAACGTTAATTTGTTATGATGGTCTGATAACCTGTACAGGGGACCAGCCCTAAGTTTAAAATAGATAAACATTAACTTTATCTGGCCCCCTCTATAAACCAGACAAGATAATCTGTGTAAGTGAGCTTTCTCTCTCACCTAATTCTTTGCCATTTACAAACACAACCATACGTGAACTTAATAACTTAATACGTGAACTTAATAACTTAACAAAGGTCACTTATCTTAACGGCATTCGTATAGCGCATTAACCACTTTACAAAAATTAACAACGGTACAACAATAATGCTGCGTGAAGGTGATGCTAGAGATGAGGTGAATGAAATATAGATGAGAGGAGGCAATGGGGGCGATTCTGTGATGAGTGAATTCGTTGGTGTTTGAACATCTTAACGCCTGCTTTATTGCCAGAGAGGGTAAAAAACCTCTTCTTATTTTTCAGACAGAAAGACATCCAGCATAATTGAAATGGTCATGATCATCACCAGCAGCAGCAACCGTTATCTAGCCAAGATTGCCTTCCTTACCACGCGGCCCTTTGTCAAGCCACTGCTGGATGGATGAAGACCTCCCCGCGCTGTATTGGACACGGGGGTTGTTTGACCATACTTCACCACGCCGGTCAGGAACAGTTTGCATGTCACTCGCCGCCGACGTAAGCCGTGGCCGAGAATCAAAACTTAGGTGGCAGGGTTCATAGCGCAGTGCACGAAACACTGTGCCATCGCTCCCACCACGAGACTACAAAGATCCCACCAACACAGCTGCATGGACCGTGTGGGCCACGTGCTGTTAGCCAATACGAGACCAGCACGACATCCAAGGCGGTTGCGTGGCAATCACCACGCCCGAGTCGCATCTGTCTACCCAGTGCTGATGTTTACACACTGCACCGGGTACCCATTGAAGGCTGAGTTGACCTAGGGGAGGCCCCAGGACCTGGTTCAGATGTTTGTCAACGATGTTGGCTGCGAGCGGGTCACCGGGTTTGTGGCGCGGCGCGCTAACCACGCGACACCAATCGCTCACCGAAGAGACACAGACACGCAACGCACAGTGGCACACAAGAGAAACAACGTGTGACCGCGGAAAGCCGACCGACAAAGGCAGACGGCTTCGAATGCTGTGTTCATCTTTGAACAAGACTAAACTTTTGAAGTCCAGATGTCACATTTTACATTTTCCTGTCAACTACCCCGATTCTCGGCCATCTCCACAGAACTCCAAACAGCACGGGAGGGGAGGGAGGGGGCCGGAGGGTGGGGCAGGGGGGGGGGGGCTTGTGAAATGTAACACCGCCTTGCCGTGTGGCTTATCGGACAAGAATGTTGACATTCACTCGTAGGGTCTCAAATGTGGCTTTCGCTTGAATAAATAAGTGCCATTTATTTAAGGAAATTAACAAAAATCGATTGGACAGGTACAAATACATTTCTCATTGGAAACAAAAAGTGTCTCGCTGAAAATCAGAACGAATATTCGCATTGTTATTCAAATGGACTTGACTTTCTTCGAGTCGTACGAGGAGAGCGATCTCTCAATTTATTCGGAATTTACATTTGGAGAGGCCGTGCTTTCAGCCGTAAACAGCAACACCACACTGTAGGGTTCTCAGTGTGAATGCGCACGCACATTCACACAGAGTTCAGCGCGGATTTGGATCACTCCAAAAATACGAAAGGTGACGCCAAAAATATGGGGCACACCGACGACCAGTTTAATAATAAACACGATTTATTGAAAGCGCACATTTTCTCGAATCGGACGCAGTGTTCGACCGAGAACTCGGACGCGCAGAGGCAGAGCTCAAAGTCCCCGGTACACCAACTCGGACAGGTGAGGGTCTGGATGGGTGAGTGCCCGGATGGGTCAAATCTTGAACGAGTGAGAAACCGCGGCAGTTGAAAGCTTGGGCAGCTGAGCCTTGAGCTACTGCTTGAAGGTGGATGACGATGCTTGGATGCTGCTGCTTCGAATGTGCAGTGGCAGAGCGAGCTCCAGACGGCTGCCGGTGCAACTAAGAGGAGCGACGCTCAGACAAGACAGTCGTGGGTTTTGTGGTAAAATTGCAAAATATGTGGGAGGCTGGACACTCCCGTACGGATATTTGACTCAACTTATTGAAGAAGAAGAAGAAGAAAAACGGGGAGTAGCCCGGAAAATGTGGTTGCGTAAACACACCGTGTGAATGCGATTTCATTTTTAACGGCGTGCGAACCAGGGGAAAGCGGCTACAACTGTGGAAGCTGGGCGTGTCCCGAGAGTGACTGTTTCTCAGTGGTTATCCCTTATAACATTGCAAGGCAGGATCTGTGAAGTTAACCTCAACGCACTTCGTCACGGGAAGAGAAAAAAAAAACAATTGTTGTTCCGAATTGTAATTGTTTGACATCTTACACAATTACTGGCGAGTGACTGCTGCGGTTCGTGAGCAGCCTGTGTATTTAAAGATTACATTATCGGCAAAATCGACATTTCTTTCTCCACCATGTCCAAGGAAACAAAAATCAACCGCAAAATACCAGGGAGTTTTGTCTAAAAATTGGCGTTTTCGTCTCTCAAACTTGACATCTAAACGCACAGCGGCTTTGTGTCTGGGGTAAAACCCACACATCACAGTGATCGACATTGTTTTGCCAATACCGAACGTACTAACCTGCCGTTAAAAACAGAGGTGTTTTGGTTAGATCGCGTACATATGTGTCGCAAAAACCCGCCACCATGCGACACAGCCAATTAGTGAGGTTTGTCACGTTAACAAAACGTTCCAAAACATGACGATGCTTAACGGCACATTCATATTTTTCGCGATCTAACCCCAAACACCTCCATTGTGGATAATATTGGTCGCGACGGCCTACCACGTGTCCAAACCACCTCGTCGTCATTATAATTGTTGCCAACTTCCACCAAACCCCAATCGGCTTTCCCATCCTGCGTCCTGCACGCCGCCCGCTCAACTCGCTCGCGCTGTGAGCTACGGGCCAGAGAAATGTGCCCCGCGTCGATAGCACGCGCATCTGGTGTCGCCGTAGAGCAGCGGAATGACAAGTCACGGATGCTGTTTCGACCGGGCGCGTCTTCTTCTCCTGCGGATTTACGACCGCGTCGAACGTGACCCGCGCGTCCTGCTCGACCATGAAGCCTCTTGCGTCAGCCCCCGGAGTCCTTGAACAAGCTGTGCCGCCCCAGTAATGACAGCGCTTGACTTTGCTCACGACTCTCGGTGTTTTGGGCGAGTGATGCATTCATTCACGAGTCGTCCAGTGGTCGGTATTAGACGACCTCAAGACGACGGGCAGATATCGTGGGCGTCCTGTTTGCATGGCGTAAGTAGCTTGCCGTTGCTGAGCGCACGCCCTTAGACTGGTTTTGTTTTAACAGAGTGTGTTTCATTTTTTTTTTGCGAAAGCTTTGAAACGATTGCGAAACCAATTCACAATGGGGAAATTATCATGCCAGCAGTTTCTGCTTTGAATGATCACCATGACCATGAGCAGTGGCAGCATCATCAATATCATGAGTGTCATCATAATCATCAGCAGCAACATTATGAATATCACCGTCATTATCACCATCATCTCTCTGAGGTCGGTAAATTGGGTACTGACCGGTGAAGCTGCACATCAAGCACTGGCTGTGGTCGTCGTTTGTACCGAGGACAATCCTCGTCTCCGCCGTAGAGATGTGAAATTTCCACCCGCCGTAATCGCTGTACCTTCAACAGAGACGAGCGCCGCCAAACGCTCTGCTGAGCAGGGCGACCCTCTGAATAAAAAAAAAAAACCACGACAGCATAAATTACCATCACCATCACGAGCCGTGCTCTATCCACTGCTCGATGGAAGCATCTCCCCCCCCCCCTCTTTCCCCCTTCTCCACCCGACCCAAACGAAATTAAAACGCACATTTACCGCGATTCCCACGAACGCAATGAGCCCTCAAACCGCGGACGCTTTGTGAATGGACTTGCTCCGGATCGTTCGCGAGCAAGCGCCGTCGGTTCGCTTCGAGGCCGGGTTGTCGACCGCTCGGCCTGCAAGTTGCACTGCTGCTTGTGCCCGCGTTGCAAAAAAAAAACTCCTTGATCAATGCAGCAGAATTATATATACACACATGTTTCTGTATTCACCGTCGCCTTGACAGCGGTCAACAACACTGCCTTATATTATATGAAATAAAAAAAATTGGCGACGTTTCGGGAAATGGACCAACTTCATGTGCGATGAAGAAGGGCCATTGCCCGAAACGTCGCCAATTATATTTTTGTGTTATTTTATGACCACACAGTGTTTGTTGTTGATGTTGTTAATTGTGCACCACTGCCAATGCAGCAGCGTCACCAATCTTGACATGAGCACGACGAACTACTAACTTCATACAATACAGCACTGTAGGCGTAATAATAATAAATCATGAACAGCCCTCCGTCAATCCACTGCTTTGCGATGACCTCCCCATGCCGTGTTTTTTAAACGGGATTTTGTTTTCGCCATACTTCACCGCAATGAGCAATGCAGGTTGGTAAATATGCCACTCTTGCTACTGATGTTAGCCGTGGCTGGGAATTGAACTCGGGTCGTCGGACTTTTAGCACAGCGTGCTAACCACCGTGCCACCACCTCGACCGGCAGTGCCTTGACAACGAATCCAACTGGGATCAGTTAAAACTTTTTGAATACGTGATGTGAGACCATAGGAAGTTTGGCCGTGTAACTTGGCAGCTAAAGCTTTGTGGATGCAATGAAGAGGAGGAGGACTCTGTTGAATGTGACAATGTGTGCAGGATAAACGAGGGCAGCACGTAAACAAGACGGGCTTTGGCGTGCACCCCACGCTTGCTTCGACCAAGGAGGAAGACCTAAGAGCAGACGGTGGGAGACTGTCAGCTCAGATCTCGGGGGGTGGGGGGTCGCTGCATCTCTACCGTTGTGGGATCCGGCCGAGGGTATAGGGAGCGTTGGAAGTGAGGAGGTTCGGTGGCATCAATGGCTTTGGCCACGATGACCTCTTGACCTTGACTTGCAGAGTCAAATGAGTATTGGTGCGCTGGGGTGGCACCCAGGGGACCGGCCACAATGTTGCTCGGTCGGGAGTGAAAACGATCTTCTTCGACGAAGCCAAGGAAAGTAACAGTAGCTGTTTGGTGCATTTGGTGTCTTCGGCGTTCTTGTAGCGTGAGGCTATCGCGAGGGAGGCGCTGTGCTTCGGGGACATCGGTCCGCGGTGGTTTCATGAAGAAGGCAGCGGTGGTCGGGGCGCATCGGGAGAACGAGCCCGGACAACATCCCACGGCGTTGGCGACGTGACACGAACGTGGACGAATAGACGAGTACGCAAAGACAGGAGTGATGCATTTGTTGTTGGGTCACAAATTCATCTGAAGAATATCTCATTAAAATTTTTTTTAGAGCGGATACAACATATGTTGGAAGCCCCGAATACTCGTTTGTTGTTGTTGTTGTTGCTTCGCATTGATACGAAAGGGTGACGCCACAGGAAAGGAGTCACACGTGACGACGCTTTCGTGCTCTTCGTGCCACCAATGTGTGTGTGGAGTGGGGGGGGGTGTCACGTGGCATCGGGTGACGTACCTGTTGTTGGGCACGACGACGCGTCTCAGGTTTCAAGTTGGTTTTGTTCAACCAGACGAGAACTCAAGAGACAGGATGAGTCTCATCTTCTCGAGTGACCTGCGTCACCCAAGTGACAATACAATACAACCTAAAGTCATATAAGAGCGTCTATAAACGCAACCGCATCTCCAGATTCTTCACGGGGGGGGGGGGGGGGGGGGGCGGGGGCGGGGGTGATTAGCTCGATAACAAATGAAAAGAAATGGGGGTCCAAAGTGTTGACTTGAGCAAGGGTAGCGGCAGAAGCAGCAGCAGCAGAGTCTCCGCTCCACGAAGTTCAAGGGGAAGAGAATTGCATCCAAACGGCGGGAGCAGAAACCGAGAAGCAGCGACTTCCCACCACCGAACGAGGATTGACGACTGTGTTGTGGCTTTGTAAGAAGGAGGAGGGCCTTTGTTGCTGGAGCAGAGATAACGTGCCGCGGAGTGCAGCGTGAGATAAGAGAGGAGGGGTAACGTAAACGGCTAAAATATCTGAAATCCAACATTTTAAAAAAATCCAAATCCCCCCCGCCCCACCCCCCCAAATCCACAATTGCAATGGTTAAAAAACCCTAAAAAGTTAGCTACTGACACTGAATGAAGGAGTTAATGGCAGCCAAATAAAGAGAACCATTGTGGAAATTCGCTCGCTCGTGAGCTGACGGAAAGGGACAGACGATGTCGGCGATGATGATGATGATGGTGACGACGACGAGGCGGTCCTCTGACGAGGGGTGGCTGGCGTCGGCTCTGCTGGCTTTCATCAGCGTCTTCACCGCGCCCTTGAACACGCAGCGCTGACTGCCCAGGCACCCGTCTGTTTGAGCCGCAGCTCAAAGGCCGCGTGGTTGAAGAGGGGCACTCGAGAAGCGATGGCTCAGCGGCAGATCGAGAAACTTCCCGAGGCGGGTGTAGAGGGCCCTCTATAAAGATAAAACAATAAAGAAGTAAATAAATAATGTATTCAAACGAATATTTTTTTTAAAAACGTACCAATTTTTTAGGGTCTCGTGGGAGGTGGAATCGCCGCCCATCATCGCTCACCCCCCCACCACCACTACACTGGCTCTTCATTAAACGCGACGCAGGCGCGCATCCTGTTGGCAGAGCCCTCGGGGAGCACACGAGGGCTCGTGCGCGGCTCTCCACGGCTCGTGAAGGAGCCCTGGGCTCCGTCTGCCGAGAGGCTCTTCTCCCGTGGCAATGTCCTCACGGGCTCGGTCACTCAGGCTGCATTCTGGGCGGCACAGGGCACGGGTGGACGGGGCACATTGGCAAATGACGACTAGTTTGGCTTTCGATTAATTTTTCCTGTTGGCAGGTTACATACTGTCACCAAAACTAGAACCCCTACCGTGATTCTAATTTAACCCTGATCATCTGAGGATCATTTCACAATGGCTCTAACTCTGACCGTAACCTTAGCCATGACCCTAATCCCTGAACCCTGACGTTTGGCCCTAAATTAACCGTGACAGTCAAGCTCACTCGGACACAACCCTAACCCCAGACCGAACGCTTGACAAAGGTGGCACGGTGGAAGAGCGAGCAGCTCGCGAGCAGATCAGTTAAAATCCTAATTAGAGCTTGCCTCGGCCCATCATCTCTCCGGGGTCGATAAAATAAGAACCCAATTTCTTTAGGAATTAAACAGAGGGTGTCCTATACATAGGCTCGCCTCCGCCATATGAATGTGGAATTCCCATCACTGGCTCAGGGCTGTAAACCGAGAAGCGCTGTCTCAATGCTCACTGAAACAGGCTCTCACTTTAGCTTTGACTATATGTATATACTGTATTGTACACTGTATGCATACTCAGCAGGGGAATTGCAGCGCAGCGACAGCATAACACGCCGACTTGCAATCCCAGCCACGGCTAACATCAGTGGCGAGTGATCTATGAACCGCACCGCATCGGCTAGCATGGTGAAGTATGGTCAAACAAGCCATCAGAACTGACACGGCGTGGAGAGAGGCCTTTGTCCAGCAGCGGATCGGACTTGTGCTTGTACGTTGTTTAATTTTTTTCTACGTCAGTTAATGCAGCCGGGCGGTACGGCGCCAACCAAAACACCGGCATCTGACAAGGAGCGAGCGTGGATATTGGCAAAGTGACGGAGATAGGTTTGCGAGTCGGATTAGCCGGTTGGTTAGTGGTAGGGTCAGTGGGATAGCTGTGCTAGTAGCTGGTAAGCTGGTGGGGTAGTGGTAACGCTAGTGGCTGCTGAGCCAGTTTGTTAGTGGTAGGGTCAGTGGGATAGCTGTGCTAGTAGCTGGTAAGCTGGTGGGGTAGTGGTAACGCTAGTGGCTGCTGAGCCAGTTTGTTAGTGGTAGGGTCAGTGGGATAGCTGTCCTAGTAGCTGGCAAGCTGGTGGGGTAGTGGTAACGCTAGTGGCTGCTGAGCCAGTTTGTTAGTGGTAGGGTCAGTGGGATAGCTGTCCTAGTAGCTGGCAAGCTGGTGGGGTAGTGGTAACGCTAGTGGCTGCTGAGCCAGTTTGTTAGTGGTAGGGTCAGTGGGATAGCTGTGCTAGTAGCTGGTAAGCTGGTGGTGTAGTGGTAACGCTAGTGGCTGCTGAGCCAGTTTGTTAGTGGTAGGGTCAGTGGGATAGCTGTGCTAGTAGCTGGTAAGCTGGTGGGGTAGTGGTAACGCTAGTGGCTGCTGAGCCAGTTTGTTAGTGGTAGGGTCAGTGGGATAGCTGTCCTAGTAGCTGGCAATTAGTTAGTTATCTGGCTATGGTTGTGACTAGCATTTGACACCTTTAATTTTGTTGACTGTTTTTTTACATTTCTGGTGCTTTGGTGTGGCGGTGGCCAGAGCGGCCCACTCGCCCCACCTCCGCATTTCCCACTCCTCGTTATTTTTTTTAATTTCCGCTCGCACGGCCACCAGCTCAATCGCGACGATCTCCGTCAGTCGACGGAGCCGAAAGTCTCCGAAGGGCCGGGACTGAGAGCCGCTGGGTCTGGCCGGCGTGAAGGCGCGCGTGCCCGAGCTATTTCAGAAAGATTGTCACCCCCCACTGTGCTCACGACTATTGGGCAGCAGTGGGCGAATGAAGCAATGCGCTCTTCTCCCCGCGTGTTGCGCAACCCCTGTGCCCCCTTACAGTGGCCGCGTGTGTGCGTTGTGTGGCGTGCCCGCGCGTTAATGTGTCGCATGGGGAATATGGCACTCGCTGTGCGCTCAGAGCAGCAACTTGAATGTCAGTGGAAACACCGCACCGCGTTTTCATATTCGCACACAGGCACGCGGCACGTGTGGCTTGACTTGGTGGCAGGGTGGCGCAGTGGTAAAACGAGGACCTGGGTTCGACGCCTGATTCGGGCACCCTTCTGCTGTGCATGTTGTTTGTGCGCTCTCCCTGCATGGATGGGGTCATGATGCCGGTGAACTTCTTATTCTTTGGGTCTTTCGGTAAAGTCACGTAGATAGGTTCAAATTAATGAAAATAACATAAACAAAAAACTACGACGTTTTGATCACAACACAGCGATCGTCATAGCTTGTACTGCGATCAAAACTTCGTAGTTTTTGGTTTATTTTATTTTCATTAATTTTAACCTATCTACGTGACTTTACCGAAAGACCCAAAGAATATTAATTCCTGCAGTCACGAAAGCTTTAAGTCAACGGTTAACTTCTTATCAGGGCCTACATTATTACAGACCAATTCAGACCTTATTGGGCACACCGTGCCCTTATAAATATCAACGTTCATCCTGCAAAGTCCCATCACAAGGGAGAAACACAAACAGATGGGCAAAAATATTATATTGTTGCCACTATTGAAACTGCTGTATGCCGTATGGACTTGGAAACTCAATTTCCCTGTACTAAAAATACGGGTAAACCGTGTGGGTTGACAGGTAGGAATTATTCTGGGTTTTCTCCGGTTTCCTCCCAGAGATGAAATGGTACAATGCGATTGTTATTGTTCAGGCATCCCGATGAAGCAGACCTTTCCTGAAAAAGAGCCTTAAGACTCACGACGTTCAGTGAGCCTCAGGCCCCGAGGTCACCCGTGTTGCCTTCCAGCCACACGCTACGATTACCCTAAACATCGATGGTCTTTCATTCAAAGGGCTATATCCAAGCAGATAAAACATCCACGTGTTACAATCAGCCAACACCAGGCCTATTGTCATAAGCCATCGATCGCACATTATTAAAGTTGTTCGTCGTTTTATTAATTTGTTTTTATGTTTGTGTTTGAAATTTGTGCTTGTGGTGAACCTTGCATATAACGGAGACTCTCTCTCTGTTGCCACGTCCTTTCTCAGACACTGGCGATCACCCGCTTAGCTACCTGCAGATTGATCGCTGTTCGTCTCCGACGAAGGCTAATCAAGCGTTTGCTCACTTTTAATTTTTGCAAACCTCGTCATCGCCTCTCTCTCTTTGCACTGAAAGTTCGAGCGCCGGTGTTGCTGTTGTGGGACTGCAGCACAGCGGTTATTCTGGTGCGCCAATTTCCCACCGGGGGGACTCGGGAGGCTCCGGTGGAGACAAACAGCACGAGTCGCCGGCTCGTGCTGTTTGTCTTCTTCTCTGTCTTCTTTGGTTCTTTCGGTAAAGTCACGTAGAATGAGAATAAAATAATAAATTGATAAAATAAAATAACACAATCATATTCTCACGACGTTTCGGCCACAACACAAGCGGCCTTCATCAGGTGAAGGGACGAGACTGTCTGGAGGACAGCGCTGGAGTGAAAAAGCCACGCTCAGATCACGACCTTTAAGCCTCAACTTTAGCAACACGGATAGCTACGGCTTAAAGGTCGTGATCTGAGCGTGGCTTTTTCACTCCAGCGCTGTCCTCCAGACAGTCTCGTCCCTTCACCTGATGAAGGCCGCTTGTGTTGTGGCCGAAACGTCGTGAGAATATTATTGTGTTATTTTATTTTATCAATTTATTATTTTATTCTCATTTTACGTGACTTTACCGAAAGAATCAAAGAAGATGAATCCTTGCAGTCACGAAAGCTTTAAATCGATATTCTTCTCTGTCGTTCAAGCGAACGCTTCCGCCGATGTCTACGGGCCACGATAGGGCCGTGTACGCGTCCGCCGTCCCTACAAAAAAATAACAACAATAATTACCAAGCTCTTGCTCGTTGAACGCAAGTGGGTAATGATTACGTTCTAATTGTTAACTTTGCTGCGTCTGGCTGCTCCTCTTGGGAGACTTGTTAATGCTTGCGGACTGATTAGTGAAATACAGCCAACAAAACAACCGCTTATTCCACAGTCCCCAAGCCGATGATTTTTGCCCGTGAAAGAACGCATTGTGCCGCTGAGAATCTACGGCTTCGCGTTGTCCGCCTACACTTGCCTCGTTACGACGCCATTTCGTGGAATTAAAAAAAAAACACTGTTGTGTGAGTCACTGAAAATGCCGTTTAATGTAGGATCGCTTTTTTAGAGCCTCTCGGCCGAGTGGTTCCTCACAATAGCTGATTCAGAGACACCGAGTGCGCCACGGTGGAGAGATGTTAACTACCTCGCACGATATGCGGGAGGTCGTGGGTTTGATCCTGAGCCCCGTATATTTAGAGTTTGCATGTTCTTCCAGTGGTCACGTGGATTTTTCTCCGGGTCAGTTTGGTTTTTCGCCTCCACTTTTAGAATCAACATGCGTTTAGATGACTTAGCTGCTATAAATTACCTGATTATAAGCCGCTTCGTTGAGCTATCATTTGTGGCCAAGCCACATCTAAAAAAGAGCTATATAGGTCAGTGAGACTTTACTGGTAAAATAGTAACGTTTTGACCTGGGTTTGGAAGTCAGGATTCAGCCGCCAACGATTACATCAAATGGATGGTCTGCCGTTAAATCTGTAAATTGCGAGAAAATTCAACCGATGAAACGACAAGTTTCAAACAAGGCATAAAAATATATAAAAAGCACGCAACTATTATTGTCCTTGTGGGAAGAAAAAACCCATCTCCATTTCTTGACCGCACCCTATCAGGAAACATTTCCTAACCACACTCATGTCTGAACGCGTGTGGACCAGGGAATGCCGATGGTATTTTACATTCACACCAATCACCATGTGCCTTTTTAATGCATTTTTGCGTGTTGTTTGAAACTAAAGGCCTGCACGCAATAATAATTGATATTGGGCTTTCACGGCAGTTCGAAAATAGTTCAGCTCAAGCAACCGTTCATTTTTTTCCGGTTCACTGATTGCAACGTGATGAACATTCTTTTAGAGGACGTAATGAAAGATCATGCCACTCAATGTTGATGAGATGTTGACAAAAGTGTTGAATGTCGATAAGGGGTCAGTGAAGTAGTGTGGCAGGGTGGTGCAGTGGTACAACACTCGAGCCTCACAGAAATAGTAATACGAATAGAAACACGATTGGTAACGATCACATATTTCTGGAATCGGACGCAACATTCGATCAAGAACTCAGAGCCACGTGGAGCCTTAGCTCAATAAAGAGGGACCTGGGTTCGATTTCTGACTTGGGCATCTTTATATGTGGAGTTTGCATGTTTTCCCCTGGCACAGCATGGGTTTTCTTCAGGTTCTTCAATTTACTCAAATAATCAAAACAATACAATGATGCCATTGGTGTTGGTCAAACATCCCACTGGAGCAGGATCCTCCTGAAAAATCGTCTTCGGACTCAGTGTGGCTTTCCTTGGTTAATAAATTATTATTATTATTATTATTGGAGCCTCAAGAGTAGTTCTTTGGTATCAACTTCCGAGGTCTTTGGCATGATGCCGACGTCAAACAGCTCAGTGCGGGGAGCTCTGATTAGAGATGTCTTCATCCCGTGACAAATTGCCAACAGCACAAATTCAAATGCCGATGGGCTGAGAACCAAAATGTATTTTTAAAAACGCCGTTTAAAAACAGTGCTCTCGAGTACTTGGGTTGTAGGTTTGAATATCTTTAAAAGCCTTGCCAAGCACAAACACGGTGGGTCTATTTGCAATAAATTGTCTCTGCCCTGAGCTCGCAAAGGCCTGGAGATATTTGCGAACAGTTCCACAATTTCAAGTGCACACTCCAGCGACGTGGGTCAGCGAGAGTTGATTCGTGGCGAAATCGCCTGATGGTGCCGGATGTAATTACCAGCGAAACGTCGCAATACTCAAATTGTAAAATGTTGTGGATTTACTCTCCAACACACTGGGTGGGCTGAAGTAGTCCACTCATTTCCACGTTTAGTTCACGTGACAAACCTTACTAATTGGCTGTGTCGAGTGGTGGCGAGTTCACGACACATTTATATATGTACGCGATCTAACTGAAAAAAAACGTTCATCGCGAAGGGAGACAATGCTCATCCAATACCACGGCGGTGTTGGACGTACTCAAACTCACTTTTCCATCCACGCTAGGACGATGGTGCCGTTTCGTAAATATAGTGTCAGTCAATCAATCAAGTATTTATTTTCTATAGCACCATTTTGTGCAAAGATGCAATTGAAATTGTTGTACAGGTAAAAGAAAACTGTTAAAAGACTAAATCGCAAGAACAATAAAAGCTATTTCCATACAAAACTAAATTGCATTATAAGAAATTGCTAGCAAAGGCATATAAAAGAAAAACAACACTATAAAATAATTTTAAAATTAAAGTTTTAAAAGTACTTTTTCGATTTAACTTAAAATTTCGTAATGATTGCGAAGCCCTCAGATGCCCTGGCAGACTGCTCCACAGATGAGGCCCATGCACACTGAAGGCCGTTTTCACCGTGAGTTTTGGTCTTGGCCCTTGGGACTACTAAAAGACCTGAACCATAGTTCAGGCCACTAACTTATCCATAAAAAAGCCAGTTTGTAGAAGCTCAAAGTGATTTCCTGCTCAAAATGAGAAATGAGACATTGTTGTTCATCTCCCATTTACAGCCCTGAGCCAGTGGTGGAATTTCCACATTTCTATGGCAGGAGCGAGCCTATCCAGAGAAAACACTGCTTACTTATCCACAAGGTGATACTAATTTTATTGACCTCTGGAGAATGATGGGCTAAGTCATCCCCTGGCCAGAATCTAACCCTTCCATTGTGAGTTGAGTGCTGTTCCAAGCGGGTTCACGTGACAATGCAGATCTCCCTCGGTCTTTATCATCATCATCAACATAATCCCAATGAGGCTCATAAAATGCCTACTGCTTTGTGGAAGTCGGCAGTGGCTTTGCAATGGCTTCACCGGCCACCCCGGCGAAGATGAAGGTGACCTGGAATAGGAGCCCTGTTACGCAAGCATTTCCCAACGCGGCTGGCTGGCTGACCGGGGGTGTGAACGCGCGAGAGGGAGGGCACCAGGGGGCTGGGTGCAGCGCTGGTTCACGGAGCGCTTGAGGAGCCCCAAGGGTCTTGAAGCCGCCTCTTGTAGTGGCACACAGAGTGCCACTTGTGCCGCATCGCACAGGGTACACAAGGGTCTACATACGCACGCGCATGTACACGCGTACAGATGCCGTGGATCTCTTCTAAATCCACACAACAGGGTGGCTGCCTGGATAAGAGGTAAAAGACAAAGATCCCCCGTGTAGCCTTAACAGACTATTGGAGCAAGTGCTGTTAGCGAGCACCTATGAACGCCAGCACGGTACACGAGGGGTTGAGTGGCCAGCTCCACGCCTGACCGCCTTTGTCTCTTCAGTGGCGATGCTTACACACCGCACCAGGTACTCATTTGAGGCTGAGTCGACCTAGGGGAGGCCCAGGACCGGTTCAGATAATCGTCACCGGTGTTGGCCGTGAGCAAGAATCAACTCGGGTAGCCCGGTTCGTAGTGCAAGCGCGCTAGCTGCTACAATACCGCTCCCCATGCAGTTAAGATTATCTGAACCGGTCCTGGACCGGTCCTAGGTCGACTCAGCCTCAAATGAGTACCTGGTGCGGTTTGTGTAGCATCAGCGCTGGGGAAACAAAAGCAGCCATGCGTGGTGCTGGCCATCATACTGTAGGTGCTACTCGTTAACTGAACTTGCCCCAACAGTCTGTTGAGGCTATATGGGGGATGTTTGTCTTTGTGGTGTGGGGGGGGGGGGGGTGTTTATTTATTATAATACAGCAATAATCCCAGGAAAGCCACACTGCGTCCAAAGATTATTTTCAGGAAGGTACTGCTACATTGGGATGGTTGGCAAGCACCAAATGACACTCTAAGTGTGGAGTTTAGCTGTGGGGAAATAAACAAAAAAACCCTGGAGAAGCATGGAGAAACCCCACGCAGAGCAGGGGGAGAACGCACGAACCCCACATATGTGGTGCCCGGGTCAGCGATCGAACCCAGGTTCTTCTCGCTGCAAGGCGCAAGTGCGACAGGCCGACTGCCCTATTCTCGGTTCAGGCTCGCACGAGGTAATCCCGTTGTGCTCTGCGTGCTGTCTCCGCAGGGGTACCGGTCAAGTATGACGCAGCGTTCCGGGGACCCATCGCCAACAGGTACGAGTTGAACTTGGGTTTGACACTGGGCCAGGGGCTAAGGTTAAAGGTCGAGGCTCGGGTTGGGTTCGCCCGACAGAAAGTCGAAGTCATTTCCTGCTCGGCTGAGCATTGAGGCGGTGCTAATCTCCCTATTACTGTCCTGAGTCAGTGGTGGACATTCCACGTTCCAATGGCGTGGCCGAGTCTACTCAGAGGACAATCACTGTTTACTTCCCCACAAAGTGGCATGCATATTGTCAACCCCCAGATGCATCATGGGCTAATTAACCCCCAACGTGGATTTGAACTCGCAAACTTTCTGCCTGCGAACCGCTCGCTCGACTGCTGTGCTGTCTGTCTGAAATTTAGTTCGGGGTTAGGGACTTTGTTTGGGTTAGGGTCAGGGCAAATATAAGATTTAGAGTCACGGTTAAGGTTATGATCAGGGCAAGTTATGGCCATATGATTGGAGTTAAATTAGGGTCAAAGTTAGGATTAACATAAGGGGTTATTATTGTCATGGTTCAGGTGAGGGTTAAGGGTTAGGTTATGGTTAAGGTTAAGCTAGGGTCAGGGTGATATGGTTTTTGTGTCAGGATTATGTTTAGTAACATGGTTATTTACAGATATGGTGTTGTTTAGGGGTAATGTTTAAGGGTTATATTTGAGGGTTAAGTTTAAGGGTTAGGTTTGAGGGTTGGGGTTCAAGGGTTAGGTTTGAGGGTTAGGTTTAAGAGTTATGTTTAAAAGTTAAGTTTTAGGTGTTAGGTTTAATGGTTAGGTTTCTGAGTTATGTTTAAGGGTTAAGTTTTAGGTTGTAGGTTTGAGAGTTAGGTTTGAGGGTTAGGTGTAAGCATTAGGTTTAAGGGTTACATTTTAGGTGTTAGGTTTAAGGGTTAGGTTTGTGAGTTATGTTTAAGGGTTACATTTTAGGTGTTAGGTTTAAGGGTTAGGTTTGAGGGTTAGGTTTAAGGGTTAGGTTTCAGGGGTTTAGTGTAAAGGTTTGGTTTGGAACGAGGATTAGAGGTCAGGCAAAGTGTCTCTGACACCCCTGAGTTCACATCCTGGTCGTGGCTCAACTAAGCCTCTTTGAATCACCTCTCGAAGGTGGATAGAATAAGAACCGAGTTTCCTTGTGAGTGGACTCGGCCCCAGTCATACTAATGTGGAATTGCTACCACACAGCCACTCAAGTCAGTTGATGGCTCTGAGCCAGTGGTAGACATTCCTAATCCCTTATGGCAGGGACCATCTCTGCGGAGATGGAGCGGTGAGAGCAGTCCATGCACAGGACCGAGCCGGATGACAGCGAGAGGGTTGGCGACAGCGGTGGGGAGGTCTTCATCCAGCAGTGTATAGACAATGGTCGATGATGGTGGTAGTGGAAATGACCGTTGTAAATAAATAAATATATGCTGTACGTGCATAAAACCATCGACCTCTATCAATGCTGCTGACGGGGGACAGAATATCTGTTCCGATGTGAGCCTGGCAGACAATCATTCCTGAAATGTTCAGGGTGGGTTTGGAAATAGCTTTCGCTCTGCCCCGTATTTATAGTCCCTGTTAGCAATGCCATGGGCGACGAGCTACCTCTTTTCGAGGGTTGTACACAGCAAGCACGCACAGAGTAAAAAAACAACAACAAAAAAGGCGAATATTGAGAGGTTACTTGACAGATGCTGTTAGCGAGCACCTATTACGGCCGGCACAACAAACGAGCAGTTGGTGCGGCCAGTATCACTCACACACACACGTGCAACAACAGATGGCGTTCGACACAGCGTGGCAATGACAACAGCCGTAATGGTTGTGCCAGACTAGGTACACTTTAGTCTGCGTGAAGGGGTGACGGCTGCCTGTTAGCTCACAGGACAGACCGGCTGACGGAGTTGCCTGACAGACGTGCGGGTCTCTATGCATTCACCGCCGTCCCCGCTTGCTGCGTTTGGGTCGCCAGCAGCCTGCAGGTGCACCTAGCCTGGCACTGTCCGGTAGCGTCCTTCACGAGCCTACTCCACAGCGGCCGATCTTGACACCACCGGTACCAGTCATCGGCAAGTCCACTCAGCTCCACTCTTCCTCCTGTGCTGCACCAGGCACCACGCCTCTTATGTAATCTGCCCTGCTCTCGTGTAGCCCTCCTCTATCCGTCCAAACAGGAGCTCCTTACAGGTCATGGTTAAGGTGGCTTCATCCAAGGCGCGGGCGCTCCCCAATCCACAATCACATGCGGGATTCGCTCTCAATTTTCACAACTTGCAAAAAAAATCCCCAAAAATCAGGGGGCCCAGATGGAAAATGTGGGATGAGTTCGACTTGTTTTGTTTAATTTCGGATTGATCCGGAAATCGGAAGTGATAGCCATCACCGATGTTGGCCGTGAGCGAGAATGGAACTCGGGTTGGCCAGGTTCATACGCTAATCACTGCACCGCCGCTCCCCACACATATACAAAGGCTAAGATCCCCCACCCCCCAAGTAGCCTTTAAATTGATGTTTGGGGCAAGTGCTGTTAGCGGGCACCTATTTGGCATACGCCCAGGGACATACACAATGAGTTGGCTGCTGCCTTTAGGCATGTCACGAGTATTCATGAAGCCTCCGAGGAGAAAATTTTAAACCAGCCGAAAATAAACACAGTAAAGGGCGCATGCACAAAAAACAAAACGTCACACAATGGCGCGCATGTAAGCACAATAAACAGGCTAGGCCAATTGAAGAAACCATAAATAGTAAATGAGTTGGCACAATTTGACAGTTGTGTAAACATGTGGTGTATTCAGGGTTGTAGATTATAATAATAAAAACATCCAGACCTTTTGTAAATCCACTGCTGGATGAAGGCCTTCCCACGCTGTATGGGTGGCGTGGGTTGTTTGACCATACTTCACTATTCTGGTCAGTGTGAGTCGATGAAGTGCATTCCTGGGATGGGGGGGGGGTCAGGGATAAGGGAAGGACGGTGGGCCAGTACCATTTCGGATATCACTCGCCACTGATGTGAGCCGTGGCCATCAATTGTACTCAGGCTACTGGGTTTGAAGTGCATTGCAGAGACCACTCCTCAAACATGACCAAAAGAGTCTTCCCGTGTTCCTGGGGTTATTGCTGTTTTGTTATCAATGAGCGCCCCCTCCCACAGAGGCACAGAACCAACATTATAGCCCTGACAGACCACTGCTCCAACCTTATCTTATTGTTATTTTCTTTGAACCTATCTACGTGACTTTACCGAAAGACCCAAAGAATATGAACACTGCTCCACCTCTTCCACCAAATATGCAAGAGAAATATCTGAGTGGGTAATACAAGCCACGTGTTTGACTGTGGTGCAGTAGACGACCTGCGTGTAGCTCGAGCCCGGTGGCTATGAGATGTTAACTCCCTCGCCTGGTACACAGGAGGTCGTGGGTTCGATCCCGACCTGATGCCTGCTGCTGTATATTTGGAGTTTGCGTGTCTCTCTCTCTCAACATCATCACGGTGGCTATGAGATGTTAACTCCCTCGCCTGGTACACAGGAGGTCGTGGGTTCGATCCCGACCCTGACGACGCCTGCTGCTGTATATTTGGAGTTTGCGCGTCTTTCTCTCTCTCCCCATTGTCACGTAGATTTTTCTCCAGGTCCTCTGGAGTTTCCCCTCTCCATTTATAAAACCAACGTGTTTAGGGTGTTACGATACATTTCCAAATGATAAGCCACTTCGTTGGGCTATCATTTGTGGCCAGGTCGCTTCTGAAAAGTAGCCATATAGCTCAGAGCGCCTTACCTGGTAAAATAAAAACATATTTTAGTTTAGTTATTAGGCGCGTGCCAGCCTTCAAAGTGTGTTCAAGGCTCTACGGGGTATCTTTATCTTAGTTCTATTTTTATATAATTAAACAATAGTTGGTGATGCTACTAAGTTGGCAGCGTTACACAAGCGCATAGCAAAACACTCAACACCTAAGTAAACAACACTGTCTTAATATAACACATATAGACAGAGGCCAGACGTCGTCTGGATCTGAAGACCCCTTCACTTATGATTTTAGTTCAAACTCCAAAGATGATTGAAAAATCATCATCATCATTATCACCACCACCATCATCGTCAGCTCCACCTCCACTCCATCCTCATCATCACAAACAAGAACATCCTCATCATCACAAACAACATCATCATCATCACCATCACAAACAACATCACCATGACTAACTACAGTAGCACTCTTATTATAATCACACTATCACCATCATCCTCATTATCAACTCCACATCATCACCACCATCGTTAACTGCAGTAACACCATCATCGTCATCACACTACCATCAGCACCATCATCATCACCATCTTCCTTCCGATATTAGATCGCCACTGGAGCTGTGCACTTTTACATCTCGATGGAAAACGAATTTCTTTAGAACTGCTTTTTGTATGTTTCGTTTGTTGTCCTTTCCTCGCACCTCCGATTAGCAGGGTTGGCTATACACACACACATACACACACATCACACACATACACACACATACACACACATACATACACACACATACACACACATACACACACATACACACACACATACACACACATACATACACACATACACACACATACACACACATACACACACACACATACACACACATACATACACACATACATACACACACATCACACACATACACACACATACAACCACATACATACACACACATACATCACACACATACATCACACACATACACACACATACACACACATACACACACATACACCACACACATACACACACATACATACACACACATACACACACATACATCACACACATACATCACACACATACACACACATACATAACACACATACATACACACACACATACACACACATACACACACACATACACCACACACATACACATACATACACACACATACATCACACACATACATACACATACACACACATACACACACACATACACCACACACATACACACACATACATACACACACATACATACACACATACACACACGTCACACACATACACACACATACATACACACACATACATCACACACATACACAATCATACATACATACACATACACCACACACATACACACACATCACACACATACACACACACATACACCACACACATACACACACATACATACACACACATACATACACACATACACACACGTCACACACATACACACACATACATCACACACATACACACACACACATACACACACACATACATACACATACACCACACACATACACACACATCACACACACATACACACATACACCACACACATACACCACACACAACAACAACCGCCATTCGCCACTAAGTGGCGGTGACGTCACCACGACGCTTGTGCCAGGCTATGTGCACCCTGAGGCCACGTGAAGTGTCGAACGCCCGCTGGCAGGAGGTCACGGGGCAGATCCAGGTGCCACGGGTCGACTGACTGAGATGACTGGCTGATGCACCACCTGTGCCCCCTACTGTGCCAACCTGCTGTGCTTTAGCCACCCGGCGCTCCGCTCGCTGTTGTGAGCGTCGCTCCTCCGCCCTCAGTTGTTGTTGGAGGGCGACTACCTCCAACTGCCCAGTAGCATCCTTCACGAGCCTCCTCCACAGAGGTCGATCTTGACACCGCTGGTACCAGTCATCGGCAAGTCCACTCAGCTCCACGTCCTCCCGTACCACATCACTCCATCTCTTCTCTAGCCCGTGCCGCGCCCGCTTAGCCCCCTCAATCCGGCCGAACAAAAGCTGTTTCGGCATGCGTTGGCTGGGCATGCGGGCTACATGACCCAGCCATCGCAGCCTTGCCCGCCGGAGGAGCTCACCGATGGGACCTTGCCCAGATCTTTCAAGGATTTGTGAGCTCCTCACACAATCCAGTCTGGTTAAACCCAGGATGGATCGTAGGCAGGCCAGCCTAAATGTTTCTAACCGGCGAAGATGTTCCATTAGGGGGGTCCACGTTTCGCAAGCGTAGAGAAGGGAGGGAATGACCGTGGCCGAGAAGACCTGAAGCTTAGTGCGGAGCGACAGACCAGGTAGCTTCCACACAGCGTTACGCAACCGATGAAAATATATTGCCGCTCGACTGATTCGGAGTGAGATCTCTGCTGTTAAACTGGAGCCAGTCATAAGCACACTACCCAGGTATGGGAAACTCTCCACTCTCACCACAATTGCCCCATCACCGATTGGGAGTTGTGGGGGTGGAGTGTCCGATGGTACAAAATACCCAGGCATCACACACATACACACACACATACATCACACACACATACATCACACACATACATCACACACATACACCACACATACACCACACACATACACCACACACATACATCACACACATACACCACACACATACACACATACATCACACACATACATCACACACATACACACACACATACACCACACACATATACACACACATACATCACACACATACACACAACATCACACACATACACCACACATACACCACACACATACACACAACATCACACACACATACACACACACATACACCACACACATACACACACACATACATCACACACACATACACCACACACATACACCACACACATACACACACACATACACCACACACATACATCACACACATACACCACACACATACACACATACATCGCACACACACACACATACATCACACACATACACACACACATACATCACACACATACACATCACACACATACATCACACACATACACCACACATACACCACACACATGCACCACACACATACATCACACACACACATCACAAAAAGACAAAGATCCCCCATATAGCCTGTAACAGACTGTAAGGGCAAGTGCTGTTAGCGAGCACCTATGAAGGCCGGAACGGTACACGAGGGGGTGGGTGGCCAGCACCACGCCCGACCGCCTTTGTCTCCCTAGTGGCGATGTTTACACACCGCACCAGGTACTCATTTGAGGCTGAGTCAACCTAGGGGAGGCCCGGGACCGGTTCAGATAATCGTCACTGGTCTTGGCCGTGAGCGGGAATCGAACCCGGGTCGCCAGGTTCATAGCGCAGCGCGCTAACCGCTACACTATCGCACACATCACACACATATACACACACACATACATCACACACATACACACATACATCACACACATACACACACATACACACACACATACACACACATACACACACACATACATCACACACATACACACAACATCACACACATACACCACACATACACCACACACATACACCACACACATACATCACACACATACACCACACACATACACACACACATACATCACACACATACACCACACACATACACCACACACATATACACACACATACATCACACACATACATCAAACAACATACACACATACACCACACACATACACCACACACATACACACATCAACAACAACAACAACAACCGCCATTCGCCACTAAGTGGCGGTGACGTCACCACGACGCTTGTGCCAGGCTATGTGCACCCTGAGGCCACGTGAAGTGTCGAACGCCCGCTGGCAGGAGGTCACGGGGCAGACCCAGGTGCCACGGGTCGACTGACTGAGATGACTGGCTGATGCACCACCTGTGCCCCCTACTGTGCCAACCTGCTGTGCTTTAGCCACCCGGCGCTCCGCTCGCTGTTGTGAGCGTCGCTCCTCCGCCCTCCTTTGTTGTTGGAGGGCGACTGCCTCCAACTGCCCAGTAGCATCCTTCACGAGCCTCCTCCACAGAGGCCGATCTTGACACCGCTGGTACCAGTCATCGGCAAGTCCACTCAGCTCCACGTCCTCCTGTACCACATCACTCCATCTCCTCTCTAGCCCGTGCCGCGCCCGCTTAGCCCCCTCAATCCGGCCAAACAAAAGCTGTTTCGGCATGCGGTGGCTGGGCATGCGGGCAACATGACCCAGCCATCGCAGCCTTGCCTGCCGGAGGAGCTCACCGATGGGACCCTGCCCAGATCTTTCAAGGATTTGTGAGCTCCTCACACAATCCAGTCTGGTTAAACCCAGGATGGATCGTAGGCAGGCCAGCCTAAATGTTTCTAACCGGCGAAGATGTTCCATTAGGGGGGTCCACGTTTCGCAAGCGTAGAGAAGGGAGGGAATGACCGTGGCCGAGAAGACCTGAAGCTTAGTGCGGAGCGACAGACCAGGTAGCTTCCACACAGCGTTACGCAACCGATGAAAAGATATTGCCGCTCGACTGATTCGGAGTGAGACCTCTGCTGTTAAACTGGAGCCAGTCATAAGCACACTGCCCAGGTATGGGAAACTCTCCACTCTCTCCACAACTGCCCCATCACCGATTGGGAGTTGTGGGGGTGGAGTGTCCGATGGTACAAAATACCCAGGCAGGTGCTTAGTTTTGGTGGGGCTGATGGTAAGGCCCCACCTCTTAGTGGCACGCTCCAGTCTCAGCAGCAGCGTCTCCAACTCCTCCTCTGACTGAGCAGCTATTACCAAGTCATCAGCATACATAACGTGGTTGAGCAATAGGGAGCCATCCCTTGACCGCACCCGGGCATCGATTAGCCTCCCATTATATCTGTACCATATGGAGATTCCCCCGGTACAGCTATTGAAGGCTTCACGAACTACGTGGTCAAAATAGATGTTAAATAATGTGGGAGCCAGAGGACATCCCTGTTGCACCCCAAGGTGTACAGGGAATGGCTCTGACTCCCGGCCACGTAGTTTTACCCGGGCCCGCTCACCATCATGAAGGTCCTTAATGATCGTGAGCAGAGGGTCAGGTACTCCAAAAGCACGAAGAACGACCCAGAGCCCAGGCCTACTGATGGTATCATAGGCCTTGACCAGGTCAATAAAGCAGAGATGTAGGTCTTGTTGGAATTCCCTACACCTCTGCTGTAGCAGACGGACAGAAAATATGGCATCTGTGCAGGACCGCCCTTTCCTGAAACCGCATTGGGGCTCCGCAAGCCTCTCCTCAGCGTGCCTGGCAAGGCGATGCTGAATAATCCTTGCCAGGAGCTTTCCCGGCACACTGAGGAGTGAGATGCCCCTGTAGTTGTTACAGTCTGTGCGGTCCCCCTTCTTAAAAAGGGGGACCACCAGGGCATCCTTTCAATCCTGCGGAACCCGTCCAGTGGTCCAGACTGTTGTTATGATGTCATATAGGGCAGTCTGTGCACAAACGCCACCCTCCCTCAGCATTTCGCTTGGGAGATCATCTCTGCCCGCTGCCTTTCCTGGTCTCAGACTCCGGATCGCCTTCAATACTTCCTCAGCAGATGGCACCTCAGCCAGCCACTCACAGGGGGTGACTCCATCCAATATTTGAGGCACCGCAGCCTCAGCAGGGTCATCCTCACTTTGTGCCACGATGTTTTCCTGGTTGAGGGATTTTCCCTCCCCCAGGACCTCACAGAAATGCTCAGCAAATCTGCGAACCTGTTCCTGGGGGTCGGAAATTGGATCACCGTTTTTTCCCCTAATGATGGTAATAGGTGTGGCGCTGCAGGTTACTTTTTTGATGGAGTTAAATAGAGATTTGTGATCACGGGCCACTGAGGCAGACTCCATCTCCTCAGCAACCCGCGACCACCACCCATCCTTGCAGCGCCTCACGGCTCTCCGAACCTCCGAGCGAAGGCTGCGGTAAGCCTCCTCATTCTCTGACGTGGGATTCTGTAGCTGATGACAGTGGGCCTGTCGCTTTTTCTCAACCATCGTGAACAACTCCTCTGTCATCCAGGGTGTCTGGGGAGGTCTGGACCGCGTACCCAAAGCAGCCATTGCAGCTGCATGAGTCACAGTCCTAAACCTCGCCCATTTACCCTCGACATCAGGAGGAGTCGGGGACGATGCCAATCCCAGCCGCAAGCGATGATGAAATTCTCGCTTGCAACTTTCATCAGATAACTGAGACCAGGCCACTTTAGGTTGGAATGGGGTCCTGGGTGTACACCCACCACCGGAGTGGAAGAATGGCAGGCGCATCTTACAGATGACTAGTCGATGGTCAGAGGGCAGATCGGCTCCACGGTAGGTCCTGGTGTCAAGGACATGGGCTCGCATTCGCTGGTCCGTCACTATGTAGTCCAGCAGATGTTCTTGCTTGGACCCGGCATGCATCCATGATGTTGTGTGGATGCGCCGATGCCGGAACAGCGTGTTGGTAATTACAAGCCCATGGGCTGCACAAAAATCTAGCAGCCTCCTACCGTTGTTATTGAGCTGATCTGGCCCATGCCCTCCAATCACTCCAGACCAGGTGCCAGTATCATGACCAACTCGGGCATTGAAGTCACCCAACATGATGACTCTATCCCGAGGGGCCACTTTAGCCAGCACCTGTGACAGGAGGTCATAGAAGGCATCTGACTCATCGGCTTTGCCTGCATCCCTCCACGGATGTTCATCTTCGGTGGGGGCATAAGTAACCACGACCACCATTCCTCGCCTCCGGTTGATGGGAAGGCGAGCCCAAAGTAGCCTGGGGCTTACAACTTCCCACACCTCACCGCCACGCTCCCACGCCCCCTTCATTATTTTGTTCAAAAGAAGACCCACACCCTGTTGTTTGGCAGTCTGCTGCCCCGAGTAGAGGACTGTCCACCCCTCATGGTGGCAGGAGCCAGAGCCGGTCCACCGGACCTCCTGAATGCCGCATAGATCCAGGCGGTACCGGTCCAGCTCCCGACAGAAGAGTGGCAGCCTCTCCTCTGCAGTGAGCGTTCGAACATTCCACGTGGCCAACCGTAGTGGCTTTTCGTTGTTTCTGGAGTAGCCCCGAGGGTAGGTATTCAATCTCCTGGCTCCGCCAATTGGGGTTTGGCCAGGAGACGTCATAGACGCCTGGCCCCCCGGGGCCTCCGGCACAAGCTTAGTTGTTACATATTTCAGTTTAATTCGTAGTTTCGTGGTAATTAATTGAAGGTGGAGGGGTTACCAGCCCCTCGCACCCGTCCAGAGCCCCCGTTTAGCCCCTGTGGTGGACACATATGCCATGAGGGGAGGAGCCAATCAAAATTGGATCTCCCCCCACAGCGCTGTCCACGACAGAGTTGCCCGTCCGGCACCGCGAGGAGGTAGGGGGTTGTTTTGCCGGACATACACACATCACACATACACACACACACATCACACACATACATCACACACACACACATACACCACACACACACATCACACACACGATGCTGGTTTTTCTCTTTGCCTGCGTTCATCGTGCGCTCGGAGTGAGTGTGCTGCTGATTTTGGGATGGCTCCTCCTCTTCAGCACCGCGGTGTTCACGCAACGGCGCTGCGTGCGTAGTTCGCACAGAGAACCCCACTACAGTCACGTGGCATTCGGGCTAAGTGCTGTTTGCAAGCGCCTATTAAAATTACGTTGGTGGTAGGGGGGGTCAGCACTAGGCTTGGCCGCCTTTGTCTCCCCGGTGCGGATGTTTTTTTTACACAGAATCAGAAGCGTTATTTATCCCGGTGAAATCCGATGAACTATAAAGCTCTTTTTAAAAACATGTCCAGTAGGGGCTGGTCAGAAAGTTACAACAACAAACAATACAAAAGTAAAAACGATTGGAGTGCAAAGTACAGAGAAGGTAAGCGAATCACTGTGCCAGGTACTTAATTAAGGTTAGTTCGAGCGAGATATTAGACGTAGGTGGGAACCGAACTGGGGTTTCTGGGCTTGTAGTGCAATACCCTAACCACTACACCACCGCTTCACAAACAACAATAACAGCTGCCATTCACCACTAAGTTGTAGTGACATCTCCACGGCGCTTGTGCCAAGCTAGGTGCACTTTGAGGCCACATGAAGTGTCGAAGGCTCTCTGGCAAGAGGTCACGGGACAGACCCAGGTGTCATGGGTTGACTGACTGATTTCTCTAATTTCTCCAGGATAAATGAACATTCTCATTCTGATTCTGACTTAGATGCCTGGCAGATACACCACCTGTGATGCCTGCTGCGTCAAATTGCTGCATTTTATCCGCCCGGTGCCCCACTCGTTGTTGTGAGCGTCGCTTCCCTGCCCTCCGCTGTTGTTGGAAGGCGACTGCCTCCAACTGCCCTGGAGCGTCCTCCACAAACAGACACACGTACACACACACACACATATCACATCTGCGCGTGTACATGTACAAACACAGAACCCAAGCTTCAAGTTGATTTTGTTTAAACAGGTGGGAAATTCATTAGGCCAGGATGGGTCTCATTTCCAAGAGTGACCTGGGGACATTAATCTGCTAGGAGGCGGCGGCGAGGATCGCTATGTGTTGTCCCAATTGGCTCTGGACCCACAAAGTGGCCTGTGTCTCGTGCACGCAAACACACAGGCGTGCCCACAGGCGCGCCCACGCCTACACGAGGCTCGCTTCTCAAAGCAGTGGAAATACGCGACTGGTTCTCCAAACAACTGCCCTTTCATTGATCCACGCGAAGCCAGCGGAAATCAGTCTCGAGACGTATTCATAAGGTCCGTGAGTTCATATCCTGGCCCCGTTTCAACTCAGCCCATCATCATCATCCGCATGAGGTCAGATTCCCACCTTGTGATAAGCCAAATAGTGATCGTACGGAAAGAGTGGGGCCAGCCGTAGCCGCTGTGACATTTCCACTCCTGGCTCAGTGGTAGTGCCATAGAAGCAAAAGTTCAAGGCCCCAAGAGGCTCAAGCGCAAACATCTGGGTTCATGCTATCTCGTGTCTTCTCTCACTACAGGTACACATCGACATCTCTCATCTCACGACCCCTCTATGTTGCCTCAATCACTCTTCTCTCAGCCACGCCATCCCTATCTCTTTGTCCGCATATCTTCTACGCATGCCACTATATGGTATCTGCTGTCTCTATCTCGTCCGTCGTGTCATTACACCTCGATTCTCTCAACACTTTCTTTCATCTCACTTGGAGTCTATAAATTAACAAGAGGAGGACAAAATCGTTCCCGCTTAGGGTCCCAATTGGGATAGCACCACTGCAGAGATGAGTGTCTTGCGAGGAATTTAAAAAGTAGTTGCTATAGACGGGTAAAGATACATTGTAGGGTGGGCAAGGTGGCTCTGCAGTGACACTTGTGCCTCACAGAGAGAAGGGCCTGAGTTCGATTCCGCACTCGGGAGAATTTCTGTGTGGAGTTTGTGTGTTCTCCCCGTGCTCTGCACAGTGTGAGTGGGTGTGTGTGTGGAGTTTGTGTGTTCTCCCCCTGTTCTGCACAGTGTGAGTGAGTGTGTGAGTGTGTGTGTGTGGAGTTTGTGTGATCTCTCCCTGTTCTGTATAGTGTGAGTGAGTGGGTGTGTGTGTGTGGAGTTTGTGTGTTCTCTCCCTAGTGTTCACAGTGTGAGTGAGTGGGTGAGTGTGTGTGTGGAGTTTGTGTGTTCTCCCCCCTAGTGTGCACAGTGTGAGTGAGTGGGTGAGTGTGTGTTCAGTTTGTGTGTTCTCTCCGTTCTGCACAGGTTGAGTGAGTGGGTGAGTGTGTGTGTGGAGTTTGTGTGTTCTCACCCTGGTGTGCACAGGGTGAGTGGGTGAGTGTGTGGAGTTTGTGTGTTCTCACCCTGGTGTGCACAGTGTGAGTGAGTGGGTGAGTGTGTGTGTGGAGTTTGTGTGTTCTCCCCCTAGTGTACAAATTGTGAGTGAGTGAGTGTGTGGAGTTTGTGTGTTCCCCCCCTGTTCTGCACAGTGTGAGTGAGTGGGTGAGTGTGTGTGTGGAGTTTGTGTGTTCTCACCCTGTTCTGCACAGTGTGAGTGAGTGGGTGTGTGTGTGGAGTTTGTGTGATCTCTCCCTGTTCTGCACAGTGTGAGTGAGTGGGTGAGTGAGTGTGTGGAGTTTGTGTGTTCTCACCCTAGTGTGCACAGTGTGAGTGAGTGGGTCTGTGTGTGGAGTTTGTGTGATCTCTCCCTGTTCTGCACAGGGTGAGTGAGTGGGTGAGTGTGTGTGTGTGGAGTTTGTGTGTTCTCACCCCTGGTGTGCACAGGGTGAGTGAGTGGGTGTGTGTGGAGTTTGTGTGTTCTCCCCCCTAGTGTGCACAGGTTGAGTGAGTGGGTGAGTGTGTGTGTGGAGTTTGTGTGTTCTCCCCCTGTTCTGCACAGTGTGAGTGAGTGGGTGAGTGTGTGTGTGGAGTTTGTGTGTTCTCCCCCTTGGTCTGCATGGGTTTCCTCTGGATTCTCAGCTTCCCTCTCTCCCATAGCTAACAATTCACAAACACTGTAAACAGTATTGGCCAAACATCCCAATCCAGAATAATTCCCTGCAAATTACTCAATTAGGGTTACACATAGCAACATTTAAAAGTTGGCAAGATTCACCTGAAAAAAAAAAACTTAAAACCCAGTGAGGCTTTCCTGGGTAAACAAGCAATATAACAAATAATAACAATAAAGATATACCCGTGGAGCTTAAAGAATGTCTGTCTAAAACACACCACGCGTAGACATACGCTGCAAGAACGAGGACCATTCTTCACTCGATATCATCGCCCTGGTAGGGATGGAAGGAGAGAAGATGCACAAGCGGCTGGAATGAGAGTAAATGAAAACTCGGTGGAGGGAGAGAAAAGCAAATAAAACCCCCAAGATGATGTCAAGCGAAATGACGAAATATCACGAAACACGACAAAATATGACGGGCACACACGGGAGGAGAAGTTTCGAACAGCTCAGGAAGGACAGCACAGACAAGACCACCACAGCGAGGAAGGTGTCTCGGCGTGGTGGTTGTTGGTTGTTGGTGGTTGTTGGTGGTGGTTGTTGTTGTTGTTGGTTGTTGGTGGTTGTTGGTGGTTGTTGTTGGTTGTTGGTGGTTGTTGTTGGTTAGTTGTTGTTAGTGGTTGTTGTTGTTGGTTGTTGGTGGTTGTTGGTGGTGGTTGTTGTTGGTGGTTGTTGGTGGTTGTTGTTGTTGGTGGTTATTGTTGGTTGTTGTTGGTTGTTGGTGGTGGTTGTTGGTGCTTGTTGGTGGTGGTTGTTGTTGGTTGTTGGTGGTTGTTGGTTGTTGTTGTTGGGCCACAGCCAGACACCAGGCTGTATGTAGCCACTCCTTCCACAGTGTTTATGGGTGACATGGCCTGAGCCTCATCTGTAGCTTACTAATCAACAAATCATTCAGGGTCCCACTGCCCTGTCGAGGGTAGGGTTGCCACCCCTTCAGCCCAAACCAAATCCAATCGACGCTAGGTCTATTATAACAAATACAACTCTGCAGTATATGTGATAACGTTCAGCAGAATTCCATTACCAGAGGTCTGTATAAATCGGTTCCTGCCACCCAAACACAGAATGCCAATTCCCGGAGTGCACCTGGGTCACATCCAGGTGGCAATCCTCGTTGTGGTTGCGATCGGCCTTCTTCTGGCTTGAGTAATACACAGGTTTCTCTATCTGTCAGTAGAATAAACGGATTGCCAACACTGAACAACTTCTGTACCAACACTGAATTACTTCTGTAAAAAAACTGAATTACTTCTGTACCAATACTGAATAACCTCGATTAGCACAGGGTCTCGCTTTGCGTGGTGTCCTGCTTAGCGAGGCCTGCCTGTATATATTTAGAAGCATGCGTTGATATTATTTGGATGATTATCCCGCTATGAATGTCCAAATGATGGGGCCACTTTGTTGTGCTATCAATTGTGGTAGCCAGGTCGCTTCTGAAAAATAAGTTAATGGCTCAGTGGGCTTTGCCTGGTAGGATGTGGATGGTTTAGTGTTGTATTTGTGTTTGGGTGATGTGTTTACCTTGATTGTAACTTGCACTACTGTCGAGTTTTTGCGCTGTTTGTTTTTGTAACGTTCTGACCCCGTGCCCATACTGGACATCTGTGCAAAAAACTTGATGGCTTATCAGATTCCTCCAGTATAAATATTCTGAAAAAAAAAAACCCATTCTGACACATATACAGTAAAACCTTGGATTGCGAGCATAATTCGTTCCGGAAACCTGTTTGTGGTAATCCAAAGCACTCGTATATCAAAGCACTCGTATATCAAAGCACTCGTATATCAAAGCACTCGTCATGTATCAGTTGTGATCACGTGACGCACGGCAGTACAAAGCGTGTACACGTACACTGCTCGTGTTGCAAGACACCTCGCTCGTTTATCAAATCAATATTGATTAAAATTTTTAGCTCGTCTTGCAAAACACTCGCGGACCAAGTTACTCGCAATGCAAGGTTTTGCTGTACATTTACCGCATGCGTGTGAGCGTAAGAATGGGTCCATATTCCCGAGTCTTCACGCTCAGTGGGTGATGATGGGGCGGTGTCGGCCCTTGACCTGTCGTCCTGTCTTCCCAGGAGCTGCACGGACATCGTCTGCTGCGTGCTCTTCATGGTGGTGATCGCCGCCTACATCGTCGTGGGCTTTCTCGGTGACGGTCACGCGCGGAAGCAATTTGAATTCATTCACTTTATTAATTCGTGTTGGCGGTGGTCATGATGTCCGCCGCGGACGGTGGGCTACATACGCTGTGAGAGAAGTTATACGTACACACACAGAGGCCGCGTCTCCATCTGCCAGGGGTTAAACCCAGCCAGGTGGTTTCCTGCCACACGTATAAACACTCGCTAATGGAAATTTGCCACAACATCCCATCCAATATAGGACCACAGAGCTTGGGAAATTGTCGACGCTGGCTCTGGCTACTCTCCCGCTCCTCCTTTTCATGCGCTCGCGAATAATTCTCTCCCTCTCTCTTCAATCAATCAAATCTTTATTTCTGTAGCCTTATACTCCTTGGTTCTTTCGGTAAAGTCGCGTAGGTGTAAAATAAAGTAAATCACGACGTTTCGGGTGCAACACAAGCGTTCGTCATCAGGTGGGACAACCACAGCAAGAAAGAATCGCAGCACTTCCCTACCCCCCCCCCCCTTCTCTATCTCTCCCCCCTTGCTCGTCCCCCCTCTCTTACCTACATAGCCTCTTGTTACAGCGGCCCTTTTGCCCACTTCAGCAATTGTTCCTTGCTGTGGTTGTCCCACCTGATGACGGACGCTTGTGTTGCGCCCGAAACGTCGTGATTTATTTTATTTTATACCTTACGTGACTTTACCGAAAGAACCAAAGAGTATGGATCCCTGGAGTCACGACAACTTCAAATCTAGATTCTGTAGCACTATTTCGTGCAAAATGATGCCATGCAAAGTACTGTACAGATTAAAAAAAAACAGTGAATAGACTATAAACCACACGAGTGAATGGAAGCTGCGCCTGTGTGAAACGTTCTGCAATCGTGACTTAATTACGGCACAAACTTGAACTCGTCGTCCCTTACTTGTCCTCTCAGCCTGGTTGAATGGAGATCCTCGCAAGGTCATCTACCCGACGGACAGCCAAGGGAACTACTGTGGCCGGGGCAACTACAGGTTTGGACGATGCGACAGCATGTCACCGTCAATACGCACAAAAGCTCCGTGGTGGAAGTATTCGATTAGCAGGACGGAAGCTGGGTGGAAGCAGGTGTCGGGACAAAATGTGTTCGCATATTTGCAATCACTGGACAGCATTCCTTTTTTTGCTCTCGTCATTGCCTCCACATGTTTTGGCCAATGAGTGAGTCCCCAATAGCAACACGACTTTCACGTTGGGTCATCTACGGCGGGTTAACCCCAAGCCGGTCGCTCGCTCACGCCACTGCTGCTGGTGGTCTCCACTCGAGGGAACTCTAGAGGGCCCCCGACTTTACAGGGTCAAATCTTCACTTGAAGCTTTCGTGACTGCAGGAATTCATATTACAGGGTCATTTCGCAATGCCGTGACACCCTGGCCAAACGGGCTTGAAATAGTACCCACACTTTACCCCACCAAATACAAATATTCCCCGTATAGCCTCAACAGACTGTTGGGGCAAGAGCTGTTCGCGAGCACCTATGAAGGCCGGCAATGGCACACGAGGGGGTGGGTGGACAACACCACTACGCCCGTCCGCCTTTGTCTCCCCAGTGGCGATGTTTAGACACCGCACCGGGTACTCATCTGAGGCCGAGTAGACCTATGGGAGGCCCAGGACCGGTTCAGATAATCGTCACTGGTGTCGACCGTGAGCGGGAATCGAACCCGGGTCGCCGGGTTTGTAGCACAGTGATGCTAACCACTACACTACCGCGTCCCCACCACCACCACCAGACGCGACCTGCTCATGCAACCGAACCCATTTAAGCTCCTGGGTGAGCAAAGATTCGTGCGTATTTCAGATATTCCTCAATTTGTCAACTGCCGAGCCAGGAGATCGAATTGAACCGGCGACCTCCTGGAATGCAAGTAGTGTGCGGACAGTTACGACCATGGCAGCGTCCCTGATATAATATATACGATAAAAATTACAACCTGCGCACAAATGTTCATGGGATATGAACAGCGCACGAAGCGGCTTTACGCTGGCAAAATTGCCGACCGTTAAACCACTGTGATATCACAGTGCTGTTGTTGTCCCTTTGTGCGTTCTCTCTTTTTCAGCGACAAGCCCTTCCTGCTCTACTTTGACATCTTCAAGTGTGCGGGCAGCGCCGCACTTCTCAACTTCAACTGCCCGACCACGCAGGCGAGTGGCTTCCCTTGCGGGGACGGTGGCAGCTCGGGGCTGGCGGTTCACACCTTTCTCGGTGCGATGGGCGATTTGGAAAAAAAAAATTTCGGCGACTCCGGAAGGGGGTAGCTGCTCGCTCGGTAATGATGGTCACGTTACGCTGCTCGTAGCGTAGCAGGGCGCGTCACTGCGATGTCGGGTTGCCACCGGATTTTGACCCGGGCGATCTGGTAATTAGATCTTTAAGGCGGTACCCCGGGGTACCAAATAATACAACATGGCCAAGGCAATTCAATATTTTATTTCTGGGACACTACTTTTTCCAGGAGTGTACTTAACTTATATAATTTTGACTGCTTGTGTTGTGGTGATTGCAAACATGATGCCTGAATAAAGGTGTCAGTTTTTGTGCCAGTTTAAAGGGTAAAACCTATTACTATATCTTGTTACTGGCAAAGGAGGTCTCATAGTGTACTTAACTTCGCGACTGGGGTATTAATCGATCCGAAATCAGTGCTACTCCACGTTGTCGAAACGCCAAACATTAGCATAAAAAAAATCCGTTATCGAATTTTTTCACTTTGAATAGCGCATCGTGTACAGCTCGTCGAGGTGAGTCGATTGCCGCATCGCCGACCATCAACAGACTCAACATGACTGCATCACGAACATTATGCGAGAGCCGGGGTTCTATGGTACCCCGGGGTTCTATGGTACCCCGGGGTACCACCACAAGGTTCATTTGGCGTCTGTGTTCGGGTTACGACGGTTGAATTGTACCGAGATCTGGTGCCGGTAGAGTGTTTAACTTTATTATAGTAGACGACTGAACAGTTTTGATGAGAGACCTGGCCGGGTTCGAAGTTTGGTTGTGGAATAGGTGGCAATCGTCCTGCAGCGGCATCACCAGGACACCCCTGACCATAACTCTAAATGTGTTTCCCCTCGCCCCCGCCTTCTTATCAGTAGTTTCAAGTTCATTTCGGAGAGTCGAGGACACAAAGCCTTTGTACATTTTTGCGAAAAATGAATTGGCCGTTGTTTGGCCCGCACATTCGTATCACGGACGACTTAGAATCACAAATACATGCGATGGCCATCTTACGGTATCGTACAAATTGGATCTAAATCCCACGTTGATGCTAAGGTGTCCTTCCCCTGCGATACCACCACCCGCAGTTGTCTTCTAACGCACGTGTCCCCGTCTGTTTGCACACGAGCGCAATCGTTACCGTTCGGTATAACTTGACATTTTCTCTGAGTAAATTTGCCGTGACTCGCTTTTCAAAAGTAAACCGTCCACAGTAAATAGATTTTGTTTGCGCACTATCTTTTCATTTCTTTTCGTAGCGCGGTTGTTGTTGTTGTTGTTGCTCTGATTTCTGTTTTCTTCATCCCTTTACTTGACTTTATTTCTGCGTCATTACTTTTGCCATTTTTTTGTGATCCAGGTCACTCTTACAAATGAGAATCTCGCCCTACCGTATTGACCTCTCACCTGGTCTTGACCTCTCACCTGGTCTTGACCTCTCACCTGGTCAAACAGAAATTAACTTCGAACTTGTCCTGCTACCCGATCGATGCAGATATGTGTCAAGCAGTGCCCAAGGGATTTCTGGGTGGTCAACATGATTCAGCCTCCCTCCCAAGCTTTCAACGCGGAGTACTGCCGCCCGGGGTTCAACCTGGCCACCACCAGCAAGGTCAGTGTCTCGCTCACGGTACAAGCAATGCCCCGTGTGACTGCCGTGGCTGGCTACCTCCCTCAGGCGCCTCTGAGCCGCTGGGTTTGAGTGCTGGGACTGTGTATACAATCGTGTGTGTGTGCACGTGTGCGTCTTATGTATGCTGAACTTCTTTCGCACCATACGTCGCCAACCGTGCTAATCGCAGGTGTTGTGTGTGGTGGATCGGTGGTGGAGTGGCTCGCGCGCTGCGCACGCTACGAACCCGTCGACCCAAGTTGGATTCCCGCTCACGGTCAACATCAGTGACGAATATCTACACCGGTCCTGGGCCTCTGCTAGATTCACTCAGCCTAAAATGAGTACCTGGTGCGGTGTGTAAACATCAGCACCGGGGAGACAAAGGCGGCCGGGCAATTGTGCTGGCCCCCCACCCTCTCGTGTGCTGCGCCGCCCTTCACAGGTGCTCGTGAACAGCACTTGCCCTCGAGGCTATACGTGGGGGGGGGGGGGGAGTCCTTGTCCTTTGTGTGTGCGTGTGAGTGAAGCAGCAGTGGGGATCTGTGGCACAGTGGTCACCCACTCCCTCGACGTGCCATGCGGGCGCCCTGACCGAGGGCCAAGTGTCGGCATGAGAGAGCGGCACCTGTGTTCAGTGTGCGACATCGGGGTTTTTTTCCCGATTCACCGACTTGACCAAAGGTGCGCGCCCCTATTCCAGACGGTGCAGCAGATCCTGCAAGCGGAAGACTGCGCAGGGTTTACCGTGCCCAGCAAGGATCGTGAGTATTGACGTGGATCACCCCATCATCGCCGTGGCCACGTCATTCGCCCGCTGCCGGATAAAGGCTCCCCTCCCCCCTCATTTTTACGCCATTCGTCGCGCTCCCGTGACTCTACGGTAACCACTACGCTCCAGCGTGCGAAATCCGCGCTGTGTTTTTTTTTTCCGATCCGCACATCGTCGTAGCTGGCGACGTGCACTTGAAGGGATGTTCTTCTCTGATGCTCTTCTCTGATGCACGCCGGAATTCTGCTTTAAAAAAACAAAAATAATTCTAGATCAGATCGGTGAGAGCGATTCGTCCCGTTCGCATTCACCTTCGCGTCACGATCGTTCGGATTCATTGACAGAAAATTATAGGCAGAGAGTACAAATAATGATAATCTCACTAATAATAACAGTAACAGTCATATTCTTAGCTCTTTCGGTAAAGTCACGTTGAAGGGAAACAATAAAATAATAAAATATATATAAAACAGTAATTTTAAACAAAATCCTGCCTCGCGAAGCCAGGAAACCCCTACATGCCATGCCCAGTGTAACAACACAGCTGATGATACCGATGATGTCACCAAGACCCCCACCTATAACCTCCCGTCCAGAGGCACACGCGGGAACGGAGAAGAAACTTCTTTCCAACCATTTCAATGTTGTCCGTTTGGTCGGTAATCGAACCGATAATCGGCAGAGTGATCAATTGCTTGGACAGTCGCAGAGCCCCGCTCGTGTGCTTTGGTCTGCTTACTGCTCCTAAAGTGAGCCGCCTATGAACTCTGCTCAGAAACTGTGCTCAAAAATGTGAAACCAGTTCACCCAGGGGGGATATAACCCACCCACCCACCCACCACCATCAACGAGTCCTGGCTCAGTGACAGAGACGCTGAGCCAGCACCTGCTTTCAATCCTGGGTCTCACAATTGAAACCAGGTGCCGCTGACAGCCACCCGTTATGAAGACCAGGTTCGCAAGCGTAGAGCCTCAACCCCCCCCGCCCAGCCCCATCACTGCGTTTGCTTCCCCCGCCATAGTCTGCACTATTCGAGCCCTGAGAATGCCCCATCAGTGTCCGATCGCTTTCTCTGCGTAGCCGCTGCCGACGCGGCAGGCGTTGCGGATGTCCCGTTGCCACGCGTTTCGCGTGTGGGCGGTTAAACGGTCGGGAGGGATGGGTGGCGGTCGGATGCGCGACGTCGCGCTGCGTGTACCGCCCCCTGGGAGAAGCTGAAGGGGTCCGCTGCAACTCCTGCACCTCCTGCCGCGCGCGACTGAGTCGATGAAGCTGGTTGTGATTGCCGGCCAAACGTCGTACTCAGGTTGTAAATGTTGTGGGGTTTACTCTCCCAACGCACAAGCGGTGTGCTGAACTCGTAACTTGTTGGCACGTCATTAGACCTCCTTTGCCAGTACCAAAATGTAATAATAGGGCTTTTCCCCTTTTTTCTGGCAACAGAGCCAATTGGGTCGAGGCTCAAAAGAAAGCCGTCCCTTGGTGTGGACCAATCAGTTTCAAGGACAATGCATCATAAAATATCATAGTATGTTTTTGTTTGCATTTTGACTGCAGGTATTGTGGTTAATGCAGACATGAATCCTCGTCAAAAGGTTTCAGTTTTGTTGCCAGAAAAAAGTGGAAAAACCCTACTATTACTTGTTGGCACGTGTTGTTTACGTGACAAACCTTGTGTGTTGGCTGTGGACGGGCGGCGGTGGGCTAACGACACATTTGCATTTACGCGATCTAACCCAAATTAGCTTTCATTACGAATAATGTAGATTCGCGAAGGCCTTACAACGTGTTCAGTTGAGGCGCTCCCACTTGACCAGAGACGAGAGCCCTGACCGAGCAAATGAGCAAATGACGACAACATCGCTGAGGATGTTCGAGCCGGAATACGTGAAAATTCACGGCCGGAATTGCGAAAGCCGCGCGCGATTTCGCGAGCGACTCGAGGTATCGCAGCGGGATCGCTCCGAGTGCGGGTGAGAGTGAGAGGGATGATATGAGAGAGACGGCGAGAAGAAAAAAACACAGCGGGAATAACGATGAACCCAGTGCCGGATGATCCTAGTAGCACAAGTAGTAGCTACAAGTAGTAGCTACTACTTGTGCTACTACACATGTCGTAACACAAGTAGCTACAAGTGTAGTAGCTACTACACAAGTAGCTACTACACAAGTAGCTACAAGTAGTAGCTGCTACACATGTAGTAACACAAGTAGCTACAAGTAGTAGCTACTACACATGTAGTAACACAAGTAGCTACAAGTAGTAGCTATGGGCCCCGCACTTTCAAGGGCCCCACGCCAAATGCTTTCAAGCTATCAATTCCGATTCAGTGATTCTGCACTTGCTCTATTACTATAGTACTATACCACCTTCAACTTTTACGGACGACTGGGTGTTTAAGGTTAGCGATTTGTCGTATTATCTGGCTGTATAGCAATATTTAAAAAAATACAATTACTTCACTATGCAAGTCAAAAAACTTTGTGTTTTAATATTTCCGTGTGTTTTCAAAAATGTAGTGCCTCTTTATAACATATGCCAACAGGCCCCGCACTCGCTTAATCTCCCTCCCCTCCCCCCCCTCCCCCCCGGCGTGTCTCCCGCAAGTCGTGAACCGCTGCGTTCCCGTGCTGCTGAGCGACTCGACGGGTGGCAACGTGACGGTGAACGGCAGCGGCAGCGTGCAGACGCCCTCCGGCACGGCGTCGGCAGAGGCGGTGCAGGAGGCCAGCAAGTAAGCTGGCGGCCGGGCGGGCGCGGGCTGCGGCGGCAGGGGACGGTGCCGCGCGCCGAGGCCCGCCGCCGACGCGGTCGGAGCGAGCCGCTTGGCCATTGCCTCGGTGCTCTGTCGCCGCCGCGGGGTGAATCCGCCCGCGTGTTTTAATTTTGTCACGTTGGGGGTTCTCACCGTTGTTGGTAAGGCGGGTCCACAGCCACCCCGACATTCAAGGCCGTGCACCTCCCCCCCCCCCCCACTCCTCCCTCCGACCCCTCCACGACCACCCGACTAAGGGGCCGTCCATAAATGACGTCACGCACCTAGGGGGGCGGCGGGGGGGGGGGGTCAGACATTTGCGACGATTTGTGACGATGGAGGAGGGGGGGGGTTTGAGAAATGTGACGTCACATCAGAATGCGCAACTTGAAATAAATATAGACAACACGTTCTACTTAATTAAATAGACTTTTTCATAAATGTTTTCTCCTACAACATCAGAGTGCAGCGCCACATTAAATACGCGCTACATTGACAATAGTTTAAGGCGATTTGAAGCGTGTTTCATTTTGGGGGTGGGGGCAGAGCTTTGTGACGTCATATTTGAGGGGGGTCTGACTTTTTATGACGCCGTGTGACGAAGGGGGAGGGGGGGGGTCAAAAATGGTCCAAAATCGCGTGACGTCATTTATCGACAGCCCCAAAGGTGTCCCATTTATTTTGGTCTTTTGTTCTGTTGGAATGTTTCACTTCACGTGGACAATCGCTCCAAGTGGAACGTCTCGTTTGGAAGGGTGTCCAGGGTGACGTTTGAAACATGCTACATAGCAATGGCACCGACAACAAACATCGGTCTCTGCCTGTCGCAGAAGTTTGTTGACAAGTCCCAGACGGTCGAAATTGGTCCGGAGATTCCTTGCTTGAACAAATGCTGCTGGATAATATTCGTCTGGAAAGCCAAGAAATGGATGGACTCAGGGCGGAGCCAGGGGGGGATGACAGGGGTGACATTCTGCGTATAAGTGTACGACACTCGGTCTGGCAGACTCCGTGCAACCGATGGCGTCTAGTTCAACAGCCTGACTCTCTAATCATTCTTGAAATTAAAATTTGTTGAATGTCACCCCGGCCTGAAATCCTGGCTCCGCCCCTGGATGGACTAAGTTATAAAATGGTATTTTTTACATGGAGATATTGTGGATTGTAAATTATTATTTTTTATTTTGTCATGATAATAATATTTTTTATTTTTATTTTGTTCCAGTTACTTGGCCGGTGTGTTGAATGCTCGTGACCTGGGAATGAAAATATTTTCTGATTTCACCAAGTCCTGGTACTGGATCATCATGTGAGTCCACTTCATTTATTGATCCCCTGCAGGTAAATGTCATGTTTACGTATTGCGCCAATCATGGCACGGTGGTGGCTACGCACGTGGCCTGTAATCCGGCACTCTGGAGACATCGTGGGTTGGTGAATCACTTCACAAATGTTGTGAAGCTCCCTTCCCGTGGGAGTTGAGATGCTCTACCCTGGCTTGCCAGGAGACGGCGGTACACCACAACATGTGAACTGAACCTTGTGTATGTACGTATTTTAAACTTCTTTCGCACCGTATGTAGCCAACTGCGCTAATCGGAGGTGTTGTTCTGCCTCTCTGGGATAGAGTGTTTCCCCCTTGCACGCTTTGGTTTTCTCCGGATGCTCAGGTTTCCTCCCACATTCATTAATGGTAGCCACGGTGGCAATATGTTAACTACCTCGCCTGTTATACAGGAGGTCGTGGGTTCTGATACCGACCCTGGCACCTGCTGTATATTTGGAGTTTGCAAGTTGTCTCTCTCTCTCTCTCTCCCCGTGGTCGCGTGATTTTTCTCAGGGTCCTCCGGTTTTTTCCCTCCACATTTACAATCAACGTCATGCACTTAGAGTAATTTGGCTGCAATACATTTCCACGTGATAAAAGCCACTTCGTTGAGCCATCATTTGTAGCCAGGCCGCTTCTGGATAAAGAGCTATAGAGCTCAATGAGAGAAATTACCTGGTTAAATAAAAGTAGCAGTGGTTTTTAATTGGCAGGTAACGCCTTAATATAAAGGATCGCAGAGCTTAGGCAATTGCTGGTACCCACTCGTCCGTGGATCCTCCTCATGCCTCTTGAGTCGTTTTCTCTCTTCGACAGCGATCGAACACTGCGCGCGTTCTAAGTCGAAATTATTATTGTCGTCAACAGCAATAGAAGCCATCGGATTCACCAGAAAAAGCTTCTCCGATTCATGAGATTCATTTTGCAGGAGAATCTTGCTTTGTGACGTTTGACTGATTCCTATGTTGGAGGAAAACTGCAATTTTACAGCAAACCCATGCATACGAAGAGATTAAACTCATAGGTCCGCCATGCAGACAATTTGGTGATGCTGCCGCATTGGCATTAGTGCACAAGCACAATTAACAACAACAACAACGCAAACTCAACACGTAAAAACACGTGTAATTGATCATTGTTTTTTTACCCTTTTATCTGGTAACAAAACTGACACCTTTGTTACAAGGAGTCATGTTTGCATTGACCACAATACCTGCGGTCGGAATGCAAACAAAAAACATAACTCTGAAAATGTATTAAAAAAGTGTCAGTTTTGTTGCCAGATTAAAGGGTAAAAAAAATTTATCATATTTTGCTACTGACAAAGGAGGTTCCAATGGGGAACACAATGAAGTAATTGGCGATGTTGTGGGCAGCGGCTCTTCTTCACAGCACACAAATATATTTGTGTTCTGGTTCACACTGCAGGTGTTCGTTCGCTTCTCAACTCGCTTGTCCTGATGTGGGTCACGGCGGCAGCGTTTTGAGTAGAGCGGTCCACACCTCCCTTTCACTGCCGAAGGACTCCAGCAATACTACACTATACACTACTATACACTACTACACTATACACTACTACACTATACACTACTATACACTACTACACTAACACTATACACTACTACACTATACACTACTACACTACTATACACTACTACACTATACACTACTATACACTACTATACACTACTACACTATACACTACTACACTATACACTACTACACTATACACTACTACACTATACACTACTACACTATACACTACTATACACTACACTATACACTACTATACACTACACTATACACTACTATACACTACACTATACAAGATACACTACACTATACACTACTATACACTACACTATACACTACTATACACTACTATACACTACACTATACACTACACTATTATAACTACACTATACACTACTATACACTACACTATACACTACTATACACTATACACTACTATACACTACACTATACACTACTATACACTACACTATACACAGATTCCAGCTCTTCCTGGGGGCATTCCCAGGCCAGCCGAGCGACGTCGCCCCGCCACCACCACCAGCAGCAGCTGCGTGTGCCGGGTCGGCCCCGGGGTCCTCGCCCACTGCGGCTGTCATGAACCACAACACCGCGCACCATCCTCTTTAGAGCAGCGGGCGCGACAGATCCATTGGCGTCATTCGCAAAGAGGAGGCCACTGTGATCCAGCGTCACGTGACGGTCCAAGTTGGACAACTCAGCCACGCTTCGAGACATCGCCCCTCAATATGGCCCCAAGTCATTCACGCAAACGAGACTCGTTTTGGTCTCGGGCTAAACAGAGTAACCTTAGAATCCTTGAAGCTTGAACTCTTCTGCTAACGACGACGATATTACTGCTGATCCTGCTGCTGCTGCTGCTGACGATGGCGATGATTAATATTCCTCTGTAGATGCCTGGTCATCGCTATGGTGGTGAGCCTTCTCTTCCTCCTGCTGCTGCGCTTCACCGCCGGATTCCTCATCTGGGCCATCATCATCGGGCTCGTGGGAGTGGTCGGATACGGTACAAAACCCCGGACTTCTCCGTCAGCACCAGGTCTATCGGTACCAGCGCCACGCAGCCGCCGACTGACTGCTATGAAGTCCCACGCAGCAACAGCGGTGCCACGTCTCGGTACAACTTCGATTCCTGCCACCCAACGCACAGGACAGCTGGCGAAATCTACCCCGACCTCAACCCCTGAACCGGCTTTGGGAGATTCGAAATGCCCGCGTTGGGCACACAGACTACCTCGGTTGGGCAGCCACTCAGAACTGTACCAGACCACACTGTCTATCCAATGTTGTTATTATTCACGTGGGGCCTTCGATTGGATTTTGAGGACTGCCCTCACCCCCTCAACCCCCACCCCCTTCCTTGGCAAGTTTCTAGACCCGCGTGTGGATGAGCGCAGCACCGCTGAGTCCCTCGGTTCGATCCTCAGTGCACTGACGGCTCCCCCCCGCCCCCAACCCCCCGCAGGGATCTACCACTGCTACCGGGAGTACGACAACTTGAAGGGAAAGCCTGGAGCGGATCTCAAACTCACAGACGTCGGCCTGCAGACGGACCTGTCCGTGTACCTGCAGTACAGGGACACGTGGCTGGCGTTCAGTAAGGGCGCAGCACGCCGCCTCCGTCACGTGCTCAGGACGCAGATCACAACGCGGACCACGTGCTGTCGAGTCACGGTCAATGCGACTGTGACACCGTGTGACTGTGTAGTTGTGACACACAGTGTCACACGATCACAGCACACACATTCTCACAGCGTGTGTGACTGTGTGGCTGTGACACACAGTCTCACAATCACAGCACACACATTCTCACAGCGTGTGTAACTGCGTTGTTGTGACACACAGTCACACAGTGTGTCACACAATCACAGCACACACAATCTCACAGCGTGTGTGACTGCGTTGTTGTGACACACAGTCACACAGTGTGTCACACAATCACAGCACACACATTCTCAGAGCGTGTGTGACTGCGTAGTTGTGACACACAGTTACACAGTGTGTCACACAATCACAGCACACACATTCTCACAGCGTGTGTAACTGTGTGGTTGTGACACACAGTCACACAGTGTGTCACACAATCACAGCACACACATTCTCAGAGCGTGTGTAACTGCGTAGTTGTGACACACAGTGTCACACAATCACAGCACACACATTCTCAGAGCGTGTGTGACTGTGTGACACTGTGTGACACCGTGTTACTGCGTGGTTGTGACACACAGTGTCACACAATCACAGCACACACATTCTCACAGCGTGTGTGACTGTGTGACACTGTGTCACTGACTGTGCCACTGACTCTGACTGAGTGTAGCAGTGTTACTATTGCTCCGTGACGCATGGGTGTATGTACGTATTTTGAACTTCTTTAGCACCGTACGTAGCCAATTGGAGGTGGTGTGGGGGAAGGGCAACAACGTTGAGTGTGTCAGTGTGATGCTGACACATCGACTCTGTGGAACTGGCGTTGATTATAATTACCTGATGATGGCTCTGTGTGCCTCTGCTACGTGATTGTGACGTTAACTCTGTGACACTAACCTTGACTCTGTGACCTTGACTCTGTGACACTGACGTTGACTCTGTGACACTGACGTTGACTCTGCGACACTGACGTTGACTCTGTGACCTTGACTCTGTGACACTGACATTGACTATGTGACCTTGACTCTGTGACACTGACCTTGACTCTGTGACACTGACGTTGACTCTGTGACACTGACCTTGACTCTGTGACACTGACCTTGACTCTGTGGCCTTGACTCTGTGACGTTGACTCTGTGACACTGACCTTGACTCTGTGACACTGACCTTGACTCTGTGACCTTGACTCTGTGACACTGACCTTGACTCTGTGATACTGACCTTGACTCTGTGACACTGACGTGGACTCTGTGACCTTGACTCTGCGACACTGACCTTGACTCTGTGACAATGACGTTGGCTCTGTGACGTTGACTGTGACACTGACCTTGACTCGGTGACCTTGACTCTGCGACACAGACCTTGACTCTGTGACACTGACGTGGACTCTGTGACACTGACCTTGACTCTGCGACGTTGACTCTGTGACACTGACCTTGACTCTGTGACACTAACCTTGACTCTGTGACCTTGACTCTGTGACACTAACCTTGACTCTGTGACCTTGACTCTGTGACACCGACCTTGACTCTGCGACACTGACCTTGACTCTGTGACCTTGACTCTGTGACACTGACCTTGACTCTGTGACACTAACCTTGACTCTGTGACCTTGACTCTGTGACACTGACCTTGACTCTGTGACCTTGACTCTGTGACCTTGACTCTGCGTCACTGGCACCGAGACTCCCCCCTGTGTCTGTGCTGCTGCTGCTGTGCGCAGTGATCATCCTGGCCGTGGTGGAGACACTCATCCTGCTCATCCTGATTTTCTTGCGCAAGCGTCTGCTGATCGCCATCGCGCTGGTCCGCGAGGCGAGCAGGTGACCCCTCCCTGCACAAACACAGATACCCATACAGCCTCCACAGACTGTAGGGGCAAGTGCTGTTAGCGAGCGCCTATTGAAGGCCGGCACGGGCACACGAGGCGGTGGGTGGGCGGCACCACGCCCGACCGCCTTTGTCTCCCCAGTGGTGAAGTTTACACATCGCACCAGGTACTCATTTTAGGCTGAGTCGACCTAGGGGAGGCCCAGAACCGGTTCAGATAATCGTCACTGGTGTCGACCGTGAGCAGGAATCGAACTCGAATCGCCGGGTTCGTAGCGCTAACCGCTACACCACCGCTCCCCACATGTACGGACACATGCACACACTCTTGTATTACATGCACGTGTGTACACAAGTGTGTGCGTTTCTGTGTACAACCGTGCATTGTTACGACAACAACAACAAAAGCCGCTATTTACCACTAACTGGCGCTTGTGCCAGGATAGGTTCACTTTGAGCCCGTGATGTGAAGCGTCGAAGACTTGCTGCTGGCAGGAGGCCACGGGATAGACCCCAGGTGTTACGAGTTGACTGCCTGTGATGAGTGGCTGATCCACCACCTGTGCTCCCCACTGCGCATTTTTTGTGCTGATCTATTCCTCTTCTGTTTTTTATTTTACCGGGTAAGGCCCCACTGGGCCATGCAGCTCTTCGTCAGACGCGACCTGGCCTCAAATGACAGCTTGACGAAGTGGCTTATCACGTGGACATTGTATAGCAGCGACATTTTATAGCGGCCAAATAATCGCGTGATGTAGACGCTAAATGCGGAGGAAAGAACCGGAGGACCCGGAGAAAAACCACGAGACCACGGGGAGAGAGAGAGAGAGACACGCTAACTCCAAATACACAGCAGCAGGCGTCAGGGTCGGGATCGAACCCACGACCTCCTGCATACCAGGCGAGGTAGTTAACATCTCCTAGATACCGTGATGATGATGAGAGAGAGAGACACGCAAACTCCAATTATACAGCAGCAGCAGACGTGAGGGTCGGGATCGAACCCACGACCTCCTGCATACCAGGCGAGGTAGTTAACATCTCCTAGATACCGTGATGATGATGAGAGAGAGAGAAACACGCAAACTCCAATTATACAGCAGCAGCAGGCGTGAAGGTCGGAATCGAACCCACGACCTCCTGCATACCAGGCGAGGTAGTTAACATCTCCTAGATACCGTGATGATGATGAGAGAGAGAAACACGCAAACTCCAATTATACAGCAGCAGCAGGCGTGAAGGTCGGAATCGAACCCACGACCTCCTGTATACCAGGCGAGGTAGTTAACATCTCGCCCTCCTCTGCGTTGCCTTCCCGCCCCGCCAGAGCCATCAGCTACATGATGTCGTCGCTGTTCTACCCGCTCGTCACCTTCGTGCTGCTCTTCGTGTGCGTCGCCTACTGGGGCATCACCGCGCTGTATCCTCGCCAGCGGAGCGGACGATGGCGGCGGCCCGTCTTCGCTTCAAAAATAAATAAATAACTCGCCGAGCCGAGCCGCGCCGTCGGAATGAGATAAAAGAGCTCTGCGTGCATCGCTTGAGCGATCGGTAGACAGGAACGGCGGAGTGCGTGAGCGTGCGTTCACCACTTGTTGCAGAAGTTCGCGGTTCAAGGCCGGCGGCCGCCCCGGTTATTACTTCGGGGCTGTGAACCTCGGCGACATTGGCGCTTGTCCGCTGCACAGTGGACGCTAGAGATTCCGTGACGTCGTCTGTTAGGGCCGTGGTCCAAACGCGTCGGATAAAAACAAATCACACCGCGGTTTACTCAAAAAGGATTACGCACAGCTGTCGTTCTTCCCTGCTGGCAGACCAGGGCCCGCGTGCCCGCCAGGTGTGGGTCGCCTCGTGCCGCACAGGGACAGCTGCCACTGGGGGTGCACTTTCAAGTGTTTTTATTCGCCTTCCCCCGCACCTCCGATTAGCACGGTTGGCTACATACGGTGCGAACGAAGTTCAGTACTGTATACCGTGATGCATAGCTGTGAACCCTTACGGTTTATTTGTATGCTCGTACGGGGAGATTGAGTTTTCAGGTGAATACGGAGTAACAGCCGCTTCAATACAGGGGAAAAACATGTTGTCTATATTTCACTCCAGCGCTGTCCTCCAGACAGTCTCGTCCCTTCACCTGATGAAGGCCGCTTGTGTTGTGGCCGAAACGTCGTGGTTTTTGTTATTTTATTTTTTACCTACGTGACTTTACCCAATAGAACCAAAGAGTATGGATCCTTGCAGTCACGAAAGCTTTAAATCTAGAAATGTTGTATATTTGTTTGTGTTTCTGCCTTGTGATGGGACTTTGTAGGATGACCGTTGAGATTTACCAGGGGGCACGGGGTGACCAAATAAGGTGTGAATTGGTCTGTGATAAGGTAGGGCACTGATAAGGGGGTGACAGGAATGGTGATGCCAGCAACTTATTGCGTGTAAAGCTCTCTTGAGACAGCTCTATCAAAACCAAATCATTATCATCGTTGCCACTCTCATTGTTATCATCATCATCACCATCATCATTATTATTATAGGAGCCTTAATGGAACGCTCAGGTATCTGAGCACGTCCGGGAGACCCATCCACAAGGTGTTCGTTGACCAGGCTGGTGCCTCCGCCGAATGCAGGAACATCAGCAACGCAGACTGCCACCCGAGCGTGAGACCCCCCCCCTCCCCCCCAATTGCCGGAGGTGTGTTCACGGGAAAAAGTTTCCCTTGCACCGCGCCGCCTCGCAGCGGACGTCAAGGAACCGCGCGAAGACGTTTGTTTGAAGGGGAGACGGCCCTCGAGTGGCGGCGTCGTGGTAAACAACAACAACAACAAACAGAAAAATCTAAATTTTTACAAATAAAGTAACACCCTTTTACCGGAAACAAACATTTCGCAAGAAAGCTCCTGACAAATTGCCTTGAGACTCGGGTCTTTGTGATCAATAAGTGTTAGTAACAATATTAAGAACGAAATAATGAAATTACCGAGCAAGGCACCGCTCACCCGGTGTGCTTTCCAGATGTTACCGTCTGCTCGGGGTTGTTTTGACAGACACAAAGACAAAGATCCTCCGTTGTAGCCTCAACAACCTGTTGAGGCAAGTGGTGTTAGCGGGCACCGACTAAGGCCGGCACGGCACACGATGGGGTGCTGTGGCCAGAACCACGCCCAGCCGCCTTTATTTCTCCAATGCTAATGTTTACACACCACACCAGGTACTCATTTGAGGCTGAGTCGAGCTAGGGGAGGCCCAGGACCGGTTCAGACATTCGTCACCTATTGGTCTTGAACGGGACTCGAACTCGAATGGCCAGGTTCATTGCGAAGTTCGCTAACCACTGCGTTATCGCTCCCCACGAACACACACACATTCACACACACACACATTCACACACAGACACATCGTTATAGAATACGATTGCAACACAAGCAATCGTCATCAGGTAGAAAACAAACCTAGTGAACTTCTACATTTTTGAGAGACAAAACACAGACATGGAAACACACGGACAGACACACAAGCAGAGAGAGACAACACAGAGACGCACAGAGAGAGAGAGAGACACACAACATAGACCGTCGGGGGAAAAGCTATTAGCGAATGTCTATCAAGGCCAGCGCAATGCACGAGCTTACGTGGACAGCACAACACCCGGCCTCCTTTGTCTCCCCAGTTCTGAGGTTCACGCACCACGTGGATATCCCTTGGTGTTGTCCATTGGCTTTGCATGGAAGTCAGGTCACACACTACAGTTTTTGAGGAGTAAAGCATCAATGCATTACCCTTAATGTAATGGGATTACACATTACCATGTTACCAGATTACTCGAAGTCAAAGTGACTTCCTGCCTCAAATGAGCATTTGAGGCGGTGGTCATCTCCCGTTCATAGTTCTGAGCCAGCGGAGGAGATTCCACGTTCCTATGGCAGGGGCGGAAACTCCGCGTGACATCCGCCGTTGACTTTGCCACAAAATGGTTCTCACTTCATGATGATGACGGGCTGAGTCAACCCACCCAAGCAGGACGCGAACTCGCGGACTTCCGATCGCGAGCCGCCCGCTCCGCCGCCGAGCGTCCGCCTGAGCCGCTGACCGGACGACGGGCAGCCGCGTCCCTCGGTTACGCCCCGAGTGACGCGGTTTTTGCCCCCGACAAAAACGTCACCCCTCTGTTTCTCGCTTGGCCAGAACTTCAGCTCGGCGAGCTGCCCGCAGGCTCGCTGCTCGTTCCTGCACTACGGCGGGGACAGCGTTTATGAGAAGAACTTGCCCTGGCTCCAGGTGCGCTATCGCCCCACACCGTTGCACCACGAGCGGGCCGCTCACTCCCGGCATCTGGCCACGCACTCTCAACGTTTTTGCCTCGGTCGATAAAACACGGCCGTCGGGTTTGGAGTTGCATTGGGGTTCTAAGTTAGAGTCGCGTTTGCTTTACCCGGGCCGCAGTTCTGGTTGAGGTCAGTGTTTGGGGTTAGGGATAGTTTCGGGTGGGCGTTTGGGTCTGCGCAAGTTGCTAGGGCTGGATTATTGTCACGGTTGCTGTTATGGTGATGATTATAATGATGACCATTGATGATGATAATGATGGGAGGCTGAACCAAAATCCGACTGGCATTTGGCCTCCCGATTGTGAGTTGAGCATCCTGACCCCAGCGGAGATCTGTACAGAAAAAGAAACTCACCGCACGGTCATATTCTTGGTTCTTTCGGTAAAGTCACCACGTAGAAGGGAAACAATAAAATAATAAAAATATAAAACAATAAAATTCTCACGACGTTTTGACTGCAACACAAGCAATCATCATCAGGTGTGGAAAACCACAACAAGAAAATTTTTGAAAGAAGTGTTTTTTTATAATAATAATTAATATTTCATTACTTTATTATTTATTACCGAAAGAACCAAGAATATGAATATGAATCCCTGCAGTCGCGAGAGCCTTAAAATGAAAATTTCACCGCGAGGTTGCAGAGCAACATCGACGCACTAACGGCCACCGGCACGACCCGGCCTCATGGCGCAGGTCTTCAACGTGTTCGCCTTCCTGTGGCTCATGAACTTCGTCATCGCGCTGGGCCAGTGCACGCTGGCCGGCGCCTTCGCCTCCTACTACTGGGCCTTCCACAAGCCACGGGACCTGCCAGCCCTCCCCGTGGCAGCGAGCTTCATGAGAGCGTTCAGGTGTGGGACCTCTCGGGTGCCAGCCGTGGTCAGAAATTGTGTTTAGGTCTCAGTGGGTTTGAAGTGCGTTAGACGGACCACTCCTCAAACCTGGGATTAGTACTGTATCGTTATCAATGAGCATCCTCTCCAAACAAAAGATACACCACTATAGCCTTAACAAACCCCTGCTCCACCTCTCCACCAAAGATGTAAGGGAAATATCTGACTGGATAACACAAGTCACATATTTGGCTGTGGTGCAGTAAATTACCTGCATGTGCCACGAGCCCGCTGTTGAGATGTTAACTCGCTCAACTTACATGCAGGAGGTCGTGGGTTCAATCCCGACCCTGACTCCTGTATATTTGGAGTTTGCACCTTCTCCCTGTTGTCACGTGCGTTTTTCGCCGGGGTCCTACGGTTTTTTCCCGTCACATTTAGTATCAACGTGCGTTCTTTAAATGCACACATGATAAGACAGGTTGTGGCCAGGCCGCTTCTGAAAAAGAGTTACACAGTTCAGTGGGCTTTACCTGGTAAAAACAAGAAAATAACGTTTCATAGTTTGATTTGTTAGTTACATCGTGCCCTTTACGCTGGCACGTTGTGGAGAGCACTCCACGCAATGAGTGACTCACAACACATTTGCTATTGGCACCCCGAGCGGCGGCTGTTCCTGTGTGGGGCAAGATGAATCGGAACCTCGACGACAAGCGGGCATTGGTCTGCCAGTAGGGGACGTTGATCGGTGCTGTGTGTGTGTGTGTTATCCCGATTGAGTCATCTGCGAGCGATGATCGAATTTGGCAACGTTCGACCGTGACGCCGGCACACAGTTGCCTGCTTCTGCGAATGACGTCACGGGGTCTTTGACGTCCACTGCGAAGCAGACGGCACGTCATTTATGGTCAATGCACCAGCGGTAATAACCATGGCGGCCTGCCGGATTCCAGCCACAAATCTCTGCAACATAGCAATCGTATAGGAATAGGTTTTACCCTTTTAACTGGCACAAAAACTGACACCTTTATTCAGTGCGCTGTTGTTTGAGTTGTACGCCTTTTGGCGTCTTCTGGTCCAACACCAATGGAGACTAGGCTCTAAGAAAAGCCGTCTCGGGTGTGGACCAATCAAATTCAAGGACAGTGCATAGTATTATTAGAGTTGTCTCTTTTGTTTGCATTTTGACTGCTTGTGTTGTGGTTATTGCAAACATGATGCCTTGAATAAAGGTGTCAGTTTTTGTGCCAGTTAAAAGGGCAAAACCTATTCCTATATCTTGTTACTGGCAAAGGAGGTCTCATAACATAGCAATCATCGCCACCTACTGGCACACTAATGCCCCGGTTCACTATTGCAAATGAGACTCATTCCGGTCACGTGTCGTCTCATCCGATTCAACAAAATAAACTGGAATACTTAAATTTGGATGACTAATGTGGCGAGAGCTTTTGAGTTACGTCTGCTCACCAATGAGCACAGTTAATTTCTTTCGAGGAGACGTGCACTGCCCTGTTGCTCAGGCTAGCAAGGAGACCCTTTGAGTTGAGTCTGCGAGTATATGAATGAGTGTTGGTTGTGTCGCGGACAGGTATCACACCGGTTCCCTGGCCTTCGGGGCACTCATCATCGCCATCATCCAGCTGATCCGGATAATCCTGGAATACATGGATCACAAGCTTAGAGGTGCGGCGCTGAAACTACGGCAGAGTCGGCAACGGATTCTCCTTCCGGAGTCACGGCCACCGCGATTCCACCGGATTCTGCCGGCCCAGCAAACGTCCCCGCTGAGATCCTCGCTTAGCACCAGGGCCTGATTCCATGAAACAAGCTTAGCGAATATTTTATTAATTCATATCTTTTGCATGTTAAAATCAGCTCAAGGCTCCCGTAAATCACGTGACTGTTGTATGGCCACCTACACTACAGATCCCTCTCACCGCCGCCCACTGTGAGAGCAGACGCCGCTCCGTGCAGCTCACTTCTGTTCACTCCGTCCTTCTTTCCCCCTCCCTTCCCTTCCATCTCATCATTGTCATCACCATCATCGCCCTCTCATCATCTCTTCTCCTCCCCTTCCTGCACCGGCGCTCCTCCATCTTTCTTCCTGCCACTGACCTTGGGCCGTGCCCTTATCTTTGTACATTTTGGGGACATCCATCCCAGAATGCCTTCCCTCTCACGGTCCTTTCTATCTTCCCATGCGTTAAATCCTTGACTCTACGTCCCTTCCCGTGTTGCAGCCATGGGTGAAGACTTCTCATAGGAAAATAAAAACGTGGTTTTATGCGACCCGGCACAGGGCTTCGGGCCTCCCCCACTCAATCCCCTCCGCTCGCTACCTCCCACTCCCCTCCGCGACCGGCGGGTAAGGTCGACCACGGGGTATGGGTTAGATGGTGAATATTTTCAATTACAGTCAATAATTTTTTTTTATTTTCCACCTTCGCGAACACAAACGGGAAGTCGAAGCCAAGCGAGCGACGTCGCGATCCGCGCATCTCGCTCCCACGCCGACTCCGTGACGCGGGATTGAACTTCGTAGCGCAGTGAGCTCTCCGTTGTGCCCTTGGAGCGGCAGCTGGACATAAGCACACCTACGACAGGAACAGTCCTGGCATCGTCAACGGTGTGCTCAATCAATCGCTCCTCATTTTACGTGCCGATGTCGCCACCGGTTTGACACGACAGCAGAGCGAGAACGATACGGGGGACGCAGAGCGAGGGGAACGAAATGATAGACCCGTCACGACCTCGGCGGCTAACACTGGCTGGGCAAAATAAATTGCGAACCGTGCACAATGAATAGCATGATGAAAATAAGTAGGGAATAAATTAAGTAATAAATAAATACGCTTTCCCACATAATTGATCCTCCATGCCGCAGCTCAGACTACGCATTTCTCTTCCTGCTTCTTCCGGCGCACCGCTCCACTCCAGAAATCCCCTCCCATCGACTCTCGCTCGTCCCAAGCTCAATCCAAGAAACGCGTTCCGCTCTCACCGCTTACAACTGCCACGGTGCTGTTTGTCGCTGGCCGCTTGATGGTGCTTTGGGCCTTTGGGCCCTACGCTCAGCAGCAAACGTGTTACAAAAAATAAATCACCCCCGTGTGAAAGGGGAGGTGTTTATATGTATATATTTTTTTAAAGTGAGGTCCAATTTACTGATGAGTAATAAAACATGAATACAGAAAGAAAGTTTGTGCTCACACAAAAAGTTTGTGCTCACACAAAAAGTGCTTCTAGCGAGCACCTATTAAGGCTGGCCACCTTTATTTCTGAAAATGCTGATGTCTATGCACCGTACCAGGTACCAAGTACTCAAGGCTTGAGTCGTCCTAGAGGAGGCCCAGCAACGGTTCAAATAAACGTGACCGGTATGGACTTTGAGTGGGAATCGAACTCGGGTTACCGGGTTCATAGCACAGCACGTTAACTGCTACACGACCGCTCCAACTTGTGCATACTTGTAGACGAGAAAGACACAGATCCCCCGTATAGCCTGTAACGGAATTTTGCAGCAAGTGCTGTTAGCGAGACAGACAACACGCATACACACATAGGAACCCCATTGCACAGACACACGGACGTGATGTGTGCGTGCCTCCTGTTTCTGCCTCACAGGGGCAGAGAACCGGGTTTTGAAATTCCTGCTCTGCTGCCTCAAGTGCTGCTTCTGGTGCCTGGAGAAGTTCATGAAGTTCATCAACAGGAACGCCTACATCATGGTGACGCAGCCGCACGCCAGCAGCTACTCACTTTCCGTCCGCGTGGCATCGTGCACAGGAAGGCTCGATCGTTGTCAATCTCGCTCTGTCTCCCATCACATTGCCCATCTGTCTTGTGCCGTGTCCATACGTCAATTAACATAACATTGGCATGTCATTAGTGCACGCTTGGTACGTAATTCGTAATAGATTTTTGGGTTAGGCCACAATGGTCTGGCCAAATTTGGGTCGCAACAAAACCCCTCCACCACGTGACGTAGCGAAACAGAATAAGATCCAGGAAGTCAGAGCCACTTTCCCACCTTCATAACCCGACTTGGGCGAGCTGCGGTGGTGTGCCGGTTATCAACAACCCGTACAACACCGGTTCTCCTCCACCTCACGGCACGGCAGCTGGAACAACGGTGCGAGTTCTTAAACCGCCCCACCCCACCCCCACCCACCCAGCAGTATAAAGGGCTCCAGCTCAAGTCGATCGGCAGGTCACGCGCGGTGGGGTCAAAGCGTGAGTACACCCAAATCCTCCGAGCGGTCCACTCGGCGCGGAAGAGTCTGACCGAATGTAGCCTCTCGAGCCCCCCCGAACAGAGGCCGTCCTGCCGGCGGCAACAACAACAACAACAATAAAAATAATCGACGCATTCCACCGGCGCAATTTTCCCGTGGGGCTCTCTGCGACCGCTCGTGGCGCCGCGCTAACGCCAATCGTGTCCCCTTCGCGCAGATCGCGATTTACGGAAAGAACTTCTGCGTGTCGGCGAAGAACGCGCTCTCGCTGCTCATGAGGAACATCGTGCGGTGAGTAGAGGCTGAGGCTCTGAACCTGCGCGGCCACCGTGATGCGTCATTGGCGGCGATGGCGTGGTGCGGGAAATGATTTGTACCGAGATCCGGTATCCAGTATCGTGTTGAACTTTGCCTTATTACAGTAGGCCGCACAGTTGTGATAGACCACGGTTGACTGGGAGGTACAGTGAGGGAAAAAAGTATTTGATCCCCTGCTGATTTTGTACGTTTGCCCACCGACAAAGAAATGATCAGTCTATAATTTTAATGGTAGGTTTATTTGAACAGTGAGAGACAGAATAACAACAGGAAAATCCAGAAAAACGCATGTCAAAAATGTTATAAATTGATTTGCATTTTAATGAGGGAAATAAGTATTTGACCCCCTCTCAATCAAAAAGATTTCTGGCTCCCAGGTGTCTTTTATACAGGTAACAAGCTGAGATTAGGAGCACACTCTTAAAGGGAGTGCGCCTATTCTCAGCTTGTTGCCTGTATAAAAGACACTTGTCCACAGAAGCAATCAATCAATCAGATTCCAAACTCTCCACCATGGCCAACACCAAAGAGCTCTCCAAGGATGTCAAAGACAAGATTGTAGACCTACACAAGGCTGGAATGGGCTACAAGACCATTGCCAAGCAGCTTGGTGAGAAGGTGACAACAGTTGGTGCAATTATTCGCAAATTGAAGAAACAAATGAACTGTGAATCTCCCTCGGCCTGGGGCTCCATGCAAGATCTCACCTCGTGGAGTTGCAATGATCATGAGAACGGTGAGGAATCAGCCGAGAACTACATGGGAGGATCTTGTCAATGATTTAAAGGCAGCTGGGACCATAGTCACCAAGAAAACAATTGGTAACACACTACGCCGTGAAGGACTGAAATCCTGCAGCGCCCGCAAGGTCCCCCTGCTCAAGAAAGCACATATACATGCCCGTCTGAAGTTTGCCAATGAACATCTGAATGATTCAGAGGACAACTGGGTGAAGTGTTGTGGTCAGATGAGACCAAAATGGAGCTCTTTGGCATCAACTCAACTCGCCGTGTTTGGAGGAGGAGGAATGCTGCCTATGACCCCAAGAACACCATCCACAACGTCAAACATGGAGGTGGAAACATTATGCTTTGGGGGACAGGACAACTTCACCACATCAAAGTGACGATGGACGGGGCCATGCACCGTCAAATCTTGGGTGAGAACCTTCCCTCAGCCAGGGCATTGAAAATGGGTCGTGGATGGGTATTCCAGCATGACAATGACCCAAAAACACACGGCCAAGGCAACAAAGGAGTGGCTCAAGAAGAAGCACATTAAGGTCCTGGAGTGGCCTAGCCAGTCTCCAGACCTTAATCCCATAGAAAATCAGTGGAGGAAGCTGAAGGTTCGAGTTGCCAAACGTCAGCCTCGAAACCTTAACAACTTGGAGAAGATCTGCAAAGAGGAGTGGGACAAAATCCATACCTGAGATGTGTGCAAACCTGGTGGCCAACTACAGGAAACGTCTGACCTCTGTGATTGCCAACAAGGGTTTTGCCACCAAGTACTAAGTCATGTTTTGCAGAGGGGTCAAATACTTATTTCCCTCATTAAAATGCAAATCAATTTATAACATTTTTGACATGCGTTTTTCTGGATTTTGTTGTTATTCTGTCTCTCGCTGTTCAAATAAACCTACCATTAAAATTATAGACTGATCATTTCTTTGTCAGTGGGCAAACGTACAAAATCAGCAGGGGATCAAATACTTTTTTCTCTCACCCACTCAACGCACCCACCCACTAGGGCTGCCACCTCTCCGGGAATTAACATTGTTGTTCAGGTGGCAGGAAATGATTTTGTACCGAGATCTGTTACCGGCATTGCGCTCAACTTCATGACGGTAAAACTGCACAGTTTCGACGGAAGACCTGGTGCTGACTGTGCGTACAGTTTTGGTCTACGGCAGAAAAGGTCGCGACCCTAACCGTGGCAACGATGCTCTGTGCCAGGGTCGTGGTGTTGGACAAAGTCACGGATTTCCTGCTGCTGCTGGGAAAACTGGTGGTGGTGGGCGGAGTGGGTAAGCAACTCCCGGACACAACACACAACCCGAACAACAACCAAGAAGCAGCAACCCATCCCACGGCTTTCACAGTCAACGACTGACCTTTGACGGTCACTGATGCAGTCTCATTCCCCCACCCTCCCCGAAATCTGCCATGGGCTCCTATTGTTGCACACGTCAATCAGTGTCAGATTTGCCTGAACTGCCCTGTCTTATCAGTCTTATCATCGTCTTGCAGTAGGTCTTCCTTTCCTTGCACACGTGACACATCCTCTCTCGCAGTCTCATCGTCACCGGTATCTTCCCCTCGCTACACAGCTGGCATTCTGGTTATCTCCGGTCATTCTGCGGACAACCATGCGTGCATGTTGAACTTCTTTCGCACCGTACGTAGCCAACCCATGATAATCGGAGGTGCGCGGGAAGGACACCAAAGTCGCCCAGAAGTAACTACGAATCGTTCCTGTTTTCTGCATCCATCCGGATTTTTGCGAGAAATAGAGCCTGCAAACAGCGTTCTCCCCTCCTCCTCGTATTGCCGTGGACGGCTCTGCGGTCCCCATGTTTGTGTTGCCCCTTCAAGACAGCTCGGCATTGTGTTGAACTCCACTGCAGTAAAACGGTGGCACAGTTTTTGTGTGACATGTGCTGGCTGAGACAACACGTCCAGGCTTTGTCTCCGGTGGGAATCGTGGCAGCCCCACACTTGGGAGTGGAAGGGGGGGCTTTATACGTTTACATTATTATTGATAAGAGTCCAGAGAGGTGTTGGCCCATGTGGACAGCAGAGTGGTGGTGGTGGTGGTGGTGGTGGTCACGGAGGCTGGAATCCACTCCGGAGTGATGAATCAGAATCTTTATTTGGACTTTGAGGAGGAATCCGATGAGCTATAAAGCTCTTTTTTTTACAGATTTCCAGTAGGGGCACGCGGTCAGAATGTTACAACGACAAACAATATGAAAACACGATAGGAGTGCAAAGTTTAAGAAAGGTAAGCACATCACTAAAAATATACATCTACGTTTATTTGAACAGGTAATGCCCACTGAGCTATTCTATCTTCTCTTTCAGAAGCGAGCTGGCCACAAACGGCAGCTCAACGAAGTGGCTCGTCACGTGGACATTTACAGCGGCCACATAATCCCAAATAACCTGAACGTGTGACTCAGTTTGGTTTTTTTTGCGCCGATTTCCATCTCTGCTTCGTTGCCGATCTGAGTTTTTAAAATTTGTGTTGGCTTTTGTCGTTTCCCTCCCTCCCTCCCTCCTAGGAGTGTTCGCCTTCTTTTTCTTCAGCAACAGGATCATGATTCCTGACACGCCGCTCGTCCTCAACTACTACTGGGTTCCAATAGTGGTGAGCGAGCCGACGTGCCGCGGCGCTGAGAGGCCGGGGTGGCATTATACACCTGGATACAAACACGCAGAGATTCGATTTTGTGTTACTTGGCAGGCAGATGCAGAGATTGAAACCAGCCGGGTGAGTTTTGTGTTCAGTTTGTTGGCCTTAATAATAATTATTCCATTTTATATGTCGCTTTTCATCAAGGATCTCAAAGCGCTGTACAGGACACAGCAGCAGCAGACACTCATCATCAAAATAATTATATTATACATACATTTTAAGAATCTATTTACTACATTGACTAAATTTGAATAAGCAGAAGCGTATAAATAGGTTTTAAAACGCATTTGTAAAATGTCCACATACTCATAAATCCGATTAGCATGGTTGGTTATGTACGGTGCAAAAGAAGTTCAATGTACATACAGAGCGAGCAGCTCTCAGTCGCAAGGTTGTGAGTTCAAATCCTGGTTGTGTGAGTTGACTCGGTCCATCATCGCCTCCAGTATCAATAAAATGAGTTCCACTTTGTGGGGGGGTCAGCAGCGGTTGTCCGATAGAAAGACTCGCTGCTCGTCGAAGGAATGTGGAATTTCCACAGCTGGCTGAGGGCCGTGGACAGGAGATGAGCACCGCCCCCATCGCATGGCGAAATCTCCTCGCTGTTGCTTTGTCTTAAAATGGGAATTGATTTTTTTTTGGCACGTGATAAAAAATCTACAAAACGTGCCAGCGAATTGAATTTCTGCATGTGGCAGCTAGAGGTCAGCAGCGTCCCTTGAATTGTCAAGCCTTACATCTGTAGATGATGGTATGTTGACGCAGGAGGTCGGGATACATGTAGATGTATTGTATGAGATCCTTGACCAGATCTCGTGCAGTAAACCCTCGTTAAAACGACACGTAATGGATCTCTGTCTTTGCCGAATTATCCAATATTCCGAATTATTTACAATGGTTACTCCCCAGTGCCTCCTGCTCCAATAAAAAAAAGGGATTTATACTTCAGTCCCTTTCTGTTACTTCTTGATGTAGGTGTAGACGACTTGTGTGAGAGGGTTGGCTTGCACAGAGTGCACACACACAAGGTCAAGTCCAAAGCGATGGATCTGCACTAACGCTCACCACACTCACCACGCGCTCATCACGCTCACCACACTCGCCGCGCTCACCACGCTCGCCACACTCACCACGCTCCATGCTCACCACACTCACCACGCTCACCACGCACACCACATGGTCCACACTCACCACACTCACCACGCTCGCCACACTCACCACGCTCCATGCTCACCACACTCACCACGCTCACCACGCACACCACATGCTCCACACTCACCACACTCACCACGCTCGCCACACTCACCACGCTCCATGCTCACCACACTCACCACGCACATCACATGCTCCACGCTCACCACACTGACCACGCACATCATGCTCCACACTCACCACACTCACTACGCTCGCCACACTCACCACGCACACCACATGCTCCACGCTCACCACGCTCACCACACTCACCATGCTCGCCACACTCACCACGCACACCACATGCTCCACACTCACCACCCTCACCACGCACACCATGCTCCACACTCACCACACTCACCACGCTCGCCACGCTCACCACACTCACCACGCACACCATGCTCCACACTCACCACCCTCACCACGCTCGCCACACTCACCACGCACACCACATGCTCCACGCTCACCACCCTCACCACTCTCACCACACTCACCACGCACACCACATGCTCCACACTCACCACGCACACCACATGCTCCACACTCACCACCCTCACCACGCTCGCCACACTCACCACGCACACCACATGCTCCACGCTCACCACATGCTCCACGCTCACCACCCTCACCACGCTCGCCACACTCACCACGCACACCACATGCTCCACGCTCACCACCCTCACCACGCTCGTCACACTCACCACGCACACCACATGCTCCACACTCACCACGCACACCACATGCTCCACACTCACCACCCTCACCACGCTCGCCACACTCACCACGCACACCACATGCTCCACGCTCACCACATGCTCCACGCTCACCACCCTCACCACGCTCGCCACACTCACCACGCACACCACACTCTCCACACTCACCACGCACACCACATGCTCCACACTCACCACACTCACCACACTCACCACGTGCGCCACCACCAGACTGAGACATTGTTTTTGTATTGGCGCGAGGCGTCGCTCCACGTGTATGCAGCAATGGGACCATTCGGCTCATGGCGGATTACTAGGACACCTTATGTGTGCCCAAAGCGCAGCCGTGCCGAATCATCCCCAATTACGAATTTAACAAATACCGAAAGACCGAGGTTTTACTACTGTATCTATCTCTGGGGGGAGGGGGACCCAAAACTAAAATGCAAATAAAGAGCCAAATTTTATATTATCTAGATTTATATAACGGCTTCATTCAACGCGCTTTACAGTAATTATAAAAAAGGTACATGTAATGAAAGTGGCTGTGATTTAAACAAAAAGTGTTGTTTAGAAAAGTTGCCGTGGAGTTCTGGTGATAGTTGGGAGAGCAGAGAGGAGAGGTTAAGGAGGAGTTTGGGTAGTGATAGGGGTAGTGATAGGTGTAGTGATAGGGGTAGTAATAGGGGTAGTGATAGGTGTAGTGATAGGGGTAGTAATAGGGGTGGTAATAGGGGTAGTAATAGGGGTAGTGATAGGGGTAGTGATAGGAGTAGTAATAAGGGTAGTGATAGGTGTAGTGATAGGGGTAGTAATAGGGGTAGTGATAGGGGTAGTAATAAGGGTAGTGATAGGGGTAGTAATAGGGGTAGTAATAGGGATAGTAATAGGGGTAGTAATAAGGGTAGTGATAGGGGTAGTAATAGGAGTAGTAATAGGGGTGGTAATAGGGGTAGTAATAGGGGTGGTGATAGGGGTAGTGATAGGGGTAGTGATAGGTGTAGTGATAGGGGTAGTGATAGGGGTAGTAATAGGGGTAGTGATAGGGGTGGTAATAGGGGTAGTGATAGGGGTAGTAATAGGGGTAGTGATAGGGGTAGTAATAGGTGTAGTGATAGGGGTAGTAATAGGGGTAGTGATAGGGGTAGTAATAAGGGTAGTAATAGGGGTAGTAATAGGGGTAGTAATAGGAGTAGTAATAGGGGTAGTAATAGGGGTAGTAATAAGGGTAGTGATAGGTGTAGTGATAGGGGTAGTAATAGGGGTAGTGATAGGGGTAGTAATAGGAGTAGTAATAGGGGTAGTAATAGGGGTAGTAATAAGGGTAGTGATAGGTGTAGTGATAGGGGTGGTAATAGGGGTAGTGATAGGGGTAGTAATAAGGGTAGTGATAGGTGTAGTGATAGGGGTAGTAATAGCGGTAGTAATAGGAGTAGTAATAGGGGTAGTGATAGGGGTAGTAATAGGGGTAGTAATAGGGGTGGTAATAGGGGTAGTGATAGGGGTAGTAATAGGGTAGTAATAAGGGTAGTGATAGGTGTAGTGATAGGGGTAGTAATAGGGGTAGTAATAAGGGTAGTGATAGGTGTAGTGATAGGGGTAGTAATAGGTGTAGTGATAGGGGTAGTAATAGGAGTAGTAATAGGGGTAGTGATAGGAGTAGTAATAGGAGTAGTAATAGGGGTAGTGATAGGGGTAGTAATAGGAGTAGTAATAGGGGTAGTAATAGGAGTAGTAATAGGGGTAGTGATAGGGGTAGTAATAGGGGTAGTGATAGGGGTAGTAATAGGGGTAGTGATAGGGGTAGTAATAGGGGTAGTGATAGGGGTAGTGATAGTAGTGATAGGGGTAGTAATAGGGTAGTAATAGGGGTAGTGATAGGGGTAGTAATAGGAGTAGTGATAGTGGTAGTAATAGGGGTAGTAATAGGGGTAGTGATAGTGGTAGTAATAGGAGTAGTGATAGGGGTAGTTATAGGGGTAGTGATAGCGGTAGTAATAGGGGTAGTAATAGGGGTAGTAATAAGGGTAGTGATAGGTGTAGTGATAGGGGTGGTAATAGGGGTAGTGATAGGGGTAGTAATAAGGGTAGTGATAGGTGTAGTGATAGGGGTAGTAATAGCGGTAGTAATAGGAGTAGTAATAGGGGTAGTGATAGGGGTAGTAATAGGGGTAGTAATAGGGGTGGTAATAGGGGTAGTGATAGGGGTAGTAATAGGGTAGTAATAAGGGTAGTGATAGGGGTAGTAATAGGGGTAGTAATAAGGGTAGTGATAGGTGTAGTGATAGGGGTAGTAATAGGTGTAGTGATAGGGGTAGTAATAGGAGTAGTAATAGGGGTAGTGATAGGAGTAGTAATAGGAGTAGTAATAGGGGTAGTGATAGGGGTAGTAATAGGAGTAGTAATAGGGGTAGTAATAGGAGTAGTAATAGGGGTAGTGATAGGGGTAGTAATAGGGGTAGTAATAGGGGTAGTGATAGGGGTAGTAATAGGGGTAGTAATAGGGGTAGTGATAGGGGTAGTGATAGTAGTGATAGGGGTAGTAATAGGGTAGTAATAGGGGTAGTGATAGGGGTAGTAATAGGAGTAGTGATAGTGGTAGTAATAGGGGTAGTAATAGGGGTAGTGATAGTGGTAGTAATAGGAGTAGTGATAGGGGTAGTTATAGGGGTAGTGATAGCGGTAGTAATAGGGGTAGTAATAGGGGTAGTAATAGGGGTAGTGATAGGGGTTGGGGTAGACTTGGTCGAAGCTGGAGGGCAGGGGTAGGGAGTGGCAGCGGGATGGGCAAGGGGGCATAGCAAGGAGAGGGTGGCACAGAGAGGGACGGTAGAGGGCAGGATGGGACGTTGATAATACATCCGTAGGAATGAAAATACCGAGACAAGTCAATCTCTATTTATTCGTGAAACATGTGAGTGCTTGTTCAATAATCTGTGGAGAAAAAAAAAACAATTCTGACCTCTGTGTGGCCATGTGTGCCGCTGGACGGGATGTGATTGGTGATGACGAATCAACCCCAAAGAAGTAGGCGGGTTAAAAATGTTATTATAGTAGTTGACTTGATCAACCAATAAACACAGCTCAAAAACTAATGTTGACAAAGCTGGTCTAATTGGAAACCAGACTGACCATTGGAAGCGATAGGATGTTTACATGAAGGAGTCTTCCCGCAATGCGATGTGCCAGCGATATTTTATAACATTAAGACAAATGTACGTTGCTTTGTCATGTGACCGTTGTTTTTGCTCCGATTTCTATTTGCTTAATTGCTGTACTTTTCATCCCTTTCTTTTGCTTCTGTCATTTCGATAAAGACGCAGGTCGCTCTTGAGAATTAGACTCCTATCCCCTCGTCTCTTGCGTGCTCACACCTGGTTGAGAACTCAAACTAAAGTCGACAACTTGGCCGGTCGTGACCCTGACGTTTGCTGCGGTTCAAACAGACGGTGGTCGTGGGCTCCTACATGATCGCGCACGGATTCTTCAGCGTCTACGGCATGTGCGTCGACACGCTGTTTCTCTGCTTCCGTAAGTGTCGCCCAGCGTTGGTGCAACAGCGCAAGGTCGAGAGGTCGTCACGTCCGTCGATGCCACCGCTCCTCGACGTGGACGTGGCCCTCGTGGGAGTTCATTTGCCCGCTTTTATTTTTTTGCCGAGGTTCACGGTTTTGAACCCGTTCAGGCCGCCCCTGGTCAATACGGCGGCTCCTTTGACCGTGAAATACGTTGTGACGCCTGCTTCACAGCGGACGTTATAAAGGTCCCCGTAACGTCATTATAAAGTGGGCAGGACATTGTGTGCCGGCGTCGTGGTCCAAATTTGTCAAATGTAAAAAAAAAAATTGCCTGCAAATTACATCGCAGCACTGGCCCCGGCTGTGAAACTACTGCAGACTGTGCCTGTGAAACACAGCGCACTTACGCCATAAGAATTGGCACGGACAAAATATTACTTTTTATCATCTCCATCACTTCCTTCCTTCTGCGAGATCCCACAGTCGTTGCAAATTCAACACCCGACCTCCAAGCCCTGCCCTTATGCTATCCCACCGTCTGGCTTTAGGTCTTCCGACTGGCCACAGACCTCTGGGTGCGACTCCAACGCCTGTCTCAATAATCTGCCCCCCTCCACCCCGCTGCACGCCTGCCCCACTCATCCCCCCCTGCTCCCCTTCACGTGCTCGGCTCTCCAGCGACCGAGGCCTCCTGGCAAAACTGGCAACCAACCTCGGCTCGTTGGGGAGGTCGCTCCTACTCCGTCACCGCCCACTCGAGCCGTCCATGCCGCCGACTCCATGCCCTTGTTGATGTCCAAGCTCAAGGGCTTTCCTCCCTGACCTCGGCCAGTGATTCCCTCCCCCCCCTCTCCCCAAATCTGTAAAGTGCGCCTTTAAAAATATCAACATCTCCCTTTCACACGGGTGATTTGTTTTAAGACGTTTGCTGAGCAAAGGCAGAAATGCTCAAAAAATGTCCGGAAGTCAGCGATTAAGCAGCACTATTAAACTTGCAGTAGATAGGAGTGAACACATTTCTTGAATCGAGCAAGGTTATTACAAGACCTTGGGGGGAAAAGCGATGATGATGGAAGGGAATCCCCAAAGTGGAGCAGCACGAGGGAAGACGCAGCCAGAGAAGCGTTGTGACCTGCAGTGTGGTGGCGAGTGGGTGGGTGGGTGGGTGAGCAGTCGAGTGCGGGATTCGGTGAGCGTGTCGTGACCTCCAATGCGGCGGTTGATGCCACTATGGCTGAGACGAAACAAGTCAGCCCGGGAGTCCTCAACGTGGGCCGAGGAATCGATGGGTGATGTTCACGGGGACAGACAGCGCCGAGGTAGGTAGCGGTAAAAGAGTGACGAGGAGGCCACAGACCGCTGGTGAGGAAGTCACGGGGAGTGAATCGGCCGAGTGCCACGCACGTCCTGAAATTTTGCACGGGGCCTGGCGGTGCGGTGCTGTGGTCGCGTCGATGCCCTCGTTGCGGGGGCTTGACGGCGGCGTTTAGAATGACGCGTCCCCACCCTCGCCCCGGCAGTGGAAGACCTGGAGAGGAATGACGGCTCGGAGGAAAAGCCGTACTTCATGCCCAAGTCCCTGCTCAAGATTCTCAACAAGAAAAACAAGGCGCCGAAGGGAGCCGAGTGAAGGTGCCGAGCCTTGCGCACACTCACAGCGTCACCATTCTCACGCCCCAGGACACTAAAGACAACGCTTGCCCCCAATATCCATTTCACAGACTGTTGGGGCAGGTGCCGTTCGCTGAGCAATTACGAAGGCCGGCACCGCACAGGAGGCGGTGGGTGGCCGACACCAAGCCCCGGCCGCCTTTGTATCCCCAGTGCTGATGTTTTACGCATTGCACCAGGTACTCATTTAAGGCTGAGTCGACCTAGGGGGAGGTCCAGGACCGGTTCAGATATTTGCCACTGATGTTGGCCGTCAGCTGGAATCGAACTGCGGTCGCAGGGGTTTGTAGCGCAGTGCGCAAACCACTACACTACCGCTCCCCATGACACGTTCATGCAAGAAAAAGACAAAGATCCCCCGTGTAGCCTTAATCAACTTTCGTGGCAAGTGCTGTTAGCGAGTAGCACAACACACGGGGGTGTGGGTGGCCAACACCACGCCCAGCCAGCCGCCTTTGTCTCCCCATTGCTGATGTTTTACACACCGCACCAGGTACGTATTTAATGCTGAGTCGACCAAAGTGAAGGCCCAGGACCGGTTCAGATATTCGTCTCTGGTGTTGGCCGTGTGTGGGAATCGAACTGGGATCGCCGGGTTTGTAGCACAGTACGCTGACCACTTCACTGCCGCTCCTCATTATACGTTCATACACGAACATCATTGCGTACACTGAACGATGCACTCATGTACTGTCCACACATTCGATAATAAATCCACTCGTGCTGAGCAGCAGAGGGCAATCCACTGAAACTTACTGTTGTACTGCACTTCTAGCCCTCCACGATTATGCTCCCCACCTTCAAACCAAGACTGCGACATCCCACACCCCCCCACCGCCCCCACCCCCCACCATGACCTCATCCAGCAGTGGATTGACAAAATAACCTCACGTGCATGGCCTCTTAAACACTGTAATGTCATTATTTTCAGCACTTTGCCAGTCCACTGCTGGATGAAGGTCTCCCCACTTCATGTAGGCCGTGTGACCTGTTAGAACATAGCTCACCATGCCGGTCAGTGCGGGGTTGGTGAAGGGGGAGAGGTTGACCCAGGACCCTTCCGATATCAAACGCCACTGATGGGAGCCGTGGCCAGTATTGGAGTTAAAGGCGGTCAGGTTCGTAGTGCCGAGCACTAACCACTGCACCACCGGCTCGACCGACCCATTTTATACACTCGCACACATGATGATGATGATGATAAGTAATCATGTAAAAATTTTCAGATGTTTGATCTACCGCTGGTTGAAGGCCTTTCTAGGCTTTGTCAGTCACGGGAGTAGTTTGCCCACGCTTAGGGGTTGCCACCGCTGTGTAACACGAGCAGACGGCACAGATTTCATACGCAATGCCATCATTCCAGAACACCGACGGAACTTCAAATAGCCACTTGCGCGATCCAACGCCATTCATCCCAAACGCCCGTGTGCCGGGGATACGCGACGCTTACGACTTTTACAAAAACGCGAAACAAGACATTGAGGTGCGCACCTCTTCCACGCGTGGGGCCCTTCGTCCACATTTTGTTCAGTCCAAAGGTGGTGACCCGAACCGTGCCGTTCTTTCCCCGCCGGTCGGCGCCGGTCGGCGAAGTGGCGGCGCCCCGGCCGGTTCCAGATGTCACTCGCCACTGGCGTCAGCCGTGGTGGGGATCGAACGGCAGCGTGCCAGGCTCATCGCGTCCCCGCCGCCACCACTCCACTCCACTCCGCACGCTGTTACACCCGCAGTGCACGCTAATGCACAAACGAAAACCACAAATAGACGAATACACAGCAAACACATTCTCCCCCAGTATAGCCGAACAAATCGTTGGGGCAAGGACTGCCTGCGAACACCGCAAGTAGCAATGCGATGTTCAGCAACACACCTGGCCACCTTTGTCTCCCCTGTACTGATGTTGTTCATACACCACACCGAATACTCATTTAAGGCTGTATCGATCTATCGGAGGCCCAGGATAAAATCTTGATCTTTGCCTCTGATGTTAACTTTATTTGCATGTTGAACTTCATTCGCACCGTACGTAGCCAACCGTGCTAAATCGGAGGTGCGGTGGGAAAGACAACAAACTAAATTCCAAAAGCAGTTCTAAAGAAATGAGTTTTCAATCTGGCAAGGAATCACACTCAGGTTTTTCAGCACAGTGCGCCAACCACATGTTCACGATATATTAATACACACACTGCAATGTGCATCCTAATCAACACACGTCATCCCTCTGATGTGAGGTGATGTAAAAGTGACGAATGACCTTGAAACTGGCAATGCACTCGGACTGCCGATACCACAGGGCTAGGGAAACTCTTTTTTTGTTTTGCCGCTCATGCGACTCTTCCGCACGCCTGCTCGCTCGCAGAGCGCAGCCCTTCGTTGTGACGACGAAGTTACATTCACCGCACAGTGATTCTTTAACCGTGGGAACGTACGGAGGCCGCTGGGAGCCAGGTCAGATGAGCGTGGGGAATGAGCACGCATCCTGCCGCTCCTCCGATGAGCACGGCTGGCTACGTACGGTGCGAAAGAGGTGTAACATAGAGGCCACCCCGGCACCTACAACCTAACTGGTTCCTGTACGACAGTCGCAAGTCGAGGCCGTCGTAAGTCGAACCCTAATATCCCATAGGCGCAATGTTATACATTGGGGTTCCGTTCCTGGAAACCCATCGCATACCATTAAAATACCAAAACTGACCACGAAAATACATGAAAATAACCTTAACAAACGTCGTTGTAACCTAACATAACGTTTACAAACATTTATTAAGTAAAAACAAACACATTTGAAAATTCCTTAGTACTTTTCTTCTCGGACGTGGCGAAAGGCCGAACATTTTAAAAAAATGTTAAGAATTTTTGTTTCTAAAAAGTGAAGAGCGTTGCGAAAGAGACGCGGCTGCATTTGCTCTCGGCGCAGCTGACAGACTGCCGGGCTACTCTGTACACACGGACACGGCGGAAGAGCGCATGCCATGTCGCCTGTACACTATGGGCGGCAACAATAATTGGGCCTACGTTAAAACGCTTGTATGCCGGCGTGACAGTTTAATTTGTTTGGCTACGCTGGGCGGTGGAGGGTCTTACGACAAAACATTTGGCCAGATCATTATTACATGGCCTAACCCAAAAAATATTTTTATCAACAAATCATTAAAATTACACATTTGGTAACTTATTTACTATTGGTTTAGATAAGTATGATTTGGCATTTGACATTCCTGGGACAGGTCTCTGTCCATTTGTATGAAAGGTGATGCATATAGGAGCGTATAAATGTCAAGTCACATTGTGACTTGTTGAAGTGGTGGTGCGATGGCATTGCCATCCACATTACACCTCTGGACAGGGGAGATTGGTATTCATTTTGGGGTTAGATCGTGATAACACATTCTCCTGCGGAGGGAGCTGGTAGGAACTTTGGGTTGCTCGGTCAATGGCCAGGGTCAACGGCGGCACCACGTGGTGCATTCCGCAAATATGCCCGACTGTGAGGGTGGGCACAAGCCGGCGTGAGTAGGTTAAACGTTGAGTTTTATAAGGGCACCACGGGGTGACCAACCCCAACCCACCCAGCCCCACCCCTCCCACCCCCCACCCAGCCCAACCCTCCCCACCCAGCCCCTCCTCACCCTCCCCACCCATCCCCTCTCCACCCTCCCCTCCCCACCCAGCCCCACCCTCCTTACCCAGCCCCTCCCCACCCTCCCCTCCCCACCCAGCCCCTCCCCACCCTCCCCTCTCCACCTAGCCCCACCCCTCCCATTTTTGGATGCACGACGGACGGACGGACACAATAATCCCCTGTGGGCTGGTGTAACCAGGAGGTTCCTACCAGTAAACATGTGTCGTTAAACCTGCCACCACCCAACACAGACAATTAGTAAAGTTTGCCACCTAAAGAAAACGTGCCAATTAATTACTAGTTCAGTTATCCAGCCGATCCAGCCTTTCAGTTGTCCAGCCTTTCCACGTACTTGACCCAATGTGAAGTGGCCTCCTGGATGTACGCCATTCCTCCTCTTATCCGCGTGAAAGTCACGAATTAGGAGGAGTGAAAATCGAGCGAACATTTACAACTGACCCTTACTTGGAGAGCAAACAAATCTCTAACTTTGAAGTGGGTCCTATTTAACGTGAAATGAGTTGTCGTGGAAGCCTGTATACTTTAGAAGCTATAGAATGTTGATAAACGATGGTGAATAAAGCACAATGTATTATCCGAATAAATAAGCATACTATTTCCTTCATATATCTGCCCTCAAAAAAATAAAAGTATATACTTTAAATACTTTTCGTGAACCACACAGCCTTTTCGTTGGGAGTGCATAATTTCAGCATCACAGGTTGAGCACGAGCAAACCGTGTCGACATGCATGACTGCTTATTGATAGTAGTTACGTGCATATTCTCCACTTCGACGCCAATGGTAATTTTGCGATCGTGTATTTTCCGAGTTCCTCCGCTCGGACAAGAGGGGATTGATGCTTGGATAAGTACGGATGATGGGATGATTTACACCGTTCGTTGCCGTGTTCCTCATTGGGCTCTGGATTTGGAAGAAGCTCTACCACCAGCCATCGTGGTCTGAAACAGAATAACTGGGCTGTTCACGAGAACCGACCGTGTCCAAACTTTTCACTGGCGCAGTTTTTTTTTTTTGGGGGGGGGGGGGTGAAATATTTTTTCTTTAAGAACAAACCTCATTATTACGTCTCGGAGCGCCACAAATGAGCAGTTGCGGTCCAGGAGAGTCATCGCGGAGTGTTTGGGGCGTGTTTGCCACTGGAGTAGGAGCGCGGAAGAGGCTGTAATGGGTGCAGAGAGCGCAGTGCGACAAAGCCACAGACGAAGATCCCCCAAACAGCCTCACCAGACTTCCGGGGCAAGGGCCGTTAGCGAGCAGCACCTACAAAAGCCGGCACGGCACACGAAGGGGTCGGTGGCCAACACCACGCCGGGCCGCCTATGTCTCCCTAGTGGCGATGTTTACACACCGCAGCGGGTATCAATTTGAGGCTGGAGTCGACCTAGGGGAGGCTCAGGACCGGTTCAGATAATCGTCACTGGTGTCGAACTCGGGGTCGCCGGGTTCGTAGTGCCGCACTCGAACCGTAGCGGGACGGGCACATGCTCAGAGCTTGACAGCTAAAACCGCCGCTGTTGTTGTCTTAGCACAGCGGATGTGGGGCGCCAACCAATGCCCCCAATCACCGAGCGCAGACTGCGTGAGGAGACAAACACATTTCCAGAAACAGGTATTTTCAAAAACGGTCAGGAACCATGATGTTGTTGTTGTTGTTCGTAACAAAGGTTTTTGTGGCGTTAGATCGCGTTATTTATGTGTCGTAACCCTCCACCGCCCGACACGGCCAATAAGTAAAAAAAAGTGTCATGTTGACAAAAGACAAATAGTTCACTACTTTAGCCCACCGGTGTGTTAAAGAGTGAATCCATAACATTTACAAATTATTACGACGTTTCGCTGGTAATTACATCCAGCATCATCGGGCGATTTGCCAGAAATTGTAAATGTTGTGGATTCACTCTTCAACACACCGGTGGGCTAAAGTAGTGAACTATTTATTTGTCTTTTGTCAACGTGGCACATTATTTACTGATTGGCCGTGTCGGGTGGTGGAGGGTTACGACACATTTATAAATAACGCGATCTGACCCAAACACCTTTATTATGAAAAATATTGGTCGCGAAAGCCGACGACGTGTTAAAATGTTGTTGTACAACCCTTTGTCAATCCACTGCTGGATGAAAGCCTCCGCATTCCGTACTCTTTACAAGTGTGGGTTGGGGAAGATTGCGGGTAGGAGGACTCAGAACCGTTTCAGATATTAGCCGTAGTGGGGATTCGAACTCAGTTTGTTGGGTTCATAGCGCGCTACTCTATCCACTGCCTCACTGCTGCACACCCCACGTGCTGAAATTGGTGGGGAAAACGTCGCGTGCCTGGCCTGTTCTACGGCTGCCGATTCTAAAAGGGCCATATTTTTATTTATTACCCAATACATGTGCATAACAATTAACGATCATCAACAGACGCTGTCTATCCACTGCTGGATGAAGAAGAAGGCCTCCCCAGGCCAACGATATGGCCCACGTTCCTGCGATGCCACAGCCTGCATCCCGTGAACTGATCTTTCGTCGCTCCGTCTCCGCAGTGGTCAACGTCTCCTTTGGCTGCCATTCTGGCACACGGAAGCCGTTTCACATCGGCTATCATCACCAGCTGGCAATCTGTGTGCTGTCTGCGCCCCAAATTCCTGAACCGACAATATGATCTATATGCTCCCCCCTCTCTCTCTCTCTACATCGATACATCCAAACGTGCGTCTTAATGCATCGTTGCGCACTTTTCAGTTCCTTGTTAATGTAATTGATTCAGGCGCATCGCGTTGTACGAATAACCTGTCTCACCGTATGCCTTAATCCGGTTCATCACAAATCCCTGGTCCTTACACTTTATACATCAGTGGACAATATATGTATACAGTATTGTTCATTATGCACGTCAATGTATGTATGCCATTGAATAAGGTTATAGTTCTTGTTTTTAATTAATGCCGCGTGTAGATGTTGAGCATCTATGAATGGACAGTGAAAATAACCTGTGTTTATATATACTATATCAACACAGTATATATGTGATGTTCATAATAAAGGGTTTTGGGTTAGATCGCGTTATTTATAAATGTGTCGTAACCCTCCACCACCCGACACGGCCAATCAGCAAAAAAAAGTGTCACGTTGACAAAAGACAATTAGTTCACTACTTTAGCCCACCGGTGTGTTGAAGAGTGAATCCACAACATTTACAGTTTTAATACGACGCTTCGCTGGTAATTACATCCAGCATCAGCGGGCAATTCGGCAGAATATAAATAACGCGATCTAACCCAAAAACCTTTATTATGAATAATATTGGTCGCGAAAGCCTACGTGTTAAATATATGATGTTATTATATTGTGGTCATTACAAATATTGCTTTGTGCTATTTTGTCGAGCATTTTATTTTAAACATTTTCAAAGCATGAGAATGTATCGGTCATTTAATTAATTCATAAGAGCAGCCCATATAAAGCCAGTCCCAGCGCAGATCCTGAATGTATTTTGTATTTTATTACAATACATCATCTGGAAAGCTCCTTCAGATGGACGGACGTCTCGTTTGCAGGGGTGTCCGAGGATATCTATAGTATCGGCATACGGAGTAAAGCAATATGATGACATACTTCTCGGTATATCCAAACTTGTTTGACATTCTATAGCTTATGCAGAATAACGTCTACAGGATGTCAAATACATTTATGGGGCATCGAGAACAGGTGCCAGGCAACGCCTGGCAGTCTCACACCTGAAATAAGGGGGCCACGCCATCAAGACGCTCATCTCGAACGTTCTCGATCCCTTGCAGTGGCAAATGTTTTTCAAGCGTGAGACCTGGGCTGAGATGCAACCATAGATTTCAGTAAAAGAACAACAGAAACATCGACACGTTCGTCAATAACAGGTGACGGTTTGGGGAATTGCTCTTCTTCTTTTTAGGACATTTTATTTCGATGGTTCGATGCCAGGGGGTTGGCAACGTGCGGCTCCGGGGCCGCGTGCAGTGGCTCTTTAAAGGACTGCAGTGCGGATCTTGAAATTCGAAACAAAATAAATGGCTCTTCTTATTATTATTTTGGTTGCCGAACCCCTGACCATGTAAAGTTCAGTTCACCACGGGAGTCCAGTTCACCGTGGGAGTCCAGTTCACCGTGGGAGTCCAGTTCACCGTGGGAGTCCAGTTCACCGTGGGAGTCCAGTTCACCGTGGGAGTCCAGTTTACCATGCGAATCCAGTTCACCACGGGAGTCCAGTTCACCACGGGAGTCCAGTTCACCATGGGAGTCCAGTTCACCATGCGAATCCAGTTCACCACGGGAGTCCAGTTCACCGTGGGAGTCCAGTTCACCGTGGGAGTCCAGTTCACCATGCGAATACAGTTTACCATGGGAGTCCAGTTTACCATGGGAGTCCAGTTTACCACGGGAGTCCAGTTCACCGTGGGAGTCCAGTTTACCACGGGAGTCCAGTTTACCATGGGAGTCCAGTTCACCACGTGAGTCCAGTTCACCGTGGGAGTCCAGTTCACCATGCGAATCCAGTTTACCATGCGAATCCAGTTTACCATGGAAGTCCAGTTTACCATGGGAGTCCAGTTCACCATGCGAGTTCAGTTCACCATGCGAGTTCAGTTCACCACGGGCAGAGGTCGTTAGCCTGCGGCTCCTGAAGGACTGTCGAGTGATATTTATTTATTGAGGACCACCATCTCGTGTTCACCACTTGCATTGCGGCTCTTGAAATATGTTTTCGTTACCGAATTCGAACAAAAATGTCTCTTCTTGTTTTGATTGCCCGGCCCTTGCCCTAGGCAAAGAACAATTTCCCCAAACTCCCTTACGTGCTATGCACAAGGGCCATTTCCAGAAAGTCGCCGATTACAGCGAGGAAGGTGTCGAGTTGTTTGTTGTTGTTATTTGTGTTGTTGTTGTTCACTGTGCCTTGTGCGCCGCAACCGACGCAGCAGCTGCATGAACCAAATAATTCGTCCCAAGTTTTACGTTGTTAACGTCAGCTGCTTCTATAATTTCAGATTCCCGCATCTCTCTTTTGAACCCCAGACTTTCTCGCCGTGTTTAATAAAGAACGCCGCTGTAATTTAACAAAATAACTAGTTTATATATAAAAAAACTAAACCTTGTGTTTTATTTATTTATCTGTCTTGAGACGATTTTTTTTCTAAGATGCAATATATGAATGAATAAACAGATCCACTGATGGCTGCTTGCGTAAAGTTCGTTTATTGTGACCTGCAGTGTGGTGAGTGAGTGAATGAGTGTGCGGGTGAGTAATGAGTGAGTGGGTGAGTGATGGCCTGGCAAGCGAGTGGGTGAGTGGATACGTTAGTTTGTAGGTGAGTGGGAGAGTGAGTGAGTGGTTGAGTCAGTGAGTGGGCGAGTGTGTGGGTGGGTGAGTTGTGATTTGCAGTGTGGTGCATGGACGAGTGAATGCTGGTGAGTAATGAGTGAGTGGGTGAGTGATGGGTACGTGAGTTTGTCGGGTGGGTGATTAGTGGGAGAGTAAGTGAGTGGTCGAGTCAGTGAGTGGGTGAGCGAGTGAGTTGTTGTGACCTGCAGTGTGGTGAGTGGGTGGGTGAGTGTAATGTTGTGACGTGCGTTGTTGTGAGTGAGTAGTTGTGACCTGCAGAGTGGTGAGTGGGTGGGTGAGTGTAATGTTGTGACCTGCAGTGTGGTGAGTGGGTGGGTGAGTGTACTGTTGTGAGCTGCAGTGTGGTGAGTGGGTGAGTCGTTGTGACCTGCAGTGTGGTGAGTGGGTGGGTGAGTGAGTCGTTGTGACCTGCAGTGTGGTGAGTGGGTGGGTGAGTGAGTCGTTGTGACCTGCAGTGTGGTGAGTGGGTGGGTGAGTGAGTCGTTGTGACCTGCAGTGTGGTGAGTGGGTGGGTGAGTGTGTCGTTGTGACCTGCAGTGTGGTGAGTGGGTGGGTGAGTGTACTGTTGTGACCTGCAGTGTGGTGAGTGGGTGAGTCGTTGTGACGTGCAGTGTTTGAGAGTCGAACCACCAGCCGGGTGGATGAGACGCCACGAGGCAATCCTCAGCACGCTGTGGAGTCGCCGCCCACAATTGACAGGCAAGCTGAGTGAGCGATGTCGAAGCTGCAGTGTTCAGGATGCGGCCGTCCCGCCGGCTGGGCGCGTGGCTTGGAACCTAATCGACAACCTCCTCCCGTGCTCAGCAATCACCATCGGCCTGCTCCCGTAGCTTGAATCCCACCACATTCAGCAGTGGCAACGTTAAGTGGCGGTGCCACCCACATCACCCCTCTGGACAGGCGGGGTCCAGTGCGCGTTTGATCGAGGCGCAACGGTAACTCGCTGCTCGTCACCTCGAGTAATTACGGCTGCCCCCCCACCACCACCCTGAAACAAAGCCGCCGTCACAACCACTCGGGATTGTGAAGATTTTTTTGAAGTGCGCGTTTGATCGAGGCGCAACGGTAACTCGCTGCTCGTCACTTCGCGTCATTACGGCGCCCCCCCCACCACCCTGAAACAAAGCCGCCGTCACAACCACTCGGGATTGTGAAGATTTTTGAAGTGCGCGTTTGGTAGGAGCGCGACGGTAACGCGCTGCTCGTCACCTCGCGTCATTACGGCGCCCCCCCCCACCACCCTGAACAAAGCCGCCGTCACAACCGCTCGGGATTGTGAATCTAAATGTTTGACAAGTGCGCGTTTGATCGGGGCGCGCCGGTAACGCGCTGCTCGTCACCTCGCGTCATTACGGCGCCCCCACCACCACCCTGAAACAAAGCCGCCGTCACAACCGCTCGGGATTGTGAATCTAAATGTTTGACAAGTGCGCGTTTGATCGGGGCGCGCCGGTAACGCGCTGCTCGTCACCTCGCGTCATTACGGCACCCCCCCCCCCACCAGCACCCTTCCTGCCAAGCCACTGGGAATTGTGAAGATTTTTTATTTTTATTTTTTGGGCTGCGGGTCAAGAACGAGAAGCGAGAAACTCGGGGAGCCTCTCTCTCCTCGGCCCCGGCGACATAACGGGACCACCACCACCATCATCATCACCACCCCCGCCTTTGATTTTTAAACGTGAGGGCGACACAACAAGATCCCGGTGAGAGCCACGGTCGCTGTTGACAATTTATTAAAAAAAAAAATCTGATTTAAAAACAAAAACCTCCTCACATAGACTGTGGTCACGCGTTAAACCGCACCGTGTGAAGAAGACGCACTGCGTACACGCTAAAGATAAAGACCCTCGCAACGTCCGTTCGTGTATTATTAACATGTTAAGCACGTGAGTGTGCGTACATTGCGCTGTAATAATGTGTGTTAATACCCGAGTGTAGACCAAAGGTCGCAACGTAACGTCTTGGACAGGCTGTTGTTGGGGGCAGGTTGACGAAGGCCTGAACGGCGACACCCGGCCGCCTTTGTCTCCCCAAGTGCTGCTGCTGCTCGATACAGACACGACCCTTGCTCTAGGGCCGAGGCTCAGGACCGGTTTCAGATCATCGCCGCTGACGTTTGGGCGTGAGCGAGGTATCGAACTAAACAATTATCTACATATATAAAAGGCAAAGTTGTGATTGTGTGCGTCTGTTCAAAATGTTTAGCCGTACTTACCGACATGCAACAAGCTTGAAATTTTGCATGTGGGTACTTTCCAGACTGTACACCATGCAAAAAATATAAAAATACACATTTGTGTTTTTTTTTTGGGGGGGGGGGAGCTCAATAATGTATAGTCTAATCTGTCACGTGACCCGCGCATGTGGAAGCGTAACGCGTTGTAGTGTAGTGGTTAGCGCGTTGTGTATGTGTCTGTGTGTGTCTGCCTGTGTGTGTCTATGTGTGTGTGTGTCTATGTGTGTGTGGAAGCGTAACGCATTGTAGTGTAGTGGTTAGCGCGTTGTGTATGTGTGTGTCTGTCTGTCTGTGTGTGTGTCTGTGTGTGTGTCTATGTGTGTATGGAAGCGTAACGCGTTGTAGTGTAGTGGTTAGCGCGTTGTGTACGTGTGTGTCTGTCTGTGTGTGGAAGCGTAACGCATTGTAGTGTAGTGGTTAGCGCGTTGTGTATGTGTCTGTGTGTCTGCCTGTGTGTGTGTCTGTGTGTGTGGAAGCGTAACGCATTGTAGTGTATTGGTTAGCGCGCTGTGTATGTGTCTGTGTGTGTGTGTCTGTCTGTGTGTGTGTGGAAGCGTAACGCATTGTAGTGTAGTGGTTAGCGCGCTGCGCTACGAACCCGGCGACCCTAGTTCGATTCCCACTCACGGCCACCACCTGTGACGATTATTTGAACCGGTCCTGGGCCTCCCCTAGGTCGAGTCAGCCGCAAACGAGTAACTGCTGTGGTGTGTGAACATCGCCACTGGGGAGACAAAGGCGGCCGCGCGTTGTGGATCCAAGTCCCGGGCGAAGCCGGATAGTACAGCTAGTATACTAATAAACCACTATCTGCTCAGTATGTGCACAGCATCTGCATACTGAACGTTAATCATCGTCATCATCATCCATGGTCAATCCACAGCCGAATGAACGGCTAAGTTATTCGAATGTAGTATCGACAGCATACATTTATTACGTCTATAACCATTTCTTATTGCAACGCATACATATACAGTACGTATAACGTTAAGTACAGTCCAACAATGTACTGTACGTACTGTACGTGTGTGTTCAATGTCGGCGTGTGCACATTGCATGTATGCAGGCGCAGCCCTGCAATTGCCTGCTTCCTTCACTGCTGGCAGAAAGTGGCCTCCGCTAGAGGGAGCTCGAAAGCGATTGTTCGGTCTCCCCAGAATCAGAATATTTATTTAGACTGCAGGAGAAATCCGATGAGCTATAAAGCTCTTTTTTTTACATACAGTATATCCAATTGGGCCCGGGGTAGGAACGTTACAACAACAGACAATACAAAGACACGAAATGAGTTTAAAGTATAAGAACGGTAAACAAATCACCCAAATTTTGATTTAAAGCTTTCGTGACTGCAGTAATTCATATTCTTAGCTCTTTCGGTAAAGTCACGTTGAAGGGAAACAACAAAATAATAAAATATATATAAACACAAACAAGTACATCACTAAACCATCCCCCAAAGCCCACTGAGCTATTAACTTATTTTTTCAAAAGCGTGTTGTTTAGCGCACTGAGCTCTTAACTTATCAAAAGCGAGCTGCTAACAACAAATGATGGCTCAAGAAAAGTGGCCCATCGTTTAGGACATCTACAGCAGCAAAATCATCTTAATAGTCTAAACGCGTGATATTTACCCCACTGAGATATTAACTTATTTCTTTCAAAAGCGTGATGTTTAGCCCACTGAGCTCTTAATTTATCAAAAGCGAGCTGCTAACAACAAATGATGGCTCAAGAAAAGTGGCCCATCGTTTAGGACATCTACAGCAGCAAAATAATCTAAATAGTCTAAACGCGTATATATTTACCCCACTGAGATATTAACTTATTTTTTTAAAGCGACTTGGCTACCGCAATTAATAGCTCAGCAAAGTGGCCGATCGTTTAGGACATCTACAGCAGCAAAATCATCTAAATAGTCTAAACGCGTGATGTTATTAAATGTGGAGGAAAAAATCCACGCCACCACGGGGAGAACGTGTCGGTTTAGCACGTAGGAAGGCATTCGTGACCAATATTATCCATAATAAGAGGTGAGCCGGAATAGAATCTATCGGCCAGACAACCATGAACTTACATTCTTGGTTCTTTCGGTAAAGTCACGTAGAAGGGAAACAATAAAATAATAAAAGTAGAAGGGAAACAATAAAATAATAAAAGTATAAAATTGTATTGTATACTTTTATTACTTTATTGTTTCCCTTCTACGTGACTTTACCGAAAGAACCAAGAATATGAATCCCTGCAGTCACGAAAGCTTTAAATCAAAACCATGAACTTGTTTTTCACGACTGCACTCGATCCGTTTTGATGGGAGTTCTCACCATTTATAGACATGGTTATTGTGGACATTAGCCAAGCTAATGGTTTTTGCACAATATACACAATACAGTATACAGAAGGCCCGGGTGATTTTTTCTTTCACGCGTTGTGATGTTGGTATTCAGGACTTAATCTGTATGTCTTCTGAAATGTAAACGCAGTAAAACATCGGAATTTACATTTAGCTGCCGTCAGGCCGGCTAAATTATAACATTTTTTTGCAAGCTTCAGGCTCTCAACTCTATATTACAGTATTTATTATCTCTGCCTTCTCTATCATTTTCTTTAAATCTCTCGTCTGAATTCACATCTTTCATATCTTTCCTTGACAGTTCTCTCAATACATTTCCTTAATATCTTCTGAACGTGCCTCTCTCATTAACTGTCTCACATAGCTTCCAACCTTGCAACTCAGGATGCTACGGGTAAACAAACATGTTGGACAATACTTGAGTTATAATCTTTGGTTCTATTCGGTAAAGTCACGTAGGTAAAAAATAAAATAACAAAAATCACGACGTTTCTGCCACAACACAAGCGGCCTTCAGGTGAAGGGACCGTGCTGTCCTCATGACAGCACGGTCCCTTCACCTGATGAAGGCCACTTGTGTTGTGGCCGAAACGTCGTGATTTTTGTTATTTTATTTTTTACCTACATGACTTTACCGAATAGAACCAAAGAGTATGGATCCTTGCAGTCACGAAAGCATCAAATCTAGAATACTTGAGTTGCTTTGATCTCTGCGTTGCTCCGATCCCTGCGTTGCTCCGATCCCTGTGTTGCTCCGATCCCTGCGTTGCTCCGATCCTCGCGTTGCCAGGCTGTGGTGGCTATTCCAGCCCCGTGGAGCCGTGGGTTGGTGGATCTCACAAATGTTGTGAAGCTCCCCATGGGCGTCTAGGAATGACCACACCCTGTCTTGCCAGGGTGAAGGCGTGCAGCAAATATGAACTCTTAACTGTTCCATCTGCATGGCATAGAGGGTTGCCCCCTCTGCCGTGTGGGGTTTCTCCAGGTGCACTGCATTCTCATTGGCGTTTGGAATATCTTTGATTCTGACTCATTCAGGGAACACAGATGCAATTGCTGTTAATTTTTACTTTATTTTGTGTTCTTTAATATATGGTTCTGATCTAATTATGCCAATTCATATAATGTTGCATTTTTTTCTGTCGTTATGATATTGTCGCTGTGAACCGTTTTCTGTTATCATCTTATTTGCTACAAGTTTAGTGATCTCTGATAAAATCCAGGTCACCCTTGTAAACAAGGCCTTGTTCACTTCCTGGTCTGAATGGGTTTCAATTTCTTGGTGAAATAAAGATTGGATTGCATTGGAATCCATATCTCACATTTATCTGGTATATGTCTGTTCTGATTACATCCCTCCCATATATTTTTTATGTGTAGATCATGGCTCTCAGAGTATTGTCAACCCAGGCTCTCGATTGAAAGGTTTGCATTATATTTTGAGTGCTTTGATTCCCCAGTTTTTTGGCAGCCAATACAAAGACAGGGGGTGGAGCACGTGGATTCTGCCACAGCGTCCCGTCATCATAGCACAGTCAACCTGCCCATGCATGGGGCCTGCCAATCTGGCTCTACCCACCACCCCCTCGTGTCCCATGTCAGCTTTAATAGGTGCTCACGAACAGCACTTGCACCATCGGGGGATCGTTAGTCTTCGTGTTCGTTTCCACATGCATGCTTGTCGGTAAGGGACACAGATGGTGCATGAGTCAATCCACGGCACCTGGGGTCTGTCCCGTGACCTCCTGCCAGCGATCATTTGACATTTCACGTGGCCTTAAAGTGTACATAGCCTGGCACAAGCGCCGCGATGACGTCACCGCCACTTAGTGGCAAATGACGATTGTTGTTGTTGTTGTTGTGCTATTCTCCCTTCATAGAGAAGAGACTGGAGCCCATGACAGCACAGACGTATGTAACAAGAGCAGCAGCAGCAGCATGTGGCCAGCCACTCCATGCCGCGCGCTGTCCCGCGCCTTCCTGGCACGCCTGTGCTTCTGGTCACTGGCGGCGCTCTCCGCCGTCACTGTGGCACTGGTGCTGCTGCTATCGTACGGCGACCGCATGGAGGAGCGCCTGCTGCTCATGCAGCTGCCGTGGCAGGCGCCCGACTGCCGCCCGGACCGCTCGGCTGGCGGCGTTTCCCCGCAGGGGCGAGCGCGGTTCCTCAGCTCCCCCGGCGAGTTGTGCCGCCCCGGAGCGGAGCCCTTCCTCCTGATCTGCGTGGCGAGCGCGCCGGAACACCGGTCGCGGCGCGAGGCCATCAGGGAGACGTGGGGTGGCGTGCGGAAGGTGGCGGTGGCCTCGCCCGGCGGTGGCGGTGGCCGGGCGCTGGACGTGCGCGTCGTGTTTGTGCTGGGAGTGACGCGCAGCGACCGGACGAGGGCCAGCGTGCAGAACGAGTCGGTGGAACGGCGCGACATTGTGCAGGCTCGTCCCACCCACCCCTCTAACCTCTCTCTCTCTCTCTTCCGTGATTCCGGTGAAGGTTTTGGTTAGCAGACTAGACTTGAAATCCAGAAGTCATCAATTCTGTTTGGATATTTTCCGTGGTTGTCTGGCACAAGTTCAAAGCTTTCTTACTGAAATGTCACCACAGAACTGCTTCAGTGACCTCACCTTGGTGCCAGTCCCATATTGTTGTAATATTCATCAATGCATTATGTCAATAGTGCACAACTGTGACTTTAAAGTGTTGTCGTACGATTGAGGGATGCTGCCGTATAATGGTTCGCACACTGGACTTGCAATCCAGTGGTCGACGGTTAATTTCTACTTCCTGGCCGCAGAATTTCGAAAATTGTTTCTTAAATTGGGGTGGTTGTGGGTTCGATCCCGACCCTGACGCCTGTATATTTGGAGTTTGCATATTCTCCCTGAGGTCACGTGGATTTTTTTCCGGGTCCCCCGGTTTTTCACTCCGTATTTAGAAACATGCTCATGCCTTACCCTAATTTTATATGCATGCTTTCATGATCAGTATTATTATTCATAATTAGTGTCTATAACCCTCCACCGCTGGACAGAGCAAATCAAATAAAGATGTCAAGTTTGCAAATATCCCAAGTGATTTGGTTTTCTAGCAATCCGGAGACATTTCGAAAAGCAAGCTGCATTTTGATAATATTCATACGACGATTCGATGGAGATGACAAACGGCGTCATCGGGCCTGAACAAACCTCAGCTCTTGCCTAATGAAACGCATGGGAGAGCCGCACAGCACAACCGCGAACACTTTACCCAGTGGCACGGCGGCGAGCGGTGTTCATTCGTCACGCGTCGGCTGACGCAGAACCGTCGCCCCCCGCGCAGGCGGAATTCCTCGACACGTACCGCAACCTGACGCTGAAGACGATGGCGACGCTGCAGTGGTTCGTGTCGCGCTGCCCCGGGGTGCGCTTCCTCCTCAAAGCGGACGACGACGTCTTTGTGAATCCGCACTCCCTGGTGGAACACCTGCACGACGCTCACGGACCGGCGTCGCCAGCTGACGAGGACTACGGTAAGCAACTTTGCAGAGTTGAGCCTTGCCGGGGTCACTCTCGGGGGGGTCAGCGCAAGCGCTGAGCTGGCACCGCAGAGATGCTGGGTTCGAATACAGGTAGCCACACATGATTGAACCGGGTTCTGAAGCGTAGTAAGTTGATGATCTTAGCTTGGTCACCAATGTATGTATGTCTGTTGAACTTCTCGTGCACCATCTGGTATGGATGCATCGTGCATTGAGGGAGTCTACAGATGCGGTTCTGCAGTGTCATTTTCTCGGGCTGCCGTCATTGTTTAACACGAAGGGTTGTACTGTTCTGCGAAAATATTTGAATGGAGTCTAAGCAGAAATAGTGGCGAAATTAGGGTCAAATATGGGGAAATAACTGCCACGACCCAGGGGGCATGAGCAGGGCCTCATCCAGCAGCGGATGACACAAGGGCTGTACGTGTACAACCAATCATTCATCACGAATCGTCAGCAAAGGACCATAGGGGCCAATTGTGTGACCTCTTGCATGACTGAGAAATTTGCACCCTACAGGCGCGTATTGTAATGTCAATTATTATCGAGCACATTTGTTATTCTTGCCTAAAAGCACAAGGTTACTACGACGGTGATGTGTTTCACAGACGAGTATAGCTTGCTAGTTGGGAGCGATGTTGCTACGTGGTTCCAACTTCAGTCATTTGCAGCTAAATTTGTAAAAATTTGGGAAATGTGGACAAGGACACGGGCACACGTGGCCTGCGTCTTTTTTTCAGATAAGGTCACGGACTCCATTAGCGGCCACTGTGAAGCAGATGGCACTGTTAGCTTTCGGTGAATACGCCCACAGTATTGACCAGGGCGGCCAATGTGCTCGGCCTTGGAACCTCTGCGGCAAGGAGCAAGCGCGCTACCGCTGTGTCGTGCCACCGCGCCAGTGTCCGCAACAGCAGCAGCATCATCATCATCATCCGGTTTTTCCCTCCGCATTTAGAATCAATGTGCGTTTAAGAGTATTTGGCTGCTATAAATTTCCACGTGATTAGCCACTTCGTTGAGCTATAATTTGTGGCCAGGTCGCTTCTGAAAATGAGCTATATCGCTCAGTGGGCCTTACCTGGTAAAATTATTTTTAGGGAGTACATCATTAGCGGCAGCTGGAACAGCAGCAGCATCGGCTGACGTAACATTATGATCAGTGGTGTAGCTTGGTTGGCATTGGTCCTGGTGCAAAGAATGAATTGGGGGGGGGGCCCTTGTCCAATTTCCACCCTCTTCCTAGCCTGTCGCCTGGAGCCCTCTCACCCGTGGATCTTGTGGTTGTGTACACACGCTTGTGTTGGATGGTCACTGTTGGAACGCCAGTTGGCGGAGGCAAAGGTGGCGGTGTTGGCGGCGGCGAAGGAGGTCACGACCTGTACCTGGGCCGTGTGCACTCGCGGGTGAAGCCGAACCGGGACCCGGCGAGCAAGGCGTTTGTGAGCGACGAGCGCTTTCCGGGCGACCACTACGCCCCCTACTGCAGCGGCACCGCCTACGTCCTCTCCGGCAGCGCGGCGCGCAAGGTGCGCAAACCCTCACATGCGGCATCGTCATATAGCCGTGACCTATCCATTGATGGATGAAGGCCTCCCCTAGCCGGTGCCATTCCTCGTGGTTGTGCAGTGCCACAATCCATCTGCACATAAGCCGATCTCATCACTCCATCTCTGTAGTGGGCGTATATTCGGGAATGTTTCCTCCTATGGCTGCCACTCTGTCGTGAGTTTTCACCACAAGCCATGATCCCTGCGAGCAACGTGGCCTGCCCAAGCCCAGTCACTTAGCATTGTAAAGGACAGATATTGTTCTCTGATCAATGTGGTCCACTTTCCATCTCACCATTGATTTCATGGCCCAAGCCCACTTACTTTTCACTGTGATGTCTCCATGAATTAATTTGACTGGCTCCAAGGATTGTTCCCAGTGTACTTCTACCTCTTGTCTTTTTGCGCAATTTTCAGCTTTTGTTCCATTAAATTATTAGTGTCCATTGCATATTCCCGATCAATATGCCATGGCAGGTAACATACACTGATTAAATACACATTTTTTTTGCCACTTTGGTATGTTGCTGATCATGATTAAGTTCAGTTTATTGTGTTTTATTGTTATTGATAAACACGTCTATATATATATACACCTCCTATTAACCGCTCTTGCAGTTATACGCGCCTCCGAGACGACCCGGTTGCGAGCGCCTATTAAGGCCAACATGAAACACCAGCGGGTCGGTGTTGCCAGCACCATGCCTGACTACCTCCCAGGCGCTGATATTCACGTACCACACCAGGAACTCGTTTAAGTCTTAGACTACCCAGAGGAGGCTCAAGACACGTTCAAAGACCGCTTACTACAACTGGTATTTGTGGCTGGGAATCGAACTCCGGTCCCAGGGACCCGTAGTGCCGTGCGCGAACGCCCGCTTTTATGCTTACTCTCAGCCACAGTACAGCTCCATCTCCGTGTTTACCTGTGCTTTTTAACCGTTCTCTCTCTCTCTCTGCCCGTACATCCGCTCCTCCGCGCTCCCTGCTCCCGCAAGGTTCTATCCACTGCCCTGCTGCTACCGGCGCCGCTGCTGCCGCTGGAAGACGTGTTCGTGGGCGAGTGCGCCCGGCGCGCCGGCCTGCGCCCATCGCACACGGCGCTCTTCTCGGGCTCACTGCGCCTGCCCTTCAACCGCTGCTGCTACGGCCGCATCTTCTCGTCGCACCGCATGGAGCCTGCCGACCAGCGGCGAGCGTGGAGCGTGCTGCGGGGCCCGCCCTGCTCGCACGTCGAGCGACTCGCCGGCTTCGCCGTGTGCCGCGCCCTCGGGATGATCGCCGGCGCCTGGGCCTCGCTCGTGGGGCGGCAGTCGAACATCACCGCGTCGGCGAGCGGATTCGCCTGAGTGCCATCCGTCCCGACCCCCTTCCGGGCTGACGATTTGTGTGGAGGTGGATGGGCGTGGGGTTCGGAAGGGTTCAACACGTCCGTGTCGGTGATTCAGAGCAGGCAAGAGTGCTTTAGCGGGGTTCATAAATGGCCGTGTCGGTGACAAGGGTGGCTTAGAGGGGTGCATAATGGCTGTGTCGGTGACACTGGGCAGGCAGTCTGACACAAGTGTGAAACTTTACTGACGAAATTAAAACCCGCAGGACTGATCCAGTGACTTCATCGGGGGGTGTCAATCAAATATATATTTTTATATATGTCAACAGCTGTGATTTTAAAGTGTTGTTTACTTGTTAAGGGTGCCGCTGTGGTGTAATGGTTATCAAACTGGGACTTGCGATCCAGAGTTTGCCGGTTCAATTTCATCCGATCCTCTGGCACGATAGTTGTAACAACAGTGCAAAGTTTCTGAAATCCAAACCCACTGCCTCTGTCCACGCAGCAGTGTAAATGGGCATCACCGCGGTTGATCGTCAGTTTGCGTGTGGCGGGGTAAAGTGTGGGTTTTCCCACATCTTCCAAGATGTCTGACCAGTGAGGAAGAATAGGCCAAGTACCATCTAGATATACTGTTTTAGAAGGGCTCAATGGAGCTCCCTTCAAGTACCAGTAGTTGCACAAGCCGCAGTTTCACACTGATGCCAGACAGCTTAGGACACTACCGAGGTGTATCTACAACATAAGCGTTTTCTGTGGTTGGAGTTGAGTCTTTTAATTCGCTGTACACTTAAAACTACAGTCCACAAATAGGCTGCCGGGTGGCCTTGAGGACTCATAATGCCCATGTTGGAGACAATGCAAGGTCATCATGAACTTTCTGGCTGGATTATGCATCGGGTACCACGAATAATCTTTTTCATTGGGTATTCTATTTTCAAATATTGACCCACGTAGATTTGTTTTTTGTTAAACGATTGGAATTGATCTAATCGAGCTCGAAAAGCACATGGAATGAAATCGCCTGTGTTGAACAATGCCTTGTGATAGAGGTACCACCAAGGCTTCCTTGCCCAGGAATTGGTCAAACATCTCATTGTGGGACTCTCTTAAAAAAACACATTGGTGAGACTCAGTCAGGCGCTCACTGGGTAGTTCCACAAACTAGGCACATTGATATTTAAACTTTAATAATAATAGTGATAATAAAAATCAAGTTTTATTATGCGCACATTTTCATGGGAACAGTCACCCGTCTCTTTAAAGTGGTAGTGGGTTTGACACTCCCGATTCGTGCTTATTGGGGCGTTATTTTAAAGATGATGATAATGCAGAAGGCACGGCTTGTGAAGTAAGCTACGTACTTGGAAATGAATGCACCATCACCATCCTAGCATTGATGGGAATATTCGGTTCAGAGTTCATCGGACAGCCCTTGCTGTTGGATGAGCAATTCTCCCTTGTCAAGAGAGGTGGACATGTTATTTTAAAACCTAAATTACAGTCCTAATTGGTTGACATAATATGCCCAAGTGAAAAGCCACTGAATGAGTATTATATTTATGATGTCCGACATCTTTAAGGTGTCTTGAATTTACTCGTTTGCAGTTGTGATACTGAAATCTATCAATATAAGAGTTTCAGAAACAAAAGTGCAACTGAAAATGAAAAAGACTCATGTTCGACACATCACTGTATTTATTTAAGTGAGTATAACAGAAGCCATATTTTTTGTTTCCACGTATTATTGTTCAATAGTTTTTTTTACGTTTTAATTGTTTTACAAATTGTCGGGTGTCTTTGTGCGTTTGCGCTATTTTAAAGTTTGCGTGAGAAGTCAACAGTATCAAAATCAGCAGTGGAATAGTAATGCTCATTTCTGTTGGGCGCCCCAAATCAAAAGTTAAAATACCACATTCCTATGATGAGGATCATCACTACTGGTGACTTACCACAAAGTGGTACTCATTTTATTGAACCTGGAGTATATGATGATGATGATGGAGAGAGTTGGCTTTCAATGGGGATTTGAACTCATAACTTTCTGATTTGAGTCTAGTACCCTGGCATACCATCAACTGATTATGTCTATATTTTTTTAAGTCATACGAACATTTTAAATGGTGAGTTTATAGTACAATAACGATATTTAACAATGGGGGTGTTTTATAACAACAAAAAATTGAAGGTGCCAAAAATATGTTTTTGACATTTTCCATTTTACCCAAATATTAGCGTTGCTATTTCCACGTGCAATATATGTATCTAGTGAATGCAGTTAGAATGGGTGTCTATTACACTGATCCAGGGCCACCGAGATCACGTTTACTGATTCTAGGTTTCAGCCACCCGTGTTTCAGCCACGTTCTCAAGTGTGGCGAGTTGATGGTCTCAGCCCGGTCACCAGTGACTACACAAAAAAATCCATCACATGCCATTATATATATTTTTTACTTACTTCAGTTGTGAACATTTACTTGTCTTTAAAACAGTGTGAACCACTCGTGCGCAGGTGAAGACGGCGCTGGATAAATATTGTAGTGAGAGTGTGAAAGGACGTGTAGTCATATCAAAATATTATAAAACCGTGTACCCGTGGCACACCATAGAAGGTTGGTAGAGTCGAGGACATAATCTCTTGTGAAAGAGAACCTGAAAGGGAAGAGCGTTGAAGGGGGCACGGTTCAAGATGAGCAGCAGGAAGAAATAAGGAGCGCCAATTAGGAAGCGGTGGAGGGGGGAGAAGGAATGACCTGGTCAAGATATCTGGGATGAGAGAATGATGATGAGAGGGCAGGGAAAGGAGGGGGAGATAAGGATGGAGGAAGCATGAGTGAGCTGCACGTAGCAGCATTTGTTTTAACGGGGGTGGGAGAGGGATTCAGAGTGGGGGTGGCCACACACAAGTCACGTAATTTACAGTAGGTGTGAGCTGATGTATGCGGATTTATGAATCCACTCCTGAATAAAGGCCTCCCCCACACCGTGTCAGTCATAGGGGTTGATTGTTAGTCAATGTAAAAAAGTCCCCAGTACTTTCAAGAGCATTAGGCAGGCGATGCTTTTAGCTTACGATGGTCTAATTAGTGGAAATTCCACTGTTTCCATGGAAGGAGAAATAGCACCTCTGTTAAATTCCCTCAGAGGTGTTCTTTGTTATCACACGGATCCCGGAGGGATGATGATGAGAGTCGGCTCCTGGTAGGGATTTGAACTCCAGCAAAAAATAACGTGTGCAAGAAGACGACGACGACATTGATTTAAAATGTTAACTTTTAGTGAAGGGATTTTATTCATCTGCGTATATCCATGTTTACAATGCACTATACAGGTTGCTGGGGTTAGTGAGCGAGACCGAAGCCATACATCTACACAGTTGTGAGCTTACAAGCAGAAGATTTGTGAGGTTTTCTGCCTTGGTAAATTTGTACAGAATTGTGCCATGGTATTATAATTTGTCCAAATGCGTAGTTTAACATTTTTATATGAGAATAATGGGGAGGATTTTATGACTGTGTCTGATGTACCTTGGATTTATCCTCGTCATTTTGTCTTCACTATTGCCCTCTCTTTCGATTGTCGTACATGCAGTTGATTTTGTTTTGAACAGTTCAGTAATTCGCATGGGTGAAATATGAAATAATTATCTTTAAAAAAAACACAAATTAATGTATTTTAAAATAATCAGTGTTAAGGTACTCGATTAAAGCCCTGGGTTTTGGTGTCTCTCATTGAACAACCACTCGAGTGGGAGACCCTGGGACGGGACCTTTTAAGTCGTGATTTGAGTTGTGCATCTGCTGTCCCATCGCAACGAAGCAAGCCAAAGTCATCGCCATCCTGAAACCCAGAAAGCCGCAAGACTCACCCTCCAGCTACAGACCCAACAAATCCCTCTTGTCCTCCACCTACAAGCTGAAGGAACGAGCCACGCTTGCCATACTTTGCCCCATTGTCGACTGCCAACTTTCCTCTAGATGAAGCCGGATTTTCGAACTGGCTGTAGCGGCTGCTATGAACAAATCGCCACCTTTCACCCTCATTTAAAACCGGCGCGGCAATGATTGGCCTCTGTGCTGCCTGTGACGCTGTTTGGCGTCACGGCTTGCCGCTGAAGTTGGTCAAGGTCATCGTATGCCGCTCTACTGTACAACAACCGTACACTTAGGGTGTGCACCTCATTGGTGAACATAGCCGCTGCAAGAGAATCGTGATCAATGGCCTCCCTCAAGGTCTCGGTACGAGCGTTTAACAAATATAAGTGACCTGCCATGCGCATCAACTAACAAGTTCATAGATGCAGAAGACTTAGCCCTTGCCTGTCCAGGGCACAAACCTCGAGAACATTGCCAATACTTCTTGGTTATTTCGGTAAAGTCACGTAGAATGGAAATAAAATATTTTATTTCCATTCTACGTGACTTTACCGAAAGAACCAAGAAGATGAATCCCTGCAGTCACGAAAGCTTCAAATCGAAATTGCCACTACTCTTAACGTTATTGGAGGCATATTTACGTAGCTGGAGTCTCTGACAAAATCCCTTCAAAGCCACCGGATGCGCTTTTCACGTGAACAGTCACAACAGAAAATGCCACCCTCGCAGTGTCCTTCTGCGGTGGCTCAGTGCGCTATGACCCCACTCCAAGATATCGAGGTGTTATCGATATAAGCCTGGCCTTCATGTCACAGATCAGTGAAAAGACCAAATCAAGAATCGTCCGCCAACAGAAACTTGGAACGGCCCGGGTCATCTCAGCTGATGTGCTACGAGCTGCCGCCCTTTTATTGGCACTGCACTGCAATCTGATCCAGAATCTCGCACACAAACTGCCGAATGGACAATTAACCGGAACACTCAAAGTGACAGCAAATTCCTGGCTCTCTGTTCTGGTGAACATTCTGCAGAGACTTGCGAGGGAGTTCACACATTTTCTTGCCAATGACAACCTCTCCCATCAGCTAAGAGCTCAGAAATGCTCCTTGCCACCGGATCCAAGTCCCGATCCCCATCCTGGAATCGCTCTTTCACCATCCTCGAATTTCACCCAGATCTGGAAGAATGTTGACAGTGGACTAATGCGAACATCCAAAATAAACACCTCACTTGAGACCCAAACGTGAACACCTTCTGGCTTTGACATTCCTTGACACTGGTGTAACCGTCAACCACATCAGATCATCAACATATATGTGAAATTAAATACATTATGAGCGACAGTTTGATTGTGGCCATGCGACCCAAACTACTGCAGTCTGCATTCCATCATTGAAGGAACAGTAAAACTACATTCACCCCTGAAGCCATCTTGTGGCTAGCGGATCTTGACGTTGGCGTTCAGCGCCTGAACATATTGTTACTGTTACGTGCAAGAAGCCAGGACATTGGGTTATCAATCCACGGATGTTGGCCTCTCTCGGTGGACAAATACTCAAGTTATAATCGCACCGAATCGGCACCCTTTGTGCGATTTGAGATCCGTTATCTGGGGGTCCCACGGGTACGATTCCCATGTCGGCTACAACAGAGTCAGCAGTATTTGGAGTTTCATGTTCAAGCCGCGTGATTGGACTTGACACAGGAGAGCCATTGTCTGAGCCATTTTCTTTAAACTCACTGTGGATGTGTCCACGTCAATCGAGTTTGTTGGAGCGATGCGAGCTCAACCTAACGATGGTATTGTGATGTTTTCTGGTGTTGTGGCTATTGTGTATAGGCGAGGATCTGGCTAGTCGTGGTTACAGTTGGGGTTAACCACTCATCGTGATTGTTAGACCTCTGCCCAGGATTGTAGTGATGGAAAAAAAGCTTGGGCAGGACGAGTATTAGAGTTGGATATAGTTAATCTGTTTAGGCTTGTGGTAGGATTAAAGCAGTATCTCGTCTGAAACAAGAAATTACGTTACTGGCATGTGAATGCAGATGAAAGCAGATGAGGTAGGCATTTCGTGGCACGATTGGGTAATCGACTTTGAATATTAAAAAATAATGTGACTGGAGTACTTTGTAGACATCAGCAGGAAGAGAGGAGGTTGTAATGGGTGGGGCACGTGTGTAGGATGGAGGAGGGTGATGATGATTGAAGGATGTGTTAACTGCGTCACAAGGAAGCCATAATCTCACCCTTCTCCATAATTATGTCCGCCAGTGCAGTTAAACCCACTACCATTTCCATCACTTCCATCTCTTACATCTCTAATGCCGCTTAGTCAACGCCTGAGCTGTTGTCCACTCTTAGGTCTTCCTTTGTAGTATAAAAAAGTAAAAGTGATGTTCTGCTCAAATGAGCCTTGAGCCAGTGCTCATCTGCTTAGAGCCCTGAGCCAGCAGTGAAAATTCCACATGGCAGGGGGGGGGGGGTTCTATTCATAGGATACCCACTGTTGACTACGCAAAGTGGTGTTTTATTTTATCAAACCCGGAAGGATGATGGGCTGAGTGAATCCCCCCGACCCCCAAACAAGATGTGAACTCGCAACCTTGTGATTGCGAGCCACTTGCTCATCCGCAGTGCCACTTGGCCTGGTTTGTTTTGCACAACAGGTGTCCTTTAGGCACCTTCCAGTCTCATCATCAACAGCTGAAATGTCACTGACTTTTGGGTGCCACTAAAATACCTGATAAATGATAACGTCACGATACCGGTAAATTTAGTATTTTTTGTGTCGACATTTATTCCGTGATAACTTTCTGAAGTCAGACTCATTGCAGCTTCATCCTCATGCATGATATAATCTGCATGTTTTTACTCGTACAGTGTTTAGGTTATTTAACAATAAGTATTGTTTATGATGTGAACACTTTAAGTGATCATTGTGTGCTACCCACTACGAATGCAGTTTGTTAAAAATAAATGAAATTAAACCTTATTGTTTTGCCTTGTGTTTAAGTAATGTGTCAAAGGACTTAGTAAGCGCTGTCTTTGCAGTGGCCCGTGACTCAGGCTGTGTCAAAGCACTTAGCTGGCAGTGTTGAGATTCTCGGTTTGAGAATTCAGCACCAAAGATTAGTGTGAGCTCGCCTCCCCATCACCGGCTCATATCCCCACCAAAGATGAACATCAGTGGAAGGATGCAGGCAAGGCTGAGGAGTCCGTTTCCTTCTATGACCTGTCCCAGGTGCTGGCTGAAGTCATCCTGTGGGTAACTTTGTGTGTGTTCACCTGCTTGTGTGGTCACCTCTATGCATATATGTTCATCTGTTTTTCCTTGTATATGTGTGTTCACCTGTAGGTGTGTTAACCTGTGTTCACCTGTGGGTGTGTTATGCTTGTAAAAGTTGGACCCCCTAATGGAACATCTTTGCCGGTGAGAAACATTTAGGCTGGCCTGCCTACGATCTTTCCTGGGTTTAATCTGGCTGGATTGTGCGGGCACACAAATACTTGAAATATCTGGACAAAGTCCTATCGGTGAGCTCCTCCGGCAGGCAAGGCTGCGATGGCTGGGTCATGTAGTCCGCATGCCCAGCCACCGCATGCCGAAACAGCTTTTATTTAGCCAGATCGAGGGGGCTAAACGGGCGCGGCACGGGCTAGAGAAGAGATGGAGTGATGTGGTACAGGAGGACATGGAGCTGAGTGGACTTGCCGATGACTGGTACCAGCAGTGTCAAGATCGGCCTCTGTGGAGGAGGCTCGTGAAGGACGCTGCTGAGTTAGTGCCAGGCTAGGTGCACCTTGAGGCTACTGGGCAGTTGGAGGCAGTCGCCCTCCAGCAATGGAGGGGGGAGGAGCGACGCTCACAACAACGAGCGGAACGCCGGGTGGCTAAAGCACAGCAAGTTGGCACAGTAGGGGGCACAGGTGGTGCATCGGCCACTCATCTCAGTCGACCCATGGCCAGCGACCGTACGACACTTCACGTGGCCTTAGCGCGCACATAGCCTGGCACAAGCGCCGTGTTGACGTCACCGCCACTTAGTGGCGAATGACGATTGTTGTGTTAACCTGTGCGTTCATCTAAATGTGTACCTGTGTGTGTTTACATGTGTGGGTGGGAAGCGTTAGTGTAGTGGTTAGCGCACTGCATGACGAACCCGTCGACCCATGTTCGATTCCCACTCACGGCCACTAACACCAGTGACGATAATCTGAAGCCGTCCTGGCCCTCCCCTAGGTTGACTTAACCTCAAATTTGTACCTGGTGCGGTGTGGAAACATCGCCACTCGGGAGACAAAGGCGGCCGGGCGTGGTGCTGGCCACCCACCCCTTCGTGTGTGAGACAGTGAGTGTGAGACAGTGTGAGCGTGTGATAGTGTGAAAAGGAGACTCAGTGAATGTGAGAGTTTGAGAGTGTGATAGTGTGTGAGAGTTTGAGAGTGTGTGAGAGTGTGTTGAGAGTGAGTGTGAAAGGGAGACTCAGTGTGAGAGTTTAAGTGTGTGAGAGTTTGAGAGTGTGATAGTGAGTGTGTGGGAGAGTGAGTTTGAGAGTGATTGTGAAAGGGAGACACAGTGAGTGAGAGTTTGAGAGTGTGATAGTGTGTGAGAGTGTGACAGTTTGAGAGTGTGATAGTGTGTGTGAGATTGTGAAAGGGAGACTCAGTGAGAGTGTGAGAGTTGCGGATCTTGAGTGACTAAGTGGGTGAGTGGCTGTGTGAGTCGCTGATTAATGTGGGAGATGGACTTAAAACCGGCGACCTCATCATCATCACAAGTCCAATTTGTTCACAAAAACCTCTTGGTGTGACGGGCTAAGGTGCAAGTACTGCCACCTTCTACAGGACTTGTTAGGCCAAACACAACTCTGGGCCTGTTTAGACATTGACTCGGGGCGCCGTTCAATGTTGTGTTGTGTGTTCTCCCCGTTTGTGTTTACTCCCGTAGCTAAATATCATCTGCTAATTAATCAATTGTGATGACACACGGAGCAGTAACAAAAACATCGCCCCCTCCTCCTGAACAAACACAAACTCGGGCCTCCTGTGTGAGGTGGACTTGTGGGTTAACAGAATGTTTATTTTTACTGGACTCCGATCAAGCTCTGTATCACAGATGTAAGGGCGGGTAAAAACTTTGGCAACACAAAAAAAAACACGACAGGAGTGCAGAGTATAGGAAAGATAAACAACTTAAGGAGATGAATAAAACAATTATTTTAATATTCTTAGCTCTTTCGGTAAAGTCACGTTGAAGGGAAACAATAAATATATAAAACAATAAAAATTCTCACGTTTCGACCATAACACAATCGGTCGTCATCAGGTGTGTCGGTTTGCATTTATCTATTTATTTTTAAACGGTGTATTTATTTATTAAAAAACGTCAGCGCCACGCGCAGCGATTTGGCAGTTTATTTAGAAGGACTAGTCCATCTATGTTCTGAAAAGAGGGGGGAGACGAAAAATTAATGTATGCTGTCTGAAAGCCACCGTAAGCGTGAACAATCAATTAAGACCTGAAATGGTTTATCAAATCCTTCCAATGATTGCTAAGCCAGAATCCATCTTCTCGGTTGAAATTGTCTTTGTGCTTGTATATGTGGATAGCCTCATGAACGAATCTCTCATGGTAGCCAGATGGCTTACAAAGAACCTCTGTCTTGGAAAAGTCAATGTCATGTGAGCCTACTGAATTATAACAATGATCTGCCACGGCCGAGGTGTTGGTCCTACCGTGTTTAAGGTCTGCTTTGTGTTCATGAATGCGGTCCGAGACATGGCATTTGGTTTCTCCAATGTAACTACTACCACAGAGGCAACTTAGTTTGTAGACACCAGGGTATTGTATGTCCGGAATCACATCTTTTACAGACGGAACCAGATCACGGATTTTATGCAATGTGTTGAAACGGACCTGGATCTTGTGTTTATTCAAGATTTTGGAGATCTTTTTTGTGATCCCCGCAATGTAGGGTAAAGTGATGGTTTTGAAAGGCTCCTCAAGAGGGTCCTTCTTCATGGTTTGAGTGATAGCTTTGCGGATTGTATAGTCGGAGTAACCATTAGCCTTAAGAACTTGGTGTGCGTGCTTGAGTTCATGTCTCGGACCGCATTCGTGAACACAAAGCAGACCTTAAACACGGTAGGACCAACACCTCGGCCGTGGCAGATCATTGTTATAATTCTGTAGGCTCACATGACATTGACTTTTCCAAGACAGAGGTTCTTTGTAAGCCATCTGGCTACCATGAGAGATTCGTTCATGAGGCTATCCACATATACAAGCATAGAGACAATTTCAACCGAGAAGATGGATTCTGGCTTAGCAATCATTGGAAGGATTTGATAAAGCATTTCAGGTCTTGATTGTTCACGCTTACAGTGGCTTTCAAACAGCATACATTAATTTTCCGTCTCCCCCCTCCTCTTTTCAGAACATAGATGGACTCGTCCTTCTAAATAAACTGTCAAATTGCTGCGCGTGGCGCTAACGTTTTTTTTATAAATACACCGTTTAAAAATAAATAAATTTATGCAAACCGACACACCTGATGACGACCGTTTGTGTTATGGTCGAAACGTCGTGAGAATTTTTATTGTTTTATATGTTTTATTATTTTATTGTTTCCCTTCAACGTGACTTTACCGAAAGAGCTAAGAATATGAATTACTGCAGTCACGAAAGCTTTAAATAAAAAAATAATTTAATTTTTATTTAAAGCTTTCATGACTGCAGGGATTCATTTTCTTGGTTCTTTTGGTAAAGTCACGGTGAAGGGAAATAATAAAATATATAATCTTAGTTTTTTCGGTAAAGTCACATTGAAGAGAAACAACAAAATAATAAAATATATATAAAACAATAAAAAATTCTCACGACGTTTCGACCATAACTCAAACGGTCGTCTTCAGGTGTGTTGGTTCGTATAAATTAATTTTTAATTTTTAAACGGCGCATTTATTTATTTATAAAAAAAACGTTAGCGCCACGCGCAACGATTTGGCAGTTTACCCAGGACTAGTCCATCTATATTCTGAAAAGAGGAGGGGGGAGACGAAATTTTTTATAATGTATGCTGTCTGAAAGCCACTGTAAGCGTGAACAATCAATTAAGACCTGAAATGGTTTATCATATCTTTCCAATGATTGCTAAGATAGAATCCATCTTCTCGGTTGAAATTGTCTCTGTGCTTGTGTAGTGATTGTAGAATCACTACTGTGTACACACGCACAAGCGTGACGTCACTATGCGGGGGAGCGTCATGACCACGCGGGTCTACACACATGCATGACGTCATTCCGGCTGGAGGCGGGAATGACGTCAGGGCCGGTTCTGGGCTCCGGGAGGCCACGAGGGTGGTGTGAGGCCGTGGCCCTCTCTGTGACCCCGGCTGGACACGTGACTGGACCCCAGTGGGGGCTGGGGGCCTAGGGGGCACCTCGGAGGGCACGTGGACAGCAGGGGGGCTTCAAGAGGGTTCCCGAAGGGAGGCGTGGCCGGGGTAGGGCCCGGGCACGCCGAGGCCCATATAAGCAGCCTCCTCACGAGGTTCGAGGCTGTCCGTATCAAGAACGAAGATGCATCGTGAAGACGCCAAGAGGAGTCAAGCCTCCAGTCAGCGGACCTGGCAGTAGCCCACCTGGCTGGATTAACGCTAGAGTATTTGAGAAGTATGTGTTAGCTAGAGTAGGTCGGTGGTCACCACCTTATGTGCAGTGTTATATTACTTACCGTTCTAATAAATCAGCGTTGCCTCCCAAGTAGTTGTGTGTGCACCTAATTCGAACCCACTACACTTGTATATGTGGATAGCCTCATGAACGAATCTCTCATGGAAGCCAGATGGCTTACAAAGAACCTCCGTCTTGGAAAAGGCAATGGCATGTGAGCCCACTGAATTAGAACAATGATCTGCCATGGCCGAGGTGTTGGTCCTACCGTGTTTAAGGTCTGCTTTGTGTTCACGAATGCGGTCCGAGACATGGCGTTTGGTTTCTCCAATGTAACTACTACCACAGAGGCAACTTAGTTTGTAGACACCAGGGTATTGTATGTCCGGAATCACATCTTTTACAGACGGAACCAGATCACAGATTTTATGTAATGTGTTGAAACGGACCTGGATCTTGTGTTTATTCAAGATTTTGGAGATCTTTTTTGTGATCCCAGCAATGTAGGGTAAAGTGATGGTTTTGAAAGGCTCCTCAAGAGGGTTCTTCTTCATGGTTTGAGTGATAGCTTTGCGGATTGTATAGTCGGAGTAACCATTAGCCATAAGAGCTTGGTGTACGTGCTTGAGTTCACTGCTTATGTGTTCCTGGTCGGATATGCATTGGGCTCTATGATACAGAGTCTTGATGAGAGAATTCTTCTGTGATGGATGGTGGTGGGAATCTGGTTTCAGATAAGCATCCGTATGGGTAGCTTTCCTGTAGACAGAGTGGCTCATTGAACCATCAGGTCTCTTTTTTAATTAAGACATCCAAAGAAGGTATCTTGCCATCTATTTCGACTTCCATGGTAAATCTGATGGCTGGGTGTATGGAATTGATGTGGTCGAAGAATTGGTCTAGAGCAGGCCGGCCATGTGGCCAGATGACAAAAGTGTCATCCACGTACCTCTTCCATAAGGTTGGGCGCAGAGTGGCAGTCTGGATGGCGTCAGTCTCAAATTTCTCCATGAAAATGTTAGCTATAACTGGAGAAAGGGGGGAGCCCATTGGGGTGCCCTCAGATTGTTTGTAGAAAGTTCCATTCCAAGTGAAGTATGTATTGGTTAAACAGTGTCTCACCAGGGGGGGTGCCTCAGTGTTTAGTCCTTGATGAACCAAGTCTTCAATGATTGCAATGGTGTCAGGTACAGGAACCTTGGTGAATAAGGAAACTACATCAAAACTGACAAGCAGGTCGTCTGGGGACAGGGAAATACCCTTGATTGTCGATACCAGGTGAGTAGAATTTTGTACCGCAGAGGTGGTCTTTACACCTGAAGACGACCGTTTGAGTTATGGTCGAAACGTCGTGAGAATTTTTTATTGTTTTATATATATTTTATTATTTTGTTGTTTCTCTTCAACGTGACTTTACCGAAAAAACTAAGAATATGAATTACTGCAGTCACGAAAGCTTTAAATCAAAATAATTTTTTTATTGTTTCCCCTCTACGTGACTTTATATATATTTTTATTATTTTATTGTTTCCCTTCTACGTGACTTTACCGAAAGAACCAAGAATAATTATTTTAATGTTAACAGGTAAAGTCGACTGAGGTACCAAGTTATTTATCGTAAGCACGTGCTACACTGTATTCATACTAACGTGAACGTAGAATCTTGACCACTCTGTCATGCTGCTGTTGTGGTTTAAAATACACTGACACAAATTACAGTTGTTATTACAAAGTATAGGCAGTGAAAATACGACTTTAATATTCTTTACTTGTGCAAGTATATATTTTAAAAAGCTAGTTTTTCAATGCACTTTCCTTTGCACTCTAAAACTGAACATTCTTTTCACCACGGAAAATGTAGGACTATAAATGATTAAAAATAAAGTTTAAAAAACCGCGAATAGGCCCAGGATGGGCGGGTCTGTTGAATGAAATCTCGATTTGTCGCGCGAGGCGTCTTTGTAGAAACTTGCAGCTCCTTCGTAGATCGCAGGATGTTAAGCGTCAAAGACTTGTAAACGACTAACAACAGACAACACGGCAAGTGCAATGAAAGTGTGTAACAAACACGCACACTCAATAGCACCGTGGCGAGGCCTTGGACTGCCTTTGGTGATGTTTCTATGGCGCCACGTGCTCGTGTTAGGGCTGAGTCCACCTAGAGGGAGGCCCCGCGGTGTTGGCTGTGAGCGGCCATCGAAGCCGGAAGAGACCCACGGGGGCCGTAGCCCCGCCTCTCCCACCCCAATACCCCCCCTGGCCCCTCCCCCGCTGGCTCCTCCCCCGCTGCCCCCTCCCCGATGGGGCCCCCGCGGTGCAGGGGGTGAAGGCGGGTGACGTCACAGTGCGCGCGCCACTGTTACGTCACTGCCACCAAGTGGCGAAGGGCGGTTATTGCGGGGCGGGGGTGGCAGGTGGTCACGTGGCACTACCACGTGACTGTGACATCGCTAATGACGTCTTCCCTACGTCATCGTGTCACGTGCCTCGTTACGTCATTAACGAGATTTTCACGGAGAAGACGGTCGCACGAAGCAGCAGCTGAAGCCATCCGAGCGAACACTTGATGTGGGTTTGTGTTGATGTTGATCTGTGTTCATCATGTGGATCCGTGTTAATAACGTGGGTCCGTGTTGATGATATGGGTCTGTGTTGATGTGGGTCCATGTTGATTATGTGGGTCCGTGTTGATTATATGGGTCTACATCATTAGACCTCCTTTGCCAGTACCAAAATATAAGAATAGGGTTTTCCCCTTTTTTCTGGCAACAAAACTGAAACCTTTTTACGAGGAATCATGTCTGCATTAAACACAAAATGCAAACAAAACACACACTTTGATAATATATGCATTGTCCTTGAAACTGATTGGTCCACACCAGAGACAGCTTTCTTTTGAGCCTCGTCTCAATTTGTGATAGACCAGAGGATGCCCGAGGAATAGGGAAAACCCCTATTCTTATATGGGTCTGTGTTAATAATGGTGATCCGTGTTAATAATGTGGGTCCCTGTAAATAATATGGGTCCGGGTTAATGATATGAGTCTGTGCTGATGTGGGTCCGTGTTGATTATATGGGTCCATGTTTATTATGAGGGTTCGTGTTGATATTGGTTTGTGTTGATGTTAATCTCTGTTAATACTCGTAGGAACCTCCTGGTTACACCAGCCCACAGGGGATTATTGTGTCCGTCCGTCGTGCATCCAAAAATGGGAGGGGTGGGGCTGGGTGGTGAGGGGAGGGTGGGGAGGGAGGGGCTGGGTAGGGAGGGGAGGGTGGGGAGGGGCTGGGTGGGGAGGGTGGGGAGGGGCTGGGTGGGGAGGGTGGGGAGGGGCTGGGTGGGGAGAGTGGGGCTGGGTGGGGGGGGGGCTGGGTGGGGAGGGGCTGGTCACCCCGTGGTGCCCTTATAAAACTCAACGTTTAACCTACTCACGTCGGCTTGTGCCCGCCCTCACAGTCGGGCATATTTACGGAATACACCACCCCTGGCCATTGACCGAGCAACCCAACGTTCCTACCGGGTTAATGATATGAGTCTGTGTTGGTGTGGGTCCATGTTGATTATGTGGGTCCGTATTAATAATGTGGATCCGTGATGATGTGGGTTCTTGGTGAACATTTGGGTGCTTATTGAGGCCATGCTTAAGTCGGGGGGACAAAAACGTATCGAGCACAGAAGTGCAGTACAACAATGGCTTTTGAACCAATGCCGCACCCATCACCCCCACTTCCCCCGTGACTCGTATAGAAATTATGCCATTGGGCACCCTAGACTCTGTCTAACCCTCATGTTCATCTGCTATCCATAGAGACCTTGAACCTGTGAAAAATAATATCACCTCTGCTGATCCTGCTCTGCAAGTCACCAACATGGAGGTACGGTTTCCTCGATTCGTGTGGTAAAGTATAGGTGGTAATGTGATTCACGCCAATATTTTCATTCCATATCCCTGTGCCTACCTGTCACCCTGTTTACTTGTGTGTGTGTGTGTGTCTGCTTGCCGACCTGTGTGTTTATCAGAATGCCTCTTCACCATGGAACCCAGGGTCTCAGCGATGCTGGCTCAGTGCTCGCTAACTGCACTTGCCCCAACATTTTGTTGAAGCTTGTATGGTGGACCGTTCGCTTTCTCTTTGTGTGTGTGTAGACAAGCCATTCTGAAAATGCGTGTCCATGCTGTAGGACGTGGAGTGCGCTGCTCTCGAAGAAAAAGATCCGGAGCAAATCTCCCAAAGGTAATAACAGAAATGAGGAGCATCACTGTGGTCATCGTGCGTGGAGCACGTCACTCTGGTCATGTTGCTTGGGGCGGAGTGACGTTATGTCGGCCAGGTTACGTAGGGGATGTTACGTGGGCCATTTTTCATAGTTGGGTGGAGGGGGGGTCACTTGCATCGGCCATATTACATAGGGGATATCGTGTCAGCCATGTTGCATAGGGGTTGGACAGGGGATTTCACAGTGACTGTTGAATGGGGGACGGGACGGCCATGTTGCATGGGGGACGTCATAATGGCGATGTTTCAAGGGTTGATGTCAGAGCAGCCATGTTGTGTATGGAAAATCAAAGTGGTCGTGTTGCATGGAGGCATGCTTATATTTTCAGGTGATTAGCAGCTGATTGGCTGGTGCAGTGGGACAGATAATGTAATGCCGCTCTTACGAAAGCAAGAGTTATGATTTAACCATAACCACCATATTTAGTTTGATATTTTCCCTTAAGATGGTTACAATCATATTTCGATCGTAGTCTGCTAAACCTACTTCGCAAAGGTGACGTTCTGTCCTAGAGAATCAGTACTGTAACAACATCAATTGCAAAATGAATTTCTATGGGATCTAAACTTTGTACAGTAGGGTGGCAGCGCAGTGGGTATAACACTTCGGATATCTCAGAACAAGATGTAGAGGACCTGAGTTTGATTTCTGACTCTGGTGCCATCCCTGTCTCGAATTTATATGTTCTGCTGTTGGGCATGGGTTTCCTCTGGGTTTTCCAGCTTTATCCCAAAGCTAGAAAAAAAACCCCACACAATGTTACATATATACATCGGCCAAACATCCCAAATAGTGAAAAGTTACACTGCAAATGACTAAAATTGAGATTCCATGTAACATTGCCCTCTATTCCAAAATCTTGCTAGGAACCTCCCGAGAAGGAGTCTTGAGACTAAGTGATGCTTTTTTGGGTACACAAGGGTAATAATTTTACTAAAATATAATTGTTCTTTTTATGTCTGCAGAAATCCGGAAGATTTTTGGCACTAAGTTCCTAACTAGTGACCAGCAGAAGGAACTCGCTGCCATTCGTAAAATATGGTACTTTGGGCTCCACAACGTCGCCTCGGGTACCACCAATGGTGGCTATGATGACGACAACCATGATTACATCACGGTAAGACTCCCCACAAAACGCTGGCCTTGGGGGCGGCGATCACCTGGTCCAGCAGTCGTGCGTTCGAGGCGTGTGGCACAAGTTCGCGATTCAATTGCGACGTGCCGCCTTGGTTATTTCTTCGGTTGTCATCATCATCATCATCACACACACATGCAGTGCCATCGTGCATAGTTTCCTCACATGCAGTATCAGGGCACACGACATCACCATGCACACCATAATCAGCCATAAGCATCCTTCCAGACAGCATTTTCACACACTGCGTTATCACACAGTATCATACAAATCCCAGCGGACACCCTGTTCATACTGCAATGTGTTTAAACCATTAAATTATATGCGCTGTCTGCTTCACAGTGGACATTAAAGATGACGTGACTTCATAAAGAACTTGTAGGCCATTGTGTACCGGCATCACGGCCCATATTATACTAATTTGGAAACGTACCTGCAAACTACCAAATTGGGAATACACATATAGCAGCAATCATGGCTCACAATTGGCAGACCAATACCCACATGCAGACCAGATGCTGAGTAACTGCCTGCTCCGCAGGGACATCTGCAACTGGGGATGCCCTCCTATTGATAAACATACACAATATAATTGAAATTGGCAAAGCATCCCAATGCTGAAAAATGCTTTCAGGTCACAGGACAGACCCTAGCTGAGACTGAACTATTGTCGGTTTGAATGATTTCATCAGTGAACACCCACAATCACAGTGGAAGAATGGCATGTGCATCGTAGAGATGACAAGCCAATGGTCAGTGGACAGATCAGCTCCACGGTAGGTTCTGGTGTCAAGAACTTTGGCCCGCATTCACTGTTCCGTCACTATATAGTCCAACAGGTTATTGCTTGGACGTGTGCTGCAACAGTGTGTTGGTGATTACAAGCTCACAGTGGTTACACCGCGTTGCCACGCTGCCACCCAAATGACATCTGACACTTGGTTATCTAGCGCACGCCATGGATTGCGTCTCTGTTTTCATCGTCTTTAAAGAGTGCTGAATTGGCACGCATTAAATGAGCGTCAATTGAAGTCGGTGACTTAACCGCCGTGCGATTGTTGTGCAGTTCAAGAACGAACACCTCAACTACCGCTACGAGGTGCTGGAGACGATTGGGTTTGGGGGTCAGGGCCAGGCGATAAAGTGCCTCGACCACAAGACCAACACCATCGTAGCTGTGAAGATGCTCAACATCCCGTCGAGGTAAGGTTTCACAGCAGCATGGACCCTAATGAGGCTGACATTGTTAATTTTATTCATCGTGGGCAGCCGTGTGGTTTTAAGTAGTGGATATTTTAGCCTCACAGCAACAAGGGACCTGGGTTCGATTCCTGACTCAGGCGCCTTCTTAAATCGAGTTGGTAATTTGTCCCCCTGGTCTGCATCAGTTTCCTCTGCGTTCCCTGGTTTCCTCCCAAGTGTATAAAAAAACAACGCAACTGGTATTGGCAAAAAGTCCACATGCTACAAATATCACCTTCAAATGAGTAAATTTGGGATAAAAAATATCATTGGCCCCTACTGTGAAGCTACTGCAGACTGTCTGTTAACCACCATCGCCTTCCTTCGTGCTCGTGTTGCGCTATGAGAGCCGTGTTCATTGTCACGGCTTCTGCCTTGGCCTCGAACACTCGGGCTCATCTCAAGTCTGAGCTGCTGAGTTGCTATTGAAGACACACGAGTGACTCAGAAACGCGTGTGGGGACTATGCTCAGAGCTGGCTCAAGTTAATTACGGCTTTAAGAGAGTGGATTCATCCCCACGTGTTACAATCTCTGTGGGGATAGCGCATTGCCCCTCCTCACACTCGAGGGTTTTATAATGGCACTCCGGTTTCCTCCCACATGTACAAACGTTCATTGATTGACCGAAAATATCTTAACCGGTAAAGTCACGTTGAAGGGAAACAATAAAATAATAAAAATATAAAACAATAAAATTCTCATCACGTTTAGACTGAAACACAAGCAATCATTATCAGTCCAAACGTCGTGAGAATTTTATTGTTTTATATTTTTATTATTTTATTGCTTCCCTTCTACGTGACTTTACCGAAAGAACCAAGAATATGAATCCCTGCAGTGACTAAAACATCTTAACCCTTTGCCGTTCCGAGATGCCTGCAAGTTGTCCGATTCACCTCTGAATCTCGACAATTTTATTCAGAGAGGCATAGTGCCATTGTTTTTTAAGAAGATCGTACTCACCCTAGAGAATTGTAGCGACATAACCGCACTCTATGATTGCTGGTGCCAAGCTATGCTGCACGGACCTTCGGCATAGCCTTCTGGGAGCCTCTCTACCGATAAAGGATTAATATATAAAGCACCTCCAAGCTTGGGCAATTGTTGGCAATGGCTCACAGCCTTGTTGCTGCCTCCTCGCTTGTCTGTAAATCGTCTCGCGCCTGTGTCATCATCTTTCTCTCTCGCGTCGGGAGCGTGTGAAGACTGCAGCACGTTGCAAGTCTAATAAGTCATTATTGTCACTATTATTAATCAAGTGAAACTGTGGACTTCCTTTTTTCAGTGCCAGGTACCAGAATTCCGAGGGGATGGGGAGCCGGATTGCATCAGCACTTCAAGACCAAGACAATGAAGACTCCAACACGATCCATGTCCTGGATCACTTCTGGTTCAGGAGACACTTCTGCATCGTCATGGAGCTGCTGGGGTAGGGAGCAGCGCATCTGGCAGCGTCGTTGTTTTGCAGCGCCCTCGCTACCGCATACGTTGTGACATTGTGAAGCCGACATTTGTCTGGGGATGCACATTATCTACGTTGCACACATTGGGCTGCAAGCTTCTCTCCTCTCTGTCAGCCCTGACAACTTTTTACGTCGTCTTGCCCACTCGATCAGCAGGGCGGCGGCGGTACATTGGTAACCCTCGTGCCTCGCAGCAAGGAGGGCCTAGGTGTGAATCCTGACTCGGGCACCTCTCTGTGTGGATTTTTTTATATCATCACTCAGTTCTGTAGAGTGTAAGTCTGTGAGTGCAGTGTGTGGGTGTGTCAGTGAGAGGAGTATGGGAGTTCGATTCCCGCTCACGGGCAACACAAGCGACGATTATCGTAACTGGTCCTGGGCCTCCTCCCCTAGGTCGACTCAGCCTCAAATGAGTGCCTGGTGCGGTGTGTAAAATCATCACCACTGGGGAGACAAAGGCGGTCGGACGTGGTGTTGGCGAACCGCCCGCCTTAATAGGTGCTCGCTCAACAGCACTTGCCCCAACATTGTGTTCAGGCTATACGGGGGAGCTTTCCCTTTTTTGAGTGAGGGTTTGAGTGTGAGCACGTGTCAAGTCGCTATGTTCTCTCCCTCGTTCTGCGCGTGTTTCCTCCGGGCTCTCCGATGTCCCGGCATGGCTAAACAAAAACAAAACAAACACGATGTATCCGGTATCGGTCCAAACATCCCAATGCTGAAATGTCACCGGCAAATCACTCAAAGTGGAATCGCACTCAGCAGCAAGATCGACCTGGCAGGACTAAAAGAGTCTCAAGACTCATTGAGAGATTTCTGGGTTAACAAGTCGAAAAATAATACATTATTATTGTCCTCCTCATGAATCATAGTTAATTAGTTTTTTGGGGGGTTATAATGTGTCGGTTTAATTGCCAATATTTTAACTGTCGCCCTCTACCACCCGACAGAGCCAAACAAACTGAGTTGTCACGTGGACAAATATGCCGACTGATTTGTTTTTTTTTTCAACAAACCAGTTGAATGTTGATAAAGACAAATAAATAAAATCATATTTTACACAACCGACGTTTTACTGTCGATGACATCCAGCGTCAGAGCTCAGATTTTACATTCCACCAAACCGAATGGTACCGTACGTAGCCAACCAATTAGCGCGGTTGGCTACATGTGGTGCAAAATAAATTCAACATACATACATTTGAAAAAAAACTAATAATTTGGAACATTTTGCTAACGAGACGCATGCATTTGTTTGGCTCTGTCACTAGGGGAGAGTCCTGGAGAGCTACCGTGGGAACTTTTACCTTCTAGGAGTGTGGAGGTCCTCACACACCATGACCATGCCGATCTGTCAGCTGCACTTTTGGAAAAAAAAACGTTTCAAAGCCTGGAACTTTTCGCTCTTAGGCCTTGAGATTTGAAATGCTCTCTGCCTGAAGAACTGCGCCTGACCTCAGCGATTCTCCCATTTGAAAAGAAAATCTAAAATCCTACATCTCGTGTGATATGTAGATGAATTAGAGATTTAAAATATACGTACATATTTCACTGTATGGCACTCTGAAGCACATTGTTGGGTCTGCTGTGCCTTGAACAATGTAAATAATAATAATATTTTTTCTAGAATTAGCACTTCACCCTAGCCCTAACAAATGCAATTTGCTTGCTGCCTCGTTCACAGCGATAGCCTCAGGAAAGTCACAAAGGCAGCGAGTCTCCAGGGTTTGGAGATGGAGACGGTGAAAACATACACCAAGGAAATCCTCAAGTCCCTGCGCCATCTCCGCTCTAAGAACATCGTCCACGCGGACCTCAAGCTGGTGAGTGGACACGGCGCTCAGCGCAACTTCGTTTCCAAGTCGCCTTGTTGCTGTTTCGGGACTCGCTCCAGAGAGAAAACCGGACGACACGTTGCTCAAAGTGTTACCCGCATCTTGGGAGACAATGAAACGTGAATGAAGTGAACGACTTGCAAATATGTCAAACGCGTTTGAGCACGTGGTAGAAAGCATTAACTGGGTCCGTGCAAGTGTGTTTTTGTTTTTTCCTCAACTCGTTAACACTCACTTCTTCCAGTGGCTCTAACCTTCATGTAGTAGGAGTAGCAGTAGTCATGATTATCATTATTTATTGTTGATGGAGCCACTCTCTACATTGGGGCATCTCAGAGTGCAGCTGACATCTTATCTCAACACATTTGAAAGTGGCAGCTTTCAGGAAACATCTAGCTTCGCTGTGACTTACCTGGGCGGCACCGTGTCACCCCATCTGTTTAATGTATTTTGGCACAACAACAGTCCACTGCTGGTTGCTGAATGCTCTTAGCGTAACCTCTGAATACGAATCCCTGTTTGCCTCTCTTCGTCTAGGCCAACGTACTGCTCAAAGACACCGTGGCGGGCACCGTGAGGCTCATCGACTTTGAGTCCAGCTTTTTCGTGGGACAACAACGTGAGTGACCTTAACTGCGTGCATCTGTAAGCAAAGGAGTGCGTGTGACACCGTGAGGAGCGTGTGAAACCGCGAGTTGTGGCAGCGTCTTCGAGGTTACTCACACTGAGCGCTCAACTTTGTCTGTGCGAGTGCGGCGAGGGTTTGACGCAGTGCTTGACACGCTACGCTGTGAACACAGGAACCCACGTTCTTGTCCCACTTATGACTAAAAACCGTGGTGAATATTTGAACCGATCCTGGGGGCCTCCACTATATCGACTCAGACTTAATCGAGCACCTGGTGCGTTGTGTAAACATCCAGCACTGTGGAGACAAAGGCAGCCGGGTCGTGGCGCCGGCCACACCACCCCCTCGTGTGCCATGTGACCCTTCATAGGTGCTGCTCGCTCACAGCAATTGCCACAACAGTCTGTTAAAGGCTATAGGGGGCTCGTGTGTACCAGTGTGTTTCTGTGTGTACACGTGTGTGTGTGACGGCATTGCGGTGCGATGATGCTGTTAAAGGTTAAACGAGGATTTGTTGTTCTTTGTCTTTGCGACATGCAGCCCCAGATGTCTGCAGCACCCTGAGCATCACGGCTCCGGAGGTGTTGCTGGGCTACCAGTTAAGGTGCACAGTCGACATGTGGGCACTCGGCTGCATGGTGGTGGAGATGGCGACTGGAAGGGCGTTATTCAAGGCCAAGAACGTCACGGAATACCTCCAGTCCTGCATAGAGGTATTGTCCACACGCCTTTTGCTGCAATCCCCCGTTGGTTTGCGGGTTTATGCCACGTGATGATCTCCCGAATGGCCGGTGTTGTGTGTAGAAAGTGTCAGAGATATTATCGTGAAAGTGTCAACCATCCTAGGCCGCCACGATGTCGACTCGGCCTTAAATGAGTAGTTGGCGTCGCGTGTAAAGTGCCGCCCTTATTTGGTGCCACTCACGAGCAGCATTTGCCACGACAGGCCGTTGAGGTTATCTGGGTGACCCTTGTCTTTGTGTGAACTGTGTGTAGGTCCTGGGAATGCCTCCGAAAAACTACGTGAACAATGCTCCCCGCAGACAGAAGTACTTTGGTGAGTGGGAGGGATGAGCGATAGAAAGTATAAAGTTCGATAGGGGCCCAGGGCTGTTCTAGTTCTGGGGGGGGGTCTCTTGGTACATTCAATTCCTTCTGCTTCCGCATCATGATTCGTCATTGATTTTCAGGTAAGGCAACTCTGTCATGATCTGGCCAAATGTTTGCGTCTCTTAAAGAACCCTCCATCACCCGGCGTGTGGCGTATGAACAATTCGTGACACGCCGACTATTTCAGCTCAAACGCCCGTGCGTGGGGGGGGGGGGGGGAGTTTAAGATAATTTCTCATAAATTGGCAAATCTGACAGCAATTAGATGAGGAAAACTCTTCACTTGAACTGTGTCAAGCATCCTCAGGACAAGGCCCAGGAAGTCAGAATACAATCCAGAAAAGTTGGCGTTCAGTGCCTGTACACCACGTGACAACGGCGAGAGTCTTAATGACAAACACGTGGTCAGATCATTTTGTGGTCGAACCCGACAATCAACTACGGATCTAAGTGTCCCCTTTCTTCCACTCATGCCCATGCCTGATGATGCCAAACACTCCACAGTGATTCACCTTTGTTGTTTCAGCTGTTTACGTTCTCATGTTTTTTTAAAAGCGACGCACGCATCATGAAAGTTAGATCAGAGTCCAGGGAACTTTTTGTTTTCCTGATAACGTTATTATCAAAATTAATGTTTTCGTAAATTTGGTATTTGCTCTGTCGTTATTCCTGCGCGAGGCTTTCGTCGCTAAGGAAGGGGCCCACTGTTTTCTACAGCCTGCAGTAGTCTGTGGGTGACCGGTACTGATTTGTAAATCTTACCGGGTGATTTATAGCGTCGTTTTTTTTATGTTGGCAAATTTGGGCTCTGATGCGGCGTTGTGCCGCGGCGCTACTGGGTGTGCTGCAAGCGAGGGTGTGCGACGCCATTTCTTACCGCCGTGCTCGGCTCCCACAGATCCTCTGGGGAAGCCACTGAACCCCAACGACGGAGAGGCTGCGACGAGTTCCACGCTTCACTTGTTGCTCAAGGACCAAGACCCAAGATTGTTGGACTTTGTCAGCCGCTGCCTCCAGTAAGAAACCCCTCTCCCTCCCATCAAGGATTCCCGCATTAGTCACTGTCCCCCAAGCGATTGGCAATCGCTCGGTCGTTCCCGGCCCTGACGCCTGCACATTTACAGTTCATCTCTCCCGGTGGTGTTCGCACGGATTATTTTTATTTTTGCAGTTTTTCCGTTTGCATTCTGAAACAGATTTTTTGGTTTTTGGTTACTTTAAGCATGTGATGGGCCACTTTGGTGAGCTGTCATCATGTGTGGGCAGGTCGCCCACACTCAGTAGTGCGTTTTACCTGGTTAAAAAAGAGAAATCGACTATTTTAATTGAGCAATTTGCAGTGTAATCTTCGATGTTTTTGTCAAAGTTGGATCATTATGCCGACACACAAAGGCATCAACTCTTATATCATCGCTCTCACCATGTTCACCACGTGTGTGTCCTTGTGTTCCAACAGATGGGACCCGAATCACCGAATGACATCTGTCAAGGCGCTGCTTCATAGCTGGCTCCAGAGTACAGGGACAAGTGAGCCCAGTCAACAAGGCGCAGCAACAACAACAGCCACCACGACCACCACCACCACCACCACCTCTCCCGGCAGTGTCCAGGGCTCAATCGCTCTGGCCTCGAGAAAAGATGACGCAAACTCTGGAGCCACTGAACGACGGTAAGCCACTCTGAATGTGCGCGTGTCCTTTGTGTGTGTTATTATTACTGTTATTTTTACACTTGTTGACCCAGGAGTTTCAAGACTTTTCAGGAGGGAACTGCTACGTTCTGTTCGCAGTAGGGAACACGGTTTTGTCGTGCATATCCGAATCGACTACAAATATATATTTTTTTACATTGGCATGTTTATCCCACACCACTTGCATCGCTGGCGTGGGTTCAGCTATGGAAGAAAGCTGCAGAACCCGACGGAAACCCACGCAGTCCAGGTGGAGAGCATAGTGACCATACAGAGAAAGTGGCTCATGTTGGGAATGGAACCCATGACATTATTGCTGTGAGGCTCAAGCGTTCAAACTGCACTGCCAGCCTGCCACCCTCACAACCACACCCACAATGCCAAACCCACACGTAGATTAGGCTCCAAACACATTCATTTTCGTCTTCTTGGTTCTTTCGGTAAAGTCACGTAGAATGGAAATAAAATAATAAAAATGAAACGTGATAAAATATTTCCATTCTACGTGACTTTACCGAAAGAACCAAGAAGATGAATCCCTGCAGTCACGAAAGCTTTAAATCGAAACATTTATTTTCCACGATTGATGTTTGGGTGAGGCCAGTTAATGATCAAGCCACGTGTTATCTTGCCCATGGCAACTCACCATCACAACATTGGCGGACCAACGCCCGCTTTCAGCCCTGGTGCTAAGTCACTTTATACCGCGCGTGACAGCTACCACCGGGGGTTGGCCCCTTTCACAATGTGTTACGGTGAGAATGCGATGCAAGTCGCTTCTCACGTGCCACGTGTTCTGAGATGCCCCGGCGCGAAGGAGCGTGGCTCTTCCAAACACAAATCACCATCGTGGAAATCTTACACAATTGTGGAGGTCACATGGGCCAGGCGGTAGCACTCGTTGTCGCTTGTTGGTCGTGGTTTAAAACTGGCCTCCTGCCATAGTTACTGCTGCTGGCGTATTATAATTATTATTCTGATATTATTAAGCTCGGTTAATCTGCCACAAGTTTAAACCAATCTTTGCATGATCGGTAGCTGACTGCGATCTCTGTCGTAGCGGGAGAATAGAACGGTCTCGTGCGCGTCTCTTCGCAGACCGGACCCGGTGCAGCCGTCCTCGCACACCCAGGCCTCTGTAGAGAAGACAGAGGTTGTGGACAAGGACGTGCTGAAGGAGTTGAAGGAGGAGACGATGGAGATGGAGGTGTTGGACAAGGAGAGGTTGGAGGTGGAGCAGAGGATCGGGGAGGAGAATGTGGAGATGGTGGAGTACGACGTGAAGACGAAGGAGGAGGTGGTGGTGGAGGAGGAGGATGATGAAGATGATAAGACACTTGTTCTGGAGGAAGAGGATGATGAGGACGAGAACACATTGGTTCTGGAGGAGGAGGAGACTTTGATGGCAAAGAATGAGAAGACGATGGTGAAGAATGAGGAGAAGATGAAAGAGGAGATGGTGGAGGAAGAGGATATCGTGTTGGAGAAGGACAAGGAGGAGATGGAGGAGATGGTGGTCGTCGCGGAGGGAGAAAAGAAGAAGAAGAAGACGAAGAAGCGGTCTCAAATGGCTCGCGCGGGAAGAGCGATCCGCTCATTCTTATGCCGCGTGCTGCTCTGCAGAGGCAGGGCCACTACAGAGTAGCCATGGGTAGCGAAGGCAGTGGAGGGGGTGGTGGTCCTAGTTTATTCGTTTCAACAAAACCACTATCACATACACAAACACACACACCCCCCCCCCATTCACCCCATGATACACCACACACCATACACACACCACACAATACTAATATGGACAGTCACCGACTTACGAACGGATTCCATACTTGAGACCCGTTCATAAGTCGAACTGTTTGTAGGCCAAAACACAATAATGTACTGTTTTTAAATAAAATGTCTTATGGTTCTATTAAAAAGGGAAACGTTTAAAATACTATAATACAGGTATTTTTGGTTAGATCGTGTAAATATATAAATGTGTGGAGAAATCCCCCTGTTTTGTTCCTTAAATATAGGGGTAGATGTGATGACGTCACTTGTGTGCTCTTCTTGGGCGAAGGGTGGGGGGGGGGTAATGAATGAATATAAATGACTATGGGTATCCATTGCCATTCGGGCAATTGTGCTGTACTAGTAACGGATTGGCACGTTCTGTTTACGTGACAAACCTTACTCATTGGTTGTGTCGGGTGGTGGCAGGTTTAACAACACATTTACATATTTACGCGATCTAACCCAACAAACCTCTATTATGGATGATATTGGTCACGACAGCCTCCTACTAGGTGTTAAACTCTGAAGTTAATAAGTTAGAATAATTATTGTACATTTGCCAAACCAATAGTTCAGCGGTTCGGTTCACAAATGCGAGATCACATTCAAATGCCGGATCATTAAAAATAATTGTCTTAAGTAAGCTCGTTCGTAAGTGTGGACGTTCGTCAGTCTGCCTGTACATCACACACACACACTCAGTATCACACTCGGGTCTCCTGGTTTATAGTCCAGCGCACTAACCGCAACACCCCCCCACACACTACACACACACACTACACACACACTACACACACACACTACACACACACACTACACACACACAGGTCTAGCCCAGTAACGTAGCTGGTCTCACCCCTCACTGGTTTTCATTCAGGCACTTCTCAGATGATGACCTTGCCACGGTTAGAGAACCGTTTGTTTGTCGAACAGTTCATAAGTCAGAACACTATAATGCACTATATTTAAATGCCCATATGGCTAGTGTTATAAAATGTGTTATGGTTCAATAAAAATGGAAGCATTGATAATTTCAAATTAGAAGATATATTGTACATATATATGTAATGTGATGAATACCGCAATGTAAATATAATATAAAATCACGTGAAAAGAAGTAAAATATTGTTTTATGAACACTTACCTTGAGTCCTGTGGGTATTTTGTTGAACTTGTTTCACACCGTACGTAGCCAACCGTGCTAATCGGAGGTCTGGGAGTCCTGATGTTCGCTTGCCTGTTGGAAGCGGCTTAATGAGTTCCCACAATTACTGCAACAGCAACCGCCATTCGCCACTGAGTGGTGGTGACGTCACCACGGTGCTTGTGCCAGGCTAAGTGCACTTTAAGGCCACGCAATGCGTCGAATACCCGCTGGCAGCAGGTCACGGGACAGGCCCAGGCACCATGGGTCGACTGGCTGCATACCACTTGTGCCCCCTACTGTGCCAACTTGCTGTGCTTTAGCCACCCGGCGCTCCGCTCGTTGTTGTGAGCGTCGCTCCGATGCCCTCCGTTGTTGCTGGAGGGCGACTGCCTCCAACGTAGGTAGAAAAATAAATAATAAATCACGACGTTTCGATCGCAACGCAAGCAATCGTCATCAGGTAGAAAGACACAGCAGTAGAACTGCCGAACAAGAAAGAGCTGTTGTAACAAGAAGCTATATAGAGGCTTGAGGTGGCTGTCACCCAAGGGTAAGTAGGCGGGGTCAGACATGGAAAGAAGTCCCGTTGCCGTACGTACGCACAGCAGCTGCGCTAATGGGAGAGACACAGCCTGTGGAACAGCGAGAGCTACCGTTACATCTGTAAAGGAGTTCCCGACGACTCATTCGGAGGCTAAGGTAAGGTAAGGGCTTCCGCCAAGGTTTTATTACAAATCTTTAACAATACACAGGGGTGAACAACTCCCCAGGGGTTAGGGGTCCCGGGCTAGGTCCCGACACAGCCGGCTGCCCTGTGCTGTCTCCTCTGCCCCGGCCGTGAGATCAACCAACACGGCCGACCGAGGAGCACAGCCACGTCTAGCCTGGCACTGCTCTCTCCTATCCCTACCCTCTTGCCCCTGGCTCCCCGTTCCACCCTCCTCAGACCCTACTCTCCAGCTACGACCCCGCTTACGTCACGGGGTCCCCCTTTGATCCTTGAGGAGCCGTGACGTCACTCTGCTGCCCCGAGCGCATGACGTCACATCATCGCCCTGGACAGCACAAGTGACGCCACTTCCCCATTCTACTCCTCTACATTACCCCCCCCTGTGAAAAAAAACAGCCGACCCGGCAGCAAGAAAACCCCAACCTTAGGGCAGCACGGCATCACAGGCATCACAATAACAACAACAACCAAATGAACGGGAAAAAGTAAGACGGCTTCTTCCGGCCGGCAGTGCCGAGCGGGCGCCGGGGCTGGGCCCTACGAACGGCCGCCCAGGCCATCACCCGAGCTGCATCCCCCTTGAACGGGTATGCGCTGCTGGCCCGCTTCCCCATGTGGCGTCCGTTGCCGGTGCAGGTGGGCTGTCCGCAGGCAACAGGCCCACCGCCGTAGCCTCCGGTGGCCGGGGGGTCCTCGCCGGCGCTACTTGGAAGGGCCCTAGGGGCACACAAACAGGGCAAACGCCTCCCCCGTTAATAGGACCCTGCCGGACAGGCACGACAGACGCATCACCCGCCGGCTGCCCCGGAGTTGGGGGTGGATCCCCCAGGGTAGATGGAATATAGCGTTTGAGCCGGGACGGGTGCACTATCCACCGCCGGCGTCCGAACCGAATCCAGATGCACTGCTGCCGGGGGACTTCCACGACCTCAACGGGACCCTGCCAAGGGCGGTGCAATTTGGCAGATGTGCCAACCGGGACCTGGGGACAATGCAGTCACGCTTTCTGGCCCGCTACCCACGGGAGGCCCACTGCCTGGTGTTTGGGCAGCCGCTCATTAGCCGCCTGCCGGCCGGTCAAACGCGACTTTCAAAGGGACAGGCACAGCCGACCCCTTCCTGAAGGACCCCACGTCCAGTTGGACGTGCACCGGGGGCTCCGGCTCCCTCCCGTTCATTAAATAAAAAGGCGAAAATCCCGCTGAGGCGTGAGGAGCCAACCGATAGGCTGCCAAGACCCCCGGGACGAACAGGTCACAGTCCGATTGAGACGTGTTCACATGGTGGCACAGCATGGAAGTGAGGGTGCAGTTCAAGCGCTCTACCATCCCGTCCGATTGGGGGTGGTAGAGCGAGGTGCGGATTTTCTTGGTGCCAAGGAGGTCACACACCTCCTTGAGCAGCTTAGACGAGAAATTCCGCCCCTGATCCGTCAACAATTGTTCCGGCGCGCCCTTGTCCAACACGTACCCCTGGACGAACGCCTCAGTGATAGAAGAGGCCGACTGATCGACCAAAGGCCACACCACAGGCCAACGTGTGAGGTACTCAACGCCCACCAAGAGGTATTTATGGCCCCGTTGGGATGCAGGGGATGGGCCCAAGATGTCGAGCGCCATGAGTTAATTAACGCGAGAAACCCGGATGGACTGCAGCGGGGCCCGGTCCTGGACAACTGGGGCCTTCCTCTGCGCGCAGTCGTGGCAACCCTTCAAAATCAGTGCCACGTCACCCTCCACACCTGGCCAGTAATAGTCCCGCTTAAGGGTCAATAGGGTCTTGTAGTAGCCAAGGTGCATAAGCTTCTCGTGAATGGCTCGGGTTAATTTACCACGCAGGCTAGTGGGCACAACCACGCAATAGCGTTCCAATTGGGCATCCCAACGCATGAGGAGTCCGTCATGCACGGCGATCGCTGGGGCTGCCGACGAAGCTGAGCCTCGGGCCGTACGTTCGACGCGTCGCCGTAGCTTCAGCAGAGAGGAATCCTCCATCTGCAAGCTGGACCATACCTCTCGGGGGAGTCCCAGGCCGAAATCCGCGGATGTCGCCGCACCCGGGGGGGTGGCCGTCGCGGCTGACGCGACCAACTGGGCCGCGACGTCCCCTGGATCCTTGCAATGGCTAGAGCCCAGGGCACAAGCACACCCACCGCCTGCCGACAATCTGGACAAGCCGTCCACATTTCCATGCAGTGCCCCCTTTCTGTGGATTATGTCAAAGGGGTAATCCTGGAGTACCTCGAACCAGCGGGACAGCTGACCCGCGGGCTGACCAGGGCCGCGTGGTCGGTTTGGACTGTAAACCGCCTACTATACAAGTAGGGCCTATACAATTGAACAAAAAAAACTATGGCCAAAAGCTCCCTCCGAGTCACGCAGTATCGCTGTTCTGTCGGGGACAGAACCCGACTGCCGTAGGCTACCACCCTCTCCACCCCGTCGACCACCTGGGCCAGGACTGCCCCAATGCCCGTGTCGCTGGCATCGATGTCAAGCAGAAAGGGCTTCGAGAAATCGGGGTACCCCAAGGGCGGCGCATCCGCCAAGGCCGTGCGAAGCGTCGCAAAAGCAGCCTCCTCCTTTGCGCCCCAGTAAAACCTTTGGCCTTTGGCGGAGAGGGCGTGCAGCGGCTTCGCAATCGTCGCAAAATCGCGGACAAACCGGCGATAATACGATGCGAAGCCGACGAAGCTACGCACCTCCGCGACAGATGTGGGAGTCGGCCACGTCCAGACACAAGCCGTTTTCTCCGGGTCCGTGGCGACACCTGACGCACTAACGATGTGTCCCAAATACTTCACCGATGGTTGTAGCAAATGGCATTTCTGGGATTTAAATTTCAAGCCCGCAGCGCGCACTTTGACGAACACAGCCTCGAGGCGTTGCAAGTGCTCGTCAAACGTACGCCCAAAAACAATAACGTCGTCCAAGTAGATTAAACAAGTCTCCCACTGCAGCCCCACCAAAACCATCTCCATGAGACGCTGGAAGGTGGCTGGGGCCGAATGAAGACCCATAGGAAGCCAATTGAACTCGAACAGCCCCTGGGGCGTGCAGAACGCTGTCTTGGGTCTAGAGGCTTCGTCCAGCGGCAATTGCAAGAAGCCGGAGAGCAAATCTAGAGTCGAAAAGAACCGCGCGCCCGAGAGGGCGTCCAGGGAATCATCCATGCGAGGCAATGGATATGCGTAAGCCACTGAGATCTTGTTCAATTTACGGAAATCGACGCAGAACCGGAGACTCCCGTCCCGTTTCTTGACTAGCATAATGGGGGCATCCCAAGGGCTAGTGGAAGGGGAGACGATGTCCGCCGCCAACATTTCGTCGACAGCCGAGCGGACATGCTCCTTTTCTGCAGGGCTAAAGCAGTGGGAATTAAGCCGAATAGGGGCTGAGTCGCCCGTATATATGTGGTGTTCCAAAAGAGTAGTGCAACCCAGATCAAACTTACTTTGGCTAAACACATCGGTGAACCTCTCGATGAGTTCGCGGAGTTGCTGACGCTCCCCGGTGGACAACGAGGCATTCTCGTCGCACAACGTGGCGATCCACGATGCGTCGGAGTCCCCCGCGCGCATCATGCCCGCCACGACTCCTCCATCCGGGGAAGCGCTCTCGGGTAGGGGAGCCGGGGTCGCGTGCGCCAGGACGGCACCGGCTGGGATTACGATCGGCGTGGGCCCCGAAATGAGGACCTGTAGAAAAAGGTCCTAGCCCCCCGACACAGCCGTCAAGGCGCCCACCAATCCCATCGTCATTGAAAAGTAACTCGATGGGGACAGGAGGATACCTGTCTCCGTGGAGTCCCCTTCGAGCGGTCTGCGCAACCTAAGGGGTAGCAAGATTTGTGACGCCGGCGGCACGGTCACCGCCGCCCTATTCAAAGCCCGCACACTGGCAATCAAGGGAGACAGGACGGTAGGCGATTGTAGGAATTGCAGCTGCCTCCCTGACGGCAATTCCACACAGCCCTGGTCAACGAGAATTCGAATGGGCATTCTAGACAAAAAGTCGGTCCCCAAGAGGCATGGAACTGCCAAGGTCTTGGAGACCAAAATAGGCCCGGCCAACTCAATCTCGTCAACCCGAACCGACGCTATAACTTGGCCCAATATGCCCAAACTGCTGCCGTTCGCGGCGACACAAGCCCCACGAACTGGCCCTAACGGACCGACGCTGCGGAGTAGGAGCTTGAAAATGGCCTCTGAAATAATGGTGGCAGACGCCCCCATATCCACCAAGAGGCGAACTCACACCCCCTGCACGCAACCCGCCAACGCTGAGGAGCCAGCAGCTGCCACCACCATCCGATGCGCCAGCGCGTTCCAGTGGCGGGTCAGCCTGGGCCATCCAGTGGGTGACAATGGTGGTGCACCCGACCCCTCGAGGACAACCCCCTGACGATGTGCCCTAGCCCCGCTAGATGCATGAGGTGAGGGGGGCGGCCGCGCGGGTGATGCGTCGCGACTCGCCTGGGGCCCTGGGCTCGATGCCGATGAGGGTCCGGGAGGAGTTGGAGCCCCCTTGCTGAAGGCCCCCGGGGCATTCCTACACCCCCGCTCAATGTGGTCCTGCTGACCACAGCGGAAGCAGGTCACCGTGGCAGTGTCCTGCGGGTGGGAAGGTCCCGGCTGCCCCCGCTGCTCCGGACGACGACCACCCGCCCCCCTCCCGCGACTACCGGGCATCGTCAGGGCCGCGAGGGTGTCCACACCCTGAGAGGCGGCCTCCTCTTCTGGCGCCGGGTTCCCCGCGCACGCCACCATCCGGGGCTGTTGGCGGAGGGAGAGGTGCACCTGGATGTTTTCGACCACCGCCAACGACGTGATCTGGCGATCGCTATTTATGGACAAAGCGATCCCCAGCTCACGTGCCAGGTCGAGTAGCCGTTCCAGGGCCATCGAGTCCAGCGCCCTGCCCTGTATATCAGGGTATGCGGCCTGTGCCAAGGCCAGGAGCGAGCAGCGGAAAACCAATGGAGATTCCACCTCCTCCCACCTTCGTAGCGAAAACTTCTGGCGTGCCCTGGACGGCGGCTCGAGTACATCGGCCATCCGGAGGTACATTGTCGGAAGCGTAGCCTTATCGGCCTGGGGAATGGACTTGAAGACCTGCATCGCCTTCTCGTCCAGGTAGGTTGGAAGGGCCCCCAACGCCTCCTCCATGGACCAGCCGACCGACATATACGCCGCATCGAACCGGTCCTGGAAGGCCAACCAGTCGCCCACTTTCATGACAAACAGCGCGATGTGGGGTAACCGGCGCAGTCCCTGGCTGCGCAGTGCGGCGAGGTATGGAAGCCCCCCGACTCCCGCGGGCCACCCTGCAACCACGGCGTGGTGCGGCAGCGTTGCGGCCCCCATAGGCCACGCCGAAGACGTGGCAAGGTGCGGTGGCGCTGCGGCCCCTGTAGGCCACGCCGGAGACGCGGTGGTATAACACGGCCCCGCGGTGGCCCCTGCGGGTCACCCCGCAGGCGCGGAGACGGATTTATCTGCAGCCGCAGATGCGGCGAGGGGCGGCGGCGTTGCGGCCTCCCCGGGCCACGCCGTAGACGCGGCGAGGTGTGGAGGTGCCACAGCGCCCGCGACCCACCTGTCCGCGGCGCCGTACGGAGCCGCGGTGCCGGCGTGCGTCCCTGCAGCGGCCTCCGCAGCCGCGGCAACCTCCCGCGACGCGGCGTGGTGCAGCAGCGTTGCGGCCCCCCATGAGCCACGCCGGAGACGCGGCGAGCAGCGGCCGCATTGCGGCCCCCCCGGGCCACGCCGTAGATGCGGCGAGGTGCGGAGGTGCAGCAGCGGCCGCCGCCCACCCCGCCGGCGCGGCGGGATGCGGAGGCGCACCAGCGCCCGTGACCCACCTCGAAGGCGCGACGAGGTGCGGGCCCGCGGCATCGCCAACGGCCAGCCCCGCGGCCCCGCCCGCGTGCTGAGCCGCGGCAGCCCCCGCGGCCCCTCCCACAGACGCGACGAGGGCCAGCGGCGTTGCGGCCTCCGTGGGCCACGCCGCAGATGCGGCGAAGCGAGGAGGCGCAGCAGCGCCTGCGAGCCACCTCGCAAATGCGGCGGCATATGGATCCGCGGCGCCCGCGGCCCACCTTGCAATAGCGTCAGCGTGGGGGGGGCGCCGCGGCGTCCGCGGCCCATCCCGCCAACGTGGCGAGGTGCGGCGGCGTTGCGGTCCCGGCAGGCCACGCCGCAGACGCGGCCAGATGAGGAGCCGCAGCGGCACCCACGAGCCACCTCGCAATTGCGACGGAATCCGCCGCAATTGCGAGGCGCGGGGCCGCGGCGGCATCCGCAGCCGCATCCGCGGCAGCCACGGCCGCAACAATGGCTGCCGCTTACGGCGTCGCAGCTGAAATGACGTCCGCTTGCGGCTCCCCCACCAACATGGCCGCCACCTCCGGCGGCGCATGAAAAATGGCGCCGACTTCCAAATTGGCGGGCGGCAAAACGGCGGGAATCCGCCGGTGCCACGCGGAGTGTGGGCCGGGTGGGTGCGTCCGCGCTCCCACCTCTGTAAGGGCGGCGGTGAGCTGCTCGATCGCCCGCAGGAGCAGCTGCGACCGCTCCTCGGCATCGCCCCCCGCCACCGGCGGTGGTGCGCTGGGACCCCCAGCCGCCGACGCCACCTGCCCCGCCGAGTCCATCTCCACGGCGACGGACTGCCCCCGGGTCGCAGCCGGAGCCTCCCCGACGTCGTCAGCACTCTCCCGGCGTCCCGCCGGTGGATTCTTACGCCGCCCGCCCGATTTAGGCATAGCGACGGCAGCGTAACCACTCCTGACACCAGTTGTGAAGGAGTTCCCGACGACTCACTCGGAGGCTAAGGTAAGGTAAGGGCTTCCGCCAAGGTTTTATTACAAATCTTTAACAATACACAGGGGTGAACAACTCTCCAGGGGTTAGGGGTCCCGGGCTAGGTCCCGACACAGCCGGCTGCCCTGTGCTGTCTCCTCTGCCCCGGCCGTGGGATCAACCAACACGGCCGACCGAGGAGCACAGCCACGTCTAGCCTGGCACTGTGCTCTCTCCTATCCCTACCCTCTTGCCCCTGGCTCCCCGTTCCACCCTCCTCAGACCCTACTCTCCAGCTACGACCCCGCTTACGTCACGGGGTCCCCCTTTTATCCTTGAGGAGCCGTGACGTCCACTCTGCTGCCCCGAGCGCATGACGTCACATCATCGCCCTGGACAGCACAAGTGACGCCACTTCCCCATTCTACTCCTCTACACATCGATGCAAAAGGGGGCAGCGGTCGCTATGTTAGTGAAGATTGCGTGTCTGTGTCAGAGGACCGGGCATAGCGCCACCTCGTGGGAAACACAAGCTGCGGCGTTGGCTGCTGCACAGTGAGAGGCCAGCGTATCAACGTCGGAGAACCACCGTAACGGTGGCCGTGACGGTGAGAATTCAGAGTCGGAAATAACTGCTAAACAACGGCAGGAAGGATGGAAACATCACATCACGTTATGACTTACCTGGTTAATAACATCCAAGTCCACTCAGCTCCACATCCTCCTGTACCACATCACTCCACCTCTTCTTGAGCCTTGTAGCGCCAGTTTAGCCCCCTCTATCCAGCCGAACAAAAGCTGTTTCGGCATGCGGTGGCCGGGCATGCGGGCTACATGACCCAGCCAATGCAGCGTTGCCTGCTGGAGGAGCTCACGAATGAAACTTTCAAGGATTTGTGAGCTCTTCACACGATCCAGCCAGGTTAAACCCAGGATGGATCGTAAGAAGGCCAGCCTAAATGTTTCTAACCGGCGAAGATGTTCCATGAGCGGGGTCCACGTTTCACAAGCAGAAATAAGGGAGGGAATGACCGTGGCCGAGAAGACCTGAAGCTTCGTGTGGAGTGACGGACCAGGTAGCTTCCACACAGCGTTACGCAGTCGATTAAAATATAATGCTGCTCGGCTGATACGTAGTGAGACCTCTGCTGTCAAACCGGAGCAGGTCATGAGCACACTGCCCAGGTATTGAAAACTCTCCACTCTCTCCACAACTGCCCTATGGATTGTTTGATGGCACAAAATACCCAGACAGGCGCTTAGTTTTGGTGGGGCTGATGGTAAGGCCCCGTTTCGTAGTGACAAGCTCTAAGTTCAGCAGCAGTACCTCCAACTCCTCCTCTGAGTGAGCAGCAATCACCAGATCATCAGCATACATAACATGGTTGACCAATAGGGAGCCATCATTTGACCACACCCGGGCATCGATCAGCCTCCCATTGTATCTGTACCAGATTGAAATAACTGCCATTCGCCAATAAGGAGCGGTGACGTCCCCACGACGCTTGTGGCAGGCGAAGAGCACTTTAAGGCCACGTGAAGTGTCGAACGCCCGCTGGCAGCAGGTCACGGGACCGGCCCAGGTGCCACGGGTCGACTGACTGCGACGACTTGCTGATGCACCACCTGTGCCCCCTACTGTGACAACGTGATTTAGCCACCCGGGGCTCCGCTCGTTGTTGTGAGCGTCGCTCCTCCGCCCTCCGTTGTTGCTGGAGGGTGACTGCCTCCAACTGCCCAGTAATTTAGTTCACGAGCCTCCTCCAAAGAGGCCGATCTTGACACAGCTGGTACCAGTAATTGGCACGTCCACTCAACTCTACATCCTTCTGTACCACATCACTCCATCTCTTCTCTAGCCCTTGCCACACCCGCTTTTCCACCATCCAATCCGGCCAAACAGAACAGAATCTGTTCGGGCATGCGTTAGCTGGGCATACGGGCTATATGACCCTGCCAACGCAGCCTCGCTTTCTAGAGGAGCTCACTGATGGTATTCTTTCCAGATTTTTCAAGGATCTGTTAGCTCCTGACACATTCCGGTTTGCTGGTTGAACCCAGGATGCATCGTGGGGTAGGCTAGCATGAATGCTTCAAACGGCGCACACACACACACTCACTAACACAGCCATGTGCGCGGGCACACACACACACTAACACAGCCATGTGTGCACACACACACACTAACACAGACATGTGTGCACACACACACTCACTAACACAGACATGTGTGTACACACACACACACTAACACAGACATGTGGGCGGACACACACTCACTAACACAGACATGTGTTAGTGAGTGTGTGTGCACACACACAAACTCACTAACACAGACATGTGTGCACACAAACACTCACTAACACAACCATGTGCGCGGGCGCACACACACTCACACAGACATGTGCGCACGGGCACACACACACACTCACTAACACAGACATGTGTGCACACAAACACTCACTAACACAGCCATGTGTGCACACACACACTAACACAGACATGTGTGTACACAACAACAACAACAACCGCCATTCGCCACTAAGTGGCGGTGACGTCACCACGACGCTTGTGCCAGGCTATGTGCACCCTGAGCCCACGTGAAGTGTCGAACGCCCGCTGGCAGGAGGTCACGGGGCAGACCCAGGTGCCACGGGTCGACCGACTGAGATGACTGGCTGATGCACCACCTGTGCCCCCTACTGTGCCAACCTGCTGTGCTTTAGCCACCCGGCGCTCCGCTCGCTGTTGTGAGCGTCGCTCCTCCGCCCTCCGTTGTTGTTGGAGGGCGACTGCCTCCAACTGCCCAGTAGCATCCTTCACGAGCCTCCTCCACAGAGGCCGATCTTGACACCGCTGGTACCAGTCATCGGCAAGTCCACTCAGCTCCACGTCCTCCTGTACCACATCACTCCATCTCTTCTCTAGCCCGTGCCGCGCCCGCTTAGCCCCCTCAATCCGGCCAAACAAAAGCTGTTTCGGCATGCGGTGGCTGGGCATGCGGGCTACATGACCCAGCCATCGCAGCCTTGCCTGCCGGAGGAGCTCACCGATGGGACCCTGCCCAGATCTTTCAAGGATTTGTGAGCTCCTCACACAATCCAGTCTGGTTAAACCCAGGATGGATCGTAGGCAGGCCAGCCTAAATGTTTCTAACCGGCGAAGATGTTCCATTAGGGGGGTCCACGTTTCGCAAGCGTAGAGAAGGGAGGGAATGACCGTGGCCGAGAAGACCTGAAGCTTAGTGCGGAGCGACAGACCAGGTAGCTTCCACACAGCGTTACGCAACCGATGAAAAGATATTGCCGCTCGACTGATTCGGAGTGAGACCTCTGCTGTTAAACTGGAGCCAGTCATAAGCACACTGCCCAGGTATGGGAAACTCTCCACTCTCTCCACAACTGCCCCATCACCGATTGGGAGTTGTGGGGGTGGAGTGTCCGATGGTACAAAATACCCAGGCAGGTGCTTAGTTTTGGTGGGGCTGATGGTAAGGCCCCACCTCTTAGTGGCACGCTCCAGTCTCAGCAGCAGCGTCTCCAACTCCTCCTCTGAATGAGCAGCTATTACCAAATCATCAGCATACATAACGTGGTTGAGCAATAGGGAGCCATCCCTTGACCGCACCCGGGCATCGATTAGCCTCCGATTATATCTGTACCATATGGAGATTCCCCCAGTACAGCTATTGAAGGCTTCACGAACTACGTGGTCAAAATAGATGTTAAATAATGTGGGAGCCAGAGGACATCCCTGTCGCACCCCAAGGTGTACAGGGAATGGCTCTGACTCCCGGCCACGTAGTTTTACCCGGGCCCGCTCACCATCATGAAGGTCCTTAATGATCGTGAGCAGAGGGTCAGGTACTCCAAAAGCACGAATAACGACCCAGAGCCCAGGCCTACTGATGGTATCATAGGCCTTGACCAGGTCAATAAAGCAGAGATGTAGGTCTTGTTGGAATTCCCTACACCTCTGCTGTAGCAGACGGACAGAAAATATGGCATCTGTGCAGGACCGCCCTTTCCTGAAACCGCATTGGGGCTCCGCAAGCCTCTCCTCAGCGTGCCTGGCAAGGCGATGCTGAATAATCCTTGCCAGGACCTTTCCCGGCACACTGAGGAGTGAGATGCCCCTGTAGTTGTTACTGTCTGTGCGGTCCCCCTTCTTAAAAAGGGGGACCACCAGGGCATCCTTCCAATCCTGCGGAACCCGTCCAGTGGTCCAGACTGTTGTTATGATGTCATATAGGGCAGTCTGTGCACAAACGCCACCCTCTCTCAGCATTTCGCTTGGGAGATCATCTCTGCCCGCTGCCTTTCCTGGTCTCAGACTCCGGATCGCCTTCAATACTTCCTCAGCAGATGGCACCTCAGCCAGCCACTCACAGGGGGTGACTTCATCCAATATTTGAGGCACCGCAGCCTCAGCAGGGTCATCCTCACTTTGTGCCACGATGTTTTCCTGGCTGAGGGATTTTCCCTCCCCCAGGACCTCACAGAAATGCTCAGCAAATCTGCGAACCTGTTCCTGGGGGTCGGAAATTGGATCACCGTTTTTTCCCCTAATGATGGTAATAGGTGTGGCGCTGCAGGTTACTTTTTTGATGGAGTTAAATAGAGATTTGTGATCACGGGCCACTGAGGCAGACTCGATCTCCTCAGCAACCCGCGACCACCACCCATCCTTGCAGCGCCTCACGGCTCTCCGAACCTCCGAGCGAAGGCTGCGGTAAGCCTCCTCATTCTCTGACGTGGGATTCTGTAGCCGATGACAGTGGGCCTGTCGCTTTTTCTCAACCATCCTGAACAACTCCTCTGTCATCCAGGGTGTCTGGGGAGGTCTGGACCGCGTACCCAGAGCAGCCATTGCAGCTGCATGAGTCACAGTCCTAAACCTCGCCCATTTACCCTCGACATCAGGAGGAGTCGGGGACGATGCCAATCCCAGCTGCAAGCGATGATGAAATGCTCGCTTGCAACTTTCATCAGATAACTGAGACCAGGCCACTTTAGGTTGGAATGGGGTCCTGGGTGTACACCCACCACCGGAGTGGAAGAATGGCAGGCGCATCTTACAGATGACTAGTCGATGGTCAGAGGGCAGATCAGCTCCACGGTAGGTCCTGGTGTCAAGGACATGGGCTCGCATTCGCTGGTCCGTCACTATGTAGTCCAGCAGATGTTCTTGCTTGGACCCGGCATGCATCCATGATGTTGTGTGGATGCGCCGATGCCGGAACAGCGTGTTGGTAATTACAAGCCCATGGGCTGCACAAAAATCTAGCAGCCTCCTACCGTTGTTATTGAGCTGATCTGGCCCATGCCCTCCAATCACTCCAGACCAGGTGCCAGTATCATGACCAACTCGGGCATTGAAGTCACCCAACATGATGACTCTATCCCGAGGGGCCACTTTAGCCAGCACCTGTGACAGGAGGTCATAGAAGGCATCTGACTCATCGGCTTTGCCTGCATCCCTCCACGGATGTTCATCTTCGGTGGGGGCATAAGTAACCACGACCACCATTCCTCGCCTCCGGTTGATGGGAAGGCGAGCCCAAAGTAGCCTGGGGCTTACAGCTTCCCACACCTCACCGCCACGCTCCCACGCCCCCTTCATTCTTTTGTTCAAAAGAAGACCCACACCCTGTTGTTTGGCAGTCTGCTGCCCCGAGTAGAGGACTGTCCACCCCTCATGGTGGCAGGAGCCAGAGCCGGTCCACCGGACCTCCTGAATGCCGCATAGATCCAGGCGGTACCGGTCCAGCTCCCGACAGAGGAGTGGCAGCCTCTCCTCTGCAGTGAGCGTTCGAACATTCCACGTGGCCACCCGTAGTGGATTTTCGTTGTTTCTGGAGTAGCCCCGAGGGTAGGTATTCAATCTCCTGGCTCCGCCAATTGGGGTTTGGCCAGGAGACGTCATAGACGCCTGGCCCCCCGGGGCCTCCGGCACAAGCTTAGTTGTTACATTTTTCAGTTTAATTCGTGGTTTCGTGGTAATTAATTGAAGGTGGAGGGGTTACCAGCCCCTCGCACCCGTCCAGAGCCCCCGTTTAGCCCCTGTGGTGGACACATATGCCATGAGGGGAGGAGCCAATCAAAATTGGATCTCCCCCCACAGCGCTGTCCACGACAGAGTTGCCCGTCCGGCACCGCGAGGAGGTAGGGGGTTGTTTTGCCGGACTGTGTGTACACACACACACACTAACACAGACAGGTGTGCACACACACACTCACTAACACAGCCATGTGCGCGGGCACACACACACTCACTAACACAGACATGTGTGCACACACACACACTAACACAACAACAACAACCGCCATTCGCCACTAAGTGGCGGTGACGTCGCCACGACGCTTGTGCCAGGCTATGTGCACCCTGAGGCCACGTGAAGTGTCGAACGCCCGCTGGCAGGAGGTCACGGGGCAGACCCAGGTGCCATGGGTCGACTGACTGAGATGACTGGCTGGTGCACTACCTGTGCCCCCTACTGTGCCAACTTGCTGTGCTTTAGCCACCCGGCGCTCCGCTCATTGTTGTGAGCGTCGCTCCTCCGCCCTCCGTTGTTGTTGGAGGGCGACTACCTCCAACTGCCCAGTAGCGTCCTTCACGAGCCTCCTCCCCAGAGGCCGATCTTGACACCGCTGGTACCAGTCATCGGCAAGTCCACTCAGCTCCACGTCCTCCTGTACCACATCACTCCATCTCTTCTCTAGCCCGTGCCGCGCCCGCTTAGCCCCCTCAATCCGGCCGAACAAAAGCTGTTTTGGCATGCGGTGGCTGGGCATGCGGGCTACATGACCCAGCCATCGCAGCCTTGCCCGCCGGGGGAGCTCACCGATGGGACCTTGCCCAGATCTTTCGAGGATTTGTGAGCTATTCACACAATCTAGTCTGGTTAAACCCAGGATGGATCGTAGGCAGGCCAGCCTAAATGTTTCTAACCGGCGAAGATGTTCCATTAGGGGGGTCCACGTTTCGCAAGCGTAGAGAAGGGAATGAATGACCGTGGCCGAGAAGACCTGAAGCTTAGTGCGGAGCGACAGTCTAGGTAGCTTCCACACAGCGTTACGCAACCGATGAAAAAATATTGCCGCTCGACTGATTCGGAGTGAGACCTCTGCTGTTAACCTGGAGCCGGTCATAAGCACACTGCCCAGGTATGGGAAACTCTCCACTCTCTCCACAAGTGCCCCATCACCGATTGGGAGTTGTGGAGGTGGAGTGTCCGATGGTACAAAATACCCAGGCAGGTGCTTAGTTTTGGTGGGGCTGATGGTAAGGCCCCACCTCTTAGTGGCACGCTCCAGTCTCAGCAGCAGTGTCTCCAACTCCTCCTCTGAATGAGCAGCTATTACCAAATTATCAGCATACATAACGTGGTTGAGCAATAGGGAGCCATCCCTTTACCGCACCCGGGCATCGATCAGCCTCCCATTATATCTGTACCATATGGAGTTTCCCCCGGTACAGCTTTTGAAGGCTTCACGAACTACGTGGTCAAAATAGATGTTAAACAATGTGGGAGCCAGAGGACATACCTGTCGCACCCCAAGGTGTACAGGGAATGGCTCTGACTCCCGGCCACGTAGTTTTACCCGGGCCCGCTCACCATCATGAAGGTCCTTAATGATCGTGAGCAGAGGGTCAGGTACTCCAAAAGCACGAAGAACAACCCAGAGCCCAGGCCTACTGATGGTATCATAGGCCTTGACCAAGTCAATAAAGCAGAGATGTAGGTCTTGTTGGAATTTCCTACACCTCTGCTGTAGCAGACGGACAGAAAATATGGCACCTGTGCAGGACCGCCCTTTCCTGAAACCGCATTGGGGCTCGGCAAGCCTCTCCTCAGCGTGCCTGGCAAGGCGATGTTAAATAATCCTTGCCAGAACCTTTCCCGGCACACTGAGGAGTGAGATGCCCCTGTAGTTGTTACTGTCTGTGCGGTCCCCCTTCTTAAAAAGGGGGACCACCAGGGCATCCTTCCAATCCTGCGGAACCCGTCCAGTGGTCCAGACCGTTGTTATGATGTCATATAGGGCAGTCTGTGCACAAACGCCGCCCTCCCTCAGCATTTCGCTTGGGAGATCATCTCTGCCCGCTGCCTTTCCTAGTCTCAGACTCCGGATCGCCTTCAGTACTTCCTCAACAGATGGCACCTCAGCCAGCCACTCACAGGGGGTGACTTCTTCCAATATTTGAGGCACCGCAGCCTCAGCAGGGTCATCCTCACTTTGTGCCACGATGTTTTCCTGGCTGAGGGATTTTCCCTCCCCTAGGATCTCACAGAAATGCTCAGCAAATCTGCAAACCTGTTCCTGGGGGTCGGAAATTGGATCACCGTTTTGTCCCCTAATGATGGTAATAGGTGTGGCGCTGCAGGTTACTTTTTTGATGGAGTTAAATAGAGATTTGTGATCACGGGCCACTGAGGCAGACTCCATCTCCTCAGCAACCCGCGACCACCACCCATCCTTGCAGCGCCTCACGGCTCTCCGAACCTCCGAGCGAAGGCTGCGGTAAGCCTCCTCATTCTCTGACGTGGGATTCTGTAGCCGATGACAGTGGGCCTGTCGCTTTTTCTCAACCATCCTGAACAACTCCTCTGTCATCCAGGGTGTCTGGGGAGGTCTGGACCGCGTACCCAGAGCAGCCATTGCAGCTGCATGAGTCACAGTCCTAAACCTCGCCCATTTACCCTCGACATCAGGAGGAGTCGGGGACGATGCCAATCCCAGCCGCAAGCGATGATGAAATTCTCGCTTGCAACTTTCATCAGATAACTGAGACCAGGCCACTTTAGGTTGGAATGGGGTCCTGGGTGTACACCCACCACCGGAGTGGAAGAATGGCAGGCGCATCTTACAGATGACTAGTCGATGGTCAGAGGGCAGATCAGCTCCACGGTAGGTCCTGGTGTCAAGGACATGGGCTCGCATTCGCTGGTCCGTCACTATGTAGTCCAGCAGATGTTCTTGCTTGGACCCGGCATGCATCCATGATGTTGTGTGGATGCGCCGATGCCGGAACAGCGTGTTGGTAATTACAAGCCCATGGGCTGCACAAAAATCTAGCAGCCTCCTACCGTTGTTATTGAGCTGATCTGGCCCATGCCCTCCAATCACTCCAGACCAGGTGCCAGTATCATGACCAACTCGGGCATTGAAGTCACCCAACATGATGACTCTATCCCGAGGGGCCACTTTAGCCAGCACCTGTGACAGGAGGTCATAGAAGGCATCTGACTCATCGGCTTTGCCTGCATCCCTCCACGGATGTTCATCTTCGGTGGGAGCATAAGTAACCACGACCACCATTCCTCGCCTCCGGTTGATGGGAAGGCGAGCCCAAAGTAGCCTGGGGCTTACAGCTTCCCACACCTCACCGCCACGCTCCCACGCCCCCTTCATTCTTTTGTTCAAAAGAAGACCCACACTCTGTTGTTTGGCAGTCTGCTGCCCCGAGTAGAGGACTGTCCACCCCTCATGGTGGCAGGAGCCAGAGCCGGTCCACCGGACCTCCTGAATGCCGCATAGATCCAGGCGGTACCGGTCCAGCTCCCGACAGAGGAGTGGCAGCCTCTCCTCTGCAGTGAGCGTTCGAACATTCCACGTGGCCACCCGTAGTGGATTTTCGTTGTTTCTGGAGTAGCCCCGAGGGTAGGTATTCAATCTCCTGGCTCCGCCAATTGGGGTTTGGCCAGGAGACGTCATAGACGCCTGGCCCCCCGGGGCCTCCGGCACAAGCTTAGTTGTTACATATTTCAGTTTAATTCGTGGTTTCGTGGTAATTAATTGAAGGTGGAGGGGTTACCAGCCCCTCGCACCCGTCCAGAGCCCCCGTTTAGCCCCTGTGGTGGACACATATGCCATGAGGGGAGGAGCCAATCAAAATTGGATCTCCCCCCACAGCGCTGTCCACGACAGAGTTGCCCGTCCGGTACCGCGAGGAGGTAGGGGGTTGTTTTGCCGGACTGTGTGTACACACACACACACTAACACAGACAGGTGTGCACACACACACTCACTAACACAGCCATGTGCGCGGGCACACACACACTCACTAACACAGACATGTGTGCACACACACACACTAACACAACAACAACAACCGCCATTCGCCACTAAGTGGCGGTGACGTCGCCACGACGCTTGTGCCAGGCTATGTGCACCCTGAGGCCACGTGAAGTGTCGAACGCCCGCTGGCAGGAGGTCACGGGGCAGACCCAGGTGCCATGGGTCGACTGACTGAGATGACTGGCTGGTGCACTACCTGTGCCCCCTACTGTGCCAACTTGCTGTGCTTTAGCCACCCGGCGCTCCGCTCATTGTTGTGAGCGTCGCTCCTCCGCCCTCCGTTGTTGTTTGAGGGCGACTACCTCCAACTGCCCAGTAGCGTCCTTCACGAGCCTCCTCCACAGAGGCCGATCTTGACACCGCTGGTACCAGTCATCGGCAAGTCCACTCAGCTCCACGTCCTCCTGTACCACATCACTCCATCTCTTCTCTAGCCCGTGCCGCGCCCGCTTAGCCCCCTCAATCCGGCCGAACAAAAGCTGTTTCGGCATGCGGTGGCTGGGCATGCGGGCTACATGACCCAGCCATCGCAGCCTTGCCCGCCGGGGGAGCTCACCGATGGGACCTTGCCCAGATCTTTCGAGGATTTGTGAGCTATTCACACAATCTAGTCTGGTTAAACCCAGGATGGATCGTAGGCAGGCCAGCCTAAATGTTTCTAACCGGCGAAGATGTTCCATTAGGGGGGTCTACGTTTCGCAAGCGTAGAGAAGGGAATGAATGACCGTGGCCGAGAAGACCTGAAGCTTAGTGCGGAGCGAGAGTCTAGGTAGCTTCCACACAGCGTTACGCAACCGATGAAAAAATATTGCCGCTCGACTGATTCGGAGTGAGACCTCTGCTGTTAACCTGGAGCCGGTCATAAGCACACTGCCCAGGTATGGGAAACTCTCCACTCTCTCCACAACTGCCCCATCACCGATTGGGAGTTGTGGAGGTGGAGTGTCCGATGGTACAAAATACCCAGGCAGGTGCTTAGTTTTGGTGGGGCTGATGGTAAGGCCCCACCTCTTAGTGGCACGCTCCAGTCTCAGCAGCAGTGTCTCCAACTCCTCCTCTGAATGAGCAGCTATTACCAAATCATCAGCATACATAACGTGGTTGAGCAATAGGGAGCCATCCCTTTACCGCACCCGGGCATCGATCAGCCTCCCATTATATCTGTACCATATGGAGATTCCCCCGGTACAGCTTTTGAAGGCTTCACGAACTACGTGGTCAAAATAGATGTTAAACAATGTGGGAGCCAGAGGACATACCTGTCGCACCCCAAGGTGTACAGGGAATGGCTCTGACTCCCGGCCACGTAGTTTTACCGGGGCCCGCTCACCATCATGAAGGTCCTTAATGATCGTGAGCAGAGGGTCAGGTACTCCAAAAGCACGAGGAACAACCCAGAGCCCAGGCCTACTGATGGTATCATAGGCCTTGACCAAGTCAATAAAGCAGAGATGTAGGTCTTGTTGGAATTTCCTACACCTCTGCTGTAGCAGACGGACAGAAAATATGGCACCTGTGCAGGACCGCCCTTTCCTGAAACCGCATTGGGGCTCGGCAAGCCTCTCCTCAGCGTGCCTGGCAAGGCGATGTTAAATAATCCTTGCCAGAACCTTTCCCGGCACACTGAGGAGTGAGATGCCCCTGTAGTTGTTACTGTCTGTGCGGTCCCCCTTCTTAAAAAGGGGGACCACCAGGGCATCCTTCCAATCCTGCGGAACCCGTCCAGTGGTCCAGACCGTTGTTATGATGTCATATAGGGCAGTCTGTGCACAAACGCCGCCCTCCCTCAGCATTTCGCTTGGGAGATCATCTCTGCCTGCTGCCTTTCCTAGTCTCAGACTCCGGATCGCCTTCAGTACTTCCTCAACAGATGGCACCTCAGCCAGCCACTCACAGGGGGTGACTTCTTCCAATATTTGAGGCACCGCAGCCTCAGCAGGGTCATCCTCACTTTGTGCCACGATGTTTTCCTGGCTGAGGGATTTTCCCTCCTCTAGGATCTCACAGAAATGCTCAGCAAATCTGCAAACCTGTTCCTGGGGGTCGGAGATTGGGTCACCGTTTTTTCCCCTAATGATGGTAATAGGTGTGGCGCTGCAGACTACTTTTTTGATGGAGTTAAGTAGAGATTTGTGATCACGGGCCACTGAGGCAGACTCCATCTCCTCTGCAACCCGGGACCACCACCCATCCTTGCAGCGCCTCACGGCTCTCCGAACCTCCGAGCGAAGGCTGCGGTAAGCCTCCTCATTCTCTGACGTGGGATTCTGTAGCCGATGAGAGTGGGCCTGTCGCTTTTTCTCAACCATCCTGAACACCTCCTCTGTCAGCCAGGGTCTCTGGGGAGGTCTGGACCGCGTACCCATAGCAGCCATTGCAGCTGCATGAGTCACAGTCCTAAACCTCGCCCATTTACCCTCGACATCAGGAGGAGTCGGGGATGATGCCAATCCCAGCCGCAAGCGATGATGAAATTCTTGCTTGCATCTTTCATCAGATAACTGAGACCAGGCCACTTTAGGTTGGAATGGGGTCATGGGTGTACACCCACCACCGGAGTGGAAGAATGGCAGGCGCATCTTGCAGATGACTAGTCGATGGTCAGAGGGCAGATCAGCTCCACGGTAAGTCCTGGTGTCAAGGACATGGGCTCGCATCCACTGGTCCGTCACTATGTAGTCCAGCAGATGTTCTTGCTTGGACCCGGCATGCATCCATGATGTTGTGTGGATGCGCCGATGCCGGAACAGCGTGTTGGTAATTACAAGCCCATGGGCTGCACAAAAATCTAGCAGCCTCCTACCGTTGTTATTGAGCTCATCTGGCCCATGCCCTCCAATCACTCCAGACCAGGTACCAGTATCATGACCAACTCGGGCATTGAAGTCACCCAACATGATGACTCTATCCCGAGGGGCCACTTTAGCCAGCACCTGTGACAGGAGGTCATAGAAGGCATCTGACTCATCGGCTTTGCCTGCATCCCTCCACGGATGTTCATCTTCGGTGGGGGCATAAGTAACCACGACCACCATTCCTCGCCTCCGTTGATGGGAAGGCGAGCCCAAAGTAGCCTGGGGCTTACAGCTTCCCACACCTCACCACCACGCTCCCACGCCCCCTTCATTTTTTTGTTCAAAAGAAGAGCCACTCCCTGTTGTTTGGCAGTCTCCTGCCCCGAGTAGAGGACTGTCCACCCCTCATGGTGGCAGGAGCCAGAGCCGGTCCACCGGACCTCCTGAATGCCACATAGATCCAGGCGGTACCGGTCCAGCTCCCGACAGAGGAGTGGCAGCCTCTCCTCCGCAGTGAGCGTTCGAACATTCCACGTGGCCACCCGTAGTGGCTTTTCGTTGTTTCTGGATGAGCCCCGAGGGTAGATATTCAATCTCCTGGCTCCGCCAATTGGGGTTTGGCCAGGAGACGTCATAGACGCCTGGCCCCCCGGGGCCTCCGGCACAAGCTTATTAGTTACATATTTCATCTTCTTTGGTTCTTTCGGTAAAGTCACGTAGAATGATAATAAAATAATAAATTGATAAAATAAAATAACACAATAATATTCGCACGACAGTCTCGCCCCCTTCACCTGATGAAGGCCGCTTGTGTTGTGGCCGAAACGTCGTGAGAATATTATTGTGTTATTTTATTTTATCAATTTATTATTTTATTATCATTCTACTTGACTTTACCGAAAGAACCAAAGAAGATGAATCATTGCAGTCACGAAAGCTTTAAATAGAAATTTACATATTTCAGTTTAACTCGTGGTTTAGTGGTAATTAATTGAAGGTGGAGGGGTTACCAGCCCCTCGCACCCGTCCAGAGCCCCCGTTTAGCCCCTGTGGTGGACACATATGCCATGAGGGGAGGAGCCAATCAAAATTGGACCTCCCCCCACAGCACTGTCCACGACAGAGTTGCCCGTCCGGCACCGCGAGGAAGTAGGGGGTTGTTTTGCCGCACGGGCACACACACACTAACACAGACATGTGTGTACAGACACACACACTCTTAGCGGGATGAATGGTGGCAGGGCCTATTCTTTCTGCCAAGGAAGAGGATTGTTTTTGTACAGAATAGAAAGCAATCAGCAAATGAATAATTTGGCGGGACCCTGGGGTCCCGCAAAAATCAGGTCAATAATTATTATTTTTCAATCCAGCCATCCCGCCCAATCTCGTCGCCGAGTTGAACGACGACAGCAAAGCGCCGCCCGCCCAGAATCGTGCCAACAAGCGCCAGCAGCAGCAGCAGGTGGCGATCAACACGATGGGCGCCACCCCACCGGCCAAACGCGAGCCCCGGGGTGCGTCCGCCGCAGTCGCGCGCGGCGACGACGCCCTCCGGTCAGCCGTCAATCCTCGGCTTCGTTGCCAAGGCGAGCCCCACCGCCCCCCAGGGCAGTGAATTTAACGTGTTTATGTAATTTTTCAACTTTTTACGAAACTTAATGTCCCGAGTAGCTCTCGACGAGGCCAATCGATTGACACTAGTTTTGTTGTCGGTAAGGCAACGAGACTCGTGTCGCTACGCGGTTTTTCCCACCCCGGGGCAGTGATGGGACCCCGGGGTCCCGCCAATTGCTTCAAATTACGGCCACATTGTAATGGTTTATATTGGCGAAGCCTGCATGTTTCTTGCTGTTGTTTCCCTCAGTGCATTATAACCGTGGCTTTCGACATGTGGTTAAGTAGTGAAGTGTGTCGTCTTCTCGATATGGATACAATTCTCTTGCCACTTGACTTGGGAGCAGCCAACGAGCAGACAAAACTACCCCTTCACAGTACTGTCTGTCCCTCCACGGAAGACACGTGTTTTTTTCATACATCCGATCAGACACACGGCCTTGTCGACCAATGCTGTTGTAATCTTGCAATGCCTAAAAAAAGGCAGTGTGACTGATTGGGAAGGTGAAAGACTTCTCTTTATTTGACGCGGGACAGACGCTTGAAGGAGGCAGTGACGTCTGCTTGTGTTTCACTTTCATAAATATCCTCGTCAACGCGACCACCAAAAACCGTCCCAAACATCGACTAACTCCATGCAAAACGATAAACATCACCATCCTAACAATAAATCTGAACAATAAAGTCACTATTGGTTAGTGGTTAGTGTTGGTAGGGGTGGTGTTGGTAAGTGGTGTTAGTAGGGTTGGTATTGGTAGGGTTGGTGTTGGTAGGGTTGATGTTGGTAGGGTTGGTGTTGGTAGTGGTAAGTGTTGTTAGTAGGGTTGGTGTTGGTAGGGTTGGTGTTGGTAGGGTTGGTGTTGGTAGTGGTAAGTGGTGTTAGTAGGGTTGGTATTGGTAGAGTTGGTGTTGGTAGGGTTGGTGTTGGTAGGGGTAAGTGGTGTTGGTAGGGTTTGTGTTGGTAGGGTTGGTGTTGGTGGTGGTAAGTGGTGTTAGTAGGGTTGGTAGTGGAAGGGTTGGTGTTGGTAGGGTTGGTGTTGGTAGTGGTAAGTGGTGTTAGTAGGGTTGGTAGTGGGAGGGTTGGTAGGGTTGGTGTTGGTAGGCGTGGTGGTGTTAGTCGGAGTAATGGTGTTGGTAGGGGTGGGGTTGATATGTGGTGGTGTTCGTCGGAGTGGTGGCATTTGGCCAGCGTGACGGTTTTGGTAGGGGTGGTGGTGTTGGTAGCGTGGGGTTGGTAGTGGTGGTGGTGTTGGTAGGTGTGTGTCCGAGCGTGTTTGTGTGCGCGTGTTCACGCGTGTGTGTTTGTCTTTGTCTGTGTGCCAATGACTGGTACCAGCTGTATCAAGCTCGGTCTCTGTTGAGGAGGCTCGTGAAGGACGCTACTTGGCAGTTGGAGACAGTCGCCCTCCAGCAATAACCGAGGTCAGACGAGCGATACAATGAGTGGAGGGCCGGGTGGCTAAAACACAGCAAGTTGGCACAGTCGGGGACACAGGTGGTGCATCAGCCAGTGATCTCAGTCAGTTGACCCATGGCACCTGGGCCTGTCCCGTGACCTGCTGCCAGCGGGCGTTTCGACACTTCACGTGGCCTTAAAGTGCACTTCGCCTGGCACAAGCGCCGTGGTTGTGTCACCGGCACTTAGTGGCGAATAGCAATTATTTCAATCTGGTACAGATACAATGGGAGGCTGATCGATGCCTGAGTGCGGTCAAATGATGGCTGATGATCTGGTGATTGCTGTTCACTCAGAGGAGGAGTTGGAGGTACTGCTGCTGAACTTAGAGCATGCCACTACGAGATGGGGCCTTACCAATAACCCCACCAAAACTAAGCGCCTGTCTGGGTATTTTGTGCCATCAAACAATCCATAGGGCAGTTGTGGAGAGAGTGGAGAGTTTTCAATACCTGGGCAGTGTGCTCATGACCTGCTCCGGTTTGACAGCAGAGGTCTCACTCTGAATCAGCCGAGCAGCATTATATTTTAATCGACTGCGTAACGCTGTGTGGAAGCTACCTGGTCTGTCACTCCACAGGAAGCTTCAGACCTCTTCGTCCACGGTCATTCCCTCCCTTATTTCTGCTTGTGAAACGTGGACCCCCCTAATGGAACATCTTCACCGGTTAGAAACATTTAGGCTGGCCTTCCTACGATCCATCCTGGGTTTAACCAGACTGGATCGTGTGTGGAGCTCACAAATCCTTGAAAGTTTAATTCGTGAGCTCCTCTAGCAGGCAACGCTGCATTGGCTGGGTCATGTAGGCCGCATGCCCGGCCACCGCATGCTTAAACAGCTGTTGTTCGGCTGGATAGAGGGGGCTAAACTGGTGCTACAGGGCTCAAGAAGAGGTGGAGTGATGTGGTACAGGAGGATGTGGAGCTGAGTGGACTTGGATGTTATTAACCAGGTAAGTCATAACGTGATTTGATGTTTCCATCCTTCCTGCCGTTGTTTAGCAGTTATTTCCGACTGAATTCTCACTGTCACGGCCACCGTCACGGTGATTCTCCGAAGTTGATACGCTGGCCTCTCACTGTGCAGCAGCCAACGCCGCAGCTTGTGTTTCCCACGAGGTGGCGCTATGCCCGGTCCTCTGACACAGACACGCTATCTTCACTTACATAGCCACCGCTGCCCCCTTTTGCATCAATGTAACGGTAGCTCTCGCTGTTCAACAGGCTGTATGTCTCTCCCATTAGCGCAGCTGTTGTGCGTGCGTGCGACTACGGGGCTCATTTCCCCACTGTGCTCGTTTGCATGAGCATGCCGATCCTCCTTTAGCGCAGCTACTGTGCGTGCGTTCGGCAACGGGACTGCTTTCCATGTCTGACCCCGCCTACTTACCCTTGGGTGACACCCACCTCAAGCCTCTATATAGCTTCTTGTTACAACAGCCCTTTCTTGTTCGGCAGTTCTACTGCTGTGTCTTTCTACCTGATGACGATTGCTTGCGTTGCGATCGAAACGTCGTGATTGATTATTTATTTTTCACCTACGTTGGAGGCAGTCGTCCACCAGCAACAACGGAGGGCAGCGGAGCGACGCTCACAACAACGAACGGAGCGCCGGGTGGCTAAAGCACAGCAAGTTGGCACAGTAGGGGGCACAAGTGGTATGCAGCCAGTCATGTCAGTCAGTTGACCCATGGTACCTGGGCCTGTCCCGTGACCTGCTGCCAGCGGGCATTCGACGCGTCGTGTGGCCTTAAAGTGCACTTAGCCTGGCACAAGCGCCGTGGTGACGTCACCACCACTCAGTGGCGAATAGCGGTTGCTGTTGTAGTAATTGTGGGAACTCATTAAGCCGCTTCCGACAGGCAAGCGAACATCAGGACTCCCAGACCTCCGATTAGCACGGTTGGCTACGTACGGTGTGAAACAAGTTCAACAAAATACCCACAGGACTCAAGGTAAGTGTTCATAAAACAATATTTTACTTCTTTTCACGTGATTTTATATTATATTTACATTACGGTATTCATCACATTACATATATATGTACAATATATCTTCTAATTTGAAATTATCAATGCTTCCCTCTTTATTGAACCATAACACATTTTATAACACTAGCCATATGGGCATTTAAATATAGTACATTATAGTGTTCTGACTTATGAACTGTTCGACAAACAAACGGTTCTCTAACCGTGGCAAGGTCATCATCTGAGAAGTGCCTGAATGAAAACCAGTGAGGGGTGAGACCAGCTACGTTACTGGGCTAGACTTGTGTGTGTGTAGTGTGTCGGTGTAGTGTATGTGTGTAGTGTGTGTGTAGTGTGTGTGTGTAGTGTGTGTGTGTAGTGTGTGGGGGGGGTGTTGCGGTTAGTGCGCTGGACTATAAACCAGGAGACCCGAGTGTGATACTGAGTGTGTGTGTGTGATGTACAGGCAGACTGACGAACGTCCGCACTTACGAACGAGCTTACTTAAGATAATTATTTTTAACGATCTGGCATTTGAATGTGATCTCGCATTTGTGAATCGAACCGCTGAACTATTGGTTTGGCAAATGTACAATCATTATTCTAACTTATTAACTTAAGAGTTTAACACCTAGTAGGAGGCTGTCGTGACCAATATCATCCATAATAGAGGTTTGTTGGGTTAGATCGCGTAAATATGTAAATGTGTCGTTAAGCCTGCCACCACCCGACACAACCAATGAGTAAGGTTTGTCACGTAAACAGAACGTGCCAATCCGTTACGAGTACAGCACAATTGCCCGAATGGCAATGGATACCCAAATTCATTTATATTCATTCATTAACCCCTCCCCCTTCGCCCAAGAAGAGCACACAAGTGACGTCATCATATCTACCCCTATATTTAAGGAACAAAACAGGGGGATTTCTCCACACATTTATATATTTACACGATCTAACCAGAAATACCTGTATTATAGTATTTTAAACGTTTCCCTTTTTTAATTGAACCGTAAGACATTTTATTTAAAAACAGTACATTATTATGTTTTGGCTTACAAACAGTTCGACTTATGAACGGGTCTCAAGTATGGAATCCGTTCGTAAGTCGGTGACTGTCCATATTAGTATTGTGTGTGGTGTGTGTATGGTGTGTGGTGTATCATGGGGTGAATGGGGGGGGGGGGGGTGTGTGTTTGTGTATGTGATAGTGGTTTTGTTGAAACGAATAAACTAGGATCACCACCCCCTCCACTGCCTTCGCTACCCATGGCTACTCTGTAGTGCCCCTGCCTCTGCAGAGCAGCACGCGGCATAAGAATGAGCGGATCGCTCTTCCCGCGCGAGCCATTCGAGACCGCTTCCTCTTCTTCTTTTCTCCCTCCGCGACGACCACCATCTCCTCCATCTCCTCCTTGTCCTTCTCCAACACGATATCCTCTTCCTCCTCTTCCTCCACCATCTCCTCTTTCATCTTCTCCTCATTCTTCACCATCGTCTTCTCATTCTTTGCCATCAAGGTCTCCTCCTCCTCCAGAACCAATGTGTTCTCGTCCTCATCATCCTCTTCCTCCAGAACAAGTGTCTTATTGTCTTCATCATCCTCCTCCTCCACCACCACCACCTCCTTCTTCGTCTTCACGTCGTACTCCACCATCTCCACATTCTCCTCCCCGATCTTCTGCTCCAACTCCAACCTCTCCTTGTCCAACACCTCCATCTCCATCGTCTCCTCCTTCAACTCCTTCAGCACGTCCTTGTCCACAACCTCTGTCTTCTCTACAGAGGCCTGGGTGCGCGAGGACGGCTGCACCAGGTCCGGTCTGCGAAGAGACGCGCACGAGACCGTTCTATTCTCCCGCTACGACAGAGATCGCAGATCATCCAAAGATTGGTTTAAACTTGTGGCAGATTAACCGAGCTTAATAATATCAGAATAATAATTATAATACGCCAGCAGCAATAACTATGGCAGGAGGCCAGTTTTAAACCACGACCAACAAGCGACAACGAGCGCTACCGCCTGGCCCATGTGACCTCCACAATTGTGGAAGATTTCCACGATGGTGATTTGTGTTTGGAAGAGCCACGCTCCGTCGCGACGGGGCATCTCAGAACACGTGGCACGTGAGAAGCGACTTGCATCGCATTCTCACCGTAACACATTGTGAAAGGGGCCAACCCCCGGTGGTAGCTGTCACGCGCGGTATAAAGTGACTTAGCACCTGGGCTGAAAGCGGGCGTTGGTCCGCCAATGTTGTGACGGTGAGTTGCCATGGGCAAGATAACACGTGGCTTGATCATTACCTGGCCTCACCCAAACATCAATCGTGGAAAATAAATGTTTCGATTTAAAGCTTTCGTGACTGCAGGGATTCATCTTCTTGGTTCTTTCGGTAAAGTCACGTAGAATGGAAATATTTTATCACGTTTCATTTTTATTATTTTATTTCCATTCTACGTGACTTTACCGAAAGAACCAAGAACACGAAAATGAATGTATTTGTAGCCTAATCTACGTGTGGGTTTGGCATTGTGGGTGTGGTTGCGAGGGTGGCAGGCTGGCAGTGCAGTTTGAACGCTTGAGCCTCACAGCAATAATGTCATGGGTTCCATTCCCAACATGGGCCACTTTCTCTGTATGGTCACTATGCTCTCCACCTGGACTGCGTGGGTTTCCGTCGGGTTCTGCAGCTTTCTTCCATAGCTGAACCCACGCAAGCGATGCAAGTGGTGTGAGATAAACATGCCAATGTAAAAAAATATATATTTGTAGTCGATTCGGATATGCACAACAAAACCGTGTTCCCTACTGCGAACAGAACGTAGCAGTTCCCTCCTGAAAAGTCTTGAAACTCCTGGGTCAACAAGTGTAAAAATAACAGTAATAATAACACACACAAAGGACACACGCACATTTAGAGTGGCTCACCGTCGTTCAGTGGCTCCAGAGTTTGCGTCATCTTTTCTCGAGGCCAGAGCGATTGAGCCCTGGACACTGCCGGGAGAGGTGGTGGTGGTGGTGGCTGTTGTTGTTGCTGCGCCTTGTTGACTGGGCTCACTTGTCCCTGTACTCTGGAGCCAGCTATGAAGCAGCGCCTTGACAGATGTCATTCGGTGATTCGGGTCCCATCTGTTGGAACACAAGGACACACACGTGGTGAACATGGTGAGAGCGATGATATAAGGGTTGATGCCTTTGTGTGTCGGCATAATGATCCAACTTTGCCAAAAACATCGAAGATTACACTGCAAATTGCTCAATTAAAATAGTCGATTTCTCTTTTTTAACCAGGTAAAACGCACTACTGAGTGTGGGCGACCTGCCCACACATGATGACAGCTCACCAAATTGGCCCATCACATGCTTATAGTAACCAAAAACCAAAAAATCTGTTTCGGAATGTAAACGGAAAAACTGCAAAAATAAAAAATAATCCGTGCGACCACCACCGGGAGAGATGAACTGTAAATGTGCAGGCGTCAGGGCCGGGAACGACCGAGCGATTGCCAATCGCTTGGGGGACAGTGACTAATGCGGGAAACCTTGATGGGAGGGAGAGGGGTTTCTTACTGGAGGCAGCGGCTGACAAAGTCCAACAATCTTGGGTCTTGGTCCTTGAGCAACAAGTGAAGCGTGGAACTCGTCGCCGCCTCTCCGTCGTTGGGGTTCAGTGGCTTCCCCAGAGGATCTGCGGGAGCCGAGCACGGCGGTAAGAAATGGCGTCGCACCCCCTCGCTTGCAACACACCCAGTAGCGCCGCGGCACAACGCAGCGGCGCACCGACACGGCCCGACGGGAGCGCATCCCGCTGATCGTCGCAGAAGTGCGCCGCTCAGATCTGACAGGGCCAACCTGATTATTACTGCGGTGCACTGACCGCACTAAAATTACGCGCCCTCTGCTTTCAAGTGGACGTTAAAGATCCTGCGATGGCATTGGAAAAGAGTCGGTCGTTGTATGCGTGCATCAGAGCCCAAATTTTGGCAACATAAAAAAAACGACGCTATAAATCACCCGGTAAGATGTACAAATCAGTACCGGTCACCCACAGAGTACTGCAGGCTGTAGAAAACAGTGGGCCCCTTCCTTAGCGACGAAAGCCTCGCGCAAGAATAACGACAGAGCAAATATGAAATTTACAAAAACATTAAATTTGATAATAACGCTATCAGGAAAACAAAAAGTTCCCTGGATTCTGATCTAACTTTCATGATGCGTGCGTCGCTTTTAAAAAACACATGAGAACTTAAACAGCTGAAACAACAAAGGTGAATCACTGTGGAGTGTTTGGCATCATCAGGCATGTGCATGAGTGGAAGAAAGGGGACACTTAGATCCGTTGTTGATTGTCGGGTTCGACCACAAAATGATCTGACCACGTGTTTGTCATTAAGACTCTCGCCGTTGTCACGTGGTGTACAGGCACTGAACGCCAACTTTTCTGGATTGTATTCTGACTTCCTGGGCCTTGTCCTGAGGATGCTTGACACAGTTTCAAGTGAGAAGTTTTCCTCACCTAATTGCTGTCAGATTTGCCTATTTATGAGAAATTATCTTAAACTCCCCCCCCCCCCACGCACGGGCGTTTGAGCTAAAATAGTCGGCGTGTCGCGAATTGCTCATACGCCACACGCCGGGTGATGGAGGGTTCTTTAAGAGACACAAACATTTGGCCAGATCATGACAGAGTTGCCTTACCTGAAAATCAATGACGAATCATGATGCGGAAGCAGAAGGAATTGAATGTACCAAGAGAGCCCCCCCAGAACTATAACAGCCCTGAGCCCCTATCGAACTTTATACTTTCTATCGCTCATCCCTCCCACTCACCAAAGTACTTCTGTCTGCGGGGAGCATTGTTCACGTAGTTTTTCGGAGGCATTCCCAGGACCTACACACAGTTCACACAAAGACAAGGGTCACCCAGATAACCTCAACGGCCTGTCGTGGCAAATGCTGCTCGTGAGTGGCACCAAATAAGGGCGGCACTTTACACGCGACGCCAACCACTCATTTAAGGCCGAGTCGACCGCGTGGCGGCCTAGGATGGTTGATACTTTCACGAAAATATCTCTGACACTTTCTACACACAACACCGGCCATTCGGGAGATCATCACGTGGCATAAACCCGCAAACCAACGGGGGATTGCAGCAAAAGGCGTGTGTACAATACCTCTATGCAGGACTGGAGGTATTCCGTGACGTTCTTGGCCTTGAATAACGCCCTTCCAGTGGCCATCTCCACCACCATGCAGCCGAGTGCCCACATGTCGACTGTGCACCTTAACTGGTAGCCCAGCAACACCTCCGGAGCCGTGATGCTCAGGGTGCTGCAGACATCTGGGGCTGCATGTCGCAAAGACAAAGAACAACAAATCCTCGTTTAACCTTTAACAGCATCATCGCACCGCAATGCCGTCACACACACGTGTACACACAGAAACACACTGGTACACACGATCCCCGTATAGCCTTTAACAGACTGTTGTGGCAATTGCTGTGAGCGAGCAGCACCTATGAAGGGTCACATGGCACACGAGGGGGTGGTGTGGCCGGCGCCACGACCCGGCTGCCTTTGTCTCCACAGTGCTGGATGTTTACACAACGCACCAGGTGCTCGATTAAGTCTGAGTCGATATAGTGGAGGCGCCCAGGATCGGTTCAAATATTCACCACGGTTTTTAGTCATAAGTGGGACAAGAACGTGGGTTCCTGTGTTCACAGCGTAGCGTGTCAAGCACTGCGTCAAACCCTCGCCGCACTCGCACAGACAAAGTTGAGCGCTCAGTGTGAGTAACCTCGAAGACGCTGCCACAACTCGCGGATTCACACGCTCCTCGCGGTGTCACACGCACTCCTGTGCTTACAGACGCACGCAGTTAAGGTCACTCACGTTGTTGTCCCACGAAAAAGCTGGACTCAAAGTCGATGAGCCTCACGGTGCCCGCCACGGTGTCTTTGAGCAGTACGTTGGCCTAAACGAAGAGAGGCAAACAGGGATTCGCATTCAGAGGTTACGCTAAGAGCATTCAGCAACCAGCAGTGGACTGTTCTTGTGCCAAAATACATTAAACAGATGGGGTGACACGGTGCCGTCCAGGTAAGTCACAGCGAAGCTAGATGTTTCCTGAAAGCTGCCACTTTAAAATGTGTTGAGATAAGATGTCAGCTGCACTCTGAGATGCCCCAATGTAGAGAGTGGCTCCATCAAAAATAAATTATGATAATTATGACTACTGCTACTCCTACTACATGAAGATTAGAGCCACCGGCAGAAGTGAGTGTTAACGAGTTGAGGGAAAAACAAAAACACACTTGCACGGACCCAGTTAATGCTTTCTACCACGTGCTAAAACGCGTTTGACATCTTTGCAAGTCGTTCACTTCATTCACGTTTCATTGTCTCCCAAGATGCGGGTAACACTTTGAGCAACGTGTCGTCCGGTTTTCTCTCTGGAGCGAGTCCCGAAACAGCAACAAGGCGACTTGGAACCGAAGTTGCGCTGAGCGCCGTGTCCACTCACCAGCTTGAGGTCCGCGTGGACGATGTTCTTAGAGCGGAGATGGCGCAGGGACTTGAGGATTTCCTTGGTGTATGTTTTCACCGTCTCCATCTCCAAACCCTGGAGTCTCGCTGCCTTTGTGACTTTCCTGAGGCTATCGCTGTGAACGAGGCAGCAAGCAACTTGCATTTGTCAGGGCTAGGGTGAAGCGCTAATTCTAGAAGAAATTATTATTATTATTTACATTTTTCAAGGCACAGCAGACCCAACAATGTGCTTCAGAGTGCCATACAGTGAAATATGTATGTATATTTTTAATCTCTAATTCATCCACATCTCACACGAGATGTAGGATTTTAGTTTTTTTTTAATGGGAGAATCGCTGAGGTCAGGCGCAGTTCTTCAGGCAGAGAACATTTCAAATCTCAAGGCCTAAGAGCGAAAAGTCCCGGGCATCGAAACGTTTTTTTTCCAAAAGTGCAGCTGACAGATCGGCATGGTCATGGTGTGTGAGGACCTCCACACTCCTAGAAGGTAAAAGTTCCCACGGTAGCTCTCCAGGACTCTCCCCTAGTGACAGAGCCAAACAAATGCATGCGTCTCGTTAGCAAAATGTGCCAAATTATTAGTTTTCTTTTTCAAATGTATGTATGTTGAATTTATTTGCACCACATGCAGCCAACCGCGCTAATTGGTTGGCTACGTACGGTACCATTCGGTCTGGTGGAATGTTAAATCTGAGCTCTGACGCTGGATGTCATCTACAGTAAAACGTCGGTTGTGTAAAATATGATTTTATTTATTTGTCTTTATCAACATTCAACTGGTTTCTTGAAAAAACTAAATCAGTCGGCATATTTGTCCACGTGACAACTCAGTTTGTTTGGCTCTGTCGGGTGGTGGAGGGCGACAGTTAAAATATTGGCAATTAAACCGACACATTCTAACCCCCAAAAAACTAATTAACTATGAATCATGAGGAGGACAATAATAATGTATTATTTTTAGACTTGTTAACCCAGAAATCTCTCAATGAGTCTTGAGACTCTTTTAGTCCTGCCAGGTTTTTGCAGTCAGGGGGTAGGGGGGTCGATGTTGCTGCTGAGTGCGATTCCACTTTGAGTGATTTGCCGGTGACATTTCAGCATTGGGATGTTTGGACCGATACCGGATACATCGTGTTTGTTTTGTTTTTGTTTAGCCATGCCGGGACATCGGAGAGCCCGGAGGAAACACGCGCAGAACGAGGGAGAGAACATACCGACTTGACACGTGCTCACACTCAAACCCTCACTCAAAAAAGGGAAAGATCCCTTGTATAGCCTGAACACAATGCTGGGGCAAGTGCTGTTGAGCGAGCACCTATTAAGGCGGCACGGCACATGAGCGGGCGGTTGGCCAACACCACGTCCGACCGCCTTTGTCTCCCCAGTGGTGATGATTTTGCACACCGCACCAGGCACTCATTTGAGGCTGAGTCGACCTAGGGGAGGAGGCCCAGGACCAGTTAAGATAATTGTCGCTAGTGTTGCCCGTGAGCAGGAATCGAACTCCCATACTCCTCTCACTGACACACCCACACACTGCACTCACAGACTTACACTCTACAGAACTGAGTGAGGATATTAAAAAAATCCACGCAGAAAGGTGCCCGAGTCAGGATTCACACCTAGGCCCTCCTTGCTGTGAGGCACGAGGGTTACCAATGTACCGCCGCCGCCCTGCTGATCGAGTGGGCAAGACGACGTAAAAAGTTGTCAGGGCTGACAGAGAGGAGAGAAGCTTGCAGCCCAATGTGTGCAACGTAGATAATGTGCATCCCCAGACAAATGTCGGCTTCACAATGTCACAACGCATGCGGTAGCGAGGGCGCTGCAAAACAACGACGCTGCCAGATGCGCTGCTCCCTACCCCAGCAGCTCCATGACGATGCAGAAGTGTCTCCTGAACCAGAAGTGATCCAGGACATGGATCGTGTTGGAGTCTTCATTGTCTTGGTCTTGAAGTGCTGATGCAATCCGGCTCCCCATCCCCTCGGAATTCTGGTACCTGGCACTGAAAAAAGGAAGTCCACAGTTTCACTTGATTAATAATAATGACAATAATAACTTCTTAGACTTGCAACGTTCTGCAGTCTTCACACGCTCCCGACGCGAGAGAGAAAAATGCTGACACAGGCGCGAGATGATTTACAGACAAGCGAGGAGGCAGCAACAAGGCGGTGAGCCACTGCCAACAATTGCCCAAGCTCGGAGGTGCTTTATATATTAATCCTTTATCGGTAGAGAGGCTCCCAGAAGGCTATGCCGAAGGGCCGTGCAGCATAGCTTGGCACCAGCAATCATAGAGTGCGGTTATGTCGCTACAATTCTCTAGGGTGAGTACGATGTTCTTAAAAAACAATGGCACTATGCCTCTCTGAATAAAATTGTCGAGATTCAGAGGGGAATGGGACAACGTGCAGACATCTCAGAACGGCAAAGGGTTAAGATGTTTTAGTGACTGCAGGGATTCATATTCTTGGTTCTTTCGGTAAAGTCACGTAGAAGGGAAACAATAAAATAATAAAAATATTAAACAATAAAATTCTCACGACGTTTGGACTCATGATGATTGCTTGTGTTTCAGTCTAAACGTGGTGAGAATTTTATTGTTTTATATTTTTATTATTTTATTGTTTCCCTTCTACGTGACTTTACTGGTTAAGATATTTTCGGTCAATCAATGAACGTTTGTACATGTGGGAGGAAACCGGAGTGCCATTATAAAACCCTCGAGTGAGGAGGGGCAATGCGCTATCCCCACAGAGATTGTAACACGTGAGGATGAATCCACTCTCTTAAAGCCGTAATTAACTTGAGCCAGCTCTGAGCATAGTCCCCACATGCGTTTCTGAGTCACTCGTGCGTCTTCAATAGCAACTCAGCAGCTCAGACCTGAGATGAGCCCGAGTGTTCGAGGCCAAGGCAGAAGCCGTGATAATGAACACGGCTCTCATAGCACAACACGAGCACGAAGGAAGGCGATGGTGGTTAACAGACAGTCTGCAGTAGCTTCACAGTAGGGGCCAATGATATTTTTAATCCCAAATTTACTCATTTGAAGGTGATATTTGTAGCATGTGGACTTTTTGCCAATACCAGTTGCGTTGTTTTTTTATACACTTGGGAGGAAACCAGGGAACGCAGAGGAAACTGATGCAGACCATGGGGACAAATTACCAACTCGATTTAAGAAGGCGCCTGAGCCAGGAATCGAACCCAGGTCCCTTGTTGGTGTGAGGCAAAAATACCCACCACTTAAAACCACTCGGCTGCCCACAATGAATAAAATTAACAATGTCAGCCTCATTAGGGTCCATGCTGCTGTGAAACCTTACCTCGACGGGATGTTGAGCATCTTCACAGCTACGATGGTGTTGGTCTTGTGGTCGAGGCACTTTATCGCCTGGCCCTGACCCCCAAACCCAATGGTCTCCAGCACCTCGTAGCGGTAGTTGAGGTGTTCGTTCTTGAACTGCACAACAATCGCGCGGCGGTTAAGTCACCCATTTCAATTGACGCTCATTTAATGCGTGCCAATTCAGCACTCTTTAAAGACGAAGAAAACAGAGACGTAATCCATGGCGTGCGCTAGATAACCAAGTGTCAGATGTCATTTGGGTGGCAGTGTGGCAACACGGTGTAACCACTGTGAGCTTGTAATCACCAACACACTGTTGCAGCACACGTCCAAGCAATAACCTCTGTTGGACTATATAGTGACGGAACAGTGTATGCGGGCCAAAGTTCTTGACACCAGAACCTACCGTGGAGCTGATCTGTCCACTGACCATTGGCTTGTCATCTCTCCGATGCACATGCCATTCTTCCACTGTGATTGTGGGTGTCCTCTGATGAAATCATTCAAACCGACAATAGTTCAGTCTCAGCTAGGGTCTGTCCTGTGACCTGAAAGCATTTTTCAGCATTGGGATGCTTTGCCAATTTCAATGACATTGTGTATGTTTATCAATAGGAGGGCATCCCCAGTTGCAGATGTCCCTGCGGAGCAGAGAGTTACTCAGCATCTGGTCTGCAGGTGGGTATTGGTCTGCCAATTGTGAGCCATGATTGCTGCTATACGTGTATTCCCAATTTGGCAGTTTGCAGGTACGTTTCCAAATTAGTCTAATATGGGCCGTGATGCCGGGACACAATGGCCTACAAGTTCTTTATGAAGTCACGTCATCTTTAATGTCCAATGTGAAGCAGACAGCGCATATAATTTAATGGTTTAAACACATTGCAGTATGAACCAGGGTGTCCGCTGGGATTTTTATGATACTGTGTGATAACGCAGTGTGTGAAAATGCTGTCTGGAAGGATGCTTATGGCTGATGATGGTGTGCATGGTGATGTCGTGTGCCCTGATACTGCATGTGAGGAAACTATGCACGATGGCACTGCATGTGTGTGTGATGATGATGATGACAACCAAAGAAATAACCAAGGCGGCACGTCGCAATTGAATCGCGAACTTGTGCCACACGCCACGAACGCACGACTGCTGGACCAGGTGATCGCCGCCCCCAAGGCCAGCGTTTTGTGGGGAGTCTTACCGTGATGTAATCATGATTGTCGTCATCATATCCACCATTGGTGGTACCCGAGGCGACGTTGTGGAGCCCAAAGTACCATATTTTACGAATGGCAGCGAGTTCCTTCTGCTGGTCACTAGTTAGGAACTTAGTGCCAAAAATCTTCCGGATTTCTGCAGACATAAAAAGAATAACAATTGTATTTTAGTAAAATTATTACCCTTGTTTACCCAAAAAAGCATCACTTAGTCTCAAGACTCCTTGTCGGGAGGTTCCTAGCAAGATTTTGGAATAGAGGGCAATGTTACATGGAATCTCAATTGAGTCATTTGCAGTGTAACTTTTCACTATTTGGGATGTTTGGCCGATGTATATATGTAACATTGTGTGGGTTTTTTTTCTAGCTTTGGGATAAAGCTGGAAAACCCAGAGGAAACCCATGCCCAACAGGAGAACATATAAATTCGAGACAGGGAAGGCACCAGAGTCAGAAATCAAACTCAGGTCCTCTACATCTTGTTCTGAGATATCCGAAATGTATTACCCACTGCGCTGCCACCCTACTGTACAAAGTTTAGATCCCATAGAAATTCATATTGCAATTGATGTTGTTACAGTACTGATTCTCTAGGACAGAACGTCACCTTTGCGAAGTAGATTTAGCAGACTACGAACGAAATATGATTATAATCATCTTAAGAGAAGATATCAAAATAAATATGGTAGTCATGGTTAAATCATAACTCTTGCTTTCGTAAGAGCGGCATTACATTATCTGTCCCACTGCACCAGCCAATCAGCTGCTAATCACCTGAAAATATAAGCATGCCTCCATGCAATACGACCACTTTGATTTTCCATACACAACATGGCTGCTCTGACATCAACCCTTGAAACATCGCCATTATGACGTCCCCCATGCAACATGGCCGTCCCGTCCCCCATTCAACAGTCACTGTGAAATCCCCTGTCCAACCCCTATGCAACATGGCTGACACGATATCCCCTATGTAATATGGCCGATGCAAGTGACCCCCCCCCTCCGCCCAACTATGAAAAATGGCCCACGTAACATCCTCTACGTGACGTGGCCGACATAACGTCACTCCGCCCCAAGCAACATGACCAGAGTGACGTGCTCCACGCACGGTGACCACAGTGATGCTCCTCATTTCTGTTATTACCCTTGGGAGATTTGCTCCGGATCTTTTTCTTCGAGAGCAGCGCACTCCACGTCCTACAGCATGGACACGCATTTTCAGAATGGCTTGTCTACACACACACAAAGAGAAAGCGAACGGTCCACCATACAAGCTTCAACAAAATGTTGGGGCAAGTGCAGTTAGCGAGCACTGAGCCAGCATCGCTGAGATCCTGGGTTCCATGGTGAAGAGGCATTCTGATAAACACACAGGTCGGCAAGCAGACACACACACACACAAGTAAACAGGGTGACAGGTAGGCACAGGGATAGAGAATGAAAATATTGGCGTGAATCACATTACCACCTATACTTTACCACACGAATCGAGGAAACCGTACCTCCATGTTGGTGACTTGCAGAGCAGGATCAGCAGAGGTGATATTATTTTTCACAGATTCAAGGTCTCTATGGATAGCAGATGAACATGAGGGTTAGACAGAGTCTAGGGTGCCCAATGGCATAATTTCTATACGAGTCATGGGGGAAGTGGGGGTGATGGGTGCGGCATTGGTTCAAAAGCCATTGTTGTACTGCACTTCTGTGCTCGATACGTTTTTGTCCCCCCGACTTAAGCATGGCCTCAATAAGCACCCAAATGTTCACCAACAACCCACATCATCACGGATCCACATTATTAATACGGACCCACATAATCAACACGGACCCACACCAACACAGACTCATATCATTAACCCGGTAGGAACGTTGGGTTGCTCGGTCAATGGCCAGGGGTGGTGTATTCCGTAAATATGCCCGACTGTAAGGGCGGGCACAAGCCGACGTGAGTAGGTTAAACGTTGAGTTTTATAAGGGCACCACGGGGTGACCAGCCTCTCCCCACCCAGCCCCACCCCCCCCACCCAGTCCCACTCTCCCCACCCAGCCCCTCCCCACCCTCCCCACCCAGCCCCTCCCCACCCAGCCCCTCCCTACCCAGCCCCTCCCTCCCCACCCTCCCCTCACCACCCAGCCCCACCCCTCCCATTTTTGGATGCACGACGGACGGACACAATAATCCCCTGTGGGCTGGTGTAACCAGGAGGTTCCTACCAGTATTAACACAGATTAACATCAACACAAACCAATATCAACACGGACCCTCATAATAAACATGGACCCATATAATCAACACGGACCCACATCAGCACAGACTCATATCATTAACCCGGACTCATATTATTTACAGGGACCCACATTATTAACACGGATCACCATTATTAACACAGACCCATATAAGAATAGGGGTTTTCCCTATTCCTCGGGTGTCCTATCGTCTATCACAAATTGAGACGAGGCTCAAAAGAAAGCTGTCTCTGGTGTGGACCAATCAGTTTCAAGGACAATGCATATATTATCAAAGTGTGTGTTTTGTTTGCATTTTGTGGTTAATGCAGACATGATTCCTCGTAAAAAGGTTTCAGTTTTGTTGCCAGAAAAAAGGGGAAAAACCCTATTCTTATATTTTGGTACTGGCAAAGGAGGTCTAATGATGTAGACCCATATAATCAACACGGACCCACATAATCAACATGGACCCACATCAACACAGACCCATATCATCAACACGGACCCACGTTATTAACACGGATCCACATGATGAACACAGATCAACATCAACACAAACCCACATCAAGTGTTTGCTCGGATGGCTTCAGCTGCTGCTTTGTGCGACCGTCTTCTCCGTGAAAATCTCGTTAATGACGTAACGACGCACGTGAAACGATGACGTAGAGAACACGTCATTGGGGATGTCAGTCACGCGGTAGTGCCACGTGACCACCTGGCACCCCCGCCCCGCAATAGCCGCCCTTCGCCACTTGGTGGCAGTGACGTACAAGTGGCGCGCGCACTGTGACGTCACCCGCCTTCACCCCCTGCACCGCGGGGGCCCCATCGGGGAGGGGCCAGCGGGGGAGGGGCCAGCGGGGGAGGGGCCAGCGGGGGGTATTGGGGGGAGAGAGGCGGGGCTACGGCCCCCGTGGGTCTCTTCCGGCTTCGATGGCCGCTCACAGCCAACACCGCGGGGCCTCCCTCTAGGTGGACTCAGCCCTAACACGAGCACGTGGCGCCATAGAAACATCACCAAAGGCAGTCCAAGGCCTCGCCACGGTGCTATTGAGTGTGCGTGTTTGTTACACACTTGCATTGCACTTGCCGTGTTGTCTGTTGTTAGTCGTTTACAAGTCTTTGACGCTTAACATCCTGCGATCTACGAAGGAGCTGCAAGTTTCTACAAAGACGCCTCGCGCGACAAATCGAGATTTCATTCAACAGGCCCCGCCCATCCTGGGCCTATTCACGGTTTTTCAAAACTTAATTTTTAATTATTTATAGTCCTACATTTTCCGTGGTGAAAAGAATGTTCAGTTTTAGAGTGCAAAGGAAAGTATGCATTAAAAAACTAGCTTTTTAAAATATATACTTGCACAAGTAAATAATATTAAAGTCGAGTTTTCACTGCCTATACTTTGTAATAACAACTGTAATTTGTGTGTCAGTGTATTTTAAACCACAACAGCAGCATGACAGAGTGGTCAAGATTCTACGTTCACGTTAGTATGAATACAGTGTAACACGTGCTTACGATAAATAACTTGGTACCTCGGTCGACTTTACCTGTTAACATTAAAATAATTATTCTTGGTTCTTTCGGTAAAGTCACGTAGAAGGGAAACAATAAAATAATAAATATATAAAGTCACGTAGAGGGGAAACAATAAAATAAAAAAATATTTTATCATTTCCCTTCAACGTGACTTTACCGAAAGAACCAAGAAAATGAATCCCTGCAGTTACGAAAGCTTTAAATTAAAATATTTTTTGATTTAAAGCTTTCGTGACTGCAGTAATTCATATTCTTAGCTCTTTCGGTAAAGTCACGTTGAAGGGAAACAATAAAATATATATAAAACAAAAATTCTCACGACGTTTCGACCATAACACAATCGGTCGTCATCAGGTGTGTCGGTTTGCATTAATTTATTTAATTTTTTCGGTGTATTTATAAAAAACGTCAGCGCCACGCGCAGCGATTTGGCAGTTTATTTAGAAGGACGAGTCCATCTATGTTCTGAAAAGAGGAGGGGGGAGACGAAAAATTAATGTATGCTGTCTGAAAGCCACCGTAAGCGTGAACAATTAAGACCTGAAATGGTTTATCAAATCCTTCCAATGATTGCTAAGCCAGAATCCATCTTCTCGGTTGAAATTGTCTCTGTGCTTGTATATGTGGATAGCCTCATGAATGAATCTCATGGTAGCCAGATTGCTTACAAAGAACCTCTGTCTTGGAAAAGTCAATGACATGTGAGCCTACTGAATTATAACAATGATCTGCCACGGCCGAGGTGTTGGTCCTACCGTGTTTAAGGTCTGCTTTGTGTTCACGAATGCGGTCCGAGAAATTAACTCAAGCACGTACACCAAGCTCTTAAGGCTAATGGTTACTCCGACTATACAATTCGCAAAGCTATCACCCAAACCATGAAGAAGGACCCTCTTGAGGAGCCTTTCAAAACCATCACTTTACCCTACATTGCGGGGATCACAAAAAAGATCTCCAAAATCTTGAATAAACACAAGATGCAGGTCCGTTTAAACACATTACATAAAATCCGTGATCTGGTTCCGTCTGTAAAAGATGTGATTCCGGACATACAGTACCCTGGTGTCTACAAACTAAGTTGCCTCTGTGGTAGTAGTTACATTGGAGAAACCAAACGCCATGTCTCGGACTGCATTCATGAACACAAAGCAGACCTTAAACACGGTAGGACCAACACCTCAGCAGTGGCAGATCATTGTTATAATTCAGTAGGCTCACATGACATTGACTTTTCCAAGACAGAGGTTCTTTGTAAGCAATCTGGCTACCATGAGAGATTCCATCTCCCACATTAATCAGCGACTCACACATCCACTCACCCACTTAGTCACTCAAGATCCGCAACTCTCACCCTCTCACTGAGTCTCCCTTTCAACAACAACAACCGCCATTCGCCACTAAGTGGCGGTGACGTCACCACGACGCTTGTGCCAGGCTATGTGCACCCTGAGGCCACGTAAAGTGTCGAACGCCCGCTGGCAGGAGGTCACGGGGCAGACCCAGGTGCCACGGGTCGACTGACTGAGATGACTGGCTGATGCACCACCTGTGCCCCCTACTGTGCCAACTTGCTGTGCTTTAGCCACCCGGCGTTCCGCTCGTTGTTGTGAGCGTCGCTCCTCCCCCCTCCATTGTTGCTGGAGGGCGACTGCCTCCAACTGCCCAGTAGCCTCAAGGTGCACCTAGCCTGGCACTAACCCAGTAGCGTCCTTCACGAGCCTCCTCCACAGAGGCCGATTTTGACACCGCTGGTATTAGTCATCGGCAAGTCCACTCAGCTCCACGTCCTCCTGTACCACATCACTCCATCTCTTCTCTAGCCCGTGCCGCGCCCGTTTAGCCCCCTCGATCCGGCCGAACAAAAACTGTTTCGGCATGCGGTGGCTGGGCATGCGGGCTACATGACCCAGCCAACGCAGCCTTGCCTGCCGGAGGAGCTCACCGAGGGGACCTTGCCCAGATCTTTCAAAGATTTGTGAGCTGCTCACACAATCCAGTCTGGTTAAACCCAGGATGGATCGTAGGCAGGCCAGCCAAAATGTTTCTAACCGATGAAGATGTTCTATTAGGGGGTCCACGTTTCACAAGCATAGCACCCCCTCAAGTGAACACATACACAGGTTAACACACGCACAGGTGAACACATACACAGGTTAACACACCCACAGGTGAACACATACACAGGTTAACACCCACAGGTGAACACATACACAGGTTAACACACCCACAGTTGAACACACATACACAGCTTAACACACCCACAGGTGAACACATACACAGGTTAACACACCCACAGGTGAACACATACACAGGTTAACACACCCACAGGTGAACACACACAGGTTAACACACCCACAGGTGAACATACACAGGGGAAAACAGATGAACATATTGGCGAATGGCAGTTATTTCAATCTGGTACAGGCTGATCGATGCCCGGGTGCGGTCAAATGATGGCTCCCTATTGGTCAACAATGTTATGTATGCTGATGATCTGGTGATTGCTGCTCACTCAGAGGAGGAGTTGGAGGTACTGCTGCTGAACTTAGAGCTTGTCACTACGAGATGGGGCCTTACCATCAGCCCCACCAAAACTAAGCGCCTGTCTGGGTATTTTGTGCCATCAAACAATCCATAGGGCAGTTGTGGAGAGAGTGGAGAGTTTTCAATACCTGGGCAGTGTGCTCATGACCTGCTCCGGTTTGACAGCAGAGGTCTCACTCCAAATCAGCCGAGCAGCATTATATTTTAATCGACTGCGTAACGCTGTGTGGAAGCTACCTGGTCTGTCACTCCACACGAAGCTTCAGGCCTCTTCGTCCACGGTCATTCCCTCCCTTATTTCTGCTTGTGAAACGTGGACCCCCCTAATGGAACATCTTCACCGGTTAGAAACATTTAGGCTGGCCTTCGTACGATCCATCCTGGGTTTAACCAGACTGGATCGTGTGTGGAGCTCACAAATCCTTGAAAGTTTAATTCGTGAGCTCCTCTAGCAGGCAACGCTGCATTGGCTGGGTCATGTAGGCCGCATGCCCGGCCACCGCATGCTTAAACAGCTGTTGTTCGGCTGGATAGAGGGGGCTAAATTGGCGCTACAGGGCTCAAGAAGAGGTGGAGTGATGTGGTACAGGAGGATGTGGAGCTGAGTGGACTTGGATGTTATTAACCAGGTAAGTCATGACGTGATTTGATGTTTCCATCCTTCCTGCCGTTGTTTAGCAGTTATTTCCGACTGAATTCTCACTAAATTTTGATTTAAAGCTTTCGTGACTGCAGTAATTCATATTCTTAGTTTTTTCAGTAAAGTCACGTTGAAGAGAAGCAACAAAATAATAAAATATATAATTGTATTGCTTTATATATATTTTATTATTTTGTTGTTTCTCTTCAACGTGACTTTACCGAAAAAACTAAGAATATGAATTCTCACTGTCACGGCCACCGTCACGGTGATTCTCCGAAGTTGATACGCTGGCCTCTCACTGTGCAGCAGCCAACGCCGCAGCTTGTGTTGCCCACGAGGTGGCGCTATGCCCGGTCCTCTGACACAGACACGCTATCTTCACTTACATAGCCACCGCTGCCCCCTTTTGCATCGATGTAACGGTAGCTCTCGCTGTTCAACAGGCTGTATGTCTCTCCCATTAGCGCAGCTGTTGTGCGTGCGTGCGACTACGGGGCTCATTTCCCCACTGTGCTCGTTTGCATGAGCATGCCGATCCTCCTTTAGCGCAGCTGCTGTGCGTGCGTTCGGCAACGGGACTGCTTTCCATGTCTGACCCCGCCTACTTACCCTTGGGTGACACCCACCTCAAGCCTCTATATAGCTTCTTGTTACAACAGCCCTTTCTTGTTCGGCAGTTCTACTGCTGTCTTTTTACCTGATGACGATTGCTTGCGTTGCGATCGAAACGTCGTGATTTATTATTTATTTTCCACCTACGTTGGAGGCAGTCGCCCACCAGCAACAACGGAGGGCAGCGGAGCGACGCTCACAACAACGAGCGGAGCGCCGGGTGGCTAAAGCACAGCAAGTTGGCACAGTAGGGGGCACAAGTGGTATGCAGCCAGTCATGTCAGTCAGTTGACCCATGGTACCTGGGCCTGTCCCGTGACCTGCTGCCAGCGGGCATTCGACGCGTCGTGTGGCCTTAAAGTGCACTTAGCCTGGCACAAGCGCCGTGGTGACGTCACCACCACTCAGTGGCGAATGGCGGTTGCTGTTGTTGCAGTAATTGTGGGAACTCATTAAGCCGCTTCCGACAGGCAAGCGAACATCAGGACTCCCAGACCTCCGATTAGCACGGTTGGCTACGTACGGTGTGAAACAAGTTCAACAAAATACCCACAGGACTCAAGGTAAGTGTTCATCAAACAATATTTTACTTCTTTTCACGTGATTTTATATTATATTTACATTACGGTATTCATCACATTACATATATATGTACAATATATCTTCTAATTTGAAATTATCAATGCTTCCCTCTTTATTGAACCATAACACATTTTATATCACTAGCCATATGGGCATTTAAATATAGTACATTATAGTGTTCTGACTTATGAACTGTTCGACAAACAAACGGTTCTCTAACCGTGGCAAGGTCATCATCTGAGAAGTGCCTGAATGAAAACCAGTGAGGGGTGAGACCAGCTACGTTACTGGGCTAGACTTGTGTGTGTGTAGTGTGTCGGTGTAGTGTATGTGTGTAGTGTGTGTGTGTAGTGTATGTGTGTAGTGTGTGTGTAGTGTGTGTAGTGTGTGTGTGTAGTGTGTGTGTGTAGTGTATGTGTGTAGTGTGTGTGTAGTGTGTGTGTAGTGTGTGTAGTGTGTGTGTGTAGTGTGTGTGTGTAGTGTGTGTGTAGTGTGTGTGTGGTGTGTGTGTGTAGTGTATGTGTGTAGTGTGGTGTGTGTGTGTAGTGTGTGTGTAGTGTGTGTGTGTAGTGTATGTGTGTAGTGTGTGTGTGTGTAGTGTGTGTGTGTAGTGTGTGGGGGGGGGGGGGGTGTTGCGGTTAGTGCGCTGGACTATAAACCAGGAGACCCGAGTGTGATACTGAGTGTGTGTGTGTGATGTACAGGCAGACTGACGAACGTCCACACTTACGAACGAGCTTACTTAAGATAATTATTTTTAACGATCCGGCATTTGAATGTGATCTCGCATTTGTGAACCGAACCGCTGAACTATTGGTTTGGCAAATGTACAATAATTATTCTAACTTATTAACTTAAGAGTTTAACACCTAGTAGGAGGCTGTCGTGACCAATATCATCCATAATATAGGTTTGTTGGGTTAGATCGCGTAAATATGTAAATGTGTCGTTAAGCCTGCCACCACCCGACACAACCAATGAGTAAGGTTTGTCACGTAAACAGAACGTGCCAATCTGTTACGAGTACAGCACAATTGCCCGAATGGCAATGGATACCAAAATTCATTTATATTCATTCATTCATTAACCCCTCCCCCTTCGCCCAAGAAGAGCACACAAGTGACGTCATCACATCTACCCCTATATTTAAGGAACAAAACAGGGGGATTTCTCCACACGTTTATATATTTACACGATCTAACCAAAAATACCTGTATTATAGTATTTTAAACGTTTCCCTTTTTTAATTGAACCGTAAGACATTTTATTTAAAAACAGTACATTATTATGTTTTGGCTTACAAACAGTTCGACTTATGAACGGGTCTCAAGTATGGAATCCGTTCGTAAGTCGGTGACTGTACATATTAGTATTGTGTGTGGTGTGTGTATGGTGTTTGGTGTATCATAGGGTGAATGGGGGGGGGGGTGTGTGTGTTTGTGTATGTGATAGTGGTTTTGTTGAAACGAATAAACTAGGACCACCACCCCCTCCACTGCCTTCGCTACCCATGGCTACTCTGTAGTGGCCCTGCCTCTGCAGAGCAGCACGCGGCATAAGAATGAGCGGATCGCTCTTCCCGCGCGAGCCATTCGAGACCGCTTCTTCTTCTTCTTCTTCTTTTCTCCCTCCGCGACGACCACCATCTCCTCCATCTCCTCCTTGTCCTTCTCCAACACGATATCCTCTTCCTCCACCATCTCCTCTTTCATCTTCTCCTCATTCTTCACCATCGTCTTCTCATTCTTTGCCATCAAGGTCTCCTCCTCCTCCAGAACCAATGTGTTCTCGTCCTCATCATCCTCTTCCTCCAGAACAAGTGTCTTATTGTCTTCATCATCCTCCTCCTCCACCACCACCACCTCCTCCTTCGTCTTCACGTCGTACTCCACCATCTCCACATTCTCCTCCCCGATCTTCTGCTCCACCTCCAACCTCTTCTTGTCCAACACCTCCATCTCCATCGTCTCCTCCTTCAACTCCTTCAGCACGTCCTTGTCCACAACCTCTGTCTTCTCTACAGAGGCCTGGGTGCGCGAGGACGGCTGCACCGGGTCCGGTCTGCGAAGAGACGCGCACGAGACCGTTCTATTCTCCCGCTACGACAGAGATCGCAGTCAGCTACCGATCATCCAAAGATTGGTTTAAACTTGTGGCAGATTAACCGAGCTTAATAATATCAGAATAATAATTATAATACGCCAGCAGCAATAACTATGGCAGGAGGCCAGTTTTAAACCACGACCAACAAGCGACAACGAGTGCTACCGCCTGGCCCATGTGACCTCCACAATTGTGGAAGATTTCCACGATGGTGATTTGTGTTTGGAAGAGCCACGCTCCTTCGCGCCGGGGCACCTCAGAACACGTGGCACGTGAGAAGTGACTTGCATCGCATTCTCACCGTAACACATTGTGAAAGGGGCCAACCCCCGGTGGTAGCTGTCACGCGCGGTATAAAGTGACTTAGCACCTGGGCTGAAAGCAGGCGTTGGTCCGCCAATGTTGTGACGGTGAGTTGCCATGGGCAAGATAACATGTGGCTTGATCATTGCGTGGCCTCACCCAAACATCAATCGTGGAAAATAAATGTTTGAATTTAAAGCTTTCGTGACTGCAGGGATTCATCTTCTTGGTTCTTTCGGTAAAGTCACGTAGAATGGAAATATTTTATCACGTTTCATTTTTATTATTTTATTTCCATTCTACGTGACTTTACCGAAAGAACCAAGAAGACGAAAATGAATGTGTTTGGAGCCTAATCTACGTGTGGGTTTGGCATTGTGGGTGTGGTTGCGAGGGTGGCAGGCTGGCAGTGCAGTTTGAACGCTTGAGCCTCACAGCAATAATGTCATGGGTTCCATTCCCAACATGGGCCACTTTCTCTGTATGGTCACTATGCTCTCCCCCTGGACTGCGTGGGTTTCCGTCGGGTTCTGCAGCTTTCTTCCATAGCTGAACCCACGCAAGCGATGCAAGTGGTGTGGGATAAACATGCCAATGTAAACAAAAATATTTGTAGTCGATTCGGATATGCACAACAAAACCGTGTTCCCTACTGCGAACAGAACGTAGCAGTTCCCTCCTGAAAAGTCTTGAAACTCCTGGGTCAACAAGTATAAAAATAACAGTAATAATAACACACACAAAGGACACACGCACATTCAGAGTGGCTTACCGTCGTTTAGTGGCTCCAGAGTTTGCGTCATCTTTTCTCGAGGCCAGAGCGATTGAGCCCTGGACACTGCCAGGAGAGGTGGTGGTGGTGGTGGTGGTCGTGGTGGCTGTTGTTGTTGCCGCCCCTTGTTGACTGGGCTCACGTGTCCCTGTACTCTGGAGCCAGCTATGAAGCAGCGCCTTGACAGATGTCATTCGGTGATTCGGGTCCCATCTGTTGGAACACAAGGACACACACGTGGTGAACACGGTGAGAGCGATGATATAAGAGTTGATGCCTTTGTGTGTCGGCATAATGATCCAACTTTGCCAAAAACATCGAAGATTACACTGCAAATTGCTCAATTAAAATAGTCGATTTATCTTTTTAAACCAGGTAAAATGCACTACTGAGTGTGGGCGACCTGCCCACACATGATGACAGCTCACCAAAGTGGCCCATCACATGCTTATAGTAACCAAAAACCAAAAAAATCTGTTTTGGAATGTAAACGGAAAAACTGCAAAAATAAAAAATAATCCGTGCGACCACCACCGGGAGAGAAGAACTCTAAATGTGCAGGCGTCAGGGCCGGGAACGACCGAGCGATTGCCAATCGCTTGGGGGACAGTGACTAATGCGGGAATCCTTGATGGGAGGGAGAGGGGTTTCTTACTGGAGGCAGCGGCTGACAAAGTCCAACAATCTTGGGTCTTGGTCCTTGAGCAACAAGTGAAGCGTGGAACTCGTCGCCGCCTCTCCGTCGTTGGGGTTCAGTGGCTTCCCCAGAGGATCTGCGGGAGCCGAGCACGGCGGTAAGAAATGGCGTCGCACCCCCTCGCTTGCAACACACCCAGTAGCGCCGCGGCACAACGCCGCGGCGCACCGACACGGCCCGACGGGAGCGCATCCCGCTGATCGTCGCAGAAGTGCGCCGCTCAGATCTGACAGGGCCAACCTGATTATTACTGCGGTGCACTGACCGCACTAAAATTACGCGCCCTCTGCTTTCAAGTGGACGTTAAAGAGCCTGCGATGGCATTGGGAAAGAGTCGGTCATTGTATGCGCGCATCAGAGCCCAAATTTTGGCAACATATAAAAAAAACGACGCTATAAATCACCCGGTTAGATTTACAAATCAGTAACGGTCACCCACAGACTACTGCAGGCTGTAGAAAACAGTGGGCCCCTTCCTGAGCGACGAAAGCCTCGCGCAGGAATAACGACAGAGCAAATATGAAATTTACAAAAACATTAATTTTGATAATAACGCTATAAGGAAAACATAAAGTTCCCTGGACTCTGATCTAACTTTCATGATGCGTGTGTCACTTTTAAAAAAAACATGAGAACTTAAACAGCTGAAACAACAAAGGTGAATCACTGTGGAGTGTTTGGGATCATCAGGCATGGGCATGAGTGGAAGAAAGGGGACACTTAGATCCGTAGTTGATTGTCGGGTTCGACCACAAAATGATCTGACCACGTGTTTGTCATTAAGACTCTCGCCGTTGTCACGTGGTGTACAGGCACTGAACGCCAACTTTTCTGGATTGTATTCTGACTTCCTGGGCCTTGTCCTGAGGATGCTTGACACAGTTTCAAGTGAGAAGTTTTCCTCATCTAATTGCTGTCAAATTTGCCTATTTATGAGAAATTATCTTAAACTCCCCCCATGCACGGGCGTTTGAGCTGAAATAGTCGGCGTGTCACGAATTGCTCAAACATTTGGCCAGATCATGACAGAGTTGCCTTACCTGAAAATCAATGACGACTCATGATGCGGAAGCAGAAGGAATTGAATGTACCAAGAGGGCCCACCCAGAACTAGAACAGCCCTGAGCCCCTATCGAACTTTATACTTTCTATCGCTCATCCCTCCCACTCACCAAAGTACTTCTGTCTGCGGGGAGCATTGTTCACGTAGTTTTTCGGAGGCATTCCCAGGACCTACACACAGTTCACAGTTCACACAAAGACAAAGGTCACCCAGATAACCTCAACGGCCTGTCGTGGCAAATGCTGCTCGTGAGTGGCACCAAATAAGGGCGGCACTTTACACGCGACGCCAACTACTCATTTAAGGCCGAGTCGACCTCGTGGCGGCCTAGGATGGTTGACACTTTCACGATAATATCTCTGACACTTTCTACACACAACACCGGCCATTCGGGAGATCATCACGTGGCATAAACCCGCAAACCAACGGGGGATTGCAGCAAAAGGCGTGTGGACAATACCTCTATGCAGGACTGGAGGTATTCCGTGACGTTCTTGGCCTTGAATAACGCCCTTCCAGTCGCCATCTCCACCACCATGCAGCCCAGTGCCCACATGTCGACTGTGCACCTTAACTGGTAGCCCAGCAACACCTCCGGAGCCGTGATGCTCAGGGTGCTGCAGACATCTGGGGCTGCATGCCCCAAAGACAAAGAACAACAAATCCTCGTTTAACCTTTAACAGCATCATCACACCGCAATGCCGTCACACACACACGTGTACACACAGAAACACACTGGTACACACGATCCCCCTATAGCCTTTAACAGACTGTTGTGGCAATTGCTGTGAGCGAGCAGCACCTATGAAGGGTCACATGGCACACGAGGGGGTGGTGTGGCCGGCGCCACGCCCCGGCTGCCTTTGTCTCCACAGTGCTGGATGTTTACACAACGCACCAGGTGCTCGATTAAGTCTGAGTCGATATAGGGGAGGCGCCCAGGATCGGTTCAAATATTCACCACGGTTTTTCGTCATAAGTGGGACAAGAACGTGGGTTCCTGTGTTCACAGCGTAGCGTGTCAAGCACTGCGTCAAACCCTCGCCGCGCTCGCACAGACAAAGTTGAGCGCTCAGTGTGAGTAACCTCGAAGACGCCGCCACAACTCGCGGATTCACACGCTCCTCGCGGTGTCACACGCACTCCTGTGCTTACAGACGCACGCAGTTAAGGTCACTCACGTTGTTGTCCCACGAAAAAGCTGGACTCAAAGTCGATGAGCCTCACGGTGCCCGCCACGGTGTCTTTGAGCAGTACGTTGGCCTAGACGAAGAGAGGCAAACAGGGATTCGCATTCAGAGGTTACGCTAAGAGCATTCAGCCACCAGCAGTGGACTGTTGTTGTGCCAAAATACATTAAACAGATGGGGTGACACGGTGCCGCCCAGGTAAGTCATAGCGAAGCTAGATGTTTCCTGAAAGCTGCCACTTTCAAATGTGTTGAGATAAGATGTCAGCTGCACTCTGAGATGCCCCAATGTAGAGAGTGGCTCCATCAACAATAAATAATGATAATCATGACTACTGCTACTTCTACTACATGAAGGTTAGAGCCACCGGCAGAAGTGAGTGTTAACGAGTTGAGGGAAAAACAAAAACACACTTGCACGGACCCAGTTAATGCTTTCTACCACGTGCTAAAACGCGTTTGACATCTTTGCAAGTCGTTCACTTCATTTACGTTTCACTGTCTCCCAAGATGCGGGTAACACTTTGAGCAACGTGTCGTCCGGTTTTCTCTCTGGAGCGAGTCCCGAAACAGCAACAAGGCGACTTGGAACCGAAGTTGCGCTGAGCGCCGTGTCCACTCACCAGCTTGAGGTCCGCGTGGACGATGTTCTTAGAGCGGAGATGGCGCAGGGACTTGAGGATTTCCTTGGTGTATGTTTTCACCGTCTCCATCTCCAAACCCTGGAGTCTCGCTGCCTTTGTGACTTTCCTGAGGCTGTCGCTGTGAACGAGGCAGCAAGCAAATTGCATTTGTCAGGGCTAGGGTGAAGCGCTAATTCTAGAAGAAATTATTATTATAATTTACATTGTTCAAGGCACAGCAGACCCAACAATGTGCTTCAGAGTGCCATACAGTGAAATATGTACGTATATTTTTATCTCTAATTCATCTACATATCACACGAGATGTAGGATTTTAGTTTTTCTTTTCAAATGGGAGAATCGCTGAGGTCAGGCGCAGTTCTTCAGGCAGAGAGCATTTCAAATCTCAAGGCCTAAGAGCGAAAAGTTCCGGGCCTTGAAACGTTTTTTTTCCAAAAGTGCAGCTGACAGATCGGCATGGTCATGGTGTGTGAGGACCTCCACACTCCTAAAAGGTAAAAGTTCCCACGGTAGCTCTCCAGGACTCTCCCCTAGTGACAGAGCCAAACAAATGCATGCGTCTCGTTAGCAAAATGTTCCAAATGATTAGTTTTCTTTTCAAATGTATGTTGAATTTATTTTGCACCACATGTAGCCAACCGCGCTAATTGGTTGGCTACGTACAGTACCATTCGGTTTGGTGGAATGTTAAATCTGAGCTCTGACGCTGGATGTCATCTACAGTAAAACGTCGGTTGTGTAAAATATGATTTTATTTATTTGTCTTTATCAACATTCAACTGGTTTGTTGAAAAAACTAAATCAGTCGGCACATTTGTCCACGTGACAACTCAGTTTGTTTGGCTCTGTCGGGTGGTGGAGGGCGACAGTTAAAATATTGTAATAGGTTTTACCCTTTTAACTGGCACAAAAACTGACACCTTTTTTCAAGGCATCATGTTTGCAATAACCACAAAACAAGCAGTCAAAATGCAAACAAAAAAGAGAACTCTGATAAAAGTTAAAAGGGTAAAACCTATTACTATATCTTGTTACTGGCAAAGGAGGTCTCATAATGTAAATGCTCACCCCGAGCCCGCAATACTCTGATAGTGCGCTGTTTTTGAGTTGTACGCCTTTTGGCGCTTTTGGTCCAACACCAATGGAGACTAGGCTCTAAGAAAAGCTGTCTCGGGTGTGGACCAATCAAATTCAAGGACAGTGCATATTATTGTCAGAGTTGTCTTTTTTGTTTGCATTTTGACTGCTTGTGTTGTGGTTATTGCAAACATGATGCCTTGAATAAAGGTGTCAGTTTTTGTGCCAGTTAAAAGGGTAAAACCTATTACTATATCTTGTTACTGGCAAAGGAGGTCTCATAATGTAAATGCTCACCCCGAGCCCTCAATACTCTGATAGTGCGCTGTTTTTGAGTTGTACGCCTTTTGGGGTCTTTTGGTCCAACACCAATGGAGACTAGGCTCTAAGAAAAGCTGTCTCGGGTGTGGACCAATCAAATTCAAGGACAGTGCATATTATTATCAGAGTTGTCTTTTTTGTTTGCATTTTGACTGCTTGTGTTGTGGTTATTGCAAACATGATGCCTTGAATAAAAGTGTCAGTTTTTGTGCCAGTTAAAAGGGTAAAACCTATTACTATATCTTGTTACTGGCAAAGGAGGTCTCATAAAGTTAAAATATTGGCAATTAAACCGACACATTCTAACCCCCCAAAAAACTAATTAACTATGAATCATGAGGAGGACAATAATAATGTATTATTTTTAGACTTGTTAACCCAGAAATCTCTCAATGAGTCTTGAGACTCTTTTAGTCCTGCCAGGTTTTTGCAGTCAGGGGGTAGGGGGGTCGATGTTGCTGCTGAGTGCGATTCCACTTTGAGTGATTTGCCGGTGACATTTCAGCATTGGGATGTTTGGACCGATACCGGATACATCGTGTTTGTTTTGTTTTTGTTTAGCCATGCCGGGACATCGGAGAGCCCGGAGGAAACACGCGCAGAACGAGGGAGAGAACATACCGACTTGACACGTGCTCACACTCAAACCCTCACTCAAAAAAGGGAAAGATCCCCCATATAGCCTGAACACAATGTTGGGGCAAGTGCTGTTGAGTGAGCACCTATTAAGGCGGGCGGTTGGCCAACACCACGTCCGACCGCCTTTGTCTCCCCAGTGGTGGTGATTTTACACACCGCACCAGGCACTCATGTGAGGCTGAGTCGACCTAGGGGAGGAGGCCCAGGACCAGTTAAGATAATCGTCGCTAGTGTTGCCCGTGAGCGGGAATCGAACTCCCATACTCCTCTCACTGACACACCCACACACTGCACTCACAGACTTACACTCTACAGAACTGAGTGAGAATATTAAAAAATCCACACAGAGAAGTGCCCGAGTCAGGATTCACACCTAGGCCCTCCTTGCTGCGAGGCACGAGGGTTACCAATGTACCGCCGCCGCCCCGCTGATCGAGTGGGCAAGACGACGTACAAAGTTGTCAAGGCTGACAGAGAGGAGAGAAGCTTGCAGCCCAATGTGTGCAACGTAGATAATGTGCATCCCCAGACAAATGTCGGCTTCACAATGTCACAACGTATGCGGTAGCGAGGGCGCTGCAAAACAACGACGCTGCCAGATGCGCTGCTCCCTACCCCAGCAGCTCCATGACGATGCAGAAGTGTCTCCTGAACCAGAAGTGATCCAGGACATGGATCGTGTTGGAGTCTTCATTGTCTTGGTCTTGAAGTGCTGATGCAATCCGGCTCCCCATCCCTTCGGAATTCTGGTACCTGGCACTGAAAATAGGAAGTCCACAGTTTCACTTGATTAATAATAATGACAATAATGACTTATTAGACTTGCAACGTGCTGCAGTCTTCACACGCTCCCGACGCGAGAGAGAAAGATGCTGACACAGGCGCGAGATGATTTACAGACAAGCGAGGAGGCAGCAACAAGGCGGTGAGCCATTGCCAACAATTGCCCAAGCTCGGAGGTGCTTTATATATTAATCCTTTATCGGTAGAGAGGCTCCCAGAAGGCTATGCCGAAGGGGCGTGCAGCATAGCTTGGCACCAGCAATCATAGAGTGCGGTTATGTCGCTACAATTCTCTAGGGTGAGTACGATGTTCTTAAAAAACAATGGCACTATGCCTCTCTGAATAAAATTGTCGAGATTCAGAGGTGAATGGGACAACTTGCAGACATCTCGGAACGGCAAAGGGTTAAGATGTTTTAGTGACTGCAGCGATTCATATTCTTGGTTCTTTCGGTAAAGTCACGTAGAAGGGAAACAATAAAATAATAAAAATATAAAACAATAAAATTCTCACGACGTTTGGACTGATGATGATTGCTTGTGTTTCAGTCTAAACGTGGTGAGAAATTTTATTGTTTTATATTTTTATTATTTTATTGTTTCCCTTCTACGTGACTTTACCGGTTAAGATATTTTCGGTCAATCAATGAACGTTTGTACATGTGGGACGAAACCGGAGTGCCATTATAAAACCCTCGAGTGTGAGGAGGGGCAATGCGCTATCCCCACAGAGATTGTACCACGTGGGGATGAATCCACTCTCTTAAAGCCGTAATTAACTTGAGCCAGCTCTGAGCATAGTCCCCACACGCGTTTCTGAGTCACTCGTGCGTCTTCAATAGCAACTCAGCAGCTCAGACCTGAGATGAGCCCGAGTGTTCGAGGCCAAGGCAGAAGCCGTGACAATGAACACGGCTCTCATAGCACAACACGAGCACGAAGAAAGGCGATGGTGGTTAACAGACAGTCTGCAGTAGCTTCACAGTAGGGGCCAATGATATTTTTAATCCCAAATTTACTAATTTGAAGGTGATATTTGTAGCATGTGGACTTTTTGCCAATACCAGTTGCGTTGTTTTTTTTATACACTTGGGAGGAAACCAGGGAACGCAGAGGAAACTGATGCAGACCAGGGCAACAAATTACCAACTCGATTTAAGAAGGCGCCTGAGTCAGGAATCGAACCCAGGTCCCTTGTTGCTGTGAGGCAAAAATACCCACCACTTAAAACCACACGGCTGCCCACGATGAAAAAAATTAACAATATCAGCCTCATTAGGGTCCATGCTGCTGTGAAACCTTACCTCGACGGGATGTTGAGCATCTTCACAGCTACGATGGTGTTGGTCTTGTGGTCGAGGCACTTTATCGCCTGGCCCTGACCCCCAAACCCAATGGTCTCCAGCACCTCGTAGCGGTAGTTGAGGTGTTCGTTCTTGAACTGCACAACAATCGCGTGGCGGTTAAGTCACCCATTTCAATTGACGCTCATTTAATGCGTGCCAATTCAGCACTCTTTAAAGACGATGAAAACAGAGACGCAATCCATGGCGTGCGCTAGATAACCAAGTGTCAGATGTCATTTGGGTGGCAGCGTGGCAACACGGTGTAACCACTGTGAGCTTGTAATCACCAACACACTGTTGCAGCACACGTCCAAGCAAGAACCTCTGTTGGACTATATAGTGACGGAACAGTGAATGCGGGCCAAAGTTCTTGACACCAGAACCTAGCGTGGAGCTGATCTGTCCACTGACCATTGGCTTGTCATCTCTACGATGCACATGCCATTCTTCCACTGTGATTGTGGGTGTCCACTGATGAAATCATTCAAACCGACAATAGTTCAGTCTCAGCTAGGGTCTGTCCTGTGACCTGAAAGCATTTTTCAGCATTGGGATGCTTTGCCAATTTCAATTACATTGTGTATGTTTATCAATAGGAGGGCATCCCCAGTTGCAGATGTCCCTGCGGAGCAGGCAGTTACTCAGCATCTGGTCTGCAGGTGGGTATTGGTCTGCCAATTGTGAGCCATGATTGCTGCTATATGTGTATTCCCAATTTGGTAGTTTGCAGGTACGTTTCCAAATTAGTCGAATATGGGCCGTGATGCCGGGACACAATGGCCTACAAGTTCTTTATGAAGTCACGTCATCTTTAATGTCCACTGTGAAGCAGACAGCGCATATAATTTAATGGTTTAAACACATTGCAGTATGAACCAGGGTGTCCACTGGGATTTTTATGATACTGTGTGATAACGCAGTGTGTGAAAATGCTGTCTGGAAGGATGCTTATAGCTGATGATGGTGTGCATGGTGATGTCGTGTGCCCTGATACTGCATGTGAGGAAACTATGCACGATGGCACTGCATGTGTGTGTGATGATGATGATGACAACCGAAGAAATAACCAAGGCGGCACGTCGCAATTGAATCGCGAAATTGTGCCACACGCCACGAACGCACGACTGCTGGACCAGGTGATCGCCGCCCCCAAGGCCAGCGTTTTGTGGGGAGTCTTACCGTGATGTAATCATGGTTGTCGTCATCATAGCCACCATTGGTGGTACCCGAGGCAACGTTGTGGAGCCCAAAGTACCATATTTTACGAATGGCAGCGAGTTCCTTCCGCTGGTCACTAGTTAGGAACTTAGTGCCAAAAATCTTCCGGATTTCTGCAGACATAAAAAGAATAACAATAATTGTATTTTAGTAAAATTATTACCCTTGTTTAGCCAAAAAAAACATCACTTAGTCTCAAGACTCCTTCTCGGGAGGTTCCTAGCAAGATTTTGGAATAGAGGGCAATGTTACATGGAATCTCAATTTTAGTAATTTGCAGTGTAACTTTTCACTATTTGGGATGTTTGGCCGATGTATATATGTAACATTGTGTGGGGTTTTTTTTCTAGCTTTGGGATAAAGCTGGAAAACCCAGAGGAAACCCATGCCCAACAGCAGAACATATAAATTCGAGACAGGGAAGGCACCAGAGTCAGAAATCAAACTCAGATCCTCTACATCTTGTTCTGAGATATCCGAAGTGTTATACCCACTGCGCTGCCACCCTACTGTACAAAGTTTAGATCCCATAGAAATTCATATTGCAGTTGATGTTGGTACAGTACTGATTCTCTAGGACAGAACGTCACCTTTGCGAAGTAGATTTAGCAGACTACGAACGAAATATGATTGTAATCATCTTGAGAGAAAATATCAAAATAAATATGGTAGTCATGGGTAAATCATAACTCTTGCTTTTGTAAGAGCGGCATTACATTATCTGTCCAAACTGCACCAGCCAATCAGCTGCTAATCACCTGAAAATATAAGCATGCCTGCATGCAACACGACCATTTTGATTTTCCATACACAACATGGCTGCTCTGACATCAACCCTTGAAACATCGCCATTATGACGTCCCCCATGCAACATGGCCGTCCCGTCCCCCATTCAACAGTCACTGTGAAATCCCCTGTCCAACCCCTATGCAACATGGCTGACACGATATCCCCTATGTAATATGGCCGATGCAAGTGACCCCCCCCCCCTCCGCCCAACTATGAAAAATGTCCCACGTAACATCCCCAACGTGACGTGGCCGACATAACGTCACTCCGCCCCAAGCAACATGACCAGAGTGACGTGCTCCACGCACGGTGACCACAGTGATGCTCCTCATTTCTGTTATTACCTTTGGGAGATTTGCTCCGGATCTTTTTCTTCGAGAGCAGCGCACTCCACGTCCTACAGCATGGACACGCATTTTCAGAATGGCTTGTCTACACACACACAAAGAGAAAGCGAACGGTCCACATTACAAGCTTCAACAAAATGTTGGGGCAAGTGCAGTTAGCGAGCACTGAGCCAGCATCGCTGAGACCCTGGGTTCCATGGTGAAGAGGCATTCTGATAAACACACAGGTCGGCAAGCAGACACACACACACACAAGTAAACAGGGTGACAGGTAGGCACAGGGATAGAGAATGAAAATATTGGCGTGAATCACATTACCACCTATACTTTACCACACGAATCGAGGAAACCGTACCTCCATGTTGGTGACTTGCAGAGCAGGATCAGCAGAGGTGATATTATTTTTCACAGATTCAAGGTCTCTATGGATAGCAGATGAACATGAGGGTTAGACAGAGTCTAGGGTGCCCAATGGCATAATTTCAATACGAGTCACGGGGGAAGTGGGGGTGATGGGTGCGGCATTGGTTCAAAAGCCATTGTTGTACTGCACTTCTGTGCTCGATACGTTTTTGTCCCCCCGACCTAAGCATGGCCTCAATAAGCACCCAAATGTTCACCAAGAACCCACATCATCACGGATCCACATTATTAATACGGACCCACATAATCAACACGGACCCACACCAACACAGACTCATATCATTAACCCGGTAGGAACGTTGGGTTGCTCGGTCAATGGCCAGGGGTGGTGTATTCCGTAAATATGCCCGACTGTGAGGGCGGGCACAAGCCGACGTGAGTAGGTTAAACGTTGAGTTTTATAAGGGCACCACGGGGTGACCAGCCCCTCCCCACCCAGCCCCACCCCTTCCAACCCCCCTACCCAGCCCCACTCTCCCCACCCAGCCCCTCCCCACCCAGCCCCTCCCCACCCAGCCCCTCTCCACCCTCCCCTCCCCACCCTCCCCTCCCTACCCAGCCCCTCCCTCCCCACCCTCCCCTCACCACCCAGCCCCACCCCTCCCATTTTTGGATGCACGACGGACGGACACAATAATCCCCTGTGGGCTGGTGTAACCAGGAGGTTCCTACCAGTATTAACACAGATTAACATCAACACAAACCAATATCAACACGAACCCTCATAATAAACATGGACCCATATAATCAACACGGACCCACATCAGCACAGACTCATATCATTAACCCGGACCCATATTATTTATAGGGACCCACATTATTAACACGGATCACCATTATTAACACAGACCCATATAAGAATAGGGGTTTTCCCTATACCTCGGGTGTCCTCTCGTCTATCACAAATTGAGACGAGGCTCAAAAGAAAGCTGTCTCTGGTGTGGACCAATCAGTTTCAAGGACAATGCATATATTATCAAAGTCTGTTTTTGTTTGCATTTTGTGGTTAATGCAGACATGATTCCTCGTAAAAAGGTTTCAGTTTTGTTGCCAGAAAAAAGGGGAAAAACCCTATTATTATATTTTGGTACTGGCAAAGGAGGTCTAATGATGTAGACCCATATAATTAACACGGACCCACATCAACACAGACCCATATCATCAACACGGACCCATATCATCAACACGGACCCACGTTATTAACACGGATCCACATGATGAACACAGATCAACATCAACACAAACCCACATCAAGTGTTCGCTCGGATGGCTTCAGCTGCTGCTTCGTGCGACCGTCTTCTCCGTGAAAATCTCGTTAATGACGTAACGACGCACGTGACACGATGACGTAGGAAAGACGTCATTAGGGATGTCACAGTCACGTGGTAGCGCCACGTGACCACCTGGCACCCCCGCCCCGCAATAACCGCCCTTCGCCACTTGGTGGCAGTGACGTAACAGTGGCGCGCGCACTGTGACGTCACCCGCCTTCACCCCCTGCACCGCGGGGGCCCCATCGGGGAGGGGGCAGGGGGGAGGGGCCAGCGGGGGAGGGGCCAGGGGGGGTATTGGGGTGAGAGAGGCGGGGCTACGGCCCCCGTGGGTCTCTTCCGGCTTCGATGGCCGCTCACAGCCAACACCGCGGGGCCTCCCTCTAGGTGGACTCAGCCCTAACACGAGCACGTGGCGCCATAGAAACATCACCAAAGGCAGTCCAAGGCCTCGCCACGGTGCTATTGAGTGTGCGTGTTTGTTACACACTTGCATTGCACTTGCCGTGTTGTCTGTTGTTAGTCGTTTACAAGTCTTTGACGCTTAACATCCTGCGATCTACGAAGGAGCTGCAAGTTTCTACAAAGACGCCTCGCGCGACAAATCGAGATTTCATTCAACAGGCCCCGCCCATCCTGGGCCTATTCGCGGTTTTTTAAACTTTATTTTTAATCATTAATAGTCCTACATTTTCCGTGGTGAAAAGAATGTTCAGTTTTAGAGTGCAAAGGAAAGTGTATGCATTGAAAAACTAGCTTTTTAAAATATATACTTGCACAAGTAAAGAATATTAAAGTCGTGTTTTCACTGCCTATACTTTGTAATAACAACTGTAATTTGTGTGTCAGTGTATTTTAAACCACAACAGCAGCATGACAGAGTGGTCAAGATTCTACGTTCACGTTAGTATGAATACAGTGTAACACGTGCTTACGATAAATAACTTGGTACCTCAGTCGACTTTACCTGTTAACATTAAAATAATTATTCTTGGTTCTTTCGGTAAAGTCACGTAGAAGGGAAACAATAAAATATATATAAAACAAAAATTCTCACGACGTTTCGACCATAACACAAACGGTCGTCATCAGGTGTGTCGGTTCGCAGTAATTTATTTATTTTTAAACGGTGTATTTATAAAAACGTCAGCGCCACGCGCAGCTATTTGGCAGTTTATTTAGAAGGACTAGTCCATCTATGTTCTGAAAAGAGGAGGGGGGAGACGAAAAATTAATGTATGCTGTCTGAAAGCCACCGTAAGCGTGAACAATCAATTAAGACCTGAAATGGTTTATCAAATCCTTCCAATGATTGCTAAGCCAGAATCCATCTTCTCGGTTGAAATTGTCTCTGTGCTTGTATATGTGGATAGCCTCATGAACGAATCTCTCATGGTAGCCAGATGGCTTACAAAGAACCTCTGTCTTGGAAAAGTCAATGTCATGTGAGCCTACTGAATTATAACAATGATCTGCCACGGCCGAGGTGTTAGTTCTACCGTGTTTAAGGTCTGCTTTGTGTTCACGAATGCGGTCCGAGACATGGCGTTTGGTTTCTCCAATGTAACTACTACCACAGAGGCAACTTAGTTTGTAGACACCAGGGTACTGTATGTCCGGAATCATTAGCAGATTATATTTAGCTACGGGAGTAAACACAAACGGGGAGAACACACAACACAACATTGAACGGCGCCCCGAGTCAATGTCTAAACAGGCCCAGAGTTGTGTTTGGCCTAACAAGTCCTGTAAAAGGTGGCAGTACTAGCACCTTAGCCCGTCACACCAAGAGGTTTTTGTGAACAAACTGGACTTGTGATGATGATGAGGTCGCCGGTTTTAAGTCCATCTCCCACATTAATCAGCGACTCACACAGCCACTCACCCACTTAGTCACTCAAGATCCGCAACTCTCACACTCTCACTGAGTCTCCCTTTCACACTCTCTCACTATCACACTCTCAAACTCTCACACTCTTAAACTCTCACACTCACTGAGTCTCCCTTTCACACAAACTCTCACACTCACTATCACACTCTCAAACTCTCACACTCTCTCACACACTATCACACACTCACTATCGCACTCTCAAACTCTCACACTCTCAAACTCTCAGACTCACTGAGTCTCCCTTTCACACTATCACACTCTCACACTGTCTCACACTCACTGTCTCACGATAGGGTGGGTGGCCAGCACTACGCCCGGCCGCATTTGTCTCCCGAGTGGCGATGTTTCCACACCGCACCAGGTACAAATTTGAGGTTAAGTCGACCTAGGGGAGGGCCAGGACGGCTTCAGATTATCGTCACTGGTGTTAGTGGCCGTGAGTGGGAATCGAACATGGGTCGACGGGTTCGTCATGCAGTGCGCTAACCACTACACTAACGCTTCCCACCCACACATGTAAACACACACAGGTACACATTTAGATGAACGCACAGGTTAACACAACAATCGCCATTCGCCACTAAGTGGCGGTGACGTCAACACGGCGCTTGTGCCAGGCTATGTGCACGCTAAGGTCACGTGAAGTGTCGTACGGTCGCTGGCCATGGGTCGACTGAGATGAGTGGCCGATGCACCACCTGTGCCCCCTACTGTGCCAACCTGCTGTGCTTTAGTCACCCGGCGTTCCGCTCGTTGTTGTGAGCATCGCTCCTCCGCCCTCCGTTGTTGTTGGAGGGCGACTGCCTCCAACTGCCCAGTAGCCTCAAGGTGCACCTAGCCTGGCACTAACCCAGCAGCGTCCTTCACGTGCCTCCTCCACAGAGGCCGATCTTGACACCGCTGGTACCAGTCATCAGCAAGTCCACTCAGCTCCACGTCCTCCTGTGCCACATCACTCCATCTCTTCTCTAGCCCGTGCCGCGCCCGTTTAGCCCCCTCGATCCGGCCGAACAAAAGCCGTTTAGGCATGCGGTGGCTGGGCATGCGGGCTACATGACCCAGCCAACACAGCCTTGCCTGCCGGAGGAGCTCACCGATGGGAATTTGTCCAGATATTTCAAGCATATACGAGCTCCTCACAAAATCCAGCCAGGTTAAACCCAGGATGGATCGTAGGCAGGCCAGCCTAAATGTTTCTCACCAGCAAAGATGTCCCATCAGGGGGTCCACGTTTCACAAGCATAGCAACCCCACAGGTGAACACATACACAGGTTAACACACCCACAGGTGAACACATACACAGTTTAACACACCTACAGGTGAACACACAGGTTAACACACCCACAGGTGAACACATACACAGGTTAACACACCCACAGATGAACACACAGGTTAACACACCTACAGGTGAACACATACACAGGTTAACACACCCACAGATGAACACACACACACACAGGTTAACACACCTACAGGTGAACATACACAGGTTAACACACCTACAGGTGAACACACAGGTTAACACACCCACAGGTGAACACATACACAGGTCAACACACCTTCAGGTGAACACATACACAGGGGAAAACAGATGAACATATATTCAGAGGTGACCACACACAAACGCACATACAAGTGAACATACACAAGCAGGTGAACACACAAAGTTACCCAACAGGATGACTTCATACTCTTTGGTTTTTCCGGTAAAGTCACGTAGATAAAACCAAAATAAAAGATAACTAAATCAAATCACGACGTTTCGGAGGCAACACAAGCTTCCGTCTTCAGGTGGAACAGTCACACTTGAGGCAGCGATCTTGCTGTGTCTGTTCTACCTGAAGACGGAAGCTTGTGTTGCCTTCGAAACGTCGTGATTTGATTTAGTTTTATTTTATCTACGTGACTTTACCGAAAAAAAAACAGAGTATGAATCCTTTCAGTCACGAAAGCTTCAAATCTAAAATTAAGGATGACTTCAGCCAGCACCTGGGACAGGTCATAGAAGGACACGGACTCCTCAGCCTTGCCTGTGTTGTGTCCTATAACTAACCACACGGAGTCGTCTACTGGAGGCTATGCGTTTATTGAACAACTCTTAACACTCTGTTAACTCTGTTAACCACGACTCTATTAACACGGAGAGGTACGACCCCTTCCTCTCGATATTCTAAGGGAGAGACAGCCTCCCTTCTAGCGTGCTCTACCCATTCCGGGCTACACTACACGCCGGTCTCTTGCGGCGGCGGCTAGGGGAAGGCTTGGATCGACCGACCCACCCAGGGTACGGGACTCGCCCTGGACCGCTTCAATCCCGGCTTAGCGAGAGCCACGGTTGAGGGTCCCCGGGTCGCTGGTCCCGTCTTCAGATCTTCAGATGTCTTCGAGCTTGAGTTGGTGAGTACTGCCACGATCGTTCCCGAGGGCTGCCCTTTTATCCCCAGGTCGGGGTCACCCCTCCCCTCATGACCCCCCCCCCTCCAGAACCTTCTGGAAGGTCTTAGAGGGTCTTAACCCTTAAGGGGCCTTAGGAAGTGGTGGGGGGCCCCCATCCCCCTCAGCCCCCAGCCCCTGGGGGGTCTGGTGTCTCAACCTCCGGTCACGGAGGGGCGGTGGTTTGACCTTTGGTCAACCCCTACCCACCTCGCTCTCTCTCGGCTGCCCCCTGTCGGCCCGTGAGCGTGGCGGCAACTCAGCTGCCTACAGCGCCTTGTTATGGCGCAACATCTGTATCCTTCCACTGATGTTCATCTTTGGTGGGGAAATGAGCCACCATCATCACCATTCTTCACCTGCCGGTGATGGGGAGGCGAGCTCACACTAATCTTTGGTGCTGAATTCTCAAACCGAGAATCTCAACACTGCCAGCTAAGTGCTTGACACAGCCTGAGTCACGGGCCACTGCAAAGACAGCGCTTACTAAGTCCTTTGACACATTACTTAAACACAAGGCAAAACAATAAGGCTTAATTTCATTTATTTTTAACAAACTGCATTCGTAGTGGGTAGCACACAATTATCACTTAAAGTGTTCACATCATAAACAATACTTATTGTTAAATAACCTAAACACAAGTAAAAACATGCAGATTATATCATGCATGAGGATGAAGCAGCAATGAGTCTGACTTCAGAAAGTTATCACGGAATAAATGCATCCGGTTTTCATGGTTTTGGTGTACAGGTGTGCCAGCCATTGGAATCTCCTCGGGTCTCAGTGATGGAGGAATCCTGGGTGGATACCATCTCTGCCAACATCCTTGCCTTTCTTCATTTCAGCCAGCCCCTCCCTCGCTTCCTCTGTGCTGATGGCGGTGGCATCTAGTGAAGATATTGAGGCCAATGTCTGGTGTCATTGGCGATGAATCTCTCGCTTGATGTGTTTTGTCGAGCATGCATGTCGTGTTCTCCACTGGTTTGGAGGCTATAGAGTTGGACAAGATTCATGCGGTCCGGTATTTTGTTGGATTAGCAGCACCTAGATGTTGTAGTAGAGCTCAGATTTGGCGGCTGGAGTGTGTGAAGTCCAGGGCCTTTAACGCACTCGATCCACCGCTGATGCCTGGCTGAGTCTAAAGACCTCTAGCAGGGCCTTTGCCACCTGTGGCTGCCCGACTGCTTGTACTGTCGGAGCAGGTCCTGGGTCTCTTTTGTACAGCAGGGAGTGGATTCTTTCCAGAAGCTTCGGGGGATGCTCTTCTTGGTGGCTGCAGTAAGGAAGCCAACAAAACGGTGATAACTTTCCGGTGTCGCGGTAATTCGACTCACCACTCTTCCTACAGCCTCCTTATAGTGGTCCCAGTTAGCTTTGGCGAGGTTCAATCTTGGTAACCGTTTTCACAGAATTACGGAGATTTCGATGCCGATGGGGGTGATGATGGGCCCATGTTGACTTTAGGGGAAGTTTGGGAGTATTTTGCAGAATGCGTGAAGTGTGACCCCCACTTTGTTATTTGGAAACGATGGTGAGATCTGGGTTGTAGTCATGTTGCCAGCGAGCTGTTCGGGATCGTAAACTAGGTGCAGATCTTCGGCAGACACCCAGTCGGTGAGGTCTTCACCGTCGGCCTAATTTACTGCATAACCCTACATAGTACGGTGTCTGTTAAAGTTATTAACGTCTAGGGCTGGGAACGGGGCACTTGGGGAGCGCTGGCTTTGGCCATTTTGAATTAGGGGCTGCATGCACGTTGGTGATGTGCAGCTCCATTATCTTGATGCTGGTGGTGTAGGTGGCTTCTTTTTCAGAAGTCTGTGATGGTGTTCGTCACATTATGACCAAGCCATTTTTCGGATGGTAATAGCTCGTCGTGAGGTTGTGGCCATTGACGTGGTATCGACTGGCATATAAGCCATCCAAGACGTGGTTTTCTGGGAGATTCAGGACATCAATGTTATGGGTTTTCGCTATGATCACGAGATACTCGCACATCACCCAGGATAGTCCCTCAATGTTCAGTTGGAGGATCCTTGTCCCAGGGCCTATCTGGTGCATTGTTTGGCCCTGAAGAGGGCTGTTAGCGTGGCTTGTGTTGTTGTTGCTCTGGAGACCGGGAAATCGATGATGTTCAGTTGATGGCATTGTCGTGATTTCTCACTGAACAGAGTGGGCCGTGTGAAGGCTGCTACTATCTTCCACTCCGACTTGTCGATCACCAGTACCAGCGGTGTCAAGATCAATGCTCATAACAAGTGGAGTGCCGAGCGGCTAAAACACAGCAAGTTGGCACAATAGGTGGCACAGGTGGTGCATCTGCCAGTCACCTATGGCACATGGGTCAGTCCCGTGATCTTCCTCGATATTCACCTGTGTATATATGTTCACCTGTGCGTCCTTGTGTGTGTATTCATCTGTGGTATGTGTCCTCACGTGTGTGTCTGTTAACTGTTGCATGTGTTTAACTGTGTGTGTTCACGTGTGTGTCCACCTGTATGTGTTTTCGCGTGTGTTCGCCTGTGCATTTTTCCACCTGTGTTCACGTTTGTGTTTACCTGTGGTCGCCCGTGTGTTTGTTCATCTGTGTTTGTGTGTGTGCATTCGTGTGTTCTCCTGGAGAGTGGTCGTGAAGCGATTAGCGCACTGAGATATGAACCCAGCCTGCCAGGTTCGATTCCTGCTCACGATCAATAACTTTGGCGAATATTTTAACTGGTCATGGGCCTCCCCCAGGTCGACTCAGCCTCAAATGAGTACCTGAATCGGTGTGTAAACATCGCCACTGGGGAGACAAAGATGGCCGGGCGTGGTGCCGGCCACCCACCCCCTCGCGTGTCATTGCGGCCTTAATAGGTGCTTGCTAATAGCCCTGCTCCCGACAGTCTGTCAAGGCTACACGGGGGATCTTTGTTGTGTAGCCACCTGTATGTCTATTCACGTTCGTATAGGTTCACCTGCGGGAGTGTTAAACCCTGGGGGTGTTAACCTGTGCGTTCACCTGTGGGGTGGTTGTGTTTGGTCGGGGTGGTGGAGGTGGTAGGGGTGGGGGTGGCAGGGGTGATGGAGTTGGTAGCGGTGGAGTTGGTAGGGGTGGTGGAGTTGGTGGGGGTGGTGGAGTTGGTAGGGGTGGTGGAGTTGGTAGGGGTGGTGGAGTTGGTAGGGGTGGTGGAGTTGGTAGGGGTGGCAGGGGTGTTGGAGTTGGTAGGGGTGGGAGGGGTGGTGGAGTTGGTAGGGGTGGTGGAGTTGGTAGGGGTGGCAGGGGTGGTGGAGTTGGTAGGGGTGGTGGAGTTGGTGGGGGTCGGTGGATTTGGTAGGGGTTGGGGTGGTGGAGTTGGTTGGGGTGAGGGTGGTGGAGTTGGTAGGGGTGGGGGTGGCAGGGGTGGTGGAGTTGGTGGGGATGGTGGAGTTGGTAGTGGTGGGAGTGGTAGGGGTGGTGGGGGTGGTAGGGGTTGTGGAGTTGGTGGGTGAGTTGGTGGGGATGGTGGAGTTGGTAGTGGTGGGAGTGGTAGGGGTGGTGGGGGTGGTAGGGGTTGTGGAGTTGGTGGGTGAGTTTGTGGGGATGGTGGAGTTGGTAGTGGTGGGAGTGGTAGGGGTGGTGGGGGTGGTAGGGGTTGTGGAGTTGGTGGGTGAGTTGGTGGGGATGGTGGAGTTGGTAGTGGTGGGGGTGGTAGGGGTGGTGGGGGTGGTAGGGGTTGTGGAGTTGGTGGGTGAGTTGGTGGGGATGGTGGAGTTGGTAGTGGTGGGAGTGGTAGGGGTGGTGGGGGTGGTAGGGGTTGTGGAGTTGGTGGGTGAGTTGGTGGGGATGGTGGAGTTGGTAGTGGTGGGGGTGGTAGGGGTGGTGGGGGTTGTGGAGTTGGTGGGGATGGTGGAGTTGGTAGTGGTGGGGGTGGTAGGGGTGGTGGGGGTGGTAGGGGTTGTGGAGTTGGTGGGTGAGTTTGTGGGGATGGTGGAGTTGGTAGTGGTGGGGGTGGTAGGGGTGGTGGGGGTGGTAGGGGTTGTGGAGTTGGTGGATGAGTTTGTGGGGATGGTGGAGTTGGTAGTGGTGGGAGTGGTAGGGGTGGTGGGGGTGGTAGGGGTTGTGGAGTTGGTGGGTGAGTTGGTGGGGATGGTGGAGTTGGTAGTGGTGGTAGGGGTGGTGGGGGTGGTAGGGGTTGTGGAGTTGGTGGGTGAGTTGGTGGGGATGGTGGAGTTGGTAGTGGTGGGGGTGGTAGGGGTGGTGGGGGTGGTAGGGGTGCTAGAGTTGGTGGGTGAGATGGCCGTGGTGTGAGATGCATCGAGCCGGTCTTTTGAGTCGTGATCTCGGTGTTCATAGTTCATAGTTCCATTTACTTGGTATAGCCCTGTGAGCCATTCGGCTCTTGAATCGGGTGCAACCGCAACAAACAAAAAACAAAAACATGAACAAGAAAACATCTTAAAGTGTTCTGGTCACGCTCGCTGGATGGCGCTAGCGCCAAATCTATTCTCTGCTGCAGCCTCTCAGATTAGCGACAACCACCACAGCTGTCAGCACCACAGCCAGCACCGACACCGCCACTACCACCACAACCAAAACCAACCACTTGTTGAAGTCATCACCAGCACCACCACAGCCATCACCAGGACCACCACCACCACCCTGTGTAGCCTTAACAGCAGTGCCGGATGAAGCGAGTGCTGGGCCTGTAGCATGATGTTATAAAGGGGTCCTAAATAAAAAAAACACGTAAATATTAAAACACATACATTTTAACTTACATAATAAAGTAATTGTATTTTTTCATTTGCTATACAGCCAGATAATACGACAAATCGCTCATCTTAAACACTCAGTCGTTCATAAAAGTTGAAGGCAGTATAGTACTATAGTAATAGAGCAAGTGCAGAATCACTGAACCGGAATTGATAGCTTGAAAGCATTTAGCGCGGGGCCCTTGGAATTGCGAGGCCCGTAGCATATATAGCTACAACACGTGTAGTAGCTACAACACGTGTAGTAGCTACTACACGTGTTGTAGCTACTACACGTGTAGTAGCTACTACACTACACGTGTAGTAGCTACTACACGTGTTGTAGCTACTACACGTGTTGTAGCTACTACACGTGTAGTAGCTACTTACTACACGTGTTGTATCTACTACATGTGTAGCTACAACACGTGTAGTAGCTACTACACGTGTTGTATCTACTACACGTGTAGCTACTACACGTGTTGTAGCTACTATACGTGTATTAGCTACACGTGTAGCTACGACACGTGTAGCTACTACCACACGTGTAGCTAATTTTGCTACGACGATAACCCGGCACTGCTTAACGACTAGGAGCAAGTGCCGTTAACGAGCACCTATGAAGGCCGGCACGGCACTCCAGGGGGTGGGGAGCCAGCACCACGCCCGGCCGCCTTTGTATCCCGAGTGGCGATGTTGACTACACACCGCACCAGGGACTCAATTTAGACATGGAGGGGAGGGGTGCCCAAGACCGGTTCACATAATCATCACTGATGTCGATGGTGAGCGGGAATTGAACCCTGGGACGTTTAACCACTACTCGACCGCTCAAACATATCTCCACCACCACCACCACCCCTACCAGACCACCATCCCGAGTTCGCAGCAATTACTGCCGCTCGATCCGCTCACATCACAGAGGGCACGAGCGGAAACTTGCGAGGATGTCCGTCTGACCGTCTGGCGAGGATGACGAGACGTTCTCTTTCCACCGCACCGCTCTCTCTCGTCTCTCGCTCTCTCGTCTCTCTCGCGCGCTAATGTTTTCCAGCGCCCACGCCGTCTCCACCCCCACGACCAGCTGTGTGCAGACCCCGGGGGGGGGGGGGGGGCCCAACCCGGCTTGCGTCTCGCCCGCCCAACCCACGGCAAAAGTCGGAGCCCACCCGAAACGCCGCGGCGCTGCTGCTGCTGTTGCTGGTGGTGGAAGCGCACCTGGTGCTGAGCCAGAGATCCCAGAGGTTCCTCCTGGGTTCAAGTCCTGGTACCTGGTGTGCTTCCCCCTCCCCCCTTCCTCTGCTGGGCTTCAGTGGCTGTCGCATTTGTAATGGTCCTGTCGGAGACACCGAGCTTACTCTGATGAGATCATGGGTTCAAGCCTTGGGTATCCCACGTGGCTCTCTATAAACGAGTTCGTTACGGCCATGCCACTTGTCAGAGCCACAGAGCTTTGATGAGATGCTCTGTTCGAGCCTTGGGGCTAAATGTGCATCTATCTATCAGTGGGATCATAGTGGCCATTCCACTTTTCAGAGACGGGGTCACTGCTGCTGAGATGTTGGGTGCGAACCAAAGGCACCTTGTTCGATGGCTCACAGTGGCCAAGTCCGAGACACTGACCGAGCACTGTGGAAGCACGACTTGAATTTCTGGCTGAAGCCTTGGCACGTGGATGTGAAGTCTCTCTGAAGGGGTTCATTATGGCTGTACAGGGACCGTTCAGGCTGCGTCAGAGACAATGTGCGCAACAACCGCTGAGGTTCTGGGCTTCAGCCCTTGCCCGGTCTCTCTCTCTCTCTCTGTCGATCTTCCAAGTGCCGCTCGACTGAAACGAGCAATGGGAGCAGTGCTCGCCCCATTGGGGGGTCCCGAGCTATCGGAGGACACAACCACACATTGCCGTGGCAAGTTACCAGTCTACCAGACTGCTGTTGACTTACGACAGTCTGCAGTTTGTATTATCAGTCACGAAGGGATGTTGACGACGGGCTCAGCCAATCAGGGCCGGATTAAGGCACGGGGCTCTGGGGGCCGCAGCACGGGGGCCTCCGCTAGCTGGAGGGCCTCCAGAGATGAAGTGAAAAGTGATTTCATTTGTGAATGCTGAATTGTATTTGTTGTTAACCTTGTAAAAATACATTTTTTTTTAATTTAACTTTGTTTTCCTTTTGAGAATATTACTGGGGGCCCTCACAGTACCTGTAGCCCAGGGGCCTACAAAATCTGAATCCGGCCCTGGAGCCAATGCCTGACTAGGATTTGACCTTGCGACCTTCCGACTGGGAGTTGAGTGTTCTTAGTTTTTTCGGTAAAGTCACGTTGAAGAGAAACAACAAAATAACAAAATATATATATATATAACAAAATAACAAAATATATATATATTTTGTTATTTTGTTGTTTCTCTTCAACGTGACTTTACCGAAAAAACTAAGAATATGAATTACTGCAGTCACGAAAGCTTTAAATCAAAATTTGGGAGTTGAGTGCTTCAACCACTGCACCACCCATTCGGGCAGCCTGGAAGCGCACATTTTTACGCCCATTAGGGCTGGAACGATGCAAGGATCGTGCATCGTGAAAATGGATTATTGACCCGAATGATTAATTCATGCATTGATTTGAATGTATTATTTGTGAGTGCAGAAATTGCATGCACAATGAATGCCATTTATATGCTATTGTTAAGTTTATATGCAAAGGGATACACCACAAGGGAGTTGGACAATGTGATGCAGACGACGAGATGGACAAGTTGGGACAAATACAATAAATACAACATGGATAGGGTTGCCACCTGTTACGCAGACGAAACCACTCGACGTGTTCCTCAGTCAGCCTAGGTCGATCAAAAACTGCAGTGTCCCGTTTTAAAGTTCCACAGAAATGCCACCAGATCTCGGAATAAATACATTTCTGCCACCCGACACACAGATGCTAATTCCCAGACTGCACAGGGTGAAACTCAGACACGCGGCAACCCTCGATGCGAATGAAACAGCGCAAAACTACACAGCAGGTGAGATACAAACACGGGACAAGAAGGTAAACCAAAGCACTACAGCAGTGTTTCCAAAATGTTTTAGCAAAAATCAAATGATGAACTGAACCTTTTTTTTTCACCAGATAAGCCCCACTGAGCTAAACAGATTTTTTTTTCAGAAGCGACCTGGCCACAAATGATAGCCAAACGAAGTGGCTTATCACGTGGAAATTTAAAGCAGCCAAATAGTCTAAACGTGTTTATAAATGTTGAGGGAAAGACCGGAGGACCCGGAGAAAAATCCACGCGAGCACGGGAAGAACACGCAAACTCCAAATATACTCGGGTCAGGGTCGTGATTGAACCCACGACCTCCTGCATACCAGGCGAGGTCATTAACATCTCGCCACCGTGACAAGGCGGTCCCCCAAACAAGACTAATGGTCACTGTGCCCTCCCCAACCCCCAGGTTACTGAGACTGCAATACACAGACGTCACACGGCCATGCCTCCAAAACAGATACATTTAAAAATATCACTGTCCTGGTCACGAAAGCAAAGTTTGTGTGGAACAGTAGCCACTTTATGTACTCTCGAGGCATACGCAATTAGGAAATAACACTTACTACCCAGGAATTTTTTGTTTTTTTTTCACACAGTGAATTATCATTGCTCTGTGGTCGTCAACAACAACAACAACAAAAAACAAGTAGCGTTCACCCAACGTCATGTCGGTGCGACCCATCATCACGTGATTTCGCACCTTGTTTTTGCAATAGCATCTCACTCGCGTCTTGCTGCTCTACGAGTCGTTACGACGCCGTCACGCTTTGCGATGCGCTCTGTATAACGACGCTTGAAAAGCTGCGTTGAACTCTCGCCGCGTATATTAGAATCGCCCCGCTCAGCTTCTGCAACGCTGCCCCTCTGTGTTGACAACACGGCCCGCCCAGAGAGTGGCGAGGGCGGGCTGAAGGGGCTATTTTTCTCGAGCCTTGACACAAAAGAGGGCTCCACAGCAGCTCTGTTCTTCTGTCGCGAATGAGCAAGGGCGTCATCCCACGTGGAGTTCAGCCCGGGCCTCCAAGGGAGTCTCCGTACAGCCCTAGGTTGAGCTTCGCAAAAATGACGCGCGACATCTCAATGTGACGGGACACAAAATAAAAAAATGGGGGGGGGGAAAAAGTGCCAACATTTCCCTCGATAAAGTAGGCGTCGGCGCGCATTACAACGGAACGGGAGCAGTTCCGGGGACATGGAGGAACAGGAGTGAGAAAATAAATCTGTCGCAACCTCAGCGGCTAACACCGACTGAGCAAAGCAACTTAGCAGCCACGCGCAAAGAGCATGTATTATAGTGAACGTAGAGTTTCGAATCAACCCAGAACCCTTATCCAAACATACCGTCCTTTTCCATTAATATCACTCCACCAGCATTGGTGTAAGCAGTCCCGACTGCTGATTAGACACTGACTGTCAAAATCAGAGTTTCCATGTATTTAAACCAATAATAATAATAAAAATGATAACTCTAAGAAGGCCCGTGTGCCCGATGAGATATGTAAAAAGAAAACGTTCATGTTTTAATGTGGAGGGGCAGATATGGGGAAGGAGGCCTCTACGGGTATCAACAACCCCTTTAAAAAATAGGACATACTCGGCGACAGAGTTTGAATCCAGGACCTTTGCAACGCTGGCTCGGCGAGCTGATAACCAACATTATGAGTCTCGAGAGCCACCCTATAAAATATGACGCATGGTTCGTTCTGGCATTCAGCTCCGGCCACATGGAACGCACCAATTCTCATGTGTGGGGGGAGGTGGGGGAGGTGGGGGAGGGTAGGGGAAAGTTTTTCTCTGTAACTATCTCGCCCGGGCTCTGGTGCTCTGGCCAAACTTTTCGTGCAACATAATTTACTGGTGCAGGCAGCAGTTTAAAAGAGAGGGGTGAAAAAAAAACCGAAATTCCCTCTCACGAAAGGTTCGCGTGCTAATGTTTAGGCGATTAAATAAATGAACGCGGGCGCGCGCGCGCGCAATGCGTGAAATGTTTGTAAAATTTGGTTTTGGCTTTTTCTTTTGCTGCAGCAGCAGCAGGGCTGGCGTGGGTCTGGTCAAAGCTGCTCGACTCAACAGCCCTAAGGTTATGAGTTCAAATCCCGGTCGAGAGTTGGCTCAACCCATCATAGCTGCAGAGGATGAACTTAGTAAAGGATCGGTCGCTCATTCTCTGCTGACCACTCCAATCGTTTTGCTGTCGGCTACCTGCTCCTCATGTTCCGAGTCCAGGTTCAAGACCAGGCTCAAGACTTTGTCCGTCTTGTCCATCTCGTTGTCTCCGTCCATCTTAAGGACGCTGGTCCTTAATAAACACGTGAATATGAGAGAGTGATCCTTAATAAACACGTGCATATGACACAGTGATCCTTAATAAACATGTGAATATGAGACAGTGATCCTTAATAAACACGTGAATATGACAAAGTGATCCTTAATAAACACGTGAATATGAGACAGTGATCCTTAATAAACACGTGAATATGAGACAGTGATCCTTAATAAACACGTGAATATGAGACAATGGCCCTTAATAAACATGTGAATACGAGACGGTGATCCTTAATAAACACGTGAATACGAGACAGTGATCCTTAATAAACACGTGAATATGAGATAGTGATCCTTAATAAACACGTGAATATGAGACAGTGATCCTTAATAAACACGTGAATATGACACAGTGATCCTTAATAAACACGTGAATATGAGACAGTGATCCTTAATAAACACGTGAATATGACACAGTGATCCTTAATAAACACGTGAATATGAGACAGTGATCCTTAATAAACACGTGAATATGACACAGTGATCCTTAATAAACACGTGAATACGAGACAGTGATCCTTAATAAACACGTGAATACGAGACAGTGATCCTTAATAAACACGTGAATATGAGACAATGATCCTTAATAAACACGTGAATATGAGACAGTGATCCTTAATAAACACGTGAATATGACACAGTGATCCTTAATAAACACGTGAATACGAGACAGTGATCCTTAATAAACACGTGAATATGAGACAGTGATCCTTAATAAACACGTGAATACGAGACAGTGATCCTTAATAAACACGTGAATATGAGACAGTGATCCTTAATAAACACGTGAATATGAGACAGTGATCCTTAATAAACACGTGAATACGAGACAGTGATCCTTAATAAACACGTGAATACGAGACGCTGGTCCTTAATAAACACGTGAATACGAGACAGTGATCCTTAATAAACACGTGAATATGAGACAGTGATCCTTAATAAACACGTGAATATGACACAGTGATCCTTAATAAACACGTGAATACGAGACGCTGGTCCTTAATAAACACGTGAATATGAGACAGTGATCCTTAATAAACACGTGAATACGAGACGCTGGTCCTTAATAAACACGTGAATATGAGACGGTGATCCTTAATAAACACGTGAATACGAGACGCTGGTCCTTAATAAACACGTGAATATGAGACGGTGATCCTTAATAAACACGTGAATACGAGACGCTGGTCCTTATTAAACACGTGAATATGACACAGTGATCCTTAATAAACACGTGAATACGAGACGCTGGTCCTTAATAAACACGTGAATATGAGACAGTGATCCTTAATAAACACGTGAATACGAGACGCTGGTCCTTAATAAACACGTGAATATGAGACGGTGATCCTTAATAAACACGTGAATACGAGACGCTGGTCCTTAATAAACACGTGAATATGAGACGGTGATCCTTAATAAACACGTGAATACGAGACGCTGGTCCTTAATAAACACGTGAATATGACACAGTGATCCTTAATAAACACGTGAATACGAGACGCTGGTCCTTAATAAACACGTGAATATGAGACAGTGATCCTTAATAAACACGTGAATACGAGACGCTGGTCCTTAATAAACAGCTGATCTATTTTGTGTTGGGGCGCATTTCCCACTGGCTCACAGGGTCACAGCTGGACTCTCCAGCGCGCCATCCGTGGATGTCGGAAGGTTTTTTTGGTGCGCAGCTGAAAGTTTTGGAGTGGGACCCGCTTCGAATCAGCGTCGCTCGTTTGGAAACTTGACTCGATGCTCGCAAAGCAATGCCGCGGGGAAAAGCTTAGAAACGTTTCTCTCCGTGGCCAAGGCCATTCGGGTGGGGGGGGGGGTGAAAGCCACTTGATTTTTTTGTTTATTTTTTATTTTAGTTTTTTAATTTATTGTTTTATTTGTATTATTTCATTATTTCCCTTCTACGTGACTTTACCTAAAGACCCAAGAAGAGGGTGAAAGCCATGTTTATAGAGTAGAATGTGAAAAAGTACCAGAGAAAAGCAGGCGGTAACCCCTGTGGGAACAGGGAGAGACCACACTCACGAGCGTTATAACTGTGCCAGCCTGCTGGCAATACGAACACATTGATATAAATACACATGTAAGCTTAAAACATAAAGCTTCGTAGCCAATTACACATGATCCATATTTTGTTTAGGGCGACGTAATTTTGAATGCCAAAATTATTGTCATTAACCCTAAACCAGCTGACAGTGTTGTCGCGTTTACACAGACATTATTATTATTATTTATACACGGCGTATTCATACACAGACATTATTATTATTTATACAAGGCAATGTATTAATACACAGATATGATTATTATTTATACACGACAATGTATTAATACACATACATTATAATTATTATTTATACACGACAGTGTATTAATACACAGACATTAGAATTATTATTTATACAAGGCGATGTATTAATACACAGACATTATTATTATTATTATTTATACACGACAATGTATTAATACACAGACATTATAATTATTATTTATACAAGGCGATGTATTAATACACAGACATTATAATTATTATTATGTATACACGACAATGTATTAATACACAGACATAATTATTATTATTTATACAAGGCGATGTATTAATACACAGACATTATAATTATTATTATTTATACAAGGCGATGTATTAATACACAGACATTATAATTATTATTATTTATACAAGGCGATGTATTAATCACATTCCTCCTCCCCGTGGGTGGCTCGAGACTGAGGTCACCACCCGATGAAGCCCGAAGCTATTTCAGTGAAAGGTCATCTCACGAAAGGTCATCTCACAAAAGGTCATCTCACGAAAGGTCATCTCACGAAAGGTCATCCCACGAAAGGTCATCTCACGAAAGGTCATCTCACGAAAGGTCATCTCACGAAAGGTCATCTCACGTTGACGTTGAATTCAGTCGTGAAACATTCCCAGATCCACCAGTGCGGTGGAGGTTGGTCGGTCAGAATGCGATCACCACACTGGGCACGTATAAATAATAATAATAATAATGTCTTCGTAAGCGTGACAATCTTGTCGGATGGTGGACGGTTAATGACGATAATTTTGGCATGAAACTACCATGTGGCCCTAACCTAAAAACCCAACGTGGATCATAAACTAAAGAGGCAATTGGTCAAATTTGAATGTGAACTGCATCGTGGGACAAGGGTGACCTGTGCAGTGGCCTCTGAGGCCCTGAAGCGGGGCCCTGGCATTTCCCCAGCGGTAGCGGTAGCACATTCGCTGCCTGTTGCGGAGGTTCACCGCTTATTGCCGTGATTGGGTCAACCATGAACACGTGCCGTCTGCTGCACAGCGGACGTTAATTTAACACACTGTAGGGCTTTCGCGACCAATAGTATCCATAATAGAGGCTTTTGGGTTAAATCATGTGAACATAAATGCGCCGTTAAACCCGTCACCACCCGACACAATCAATTGGTAAGGTTTGTCACTTAAACAAAGCGTGACAATTCGTTACCAGTACAGCACACAAATCGAATAAGACGTTTCACCGGTAATTACAACCAGCATCATTAGGCAACAGCCAGATTTATGGAGAAATCCTCGGTGTTTCGGTCTTAGAGGAAAAAATGTGATGTCACTTCTGAGCCAATCAGGTGCGAAGGCCACTGGGGGCGGGGCGGTGGGGGGGGTTAATGTCTGTATTTAATTTACAATGGATAACCATTACCGGTTGGGTTATTCACAGTGGATGTTCATGCCGCGTTCGTTCGTTTGACGAAGAGCGGCAGGCCACTGTGCGCTGGTGGCGTGGTCCAAATTTGACCCTCGATAGAATTTCAGCGGCCTATGGCCGCCATATTCTAGCTCCAGCAGAGGGCTTCTCACCCGTCACCCCCACTGATGTCCTCTTCTTCCCCCCTCTCCCCCCTTTGTGTGCAGATAGTGACAATATTTCACGTAGGGTGATATGTATAATAGTCAGATACTACTGACTATTATATGTAGTGTGTGTAGGTCTATAGAGTCAGTAGGTAACTACATACAATAGAGTCAGTAGGTAACTAGTGACGCTATTGTATGTAGAGTGTGTAGGTCTATAGAGTCAGTAGATAACTACTGACTCTATCGTATGTAGTGTGTGTAGGTCTATATAGTCAGTAGATAACTACTGACTCTATTGTTTGTAGAGTGTGTAGGTCTATAGAGTCAGTAGATAACTACTGACTCTATTGTATGTAGAGTGTGTAGGTCTATAGAGTCAGTAGATAACGACTGACTCTATTGTATGTAGAGTGTGTAGGTCTATAGAGTCAGTAGATAACTACTGACTCTATTGTATGTAGTGTGTGTAGGTCTATATAGTCAGTAGATAACTACTGACTCTATTGTTTGTAGAGTGTGTAGGTCTATAGAGTCAGTAGATAACTACTGACTCTATTGTATGTAGAGTGTGTAGGTCTATAGAGTCAGTAGATAACGACTGACTCTATTGTATGTAGAGTGTGTAGGTCTATAGAGTCAGTAGATAACTACTGACTCTATTGTATGTAGTGTGTGTAGGTCTATATAGTCAGTAGATAACTACTGACTCTATTGTTTGTAGAGTGTGTAGGTCTATAGAGTCAGTAGATAACTACTGACTCTATTGTATGTAGAGTGTGTAGGTCTATAGAGTCAGTAGATAACGACTGACTCTATTGTATGTAGAGTGTGTAGGTCTATAGAGTCAGTAGATAACTACTGACTCTATTGTATGTAGAGTGTGTAGGTCTATAGAGTCAGTAGATAACTACTGACTCTATTGTATGTAGTGTGTGTAGGTCTATATAGTCAGAAGATAACAGTAGATAACTACTGACTCTATTGTATGTAGTGTGTGTAGGTCAATAGAGTCAGTAGTTACCTACTGACTCTATTGTATGTAGAGTGTGTAGGTCTATAGAGTTAGTAGATAACTACTGACTCTACTGTATGTAGGGTGTGTAGGTCTATAGAGTCAGTAGATAACTACTGACTCTATTGTATGTAGTGTGTGTAGGTCTATATAGTCAGAAGATAACAGTAGATAACTACTGACTCTATTGTATGTAGTGTGTGTAGGTCTATATAGTCAGAAGATAACTACTGAGTCTATTGTATGTAGTGTGTGTAGGTCTATAGAGTCAGTAGATAACGACTGAGTCTATTGTATGTAGAGTGTGTAGGTCTATATAGTCAGTAGATAACTACTGATTCTATTGTATGTAGTGTGTGTAGGTCTATATAGTCAGTAGATAACTACTGAGTCTATTGTATGTAGTGTGTGTAGGTCTATATAGTCAGTAGATAACTACTGACTCTTGTATGTAGTGTGTGTAGGTCTATATAGTCGGTATGTAACTACTGACTCTATTGTATGTAGTGTGTGTAGGTCTATAGAGTCAATAGATAACTACTGACTCTATTGTATGTAGTGTGTGTACGTCTATATAGTCAGTAGATAACTACTGACTCTATTGTATGTAGTGTGTGTAGGTCTATAGAGTCAGTAGATAACTACTGACTCTATTGTATGTAGTGTGTGTAGGTCTATATAGTCAATAGATAACTACTGACTCTATTGCAGTGGTTCTTAACCTTGTTGGAGGTACCGAACCCCACCAGTTTCATATACGCATTCACCGAACCCCTCTTTAGTGAAAAATAAAATGTGATTTTTTTCAAATTCAAGACATAGATATGTTTTTTACTGGTACACAAAATGAGCCGTGCATGAACATTACCTTGTTCAAAGACTAAAACCAACACAATGCATAAACTCACAACAAATTACATACCTGGAAATCAATGTGACTTCTGCTGTTGCCTTTGAGAGATCAGTTCAGATATGCGTGGCTTCACCTTGGCAAGTGCCACTCTCATGTCATTTTCACAGCAAAGTCTGTTCCTTTTCTTCGTTTTTATGTCCAGCATCCTCGAAAAGGATTGCTCACAAAGATATGTTGTAACAAATGGTATAAAAAAATCCAGGGCTTTCTTAGCAATAACTGGATACTTGTTCATTTGTCGACACCAAAACGTTGAGAGCGTTGTTGTTCTGAAGAGTTGCTGTTGAACCTGGCTCTGCTGAATTTCAATGATTTCGTCGAGGAATTCATCATTGACATCTGCTGTTTCAACAGCAAACGTGAACGGCTGTCTCACCCATGCTGGATATGACTCTCTTGTAGGGAAATATCCGTCGAGAGACTTTGCAAGCTCATCTAAGTGCGTGGCAATTGTTTGCTTCAGTTCCGTGGATACAGAAATATCTCCGATTCCAGACACATCTTCGATCTTACTTGCACAGTCGTCCAGAAGCGGGAAGTTTGCGAAGTTATTGTTCTCTGTTCGTCGTTTCCATAACGGTAGCTTTTTTTGAAAAGCCTTCAGGTGTTCTTCCGCTTCCATGATATTGACTCCACCACCCTGCATCTGCTGATTGAGATGATTGAGAGCTGCGAATATATCAGCCATGTACGCTAAAATGAGAATGAACTCAGGATTTTTGAAGCAATCTGCATGGCAGTGTTGGTGCTCTTGCAAAAACAGGGCTAATTCCACACGCATGGCAAAAACACGATTCAGCACCTGTCCCCGGGATAACCACCGAATATTAGAATGGAGCAGAAGTACCTCAAATTCAGAGCCCATTTCTTTACACAGCTCACTGAAGATGCGGTGCCTCAGAGCACTTTTTCGCACATAGTTCACACATTCCACCACAGTTTTTAATACTTCTGCCATTTTTGGAGGTAAGGTTTTTGTTGCCAACGCATGCCTGTGCAGAATACAATGCGTCACAATGATGTGTGGTGCATCGGCCTTTACTAGCGCACCAAAACCAGACTTTCTTCCCAGCATGACTGGAGCTCCGTCCGTACAAACTGCAGAAACCATATCCCATGAAAGATTGTTGTCTCTGAAGAAGTCATCCACAAGCTTCTTCACATCGGCTGCCTTCGTTGTTGTTGTAAGAGGCTTACAAAATAAAAACTCTTCTTTTATCATGTCGTCTTTCACATAGTGTACAAAAACAGCAAGCTGGCTTAGATCAGAAACGTCTGTGGTTTCGTCGAGTTGAAGGCTGAATTTTGCCGGGCTTGAAATCAGATCCGCGACTACTTGAGCCAAGATGTCTTTACTCATGTCTTCTATTCTGTCACTGACGGTGTCATTTGAAAGGGGAATTTGGGATAATTTACCTTCGGCCGCTGTTCCGAGTATCAGATTCGCCATCTTTAATGCAGCTGGTTTCACAAGTGTTTCACCAATGGTGTGTGGCTTGCCCTGCTTTGCGATCAGGTAAGCAACTTCGTACGATGCTGTCAGGATCGGTTTGTTAACAGGTACAAATCCAAGAGCAGGCAGAGTGGCCCTTTCATCGAATCTGGCTCTCTTCACCCTGAATTCAGCAAGTGTTGTGTTCTTGTATTCCCCGTCTCCATGCAGCTTCAAGAAGTGTTCCTTTAGTTTTGCCGGTGCAAGACTAGAGTTGCTCAACTTGGCGTTGCAAATCATGCAGATAGGACGCTCACTCCCATCACGTTCCGTGATACATGAGAATCCATGTTGTACATATTCGTCCGACCACTTTCTTCTTTTGCCCGACATAGTTAGTATGGATAAAATATTAAAGAAATCACACGACGTACGACAACAACAGTCACACGTTGACTACTGAGTACGCACTAAATTCCCCGCAGCGCTGATTGGCCAAGCAGTGTAGCATGATCATCTGCAGCCAGTGATGGCCAAGCGGGCCGTGTGTGTCATCACAAATTTACACAATAATTCAAGTGTGTCCGGACCTCCGTGGCGGGGGCTCTGCCGAACCCCTGAGATCGACTCACCGAACCCCTGGGGTTCGATCGAACCCAGGTTAAGAACCACTGCTCTATTGTATGTAGTGTGTGTAGGTCTATATAGCCAGTAGATAACTACTGACTATATTGTATGTAGTGTGTGTAGGTCTATAGAGTCAATAGATAACTACTGACTTGTATGTAGTGTGTGTAGGTCTATAGAGTCAGTATGTAACTACTGACTCTATTGTATGTAGTGTGTGTAGGTCTATACAGTCAGTAGATAAATACTGACTCTACTGTATGTAGTGTGTGTAGGCCTATAGAGTCAGTCGATAACTACTTACTCTATTTTATGTAGTGTGTGTAGGCCTATATGCTTACTAAATTAAAATATTTGGGGGGTGGGTGTGAAAAATATTTTGGCGGGGGGAGGGAGGTCGACAATTCCTGTAAACCTGTTGAATCAACTTTCCATAACTTTTTTATTCAGAACTTCTGAAAGGCTCTAATCATTTAGGTGACGGGCAAATGGACAAACGGAATACCGAGCTTTAACAAAAGAGTTAAAACACTGACACTGCAAAGTATTTAATTGGGAAACGCAGCACAATTGTTACCCCCTACTGTAAACAAATAAACGAAATCCTCCTGAAAAAAAGAGTGGAGATTCAGTGAGTGGGAACTTAACAGAGACTTTGCACTAACACAGGAATGTGGAATTTCCACCACTGGCCGCCGATTAAAACAATCGCCACCCCACACTAATTTGAGCTAGGAGACACCTTCACCTTTATTAAAGATATCTGCCACTTTGATCTCCGTAGAATTTCAAAGGCTACCTCCCTGTACCTATCCATCGCCTACCAGTTGAATGCAAAAAAAAACTAAAAACGTTTGCTCAATAAGAATCAAATGTTCATGAACCCATACATAATCTAATCTGTTTGAAGTGGCACAAGGAAAATTTCTTGGCAACGACTTCAAACTGTGAACAGCTGTACTAAGCGAGAGCTTGCCTCAAAGCTGACAGGCATTTGTGTTTTTGATGCCACGAAAAAGGTCCGAATTTTACTTGTTTCATGTTGGCAATGAGTGGAATGCACATTTTTTTTGCTGCAATATTTCATACGGAGCTTGGTAGCGCTCGATTATTTTGGAGGTGCGCGTGCCACTTTTGGCAAGTCACCGCCCCCCCCCCCCCCCCCCGGCATGCTTGCGTTGAGATGATCACAGAAAACGCAGCGTTCGCTCGACTCACCTGTCTGCTCAAGCCATGTGCTTGTCACAGAATTCCCGTCTTCTAAGCTACATTTGCTGTGTGTGGCGCGCGCGCTGAGCCAACACATTCGAGGGCCAAGTTTAAGCCCTGCTTCTGGGTTTTATTTTGTTCTTTCTCTCCCAAGTGGGGTGCGTAATGCCTGTCCGAAATATTGACACAGCAACGTTGGAACACCTTTGTTCGAGCTGTTCATAACTTCGTCTCAAGTCACGCCGAGCCAGCGCTGCTAAACACCTGGGTTCGAGCCCTGGGTCTGTGTCTCACAGGGGTATGGCTTCTTTGGTTCTTTCGGTAAAGTCACGTAGAATGAGAATAAAATTATAAATTGCTAAAATAAAATAACACAATAAAATTCTCACGACGTTTCGGCCACAACACAAGTGGCCTTCATCAGGTGAAGGGACGAGACTGTCTAGAGGACAGCACTGGAGCGAGTATGGCTGTGTTACAGATGCTCAGTCGGCACCGTAGAAACATGAGTTCAAGCCATAGTGCCAGCTGTCTTAACCAGGAGGTTCATGATTTCTGCATTGGAGACAGTAAGACAGCCCGACTGCGATCCAGGGTTGACTTTAATGGCTCTGGAACTGGATCTGTATGTCTGTCTCTTATCTCCGAGAGGCTTCATCGTGGCTGGTCAAGAGTCACACCGTAATTGCTATAATTGGGACACTGGGCCGGAACGGCTGAGTTTTTTTTGGACTCAAGCTCTTGGCACTTTGGAGTATTTTTGTTTTATCAGGGGATTCATAGTGACCCCATCAGTGGCACACGGAGCCGGCACGAGTGAGATGGGTTTGCCGCCACGCTCTCTCTCTCTCTCGCCTTGTGTTTCCACACTCAAAACAGTGCGGAACTGCTCTCTTCACCGTTTGCGACCTCCGAAACGTAAAATTTAAATCCCATATTTTGCTCGTGCAGGCATCGATCTCTCCGTGCGGATCGACCGCCGTGTTGACGTCTCACCAGGTGGCTTCGGGTGGTGGAGGGGCTGACGAGAAGAATATTTGGCAATAAAACTTGCCACCACGCGGCTCAACCCGAACACACATTCACGGGTCATCGTGTTGGCTACGAAAAACCTAAGTTTTGAACTTTTCCCTTGAAGTCATCTCGATGTGTTCATATCGCCTGGCAGTGTGCCCAGCGCAGTGGTAACACTCGTGCCTCACAGCAAGAAGAACCTGGGCTCGATTCCTGAATCGGGTTCCTCCTCCGCGTGGAGCTTGTACGCTCCCCAACGTTGCTTGCCTTATCGAGCCTAGGAGGGGGGACGTTGACGAACCAGAGCGGGCCGCCGGCTCAGGATGTGAACTCACGGCGTCTCTCCGTTGGGAGTCGAGCGCCCTGGCCGTGTTGCGCTCAACTCGGCCGGGGCACAAACTCAGCGGCGGCGTGGAGATGCCGACGAGCGGCGTCTCGCCGCGCTTCCCATTCGCGCCGCACTCGGATGCCTCCTCCTCCTCCTCCTCGTCGCCGCTCGCAGGCTCAGCGTCTCGCTCTGTTAGTCTTTGCTTGTCACTGCAAAATAAACTCGAAGGAGATTTGAAATGAAGCAGACGCTTCGTTTTTATCTCCCATGCCGGGGGTGGGGGGGGGGGGGGGGTTGTGTTGATTTTTTTTTTTAAAGCTTCCTGCATTTCCTAGGGAACCGGAGATTCCTACCCCACAAGCCGCTGATGATTGATTTTAACTGCGAAGCGGAGCTGGCATTTCGGTTTGCACGTTCATGTTTTGTTACAGTAGCAACCACGGCCCGAGATCTTGGCGCCTCGGAGCCAGTGGTTGGTGGAACACCGAGAGATTCGTGACACACCTGCTGGGCTGCAAGGTGGCCAGAATATAACACTGCGATACAAACATCATCACCTCATGTTTGTATTTTCCCTAGCCACCTTGGTTTCCTCCTGCGTGTAGAACACTTAGTCACGAAGAAACTGGCCAAACATCTTGGGCGGAAGCCTCCTGAAAAAAGCGTCATGGGACTCGGTGAGGCTTTCATGGATAAGTAAAGGACATAGTAATAGGTTTTACCCTTTTAACTGGCACAAAAACTGACACCTTTATTCAAGGCATCATGTTTGCAATAACCACAACACAAGCAGTCAAAATGCAAACAAAAGAGACAACTCTGATAATAATATGCACTGTCCTTGAATTTGATTGGTCCACACCCGAGACGGCTTTTCTTAGAGCCTAGTCTCCACTGGTTTGTGCCAGTTAAAAGGGTAAAACCTATTACTATATCTTGTTACTGGCAAAGGAGGTCTCATAATAGTAAAGGACATTTTCGTTCTTGTATACGATAAGGATATGATACGTATGATTTTACATCTCTTTGTCAATCCTTTGCTGGATGAGGACTTCCCCAGGCTGTATCAGACATGGGACTGTTTGACCATACTTCACCCGGCTGGCAAGTGCAGGCACGTGAAACCGGAGCTCCAGGACCTATTCAGACATCACTCGTGGTGTTAGCCGTGGCCGGGTGATCGAACTCAGGCTGTTAGGTTCACAGGGCTGGCTACTGAAACATGAGGACAGACGCACACTTCATTAAGAGTGCCAGACTGGTGTCGGGTAAGAGAGCCCTGAACACATTCCTGCGGAGGGGGCTGGTAGGACATTTTGAAGTAATTATGAAGTAATTATGTACGCATATTTAAGCCAAACTTGTTAGGGTCGTGCGCAGAAGAAAGCAAAATGAAAAGTGAGCAGAATTATAAAACGACGCCAGAAAGTTGCAGTGTACAAGAGGTCGCACCAGAAAGTGCAGTGTATCATCCCCTGCCTCCTGTGAGAATTAATCCCGCTTGGGCTTCCAGTCCATATAAGGGCACCACGGGGTGACCAGCCCCTCCCCACCCAGCCCCACCGCACCCAGCCCCACCTCTCCCACCCCCCACCCAGCCCCACCCAGCCCCACCCCACCCTCCCCTCCCCACCCAGCCCCTCCCCACCCAGCCCCTCCCCACCCAGCCCCTCCCCTTCCCACCCAGCCCCTCCCCACCCAGCCCCTCCCCACCCTCCCCTTCCCACCCAGCCCCTCCCCACCCAGCCCCTCCCCACCCTCCCCTCCCCACCCAGCCCCTCCCCACACAGCCCCTCCCTACCCTCCCCTCTCCACCCAGCCCCACCCCTCCGACGTGGACAGACATACACAATTAATCCTCTGCCTCCTGTGAATTAATCCCGGTTGGGCTTCCAGTCCACTACATTTCCTACCAGTATGAAATGACTTGAGAGTAGGTCTGCTGGCTTCATCTTGCGGGGTCGTTTTCTGGCGCGGACGCGAGGTTCTGGCTGTCTGGAGGAAGTTCCACATGGCTACACTCAACCCATGGCACGACTCTGATAGTGGTGCAGCTGGGATATGATCAGAGAGAAAGTGCAAGCAGTTTTAAACACAGTTTCTTTTGTGTTAGCTTTGACTCAAACAGGACTGTATTTACTGGTTCATCGTTAGTTTAACACGTAGGCATTCGTGACCAATATCATCCATAATACAAGTTTTGTTTTAGTTAGATCGCGTAAATATATAAACGTGTCATTAAACCCGCCACCACCCTACACAGCCAATTCGTAAGGTTTGTCACGTAATCAGAACGTGCCAATTCGTTACTAGTACAGCATACCGGTGTGTTGGTGAGCAAATCCACAGATTATGTAATCAGATTGTAAATGTTGTGGATTTTCTCTCCAACACACAAGCGGTGTGCTGTACTCGTAACGAATTGGCACGTTCTGTTGACGTGGCAAAACCTTACTAATGGGTTGTGTCGGGTGGTGGCAGGTTTAACGACACATTTACATATTTACACGATCTAACCCGACAAACCTGTATTATGGTTAATCGTTGGCAGTATTGCTCAACCAAGAGGGATTTTAATCATCGTTATAGTGAAGCTGCGCAACACGGAGTGACCCCGTGCCCCCTTTCAAGAGCAATACCCGACGTCACCACGGCGCCTGTGCCAGGCCAGGTGCACTTTGAGGCCACGTGAAGTGTCGAAGGCTCGCGGATTGGAGGCCCGTGCTCCCCTTGCGCAACCCCCACCATCACCCGAACCAGCCCAACCCCATTTGTGAGTGGGCGGGGCTAAATAGAAATAGGCGTGGCCTAAAGAAGATGGGGAGGGGCATAAAAAGGAAAGGCGCAGAGCCAAAAGTAGAGGCGGGGCCTTACCAAGAATGGGTGGGGCCTGAGGAGTAAAAGGGTGGGGCTTGATGAGGAAGGGTTGAGACATACAAAGAAGCGGGACCTAACGAAATTCCTGTTGCGCTCAGGAAAGAGAAGCAATAACATATCACCCAAGCAGCAGCGGGGCTTTAGCGATGCAAATGCAGGCCAACTCGTCGATATTTGATTGCTCTATCTTCAACCGGGTAAATATGCGTGGCTGGTTCCTGCTGTCTTCCCCCCCCCCCACCAGTTATGTAAGATTTCAAACGCTGAGCTCGCTCTTGTTTACAAAAAAGACTCGAGGCAAAAATAAACAAGAGGCGGCAGCAATTTCAATTTATATCGCGTCCCATTTGCGATCCCATCACAAGACGCTCGAAAGAAATGGAAGGGGGGGGGAAAAAAATGTACGGCTCTTGTTTGAATTGTGTAGATTGTTTTGTAGTTGCACGCCTTGGCTCATCGCGATTTTAAAGTTTTGATCGTGAAAACCTCCCAACTGCATTTGCCTTCAGGCCTGCCGGGGGGGGGGGGGGGGGGGGGGGTTGTGACATCTTGACACCCGCATGAAAAGAAGTTTCGCAAGATTAGTTTGATCCAGCAAATCTCGCATCCAGTTATTGATTCAAAATAACACAAAACGAAACTGTACAGCTCACTGAGCTATTATCTCATACTCTTTGGTTGTCACGTAGATATAAAATAAAATAAATCACGACGTTTCGTGCGCAACACACAAGCGTCCATCAAGACTTTCCCACCTGATGACGGGCGCTTGTGCTGCGCCCGAAACGTCGTGATTTATTTTATTTTATACCTCACGTGACTTTACCGAAACAACCAAAGTTTATGGATTCCTGCAGTCACGAAAGCTTCAAATCTATTATCTCTTTTTTTTTCTGAAGCGTGCAAAGCAACCAAGAGCAGAGTTGTAATAAAACTTGGGTGATAAGGAGAGGAGAAAAGAATACCGTGGCACTTTGTTGACATGGCTGGGTGGCTCCATGCAGCTCACAAGGGCGACATTGTGGCTGAGTCAGAGCACTGGGCCTGGCACTGTTAAACCATGCGTTTCGGTTCTGGGTTTTAGCTCAACAGATTCTCAAGTGGAGCGAGTTCAACAGTCTCAGCCACGGTTAATATTCCCGTGGACCTCCGCTCCTTGATTGCTCCACCCAGGACAAGGACTCGGTCTAGCAGGTTCGCCGCTTTGTTTCGTCCACAGTGTTCACCACACGGCAGGCAGGTCACAACGACAGAGACAAAGTTCCCCCGTATTGCCCTGACAAACTGTTGGGGCAAGCGCTGTTGACGAGCATCTATGGAGGCCGGAACGACACACAAGGAGGTGAGTGGCCGGCACCACGCCCGGCCGCCTTTGTCTCCCCAGTGGCGATGTTTACACACCGTAATAGGTACTCATTTGAGGCCGAGTCGACCTAGGTGAGGCCCAGGAATGGTTCATATATTCGTCACCGATGTTGGCCGTGAGCAGTAATCGAGCTCTGGTCGCCAAGTTCGTAGCGCAGCGCGCTAACCACTACACCCACCGCTCAACAACACTCGCTCGCTCACCCACACACTCACCCACTCACTCGCTCACCCACACACTCGCTCATCCACCCAGACACTCACTCACCCACCCACCCATACACTCACCCACCCACCCACACAATCACCCACCCACACAATCACCCACCCACACAATGACCCACTCACACACCCATCCACGCAATCACTCACTCACACACTCACTCACCCACACAATGACCCACTCACACACCCATCCACACAATCACCCACCCACACACTCACCCATCCACACACCCACCCACCCAATTACTCACCCACACACTCACCCACCCACTCACTCGCTCACCCACACACTTGCTCACCCACCCACACACTCACTCACCCACCCACCCACACAATCACCCACCCACCCACACACTCACCCACCCACACAATCACCCACTCACACACCCATCCACACAATCACCTACTCACACACCCATCCACGCAATCACCCACTCACACACCCATCCACACAATCACCCACCCATACACTCATCCACACAATCACTTACCCACACACTCACCCACCCACACAATCACTCACCCACACACTCACCCACCCACATAATCACTCACCCACACACTCACCCATCCACATAATCACCCACTAGCCACATTGCAGGTGGCAATGCGTATCTTTCTGCTTCTCCTGTGGAATTCCCTCCCTTCTCTTAATTTCCCAGGTTCTTATAATAACCTTGCTTAATGCAAGAAACATGTCCACTCTGATCTATTACAAAGTTGTGCCGTTTGATGCTGGTCACATTACATTTTTGGTGCCCTTGAGCCTGCGGTCGCCAGCCGTGTAAAATAAACACCCCGGAAACTATTGCGCTTGCTCACCAGAGACTGCAAAGAAGTTATAGATCATTGAAGCAAATGAATCCAGCATAACGCAAACTCGGAAGGACGGATCATTAATACGCGTCAGCCAAGTGACACACGCAACGCACCGCTCTTCATAGAGGGTGAAGGAGCACCCTCTAACGTTGGTTCCGACAGAGCCTGATGGAAGTGATTCAGAAGTAGTTTTGTGGTGTCATCTTCCGCGGGTGTTCCCTGACACGGCGCGAGGCTCTGCTGCTGCCTGGAGGCGCTCATTATTACTATTGAAGTGACTGTACGATTTTGGAATAAAGATTCTTAATGTGACGTGGAGGTGTTGCTTGGAGGTAGAATGAGGTATGGATTTACAACATTCCTTCGATTGTTTGCCCCACATCAATAACGGAATTGTGATGCAATTTGTGAAACACGCAAAGAAAAAACAACGACCCCTGGTAACGTTAGCACAGAAACAGACCCGCCGCGGTGCGTTATTGTTCCATATTGCGAGGTTTCAAGGTCCAGAGTGAAACGATGCATCCCAGCAGGCTCAGAATGCGTAACCCAATTAGTCATATGTGACGCGTTGTTATGCCAGTAATTCTTACCGCCGTTCAAGGCCCTCCTTGTGCTCAGGCAACGGCGGGGTGTTAGGGAATGTATTTCCAGGGCCTGGGTTTAACCACATCTTAAAACGATCGTGAGCTTGCAAAGAAGCATTCGGGCACGGTCTAAGTTCTCAAAACTGCTCTAGAGGAGTTGTACACCCCTAGCTGCCACTGCTATTCATTGGCGTAAAATAAAATAAAATGTTTCGTCCCGGATGACGCTGCAAAGTATTATCTGTATTTTGATTTAGCGTGCTGATCTTAAAGGTGCATTGAGAAATTTGATACTCTGACTGATGCTTCTGTTGTTGTGGAGTAACTCATGCAGCCAGCTATGGCTCTAGGATTTGGTGTTACATGTTGTTTATGTAGTTTATTGTAAAAATTCGGTCACAGTCCCTGTTATGTTGCAATTATGGCTTCATTTTTTGGTGATTTTCGAAAAGTTTTTTGGTTTGAACATGTTTGTTTTGTTGTAGTACGGAATTAGACTGATGGCCTTAATCTAAGTTTTCTTGTGGTTGTTGTTGTTTGACTTGCATCCACTGGGATTTTTTGCACACAGCGTTGGTGTACGGTGCTTTTTTCAGGAATATTTTAGCTGTTTTTTGCATGGATTTTCTGTTTGCTCAGTCACATAGTCACTTTCAGATGTTTTCTTGTTCGTGTTTTAGTTTTTTTTGTTGTGGTTGCACCCGATTCAAGAGCCGAATAGCTCACAGGGCTATACCAAAATAAACTGAAACTGAATTTAATTAAATACGCACAGCTGTGTACAAAAACATTGCTTGTACAGGTGTTTAAATTTGTGCTCCTTTGTGCAATTAACATTCGGATGGAGGGGTGCTTACCGGTGGTGCAATGGTGAGCACCACTGAACTTGCAATCCACAAAACTTGCCCCGATTGATTTTCAACTGCTGCCGTCAGCCTCCCAGTGTCGCGGCTGAAACGATGGCGTGAGACGGTGAAGTCCCCACCCCCTCTCCTCACCACCTCCTGTTGCACCCGACAGTAGAAATGGGAACACTGGAGGTTAGTCGATCAGCGTGTTGCATGCGGCAGAGTAAAGTGTGAATGCTCCCATGTCTTACAAGACGTCTGGCACGAGAATGCCACGGTGGCTATGAGATGTTAACTCTCCTGTCTGGTCTACAGGAGGCCGTGGGTTCCATCCCGACCCTGACGCCTGCTGCTGCTGCTGTATATTTGGAGTTTGCGTGTCTCTCTCTCATCATCACGGTGGCTAGGAGATGTTAACTCTCCTGTCTGCTCTACAGGAGGCCGTGGGTTCCATTCCGACCCTGACGCCTGCTGCTGCTGCTGTATATTTGGAGTTTGCGTGTCTCTCTCTCATCATCACGGTGGCTAGGAGATGTTAACTCTCCTGTCTGGTGTACAGGAGGCCGTGGGTTCCATCCCGACCCTGACGCCTGCTGCTGCTGCTGTATATTTGGAGTCTGCGTGTCTCTCTCTCATCATCATCACGGTGGCTAGGAGACGTTAACTCTCCTGTCTGGTCTACAGGCGGCCGTGGGTTCCATCCCGACCCTGACGCCTGCTGCTGCTGCTGTATATTTGGAGTCTGTGTGTCTCTCTCTCATCATCATCACGGTGGCTAGGAGATGTTAACTCTCCTGTCTGGTCTACAGGAGGCCGTGGGTTCCATCCCGACCCTGACACCTGCTGCTGCTGCTGCTGTATATTTGGAGTTTGTGTGTCTCTCTCATCATCACGGTGGCTAGGAGATGTTAACTCTCTCGTCTGGTCTACAGGAGGCCGTGGGTTCCATCCCGACCCTGACGCCTGCTGCTGCTGCTGCCGTATATTTGGAGTTTTCTTGTTCTTCTCATGGTCGTGTGGATTCTTCTCCGGCTCCTCCGGTTTCCCCCTCAAGATTTGTGATGGCCAGGTCGCTCCTGAAAGATAACTACATAGCTCAGTGGGCCTTACCTGGTCAAATACAAAATAGTAGGCCAACACATCCTCTAAAGGGGCTCTCAAGAGCTCTGTCCCGTGACGGCCAATTACAGAGCTGCACCTTTACCTGTTTTACCTTTACAATGAACATTATTGATTTAAATCAGTGAATGAGTGATGTGGACGTGTAACAGATATATGTATAAAAACTCAATAGTTTAACTAATTGCTTTGTACAGTACGAGCTTTACTACCCAGCGTCGCCCGGGACTTGGATTCACCACGCCCGGCCGCCTTTGTCTCCCCAGTGGCGATGGTCACACACCACAGCAGTTACTCGTTTGAGGCTGAGTCGACCTAGGGGAGGCCCAGGAGCGGTTCAAATAATCGTCACCGGTGGTGGCCGTGAGCGGGAATCGAACTCGGGTCGCCGGGTTCGTAGCGCAGCGCGCTAACCACTACACTACCGCTCCCCCCACACACACACAGACACAAACACACACAACGCGCTAACCACTACACTACCGCTCCCCCCACACACACAGCACGCTAACCACTACACTACCGCTCCCCCCACACACACAGCACGCTAACCACTACACTACCGCTCCCCCCACACACACAGCACGCTAACCACTACACTACCGCTCCCTCCACACACACAGACACACACAGACACAAACACACACAGCGCGCTAACCACTACACTACCGCTCCCCCCACACACACAGCACGCTAACCACTACACTACCGCTCCCCCCACACACACACAGACACACACGCGTCCATAGGTACACATACACGCGCTTGCTGCAGACACACACAACTTTCAGGGTGCGTACGGCAGTAAACGACTAAAATAATAAAGCAATGCTGCGCGAAGAACGCCTTAGGCCTGCAACACATTTGTATTTCACTTTACCCGTGATCAGCAGGCACACTCCGTTACGCTTCCGCACGCGGGTCACATGACAGATGTGACGTCACAGCTCACTTGCCGTGCAAAAAAATGTATGCATAATTGCGCACCCCACAAAAAATATACAAATTATCTTTTTATAATGTTTGCATGGTGTACAGTCTGAAAAGTACCCACATGACAAATTTCAAGTTTTTTTCATGTCGGGAAGTATGCTAAACATTTTGAACAGACCCACATAATCACAAATTTCCCTTTTATATATCGAGATATATACTGTGTGTATATATAATGCCGGTTGCTTAAAGTTTGTTGTTTTTGAAGAAAACAACATTCAAAGTAATAATTAATTTTCCTTTCAGGAATTTAAAACGTTTGTGTCTTGAGAAAGTGAAACTCAAAGCAAGTGGATACATCTGAAATACCCCTGAGACACCTGGAGAAATTCCACGCTCGCCAAAGCCAGGTCCCAGTGTGTCCCACGTGTCGCTCCACAGCTCAAGAGCCACTTGCGTGGAGGGAGGGCGAAGTGGGGTGTCCGCTGAGAGTGAACTGATGCTGCGAGCTGCGATGAGCTCTGGGTGGTTTGGAGCAAAGAGTTCTGCTGGGTTGAGTGGGGGGGGGGGGTTATAAATCCTTCAGACATTCACAACGATGTAGCGAAACTGAGGGCAATGTCGCATGTCCGGCTCTATGGGAGGATGGAGGTATCGGCACAAACGTGAAATGGTGGGATATGCGAACATCTGTAGGAAATTAGCCGCGACTCTGGGGTAATACCAATCGCATTTACACTCACCTCTGCTACTGTAACTTCTTCTAATGCGAAACTAATTCTTTTCAAAACTAGCTTAGCTCTTATCTCAGAAAAAATCAGACTTATACGCACAGAACTAGATCAGTTAGACAAGACACTCTACAAATCACACTTATCATTGACGGCAATAATGTCCACATCGGATTGGGAACATGTAGACAATATGACTGCCTCTTCAGCTGCTACTATGTCGACCAAATGTAAGGAAAACCTGATTTCCAAATTTAACCTCCTTTTCAACAAAAGACCGGACCCACACACCAAAAAGTTAGACGTTAATAAAGTCGTAATTAATCGCAGTAACAGTTCTATTTCCGATGGTCTGAAATCCGTTTTAGCTAAAGGTCTAAACTTTGCAGTCACACCTAAACACATACCAGTTAATGATATAATTGCCCAAGTAGACGTTGCTCTCAGGGGCCTGGGTCACATCGCTGCAGACGTAGCAAGATCTGAAATCGCTGCAACCCTCAAAAACGCTAAGATGCCAGCTAGCAACCTCAGCAAAGATGAGCGTTTTGAATTATATAAATTAAAAAAGAGGAATGATATTGTAGTTCTCTCAGCTGACAAAGGCAATGCTACTGTTATCATGGATAAAATAGAATACAACAACAAAATTAAAGAATTACTCGACGATGGTAGTTATACAAAAATAAAAAGAGATCCCACCAACAGCCTCGTCACACAAACCAACAAAATAATTTCTGATTCAACCGCATTAATTGATCAATCTAAACAGTTTTCGTTGAAACCTTCTGCTGCCAGGCCACCAAGATTATACGGCTTACCAAAAATACATAAAGTTGATACACCTCTTCGTCCCATAGTCTCTACTATCAGCTCCCCCACCTACAAACTAGCTCGTTTTTTGTCTGAAATCCTGCGTCCTTTCACTGGAAAGACCACCTCTGCGGTACAAAATTCTACTCACCTGGTATCAACAATCAAGGGTATTTCCCTGTCCCCAGACGACCTGCTTGTCAGTTTTGATGTAGTTTCCTTATTCACCAAGGTTCCTGTACCTGACACCATTGCAATCATTGAAGACTTGGTTCATCAAGGACTAAACACTGAGGTACCCCCCCTGGTGAGACACTGTTTAACCAATACATACTTCACTTGGAATGGAACTTTCTACAAACAAACTGAGGGCACCCCAATGGGCTCCCCCCTTTCTCCAGTTATAGCTAACATTTTCATGGAGAAATTTGAGACTGACGCCATCCAGACTGCCACTCTGCGCCCAACCTTATGGAAGAGGTACGTGGATGACACTTTTGTCATCTGGCCACATGGCCGGCCTGCTCTAGACCAATTCTTCGACCACATCAATTCCATACACCCAGCCATCAGATTTACCATGGAAGTCGAAATAGATGGCAAGATACCTTTTTTGGATGTCCTAATTAAAAAGAGACCTGATGGTTCAATGAGCCACTCTGTCTACAGGAAAGCTACCCATACGGATGCTTATCTGAAACCGGATTCCCACCACCATCCATCACAGAAGAATTCTCTCATCAAGACTCTGTATCATAGAGCCCAATGCATATCCGACCAGGAACACATAAGCAGTGAACTCAAGCACATACACCAAGCTCTTAGGGCTAATGGTTACTCCGACTATACAATCCGCAAAGCTATCACTCAAACCATGAAGAAGAACCCTCTTGAGGAGCCTTTCAAAACCATCACTTTACCCTACATTGCTGGGATCACAAAAAAGATCTCCAAAATCTTGAATAAACACAAGATCCAGGTCCGTTTCAACACATTACATAAAATCCGTGATCTGGTTCCGTCTGTAAAAGATGTGATTCCGGACATACAATACCCTGGTGTCTACAAACTAAGTTGCCTCTGTGGTAGTAGTTACATTGGAGAAACCAAACGCCATATCTCGGACCGCATTCGTGAACATAAAGCAGACCTTAAACACGGTAGGACCAACACCTCGGCCGTAGCAGATCATTGTTCTAATTCAGTAGGCTCACATGCCATTGACTTTTCCAAGACGGAGGTTCTTTGTAAGCCATCTGGCTTCCATGAGAGATTCGTTCATGAGGCTATCCACATATACAAACACAGAGACAATTTCAACCGAGAAGATGGATTCTATCTTAGCAATCATTGGAAAGATTTGATAAATCATTTCAGTTCTTGATTGATTGTTCACGCTTACAGCGCCTTTCAGACAGCATACATAAAAACAAATTTCGTCTCCCCCCTCCTCTTTTCAAAAAATAGATGGACTAGTCCTGGCAAACAGCCAATCGTTGCGCGTGACGCAAACGTTATTTTTATATAAATAAATAAATATGCCGTTTTCAAAATAAATTTATGCAAACCGACACACCTGATGATGACCGTTTGAGTTATGGTCGAAACGTCGTGAGAATTTTTTATTGTTTTATATATATTTTGTTATTTTGTTGTTTCTCTTCAACGTGACTTTACCGAAAAAACTAAGAATATAGCTACACCGTGTTGAAATTTTGGAGAAAACTAAATCGATAACCAATGTAATTTTCACATATCTGTCTCTCCATGTGTAAAAAAAATAGTACTCAAGCCATCGGCTCCTCGGCCTTTTGGGAGTGTCTAATTTCAGCGGCATCGTGCAGAATTTATTGTGCTGAAATTATGCGCTCCCAGATGAAGGTCCTGGGGCTGATAGATTTTGTAAGAAATATGTTTAACTGTTTCATGTAGAGAGACGGAGAGGTGAAAGGGGAAATACACAACTAGGTTTCTGGACCAAAACAAGGAGCAAAACCGCTTTAAACATGCAGGGGCAATGCTTGACAGCGCATTGCAAGTCAGCGGATTGAGTACGTGAGATTAAGAGGACGTGTGCGTAAAACGGTCGGATTTTGTGAACATCTATAGAAAATTACAGCTGCACCGCTGTGCACGAACACTGCACAGGGTGTGTGTGGGCGGTTAAATGGTCAGGGCGGATATGTGACGGTCAGATATGTGACGTTACTGTAGCAGCCTCATCAAGACCACTCATTTCTCTACGCGAGGCCACGTGTCGTCAAGTTATTGTAAACGCGTTGACTTGGCCAGGAGCCTCGGTGGCAGAGCGAGAGGCTCGCGATAGGAACGTTGAGATTTCAAATCCTGTTTGGGGGGGTTGAACTCAGCCTATCACGCCTCCAGGGCGATAAAATGAGCACCGCTTAGTAGAGGAAGTCAGAAATGCTTGTGCAAATGATAGATTTGCCCATGCCACAGGAATGTGTAATGTCCACGAATGGTTGATGTGATGTGAATATGACTTGAGCACAAACACTTCAATGCTCGTTTGAACAGCAGGAAACCACTCCGCCTCTTTTAAAATGTACAGTACCATAAATTAACGTGTTGATCAAGTCAGCGTTGGCATCAAAGTGCAGAATGCATCGTCAATATGTTTTTAGGGTGTAATCATCGGTAATTAGCACGTTCCAGTTTAATTATTTTAAAAAGGTGAGTTTACCACGACGCTATTAAGATACTTTTCGCGGTATTATACGACGTGGTAGGCTAATCATACACTAATGAGAACCATTATGTCGCAGCTATTGTATCGACCCTGGAAGGATGATGGGCGAAGTGAACCCCCCCCCCCAAACTAGGATTTAAACCCGCATCCTTTCCAAATGCGAGCCGCTTACTCTACCCCCGAGCCACCTGACTGGTATCATGATCCCAGTTCGACTCAAACCTGCCTACCCTTTGTAATCCAATCACAGCAAGGCCGTAGCCATGGAGTCAACATTGGGAGGGGGGATCAAATCTTCCAGGGGGTCTGGGGGTCCCCCCCCACCCAGAAAAAAAATCTAAATTTGAAAACGAATTTCCTGCCATTTCCTGCCTAAAATAAAAAAAAGCACTAACACATAGGATGGACTTTTTAAAATAATATTTTTACAATAATGTCTAACAGTGTATTGTTTTACATTGCTCTGTTATTTCTGTATTTACCTTTTCTTGTTTCATTGTACGTAATGGCAGAGATTAGTGATTAATAAAGTACAACCATAACCACAATCATGTTAACAGACATCTATTTTATAGCAATATATTGGGGGGGGGGGGACATTTGAGCATATTTGAATATTGGGGGGAGGGGGGGATGTGTCCTCCCGCCCCCCCCCCAATATATATTATAATTCCGGCCTTGAATCACAGTACCGCAATGGGTCACTCGCGAGCGCTGTGTGTGTTGTTGTGCAGTCGCCTCCTCCAACAACAGCGGAGGGCACACGAAGTGACGCTCACAACAACGAGCAGAGAGCTCCGGGGCGGATAAAAGTCGGCCAACTGGGAGCACCACGTGGGTTTGCATATCTCAGATGGACAAACCCACGTGGCACCCCTTGTGACCTCCTCCGTGCCATCAGCGAGGCCATCGCCCCACACTGCACGCGAAGGCCCCCACATGCACCTCCTCTAGCCTGGCACAAGCGCGGCGGTGATGTCGCCCGCGGCCCCCCCCCCCCCAACTGAGTGGTCTAAATCGGCGGCTGCTGTTGCTGTGGTTGGACCCTACAACAAGCGGCGACGGGAGCCCTCCGATTGTTTCAAATCTATTCCCTCGCCCTCCCCGCTCAGCCACTGCTGCTGCTGCTGCGCGCCAGCTAAACGCTCTCTGCTGTGGATGTGGAGGCAATTTTACCTCCCCCCTCCCCCCCCAAAACATGAACATTAGGATTCGTTCTCTTTTAAAACGTCCCCATCCTCCTCCCTCTCCCCTTCCCAGGGGACCCCCCCCCCCACTGTTTTATGGGTCTCCTAACATCCATGGTTACAGGCAGTAAATGTTGTGCAGTAGCAGCAGAACCGTCCTTATATTTTAAATGTGTGTACGCGCTACGCGCGTGCTCGCAACACGCACGCTGCGTACGCTTGTGTACACGCGTACACGCACACCCTCGTGTGTGTGTGTGGGTATATAAATGTGAACAGATGCACAAAGGTAAAATATGCCCCACGTAGCCTTACACAGGGCCATTCGGGCAAGTGCCATAAGTCCGCTCCTTTTAACGTCAGCACGGCACCGCAAGTATTCCCGCTCGCCTTTGTCTCTCCGCCCCTCGTGTTTCTCACCGCCCCAGACAAGCGGCCGCATGCTACTTTATTTAAGGCCGAGTTGACTTGCGGGAGGCCCCAGGACCGGATCGGCTGGGAATCAAGGGGGCAGGTCATTCAAATTCGTAGCTCAGCTCTCTCACCAATGTGACACCCATCGCTGCACATTGAAGAAACCATTATTCCGACTGCCGCGCCCGGAGATAGAATCGAACCCGCGACCGCTGAATTAAAGACAAAGACCCCTCGTATAGCCTGAACAGAATGGAGGGGCAAGTGCAGTTAGCGAGCACCTCTGAAGGCCGGCACGGCACACGAAGGGGTGGGTGGCCAGCACCACGCACGGCCGCCTTTGTCTCCCGAGTGGCGATGTTTACACACCGCACCAGGGACTCATTTTCGGCTGAGCCGACCAGTACCGGTTCAGATAATCGTCAACCGGTGTTGGCCGTGAGCGGGAATCGAACGCGGGGCCGCCGGGTTCATAGCGCAGCGTAGCGCTGACCGCTACACCACCGCTCCCCACTCACACACAGCAACATACACGCGCGTTTGTATACAGACGTACGCGCAGACACCGCTACGCTGGAACATGTCATCTTCCACATGTTGGCACGAGCTATGGAAAGCATTAATTTCGCTACAATGCTGTCTTTTACTGGAACAACTTTCGCTGCACTGTAAAGGCATGTAAGACTGTTTATTTAGCTATGAGTCATCCGTAAGCTGTCTTGTGCAGTTACTCTAGTGTGTGTGTGTACACGTGTGTGCACGTGTGTGTCTGTGTGGGAGCGCTCGTGTGGTTAACGCACTGCGCTACGAATCCGGTGAGCCGAATTCGACTCCCGCTCGCAGCCAAAATCAGTGACAATGATCTGAACTGGTGCTGGGTCTTCCCTAGGTCGACTCAGCTTTAAATGAGTGCCTGGTGAAATGCGTAAAACATCAGCGCTGGAGAGACAAAGGCGGTCGGGCGTCAGTGCGCTGGCCATTCACCAGCCTCTTACGCCGTGCCTGCCTTAATAGGTGCTCACTAACAGCACTCGCTGCAACATTTTTGTTAACCCTTGAAGGCGATACCGGAGATATTTGTCTTGTGAGAGTGTCCATGTGCGTATGTATGCATCATTGTGTGCGTGTCTATTGTACAGTACGTGTGTATTATTCCAGCTCGCAAACGGAAGCTTTGAGCCTTTTTAAAAAAATCTGTAGATCTTTGAATCCTCTAAGTCCATAAAGACAGCATCTATGTTAGTCTATGATGTACGTACAAGAGTCCAGAGTTAGTATACGGACGTGCTGTTTATGTGTCCTATGCATGTCTAACATAGCAGCCATCAATTTCGATTTAAAGATTTCGTGACTGCAATGATTCATCTTCTTTGGTTCTTTCGGTAAAGTCACGTCGTGAGAATTGTATTGTGTTATTTTATTATTTTATCCTCATTCTACGTGACTTTAGCGAAAGAACCAAAGAAGATAGCAGCCATGGTTGTAGACTTAGAGAGGATTCCTAGACCCATACATTCATAAAGGGCCCACGGACTTGCATAGTTTCGACGATGATTCTGCGTGTGTCTATGAGCCCTCTTGACTTCTGCGGTAAAACTCGGAAGGGTCTCTCTCTCTCTCCCTCCCCATGACCAATCGCTCAGGTGGGGTGCCGCTGCCGGGGAATGATTTCCCACTGATCGTAGTGCCCCGAGACGCACCGCGTGTCGAGTGCAGCATGCGGCGGGCCCATGGACCTTGCCTTGATCGCGAGTGTCCACTGATTTACTGTGACGTGCCGTTTCATTGGACGCCCACGCTGGTGTTGCAGAACGTTCGCGATGCGGTTCACGTCGCCTGTGACTCCGGGCAACTTTGCACGAGGAAAAAAGAAAACTGCATTTCGAACTCCCACGCGTCAATGTCGTAGGCGGTCGCTGCCGATGCCGCGGCTGGCAAAAAAAGGGTTGCCACCTTTTGCCACGTTAGGCCAAACAACGGACACATTTCTCAGTGAGCACGGAGGTCTATCGTCAAAGCTGTGCAGTTTACCAGTTGCAGTGGTCAACGCACGACCGCTGCCAAATGTCTGCACCGTATGAATCAAATGCTGCCACCCGACACACTTGCCATGTCCCGCAGTGTTCAGGTTAAACCCAGACACCGGGCAACCCCCTAGCTGTCAACTCTCTCTCTCTCTCTCTGCCTAGCCTTGAGTCTTAGTCAGATGTGCTGGCCTAACCAGTCCGTGTAAGCACACTTGTCATCCAATTGATCATGGTTCGCCCTCTCCTTTCCCTCTGCTTATACCACCAAGATGATGTTGTTGAACAGCCGTCACGTGCTAGACTGACGTCATAGCGAGTAGTCTGTCACACTCTAGACTCACGTCATAGTGAGTAGTCCGTCACGTGCTAGACTCACGTCATAACGAGTAGTCCGTCACGTGCTAGACTGACGTCATAGCGAGTAGTCCGTCACGTGCTAGACTCACGTCATAGCGAGTAGTCCGTCACGTGCTAGACTCACGTCATAGCGAGTAGTCTGTCACACGCTAGACTCACGTCATAACGAGTAGTCTGTCACACGCTAGACTCACGTCATAGTGAGTAGTCTGTCACACGCTAGACTCACGTCATAACGAGTAGTCTGTCACACACTAGACTCACGTCATAGTGAGTAGTCCGTCACGCGTTAGACTTGCATTATAGCCGGCGTGGTGTACGTTAGGCGACAAACGTTCCATGATAGAAAGACCGTGTCGAAGCCACACGTAGATAGCATAGAGTCATACCCACTGTACAGTATGCATTCACAAGAGGAACAAATAATTACCAATGGGATCGTTGCATGTATTTAATTGTGGAGAGGATGAAGCATTATCCTCCTGGCATTATGAACGCATCTCGCACCCTTGAAACGCACACCAGATAAAGATCAATCAATACGTGAATAGTGTTACAAAGTATAGAATGTATTCAATGCACTAGAATACATATTGGAGTGTATCGTGTATAGATTTCATTATTTATGAATTAGTCTTGTTACTGTACTTGTTTATCAAGGAAAGCCTCACTTAGCCTCACGACTTTTTCAGTCGGGTCTAGCCAAGTTTTTGCAGCAGGGGGCGATGTTGCTCTGAGTATAATCCCAATTGGGTCATTCGTGATTTGGCCACATACCAGCGTACACTGTACGCATTTTTTTAATCTTTGTAAGTAAACCGGAGAACCCGGAGGAAACTCCACGGAGAAAGGCACCCGAGTCAGGAATTGAAACCAGGACCCTTATTTATATGAGTCACAAGTGTTACTACCGCTGTACCACCCACACTTCCACACACAGCCATTAAATATACCATGCTAATTAAAGTATATGGGTTTAGTACGTATGCTTTCGTACGAAATCAATATATATTTTAAAACCATATTTACCGTGCGTACAAGGAATATGTTACAACTGTTACAGCAGCGGCTCATTATTTTTTTTAACAACATCCTGCGATATTATCTACAGCACCTTCCTGCGCTATTCTCTATGGCACCTTCCTGCGCCCTGCCCTATTCTCTATGGCACCTTCCTGCCCTATTATTTATGGCACTTGCCTGCGCTATTCTCTATGGCACCTTCCTGCGCTATTCTCTATGGCACCTTCCTGCCCTATTCTTTATGGCACTTGCCTGCGCTATTCTCTACGGCACCTTCCTGCGCTATTCCCTATGGCACCTTCCTGCGCTATGCCCTACGGCACCTTCCTGCGCCCTGCGCTACTCTCTACGGCACCTTCCTGCGCTATTCTCTACGGCACCTTCCTGCCCTACTCTCTACGGCACCTTCCTGCCCTATTCTCTACGGCACCTTCCTGCCCTATTCTCTATGGCACCTTCCTGCCCTATTCTCTACGGCACCTTCCTGCGCTATTCTCTATGGCACCTTCCTGCGCTATTCTCTATGGCACCTTCCTGCGCTCTGCGCTATTCTCTACGGCACCTTCCTGCGATTAACCCTGGGGCGCAGGGAGTATGGGGTGCGATCCTCCCCCCCTCCCCCCCGGTAGTAACACCGTGGCTGCCACCCTGGTTGCCGGGCACCTTTTGCTGACTTTGCAATGGGACTTGGCGAGATTTAACCGCCGGGAAATGGCCACATGTGCACCCACCGACACATTCCAGCGAGCCTTTTCACATGTGTGCGCGTTATGTAAAATGTTATCACGTGTTGCGTGCACGCCACTGTACACACACACACAACTATATGCGCATGCCCAGATGGACACATATTCCGGTTCGCCTTATGTTAGGAGGCTGTATGGGCTAATTGTGATGGAATTGAACGCCGCAATCGGGGTGGTGTGGCCAACACTACGCCCGGTCACTATTGTCTCCCGAGTGGCGATGTTTGCACATCGCACCAGGTACTCATTTGAGGCTGAGTCGACTTAAGGGAAGCTCAGGACAGGACCAGATAATCGTCGTTGGTGTTGCCCAAGAATGGGAATGGAACTCGGGTCGTCGGGTTAGCAGCGGAGCGCGCTAACAACTACACCTCCTTCTAGATTTTAAGTTTTCGCGACTGCAAGGATCCATTCTCTTTGGTTCTTTCGGTAAAGCCACGTAGGTGAAAATCACGACGTTTCGGGCGCAACACAAGCGCCCGTCATCAGGTGGGACAACCACAGCAAGAAAACAAATTGCTCAAGTGGCCAAGAGAGCTGCTGCAAAACAAGAGGTTATATATGAGAGAGGGGGGGGGCACGGAGGGGAGGCAGAGGGGGGGGGGGATGGTGACGCTGCATGCACACGCTCACAGTTGCAAAGATATTCCCATTATCCTTATATTAGGAGAGGCTGTAAGGGCAAATTTTGCTCGTAAGCAACTTCTGCAGGCTGGAATGGCACGCAATAGGTGTTGTGGCCAGCACCATGGACAGCCCCCACTGTCTCCACAAACGCTGATGTTTTACACGTCGCAGCAGGTGCTCATTTCATGCCGAGTTGACCTAGACGAGACCCCGGGAATGGTTCTTGTATTTGTCACTTGATGTTTGCCCCGAGTGAGAATTGTGGTAGGCGAGCTGAGTGCGTTAACCACTGCACCACCAAAGATCCCTCGTGTAGCCTGTAACAGACCGATGGGGGAAGTGCTGTTAGCGAGCACCTACGAAGGCCAGAACGGAACACGAGGGGGTGGGTGGCCAACACCACGCCCGGCCGCCTTTGTCTCCTGAGTGGCGATGTTTACACACCGCAACAGGTACGCATTTGAGGCTGATTCGACCTAGGGGAGGCCCACGATCGGTTCAGATATTCGTCGCTGGTGTTGGCCGTGAGCAGGCATGCTGAGTATGTATACACATATAGCACGCACTGATCTCTAGTTGCAGCACGCCGCACGATATTCGCTTGCTCTCGCAGAGAGGGAAAGTCTCAAGGAGGTAAGAGGAAAAACAAAGAGGGAAGGCAGGAGAAACCCGGGGGTGAGCTGGCGTCAACAATTTCCCAAAGCTCTGCGGTCCTCTCCATAGCGAGGTGTTATCGGCTAATTGTTGAGTGTGAAAACCGGAGCGCCCGGAACACCCCCCACCCCCACCACGCACACGAGAGGGTAACGCTCCACCACACGTAGAAGGGACGGACACAATTAGTCTACATTTCCTGCACTGCCTTCTCCTGGCGAGTCAGGGTGATGCACCTCAACACCCATGGGAACGGAGTTTCAGCAATATTTGTGCTATCCACATGCGAGTCATTGAGATAAAAAAAATCCCGTAATAGAAATTCAGGCGGATAAAATAATCCACTTGTGTGTTTTTTCGTCTTTAGATAACGTTGATTGTGTGGATTTTATTGCTTTTTATTTTTTTACATGGAGCAAGATTTTGATTTAAAGCTTTCGTGACTGCAGTGATTCATATTCTTGGTTCTTTCGGTATATATATTTTATTATTTTATTGTTTCCCTTCAACGTGACTTTACCGAAAGAACCAAGAATATTGAGCAAGATGTTTAAACATTTCCATCATGATGATTGTCATGATGGAAATGTTCAATCTCAAGTCCCCCCCCCCTCCGCCCAAAATACGTAAAATAGCAAGCTCTTCGATGCACACACTTTTCTTTGCACTCTAAAGTGCAAAATAAATTCGTTTGACCCCAGAATTAATCACATTTTGCGCGCTGAATGAAAGTGTGTGGCGTCCTTCCGATATCCACAATTCAGGGTGTTTTTTGTGTTAGATCGCATAAATATAAATGTGTCGTTAAACTCGCCACCACCCGACATAGCCAATTAGTAAAGGTTTGTCACGTAAAGAGAACATGACAATTCGCTATGTGTATGTCCTTTCGATATGTTTAACTTTCTTTATGCGAGCCACCCGCTTTTATTCAGCACATCACATGTGATTAATTTTGGGGTAAAAATCAATGATTTTGTACCTTAGTGTGCACGTAAAAGTGTGCGCAATGGGGCGGGTTTTAATAAGTAAATAAATAAATAGAATTGCCACGCGAGACAAGTCTGCGTTGAAAATTTCAGCTCGTTAGGCTTCGGAGATCCGAATATATTAAGCGTCAAAGATACCAAAGAAAATAAACAGACACGCGGTAAGTTCAATAAAAGTGTGTAATAAATAATAATAATAAAAGTGCGTACTAATAAATGTGCATAAAATGGAAGTTGCTAAAAAATGTTTGGTCAGGAGCGCGATATCGTCTTCTGGTCACGAATTCAGATCTAGTTTCTCGGTTCACTGAGTCCATCATCAGTCACCAGGATTGATTGCTGTCACAGCAATGTGGGTTTTTCACTACTGACTTGAAGCTGCCTACAGTGGGATATGAGCATCAACCTGCCATGCTTGTGTAAGCAGTGAGACACTTTGACACGAACTGTAAGTAACATAACGTGAGAAGAGCTCCCAGTGGAGACCAGCTGTCTGAGTCGAGAATATTAAACTTTTCACTTGTCACGCTGCAGTCAAACATTGCTCGCAGGGTGATTATCGAATGTGTCGTCAGCTCTAAGCCAATGTAATTTCCTGCTCAAATGAGCATCGAGGCATTGGTGGTGCTCACCTCCCGTTTACAACCCTGGGCCAGCGGTGGAAATTCCACATTTCTCTTTTCCCTTAAGCCCAAATGAGTCACGTAGAAACAGTTATACAACATTGTTATTCTTGGAAATGTTTATTACAAGTCGCGTGCTTAAACCGAACAAATATGTTGCTCCGGTTAATCCAAACTCCAGTACAGTAGTTACATATATTTGCAACAGTGGACAGAGTCTGGTTGATGTTGATTGGCGTGCCTCTGCTGTCATCCACTTAGTCGGCCGAGTCTTCTGCACGGGAGCAGGAAAGTTCTATCACTGAGCACACGCATCGATCGGTGATTTATACCTATATTGTATTAGTGGTTTTTGGCATAGATATCCGCGAAAAATGGGGATTTTTGGATTCTCCACGATTGTGATTATATTATCCGCGGCCGTTATAACCCGTCATTGCCACGAATAACTGAGTCTGCTGTACTCCTATTATCAATCCGAGCGGGATGAGCGGTTGAGTCCAGGAATTCCGATCGCTCCACCGCTGTGCCACGAGATGGCTCTGAAGCCGATGTGAAAGACGCTGGCTCAGGATGAGCAATGCCGTGCCGCTCAATCTCCATTTGCGACCTCTCAGCCAGTGGTGGTGGAAATGCAACGTTCCTGTGATGAAGAAAGCCTAGTCGTAGCACAATCACCATCGACATCCCAAACAAGTGAGCTTGTTCGTGAGCTCATGCCTCTCCCACACTGCCTTTCAAGAAGCAAGTATAAACCCACTATTATACGTTTTGTTGATAAAGTTGGCAGCAGCAGTAGCAGTAGCAGCACATAGCTGCTGTGTAGGCTCCCAGCATGCACCATGTCATGATCATGTTGAGGACTCTGACTACCAGATTGCTCATCCCATCCACCCTGTCTTTACGCACCACACGGGCAAGTCACAACAACACTCGCCAACTCACTCGCCCACTGCATAAACCCACCCCCTCAACTGCACTCCAGCTAACGACACTTTCTCTTCTCTCCCACTGCTTCACTTTCGAATTCCCTCCCGTCATTTTTTCACAATATTTTACAACAGCCTTGCCATGAACTGTGTCTACGGTAACTTTAACGACAGGGCCATTCGCATGTTGGCCCACTTGACGTGTCGTGCCTTTTGCTCGGCCACCGTGACAAAGAAAAGCACGCAACGAAATGCGTGACGGTCACAGCAAAACGAAAAGTGGGTCACACCACAACGAAATGTGAGTCACACCACAACGAAAAAGCGTGACAGTGACACCACGGTGGTCATTGCTTGGAGAGAGAGAGTGAGCCGGAGAGATCCCCGCGAGAGGAGAACGCAGGAGCATCTACAGACACGCAAGAGACGTTTTTTTTTGTTGTTTATGGGACCGCATATTCTTCCCCTTGTGTAAACGTCGTTGTCGCGATCGTCCCGCACGCAAACTCTCTTGAGCAGGCGGCGGCGGCGGTAAGAGGAGCTTGAGTTGCGTGTGCAGCATCAACCCACATTCACGCTTACGGATTCAAACACGAGCGGGGCGCGGTTCGCTGCCGGGCTATTTTGTAACAGACGATCTGGGCCGACGTGGACACCCGAAGACACATGTTCCGCAGCCGTTATAAGTGGCAACAGGGGTTAGATTTTTGGCCTCAAATCCACATCGTTGCCACGAAGGAATGTGCACGCAGTCTCCAGAAGAGCAGAGATGCAGCATTCGCACAGAAAAAAAAATCACTCTCCCAGACATTGCCATAAATGTAACGTCAAAAATAAATAAAAAATAATAATCATCATCGAGCCTCCCTTCCTCTCTAGCGAGCTGAGAGCGGTGCCACCTCAAATATCCATCGTGTTGGGCCCGAGCCAGTGGATGGAAATTCCACATTCCCATCAGACCTACTGCTGCTGCTCAAAGACAATCGTGCGCAATTGTATCGACCCTACACAGAGAGACGATGGCGCCGACGGCGTTGGCGGGCTAGGCAGAGTGAAACGTGACCTTTGTGACCTTCCCTCTGTGACCGGACCTTCTCTCTGTGACCGGACCTTCTCTCTGTGACCGGACCTTCTCTCTGTGACCGGACCTTCTCTCTGTGACCTTTGTGACCTTCTCTCTGTGACCGGACCTTCTCTTTGTGACCGGACCTTCACTCTGTGACCTTTGTGACCTTCTCTCTGTGACCGGACCTTCTCTCTGTGACCGGACCTTCTCTCTGTAACCGGACCTTCTCTCTGTGACCGGACCTTCCCTCTGTGACCGGACCTTCTCTCTGTGACCGGACCTTCTCTCTGTGACCGGACCTTCTCCCTGTGACCGGACCTTCTCTCTGTGACCGGACCTTCTCTCTGTGACCTTTTTGACCTTCACTCTGTGACCGGACCTTCCCTTTGTGACCGGACCTTCACTCTGTGACCGGACCTTCTCTCTGTGACCGGACCTTCTCCCTGTGACCGGACCTTCTCTCTGTGACCTTTTTGACCTTCTCTCTGTGACCGGACCTTCTCTCTGTGACCGGACCTTCTCTCTGTGACCGGACCTTCCCTCTGTGACCGGACCTTCTCTCTGTAACCGAACCTTCTCTCTGTGACCGGATCTTCCCTCTGTGACCGAACCTTCACTCTGTGACCGGACCTTCCCTCTGTGACCGGACCTTCTCTCTGTGACCGGACCTTCTCTCTGTGACCGGACCTTCTCTCTGTGACCGGACCTTCTCTCTGTGACCTTTTTGACCTTCTCTCTGTGACCGGATCTTCCCTCTGTGACCGGACCTTCTCTCTGTGACCGGACCTTCTCTCTGTGACCGGACCTTCCCTCTGTGACCGGACCTTCTCTCTGTAACCGGACCTTCTCTCTGTGACCGGATCTTCCCTCTGTGACCGGACCTTCACTCTGTGACCGGACCTTCCCTCTGTGACCGGACCTTCTCTCTGTGACCGGACCTTCTCTCTGTGACCGGACCTTCTCTCTGTGACCGGACCTTCCCTCTGTGACCGGACCTTCTCTCTGTAACCGGACCTTCTCCCTGTGACCGGACCTTCTCTCTGTGACCAGACCTTCCCTCTGTGACCGGACCTTCTCCCTGTGACCGGACCTTCTCTCTGTGACCTTTTTGACCTTCACTCTGTGACCGGACCTTCCCTTTGTGACCGGACCTTCTCTCTGTGACCTTTTTGACCTTCTCTCTGTGACCGGACCTTTTCTCTGTGACCTTTTTGACCTTCTCTCTGTGACCGGACCTTCTCTCTGTGACCAGACCTTCTCTCTGTGACCGGACCTTCTCTCTGTGACCGGACCTTCCCTCTGTAACTGGACCTTCCCTCTGTGACCGGACCTTCTCTCTGTGACCGGACCTTCTCTCTGTGACCGGACCTTCCCTTTCTAACCGGACCTTCCCATTGTGAGCCGGGCCCTCTGACCACGGAACCGCGCAGCTGAATAAAGTCTTAAAGTATAGCTCGAACATTTGCCTTTCTAGGCCACGTCGGAATGATAAATGTGGGAGGGTTTACTCGGAAGCCCGAGGGGAAAAGGCAGCCGATGCATCATCTCCACAAACATTTTGGGGGCACTGTTTCCAGTTAAGCAGCCCACATAGCAAGTAAATAAAGAAATATTCTTGGTTCTTTCGGTAAAGTCACGTAGAAGGGAAACAATAAAATTCTCACAACGTTTCGACTGCAACACAAGCAATCATCATCAGGTGTGAAAACCACAGCAAGAAAATTCGCAAAAAGTGGCGTTTTTTTTAACGTTAGCACCACGGGGAGCAATTTGGCAGTTATTCAGATGGACGAGTCCATCTATTTTCGGAAAAGAGGAGGGGGGAGACGAAAAATAAAGAATGCTGTCTGAAAGCCACCTTAAGTGTGAACAATCAATTAAGACCCGAAATGGTCTATGAAATCCTTCCAATGATTGCTAAGCCATCTTCTCGGTTGAAATTGTTTTTGTGTTTGTATATGTGGATAGCCTCATGAACGAATCTCTCATGGTAGCCAGATGGCTTGCCAAGAACCTCTGTCTTGGAAAAGTCAATGCCATGTGAGCCTACTGAATTATAACAGTGATCTGCCACGGCCGAGGTGTTGGTCTTACCGTGTTTTAGGTCTGCTTTGTGTTCACGAATGCGGTCCGAGACATGTCGTTTGGTTTCTCCAATGTAACTACTACCACAGAGGCAACTTAGTTTGTAGACGCCAGGGTACTGTATGTCCTGAATCACATCATTTACAGACGTAACCAGATCACGGATTTTATGTAATGTGTTGAATCGGACCTGGATCTTGTGTTTATTCAAGATTTTGGAGATCTTTTTTGTGATCCCCGCATTGTAGGGTAAAGTGATGGTTTTGAAAGGCTCCTCAAGAGAGTCCTTCTTCATGGTTGGAGTGATAGCTTTGCGGATTGTGTAGTCAGAGTAACCATTAGCCTTAAGAGCTTGGTGTACGTGCTTGAGTTCACTGGCTATGTGTTCCTGGTCGGATATGCATTGGGCTCTTGATGAGGGAATTCTTCTGGGATGGATGATGGTTGGAATCCGGTTTCAGGTAAGAATCCGTATGGGTAGCTTTCCTGTAGACAGAGTGGCTCATTGAACCATCAGGTCTCTTTTGTATTAGGACATCCGAAAAAAGTAGCTTGCCATCTTTTTCGACTTCAATGGTAAATCTGATGGTTGGGTGTATGGAATTGATGTGGTCGAAGAATTGGTCTAGAGCAGGTCGACCATGTGGCCATATGACGAAAGTGCCATCCACGTACCTCTTCCATAAGGTTGGTCTCAGATTGGCAGGTCTGGATGGTGTCAGTCTCAAATTTCTCTACTATCAACTCCCCCACCTAAATTTTGATTTAAAGACACACACCAAAAGGCTAGACGTTAACAAATTCGTGATTAATCGCAGTAATAGTTCTATTTCCGATGGTCTGAAATCCGTTTTAGCTAAAGGGCTAAACTTTGCAGTCACACCTAAACACATACCAGTTAATGATATCATTGCCCAAGTAGACGTGGCTCTCAAGGGCCTGGGTCACATCGCTGCAGACGTAGCAAGATCTGAAATCGCTGCAGTCCTCAAAAACGCTAAGATGCCAGCTAGCAACCTCAGCAAAGATTAGCGTTTTGAATAATATAAATTAAAAAAGAGGGATGACATTGTCATCCTCTCAGCTGACAAGGGCAATGCCAATGTCATCATGGATAAAATCGAATTAACAACAAAATTAAAGAATTACTCGACAATGGCAGCTATACAAAAATAAAAAGAGATCCCACCAACAGCCTCGTCATACAAACCAACAAAATCATTTTTGATTCGACCGCATTAATTGATCAAACCAAACAGTTTTTGTTGAAATCTTCTGCTGCCAGGCCACCAAGATTATACGGCTTACCAAAAATACATAAAATAGATACACCCGTTCATCCCATCGTCTCTACTATCAACTCCCCCACCTACAAACTGGCTCGTTTTCTGTCTGAAATCCTGCGGCCTTTCACTGGAAAAACCACCTCTGCGGTACAAAATTCTATTCACCTGGTATCGACAATCAAGGGTATTTCCCTGTCCCCAGACGACCTGCTTGTCAGTTTTGATGTAGTTTCCTTATTCACCAAAGTTCCTGTACCTGACACCATCGCAATCATTGAAGACTTTGTTCATCAAGGACTAAACACTGAGGTACCCCCCCTGGTGAGACACTGCATAACCAATACATACTTCACTTGGAATGGAACTTTTTACAAACAAACTGAGGGCACCCCAATGGAATCCCCCCTATCTCCGGTTGTAGCCAACATTTTCATGGAGAAATTTGAGACTGACGCCATCCAGACTGCCACTCTCCGCCCAACCTTATGGAAGAGGTACATGGATGACACTTTTGTCATATGGCCACATGGCCGGCCGGCTCTAGACCAATTCCTCGACCACATCAATTCCATACACCCAACCATCAGATTTACCATGGAAGTCGAAAAAAATGGCAAGCTACCTTTTTTGGATGTCCTAATAAAAAAGAGACCTGATGGTTCAATGAGCCACTCTGTCTACAGGAAAGCTACCCATACGGATTCTTACCTGAAACCGGATTCCCACCACCATCCATCCCAGAAGAATTCCCTCATCAAGACTCTGCACCATAGAGCCCAATGCATATCCGACCATGAACACATAGCCAGTGAACTCAAGCACATACACCAAGCTCTTAAGGCTAATGGTTACTCCGACTACACAATCAGCAAAGCTATCACTCCAACCATGAAGAAGGACCCTCTTGAGGAGCCTTTAAAAACCATCACTTTGCCCTGCATTGCGGGGATCACAAAAAAGATCTCCAAAATCTTGAATAAACACAAAATCCAGGTCCGATTCAACACATTACATAAAATCCGTGATCTGGTTCCGTCTGTAAAAGACATACAGTACCCTGGCGTCTAGAAACTAAGTTGCCTCTGTGGTAGTAGTTACATTGGAGAAACCAAACGACATGTCTCGGACCGCATTTGTGAACACAAAGCAGACCTAAAACACGGTACGACCAACACCTCGGCCGTGGCAGATCACTGTTATAATTCAGTAGGTTCACATGACATTGACTTTTCCAAGACAGAGGTTCTTGGCAAGCCATCTGGCTACCATAAGAGATTCGTTCATGAGGGTATCCACATATACAAACACAAAGACAATTTCAACCGAGAAGATGGATTCTGGCTTAGCAATCATTGGAAGGATTTGATAAACCATTTCGGGTCATAATTGATTGTTCACGCTTACAGTGGCTTTCAGACCGCATCCATAATTTTCGTCTCCCCCCTCCTCTTTTCCGAACATAGATGGACTCGTCCATCTGAATAACTGCCAAATCGCTCTCCGTGGTGCTAACGTTAAAAATAACCGCCACTTTTTAAAATTTTCTTGCTGTGGTTTTCACACCTGATGATGATTGCTTGTATTGCAGTTGAAACGTCGTAAGAATTTTATTGTTTTATATTTTTATTATTTTATTGTTTCCCTTCTACGTTACTTTACCGAAAGAACCAAGAATATGAATCCCTGCAGTCACAAAAGCTTTAAATCAAAATTTAAATAAAGAAAGTAATAATTGTGCAACTGAACAATTTTGGCGTCGGTGAAATTGGGATTATAAATCCTCGTAAATGTTAGAAACACTTTTTTAAAAGCGCATGTTTAGTTACTGTTTTGTTTTAGTGTCGCTTGCTTTTGTTTTAATGAGCAGTGAAAACAAAACTACTAGTGGTGGCTGTGATCCGTGTTCATATGAGAGTAAGTTTCCCGGCTGAGGGGGTCAACACACCTCCATCATCATTCCTCTGGGGGAGGTCAGTACAAAAGAGCACTGACTTTTGCAGAAATTCTTTCGTAGTTATTGCTTGGAGAGACCCGACCTCTTTCGTGGTAATGTGGAGTTAACCACCACTGGCTCAAAAGCCTCCAAATGGGGGGGTAGACTCCCATCTCTGCGAATACTGGTCAAATAAAAAGTCTCTTCATGCTGAGAGAAATTAGTGAACGGGCGGCATACATCTACTTTTGGAGCCCAGGCAGTGCTGGAAATTCCACATGACTCGAGTTGGGACCAGTCTCTCCATAGGGCAGCCGCTGGCAGAGATATCCAGAGTGCACACAAGAAGGTTTGTCGTCACGTACAGTATGAAGACTTTGAGCTTTTTTATGAGGTTCTGACGGAAATTTGTTCCAATTCCTTAATTAAAAAAAGCATTTGGCTGGATAGATATATATTTTTTGTATGAAATGCAGAAAGACAATGACCAACACTGAATGTACCCCTCTGCCACATGTGTGTGTGTGTGTGCCTGTGACTGGTGCCAGGGAGGGCAGTGACGGCCAAGCCACAACAAAGGCAGTGGTGCAGTCAAATGCCTGAGCCGGAACTCAACTGAGAGAAGCTTTAGGCTTGAAACGGACGCACATGCACGCACATATGCGGACACACACGGACGCCATGTACGTGCGAATATAGGTGCCTGTGTGCACGTGTGCGCGCACACGCCTGGGGGAACGGTGGTGTAGCGGTTAGCGCGCTGCGCTTCGAACCAGTCGACCCAAGTTCGATTCCCGCTCAGCGCCAGCAAGACCAGTGACGATTATCTGAACCGGTACTGCTGGGCCTCCTCTAGGTCGACTCAGCCTCAAACGAGTACCTAATGCGGTGTGCAAACATCGCCACTGCGGAGACACACATCATTGCACTCGTCCTTTGTGAACCACGAAGCCGCATTGAACTCATTCGAACTCGGAGCCATCCAAGCTGATGCCAACGAGGAGCTAAAACATATTTGGAAATAATTAAAACTTTGTAAAGATGTGAAATCAGCCACATTGAGGTCGCATGACGAAACGTAGGAAACTGCACGTTACTTCAGGCAAAGCGATTCAGTAAACGTATTCATTAATTCTGACAAAACGTTTCAGTTAACGTATTCATTAATTCTGACAAAGCGATTCAGAAAACTTATTCATTAATTCAGATAAGCGATTCAGAAAACTTATTCATTAATTCAGATAAGCGATTCAGAAAACTTATTAATTAATTTTGAAAAAACGTTTCAGTCAACTTATTCATTAATTCAGACAGAACGATGAAGTCAACTTATTCATTAATTCAGACAAAGCGATTCAGTAAACTTATTCATTAATTCAGACAAAACGATTAAGTCAACTTATTCATTAATTCAGGCAAAGCAATTCAGTCAACTTATTCATTAATTCAGACGAAAGATGCAGTCAACTTATTCATTAATTGAGACAAGCGATTAAATCAACTTATTCATTCATTCAGACAAAGCAATTCATTCAACTTATTCATTAATTCACCATCACTCGCTGCGACTCCCAAGGGCTTCGCCGTTTGAAATCGACGGGAAGCGTTGCCATTGGCCAGTCGCCGGCAACCCCCCCCCCCCGAACGACCGAGACGAGCGACACATCGGGCCAACGCTCACTCCGATTGGTTGAGCGCCTAGCACGCACCGATTTGGTGGGTGTAGGGCGGTTCGTCCTGATTGGCTTAAGAGTTTAAAGGGCGAGAGCGCGGGGAAGTTTGAAAGGGAGATGCAGGGTGGTTTATGGCCGTTGGGGAGTTGGTTGGTTTAGGAGTAGGGAATTGGTTTGGGGTTAGGGGGTCGTTTGTTAATCTTCGGGAAGGGATGAGAAATTATTTCCCGGGGGAACGATGGGAGATCAGGGGATGCCTTGGAGTTTGAGCTTTCTCTAAGTGTCCTGGTGTGGACTCCCTTTCACACGTAACCATAATGTCGAATGGGAATGAACTACGAAGAGGAATGTTATGGTAACTTCATAAAGACGAAGAGTGCCAAAGTTGGGCTCAAGATGAATTCGGCCAAGGGACACGTCTGGAACACAAATCAGGAATTTTTGTACCAATGTGTAACATGGTCTGAGATCAAAATGATTGAATAACAAGGCAGATCAGAGACGGTTGGGGTGCTTTTGGACAGTGGACCTTGATAATGAAAAGCATCGAAGGAACGTATCTGAACAGAAATGTTATTCATCTTCTTTCATACGGCTGATGTAGATGCAGAGCACGAACTACAATTTCACATTCAGGTGGTCAAGCCAGACAACCGGAGTGCATCGCTGTGATGTCTCCTTCATATGTGTGGTGTTAATTATTGCAGATAACCTGCGATGACATACGGATCAGAAACATGGGCCTGGATAAAGAGAATGAAACCTAAAGAAGAATTGTGGTGAGATCGACGCTTGGGATTGCACTGAGAGACAGGGAGAGGAATCAATTGGCTGGAGTATAAATGCAGTTAAAGCCCTCATTTTGACTGTTAAGAAAAGTGGGCTTGGACAGGACACGTCATGGCTTGAAGAGATGATGGCTGGGACAGCGCCCGAGGAGATGGAGCATTGACAGCGGGTTTTGCGGAGGTTCCTGGTGGATTGATTAAGTCACGGTGGCAGCGACTTTGGCAGGCCTTCATCCGGCAGTGGATTTCTCATAGCTGCTGATGATGATGATTTCAATCGAGTGCCTAACCAATAATGAATGGTTCCCTAACGCAGTGATGGTGATGGGGGCCGTTTGACCGTATTAATCGATGCGAGTTGGTGATGGGGGCATGTGGTCCAAAACCAGTTGTGATATCACTTGCCACTGATGTTTGTCGTGGCCCGGGAAGTGAACTCAGGTTTCTAGGTCCCATAGTACATAGTGGGAACCACAGTTATCAAACCGTTGATTTTGCTGTCGCGTGAGGCAGTTACTGATAACTGTGGTGAACTCTTAAATTTGCACTTCCAAAAGAGGAGCTGCGTCTCAATGCGCCTTGAATGAAGCCAATTTTCACGGAATGTTTCTGACACTGCCCTCAAATCTGCGTTACATCAATGATGATTCTATCAATTAAATGTATTAACACTGAACAGATCATGACCTCTTGTCTGTTGATCTGACGCTCCCACCGAGAAGGACTGTTAAGTGTGTCTGTCTTCAGGCGGATACACATTTCGCCGTTTCACCAATGACACTGATACTAACCGCATTTTGCCATCCCTTCCTTCCTTCTGGCAGATCCTCCATCTGCTCCAGAGTCGACACCAAATCTCCAAGGTCTTGCTGCCCACCACCTGTTCACCGGCATCTCGTCGCTGATCCCGAGCTCTCCCACATCCCAACTCTGCAGGACCCCACACGTCCCTCCGTGCAATATCTCCCGTTACAGCCAATTCCTCACCCCAGCTGCCGCTGTGGTGAGTCTATTGCGTAGAGACTCAACCACTGCTGCACGCTCCTCTGCGGCCTCCACACAGCCCTCACCTCCAAATGCCAGATGAGTCTCATCTGCATCTGTATACGACTTTACGTCAACCCCAATACTCCCATCGCACCATTGGATTAACGGCAAAATCATCCTCACCAGCTTCAAGACTCACTCCTGCCTCACCCCTCCCCTCTCATCTCATTCTACTCCCCTCTGCACACTCTCCTACTTTTCTCCTCTCATCTCACTCTACTCCATCCCCCGCACTCATCTATCTCATTCCTCCCATCTCCACTCCACACAGTCTCCACTCGAGCAAAGATCTCCCTCGAAGCCCAGGGTCAACCTTCTGATTTCAGTCGGAGGTCGCGACCTCTGATATCAACACTCGGGCAGAATAACCCAAAATCTCCAGCCTTTTTACAGGTTGATCCTTGCCATAAGAATGTAGAATTTCCACCACTGAATCAGTGCCAACAATGGAGACGAACACCTCCCCATCCCCATTTGAGTAGCGACTACTTTTGACTTTTGCAACAACTGACGCACCTCACACTATTCATATAAAAAAAAACACACATTTCGCCGATCGTGCTGATATTAATTTGACCAAGTTGCAAATTAAAGATGATGAGATCCAGACCTCGGAACAAATGAACGTTTGGAAACTGAGCACCCATTGGTTTCTGGGCTTGAGATCGATTCACTTCGCGTTCTGAGCAGAAGAAAGAGCTCTACCCTTAGCTTCTGGTCCACATCCATCTCTGCCAGCGGCAGAGTCAAAGCCCTCAATCTCGCGCAGCGCGGTCCTACGCCACATGTGGTAGCATAAACCCGTTTATTATGTAAAGAGGAAATTTAATCTTTCAGAAATTTGCCTGAAGACCACATTTTTATTAAAAATAAGGGTGAAAAAATAAATATAATATTTATTTATGGAATCCAAATGTTTTAATATCAGTTAATAAACTGTTGTAGTTCAATTTTGATTCAAAGCTTTCGTGACTGCAGGGATTCATATTCTTGGTTCTTTCGGTAAAGTCACGTAGAAGGGAAACAATAAAATAATAAAAATATAAAACAATGAAATTATCACGACGTTTCGACTGCAACACAAGCAATCATCTTCAGGTGTGAAAACCATAGCAAGAATTTTTTTTTTAAAATTTGAATTTTTTTTCTTGCTGTGGTTTTCACACCTGATGATGATTGCTTGTGTTGCAGTCGAAACGTCGTGAGAATTGTATTGTTTTATATTTGTATTATTTTATTGTTTCCCTTCTACGTGACTTTACCGAAAGAACCAAGAATATGAATCCCTGCAGTCACGAAAGCTTTAAATCGAAATTTACCTGTAATTGTCAACTTCAGAGTAAAATTGTGTGGCAGTGTGGCACAGCGGTAACACTCACGCCTCAGCGTGAAAGGGTCTGGATTTTCGACTCCAGCACTCGGGAACCTTTTTGTGTGGAATTTGAATGTTCCTCCCTGTTCTGGAGATTTTTGTGAGTGAAATTGTATGTCCCCCCCCCTGTTTTGGAGATTGAGTGCGTGGAGTTTGTATGTTCTCCCCAAGAGTCTGCTCTAGCCTCTTTGGTCTATTCCCACAGCTAAAATCCACACAATCTAACGGCTTTGGCCAAACATGGTGACAACTTACCTGCAACTGGCTCAAATGGGATTACACAGAGCGCCAACGTCGCCCTCTACTTAGAAACAACACACACTTTGGTATCACCCGACCTTAAAGAGCGCTGAGGCTCAGGCTTTCCTGCCTAAAATAAGCATAGTAAAAATGAAATTGCCAAAGTTGGTGAGGGTTTCTGTTGTTTGTTGTTGTTGTTGTTTTACCCATAAGACAATCCACTGTTGACTTTGCATAAAGTGGTACGATTTTATTCACCCCAGAGAGATGATGATGATGATGGCGCTGGGTCCGCCTTCGCTGCGTTGACATTGTCAGTTGAGGGTTCTCAACTCGGGCAACTCCAGGCCCCCAATTTCTGGATTACTCCAAAACAAATCCGAAAATCAGGTCTAGATACCGAAATATCAGGTCTAGATACCTAAATATCATGTTAATCGGAAACAAATTTGGATTATACCCAGAAGGAAAGTAACATCACTAATATGATATAATATCAGGGAAAAAAATGTCAGCTCTTTTTGGTCCACATTGTATATATTTTTTGCTCTTTTGTCATATTGGTGACCCCAAGTCAACTTTTGCAAATAAGACCCATCCTGGTCTCTGGAGTTCTCACCTGGTTAAAACAAAATAACGTGAACTTCACTCCAAGGACACACACAATGTATATGATCCGAAAATACATCCCCCCCCTCCCAAAAAACATCTGCCCTTAAAAAATCTGAATAAAAAAAATCTGCAGCTCATACTTATTAATTGCAATGGCAACTATTAATTTTTAGAAATCTTTAAAATGTACACAGGAATGAGCGTTAGGATATAATTATTGTGATCTATTTCATTGTCACAACATGTGGTTGTCAAATGCGAACGTTCATTCTGGAGCTCCGCCAGTGATGAGGCTACTCGTAGCCACGAAACCAAAATTTTAAATTTGAGGCCTCTTTTTTAATCTCTTTATCTAAAGGTCCATGTGGTTTTACGTACGATGCGGTTTGAAGCCACTGGCGGAGCCGGGGGGGAGGGGTGGCACGTGCCTTCCCAATGATCCGATCGAAATTAGGGATTTCGATCGGATCATTTGGGTTTATTAGTAATAAATCGGCATTTTGCGACCCCCACTGCCACTGTGTAGCATTTTATTATGTGCCAGAGACTCTATGCGATGATACGACAATAGTCTGAGTCCATAATTGGCAATAAGCAACAGCAAAGCAGTTATAAGTGACTCAGAATTGTGCGCGGTTGCGTATACAGAGTCCACGACTTCCCTGAAGGCATTCACCTTCAGCGAGCGCGATGCCGATCACACAACGCGGTTCGCAATTCGACGCTCGATCGATGGCTGCCCCATCGCCGCACACGCGTCGAATATAAAAGCAAGGGACAAGTCCTTACTTACTAACAACTCCTTACTAACAAGTCCTTACTTACTAACAAGTCCTTACTAACAACTCCTTACTTACTAACAACTCCTTACTAACAACTCCTTACCTTCTAACAACTCCTTACTAACAACTCCTTACTCATTAACAACTCCTTTCTTACTAACAACTCCTTGCTTACTAACAACTCCTTACTTACTAACTCCTTACTTACTAACAACTCCTTACTTACTAACAACTCCTTACTTACTAACAACTCCTTACTAACAACTCCTTACTTACTAACAACTCCTTACTTACTAACGACTCCTTACTTACTAACAACTCCTTGCTTACTAACGACTCCTTACTTACTAACAACTCCTTACTTACTAACTCCTTACTTACTAACAACTCCTTACTAACAACTCCTTACTTACTAACAACTCCTTACTTACTAACAACTCCTTACTAACAACTCCTTACTTACTAACGACTCCTTACTTACTAACGACTCCTTACTTACTAACAACTCCTTACTTACTAACAACTCCTTACTTACTAACAACTCCTCTATCACTTTTCACTGCTGGAGGGGTTGCCCCCCGCCTACCTGAATATCCTGGCTCCGCCATTGCTTGAAGCGATGGGGAAAAACCATGCTTTCGAGAATTCCTTCAATAATATTTATGCCAGTTAATATTGAGCTCTAGAACTGTTTTAATACACCCTGTACAACTTTATACACAACTTATTTTTGTTTACTCTGGTATGTATCCGCTTGCTGGCTTGAGTTTGAAAATCTAACAAAGGGATGAGTTTCAAACAATTGTATTTAGATATCAGATTTTTTATTTATTTTTATGCCCAAATTTTGATGATATTTAATATGAATATACTTAGGTTCACTGTGTTTTAGTAACCATTGTCTGCGGACGAGGGTTAACCATTGTTAAACATTGAATTCTTCATCACCAAATGGTTAAATGTCATGTAACATTCCAACGGAAACGCAATAATTTGAATTTGAGAACCTTTTTATTTAAGAGAAACTGATTTGACGTGATGCCATTACATTATGTGATGAAAATAGTAATGATAAAGAATCATTTACAGCTGTTTTTTGCCAATCCACTGCTGGATGACGGCCTCCCCGTGTTGTGTTGCATTGGTTGTTTGACCATACTTCACCATGCTGGGCAGTGCGCGTTGGTGAATTAGAAGGTTACCCAGAACGCTGTTCAGACATGGCTTGCCACTGCTGTTAGCTGTGGCCAGGATTGAACTCAGGTCGCTGGGTTCATCGAATAGTGAGCTAGCCACTGTTCCACCTGTCCCCCAATGGCTGCTGATGTCCAAATAAACCCAGGCAACTCATCCCATCATCTCATTTTGCTCTTCTGGAATTATTACCAAATACTAAATGTGAAAGTTTAAGTTACCAGGGAGCTCAGAGTTCAGAGTGTTGAGTCAGAAGACACTGAGACTTGGGCGTTTTCCAAACCACATTCCAGTCTTCACGATAGCGACTAGTTTCTCTCAGAAGGCAGCGTGTCTCGGAGCACTTCACACGCACACGATGAGCGACTCACGTCTCATCTCAACACGTGTGAAAGGGCACCCCCTTTAGTGGCAGCTGCCCCTGTGTGGCACACGGCGGCTGAGCACCTGGCTTGCAATCGGTTATTAGTCTGCCAGGAGGGGGCGAGACGAGTGCTGCTTTTTGTGTAATTCCAATCGAGTCATTTTGCTCGCTGTTCGTGATGTAGAAAATGTAACCAGGCTCTCAAGCAGAGGGAGTTCATGCTCTCTGCCTGGCCAACTTACGAGTGCACAAAATAAAACGCCACGTAAAATTTACGGGTTTTTTTCATCAATTCTGCACCAATTTTTTTTTTTTTACCGATTGCTACGTGGTTAAAGAAAATATTAAAGTGATCGTAATCAAGCAAAAGCAAACAACCGGCACGTGCACGGTAAGGGCTTTCCGAGCACGCGTTCTTAAAACATAATGATCTTGCAGAATGATCAAATATACATTTTATATATGTTTTTTTACGCAGTTACTGAGCACAGGGCCCAAAGGCCCAACATGTTAAGCGTCCAGCAACAAACAGCACTGCCAAATCTTCTTTGGTTCTTTCGGTAAAGTCACGTAGAATGAGAATAAAATAATAAATTGATAAAATAAAATAACACAATAATATTCTCACGACGTTTCGGCCACAACACAAGCGGCCTTCATCAGGTGAAGGGGGCGAGACTGTCTGGTAGGACAGCGCTGGAGTGAGAGAGCCACGTTCAGATCACGGCTTTTAAGCTGTGTGAGAGGAACAAAGAGCCTTGACAAAGGAATTAGCATAAAATTTAGCATTGAAATGGCTGAATGATTAGCTTGTGACTGGTCACAGAAATAGCTATGTTAAAAGTTAAAGCATACACATCCGCAGAGGCACCCATTGTTAAAAGGAATTAGCATAGAATTTAGCATTGAAATAGCTAAGTTAAGGCATACACATCCGCAGAGGCACCCCTTGACAATGGAATTAGCATAGAATTTAGCATTGAAATAGCTGAGTGATTCGCTTGTAACTGCTACAGAAATAGCTACGTTGAAGTCAGAGCATACACATTCACCGAGGCACTTAGTACAAATCAAACAGGAGAATTTAGCATTGAAATAACTAGGCGAATTTAGCATTGAAATAACTGAGTGATTTGCTAGTGACTGGTCACAGAAATGACTACACATCTGAGCTATTCACAGTACTATATAGTGAACCAATAAAAACTAAAATATAAATTACCTTCATGTTATCAATAAACTCTATATTCTCCAATCAGCTAAGCTACCAACCATAAGTCGTTATATATCACAATGCTATATGGCGAAAAAATGGGTGGATTCTTACCCTCAAATTTCCGCACCACGGATAGCTACGGGCCCCGTTCAGACGGACGAGTTCGTCCATGGTCGGAACAGAGGAGGGGGAGAGAGACAGCTGCGAGGCCCTAGTATACTCCATGTTGTAAACCATACCATTAACCGTGGTGTGAGAGGTATCAAGAGGCAATGCTGGCGAAAGAGCTGCGGTCTGAAGGTCATCGTAAAATTACAATTAATTAAGAACAGAAATGATTTAACACATCTTTCCAGTGGTTACTAAGCCTGAATCCATCTTCTCGGTTGAAATTGTCTCTGTGCTTGTATATGTGAATGGCCTCATGAACGAATCTCTCATGGTAGCCGGTTGGTTTGCAAAGAACCTCCGTCTTGGAGAAGTCAATGTCATGTGAGCCCACTGAATTGTAACAGTGATCTGCCACGGCAGAGGAGTTCGTCTTACCGTGTTTCAAGTCTGCTTTATGTTCGCGGATGCGGTCCGAGATATGTCTTTTGGTTTCTCCAATGTAGCTACTACCACAGAGGCACTTTAGTTTGTAAACGCCCGGGTACTGTATGTCTGGAAGAGCATCTTTTACAGATGGAACTAAATCACGGATTTTGTGTACTGTGTTGAATCGGACCTGGATCTTGTGTTTATTCAGGATTTTGGAGATCTTTTTAGTGACCCCTGCAATGTAGGGTAAGGTGATGGTTTTGAGTGGCTCCACAAGAGGATCCTTCTTCATGACTGGAGTGATGGCTTTGCGGATTGTGTAGTCGGAGTAGCCATTAGCCCTGAGAGCCTGGTGTACGTTCTTGAGTTCACTGGTAATGTGTTCCTGGTCGGAAATGCATTGGGCTCTATGGTATAGAGTCTTGATGAGGCAGTTCTTCTGGGATGGATGGTGGTGGGAATCCGGTTTCAAGTAAGCATCTGTATGGGTAGCTTTCCTGTAGACAGAGTGGCTCATTGAACCATCATGTCTCCTTTTAATTAAGACATCCAAAAAGGGTAGTTTGCCATCTTTTTCGACCTCCATGGTAAATCTGATGGCTGGGTGTATGGAATTGATGTGGTCGCGGAATTGGTCTAGAGCAGGCTGGCCATGTGGCCAGATGACAAAGGTGTCATCAACGTACCTCTTCCATAAGGTCGGGCGTAGAGTGGCAGTCTGGATGGCGTCAGTTTCAAAATTTTCCATGAATACGTTGGCTACAACCGGAGATAGGGGGGAGCCCATTGGGGTGCCCTCAGTTTGTTTGTAGAAAGTTCCATTCCAGGTGAAGTATGTGTTGGTTAAGCAATGTCTCACCAGGGGGGGGAACATCAGTATGCAGTCCTTGATGAACCAGGTCTTCAATGATAGCGATGGTGTCAGGTACCGGGACTTTGGTGAACAAGGACACCACATCAAAACTGACAAGCAGGTCGTTTGGGGACAGGGAAATGTCTTTGATTGTCGATACCAGGTGAGTAGAATTTAGTACCGCAGAGGTGGTTTTTCCAGTGAAAGGTCGCAGTATATCAGCCAGAAAACGTGCCAGTTTGTGGGTGGGGGAGCTGATAGTAGAGACGATGGGACGAAGGGGTGTATCTTCTTTGTGTATCTTTGGAAGGCCATATAATCTTGGTGGTCTGGCAGCAGAGGGTTTCAACGAGAACTGTTTGATCTCATCAATTAATGCTGTTGAATCAGAGATAATTTTGTTCGTTTTGGTGACCAGGCTGTTGGTGGGATCTCTTTTTATTTTTGTATAGCTGCCATCGTTGAGTAGTTCTTGAATTTTGTTGTTATATTCTGTTTTGTCCATGATGACAGTGGCATTGCCTTTGTCGGCTGAGAGAACGACAATATAATCCCTCTTTTTTAATTGAGATAATTCAAAACGTTCGTCTTTGCTGATGTTGCTGGGTGGCAACTTAGCGTTTTTGAGGGTTGCAGCGATTTCAGATCTTGCTACGTCTGCAGAGATGTGACTCAAGCCCTTGAGTGCAACGTCGACATGGGCAATGATATCATTAACCGGTAAGTGTCTCGGTGTGACAGCAAAGTTTAGACCTTTAGCTAAAACGGATTTCAGACCATCAGAAATGGAACTGTTACTGCGATTAATTACGACTTTGTTGACGTCTATCTTTTCGGTGTGTGGATCCGATTTTTTGCTGGAGAGGTGATTGAATTTGGAAATCAAATTGTCCCTACATTTGTTCGACATAGTGGCAGCCGAAGAGGTAGTCATATTGTCTACATGTTCCCAATCCGATGTAGACATTGTTGCTGTCAATTTTAAGTGTGATTTGTAGAGTGTCTTGTCTAACTGATCGAGTTCGGTGCGTGTAAGTCTGATTTTTTCCGAGATAAGAGCGAAGCTAGTTCTAGCTAGAATTCGTTTTGCATTGAGAGAAGTTGCAACAGCAGAGGTTAGTGTAAATGCGGTTGGTATTACCTTAGAGTCGCGGCATCTCTTCAGAAAGGTGAGAGACTCGATTAGTTGAGCCTTCTTATCCCGAAGTCTGTTGAATGATCTTAAGGATGTGTGGAATCCCTCCCCGTAGAGGCGGTTAAATTTCGATTTAAAGCTTTCGTGACTGCAATGATTCATCTTCTTTGGTTCTTTCGGTAAAGTCACGTAGAATGAGAATAAAATAATAAATTGATAAAATAAAATAACACAATAATATTCTCACGACGTTTCGGCCACAACACAAGCAGCCTTCATCAGGTGAAGGGGGCGAGACTGTCTGGTAGGACAGCGCTGGAGTGAGAGAGCCACGTTCAGATCACGGCTTTTAAGCTGTGTGAGAGGAACAAAGAGCCTTGACAAAGGAATTAGCATAAAATTTAGCATTGAAATGGCTGAATGATTAGCTTGTGACTGGTCACAGAAATAGCTATGTTAAAAGTTAAAGCATACACATCCGCAGAGGCACCCATTGTTAAAAGGAATTAGCATAGAATTAGCATAGAATTAGCATAGAATTTGCCAAATTTGCAATAGAAAATTGAGAGCTCACGCGTCTCTTGAATTGATCAAAGTTAGCTTAAGAGCTTGTGAAAAAAGAGACGGAATGAGGGAATCCCAAAGTGGGGGCAGTTGCAAGTGAATCCGCATGAAGAGAAGTGTTGTGACGTTCAGTGTGGTGAGTGGACAGGCAGGTGGGTGAGCGAGAAGGGTGGGTGAGTGAGTGGGCGAGGTGATTGTGTTGTTGTCACCTTCAGTGTGGTGAGTGGACAGGCAGGTGGGTGAGTGAGTGAGCGAGGTGATTGTGTTGTTGTCACCTTCAGTGTGGTGAGTGGACAGGCAGGTGGGTGGGTGAGTGGGCGAGGTGATTGTGTTGTTGTGACCTTCAGTGTGGTGAGTGGACAGGCAGGTGGGTGGGTGAGTGGGCGAGGTGATTGTGTTGTTGTGACCTTCAGTGTGGTGAATGAACAGGCAGGTGGGTGAGCGATAAGGGTGGGTGAGTGAGTGAGCGAGGTGATTGTGTTGTTGTGACCTTCAGTGTGGTGGGTGAACAGGCAGGTGGGTGAGTGAGTGAGCGAGGTGATTGTGTTGTTGTGATCTTCAGTGTGGTGGGTGAACAGGCAGGTGGGTGAGTGAGTGAGCGAGGTGATTGTGTTGTTGTGACCTTCAGTGTGGTGAGTGAACAGGCAGGTGGGTGAGCGAGAAGCTGGGTGGGTGAGTGAGTGGGCGAGGTGATTGTGTTGTTGTGATCTTCAGTGTGGTGAGTGGACAGGCAGGTGGGTGAGTGAGTGGGCGAGGCGATTGTGTCGTCGTGACTTGCAGTGTGGTGAGTGAGCGGGCGGGCAGGTGAGCAAGTAGCTGGGTAGGTGAGTGAGTGGGCGAGCGAGGTGAGTGTGTCGCTGTTGTGACATGCAGTGTGGTGGTCGAACAGAGTGTGGATGAGGTGACACGGTCTGTTAGAACAAGCCATCAACATGAGTAGAGGAATCGATGAGTGAAGTTCACTGACGCCGTGGTAGTGGCAATAGAAAAGTGATAAGAAGGTGACTGACAGGCCGTTTAGTGAGCGAGTATGTTGCGTTAGCGAGTGCTCGATCATCACTAGACCTGACTCTTCTAAGTTGAATATGAATCACCGCAACGAGTGACTGCCCTAACACTGAGTGCACGTACACGTGTCTTAGCTTCGCTTGGTGTAAATAAAAAAAAAACCTGGCGAAGGCTGAGATGCTGTGCAGATGGAGTCGCAATGGCCTGCGAAACGCCGAACATCTGTCGTGCATCCACTCATCCTTGACAAATACCTGCGTACGAAGCCTTGGTGATTTACTTACCATGAATTTATTTAAGAGTGGCGCGCATGATTTGTCTCTGCCGTGTGCTTTGTTTCGCACACGTATGAACGGCCGTGTATGATGCTTCTGTCCTTGATGCCCAACTGGTACCGCTGAGAATCTGGGGTTTTGAATCTTGGTGGTGGCAATCCGGTGATTGAGCCAGGTTTCTCTCGAGTGTCGAGATTTAATGACCTCAGTCCGGTTACTTGATGGCTGCACAAAAACAAACCCCCAACACAACGTCAAGTATCGGCACTCTTCTTTACCACGCCGTTAAGCGCCGGGGTCGGTGAAGAATTGGCACCAGGACCAATGCATGTGTCATAGGAAATAACCATGCTCGCCTTTAGCTAATCGTAAACCGTCTCGTGGAATTTGTTAGGTGTAGATCATTGAAAGTTAGTGACGTATTGAAGCAAAATGGTTCGCATTACGGTGCCTATAAACACCAAAGCTATCTCACGCAATCACCCAAGTTGGCGTCGAATTCGCGCGTTTTACAAGTGGTGTGAATATATAAAGTCCGCTGTCACGTGTTAGCCATTAACCAGGCGCTTCACCTTCTCTGCCAGGTATGGCACGCCTAACGACGGACCATTCTAACGCTTTTCATAAACTCAGAAATGCGCCGTTGAAAATGACCACATTTCGAGGAATTGTGAACTGGCAAATTGCCCGATGATGCTGGATGTAATTGCCAGCGAAACGTCGTATTCAAACTGTAAATGTTGTCGATTCACTCTTCAACACACCGGTGGGCTAAAGTAGTGAACTAATTGTCTTTTTTTATATTCTTAGTTTTTTCGGTAAAGTCACGTTGAAGAGAAACAACAAAATATATATATAAAACAATAAAAAAATTCTCACGACGTTTCGACCATAACTCAAACGGTCATCTTCAGAAATTTAATTGTCTTTTGTCAACGTGACACTTGTTTTGCTGATTGGCCGTGTCGGTTGGTGGAGGGTTACGACGCATTTATAAATAACGCGATCTAACCCAAAAACCTTTATTATGAATAATATTGGTCGCGAAAGCCTACGTGTTAAACTCAATTGGTGTCGTTACGCTTTCCCCAACGATTCGGCCACAGGATGACGATCTTGTAAATAGACGTGTTGGAATTTTTTTGCGTGGCCGAGTGTCATCTGTTACGGTAAATTCTAAACATTTTTACACAATTCTATGGAAGATTCAATAACATTTCATGATGTCATCTGATATTGCTTTGGCTACTTTTTGTAGATTTTCAAGAGTGCTCGTGGTCATTCGGAAGAAACAAAAATTACCCCATGCTGATTTTCTTAATTTAAGCTGACAAAAATGAGCCACAGATTTTGTGTCAGCGCCGACGACGGTGGCTGCAGCAATGAGAAGGGAAACCAGACACCACTCGTACGAATGGAACACGATGCATCGTCTTGGTGCAGAACAATTCACTCGTTTCACAATCGTGCCCAGTTATTTGTATTCTAATTACACACTCAACGAAGATTGCATGAGACGACCTGGAAATCTCAGAATCAGAATCGTTATTTAAACTCGGAGAATCCGATGAGCCATGAAGCTCTTTTTCACAGATGTCCAGTACGGGGCAGGTCAGCAAAGTTACAATGCCACTGCTAACATTGGTGGCGAGTGATATCTGAACCCACATCTCAACCGGCCCGAACTAAATTTTGATTTAAAGCTTTCGTGACTGCAGGGATTTATATTCTTGGTTCTTAAGGTAAAGTCACGTAGAAGGGAAACAACAAAATAATACAAATTGTATTGTTTTATATTTTTATCATTGTATTGTTTCCCTTCTACGTGACTTTACCGAAAGAACCAAGAATATATATACGGTCCTAACTATTTTTACTTTACCAGGTAATGCCCACTGAGCTATATAGCTCTTTTTCAGAAGCGATCTGGCCACAAATGATAGGTCAGCGAAATGGCTTATCACGTGAAAATGAATACTGTAGCAGTCAAATACTGGGTATTGCTCTTCACTGACCCCATGTAAGGTGAAGTTAAACGTGTGTTAAAAGCCCCATGACTGACACTGTGTGGGTAGGCCTTCAACAGTGGGTTGACAAAGAGGTGTACATTGCTATATCCTACGAAGAAAGACACATGACTTATAGTCTCCCGGGTGGCTCAGCGGTAGAGCGAGCGGCTCGCAATGAGCACCACCGCTTTGTGGGAGTTCAACAATGTTGTTCTGTGGATAGGCTCACCCCCTCCCCCGTCATAGTAACGTGTAATTCCCACCACTGGCTCTGCAGGGTTGTAAACGGGAGATGAGCACATTGCCTTAATGCTCATTTGAGAAGCAGAAATCACCAGTACTTTTTCTTAAGAGACACAATTGCGAAGCCTCAGGGCGTGAACTCGGGTTATCGGCCATGCTGGGTCAGTGTTACTGACGTGACCCCTTATTGTGAATGCCTTGATGCTCACTGCGCTATTCTTTTACGGTCTCATTTCGAAATGAGCTCCACAGTAAAAGGAAACAAAAATTGGTGCCGCATCACTTTAAACGTGAGCCAGCTTTCTCGAATTACTAACAGATCCCAATTGGATTCCGCGCTGGAATCAGAGCACGGTGCCTTTTAGAGTCACAGTGCCCAGCACGATATTGCGATAACTTTGCCTGCGGTAACATCGCAATAAATTACCTGCGGGACCAGCCAGGCCCTACCGTCAATGTGTGCGCTTATAGCAACTCTCTTGTCACGTGGCGGTTTAGAAGTCTGTGCAGCGCATTGCACCGCAACGTTGGTGTGTCGCAATTCCAATAATCGAAGCCAAGTTTTTTGTTTTATTCTCTCATCGGGAGTCTTTGCCAAGCCACATGAGATAAGTTGCACATTTTTATTTCCAAATCGTGCAAAATCTGGCTCCCAAATCTTGCAACTAATTATCTTTCATCCTTAACTGAGCTTTTTCTTTTCTTCCTGGGGTGCTTGCCTTAATGTGGGGAGGAAGCTTGAGACCCTTGCAGACCTGAGAAGCTATCGATATTGAATAGAGGGCAACCACAAGAACTAGGCACTCAGTGAGAGATGAGTCAAAATGTGCTCCCTTCAGCAACCTGCACTGACCAGCCATGGTGAAGCATGGTCAACCCCCCCCCACGACCCTTGACTGACACACCTAAACTATGCCGCCCATCTTAGTAACCAGCAACTCTGCATCCACCAGCCAAGGCTGGGCGGGTGAAGGAGCAGGGGGTGCTAAGAATCACGGGGTACGAACAGGCACGCCCGTTCGTACCCAGTGATAGATTTGACCACCACCACTACAGAGGACGCGTGGACTCTTGTCGGGTGAATATTGTCAGGAATGGTGATGGGAGTGGCGGCCAAGGAATGGATAACGTCTCGGAAGATTTCCACCGAAGATTTGAAGTGGTGACATCATGTTCGCGTAAAGGTGCTGCACAGAAGGATGGCTCGTTGCGTCGCAGGATTGTATTTTTGAGGAGGGAGGCCTTCATCCAGCAGCAATGATTCGACGATTAAAGTCCAAGGTGGCGGGAGTTCGACCTCATCCGTGATTTGTGCAAAAAAAAATTGCCTAGGCTCAGGTTGACGATTCATTTTGGGAATGCGTTTCTCTTCGGCAGCGAGTCGAGCGTGGCGTTGTGGACGCGCGTAGCTTCAGCGCCTGTCGCAGGCGACGTGCGGTTGATCAATCGGGAAGCGTGCCCACAGAAGACGGGAGGGGTTGAATTGGCGGAAAATGTTGTAGCGACGGTGTTGCCTACAAGAGCGTTGCTGTTGCTTCCTTCGTCTTGCGTTCCAACACCGAGTAAAAGCCGTGCATGGCTCTGCGACGCACTGCAGGTTTTGTTCAGTCATTTTAAATGATGTTTCTTGAGTGCACCTCCGATTAGCACGGTTGGCTACGTACGGCGGGAAAAAGAAATTCAACGTACTTAATACATTGATTAGATTAGGGGTTGTCATGGCGGCATTAAGACAAACGTAATAAAAAAAATGTCCGATAGTTTAGTTTGTTGGCACAGAGATGATTAATAAACAGAGCAGGATAAACCTGTCTCTGTGAAAGTAGATAGCCGTGCACACCGGAGCGGAGAAACTCGCGATTCGGGGCCTTAAAAAGAAGAATCACGCACTTTTCCCACGCGTGCCGCTGGACGGAGGATGATGGGCGGGGCTTGGTGGCGTCAGCGGCATCATCAGGCACGTGGCTTGCAGAGGGTATTCACATAGTCACTTTAAGATGTTTTTCTTGTTCGTGTTTTAGTTTTTTTGTTTGTTGTGGTTGCCCCCGATTCAAGAGCCGAATGGCTCACAGGGCTATACCAAAATAAATCAACTGAAACTGAAAACTGAAACTCCTTTCGGAGGTAGGATATCGGGGTGGCTGGCCTGGGGCTCCATGGTGGCGAGAGGGGCCTTCTGATGATAGCTCAACGAAACAACTTATTACGTGGATATTTATAGCAGCCAAGTAATCTAAACGCGTGTTTTTAAATGTGGAGGGAAAACCCGGAGGCCCCGGAGAAAAACATCAATGCGACCACGATGAGAACATGCAAACTCCAAATACACAGCAGCAGGCGTCAGGGTCGGGATCGAACCCACGACCTCCTGCATACCGGGCGAGGTAGTTAACATCTCCTAGATACCGTGATGATGATGAGAGAGAGACACGCTAACTCCAAATACACAGCAGCAGGCGTCAGGGTCGGGATCGAACCCACGACCTCCTGTATACCGAGCGAGGTAGTTAACATCTAGATACCGTGATGATGATGAGAGAGAGAGAGAGAGACGCAAACTCCAAATACACAGCAGCAGGCGTCAGGGTCGGAATCGAACCCACGACCTCCTGCATACCAGGTGAGGTAGTTCACATCTCACCACCATTGAGCCTGAACAGGTGATAGCCTGGACAGGTGAGAGCTTTCAGCTGCCGCTTGAAAGTGCATGGTGTTTGGATAGAACTTGTGTGCAGCAAATAGTAAAATTACGTCATATTTCTGTATTGAGTGAAAGTAAAATGCCACCAGAAAATGACCAGTTGCACAATGACAGGCTTATAAAATATTGTAAGGTGTTTTTTTTTACTCTCACAAAGAGCTAGATGTTATCATAGCAGGTATTTATTCAAACGAAGTGCAATAGCTTTATTCCATGATGATTCTAGTTCAATCAGTTGGTAATTGGTTGAAACCATAAAAAACAGATTCAAACCCAGGATGTCAGCAGTGGTGGCTTAGCAATCTAAGCCACGGTGGCTAGGAGATGTTCACTACCTCACCTGGTATACAGGAGGTCGTGGATTCCATCCCGACCCTGACGCCTGTAATATTTCTAGTTTGCGTGTCTCTCTCCCCGTGGCCACGTGGATTTTTCTCCGGGTCCTTCGGTTTTCCCTCCACATTTAGAATCAACATCACGCGTTCAGAGCATTTGGCTGCCATAAATTTCCACACGATAATAAAACACTTCATTGAAAAATCATTTGTGGTCAGGTCACGTCAGAAAAAAAGAGCTCTAAACTGTAACTCAGTGGACTTTATCTGGTTAAAAAAAGAAATTGTTTCGGTTAATCTGAACTCTGAGTCCACTCGGACGCCTCTCAAAATTCTACTTTTTTTATCGACCGACAGATGAGCTGATTCTCCCCCCGCCACCCCCCCCCCCCCTCCAAAACTGGATTTAAATTCTCAACTTTCCGATTGCGAATCAGGCCCTCCGTCGTTGCACCACCAAGTTGAACTCGACACTCATATAAAAGTGCAGAAAATGCGATGAAGTTTCGGCAAGATTTCTATCTGGAGCGCGATGGTTCCCGTGGCATCGTGGACAGTGCCTTGCGGAGAGGGGTTACGTAAAATCGGCGAGCCGTAATGCGTAACACATGCGAGAATAAATTGCCTATTTACTGTACAAGCACAACCAAGGGCCCATATCTGGGGACCGATATTGCGTTGGTCTGACCACAAATTCTCCGCCCATATAAAAACATTTTTTTTTCACCCACCAGCAGCATTGTGCGCGCAAGCTTAAAAATGAAAATAATTTTGAGCAGACACCAAAACGGTGACGATTTGAAGCGGTTTAACGGTCAGACGTGGGCCCGTTTCGGGAATGAGGTGCCACAAATAAATGTTGAATGTCCAGTTAAAAGTAAAGTAACGTGAATAAAGACGACCAAGATGAATAGCGATACAACTCCCATTTATCACAGGTGGTTTAAATCAACTTTTAGTGTCAACTGAAAAATTTGCACGTCTATTAAAAAAAAACGTATGCTTGAGAAACCACAATTCTTCCCCGGGCTGGCTCTCAGTGCCATGCACGTGTTGACCCAAGTTACAGCGTCACTCGGGGCGAAAGTGGCTTCCTGGTGACGGTGAAGTGATATGTGCTGTGAGCTCCGAGTGGTTTTTAAGGAGTGAGACCAGGGAGTTCTTCCAGGCAAGGATTAAATATTTGGAACGGCTGCGATGACAATGACGACGATGATGATGCATTGCAATTCAAATGAACCATGTCGAGAAAACAATGCAGCTTCATCAAGGCCACTGGTTGCTTTCATTGTCAGCTATTCAAGTGCTCCTTATGTAATAACATTTAAAATGAATGTGGTTACAGTTCGTGGATCTGTGAACATTTCATAGAGACGCTGAACCGGCGCCACTCGAGCACTTGGGTTTGAATCCAGATTAAAAATTGATCGTGTAGAATTCTCTTTGTATGGGAAGAAACTGAATTTCCACCCCATCCCCCCCCCCCTTATAAAAAACCACAGATCCATATGAGCGGACGGTGGTTATGATCTTCTTGGCTACATTGATCTGACAGGTTTAATTTTTTTCATCACAGAGTTACCCCTGCCTGGCATCACCGATCCCCTCCAGAATGCCAACTTCCAGATTAGATATGCGTCATCGACTGTGGCGCCACTTTGCACCGATTGTTAAAATCATCGGAAGACATCGGAACGACGCTCTTCTCTCGTAGATATATACTCTGGCTGTGTGTCTCCGGCTGACACGTCTCATGGAGGTATGTACTATTGCTGCCTCCGGCTCACACATGCTACGTGGCTCGGTTGGACTGATATGAGCCTGAAGTGTGGGTTTTGGAATGGGAGGCCAGATATTGCTCGCCGATCAGTCCAGCGGGTTCACATCCCAGAGTGCTAACCACTGCGCCACCGCTCCACCGCGAACGAGACACTTTTCTCAAAGTAAAACCACGGGACAGTGGCCCATCTCACAGTGCCTGAGGTCGTGGTATAAATTCCACAGTCCCATGACGGGGACCAGTCTATCCATAGTAACAAACACCGGCCGACTTCCTCCGAAGCAGCCCTCGTGTTTCTCGGGCCCCCCGGAGAGGCGACACAAATCAGTCGCCGCCGCTGCGAACTCCGGCATCTCCGCATTGCTCGCTCGGCGCTTCGACGAGGTCATTCGCTGTGACGGAGCGAGCCCCCCACCCCCCGCCCCCCACCCATGCGCCACCTCTCGAAATCCCATCCGATCGCGTCAACGTCGAAGTGCTCCTTTACGGTCGGGCTGGAGGGGGGTGGGGGGAGACTGAGCAGCTGACGCGGCGGGCGGGCGGGCGGGCGGCGTGGAAAGCGCGCGGGGGCAGTCGGCGACGGCTTCCTGGGATGTCTCAGCCACTCTGCCTCCCGCGGGCTTCATGGCGAGCGCTGCCGCGGGGCACGCGCCCGTGGCCTTCACGAGTGGATCCCGGAAGATTTCACCCCTCCCCTGCCTCCCCTGGCCGCGAGAGAATGGGGGGGGGGGGGGGGGGGAGTGGTGGTGGGGGGGGGGTCGCGACGTTTAGGAAAAGCGACGAGGCGACTCCGGCTCCGGTTCCCGATGGCACGGCGAGAGCGTTCGGTCAAAGTCACCGGGGGCATTGAGGCGGTGCTCTTATCCGGTGTTCAACCCCTGAGCCAGTGGTGGGCATTCCGTCTAGCTCTGTAACCTGAGTTCAAGCCCTGGGGTGGGGTGGGGGGGGGCTTCACGATTGTATCTTGCCTCGACATAATTGACTCATTTATGCTCCTCAAAATGAGCAGTAAGGCGTTGGTGCTCATCTCCCGTTTACGAGCCCCACAGAGCCAGTGATGGGGAATTCCCCATCGCTGTGATGAGGGTGGGCCTATCCACAGGGCAACACTGTTGAATTCCCACAACGTGATGCTCGTTTTATTGACCCTGGAGGTATGATGGGCTGAGTCAACCCCCAACAAGAATTTGAACTCGCTCGCTCTATCGCTAAGTCACGTGAGCCGGTGCTGGGTCTCCCCCCTTTCACCAAGGCCTGCGACATACATGACCACCGGGAAGCCTTTCATCTCGCTGCAAATCATTATAATTGCTTATTGTTACCGCATTTGTAACCGTGTGTCTGTTAATTCTGCGTGGAAACCTCCCACTCGTTGGGCAGCCCGGTGGGCACGCAACAGCCAAGGTGCTGATCTGGCACGACTGAGACGTTGGTGCTTGAATCCGGGTTCATCCAGGTTCTCACGGGGCAGTGCGGTGATGGTCTCTGCCCATGTTTGTCTTATCTATCGACAACATTTACACGTGTCATCGGCAAGTTCAAGTCTTGGCGTGTGGTCGATGCATCCTTTGCTTGTCCCACTATTAATAAAAGGAGGAATTGTGGTGACGTTCAGAGTCCGTCCTGGCTTAGGACCACTCAACGTTTGTCCGAAGCGAGAAATCGATCTGACTTTTGATGTTTTGATGCCAAACATTTTCCGTGTGGCTCACAGGTCACAGCGCTGCTGATACATGGATTCGAATCCAGGCAGCCACCCCTCGATTCAACTGGCTTCTCAAGTGTCGTAAATTGATGCTCTCAGCCCAGTCACCAATGACAAAACATAATTATAATAAAAAAAAAATTAGCCCCTCGTTAATGAAAGCCTCCGCACACCATGCCAATTGTGGGAGTTGTTTGACAATACTTCACCATGTCGGTCAGTGCGGGTTCGTGAAGGGGTTGATGGCGAGAGTTGATGATCTCAAGTTCGGTCACCATGGACTGCCCAAAAGAAACCACGTAAAATGCGGTTCTGCACTTAACCTGGCAGCATTCGAGCTCTGAGATTACAAGCATCTCTGTTTGACTGTCAAGCAGCAATCCCATAGACAGGGTGTTGGTAAAGATTACCATGCCACTCTTACTCTGCAAAGAATGAAATGGCCAATTGAAGGATTTTATTTATTCATTTCTAAAGTTCCTTGAACGTTGTCTTCCATGGCAGTGGCACCAGGACACGTTGCCAAGAGTACAATTGAAATCAATTGGGAGGGGAAAAGCTGAAATGTATAAAATTGCCAACTTAAACATGCAGCAACTGGGCCTCCACTTGGCTTCCCTTACTAAAGAAACAAACCAATATAAACAGTTATCTGTCTTTTTATTTTAATCAGCGTCGCTTAGTTCCAGCTCCTCTTGATGTATTCACACTTTCCCATGTCTTGTTTTGACAAGACATGGGAAAGTGGCTCTGTACTTCTGTCTTTTTGCGTCTGTGTGCTGTTGACTCTTTGCCCATATTGCAATTTATCATCAGCCATGGTCTCCCTCTACTGCTGGATGATGAAGGCCTCACCCCCGTCCTCTGTCCCCATCCCCTAAAAGTATTGGCAAAGCCACGAGCCGAATCGCTCCTTCACGTGATCCGAACTCTTCGCTCCCCTCCGCAGTGATTGGACTCCCAGGCCCGTTTGGCTGACATTCTGGCACCGGCCGTGTCTTTGCTCATTTGTCTCATCTCGAGTCCTCCTTGATAACCCGACGTATGACCTCAATAGGCTCTTACTTGGTGATAAAAATGTGTGCATGTATGTTGAACTTCTTTTGCACAGAACTTAGCCGACCGTGCTAATCGGAGGTGGTGCGTAGGAAGGACAACAAACTAAACACAAAAAGCAGTTCTAAAGAAATTAGTTTTCAATCTAGACGATTTAAAAGTGCACAGTTCCAGTGGTTTCCGAATATCTGAAGGAAGAGCGTTCCAGACGTCCGTGGAAGCGCATCTGAAAGCGCGTGATGCAGTGACCATCTTTGTTCGATGACTCGCCAAAAGCCGTTGGAAGGATGACCGGAGTTCGTGTGATGGTTTATGCTCCTTGAAATTCCCTCTCTATATCAATATTTTGTAAAAATTATGGTCGCTGACCACAGATCCGTAGGCTGAGAACGTTAAGTGGCCAGAAACAAAGAGCGAGTGAATGGGAAATAGAGTGGGTGAGTAGATGAGTGAATGGGTGAGTGAATGGGTGAGTGAGTGGGTGAGTGAGTGAATGGGAGGGAGAGTGGGTGAGTAGATGAGTGAGTGGGTGAGTGAGTGGGTGAGTGAGTGGGTGAGTTAGTGAATGAGAGAGAGAGGGTGAGTAGATGAGTGAATGGGTGAGTGAATGGGTGAGTGAGTGGGTGAGTGAGTGGGTGAGTGAGTGAATGGGAGGGAGAGTGGGTGAGTAGATGAGTGAGTGGGTGAGTGAGTAAATGGCAGATAGAGTGGGTGAGTAGATGAGTGAGTGGGTGAGTGAGTGGGTGAGTGAGTGAATGGGAGATAGTGGGTGAGTAGACGAGTGAGTGGGTGAGTGAGTGAGTGGGTGAGTGAGTGAGTGGGTGAGTGAGTGAGTGAGTGGGTGAGTGAGTGAATGGGTGAGTGAGTGGGTGAGTTAGTGAATGAGAGAGAGAGTGGGTGAGCAGATGAGTGAGTGGGTGAGTGAGTGGGTGAGTGAGTGGGTGAGTGAGTGAATAGGAGGGAGAGTGGGTAAGTAGATGAGTGAGTGGGTGAGTGAGTGGGTGAGTTAGTGAATGAGAGAGAGAGAGAGAGTGTGGGTGAGTAGATGAGTGAATGGGTGAGTGAATGGGTCAGTGAGTGGGTGAATGAGTGTGTTGTCGTGACCTTACGGCTTGGTGGTTGAACAGAGTAAGGATGAGTCAGAAAGGGCAGTCCGTTAGACACGGGCGGAGGAGTGGACGAGTGAAGCTCGTGGCAATGGAAGCAGCGATAGAAGAGTGATAAGGAGGCGACATAGCCGGTGTGTGTCGGTGCATCTACTTCGTGCCTATTGCACATTCGTCCCCATTCTCGAAACCACCCGAGCTGCGCGCTCTCGCAAGAGGGGTGTCTCGCACAGCCGGGCCGCGCCGATGACCTGTGCTCATCGCAGAGGCTGACCTTTCACTCCGGGGAAACATTAACTCAGACCAAAACTAAAAAAGATTCTACCACCCCCCCCCCCCCCACCACCCCCCAAGAAAGAACCCCCCGTAACTCGGACCGAGAAACCGCTGCCATATGGAACAAATCAATGACGGCATGTGAATGGTAGTCTGAGAATGTAACTGGGCTGGACGCGGAACAGGCGGGGAAGGGCGAGAGGGAGCAGTGAGGCGGTGGTGGGTGGACGAGGAGGAAGAGTTAGTCACCTGGGCCTATCTCACAAGTCACTTGGGCCTATCTCACAAGTCACCTGGGCCTATCTCACAAGTCACTTGGGCCTATCTCACAAGTCACTGGGGCCTATCTCGCAAGTCACTGAGGCCTATCTCACAAGTCACTTGGGCCTATCTCGCAAGTCACCGGGGCCTATCTCGCAAGTCACTGGGGCCTATCTCACAAGTCACTGGGGCCTATCTCGCAAGTCACTGAGGCCTATCTCACAAGTCACTGGGGCCTATCTCGCAAGTCACTGGGGCCTATCTCGCAAGTCACTGAGGCCTATCTCACAAGTCACTTGGGCCTATCTCGCAAGTCACCGGGGCCTATCTCGCAAGTCACTGGGGCCTATCTCACAAGTCACTGGGGCCTATCTCGCAAGTCACTGAGGCCTATCTCACAAGTCACTGGGGCCTATCTCGCAAGTCACTGGGGCCTATCTCGCAAGTCACTGAGGCCTATCTCACAAGTCACTTGGGCCTATCTCGCAAGTCACTGGGGCCTATCTCACAAGTCACTGAGGCCTATCTCGCAAGTCACTGGGGCCTATCTCGCAAGTCACTGAGGCCTATCTCACAAGTCACTTGGGCCTATCTCACAAGTCACTGGGGCCTATCTCGCAAGTCACTGGGGCCTATCTCACAAGTCACTGGGGCCTATCTCGCAAGTCACTGGGGCCTATCTCGCAAGTCACTGAGGCCTATCTCACAAGTCACTTGGGCCTATCTCGCAAGTCACTGGGGCCTATCTCACAAGTCACTGAGGCCTATCTCGCAAGTCACTGGGGCCTATCTCGCAAGTCACTGAGGCCTATCTCGCTAGTCACTTGGGCCTATCTCGCAAGTCACTGGGGCCTATCTCGCAAGTCACTGAGGCCTATCTCACAAGTCACTTGGGCCTATCTCACAAGTCACTGGGGCCTATCTCGCAAGTCACTGGGGCCTATCTCACAAGTCACTGGGGCCTATCTCACAAGTCACTGGGGCCTATCTTGCAAGTCACTGGGGCCTATCTCACAAGTCATTGGGGCCTATCTCGCAAGTCACTGGGGCCTATCTCACAAGTCACTGAGGCCTATCTCGCAAGTCACTGAGGCCTATCTCACAAGTCACTGGGGCCTATCTAGCAAGTCACTTGGGCCTATTTCGCAAGTCACTAGGGCCTATCTCACAAGTCACTGGGGCCTATCTCGCAAGTCACTTGGGCCTATCTCACAAGTCACTTGGGCCTATCTCGCTAGTCACTGGGGCCTATCTAGCAAGTCACTGGGGCCTATCTCGCAAGTCACTGGGGCCTATCTCGCAAGTCACTGAGGCCTATCTCGCAAGTCACTGGGGCCTATCTCGCTAGTCACTGGGGCCTATCTCACAAGTCACTTGGGCCTATCTCACAAGTCACTGGGGCCTATCTCGCAAGTCACTGGGGCCTATCTCGCAAGTCACTGGGGCCTATCTCACAAGTCACTTGGGCCTATCTCGCTAGTCACTGGGGCCTATCTCGCTAGTCACTGGGGCCTATCTCACAAGTCACTGGGACCTATCTCACAAGTCACTGGGGCCTATCTCACAAGTCACTGGGGCCTATCTCGCAAGTCACTGGGGCCTATCTCACAAGTCACTGGGGCCTATCTCGCAAGTCACTGGGGCCTATCTCGCAAGTCACTGGGGCCTATCTCGCAAGTCACTGGGGCCTATCTCGCAAGTCACTGGGGCCTATCTCGCAAGTCACTGGGGCCTATCTCACAAGTCACTGGGGCCTATCTTGCAAGTCACTGGGGCCTATCTCGCAAGTCACTGGGGCCTATCTTGCAAGTCACTGGGGCCTATCTCGCAAGTCACTTGGGCCTATCTCACAAGTCACTGGGGCCTATCTCACAAGTCACTTGGGCCTATCTCGCAGGCTGTGCCGGTTCAACCCCCGCCCGTGGCGATTCCACGGACCGGTGACACCAGATGGCCGTGGTGTGCGCGTGGGACTCTTCATCGTCCATGGCGATCTCGGAATTGAGGAGCACGCGGATTGGACAACACGCGGCGGTTAATGAGGGCGCGGTAACGATGAAGATCCATGCGTGTATATATGTGCGTTGAACTTCTTTCGCGCCGTACGTAACCAGCCGTGCTCATTGGAGGTGCGAGACCAGGACGAGAAACTAAACACAAAAAAGCAGTTCTGAATGAATGAGTTTTCAAATCTAGATTCGAAAGTGCATAGCTCCAGTGGCTTCCAAATATCGAAAGGGCCTTGGCAGGACGATTCAGCGGTGCCCGATGGCCTAGAGTCCTAGACGAATAGCGGAGTCCACGTGGACCTTCACCGAGGAGATGGAGCGATTAAATCAGTCCATACCCTGGATGCATCCTTCACCTCCGGTTAGCACGGTTGGCTACGTAACGTGCGAAAGAAGTTCAACATACGCATATACAAATGTGTATGTACGTTCAAAAATTTGCACCGCGAATTAATCGATTGGAAGATCAATGGCACAGGTTCACTCATGCAAGTGAGGACCTATCCTGGTCTCTTGAGTTGTGTTCAGGAATATTACCACATGCTGTCCCGCTCCACCACACGTGCGTCACCCGCACTCCACCACTCGTGCGTCACCCTCACTCCACCACTCGTGCGTCACCCTCACTCCACCACTCGTGTGTCACCATCACTCCACCACTCGTGCGTCACCATCACTCCACCACTAGTGCGTCACCCTCACTCCACCACACGTGTGTCACCTTCACTCCACCACACGTGCGTCACCCTCACTCCACCACACGTGCGTCACCATCACTCCACTAGTGCGTCACCCTCACTCCACCACACGTGTGTCACTTTCACTCCACCGATCGTGCGTCACCCTCACTCCACCACTCGTGCGTCACCCTCACTCCACCACACGTGCGTAACCCTCACTCCACCACACGTGCGTAACCCGTACTCCACCTTGCTGGCCCTGTGCATCTTTGCGTTTAGTGAAATGCAAAATAAATAAATAAATGTGACATCATCACATTGTACGACCGATAAAACGGAATTCTACTGGGCTGCAGTTGTAGCACTCGCGATTCTACTGGCCTCACTGAAACGAGGGCCCTGGGTCGGATTCGCAGCTCGGGGGCCGAACTGTGTGGCGCGTGCTCCCCCTGCTCCAGCAGCGAGAGCGAGCGGTGGTTGTTGTGGTTAGCGCTACGCTACGAACCTGGCGACCGGGGTACGAATCCCGCTCACGGCCAACACCGGTGACGATTATCTGAACCGGTCCTGGGTCCCCCCCTAGGTCGACTCAGCCTCAAATGAGTGGTGCTGGCCACCCACCCCCTCGTGTACCGTTCCGGCCTTCATAGGTGCTCGCTAACAGCACTTGCCCCAACAGTCTGTTAAGGCTACACGGGGGATCTTTGTCTTTGTGTGAGTTAGGGGGAGCGACAGTGGCGCTAATAGCGCGCTGCGCGACGAACCTGGCGACCCGAGTTCGATTCCCGCTCACGGCACAACACCGGTGACGATTATATTAAACTGGTTCTGAGCCTCCCCAAGGTCGACTCAGCCTTAAATGAGCATCTGGTCCAGTGTGTAAGCATCGCCACTGGGAAGTCAAAGGCGGATTGGCGTCGTCCTGGCCACATCACTCCCTCGTGTCTAGTTCCGGCCTTCATAGGTGCTACTCGCTAACAGCACTTGCCCCAACAGTCTGTTCAGGATATACGGGGGATCTTTGTCTTTGTGTGATTGAGCGAAGGAGTGGAGTTTGTTCGTTCTCCCCCTGTTCTGCGTGGGGTTTCCTCAGGCTTTGCCGGTTTCCTCCCAGAGCTGACAAAAACCAAGCCTACAATGTGTCAGCTATTGGACAAAACATCACAATGCTGAAAAAACCCCCCCTGCAAATTACTCAAATGGGATCACACATCAGCAGCATCGCCCCCTCCTGCCAGTACTCGGCACGGGACCTCCTGAACGAGTGTTGAGCTCAGGTTAAACAAACGTAGTGATACGACTAATAATACTGTGTATATATACATTGGTAATGTGTGTGTAGACTTTATTCAGGCGTGGTCTGTTACACCGGTCAGCATCGACTTGTTTACGTAAGGGCTGTCAAAATGTTTCCAATGAGAGCCTTGTTAATGTATCTGCTAAGAGCTGTAGACCGAAGCTAAGTGCAACTGCATAACCTGTTACACACACACACATTTGGGTCAACGGTGGGATGAATATGTGCCGACGTATCGATCAAAAATCTGTCCAAGAATGCTCACCGATATCTTTGAAAACGTTACATGCAATCTGACCAAAAAAATAGACACGGCTACGGAAACCTTCATTTTGAGTTGTCTTTTAATCTCTTGGCTTACCAAACGTATTGTTCGCTGCACTTTTGAATACTTGTAGTGCATTGGACTCAGACAGGCCCAGTGAGCGTTTACATTTGTCTTAGGTGCGCTGAAGAGGTTCAATTGACCACGTAGGCTTTCGCGACCAATATGGGATGAAACAAAAAAGGAGAATTATTTTTAATGAGTGGAAACTTTGTGCAAAAGATCGGCTTCCTCCACGGACGCGTGATATTCAGGCCACGCCGGTGGCGATGAGCCGCTGTGGCGTCGAATGGGTTTCGTACATTTGAACTTCGAACGGGAGGAGGAAGTCGTGAAGATGCTTTGCGTTCGCAGGGGCAGGGTTTAGTTTTCATTTGATTCGTGTGTTCTACTTTAGCCGGTGGGCTGAAGTAGTAAATTGGCGCGTTTTTGTTTACGTGACAAACCTTACTCGCTGCGTCGGGTGGTGGAGGGTTATGACACAGCATTTGTACATTTATACAACGCAAATATATGAAAGCGCTGAACCACGGGCACACGACGGAACGATCGGCGCAGGAGTAACTTGAGGTGCTTCTCGAGTTGTCATCTGGAAAACAATGGAGGAGCGAGGAAAAGGGAAGGGCGATAAAGACGCAAATGGGAAGAGATAAGAGAGAGGGGAGAGAGAGGAGAGAGAGGGGAGAGAGAGGAGAGAGAGAGGGGAGAGAGAGGGGAGAGAGAGGGGAGAGAGGGGAGAGAGAGGAGAGAGAGAGGGGAGAGAGAGGGGAGAGAGGGGAGAGAGAGGAGAGAGAGGGGAGAGAGAGGAGAGAGAGAGGGGAGAGAGAGGGGAGAGAGAGGAGAGAGAGAGGGGAGAGAGAGGAGAGAGAGAGGGGTGAGAGGAGAGAGGGAAGAGACTGGAGTTCCGCCATGCGCGGCTGACCCACACCGTGCCTGCCTTCAAGGAGCAGTGGGCGCTGGAGGAGGCCGTGTGCTCGGTGGCAGAGGACGGTAGAGAGCTCTGCATGCAGATCTAAGCTACCCGTCGGAGGCCGTTTGACTGTGGGAAGGGCTGCGTGCAGATGCAGCACTTGTCGTAGTTATAAAGAAAAAAGAGAGCGAGAGAGTGAGCGAGAGAGAGCGAAATGGAGTAGGAAGAGAGGGGTAGAGAGAGAGAGAGGGGGGGCAGAGAGGGTGGTAGAGAGAGAGAGGAGAGGCAGAGAGGGGGGTAGAGAGAGGGGGAAGGGGTAAGGAGAGCAGAAAAAAAGAAGAAAAAATATATCGTTAGGTCTTTCATTTTAAAGGGGGGGGGGGTTACATAAAGCAAAGCATAAAAAAAACGAATTGATGAACGGAGCAAAGTGCCGACTACACCGAGCATCTTCTTGTTTCCTCTGATCGTAAAAAAAGAAAAAAAAGAGAGGAGAGAGAGGAGAGAGAAAGGAGAGAGAGAGGGGAGAGAGAGGAGAGAGAGGGGAGAGAGAGGAGAGAGGGGAGAGAGAGGGAGGAGTTCAGTTTATCGGTGAGGTTTCACATTGACCTCGTGTGCAATTGTGGGGCCGAGTGATTCAAACAGACGTTCATTGACCGGTTAAGAGAGTGGCCAAGCATTGAGTAGAAATAACGAGTTACTAGAATAGGTTTAGGGTTTTCGAGGGTTAGTAAAAAAAAAGAAATATTGAAACACATTCTAACTTTATTGGTTGTTAAACAAACAACAAAAACCAGCTTCATTGTTATCACGCTGCACCGAGTTGGTGACTTCAAGGCAAATAAAAAAAAATGAGGAACAGATGGCTGTCGTGTGCAGACCCCTCCTAGGAAACTCCGGCTTGACATTCTATTCTTCCCCTATTTTTTTGTCAAAAAATAAAAGAAATTCACCGCAACCGTCCGGTGCAATGAAGCCTAAAAAGGTGTGACACGCCACGCAGTTTTGTCGGAACGCATTCCTCATTGCCGTAACGTTCGAGAAACGTTATCCCAGCCAGTTTAACACGCAGCAGGCTTTCGCGACCAATATTAGATCGGTGTACGTATAAATGTTGCGTCGTAAACCTCCACCACCCGACGCAGCCATTAAGGTTTTGCCACGTAAACAAAAGGCGCCGAATGAGTGCGCTACTTCAATCCCTCCGGTGTGTTGGAGAGTAAATCCACAACGTTTACAATTTGAGTGCCGTGAGGTTTCGCCGGTCATCACATCGCCCAGCGACATCGGGCCATTTGCCGGAATATTCGTCGTACCCAAATTGTGAACGTCGTGGATTTACCCTCCAACACACCGGTGGGATTGAAGTAGCACACTCAATCGGCGCCGTTTGTTTACGCGACAAACATTGCTGGCTGTGTCGGGTGGTGGAGGCTTACGACGCAACATTAATACTTACAGCGATCTAACCCAAAAAAACCCTCATTATGGCCATTCAAGCCGTCGACTCTCGTTGTTGCTGCTGCTGCTGCTCCGGTTCAAGCTGCGTCCGGCGAGCTGTGCCTCTGTGGAGCCCGGCGCGTCCAGGGGCCGCGTTGCTCGAAAAATGAACGGCGGGCTTCGATCCCTGGAACATCTCCGCCCCCAACCCCCACGCCGCGCGCACTCCGCCTTGAAACCCCCCCCCCCCAAAAAAAAACACAAAAGAGAAGCGCGGCGAACAGCATGATCACAGCAGATGTCTCGGCCTGTGACGCGTCCTGCAGTTCGGTGGGAACCGACTTGGACAGACGACCGCTCTCCTCCCGGGGGGGTTCGAACTAAACTCCCCGTCTCTCTCTCTCTCTTTCTCAGCACGCGTGAAACTTGATACGACCGAGACGCCGAACCTTGCGAGGATGTGCCGACTCGGAACGGCCGCAGTGTCAAGCGGCAACCCCACGGAGCGGCGCTTCTGATAGCCACTTAAAAAAAACAATCTGCTTCCTCTCTCTCTCTCTCTCGCTCGCGCGCTGTGTTATCTCTTCCTATTTGTCTCTTAATCTCTCTTTACGTTTCCTCGCTCCTCCATTGTTTTCCGGATGACAACTCGGGGAGCACCTCACGCGACGCTAACGCCGGTCGATCGAACGTCGCGTCCCCACTGGGTTCTCCGCTTTACTATACTTGTTGTGTTGAGCATGCACATCAAGTTAAAACGAAGCCCATGAATCTCCGAACGCAATGCATCTTCGTGGCCTCCTTCCTCTCGTTCAAAGTCGAATGTTCGACGCCACGCGTGCGCGTCCTTCGTGCTGCTCACGACGGGTTTTGGCAGCGGCTCATCGCCACCGGCGGGGCCTGAATGAGCGCTCCAAATGTCACGTGTCCGTGGAGGAAGCCGTTCTATTGCACAAAGTTGCTGCTCATTATAATAATTCTCTTTTTTTTTTAAACATGCCCCAGAGAGCCTCACCAAACACTACAACTCATTTCCAGGAGGGAGCTGCTTTGGGGACGTTTGAAAATTTCTTGGACCGGAGTAGAATACAACTGACATTTCTAAATACATATTTCCAACAATTTAAAAAGCATAAAGCCATCAATGACATGTGTTTTTGGACATTTTATGATTGTTTTTGGATGGCATTGTTTAGCAATGGCTTGGGGTTTTGATTTACAAAAATATCCCTTAGCGTCCATAAGCATAGCGAGAAATGAGACTTTAACACAATCCCAAATGTGCCGTGGTGATAAATTACGGAGTAAAATATTTTTTTATAACATTATGACAAATGTCATTTTAAAACAAACCCGCCAAGAATATTTGCGAACTTTCATTTATTATTATTATTTGAAAATGTACATTTTTTAAGGCAATTCCTCATTACCCAGTTGGTTATTCGGTGTTTTAGTTTTATGCTTGGCTGGGCCTGTCATATCTGGTCAAAAACCATCCACCGAAAAAACATGAAATATATTTTTTTCAAATCTCCCCTTCATTTTTGCATATATATAGCGTTACTCAAATCAACATCACATGTTGATAGCTACGGTGCAACTTACCTATTTTGTGCCTCAAGGAATTCGTTTGATCTCTGATGGACAGAACGTACGATCGTTTTGGACAGACTGGGCACTGCTGCAGGAATGTGGAATTTTCACCGCTGGCTCGGACGCCCCTTTAGGAAGCCTCGCATTGCCTCATGTTCGTTAAGTAGGGTGGAGACGCCTTCACGTTGCCAGCTGTATATTTAGGAGTCTGCTTGTCTCTCTCCCCTTGCTCGCGTGGAGTTTTCTCCGGGTTTTTCCCTCCAGATTTAGAATGAATGTGCGCTGAGAGAATTTGCCCGCTATACATTTCCACACTAACGATACGCCACCTCGTTGAGCTATCATTTGTGATAGCCAGGTCGCTTCTGAAAAAGAGCTACATCGCTCAGTGGAGCCTTACCCGGTAATAAAAACAAAATAGTAGTCCTTGGTACAGTCTGTTCAGATTATTTTGCACAGCCAGAGATCCGGTGGCTGCTTCCCTGAGTTTGCATTGGTTGAGATTGTAAATTCGAGGACATTCGCTCCCACAGTTGACATTCTGCACCTACGTTCAGAGAACTTCTTTGGTTCAAAAAACAATTGCGTTGTGTGTACCGCCGGATTGTTTCAGCACGGTGTCCGACGTTTTTCTCATTTTCTCCAAGGGCCGGGAGCTTCTTCGGGGATTGCCGAAGAGGTTTGCCAGCGCCACATTAAATGCGGCGTTGCTCTTAAATTGCCCGAATTCCCAGCTACGCCGTGTTAAACTAAGACGTTAGTTTGACTGCCACGTGACGAACATCGCTGTCAGCGGCAGAGTGGGTAGCAGAATGCTGCAGCCAACTTTGGTATATCCGCTTTAGTTCTCCGTTCTCTAACGCCGAGGGGTTTGACCTGCCCTGTGAGATTTCCGAGGGGATTCCTTGTCTGCATCGCCGACAACAGCGCAATCGCGGGAGTCGAATTCGGGGGCAAAAAAAGAAATCGAATTGCAGAAAAAAATAGCGAAATCCTCCCCTCTGATCTTGTATGTACAGTGAGGGAAAAAGTATTTGATCCCCTGCTGATTTTGTACGTTTGCCCACTGACAAAGAAATGATCAGTCTATAATTTTAATGGTAGGTTTATTTGAACAGTGAGAGACAGAATAACAACAAAATCCAGAAAAACGCATGTCAAAAATGTTATAAATTGATTTGCATTTTAATGAGGGAAATAAGTATTTGACCCCTCTACAAAACATGACTTAGTACTTGGTGGCAAAACCCTTGTTGGCAATCACAGAGGTCAGACGTTTCTTGTAGTTGGCCACCAGGTTTGCACACATCTAAGGAGGGATTTTGTCCCACTCCTCTTTGCAGATCTTCTCCAAGTCATTAAGGTTTCGAGGCTGACGTTTGGCAACTCGAACCTTCAGCTCCCTTCACAGATTTTCTATGGGATTAAGGTCTGGAGACTGGCTAGGCCACTCCAGGACCTTCATGTGCTTCTTCTTTAGCCACTCCTTTTATGCCTTGGCCGTGTGTTTTGGGTCATTGTCATGCTGGAATACCCATTCACAACCCATTTTCAATGCCCTGGCTGAGGGAAGGAGGTTCTCACCCAAGATTTGACGGTACATGGCCCCGTCCATCGTCCCTTTGATGCGGTGAAGTTGTCCTGTCCCCTTTAGCAGAAAAAACACCCCCAAAGCATAATTTTTCCACCTCCATGTTTGACGGTGGGGATGGTGTTCTTGGGGTCATAGGCAGCACTCCTCCTCCTCCAAACACGGCAAGTTGAGTAGATGCCAAAGAGCTCCATTTTGGTCTCATCTGACCACAACACTTTCACCCAGTTGTCCTCTGAATCATTCAGATGTTCATTGGCAAACTTCAGACGGGCATGTATATGTGCTTTCTCGAGCAGGGGGACCTTGCGGGTGCTGCAGGATTTCAGTCCTTGACGGCATAGTGTGTTACCAATTGTTTTCTTGGTGACTATGGTCCCAGCTGCCTTGAAATCATTGACAAGATCCTCCCGTGTAGTTCTGGGCTGATTCCTCACCGTTCTCATGATCATTGTAACCCCACGAGGTGAGATCTTGCATGGAGCCCCAGGCCGAGGGAGATTGAAAGTTATTTTGTGTTTCTTCCATTTGCGAATAATCGCACCAACTGTTGTCACCTTCTCACCAAGCTGCTTGGCAATGGTCTTGTAGCCCATTCCAGCCTTTTGTAGGTCTACAATCTTGTCCCTGACATCCTTGGAGAGCTCTTTGGTCTTGGCCATGGTGGAGAGTTTGGAATCTGATTGATTGCTTCTGTGGACAGGTGTCTTTTATAGAGGTAACAATCTGAGATTAGGAGCACTCCCTTTAAGAGTGTGCTCCTAATCTCAGCTCGTTACCTGTATAAAAGACACCTGGGAGCCAGAAATCTTTCTGATTGAGAGGGAGTCAAATACTTACTTCCCTCATTAAAATGCAAATCAATTCATAACATTTTTGACATGCGTTTTTCTGGATTTTGGTGTTGTTATTCTGTCTCTCGCTGTTCAATTAAACCTACCATTAAAATTATAGACTGATCATTTCTTTGTCAGTGGGCAAACGTACAAAATCAGCAGGGGATCAAATACTTTTTCCCTCACTGTATGTTGAACTTCCGTCGCATCTTTCGTAGTCAACCACGCTAATTGGAGGCGATCTTGAGATACAGGTGAACTCTGTATTAATCCACATTTTAACCTCTTAATTTTCATTTACAATTTTTTTTTATATTGAATGCAATTTAATTTAAATGCAGCGATGCGGGCACCGTGTCATTCACACTTTCTAAGGGTTTAACAACCTGGGTAGGAACCACACTCACACACATCATGCCCACGAATTTATGGAAGCTGCTCTGTAAAAGAAACACAGATTCAGCGTTTGCCTCAGCGCAAGTTTAATCGAATGCCTCCTACGCTTTTCAAAGTATGTGCGGCCAAAACATTGCGATTTACAACGGATGACACAGTGTGACCGCCATGCTCTATCTACACGAGCAGAGCAAACATTCCTTCCGCCTCATGTAAAGGGCCTTGTCAGTGCCCTTGTATCTAACCAGGGGATTCATTAAACCGATCGAGACTCGCGAGGGCGCCGTGATGGTGAGATGTTAACTATCTCGCCTGGTATACAGGAGGTCGTGGGTTCGATCACGTCCCTGACGACAAGAGTCTCTCTCCCCGTGGTCGCGTGCTCTTTTCTCCGTGTCCTCTGTTTTTATCCCCTCCACATTTTAGAATCAACATCACGCGTTTAGAGTGCATGGCTGCTAGAAATGTCCACATGATAAGCCATCTGAGGACCCAATCAAAAACATCACTTTGCCATGCATAGCAGGTGTTACCAAAAAGATTTCCAAAATCTTAAACAAACACAAGATCCAGGTCCGATTCAATACAGTACACAAAATCCGTGATTTGATCCCATCTGTGAAGGATGTCTGTCCTGATATGCAATACCCTGGTGTCTACAAACTAAGTTGTGTCTGCGGCAGCAGTTACATTGGGGAAACGAAACTACATGTCTCGGACCGTGTTCGTGAACACAAGGCAGATTTGAAACACGGCAGAACCAATACCTCTGCTGTGGCTGACCATTGTTATAACGCTGTCGACTCGCACGATATTGTTTTTTTCCGAGACCAAGGTACTCTGCAAGCCTTCGGGCTACCATCAAAGATCTGTCCATGAAGCCATCCAGTTATATAAACACAGAGACAATTTCAACCGAGAAGATGGGTATAAGCTGAGCAATCATTGGAAGGACGTTATTAACCAAGCAAAGTCGTAACTTGCTGTGGTGCTTCCATTCTTCTCTGCCGTTAGGCTGTTATCGCCGACTCTCCGAGTTGCATTGCCCTGTTAGGTGCCTCTGCATTAACGAGCTGGGGCCTCACTAACATGGCCACCTCTGTTCCCTTAGCCTCGATGTATCGATGGTTCTGGCTGTGTGATGGTCTGTGTGTCTCACTGGCGCGACCACCGTTGTGGTGATTCTCTTGCGTGGACGCTCTTGCCTCTCACAGCGCAGTTGGTAGCGCCGCAGCTTGTGCTACACGTAGACTTGACATTAACTTGCTAATCCACTTAATCTCCCTGCCTAATCTCTCCCATCAACATAGTGCTAATCTCCCATTAACAATGCTGTTGTGCGCATATGGCGGGGACGATATTTTTATGCGGTGATGGAAGCTCATTTCATGCTAATCTCTCCCGCTTATCTCTCTCCCTAATCTCCCCCACTAACACAACTGATGTGCTTGCGTCCGGGGATGGAATTCCTTTCCAGCTCAGACCATGCCTGCTTGCCCTTCGCCACATATATAACCTCTTGTTGTTGTAACAGCTCTCTCGCTGGTTCAGCAGTTCTACTGCTGGATTCTATTTTTTTCCGCCTGAGGACGACCGCTTGTGTTGCGATAGAAACGTCGTGATATATTATTTTTTATTTTATTTTTCGACCTACGTGACTTTACCGAAAGAACCAAAGAGTATGGATTCCAGCAGTTACGAAAGCTTCAAATCAAGATTGTTCTGGTCTCTTTTAACGAACGGAGCTTAACGAAACGCAGCCCCATGTCGTAGCAATGTGTTTCCGATTTTTGGATTGATCGTAAAAAAAATTTGGGGCCTTGATACGAAATATCGGACGACCCAAAGATTTTTTGCATCTGTGGGATTGATCTCAAATAGCTGCAAGCGGCGTCACGAACATGATATCACTTTTCCCCGCCCCAAAAAAATCTCAGGCTATAAAATGAATCCGCGACAAAATGAATGATAAATTATGTTCATGCTTTACGCCCATGTGTGGGGTAATTGGGCGTGGCGGAATCATTATGCGCTGTTACAGCGCGCGTGGGATTTTAGTTTCGTAAAAAATCGAACGCTGTTAAGTTGTCAACGCGTGAGCGTCACAGACCCGGGCGCTTCAACGACTTGGTGGCTGCGTTGAGGCAACCTAGCAGATTAGACGACGTTTTAGAGGTCAGTGCACAGCGTAAACGATCTGAAAATCTGCCACAGATTCACAATTCTTCAATACAATACGCATCCCTCCCGAGGTGCATACCGTGTTGTGCAGAGATAAGAGAGCCGTACGGGTGATGGCCGGATGAGTTCTTCCTTCGAAGGCTCTGCCGGTTGTGTCAAGTCATCCGCTCGCTCTCTGGCGCGATCCGCCCTGAAGCCACGTTATGTGCGTGGCTGCGTTAAACCTCCAAACACCCCTCCTCCTCCTCCTCCTAAGATCCCGAAGCCATCACGCTGGGTGGTCACTCCCACCTCAAAGTGTCCCGGCAAAATCCTCGGTAACAATTTTCTTTGCACTTGTACGGCAAAAGCAACCCGGGCGTTCTACGTCGCCATCCAAGGTCTCTGTCTCGCGGCGGCGAGCCGGCCACACGGTGACGATGCTTCTGAGCTTGAATCCTCAGGCTCGCCTGAGATCGCTGGTGGATGAGCCGATCCCTTAGCCCAATCACCGCTACATTGGTCGGAGCTCTGGGACCACTGCCTCCGCCTAAATTGGGGCGCCACTGTGGCCAGAAGATGTTAACTACCTCGCCTGGTGTACAGGGGGTCGTCGGTTCGATACTGACCGTGACGCCTGCTGTATATGTGGAGTGTTCATGTCTCTCTCTCTCTCTCCCCGTGGTCGCGTGGATTTGTCTCCGGGTCCTCCTCCGGTTTTCCCCTCCACGTTTGGAATCAACGTCAGGCGTCTAGAGTATTTGGCTGCTATACATTTCCACTTGATAAGCCACTTCGTTGAGCTATCATTTGTTGATAGCCAGGTCGCTTCTGAAAAAAAGGGTTGCACAGCCTCAATGGACCTTACCTGGTAAAACAAACAAAAAAACACGAATTTAGTTTGACAGTTTTGCTACATTACAGCAAAACGAGCAGTACGGCGTGGGCGAAGGGGAACACCCAGGGAGCGCCTCACGTCGCCTGCTCGCTCACAGCCATCGCCCGGAGTCAAACGCAGGTGCTGCCGCGCCACGCCGCTCCGTTCGTTCGTTCGTTCAAACAACACAAATAAACAACAACAACAATGCGTCGCTACAAGCTGGTGGTATTTGTAACAAACAAACACTCAAACACGCGCTCGTTTCCAACGTGGGACTGCTGTTGCCATACACAAAAACATTAAAACGTCGACGCCTGCCAAGTGGAGGGAGAAGTTCTCACGCCGCGTGAGCGGTGGGCGCGATGGTCGTCGTCGTCCTGATCGTTGTGGTCGCGGGAGGTTCCAAACATTCGCCGATTTGGACCCCCGAGTCGAGCTGGCATCGCCTCCCGCATGGCCGTCCGCTCGAGAGCCAAGCGGAGCTGAGAAAGCAAGTTCCCTAGTAGTAATGATGCGTTCGCAATTCCCTATTCCCACCGCCTGCGTTTCATTTGCAGGGCTCCTCCGCTGATAGGTGGCTTGGCGGTAGAGTGGTCGAGCTGATTCCAAGCGCAGGAGACTCTCGATTCATGACGGGGAGGGCGGCCAAGGATCATTCAAAATCGCGGATAATCCGAAAATTAAATGTTTACGTGGACATCGATGCCAAAAACCGCGCAGAAGACTCTGCCCACTAAGTGGATAGCAGAGCCACGTCAATCAATATGCGGGGATTATATATTATTGGTTCTTTCGGTAAAGTCACCACGTAGAAGGGAAACAATAAAATAATAAAATATAAAACAATACAATTCTCACGACGTTTCGACTGCAACACAAGCAATCATCATCAGGTGTGAAAACCACAGCAAGAAAACTTGAAAAAAGTGGCGATATTTTTTAACGTTAGCACCACGGAGAGCGATTTGGCAGTTTATTCAGATGGACGAGTCCATCTATATTTTATATTTTTATTATTTTATTGTTTCCCTTCTACGTGACTTTACCGAAAGAACCAAGAATATGAATCCCTGCAGTCACGAAAGCTTTAAATAAAAATGTTTACGCGGGGATTAATCTATTAGAAATAGATAAACTGCCCATTGTTCTTGAATGCAATTAATTTATATCTCTATACGATACTCTATACCTGCCTCTTCTCTCATTTGAATATATCTCTCCGATTCCTTCGATCTGATCGAAATTTTGGGCAGGTTGCTCATTGGTCGAGCGAGCTGAACGTGATCGGACGCTTGCGAGTTCGGCTTTATTGACTCGGCCAATCATCCTTCTGGGGGTCGATACATGAATACCACTTCGTGTGGGGGGGGGGGGGAAGTCGACAATGGTTGTCCGATTGATAGATTCACTCCCGTCATAGGAATGTGGACTTCAGAAACCTGCTCAGGGCTGTAAATGGGATATACGACCACCACGTCAATGCTCATTTGAGCAGGAAATCACTTTGACCTTTGCTGAGAGTAAACGGTGGCCCCGAGTTAGTCCGCATCTCACCTGGGGAGGGGGTGGGAGGGATCGATCGTCATCACGACGACCCGAGGCCACCGCGCTGTTGCCATTCGGTGGTGATTGTTACGTGGTGGCATCGGTCCAAACTACAGCAGCGCAGCATTGGGAATGATCGATGGAGCTGAGAGGGAAGTTGTCGCGGTGGTGGTGGTGGTGGTGGCAGTGTTGCTTGTGGTGATGGTGGCAGTGTTGGTGATTGTGGTGGCAGTGTTGCTGGTACACCGCGTTTGCAATCCGGAGGTCGCCGGTTCGCTTCCACCTCCAGGGAGCGGCGGTCGACACGATGGACCCGTATCGTAAATGTGTCCACCGAGCAGTGTGAATGTCGCAGTTTAGTTGATCGGCGGGCCGTATTCGGTGGGGGTAAAGCGGCGTTGGTAATCCCAACTGATGCACGACATTTGGTCAGATGGGACGAGTAGGCCAAAAACCCTCGCGGGCGACTCTCATGTGGAGACCCTTCCACCAGCAGTGGCGCGGGCAGGCAATTGCAGGGCTGCACATTTTATGTACAGAGCAGTACTCGACTTACGAACACAACTCGTTCCTGAGACCCAGTACGTAAGTCGGATGGTTCGTAAGTCGATGACCGCCCGTATTCCAACGGCGTTGAGCCGTTCTGCCATTCTGAGCAAGGAGACCCTGCGACGGACGTTCTAAGCGCCGGAGTCGGTGAAGCGAGGGGAAGGGACGTGCCTCGTGGAACTCCTCTTGTCAGCGGAGCCTCGCGTCGCGTGAGGCAACGGCCGTGGAGGATGACACCACAGAACTACCTCCGAGTCACTCACATACAGGCTTGTTGTTCATGCGGGATGGTGCACCGTTTGACCTTGGCTCCGGAAGGTATTCGGCACGGGGTGCTCGGACAGAAATGATAAATTATTGGAGTTAGAGCAAACCCGATTGAATGTCCAACCCTCATTTGGCCTCAATTGCTTCAGCCATAATTCCTTCCAGCAGTGAATCCATTCCATGAACATCTCTTCAACACGAGGCGGCCTGGAGGCAGATGTGTTCTTCCTTTGTTTTCGTTCCGACTTCTATTTCCTTCATTGCTGTACTTTCTTTTGGTGTGCTGTTGTCATTTGTGCGACCCGAGTCGCTCTTGCAGAGGAGACTCATTCTGTTCTCTCGAGGTATCGCCTGGTCAGACGAAATAATCTTGAACCAACTCCTTCGTGGTTTGTTGAGAGAGTTACACTTGGCAAAACAAATCAAGTGAAACAGACTGATGAACCAGACTGGGACCGTCAATTCACTACACTGTGTATGTTGAACTTCTTTCGCACCGTACGTAGCCAACCGTCCTAATCGGAGGTGCAGGGGAAGGGCAAGCAACTACACTCAAAAGCAAAGTGCGCAAAGCATTACACCGTGGAAGCTCCAATGGTGTCTTGAGATTAAAAAAAATAATCCTCGTCCTGTTGACTCTGTGTATGTACGTCGAACTTCTTTCGCACCGTACGTAGCCAACCGTGCTAATCGGAGGTGCGGGGATGACAGGCGGCTGAAAGCTGGCTTCACGTTCACGATCTCAAAGCCTGCTCGGTGTCTCTGACTGCTCCGTTAACGGCTCGCTTAAGCCGTGCAGCCATCCAATTATATAATTATTGTGGGGGGTTTTTTTTTTAGTGTTTTAATGGAACCCAGCCCAGGCCTAAATTTTTGGAACTGAGTATTGACGATAATTTATGACCTTGCTGCAGCTCACATTCACATTAACACACACGCGCGCGCGCGCGCACCTGCTTGGCATCACACACACACACATGCGGGCGCCATCCAGTTGGTAATAGAAAGCACGCACGAGGAATATCCCTGATATTGATAGGTTTTTCCGAGGTGAAGACACGGGTGGCAGATTAAAAAAGCATGACATCGTTACTGCATAAACGACTCCAGCTACACACGTGCCCCAGGCCTGAGGCTCCGAAGCTGCGATGCTTACGGGAATCGAACCCGTGTTGCCGTCAGCAGCAGCGTATAAACCGCGGGTTCACCCAAGTGGCGTGCGCTTGTGAGTCCCAGCCCCTTGGCCACCGATTGAGTCAGCATCGGAGAACGTAGGGCAGGTGAATGACATCATCGGGGCTATGAAGAAACGTAAAGTGGGCCTGGGCAGCGCACGTCGCTCGAACGGATGATGGACGATGGCCAAGAATAATAGCGGACGGGCCTGCCAAGGAATTACGCGCGTGCTGAATACAATAAAATTAGCCGAGGAATGCAACGTGTTCGAGAGGAGGTCGAACCGAGGAGACGGAGCAATGAAATCGGTTAACGTGTATGTGGCATGGAGGGGGGATTGTTGCAGTGTGAGGAGCGGTAGTGTAGTGGTTATCGCGCTGCGTTACGAACCCGGCGTTCCATTCCGACTCACGGGCAGCGCCAGTGACGATTATTTGAATTGGTACCGGTGCCTTCCCCTAGGTCGACTCAGCCTCACATTAGTACCTTTTGCGGTGTGTAAACATCGCCACGAGGGAGACAAAGGCGGTCAGGCGTGGTGCTGGCTACCCACCCAATCGTATGCGGTGCCGGCCTTGATCGGTGCGCGCTAACAGCACTTGCCCCAACAGTCTGTGAAGGCTACAAGGGGGAGCTTTGTTGCATTGCAGGACCGTGAGAAGCAACGGCGGCTCGGTTCCGGAGGTCTTCATCCAGCAGTGGATTGACCATCGCTGACGACGATGATGAAGAACTTGAGCCTACATGGTCTCGTAAAAAAATAAGTCAAGCTGGTCAATATAGCAATAAAAGCAGAGCGATAGAGAGTGACTAATCTCACAAGCAACGACAGAGGATGCTTCATGAAAATATATCTGCTCGACATTTTAGAACAATCTGTGTATTGCATGCGCTGTTGAACCTCTTTCGCACCGTACGTTTTCTCTTTTTTTTAACGGCGCTACCGCCGCCGCCGCCGCTGTTATGTCGTCGAGATGTCCGTCGCGAACTCTCGCAGCGAGCGCCGTGACATCGCCCAGGGGACCGCCCCGGGGAAGATGACGCCACATACAGTAACTACTTCTGAGTTACTTCAATCGGCCTCTCTCACCTGGGCGGTGGCGACGGCTCTCTGGTTCGCTGCGTGTGTACAGCATCGAGATGTCGTTTTATTCAGACCTCCATGCCTGGCCAGGCCAAACAGAGTCAAGTTAAATAACAAAACAATATACTGATATTAATACCGTACGCAGTAATAATGTTTGCATGCAGCCATTGGTGACCGGGCTGAAACTCTCAGCTCACGGCAGTCAAGAACGTGACGATCGTAGGCGGCTGAATCCAAGATTCGATCACAGGACCTCGTTGTTGATAACCAATTACGAGCACCCTACGATCCACCTCTAATCCACAGGGGTGTTGTTAACGTCAACTTTACACACCAGACTTCACGATTTTCTAAACGAACCGGGCAGGATTCCAACCTTCGGCTGGCTCTGGGCTCCGTGGTCGTTCTGGCCACCTGGGCTACAATCGGGCACGTGGCTCAGCAGATGTGATGCCAGGTGCGGCATCTGCTTTGGGGGAAGCAGTCGCTAGAAAAAAAAAATCGAACGAAACTAAAACGTTGCAAACCGTGGGGGCCGAGTCCCCCGGTGTCGTGCCGCCTCAACCAACAACCTCGACATCGATGCCCATTGGTCGAGGGGGGATTCAAAGGGGGTTCATCGTGGCTGCTGCCATCGAATAATGACGGCGGTCACCGCATCGCGCGCTTTCAGATGCGCTTCGGCGGCCGTCTGGAACGCTCTCTTCCTTCCCCGATATTCGGACGCCACTGGGAGCTGTATACCTTTAAATCGTCTAGATTGAAAAATTCATTTCTCTAGAACTCCTTGTGGGGTTTAGTTTGTCGTCTTTCACCACGCATTTACGATTAGCACGGTTGGCTACGTACGGTGCGAAAGAAGTTCAAGATACAGACATGGACACACGGCTGAGACGCTGAGTTTCAGCCACCCGTTTGACGAAATCGGCTTCTCAAGTCTCGAGGCTTGCTGGTCTCAGCATGATTACTAATCACTGCACAACAAGGTTAAATCTTGACTTTAAGCTTTCGTGAGTGCAGGAATTCATATTCTTTGGGTCTTTCGGTAAAGCCACGTAGATATAAAAAAATAATTATAATAATAACAATATCACGACGTTTCGATCGCAACACAAGCAATCGTCTTCAGGTGCATTGGGGCTGTCACGTATTGCCAGGCACGTAGTGATCCATCGATTAAAATAGATTCATAGACTCACATCGAATCGTGCGTCCACGGATTAATTATTTACGGACGATGCGCGATGCACCGCTATCTAATGGGGGGGGGGGACGAGAAAGAGAGAGCAAGCAAGACCGACAATGCTAAGGAGACAGTACAAACGAGACAAAACAAAAGAATAATAATAATCGGTTATCGATCTGAATCATCATCCCGAATTTTCGCGACAAACCGCTGAATCGGCAACAAGGCGACTGACCGGTCACGTGCCGACTCAGTTCGGATGTTTCCAGCTTCGAGTGACCGATCGCTCCTTTTCAGTTGCCACGTGATGGACACCGCTCGCAGAGGTGCATGGCAAGGGGCGCCATGGCAGGTAGACCCTCGACGGGGCCTGTTGAGGGCAATCCCCTCGGCTGGGATGTCCAAACATCTTGGTTGCGTTTTGCGCGACAAATCGGAGAGCACCATTGTTATATAGCCCCAGGGTGCCCGCCTGACACGAACGTGGCCGCTCGTTATTCCGACCGAGTCATCGGAATTCGCAGCCTGATTGGCTGAGCTCTCTGTACCTCTGTGACGTCATCTTGTGGGGGGAAGCTACGCCACGTGACAATGTCATCATCCTCGTGACGCTGAGGATGTGATTGTGAAAATAAATAAATAAGCAAATAAATAAATACATCTTCATCAGCTATGGGGCGATGGTTATTATCATTTGGCGGTCCTGAGCTAGCGATGTTAACATTCCACATTCCCATGCCGAGGACCAAATAAAAAGTTTCCGATATTGTTAATGTCATCATCGTCGACGAGGAATGATGTGTTTTCGACCCGCGTGGCAGACCGTGTTTGTAAACGTCCACGGGGCTTGTGTGGAGAGCCTTGGGAACACACGCGAATGTCATTTGTGTTTGTCAGCTTTACAATGTGTCAAAGTCGTGACGCTTGCCTGTAAGTTCGCACACACGAGTTGGACTGGTATCCACCCAAGTCAAAAGCGCATGGCACCTTCACTCGGCCAAGTCTCCACTGCCGTGACCTGGCCGCGTGTCACCGTGGGCGAGGGGAGCCACACTCTGTAATCGGAGGGTTCAAATCCTGGTTGGGTGTTGACTCATCGCCCCCTCCGGGGTCGATAAAATAAGTACCGTAAAAGAGGTTTCTTTTTTGTTTGGGTTAGATCTCGCGTAAATATATAAATGTGTCGTTAAAACCCGCCACCACCCGACACAGCCAACTAGTAAAGGTTGTCACGTAAACAGAACGTGGCCAATTCGTCACTAGTACAGCACGCAGGTGTGTTGGAGAGCCAAGCCACAACATTTACAATCTGAGTACGACGTTTCGCCAGTAATTACAACTAGCTTCATCAGGCGACAGCCAGATTTGTGGAGAAGTCCTCCTGTTTCGTGAGTACCACTTTGCGGGTAAGTCTACAGTGGTTATCCTATGGACAAAATCAAACCGCCTCGTCATAGAAATGTGGAATTTACATCCATTGGGTCGGGGTTTCCAACAGGAAACTGGCACCGCCTCGATGCTCATGAACTTCTTTCACACCGTACGTAGCCCAGTGCTGTGGAAACAGCCATCTTCACTCCCACCACCACCACCATCGACAGTAACACTACCACCACAACTATCACCTATCCCACCATTAGCATTGTCATCGTCACCAGCATCAATACCAATCATGGATAATCACCAATCATCATTGTCCGACTTGGGCCGATACAATAGTACAACCTTGTGGGAGGTTATCGGTGGGTTTTCTACGAAAAACTCATCCCTCATATAGGAATGTGGAATTTCCACTATTGGCTAAGAGCCAGAATATTTATTTATACTGGAGGAATCCGATAATCTATAAAGCTCTTTATCCGTGTTACAGACCGCGCTCTGAAGCCGGCGACCCGAGTTCGACCCCCTTGCCACGGCAAGCGCCACAGGTGGAGCGGGCGGATTCCTGAACCCTGTACCGGGCCTCACCGCCTTCACCAACAGTCGCTCACCAGCGTGGTGAAGTATGGTCAAACAGCCCTCGCGCCTGACACAGTGTGTGGTTGTGGGGAGTGGTAGTGGCGGGGTTTGCGCTATGCTGCGCTGTGAATCCGGCGACCCGAGTTCGTTTGCTGCCCACAGCCAACACCCAGTGACTATTATCTGAACCGATCATGGGCCTCCCCTAGGTTGACTCAGCCTCAAGTGAGTACCTGGTGGCGGTGTGTAAACATCGTCACTGGGGAGACAAAGATGGCCGGGCGTGGTTCTGGCCACCCTCCCCCCTCGTATGCCGTTCCGGCCTTCATAGGTGCTCGCAAACAGCACTTGCCCCAACAGTCTGTTATAGGCTATACGGGGATATTTGTCTTTGAATGGTTTAACTCCAAAGGAAACTTGTTTGTAAATATTAAGAACAGGATTTGTGGAACACATGCAAATCTAATTCACGGGGCAGCTTTTAAAACGTTTAACATGGAAAACTCATTATGAATACTCGGCTCTGCGAGGACGTTTTACATCTGTATTGGACAGACACTTAGAGACTCCCTGCAGGCAGCTTGAGGACAGGACCTCTTTACACGTTCATGCAAAACATATTAACGCACCTCATGTGGGTATTATGTTGAACTTCTTTCGCACCGTACGTATCCAACCGTGCTAATCAGAGGTGCGGATGAAGGACGGCAAACTAAACACAAAAATTAGTTCTCAAGAAATGAGTTTTCAATCTCGATGATAAAAAAAGTGCGTAGCTCCCAGTAGCTTCCTAATATCGGAAGGAACAGAGCGTTCCAGACGGCCGCAGAAGCGCATCTGAAAGCGCCGCGCGATGTCATCATGTCATCACCGAAGCGGGCCTCTGGCTCTCCGTCTGAGCGCAGAGCGTTCAGTGAAGATGCCGTGGGTGCGTTTCCCACGCGCTCGCCGAAGGTTCATGCGCCGCCTTCCCACTGGGCTGTCCGCGTGGCTTTAAACGCTCGTTTTCGATTTGGGTCACAAAAGTAACGGAGGCGTTGAAGAAGGCGATACGGCACGTATGTGCCTCCTTGTGGGGGTTTATAATCCCAAATCCCCCCCCGCCCCCAGCCTTGTGGAGACGCAATGCGGACAAGAGGCACGGCGAGTTTTTTTTATTGGCATCGTTTTTGCGGTGGCGATGGTTTTACTTGACACGAATCCCTGAGCAAGGTAAAGCAACGGATCGTCGAAACTGACTGTAACGTGCTGTCCTTCCCCCGCACCTCCGATTACCACGGCTGGCTAGGTACGGTGTGAAAGAAATTCAACGTACACACAATCGTCAAGAACAACGTTGTGTTTCCTCAACATTAAAATATATAACAGGCGACGTTTCGGGCAATGAGCCTTCTTCATAGCACATGAATACATGAAGAAGGGCCATCGCCTGAAACGTCGCCTGTTACATATATTTCATATATATATTTGTACATTTAACATACTTTTTATATTATAATTGTCACATCACATGAATGATGTCAGGAGATTTTAACGTCCACTGTGAAGCAGACCGTGCGGATTTTATGTTGAACGCGCCCACAGTCATAACCAGGGCTGCCTGCTGGATTAGAACTGCGAGCCTCTTCATCAAACGGCGACTGCCCTACCGCTAGGGCCACGTGACCGTCCCCGTACGCATGCGCACAGTTAATGTTTAGGCCGAGCCGACCTACAGGAATGCCGGACCAGGTTCAAGGAAGATCTGGGGATCAGATGGCACAACATTAAGCATAGAACTCCGTTTCGGGTGACCGTAAAGATTTGTCCATGCAAGTGGAAAATGAATGAGCCACGTGGCTGGAAATGTCACATCACATTTTCCAGTCATTTATTTGATAAGTCTGCTGAGAGGAGGAATTCCCGGCGGGCCACTCAGAAGACCTCAAATTTGCCGCTAAATTCCACAGTCTGGGCCCCTTGTAAGCTATACTTGCTGAACAATATCACGTCCGAGTCGTTAACCGAAAACACAGCCGGCTACTTTGTTGGGGGGAGGGGTTGGAGCAAACTTTGTGAATGGTTTGAAGTATTGCACGCGGAACCGCAGAGAGAGAGAGAGAAGCAGAATGTCATTTTTGTGTCCGATTTCTCTGAGTCACTGCAAAAGCGCCCTGTTTAAAAAAAAAACAGTTTGTTATTTTTATGAGCGAATCGCTAAAATGAAAATCCCACGCTGGTGCTTTTGAAAATCCTCGTGGACTCGTTCCCTGTTGTTTTCTTTGGAAAAGAGGGCAGCTGTGCCGGAGCTTTTAAAAAAAGACTCCGCTTCAGGTGTAGGCAACGTTTAGCAACCAAGTAGCAAGCGCCCGTGGCAGGCGTTCGTGAAGACCACGCGGATAGCTGTTCAGCATGATGAACACCCCGTTGATTACGATGACTTTCAAAGTGCTCGTAAATTCAACACGTAGAAGTCGTTCTTGGTAAGTGGGCTTCCGCGACCAATATGATTCGTAATTCACTTTTGGAACAGATCACGTGGGCAAAATTTGTGCCCGCAGAATATTGTCACAACACTTGCAACTGCCTGAGGATGCTGCCTGTAACTTCCCGCGTGGTGCTACATTCGGCACACGTTCGTGTAACGTGACGACTTTATTAATCGTCGTCCCTCCCCCGCACCTCCGATTAGCGCGGCTGGTTACGTACGGTGCAAAAGAAGTTTAACATACGTAAAATTGGCTGTGTCGGGTGGCGGAGGGTGCATGACACGTATGTATCTGTGTATGTTGAACTTCTTTAGCACGGAGCCAACCGTGCTAATTGGAGGTGCGGGGGAAGGGAAGGACAACAAACTCAACACAAAAAAAACAGTTCTAGAGAAAATAGTGACCCAAAAATGTATTATGAATCAAAGTGCTTGGTTTAAAAAACGATATCATCACGGCTGGCTACGTACGGTGCGAAACAAGTGCAACATACATGCAGGCGTAAAAAAAAAGGCAGATACACCATTTACACAGCGGTAACCGCAATTTTCGACGCGAGAGACGATTGTGCCAGGCAAGGTGGACTTCAAGGCCACATGAAGTGATGGACGGCCATTGTGCAAGAAGCCACAGGATAGAGCCAGATGGTCTGGGTTAACGGACCAGGAGTGACCGGCAGATGTACCAGCCGCTCCCCGTTGTGCCAGCTCGCTGCCTTGTTACCACAGCTTCCCTCCTTCTCGTGAGCGCGCGCATTCGCACAGAGGGACACGTGGCTCTGTTCTAATCCGAGTCAAGGGTCTCGTCCTCCAACGGGCGTGCGGCAGAACTCATCCCCCACATCCCCACTGGGTCGTGCAAATTCCACATTCCTATGCTGGAGCCAGTCTATTTGTTTGGACAGCCACTGTTGACTACCCAAGCAAGTTGGTGTTATTTTCTTTTTTTATGTATCACGATGACGATTACTCTATTTTACTCCTGACCAGGATTCAGACTTGTGCATTTCCAAGTGTGCAAGTCAAGTGTCGAGTGACGGTACCTCCTGAGCATGCAATTCACTCATTCTACCCCCTTAGGACGAGCATTCGGGCAGCACCCATCTCGCCTCGCAGACCTGAGCCAGTGGGCGGCAATTCCTCATTCCTTTGGCAGGAGCCTGAAGCATTCTCTTGGTCGGCCGATGACACGCGGTGGGTATTTTGAATTCGAGCGAGCGTCGGTTTGTTCACGCGATGGGGACTGGGTACCGGTGTTCGTGAGATATTTGGGCGTGGGTAGCACCCAGCAGTTGAGGGTTCCCAAGTGGTTCACATCTCGCTCCTCCCCGGCGTATAAACTGGGCGGAGACAAAGTACGAAGCCAAGCCCCTTATCCATTACTCGCAAGCCCCCATTGGAGTGCTTCCAAGATTTTTGGATAACGGCGCCGTGAAAGGGGGCGACTTTAAGATCCGAAGGCGGGTCGGGCGCATTCGAGAGAGCGAAGTGGCGAGAGAAGGGAAATGCGCTAGAGGCTAGACGGGCTCTCCAAATGGCTTAGCGGGAACAAACACACGCAAAACAACAAAAAAAAACCCCACCTCAAAACAAAACAACACGAAAGTTTACGCGTCAAATTTCTCGACTTTTGGAACCCGCACGAACGAAAAGAGCTGAAGAGTGAGCGAGTGCGTGCGTGACTCTGGGTGCTTTCCTCGTTCTCCCACACATGCTGGGGCTTGTAAACGTGTGAGACAACCCCCCCCCCCATCACGGATTGACACGAAGGTGCCCGTGTGTGGGTTGTTTTGTAAGTTGACGGCGGCGTATGGTGCCAAGAATCTCTCTTTTAATTTTTACTTCTCCTTCTTTGCTTTTGTTGCTACAAATATACTGGGGCCGCGTGCAATCGTTTAAGCCCAAACATTTTTTTTTGAAAGGAGAGGAGAGGCGCTAAGAGCCGGGGGGGGAGGGCATGGATCATAGCCGGTGGCCTCGTGCTTCGAGGGTGTTTACACTGCTCCTCACTCTCTCCATTCATGGAGGTGCAATCGTCAGTGCAGGTGAGTTCCTAACGCACCCATACACCCACACCCACCCACACACCCGTAGAGCCCGAACATGCTGTTGGGGCAAGTGCTGCCAGCAATCACCCACCCTGAATTTGCACACGAAGGGGTGGGTGGCCAGCACCACGCCCGGCCACCTTTGCCTCCCGTAACAGGTACACATTTTCAGGCTGAGTCGACCTAGGTGAGGCCCAGGAGAAAATCCTCGCTAGTATTGGTCGTGAGCAGTAATCGAACCTAGGTCGCTGTGCGCTAACCACTTCACTACCTCTCTCCTATAACGCGCGCACACACACACACGCACCTATACACACACGCGCACCTATACACACACACACAAACACGCGCATGCACACGGACACCACCATCTCAGAGAATTACCGTTATGATACTCCAGTAGACTGTTAGTTAGTGCCTATTGAGACAAGTGCGGCAAACACGGGCAGGGCGGAGTGAGGTATGGCAATGCCACCGCACACCGAGCCGCGTTCTCATGATCTCTCGTGCATTGGCGATATGGCCAACCTGCCAACGCACTCAGCACCATCACCACCATCACCAGCAACACTGCCACCACCATCACCAACACCACCACTACCAACACCAGCACCAACACCACCATCACCAGCAACACTGCCACCACCATCACCAACACCACCACTACCAACACCATCACCAACACCACCATCACCAGCAACACTGCCACCACCATCACCAACACCACCATCACCAGCAACACTGCCACCACCATCACCAACACCACCAGCAACACTGCCACCACCACCATCACCACCACCACCATCACCAGCAACACTGCCACCACAATCACCAACACTGCCACCACCATCGCCAACACCACCACCATCACCACCACCACCAGCAACACTGCCACCACAATCACCAACACTGCCACCATCACCACCAGCAACACTGCCACCACCATCACCACCAGCAACACTGCCACCACAATCACCAACACCACCATCACCACCACCAGCAACACTTGCACCACCATCACCACCACCATCACCAGCAACACTGCCACCACAATCACCAACATCACCATCACCACCAGCACCAACACCACCACCATCACCAACACCACCGCCAACACGCCAGGTGTTGTGTTCGTTTAAGGCAGAGTCGATCTAGGGGAGGCCCATGCCAGGCTCAGGTGGTGGTCCATGCTGGCGACGGTGGCTATTGGGTGGCATGGATTGCAGTGCGGCGTGAGGCATTAGCACACCAACAAAGACAAAGATCTCCCGTGTAGCCTTTCACAGATCGTTGGGGCAAGTGCTGCTAGCGAGCACCTGTGAAGGCCGGCACGGTCCACGATGGGGTGGGTGGCCAGCGCCACGCCCGACCGCCTTTCTCTCCCCCAGCGCTGATGTTTACGCACCACACCAGCGGCTAATCTAAGGCTGAGTCGACCTAGGGGAGGCACGGATACCGGTTCAAATATTCGCGCACCGTTTGTAGGGCGTGAGCGTGCATCGAACTCCGGCCGCAGGCTTATTGACGCAGTGCGCTAACCCCCCACCACACGACCTCTGCGCGTAATTAACGCACCGACACTCCCGCACGCTCGCGGTTGGCTGCAAACAATTGCCTGCTTGTTAAATTTCGATTTAAAGCTTTCGTGACTGCAATGATTCATCTTCTTTGGTTCTTTCGGTAAAGTCACCACGTAGAATGAGAATAAAATAATAAATTGATAAAATAAAATAGCACAATAATATTCTCACGACGTTTCGGCCACAACACAAGCGGCCTTCATCAGGTGAAAGGACGAGACTAGCAGTGCTAAAGTTGAGGGCGCTTTGTTCCTCTCACACAGCTTAAAGGCCGCGATCTGAACGTGGCTCTTTCACTCCAGCGCTGTCCTACCAGACAGTCTCGTCCCTTCAACTGATAAAGGCCGCTTGTGTTGTGGCCGAAACGTCGTGAGAATATTATTGTGTTATTTTATTTTATCAATTTATTATTTTATTCTCATTCTACGTGACTTTACCGAAAGAACCGATGAAGATGCCTGCTTGTTGTTGTTGATTGGTGCGTGCGCAATGCGATTCGCGATCTCGATTACAAAGCAGGCTTGCCACTTTCATTGTTATAATAGCTCAGCGAGTCTTCCCGCTCGTAGCGGCACTTGGCGTGGCACTCGAATCGCATTGGCCAGCGATGAGGCCAGTAGTGGAATATACGTTCCACATTTCCGCGGCTAAAAACCGGCCCAATCCATAGCAGGGTCACAGTTGACAAAGTGGTGCTATCTATTTTAGCCACCCTTGACAGGAATGACCATGATGCTGGGCTGAGTGGAAAACCAACAAAGGATTTGAACTCGAAGTCACCTTGGGTGTTTTGTGTACCGTGTTGAGTCTGGTGTTCTATCCTTGCAAGCGATAGTGAAGGCATCTTGGTGTTCTAAACCTCCTCTAGGAAGGGGACATGCTTCAGTGACTCACCATAGAAATTATCAAATGCCCCTTACCAGGACTCGAACATTAGGTTCCGTACAAACCGGCTATTGGGAGAATGCTCTAAAGTAACGTCGCAGATTTTTTTCCAGCTGCCCGTTAGTGGCTGGATATGCACGTGGCCTGTAATCCAGCACCGTGAGGGTGGCAGCAAGGGTTTGCGGATCACAGAATGTTGACTTAAAGCTTCCTTGACTGCAGAAATTCATATTCTTTGGGTCTTTCAGTAAAGTAACGTAGATAGGTTCAACGAAGAAAAGTTTTCCTGATGACGGTCGCTTGTGTTGCGATCGAAACGTCCTAGTTTTTTGTTGTTATTTGTTTTTTTAACCTATCTACGTGACTTTACCGAAAGACCCAAAGAATATGGATCACAGAATGCTGTGAAACTGTCTTTCCGTGAGCGTCGAGGAGGAGCCATACCCTGGTTTGCCAGGAGAAGGCGGCATAGCAAAAATGTGGACTCCACCTGTTCCGTCTGTATGGGGATAGAGTGTTTCTCCCTCGCACGCGCGGGTTTTCTCCGATTTTTCCGGTTTCCTCCCACATGTAAACGGTTATTAATTAGCCGATAACATCGTAATACGTAGAGGACCACAGAGCTTTGGAAATTTTGCAGCGCAGGCTCATCGCGTGGGCTGCCTTCCAGCGGTAGCGCGTTACAAGTTTAAATTATAATTAAAAATATAAAATTAGTTTTTGCTACTTATGGATAGTAGCTGTACTGTACACTGCAGAGGACATATATATATTTAACGTATCCGGTGCTTCTGAGATTATCTCATTGTTCAGGGTGCTGTTCGTCGAGTTGAAGGTTCGATCCCCACTAAAAGCAGCGAGATTACCCAAGTACTCCTCCGTCTGTTGTAACATAGACGTTGAAGATTCCCATGACATCTTAATCACCATCATCATCGTCAAGATAATCAATTTCCAAGAATAAACCATTACGTGTCAGTGTATCTTAGCCAACAGCCCATTATTTCTTAAGTAAATAAAATTGGGTACCGCTGTGCGGAAAGCCAACGGGGTTTATTTCATGGAGAGACTGAACCCCGCACTGGGAATGTGGAATTTCCTCCGCTGGTTCAGGGCCACCAGTGGAGATGAGCACTGCCCCCTGGGGCACTTTTACGTAAAGCAGCAGAATGGCGACTTGAAGGAGAATAACATTTCAAATTCAGCGTGGATGCAGTTTTCCCGTAAGAGTGTAACACGTAACCACCGCGCGCCACGGTTAACGTTTCTCCCTCGTCACGTGAGGACGGGGAGCCGCACCCATTTTCCATTTGTGGCCCTGAACCCTGTGGTGTAAATTCCACATTCCTATGGAGGGGACCAGTGTGTCCAGACTTATCATCACATCGTGGTTCTCATTATGACCTTGAATGGACGATAATGGCTATGGAGAGTCCACCCAGACTGGGATCTGAACTTACGACCATTTGACTGCGGGATGAGTGTTACAGACCCATCTGGACGGATAGTGTGAATCCCGTTATGGTTCTACATGAGCACGTGGGGTTAAATCTGCGACAAGAGCACTGCGAGTGGCATCGGATCCGATGCCGCCCCTCCCTCACATCCCCGCTTCGCCAACCTGCACAAAGCAGCGTGGTGAAGTATGGCCAAACAACCCCCGCGACCGCTCACAGAGCGTGGGGAGGCCTTTATTTCGGCGACGGATTGTACATTGTTATAATTAATATTAAACACTGCGAGTTATAGAGTATTCTTCTTGGCATTAACTTAATCTATTGTAGCGGGTTGATGGTATTAACCTGCTCACCAATGACTGCAGCATTTTTTTTAATTCAGTTTGGCATTTAAATTTGGCTTATTTCGGCTCTTGAGATGTCACCGCTGTGTAATGATCTGTGCATAATAAACGAAACGTTTATTTTTATTTTTCCAGGTAAGGCCCACTGAGCTGCGTAGCTCTTAATAAAAAGCGACCTGGCCACAAATGTTAGCTCAACGAAGTGACTTAGCACGTGGACATTTAAGGCAGTCAAATACTCTAAATGCACGTTGATTCTAAATGTGTGAGGGAAAAACCGTGACAAGGCGAGTGAGAGACACGCAAACTCCAAATAGACACCAGCGGGCGTCAGGGTCGGGATCGAACCCACGACCTCCTTGCATAACAGGCGAGGAAGTTAAAATCTCAAAGTGTCCTGACTGCTCTTATCAGTTCAGGGAATTGCTCAGCCATAGATCACCGGTGTAAATTCCACATCACAATGTCAGGTTAATGAACTATATTGCATCGTTATTCAATAATTTACTGCACCCACGAGAGATACGTCTGTTATCGAGCACGCAAACTCACGTGCTGTGCTCTCAGGATATGTTTGTCCTTGTTGTCTGTCCCGTGAACTCCTGTCAGGGAGCCTCACACACTTCACGCGGCCTCAAAGTGTACCTAGCCTGGCACAAGCGCTGCGGTGACGTCACCGTCACTTGGTGGCGAACGGCGGCTGTTGTGTTGTTGTGTGTGCGTCCACACACACTCTGAAGTCTGTGTTCGACTCCCAGTTCTGATGCTCATCATCATCAGCAGCCAATCAGTCTACGAGACTTGGTTTGGGCCAAATGCGAGTCAGCTGAGCATGTCGCTGATTGTGGCCATGTAACACACAATATGGATCCATAGTAAATCACTGTGGGTCTGCATTCCTTCAACAAAGGAGGAGGAGCAGCAGAAGGACACGAAATTTATCTCTCTCTTTGCTGAAGCCCTCTCGTCGTGGCCAGCAGCAGACTCCGACATTGGCATTTAGATTAGAATCAACATCGGCTCTGGGGAGACAAAGGCGGCTGGGCATGTTGTAGTTGTGGCCATTCCCGCCTTGCCATGTGCCATGCTGGACTTAATGTGAGCTCGCTAATCGCACTTTCCCAATCCGTACATAACGTAAATGGAATGCGTTCATGTTTATATGCATGTAACTTTTGCATTGTACGGTATGTATCCATAAATTCATATGTCTTCATTTTGTAAAGAAAAAAAGTAACCCTCTCGTGTTCATTATAAGAAGCTGGGAGGTCTGGTTTGGGTTATATCCCAGTCCTTTTGGACATTTGTCAACATTTTTTTGCGTTCGTTTGTTAAACACATTTTTTTCCATCATCAGCATTCGTAACGTAAACCCTGCCGCTGCCGCATCTCCCAACGAAAATAGAGAGAGACTCGTAGCGACAACCCCGACGTCTCGCGAACGTTCAGAGTTCGCGACGGCGAGGGGATACGGAGGAGGTTTTTTTAACTGAAAAAAATGGGGGCAAGTGTGCGGTTCGATTTTGGCCTTTGAGAATTCGCCGAGAATTAAAATGTTCGGCACGTGAGAAGCATAGACATCAGCGAGCGGTGCGACATTCGCCGGTATTATTTTACATTATTTGCAGTCTATGGGTCTCAGTCTGTGGATTTAATCATTGAGTCACTGTCGTTCGTATCGTCGACGAAAGTGGCAAGACGTCGAGTCAGACACTCTCAGCTATTAAACGTTGCTTTGAAGGATGCGCAAATACCGTCTGCCCCGCCCCACCACCGTGATATTATCAGGTGCACCAGTCCGTGACCCTGACGGTGCCTTTCTAGATTTGAAGTTTTCGTGACTGCAAGGATCCATTTTCTTTGGTTCTTTCGGTAAAGTCACGTAGGTGAAAAAAAATAAAATAAATGAAATGACGACGTTTCGATTGCAACACAAGCACTCATCATCAGGTGTGACAACCACAGCAAGAATTTTTTTCTTTACTGAAGTGGGAGAGATGCCAGAGTTAGGGCAGTTAAATAAGTCAGAGAGGGGGAGGGTGGGGGGGGGGGAAGGGAGGGGGCGAAAGAACCAAAGATTACTGACGGTGCCTGCTGCTGCTGTATATTTGGAGTTTGCGGTGTCTCTCTCTCTCCCCGTGGACGCGTGGATTTTTCTCCGGGTCCTCCGGTTTTTGCCTCCACGTTTAGAATCAACATCACGCATTTAGAGTATTTGGCTGCTCGGTCAGTCGACCCGTGGCACCTGCTGGGTCTGCCCCGTGACCTCCTGCCAGCGGGCGTTCCGACACTTTACGTGGCCTCAACGTGCATCTAGCCTGGCACGGGCGTCGTTGTGACATCACAGCCACTTAGTGGCGAGTGGTTGATGATGTTGTTGCGGGTGAGTGATGCTTGGGCGGGCGAGTGTGTAACTGGAACCCAAAATCTCAGAGATTTCAGTCAAATGTCTCCGACACTGAACATCTTGCCTCGGTGGCGAAATGTTAACTACCTCGTCTTATATTTCCATGAGATTGTGGGTTTGATCCGGACCCTGAGGTGTGTATATTTGGAGTTTGCATGTTCCTCTCCCCGTGGTCGTGTGGAATTTTTTTTCCGGGTCCTCCGGTTTTTCCCTCCACATTTAGAAACACGCGTTTAGAGTATTTGACTGCTATACATTACCACGTGATACGCCACTTCGCTGAGATGTCATTTGTGGCCAGGTCGCTTCTGATAAAGAGCTACACAGCTCAGTGGGCCTCACCTGGGAACATTTGTGCAACGGAGTCGACGAAAACTGAACACCGCCACGTTAGCCCTGCACAACGGTGAACACCGTCACGTTAGCCCTGCACAACGGTGAACACCGCCACGTTAGCCCTGCACAACGGTGATCACCGCCACGTTAGCCCTGCACAACGGTGAACACCGCCACGTTAGCCCTGCACAACGGTGAACACCGCCACGTTAGCCCTGCACAACGGTGATCACCGTCACGTTAGCCCTGCACAACGGTGATCACCGCCACGTTAGCCCTGCACAACGGTGATCACCGCCACGTTAGCCCTGCACAACGGTGATCACCGTCACGTTAGCCCTGCACAACGGTGATCACCGTCACGTTAGCCCTGCACAACGGTGATCACCGCCACGTTAGCCCTGCACAACGGTGAACACCGCCACGTTAGCCCTGCACAACGGTGAACACCGCCACGTTAGCCCTGCACAACGGTGATCACCGTCACGTTAGCCCTGCACAACGGTGATCACCGCCACGTTAGCCCTGCACAACGGTGATCACCGCCACGTTAGCCCTGCACAACGGTGATCACCGCCACGTTAACCCTGCACAACGGTGAACACGCCACGTTAGCCCTGCACAACTATAAACACCGTCACGTCAGCCCTGCACAACGGTGATCACCGCCACGTTAGCCCTGCACAAAACACCGCCACGTGAGCGCTGCTCAAGTGACACTATAGTCTGCAGCTGGAGCCGACCCAGCGGTGGAAATTCCACATTCTCATGGCAGGAAGCAGGTTCCCCCACCCCCATGGGACAGCCTCAATTTAAGTCCCACAAAGCGGAACTCATTTGATGCACCCCAGAGGGATGATGATGATAAGGATAATGAGCTGAGTAAATCCTCCCTGCCTGGTATTGAACTCACAACCTGCCGACTGCGAGGTGACTGGTTCGGGTTGCGATGCCCGTTGGTGTGACTGCGGCTATGACACCAGAACAGCGGGGGGCGCTGGCGCAGCTGTTGGCGCTACGCTGCGCTACGAACCCGGCGATCCAGGTTCGATTCACACTGACGGCCAACATCGGTGACGAATATTTGAACAGGTCCTGTGCCTCCCCTAGGTCGACTCAGCCTCAAATGAGTACCTGGTGCGGTGCATAAACATCGCCACTGGGGAGACAAAGGCTGCCGGGGGTGGTGCTGGCCACCCACCCCATCGTGTGCCATTCCGGCCATCATAGGGGCATCTCGCTAACAGCACTTGCCCCAACAGTCTCTTAAGGCTACACGGGGGATATTTGTCTTTGCGTGACACCAGCGCACACCTCGCAATGAGAAGTGACGATGACGATTGTAATTATGTTGTTGCGGGTTCTTTTTAACGTCCACTTTCCAACAGATGGGGCACTTTGGGAATTCCCTGTAGGAATTCTCGGGTTTCTGTAACAGGAATCAAACTGTCGTCTCTGTGCAATTTGGCTCACTGCGTTCACCGCTAGGACATAATTTTCCCATTCCATCATCTACATGGCAAGTGTTGCCTTCTGGCAGTTGGGCCCGGAGTGATTTCACAGTGCAGTGCCGGGAATAAAACGTGTCCATTAATGTTGGGAGTTAGGACCCTGAGTTGATGATCAGAACAGGGAGGGGATGGATCTGTTCGACTGTGAACCCATGAGGCTGCGAGGTTTCTAGAAAATGATAGCACAGCGAGCGACTTCTGTATGGTTGGTTTTGAGTCGTGTTCCCCTCTCTATGCGGGCTTTCTTCAGCTTCTCCAGTTTTATATGTCGGTGGCCATCCGCAAGTTAGTGTTGGGGGTCTCACTTGAGACTTTCACACGCAAAAGATCATTACTGTGTTATTAGTGGTCGTCCCTATGGCCAGACTGGGTCCTCTCATAACAATGTGGAATTTCCACCCCTGGTTCATGGAATCGGTGCTTGTGTGAACAGGTCAACGCTTTGACTTGTAACATTTTGTTACTTTAAATTATAACTCCGTCGGGTTTGGCTTGCGCTCGTTAAGTCTATCAAATCTTTACGATGTATTTATTAAAACAGAGTTCAAAGTCCGTGTAGTCGTGTCGCCAGTAATTCATATACAAGGGCCACTTTTCCTTGCCCTGTCCAGAGGTAAAACACATTCCTCTATTAATGCTCGAGATTGTCTGAAAAAAAAAATATATTAATCTTGTTTAGCCCTTTCCACCCACCACCAAAACCACTCAATCAACGCGTCAAATCACCACCACCAACACTGCCATCACCATCAGCGCTAACATCGCTGCTGTCACCACCACTAACATCATCACCACTGTCTCCACCACCTCCAATACCAACATAATCACTACCACGGCCTCCATCGCAGCTATTGCCAAAGACAAAAATCTCCCGTGTAGCCTTCACAGACTGTTAGGGCAAGTGTAGTTCGTGAGAACCTTTGAAGGCCGGCACGCCTCACGATGGGGTGGGTGACCCAAATCACGCCCGGCCGCCTTTGTCTCCCTCGTGGCAATTTTTACACATCGCACCAGATACTCATTTGAGGCTGAGTCGACCTAGAGGAAGCCCTGGATAATCGTCACTCAAGTCTTTGGATTAGACGCGCAACGTGCCAACCTCTACACTACCGCTCCCCATACTTCGATTACCACCGTCACCAACACCACAAACAACAACAATTCCACAATCATCACCACCACCACCAACAGCATCATCATCCTCATTACTGCAAGCACCACCACCGCCCACAACTACCAGCACCACCGTTACCAAAACAGCCACCAAAATTACCACAGCCAATGGCATTACCAGCAACACAAGAAACGACGAAATCATTACCACAACTATCTCTTTCGCCACGACCAACCGACATCATCATCAACACCACCATCACCGCCACCACCATAACCGCCACCACCCAAAGTGGGAACACATGCTTTGTCACGCTGTCAGATTGTATCCAGATGGCCCCGCTTGTTATGACATCGCTGGCGGCCACGTCGCGCCACATCGAGCGACGTCCCCATCTCCGCCAGCCCCCGGGTGCAGCGCCCGGACCTAGCAGTAACCTCCCCCACGTGGCCATGACCACAGCCACCGCCGATGATCACCCCGCAGGAGGAAACTCGGGCGTACGATCCGCGACTCAGAATTTTGGGGTTCAGGCGAGTTGTATAGGCGAGTTGTATAGCGAGTAACATAGCGGTGAGCGCTTTGCACGCTACGACCCAGCGACCGGTTTGAATTCTTACGGCCATCACCGGTGACGATTATCTGAGCCGGTCCTGGGCCTCCCCCTAGGGTTCGGGCGAGTGTGATACTGATGGCTATGGTGGAGGTTATGGTGGTGGTGATGGTGGTGATGGTGGTCACAGTTATAATAATGTCACAGAATTCGCTCGCTCTCGAAGAGAGGGGATAACTCAGAGGCAGGAGGTGGAACCACAGACAAGTGGGAAGGCAACAGCCAGGCAGTGAGCCGGTGCTAAATTCGTGCCCAAGCTCTGCGGCCCTCTCTATATATTAAGGTGTTATCAGGAAATTAATGAGCGCGTACGTGTGGGAGGAATTCGGAGCCACCACAAAACGGCCACACGTGCCGGCGGGCAACGCTGTACCCCACACAGAAGGGACAGATTTAAAGACATCAGTCCAAATTCTGATGTACTCTCTTCTCCTGGCGAGCCAGGGTGTGGCACCTCCTCGGCACCCACGAGAAGGGAATTTCACAACATCTGTGTGTAATCCACCAACCCCTCGCCTCCACGGCACCGGCTCAGAGGCGTGCAGCGGCCCGCTATCGGTGGTGGTGTTGGTGGTGTTGGTGGCGCGTGGGGTAGTGGCAGTTGTGGTCCTAGTGGAAGTGGTGCTAATTGGTGATGGTGGTGATTACAGTGGTGGATGCAGTCTGTCTTCTTCTTCTGGCGGATTGACCGACGTAGGTGCATAGCAAAAACTACAATTTCACATTCACGTGTTCAAGCCCAGACTACCCGCGTCAGGATCAGCGAAGCGTGATCGCTGTGATGTCTCCTTCGTGATTATAGATCGGGGCATTGCGTCCGTTACACGTTGCACGGTCTGTTCTGGATTACCACAGTCGCACACTGCTGGAGCGCTTAGGCGGAGGCAGTGATGCTTCTAGTTGTGTGGATCGTGAAGGTTGAGATGACGATGGTGGTATGGTGACAGTGACACTTGTGGTGGTGGTGGTGGTAGTGATGTTGATTTTTAGTCGTGGTGATGGTGATAATGTTGATAATTTTGACATAATGTTTGGTAATGTGGTTATACTAATTATTAAACATGTTCCGGTCCTCTCGGTTGTTTGAAATTCGTAGATGATGCGGGATGCAGCATCGGCCCTGGGGTGCCAAAAATGGCCTTGGGGTGGTCCCGCCCAAGCTGAGGTTAATAGGTGCTCACTAACAGTACTCGACCGCAGTCTTGGAGATAGTCGTCTTTGTTTGTGTAATGTTTTGTATCGTCGTGTCCTGGTCGGCATATCTCGGTATGAACCGAGTTCCATTTCCTCTCACGACCAATTACGCGGGGCGAACATTTGAATCGGTTGTGGGCCTCTACTAGGTCAGCTCAGCCTCAAGCGAGTACCCTGGTGCGGTGTGAAAATATCAGCACTGGGGAGACAAAGGCGGCCGGGCGTGGGTATTGGCCCACCAGCCCCCTTATGCTTTGCCGTCCTTTATAGCTGCGACTCCTGAACAGCAATTGCCCCGACGGTCTGTTTAAGGCTACGCGGGAGATCTGTGTCGTTGCTTATTACATTGTGTGAGTGTGTGTGTATGTTTACGTACTCAAATTCTTCAGTTGTAGTTGCGCTGAATGAGACAGAATATTTATTGTGGGGAGTCTGGCTTTTCAGATAAACATCGGCCAGAGAGAAAGTCCACAGGCGCACACGGCAGAGAGAGAAAAAAAACCCAACCCCATTTTGCTCAGCGAACACAAGTTGGGGAAAGTTTTATGTTAAATGTCAGAACGCTTTCCTAAAAAGCTTAGCATTGCTTAAATAGCCTATCCACGTTTGGGACTGAACGTTGCATAATGTACATTTTCAGCCATGCATTTAAATAAATGTAATTTTTTTTTTTATCAGTGATTAGGGTTCAATGGAACATGTCATTGTCATTTTCGTCGTCGTCATCATCAGCTGCACCTCCGATTAGCACGGTTGGCTACGTACGGTGCGAAATAAGTTCAACATACATACATACCACAGCATTGATTAACATCGTTTGCTGCATCATACCCGGCATTGCATCGCGTGTGTAAAATCAATTATGCCAAAATGTAATGCAATTCACTTCGTTGAGCTATCATTTGTGGCCAGGCCACTTCTGAAAACGAGCTACTATGTAGCTTAGTAGACCTTACCTGCTAAAAATGCATTATCAAAATATCAGTAGGATGTTGTATTAGACACAGATCAGGCTTGTTTCCAGCATAGTAATGTGGAATTTCCACTATTGGCTGTGGACAACCGATGACGATAGGTGGGGCCGTCCATGCTGTTTGAACAGAGAGACACATTCACTTCGGCTAGACTGTTGGGACTAGTGCTCTTAGAGAGCACATTAAGTCCGACATTGTCACATGAGGGTTAGCCAGCACCATGCCCGGCCACCGTTGCTATCTCCTCGTGCTCATGGTTATACACCACGGCACACCATTGAATCCATTTAGGCTAAGTTAACCTATCGGGGAGGCTCAGGACCTGTTCACATATTTTCCAACGATGCTAGCAGTGGCTGGGAATCGAACGAGGTAGGGTAACTGGGTTTGTAGCGCTAACAACTGCACCACCGCTCCTCACAGTGACACGAAGACAAAAATCCCCTTAACGGACTCTTGGGGCAAGTGCTGTTAGCGAGCACCTATGAAGGTGACACACAAACACACGCACACAAAGATGCACGTACACACATTGACACACAGAGACATGCACGCATACACACACAGATGCACTTTTTCCACACAATCTGTAAGTAGGCTAATTTTACATTAATCAGTGCATGACACCACAGGGTCTTTAACTAATAGCTTAAAAGTGCGGTGCCATTATTTGTGCAGAAACATGCGTAAGATTGATGCGGGGTAAACACAATCTCAGTCGCATTCGAACCTTGATCACGGAACACTTTTCAGAAAACGCTCCACACGTGGACGCGTTACGTAACGAGGCCTCTTGAAAGCGAGATTTAATTATTTTGTCGTCGGCTTTTTATTGTTAGCAAATGCTGCGACGCTTTGAGGGTAGCCTCCCTGAAGTTGAAGAAGAAAAAAGCAGATAGCGGGCTACGGAATTTGGCACTCCCCGATCGCTCTTGAAGGAGGAGGCATCTGCCAATTTGACACACGGATTTCGTTTACTTCACTCTGAAGAAGAAATTGGTCACATATTTTTTAATAATCGCGGGAGGAAGAGAAAGAAAAACAATTAAAGTGAAAAATTAAATATGGGCCCGAATAATGACCACATATGCATTGCAGTATTTATCTGAATCTTTCTTTACAAGTGGCAGTCTCTCTCGAGTTAAGTGTGTCCTTGTGCTCGTTGCTATTGTGTTCGGTTGATTAATTCATCTGTGTTGTTGCTCGAGTTCGTATAAAGGGCGGCTCGGTCGTCTTTGACGAATGGACGAGGTTCCTGCCGTGAGACTGTGCCATTTTTTGAGTTCACCTCCGGCTCTGAGCTGCCGATCGGTGATGCGCCTTCAAAGAGCAGCGTACTCCAGAACTCACCTCTGCGGGCAGTCAGCTGAGACGGCTTGCATTGGCTGAGACCCAATCAGCTCACAGGCGCTTTGATTGGCGAACGGTGACTGCTTTCAAAAGGCAATGGACGCGCGACTAACGGATATAAACAGCAACAACAATTCAAACACGTTCGTCAGGAACACAACGTGTGTCCTTAAAATTATAAATATTTATCAGGCAACGTTCCGGGGCGATGGTCCGTTCTTCATGGCTATGATTGCTATTGCGCACCACTTCCGATGCAGCAGCAGCTGATTTGTTCGCTAATGAAGAATGTTGAACGTTTTGTTGTTTTTTTTCTTCTTTGGTTCTTTCGGTAAAGTCACCACGTAGAATGAGAATAAAATAATAAATTGATAAAATAAAATAACGCAATAAAATTCTCACGACGTTTCGGCCACAACACAAGCGGCCTTCATCAGGTGAAGGGACGAGACTGTCTGGTAGGACAGCGCTGTTTGTCCAGCAGCCTTGTGGTGGCTTGCCATATTACAGCGCGATAGGAATGGTCATTATTGTTACCAGTGACATGTAAACATTTAGGTTACATCTCGAGAGTGGCTTTTCCCTCTAAATCATCGCGACCGTGAGTTGAGCGACACGAGTACAATTTTTTTTTATCTTCAAAAAGAAAATGTGTCCCCCCCCCCCCGATCCGTGCCGCGTGATTTGGTTTGTCTTTGAAGTTACTTTCTCTCGCAGCTTTCATGAAACAAATAATGTCTTGGTAAATTGTGAATGTGTCCTTTCGCCTTCGAGCCAGACATTGGAAACTTCTTTTGCTGTGATCATTCTCATTTCCAGCCGGCTGTCATGGACATGACAAAGGTGATTGCAATCGGCACACCTAGACACTCGGAGATGGGGTTAGCGGAACGCACAGTGATGGGATTATCGTTGGTTATGTACGGTGCGAACGAAGTTCAACCTGCACGCACACATACATACGATCAGCTTGAGTAGAGACCCTACCTCCAGCGGTGCCATGAGCAAGCAATTGCAGGGCTGCACCGTTACCTTTTAGTTATAACCAAGTTATATTTATGTATGTTGAACTTCTTTCGCACCGTGCGTAGCCAACTGTACTAATCGGAGGTGCGGAGGGAAGGACAAAAAGACTGAACGCGAAAAGCAGTTCTAAAGAAATTAGTTTTCAATCCAGATTTTAAATCTAGATTTTAAAGTGCGCTGAGTTTAGTTGCTCTCACATAAAATAAAATATTGTCCAGGCCTTTGTGAGTCCACATTTGGATGAAGGCTTCCCCACATCGTGTTGCTAACGGGGTTTGTTTGTTTCACCATACATCAAAGTAGGTTGGTGATTGGGGGTCCAGCATCAATTCAGATATCACCAGATGCCGATCTAACCACAGCCGGGAATCACGCTCAGGTGGCCCTTCAGCAATGTTTCGCTAGGTTGCTTAGCCCATCAACCTAGCGCAGCATCACCATCACTATCCCTCAATGGTCAGTAAAATGTGTCCCATTTTGCCCCGAGTCAAAAGCGACCGCTCAATACAGAGACCCGGACCTCCGACGCAGGAACGTGGAATTCTCACCCATGGCTTCGCTGCTGCCACCAGAACTGAGCACCACCCAAAGCCTATTGGAACAGGGAGACATTTTTCACTTTTCACATCGACTTGGAAGGGATTTGGGACGCTCCTTTTCCCCTCCAGGTCTTCCAATGGGGGACCCAAGTGAACAGTTGTAGCCCTGCAATTTACCCGCTCACATCACCGCTGTTGGAAGGGCCTCTTGGAGAGAGAGGGCTCTCGAGAGCCCTGCTTGGGGATGTTTTTGGCCTACTCTTCCACTCTGGCCAGACATCTTGGAAGAAATGTAAAAAAAGCTATATAAACTATTTTCCCGGTAAGGCCTATTAAGCTATGTAGCTATTTTTAGTAGCGACTTGCCTATCAAAAATGATATCTCAATACTCTAAATGCATGTTTCTTAAATGTGAATGGAAAAACTGGGACCCGGAGAGAATCCACGCGACCATGGGGAGAGAGACATGTAAACTCCAAATATATGGGAATCAGGGTAGGGATCGAACTCACAACTTCCTGCATAGCAGGCGAGGTAGTTAACATCCCACCACACTTTGCCATGCCAATTGGCTCTTTCCTGGGTAACATGGAGGATATACAAATATATAATTATATATATCACTAAAAAGGGGGTACAATTTGTGAAATGTGACCACTTGTCAGATTTTGACATTTCGCCTTTCAAACAAAATAACATTCATGATGGGTATCATATTTCCATCACAGAGACAGTTACTTTTTTTTTCTTAACATGAGTAATTGTGTAAAGTCCGGTCGGGCGGGATTTTTTTGCTTGGGACATTTTATTTTCCACCCGCGTTGTCATTAAGTGCTGTTTGAACGTCAATTCCGAGGTTACCTCTTGTTTTGTATTTTGACAAAAAGTCACGCTGGGTCACGCGTCGTCCGCCCAGGGTGATCCTGCTCAGCCACACACCCGACGCGATTCAAACGCAATGTCAAAGTGTGCGGCCCAGTGCTCGTCTCTTGAAACCGACAGCGCGCAATTCCACATTCCTGTGGCAGGGACAGGCGATTCCATTGGACAAGCAACCCCATTGGATTTTCTCACGCAAACTTATTTTCATCATCCACAGCAAGATGGTGGCATTGGATGAAATCCTGAGTGGGATGATGTGAGTTTAACACGTAGGCTTTCGCGATCAATATTATTCAAAATACAGGTTTTTGGGTTAGATCGCGTTATTTATAAATGTGTCGTAAGCCTCCACCACCGGACACGGCCAATCAGCAAAAAAGTGTCACGTTGACAAAAGACAAAATAGTTCACTGCTTTAGCCCACCGGTGTGTTGAAGAGTGAAAAACTGTAAATGTTGTGGATTCACTCTTCAACACACCGGTGGGCTAAAGTAGTGAACTATTTTGTCATTTGTCAACGTGCTGATTGGCCGTGTCAGGTGTTGGAGGGTTATGCCACATTTATAAATAACGCGATCTAACCCAAACACCTTTATTATGAATGGCATGATGTGAACTCAGGGCCTTCTACTTTAGAGTCGAATTATCTGCCACAACACTGCCAGGAATTATATACTGCACTCTTAGGAGCCTTGTGGGGGTCTTCATTGGGCACTGAGCCACTTCCTACAAATCCCAAGGTTTGAATCCATGTTTTAGCCTTCCCTGATTGATCCGCGTGTTCAAACAGAGTGAGTTGATGGTCTCCGTCTGGTCACCAATGATGTATACGCGAGTGAGTACGTGTATGTACGCTTGAAATGAGTGGGTTATCGAGTAATGCACTCTTACTTGCCCGATAAATAAATCCGTATTGTTAATGTTTTTACGCCCTTAGGCGTTGCCGATTTCTGATTTGGCCCATGGACTCCCAAGTCTTACCTCGATCACATGATAACCGTTGCGTCTGCATCTGCTGTTTTATTCTGCCGCCTCCTATCTGATGAATCGTCCTGAGCGAGAGTTGGATACTCCACATTCATGTGACCAAGGACCTGCCCATCGTCCACGAGAACCACAGCTCTAGCTGCAGTAGTTACACGGCGATGACGGTCGCGATGCTGCCACTGCTAATGATGATGAGGATCATGATTGCACGTATAACTTACGTTGAACGATCTCAAAACAAAAAAAAACCGCTTTAATCAGCGGCAAATTAATGCCACAAATAAAATTACACAGATTAGAAAACCGGATGATCGTAGATGGCTTGTCCAAATAATATTTTTTTGAATTCTGCAGTCCTAAATAATATTTTTTCAAGCCCTTTTCTCCCGACGTGTCCAAATTAAAGTGTTTTATAAACAAACACAGCTCCCCCCCCCCGCTCTCTCTCTCTCTCATCGCCGTTCAAATAATCGCTGTCTCCACGTTTAAACGAGGAAGAGAAAGGGCCCTGTCAGCCAAATTGCAAATTATCTGCCCCTGTGATATCACGCACAGAAATTATATCATTTGTGTCGGTGTCAATTATGGCTAAAATCAACAAATAATATGTTCATCTGTAACTATAGAGCAAAAGTCAAGAGAGCCTACGTGCGTTGGCACGTAATTTCAACGCAACCTCATCAAGGTTACGGCCGACGTTATAAAATGCAACCTAGCGCTTGAAAGCATTCTGACATTTCTGTTAATTTGCCATATATCGACCACAGGTGACACGGTGGCGCAAGACCACAGAGGGCCTTTAACTAACATCCACCTCAGAGCAGACTGTGTCCCTGGCGAATGCAGCGGGAATGGAACACTCTCTGTCCAGTGGCGAGCGCTCGGGAACCTCTCAGTACAAATGTATCAGTTGAAACATCTGTGTTCCGTGGGTGTGTGTGTGTGTGCCTGTGAAAGGGATAGTCGGGTATTAGTTAGCCTTTAATATGTTCTCGCTAACAGAGCTTGCCCCAACAGTCCGTGAAAAGCTAGACGAGTTTTTTTGCTGTCCTTGTTTGGTTTGGCCAGCGGAGGCACAGTGGTTAGCGTGCTGCGATTATCGCTCAGGGCCAACATCAACACCACTGACGATTATCTGAACTGGTCCGGGCCTGCTCTAGGTCGACTCAGGCAACCTTTCAGTGAATGACCCTCGGACATGATAGGAAAATCACTTTGGCCGACTTTTGTGAATAAAGAGGTATTTATCGAAGATGTGCGCAGAGCGAACACGATGCGTTATTATCCACGGAGTTGAGCAAGCTTTCTCGGTCTCAGTTGAGAGACGCAGCGACGGACAGAGACAAGCAGAGAGGCCGCTGGAAGAGGACTTCGGTGAAGGTCACGGATCGTGGCCTCAACGGCCCAAAAGTTCAAAGGGCTAATAGAAGAGCTGGCCAACTTTATAAATCACAGCGAAGCCCTTTGCACCGCCTAGAATCGCAACGCTAAGTCGCCACCCCGCTGGTTGACATCTGTCGTGATTAACGAGGCGGTCGCCATTCTTTGCGACTCCTTCCGATCCTGTGGCCAGGATTCTCGTTCGTCCGTGCGCAGCGCAAGCCAAACGCCCTGCGGCGAGTTCCGTTTGCCCGCTCAACATGAGCAAGGTCGAAGCGGTCATGTTTCCGCACTTGAGCTGGTCGAAATTCCACATTCTTATGGCGAAGGTGAAGCTATGTGGGGGGGGGGGGGGTTGTCCTCACCACATCGCCTGGTGTGTAGGAGTTCGTGGGTCCGATCCCGACCCTGACGCCTGCTGTATATTTGGAGTTTGCATGTCTCTCTCCCCGTGGTCGTGTGGATTTTTCTCCGGGTCCTCCACATTTAGAATCAACGTGCGTTTAGAGTAAATTGGCTGTTATGAATTTCCACGCGACAAGCCACTTCGGTGAGCGATTATTTGTGATAGCCAGGTCGCCTCTGAAAAAGAGCTACATAGCTCAGTGGTCCTTACCAGGAAACATTTTAAATAGTCCCTATTCATAGGACACTTGACCATCCGACAAAAGTGGCACTTGCCTTAAATCCACCCTGGACGGACGAAGGGCCAACCCGACCCTCAATCTGATGTTTTTTGTCGACTTCTGCCGGGCGCGTGCCGATGTCTCTCTCACCAACTGGACCGGGCTCCGATCGCCGGGGCGGCTCGGATCTCTCACCCCCTCCCTCCCGGAGTGTCTTGCTGCTCGAGTCAGCCGTGTAAATTCCACATTGCTATGGCCGAGGCCAACAGCGGCTCACGCGTACGGAGCGCCGAGTAGAGTGCTAGCCCGCCCGCCCGCCCGCCCGCCCACTCGCGCTTCTGGCCGCGATGATTGAATTTGTTTTGATTGCAGCGCAAGGTTTGGTTACCGTGCGCGCCCGCCGTAGGAAACAATGAGAGAGCGCCCTTCGCGCCGCTCTCGGGCAACCGCTGGGTGATTGAGAGCGATGCTCTCTCACGTCCGGGGGGGGGGGGGGGTGTTCGAGAGGGGTGCTCTCGGCACCAGAGACGGCTGGCTGCCTCTGGCCGTGGCCCGGGTCTCTTTCCATGACTTCATCAGGTGGGAATGGCTCCAGAGGATGAACGTGGGAGGGAGGGGGCTCGCGGCTAGACGGAGCGCAAGCGCAAGGAGGGGGGGGGGGTGACTTTATGGGGGGTTTCTGTGCTCGTGCGTAATTATTCATATGCGGTGTACATATATATGTACACATATATTTATACACAGGAGGATGCATGAGTATCGAGTCAATATATGAAGACAAAGACCAAATATCCCCCGTATAGCCTGAACCGACAGTTGGGGCCTAGTGCTGTTAGCGAGCACCCAATTCAGGACGCCACGGCACAAAAAGGGGGGTGGGTGACCAACACCACGCCCGGTCACCTTTTTCTCCCCAGTGCTGATATTTACACACCACAGCAGTTACTCGTTTAGGGCTGAGTCGACCTAGGCGAGACCCAGAACCGAGAAACTGATTCAGATATTCGTCACTGTTGTTGGTTGTGAGCGGGTCGCTGGGTTGCTAGCGAAATGTGTTCACCACTGCGCCACCACTCCCCGTGTACAGTACAGTATACACACTATATATATCTAGGGACACGCGGTGGGAATGCTGCTGTAGTATTATGGTAAGCGTGGTGGATTTGCAATGCAGAGGTCTCCGGCGAGCTGTGTCGTCCAGAGTCTTGTTAAGTACCCCCACAAACCTCATCGAGCATCCGGTGACTCTCTATGGACCGAACATTTTTTTAAAATATATAAATGGCATTTCATGGCATTACAGTAATTTTAGTTGTACTCGGAAAGGCATGAGCCTTGTAAAAAATTAAATAAAAATTGGCATAGCGTCTTAGAAATGTGGTTACAAATGTGGCTCACTTTAACCCAACTCTTAATTGTAATCAAAACACGATTCGTCATTCTTCCTTAAGAGTCACAGGTTAGTGCCCATCAGCCAGTATTGTAAATTGCACATTCCTATGGTGGGGTTAGGTAGGCAGTGATAGGTAAATCAGTCTTGGGCACCCCCTTCATCTACCCGCACTGACCAGTGTGGTGAAGTGTGACTCAAACCCCCATGAGTGACACGGCATAGCGAGTCCTCATCCAAGCAGTGGACTGACACTGGGCTGTAAATAGTTATTGCTATTATTAATATTCTCCATAATATCACAGGGATCGTGATTGGGAGTTAAACGTTCTGCACTACGGGCCACCCGGGCTAGTTTCTTTTGTTTTTTTTAAATGTCCCAAGAAAGAGAAACAGAGGCGTTTAACAATGCAGCTAAACGTGGAAATATTATACCGCAAGGGCAGAAATGAATGATTTGACCAACATCCGCCAAGTAGAATTTGAGCGCCCTCAAAAGTAGTAATCTTGAGCGGCAACGCTTCAGAGACCGGCTTGCAAAGTGACATCGCCGGTGTGACATTTTCTTCTCTCCAAACAAAAAAAAACCCACAGCCGGATAACTCTGCAGCCTGCCAATTCGGGATAATTGCATCCATCTGTGCGGCCGGGCAGCTGTTGGTGCTGATTGCCGAGGCTTTGAAGGAACTCATAATTTTCACTCTCAATTTGAGCACCACAAATCTTTAGGAACACGAAACCGCCTTTGTACATTCGCTTCCTCACCGGAAGTCACGGCTGCCTAATGATGGCGAGGCAAAGTGTCTCTCTGCACAGATTAGGGTCCCGTAGTGCTGAGTGCCATTGGTGGCTCTGAGCCAGTGGTACCAATTCCACATTACTCTGACGGGGGGGGGAGGGGCGAGATTTCTCACGGAGCCCACTGCTGACATCCCTCAAAGTAGCGTTGATTTACTGGCACTGGGTATATTCTGCAGGTAGATTAGATAGATATTGATACATATTGATAGCTATTGATGGATATGCTGTCGATAAGTTCTGCAAATAGATTATGCAGATAGGAAGATTATGTAGTTGATGCTGCTGCTCATGATTAATGATGAAGATCATGATCACTGGAGAAGAAATACACTTGACATTTGACCTTTGACCTTTGCACTCGCAGTCGAGGGAACATTGCACAGATATAAACACGTTGTGCTTGCGTGCGCATAGTTACTTAAGTACATCTTAATTCTTGTATTGCATATGTTTACGTTCCATTTACAGAAACTATTCACACACTAAATAGCACTTCTGATCCTAACATTATTAACGCGTAAGCATATCGCCGATTTGTTGGGGTCGAATCTGGGTATCAGCCGCCGATGATTGAACCAAGCTCTCAAGTGCGGTGGGTTGATGGTTTTGATGAGGTTTGGTCGACCAAACCACCCTAGTTTCCCTTTACTCGTGGGGCGTGTCTGAGCAATTAAAACATGTTTAGCTCGATTGCGTCATCGTGGAGCGCCATCCAGTGATGGGTCAGAGAGGCCGATTAAGTGACTCGGAAGGCGTTCTGTGACATCTTCTTCTGGGGGTTCCTCTCTGAATTGGTGCGAAGCTACACCGCTTGCCATTCATCACCATTACGTAACACAAAGCGCCTGCTTCATTTATGGCGGACAGTTTCGGAGGGTTTAGGTCGCAACTTGTTTTGAAATGAGAGCGGATGTTTGCGATACACAAGCCGAATGTAACGTGGAATAAAAAGAACGAGTTCGCAAATCGTAAAAAATTATTAAATTCCCCATCATAACAAGCGTAAATTTTCATCCGAGCAGTATACAGCTAAACCTTTTAAAGTTGTCCACGGTAAACAGAATATTTTAAAGCAGTGCAATTTGTTTGAAATAGTCTCCGCGGAATATTCATCGAGCCATTTAATTTACAGCGCGATCATCAGAGTGCTTTCGAAGAGCAATATCAAGCACAGGAAGCGGATGGCTGTTTTATTTACTCTCACGCATTCGCCATGTTATCAATACTTGATAAATATTTAATCCCACAACAAGAACATCCAACATCACACATACGCGCTACGAAATTGGCGAAACATCAAAGCCACCCTCGCACTGCTTAAACGTAGTCCTGAGACTTATCAAGATAATTTGCAACAAAAACGTACAGCCCATTGTCAATCCACTGCTAGATGAGTCCCGTCCCATGTCGTCTGGGTGGCGGTAACGTTTCAGGCCACGCCTCTTCCTCCCATAATGTATGCTTCCTGAAGAAGATACATTGCCCGAAACGTCGCCTATGATATCATTTATTAAGGACACATTGTTCACGACGAAAGTGCCGAGCTCTTATGCGTGTTGGCCGCCCATCCAATCACCACCCAGGCTCAAAATCTCAGCCAAGCTTGCGAGGCCGGGCGCGAGACCGGGGGCGAGACCGGGCGAGGCGCGTGCCGGGCGCGTGCCGGGCGAGACCGGGCGCGAGACCTGGCGCGTGCCGGGTGATTTGATTGCAGGCGACGGCCGTGCACGAGGTGGCGGCGGCCGTCGTGTAGGCCCCAACGGACCCGCACGGCGTGGGGAAGTGATCATCCAGCAGTGGATTGACAAATTCGCTTACAACACATGATTCGGAGCTGTGGAAAACTAAAACTATTAAACGTTGATTTTTTTTTCACCAGATAATGTATATTACACTTCTTTCACACCGTACGTAGTCAACCGTGCTAATCGGTGGTGCGGGGGAAGGACAACAAACTGAGCACGGAAATCAGTTCTGAAGAAATTAGTTAAGGTAAAGCCCAATGAGCTATATAGCTCTCTTTCAGAAACGACCTGGTCACAAACGATAGCTCAGCGAAGTGGCATATCAAGTGGAAATCTATATCAGGCAAATACTCAAAACGCATGTTTATAAATGTGGAGGGAAAAACCAGAGGACCCAGAGAAAAATAAACGCGACCACGGGGAGAGAGAGAGACACGCAAACTCCAAATATACAGCAGCAGCGGTCAGGCTCGGGATCGAACCCACGACCTCCTGCATACCAGGCGAGGTAGTCAACATCTCCCAGTCATCGTGGTGATGATGAGAGAGACGCGCAGATGCGATGACGCAAGTCTCAAGACGTCGAAATCTGTGATTGAAACCCACTCGGCACTGCATCTGCAGCTGTTACGGCTGGAGTACATTCGATACGAACCGGTGGTGTGCACTATTTACGTGGTTGACTGGGTACGATGCGCATTGCGTATATGTATGCACGCATTGTAAATTGCGGGATTGTAAAGTGTGTGTGCGTACGCGTCGTGGGGTGTTCTTGTCACGTGCGCAATCGGTCATTACCACAGACACCTTTTGGAAACGAGATGCTCCATCTCAAGGGATTTTCCAGGTGGAATATCTGAGTAAAATAAAATTAAGTACAATTCATAATTAATGTTTGGGCTTAGGCCAAGTAATGATTTATCAAAATTTGTGTTGAAAGACCCTCCACCACCTGAAATAGCCAAAAAAAACCTGCCACATTTGTAAGCGTTTAACAGCACGCCAATTGTCATTGTTCTATCCCACCGGTGAATTGAAAAACAATTATCACGGTAACATTTAGCAGCAATTAGATACGGTGTTCCACTTGAAACTGCGCCAAGCATTGTCAGGAAAATCCAGGAAGTTAGAAAGAGAAGTCAGAATAATCACGCCATCTGACCCGGCTTCTTAAATGAGTGCCATTATGATTCATATAACATTGGCTGCCAAAACCTACGTGTTTGGCATAAATATGGTTAGTCCTCACTTAAAACGCACGGTATTCACACAACGTGTTTTTGCTCTAACGCGGTTCTTACATTGGGGAACACTTTTCGCACAACGCGCACCGTTATGACGTCGGAACGTGCACCGTTATGACGTCGGAACGTGCGCCGTTATGACGTCGGAACGTGCACCGTTATGACGTCGGAACGTGCGCCGTCATAACGTTGGACCTCGTTAAGCGAGAACTTATTGCTCATTGAGTTATAAATCGTCGCTGTGTGTGCGGTTAGCGAGTCGCGCTGCGAACCCGGCGACCCCGAGTCCAATTGTAGCTCACGGCCACCAACACCATCAGTCACGATTATCCGAAACGGTCCTGGGCCTCCCCTAGGTCGACTCAGCTTCAAACGAGTACCTGGCGCCGCGGCGTGTAAACATCGCCACTGGGGAGACAAACGCGGCCGGGCACCGGTTGCTGGCCACCCACCCCGTCGCTTGCCGCGCACTCACAAGCGCGCACCTCGCACCCACGGTCAAGTCCAGGCTGATCTGTGTCTCTGTCCTCACAGGCGAGCCGGTGGACCTGCTGAAATCCCTCGACTTGGAGAGTCTCCCCGAGGGGATTTCTCGGACGACGGGGTTCTGCTCGGAGCGGCGCGGCGGCGGCGGTGCCGGCGACGCCGCCTACAGCGTCACGCGCGAGGCGCAGCTCAGCATCCCCACCAAACACCTCTTCCCAGGTGCGGGGGGGCGGGGCGGGGTGGGGGGGGCAGGAGTGGGTGGGGGGGCTGGGATGGGGGAGGGATCGTGGGAGCAGGAGTGGGTGGGGGGGTTGGAGTTAGGGGAGGGAGGATGGGAGCAGGAGTGGGGCGGGTGGGAGCAGGAGTGGGTGGGGGAGGGGGATGGGGGAGGGAGGATGGGAGCAGGAGTGGGGTGGGTGGGAGCAGGAGTCGGTGGGGGAGGGGGATGGGGGAGGGAGGATGGGGAGCAGGAGTGGGGGGGTTGTAAGCAGGTGGGGGAGGGTGGAATCAGGAGTAGGGGGGTGGGGAAGGGGTTGGGCGAGGGATGGTGGGAGCAGAAGGGAGGGGGGGCTGGATGAGGTGGGAGCAGGAGGGGGGGCAGGATGAGGTGGGGGAGGGGGGATGGGGGAGGGAGGGGGGATGGGAGCAGCAGGATGAGTTGGGGGAGGATACTCGCAAAGCAACAGGAAATGCATCACGTGGCGCTGCAATATAAAACTAGGCAGCCGTTGAAGTCGTCGCAGGGAGGTTCTACCAAATACATATTTGTTTATCTCTAAAATCCGACTCAAATTAGCACAGAGGAGGCCCTCAACCTCAAGTTTACAGCCCTCCGCCATCGGTGGAAATTCCACGTTTCTATGGCGGGGGCGAGCACTGGCTGTGCCTCCAGTACGAATAACAGATTCACTTTAACGTTGTTCAACTGCAGTTCGTAAAACAGGAGCATGCCACGAGTCCCGCCCCCCATCCCCCGCACCATATCACCGCCACGTTACAAGCGGTGATGTTGTCGTGTCGCACCATGCGGTCAGACGCACAAGAATGAGAACGACCTCAGTACATTGTCTCCGTCACACAACCATAGCGCCATCGATAAACCACGGAAAGCAATCAGCAAAGCAATTCCTTCTCACGGGTACATTCACTACTGGTGTGCACCTTCGATTGGTGCATACTTTCGTCGTAAAAAAATATATATTTTTATATTTTTTGTCAGGAAACTAAAAAAAATTTAAACGAAGAAGAAAACACCCTGGTTGTCTCGATCGAGCAAGATTTTTGTGATTCGAGCCGACACGAGGATCGGCGGGCGTCATGTCGCACGATGCATCGTTACGGAATTCCCTGGCGGTTACCGAGGGGCCGGGTGGCTCGGCGGATTGGTGCCAATGTCAGAGGCAATCCCGTGCCAAGCCGGCTCAGATCTTGCATTCGAATCCCAAGGTTTCTCCCATTGGTGAATGAACCGGGTTTGTCGAACGGTGATGGTCTGGGTCACCAATTGCTGCACACAGCCACGAGAAATGAAATGAACACCCTCCCTCGAAATTGAATTAATATGTTTTTGTTCTGCTTAATTCAGTTGATGTATTGGCCCGAGGAATACGGTTTTTGGTCAAATGCTCACTCTGAGAATTCCAAATGGAAATGCATTCGTCTTGAGACACGATGCCAATAGCACACACGTGGTATAAACACGTACAAATGTGAAATGTATCATTTTCATGACAGCAAAGTGTGATGCCTGTACGAGACAGTAGAGCAAGTAGGTTTACAGGATATGCGTGCAATGGGGTTGAAGAGTTCTCAACATACGCATAGGTTTTCTCTGGGCACTGCATTTTGTTCCAATGATAATTATCATCAACCATGATCAATCCGCTGCTGGATGAAGGTCTTCCAATGCAGGTGCAACTGTCCACGGTCCTGCACTCTCACAATCCCTGCGCTGACTTCATCGCTTCAATAATGGTTACAGGTATTCATTTTATCCGGATTAATAATAACAATAAATGGAGGTGTAGCTGGGTTAGTCAAAGTAGTTTCTATCGGCCGTAGTCAGGTACACTCGCCAAGCACTTCTGGGATTATACCCCGTGTGCGATGAAAGCAGAACTCATGTGTGGTGAGTTTATTTTCTAAACCCAGTCACCGATGACTTCACAAAAACACCCCCCAATCCTCATTTATTATATTTAACAATTCGTTCTGATCCTTATCCATTGCTGGCATGATCAACTGATTGGAAAGCTTCCCTCTTCAGGCCCAATGGTAAGTTGCTTTCCATTGTGAAATTCAATCTTCAATCAGCACTCCATCCTCCTCTTGATAAAAGCTGTATTTCTTCACATTAATTCTGAAATGCTTTCAAAAGTTGCCCAAGGTGTGTGTGTATATACGTGTATTATACAGCTGTGTGTGCAAGTTGTGTCCCTCCGACAATTATTGTATTCCGATTAGCAAGCTCTCGTTGCATGTGGAAATCAACAAAGTGGAACAGACGCTCAAAAGTCGCGCAAAGAAGCGTGGACAGATGAATTATTGGAAAAAAGCTTAGAGAAAGAAAGAGGAGCAAACGAATCTGCGGCGAAACGCAACTGGGAGACATCGTTCTGAGGACGACGGAGAATAAGTGACCTTCTACAGGGAACGTCACTGGTAGAAACCATGGCCGATGGGTCGAGACTGGCGATGGAGCGGCAGCCTAAGGAAGGAACGCGTCAAGAGAGTTGACGGAGCGATGAGATTAGTTGACGCGCGGGCTGCGGATGGTCGTAGCATCGCAGGAGCATGGGTTTATGCGATGGCATGCGGGAGACCATCCAGCAGTGGATAGACAATGTCTGCTTTTACTGATGATGATAAACACTTCATTCAACATAGCTGCTCCATTTGAAGATGATCAATTGTAGACATTGGGTGATGGAAACAATGGGAGATGGGGTTCGCCAGGCTCGTGATGCGTTGTGCTAACCGGAATCAGAATATGTATTTATAATGGAAGAATCCGATGAGCTTTAAAGCTCTTTTTTCACAGATGTCCAGTCGGGGCGGGTAAGAACGTTTGCAACAGTAAACAGTACAAAAAACCACGACAGTCGTGCAAAGTACAAGAAACGTGAACCAATCACCCAAACACATACACAATAAAACTCAAACATCCCGAGCCTACCAGACAAAGCCCATTGAGGTATTAACTTGTACTGGTAGGAACGAAGTTGTAAACTGAGTGTACCAGCCTGCAATAGATTAATGTGTCCGTCCGTCCGTCCCCTTTCAATATTTAACGAAGTGAAATCTCGTGCTGTTGGGTGTACAATCAGCAATAGACAGCGCAGAGACTTGATACGTCTTATTGCACCCAACATTTGGAAGTCACGTAACAGGAATGCGTAACAATGTCATAAAATTGCGCAAAATTCCAATGTTCCTACCAGCCCACCCTGCAGGGACCTGTTTATTATATTTAAAAAGCGACCTAACCGCAAAGGATAGATCGACAAGGTGGCATGTGTAGCAGCAACACAGTCTAAACAGTCTAGACGCGTGGATGACTTCTACATGCGACTCAGCTCCTGAGGACCAGGACGAATGAATCGTGCACGTGCGTTGATGCGTGCGTTGAACTTCTTTCGTGCTGATCGGAGGTGCATCAAGCGGCGGTAGTAGTAGTAGTAGTGGTAGCCGGGTTCTCAGCGGCGTGCGCGTGTCTTCTGGCGCGTTACAGCTTTCGCAGGGAAAGTCGGTACAGTAAGATTCTTCTAAACGAAACACACGGAGGCGCGCTCTGGGACATGGTTGGGGTTTTTTTTTTTTGGAGCTCGAAATGAAACTTGTAAGAGTCGCGTGTACTCCTGAAACATGGCAGGAAATGTTTTGGGCACCTCAGCCTCTGCCAAGAAAACTTTTGCCAAAGTTGTTTCAAAATTATTTATAACTATTACTACTATACGTGTGCGGAGAGGAATGTTAGAACCACGGGGGAGTTTGTAAAGAGAAATCCGTTTAAAGAGTTCTGCAGGTGGGGCTGTTGGATTCGCGTTGTTGTAGCGAGCACATGTCTCTGCGTGGATTTGTGAGCAGATAAATTCCACGTTGATTATAATTCATCATTATAATGAACATCTTTGTTATGACATCGGTGTATGACTTGAGTCCTTTTCATTTTACACGACACGTAAACGTTAAGCGTCGTTGTTGAGAATTTAAGGAACAAACTCAAATAAGCAGACGACACTCCTCCTCCACGTACTGTCTCTCCACATTAATAAAATTAACATTCGTTCCAGCAGCCACACGGCCTTCTGGGAGCGCGTAAAACAGAGAGGGGGGTGGGGGGGGGCTTGGTTCTTAAACGCGAGGCAAATTCTCCCAGCATTGGTGTTAAGCAAGCCTGGCACTGCTGATGAGACCACCAAATGTCGAACCCCGTCCACGCGTGGCTTGTGTTGAACGAATGCTGCTGAAACGATGCGCTCCCAGAAAGGCCGTGCAGAGGGGAGAGGAGGAGGGATTCGGGGGGGGGGGGGCATAGTCCCAATATTCCAAGCTTTTTAAAACTGAAAACTGACCTGTGCGTTAATACAACAATAAAAAACCCAATGTCTTTTCCCTTTTGAATATCGAAAAAAATACTAATTTTCACGCTGTCATGGGGGGAATTCGGGGGTGGGGGGGGGTTATTGCCCCAACAGCCACTGATTCATGACACAACCGATTATGTACGTTGGACTTCTTTCGCACCGTACGTAGCCAATCGGAGGTGTGGGCGGATTAAAATTGAGTCAAAAGCAAAATCTAAAATACAAAATCACACGGAGGCCGGAGGAGGCGGCGGCTAAGCCCTATCGGTGTGGGGGGAGGAGGAAAGACCGCGGGACGCCCGGAAGATGCGAGACGCGGACGCAGAGTGGGTCAGGATGACGGCCGTGGAGCAGAATCGATCATAATGAGGGCGTCGCAGGAGATAGGCAGGAGGAGCGAACGTATGATGAGTCTGGGTTCGCGTTTGCCACCGGTTCTAGGTTTGACTCGGAACAAACCTGGGAATTGGCGTCCGTGTGTGTATAGAGCAAGGCAGGAATTGATTTGCACCGATATCTGGTACCGGTGTTGCTGTGCTGAGCTTTACTGCAATGGGCTACTGGACGATTGTGATAAAACTCGTGCCGACTGATAAATATGATCCTGATGCCGGTACCCCGGGGTAACAAATAATACAACATGGCCGAGGCAATTAAATATTTTATTTCTGGGACACTATTTTTTTCCCAGGGATGTACTTAACTCCGCGACTGGGGTACCAATCAATCCGAAATCAGTGCCACACTCTGGAGATGTCGAAACACAGCGAGGACGATTGCGAAGAAAACCCCGAACGCACGGGGTACGCACCGTAGTGGTGCATCATCGTGAGCACAGCTCGTCGAGATGAGTCGATTGCCGCATCGCCGACCATCAACAGACTAAAAATTACTGCATCACGAACATTATGCGAGAGCCGGGGTTCTATGGTACCCCTGGGTACCGCCATAAGGTTAATATACCCGGGTTTGTACTACCGTGGAATAGGTGGCAACCCTAGTCTGAGTGGCTCAAGGAGCTCATACAGAGTCTAAACTAAACTATTATTTTATTTTACCAGGTAAGGCCCACTAAGCTACACTACAGCTCTTTATCAGAAGCGACCTGGCCACAAATGACAGCTCAGCGAAGTGGCGTATCACGTGGTAATGTATCACAGCCAAATACTCTAAACGCGTGTTTCTAAATGTGGAGGGAAAAACCGGAGGACCCGGAAATTTTTTTCCACACGACCACGGGGAGAGGAACAAATAAACGCACCTCAGGTTCGGGATCAGACCCACAATCTCATGGAAATATAAGACGAGGTATATTCTTAGTTTTTTCGGTAAAGTCACGTTGAAGGGAAACAACAAAATAACAATATATATAAAACAATAAAAAATTCTCACGACGTTTCGACCATAATTCAAACGGTCGTCTTCAGGTGATATATATAATATATTTATATATATTTTGTTATTTTGTTGTTTCCCTTCAACGTGACTTTACCGAAAAAACTAAGAATATGAATTACTGCAGTCACGAAAGCTTTAAATCAAAATATAAGACGAGGTAGTTAACATCTCGCCACCGAGGCAAGATGTTCAGTGTCGGAGACATTTGACTGAAGTCACACACTTTTCCGCCCAAGCATCACTCACCCGCAAAAACATCATCAACAACAACAACCACTCGCCAATAAGTGGCGGTGATGTCACCACGACGCCCGTGCCAGGCTAGGTGCACGTTGAGGCCACGTGAAGTGTCGGAACGCCCGCTGGCAGGAGGTCACGGGGCAGACCCAGCAGGTGCCACGGGTCGACTGACCGAGACGACTGCTGGGCCTTGCACCCGCTCGCTCAGCACGCCGCGGGTCACCCTGCAAGTGGCCACGACAAATGTCTTCTGTCTGCCTCTGCCCTCGCACTGCTCCACCGTGGGAGTTCATCTCCGTCATCGTTCATCTCCCCCCACCCACCCACCCACCCCTCCAAGGCGCTCTCATGAATAATACGAACAAATAACGTCGCACGATTCAAGCAATCGCGTTCACTCTCGTCATCGCTTACAAAATCTTCGACAGTGCTGTTTGTTGCTGGCCGATTGAGGGGGGTTTTATGGGGGGGGGGGGCTTCGCGGGGGGGGGGGTCTGTACTCAGTAACTGGTTTTAAACCCTCCCCTCCCTTCCCCACAAAATAAACAGAGAGAAGCCACAGAAAGAAACACCACGCTGGGCCAGATGGCGAATGACATCACCCACCGCATCGATTTTTTTGTTGCTGTTAAAACTGAGCGGAGCGGAGCTGAGGATCCGCGTGCGCGATGTGTGAGGTGGCCGGGTGGCTCGGGGGAGGGCTTCACAGTGGCCCTGGTCGCAGTTCTAGAGCAGGCGTCAGCTGAGCGCTTCGGTTCGAGTCCGGGTTTAAGCCGCGGTGGTGAAACCCCGGTTCTCACGGGCGCAATGGGCTTATGGTTGCAGCTCAGTCACGAATGACTGCAAACAAGACGAAGAAAACCCCAGTGCAGCCTTAACGGACTGTTGGGGGCAAGTGTTGTTAGCGAGCACCTATTAAGGCCGGCACGGCGCGCAAAGGGGGTGGGCGGTCAACACCACGCCCGGCCACCTTTGTCTCCCCTGTGGCGATGTTTACACACCGCACCAGGCACTCATTTGAGGATGAGTCGACCTAGGGGAGGTCCAGGACCGGTTCAGAGAATCGTCACTGGGTGTTGGCCGTGAGCGGGAATGGAACCCAAGTGGCTCCCCCCAAATGACTGTACACACACACACAGACATTACACACACAGACATTACACACACACAGACATTACACACACACAGACATTACACACACACACACAGACATTACACACACACAGACATTACACACACACAGACATTACACACACACAGACATTACACACACACAGACATCACACACATACACAGACATTACACACACACACAGACATTACACACACAGACATTACACACACACAGACATTACACACACACACAGACATTACACACACACACAGACATTACACACACAGACATTACACACACACACACATACATTACACACACACACAGACATTACACACACAGACATTACACACACACAGAGACATTACACACACACACAGATATTACACACACACAGACATTACACACACAGACATTACACACACACAGACATTACACACACAGATATTACACACACACATACATTACACACACACATTACACACACACATAGACATTACACACACACACATACATTACACACACACAGAGACATTACACACACCAGACAGTACACACGCACAGACATTACACACACACACAGACATTACACACACACATAGACATTACACACACACATAGACATTACACACACCAGACAGTACACACACACACAGACATTACACACACACACACACAGACATTACACACACACACAGACATTACACACACACACAGACATTACACACACACAGACATTACACACACACAGACATTACACACACACACAGAGACATTACACACACACACACAGACATTACACACACACACAGACATTACACACACACACAGACATTACACACACACACAGACATTACACACACACACAGACATTACACACACACACAGACATTACACACACACACAGACATTACACACACACAGACATTACACACACACACACACAGACATTACACACACACACAGACATTACACACACACACAGACATTACACACACACAAAGACATTACACACACAGAGACATTACACACATTACATCAAGTTCGTTTTGTCGTTTAATTCCTCAGGTTTCAGTTCATTACCGAGTGTCCTGTCCACAGAGCGGTCTGAGCAATGTCTGTCTCTCTTCTGCTGCTCACTTCGTCTATCCGCACGTCCTTCCATGTTGAACATCGTCTCGCATCGCGACCTCTTTTCCTTCCTCTCAGTTTTCTCCCAGAAAATCTTCCCTCGCTCACCTTCTTCATCTCGTTCTCTCTCACGACCACCTACCCAACCGCCTCCTTCAGTGAATTCCCTCTCACTACCATCTTGCATGGACCAGCATGGTAAAGTATGGTTAAACCCTCGTGACTGACATGGAAAGGGAAACCTTACATCCAGCAGTGGAATGACAAATGGCAGAACATTATGAGTTTAATGATCATCATTCAGATGTATAATGCGCACACCATCCTAGGATCCCAATGCGCAAAGCAGGAAACAAAAGCAGAACCATGGCAACCGACCCAACTCAAGAGGGAAGGCCACTTTAAAGAGGAGCGTTTTCAAAGCAGACTTAAATATATCTACTGACTCTGATTGCCCGAGTTCAAGTGGCAAGGCGTTCCATAGTTCGGGTGCCACGCTAACAAAAGCGCGATCGTTAAAAGAGCGCAACCTAGACCCTGGGAGTACAGAGCCGTTGGAGATCAGAAGATCTGAAGGACCTTGATGGAATATATAAACGCATTAGTTCCTGCAAGTAATATGGGGCGAGCCATTTTAAAGCCGTAAAGGTTTAACACGTAGCCTTTCGCGACCATCATCGGGAAAATCATCCGATGATACTGGTTGATGTAATTACCAGCGAAACGTCGTACTACTCAAATTGTAAATGTTGTGCATTTACTCTCCAACACACCGGTGGGCTGAAGTAGTAACTATTTGGCGCTTTGTCTACGTGACAAATCCCTTGCTAATTGGCTGTGTCGGGTGGTGGAGGGTTCCAACACATTTTTACTTACGCGACCTCACCCACAAAACCTTTATTATGAAACCTATAGGTTAATAGCGGTATCTTAAAATCCACTCGGAATTTGACCGGTAGCCAATGAAGAGATGGTGTAATGTGCTCACGGAATGGTGTACGTGGTGGTGTAAGCATTCGAGCAGCTGCACTCTGAACAAGCTGGAGTCTGCCCACGACTCTGCTCGGTATCCCAGCCAGTCAGGTGATGCAGTAGTCGAGTCGGGACAACACAAAAGCATGGACCAAGTCTCTCCAAGTCAGCAGGTGACAGGAAGCGATGCATTCTGGCAATTATTTCGTATGTGGAAAAAGGGGCATTTTAACCACCTTCGATACGTGTGCCTCAAAGGCTAATGACTGGTCAAACTGAACACTGAGTTTTCTGACATGTAACATTAACGTTTAGAACCTTACCTTATTTCCCCTCATAGCAAACATTCCCGTGACGTTTTAAATTCCAGGTGAGCGATTTCCACCACCACTGTATCGAATTATTTTGGCCAAAGTGCTCAACACACACACACACAACGTAATGCTATCATTTTGTACAACCAATTCGTTTTCTTCTAAAACTATTGGCGGCATTTTCCGCCACTCTGATTTGAGGCTGAGTCGACCTAGAGGAGACTCAGGACCGATTTCTTTTATTTATTCGAGGCTCCCTGTGGGTTCGCCGTTGTACACAGACAACAAAAGACTGCGCCAGAGGTGGTGGTGGTGGGTGGTTGTAGTGGTAGTGGTGGTGGGTGGTGGTGGTGGTGCGGGTGGTGGTTGTAGGGGGGGTGGTGGTGGTGGGTGGTGGTTGTAGGGGTGGTGGTGGTGGGTGGTAGTTGTAGGGGGTGGTGGTGGTGGTGGTTGTGGGGGGTGGTGGGTGGTGGTGGCGGGGCGAGCTGACTGCCTCGGTGCAGCGTCCCCACGCGACCCCCGCCTTGTGCCCGCCGTTGGTCTGGAACGAGAGGGCCACCGCGTGTCTCACCCACCCACACCCACACACGGGTGTATGGTGGCCTCTTACAGCAGGCAGGCTCTTGGGGAGAGTGCTAACCGCTCGCCTATTCAAAGCGGCCACGGAGCACGAGATGGCTGGCGTGGCTCGCCATCAGTTACCATGAAGATCACGAAGTTCATATTAAATCTTGACTTAAAGCTTTCGTGACTGCAGGGATTCATATTCTTTGGGTCTTTCAGGTAAAGTCACGTAGATAGGTTCAAAGAAAATAACAAAACACGACCGCTTATCTTCTGGGTTCTTTCGGTAAAGTCACGTAGAATGGAGATGACATAATAAAATAATAATAATAACAACAGAATAAAATTCTCATGACGTTTCGGCCACAACACAAGTAGCCTTCCTCGGGTGAAGAAACAGGACTGTCCGGAAGACAGCGCTTGAGTGAACCCTGCTACCGCTTAGCCTTTAACCCACCAGAACATGGAATCTGCACAATGGTGCTCCACTGTCCTCGCAGCACAGGTTGGCCTCTGCCTTTTGCGTTTGTTTGCTTCCATGCCTCCATCGCCGATTCACGAGCTACTAAGCTCACGGGGATACTTCTAAATAAACCGAACTGAGCCTTCACGTGAAGAGGGAAATTGGACCTCTGCACGCCCCGCCTCCTTCCTCCTCATGCTCCGCCCCACATCCTCCTTGGGCCCCACTCTTTCCTCTTTAGCCCCCCCGCACCGCACACAAGGTCCGGCTGGGTTGGGTCGTGGTGGGGGTTGTGGACATGGGGGGAGCGTGTTTGGCAGTAGTGGTTGGGGTGGGCGGGGTCAGTAGGAGTGGGCGGGGTCAGCAGGGGTGGGCGGGGTCGGTAGGAGTGGGCGGTGTCAGTAGGAGTGGGCGGGGTCAGTAGGAGTGGGCTGGGTCAGCAGGGGTGGGCGGGGTCAGTATGGTAAGGGCGGGGTCAGTAGGGGTGGGCGGGGTCAGCAGGGCTAGGGGCGGGGCGGCTAACTCTTACAAAATGTCCAAAAACCCCTCTTGTTGCAGCATTATAACATCTTAGATCGGTTCAGGTGGCAAGTGCAGCAGCCTGCACACACACAGCATATTATGCATTGGTGCTGCAGACACGCAGATGAAGGGCACCCCTCTGATTCTCATAGTCACTGTTAAATCCCAAACGTCAGCCACAATCAGGCACCTGTGAGATTCGTAGGGTTCACTCTGAAATGTGAAAGCTCTTAAAGCCATACTAAAGTATCCTTGTGATTCTTATGGTATCATTTATAATTCCCAAAGCTCAGAGAGTCAAACTATGGCATCTTGAAGATTCTTCGTGTTCACCTTTGAGCCCTGGGTATCATAGTGGCAGACATAGGCACATTTAAGGATGTTCGAAGGTTCAATGGAGTCGAAATAAATTTGGAGAAGCTACGGAGAGGGTTTAGGGATAAGATGCATAGCGAGCAGGCTGCGGCTTTTGCTTCAGGGGATATGGCTGTCTCTCGCTAATTCACATCAGGAATGTGTTCGCTGTTTATTCCATGAAATCCTCCGCTGTTCGGCCTCTCGCCAGCCCCCCCCGCCCCTTACCAGAGGGATCTGGAAAGAGTCAAGGTCCCTTTCGCTTTGACGTAACGAAAACAACAAACAATCCAGCAGGAGACAGCGTTCATCCTTCTTCTTCTTCCTCATCGTCGTCGTCCGCCATGATCAATCCACTGCTGGATGAAGTCTTCCTCCGCAAGCCATTGATATTTCTCTCGCAATGCAATAATCCTCTTTGACGTGTTGCCTCCTTTGGCTGCCACTCACTAATTAGTCTTGCCCGCTAGGCCATCGTCCCTTAATGCGACGTGTCCGGCGCCACAGTCGCGAGATGTTGACTACCTCGCCTGATATACAGGAGGTCTGTCTCTCTCTCATCATCATCACGGTGGCTAGGAGATGTTAACTACCTCGCCTGGTCCACAGGAGGTCTGTGTCTCTCATCATCATCACGGTGGCTAGGAGATGTTGACTACCTCGCCTGGTGTACAGGAGGTCTGTGTCTCTCTCTCATCATCATCACGGTGGCTAGGACATGTTAACTACCTCGCCTGGTCTACAGGAGGTATGTGTCTCTCTCATCATCATCATCACGGTGGCTAGGAGATGTTAACTACCTCGCCTGGTGTACAGGAGGTCTGTGTCTCTCTCTCATCATCATCACGGTGGCTAGGAGATGTTAACTACTTCGCCTGGTGTACAGGAGGTCTGTGCCTCTCTCTCATCATCATCACGGTGGCTAGGAGATGTTAACTACCTCGCCTGGTGTACAGGAGGTCTGTGTCTCTCTCTCATCATCATCACGGTGGCTAGGAGATGTTAACTACCTCGCCTGGTCTACAGGAGGTCGTAGGTTCGAACCCGACCCTGACGCCTGCTGCTGTATATTTCGAGTTTGCGTGTTCTCCCCGTGGGCACATGAATATTTTTTCTGGGTTTTTCCATCCACATTTAGACTCAACATCACGCGTTTACAGAATTTGGCTGCTATACATTTCCACGTGATAAGCCACTTCGCTGAGCTGTCATTTGTGGCCAGGTCGCTTCTGAAAAAGAGCTACACAGCTCAGTGGGCATTATCCGCTAATATCAAAATGGTAAAAGTTGTTTACTTACTTTTTTGCATCCACTTACAAAATCGTGTCTCCATCCTGCGTACATTCTCTATTCTGCTTGTTGCTCGTGTTGTCCATGAGTGTGATGTCGAGCGTGCACCTGTCCCACGAGTCTTTGCCACACTCCTGAGCTTTTGATTCACCTTCTTCGTCAGCGTTCGTCTGCTCTGAACGTCACAGCGGAGCCAAACGCCAGGCACGGTCGCGCATCACGAACCTCCTATTTCTTAACGAGCCAAACGAAAGTCAAGATGATTTCCTGCTCAAATTAGCATTTAGAAGGTGCTTCATCGCCTCTTCATATCCCTGAGCTCGTGCTGGAAATTCCACATTTCTATGGCGTAGGTATAAATGTTGAATTTCTTTCGCACCATACGTAGCCAACCGTGCAAATGGTGGCGGCGGGTTTAACCCATAAGACAACCACCGTCGACTTTCCCAGAAGCGACGACGAAGGGCTGAGTCAACCCCCCTCCACCCCCAACCAGGATGTGAACTCACAACCTTCCGATTGTGAGCCACTCGTTCGACCTCTGAGCCACATGGCCGGGTACCCTACGTCTAACGAGCGGCATAACACGCGCCTCCTTTCTCCTAACGATGTGAATAATATTTGAGTGAGATCGTGCCCAACGCAGGCAATGATGTTAATACCTCCGCAAACCTCGCTTTGGCTTCCTTGCTCATGCCAGGTCACACGACTGTTGCATCGTGTCACTCTTTGCCAACGAGACTCATCTTGGTTTCTCGAGTTCTGACCTGGTTAAGCAATAATATACCTGAAAGAATTGCGAACCCCTAGCTTCGACGAGGATCGCAGGGTCTCGCCAGCATTAGCCTCGTACACCATCACCATCGGTAAAACCATCGCCTTCGGACCACTCTTTAAAATGTTGTCGAGCAGGTAAAATGGGTTACATTGCAATGATGATCCCCAGTTAATAGTGTGTTCACACGTGCGTGTTTCCCTTGGCCGGAATTGTGCTTAAGTCGCTGGGTTCATTAGCGTGTGTGTGCGTGTGTTTCGTTGTGTGTGTTCCTATGTGTGTGTGTGTGCTCGCTAACAGCACTTGCCCCTACAGTCTGTTAAGGCTATATGGGGGATCTTTGTGCGTGTACCGTTCCAGCCTTCATAGGTTCTCGCTAATAGCACTTGCCCCAAGAGTCTGTTACGGTTAGACGGGGGATCTTTGTCTTTGTGTGTTTTTGTGTGTGTGACATGTTCGTTTGTGTGTGTGTTCATGCCTTCATCATCATGCATGGTCCCCGATTCCAATTTTTTTTTACATAGAAACGTAACTGTACTGCAAACACAACTCTATCTGACATGGGAACCTTGGTCTCAACAAGATTACAGTCAGACTTCTCTTCATCCGAAACTCAGTTATTATTATTACTCACAGGATCTGTAAGATATGTAAAAACTCCCATTTATGTTCTTTTTTTCTGTGATCATCCATCGTTTTTTCCATCCAACTTTACGGAACAACTCTCTATTATCCACACGTTTTTTGGGGGTATGTAATAGAAGTCGCCTTGAAGATGTATCCTATTATCGGCGAGTTATCCGCATTTTGTTGTTGTTACTGATGAGGTAAAGTCAATTCCTGGATAAGCCCACGGGGAATAGAATCGCCACGTTCATCCTTCCACATCACTCTCTATGAGGGTCATATAAACTCGTGGTCTGGTAGTTGGATCTTCACATCATCATCATCGGTGATGATCCATACAAGTTCGATTCCCCGACATGGCAGAGATAAGTGGTGATAAATATCTGAGCCGGTCCTGGGAGATTTCTTACCTGCACTCCCACCATCCCTCTTTGACTGACCAGCCTGGTGAAGTATGGTCAAACAACCGCCGTGATTGACACGGTTTTGGGGATGCCTTCATCCAGCAGTAGATGTATAAGGGCTCGTAATTATTATTAGAAATATACAACGCTTTCTTCGGTTGACTTAGCCAATCGTTATCAACATCATCATCATCAACGACACCAACAAATATGCATTGAGGACTAGGTATCTGCCATGGGAATGTGGAATTTCAACCGCTGGCACAGGACCCACGATCACAGATGATTGCTGGCCCGCATTCATCTGAGTCAGGGACACACATTGACTTAACTTATATAATGCTACAGGGCCAAGCCAGTCTGGTTTTGTGAAATTCTTGATTTGTGGCGTTGAGTCTCATTTGGCCTCAATATTTGAGCTAAGACCCAGCATCTGCGCTGCATCTGTTTGGCTTTTTCCTCTTTCTCCCTCTCTCCCACTCTCTCTCCGAGTCGAAAATAGACGAACGAAAAATACAAAAGAACTGTAAAATTACTATTCTATGGTTCTTTCGGTAAAGTCACGTAGATAGAAAATAAAATAAAAGTAATTAAAATATTTTTTTATTGTGTTGCGATCGAAGCGTCGTGACTTATTTTTTAAACATATATTTTTATTTTGTCTTATTTTTATTTCATTTTCTATCTCCGTGACTTCACCGAAAGAACCGTAGAATATTAATTCCTGCAGTCACTAAAGTTTCATGTAAAATCGCTGTGCTTGATGGAGATGCAAATTCTGAACCAGGTTGAGAGATCGCACACAAGTTTGAGATTGGATAATATAACGGTAAGTGAATTACGGTGAATGTAACGTCTTCCTCATTCACTCAAATACAAAGATCACATTGAGTAGCCCGTCTTAAAGTGTGCACCAGTCAGATCTCACGGTCAAAAGAAACCTTTTAAAAAATTGCAAAACATTCTCATACAAACAACTTTTTAAAAATATAATTTAGTATTTTGCAGGTTTATATTATGCCATGTTTACAGTTTAGCTAGGAACGTAAACAAATTGGCTGTGTTGTATATTAAATGTGAAATCGTTATTTAACATTAGACTGTAAATTTCTAAAGCGATGAATCAATGCATAGTGTTTACACAGTTCTGGGGACTGTTCAATCAATGACTGGGTGATACTTATTTACAAACACACTTTAAGGGGCTATTATTTTGCTCTCCACCACTCAACTCTCCATATGTTTTAGCCTTCGTATATATCTATAATTTAATGGTGCCTAACTGGAATAATGAATTTTCTACCTACGTGACTTTACCGAAAGAACCAAAGAGTATGGATTCCTGCAGTCACGAAAGCTTCAAATCAAGATGGAATAATGAATATAATCGTACTTCTTATGCATGGGCGTATACGTACATACTCACACACATACATACAGTGGTAATGTTTATACTAATTTGCGGCTGAGTCGACCTAGGGGAAGGCTCAGGACCGGTTCACATATTCGTCACCAATGTTGGCTCTTAGTGCGGTGCGCTAACTACCGCGCTACCGCTCTTCACGCGCACACTAGCCTGGCACCCAACAAAGACCCATCCCCCCCCCGTATAGCCTTGACAGACTGTTGGGGCAAGAGCGCTGCTGGTGAGTATTCATGAAGACCGGCACGGCACACGAGGCACATGCGGTTGGGTGACCAGCGCGATGCCCAGCCGCTTTTGTCTCCCTAGAGGCGATGTTTTTACGCACCGCACCAGGTACTCATTTGAGGCTGAGTCGACCAAGCGGAGGCCCAGGACCAGTCCAGATAATCCATCACAGACGTTGGGCACGAGTAGAAATCAAACTTGGGTAGCCCGGGTTAGTAGCGCAGTGGGCTAACCGTTGCACTACCGCTCCTAGCAAAGGCAAAGATCCCCCGTATAGCCTTAACAGACTGTTGGGGCAAGTGCGGTTAGCGAGCACCTATGAATGCCAGAACGGCACACGCACCAGGTACTCATTTGAGGCTGAGTCGACCTAGGGGATGCCCAGAACCCGTTCAGATAATCGTCACTGGTATTGGCCGTGAGCTGGAATCGAACCCGGGTCGCCAGGGTCGTAGCGCAGCACGCTTACCGCTACACTTCCGCTCCCCGCTAGCACACACACACTTGCGCACACAAGTTAATCTTAATCTGTGATGGATTACAGAATAAAATATGTGTTGGCTGGCTGAATGTTTATGTAACATTCGCCCATCAAAATGGATTTTTTCACAGCAGTAATCAGACGCCTGCTAATGAATGGGTCACAGATTTAGCGACTACTGTGAAAGGAGTCAACAAGTTTTGAGAATACTTTTTTTTAATGAAGCCATTTCAGGCTGCTCAGAAACAAAAAAAAACCGTTTCGACACCACTATAGTAATCACATTGATGTAATGCAACACCAACGACAACACAAATCAACACAGTCATCGGTAACACCGTGGCAATTGCCATTCTTCGTAGCCTATTGTATTCGTGCGTATGATGACAGCATGTTCAGGATCTCAATGCCAATGTCGAGGTGTGCTGCCAGCCACGACGAGAGGGCTGGAGGAGAGAGTTGGCGTCGTTTCGCTCCTCCTCCTCCTCCGCCGCTGAAGGAGCGCCAGACCAGATTGGTTTACCGTGCGGTCCACAGTGTGGGAGACGGTGAACCCTTTCTCATAGGCGACGTTGCGAGAAACGACCCTTCTTCACAGCACGTAGAGAGGTAGGGCAAATAATAATAATAATAATCATTGGGGACTGCACTTTATTTGACCGATATTTACATAATACACTTTGTGATGCATTGCTGTGTTCAATTCTCATTTTACTAGGATAATACTTTGCAAAATGGAATTGTTGATGATTGCCTGTCATTAGAAACTCTACAACATCTGACCACACAGATTTGGTTAGATAACTACACATGGCTTATCCCAACAAATAAATTATGAGCCGTGATAACGTGTGTATGTTGAACTTCTTTCGCACCGTACGTGGCCAACCGTGCTAATCGGAGGTGCGGGAGGAAGGACAACCAACTAAACACACATACAAAATTACCGACCACAATCTACGTGTTAAATCATCGCCATGCCATCGTCAATATTATCATTGTCATCATCGCGATGCCTTTTGTTTAAACGGGGACCACCCAGCGAGCCTGCACGAGGTGGTAGTGATGTTCATTAAGGATGGTCTGGGCCCCGCCATGTGAATGTGGAATGCAAATGCTCTGCAGTGTTTTGATTCAGCCAATTGGAAGCAGCAACATCATCATCATCATTCTCATCAACAGCAGTAACATCATCGTCATTCATTCCTTAATTTGCAGGGATTTATAGATTCACTGTTGGATGAAGGCTTCACCATTACAATCAGTTCCTGAGAGTTGCTTGACCATACTTCACCACGTTGGTCAGCGTGAGTTGGTGATGGCAATTAGGGACCCAGAACCAGTTCATATCATCATCAACTTCATCATCATTATCATCAACAGCGGTTGCCCTGTGGAGAGAGGCTGCTCCGCGCTATGGGAATGTGAGAATGTGGAATTTCCACCATTGGCTCAGGGCCACCAGCAGAGGGTTTAGCACCGTTCAGCGCTCACTTGAGCAGGGACACAGAGCTTTATGTCAAACCGCACGCGCACACCCACACACAGAGCTGCCTCGCCATATGCTCGCACATTTTAAATTCATTTATTTGTCTCGAATGTGAAAATACGCCCCGGTGTTTTCACATCGAGGAATGTAAAAGAGCATTTGCGCGGCTTGTCTATAAACGTGCGTTAACGCCGTGCCATGCAAACTGTAAATCCGTGTAGATCTGGGTAATAAACTCAGCCGCTATACACAGAGACGCGCAGTATGCACTGCCACATGTTGCATTTATAGATGCATGGCAGAGAGACTTTGGGGAATCTGAGAGTCGGTGTGAGTGTGCGTGTTGAATGGTAGCGTAGCGGTGAGCACGCTGCGCTACGAATCCGGTGACCCGAGTTGGATTCCCGCTCACTGCTAACACCGGTGACAATGATCTGAACCAGTCCTGAGCCTCCTCTGGGTCGACTCAGCCTTAAATAAGTATCTGGTGCAGTGTGTAAAGATCAGTACCGGGGAGACAAAGGTGGCTAACTAGCTATCCCCTTGTGCACAGTGCTTACCTTAATAGGTGCTCACGACCAGAACCTGCCCCAGCAGTCTGTAAACATGAAACCAATCACTTGACGCTTCTGCACTGGCAGTGATGCACACGTAAGTATAAAATAAAAACTGAACACATCAATTCATATTTTAAATTAAGTGAAGTGTGAAAGTAATCAACGGGTACTAAGCAACAGTAATCTGATTAAGAGAATGGAGTTCTCTACCCATATAGGATCACGAATCAATCACTGCCCTGAGTAACTTAATTAGAGACACTGCACTCACACATTCCTCCCAATGCTGCATATGATTGATGCTATTGCAGTGAGACTATCAAAGGCTATCAAACCAGCAAATCAGTATCACTGCTCCGTTTTAGGCGTGTACTCAGATTACAACCTGCAATCCGTCTAAAATATCACCAACGAAAACCACACGCGGACGAATGTTTTACATTAGTAATAATAATATGAATAATAATAACTTACAGTCTTATATTACTCCAGTGCTGGATGAAGGCCTGCCCACGCCTTGTCGGCCATGGGGGGGGGGGTTAGCCATACTTCACCACCCTGCTCAGCTCAAGTTGGTGAAGAAGGGGCGCGCAGCAGCGGTTTTTGGGTCTCACCTGCCACGAATGTTGGCCGCGGCCGGGAATCAAACTGAGGTGGCCGAGTTCACAGCTTGCGAGTGCCTCTTGCTCGTGAGCCACTCTGATGCCTCCCGTCGAGTCGGGCTTATTGTCTGACAGACGTCACAATTCCCCTCTCGTAAATTCTTAACTTGCCGGTCTCCAGTCCTTGGGCAGTGTCCCCATGCACCCATTACATACGGCGTTTACGCATTGAAAAGCATCTGTTTTCACATATGCACCTGGGCGCATTACTCCGTTTAGCTTCAGAATAGATGAATCGATGCATCGCACCACCCCCACCAAACGAGGTTGCGCATGGCAGCTGCAACGCAGATGTGGCCGCAGGAGTAGCTGGGTTCGTCACACATGGGGAGTGGACCACAAACCATCACCTCTCTCTCTCTCTCTTTCCCGGGTTCATCAAGTAAGCGCCGCACTGTGGAAGGTCAACGTTGCCCAAACCCCGTGGAAAGAATGGCCCTGGCCACAGGCACGTGGAATATCGCGCCGGCGTGGCTGTCAGGCCAGGAGCGGGGCAGTGGAGACGAGCAGCAGGCGCCGTGTCGCCGCAAGAAAACACGGTGACGTCCTCGATCGCTGATGAGCGGGCTGGCGTTTGAGGCCACACACAAACAACAACAACAACAACAAACCACTTCAAAATGCACGCCGGCGCGTCCGGGGTGGCTTCTCGCGTACGAGGTGCGGCTCGTGAAACTCCCAATTACTGGCAGCTGCTGAACGCGCACGCTCCGTTATTTATTACCACATCAATGGTTCAGATCTACCGAGCCACTCGAAGCACATTTTTATTCCTCTTTGAAGCCAGACAGTACCATTTTTTGTTTTGCTGCCGCCGCCGCCGCCGCCGCTGCTGCTGCTGAGTTTGAGGAAATTACAACACTTTAATTTGATTGAAATAATAGTCGTTAATATGTGTGTTATGTTTGTCTGGCTGGCTGGTTCTGTGGGCCCATGTCACGTCAGAACGCTGAGCCGGCGCCGCTGGTTTGAATATTTTTGGTTTTTTCGCCACGCTCCATGAAGTCGCCTTCTCAAGTGTAGCGGGTTGATAGTATCAGCCTGGTCACCAATGACTGCAGCTTTTTTAAAATTCAGTTTGACATTTACATTTGACTTATGTCGGCTCTTGCGGTGTCACCGCTTTGTAATGATCCGCACACAATAAATTTAACATTTTTGTTAATTTGACCAGGTAAGGCCCACTGAGCTATGTAGCTCTTTTTCAGAAGCGGCCTGGCCACAAATGATAGATCAACGAAGCAGCCAAATACTCCGAACGCGTGTCGTTGATTATAAATGTGGAGGGAAAACCCGGAGAAAAATCCACGCGACCACGGGGAGAGAGACAACGCAAACTCCAAATATACAGCAGCGGGCATCAGGGTGGGGGGTTGAACCCACGACCTCCTGTAGACCAGGCGATGGTAGTTAACATCTCGCCACCGGGGCACCGTAAGCTCATCAGACAAAGCAGCCAACACGACGCAGCCACCTTAATCAATTCAACAATACAAGATGAAACACACACATAGGGAGAAAGTAGTGAGGGTAACATGCGAGTGTTATAGGCGGGAGAGGGCAGGGGGTGGTTAGCATCGTAACATATTACACAATAGAGTACTCATATCATTGCTTGTAGCCCCACCCAAGCAAGCGATCCAGAGGTCGCTGGTTTGATTCGATCTCCTGGCGTGGCAGGTGGAGCAACCGAGCAAGCTTTCTTAAATCCACTCCCACCGCCTCTTGCCCACCCAGCAACTCCATCTCTTCAAAGATTCGTGGAAGAGTAGGCCAAATACCCTCAGGATGGTCTCTGTAGAGCTCCTTCTGGTGGAGGTTCCTCCGCCACCAGTGCCGTGAGCGCGTAAAGCGCAGGGCTGCACCTTTATCATTTACCTTCGCTACTTCAGTCTCTGATACACTAATATGTTGTCCGATGCAGGGTGTATGACAATACACGTCACTTGCACTCTGCAGTGGTTGTGGTTTTTTCATATTCCGGGGGGGGGGGGGGGGGGCGTTCCCCGACACGACGCGAGTCTCTTGCTGACGACAGAAGGAAGTTCCACCAGGGACGGTCCTCACCTCGTGACACCAACTCCGGTAGCGGCACAATTGTAAAAACGAAAACAAACTTTTGGATAATATAAAACAAGGTAAAACTTGTAAGCCGTGTCAAATGATTGACTCGAAACGATTTCATGACAATGGTCGACACAATTGTTCTCGATATTATAAATATTACATTAGTCGAGATGGGGTATGCGAATATCTAAACAATCGATCGCTTATAATAAAGGTTTTTGGGTTAGATCGCGTTTATTTATAAATGTGTCGTAACCCTCCACCACCCGACACGGCCAATCAGCAAAAAAAGTGTCACGTTGACAAAAGACAAATAATTCACTACTTTAGCCCACCGGTGTGTTGAAGAGTGAATCCACATTTACAGTTTGAGTACGACGTTTCGCTGGTAAATACATCCAGCATCATCGGGCAATTCGCCAGAATGGTAAAGCCCTCGCTTGCTCCCGGTTTTATATAGAGCAGCAGGGTGACGTCATCACTTAACTCATATCAGGTGCAGTGATTAGAGGTGGAGGGGGGGTATTGTAATTATATAATCGATTAGTAATCAGTCAATGGTTATGATTAGTAATGAGTTGTAGATTAGTAATTAGTTGTAATGTGTGTTAGTGATTATATGCTATGTTAGTAATCCGTTAATTAGTATGTGTTTCCCCTATAAGGAATTGTAATGTGTATTATTTAATAATACGCTTCCAGGCCGCACTAAGCCTGTAGCTGTCAGAGCGATTAAAGTTATTCTCGATCGCTCTTGAGATTATTGGTTCAATCACCCGACAAGAATTCTACAACACGAAAATAGTCGACGAAAATATTTCACCTCTGTTCTCATGTGTGCCGCTGGACGGGTGGGGCTCATGGACGGGGCTTGGTGACATCATCACCAGCATCACCACCCGTGTCTCTCGTGTGGGCGAGGCTCGTAGGGGGTTTCCCTCCTTCGGAGGCAGGCTGTGGGGTCGTCCACCGAGTCACCGACCACGCGAAAAGGAGTCGATTACAAGCGCTCTGCGATCAATCCACTTGATTGACGCATATGCAAAAGCAGTTTGAAGTTAAACCATTATACTCCTTGGTTCTTTCGGTAGAGTCACGTAGGTAGAAAATAAAATAAATCACGACGTTTCGGGCGCAACACAAGCGTCCGTCACCCGATGACGGACGCTTGTGTTGACGGACGCTTGTGTTGCGCCCGAAACGTCGTGATTTATCTTATTTTATTTTCTACCTACGTGACTTTACCGAAAGAACCAAAGAGTATGGATTGCTGCAGTCACGAAAGCTTCAAATCGAGATTAAACCATGATGTTATATATCTGTTATATTATTCAACGACCGCGGAGAATAGAGGTTTGATACATGAATATTATTAGTGATCATTGAAAATTTTAATTATCGGGTCACACATTTGTTTTACATAATTAAACACCCGGTGTCATTTACCCGCCGTGTGAAGGATTCCCCGTGACGCCTTGTGGGTCACCGTTACGGAGTTTTGACCACGCTGCACTACGCTGGCCGAGGCAGTGTTGGTGAACAATGGGGAGTGGGAGGCCCAGGCCTGGTGCCGATATAATCCAGCAGTGACGCGAGCCATGGCGTGGAATCCAACTCGGGTCAGCCAGGTTTAGTACGCAGCGCGGTAAGGGGCCGTCCATAAATGACGTCACACACCTGGGGGGGGGGGGGGGGGTCAGACATTCGTGACGATGTGTGATGAGGGGGTGGGGGTTGAGAAATGTGACGTCACATCAAAACGCGCAACTTTTAATAAATATAAACAACACGTTCTACTTAATTAAATTTACTTTTTAATAAATGTTTTCTCCTACAACATCAGAGTACAGCGGCACATTAAATACGCACTATAATGACAATAGTTTAAAGCGATTTGAAGCATATATTTTTTTTGGGGGGGGGGCAGAGCTTTGTGACGTCATATTTGAGGGGGGGGGGTCTGACTTTTTGTGACGCCGTGTGACGAGGGGGTAGGGGGGGGGTCAAAAATCGCGTGACGTCATCTTTGTACGGCCCCTAACCGCTTTGGTGGCTGCCCCGCCTCTATCAGACAACTCTGAGCCCTCAGGAGGTTCGCTGGCGGTGAGACTTGTGTAAGGAGACAGGAGACAGCGCACATAACAGCGAGACTGCATTGCAAACCCTCGTGCCTCTGGCGGGTTACATTTGAAACTGCAAAATGCTTACTCAATTTGTGTGCGCTTCGACACGTTATGGTGAGGTTTTTTTTCTATGCTTTATACTTCATAACAGCCCGTGATTCTCAGCCATCTTATACATCGTCGGCATGGGCACCGTGGTATATGGACCTGGCCTGGGCCTCCTCTAAGTGGACTCAGCCTAAACAAGGGATAACGGTGCACTGTTACGGGGGGTTGAACGGCGAAACACCACGAGCGACATTGAACGGATAACAAAATATACATTATTAATCGAGGGATTATTTTTTTTATAAGTATTTAATACACATGTGAGTGGAGAGCGGTGCCACAGCGGTTAGCGCATTGCGCTAAGAACCCGACCACCAAAGTTCAATTCCCGCTCACAACCAACATTGGTCACGAATATCTGATCCGGTCCCGGGCCTCCTCAAGGTCAACTCGGCCTTAAACGCGTACCTGGTGTGACGTGTACGTATCAGCACTGGGGAGACAAAGGCGGCCGGGCGTGGTTCTCCGGCCAGCACCCCACTCCCTCGTGCGCCGTGCCGGCCTTCATAGGTGCCGCTCGCTCACAGCGCTTGCCCCAACAGTCTGTAAAGTCTCTACGGGGTGGAGGATCTTTGTCTTTTTAGAGCAAGGGGACCACTCATACGCATGAGCATTGACAAATGTGGTCGCGGTGTAAGCGAGGCGAATTGGCGCGAGGAGTCGTAGGTAATGTCGGGTTTTGTTGGGTTAGATCACGTACATATAAATGTGTCGTTAATCCTGCAACTACCCGACACAGGCGGACAGCCAGATTTGTCCGCCTGATGATGCTAGTTGCAAGTACTGGCGAAACGTCGTACTCAGATTGAAGATGTTGTGGCGTGGCTCTGCAACACACCGGTGTGCTGTACTAGTGACGAATTGGCCACGTTCTGTTTTAACGACATGTTTATATTTATGCTATCTAACCCAAAATAACCTATATTGTGGATGATATTGGTCGCGAAAGCCTACAGCGTGTGAAACAGGAGTCGCAGGGTTAATCCCTCTGCTAAGAAAACTTGGCAGAACCCGTCCTCGAAAACAAATGTCTTGAGCCTCAGCGAGACTTTTCTGGACAACCGATCTGAGTAGTAACAACGACAATAAAAAATAATAAAAAGGAAAATAGCCTTGGCCGCTTCACGTTCGCTGTTTCAGAATCAGAATATTTATTCCTTACTGCAGGGGTGAATCCCAGGAGCTATAAAGCTCCGTTTCGCAGATGTCCGGTGGGGTCACGAGGTCAGAACGTTACAACACAAGATGTAAGATGACAAGTCTGACTTTCACTTTGCCGGCGTCTCAAGTTAAAGTAAATTAGTTTTCGTATTTACGCGATCTAACCCACACAAAAAAAAAAAACCTGTATTATGGATAATATTGGTCGCGAAAGCCTACGTGTTAAACGAAATTAGTTTATTACGCATATCATGAAATGTCTTATGGATAGCATGTACACATGTTTTGAGTAATAATAGTGAGAGAAAGGCGGGGTTAGATTTGTTGGACGTGTGATAGGAACACACGAGACTGAGTGCCGTGTGTTTTTACGAGGAACCACAAGAAGTCGGGGAAGACAGCAAACTAAGCTACATTCGCATTTTCTTTTCGTTTTAATCTCTCAAACGTCATCATTGTGACACAGTGCGAGACCGCCGATCGCCATTGGCAGGGAACATCAACTCCGCGAGCAGCGACTCACATTGGGCGACGCAGGACCCGTACGAAGTGGGAGGGCTGAGGGACGTTCGATTCGCTCTCCCAGCCAAGTCGGAGGGGGCACGTGTAGGGACGTGGGGGATTTATACGGGGAGAGGGGAGGGGGGCGGGGAAGGTAGCTCACGGACTGGGGGAAGACCAGGGGCCGTTGGGGGAAGGGGCGAGGGGGGGACATTCGCAATTGAAGCAATGTGATGCCACTGGCAGGAGCATCCGATACAAAGGCGTTGCGTGAACATCACGGTCGCCGCCGTCTTTGAGGAAGGCCGCCGCTCATTGAGAGCGATTGTTATTTTGACGATTTGAAACTCTTTTCATTTACCAGGTAAAGCCCACGGAGCAATTTAGCTATTTGTCAGAAGCTCACCTGGCCACAAATGATAGCTCAACAAAGTGGCTTGTCGCGTGGGAAATCATAGCAGCAAAACAACTCTAAACGCGTGACGTTGATTCTGAATGTGGAGGGAAAACCCGGAGGACTCGGAGAAAAATCCGCGCGACCACGGGGAGAGAGACACGCAAACTCCAGATATACAGCAGGCGTCAGGGTCAGGGTGGAACCCACGACCTCCTGTATTCCAGGCGAGGGAGATAACATCTCGATCTCCATTCCAGATTCATTCTCCAATCATGAGACGGGATTCGTGCTGGATTATAAACGGCGTCGTCGCATGGTGTCCTGTGAGAGGGTACGGAATTTGTCGCAGCCTAACTGAGTGTGGGCAGATCGTAAAACTCCCAGTCGGAAGGTCAAGAGTTCAATCCTCGGTCAGAGGTCAACTCAGCCCCATCACTCCCGGAGGGGGGGGGGGGGTAATACAGTAGTGTGCCCCACCGCTTTGTCGAGAGTCAACAGTGGTTGTCCTGTGGGGAGACTGGCTCCTGACAAGGGAATGTGGAATTTCAACCACTGGGCTCAGAGGAACGTCCCATGCTATATGTATGTTGAACTTCTTTCGCACCGTACATAGCCAACCGTGCTAACCGGAGCTCCAGAGAGTGCTCAATCGCGCAGGGAGACACCGTAACTCGCCTTCACATTCCTCTGCAATGGCTCTCACGATATTGCACAAGCATGGCTTTAAATTACAACCATACATGTTTTTTTTTAAAACGTATAAAAAAATATTCTAAACCTAATGTGACGTTTAAAATAATTCCCACGTGCCTTAGGAGGAGAAAACTCGTATTCACTCGTGTTCACTGTGGCACCCTGCTCACAATGTGGGGGGGGAGTGGGGGTGGGGGAATCACAGCAAGACAGTTTGATTGAAAAACACTTTTCACAAAGCCACGGCTCTTGATGGCTGAAGAAGACGAAATTTAAATTTTCCACGGCCGATGTTTGGGTTATTTTGTAAACAACGTCTGAAGCATGTCGGGATTAATATATATCGCCATCGACAATTCAGTTCTATGCAACGTGAATTGTGCAGGGTATTCATCGTGCAAACTGTTCATGGAAGTGAGAGGAATTGGGCATGGGCCATGGACGGTGGTGAAGAACAAGAACAATGGAGCAGCAGCTGAGGGCCTGATCGTGTCAGGGAAGACGTCCATCGGGGAGATGGAGCGGCATGAGCAGGTGCTGGATGGATTTTCGCATCGCAGGGTCGCGGGAGGTGGCGGACGCTTGTGGAGTCCTTCATCCAGCAGTGGATTGATCACGGCTGATGATAGTGATGACGATTCGCAATGACATTGTTGGAAACAACTCTTGAGGGATGGTGACTCGACAAAAAACATATTGTCAGCGTGGAAGAATAGGTCAAAACACCTCACCTAACCCGAAACCTATTCCTAACCTTTTTTGATTTTGCCAGGTGAGGCCCACTTAGCTATAGCGCTCTTTTTCAGAGGAGACTTGGCCACAAATGAAGCTCAAGTTAGTGGCTTATCAAGTTGACATTTATAGTGGCCAAACATTCAAAACGCGTGGTGATGTTGATTCTAAATGTGAAAGGAAAAACCGGAGGACCCGGAGAAAAATCCGCGCGACCAAAGCGAGAGAGAAACGCAAACTCCAAATATACAGCAGGCATCGTCAGGGTCGGGATCGAACCCACAAACCTCCTGCATACCAGGCGAGGTAGTTAACATCTCCTAGATACCGTGATGATGATGAGAGAGAGAGACACACGCAAACTCCAAATATACAGCAGGCATCGTCAGGGTCGGGATCGAACTCACAAACCTCCTGCATACCAGGCGAGGTAGTTAACATCTCCTAGATACCGTGATGATGATGAGAGATAGAGAGAGACGCAAACTCCAAATATACAGCAGGCACCGTCAGGGTCGGGATCGAACTCACAAACCTCCTGCATACCAGGCGAGGTAGTTAACATCTCCTAGATACCGTGATGATGATGAGAGAGAGAGACACGCAAACTCCAAATATACAGCAGGCATCGTCAGGGTCAGGATCGAACTCACAAACCTCCTGCGTACCAGGCGAGGTAGTTAACATCTCCTAGATACCGTGATGATGATGAGAGAGAGAGAGACACAGACCTCCTGTGTACCAGGCGAGGTAATTATCATCTCCTAGCCACCGTAGCGCCCCCCTAGTGGAGGCCCTTCCGCCAGCAGTTGCATGAGCGAGCAACTGCATGGCTGCGCCTTTACCCTATATTCTTCACGTAACTTTTTTTTCTTGAGGAAATTGGAAATTCCAGAGAAAAGACGTAGTTGAAATGAAAATAACGTCGACACTCTGCTACTGACATAACCTGTATGAAATTCGGAATGCAAAATCAGAAGTGACTGCTCAAGTGACCATTGAGGGTGGTTCTCATCTCTATTGCCAGGCCTGCAACAAGTGGTAGAAACATCTTCACGCAGGGACTGTTTCAGTCAGTGTCCAGTATTGATCAGTCAGTTTCCGGTATTGACCAGTTGGTGTCCGGTATCGACCAATCGGTGTCCGGTATTAACCAGTCAGTGTCCGGTTTCAACCAGTCGGTGTCCGGTATGACGAGTCGGTGTCTGGTATTGACCAGTCAGTGTCTGGTATCAACCAGTCAGTGTCTGGTAACAACCAGTCTGTGTCTAGTATCAACCAGTCGGTGTCCGGTATTAACAGATGTGCTCAACATCGGTGGTGCTTTAAGGAGGGTGTCGGATTACGACGTGCGGCCAATTCAAATGAGATTTTCCATCGCATGTGACAAGGTACCAGGGTTGCCGGAGGATCTCAAACATTAGATGAGGAACGGTCGATCTCGTTCGTAGAGATCATCCCTCACCTCCTGCTCACTGCGCCGCCTTGCGCTCTCTGTTTGCCGCAGGTCCCTTCCCGGAGGACTTCTCAATCCTGGCCACGCTGAGGGCCCAAAAGGGCCTGCAGGCCTTCCTCCTGTCGGTCTACAACGAGCAGGGCGTCCAGCAGATCGGCGTGGAGGTGGGCCGCTCGCCCGTCTTCCTCTACGAGGACCACAACGGTCTCCCCCTCCCGGAGAGCTACCCCCTCTTCAAAGGGCTCAACCTGGCCGACGGGAAGTGAGTCGGGGTCCTGACGCGGGCAACTCACCACGGACGTGTTCGGGAGGCGCGGAACAAAAATAAAAACAACCACTGCTGGAGTCTCTCGAGAGCCCCTCCGCAGAGTGTTTTGTTGCCCGCTCTTGCACGCCGGGCTAGATGTCTGAGATAGTTGCTGGCATTACCCACACTTTACCTCACCGCACGTGACCTGTGATCTGCCGATTGACCAACTATTGCGTGCAGAGGCGGGCATTCTTGGAGAAACTTGACCCATTGTTGAAACCGAGAGTCGAACCTGTCTCCTCTGGATTGCAAGTCCGGTCTTTCAAGTTTCAAGTTTCATTTATTAGGTATAGCCCTGTGAGCCATGCGGCTCTTAAGTCGGGTGCAACCGCAACAAACAAAATATGAATCTACATTGCAGAAAACTATTACACCACAACCAGACCAAAATAAAGCTACAAACACAATGTAACAACAGTAATCATAGGAACTGTGATTTTAAATTTAACAATAAACGATATACATAACACGTACGACAAAACCTGCAGCCATAGCTGGCAGCACGACACTCCCAGTGTATGATGTGTGAGTGAGTCAGCGCATGATGAGTGAGTCAGTGTATGATGTGTGAGTGAGTTAGCAGCAGCGTGAGTGACTATGATGTGTGAGTCAGCGTATGATATGCGGGTCAACATATGATGAGTGAGTTAGTGTATGATGAGTGAGCGCGTATATGATGTGTGAGTGAGTCAGCGGCAGTATGAGTTAGTGTATGATGTGTGAGTGAGTGTATGATGTGTGAGTGAGTGTATGATGTGTGAGTGAGTCAGCGGCAGTATGAGTTAGTGTATGATGTGCGAGTCAGCGTATGATGTGCGAGTCACCGTATGATGATTGAGTCAGTATTAGGTTGAGTGAGTGTATGATGTGTGAGTCAGCGCATGATGAGTGAGTCAGTGTATGATGTGTGAGCGAGTCAGCGGTAGTGTGAGTTAGTGTATGATGTGCGAGTGAGCCAGCACACGATGAGTGAACCTGTGTATGATGAGTGAATGGGTCAGTGGTTGTGCGAGTGTATGATGTGTGAGTGAGTAAGCGCATGATGAGCGAGTCAGTGCATGATGTGTGAGTGAGTAAGCGCATGATGAGCGAGTCAGTGCATGATGTGTGAGTGAGTAAGCGCATGATGAGCGAGTCAGTGCATGATGTGTGAGTGAGTAAGCGCATGATGAGCGAGTCAGTGCATGATGTGTGAGTAAGCGCATGATGAGCTAGTCAGTGCATGATGTGTGAGTGAGTAAGCGCATGATGAGCAAGTCAGTGCATGATGTGTGAGTGAGTAAGCGCATGATGAGCTAGTCAGTGCATGATGTGTGAGTGAGTAAGCGCATGATGAGCGAGTCAGTGCATGATGTGTGAGTGAGTAAGCGCATGATGAGCGAGTCAGTGCATGATGTGTGAGTGAGTAAGCGCATGATGAGCGAGTCAGTGCATGATGTGTGAGTGAGTAAGCGCATGATGAGCGAGTCAGTACATGATGTGTGAGTGAGTAAGCGCATGATGAGCTAGTCAGTGCATGATGTGTGAGTGAGTCAGTGCATGATGTGTGAGTGAGTCAGTGCATGATGTGTGAGTGAGTCAGTGCATGATGTGTGAGTGAGTCAGTGCATGATGTGTGAGTGAGTCAGTGCATGATGTGTGAGTGAGTCAGTGTATGATGTGTGAGTGAGTCAGTGCATGATGTGTGAGTGAGTAAGCGCATGATGTGTGAGTGAGTCAGTCCATGATGTGTGAGTGAGTCAGTGTAAGCTGTGTGAGTCAGTGTATGATGTGTGAGTGAGTCAGTGTATGATGTGTGAGTGAGTCAGTGTATGATGTGTGAGTGAGTCAGTGTATGATGTGTGAGTGAGTCAGTCCATGATGTGTGAGTGAGTCAGTGCATGATGTGTGAGTCAGTGTATGATGTGTGAGTGAGTCAGTGCATGATGTGTGAGTGAGTCAGTGTATGATGTGTGAGTCAGTGTATGATGTGTGAGTGAGTCAGTGCATGATGTGTGAGTGAGTCAGTGCATGATGTGTGAGTGAGTCAGTGCATGATGTGTGAGTGAGTCAGTGTATGATGTGTGAGTCAGTGTATGATGTGTGAGTGAGTCAGTGTATGATGTGTGAGTCAGTGTATGATGTGTGAGTGAGTCAGTGTCGGCTCCCTCTGCTTGCGCCGTCGGCCCCCCGGCTCCGTCGCCCCCCCCCCCCCGGCTCCGTCGCCCCCCCCCCCCGGCTCCGTCGCCCCCCTCCCAGCTCCGTCGCCCCCCCCCCCCGGCTCCACCGCAGTGTTGTCGGGACCCTGGTTTTAAGGCCTCCAACTGTTGGCATCTCACTTAGGGGGTTCATCAGAATGGCCAGTGAAGCTCCGATTAGCATGGTGCGTGAAAGAAGTTCAATGTACAGTCCAGATGTCACGTGGACCCCCTATTAATTGAGCCCAAACCTTTGTTTTCCTTTGCATATTTATTTATGTCTAAAATAAACCTTACTTTAAAAGAAACATTACGTTTTAGACAATTAAATGTGGGGGGTCACAAGACATTTGTACCACCCTGCACATACATAGGTGCACTCTCTCACAAATCTCACAAGGGTATCTCGCTTTTCAATGGGATATTTAGAGCGACACTAATGTCTGCTTCGTGGATGTGAGCAAGTGGTGGAAAGTACAATGTTTTCCCACGACGGGGGAGAGTATATGTAACATTATAACTTAATACGGAAGATTGGAAAGTTGGGTTCTGGATGACAAAAACAAATATGAGCAATATGAAGGTGGATGCACAGCGCGTTTGCTAAACAATCGGAGACGTTTGCCGGAGGGACAGAGCCGGATAGCACAGCGGAGCGTGTGAACCTCGGGCAGCTGTTGAAGGCGATCGGAGTGAAAAGGACGAACGAAAGAGGTGGACGAGTGCAGAGTGTAACCACGGTGGATAGGAAGTGTTAACTGCCTCCCCTGGTGTGCAGGAGGTCGTGGGTTCGATCCCGACCCTGATGCCTGCTGTATATTTGGAGTTTGTGTGTCTTTCTCATCATCACGGTGGCTAGGAGACGTGAACTGCCTCGCCTGGTGTACAGGAGGTCGTGGGTTCGATCCCGATCCCGACTCTGACGTCTGCTGCTGTATATTTGGAGTTTGCGTGTCCTCCCCGTGGTCACGTGGATTTTTCTCCGGGTCTTTCGGTTTTGCCTCCACATTTAGAAACACGCGTTTAGAGTAATCGGCTGCTATATTTCTCTCCCCCTGCCGTTTACTATTTATTCAAACTTCCAATTGATCAGACTTAACTTCAAATTTAGCATTCGTTCACACCTGATGACGGTTACTTGTGTTGCAATAGAAACGTCGTCTATTCCATTATTTATTTTATTCCATTTTATTTCTACGTACCGTTACCGAAAGAACCAAAGAGTATTCTTAGCTCTTTCGGTAAAGTCACGTTGAAGGGAAACAATAAAACAATAAAATATATATAAAAAATAAAAATTATCACGACGTTTCGACCATAACACAAACGGTCGTCATCAGGTGTACCGTTTGTGTTATGGTCGAAACGTCGTGAGAATTTTTATTGTTTTATATATATTTTATTATTTTATTGTTTGCCTTCAACGTGACTTTACCGAAAGAGCTAAGAATATGAATTACTGCAGTCACGAAAGCTTTAAATCAAAATGTAACCAAAGAGTAATTAGAGAGTATATTTATTTAAATCTCTCCCGCGATTGTTATACTGTAATCCCGTTCCTTGCTTTCAAACATTTCATTTTTGGAATGTGCCCCATGCAGTCAGCTTCCCGGAAGCTAAGTTTCATTGAGTTCAATTTGTACTCCTGTTATGCATACAAATTAGACACTAACCTGAATCACACAATCTAGAAGGGCTGATGAGTGATTAAATTAGTCCAGTAAGTGTGAAGTGATTATTTGGCCGAGGGGGGAGGGTATGGTGATGTTAGCAATTAGGAGCAGGTAGAGATGTATCAATTAACAATTCTAGCGAGATGTACGGGGAAATAAAAACACATGCAAGGTTATTGAAATGTAACGGGGCTAATGAGGTGTAATTGGTGTGGGAGCAATTGCACAGTGAAAAATGTTCATAATATGGAGGCGAAGTCGGCTGAGTTTAATTGGCAGCGAGTGAAGGAGGAGGGGGAGTACTATAGTGGGACGTTAATGATGTGTGGAGGTGGACTTAATGAGGTGCAGCGGGGGAGGGGGGTGTGGTGTTGCAGGGTGGTAGGAGAGTTGAGAGATTATACATTTGACCGACGCTCTTCCAAAAAAAGAACGTAAGAGTCTGAGACAAGTGTAATTGCGAATCGTGTTTTATTGGGTTAATCTTTAATGCACCGGTGGGCACTCACTCACAGTGATGTTTCTTCCCTGTTGCACTCATTTCTATTTTGGTTTTCATACTCTTTAATTTCGAACCTTTTTTTTAGCAAGTAGAATAGTTTAAGTTTGTTCTTTTGATAGAGACATACAACTTGGACGGGCGACCACCATCCCACAATATCCGGTATTTTAGGCGTTGCAGACAGTATGTTTGTTGAATTTCTTTCGCACCCTACATAGCCAACCGTGCTAATCGGAGGTACAGTAGGTGGCAGTGCAGCAAGTCCAACGGTCCGCACGACCCCCCCGCTCCCGCTCCACCTCCTTCACCTGTAGGACATCTTGCGATGCAGCTGCGTGTGCGTGCCACCGGAACTCAACCCGTCCGATAATCCTCTGATCCAGCACGCCGACGTCACCACTTGCTACGTGCTTTTCGTCGTCTGGCAATGCCATTTTTATTGTTTTAACGCAACACCCAGAGAAGCTGCACCGAGCGTCTCGCGATTCTGCTTCGGGAGGGTCCTGCCAAGTTTGTTTTGAGCAAGGAGGCGACAATTGAGTGATTTAAGGGCATTTCTTTTTTACATTTGCGTAATTTGGCGCATGACGCCGGCACACGATCACCTACTCTTTGCGAATAACGTCACAGGATCTTTAACGTTCACCGAAACAGGGCGGCGCGGAGTAGTATATATTTTTTAACGTGAATACGGCCGCAGTATTAATCGGGGCAGCTGCTAAAATGGAATCGTGAACCTCTGCGAGCCACCCCTTGGCCACATCACTCCGCATAATCAAACTATATACGGATTTGCGGAGTACTTTGACTGCACGCGTTCTCCAGGGACGAACTCTCTCTCCCCTGAAGGCCCTCTCGTCGTGGCCAGCGGCAGACCTCGACACTGGCATCTAGCCCCTGAACTTATTGTTGCGTAGCATGGCAACATGTGTGTTGCTAACTTAGATATTCTTTTTAAAATATTTTCATGAATTGAAAACATTTAATCCACTTTTTTTTCATATATCCTCAATTATTGACAACTAAAAAAAAATCATGGCCATAGCCGCTGCCGGATGCAAGAAGAGAGTCGTGAGAGCCATGTAATCAGGAGGTGGCCAATTTAATCCCAATTTTCAGGGTCTCAATGTGGACCGGATGGGGGAGGGGGACAATTATATGCAATTTTTTTTTTTGGGGGGGGGGGTCTCAGGGGGTGCTGACCATCCCCATCGCCACCCCCTCACCTCAGCTCCATCACTGGAGAGGCCTCGGTCCAGAAAGTGGCCTGGCAAAGGGCTGTCGGTGCCCATTGTAACGCGAGACGGAGAGAGAGAGAGAGACGACACATTCCGTTATAGTTTCATTCGGGCGCCTTTCTCGCGCAGCCGTGCGCGGCGAGCTGTAATTGAATACTGTATCTGATTTAAACGAGGGGCTCTCTCCCGCGTGACCTCACCGCTCCAGATGTTTGCCGTTTCGGTCGCTCAAAAAAACATCCACCGGCGGCACACGAGCGCGCGCGGGAGGAGGAAGAGGAGGAGAGAGCTGGTGGGGGTGGTGGTGCGCGCCACGGGGAACTTTGCTTAAACCGCTACAGTGCTGGCGTGCGCCGCGTCAAGGAGACCGACGGCGACCTCAGTTGCCCGCGCTCTCGCCCCTCTGGGCCAGCGGTCGCGAGAAAGCGGAGGGCCACGGGGCGCTTTGAAACCTCGACGCGACGCGGGCGGGCCTGGCTGCCACGTGCGCGCCGCGCCTTGTCACGCGCTCGCCCGCCACCCCACGGCGGTGGGGGCCCTCCTCGGAGCATTCGTGCGCACGCGCTCCACCGCGGGCACGGGCGGGCGGGCGGGCGGGCGGTCAAAAGTTTTGTTGTCCTTGGCCACGCGCGCCTACGATTAGCGACGCACGGCTTACGGAGGGCGCGAAACGAGTTCGACGTGCATACGTGCGCATTCGACACGCACGCGTACAAAAACAAAAGTCACGCGAAGTGACTTCCCTGTCAAGCGAGTGTTGGCACATTGGTGATGTCACTACCGTTATAGCACGTGGACATTTTAAAGATACGCAAAATTGTCCCTTAATATATAATTTTTTAAAAATCCGAAACTCATCTCTGATAGGCTCCTCAAATGACCATTGGGCCATTGGTGCTCATCTGCAGTTTTCCAGCCCTGAGCCAGTGGTGGAAATTCCACATTGCTGAGCCACCAAACACAAACAAAGATCCCCCACTGTGTAGCCTTAACAGACTGTAGGGGCAAGTGCTGTTAGCGAGCACCTACGAAGGCCGAAACTGCACACGAGGGGGTGGGTGGCCAGCACCACGCCCGGCCGCCTTTGCCTCCCTGGTAGTGATGTTTACACACCGCAGCAGGTACTAATTTGGGGCTGAGTCGACCTAGAGGAGTCCCAGGACCGCTTCGAATAACCTTCACTGGTGTTGGCCGCGAGCGGGAATTGAACTGGGGTGACGGGGTTCGTAGTGCAGCGCGCTGGCCGCTCCACCACCGCTCGCTCTACCGCTGAGCCACCTGGCCCGGATGCACAGACACAACAGGAGGGGAATGATCGTGGACAAGAGTGGAGTGTTGCCAACATGGGTTCGCCCTGACTCGGAACAATATTGTTTGTAACGAATGCGCGTATGGCCGAGAGCATGTCCAACGCGGAGGTGCCAGTGGTTACACGGCCAACATCCAGCGCTGGATTGATTATGGATGACAATAACGACGAATAGTAATATGATCTTTTGAGCTGCAAAAGATGACATCGTAATGGCAGTTTCGTCCGGTTTACTGGAGGGGTAAGTCCCTCGCGGCAATGCAACGTCATACCAATCTGTTCGTCATCTTGGGATCGTCTTTACGAGAGAGTCTGGCGATGAGAACTAAGCTATTAACGTTTTCAACCTCATTTGAAAAGTGTTCGAACAAACAAAGATCTCCCGTATAGCTTTTTACAGACAGTTGGGGCAAAGTGCTGTTCGGGAGCACGGTTCAAGCGGGGGTGGTGTGGCTAGCACCGTGCACAGACGCCTTTGTCTCCCCAGTGCTCATGCTTACACACCGCACAGGTTCTCATATTAACATCCATTCGACCTGGGAGAGGCCCAGGAGCGGGTTTTGATATCACTCGCCACTTAACGTTCGCCACTGCTGGGAGAAATCGACCTCGGGTAATCAACGTTCAGTCGCGCTGGGCGCCACTCGCCGTAAAGCAAGCAGACAGACGCAACACCACACCATGCAGACACACGCAACACCACACCCAGCAGACACACAACACCACACCCAGCAGACACACACAACACCACACCCAGCAGACACAGGCAACACCACACCCAGCAGACACACACAACACCACACCCAGCAGACACACGCAACACCACACCCAGCAGACACACGCAACGCCACACCAAGCAGACAGACGCAACACCACACCCAGCAGACACACACAACACCACACCCAGCAGACATAACACCACACCCAGCAGACACAACACCACACCCAGCAGACACAACACCACACCCAGCAGACAGACGCAACACCGCAGCAGAACGCGCTCCACTGCTAAGCCCCACATTGCTCACGAGCCACCACAAACAATCGCCCAAAATCCTGGCGCTGCAATGTAACTTGTGAGCGACGTAGGCCACTTGGCCTCCCTCGTGGCTGCGATTGCCAGAGCATCAGTCAGTCCGGCCCGTTGGCATTCTCCAGCCTTGGACACATCGCGAGGTAGTCGCTTGTCTGGTATGGCATTGCACTGCATGGTTTAGAAGTTCAGTATAAATTTTGATTTAAAGCTTTCGTGACTGCAGTAATTCATATTCTTAGTTCTAGTATAATTAAAATACAATTTGGTTTCACGTGGAGTCTAAATGTGACTGAGTGTTGACACTTATTCCGCAGACCAAATGGCATTTCATTCCACTATACTACATTGAATTATATAGCGTGCTGCACGTGACATTATTGCATTGCACTACATTGCATCGCACTGCGGCACACCACACGACCGCTGCTTTTGCCGCCGCGCCCCGTGACCCGTGACCTGCGCCCCGTGACCCGTGACCTGTGCCCCGTGACCCGCACCCCGTGACCTACTTGCCCGCATCATCGTTGCAGGTGGCACCGCCTGGCGATCAGCGTCCACGGCAAGACCGTCACCGTGGTGCTCGACTGCAAGAAAAGGCTGACGCGGCCCCTGGAGCGGAGCAGCAATGCCGAGATCGACACGGGCGGCATCACCGTGTTCGGCACGCGCATCCTGGACGAGGAGGTGTTCGAGGTGAGCCGCTCGCGCTCTCTCGCTCGCCCGGGGGGCTCAGCCTGCGGTGTTGCGTGACGTGGAGGGGTGACGAGACGGTGCGCCCGGTCATTATCGCACATCGCGCAAGTGCCCCTCGGTCGGAGTAGCACCTTGGAAAGTAAAGCGTCGTCGCCGTTTCACGCCCTCCGGTGCTCATCCGCCGTGGAGTCGCCCCGCAGAAACACACCGCGGGGTGCGTCCACCCAGCGTCGTCTCCGAGCTTTATTATTTATTTGTTATTATTGTTGCTGTTGTCTACTTTGGCCGACCTGTCCCGCTCGGGAGGAGAGGGACACGGCAGGGCCCGGCTCTACCCCTCGCGGTTCTTTCACTGCGGCGGGCGCCGCTCGTTGCGGAGGTTGGCGGTGGGCTGGGATCCAGCGGCGGCCACCGGTCAATAGAGCGAGCAGGCGAGCACGCGAGCTAATAAGTGTCAAGGCGAGCACGCGAGCTAGCGCGCGTGCTCGCCGGAGGCACGCGAGCCTTCGGATCCGCGGTGGAGAATCGAGGGGTCGCGCGGACGTCGTTGGCCGCAGCTTACCGGGTACTAGTGGGGACTTCTCTTAGGCCCAGCAGGCAACGCTGTGTTTCGAAGCGTAGCACGGCCGGTCCACCTGCTGTACCCGAAGGGGCGCTGACCACGCGGTCGATGCGTCCGTTGAGTCGGGGGTGCGACGTGGGGGTCGTGTCGACTGGTGTGTGGCCCACCACAGGCATCAATGGCCAGGAGCTGCCTCAAACGCTTATTTGGTCATCATCGTGCAAGGAAATATCCACACACACACAGAGTCGTCAACACTGCAGTGGCTTCTACAAAGACAAAGATCCCCCCTATAGCCGTAACAGACCGTGGCTGCTACACACACACACACACGCATTAAAATGTTCCCCGTTTAGCCTTGAGGAAAAAAGTGCTGTCTGCAAGCACCTATTAAGACTCTTGAGTGCTTACGCGTCCAACCGATTGCTAAACTTAAGGTTGAGTTAACCTAGGGGAGACCCAGAACAGGTTCATATATCACCTGATGTTGGGCACGGCCTGGAATAGAACTCAGGCCATTGAGAATGCAGACTGATCTGGGAGCCACTGTGTCACCACTGCAGCAGAGTGCGGCGACTGCTACGCATCGTCCACACGAGTAATCCGAATGCTAAGTTGAACCGTAAATCAACTGCTGGATGTAAACTTTCCCACACTGTGTCGGCGGTGATGATGGTTGGTTTGAGAACACACTTCACCGCATTGGCCAGTGTGGATCGGTGAAGTGGGGGGAAGTGGGTGGTAGTTGGTGGGGGGGTGGTGTTGGGGGGGGGGTCCCAGGACCATTGAGAATATCATTCGGCAACTGATGTGGCCGGGAATTGAACTCGGGTCCGCTGGACTCTGCGGCCTAACCACTGGCCACTGCACCACAGCTCCATTCCTTCCCCCGCTCCACCCGCCCCCCCCGTCTACTGCCACGCGTATATTTACGAGCTCCCTATTTCCCATACTCTGGTAATCGCATGGCCCTGGGCCGGCTCTTCACAATGTGGAGAACACTCTGTGGCTTGCGGTCGAGGCACGTTTTCTTTCTTCAACTTTGATGTGCAGCGCTAACGCCGGGATTGCTGTAGGTCGTATTCCACTAGCACATTGCCTGTCCCCATAGGAGGTATGAAATTGGAACATTCTGGGCCCCACCGTCCCCCCCCCCCCCTCTTCTTGAATTTGGCTTCGAATTCTGCACGTGTTCAAAAAACGCTCCGCAGTCGCCCCCCCCACCCCCCCCCGGCTTTGCGTCCGCGTTGGTGCCAGCGGCGGTGGGCGGATCGCTGGAGTTGTTGGATCGCGCACCGCACCGCGCGACGACTCTCCGTGGCCCGCTTGGCTGTGAGGTGGCCAGAGCGGTGTCAGTAGAGGACGTGGGTTTTCTGGCACATTGTGTACGGACAGTTGGGTGTGTGTCGTCTTCTCACTCGTGTGTGTGTGTGAGTGTGTGACGGTTTTTAAATTTTATTTTACTGGGTGCTGCGGTTTCCTCCCACTTGCAAAAACATTCAAGAAATGGCTCTTACAAACAATTCAAAACAAGACCCTCCTGTGTAAAGTAACAAAGTTTATACCTAAGTTTTGGTGACGTTTTACTGGATGAATGAAGGTCTATTTGTGGCGTGAATGCTGCAAACGGTCATCTTCATAGGGACGACAGCGGTAAACACAGTTGTCTGTCTTCTGCATCGCTGTCACTGCTGTCGGTCGGTCGGTCGCGTTTTACTCAGACCTACGGCAAGAGGACCACAATGCACTTCTTCAGGAAAATGCTTATGGGATTTTTTTGTTTGTTGCAAAATGCGCAGAGGCTGTGTCCTTTTGGCACGTGTCGGTGCATTGTTCGAAAAGCCACAGAAGCTTTTTTCTACTGCGAGAAACAGCCCATTGCCATGTCAAGAGTCTAATTGTGTTTCTGCTAATTTCTGCTGATTTGATTTAAGTTTAGGGCCTTGCTCCCTCTCGCCCCCCCGCCCCCCCCCCCCAGTCGCGTACACACGGTTCATGCAAACTAAAATCTAAACTAAATTGTATTTTACCAGGTAAGGCCCACTGAGCTATACTATAGCTCTTTTTCAGCAGCGACCTGGCCACAAATGACAGCTCAACGAAGTGGTCCATCATCACGTGGAAATTAATTGCAGTAAGCCAAACACTCTAAAAGAAGAGGCATTTTTGTTCGAGTTCGGTAAAAACTCAACGTTTCGAGAGCGCAACGCATGTGAATCACGTTACGAAACCGAGCCCTGCTGTAAACGTACGTGGATTGTAAATGTGGAGGGCAAAACCAGAGGACCTGGAGAAAATCCACGTGACGACGGGGAGAGAAACGCACGCAAAATTCAAAATATCCAGGCATCCGGATCGAACCCACGACCTCCTGTATAGCAGGCGGGGTAGCTAACATCTCCTCGCCACCGCAGCGTCAAAGTTCTACCTCGGCGGCGGTCGCCCTCTTGGGCATGCCCCTTCCTTTGCTTTCGACTCCACCGCCGGTCTCGTCCCGCGGCCACCACCCCGTCTAGCGACGCGTCCTGCCCAAGGCCGCTTCACTAAACCGTCGGTACGATGCCTCTGATTTGTATTTGTTCCCATGTGTTTCCTCCTCCCGCCTCTGCCGTGGTAGTTCAGAACGTTCTTCTCCCCATGCTCCGTTGCGTACGTTGCAGATTTTGGTCCCATTTCATTGTTGGCAGCGGTCATGTTTCCGATCCACATTGGATTCCTTGCGTGATGCATTCATCAACGACGCTCCTTTGCAGACACACCGGTGTTTGTTTGATTCCCACAACCAAATTATTATTTTGTTTGTTCAAAATCGCTACATCCTGCTCCTTGTTTCCCTCTTTATTTCATTTACTTTAACCCTAACCCGCCTTCAATCATTGTCCGAGGTGTACACGTTCCGCTTTGCGGGCTTCAAATTCTCCGCTGGGAATCAAAGGTAGGGGTTTGATTATTTAAGAGCACTTCAGATAGAGTTGCTCAGCTGATGTTAAGGGTTCTCAAGTAACGACAAATTAAAGTTATGTCAAATATATGCCCCAGCAACAAACCATTGCACGGTGTAATTTGTCCGCATGCATTGTTAATCTCGGCAAAAGGCAAACCGCATCTTAAAAATGGAGATTTCAATGAAAAATGTCAGAAAAAAAGACTGTGCGGTGACGGTGTCACTAGAGAGCAGAGTGTTGAGACACAGGATCTATTAGAATTCAGCCAGCCGGCGAGTGAAGGTAATGAACACGTGCCTCAAATGAAATGAATCAGGAAAACGGGGTGTGGAGTAGCCAAAGTATAAAAACAATGAACTCCGACTGACGTCTCCCCGTTTTTACGTCGTTTACCATTATGAACACCGCTGTGCGATTCGCGTCTCCTCAACCCCACGCTCACGTTGTTAGCAGCATCGTCTGCCCTTCCTCGTTATCCGTCGCCTCTCAGCCTCCACCACCACCACCACTTACCCTGTACACGAGCCACTTGTGCGTCGCGTGTAAAGACATGCGCCGGTATTTTGCTGATTGTGTTTTGTTTATAGTGTACTGTATCTTATCGCACCCTGCGCAATTCGTGTAAAAGTTTACCGCTGTAGACACGTGCTGAGCAGAGCGTTGATGGTAGTTTAATGTAACGTCGTGGGTACGCCGATGATGAAGGCGCGCGCGTGGACACAGCGCGTCACCCCTCCCTGGTCGCCGTTGAGCTCCCGCGGACGAATTCGCTTTGGTCGACGTCGTTCCGACGAGGTTCCTTGTCGCGCCTTTCCGGAACGCACCCCCCCCGACGCAAAGCGGGGGGTAGCTCTATCCTGGGAATATTCCACACGGCAAGGGAGGCTGACTGGCCGCTCCGATGCCAGTAAACACTTCATCGTCGCCAACGCTGCTTACAGACGCACACAGAAAGCAGTTGACGTTAAAAGTCGAGCTCAGGATGCAGGAGAATTCATCCTGAGAGACAGAGTAAAATCCCCGGAGAGACACATTTCACGACACGGATGTCACTGCAATGAGCGTTGAAATGACCGTCACAGTAGGAACCCGATACAATTTTTTTTTAAATAACCCTGAAATTTATTAAAAATGCAATGCCCTAATGCGAAATTTCGCGCGATAATAAAATCGTTATTTTATTGATCCTAAAACCATGACGAGTGGTGTCACGTGCCATCGGTTGGCGTCACAATAGTCGCATGAAGGCATTTTAAACACCCAAAATTGTCCTTAAATAATCTAACATTTTTATATTTAGAAACCGAAACTCCGTCACTATATCCTGCTCAAACATCCATTGACACAACAGTGCCCACCTTTGCTTTACAGCCCTGATGCAGCGATGCAGATTCCACATTCCCATGGCAGGGGCGAGTATATTCATAGGACAGCCACCGTTGACTTCCCCCACAAAGTGGTACTAATTTTCGTGACCACACAGTGATGATGGGGTGAGTCAACCCCAGTCAACCAGGATTTGAAATGGCAACCTTCCGACTGGGATCCGTTTTAGTCTATGGCAGAGCCACCTGGCCAGCTAAACGTACAACACGCCGCAGGGGATTCTAACAGTCATCTGTCAACATGACGGGGAAACTCGTCGAGCAGAAGAGCGTTGTTTAGCAGCCTGGAAACACAAACGAGCAAGAGCGGTGACGCACGGACACGGACGTGTTCCAGACAGATACACAAAAAGCACTAAGAAGCAAGGCGTCCGAAAAGACGCGACTAAGAAACGGTAGAGAGATCAATTAGAATGGAAAGTGTGGAAGCACACGAAACAAAACCAAAAATCAAGCACACTATAACATGGTAAAACAATTTTACTCTTCAGCTTTCTGTCCGACAGCCCAGGACACAGCCGAAGTGTGTATCCTCAAGATAAGAGCTGTTCGTTTTTTTTGCGTTGTGTCTTCCATTCAAGAGAAAACAAAAAGCAGATGGATAACACCGTCTTTTAAACCGTGAAAGCTTATCAATCAATCTTAAGCAACTGCTGCACAAAGCAGGATTCCACGACCCACAGCGACGACGCTGAATCGGCGAGGCACTGAGACCGTAAACCATGGCATGGTCAGCACACTCCACTCGCACGGTGGCTAGGAGATGTTAACTCCCTTGCCTGGTATACAGGAGGTCGTGAGTTCGATACTGGACCCTTAATGCCTGTATATTTGGAGTTTGTGGTGTCTCTCTCCCCATGCTCGCGTAGATTTTTCTCCGGGTACTCCGGTGTTTCCCTCCACATTTAGAATCAACATCACGCATTTAGAGTATTTGGCTGCTATAAATTTCCACGTGATAAGCCACCTCGTTGAGTTGTCATTTTGTGGCCAGGTCGCTTCCGAAATAGAGCTACATAGCTCAGTGGGACTTACCTGGTAAAATAAAACCAGTTAAAATTGTATTTAAAGCTTTCGTGACTGCAGGGATTCATATTATTGGTTCTTTCGGTAAAGTCACGTAGAAGGGAAACAATAAAATAATAAAAATATAAAACAATAAAATTGTCACGACGTTTCGACTGCAACACAAGCAATCATCATCAGGTGTGAAAACTACAGCAATATATTTTTTTCAAATTTTCTTGCTGTGCTTGTGTTGCAGTCGAAACGTCGTGACAATTGTATTGTTTTATATTTTTATTATTTTATTGTTTCCCTTCTACGTGACTTTACCGAAATAACCAAGAATATAAATCCATTTAGTTAATAGTGAGCAATCCTCGAGGTCCCTGCCGGTGGTTCGATCCCATCTCCTGGTGTGGCAGTTGAAACAACGGTGCAAGTTTACCACTTCACCACTGCCCATTCCCTTCCTCTTCAGAGTCAGAATATGTATTCATACGGGTGCAATCCGATGAGCTGTAAAGCTTTTTTCATAGATGTCCGGTAGGGGCGAGCAGAATGTTACCAAAGCAGGATTTCACAACCCACACCAATGATGAATCTTCCCTCCCTCCGCCCCTCCACTCCATCCCGTCCCTCCCCTGTGGCCCTTCCGTGACCCCTGTGTGCCCTCTGTTGTTATGGGCACTCATTCCTCGACCCTTGCACGCCCTTTGCCATTTAAATCACTATTTTGTTGTTATCGCTTTTTAAACTGCATAAACCGCCTTGCGCTCAAGCGCTCTATAAATATAAAATAGGATGAGATTCGTTTTTTTTTTGTTTTACACTGCTGTCCACACAGCAGTGTAAATGGGTGTCGGGACAGTTCGTCAACCAGCAGGTCACGTAGGGTCGTGGGGTCAGGTGTGGCCCCGTCCGTGCCAGAGTGGAAGAGTAGGCCAAAATACAACTCACGAAAGGGTAAGTAATGTGGAATTAACTTGCAATAGAATGTGGCAGCAAGGCGTTAAATAGTTAAAGAAGAGCAGAAGTTGCTTTGGTAGGACACGTGGCGAATGGAGGTGGTTAGGTGATTGAGGCAAGCATTGCAGTAGAATCCAGAGGTTGATGACCAAGGGGAAGACTTAAAGTCAGATGGTGATATGTATGTACGTACGTATGCAGAACTTCTTTCGCATCGTACGTAGCCAAGCGTGCTAAAGAAGAAGAACAAAACAAACAGTTAAAGCAATTCTAAAGAAATTCGTTTTCAATAAAGAAATGAGCGGTCATGGGACTGTAAGAAGGGTCCTTGAAGGATGTTGCCCACTTTGTAATCAGAGGGAGGCCATAAACGTGGATGACGGAGTGGACCCTGGTGGGCAGGTGTGGACTGTGAGACGGTCGTGTGACCTGGCAGGAGGAAGGAAGGGAGCAATGCTGAGGGGTGTGGGGGCCTCAACGGGCTTTGGCCGAGGGTGACCTCTTGACCTTCAATAATCCCTTCGCGTTTGGGAGGAACTCACAGTAATTCGCCTTTGAACCAGACGACCAGAGCCAGCCCGGGGGCGGGGGGGTGGGGAATCTGTAAGCCACCTGAATAAACAGGCGGCGTGCCGCTTTACGGCCGCCTCTGTGGGCCCTCCGGCACAGGTGGGGACACTTGCGCTGGCGGAAGCAGGTCCACTGAACAAACTGTTTATCCTGAGAGGTCTGGGTGGTGGTCCCTTGCCAGCGGGACAGCTGCATGTGTCAGAGACACTGAGTCGGCAACGATGAGGTTCTGGGTTCAAGCCCCCGGGTCTGGTTGTCTCCTGTTGAACTCATTATTATTCATAATAATGAGAACAATTATTATTATTAATTATTATTATTAAGATCGCCCAGGAAAGCCTCACCGAGTCTCGTGCCTATTTTTCAGGAGGGTCCTGCTAATATTTATTTTCAGGAGGGGGTGGTTCATGTCTGTGATCCAGCACAATGTGGGGGGGGGGGGGGCAAGGGTTAGTGGATCACGGATAGATTTGTGAAACTCCTGAATCCCAGATGGGTTGCCAAGGGGCTCCGGGAAGTAGCAGTACAGCAAGTGGGTTCGCGATCGCACACGTGCGGAACCTTTTGGAGCTGCTACCTGTTGTATGTGTGAGCTCTCTCTGGGCAACTTCTTAAAACGCTCCGGAAGATGAAAGTAGCCAAACATAGAAATGCAGGACTCTCTTAAAAAAAAAGATCCATCTGGATTAAACGAAGCGTACGCATGCAATTACATTGCAGTATTATTACTACTATTAGTATTATTACTATTAAGTGAGTGCACCGAGCCAGCAAGGTGTTGAGCCCTGGGTCTGGGTATATCTTTGGAGACTCATGATGGCTGTGTCAGAGACATTGAGCCAAGCGCTGCTGACATGTAAAAAAAATAATATCTACGCAGTCGTTAAAATGATTTGCATAAGTTCACACAAGGAAATACATGTTCTACAATGCAATACATGTACTTTAGATTAAAAGTGTTTTACAGTATATATACTGTTAAGAAATTCAATTCATAAGAAGGCTTTGCCTACACACACGTGGAAATTATAATCATTACCGAGTTAGGGAAAGTGACCCATAAAGTTAAATGCACAATTTTGAGCTACAGAAACATTTGGGGAATTAAATCTGAAAATAATTTTTGGCCTATTTCCATGGCTGGGGTTGGGAAGCTCTGTTCTATGCAGGAAAATTGCTTGATATTGAATGTATACACCCACACAAAGCTCTCCCGTATAGCCTTTAACAAACTGTTGGGGCAAGTGCTACTAGCGAGTCGCACCTATGAAGGCCGGCACGGCACACGAGGGAGTGAGTGGCCAACAGCACACCCGGCTGCCTTTGTCTCCCTAGTGGCGATGTTTACACACCGCACAAGGTTCTCATTTGAGGCTGAGTCGACCTATAGGAGGCCCAGAACCGGTTCGGATAATCGTCACCGGTGTTGACCAAGAGTGGGAATCGAACTTGGGTCGCCAAGTTTGTAGCGTAGCGCGCTAACCGCTACACTACAACTCCCCATAATATCTGTGTGTGGATATATGCGTATATGGTACATATATAGTACACACGAGCATATATAAGCAATGAGTAATGTATGCACCAGGATGGTACATATATACGCGCCTTTGTCGAAAGTGTACAACTCCTATTGAACAACATGACCCCGTGCCACTATTAATTCTCAACATGTGTGGCTTCTCCTGAGGACAATTAGACTCTGTTTTGCCTCAACACTGGGGCAGTTCCACGTATTTACAGCGCAGTCAAAGTCAATGAAATTTCCTGCGGCTCCAGTGAGCATAGAGGCATTGGTGCTCATCCCCTGTTTACAGCTCCAGAGCCCGTATCGGTTATTCCACTTTCCCGTGGCGGCCGGGGCGGAGGGTGAGTCTAGCCACAGGAGATGTCACCGTTGACTTGCCCGCAAAGCGGGCGAACTTTGCGATGGCGAGAGCGCGGCGTGGCAAGATGCAACCGGGGAGAGGAGGGCACTGTGATGGCTGGCGAGCGTGGGCACGGCTGGCGGAGGGGAGGTCACCGAGATGGGGCAATTGCAGTGGCGGCACCGAGAGGAAGGGCGACCGCGGGGGAGACCTTTAAGCCGCCATGGCGATGATGGTGGGAGGCTGCGGCCGTCGACGCTGGAGGGTGGCTGGGGGTGCTGAAACAGCTTCGGGGATCTCGCAGAAGGAAGGGGAGCAAGCAATGGCGAGGTGCACAGTGTGTCAGAGGCAGCAATGGGAACTTGCATGTACGACCTCTGCACCTCGACATAGTCACCAGAGGGTGACCGATGGAGAAGGGTTGTTATCAGTCACGTGGTATAATCTCACCGTTGGCCTTTTACAAGCGCAGTAATGTAAGAGTCAGAATCCTTATTCATCCCGGTTGAATCCGATGAGCGATGAAGCTCTTTTTCACAGATGCCCAGGAGGGGCGGGTCAGAAAGTCACAACAACAAACAGCACAACAACATCAACAACACGATACGAGTTCAAAGAGTAGGAAAGGTAAGCAAATCACTACAAATAAATAAACAAATAAAGCTGATAAAGTATTCAAGTTTCAATGTAACACGATTGCCGAATATTATTATTACTTTCTTCAAATAAACATGCGTTTCATCTGAAGCTTTGTGAATGAGAAAAAAACATTGAACTTTTAAAGCGATGTACCATCTAGCCGTTGTAGCGTAGTGTGGCCTCGCGTGAACCCCAAGCCGCCAATGCAATCATTTCCACATTTTAACTGGATTTGCAATAATAACAATAACCGCTTAATGTAAGAGTCAGAAACCGCTTCTTCTTCTTCTTCCTCTTCTTCTTCTTCTTGTGTTGCGATCGAAACGTCGTGGGTTTTTTTGCTTTTAATTTAGATTTTTGTTTTCTATCTACGTGACTTTGCCGAAAGAACCAAGAATATGAATTCCTGCAGTCACGAAAGTTTTAAGTTTAAATGTCCCCGCAAATTGCTCAGTTGGCATTATAGAGACACAGCAGCATCAATCATCGCCCCTCTACTGGCAGACGAATGCCCCGTGATTGCTCTTGCAAATGAGACTCCTTATCCTGGTCGAGTTCTCACCGCCTGGTGAATCCCAATCAACCGGAGTGCTCCTTCACGTCTTTGTGCACGGTGCAGCGAGGCGCGTGGTGGCCAGCGAACATGGCAGCGCTTTAGTAAGGTGATCGGAATAATGCAATTACCTCTCAACGAGACGCGCAGGGTTACTTTACGCGCAGACGCCTGGGGTGACGTGGGATCAAACGCCGAATCATGATTACCCCGACTAATTACTTCGCTAATCGTCTCGCCCACGCCGCTGGAGGAATAATGACGCTGGCTTACGAGCGATGCACGAGAATGCGTGGCGCTAACCCAACGTCGCACGGCGCAATCTGCGGATCGGCGTTTCCTGTGAATTCGCGACTTTGTTTCCATCAGAGGCGACCTTGGATTAATGTGCAACAATCGCGCTCGGGGCCGCGTTATTCCCCCCTTGTCCCGTGCACGTAACAGTTGATCACCATCACAACGGGTGCATCCTTGAACTCCTCTCGGTCTCAGAGTAGCTTTGGCCCGTGTGCTGGCCGCGCGCGGTTTGGCTTTCGCAGGGAGACATCTGCGCTTGCGCTCAGTCCAGCCCGTTGTGTGTGAATGCGGTTAAATTACGGGCAGGGCACGTACGCACGCACGTGCGCGCAAACACACGCACACACACGCACACACACGCACGCGCTACGAACTGGAAGACCCGAAGCCAGATGGCTGCGGTGATGAGAGTTTTGGACTTGACCTTGGAGGTCAGGTGCCGACTGTACCGTTGAGCATTTCCGACAGAAGGAAGAGAGCGTTGGGCAAGGTGTGGTGGGATCGGTGGTATTTTGGCCGTGATGACCTCTTGACCTCGGTATTGAACGTGTCGTTTCAGTGGGGGGGGGTTATAGGCGGAATCTCTGTGTTGTTCTTATTATTATTATTATTGAGCCGCAGTAACTCCACGCATCGTTAAACTTTTAGCACTTGGAAATATGGACAATGAATGGAATGAAAGCAATAGGGCTTGTCTGACATTCAAAATCCTCCATCTGGCTTCCATGTGAAGGCTGTTGTGTCCCAGTAACGTGCGTTTGATCTCCCATTTCTCAAAGCTCCTTTTTTGAGACAAAGATCCCCCAGTGGAGGATTGAATCTGTGATTGTAGAATCTGATGAAGTAATTCGTATTCAAGGAACTCATTCTATTGGAGCAAATGCATTTGACTTCTTCTATCGCAGTTTTATTCCCGACTGCGCTCCATCAAAGTAAGACCCTCAAATTATTTTATTTCTATTTGCGACGGTCACAGACAGCAGTGAATCATCACCTCGCGTTAGAAAACCACCCTGGAAGGCGATGTTGCGGAACCACTCCAACAGCCGAGATATCCGCACTTGGCGGCGCGCCTCTTCATGCGCCCCCTAAAAATATCGTCCCATGGCGTGACAATCGGAACCAAAAAAAAAATCATGAATCCTCACCGACGCAACGTGACAAATGAGCGACGAACCAAATCCAACACCGTCGTTTTATTTCGTTGAAACCATATTGCTGAGCAGGTTGAGACGATCAACTCACTAGGCTTGAGAACCGAGGCGCGATCACAGCGCTTTGGCCACCTGCCACCCAGCCGTGCTGGAAACTCGTCACTGTCTGAGCCCTTCCAAACCCCCGTGACCTGTCGACTTTGGTCCTGGGAATCAATTAATATTCTCCTCTGAAGGATGTTCCAAGCGACTCGGTGTCTTGTCTCCGTGTCTCCATTGCTTCTTTACGTTAATTTAAACACCGATTGTCAAACTTGGTACATACCGTGTCGTCATTAATATTAATAATAATACATTTTATTTGTGAGCGCTTTTCTGAATACTCAAAGACACTTTACATAAAATCATAAAAGCAGCAAAAACAACATCAAATGGTAAAAACACTAAAAAACACATCAAACTTAGCTAAACATTAAAAGCAATTTTAAAAAGGTGAGTTTTAGTCAATGATTTGAACGCTGGAAGGTCGGTGCAGTCACGGATTTGTTTTGGGAGAGAGTTCCAAAGTGAGGGGGCAGCTATAGAGAAGGCTCTGTCGCCCCAGGTTGTCTTAAGAAGACCAAGAACAATAATTTATGCGAACGAAAAAACGCATTAACTCGATTTATTTCATCAGGGTTCGACTGGAAAGTTTGTCTCAATAGAAATTATATATTTGCCAGCTATTTGTCAATCTACTGCTGGATGTAGACCTCCCATGCAGGTGTGTAAGTCGTGGACGTTTGAACATACGTCATCTCATTGGTCAGATGCCCCTACTAGACATCTGTGGAAAAGAGCTTCATAGCTCATCGGATTCCTCCTCCTGCGAGTCTAAATACAAGATTCTGATTCTGAAAGTGGGTCAGGGGTCACCAGGAATGGTTCGGATATCACTCGCCGATGTGAGCCTTGCCCAGGTATCAAACTCAGATGGCCAGGTTCATAGTGGCAGCGTGCTAACGACTGCTCCACCACTCCTTCCCCTTGGGTATCTGAGACTGATCCAGGCTCTCAGCCGTCAATAATTAATGGTGTCAGGCAATTCGCCAACCACTGCATAAAGAAAACCCTCGATGCTAAATTAGATTTATGTTTTTTTGGCATATTAACGATTGGCTGAGTCAACCACTGACCGAAATTAACACTCACACCCTGCACGTCGTGGGTTGTGCGCTGTGACCACGGCGCTACTCAGCACTATGCGTGGATGTCATTGACGACGTTTCACAAGGGGTAGGGAGGTGGGGGGTGAGCGGTAGGGCAGCAATCAGCGCAACCGCTCTGTGACAACGGAAAACCCCGGTTTGATTCCTGGCCATGGTTAACGTCGGTGACGGGCGATTCCTGACAGCCGTCCTTCCGTCAGCCCCGAACTCACCGACGTGGTGAAGTATGGTCGAACAACCCCCGTGGCTAACCTACACGGCGTGTGGAGGCTTTCATCCATTCAGCGGTGCATTGACGAAGGGTTGTAACAGCAGTCATTATTCTTATTATTATTATAAAGTTTATTTTAGTGAGCAATTTGGCACACCGAGTGAGTGTCGAGGAGATGGATTGCCCATGAAGGCGATTATGCAGTTGAACGTTTGTGTTCCTCTTCATGAACCGAGATTCATTGCGAAGGTGGGATTTATTCTTGAAACGCGCACACAACTCCGGGCCAAAGTAAACCTGACCCACGTCCCCTTTAAAACTACGCCGTCTGTTATTGGAAAAATGTGTAATATACGACGTAAAACACACACACACACAAAGATGACAAAGGATCCCCCCGTATAGCCTTAACAGACTGTTGGGGAAAGTGCTGTTAGCGAGCAGCGCCCATAAAGGCCGGCACAGTACACGAGGGGGCTGCAAAATCTAGCAACACCGCACTCCCCAACACGGCCAGCTGAGTTCGAGTCCCGACCGTGGCTGTAGTCAGCGGTGAGCGCTATCTGAACCAGCTCTGACCCTCAATTTCACCATCGCTACACTGACCAGCGTGGTGAAGTTTGGTCAGACAGCACCGATGCCTGGAATGGGGAGGAGTTCTTCATCCAGAATTATTATTCACACACACACGATAGCCACACAAACTGAGCAAAATAATAAAATATCAGCCACGCCGCCCAAAGAGAAATGGATTAAGGCTCAAGTGGGCGGGTTGAAATTAGGTCGGGCGTCTGCTTGAAAGCTGTGGCTAGGGAGGCTGCAGCCGAAACGCCGGCGGAGGGCCCCGAGGCTCGAGGGCCCTGAGGCTCGAGGGCCCCGCGGCTCGAGGGCCCCGCGGCTCGAGGGCCCCACGTTGTCCCACCGCGAGGACGGCTTCACGCGCCCTCCCTGGGCCCCAGCGCCAAACGGGTGTCTGGCTTCCCCCGGTGGCACGGACGATGCACGACGCACGACGCAAAGTCTGACCTCGCCATCCTTCCTTTTAGAGCCCAAGAAGTCATATCCCCTCCCACCACCACCCCCCCCCCCCCCCGAAGCCGGATTGCTTTTACATAGAACGCGCACGACGCATTGACACCGAGTTTGGTAAACTTTGGGGGGGGGGGGTGGGGGTGCGGTGGCGCAACGGTTATCTCCTTCCCATATTTGTCTCTCCGCGGAATGAACAAAAAAAAGTACACGCACTTTCCACACAACCCGTCGGCGGGCACGGCCTTCTGGGAGTGAATCTTAGCAGCAGCATTGGTTCAAAAACAAGCGGAACTCACGATCGCTCGAACGCTTGTGCTGCGGCATTGACTGGCGCTTAACTGGGACCCCGCAAGGCTGTGCTCGCAATCCCAAGCACGCGAGGTGAATTCTACGCCGAGGGGGTCAACTCAGCTCATCGTCCCTGGAGCGTCGAAAATGTAGGTGCCGCTTTGCGGTGTTTGTCAACAGTGGCTGTCCTTTTCTAGATTTGAAGCTTTCGTGACTGCAAGGATCCATACTCTTTGGTTCTTTTCGGTAAAGTCACGTAGGTAAAAAAATAAAACAACAAAAATCACGACGTTCCGTCCACTTGTGTTGTGGCCGAAACGTCGTGATTTTTGTTGTTTTATATTTTACCTACGTGACTTTACCGAATAGAACCAAAGAGTATAGAGTGGCTGTCCTATGGAAGGACTTTCCGCCCATCACGTGGATGTGGAATTTCAACCGCCGGCTCTTGGCGGGGCCGTACATGGGAGACGAGAGTCGGTGTTGGCTACAATGCTCACCATGAGCAGCAGGAGATCGCTGTCACTTTGACCATCGACTCGCCGTCAACGGTTCGAATCGAGTCTCCGTGGGTAGGGAAAGTTGATAACAAAAAAAATTGGGAGCGCCACGGTGGCGAGATGTTAACTATCTCGCGTGGTATGCAGGAGGTCACGGGTTCAACCCCGACCCTGACACCTCTACGTTTGGAGTTTGCGTGTCTCTCCCTGTGGTCGCGTGGATTTTTCTCCGTGTCCTCTGGGTTTTCCGTCCACATTGAGAATTAACGTGTTTATAGTATTTGCTCCTATAAATGTCCACGTGATAAGCCACTTCGTTGAGCTGTCGCTTGCGGAAAAGGTCGCTTCTGAACAAGAGCTGTGGGGCCTTACCTGGTAAAATAAATAACAGCTGTTAAGATTTTGATTTAAAGCTTTCGTGACTGCAGGGATTCATATTCTTGGTTCTTTCGGTAAAGTCACGTAGAAGGGAAACAATAAAGTAATAAAAATATTAAACAATAAAATTGTCACGACGTTTCGGCTGCAATACAATCATCATCATCAGGTGTGATGATGATCATCATCATCAGGTGTGATGATGATCATCATCATCATCAGGTGTGATGATGATTGCTTGTGTTGCAGTCGAAACGTCGTGACAATTTTATTGTTTTATATATTTATTGTTTTATTGTTTCCCTTCTACGTGACTTTACCAAAATAACCAAGAACAGGTGTTAAGATGTCCACACACAAAAAACACATACACTAGCTATTGCGTGGCATCAAGTCTGCATTAACCACACGTACTTGTGGCAAAACATGCAAACAAACATGCCCTGATAATTTTACATATATACATTGTGTTTGTTAAACAATTTCAAAAAAGATAGTTTATCGTTTAAATCCGACAGTGCCACCATAGTTTTAGTTTCTGACATATAAAAGCACACACACACACCCACACACACTGACAACAACAAACAACCGCCATTCGCCACTAAGTGACGTCACCACGACGCTTGTGCCAGGCTATGTGCACCGTGAGGCCACGTGAAGTGTCGAACGCCCGCTGGCAGGAGGTCACTGGGCAGACCCAGGTGCCACGGGTCGACTGACTGAGATGAGTGGCTGATGCACCACCTGTGCCCCCTACTGTGCCAACCTACTGTGCTTTAGCCACCCGGCGTTCCGCTCGTTGTTGTGAGCGTCGCTCCTCCGCCCTCCGTTGTTGTTGGAGGGCGACTGCCTCCAACTGCCCAGTAGCATCCTTCACGAGCCTCCTCCACAGAGGCCGATCTTGACACCGCTGGTACCAGTCATCGGCAAGTCCACTCAGCTCCACGTCCTCCTGTACCACATCACTCCATCTCTTCTCTAGCCCGTGCCGCGCCCGCTTAGCCCCCTCAATCCGGCCAAACAAAAGCTGTTTCGGCATGCGGTGGCTGGGCCACACACACACACCCACACCCACACACACACCCACACACACACACCCACACACCCCCACACACACACACACCCACCCACACGCGCGCGCGCGCGCACACACAACGGGCGAGAGGCCGCCGCTCTTGGTCACGTGGCACTCGAGCCGGACAGCGGCCCCCGCGGGCGTTGTTTCCATCGCCGCCGTCTTCAGGGCGGTGACGGAACGCGTGGCACGGTCCCTCCCCTCCCCTCCTCCTCCTCCTAGCCCTGGGGAGCGCTGCGCGTTGCGGGGTTGGAGAATGCGAAACGCGGGGAAAAAAAAGAACCGCACGCGCACATGTGGTGGCCATTCCCCGCGCCGCTCTGCTATTTATTAATGAAGATGTGCCAAAGTTATCGTTGTTAATTCATTATTATCGCCGCAGCGCCTTCTTTCGCCACTTCCGATTAGCACGGTTGGCTACGTACGGTGCGAAAGAGGTTCGACGTGCACGCGGCACGCGGCAGGTAGAGGCGCAGCCTCGCGACTGCTCGATGACGCCACTGTAGAGGGTATTTTTGGCCTACTCTTCCACGCTGTGCGAGACGTCTAGGAGGAGGTGGGAGCCTCCCACACTGCCGATCGAGCGGCTGCGGTGTTCCCATGCACGATGCTCATTGGACAGATCGGCAGTGGTGGGCTTGAGAAACTCGCACCGCTCACCCATTGCCCCATAGCAGCATTCCTCAACGTATTAAACGTTACTAAATGTTTTAGAATTATTTCAGGGAATGCTGGGAGTTAGTGTCGATTAAAGAGTTGCAGCACTTCGCGTTGTTTGTCCTGTGTCACCGTGGCAGAGCGCTTGACCCATCATCCCCCCTGGAGTCGATAAAAGGGCTACCACGTTGTGACAAGCCAACAAGTCGCTGGGCATTGTGGGATTTCCTTTTGCATCTCAGGTGGTGCTGGCACGAGATGGCGATGGAGTGAGATGATAGAGGAGATAGAGACAGAGATGGAGTGACATGATAGAGGAGATAGAGACAGAGATGTAGTGAGATGACAGGAGATAGAGACAGAGATGTAGTGAGATGACAGAGGAGATAGAGACAGAGATGTAGTGAGATGATAGAGGAGATAGAGACAGAGATGGAGTGAGATGACAGAGGAGATAGAGACAGAGATGTAGTGAGATGATAGAGGAGATAGAGACAGATGTAGTGAGATCACAGAGGAGATAGAGACAGAGACGGAGTGAGATCACAGAGGAGATAGAGACAGAGATGTAGTGAGATCACGGAGGAGATAGAGACAGAGATGTAGTGAGATGATAGAGGAGATAGAGACAGAGATGTAGTGAGATCACAGAGGAGATAGAGACAGATGTAGTGAGATCACAGAGGAGATAGAGACAGAGATGGAGTGAGATGATAGTGGAGATAGACAGAGATGGAGTGAGATGATAGAGGAGATAGAGACAGATATGTAGTGAGATCACAGAGGAGATAGAGACAGAGATGGAGTGAGATCACAGAGGAGATAGAGACAGAGATGGAGTGAGATCACAGAGGAGATAGAGACAGAGATGTAGTGAGATGATAGAGGAGATAGAGACAGAGACGGAGTGAGATGATAGAGGAGATAGAGACAGAGATGTAGTGAGATCACAGAGGAGATAGAGACAGAGATGTAGTGAGATGATAGAGGAGATAGAGACAGAGATGTAGTGAGATGATAGAGGAGATAGAGACAGAGATGTAGTGAGATGATAGAGGAGATAGAGACAGAGATGTAGTGAGATCACAGAGGAGATAGAGACAGAGACGGAGTGAGATGATAGAGGAGATAGAGACAGAGATGTAGTGAGATGACAGAGGAGATAGAGACATAGATGTAGTGAGATGATAGAGGAGATAGAGACAGAGATGTAGTGAGATGACAGAGGAGATAGAGACAGAGATGTAGTGAGATGACAGAGGAGATAGAGACAGAGATGTAGTGAGATGATAGAGGAGATAGAGAGAGAGATGGAGTGAGATGATAGAAGAGATAGAGACAGAGACGGAGTGAGATTACAAAGGAGATAGAGACAGAGATGTAGTGAGATGATAGAGGAGATAGAGACAGAGATGTAGTGAGATGATAGAGGAGATAGAGACAGAGATGTAGTGAGATGACAGAGGAGATAGAGACAGAGATGTAGTGAGATGATAGAGGAGATAGAGACAGAGATGGAGTGAGTAGACAGAGGAGATAGAGACAGAGATGTAGTGAGATGACAGAGGAGATAGAGACAGAGATGTAGTGAGATGATAGAGGAGATAGAGACAGATGTAGTGAGATGATAGAGGAGATAGAGACAGATGGAGTGAGATCACAGAAGCGATAGAGACAGAGATATAGTGAGATGACAGAGGAGATAGAGACAGAGACGGAGTGAGATCACAGAGGAGATAGAGACAGAGATGTAGTGAGATAACAGAGGAGATAGAGACAGAGATGTAGTGAGATGATAGAGGAGTTAGACAGAGATGTAGTGAGATCACAGAGGAGATAGGGACAGAGATGGAGTGAGATGACAGAGGAGATAGAGACAGTGAGATAATCCCAATTACTCACCTGGTATTAAACACAGACGGCAGTAATTCATCGCCCTTCCTGTGAATTGACTGCAGCCTGCTAGAGAATCACAGCAACGGCTTCCTTGGCGTTCTTCCTCCTTCACGACGTCATTGCAGCTATAAGATCGTCTCCTTTAATCATTATTTTTTAAATCTAAGATTAGACGTAGCGAGATGCAGACACGATTAAGACGACACGAGGTTGTTATCCTTGTTTGTGTTGATTACTCTTTATTGTTATGATTATTAGCATTTGAATTCGGCCTGACATTTGATGCACCCGTATCTTTTTCTGTTCACCACGTCCCCTTGAGCCCCCTTGGGGATCCTCATCTTTTGCTTGCTTTACTTTGACCCAGCCTCAGCCAGTGGCCACCCCAAAGCCCTCGCTCCAGCGTAGGCGACCACTCAGAACAGCGGTGACATGAAGAGATGTCAACCTGAAAAGGGGAAGACATGCACGCACGCACGTACGGTGAACTTCTTTCGCGCCGTACGTAGCCCCCAACCGCGCTAATCGGTGGTGCGAAGGACACATTCGGAGACCGCGGGTGACTGTTTATTTATCGTAAGTACAAAAAAAAAACCCCGAAAAAATCTCCACGACAAAAAGGCGGCCACCAAAAATTAAAACCGTGGCTGCGGCGAAATCTTTGCGAAGGCGAGACGGTGCCATGTAATCATGTTTTCTTAGGCGAGCCACGATGACCTTTTTGTCCCTAACGAGTCACGCTCGCAACAATTGAGCGATTATACCAGCGGGTGGGTGGTCTCGTGCGTTTAGTTTCCATGACCACTGGGGACGGTGCTGTTACCGGGCCGCGGAATCGTCATCAATGACGCCACACACACGTACAAAAAAAAACCGATTACGTTCAATTGCGCGCGTTTAGTTTGGGGTCCTTGCCTGCAAACATCTGGCAGTTCACCAGCTTTGGTTCAAACGAGCCCGACAACTGATGAGACACTGAATGTCGGAGAGTTTGTTTGGTGGTTGAAGCAATGCTGTTGAAATAGGGCACTCCCAGAAGGCCATGCGGCTGATGCCACGTGCAGAACAAACTTTTGCTTTTGAACGTGGAGGGGTGGATCTGTGAAGTGGGGGCATTTGCGGCCGAGTTGTTTTGTCGCTTAGAATGATCTCTCCAGCAACGCTAGGCAATGGTTATTTTATATGTACAGTATGTGGAAATTCTTCCACACCATACGTACCCAACCGTGCTAATCGGAGGTGCGGGAAATGATATTAGTTTAGCTCGCCGTGTGTGAGCGCACGTTTCACTGCGCTTTCTCGTCGCGTTACTGTTGTTGTTGTTGCAACAACCGAAGAGCGGCGGCGTGGCGATCACAGCAACGAGCGGAGCGCCGAGTGGCTCAACACCGCGAGGTGACACAGCAGAGAGCACAGGGGGTGCATCTGGGAGCCGTGGGTGGGAGCCGCGTGTGGGAGTCGCGGGTGGGAGCCGCGAGTGGGAGTCGTGGGTGGGAGCCGCGTGTGGGAGCCTTGTGTCCTCATTGTGTGAGTGGGAGTCGCGGGTGGGAGCCGCGAGTGGGAGTCGCGGGTGGGAGCCGCGAGTGGGAGTCGCGGGTGGGAGCCGCGAGTGGGAGTCGCGGGTGGGAGCCGCGAGTGGGAGTCGCGGGTGGGAGCCGCGAGTGGGAGTCGCGGGTGGGAGCCGCGAGTGGGAGTCGCGGGTGGGAGCCGCGGGTGGGAGTCGCGGGTGGGAGCCGCGGGTGGGAGTCGCGGGTGGGAGCCGCGAGTGGGAGTCGCGGGTGGGAGCCGCGAGTGGGAGTCGCGGGTGGGAGCCGCGGGTGGGAGCCGCGTGTGGGAGCCGCGAGTGGGAGTCGCGGGTGGGAGCCGCGAGTGGGAGTCGCGGGTGGGAGCCGCGGGTGGGAGTCGCGGGTGGGAGCCGCGGGTGGGAGCCGCGGGTGGGAGCCGCGTGTCCTCATTGTGTGAGTGGGAGTCGCGGGTGGGAGCCGTGGGTGGGAGCCGCGAGTGGGAGTCGCGGGTGGGAGTCGCGGGTGGGAGTTGCGAGTGGGAGCCATGGGTGGGAGTCGCGTGTGGGAGCCGTGGGTGGGAGTCGCGTGTGGGAGCCGTGGGTGGGAGTCGCAAGTGGGAGCCTTGTGTCCTCATTGTGTGAGTGGGAGCCGTGGGTGGGAGCCTTGTGTCCTCATGGTGTGAGTGGGAACCACGGGTGGGAGCCATGTGTCCCCATGGTGTGAGTGGGAGCCGTGGGTGGGAGCCATGTGTCCTCATTGTGTGAGTGGGAGCCACGGGTGGGAGCCATGTGTCCTCATTGTGTGAGTGGGAGCCGTGGGTGGGAGCCTTGTGTCCTCATGGTGTGAGTGGGAGCTGTGGGTGGGAGCCTTGTGTACTCATGGTGTGAGTGGGAGCCGTGGGTGGGAGCCATGTGTCCTCATGGTGTGAGTGGGAGCCGTGGGTGGGAGCCTTGTGTCCTCATGGTGTGAGTGGGAGCCGTGGGTGGGAGCCTTGTGTCCTCATGGTGTGAGTGGGAGCCACGGGTGGGGGCCATGTGTCCCCATGGTGTGAGTGGGAGCCGTGGGTGGGAGCCATGTGTCCTCATTGTGTGAGTGGGAGCCGTGGGTGGGAGCCTTGTGTCCTCATGGTGTGAGTGGGAGCTGTGGGTGGGAGCCTTGTGTACTCATGGTGTGAGTGGGAGCCGTGGGTGGGAGCCATGTGTCCTCATGGTGTGAGTGGGAGCCGTGGGTGGGAGCCTTGTGTACTCATGGTGTGAGTGGGAGCCGTGGGTGGGAGCCTTGTGTACTCATGGTGTGAGTGGGAGCCGTGGGTGGGAGCTTTGTGTACTCATGGTGTGGGTGGGAGCCTTGTGTACTCATGGTGTGAGTGGGAGCCGTGGGTGGGAGCCTTGTGTCCTCATGGTGTGAGTGGGAGCCGTGGGTGGGAGCTTTGTGTACTCATGGTGTGAGTGGGAGCCGTGGGTGGGAGCCTTGTGTACTCATGGTGTGAGTGGGAGCCGTGGGTGGGAGCCATGTGTCCTCATTGTGTGAGTGGGAGCCGTGGGTGGGAGCCTTGTGTCCTCATGGTGTGAGTGGGAACCACGGGTGGGAGCCTTGTGTCCTCATGGTGTGAGTGGGAGCCGTGGGTGGGAGCCGTGTGTCCTCATGGTGTGAGTGGGAGCTGTGGGTGGGAGCCATGTGTCCTCATTGTGTGAGTGGGAGCCGTGGGTGGGAGCCTTGTGTACTCATGGTGTGAGTGGGAGTTGTGGGTGGGAGCCTTGTGTCCCCATGGTGTGAGTGGGAGCTGTGGGTGGGAGCCATGTGCCCTCATGGTGTGAGTGGGAGCTGTGGGTGGGAGCCGTGGGTGGGAGCCATATGTCCTCATTGTGTGAGTGGGAGCCGTGGGTGGGAGCCTTGTGTCCTCATGGTGTGAGTGGGAGCTGTGGGTGGGAGCCTTGTGTACTCATGGTGTGAGTGGGAGCCGTGGGTGGGAGCCATGTGTCCTCATGGTGTGAGTGGGAGCCGTGGGTGGGAGCCTTGTGTCCTCATGGTGTGAGTGGGAGCCACGGGTGGGGGCCATGTGTCCCCATGGTGTGAGTGGGAGCCGTGGGTGGGAGCCATGTGTCCTCATTGTGTGAGTGGGAGCCGTGGGTGGGAGCCTTGTGTCCTCATGGTGTGAGTGGGAGCTGTGGGTGGGAGCCTTGTGTACTCATGGTGTGAGTGGGAGCCGTGGGTGGGAGCCATGTGTCCTCATGGTGTGAGTGGGAGCCGTGGGTGGGAGCCTTGTGTACTCATGGTGTGAGTGGGAGCCGTGGGTGGGAGCCTTGTGTCCTCATGGTGTGAGTGGGAGCCGTGGGTGGGAGCTTTGTGTACTCATGGTGTGAGTGGGAGCCGTGGGTGGGAGCCTTGTGTACTCATGGTGTGAGTGGGAGCCGTGGGTGGGAGCCATGTGTCCTCATTGTGTGAGTGGGAGCCGTGGGTGGGAGCCTTGTGTCCTCATGGTGTGAGTGGGAGCCGTGGGTGGGAGCCTTGTGTCCTCATGGTGTGAGTGGGAGCCGTGGGTGGGAGCCGTGTGTCCTCATGGTGTGAGTGGGAGCTGTGGGTGGGAGCCATGTGTCCTCATTGTGTGAGTGGGAGCCGTGGGTGGGAGCCTTGTGTACTCATGGTGTGAGTGGGAGTTGTGGGTGGGAGCCTTGTGTCCCCATGGTGTGAGTGGGAGCTGTGGGTGGGAGCCATGTGCCCTCATGGTGTGAGTGGGAGCTGTGGGTGGGAGCCGTGGGTGGGAGCCATATGTCCTCATTGTGTGAGTGGGAGCCGTGGGTGGGAGCCTTGTGTCCTCATTGCCGTCTTCTCTCATGGAACTCCGTGTGGGGTCGATTATCTATGCGGGCTTCAGGAACCTACTACATCCTCCTCTGTTTACATACTGGTACAGTCGTCACCCTATTTCTCTTTGATGTTTCCGTAACTTGATTGTAATTGTGCTGCTATGAGCAGTCTATAATTAATGTGCGATTTTTTTTTCTCATATGACAGTTGCTCTGGTTTATATTTTCTTCAGTGCTCTTTATTTGCCGTTGTCATTTTGGTGATCCAAGGTCACTCTTGCAAAGGAGACTCCTATCCTGGTCACTTGAGCTCTCACCCTGTGTGACAAAATCAACTTGAACCTTGACCTTGGGCTGGAGGGGTCGAGTGAGCAAGCTGCCCACTCTACCCGAATCAACTCCACAGCCAGTGGTGGGCCCAAAACAAATATATTTGAGATTTTAAATGAATGCATCGTATCGACTGCAGTGGACCGCTATTATGTATATCAAGTCGTCGGCAGTCCCTCGGGGTTCGAGGATTACTTCCATCAGATTTGGTGGTGGCTCTTGAGGTGGCTGAGGAGTCCAATGCTGGATCTGCACATTTTTGGGCATTGGGGGTGCCATGAAGTCCCAGATGGAAGTGGAAATCCGCAGTGCCGGGTTGGCTTCCTTTTCCTCTCTTTTTTTGGGCGAAGATCCGCATCAACTATATTTTATTTAACAAGCTGAGAACTCAAGAGACCAGGATGAGTCTCATTTGCAACAGTGACCTGGGGCCTTAGTCCGTCAGTAGGGGGCGATGATCGCTGCTGTGTGCATACTCCCAAATGAATGATTTGCGCGTAATTTTCCAGCGTGCAAAATGTAGACCCTGATGCCGACACGCTAATGGCCTTCTCTTGTGAATGACATCAGGCAACTATTTTAAACGCCTGATGCGAAACAGATGGCGCATTGGATTATGAAGGTTAATGCACCCACCGCAGTATTTTAATCGGGGTGGCCGCTCGATTGGAACCCGTGCGAACTTCTGCAACAAGCGTTTGGATGCACTACCGCTGGGCCACGTCACCGCCCATGTGACTGCTTCGAGGTCATTTGAGACATGCTCAGCACATTTCAGGAGGGTTACATGGACTCCAAAAATCATGTTTCATAAATAAAAAAAGTTTGGTTTTGCTTTTTTTTTCTATGCAAGTTTCGGCTCTTCAGTAACAATACACGTTACATTTAAGAAGTAGGTTTTCACAATTCACAAAAAAGATTCTGGGCTGAAGCTGAATTAAGGCCCTCCACCACCCAATACAACCCAAACAACTGAAGTTGTCACGTGGCGTACAGGCATTTAACGACGCGTCAATGATTATTGTTGCGGCTCACTCACCGGTGAGTTGAAGAACAATCCTCGCGACCAGATTTAGGGGCGATGGTAATGTGCAACGTTCCGCCTGAAACTGCGCCAAACATCTGTGGGTAAAGGGAGGAAGACCAAAGTGATCGTCAACTCCTGAGGTTTGGCCAGGTCGCTACGCAGGCAAACTCAAAACGATCGATCATGCATCTAAAGTAATGCCGAGCAAGGGGATTGCACATGAGTCAGGATGAGTCACTTCGTTGAGCTATCGCTTGTGGCCAGGTCGCTTCTGAAAAAGAAGCTAATGGCTCAGTGGGCTTCACCTGGTAAAACAATATATAGTTTAGCTTTATTTGTTTATTGATTTGCTTTCTTTTCCTATACTTTGTGCTCCTATCGTGTCCCTGCATTGTCTGTTGTTGTGAAGTTCTGACCCACCCCTACTGGACATCTGTGAAAAAGAGCTTCATAGCTCATCGGATTCCGCCTCCTGTAGTCTAAATAAAGATTCTGATTCTCCGTAATCCCCGGTCGTGATGGATGGGGGTACAAGGGGAGTTAGCGAGTTACGCAGGGGGGGAGGGCTAGTGGTGGGGGGGCAATGGGGGGGGGAGGAGTGGGGGGCAGTGGGGGGGGGGGTGGAGGGGGGCAGAAGATGACAGCAAACAGGGCGAGGGGATTGGGAAGAAGGAGCGAGACGGGCATTGAGCAAGGTGTGCGTAACGAGGAAAGGGATTCGGTTGGGAGGGAGTTCATGAAATGGAAACCATCTTGTGAGATACGTCGCCCACTAGGACAAAGAGCATGGCTAAGCCTGTTCATGATTAATGGATGAAGGGGTAAAAATAGCATAACCCATGGATACACTAAATGTCTTCTCAAATATATAAATATTATGAGCATTCCCAATCATATGACTGTTATCTCCCCGAGATTCCTGCCCAGGGAAAGTGCAGTCCCTGGGTTACAGTGTGTGGGGGAGGTGATAGTAGGTGTGTGGGAAGAGAGAGGCTGAGTGTGCGGGGGAGGAGATAGTGTGTGGGAAGGGAGAGGGTTTAAGATTATGAGGCTGGTGCCCACATAGCAACGGACCCAGCATAGTGATGGGGACCTGAGTTGGTGGCGGAAATTCCACATTACTATGACTGGGCAAAGTCCCGAGGATGTGCATTTCACTCCACACGTGTCTGGATTTCGCTGGACTTACAATCCAGGTCGTGTGTGGTGGGGTAAAGTGTGGGTACTCCCACCTCCTTCAACAGGTGTGGCCAGCGTGGAATATTAGGCCAAAAAAACAAATATTAAAACATGCCGCCTTCTAGTGGAGGGCCTTTATCCACCAGCGGTCACGTGAGCAAGGACTTGCAGGGGCTGCGCCTTCACCTTCCCACTTTCACCTCTCTCAAACGCGGCGCTGCCTTCCTCAATCGCCGTTTGCGTTGTTTATTTTTGGTATTCCCAGGGCAGGCATTACTCAGGGACTTGACATTTCCGCTGGTGGCAATCTACTTATCTGCTGCCCGAGTGTGAGTCGCAAGGTTAAAAGAGTCTATCTGCTCAAACGAGCACAGGGCCCATTGATCTTGGCCATGAGCAATTTATTAGGAAATTCCACGTTACACTGCCCGAGGAGTGGTTCTCTCCACCTAACATAAATATGTGTAAAAGCAACTCAACGTACATCCATTTGTCAATCCACAGCTGGACGATGGCCTCCCAACTCCACGTTAATCATGGCTGTTGTGAACCTGAGGTCCATGACTGGTTCAGAAATCACTCGTTGCTGATGCTAGCCACGGTCGTTAAATCGAACTTTTTTGTCGCTCGGGTTCATCGGTGCAATGCGCTAACCACTGTGCCACCTCTCCGCCCCTTGCAACTCCAGGATCATAATTTACCGTTCACCCAGGAAAGGGCTTACGGAGTCCACCAAAGACTCGATTTCAGGACAGTCTTGCTTTGGAGGATAGCTCTTTAAACTTTGTATTATTATTGTTGTTATTCAAACTTGTGAACTTTTAATACCAACATTGCTTTTTTTCCATTTTAAGAATTAATTGATTAAAAAAATAAACCTCGCTCCGCACGCTTATGTGTCAGCGAGACCCTTATGCATGTTGCAAATTAGGCCCCTGGACGTAAAACAACTGACGTCAATTATTGTAAGACGCCGTTTTTCAAATAGAACCCCGGCTTTTGGGAGTTGACAGGTTTTTGCAGGAAATTGAGTGTGCAGTGCATATTTTTAAATCCACAACGGCTTCCAGATGTTACAAATTAAATTATTTTGTGATGTTTTCAGGATGTGTGTGTGTGTCATGAAAACAATTAAGTCACCCGAAACGTCTCAGAAGTCACGTTCCTGTCCAAACAAACGTGCACCAGTGTTCCCAAAAGGGCTGCATCATCGTAATGACCACAGAAAAAATTGTCAGCTAACTTGTTGCAATTGTAATCCTATGCTGTGTTTGAATGCCGTATGTGCACCTCCGATTAGCACGGTTGGCTACGCACTGTGCGAAAGAAGTTCAACATACATACACTCGCACCGAGTTATGTTTGTTTATTATTATTATTTATTCGGCATGATTATAACATTTCCCTACAGACCCTGTAAATCCTACCTTCCCATGTAACGCACTAGCTACTATTGTACCAGCCGCTCTATGCAGCCCCTGTAAACGCTGAAGTATGGTCAAGCAATCTTCATATCCCACATAGCGTGGGGTGGCCATCAACAAGCCACGCGTGTGTAGTCGGTATCTGTACAGATGGTGGTGACACTGTGGTTGGAGCACTTGGCTCACAATTGGATTGAGAAGGTTGTGAGTTCATGTCCCAGTTCAGGGACGTCTCACACAATCATCATACTGGGGTAGCTAAAATCAAGTACCGCTTTGTGTGATTTCAATAGCCGTCTTCGAGAGAGGCTGACTCTTGCCATGAGAATGTGGAATTTCAACCACTCTGTAAACAAGGCCACCCGATGCTTACTTGAGATAAATATTTTTTTGAACTAAAGTACCGTTGGGTCGTTTGACCATAACTTCACCATGCTGGTCAGTGTGTTTTGGTGTTTTGTGGTGAGTTGGGTGTGGTTCAGACATCACTCGCCACTGACACGAGCCACAGACACGAACCACACGAACTGAACTCGTCATCGTGCGTATTGCAGTGAACCAATCACTGGTCAGCCACTCAACCTGGTAGCACTGTACACTGTGCATTCATACGGTGCAAAGTAGAGTGTGAAAACAGTGCAGTGAATTATTAATGTAAGGCACATTAATAGTGCTGTATGCTACTATGATAACCAGTCCTCTGTGTTTGCAGTGCTAGTGGTTGGGTGGGTGTGGCTATGTAAGCAGGGGAGGGGCTGCCAGCTCACCACGTGACCTGCTTTAGTCTCCCAGTCATTACGGAACATGGCATTGGTTTCGTTATGTGGCGTGCTGGGTTAAACATGGTATGTGTGCATGAATTGTTAATTTAATGATGATGAAAAATAAGTTGGTTTTATGGTGATTATTTAATGGTGGTGATTTTATGATGATAAGGCACTTGTAAAAGCGCCAGTACAGCACTTTACTTTTAGAATGATGATAATTATTTGATTATGATCATCATAATATGGAAATGGAATAATATATTGCTGACATTGATAAAAATTGATTTATGACAATTATAAGGCTTGCATGACACTTCAATAAGAATGATTAAATGACGATGGTTTATGGTCGTAATTAATTATTGGTTTCATGACAGTAATTTCGTGATGATGACGATGATTGTGGGGATGTTTGTATAATATTGTAATGATTCTCTAACAATCAATGACCGCATGATGCTGATCATAGCTTTATGATTTTCCTTTTTATTGCGACGGTGATCGGGGTTGTCGCCTGTCCTGGTTTTCCGAGGATCATCGTCTTTTTGAGATAGCTGCTGTCCTGGAAATGTTGCAAGTCTTCCCGGGACATGTAAGACGATGCGATTACCTGGCAGCAGAGTGGTAACACTTGCAGTGCGTCACGGACGAAAAAGGGCCCTAGATTTACTTCCCGGCTCAGGGCATCTGTCCGTGAGGAGTTTGTAACGTCCTCCTCCTGCTCTGCGTGGGTTGCCTCCGGGTTAATTCCGTGTTTGTTTTCTCCCATGGCTAAAAATAAAAGCCATACACACCTGACATTGGCCAACAGATTCTGATGCTGAAAAATTGCTTGAAAATTACTCAATTGGGAATACACACGGCAGTAATATCACCCACTACTGTGACAGCTTGCCAGCGAGGTGTTTTCTCGGTTAAACTAGCATAAGCTATCAACATAAAAAAAAACATCTGCTTGTAATACTCCCTCCATCGGGTATCGTGAGATATTCTTCTCCCCACGATACATCGGATGAATTTCTCGACCTCAGAGGTGGCGACCCTCCCGCGATGGTGACGCTGACGACGAATACGACCTTATGAGAACGATGGTGGCGTAGCGACGATGGCGATGCTCACGGTGACTGTGTTCCCCCGTGCCGCAGGGAGAGATCCAGCAGTTGATGATCGTACCGGACCACCGGGCTGCCCTGGACTACTGTGAACGCTACAGCCCGGACTGCGACACCCCCAGACAACGAGGGACACAGTCACAGGACCCCGGCGAGCGGGGCGGAGAGGTGAGATCAACAGCCCCGTTTTAAAAAGTTCTCTACTTTATCCGTCATTTCCACCGCAGGTTTATCCCACCCCCCCCCCGCCCCCCCTGATTGTGTGCGTGGCGTCACGTATTGCAATTATGTTGAACTTCTTTCGCACCGTACGTAGCCAACCGTGCTAATCGGAGATGCGTGGGAAGGATAACAAACTAGACACAAAAATCAGTTCTAAAGAAATCAGTTTTCAATCTAGTTGATTTAAAAGTGCGTAGCTCCAGCGCCTAACTAATATCGGACGGAAGAGCATTCCAGACGACTGCAGAAGCGCATCTGAAAGCGCGCGATGCGGTGACCGTCTTTGTTCGATGGCGTAGCCAAGAGGATGACCACCGGAGGAGTTCGCGTGACGAGATCAGCGAGGTATTGTGGTCCGTTTGTCGCAAGCACTTTGTGTGTAATGAGTGCGGCCTCTTAAATGTATTCGTTCGGCAACCGGAAGGCCTATGCGTGGCCACGAGATGGAGAGTCTACGTGTACCTGAGCAGTGCAGCAATTTGTGTTAGAGAATGGCCCACAGAAGTGGATTCTACAGAACTATGTCTGAGCAGCGGCACATCGAAGGGGTGGGTGGGATAGGAGTGATCAAACACCCCCACCTTGAAACCTAGAACATCGGTGTTCGATCGATATTTACCAGAGAAAATGCATTGATTTTTTTTATAATAATTTTAATATATCGCCCGATTTATAATGCTTGACATTTATAGACTGCACCTGCACCTTCCACTCCCATGGAAAGCTTCTATATCCACCTCTAACTCTGAGATCTCTGGTCCATGGGAGAAAAATCACTATTTTAATTCTCAGAGCTGGACTTTAGGCAAGTTAAGTACAGAAACGATCATCTGATGAGTGTTTTTCTTTCATTGGTGACGGTGCTGACACCATCAGCTCGCGACACTTGAGGCCCTGGTTTTATCACAGGCAGCTGCCTGGATTTGAACCCAGAACCTCAGCAGTGCCGGATCAGCGCCCTGACCTCTGACCTCTGAGCCACCCGGCCACCCGGCCACCTCAATATGCTTCCATCGATAAGTGAAGCTGCCCCAATTAATAGGTCCGCTGATAACACAAACGGCACCCTCCGCACACAAAGACGTTAGCTTCTCTTCTCGGTAATAATCTGGTAACGACCCTGTCATATGTTTTCGTTTGTTGCCCGCCACGTGACTCGTGTAAGCTTGAAAATGACGCCGCCTAATGCATTCGCAATATTTGGCAAGCACGACAAAGTTTCCTCTCGTCGTAAAATCCAATCGCCCCCCCACAAACCCCACAGCTTAGTGCTGTGGGCAGCTGCTCTAATTGCCCACCCTTCATGCCAGGCCTGCCCGTAAGATGTTTCCCCTCAGCGCAAGAGCAGCAGAGTCTATAAGAAGCTTGAATTTAGACTCGAGGAGGAGGAATCCGATGAGCCATGATGCTCTTTTTCACAGACGTACAGCATGGGCACGGGGTCAGCAAAGTTACAACAACAAACAATACAACAACAACAACGATAGGAGTGCGAAATAGAAAAGAAGGTAAACAAGTCACTAAATATAAATAAAAACAATTACACGTCCCATTTATCAAACTTGGGCAATGCATCAACAACAAAGCCAAACGGATCCAAGACCTCTCCCTGAGTGTGCCCTGCTACGTTTGTGCACAGGTGTTGTAGTTTTGCAAGGCTTTGATTCCCCTAGATGGTGCCTGCTAGCAAACGGTGTGACCAGGCCTCGTCTGCCGAGCTGCCTGATCCGGGGGACCATTTTGTCACTTTCCAAAATGTGTTGTTGATAATTCTGAGGTAACTCGTTAACTTATTTTTATTAAGTTATCCCCCTCCACCCTCCCTCCCCCTTCCACCCCTCCCCTCTTCTACCCCTCGCCCGGCCGCCCAAGGCTAAATGGAATGGTTTCCCCCTTTAGCCTGGATGACTTGAGGGGGGTGTCCTCGCAAAACGTGCTTGCTTGCGTGTTTAATATACGCATCGTGTAAGCGGTACGCTGCTCCTCACGCCGTGTCGGCAAAAATGTAACGTATTCATCTTCCCAGCTGCGATGAGCTCAACTGAATGGGACTACACATTTACCGTAACGGCCTGTTTGTGTTTATCTGTGTCATTGATGAACGAGTCAACTCGTTGCAGCTTCACCGCCCGGATTAATCACAGTCGGGCTGCAACCTCGATTCAATCTTAGAAATCCCGGCAGCGCCTCGCTCAGCGCTCCGACGAGGGATGTTGTGAAGCTCTCGTGAGATGCCCAAGATCCAAGGCTTGAACTCTGCCGGTCCAGGGCTTGAACCCTGCCTGGCCAGGACTTGAACCCTGCCTGGCCAGGGCTTGAACTCTGCCTGTCCAGGGCTTGAACTCTGCCTGTCCAGGACTTGAACTCTGCCTGGCCAGGGCTTGAACCCTGCCTGGCCAGGGCTTGAACTCTGCCTGTCCAGGGCTTGAACCCTGCCTGGCCAGGACTTGAACACTGCCTGTCCAGGGCTTGAACCCTGCCTGTCCAGGACTTGAACTCTGCCTGTCCAGGGCTTGAACCCTGCCTGGCCAGGGCTTGAACCCTGCCTGGCCAGGGCTTGAACCCTGCCTGTCCAGGGCTTGAACTCTGCCTGTCCAGGACTTGAACTCTGCCTGTCCAGGACTTGAACGCTGCCACCCCCTGATATTTGTGTCCGTCTCCGTGTGTGTGCGTTACGGTACGCTTGCGCGTGCCTTTGCCTTCGCAGTATTACGAAGGGGAGCTGGAGTACGACTATGAATACACAGACGACAATAAGGAAAAGCCCACAGATGGATTTAAACCCGTGGTACGTTCACAAAAGTCTGCATCATCACGGTGACGTGAATTAAAATGTAAAACTCCACATGCTTTCTTTAAATGTATCATATATCCACCGGGGCGGATTTATTCACATCTGTCGGGACTCACGGAGATGTCCGAACTTTAGTGCCACCGAGAGCGCCGTCGTCACTCACGTCGGTGGTTTAATGATCATCCCGTCGGCCGCTGAGACTGCAATTGGACCAACTCGCCATCAGGTCGCAAGTACATAGTCCGGTCGGGGCTCGACGGGGTGGATAAAACGAGTAGCACTCTTTTTGATTTAAAGCTTTCGTGACTGCAGTGATTCATATTCTTGGTTCTTTCGGTAAAGTCACGTTGAAGAGAAACAATAAAATAATTAAATATATATATAAAACAATAAAATTATCACGACGTTTCGACTGCTTGTGTTGACTGCTTGTGTTGCAGTCGAAAAGTCGTGAGAATTTTATTGTTTTATATATATTTTATTTTATTATTGTTTCTCTTCAACGTGACTTTACCGAAAGAACCAAGAATATGAGTAGCACTCTGTTGGTAAGACAATCGTGGCAATCCTGGCCTCATCCATGACAAATGTGGCAATTCCAGCAACGTATATGTTGGACTTCTTTCGCACCGGACATAGCCAGAGAGGCCATGGGGCGGTTTGCTTTGAGGAGTCGGTCGTTCCCAGCAGTCGGCCTGTCCTCCTTGCAGGAGGGCAGCCCCGAGGATGAGAGCCCCACCGAGTACAAGACCGACGACGTGACGTTCGACCCCATCGTCACGGCAACCAGCGACCCCTGGTCCCCCGTGGTAACGCTGACTTGCTCGCTCACCCCACTCACCTACTCGCCTGTTTGCTCGGCCACTCTCTCACTCACTTCCTTGCCACTCACCCAATCACTCACTCACTCACTGGTCACCCATTCTATATTTTTTTGTCCGGTTCAAGGCAGTGTCGTTTACGAATGTGTTGAGTTGTTGTTGATGCACCACTGCCAATGCAGCAGCAGCATCACATAATTTACAACTTTGATACTGGTGCTGTTTGTTGTTGGCCTGTACTTAGCAACTTTGTGTTAACGATATATTTATAAAATCCACAATCACTTCAAATCACCATGCACTGGAGTCACCGCTGTGTTTGGCGTGTCACTGCCGGGCTTATCAGCAAACCTCAGTTCCGCAATCGCTAAGCCCACTACGTAATGTATATATGTTGAACTTTTTTCGCACCGTACGTAGCCAACCGTGCTCATTGGAGGTGCAGCAAAAGGGGCAACAAACGAAACTCAAAAAGCAGTTCCAAAGAAATGAGTTGCCAATCTAGATTTAAAAGTGCCTAGCTCCCAGTGGCTTACTGTTAGTGCGTGCACATCGCACGATGTGCCATCAAACCCGACAGCCCTGACCACCGTCTTTAGCCAGATGTTCGATATCCGTTTTCTGCTTGAACGACAACAACCACTGCAGCCATCCTTAATAAGTCCACCGGCAGCGTGGATCACGCGAGACTGGAAAAACCCGCGCCGGAGTTTGTAGCTTCCTCAACCTGGAGCCCACGGGATGCCACGGTGGCTAGGAGATGTTAACTACCTCGCCTGCTATCCAGGAGGTCGTGGGTTCGATCTCGACCCTGACGCCTGCTGCTGTATATTTGGAGTTTGCGTGTCTCTCTCTCTCTCATCATCATCACGGTATCTAGGAGATGTCAACTACCTCGCCTGCTATCCAGGAGGTCATGGGTTCGATCTCGACCCTGACGCCTGCTGCTGTATATTTGGAGTTTGTGTCTCTCTCTCTCCGTGGTCGCGTGGATTTTTCTCCGGGTCCTCCGTTTTTTCTCTCCATATTTCGAGCTATCAGGTCGCTTCTGAAAAAGAGCCATATAGCTCAGTGGGGCCTTACCTGGTCAAATAAAAAATAGTTTCAGTGCGTAGTTTACTTGGGTTTTACCGAAGGCAGGGAAGCGACGCAGCTCACCGATGTCTCCCGCTGTCGTCAGCAGAAGTCCGATGACAAGAGCGACGACGAATACGCCACCGGGGAGGACACCTACGACTACGGAAGCAAGGGGTCGCCATCCACGCCGTCGTCTTCAAATAAAACAGGGGTATGATGCGAACACATCGCTATCGTTTATCCCCCCCTCCTCCTCGCCGTCGTCGTTTTTGTTCACTTCCCATCCGAAAGAATTCACAATGGGACGTGGCCTCAACGTGGCACCGAGGCCGGCCAGGCAAGCGGTCTGGTAACGTTACCGCCACCTTGCCAAAAATAGCAAGTTGCCGTCTAACAATTGATCGCTGGTTGTGAGTCGCAAATTTCCCGACGATTCCAGCAAGCCATGTTTAATGGCAGGATGAGTGGGAGAAACTAACTGGGCTCCATGGAACGAGAATGCACGAGCACAATTTTACAAGGTCGAATCGGATTGTTCCTCTGCGGTGGCGGCGGCGACGACTGGCGTCGTGTGCAGCGAGTGACGTCCCTGTCCTCGTGGTCAGTGCCCTGATTGTAGCTGTGATTGGGTGGATTCCTTCACACGCAGCTCACGGAGAACCCACGTGAATTCACTGATGTATTCACGAGACGGAACGTGCACACCGCATCCCGTCCGCAAACAGGATTGGGTCTTTTTTGTATAGACGGAATACAGTTTCACCCGTTGTACTCATTCACCACGCGATGTTTTTTTTATTACCCTTGTTTTTTTAACAAAACGGCTCAATGTGAATGGAATAATTGTCCCCATCGTGACTCCAGCCACGTTAGAATGCAGAATCACCGGCACAGACAATTACCGGCGGCACGACTGAGCGAGCGAGTGTTATGTTCTCGTGATGTTTTAGAATGGCTAGAAAATATTTGGCACAATCGGGGGCTTAATTTCACCTGGGTCTATCTGGGTTGATGACCTGAAATATATTTACGTACCCAGCACACCACATCCAGTATACCACTCGCTATGGCTGTGGCTCTTACTTGTCATGTGTCCACTCCAGTGTTACAACAGACAACGGCAAAAAGGCGAACAGTACAAAGGCAATCCAAGTAATGAAGTATCAATAGCTCTGGTTGAGCATAAAAAAAAATTGATCCTGGCCCATCGATAAAAGAAATAGTTGAGTTCTTCTTCTTTCGTATGTCAGCTGATGTCGATGCAGAGCATCAACTACAACGTCACGGTCAGGTGGTCAAGCCTGACAACCGCGTCAGGAGCAGCGGAGTGGGTCACTGTTTAGTTCAGTCAACGGGCCAGTTTAATTTACAGACCACCACTGAGTGAATTGTCACAAACAGCATTCTGTAGACAAATTGCCCCCCCCCCCCCCCCACCAAGCCACCGGCATAGGAATGTGGAATTTCCACTGTGTGCCAACGCTTGAGCGGTGGTGCGGGACTGTGGGGGGCTGGGGGGGAGTGTGTGGAGCGAGCGAGCGCTGACCGAGGAGCCCTCTCCCACGCTGTGCCGCCCGTGCGGGGCAGGGGGACGACTTCTCGGTGGAGTACGGCACCAACGAGGAGGAGCACGACTTCGACCGCTTGGACGACTACAAGGATTACGACTACGGATACAATCCCACGTCCGGCAGGGCCAAGGGCGAGGCCGGCGCAGAGCTGCCCAGCATCATCGAGACGGGGGAGGTGAGCGGCCAACGCTCCCCCGCCACTCGCGCTGTTCACCCTCCTGTCCCTCCTCCGCTCCTCCGCTCCGATACAACTGTTCTATTCCTCCTTCCCGCTCCTGCTCCTCTTTCTGCTCCATCTCCCCCCCTCTTCCCACTCATCCTCCTACTCCCGCACTCCTGGATTGCCTTACCTCTTCCTGATCCTCCTGCTCCTCCATCGCTCCTGATTTTCCTGTGGCCCCCTGCCCCCGCTCTCTCCTGCACCCACCTCGCTGCCGCGTCCCGGACTCTTTCACGCGAGTTTTGAGCTCCGTCAGGCAGAACAACTCAAGGATATTCACGTTCAGAAGCACCGCCACGGTGCTATGTAGCCGCAACTGCTGTACGGTGTGTGTTAATGCATCTACGGTACGTTACGAAATGCATTCTGGGAGTGATAACTACACCTTATTCTCGTTTGTTGAGCTCATTGTTAATACCGTATTTGTTTTTAAACGTCGAATTTTGGTTCTGTAGTTGCTTCACTCCTTAGTGGTCACCTCAAATGCCACCTTTGTGCGCCTTGAGATACACTGCAGGGGAGACTCAGTGCCTCGTCAATGTTAATGTGCCATTGTATTGAGGGACTACTGCTGTGTGGCCCTCTCTTGGTGTGGTCTTGGACTCTGTTGTTGCTTTTGCTGCCTTGGCCAAGCTTGATCAATCAGACTTGCAGGATATTTGTTTAATTTACTTTACTTACCTATGTTGCACTCCTATCGTTAAACTATTGTGTTGTTGTAGTATTGTTTGTTGCTATAGCTTTGCTGACCCGCCCCTACTGGACATCTGTGAAGTAGAGACTCATAAACGACATGTCCTATTCCTCCTCCTGCAAAGATCCCGATTTCAAGAATAAACCATGATTTATGACGTTTGTGATTTTTTTTCCATCATAATTTTAGTCCTTGCTGATAGTCATTCTTCTTTTGTCTTTCTCCAGGCCTTTGGTGGACACAAAGGAGAGAAAGGGCAGAAGGGAGAACCGGCGATTGTGGAACCTGTAAGAGAGATATTTCGGTTTTTTTTCCCCCATTTCAACGTGCTAAGTGTTCTTCACTCATTCTCAGAGGGGGGCCAATTTCGTCGATAAGACATCACCAGTGTGGGCGACGCCACATCATTTGAAACCATTGGGAGTTTGACAGCAGCACGACGTTGCTGATGATGATGATGTTGGGTGGTGTTCTCACTCGCCGTGTAGTGTCAGGGGCCGCACTAAAGGCCACCAGAGGATGCCTGGGGCCCGCGGGCCTTGCAATGAACAACGCTGTCTTCGAAGCACCACTTTAAGACGTCAATATTAACAGCGGCCAACGCTCCACTGAAATGAAAGTGCGCGATTTTTGTTTCAAGATAAAGGCTCGCTTGATGGACTGGCTGTTGCATTTTATTTCCTCTCTCAAACAGGGAATGCTTTTTGAGGGACCCCCAGGCCTTGAGGGACCTATGGTGAGTTCTACATTATTATTATTAATATTTATTATTATTAAGCATATTTATATCCACACATGGACACCCACACAGAGACGGAAAGAAGGAACGCATGGATCCGGGTACGAATGTAAATCGAAGACATCATACTGAGACGCCATCTGGGACTGTTCAGGATGGTCAATGGGCTTGGGTGGACAATGGTTCACGGGTGAGCGCTGCGACGGAACGGCAGCCAAAGGAGGGAAAACACGCCTGAGATGACGGCCGCCATGGTGCAGATGGGGCGATGTGAGGTAGCTCGTGTGCAGGAGGGAGATCAATGGCTGTGGCATCACAGGGCCACGGTGAATGACATGGCCAGGCCTTCATCCCAGCAGTAGAGAGACCTCGGTTGCTGTCGATGACATCTCATCGCTTTGGTTGGGTGTCAGTGCTTCCGGAGCACGTGGCTCGCAGAGGCACCCAAGGTCAAACCTTGAATGGAGGCCTACTTAGCTAATCATAATCATTATGTAGGAAGTAAAAGTCATTTGTGCTGCGGATAAACTGTCGCCAGTTACAGGAATGTGGAATTTCCACTGCTGACTCAGAGCCACCAAATGGAGTATTTTTCATTTATTTATTTCATTAACGCAATTGCTGAGCACACGAGGCCCATCATGGAAATGAATGTAAAGCGGACAACAACAAACAGCACCGTCATCAAGTTGTAACAGAGTGTAACACGTTTCCTGTATTGAGCAAGGTTGTTATTGTTGTTGTTGTTTGTCGTCGTTTTATAAAAGCTTAGGGGTGTATAAGATAAACGATGGCAGGGAATACCAAAGAGAGACGGTGGCAGGGTGCCCTGGCAGGGTGCCCTGACGTGCATCGTGGTGGTCGAACGCGGCGCGGAAGAGACAGGAGTCAGTCGAGGGTAGTCGAGGGTAGCCCCCCCCCCCCCCCGCAGGGTCGCTGGAGCCACGGCCCTGGTCTGTAGCCACCCACCCACCCGCCTGCCTGCCTGCGCCCTACAACCATCTTACCGGGCGCTCATTAATAAAGCTGCACGGCATGAGGAAGCTTAGGGTACCCGCGCTCTAAACTGCAACGCCACCACACCATTGTCCGTCCGGTGACGCGGCAGTCATTGCGATTGACATTCGGTCACGATTTATTTCATCGAGGGTAAAGGGTTATGAGTCAGAACGTGTTAATGATGGACTTAAACAAGGCTTTTTTCTTCTTGTAAAAACACCCCCAATTCAACATTCAGTGGGAGGTTGTTCATCATCATCTGCTGCCCCTGTGACCTGGAACTCTTTTCCCCCAGACATCCGTGCTGTCAACTCCTTTCTGCAGTCCAAACTCAAGACTTTACATATCTCCTCTGCGTCTGACTGACTGCCTCTCTCCTCCTCTAAAATACATTTTCCCAGTGTTCTGTGCAGCGCCTTTGAGATGCGGTCGCATTCTGGAGGCTATATATAATCCAAATTGTAAACTGTCCATGTATACGTATGCTGCCTAATCTTTGCACGGTGACAATTTAGTCGACCTCGGAGAGGGCTGTAATTGGCAGGAAAGGAGATTTGTAGACAAATTTGGTTCGTTATATAACGTCGAGCACGTGGCTACGTGGGAGAGCGAGTGGTTTGGTTGGGGGGTTTGCTCAGCCCCATCATCCCTCCGGAGTCAGTAAAATAAGTCACGCTTCGTTGTTTTAAGTTAGAAGTGGTGGTCCTATGGATATACCTGCTCCTGTCATAGGAATGTGAAATTGCACCACTGGCTCCAGGCTGTATACGGGAGATGATCACCGCCTCATTGTATGTTTGATCAGGACATAACGTTGCCTTTTTATCGTGTGTATATAAATACACACAGAGATATAAAATAAAATGTAGTAATTCCCATTTCATGAAACGAAGTAATGCCATTTTGGCAGATAGTGCGCTTCAATTCTCTCTCTCTGCATCAGCTGACGTGGTGCCCAGTGCTAAGCAGTCCTTCCATAGTCTTCTTCCACAGTGCCCGTCTGTTCAGTCCGTTTCAATTCCCGTGACAACCAGAACCCACTCCCACCTTCCCCGCAGGCGCCTCTCTGAGGCTGGTCTCGTCGCTTTCACGAGGGGCGCTTGCTGTGAAATCCATGCAACTCTTTGCTTGTGGACGGGGAGTCCGCCCGAGTCGACCACTGGGAGGGTTACGCTCTGCGGGTCGTAGCACCAACACACTCGTGCGAAGCTCAATCTCCAAGCGTCCCGAACTCTCGTCACGCGCCCCTTTATTAATGATTTTCAGGTCTTCTTTGAAGATTCTCAACTGTCTCCTCCTAAACTTCTGGCCAATCACCTACCCTAGATTGAAAACTAATTTCTTCAGAAGTGCTTTTGTGTTTGCTTTGTTGTCCTTCGCCCACACCTATGATTGGCACGGTTGGCTACGTACGGTGCGAAAGAAGTTCAATGTACACGCATACGACCCTGCCATCCAATGGCCTTCAAACTCTAAGCCAATCAAGACGAACCGCCCTACACCAACCAATCCCGTGCACGCTAGGCGCTCAACCAATTAGCGTGGCCCTATACGTCGCTCATCCCAGCCGTACGGGCGGCTGGCCAATGGCAACGCGCCCCACCGATTTCAAACGGCAAAGCCGTTGGGAATCACTCTTAACGGAGAATTAAATGGTAGACAAGGTAGGCTTTTTGGCGACCTTCACACTTGTAGTCTTGGTCATCGCCAAAGTTTCTGATGAACATAGCGGGACTGGGATAGAAGCGGTGATGCTGCAGTGGTTAGCGAAATGCACTTGTGACCCCATCGACCGAAGTTTGCCTCGCAGCCACGGCTGACATCAGTGGCGAGCGAGAGCTGAACCGGACCGGTGTCCCTCCACCCTTCACTAGCCCACACTGACCAACAATGGTGAAGTATAATTAAAACAACTCCCATGACTGTACATGGTGTGGAGAAGCCTTCATCCAGCAGTGGATTGATAAAGCTCCATAAATTATTGTAAATGTACTATTAAGATTAAAACAAAACAGATGGTAGCTTGACCTTCATTGATCTGCAGTGCACTTAACTACACCGCACATTCATTCTGTAGCTGTTACGGCGCATGGCGAGCGCCTCCAATTCCATTGTTAAATTCCCTCTCCATGCCGTTGGACACCGAAGGTGTCCTGTTTCATAGCATGCCTTCATGTGGAGCAACCCAGGGCACTTTACAATAAATACATAGACTCGGAGAGAGCCATTGGCCATTCAGTCCAGCACAAAGACAAGCCACTTACCTAGGGCCCCATGCCCTGAGCAGCCCGATGCGAGTTTGAAGCTCTGTTAATGACGAAGAAAAAGGCTTGAAGGTGACTGCAAGGCGATGTTGTTGTTGTTGTTGTTTTTGCACTCCACTGACATCGCTGCAGTGTCAAGCCCATTCGTTTTTGAATATGAGGATAGCAGTGAAGTAAAATATCAACTTCACTGAGGTTCTAGACTGCATTCACTCAGGACTCCTTTGCAAGAGGAGATGAAGGTTGCGTTGCTCTGCCGCTGCGTTGGTACTCCCGGTTGTGCCGCTGTCCGGCTTTCCGATGCATTTTAGGGTCACACCGCGTGCGGTCTGGCGCGTGACGTCCCGACGTTTCGCCCCACGTGCCGGGAGCTCTCTTGAATTTCGGTTGCACAGACGAAGCTCCGAGGTACCTGGAGCGAAACGTCTGACGTCATGGCGAAACGCCACGCGGGCACAACCCAAAACCATATCGGGGGGCTGTCATCTGTAGTTGGCGTTGCCACTGCAAACCATTGGGTTGTCGGAGCGCGTTGTACTGAGGCCCGCATTGCTTCGTGGTTTTAATCACCGGCATGTCTCGCGCTCCGTGTCGTTTGGCAGGGCTTCCCAGGTCCTCCCGGTCCCCACGGCCCTGCAGGACCCTCCGGAGACCCAGGAGAGAGAGTGAGTTTCATCGTCGCAGGCTTGCACGCGCTCTTGTCCCTGCTTGGGGGCGGCAGGGCGACACAGCAAGAAGGGCCTGTGGTTTATTCCTGTCTCGGGCGAATTTCTGCATGCAGTTTGTATGTTCTCCCTATTGTTACGAGTGGGTTTACTCCAGCATATCAGGTTTCCTCCCATAGCTAAATAAAAAAAAGCTGTATGATGTAAACTAAAACTAAACATTTGTTTTATTTTACCAGGTAAGGCCCACTAAGCTACATAGCTCTTTTTTAGAGGTGACCTGGCCATAAATGATAGCTCAACGAAGTGGCTCATCATCATCATATGGAAATTGACTGCAGCCAAATATTCTAAACGCATGTTTCCAAATGTGGGGGGAGGAACCGGAGGAACCGCAGAAAAAGCTCTGCGACTTCAGGGAGAACACGAAAACTGCAAATATACAGGGGTCAGAGTCGGGATCGAACCCACGGCCTCCTGTATACTGGGCGAGGTAGTTAACATCTCCTAGCCACCGTGGCACTCCTGGCATTGGGCAAAATATCCCAAAGCTGAAAAATTACTCAATTGGGACCGCAAACAGCATCAGCAGCAAAATCGCCCCTGACTGTGAAAACTTGGCAGGACCCTCCTGAAAACGAGTCTTGAGACTCGGTGAGGCTCTCTTGGGTAAACAAGCAGAATAACAAAAATAATAAAATCCCTGCCATGCTTCCATCTGGCACCGAGTCTCAGCGGTCAGAGGAGTTGAGTCACGATTGGAAGGTTTGTAAATTTGTATCCCAAATAAGGGATCGGTTTGGCCCATCATCCCTCAGTTGGCCAATTAAATATACCACTGCTGTGCGCAATGAAGATGTCGGTCCACGTCAAAGGAATGTGGAATTGCCGCCACTGGTTTAACGGCGCTAATGGAGATGTCACCAAAACGCGCCCAATCAAGTGCTGCCCACAACCCCCCCAAGCTTCAATTAAAAAAAGCGTCCACTGGGCTGGATATGACTTCGCTGAGTCTCATCACTCGGGTGCAGTTGGTTAGTAGGCATTGCCCAATGTGTTTATGTGGTGCTGCTGATGGTGGTGATGTTGATGTGGTGTTGTTGATGGTGATGATGTTGACGTGGTGTTGTTGATGGTGGTGATGTTGTTGTGGTGCTGCTGATGGTGGTGGTTTTGATTTGGTGCTGCTGATGGTGGTGATGTTGATGTGGTGCTGCTGATGGTGGTGATGTTGACGTGGTGCTGCCGATGGTGGTGATGTTGTTGTGGTGCTGCTGATGGTGGTGATGTTGATGTGGTGCTGCTGATGGTGGTGATGTTGATGTGGTGCTGCTGATGGTGGTGATGTTGATGTGGTGCTGCTGCCGATGGTGGTGATGTTGATGTGGTGCTGCTGATGGTGGTGATGTTGATGTGGTGCTGCTGATAGTGGTGATATTGATGTGGTGCTGCTGATGGTGGTGATGTTGATGTGGTGCTGCTGATGGTGGTGATGTTGCTGCTCGCTATAAAGCTACCTTTGCTGCTATGGTTGCAGCAAATGCTGATGCTGTTACTGATGATGATGGTGGTGATGGATGATGATGTTGGTATTGCTGTGACTGATGATGATGTTGCTGCTACAGATAATGATGATTTTGCTTCATCTGATATTGGTAATGTTGAGGATGAAGTTGCTTCTACTGATGATGACTGTGATGTGTTTTGTTGCTGATGATGATAATGATGCTGTTACGCTGCTGCTAATAATGACGATGGTGCAGTTGATGCTGCAGACGTTATTGACGATAACGATGTTGTTGCTGCTGACGATGTTGCTGCCACTGACGATGACGATGATGTCGACCGTGTGCAGGGCCTTCCCGGTCGCGCTGGGTTACCAGGTGCCGATGGACTCCCGGGGCCCCCTGGGACTGTCCTCATGTTGCCGGTGAGTCCTCTGCTCACTCGCCTGCGTCTGTGTGTCCGCGTCTTTGTCTTCCGTGTCTTTTTATTTGTAGGGAGCAGGAGTGCAGTGGATAGCTCGTTGCGCTACGAACCCCGGCGACCCGAGTTAGATTCCCGCTCACGGCCAACGCCAGTGACGATTATCTGAACCGGTTCCAGGCCTCCCCAAGGTCGACTCAGCCTCAAATGAGTACCTGGTGCGATGTGTAAACATCGCCACTCGGGAGACAAAGCCGATCGGGCGTGGTGCTGGCCATTCAACCCCTCGTAAGCTGTGCCGGCCTTGATAGCTGGTGCTCGCTAACAGCGCTTGTCCAAACAGTCTGTTAAAGGCTGTACGGGGGATCTCTGTCTGTGCGTTTTAATGTATTTGGGTGTAATGAAATGGGCCAGTGTGTGTATTAACGCTTGTGTCTGCACGTGTATTTTTATTCCCCCTAGTTCCGGTTTGGAGGTGGAGGTGGTGAGGGTGGAAAGGGCCCAGCAGTTTCAAATCAGGAGGCCCAGGCTCAGGCCATCCTACAGCAAGCACGGGTAAGGGCCACTCCACCTTCGCTCATGCACAGTGACCAGCGTGCCGATTCAGACGTCGGCCAGGACAACGTCCGACTGTCGTGGCGGTGACGCGGCCTGCCGGTAGCGCCGGGTCCTTTCGCTTGCTGCGGAGGTTCACGGTTTCCGAATCCGGTGGCGGCCGCCGCCCTGGTGAATGCCGTGGGCGTAGTGGCCATGTTGACGCGCAGCGACCGCTTCGCGGTGGACATTAAAAGGTCCCCCCGATGTAATTCGCGAGAGCAGGCCCATCGTGCGTCGCGGGTGTCGTGGGCCCCAGTTGGCAAGTAACAAAAATATTACACCACGAATCGTGCTCATACAGACGGCAATCATTGGCCCCTACTGGCAGACTAGTGCAAATGTGACTGTCCTGGTGTCTTCGAGTTGTAAGCTTGAACTTGACCGGCCCCCTCGTGTCAATAAAAAGGCCGAGGTGAAGGCTGCCGTTCGTGGCAGCTCGCAGTGTTGGAATCGTCTCAAGTCAGACTCTGCCGCATACGACCCGTCAGCCATAGGTAGCAGCAGCTGTCCAGACTGCCTCGGGCCAAGCTTCACAGGCAGCAGTCTGGATAGATTGGCCAGGCTGTGGACATTTTGGCGACATGATGGTTTGCGTGCCGCCCCTGCGGAGCTGCCCAGCAGACAGTCGTCCCTGCACGTTGATGAGGACGGCGCCTTGGCAGCGGCTAGAAGGTGGAGCGGGGAAGGCTGCTTGAACTGGATGAAGTGGTGATCAAGCGGTTGAGTTGATTGAATATCGACATTGCATAGTAACACAATAAGGAGAATAAGGAGACTCGTTCACAACACATCCACTTTCCCACGTCCGCTCGGGTGATTGCAACGCAGACGTTTGCCTCCTCAGCCAGCATTTCAGGAGCTCTGCAGGAGCTCTGCCTTGCTGGCTCTGTGTCTCCAACATGGGTGCCGGTCACATAGAGCACTCAGAACCAGGGGCCTCAAACCCCGCTCGTTTTTTAGCGTCCGTGGCTCAGTACCTCAATAACCACGTTGTCTTCAGTTTAACACGTAGATGTCGGGCTTTCGCGACCACTATTATCAATAATAGAGGGTTTTCTGGGCTAGATCGTGTAAATACGAATGTGTCGTTGAACCCGCCACCACCCGACACAGGCAATTAGTAAGGTTGTGTCACGTAAACTGAACGTGCCAATTCGTTACGAGTACAGCAACACCGGTTGTGTGTTGGAGAGTAAACCCACAACAACATTTACCATTCGAGTACCGTGGCGTTGGTAATTACAACAACCAGCACCATTGGGCGACAGCCACAGAGTTGTGGAGAAATCCTCCTGCTTCGTGCTTTAATAGAGGGATAAATCAGGTTGCGAAGGCCAGGGGGTGGGGAGCGGGGGGTTAATGAATGCATATAAATTACAATAGGCATCTATTACTGGTTGGGTTATTCATCGGGTAATCAACATACATTATGCATGCACATCATGTGTTCTACTCACAGTTAATCACCTCTATTATGGATCGTGTGTTCAGTTTGTTGTCCTTTCCCCGCACCTCCGATTAGCTACGTGCGGTGATGATGCACAACCATGGACAGGAATGGAACCTAGATGTCCACGATTGTGGGTGCAGCGTGTGAAACACCACCAACCACCATCACCGCCGCCACCGCACAACCTCCGATGAGCACGGTTGTCTACGTGCGCGGTGCGAAAGGCGCGCACCGTACGCGCGTGCGTCCGTACATTATGACGTTCCTGAAAAGCACCGAGATGGTACTTGAACCCGGCACGCCGGGGGAAGCATCGCGTCGATATGTCTGAGCTCTCCGCACAGGCGCGTGTCGGCCGTGTTTCACGTCCACCGCGGCCCGCACGCTGAGCAGCGAGAGCCAGGGCTGCCTGGCACCGCTGGGTCGCGTCTCAAGAAACATTTGTACGAACGGCTGAAATATTTTGAAACGCCGCACCACCGCCGTGCTGGGTTCGAGTCCCGTCTCGGTGCCTTTCAGAAACCTCATATAATGTACGGATGTTTGTTGTGTGTGCGTGTGCACGTACGTTGAACGTACGTCGCCAACCGTGCTGATCGGAGGTGGTGTGGTGGTGTTTCACGCACTGCGCCCACATTTGTGGATGTCCAGGTTCAATTCCTTTCCATGGTGTGCATCATCACCGCACGTAGCCAACCGCGCTAATCGGAGGTGCAGGGGGACATGACAACAAACTAAATACAAAACGTTATTTTCTGTAAGTATTTTTTTATTTATTTGTCAAGAGCCCGGTTAAAAAGCACGAACCGCAATAATGGAGCGGAGAGGAGGGTGGTACAGAAATTCTGCGGACAACCGAAGTCCACCCTCAGTGCTCCTGGGTTCTGGGGAAGAGGTTGGGGCTCACTGCCCCGAACCCGAGCCGGGACTGCGAGCAGCGAGATGCGCAGGTCGCAACAAGCACTTCTAAAGCAACGAGTTTGCAATATAGATTTAGTGCACCGTGCATCTGCGGAGCAATATAACGAAACGTGTAACGTGACTTGGCACACTGTAATTTTGGAAGTCTAAACACAGCCAAGACGATTGCCTAACGTCTGCATAGCTCCGGGAATTAATGTCACGGCGTGTAACGGTAATTATTACCATCCATTGCGGGCCTATCCTGAAGGTAACGGCAGGGCGCCCCGACTCACGGCGAGGGAGTAAAGAGGTGGCGCTCGTGTTGAACGTAGCGATAACTTACATGGTTAAAGCTAGTTAACTTCGGGATGCATGCCTTCAGCTTACCGTGGATACATCACCGCACCTTAGAGGTTGGCTCTCATTTGTCAGAGCAATAGTCATCATCATCATCACGTGTGACTTGATATCACACCTCACACGAGTCCCAATGTGCCGACGGAATTAAGAAGCCGATTTGAACAGAACCCTTCACAGAGGTAACACTCATCGACTTAGACTCACAATAAGTTATATGTGAGTCTAACGGGTCTGCGTGCGAGTCTATGGGTCTCTGTAAGTTTATGGGTCTGCGTGCGAGTCTATGGGTCTCTGTAAGTTTATGGGTCTCTGTAAGTTTATGGGTCTGCGTGCGAGTCTATGGGTCTCTGTAAGCTTATGGGTCTCTGTAAGTTTATGGGTCTGCGTGCGAGTCTATGGGTCTCTGTAAGTTTGTGGGTCTGTGTGCGAGTCTATAGGTCTCTGTAAGCTTATGGGTCTCTGTAAGTTTATGGGTCCGCGTGCGAGTCTATGGGTCTCTGTAAGTTTGTGGGTCTGTGTGCGAGTCTATGGGTCTCTGTAAGCTTATGGGTCTCTGTAAGTTTATGGGTCTGCGTGCGAGTCTATGGGTCTCTGTAAGTTTGTGGGTCTGTGTGCGAGTCTATGGGTCTCTGTAAGTTTGTGGGTCTGTGTGCGAGTCTATGGGTCTCTGTAAGTTTGTGGGTCTGTGTGCGAGTCTATGGGTCTCTGTAAGTTTATGGGTTTCTGTAAGTTTATGGGTCTGTGTGCGAGTCTATGGGTCTCTGTAAGTTTGTGGGTCTGTGTGCGAGTCTATGGGTCTCTGTAAGTTTATGGGTCTGCGTGCGAGTCTATGGGTCTCTGTAAGTTTGTGGGTCTGTGTGCGAGTCCATGGGTCTCTGTAAGTTTGTGGGTCTGTGGGCGAGTCTATGGGTCTCTGTAAGTTTGTGGGTCTGTGTGCGAGTCTATGGGTCTCTGTAAGTTTATGGTTCTCTGTAAGTTTGTGGGTCTGTGTGCGAGTCTATGGGTCTCTGTAAGTTTGTGGGTCTGTGGGCGAGTCTATGGGTCTCTGTAAGTTTGTGGGTCTGTGGGCGAGTCTATGGGTCTCTGTAAGTTTGTGGGTCTGTGGGCGAGTCTATGGGTCTCTGTAAGTTTATGGGTTTCTGTAAGTTTATGGGTCTGTGTGCGAGTCTATGGGTCTCTGTAAGTTTGTGGGTCTGTGTGCGAGTCTATGGGTCTCTGTAAGTTTATGGGTCTGTGTAAGTTTATGGGTCTGTGTGCGAGTCTATGGGTCTCTGTAAGTTTATGGGTCTGCGTGCGAGTCTATGGGTCTCTGTAAGTTTGTGGGTCTGTGGGCGAGTCTATGGGTCTCTGTAAGTTTGTGAGTCTGTGTGCGAGTCTATGGGTCTCTGTAAGTTTATGGGTCTCTGTAAGTTTATGGGTCTGCATGCGAGTCTATGGGTCTCTGTAAGTTTATGTGTCTGCGTGCGAGTCTATGGGTCTCTGTAAGTTTATGTGTCTGCGTGCGAGTCTATGGGTCTCTGTAAGTTTGTGGGTCTGTGTGCGTCTTTTGGTCTCTTTGTTACAGTATGAGTCTCTGTGTGAGTCATAGGTAGCCACACACAAGAACTTAGAATCACAACAAGTTTCCAGGACAACAAATGAATAACACTGGATACACTCGGGTGTGCTGTAAACGAACACGTTGAACGACTCAAGTGCAGTGACATCATCGTACGCTAAGTATTGTGCCAGTTTCAAAAGAGGTGAAATTTCAACCTCCTCTTGAATCGGCATATATTCCTAAAACAAGGAGAACGATACGATTAGGGAGCAGATTCCATAGCTGTGGTGTCATTACAGGCAAGGCCCTGTCAGCTGTGACCCTGGGTTCTAATACCGGGTTCTAATTTGGGCTTCAACCACCTGTGATATAAGCAAAAACTGGTTCTCAGCGAGTTGATGGTTTCAACTAAATTACCAATAACTGCAGGGAAAACTTTTTGACGATGTTCGCCTTGTCACTTGCTGTTTGCCTTAGTCCAGCTGTAATGGCCACCACATTGGTTTGATTGCCACGTGACAGCCACGCTCTTGTTTGAATGGCTCCAATAAAGGCGCTGCACCATCTGGTCTTGGGTGCGCGGTAAATCGAAGGGTCATCAAAAGCGGCTCTGCAGTGTCATTTTCTCGGGACCGCCATCGAGTTTGATGGCAGACCGCGCGACGTGCAGGGAGGCTCCCCCGCTCGTGCGCACACGATATCACGAAGCGGCCTTTAACTATCATTAAGGTTTTTTTTTTGTGTGTGTAAGATCGCTTAAGTATAGATGCGTCGTTAACCCGCGTCCACCCGACACGGCCAACCGGTAAGGTTTGCCACGTAAACAAAACGTGCCAATTGGCTACTACTTCGGCACACCGGTGTGTTGGAGAGCAAATCCACAACGTTTACAATTTGAGTGCCATGGCGTTTCGCCGGTCATTACATCGAGCGTCATCGGGCGTATTTTGCCTCTTGGCGGTTGCGGAACCAAGAGTTTCTGATGAGGCCCCGGGAGCGACACTCCAAGCGCAGCGGTGAGCCCAACGCACGCACAGCGCCGAACCGCGGCGGGCGATTGGATTCTATCGATGATTCGACGAAGGCGCGACGATCACGTGGCCTTGCGATGCGCCGTTGGGTGCGGAGCTGTTGTGCGACCGTGCGAGTAGTCTCGAGCCAGCGTCTGGAGAGGGGTTGCGCATTTGCTGCGTCAAACATTCGCCGGAGAAACGGCGGGGAAGGCAAAGGATTCGGTGAAAACCGCAGCAGGGTCTCTCGAAGCCTGACCAATTTGGATGAAGGTGCCCTTTCAGTTCTACAAAGTCAAAAGTGATTCGCCACTCCAACGAGCATTGAGGCATTGATGCTCATATATTCACAACCCAGAACCTATGGTGTAAATTCCACATTTCTCTGGCGGGGGCCGAATCTATGCATAGGACAACCATTGTCGACTTTCTCATAGAGAGATACTAATTTGATCTACCCCAGGGGGATGATGGGCTGAATCAACCTCCCCAACCAGGCTTTGAACTCGCAACCTTCCGATTGTGAGCCGCTCGCTCGAACGCTGGGCCACGTCTCGGTTGTGATTGCAGATGTTAGGGTTTTTTTGCTTTAATAATAATATATTTTCATTGGATAACCTTTGTGGCTTTCACCAATGTTTCGCTAACTCGGGTCTGGCTTTAAACGGTGTTTACTGTACATTGCATATGAATAAGTGTAGCCCATTTCCAAGTAGTAGATTAATGATTACTTTTCACAGGTGGTCGAAAACATTTGACAGGATTTCTAATGTGCACTGAAACCTCAAAACACCGTAGAAATCTTGAGACAACTTGGATAAAATCCAGAGAAACAGAAACTCCCACCCCCTCGCCAGACCTGGCCTGCCAGTGCCTTCCAGATGTCTCCTGGTGACAACGGAGCGATGTTGCGATGTAAGCTCTTCGTGGTTTCTTCGTGTCGGGGATTAAAACTGCTACGATGATGATGATGATGACGGAACAAGCGCACTGCGCTTCAAGGGGATCATGTAGAGAAATAACACGGTTTCAACAACACCATCATCATCATCATCAACCCTTCCATTATCACGATCAACATCGCCACTGTCATCATCAACGATCAGTTGTCATGAAGCTAGTCCCGTTGTTGGAGCTGACGGTTGTCTCTCCGCCAGCAAAAGAGGCGTCTGCCTTCTCGCAAAGCCACCCCCGGTCGTCAACCATCGTTCCACGGGAGGAGGTCGCTCCTTCTCGGCTGCTGTTCCCGCTGTCTGTAATTCACTTCCTCATAAAGCTTCGTGCAGAGGAGAGACTTAAGCCCCATTTGTTTTTATTTGCATCGAGCTAATCACCCCCCCTGCGAAGCATCTGGAGATGTGATAGCATTTAGATACCATGGATAGATTAGGCTCTTGCCACAAGAATATGGAATTTACTCCACCCCCTCTCGACCAGCAATGAGGATGAGCATTGCCCCAAGCTTGTTTAAGCAAATCCAGGCTGTTTCTTGTAACTGCCTCAAAGCGTGTATGAAACAAAGAGTCCGTACAATTTTATGTGTGCTTAATAGATGTACACACACACACTGACACGCGTGTGTGTGTATGTGTGTACAAAATGCCTATGACACAATACTTTTGGAATTCAATACTCGAATACAGTGAGGTCTTGTTTAACATGCACTTGCATCGAGCTTTTTTGCAAGTTATTATAATAAGCAAACCTCGCTGAGGCTCAAGACTCATTTTCAGGAGGGTCTTGCTTGGAATTATTTGGCTAATTAAAACAATAAAATGGACAGTATTTATTACCCGGGCGTGTGAACACTATTGGAGTAACCCCTCACCCCCCTTGTGAAAACTCATGGGGCTAAACAAGAAGTCTACTTGCTATACTGCCCCTCTACGTGTCACAGATTATGTACTGCCTTGTTACAAAAATTCCCGAACGGGACTTATACCTGCCTTATATGTTGTGTTTGCCATTCAATCATTGGTTAAGTTTGGTGTATCCATTGTGAATTGCAACAACGCACAAGCACGTTCTACCTCGTGAATATATTCGCGTTTGAACGGCGCAACGACACACGCAAAAAACAACATTAAAACCTCCTAGCGCCCGTTTCGTTCGTTCCCCGACAACAATCAGCGGATTCCCCTCGCACGCCATGGCTAAGTGCGACGACGACTCTCTCGGCGTCGGCGACGTCGCTCTAGCGCGACGTCTTTGGGCACCTCCGACGGACCGAGCGTCGGGAGGCACGCCGACGTCTCCTCGCCGCTGCGTGTTTTCATCTCGTGACCTCGTCGTGTTTGTGGTGTGGCGTGCGTGTGTCTCTCTGTGTGTGTGTGCCTGTGCACAGCTCGCCATGAGAGGCCCGCCTGGACCCCAAGGCTTGACTGGAAGACCTGGACCTCTGGTACAAAGTAACCCGTCGAGGGGGGAAAAAAAGAAAAAAAATTCCCTCCGCAGACTCCGCCGTCTCCTGTTTTCGCTTTAACGCCTCACGTCTAATAAGCGGGTGGTGCTGGTGGTGGTGGTGGGGGGGGGGGAGGTTTATTTTTATCGCTATCGTCATTGTGTCTCATTTGCGAATCGGTTATGTTTTTTTTTTCTTCAGAATAATCATCGTCGTCGTGATTGTGATTGCGCTTAAAATGAATGTCATGGCAAGTAGTTTTACACTTAACGTGAACTGGTTGAAGCGGTTAAATTATCCATTCGAATTAGCGTTTGCGTTAAAATTGGACGGGGGGGGGGGTTGGGGGGCTGGGGGGGGGGGGGCGCTGTGGTGGGAGCACCCGACTCACAATCGTGAGGTCAGGCGAACAGGTCACCATGCGTTAGGTCATCGTCATCACCATCTTTATCATCGTCGTCATCACCATCACAATCGTCATCATCACCATCACCACCATCGTCATCATCACCATCGTCATCACCATTGTCATCGTCATCATTACCCTCGTCATCATCATCACCATCGTCATCATCTGCACCATCATCATCATTGTCATCATCATTACCCTCATCGTCATCATCACCACCATCATCATCATCGTCATCATCGTCACCATCATCATTTATTTGGGAGTCGATGCCACTCTACAGGAATTCAACAGTGATTGTCTCATGCGCATTACAGACTTGCTCCTGCCATAGCAATGTGGAATTTCCACCACTTCTAGTTCCTAGAGGGGAACTACATTTTAAATCCTAATATATATTTAGTTTATTTGAAGATAAATCTGGCACGATGTGTCATCCGTCTTGGATAAATCCGTGAATGTAATTCCTGAATGGAATTACCAAAGCGTGCCATTGGCTGCAATGTGGACGTGACAGACCCCGTGATATGATTTGCCGGAAGCAGGCAGTCGTGTTCCCAGTGCCGCTAAGCGCGTTTACTTCGCTCTGCCGTAAGGCATCTCAAGTCAAGGCTCTCACTTGGTTCTGTAAAGTCACAATAATTTATTGGCGCGTAATATATCTTGGCATGTGAAGCGATCGCAGATTACTCGGTGCTAGTTCAACACGTGGTCGGCTTTCGCGACCAATATCCATAATACAGGTTTTTGTTGGGTTAGATCACGTAAATATATAAATGTGTCGTTAAACCCGCCACCACCCGAGACAGCCAATTAGTAAGGTTTGTCACGTTAACAGAACGTGCCAATTCGTTACTAGTACAGCACACCGGTGTAGTTGGAGAGCAAATTCACAACATTTACAATCTGAGTTCGATGTTTCGCCAGTAATTGCAACCGGCATCATCAGGCAGCAGGCAGATTTGTGGCTGCTAATGCGGTTTTAGGTTTATCAATATTACTCGGCGTGCTAATTTCCGACTTAATGTCCTGCCTGAAGTTTGAAGAATGTATTTGTTAAACATACACCATTCCGAGGTTCAACACTGCAGTGTAATTTGCAGTCCAACTCTCACACAGCCAAACGATTAGATTTTCCAAGAAGTCAGTAACATAACTATGTGTGTATGTCGTGGAAAAATCATGCTGCTGATGTTTAACATTGTCAGCTGTGTGTGTACATATATCTACACACACACACTTACACATTTACGTCATAAGTATATAGTCTATTGTTGTGCGGTTTTAATCGGACGGCCGAATATTTCCTATGAAGAAATAATACAGAATATAGCTACGCATATCTGTGGTGATAAAAAAATCTCAATGTTCTTACATTGTTAGCCAAATGTATACACACAGACACGTACATTATTTGGTACTTAGCAGTAGTGTACATACACTATTGGCCGAAAATTCCCACCTCAAAATATTTAATAGGAAATGTTTCTGGCACGTAAAATAAGGTACTGTATATATTTCTTGATTTTAAAGCCACAGTGTTCTTGTTGAACATGTTGAGTTGTTTCTACGTCATGTACACTCTGCTGTAGATTCTATGAAAAGTAAATTACATGATTCTGGTGCTCGGGGCAGTAATCTGTACAGTTGGTTGACTCAGCCCATTCCTATACATTTTAAATTCGTATCCTAACGTCCTGAGATCGATCAAACAATGTCCTTGCCCCACTACCACTCAACCGTAAGGCAGGCTCCAGTTAGACCACGATTTTCATCACCCGCTAACTTGTCACAGGTTTAAATCCAGCTCGAGCGCTTGCCCGCATAATTGTAAAGTCATGGGTTCATATCCCATGCATGGAATGCATCGTATAATCTTTATCCTTCCCGTGACAACACATTGGGTGGTCGTTCCACTGTTGGGACATCACTGGCGATCATCTGGAAGATAAGACTGGCCCCTGCCATGGGAATGTGGTATTTCCACTACTGACAGAAGGTTGCTCCTGGAGATTAGCACCACCCAATTGATCATTAAATTAAAAATGAAGCAATTGGCGGGACCCCGGGGTCCCATCACTGCCCCGGGGTGGGAAAAACCGCGTATCGACACGAGTCTCGCCTTACCAACAACAAAACTAGTGGTCAATCGATGTGCCTTCGTCGAGAGCTACTCGGGGCACTAAGTTTCGTAAAAAGTTGAAAAATTACATAAACACGTTAAATTCACCGCCTGGGGGGTGGCGGTGGGGCTCGCCTTGGCAACGAAGCCGAGGATCGACGGCTGACCGGAGGGCGTCGGACGCCCCCCGGGGCTCGCGTTTGGCCGGTGGGGTGGCGCCCATCGTGTCGATCGCCGCCTGCTGCTGCTGCTGGCGCTTGTTGGCACGAGTCTGGGCGGGCGGCGCTTTGCTGTCGTCGTCCAACTCGGCGACGAGATTGGGCGGGATGGCTGGATAGAAAAATAATTATTGACCTGATTTTTGCGGGACCACGGGGTCCCGCAAAATGATTCATTTGAGCAACGATTTGGCTTGAGACAAGATATGCTAGCGAGTAGCACCTATGAAGGCCAACACGGCAAACGAGGGGGTGGGTGGTGGCCAGCACCACGCCCGGACGCATTTGCCTCCCGAGTGGCGATGTTTACACATCGCACCAGGTATTCATTTGAGGCCGCAAACGCGACACAAACTTCCAGACATGTCCACTGACACTTGCTGCATAATTTGTGCATAACGTCACTCTTGGCCTGTGCAATGCTGCCCTCTGCTGATGTAAGGGCTCAATGGCTCTGCCAGTGTGTTGGGCCTTAGCCATCGGTAGGATAAAGCACATAACACCCAGGGTTTACAAAACAGACCACAGACAACCATAACACAGCATCACCAAGACCAGCATTCATGTTCAAGTAGGGCTGCGTTTCATGTAATGCTGCCAGGTTAATTTTACTAGAAATACGAAGGAAGGAGGCGTCGTCGGATCCATGATTCACCACTCCGCTACGCCCCGGGCATAATTACCCGGTTCAACCACCCCAAATGTAAAATTGTAGCCGTTGCTCGACATGGACATCAGAAGAAGGAGAGAAGGATGATGATGATTAATTAATCGTGAGCTCAGAATAGAATTTGACCAATTAGGCGGCCTAGATTCTGCTGGACGAGGGTCAGGTTACCGAGACAGACGCTGGAGTGGGTCGCAGAGGTGGAAACTTACACGCATGATCTCTGTCCACAATTTTGCAAAATCGACAGGTGGCAACCATACATTCTTAGAGAAACGCGATTGACCTTTAAATCGTAAACCTCGTGTCACTAAATTTTGATTTAAAGCTTTCGTGACTGCAGTAATTCATATTCTTAGTTTTTTCGGTAAAGTCACGTTGAAGAGAAACAACAAAATAACAAAATATATATATAAAACAATAAAAAATTCTCACGACGTTTCGACCATAACTCAAACGGTCATCATCACACCTGATGTTATGGTCGAAACGTCGTGAGAATTTTTTATTGTTTTATATATATTTTGTTATTTTGTTGTTTCTCTTCAACGTGACTCGTGTCACTAGTTTTTTTTTCAAAGTTATTATTAACAAATTCCGATACAGTTGCTCGATTGTGTCTATCAATAGACAAAACAAATTTGATCAACTACTGCATAACGAGCCCCGCCCAATGTGACGCAGCTGTTAATGCTGATGTCACCAAGCCCCGCCCATCACTCTCCGTTCAGCGGCACCCGTGGGGCACAGAGGTGAAATAAATTCCCCCCCCCCCAACTATTTTCACGATGTCCTATTGGTCAAGTAGTGCAAACGATGATCAGTTGATTAATCGATGGCTTAAATAATCGGATATTCCAGCTGTAGATCCGATGTATATTATCACATTGAATGTGTCCAGCATTGATTGCCACTGATATTTCATGTCATTTGTCTTTTCAGGGCTCGCCAGGAATTCCAGGGCGGAAGGGAGAGTCTGGTGATTTAGGCTCACAGGTGAGGCGCTGTGTTCACTCATTCCCCTTTTCGTTTATTTATTCATTCATTCAGCCAATCATTGGCTATGACATTTATGAGCCATTGGTTGACCCGGTTACAAAACAATATTTTTCGTGTACAAGTCTGTTAATTTATCCACTTGTCATCTTTTACCTTCTAATACGTTATGAAATTGTGACGGGAATGCAAGATGTGTTACAAAATCATGGAATGTATTTTATATCAAAACAATCCATGGTTCTGTGTCAATGTTTGACTCACAAATTAAACTCCGGGTCAAGGGTCGACTCGACCCACGACCCAATCATCCCTTTCGGGGCAGATACACGACCCGTACCACTTTGCGGAAGACGCTGCGACTTGCATAAATGTGAATTTGCATAGCCCATCAAGTTAATAGATGGTAGTGATAATAATAATAATCACCATCATCTCAATCACCAGCCATCGCTGTCCAGTGCTGGATAAAGGCCTCCCTCCGTGTACACCGTTGCAATCCCTTGGGGTCCTCCGATGGCACGTCACGCTCCCGCACGTGAGCTGGCGCGTTCTCTCCTACCGTATGTCTGCCATTGCCATTGCCAGAATCAGAATCGGAATCTTGTTCAGCATTGTCCCTCAGCCGGTCCTGAATGGAGTTCAGAGAACTCACGAACAAACGCATTCCTGAAAGAGCCAACGCAGAAGGTCCCTGGGGCTTGACCTTCCACGAAGCTGCTCATGGTCCACACCCTAAACCGCATCCGCCGCACAGACCATGGCAGCAGCAGATGCGGATACTTGATGGTGCACAAATGGAAAATTAAAAACTCTCCAGTAGTCGTGTGTGTGAGACTGCGGCCATCCAGAACAGACCGTACACAACGTGATCTCAACGCAATGTCCAATCCACATACGCAGGAGACATCACAGCGATGATGCACTCCGCTGCTCCTGATGCGGTTATCTGGCTTGGCCAAACTACATTTTAAATTGTAGCTGTTGCTTTGCATCTTCATCAGCGACATGAAAGAAGGAGCATATCGTCCCTTCATGTGTTGCACCTTGATCAGGCCAACTAACTTCCATACGCCTCTGGTTCATGTGATCCATATTTGTTGGTGCCTCTGATTTGCGTTTGGTCTCTGAACCATGTGCTCCTCTTTCTGTCTCTCAGCGTGACTCCCAGTGTGTATCTCTCCTGTGCTTCCTTTCACTCTTCAGCCTTTTCTGTTCCACTTCTTTGACAGTTTCCGTATTCGTGAATTGTATGCCACAGCTGGTGGTGTGCACTAACACATTGGCGTGCTGATTTTGTTTTTATTATCAAGCTTTTTTTTCTCCCAAAATAACTATGTCCTGATTTATGTCATCATTCTGTGTGCTCGTACCAGGGACAAAGCCACATATTATTTTGAAGCTCTTTTTTTATAGAAAGTTTATCGGGTATGTTGTTTCCTGAATCATAATACCACAACTAGTTGGTCTGTGGGCCGCATCTACGGCACTCCAACTTCGCTGCTGCTGCTGCTCGTGTTTGATTCCACGCATGCATGTTGAACTTCTTTCCCACTGTACGTAGCCACACTTCCATTCTCTTTAATTAACAAGGGATTCCAGCCTGTATAGATCACGCCCATTCCACATTAGTCCCCGCCTCCTATTTAGTCCCCGCCCCGTTCTAGTTTGACCCCGCCTCCTTATGTTTAGGCCCCGCCTCCTTATGTTTAGGCCACACCCCACACGGGGTCATGCTGGCTTGGGCAGTGGTGGGGGATGTGGAAGTTGGGGGGGGGGGGGGTCAGTGGGTTGTGTGTGGTTGGGGGGGGGGGCTTCACACCAACGACCCGAAATCCCCCTTAGAGCAGCAAAATCAGCGGATTATTTTCAACCATCTGAATCGGGCTATGGCTGAAGAAAACGTCCCCCCCGCGGAACTCTGTCGGTCAGCAGAGCCCTCGCCGTCATGTAAGGGGAGCGGGGTGGGGGGTGGGAGCGTGTTCGCTCGACACTGAAGGGAGCCAGCCACACGCAGCCCATGGGCCCGGAGCAGATGTCCGTCCCTCCTCATTGGTGCGACCGGAGGTGGCGTCACTGCGGCGTTCATGTGGCCGAAAAAAACCCAGTGAATTGTGTGATAATGATTCACTTGAAATGAGTAGGGTTTTATCAAGTAATTTACCCTCACTAGCCGTATAGGTGTATTAACGATGGTGATGATGATGATGATACGACTACAGTGAGGGAAACAAGTATTTGATCCCCTGCTGATCTTGTACGTTTGCCCACTGACAAAGAAATGATCAGTCTATAATTTTAATGGTGGCTTTATTTTAACAGTGAGAGACAGAATAACAACAAAAAAATCCAGAAAAACGCATGTCAAAAATGTTATAAATTGATTTGCATTTTAATGAGGGAAATAAGTATTTGACCCCCTCTCAATCAGAAAGATTTCTGGCTCTCAGGTCTTTTATACAGGTAATGAGCTGAGATTAGGAGCACACTCTTAAAGGGAGTGCTCCTAATCTCAGCTTGTTACCTGTATAAAAAACACCTGTCCACAGAAGCAATCAATCAATCAGATTCCAAACTCTCCACCGTGGCCAAGACCAAAGAGCTCTCCACGGATGTCAGGGACAAGATTGTAGACCTGCACAAGGCTGGAATGGGCTACAAGACCATTGCCAAGCAGCTTGGTGAGAAGGTGACAACAGTTGGTGCGATTATTCGCAAATGGAAGAAACACAAAAGAGCTGTCAATCTCCCTCGGCCTGGGGCTCCATGCAAGATCTCACCTCGTGGAGTTGCAATGATCATGAGAACGGTGAGGAATCAGCCCAGAACTACACGGGAGGATTTTGTCAATGATCTCAAGGCAGCTGGGACCATAGTCACCAAGAAAACAATTGGTAACACACTACACCGTGAAGGACTGAAATCCTGCAGCGCCCGCAAGGTCCCTCTGCTCAAGAAAGCACATATACATGCCCGTCTGAAGTTTGCCAATGAACATCTGAATGATTCATAGGACAACTGGGTGAAAGTGTTGTGGTCAGATGAGACCAAAATGGAGCTCTTTGGCATCAACTCAACTCGCCGTGTTTTGAGGAGGAGGAATGCTGCTTATGACCCCAAGAACACCATCCCCACCGTCAAACATGGAGGTGGAAACATTATGCTTTGGGGGTGTTTTTCTGCTCAGGGGACAGGACAACTTCATTGCCTCAAAGGGACGATGGACGGGGCCATGTACCGTCAAACCTTGGGTGAGACCCTCCTTCCCTCAGCCAGGGCATTGAAAATGGGTCGTGAATGGGAATGTCCAGCATGACAATGACCCAAAACATACGGCCAAGGCAACAAAGGAGTGGCTCAAGAAGAAGCACATTAAGGTCCTGGAGTGGTCTAGCCGGTCTCCAGACCTTAATCCCGTAGAAAATCTGTGGAGGGAGCTGAAGGTTCGAGTTGCCAAACGTCAGCCTCGAAACCTTAATGACTTGGAGAATATCTGCAAAGAGGAGTGGGACAAAATCCCTCCTGAGATGTGTGCAAACCTGGTGGCCAACTACAAGAAACGTCTGACCTCTGTGATTGCCAACAAGGGTTTTGCCACCAAGTACTAAGTCATGTTTTGCAGAGGGGTCAAATACTTATTCACCTCATTAAAATGCAAATCAATTCATAACATTTTTGACATGCGTTTTTCCGTATTTTTTTGTTGTTATTCTGTCTCTCGCTGTTCAAATAAACCTACCATTAAAAGTATAGACTGATCATTTCTTTGTCAGTGGGCAAACGTACAAAATCAGCAGGGGATCAAATACTTTTTTTCCCTCACTGTACGGGCCGTCTGCTTGACGGTGGACGTTAAAGATCCCCTGGCGTCATTCGCAGGTAAGACCCCACTGAGCTATATAGTTTTTTTTCAGAGGTAACCTGGCCACAAATGAAAGCCCAATGATGTGGCTTATTGATAGCAGCCAAATATTCTAAACGCAAGTTAATTCTGAATGTGGAGGAAAAACCCTTAGGACCCAGAGAAAAATCCACACGACCACGGGGAGAGAGACGCATCGAAAAACTCCAAATATACAGGTGTCAGGGTTGGGATCGAGCCCATGACCTCTATACCAGGCAACGCCCTCGAGAGCAATATCACAAATGATTCACTTGGGATTCCACACACATCAGCAATAATCGGTTCTACTGACAGACTATTGCCCCGGGGTCACTTTTTCCCCATTGGGAGTCACCCTGGTGGTACAAATATCTGCTCTGGCCCATGGACCGATAGCAGCCAGGAATCAAACTCAGGTGGATGGGTTTGGAGTGCACTGCATTATCCACTTTGCTCCGTTCCACCCTTGCCACGCGAGGTTGCGAACTTTTCTGTCACATGCCTTGCAAAGTGCGTTATTTTTTGTTAAATGTCAATCAGGCCAGAACTGTTTAGTCCTCACAGCAGAATAAACCGCATGAGTGAGGATAACCAAATCAAACGGAGTCCAGTCTCGTGGAGCGGTGTGACCTCCGTGAATCTCTTTGCGTGAACTTCTACAACGGGGTGTTTGTGAGTGTACAATGGGGGCGGCAATTTTCAAATCGATATTCATTCTCGTCGTTGGAATATAACAGAACTAAAATTGATCATTTATCCACAGTGCAAATTCAAATTTTCAAAGTTATATTTTTTTTGTATAGGTCAATGGTGACCAAGGCTTCGACTATCAACATTTTGTGCCGCAGTGGTGAGATGTTAACTACCTCGCCTGGTATGCAGGAGGTCGTGGGTTCGATCCCGAACCTGACGCCTGAATATTTGGAGTTTGTGTATGTCTCTGTTCCCACGGTCGCGTGGATTTTTCTCTCCACATTTTTTAAAACATGTGTTGAGAGTATTTGGCTGCTATAGATTTCCACATGATGAGCCACTTCATTGAGATGTCATTTGTGGCAAGGTCGCTTCAGAAGAATAAGAATAGTTTATCGTTTTACTTCAACACCCGGTGGCTGAAACTTTCATTACAACCCAAAATGTCAGCCCCGTTCTGGTGAATTTGCTCTGACACGGCCATCATGAGCACCCCCCCCCCCCGCCCCCGTTTCACCCAGGCAGGTCGTGAAAGTTGAATTTCACACAGTCGTTCATTTCTGTGCCCGTACGATCACGCAGCGTGTGAACAAACTACGGCGGTTCATCGCCTCATCTTGTCTCATTCTCGCAGCTTCAGCAGTCGTGCGTGAATCTGCACTCTTAATCTATGCCTACAACAACACGAGGCAATTACAAGCCCGAGCTGATGGTTTCTTGCCGCAAATGTGCTCGTACCTTTCTCAATAAATAAAAACGAGACCGCTTCGTTGTAACTAAAAACGATCGTTTCTCTGAGTCGAGCAATTGACACGTGGTACTGCGTAGAATTAATGGGTAATAAAACACCTTTAATGATAACATTTGTCACATCGGGCGTGTTTTTTTTGCACTGTTTTTTTTTATTTCCGCTAGTTTTGACCTTCCTCATTAGCACCGACCGAAATCTGCGGCTCATTTTGCACGAACAATTACGAACCTCCGCTCAGGAAGCACATCTTATCATGGCAATTAATAACGATGCCATTTACGTGTGCTTTGAGAAAGCCTACATTTCGCTCAATGCTAGTTTACAGGAGGGGTTCTGCATTGGGATTAATTGGCCGGGATTAGTGTTTTTTGATGCGTGACCAAACCGCCATGTCCTGGCTATCTTGCAGTCCCACCGATTTGTATCACGAATCTCCGTGTGATCCAGCAACCCCTTGTGCTCAAAAGTGTTGGGTCACAGGCGTGTCTGCTGCCGAGCCATTGAAATCTCCGGGGGAATTGATTTGTCCACTGCTACCCACAGCCACACAGCAGCGTGGCAATTTTGACAGTGGCTCGGAGTGGTGGGAAATACTGTGGACGGATATTTGCGTGAGTCTGTACGTTCAGTAAATGTCGAATTCATGGCCCCTTAACCTACGTCTTGTTTTCTGCTGTTAGGGCGCGCCATGAGACGGCGATACTACGATACATCGCGCGAAATAAGACCCGTGATTAACCGTATCGTCCGTATTTTGCCAAAACATTGTGAGATTGTAATTCTCGTGGCTCAGGTAATGTTTCCCGTGTATTTTATTTCCTTACAAAATACCTCTGAAATGTAAAAAAAAAACAACAACTCAAGAATTGAAGTTAGGAACCATTTGATTTGGCGCTTTGCAGAAAGCTTTCCGGAGTAATTGTCGGCGTGACAATGAGATGGCGCTATCTTTTTGGCAGGTCACGTAATTAAAAAAAAGTAATTTGCGCGACTGGCAGCGCTGTGCGCCCTAAGCGTTACAGATGCGATGAGGAGTAGGACTCATGGCAAGCGCTTACGTCACGTCAACTGTAGTCGAAGGACTTGTAATATTTATTCGTAACTAGCTACAGCCAGGCACAACAACGTTACAATAATTAGTATGGTAAATGCAAATTGCAAAGCTGCGGGAAATCAATATCACAGTAGCTGTCGTTAAAGTCGGGAATATTTTTATTGCATCAAAGCATATCGCCACCCCACCGGCCGTAGTCCACCGATTAGCACGGTTGGCTACGTACGGCGTGAAAGAAGTTCAACTTACTTACATGTGTGTGCTCTGACCACAGTGCCATCATAACCTGCCTATCTGTTGGCTCAACACTTTAGCGTTGTCTAAATATTCTGATTATTATCAGCATCCCTCCCGCGTGGATAAAATATGGACCACGTTGTCAGCACTGGGTAGACTGGCACCTGCCATTGTAACGTGGAATATCCAGTACTGGCTTGAGAATACTATTCCAGATGAGCTTAGACCCATGCTCATCTAAGCAAGGAGATACTGACATTGCATTTATGAAAAATATATCATAATTTAGATTTACATAAAACAAAAGAGATACAAATTCCTTTTTTTTACTTGATGGCTAAGTTTTGTTTGCGAGCACCTATTAACGCCAGCACAGCACACATTTGGCTGGTGTGATCAGACTCTTTCCTGGCCTACTTTGTTTACCCAGCACAGATATTTTTTTGCACAGCGCCTATTTTAATCTTGAGTCGACCTCGGGGATTCCCATGACAATTTCCAAATCCACTTGGCCACTAATGCACATCTTGATCAGAAATCAAACCCAGGTCACCGGGATCAACTGCCGGTCTAGAGCTGTGCGTGACCCGCAGCACCCATACGAGTTTGTTTCAATAAGTAAAGACCCTTTGAATAATTTTGTAGCCCACGTCAGTACAATTTACACATATACTTAACGGTGCATTCAAGAAACATGTTCGCTCCATTATTGTTGCATTAAGCGGGGCAGTTGCAGTGGGTCATGCGCTGCGCTGTGAACCTGGTGACCCGAATTCGATTCTCAGGCCACGGCGAACATCAGGGGCGAATGATATTATGAACCGATTCTGGACCCTGCCTTCACCGACCCGAACTGACCTGGCTAGTCAAACAAACGGACCTTCTTAATCCAGCACTGGGTTGGTAACGGGCTGTTAATTATTCATGGCAATAGGCACCGATGAGCCAGCACAACACTTGACACACACTGCGAAGGACAGGCAAGGGTGGAGAGAGTTGACATTCGAGGAAGCATCATCTCCTCTAGCCATTGCGGCTCATGGATACGCTAATATTAATGATGAATGTTTATCTTCGAACATCCCAACAAGTCTAAATATGGGGGTTTTTTCCCTTTGAATTTTGCTCCAAATATATTACAGTGAAATAACTAATTGCACCTCCGGCCATGGAAGTTATGACATTGCAGAACCACTTCTGATGTTGCTCCAATGGCCCCTTCATCCACGACAAGTGATGTAACTTTTTTACATGCCTTGCAGAAGGCGTTGCCAAAATAAAACAAACTTCATCAGCCACTGCCACTCCACTGCTGGATGGAGACTCCTCATGCCGTTGCAATTTCTCACTTTCCTGCGATGCCACAGTTCATCTCACTCCCCTGCACACAGGCTGATCCCCATCGCTCCATCTCCATGGTGGCTGTTCTAACAGGCACGCTCCCTCCTTTGGCTGCAAGTCAACTCTCAGGCTTGTCCTACGCCATCATTCCTACAAGCGATCCTTTATGCCTATAATAATAATTTGCATTTTGCAAGGCACTTTTCATCTGTAGTTCTTTCGTAGATCCTAATGAGTGAACAGCCCAAGGCTATTTACTCTCCTGACCAGAAAAGCCAAATCCAAAAAAATGTTGTTTCAATGCAGTAGTTGATGAATGGGTTGAAAGCATCATCACTTTACAGTGGAGCCAAAAGTCCAAGTGCACAGCTACTTCTCTTTTACAGCACTCAGACCAGTGGCAGAAATTCCACATTGCTATGGGGGTGGGGGCAGGGGCAAGTTTGTCCAAGCGACAACCATTGATGACATCATCACAAAGTCAATTGCCTCCGGAGAGATAATAAAGCCGAGTCAGCCCCCAGAACCAGGCAGGATGTGAATCCGCAGCATTCGGGTTGCGAGCCGCTCGCTCTACCACTGGCGCTGCCTGTCCCACTACGTTGGAGGACCTGGTGTAACCACGTGGCCCTAAACCTTTGGTGGTGCTCACTCATCAGCAGTGCTGGGCAGCGGGGGGGAGTTGTTATTAAAGAAGTGGAATTATGTATAGTGAAGACTCATTAAGGTGAATGCAATTAAATATACAATGTGCCTTTTAATGTGCAGCTGCAAGCTAATTTCTGTTTTTCATGCGATAAATACAGAGATAATGGTGAACTTTGTTGGTAAATCTAATGAATCCCTGCACACTTTAATTTACACATAATGGGACCTCGCATTTTTTTAAGTAATGCATTTCGTGTTAAGAGCACTTGAAAGAATATTGTAATTTATATATGGGCTGATAGGTGCATGTTATTAACTTATTATTCATAGGGGCGATCCCAATGTAATAATCTAGTTAATGTACCACGGAAACGTTAAGAAATTGTAATTTTAAAATTAAATAATGTACGCTTACAGCAACGGAATATTTTTAATGCCCCCTGCTCAGATTTACATCAGACTCAGGTGTAAGGGTGGAATGGTGGCGCAGCAGTTAGCGCACTGCAGCAGCCTCAACCCAGGCCAGGGCTCAAATCCTGCCCCCCCGCCCTGCCCCCCCCCCCCCTTCACAACCCACACTGACCAGCGTGGTGAAGTATGGTCAAACAACCCCCATAATCGGCACAGTCTGGTGAAGCCTTTTATCCAGGAGTAGGATTGACAAGGGCTGTAAATAATTTTGAAATGCAGGTTAAAAATATTTTTTACTGCTCGCAATCCGAAGGCTGCAAGTTAAAATAATGGCCGGTGTGTTGATTCAACCGATGGTCGTAGTCGTCCTCATCATAATCCTCATCGTAATCATCATCGTTATCATCCTTCCATCGCTCTCTCCCACTCTCCTTATCACCTTATCATCGTGTGAGCAAACTTGGCGACCACTATCACAATTGACTCCATGCGAAGGTGGGATTCTCACAAACAGCAGGAAGGCACACGACTCTCATTCATACGCATTGCGTGCTTGTCAGTGACCACCAGGTGATATACATTGAACTTCTTTCACACCGTACCTCGCCAACCGTGCTAATCGTCTGCTGCTAGCTAGATTGAAAAGTCCGACGTTCGGACCTGAACGTCACAATGGCCCAGCCAATGTAATGTCGCAGTCACCGGCTGCCTGCGGGAGTTCATGACAACATTGGATGCGGATGTCGATTCAGTTCAATGTTGTTAATTTAGATTGGTGAGAATGCTTTGCAAGAAAACGCTCTAATGAGATTATTATGAAGTGCACCATGGGTCCAAAGGACCGTGGGATTGGGCTCGCCCAACGTAGTCCTCCGTGGCCAGTTAAGTAAACCGACCTCATGTTTGTCGTTCCTATAAAGATGAAGATGTACATGTTGATCAGCTTGACAAATGAAAGGCTATATATAATTGACTTGATACCTACAGTAGGTCGTCACTCTTGCAAATCAGACGTTTTCCTTGTCCCTTGAGCGCTCACCTTGTATATAACACAGCACGCATATTCAAGTTAATATTTGCATTATTTAATGCAGAAAATTCACCGGTTTACCGTTGGCCGGGTGGCTTAGTCCACTAATACCAGCCAGGTGACATTGCCAATCATCTTCATGATCATAATGATTGTCATGATCATCATCATCATCATGCTTCCAGGGTCGATGGAATGAGCACTTTGTTGGAAATCAAAAGTGGTTTTATGTGGATAAACTGGCCACTTTTAGAGGAATGTAGAATTCCCACCTCTGGTTAATGGCTACCAACAGAGATGTACATCCTCGTGAATCTGTTGTGAACGAAGCAGCTGCCATCTCCCGTGGTTGCACGGTGCACCCTCTGCATCTCCCCTTGTCACGATGGTGAGATGTTAACTACTCCACCTGGTATACAGGAGGTCTTGGGTTCGATCCCAACCCTGACGCCTGATGTATATTTGGAGTTTGCGGTGTCTCTCTCTCTCTCCCCGTGGTCGTGTGGATTTTTCTCCAGGTCCTCCGGTTTTTCCCTCCACATTTAGAATCAACATCACGCGTTTAGAGAATTTGGCCGATATACATTTACACACGATGAGCCACTTCATTGAGCTATCATTTGTAATAGCCAGGTCGCTTCTGAAAATGGGCCTTACCTGGACACAGCATTCAATAATGCGCACCACAGCAACAGTTCAGGCCACGCTGGTTAATACTGCGAGTCTATTTACGATGTGATGCCCGCCGACTGCATCGTCTGTTGGTGCTAAAGGTCACGTGACGTCGTTCAAAGAGAGTAGTCCATTGTGTGCCAGCGTCGCACTACATATTCAACGAATTTGAAAATGTACCCCCGTGACATACTCGAATGGGATGATGCACTCTTAGCAGTTGGTGGGTGCCATTGCTGCAAAGACTTGGCAGGTAAACAAGCAGAATAACAACAACAACGGTGATTTGTATTCACGTTTTGTGTTTCATTTCCAGGGCCCCCGTGGAATTCAAGGCCCTTCAGGACCTCAGGGAAAGCCAGGGAGAAGGGTAAGTGATTTGATTCTGTCGCAGTTCCCAGTCGGAGCCCCCCCCCCCCCCCCCCGGCTCATCACGCAAAGTGGTCGGCAAACAGAGTGGCTCAGTGGTTGCTCTCCTGCCTCACAGTAGGGCCTGGGTTTGATTCGAGTCTCGGGTGCCCTTCTGTGTGGAGTGTGTGTGTGTGCTCCCACCCCCTGTTCGGCACGGGTCGTAATCCACGAGCCCCGCCGTGTGTTGCCCGTAGGAGGAATGAAATTGGAGCAATCTATCTGGTGGTTCTAATCAGGGGTTGTCCGGTTTCCTCCCCATTTCCAAGTGAACCATACAGTGCAACCGATGTTGGTCAGACATCCCATTGCTGGACAACTGTACCTGCAAATGACACAATTGGGACTCCACACAGCAGCATCAGCAGCAGCCCCTGCTGTGTGCAATCTGTCAGGAGCCTCCCGCAAAAGAGTCTTGAGACTCAGTGAGGCTTAGACCACCGCGGTGGTGAGATGTTAACTACCTCGCCTGGTATACAGAATGTCGTGGGTTCGATCCCGACCCTGACGCCTGCTGCTGCTGTATATTTGGGGTTTGCGTGTCTCTCTCCCCGTGGTCGCGTTAATTTTTATCCGGGTCCTCTGGTTTTTCCCCTCCACGTTGACAATCAGCAAGCGGTTAGATTATATGTTTATTTGGCTGATATACATTTCCACGTGATAAGCCACTGCGTTGAGCTATCATTTGTGGCCATTGCGCTTCTGAAAAAGAGCTGTACAGCTCAGTGGGCCTTTACCTGGTAAATAAACACGTAGTTTAGTTTATTAGTTTAAAGTAAACAGTTTAGAATAACGATAATAATACAAATTATAAAAAACAAAGCGAGGTCACGGTGTGCGTATTAGTACGCGGGGTTGTAACACGATTCTAGAATTCAGTTGGGTCGCTTGAGGCTGTTCAAGAGACAAAGGGCGGCCTTCACGACTCAGCCGTGCAGGGAGACGAAGGGGAGATGTGTCCCCTCACACAGCGGGGGCTGCTGCACCCCAGCGCAGAGGAGGGGGGACTCGACCGAGCAGGAAGCAACAGGGTCACGGCCACTGGCGGTGTCCGGACACAGTGTTGGTGGTGGCTATGCACGCGGCCCCCTAATCTAGCAGCACTCCGCGGGGGCAGTTGAGGGTCGGTGGATCGCACGCAAATGTTGTGAAATTCCCTTCCGATGTTGCGTCGAGGAGGAGACCGTGTACCCTGCCTCGCCGGGAGAAGGCGGTACGGCGAAGCGCGGGCTCATGTCACCTGTCCCTTCTGTACGGGATAGAGCGTTGCTCCCTCGCACACGTGGCTTGTTTTCTCCCACGTATATCAACACATTGATTAGCTGGAATTATCTTAATATGTACAGGACTGCAGAGCTTAGACATATACGCCATTTTATATATGTCCATCATTTAAGCAAACATGATGTCATGTGACAGAACTTTCGACCTCATGGATGTGACTTCGTTTCCTGTGATGTCACATTTTCAGATAAAAATATTTTCTGTTAGGTTCGTCCATTTTTTTACATCTATTTTCGTATGAGATTCTGAGCATAGAAGAGACATTCTCTTCTATGCTCAGAAGAGAATTTGAAATTGAATTGGTCAGGTGGCTCAGCGGAAGAGCCAGCAGCTTGCAATTGAAATAATGTAAGTTCACATCCTTATATGGGAGGTTAAATCAACCCATCATCCCTCCAGAGTCAATAAAATGAGTACCACTTTGAGGGGCAGTCCGCGATAGATATCTTATGGACAGACTCGTTCCCCGTCGTGGGAATGTGGAATTCCCACCACTGGCTCAGGGCTGTAAACGGATCACGATCATCGTCTAACTTGCCCATTTGAGCAGAACGTCACTTTGAATACTAATTAATAGCTTAAAATGTCAACACTGTAGCTCATCAGATGAGTGAGATAAAAAGTTCACTGAATTTCCTCTTACAACATAAAAAATAAAAATCCACGTGGGGTTAGCATGTTTTTTTTACGTCTTTCTCCAGAGAAAGTGAACTTTGTTTTATGAGACTAATTATGTCATGCAAATTAAATAGGCCCGAGTAATCCTTACGCCCAGATCATAGCTCTTCCGTAGCAGCGCCACGTGAGGTAAAACAAAACTCAGTTGAGGTTCTGAGAGTGAAGTCTTTTGGTAGAGTTTACAATTTTCTTTAATGCACAGCCCTTTGTCAGTCCACTGCTGGATGAGGGCCTTCCCACGCCATGTTGGTCATCACGGCTGGTCAGTGCGAGTTGATAAATCAGGGGCCAGGACCGGTTCAGGTATCGCACGCCACTGATGGAAGCAGTGGCCAGGGATCAAACTCATATGTAAAAGTTTAAAAGGACAATTTTGTCCTTAGCACTTTCACCACCGCTCCAACCCAAAACAAGTCCCTCGGTATGTCCTGGTTATTTGTTAATTAACCGTCACAACAATGAATTTCACTTTTTTCAGACTTCCAGCAGTGGATTGACAAAGAGCTCTACTGTATCAACAACCTAACACGTATTGTGAAGGGAAATGAAATCAGAATGATGTTAAAGAGGGTCCGTTCTTTTCTGTCACGGGAACAGTCTTGTCGATGCTGATTATACTGCTGCTGATGCTAATTATAGCAATGTTGGTGATGCTTGCTGATACTATTGTTCGTGCTGCTGTTGCTGATGATGATTGTATCGATACTGCTGCTGCTGTTGGTGCAGCTCGTGATGTTTCAACAGCGATAGTGATGACGCTACTGCTATGATGATGGCTATGCCACTGCAATAACGATGCTGCTATTGTAACGATGCTTGTGAGAACACGTTTGATGATGCTACTGTGTTGATGATGATGGTCACGATACTGCAACGACGATGATTCTGCTTCTGCGATGATGCTAATGTCACATAGCGACGACAAAGATGATTGTGATTCTACTGTGATGATAATAACGATGAAACCGCTATGACGATGACGACGTTGTCAGTGCTGTGACGATGACGTCGACAATGACGACGTTCAGTGTCCTTGTTGTCGCTGTTGCAGGGCCGGCCAGGCTCAGACGGAGGCAGGGGTTTCCCAGGTGAACCTGGCATCAAGGTGCAGCAACGTCGCGAGGAGCCTGCCCGCAGGCGCCCTCACTCACGCCCAGCGGCACTAACAGTCGCAGCGCTCCCCAGAACAGCCCCACCACGTCACACTGACAGCCCCATCACGTCATACTGACAGCCTCATCACGTCACACTGACAGCCCCACCACGTCACACTGACAGCCTCACCACGTCACACTGACAGCCCCACCACGTCACACTGACAGCCCCACCACGTCACACTGACAGCCCCATCACGTCACACTGACAGCCCTATCACGTCACACTGACAGCCCCACCACATCACACTGACAGCCTCACCACGTCACACTGACAGCCCCACCACGTCACACTGACAGCCCCACCACGTCACACTGACAGCCCCACCACGTCACACTGACAGCCCCATCACGTCACACTGACAGCCTCATCACGTCACACTGACAGCCCCACCACGTCACACTGACAGCCCCACCACGTCACACTGACAGCCCCACCACGTCACACTGACAGCCCCACCTCGTCACACTGACAGCCCCATCACGTCACACTGACAGCCCCATCACGTCACACTGACAGCCCCACCACGTCACACTGACAGCCTCACCACGTCACACTGACAGCCCCATCACGTCACACTGACAGCCTCATCACGTCACACTGACAGCCCCACCACGTCACACTGACAGCCCCACCACGTCATACTGACAGCCTCATCACGTCACACTGACAGCCCCACCACGTCACACTGACAGCCCCACCACGTCACACTGACAGCCCCACCACGTCACACTGACAGCCCCATCACGTCACACTGACAGCCTCATCACGTCACACTGACCGCTCCACCACGTGACACTGACTTGCTGATTTAATTCTTTAGACTTGCTGATTTTAATCAAAATTGCTTAATAAATTATTTCAGCTTAAATATTTTCGCCATTATGATTACAATATAGCATTGTTGTAAGGGGGTTGCCTCAGCCCATCATCCCACTGGGGGTTGATCAAATGAATGCCAGTTTGTAGCGACGCCATTCGCGTTTGTCCTACGGGGAGATTCGCCCTCGCCATGGTAACGTGGAATTTTCCACCAGCGTCTCAGGGCCAGTAAACGAGCGGCCGCTCCACGCTCACTTGTGCAGGGAATCGCTTTGGCTGTCGGCTTCATTGCTGTGCTTGGTGGCACACGTCTGTGCTACAGCACTTTTGGAGGTGGGGTTGGTGGATCGCATGGAGATCATCCTGTTTGTGAGGCTGCCGACCTTCTCGGCTTTAATGTGGACAGGAGAAAACGGCAGAGCGAGTAGCTTGTTGACCTTGCGAAAAACGGCTGGGTTTTATCCTGTCTCCTCTTGCGCGCAAAGACTCAGATTGAGGAATTGGCCAAACATCCCAATGAAGGAACCCTGCTTGAAATTAATATTGAGACTCAACGAGGCATTCCTGAACGTAAAAGAACGTTGTTTTAACGTTCCCATGGGCAGTGGGGAAAATGCAAATGTATCGACGCCGCTGTGAGACCCGTTTGTTCTGCAGCAGCCCACGATCGCTGGCCGTTTGCCCTCTGCGGAAGCGTCGCAACTAGAGGCTGACCGAAACTGAATTCGTGGTTTCGGCCGAAAACGAAACGAGACCGAAAGTTAAAAGTTTACTTTCGGCCGAAACCAACTTTTTGGTTTCGGCCGAAACAGAAACTATGTCGAAAGAGGCAATTTGCCAACTTTCGACGCCGAAACCGAATTTCGGTCAGCCTCTAATTAGCAGACCATGGTTGCAGTTGTAACGTCGCTCCCAAGCTGCTGCTGCTGCTGACGTGTGTGTTTGCATCCTATCGCATAGGATTGCCTAGCAACGACTGACCGGCCGACAGGCAGAGTGATAGACGTAGCACTAGCGTTATATTCTAAAAATAGATCTTCGGTTGACGAATGACGACCGAAAGTCAATATCAGTTTCGGCCGAAACGGAAAGTTAACTTTTTGGCTTTGGCCGAAACAGAAACTATGCCGAAAGAGGCCATTTGCCAACTGTCGGCGCCGAAACCGAATTTCGGTCGGCCTCTAGTCGCAGCGTAGGAATAGGAGCCGCGTTCCCAACAGTGCCGCTCGTCTGCCACACGTTTGGTGCTCAGACTAGTGCCCGGTGTGGCGTGCGCTCGTTATACCGGCCCATTTACACCGCGGCTTATCGGTGAAAGTTGTGAATTTACACCAATACACACCGTTTGTATGCGCAATATATGAGGCAGCCCTGTCCGCGGTAACACTGGGATGCAGAACAATTCACACTTTACAACAACTGCACCAACAATCCCTGTTACACAAACGGCAAAATGAATACAACGCACGCATTTCAGCAGTTGCATCAAAATCTTTTTCGCGAAACGTCGAAAAATTCGGACTTCATACGTGTGCACCGGTCCTCTTGTTTTATTTATTCCCCACTCGCAGGGCGAGCGAGGCTTCGACGGCCTGCCCGGACTGCCCGGCGAGAAAGGAAACCGGGTGAGTCGGTCGTCGCGACGTCGGAGCAAATCCCGTTTCATCGACGCGCGCCGCATGGCGCGAGCCGCGTGCGTCCACTGTGTGTGTACGTCGTGACGTATACCGTGTGCGTACACTGTGTGTGTACGTCGTGACGTATACCGTGTGCGTCCACTGTGTGTGTACGTCGTGACGTATACCGTGTGCGTCCACTGTGTGTGTACGTCGTGACGTATACCGTGTGCGTACACTGTGTGTGTACGTCGTGACGTATACCGTGTGCGTACACTGTGTGTGTACGTCGTGACGTATACCGTGTGCGTACACTGTGTGTGTACGTCGTGACGTATACCGTGTGTGCACGTCACGACGTACACCGTGTGCGTCCACTGTGTGTGTACGTCGTGACGTACACCGTGTGTGTACGTCACGACGTACACCTTGTGTGTACACCGTGTGTGCACGTCACAACGTAAACCGTGTGTGCGCGTCACAACGTAAACCGTGTGTGTGCATCACGACGTAAACCGTGTACGTCGTGACGTACACCGTGTGTGCACGTCACGACGTACACCGTGTGTGCACGTCACAACGTACACCTTGTGTGTACGTCACGACGTACACCGTGTGCGCACGTCACGACGTACACCGTGTGTGCACGTCACAACGTACACCTTGTGTGTACGTCACGACGTACACCGTGTGCGCACGTTACGACGTACACCGTGTGCGTACGGTGTGTGCACGTCACAACGTACACCGTGTGTGCATGTCGTGACGTACACCGTGTGTGTACGTCACGACGTACACCGTGTGTGCATGTCGTGACGTACACCGTGTGTGTACGTCACAACGGCTACTCCTGGCTGTTTGTGTGTGTGTCGCTCTCCCTCTCGTCATGTTTATCTCCATCCTGCCTGCATGTTGTAGTCCACAACGGCGACCGACGAGAAAACCCAATCGAGGCAAAAGAGGTGGAACGGCAAACGATGACTCGACGCCCGATTCACAACTACGAAGGAGGGCGGCATCATCATCATCACCGCCACTACGGCGGCGATGATGATGATGATGATGCACCACTCCGCTACTCCCGATACAATAATAAGGCCTCAAGCAGTCCAGTGTTAGAGTTGTTGCTCTACATCAGGGGTCGGCAATCTGCGGCTCTTTAAGGGCAGCTTATCAAGGACCACCGTCTCGTGTTGACCACACAGTGCACAGTGCATTGCGGCTCTTGAAATATCGATTTTTCTTTTACCGAATTCGAAAAAAATGCCTCTTCTTGTTATTTTGATTGCCGACCCCGGATCTACATCAACATCGGCCATTTGAAGAAGAGCAAAATAGTAGAGGCTGGAAACAAATAGATGTATCAACGCACACAAAAGCAGACAGCATTGCATGTACAAAGAGCTCTCTCCGCCCTGTTAAGTCGACCAGCCGGAAGTAGCTGAATGTGTGGCCACGTTTGTCACTTAAACCACCAACCCAAAGGGTTCAGAATGTGTGGTCATCCCAAATAGGCAGCAGTGAAATAAGGACACGACACTTAGAGCGAAACGGCCTCATTTTCACCGCGCTTACTTTGAGTCGGTGGTTCTAAACAAGAACGCGGCCGCTCACGTTCAGTTCAGTTGAGCTGGTGGCCTGGATAAGCCTGAGGAGGTCATTCGTAGCTGCAATGCTGCGCAGCTCTGTCTGTGTTGGTAGATGTGCCCGCGATGTGTCTGACGATTCCCAGGCGTGTTTGTCGAGGGCTTTCACACACTCAAGTGTTTCATTGCTATATGAATGCGAAGCCTCGTCATTAATGCGACACGTTCCAACCGCTCGCTTGACACAGGGACGCATCCCAATGCACGACGCTCCTGAGACTTTTTTTGGGTGTGATAATTGGCGATAATAAAGGTTTTTGGGTTTGATTGCGTTATTGTAAATGTGTCGCAACCCTCCACCACCCGACACGGCCAATCAGTAAAAAATGTGGCACGTTAACAAAACGCCAATTAGTTACTTCTTCAGCCCACCGGTGTGTTTGAGAGTGAATCCACAACATTTAGAATTTGAGTACGACGTTTCGCTGGTAATTACATCCAGCATTTTCGGGCGATTTGCCAGAATAGTGAAGCCATCCACCTGCTTCCGGTCTTAAATAGTCCAGGATGACGTCATCATTGTTGAACCCCATCAACGTGTTAAACCGTATTAATTGGCGTTCGTGAATAATTTGCACTAATATATTTTGCATAAACTCGGGCGCTTTAAAATGCAATTGTGTGACAATGCTTATCTGCACTTCTGTCAACAATATTGCGCGTGAAAGTTCACTTAAAGAAGGACACAATCCCAAACACCAACAGTTGGTTGCTGCTTTATCGAGTAAAATATAAAGGGGCAGCCCTTGGAAGTGTTAAGCGCATGCCACTGCTGGTGGAAGAGCCTCCGCTTGAGGGAGTGCCACTGGAACGTATATACAGGGATTTAACACGTAGGAATTTAAAACGTAGGAATTTAAAACGTAGGGATTTAAAACGTAGGGATTTGAAATGTAGGGATTTAAAACGTAGGGATTTGAAATGTAGGGATTTAAAACGAAGGGATTTCAAACGTAGTGATTTAAAACGTAAGGATTTCAAACGTAGGGATTTAACACGTAGGGATTTAACACGTAGGAATTTAAAACGTAGGAATTTAAAACGTAGGGATTTAAAACGTAGGGATTTGAAACGTAGGAATTTAAAACGTAGGGATTTAAAACGTAGGGATTTGAAACGTAGGAATTTAAAACGTAGGGATTTAAAACGTAAGGATTTCAAACGTAGGGATTTAACACGTAGGAATTTAAAACGTAGGAATTTAAAACGTAGGAATTTAAAACGTATGGATTTGAAACGTAGGAATTTAAAACGTAGTGATTTAAAACGTAAGGATTTCAAACGTAGGGATTTAACACGTAGGAATTTAAAACGTAGGAATTTAAAACGTAGGGATTTAAAACGTAGGGATTTGAAATTTAGGGATTTAAAACGAAGGGATTTAAAATGTAGGGATTTCAAACGTAGGGATTTCAAACGTAGGGATTTCAAACGTAGGGATTTCACACGTAGGGATTTCAATCATAGGGATTTAAAATGTAAGGATTTAAAACGTAGGTATTTCAAACGTAGGGATTTCAAACGTAGGGATTTCACACGTAGGGATTTCAATCATAGGGATTTAAAATGTAAGGATTTAAAATGTAGGGATTTCAAACGTAAGGATTTCAAACGTAGGGATTTCACAAGTAGGGATTTCAATCATAGGGATTTAAAATGTAAGGATTTAAAATCTAGGTTTTCGTAGCCATTACAGGGATCCATACTAGTTCATGTGGTTATGTCACCTAAGTAGTTTTATTTTTTCATTGTAGACTTTAAATTCTTAAGCCACCATTGAGGACATTCTTCGTTGGTCAGAATATGATCAACACGTGGCCCTACACCAAAGATAAATATTGGATGATGGAGGGGTATTCGACCGTGAAGATTGATTTCTGAAATCCTTCACTGGCCGCCGGATAGGAGAGGCACAGGTCCATCGCCACCCCCTTAACTGCTCTCAAATCCCGTCTCCGAGCTCCGTAGACGAACGATGGAGCGAATGCCAGCGAGCACCGTGTCATGACCTAGCCAGTGTGGCTGAGACTCCGCTAGAGGCCGCTCCGGCACGCCACCCAAATGTGAGCGGTCGCCACCTGTCCCGGCTCAACCCGGGGTGTTGCCGGTCAAAGCCCAGAAATTGACATCTTTGTGTTGGGTGCCACAAATTGATTTCTACCGACATCTGGTGCCGTTATTGCGTTGAAGGTGATGACAGACCTAGACTGCCTGGGATACTATATATAATTATTTTATATTTTTATATATATACTACATGTCTGGTCTTGGTTTATAGTGGGAAAGGTGGAAAACTCTTTCGTCGAGTGGCTGTGGTTTTCAAATGAAGATTTGTCTTCCTCTTCTTCTGTCGCATCACACCACTCAGTGTGAGACAGTCGTTGACGCACGAATCCGGGACGTGCGTGCGCGTGCGTTCAAAAGAGCAATCGCTGTACATTGTCACGTGACCTCCTTTTCGCCCACATTCATACCATTACTTAGAAGTGGTAAATGCCCGTGGCTTAAGTGCAGAAATCGCTTAACTGCAGTGCAACCACAAGCTCAACGCGAATCGCCATTACAGACAGAACTGCCAAGTGAATCATGACCTGTTTGACCTCGGCACGAATGCATTGTACGTAGGGAATGTATACGCTGTGCAGTAAAATTGTATTTGAACGAGCGATTGAGCTGGGCTACTGGTTGTCATGGACACATGCAACATTGTAATGACACTTCTGGTTGCCATCACTTCCACCGTAGGCCAACCCCAGACCTGTTCCTCAGTCAGCACGACGTCTGTCGTCAAAACCGCGCAGTTTACACTCATGGAGTTCAACAGAGCAATACCGATACCAAATCCCCGGTGCAGATCAATTCCTGCCACCCAACGCAACAGGCGCCAATCCCCTGGACTCTAGCCGGGTCAACCCCGGCACGGGTGGCAACCCCCCTGGTACGCACGACACGACGAGGGGTTTGTGACGCGGGAGGGGCGACGGGTGACGTCGCAGTGCCACGTGCTCACCGGTGCCCTTGCCTGCGACTAACTCTCCCGCTTTTCTCCTTAACGTCGCCGCTAATTTGCTTCTCGCAGCCTTGGGACACGCGGCTTAGGTAACGTGCGCTATACGTACAAGATAAGTGCGGTTTGTGTGTGTTTTTTCAAATTTGTTTTTGTGCCGGTTCTGTCAACTTCATCCGATAGTTGACCGCGTTTGTCACTTGTAGGCGCCACGTGTATTGTGTACGCGTGTGTGCGTGTTATTGTTTGTGCGCGCGTGTGTCTATCTGTGGGAGGATGTTGCGCCACCAACCGAGTTAGATTCCCGCTCATGGCCACCACCGGTGACGATTATCTGAACTGGTCCTGGGCCTCTGCTAGGTCGACTCAGCCTCAAATGAGTACCTGGGTGCGGTGTGTAAACACCTGCTCCTCATCTACCATGCCGGCCTTCATGGGCCCACATTGACACCACTTGCACCAAAAGTCTATGAAGGCTATCGGGGTGATCTTTGTCTTTGCGGCAATGTGCTGAGACCACCCAACTCACAATTGGTAAGGGGTCGTGAATTCAATTCCTGGCATGACTCAGCGGATCATCATCATCCATCTGAGCTTTGTAAACATAACCATGGAAGTGCCACTTTGTAGGAAGTCGACAGTGGTTGTCACAGGAATATACCTCTTCTTATTCTTAGTTTTTTCGGTAAAGTCACGTTGAAGAGAAACAACAAAATAACAAAATATATAAAACAATAAAAAATTCTCACGACGTTTCGACCATAACTCAAACGGTCATCAACACCTGATGATGACCGTTTGAGTTATGGTCGAAACGTCGTGAGAATTTTTTATTGTTTTATATATTTTGTTATTTTGTTGTTTCTCTTCAACGTGACTTTACCGATAAAACTAAGAATATGAATTACTGCAGTCACGAAAGCTTTAAATCAAAATTTTATACCTCTTCTTGTTTTGGTAATGTGGAATTTCCACCACGGGTTCAGGGCCACCAGAGTCGGACGAGCACCACCCCATACTTTGGGGTGTGTTGTGGCCGAAACGTCGCGAGAATATTATTGTGTTATTTTATTTGATCAATTTATTATTTTATTCTCATTCTACGTGACTTTACCGAAAGAACCAAAGAAGACACCCCATACTTGTTTGGCGACAGGGCAAATTAATTTGTAATCAATCGTAGGTTGTTATAATCGCCCCTTGCAAGCGAGACAATGTGTATGGATCTCCACGAGAGGCACAGACACGTTGTCTTCACTTCGTGCTGAATGGTTCCCAGTGGCTATTGATTAGATTACAGACAGGATCTGCCAAGATCAACCCCCACTTCATCACGTCTCAAATGAGTTATATAATTCATTTAGCGTGAACATTTGCGAGCAGCAGCCGCAGCTGCAGCAGCTTTGTCATTTGCAGAACACTGTATGGGCGCCACGGTGGCAAGATGTTAACTACCTCGCCTGGTATACAGGGGTGCATGGGTTCAATCCCGACCCTGACACCTGCTGCTGTATATTTGGTGTTTGCGATGTCTCTCCCCGTGGTCGTGTGGATTTTTCTCCGGGTCCTCCAGTTTTTCCCTGCACATTCAGAATCCACATTTTGGCTGCCATAAAAACCCACCTCATTGAGCAATCATTTGTCGCTCATGAAAAAAAAAAGGTTTATGCAGCTCAAGTGGGCCTTACCTCGTCAAATAAAAAAAAAAAAATTGTTTAATTGGGTTTAGCTCGTGTAATTTTTTTTAGGCAGCCTCTAAGCTTGGTTCGCAGACTCAGCATTCAACAACCCGCGCCGCAGCTGCAGTTCAGGTCATCGCGTAAGCCCCGCCTGCGCGGGCGTTGCTGCACCCTACAAGGAGGCCTTGGCCAGCTGGGAAACCCATTGAGCAGGGCCCAGGCGCAGCGTCGAAGGCCAAACCCCAAGGCGGACGGACGCTTGGGTCGTCCGCGCGGAGTTGGCGCTGCCCTTGTTGACGACGAGAGTCGCCCGCCGCGCCAGCGCGTCCGCGCTCCGGTTGTCCCGAATCTACCCGGCCGCCGGCCGCTTGCTCAAGGACGCCCACAGTGGCTGCAGCCCCTAGCGGCCTAGACGCCGTCAAGTTAAACGACATTGAAGCGAATTGACATTAAATGGGGGAAAAAAAAAAGTTTAAGCTTTTTTTACTCTTGATTCCTGTAGGCATTGCTCGGCTCTTGAATGCCATCGGCCTTGCGTAGGAAAGGTCAGATCGAAGCGTGTTTGCGTTAAACGTGCATCGGCGGGGCAGCGCCCATCCCTGTGGTCCATCCCTGAGATATTGGTGGAAATGGCACATTCCTGTGACGGGGGTAGTCGTGTGCGCAGAGGACGACCGATGTTGGCCTCTGAGCGGGATTTCAACTCGCAACCACCACTCAGCCAGATGTGTGCAGTATTTTATAATTAAATTATATTTGGTTAACCCCAACATAATATTGTAAAAAAAAACATGTTTAGTTTTCTGATCTTTGTTGCATCTGTTAACTCGTTATGGGACACGAGTTTGATTCCCACTCACGGCCAGCACCAGTGACAATCATCTGTACTGGACTTGGGCCTCCCTTAGGTTGACTCAGCCTTAAATGAGTACCTTTTGCAGTTTGCAATGATCGCCACTCGCGAAAGAATATTAGCCGGGCGTGGTGTTGGCCACCCATCCCCTCGTGTGCCGTGTCGGCCTTCAGTGGTGCTTGCTAACAGCACTTGCCCCATAAGTCTGTGCAGGCTTTATGGGGGATCTTTGTCTTCTTGTATGTATCTGCGTGTATGCATCCATGTGTACATACGTGTGTTTGTATCTGAGTGGGTATTCATGTATTCATGTATGTGTCCTTTTGCATACATACGTACATCTCTGCTGATGGTTGTGAGCATATGTTTGCATTTGTAAACAGTATGAATGTATGTCGACGTTTGTGCATATATTTGTGTATATCGGTGCATGCATTCATCTGTGCATGGATACATATGCGTGTGTTTATCTGCACGTGTATATATTTGCATTGATTTCGTGACTGCGCATCATTGTGCTACTTGTGTGCTTGTATCTTTGTATTGTATGTGTACGGATGTACACGCACACGCTGTTATGTGCACATGTGCGCGTGTGCGTGCGTGTGCGTGCGTGTGAATATTTGTGCGCATGTGTGTGTATGTGCATGTGTGTGCGTGCTCGTGTGTGTATGTGCGTGCGTGTGTGCGCATGTGTATATGTGCATGTGTGTGCGTGCTCGTGTGTGTATGTGCGTGCGTGTGTGCGCATGTGTGTATGTGCATGTGTGTGCGTGCTCGTGTGTGTATGTGCGTGCATGTGTGCGCATGTGTATATGTGCATGTGTGTGCGTGCTCGTGTGTGTATGTGCGTGCGTGTGTATATGCGTGTGTTCGTTGGCCTCTGCATGTGTTTTTTTTTCTTACTGCCTTTCTTTAATTGGTTGACCGTTCTCTCCAGGGTGACAATGGACCACAAGGACCTCTGGGCCCAACCGGAGAAGATGGACCGAGGGTGAGAATTAATCTCTTGAGTTTCAGCAACGGTTTTGGGTGCGTTCGTGGCGTGTGTGTGTCTGTGTGTTGGTGGGTAGCGGTAACGCCGCAGTGAGTAAGCCCACTGCGCTACGCACCAGCCATCTGAGCTCAAATCTCAGCCACAGACAACGTCGGTGGGGAGTGATATCCGAACCCATCCTGGGCGCACCCATAGGTTATCTCAGGCTCAAATGAGCACCTGGTACGGTGTGTGAACATCAGCACGGGAGGGGCGTTGGCGGTCGGGCGTGGCACTAGCCGCGCCAGCCTGTCGCGCACCCTACAAGCCTTAATAGGTGCTCACAAACAGCACTCGCACCAACAATTTGGAAAAGGCTAGGGGGAGAGGGGCGATGATTGTATTTACACATCGCACTCTATCTGGCAAACTTAGGTTCGATCCCTGGCCAATACTTGCTTCACTGGTCGCATTAATTGGTACGTGTGGCCTGTGTCCGCTGTGGGCTGGCTTAGCATAACTTAGCACCTCTGGCTCCGGTGAGATTGCGAGCTGCAGCAGCAGCAGCACCGACACACTGGAGTGGTGGACGTGTGCGCTGTGATTGGATTCGGCACATTTACAAAGAACCCTTTCCTCCCGATGATATTTTACGACACTCGTTTTCTAGAATTGTATTCGGAGGTCAAGAGGTCATCACAACAAATGCAGCTGATGCCACAACACCTCGCCCTCAGCTCCCTGCTTCTTCTAGATCCTGCATTTGTTGTAAAGCCGATACCTGATTATCAATACACTCATCATCATCATCATCGCCACCATCTGCCTCTGGGTTTTCTGATTTTTCCACTGGTCCTGGGCCTCCCATAGGTCAACTCAGCCTCAGTACGTCCTTCAACAACTACCTCGCTCTCATCATCACTGTGGCTTTAGGTCTCCCCCTTGGCCGCACGCCTCTGGGTGCCACTGCATTTCCCGTCTCGGTAGCTTGCCCTCCTTCTCCACCCTGCACTCGCATCCCACCACCCATACCAAACCTCCTCGGTATTCTCACGCCTAAAGTGCTTTCCTGCCACCTTCGATTCTGATATTCCGGGTTCAGAACCCAGCATCATTGTGAAATCCCTTGAGATCCCTCGCATACTCCACGCGGGTCGGTACCAGCGGCATTGCTATCGGGCGTGCGGGCAGTGCAACTTCACCAGGGTTCCCTGGCACAGATGCCAGGGAGAGCGCGGGGTGGAGGGGGGGGGGGGTGTGCAGGCAAAAATTGCCCATTTCATTCTTCACTCCTTCAATTCCTTCCACGAGGGCACCATGGCAACCGACCGTGCGACGCCACTGACCTACGCTCAACCAACGCACCGTCACTCAGTACGCAAAAGGTCAGAACCCTCCCGTTGGCTTTGTTAGAGCCCGGCTCGGTGGATCCCGAGGGCGAGAGGGACAGCCCTGCCGGGATGAGGCCGCACGTTCCACAGGGCTCTCGGGCTCAGGTGCTCGCCGGTGATTTCATTTTCCGCCGCCGAGGGAAGAGCGACGGCAGAAAGCCGAGCCGGCTTCGTCCTCTCCGGATTTTTCGACGTCCGCCCACGGATCGCTGTCATCTGTCCGTGCCGGTTATAATCACGATGCGGGCCCGGCGTAGCCTCTCCGCGCTCCCCAAGAGACAGGGAGGGAGGGAGATTGATTGACGCGACGGTGTGATGTGCACTCGCGGCCGCATAAAACCTCGGCCGCTTAAATGAGGGATAATACAAGTGTGTAAAATATCAAATTTTGCTCACTAAGCCGGAGCAGATTTATTCATTAAAGTCCAACAGACAGAGAGACAGACGTATCGGCTATTTTTCTGGAATAGGTGTGATTGGTCTCAGAAGATTTCAAAGGGCCGTAATGCAATCCTGCATTTAGTATTTTTAAATTAATGTAATATATTTACTCTTTATGATTCCTTCCCGCAAATTAACATTAATCACATTGCCGCTGAATTTATATGCCTGGGAATTGAACCGCGGGTTTGTCGGGATCATCGTGCACCATAGTGAAGATAACCACAACATTGATAATGAACAAATTTTCACGCACGCAGAAATAAACACTTGCACACATTTAAGCGCAGACACACACATATACAAATATCCCCCGTGTAGCCTTAACAGACTGTAGGGGCAAGTGCTGTTTGCGAGCACCTACGAAAGGCCGGCACGGCACACGATGGGGTGGGTGGTCACAACCACGCCCGGCCGTCTTTGTCTGCCTGGTGACGATGTTTACACCGCACCAAGTACTCATTTGAGGCTGAGTTGACCTAGGGGAGGCCCAAGGCCGGTTCAGATAATTGTCACTGGTGTTAGCCGCTAAGAATATACAGACATCATTAGACCTCCTTTGCCAGTACCAAAATATAATAGGGGTTTTCCCCTTTTTTTCTGGCAACAAAACTGAAACCTTTTACAAGGAATCATGTCTGCATTAACCACAATACTTGTGGTCAAAATGCAAAAAAAACCGCTGATAATATATACATTGTCCTTGAAACTGATTGGTCCACACCAGAGACGGCTTTCTGAATTGGTGCTAGACCAGAGGACGTCAAAAGGCGTACAGCTCAAAGACAATGCACTATCAAAGTAATGAGGGCTCGGGGTGAGCATCTACATCATTAGACCTCCTTTGCCAGTACCAAAATATAATAATAGGGTTTTTCCCCTTTTTTCTGGCAACAGAACTGAAACCTTTTACCATGAATCATGTGTGCATTGACACAGACATGTATAAACAACACATATCCCTCATGTAGATTTGCAGAACATAGGGATGAACACTATTTGCGAGCACCTATGTTAGAAGGCTAAACAAACAAAGGTTGGTGGTGTGGCGAGAAACACGCCTGGTCACCTTTGTCTGCCCAGTGCTAATGTCTCACACATCACCCAAGGCACCCGTTTAAAGCTGAGTCGACCCAGGGGAGGCCCAGCACAGGTTCAGATGCCACTTGCCACGGATGTGACTCACGGTCGGGAATTTACAGCAGCACGTCTCAGTGCACGACCACTCCTCTCACTCAGCTTTGCAATATAAGTATGATGATTGTGATGACTGTGGTGACGATGATGATGGCAGTGACATTGATGATGATGATGATGATAATGACGGTGTTGATGTTGATGACTGTGATAACAATGATTCTGACGGTTATAAACGTGATGATTATGATGACGATTATGTTTATGAAGGTGATGATGGCGATGACGACAACGATGATGGTGACAGTCATTATACCGATGGTGACAATGATGGTGATGACGATGATGGCGATGATGATGACGATGATGTTCGGTGTTTGGCTTCTAGGGGGAGACTGGAGCGACGGGCTCTGCTGGATTGCCGGGCGAGCCTGTGAGTGTCATCACACGCAATCCACGCAGCCCATCATCTCTCCCTGGCCGCCAAAATAGGAACCATTTAGTGGAAAGCCAAATATGTCTTCTTTGGTTCTTTCGGTAAAGTCACGTAGAATGAGAATAAAATAATAAATTAATAAAATAAAATAACACAATAAAATTCTCACGACGTTTCGGCCACAACAACAAGTGGCCTTCTTCAGGTGAAAGGAACAGACCTGTCGGGACGACAGAAGCTTTGGTTCTTTCTTTACCGAAATAACCAAAGAAGAAGAATCCTTGCAGTCACCAAAGCTTTAAATCGAAAAAAATCCAAATATGGTTACACAGTGTTGCGGAAAGGGTGGTCCCCTCACCATGGGCATGTGGAGTCACGACCGCCGGCTCAGGGCCACCTACCCACACGCTTGCGTGAGTGAGGACGCTCTCACTTTGACCTCGAAGGCATTTGCTGGTTCCGTTGAGGGGTCGTTGCCCATTCGGGGCTCGTAGTGGCCGTGTTGCGCCGCATGCGGCATGTGCTCCGGTTTCCTCCCACCCGTAAATATTCATTCATTGGCTGATAGCACCTTAATAAGTGGAGAACCGCAGAGCTTGGAGGGGGCAGATTTGGCGCCGGCTCATCGCCTGGCCGCTGCCTCTCCCGCTCGCGTGTGGTTCCTGCTCGCGGCTCTGAGTTGCTCTCCCTCTCTCTTCGGAGCAAGCGAATCGCCGCGCGGCGCATTACAAGGTGGCGTTGCTATTCGTACGAGTGGTATTGCCGGGATCTTTCGGTTTATATCCAGGCTTTAGCCGCTTTTTATTAAATCGGTTTATCTCAGTCTAAGGTGATTATAAAGGCACAGTTCTGCAGTGCTCTGCTCATGCCGCCGCTGGCGAAGGGGCCTCCTCGAGAAGGGAGCTGTAGGGTGTTCTCCCCGATGGTGCTTTGGCCCACTATTCCTTGCTTCTCGAGTGTAGCCACTTGATGTGTGCGTCATGTGCGAGGGGAGCCAGATTGGCCGGAGGAAAACACATGGCCTTTTGGTGGGATAGCATTTAGGAGAATTGATTCAGAGCTGTGTCAGCAGCCTCCTCGCTGTACTGCCATCTGCTGGCCGCCCTGTATTCTTGGAACTTTACGCCGGACAGAGATCAAAACGCGGGATCAGAGCCGGGAGTCGCCATGCACCCAACAAGCAAAAAGAATGTGAAGCGTGCAGGATTTCACGATGATTGTGGCGATGATGAATGTTTGTTCGTCTGTTTCCCAGGGTCCAAGAGGCCTCTTAGGACCCAGAGGACAACCAGGCAATGCAGGACCTCTTGTGAGTTACAGTTGCTTAATAAGTATGACATCATAACGATAGCAACAGCATCATCACATAGCAACAGCGTCTTCACCATAGCAACAGCAGCATCACCATAGAAACAGTGCAATCGCCGTAGCAACAGTGCCATTGCCGTAGCAACAGTGCCACCACCATAGCAACAGCAACATCACTATAGCAACAGCACCATCACCAAAGCAACAACATTATTGCCATGAAAGCATTAGAGGAGCATTGCCGGTTTAGCAATACCACCATCGTCATCATAGCAATCACCTCATCACAACAAAACCGTCAACATTATAACAGCATCACTTTTACAAAACCATCATCACTACATCACCATCGCATTAGCATCATGCATCATCACTCTCGTAATATCGCCATAGCAACAGTTTCATCACCATAGCAACACCAGATTTGGTATAGCAATGCTGCTTTTATATCAGTATAGCAGCAGTCTTATAAGAGTGGCATCGCCAATTTAGCAATGCCGCGATAGACACGTCATCTTCACTGCAGCAATCGTCTTACCACGATAATAGAATCCTAATTATAGCAACAGCCTCATCACTATAACAAAAGCATCATCATAGCAACGGCATATTCAGAGAAGACTATCAACACGATTGCAACACCCCAATCGCTATTGCAACTGCATCCCTATGACAAGATCATCGTTATGGCAGCAAGCTCACTCGTAACTATAGCAACACTATAGAATAAGCATCATCACTATAGCAACAACCTCATCTCTGAGGCAACCACATCGCTGTAGCAAGGGCATCATCACTATAGCCACAGAACCATCGTAGCAACAGATCCATCGCTATATGGGCAGCGTCACAACTAACATTGGGTGAATATAAACTACTTCGTGTTATTTTCTCAAAGCATTTTGTCCAGCAATGTGGTGGCATTTGGGTGCCTATTTTTATATTATCAACGAAATACACATTGGGACACTTTTCCAAACAAATCTATTTTGTTTTCTTGCAGAGCTACTTTTAAACGAATCGAAATTAATTCAGAAAGTACGGTATTCGAAATGTTTAATATGCCATAAAATATTGGGCAATCCGGAACATTACGATCGGCGTTCAATGTTCTTTTTTAGTAATTTAAAGTTTATCCACGTATGTATTAAATTATTTATGCCGGGAATAATGCTCCGTCCAACATTAATGATGTTAAACTGTAGCACTTAACTAAAGAGCTAAGGTAAATTTTAATTTTCCGCAGTTTGAAATGAAAAGTCAAGGTTGGGTGAATTGTGCATTGGAAATTATCCCGTGTGCATCGGTGTATGAACTAACATGATGAGATATGTTCAACCCTGACGAGTAGCCTAATGTAACGAGCAGAGTGTGCGGGGTCCTCTCGACAAGATTTAGACGTGTGTTGTACGATGGACAGGGATCTAACCCATGGATATGGAACACACACACACCCCACTGGACACACGAACACATGTGTACACAACAACAACCACAACCACCATTCCCCACTAAGTGGCGGTGATGTCACCACAACGCTTGTGCCAGGCCACGTGCACCTTGAGGCCACGTGAAGTGTCGAACGCCTGCTGGCAGGTCACGGGGCAGACCCAGGTGCCACGGGTCGACTGACTGAGATGACCGAGATGACTGGCTGATGCACCACCTGTGACCCCTACTGTGCTAACCTGCTGTGCTTTAGCCACCCGGCGCTCCGCACGTTGTTGTGAGCGTCGCTCCTCCGCCCTTCGTTGTTGTTGGAGGGCGACTGCCTCCAACTGCACAGGAGCAGCGTCCTTCACGAGCCTCCTCCATATATACACATATACTAAAACAAACATACCTACACATATACACACACGCACAAACATGCAGCCGCATATACAAAGACATGTAAATATATACACAGAAAAGATAAACATCGCCCGTATAGCCTTAACAGACTGTTGGGGCAAGTGCTGTTAGCGAGCACCTATAAAGGCCGGCACAGCACACGAGGGGGTGGGTGGCCAGCACCACGCCCGGCCACCTTTGTCTCCCCAGTGGCAATATTTACACACTGCACCAGGTTCCCATTTGAGGCTGAGTCGACCTAGGGGAGGCCCGGGACCGGTACAGTTAATCGTCACTGGTGTTGGCCGTGAGCGGGAATAGAAATCGGGTCGCCGGGTTCATAGCGCAGCGCGCTAACCGCTCCACTATCGCTCCCCACCACGTACACATACACACACACATACACACAGTCACACACAAAGGCACACACATATACAGTCACACACACACATATACACAGTCTCACACACACACACAGTCACACAGTCACACACACACACAGATACAAACATTCGGCTTTTGTCGACAAAAGGACATTCATTTTCCACTCAGAATCTCAGGCAGCTGAGCACATTGGGTCACAAGCAGTGACCAGTGAGGCTTCTGTGTGCTTGCTCGCCGTGCTCACGATGATAACTCCACTCGCCCGCGTCTCTGCCTCTCGTTCTTAGGGACCGCCGGGGGCGGATGGTCCTTCTGGCCAGAAGGGAAACATCGTAAGTGAAATGATCCAATCTTGTGTCAGCTGTTTGGGTGTGTGTGCGGGGGGGGGGGCAGGGGGGAAATAAGAAAACTTTGTTACGTTGCATTTAGCTCCGGCAAATGTGGCTGCATTGTGCACGCCGGATGAAAGGCGGGCACGGTTTGTAAGGGACCCATTTTATGATTCTTGTAATTGACAACAGCTGCAATAAATTCTCCCGGATTGCAAGAAACTATGTTACTAGGTGAAGCCCCGTTTACAATGATTTTGTGGGGGGGGGGAGGGAACGAATCGGCGTTGTTAGCGTTTGTTGTGTCTGCATGACTGTGTGTTTGAGTGTTGCGCATCCGTGTGTGTGCGCGTGTCTATGTCGGGAGCGGTAGTGTGGTGGCTAGCGCCCAGCACCACAAACCCAGCGACCCGAGTTCGATTCCCTCTCACGGCCAAACACCGGTTGGCGATAATCTGAACCGGTCCTGGGCCTCCCCTAGGTCGACTCAGCCTCAAATTGAGTACCTGGTGTGATGTGCATGCATCGCCACAAGGGAGACAAAGGCGGTTGGGCGTAGCATTGGCCCCCCACTCCTTTGTGTGCTGTTCCGGCTTTCATAGGTGCTCGCTCTCACAGCACTTGCCCCAAAAGTCTGTCAAGGCTGCACGGGGGCCTATGACTCGTGAATAACTAAGACAATTTCATATTTTCGAGGGTAGACTAAGAGTCAGCCCATAATCATCGATCTGGGGTATATAATTATTACCACTCTTTGGGAAGTTAACAGACGTCATGTTAAAAAGGACTGGCCCTTGGTACATGCATGTGGAACGTCTGCTATTTTTTAATGTAATCTACCTGCGGGCCAATGATATGAATCATTACCAATGCATGGTCTGTGGACTATTACGCATGAAAAACATCAACAGATAAATTACAGCCCTATGTCAATCTGCTGCTGTTTGAAAGGCCTCACCACGCTGGGCTCTGGCCTGGTGAACGAGGGAGGGGGCATTGAGCTGATTCAGATATCACTCGCCACTTGTTTCACTCACCGCTGATGTTAGCTATTATGCGAACGCTCCACCTCATTATGCAGTATACATATAAAGCAACAACAACCCACTCATTTAAATTATGGACTCTGATGGCTAAAATGTATTTCAATGTCAAAATGTACGTATGTTGAACTTCTTTTGCACCGGCCGTAGCCAACCATGCTCATGTCCATATGCTATGTTTATTTGTGCTGTGGATGTTTATTTATTTTGTCCAACGCGATCTTCTCGTTGTACTGCTTCCGTGCCATGTCCGCTGCTGTCACGTTTGCCGCGGGCTGTATTACCTGTTTGGGCCTTTGGCCCAGTGCTCAGCAAATGTGTCAACAACAAAAAAAGGAATACTCCCAGCAGCCAGTGCGACACCAGCTGTGTCAGAGAGAGAATGCCTCCAAGATGACTGATGACTTCGCAGAATTTATATTAAAATCCCTCCAACAGCCTCTTATCCGCATGAAATAAATCATTCGGTGATGATGCTGCTGCTGCAGCATTTCTAGTAGTGCACGAGCACAATTAACACAAATCTCAACACATTCTTAGTCAATAACACGGTGGCCTTGAAAGGCAAAAAATAGATCATAGGAGATGTTTCAGCGACTAGTCCCTTTTTTAGTTTTTGTTGCGATGATGAAGGGCCAAGAAGGGCCATTGCCCGAAATATCGCCCATTATAGAGTTTGCCTTGTAAGGTCACACACAGTGTCGTTGATGAACGTGTTGTGTTTTTGTCTTGTCCACGCTAGTTGGTTCACATTTTTACAAACCCTGCAGGGGTTGTTTCCTTGTTCCCCTTTGCAATTAAATGGAAAATGTCAATCCGCCAAGCTGGCATGCGCCAAATTCGGTTACAGTGTAATTATGGTCGTGATGAATACGGGGGCGGGCATTAGCCAACTTGGTTTGCTTGCTTTTCCAGCTTTATTTGATCACAGGTGGCGAAAAGCTCGAGATAGACGGTGAAACGATGACCAGATCCCCACACATAAGGGGAATGTCTAGAGCGACAGACTTAACAGGCTTGCCTTTCTGAGACACCAAGGGAGCTGCTGCGGTGGTGTAATGGCTCGCCCATGGATTTGCAATCCTGAGGTTGCCGGTCCGATTCCATCTTCCGGCACGGCAGTTTAAACAAGTGTACCCATTTATTAAATTGGTGCATTCGTGACTAAAGTTCCACTGGAGATGATGAACGGTTCCTGACTTTCAGAACGGGTAATTGATTCAGAAAATGGTTACCAGTTTACAGGTTATCGTTCAACAAACCGAGTACAACCCGAGTACAAACCTTGGAACTCAGAGGTTCCAGCCCAGTTCAGAGGTTCTGTTGCATGCCCTGAGGTTCTCAAACAACTGAAAATAATCCCTTTGGGTCATTGGGGAGGATATGAATGGCAAAAATGTGTCTCCTTCCCATATCCATCTCCACGTAAAAAATATATATACATATTTATCATGCAACCCATCAGCCGCATGGCCTTCTCGGAGTGCGGGGATTCAGCAGCATTGTTTCAAGACAAGCAAACTCTGGACCGAATTCGACACACAGTGCCTCACCAAGAGAGTTGGGCTTGATTGAGCTAGAATGCAGCGGTGCTCGCTCACACGAGGTGCACAGTCAGTGCCGTTTGCCGTCTACTGGGTGAGCTGTCTAGTGGGTGATCTGACTAGAAGGGTGATCTGACTACTGGGTGACCTGTATACTGGGTGAGCTGTCTACTGGGTGAGCTGTCTAGTGGGTGAGCTGTCTAGTGGGTGATCTGACTACTGGGTGATCTGACTACTGGGTGACCTGTCTACTGGGTGACCTGTCTACTGGGTGAGCTGTCTACTGGGTGAGCTGTCTAGTGGGTGAGCTGTCTGTCTACTGGGTGAGCTGTCTAGTGGGTGATCTGACTACTGGGTGATCTGACTACTGGGTGACCTGTCTACTGGGTGAGCTGTCTAGTGGGTCGAGCTGTCTAGTGGGTGATCTGACTACTGGGTGATCCGACTACTGGGTGACCTGTCTACTGGGTGACCTGTCTACTGGGTGAGCTGTCTAGTGGGTGAGCTGTCTACTGGGTGAGCTGTCTAGTGGGTGAGCTGTCTACTGGGTGAGCTGTCTAGTGGGTGAGCTGTCTGTCTACTGGGTGGGCTGACTAGTGGGTGAGCTGTCTAGTGGGTGATCTGACTACTGGGTGATCTGACTACTGGGTGACCTGTCTACTGGGTGACCTGTCTACTGGGTGAGCTGGCTACTAGATGACCTGTTTACTGGGTGAGCTGTCCAGTGGGTGAGCTGTTTACTGGTTGACCTGTCTACTGAGTGAGCAGTGAGCTGTTTAGTGGGTGAGATGTCCAGTGGGTGAGCTGTCTACTGGGTGAGCTGTCTTGTGGGTGATCTGGCTACTGGTTGACCTGTCTACTGGGTGAGCGGTGAGCTGTCTAGTGGGTGAGATGTCTACTGGGTGAGATGTGCTCCACTTGCTTGCCCTGCTCACGCTCCCGCTCTCCCTACCTCCCTCAGGGCCTCCAAGGTGAACCTGGTCCTCCCGGCCAGCAGGGAAATCCTGGATCTCAGGTGAGTCGTCATGACAACCTACCTCGGACACACCCAGCACCTCATCATCATCTTCGTTACTGAGGACGCCTCAACAGAACATCTGTTCCCTTTTCATTGCATAATCTATTTTTTTTTGCATTTCGTTGCAAATAAATGACACCGCAAATTGTTCAATTGGGATCGCACACTGCAACACCAATCCCCTACTAGGGCCACTTGGTAGGACCCTCGTGGAGAAGTAGTCAAACAAACTAAGGCAATCTATTTTTTTTTTACCAGGTAAGGCTCACCGAGCTATGCAGTTGCTAATCATGTGGCAATTTACAGCAGCCAAATACTCTAAATGCATGTTTCTAAAGTTTTGAGATTCAGTGAGGCCTTTCTGGAAGATGTGTCGACAGTGTAGCGAGGTGAACACCTGAATTTATATAATTATGGCTACTTATTCCAAACACAAGAACGTCCTAAAAAGTAGTGTTGGGACTCAGTGAGTCTTTCCTTCATGTGGCACCGTCGTTACAACACAATACTTAGAATGGGAAGGTTGTGAATACAGATATTGGTGCTTAGTCAATCAGCCCATCATCATCAACCATGAAGTATGAATAAAATTGGTACCAGTTTGTGGGACATCAACAGTGGTGATTCCATGGATAGAATGGTCCCTTCCATAGGAATATTGGGATTAATATGATTTGCTCAGGACCACCAATGAAGATGAGTGCCTAACCACGTTCAATTTTAACGTTGATTCCAGTATTATTCTGGTATGAATAATAATAATGGAACTTTAGCTGACATGAAAATTCGTGAAAGTTTTTAAACGGATTATCACATGAAGTCCAAAGGCTGATTTTTCGCAAGCTCGTTTAGGATTACAGAATATAAAGCTGTACAGAATCCGGAAGACATTCAAAATGCACACATTTTTCATGAGGCAATGTATGACTTTTAAAATGCACTCAATTCATTGTTCGCGATGTCCGCACGCTATCTCTCCACACAGCTGTGCTCGTCGCCCGTTGGGTTTTCGGATTTATCCGTCGTCTGTTATTAAAATACGTAATTATTTATTGAGCGGGAGCACAGCGCTCGTCTGATGATAATGCCGGGTGAAAACAGGTCCTCCTAACAGCCAAGCGTTAAAATGAAAATCGCTCGGCGGAGAAGAACAGACAATTCCGTCGCTTAGTAAAGCGCTTGTGTCACGCACAATGCCTGAAAAAAACCGTCCAGATGTCACTGTGCTGAGCACAGCAGCAGTGACAATAACGGCAACAAAAGCATCATCATCATCATCATCAAATGAATCAATAAATAAATCGTCATGCACTGCCTGGGCACACCCAGAAGCCTGCGAGTGTTGCTGCTTTCAAGATAGCAGTTTTTCTTTTCTCGCCTTAATATGTTTCGCCTGTGATTGAATTGTCTGTCATTCCACTAATGGTTCAAATGTCTTTTGTTTGTTAGTGTCGCCTTGGAGGGCTGATAAAATAACTACCACTTTGTGGGAAGTCAATAGTGGCGAGGTTGTTTGTTTAATGCTCGTGGTCTTTCCACTGACCTGACGAAAACAAGTCTACCCATAATGCAATGTAACAGTCAACATTTTAAAATGTTACTTTTAATACAAATTCGTTTATGAAGCGCTGCCTATTTAAATAACTGAGTGGTGTGTCCGTTACTCAATAACCACCATTAGCTAACTATTCATGTGCCAATTAAAACCCTGTTAATCAGGAACATGGTGTAAAGTGTTGTCTTCAAGCCTTACCACGCCCTCTGTCTCTCTGGATTCTCTGTCTCTGTGCTATGAAGAGAGGCCATCGCCCAAAACCTCACACATATATTTTATTTTCAAAGGTGCAATACGATTGACGGATGTGTTAGCGCTTCAGTTTTTTTGTTTTCAAATGAATAGTCTGGTCCCGACATGGCAATGTGGAATTTCCACTGTCAGCCCTGGGTCGCATATAGAGACGTGCTCTTAATCCTCACACTTATGCACATAGACGCAGACACACACGTATAACATCACGCAATAATACATATAGATACACACAGTATGCAAGCAATCAGCATATTTATTTATACTGGTAGGAATCCAATAAGCTATGAAGCTCTTTTTTACAGATGTGTAAGTGGGGGCAGGTCAGACATATACAAATACTAGCATACATACAAACATACTCGTATCCAAACGTATTTGCATATATACACACACCCACATCATCATCAGCCATGATCAATCCACTGCTGGATGAAGACCTCCCAAAGCCACCACTGCTACCTCTCACAATCCTGCGATGCAACAATCCATCCAAAGCACATGAACTGACTTAAACCCACAGAGACGCACGCATTATAATACACTCACACAAAATCACAAAGACAAACACACACGCATTTTAATACACTCACACAAAATCACAAAGACAAACACACGCATTTTAATACACTCACACAAAATCACAAAGATAAACACACACACACGCATTTTAATACACTCACACAAAATCACAAAGACAAACACACACGCATTTTAATACACTCACACAAAATCACAAAGACAAACACACATTTTAATACACTCACACAAAATCACAAAGACAAACACACACATTTTAATACACTCACAAAATCACAAAGATAAACACACACACGCATTTTAATACACTCACACAAAATCACAAAGACAAACACACACATTTTAATACACTCACACAAAATCACAAAGACAAACACACACACACGCAATTTGATACACTCACACAAAATCACAAAGATAAACACACACACGCATTTTAATACACTCACACAAAATCACAAAGACAAACACACACATTTTAATACACTCACACAAAATCACAAAGACAAACACACACATTTTAATACTCACACAAAATCACAAACACACATGCATTTTAATACACTCACACAAAATCACAAAATCACAAACACACACACACGCATTTTAACTCACACAAAATCACAAAGACAAACACACACACACGCAATTTGATACACTCACACAAAATCACAAAGATAAACACACACACGCATTTTAATGCACTCACACAAAATCACAAAGACAAACACACACGCATTTTAATACACTCACACAAAATCACAAAGACAAACACACACGCATTTTAATACTCACACAAAATCACAAAGACAAACACACACGCATTTTAATACACACACACAAAATCACAAAGACAAACACACGCATTTTAATACACTCACACAAAATCACAAAGACAAATACACACGCATTTTAATACACACACAAAATCACAAAGACAAACACACACGTAATTTGATACACTCACACAAAATCACAAAGACAAACACACACACGCATTTTAATACACTCACACAAAATCACAAAGACAAACACGCATTTTAATACACACACACAAAATCACAAAGACAAACACACATTTTAATACACACACACAAAATCACAAAGACAAACACACATTTTAATACTCACACAAAATCACAAACACACACACACATTTTAATACACACACAAAATCACAAACACACACACGCATTTTAATACACACACACACACACATTTTAATACACACACACAAAATCACAAAGACAAACACACACACACACATTTTAATACTCACTCACACACTCGTGCACGAACACTCACGGAGATTGTCTTCTCGTCTTGTGATCTCTTTTTAAAGGGAACCCCAGGACCTCAGGGATCTATTGGCATCCCGGGAGAGAGGGTAAGGAGAGAACAACACAATTCTTACACACACACGCACACACCGCATACTGTTGGGAAGTAACACGCGACTGTGATCACATCTTTGCGCTATCACCCCGGTTTTCAGGCTGTACCGTTACTTAGCATTGTCGACGTTGATTTACTTTCTTTACTATTCACCTTCTCAGAATTTAACAAAAAAACAAAAAAGGGATATTAGTATGGTATTGGGACAGCTTGGGTTTGTGTGAGAATCGTAGCAGCAGCAGCAGCAGCAGCCAGTCCTCGCACAGATCACGACTCACGGCTCGCAGCCACAGCGCAGGGCTGGCTTCTCTGAGGTTAGATCGAGACAGAAAAAAAGCTTGATCATTTAGAGTAACGAAATGTCAATTAAAAATATACAATGACGGGAATGTGCCAGTTATTTGTATCCGGCCAGGTGGCTCGACGGGAGAGCGAGCGTCTCGCAGTCGGAAGGTTGTGAGTTCAAATCCTGGAATGGGGTTGACTCAGGCCATCATCCCTTTCGGGGTTGTGGGGGTGTAAAAAACGAGTTGTCCTATGGATAGACTTATCCCCGCCATGTGAATTGGAATTCCAACCATTGGCCTCTTGGCAGATGAGCATCGGCCTCATTGCTCATTTGAGCAGGAGATCACTTTGACTTGTTGAACCATGAATAATGAAGTCGTTTGAGACCTGCTACTTTTTAAAATCATCCAGCCACCAGTATAGGTACATGTGTCTGTGTGTGTTGGGCGTGCCGCTTGCCACCCGCCCCCTCGTGTGCTGTGCCACCCTTCATAGGTGGTCGCGAACAGCACTTGCCCCCAAAGTCTGTTAAGGCTATACTGGGGATATTTGTCTGTATGTATCGAAAGGGATAAGGATTTGCATGCATTCAAAGCTTAAATGCAAATATAATCTTAAAGCGCTTTACAAGAAAATCATAAAACACGAAAAAACCAACAAAATAACGATAATGCCGGATAATGAAACAGCTTAGAACCTGCTCACTCGCTCACATGATGAACACCACGGGTACCAAAGTCCAGAACCAACGGAATGCAATGAAAACGTTCCAATTTCACAGGGTGAGATGAAATCCCAGTCCAGCGTCACCTCCTATTCTCCAAAAACCACACCGGCAAATGCCAACCGCCTCTTACCACCCCAACCACACCAACAGCCCCAACCTCCTCCACCACCAGTGTGAGCAGAAGAAGAAGGAGGGGACACTTGAGGGGGCACCCTGGGAGAGGCCCTGCTGCTCACAGCCACGAGGCAGCTCAGGCTGGCCCCCGACAATGTGGTTGCCACCTGTTCTGAAGTTCTCAGGAAGTCCTTTTAGTGAGGAAGCTGGTAAATAATGCCTTCCCAGAACATAACATTTCAGTTTCAGTTTCATTTATTTGGTATAGCCCTGTGAGCCATTCGGCTCTTGAATCGGGTGCAACCGCAACAAACAAAAAACATGAACAAGAAAACATCTTAAAGTGATTGTGACTAAGTCTTCCAGAAAAAGCACCGCACACCAACGCTGTGTGCAAAAACCCCAGTGGGATGCAAGTCAAACAACAACAACAACCACAAGACAACTTTGATTAAAGCCATCAGTTTAACTCCGTACTACAACAAACAAACATGGCCAAACCAAAAAAGTTCGAAATAATTCCCCCCCCCCCCGCCGCTACATTTGCATAATGATGATAATAATAGACCACTCAAGACAACGTAGATGCACGTGGTTCTCCCCTCCGGTATTGTGAGATTCAGGTCTCCCCGCTCCATGCGGGTTCGGTTGGTGCAATGTCACGTGGTGTATGCGGCTAACCTATTTGCGTGTAGGTGGATGTGCCTTCTGTATGTGTATATAAGTACGAGCGTGTGTGTGTGTGTGGCTGTGTGTGTGTGTGGCTGTGTGTGTGTGGCTGTGTGTGTGTGTGGCTGTGTCTGTGGCTGTGTGTGTGGCTGTGTGTGTGGCTGTGTGTGTGTGTGGCTGTGTGTGGCTGTGTGTGTGTGGCTGTGTGTGTGTGGCTGTGTGTGTGGCTGTGTGTGTGTGTGGCTGTGTCTGTGGCTGTGTGTGTGTGTGGCTGTGTCTGTGGCTGTGTGTGTGTGTGGCTGTGTGTGTGGCTGTGTGTGTGTGTGGCTGTGTGTGGCTGTGTGTGTGTGGCTGTGTGTGTGTGGCTGTGTGTGTGTGTGGCTGTGTGTGTGTGTGTGTGCAGGGTCCCTTAGGGAAACCAGGACTCCCAGGACTTGCCGGATCTGATGGTCCCCCGGTGAGTACGGCGGCGACAACACAATATTAAACACCTCTAGACAGGTACTAACACGAGCGGGAATCCCGTTGAGAATCGGTGGTAATACAGGGCATTACTTTCATGGAGGGGGGTTTGCCAAAATATAGCGGGTTTTTAATGAAGAGTAATTTTGTGTACAAGAAATGTTCCACAACCAGGTCACACCCCGGCCCCCCACCTCACCAAATGCCCCCCTCCTCCTCAGACGTCCTAAACCCCCCCCCCCTACCACCGTGTGCCCCTCAAACCCACCAACCTGCTTACCCCAATTTTTGCACACACCCTCTTGCAATAGAACATGCCTCTCCATTCTGCCTATCCACTGTGGCTATCCATGGTATGATTTTGAAATCGCAAGTAGAGACAGTGTAAATGACAACGTGGGTAAGCAGCACCAGGGCCAATAAGCCAAACGAGCCAATTGTATGCTACAAAGTTAAAATAATTTCGACCTCGCTTTCATTAACTACGTATCGTAAGATTGAAATGCCTCCTCGTTCGTTGAAATTGGTGGATCGCTCTTGGAGGAGTTCTCTGGACGTACAAACACGCAGACGTACAGGCGGACAGGTTATTGTGGCACTGTGGTCAGAACACTTACGTATGTTGAACTTCTTTCGCACCATATGTAGCCTACCGTGCTAATCGGAGGTGCGGGAGAAAGACAACAAACGGAACCCAAGAACAGTTATAAAGAAACGAGTTTGTCAATCTAGACGATGATTTAAAGGTGCGTAGCTCCAGCGGCATCCTAATATCGGAAGGAAGAGCGTTCCAGACGGCCGCAGAAGCGCGTTTGAAAGGCCGCAATGCAGTGACCGTCTTTGTTCGATAGTTAGCCAAAAGCAGCTGCTGCTGCTGCGAAGGTGACCGGGGGAGTTTGCGTGATGGTGGTTCATGCCCCTTGACGAGATCAGCAAGGTGTTACGGTTCGTTTGTGGCAAGCGCACTCTGTGTGTCACGAGCCGCTCACTCGCGACGAGAGAGAATGACTCGGAGGCATGAGGAATCACAGATAGGCAGGAAGACAGCATCCAGGCAATGAGCCGGCATGACCAATGATCACGACAGCTCTGCAGCCCTATATGTATAAATATGTTTTCAGTCCATTAATGAGTGCTTGGAGGAAACCGGAGCATCCAGAGAAAACCCAAGCGGAGAACACCTACGCATGCGAGAGGGCAGCATCCAATCCCATACAGATGAAGCACATGGAGATTCATCCACTTGCTGTACTGAAATCTCCCTGGCAAGTCAGGGCATGACACTGCAATGTCCACAGGAAGGGAGTTAGACAACATTCGTGCAATCCACCAATCCTTCGCTGCCTCCACAGGACAGGATTACTGGCCACGTGCATAGCCACTGCCGCCCGGCACGTAGCGATGATAGGCAGCCGCATGAACGGAGGTGCATAATGGGTATGAAGGCAACAACGTAGAAAAACCAAGGCAGATGGTGAGACGCAAATGTACTTGCACAGACACATATGTGCCTGCTTTCCGGCCAACACAATCTCGATGATAACAGCATCCAACTGTGAAGATTGAAAGAGCCTTAAATGTTATTCCGGAAGCAATCTAAAGCAGTTACATTCATAACGTCGGAACAGCACGCCGCCACACGCACCGTTTCATCATATATATTTTTTTATATGGAAAAAAAATACTTCACGCATTTTTAAATCAAATGTGCAAATGAAACACTTCTCCACACACGTGCACGTTTCTGCCAAATTGGACGTCGCTCCATTATCCTCGGGCAAATGTGTTTTTTTGTCTTACGAAAGGAACAACGGTTTGAGAGTTATACAACGTGTCGAGAAAATGAACTGCATCGTATGACTGACAGCACCCAGTAGCGAAATACCCCGCAGCGAACCACCCTGTAGTGATACACCCTGTAGTGAAACACCCTGTAGTGAAACTCCCTGTAGTGAAACTCCCTGTAGTGATACACCCTGTAGTGATACACCCTGTAGCGATACACCCTGTAGCGATACACCCTGTAGTGAAACACCCTGTAGTGAAACACCCTGTAGTGATACACCCTGTAGTGAAACACCCTGTAGTGAAACTCCCTGTAGCGATACACCCTGTAGCGATACACCCTGTAGCGATACACCCTGTAGCGATACACCCTGTAGCGATACACCCTGTAGCGAAACACCCTGTAGTGAAACACCCTGTAGTGAAACACCCTGTAGTGAAACACCCTGTAGTGAAACTCCCTGTAGCGATACACCCTGTAGCGATACACCCTGTAGCGAAACACCCTGTAGCGAAACACCCTGTAGCGATACACCCTGTAGCGAAACACCCTGTAGCGAAACACCCTGTAGCGATACACCCTGTAGCGAAACGCCCTGTAGCGATACATCCTGTAGCGAAACACCCTGTAGCGATACAGCCTGTAGCGAAACACCCCGTAGCGAAACACCCCGTAGCGATACACCCCGTAGCGATACACCCCGTTGCGAAACACCCCGTAGCGATACACCCTGTAACGATACACCCTGTAGCGAAACACCCTGTAGCGAAACACCCTGTAGCGATACACCCTGTAGCGATACACCCCGTAGCGAAACACCCCGTAGCGATACACCCTGTAACGATACACCCTGTAGCGAAACACCCCGTAGTGAAACACCCCGTAGCGATACACCCTGTAGCGAAACACCCTGTAGCGATACACCCTGTAGCGATACACCCTGTAGTGAAACACCCCGTAGCGAAACACCCTGTAGTGAAACACCCTGTAGCGAAACACCCTGTAGTGAAACACCCTGTAGTGAAACACCCTGTAGCGATACAGCCTGTAGCGAAACACCCCGTAGCGAAACACCCCGTAGCGATACACCCCGTAGCGATACACCCCGTTGCGAAACACCCCGTAGCGATACACCCTGTAACGATACACCCTGTAGCGAAACACCCTGTAGCGAAACACCCTGTAGCGATACACCCTGTAGCGATACACCCCGTAGCGAAACACCCCGTAGCGATACACCCTGTAACGATACACCCTGTAGCGAAACACCCCGTAGTGAAACACCCCGTAGCGATACACCCTGTAGCGAAACACCCTGTAGCGATACACCCTGTAGCGATACACCCTGTAGTGAAACACCCCGTAGCGAAACACCCTGTAGTGAAACACCCTGTAGCGAAACACCCTGTAGTGAAACACCCTGTAGTGAAACACCCTGTAGCGAAACACCCTGTAGCGAAACACCCTGTAGTGAAACACCTTGTAGCGATACACCCTGTAGCGATACACCCTGTCGCGATACACCCTGTAGCGATACACCCTGTAGCGATACACCCTGTAGTGATACACCCTGTAGTGATACACCCTGTAGCGATACACCCTGTAGCGATACACCCTGTAGCGATACACCCTGTAGCGAAACACCCTGTAGCGATGCACCCCGTAGCGATGCACCCTGTAGTGAAACACCCTGTAGCGATACACCCTGTAGCGATACACCCTGTAGCGATACACCCTGTAGCGAAACACCCTGTAGTGAAACACCCTGTAGCGATACACCCTGTAGTGAAACACCCTGTAGCGATACACCCTGTAGTGAAACACCCTGTAGCGAAACACCCCATAGCGAAACACCCCGTAGCGATACACCCTGTAGCGATACACCCTGTAGTGAAACACCCTGTAGCGATACACCCTGTAGTGAAACACCCCGTAGCGAAACACCCTGTAGCGATACACCCTGTAGCGATACACCCTCTAGCGATACACCCTGTAGCGATACACCCTGTAGCGATACACCCTGTAGTGAAACACCCTGTAGCGATACACCCTGTAGTGAAACACCCCGTAGCGATACACCCCGTAGCGATACACCCTGTAGCGATACACCCTGTAGCGATACACCCTGTAGCGAAACACCCTGTAGTGATACACCCTGTAGCGATACACCCTGTAGTGAAACACCCCGTAGCGATACACCCTGTAGCGATACACCCTGTAGCGAAACACCCCGTAGCGATACACTCTGTAGCGATACACCCTGTAGCGATACACCCTGTAGTGAAACACCCTGTAGCGAAACACCCTGTAGCGATACACCCTGTAGCGATACACCCTGTAGCGAAACACCCCGTAGCGATACACCCTGTAGCTATACACCCTGTAGTGCAACAATCACAGCTTGACGTAATCACTCTGTATATAAGCACAGTTCTGATGTGAGCAACTTTGCTTAGATTGCATTGGTGGAGGGCAAAGCGACTCGCAACTTCTGTTACGAGAAAACTACTTCGGATATAAGGACAGCTGGCCTTGCTCACAAGTGATGTGCTATTTTATAGACTACTGTGTAGACTCTGCATGTCTATTAATGTCATATCGTTCATGTGTCACAAAAACGTTCCGATCCAAATTTTTTTCTTTTCGTCAGAGCCACAAAAGTAACTCATTAAAACATATCACTTTGGAATCACTATGTGTGCATGTTGGACTTCGTTCGCACCCTACGCAGACACCCGTGCAATTTGGAGACGAGAATGAGGACTAGGTATCGGGTTGGGATTCGAAGGATTCTGCGTACTGTAGCTATTATTTTTGATAGCCAGGTGGTGGTGCTGGCTACGCACGTGACCTGCAATCCAGCACTGCGGATGCGAGGGTTGGTGAATCACACGATTGTTGTGAAACTCCCTTCCCGTGGGCGTCGAGGTGCCACACGCTGGCTCGCCAGGAGAATACGGTCCAGCAAGTGTGGACTAATCCACATCTGTACCATCTGTATGGGATACAGCGATGACCGCTCCCATGTGCGGCTTTGCTCCAGGCACTCCAGTGTTAGGGTTAGGATTTTGGTTTTGGTTATTGCAGGATTTAATCATGGGCAAGCAGTTTAGGGTTAGAGTTAAGATTGTGAAATGGCTCTGGACTATGTTCGTGCGAGTTATGGCTTGGTCAAAATCATCATCTTATTGGTCATCCGAGTCCATAAAAGAGCATTCACTGTTTACAAATCCACGAGCATGTGCAGCTCACCGCAACATCCCTCCCTTTGCATTGCATATCATCCCAGTAAGGGAGCTGTCACTCGCAAATTGGGACAATGATTGCCTGGCCTTGCACTACGCTAATCTCGGGCGACGTTTCTCCCCCAGCCCTCCGCCCACAGTTAAACGGATTCCGCCATGCATTTCCAAAGTGTCGCAGCGACTTGTGGCGGGTACAACTGTGTGGCTCCGTGCTTACAACCAGGGCGGTCAAAGCGTCCGTCGCTGACCGCCACCGACCGGAGCTGGGGGGCTAAGGGAAAATGTTCCCCGTGCCTCATGCAGAAGAGAGGTTCCAGAACGGGCATCGTTTTTTTTGTTTGTCGCTAATCAATAGCGGGGACACCCCCCCCACCCCCCTTGTGGCATTCTGTCCCGGGCCTCCGGCCATGGCCTACAGCCAAACTCCGGGTGGCCCTGGCCCTCTGGACCTAGGGTTCGTGGTTCGGTTCCCATTCTGGGAGGCACGTACGTAGGGTGCACACATACGCACACGTACTGATATCAGAATCAGAATATTAATTTATACTGGAGGAATCCCATGAGCTGTAAAGCTCTTTTTCACAGATGTCCAGTAGGGGCACGTGGTCCGAACGTCACAACAACAAACAGTGCACAAACACGATAGGAATGCAAAGTGTAGGAAAGGTAAACATCACTTTTATATAAATAAAACTAAATTTTGATTTAAAGCCTTCGTGACTGCAGGGATTCATATTCTTGTTTCTTTCGGTAAAGTCACGTAGAAGGGAAACAATAAAATAATAAATATATATATAAAACAATAAAATTCTCACGACGTTTCGACTGCAACACAAGCAGTCATCATGATGATTGCTTGTGTTGAAGTCATCATGATGACTGCTTGTGTTGCAGTCGAAACGTCGTGAGAATTTTATTGTTTTATATATATTTTTATTATTTTATTGTTTCCCTTCTACGTCACTTTACCGAAAGAACCAAGAATAAATACAACTAACTTATGTTTTATCTTACCAGGTAATGCCCACTGAGGTATCAACATATTTTTTCAAAAACGACCTGGCCTCAAATGATAGCTGTATACAAACACATACTACCTACTAAAATATGCGAGTGCCAATTAGGATGATCGTTAAGTGGTAGTTCCAGGAGACATTTGAACAAACACAGCGACAGACACAGGTGAACTGTAAAACCAAAAACTATCTTCTTAATAGGATTTGTCTGCATGTGTGTATTTACATATAGATATACGTGTTTGCATTCAGGTGTTAAATCATGTGTGTGTGCCTGCGTCTTTGTGCCTGTGTGTGTGTCTGGTCTGTAGGGTCACCCAGGCAAAGAAGGTCAACCAGGAGAGAAGGGGGGAGCCGTGAGTACCTCTTGCAGCCATCTCTAGAACAAGAGAACAAGAGGCTCATAATGGCCTTGTTAAAGACCCTGAGCCGGCAGTGTCGAGATCGCATGCAATGCTCTCAGCCTTGACCAAACCACCAACTCAAGTTCTGAATAGTCTGTACAAAGGCTGATAGGTTTGTACATGCTATGTGGTGGTCACATTACGGACATGCATGCAAGGCATGAAGGGGAGTCGGGCCTTCCTGCTGTTAGTGAGCAGCACATTTGTTTCCAGCCCGCGCGCATTGCCTCGCTGTGATGGGATTCCCTACGATTTACAAAAAGCGATGGAATAGATTTGGGCTGTGAGATCCTGGACTTGATCCCTGCGTTTCACCCAGGGGCACAGCCGCTGCAACTGTCAGGACACCCCGAAAATGTAGACACGGCTAAGAGACAACCACGACATTTTTAGACGCGTCGTGGAATTTTTGAGCCTGTGTTTTGTTGGCCCCCTTTGAACGAGGCGCTAGTTATGCCGGTGGCGGAACCTTAGCGTTGCACAGGAGTGCATAGCAGTCGGCTGAGCGCCGAGTTGGTAGACGGGGTGGTGTAGATTTCACGCAGTCGTAGTGTAGGAGAGCTGCGCTTATCCGTGGCGTAGTTGGGGAGGCGGTTGAACTTCACTGACCCCGTTACCTGCTCAGCAACCACACGGGAACATTCGTGAGCAGTGCCCCCCCTCCCACCCCACCCCCCACAATGTCCACAGTACGACATTTTTCGTGCTCATTTCTGAGATCTAAAAAAATATATATACGTATAAAAAAATACCGGACGCGTGACAAGCCGGGGAAAAACCACTCCTCACAGAGGCTGAAGCAGCGCCCACTACCGGTTGGTGAGAGAGATCTTCTGAGGTGACTCCTCAGAAGTTTTCCCGTGGCGTCACCTTCCAGGGTCATTCCCTGAAACGACGCGAGGCCCCCGCCGACGGAAGGAGTTCCTACGCGGTTACATTTCTTCGCCTCTTCACTTGTGCTCGGCAGCGCGCGATGCGGGGACGCCATCGGTAATCGAGGGGGTCCCCCGCTTGTACGGCGTCACTGTGTGTTCCTGGAAAGCACCGTCGTCGTAAATCGTACCCCTGTTTTCCCACAGGCAGTAGAAACTGTGGAAGGCATCACTCGTCGATCTGTGTGTTTTTCCTTTTATCGGCCGTACTTAGCGGGGTCTAATTATCATCATCATCATGGGGCCTCCTTTGCCAGTACCAAAATAGCAGAATAGGTTTTCCCCTTTTTTTCTGGCAACAAAACAGGTGTTAAGATGTTAAAACACCGAACTGAAACCTTTTACAAGGAATCAGGTCTGCATTAACCACACTACTTGTGGCCAGAGTGCAAACAAAAAACGTACTCTGATAATATATGCATTGTCTTTGAAACTGATTGGTCTAATCAGTAAAAGTCCACAAAATCACACTGAAGAAGAACTAAAGCTCCACGGGCAGGTCACATCGGAAACCGGACCGACTCCGTTCAAACGCGTTCAAAGACGCGTCGTCCATCAAGTTTCTCGTCGTAAAATCGATCCGTGGTGCCGTATATCGGAGGCCGCCTGTGCATGAAACACAAACTGCAAGAAAGAGTCTCACGGTCCGTAGTTTTGGAGGCTCCTGCTTTTGATTTATCTGTTGCAGTGCCCTGAATAAGATGCTCGGATCCATGATTGAGAACACTTAAAACGCCACGCAGCTTGTACAACATCCTGCTTGCTGTGCTGCCTCCTTATACAGAACTCATCGCCTCTCTGCAAGTGGCAGTGACTTGGTGTGGGGTGGCCTGTAATCCAGCAGTGGATTACAAAGGACTTAAATGTATTTTTTTATTATTATTAAGTAACACTAAGGCGATGTGATTGTCGCGTCTCTCTTTCAGGGTCCTCCAGGAGCTCAGGGTCCCGTTGGATACCCAGGTCCTCGAGGTGTCAAGGTGAGCTCGGTTCGTTATCGACGATGCGTCGTCTTGGCTGCCACGAGCCGTCAGAGTGCTGCACTCCATCAGAGCACACATCTCAGCATTCGCGTTTGCGGGTCTAGCTGTTGTACTGCTGTCTCTCTGTGTCTAGCTGTTGTACTGCTGTCTCTCTCTGTCTAGCTGTTGTACTGCTGTCTCTTTGTGTCTAGCTGTTGTACTGCTGTCTCTCTGTGTCTAGCTGTTGTACTGCTGTCTCTCTGTCTAGCTGTTGTACTGCTGTCTCTCTGTCTAGCTGTTGTACTGCTGTCTCTCTGTCTAGCTGCTGTACTGCTGTCTCTCTCTGTCTAGCTGTTGTACTGCTGTCTCTCTGTCTAGCTGTTATACTGCTGTCTCTCTGTGTCTAGCTGTTGTACTGCTGTCTCTCTGTGTCTAGCTGTTGTACTGCTGTCTCTTTGTGTCTAGCTGTTGTACTGCTCTCTGTCTAGCTGTTGTACTGCTGTCTCTCTGTCTAGCTGTTGTACTGCTGTCTCTCTGTGTCTAGCTGTTGTACTGCTGTCTCTCTGTCTAGCTGTTGTACTGCTCTCTGTCTAGCTGTTGTACGGCTCTCTGTCTAGCTGTTGTACTGCTGTCTCTCTGTCTAGCTGTTGTACTGCTGTCTCTCTGTCTAGCTGTTGTACTGCTCTCTGTCTACCTGTTGTACTGCTCTCTGTCTAGCTGTTGTACTGCTCTCTGTCTAGCTGTTGTACTGCTGTCTCTCTGTGTCTAGCTGTTGTACTGCTGTCTCTCTGTCTAGCTGTTGTACGGCTCTCTGTCTAGCTGTTGTACTGCTGTCTCTCTGTCTAGCTGTTGTACTGCTGTCTCTCTGTCTAGCTGTTGTACTGCTGTCTCTCTGTCTAGCTGTTGTACGGCTCTCTGTCTAGCTGTTGTATTGCTCTCTGTCTAACTGTTGTACGGCTCTCTGTCTACCTGTTGTACTGCTCTCTCTGTCTAGCTGTTGTACTGCTGTCTCTCTGTGTCTAGCTGTTGTACTGCTGTCTCTCTGTGTCTAGCTGTTGTACTGCTGTCTCTCTCTGTCTAGCTGTTGTACTGCTGTCTCTCTGTGTCTAGCTGTTGTACTGCTGTCTCTCTCTGTCTAGCTGTTGTACTGCTGTCTCTCTGTGTAGCTGTTGTACTGCTGTCTCTCTGTCTAGCTGTTGTACTGCTGTCTCTCTGTCTAGCTGCTGTACTGCTGTCTCTCTCTGTCTAGCTGTTGTACTGCTGTCTCTCTGTCTAGCTGTTATACTGCTGTCTCTCTGTGTCTAGCTGTTGTACTGCTGTCTCTCTGTGTCTAGCTGTTGTACTGCTGTCTCTTTGTGTCTAGCTGTTGTACTGCTCTCTGTCTAGCTGTTGTACTGCTGTCTCTCTGTCTAGCTGTTGTACTGCTGTCTCTCTGTGTCTAGCTGTTGTACTGCTGTCTCTCTGTCTAGCTGTTGTACTGCTCTCTGTCTAGCTGTTGTACGGCTCTCTGTCTAGCTGTTGTACTGCTGTCTCTCTGTCTAGCTGTTGTACGGCTCTCTGTCTAGCTGTTGTACTGCTGTCTCTCTGTCTAGCTGTTGTACGGCTCTCTGTCTAGCTGTTGTACTGCTGTCTCTCTGTCTAGCTGTTGTACTGCTGTCTCTCTGTCTAGCTGTTGTACGGCTCTCTGTCTAGCTGTTGTACTGCTGTCTCTCTGTCTAGCTGTTGTACTGCTCTCTGTCTAGCTGTTGTACTGCTCTCTGTCTAGCTGTTGTACTGCTGTCTCTCTGTGTCTAGCTGTTGTACTGCTGTCTCTCTGTCTAGCTGTTGTACTGCTGTCTCTCTGTCTAGCTGTTGTACTGCTGTCTCTCTGTCTAGCTGTTGTACGGCTCTCTGTCTAGCTGTTGTATTGCTCTCTGTCTAACTGTTGTACGGCTCTCTGTCTACCTGTTGTACTGCTCTCTCTGTCTAGCTGTTGTACTGCTGTCTCTCTGTCTAGCTGTTGTACTGCTCTCTGTCTAGCTGTTGTACTGCTGTCTCTCTGTCTAGCTGTTGTACGGCTCTCTGTCTAGCTGTTGTACTGCTGTCTCTCTGTCTAGCTGTTGTACGGCTCTCTGTCTAGCTGTTGTACTGCTGTCTCTCTGTCTAGCTGTTGTACTGCTCTCTGTCTAGCTGTTGTACTGCTGTCTCTCTGTCTAGCTGTTGTACTGCTCTCTGTCTAACTGTTGTACTGCTCTCTCTGTCTAACTGTTGTACTGTTCTCTCTGTCTAGCTGTTGTACTGTTCTCTCTGTCTAGCTGTTGTACTGTTCTCTCTGTCTAACTGTTGTACTGCTCTCTGTCTAGCTGTTGTACGGCTCTCTGTCTAACTGTTGTACTGCTGTCTCTCTGTCTAGCTGTTGTACTGCTCTCTGTCTAGCTGTTGTACTGCTGTCTCTCTGTCTAGCTGCTGTACTGTTCTCTCTGTCTAGCTGTTGTACTGTTCTCTCTGTCTAGCTGTTGTACTGTTCTCTCTGTCTAGCTGTTGTACTGTTCTCTCTGTCTAGCTGTTGTACTGCTGTCTGTCTAGCTGTTGTACTGTTCTCTGTCTAGCTGTTGTACTGTTCTCTGTCTAGCTGTTGTACTGCTGTCTGTCTAGCTGTTGTACTGTTCTCTGTCTAGCTGTTGTACTGTTCTCTGTCTAGCTGTTGTACTGTTCTCTCTGTCTAGCTGTTGTACTGTTCTCTCTGTGTCTAACTGTTGTACTGTTCTCTGTCTAACTGTTGTACAGCTCTCTGTCTAGCTGTTGTACTGCTGTCTCTCTGTCTAGCTGTTGTACTGTTCTCTCTGTCTAACTGTTGTACTGTTCTCTCTGTCTAACTGTTGTACTGTTCTCTCTGTCTAACTGTTGTACTGTTCTCTGTCTAACTGTTGTACTGTTCTCTGTCTAGCTGTTGTACTGTTCTCTCTGTCTAGCTGTTGTACTGCTTTCTGTCTAACTGTTGTACTGTTCTCTGTCTAACTGTTGTACTGTTCTCTGTCTAACTGTTGTACTGTTCTCTGTCTAGCTGTTGTACTGTTCTCTGTCTAGCTGTTGTACTGTTCTCTCTGTCTAGCTGTTGTACTGCTTTCTGTCTAACTATTGTACTGTTCTCTGTCTAACTGTTGTACTGTTCTCTGTCTAACTGTTGTACTGTTCTCTCTGTCTAACTGTTGTACTGTTCTCTCTGTCTAACTGGTGTACTGTTCTCTCTGTCTAACTGTTGTACTGTTCTCTGTCTAGCTGTTGTACTGTTCTCTCTGTGTCTAGCTGTTGTACTCTTCTCTCTGTCTAACTGTTGTACTGTTCTCTCTGTCTAGCTGTTGTACTGTTCTCTCTGTCTAGCTGTTGTACTGCTCCTTGTCTAACTGTTGTATTGCTCCCTGTCTAGCTGTTGTACTGTTCTCTGTCTAGCTGTTGTACTGTTCTCTGTCTAACTGTTGTACTGTTCTCTCTGTCTAACTGTTGTACTGTTCTCTCTGTCTAACTGGTGTACTGTTCTCTCTGTCTAACTGTTGTACTGTTCTCTGTCTAGCTGTTGTACTGTTCTCTCTGTGTCTAGCTGTTGTACTCTTCTCTCTGTCTAACTGTTGTACTGTTCTCTCTGTCTAGCTGTTGTACTGCTCCTTGTCTAGCTGTTGTACTGCTCCCTGTATAACTGTTGTACTGCTCCCTGTCTGACTGTTGTACTGTTCTCTGTCTAGCTGTTGTACTGCTCCTTGTCTAGCTGTTGTACTGCTCCCTGTATAACTGTTGTACTGCTCCCTGTCTGACTGTTGTACTGTTCTCTCTGTCTCGGAATGTTTCAACGTTTTGCCCCGCACGCTGGTAGCTTCCGTTGACCTCCTAGTGAAGCTCCCCGAAGGCATGCAGCGAAACGTCGGACATCATCTTGCGTGCCGCAACCCGGAAAGTGTGTCGGCGATCTCGCAGTCGGAACGATTTTACATCCCGTTCAACACATCATCATCATCATCAATAATGATCGTCATCATTGTCATCATCGTCAGCATCATCGTCATCAACCCTCCGGAGTCATTAAAATAATCACGACTCAGTGTGAGGTCAGACAGACTGAAGGAAGCTGTTAATTGTTTTATTATGTAGGCGTTAACGGCCAATATGATTAATTATTAGTATCTTTCGGTTGATTGTGTAAGCATTTTAATGTTTTGACTATAATCCTCCACCACTTGACAGAGCCAATCAAATGTATTTGATTGGCAACAATTGATTGACAATTTTGCAATTTGACCAACTCGAAATAACATCCACCGCCATCACGACATTATAGCCTCGGGATTTACCCCCAAAAGTAACGACTTGTGAGTTTGGAGGAAAACTTCATTGGTGCACAGGGGAGAGTGTGTTGGTGCACAGGGGAGAGTGTGTGTTAACACGCTCTCCCCTGTGTGTTAACACACAGGGGAGAGTGTGTTAACACGCACAGGGGAGAGCGTGTTAACACACAGGGGAGAGTGTGTTAACACACAGGGGAGAGTGTGTTGGTGCACAGGGGAGAGTGTGTTAACACACAGGGGAGAGTGTGTTAACACACAGGGGAGAGTGTGTTGGTGCACAGGGGAGAGTGTGTTAACACACAGGGGAGAGTGTGTTAACACACAGGGGAGAGTGTGTTGGTGCACAGGGGAGAGTGTGTTGGTGCACAGGGGAGAGTGTGTTAACACACAGGGGAGAGCGTGTTGGTGCACAGGGGAGAGTGTGTTAACACACAGGGGAGAGTGTGTTGGTGCACAGGGGAGAGTGTGTTGGTGCACAGGGGAGAGTGTGTTGACGCACAGGGGAGAGTGTGTTAACACACAGGGGAGAGTGTGTTGACGCACAGGGGAGAGTGTGTTAACACACAGGGGAGAGTGTGTTAACACACAGGGGAGAGTGTGTTAACACACAGGGGAGAGTGTGTTGGTGCACAGGGGAGAGTGTGTTGACACACAGGGGAGAGTGTGTTAACACACAGGGGAGCGTGTGTTAACACACAGGGGAGAGTGTGTTGACGCACAGGGGAGAGTGTGTTAACACACAGGGGAGCGTGTGTTAACACACAGGGGAGAGTGTGTTGGTGCACAGGGGAGAGTGTGTTGACACACAGGGGAGAGTGTGTTAACACACAGGGGAGAGTGTGTTGACGCACAGGGGAGAGTGTGTTAACACACAGGGGAGAGTGTGTTAACACACAGGGGAGAGTGTGTTAACACACAGGGGAGAGTGTGTTAACACACAGGGGAGAGTGTGTTAACACACAGGGGAGAGTGTGTTAACACACAGGGGAGAGTGTGTTGACACACAGGGGAGAGTGTGTTAACACACACGGGAGAGTGTGTTAACACACAGGGGAGAGTGTGTTGACACACAGGGGAGAGTGTGTTAACACACAGGGGAGAGTGTGTTAACACACAGGGGAGAGCGTGTTGACGTTTGAAGGGAGAACCGAATAGAGATTTGGCCCCGGCCATAGTAACACTCAATTTACACCACTACCTTCGGGCAACCAACAGAGATCAGCAAAGCCTCGTGTTCCTTTGAGCAGAGACACCACTGATATGTTTTGATTCGATAAAAAACTTTTGTCACGCTTTAAAAAAAATCTATCGATGTAATTGCATGCAATTTAACGCTGCCTTTTGAAGTCGAAACTTCTTCCGACAAAATTCACTTTGCCAGAGCCAGGCAGCAGCAGCAGCACAATGATCCTTTGATGATTATTGGGTCATTAGCTCATGATTAGATGCACAAACAGATGTAGTTAAGTGGCACGGGCTGGCTCATTTTAATGAGAGATTTAATACGGAGACACGTACGTACACCCAAATTTGAAACCAATGAGCCGCACACAAATATAACGACAGGGATATGTATCTCTCTCTCTCTTGCTCTCTCTTGAGCCCAGATTCGCCATTGGCAGCGAATGCTGTTCGTGAGCTGTCTCTCATTGTCCCTCTGTACAATTATACAATGCGGATTTATACGGCGTCTAAATTATGGCCACATCCCCAAGATACAGTGACAGTGAACTCATTTATTCTGACAGAGGGGAAAGATGGTCGGTTGGTCACCAGGGCCACCACGGGCACACTCGCCTGACCAGCTATGTCACCGTCGCAGCGCTGGCTTTTCATGGCAATGCTTATTGTAGTGGGCACGAATTTCAGCAACGTATTTCACGTCTGGCGCCACGGTGGCTAGGAGATGTTCACTACCTTGCCTGGTTGACAGGAGGTCGTGGGTTAAATCCGGAGCCTGACACCCGCTGTATATTTGGAGTTTGTATGTTCTCCCCGTGGTCGTGTGAATTTTTCTCTGGGGCCTCACGGTTGTTTCCTCCGCATTTACAAAACACGCTTTTAGAATATTCGGCTGCTATAAATTTCCACGTGATAAGCCACTTTGTTGAGCTATCATTTGTGATAGCCAGGTCGCTTCTGAAAAAGAGCTATACAGCTCAGCGGGCCTTACCTGGTAAAATAAGCAATAGTTTAAATAGTATAGTGTAATTTATTTTCGAGCTGAGTCAACCGAGTTGAGGGTGAAGCCACATTCATCCACCATGTGCGACGCCTGGTGATGATGCACACCATGGGAAGGAATTGAACCTAGATGTCCACAATTGTGGGTGCACTGTTGTGAAGCACCGCCAACCAACCACCACACCACGTTCAGCAATAACACTGCGTGGCTTTACAAGGAAATCAATATCAAACAGTTGATGATTCAGGCAATGGAACTTATTCACATTAAATTTTGATTTAAAGCTTTCGTGACTGCAGGGATTCATATTATTGGTTCTTTCGGTAAAGTCACGTAGAAGGGAAACAAAATAATAAAAATATAAAACAATAAAATTCTCACGATGTTTCGACTGCAACACAAGCAATCATCATCATTATCTGGTGTGAAAACCACAGCAAGAAAATTTTCGTTATTGTTTTATATTTTTCATATTTTATAGTTTCCCTTCTACGTGACTTTACCGAAAGAACCAAGAATAGTATTCACAGTACTTACACATAGATACCAGAGAGATAGAGTGCATAATTAGAGTTGGAGACTGCACTTAACGCCACGGGGCCTGATAAGTGTTATTTATTTAAACAAAAATCCTGATGAGTTATTAAATTGGCCTATAAATAGTTACATATTGGCGTATGAATAATTAAAGTTCATGCCAACTGAGAATGTGCGATTTGGGTTTCTCGGGACCCAATCGCACAGCTTGAATCTTGACATGATACCGATTCTGTATTTACCTGATCCCGTCCACGACGTCATGGATCCAGTCGCTCGATTTGCACACAGCCGAGTTCATTTGCATTTGAAAGAAAATTTAATCTGATTTTATTTTTTCGCGGAACAATGTGTCACGTTTATAAATTGTTGCGTCGTGATGTATTCATACCATAGTCCATTATATAGAATCCCATAGATTGTATATAATTCGTAGCACTTTAAATTGCAGAGATTTACATTGCTGTAGATGATATAGATTCACACCGCAATAGATCAGACCACTATACATTATATAGATTCACACTGCTATACATTCTACAGATTTAGAGGACTGGACTTTATAGATTCACACCACTATACATTTTATATATGCGTACTTATGTAGATTCTATACATTCAAACATCCATGGATTGTATAGATGTGCATTTCTGTCAATTCTATAGGTTCACACTAATGGTGACAATATGATATCCCACTGCTGTATTATTCTCCCGCAGCATACGTAGACAATCGTGCTCATCGGAGATTCACATCAATTATAATTATACAAGACTGTCAATTACATGTATGCAGCTTGTTTTACTGTAAACATTTAATATCAGCTATGCCAATTAGGATGTCACTCAATGTCGATTTGGTCGCATTCTGATTGATGCTCAGTCATTCACGCTTTCCAGTCCGATGTCTAGTGTGTTGCTAATATTGTATCGGATATGGTTTGGAATCACTGACCGAGAGTAAGTGTAAATCCCTAGTATATTCACAGACACAACAAGAGCTATCTACATATAACCATGAACAGACTGTTGGGGCCACTTCTGTTAGCAAGCAGCAGCTACAAAGGCCGGCACGCAACGGGCTGGGTGGTCAGCACCACGCCCAGTACCTGATACTGATGCTTACACGCCGCACCAGGGGCTCAGTGAGGCTGAGTCGACCTAGGGGAGACCCAGAACCGGTTCAGATATCGATTTTAGCCACAGGAGGGTTTGCAGCGCACTGCGTTAACCACTACACCACCATTCCCCCACACAGAAAGACAAACACATGCACACTATTTGCGTTTCATCATTCAGGAAAAATAAACATCAACTATATTAATAAATGATGTAGTCAGTAAACATTATGAATATGCAATGGCAGTGATAGAAGTGGTACGAATACTCCAATAATTGTGCCTTATAAAATATGCAGTAGCATATCCGGCATTAATAATTATTCTCCACTCTTTTAGGTACATAGGTAAATCAGCTGCTTGTAAATACACAATTCTTTATTTACTCTTTCATCTTGGGTTGACTTTAATCACTAAAAACAAAACATTCCCCCAATCATAAAATGTTTGCAGCTATGTGTGCACTAGGGTTGTGATCTCAAATTTCAGGTTGATCCAAAAAACTCAGGGCTCGATACGACATTTCGGTTGATCCGACAAAAAATTGTATGTCCGTTGGCCTCCGCTTGCCCGGAGGCCAACGGATAGAAGAGTGTCGTCATCCCACACTTGTGTTTGACGGGAAAACGCTTTCACTCTGACCTCACACTGAAACGAGCCCTGGGTTAGCGTGACCGTGTTTATCGCGTATCAGCAGAAAGAGCGACGATGCCTCTGTCTATCGTTGCGTTTCGCTCTGGCTCCCCTGTAGACCACGTTGTAAACCGCTGTCGTCTGCGCTCCATCGGCGGACGAATAGCAAACCTACACAGACTCTGTCTCTCTCTCCTGAAGCCCTCTCGTCATGGCTGGCAGACCTGGACATTGGCGTCTAGCTCCTGAACACATTGCCGCTGCCATCATTCGCAGGAATCGAATGGAATCTCACCCCCTGTGTATTCGAGGAAAGGCTGCAATGCCTCTTGGTTTATTTGTGTTCACGTTTGTCCTTGCAGACAGTGCGGTTATGGGTGCTCTCTCAACTGCTGAACTTTAAAAGGAAAATAACCAGCTGTGTTAAATATTGTACTAACACTTTTTTTACTGCTTGGCTCTTGGAATTGCAAAGGAATGGGGGGGGGGGAGCTGCTCAAGCCTTCAATTGTGGAATTGGGGGGGGGTCTCAGCACCCCCAATGATAAAGGGATGCCCTCAACTAAAATTTACCCTGAATTTCTGTAATACAAATGACACATACATTTATGGGCTTTACTGAACTAAGTTTTCCGCTCACGGCCAACATCAGTGGCGAATATATGAGGGCTCCCCTACGTCGACTCGGCCTTAAATGAGTACCTGGCGCGGTGTGTAAACATCGCCACTGGGGAGACAAAAGTGGCCGGGAGTGGTTTTGATCACACCGCCCCTCCCTCGTCCCCCCTCGTGCCGACCTTCATAGGCACTCGCTAACAGCACCTGCCCCAACAGTCTGTTAGAGGCTATATGGGGGATCTTTGCCTTTGTATATTGTTTGTGCTGATAAAGTGGTTGTTGTTGTTGATGACAGGGAGCTGATGGGCCTCGTGGTATAAAGGGTGACAAAGGAGAGAAGGTAAGGATTCCACTGAATAGACAAATGAATATCAGAATATTTTTACTGGAGGAATCCGATGAGCTGCAAAGCTCTTTTGAACAGATGTCCAGTAGTTGCACGGGGTAAGAACGTTACAACAACAAACAAGCCGCTCTGGCTGGCTTTTTTTAATCGGTCGCGGAAAAGTCGTCCAATTCGGTAGAACCTAAAACCTAAAGCTCTCACAAACTTTTAAGGCCTTGCTAACCCTAAACATTGAAACGGGAATTATCAAGACAAGGTACAAAGACGAAAGGGCTCAACTAAGACTGCCTGGAGAGAGGTGCAAAGTAGTAACGGGAAGAGAACTCCCGGAGATACGCACTCAAGCTGCTGTTTGTACATACACGGAGTTACATGCGTGCGTACAAAGATATATTTATATACGTGAATTAAACCATTGCGGTCTGTCTTGCCAGTTTGGGACTAAAACAATAAATGCTACTGCTATACACATACATACGTAAACAATTATAATTCACGCGAATGCCAATTATTTTAATTAGGAAATTATGATCGTGTAAAAAAAAAATCGAATTAAATTCCTCCGTGTTTTTTTTATCCTGACAGGGAGAAGATGGATTCCCCGGCTTTAAGGGTGACATGGGTGTCAAGGGGGATAAGGTAAATTGACCTCTTTTCCATTTTACCAGGTCAGGCCCACTGGACTATATAGCTCTTTTTCAGAAGCGACCTGCCTGCAAATGATAGCCCAACGGGGAATGGCTTATCAATGTGAACATGTAGAGCAGCCAAATACTCTAAACGCGTGGTGTTCATTCTAAATGCGGAGGGAAATTCAGAGGACCAAACAAAAATCCACACCGCCACGGGGAGAGAGAACATGCAAACGTCATATTCAGGCGTCAAGGTCGGGATCGAACCCACGACCTCCTGCATACAAGGCGAGGGAGATAACATCTCACCACCACGGCACCTTTGCATTGAGTGTTGTGAGCCCTGACCAGGTTGCTCAGTAGTCGAGCGAGCAGCCCAAGACCGGAAGGTTGAAAGTTCAAATCCTGGTTGTGGGTTGACTGCACCCATCATTCCTTCCGGTCCAATAAAATTGAGTACCACTTTGTGGGGGAGTTAACACCGTAGCAGTATGGGATTTCCACCACCGACTGAGGGCTGTACGGAGATGGGCACCGCCTCGGTGCTCTTTCGGGAAGGACGTTGCTTTCACTTTCCTGGTCGTGAGCTCGGTGGCGAACGCTCGAATCCCACCGCAGCAGATCAAGGACGATCGAGATGACACCACAGCCGAAGATGTTGCCGTCGCAACCTCTCGCCGTCACCTCCTACTCCTTCCTGCTGGACCTGACCGCTGGTTGTTGCTCGGTCGACACACAGCCGGGGAAGCTGCAGACTCGTGTCATGATTATTTGGTGCTGCCGCTGCGTTGGCGGTGGCAAACAAGCACAACTAAAACAAACTCAGCACAATCGCCAAACAACGCTGTGCCCAAAAGGAAAAGGTGTCATGATTGGCAACATTTCAGGCTATGACCCGAAATTCAACTATTTCAAACTTTTTATTTTTTTTGACCAAGTAAGGCACACTGAGTGCTATAGAGCTCATTTCAGAAGCATCTTGGTCACGATTGATAGCTCAACGAAGTGGGCTTATAATTTGGAAATGTATAGCAGCCAAATACTTTGAACGCGCGATGTTGATTTTAAATGTGGAGGGAAAAATCAGACGACCCGGAGAAAAATTCACGTGACCACGGGGAGAGAGACATGCAAACTCCTAATATACAAGAGGCATCAGCGTCAGGAATTAATCCACGACCTCCTGCGTACAAGGCGAGAGAGTCAACATTTCGTCATCACGTCATATGGTGGCCGTATTACATTTATGTACTCTGAAGAGGGGACATTTTATGAAACGTTACATACTTAGCATTTTAGGAAGAGTTGTTGACAATTGTGCTTAGCTACGTTAGCACAGCAGGATTTTGAGGGACTGCATGTACAATTTTGAAGCAGAAGTGATGTGAATTTTAGTACTAAGAGCCAGGTTAGTGAGTATGAACTTCTTTCGCACCGTACGTAGCCAACCGTGTTATTCGGAAGTGCGGCGGAGGGTGGGAGAGAGATGCATTTATGGCAGCGGATGATACGGAGCTGCCGGCCTTTGAGTCTCATTCATGCAAAAGATGCGAGGAACGTTAAGGTCGGAGAGGGTTGAGCAACTTATAAGTTCGGAATGGAATGTGGCAGGAGAACACAGTAGACACGATGAGCGAGAGGAGGTGGATGGGACGTGAGTGCAGGGTGGAGGAGGAGGGCAGGTTACCCAAATGGACATTGGAGTGGCAAACCCAGAGGTTGGTGACCAGGGGGAAGACCCAAATCCAAGACGGTGGCGGCGATGATGACACAGCGAGCGGGTGTTGGACGCATCGTGCCCACTGGGGAATCTGTCAGAAGGAAGGAAGCGATGGCGAGGCGCTGTGATGTCAAACAAAACACTTTTTTTGTCAACGATCAAAGCCGTGTGTCCGACAACAGTAATTCAAATTTTTAGAAATGAAGCGTCTCCGCATTTCCACCTGGCTCAGACTCTTGACGTAGGAAATCCAGCTCGGCCCAGTCAGCAAAATCGGCCCCGGAGAGATTCGGATGTGGCCCGAACCGGCAGCCAAGTTGAGTTGATAAAAAAACAACAACAACACGAATCTCGGGGCGAGAGGAGGCGACCTGAGTTCATAGACGGGTTCTCTGTCGCAGAGAAAGGCAGAATTCGAGCAGCACCGCTGCCAGTGGCATCCGCCAACACTGGCGAAGGAGCTGCGACTGCTGAAGTTAAAATGATGACGGTGGTGACCGAGGTAGTAGTGGTGACAGTGACGATGATGATGATAACTACTATTTATAGAATTATGATATTGTCGCTGACTATGATAGTGATGATTGCTATATTTTTTGCTGCTGCTGATCATCATGCTGCTGCCACTAATGATGATCATGATGATCATGGTGATCATTCCGACATGGTGATACGAAACAGCTGCTGGTGATATTGCCGCTGCTACTTTTTTTTGCTGCTGTTCCTACAGATGGTGTAGTTGTTGCTGATGATGATAATGCTGCAGCTGATGTTGTTCCTGATGCTGCTGCTGCTGATGACGATGATGACCCCGTGTCTCCGTGTGCCCGTGTCGGCAGGGAGACGCAGGGCCCGCTGGCCCCCGTGGTGAAGATGGCCCCGAAGGCCCCAAGGGACGTCTGGGCCCCCCTGGAGACAACGGCCCCGCAGGCCAGGCGGGAGAGAAGGTGCCCAGTGCATGCGCAGCTCACCCTTGTAGGTGCTGGCCCCCGGCATAGGAACGTGGAATTTCCACAACCGGCTCAGGGCCACCATCGGCGATGAGCGTCGTTCCTCCCGCGTGCACGTGGGCAGGAAAACACCCGAAATGTAGGATCATTCGAATGAGAGGTGACGTTGGAGGTTTCTTTTATTGTGAGAGGGGAAGGTGATGGGGGGGGGGGTGTTGGAGGCTACGGGGTGGAGAGGTGCAGCAGACGAAACGGTAAGGTGCGATGGAGAAGGCTTGAGAGAGAGAGAGAGGAGAGAGACGCGCGGTCATCGGAGAGAAGAGTCTCCCGAGCTTCGGCTCGCGTGGGGGTGGCGTGGAGGAGATGGCCGTGCGATGGGCGGACAGCGGAAAGCACCCGAAGAGAAGGGGCGTTGGCCGACGTCTCTCTCTCGCTGTCTCGCTCTCTCACTCCGGTGCGCGTTCATGTCGGACCGCCGTGCCCTTGGCCGTGCTGTCCGGCGTTTCTCTCCACGCAGCCTGGCAGGCTTAGCCGTTGCCCAGCACGTGGAGTGAAACGTCGGACATCGCGCCGAACGAGACACGCGGCGCGACCCCAAAACTCGCCGTACGTGCGTGCGTATGTTGATACTTCTCTCGCGCCGTACGAAGCCTACCGTGCTCATCGAAGGGGGTGGGGGAAGGACAACAAAGTAACCACGCGCAAAAAAACATGAATGTCATAGGTGCCAACAAACCTCCACCATAGCTTCCTTCCTTCTGCCAAATGCCACAACTGGCGCGCATTCAGCACCCAACTGAGGAGGAGCTGTGTGGCACGACCGCCACAACCGCACGCAGTGGCTCTGACCCTAATGCGGCCAGGCCCAGCTGAGAGTGCTTATGACGCGCGCGGAGATTGGGCCGCTCGCTCGTGTGTGCACAGCTGATGAGGGAGCGGCCAACCGTGGAATCCGAATCCCTGCACTGCCGAATATCCCTTTTTTCTTTGGCCCAACTTTTTCGTGAAAACGTGTCAAATTTAAATGGGGACAATTCGCCAAGACGCTGTGCCTCACGCTTGGTTTTTTTTTTTGTCAAGGTACGGATGTGGCCCTTGGCCGTTTTATTTTCGTTGGATGAACGGCGTGCGGCGCACGAGCGGTGATGTCACCTGACCCGTCACGTGGCTGCTGTCATCTTGTCCTTTAGGGGAAGCTCGGAGTGCCTGGGTTGCCCGGTTACCATGGACGAGCAGGCCCAAAGGTATGAGTCGCGACACGGCAATCACCTGGTGGGATTGTACACACGCACACACACGCACACACGCACGCGCATGCGCGCACATGGAGAGGGAACACATGCCAACAAATAGGCATGGACTATAAATAGATAAACCAGTGATCAAATCACCCAGAGTGCAACCCAGTCTCCTGAGATGTGGGAAGCTAAGCAGGTTCAAGGCCGGACAGTGCTTGGATGGGCGAACACCACGCACAGCGGGCTTTATAGGCTGCTGCGGTTCTCTGTGATGGGGAGCAGAGGACAGCTGAACAAAATCAATTATTGTACTGTCCTATGCTCCCAACTGTCACCGACATGAACTGACCAAGGCGGTGAAGTATGGTCAAATAACCCCCATCACCTTCCCGGAGTGGGGAGGCCCTCATTCCTTAAAAAAAAAAATTCTACGCAACGTCATTTGTTGTTATTAACACACACAATCAAAACAGTTGACGTGTCACCAAGTTGAGCACGGGTTTTTTTTTTAGGAGGAGCGGAGTGAAATTTTGGCCGGCATGGTTGGCAGCAGTCTGCTTCGTATATTTTTTTGTTTCTCCCGCTTGAGAATTGTGATCGACTTTCGTGACGCACGCCTCCGTGCGGTGATGTGCGCCGGGTCAGTGCTACGAAGCCGGCCACCCGAGTTCGAATCCCGCTCACGGCCACCGACACCAGTCACGATTATCTGAACCGCTCCTGGGTCGCCCCTGGGTCGACTCAGCCTCATATGAGCATCCTGGTGCAGTGTGTAAAACAAAGCACACTGGGGAGACAAAGGCGGCCGGGCGTGGTGCTCACCGGGCACCCCCTCGTGTGCCGTTTTGTCTTTCGTAGGTGCTCACTGACAGCACTTGCCCGATAAATCGCTTCAGACTATAGGGGGGACATTTGTCTTTGTACATGCTTATGCATATATACATTTCTACTTATTTATCATGAATGCCTCCTTCCTGACGTTCTTGTTTATTTATCAGATTAATTATTAACCTGTTATTTTCATAGCATTTCTTTAAGGTGATTTATTTTTTATTTGCTCTATGTCGTGAGTTTTAGCCAGTCTGGCTCAGAGGCAGCACACTTATACTGCAATAATGTTTTGTTCCCTTCAGGATATTAGATAATACTGATGTTCATTAGCAATCGCAAGCGATACATTACGTGCTATTTTAATCTGATTACAAATTCCGCTATCGTGGTGATCCCCAGCCTTTGGTGGCGAACACCTCTAATCCACCACTGTGGAGGCATTAAGGGTTGCCGGATCACACAAAGATGTTGTGAATCTCCCTTCCCATGGGCGTTGAGGAGCCAGGAGAAGGCAGTACAGCAAGAATGTGAACTCCATCTGTTCCACCTGTATGGGATAGAGTATTCCCCCTCGCATGCGTGGGGTTTCTGCGGCTGCTCTGGCTTCCGCCCACGTGTATAGACTCTCATTAATTGGCTCATAACACCTTGGGACGTTTGTTTGCCAGTATCACAATGATTAAATATTAACAATAGTATTTACCCTTAATGTCAAATTATTGTGCTTAAGAATAGCCTTTGTTGTGCTGAAGAAGAGGCTTTACCCTTTCTGAGCAAAATTGTATTTTATCTGATTCATATTTTTTCTACACATTACAGTAAATTAAAGCAGGGGTTTTCTGTTAGTGGATTACCAACGGAAGAAGATACGTAATCAAAATATTTGTATCATTTTGTTGTGGCATGTAATCACATTAGATTACTGTAACTTGGCGCATGGCGGTTGATGATTTCGTCGTGGTTAACTTCCATGAAAAAAATTCGAACGGCATTCCAAACATCTCATCAAAATATGGTTTAAATGACGACGTGGGGCAGCGTGGGTCACTGAGAGTGCAGCAGTGGCGCTGACAAATCGGACCGCGGGGGCCTGTGGCCTTAGCCCAGCGCCACCTCGCCCGCGGGTTATGCCAGCCCAACGCCCGTTTACGTCAAGAGAGTCACCTTCAAAGTAGCCGAGCAAACGCATTGTGTTACATTCGAAATGGAATGCAGGCTTACATTACACAAATGCCGTTACCATACCTGGGTTTGGAGCACCCAGCTCCCCACCTCGTTGCTTCTGATGTAATTCAATGTAATGCAGCAGTCAGGGTGATCGATGATGCAGCACTCACTGATGCACTCCAGGCGTTCGCACACCGACAGTCATTGAGGGCGATATGGGCACGTGAAATAAAGATCGCGTAAATATTTTACGCGATCTAACCCACAAAGATCTATTGGGGATAATATCGGTCGCCAAAGCCTACGTGTTAAACCAAAATAAAGATTGATTGATTGAGTCAGTCGTCTCATTATCACTCTTCTAACGCTACTGCCATGGCTCCTGTCCCCGTGAGGATTTGCTCGACCAGACACTGGCTGTTTCGTCTCATCCACCACACTGTGTTCAACCACCACACCGCGGGTCCCAACAGCACTCACCCACTCACTCAACCAGCCACCTACTCACGGAACTGCAGGCCGCAACAACTCACTCACCCACTCGCTCGCTCCCCCATTCACTCACGTATCCACTCACCCACCCACCAGTTCACTATTGGTTACTCGATTTCTCACCTGGTTCAACAAAGTAAACTTGAAAATTGAGAATGATATATATATAAAAACAAGTTTAATAAATGCATGTAGGACACAGTGGGAATGACCTCCACGTTACAAATGATATCCAATCACTAGCACTTACGATCCGGTCACTGCGATCAAAGCAAAGCGTTGATCACAGCGCCGCTCAAGTGAAACTATTATTTTTCGACAAATACGTCACTCAAGTTATACGAATAATCTGAATTATGGGTTCATATTTAAGAGTAAAGATGGGTTCTTCGTCTTTTGTCTGTGTATGTGTTCCGTGCCGACCTTCATAGGTACTCGCTAACAGCGCTTGCCCCAACTGTCTGTTGAGGCTGTACAAGGGGATATTTGTATTTGCTTATGAGTGTGTGAATGTGTATGTGTTGTGACGATTGGCACACTGACTTATTATGCTCTGTATGGCTGAAGGTGTTCTCGCGGTATATACGTATCACCGCAATGCATTGAACAAACTCACTGGTGGTGTTTGTCTTACAGGGCTCTCTGGGACTGAATGGAATGCCTGGTGCCAATGGAGAGAAGGGGACACGGGTACGTATATAATAGCACCTCAATAGCTTATGAAGAAGGACCCTCAGTTTATAGTGTAAAGATCCCATCTGAGACCGGTCTGTTTGTCTTTTGGTGTCCAGAGACATCAGAGACTCTTCTAACTGTCGATTGTCAGATGCCAGTGTTGTCATGCTGTTGTCCAGAGACCCCTTCTGAGACTGGTCCACTGGCCTCTTGTCTAAAGAGCCCAACTGCATCTGTTGTCTGGTCTCTTGCCGAGAGGCTAGGTTAGAGACCAGGCTCGCAGTCTATCGTTTAGAAGCCCCATTAAACGCTGGTCTGTCAGCCTAACAATAATTTGTCGTCATCAGAAGTCCATGGCTGTCCATGCTCTCGTCTTCTCGGTTGGCCTTGAGCTCGCAGTGACAATTCCACGTAACTATGGTAGGACAACCGATGTTGGCTTCCCAACACCAGAGTGGCGCTAACGTAGCGTGCACACCCGACTGTGAGTGCAGCGCTGTCACCGTAGCGCCACGGGGTCGTGGACGTCCTCCGTGTTTTGACTCGCCGTGCTGTCGATGTCTCTTGTGCGTGTTTGTTTGTTTTGTAGGGAGAAACCGGGAAGCAGGGAATCAGAGGTCAAAGAGGTCCAGCGGTAAGAGCGTTCACCAACATGAGCACGCCGTGCGGTATCGCCAACCGTCCGTTGCGCCGTGCCATGTTTTTTGCAAAAATTAGAACGAGATGACGCAGTTTTGTCAACGTATGCGGTCGAATGGGCTTACGTTAAGCCCTCGGGGCATGAAGGCACATTTTTGATGAAACGTAACCGAATTTGTATTTTAAGAGGGAACCAAAAAAAAAATCCTCCAAACAATTGTTCGTTTAAATTGAACACCACGTTGGTTGTGATTGATCATCAGCATCGACACAGGGAGACAAAGGTGGCTGGGTATGTGCACGTTCCTGGCTGCAATAGCTCCCCATCGTGCCCCGCAGGCCTCAATAGGCACCTACTCACAGTGCTTTGAATAGCGAGGTTTTGGGATTAACAACAACAAGGACAACAGGAGTCTGGACTGAAGCACTTTTGTGTACCCTCTCTTGCAAAAAAAGGGGCTTCTGTCCTAATGGGCACTCGTCTGGTTTTAAGTCCACGTGTGTGGATGTTCCCGGTTAAGAATAAGGCCAGCCACAGTGAAGGGTGCCGTCACTCAAACGACAAGCAAAGACCGAGGAACAAAGCACGACAGAACGCAGTTGCGTTGTGCTGAGCAGAATGCAGCGTGAACCCGGCGAGCCGAGTTCGACTCTTGGCCGCTGTGAACATTAGCCGCTAAGTGATATCTTGAACTGATCCTGGATGCAACCTTCAATTGGCCAAACCTGCATCGATGCTGACCAGCATGGTGAAGTATGGTCAAGCAACACCCCCCACCCCCCCCGACATGACTGAAAGGCACCACTGACAAAGGGCTGTGAATTATTATATATAATATAAATGTATAATATAAATTATACATATAAATTTACCTGACTTTTTAAATGGTTAAGAGCGAAATGGAGGGCAGAAGTATATTTGTCAAAGGGAGGTCTGGGATGAATAAGCATAGCAAGACAGCAAACATTCCAATGCGCCAATTAACAATTCATAAAATTCGATGTAAAAAGCGCACAACACACCTAACAATGATTAATGTACATTCAATAATTTAGACATGTTAATTATGAATTTGTAAACTGCATAATATACATTGAAGAAGTATGTCTGTGCCTGGAATATATTTTATTTTGTGTTATTTCCGAGTAGCGATCGATAATGTATTCAGAGAGCATGTTAAAACTGGCAATCTAATGTTGAGTGTGTTTCACTGAGTAAAGGGTACTTACAATAATTCTTAAACCTGTGCTTGTGCGATTTCTGTAAAAAAAAAAGCTGTGGAGTGAATATTTTGCGGTGAATGCTGCGTGATTTTAGCAACACATTTGCAATACGTTTCTCTTCATTCACCACTAGATGGCAGACGCATCTAGTGATCAAAAAACAGTGGCACCCTTGCACAGGGGCACATTAGAAAAGCGGAAGAGCCATTATTTGTTATTTTTTTCTGTCTGCCCTTCGAGGGTGCAAAGACAGGCGAGATTCACGGAGGAAGAAATCCTCGACACGGTGGCAGCTTTAAAGATTGGGGGAAACTTTCACAATTTGGATGGAATGGCTGTTTTGAGACCAAAATGCATTGTCAGCTTGTAGGAATCTGTTCGGTTAAGGCAAGAGAAGTGAAGATCCCGTTTGCTTTGTGGCCACCCACTATTCATAATTTCGCACACCAAAAGAGGACACACACCGTTTTGAAATACAACTTGTCACGGATTATTGAATGAACCATCCCCGCATTTAACCGTGTGGCCGCTGGGTAGGCGGCCCAATTGCCACTTGCCTGTCACCAAAAAACGACCTCCGAAACACGAGCAGCATTGACTCCAGTCGAACCATCAGCTGGGCTACCACTGACCCGTAATCATCACAGACATGCTCGCTCACCTAAATGCAGCCGTTGCACCCATTGGTGAACGTTGCCACGAGTCAACCCCAGCTTCATTCATCATTGATACATATCAATTGTTTTTACACCCACAGGACAAAGAGCAAATAACATCTCGCTGTGTATACAGTTGGTGTGTTTGAGTTGGGAAGAGCGGTGCAGTGGCTTGTGCACTGAGCTGTAATCCCAGCAATCTGGATTCGACTCCTGGCCACGATAACATCAGCATCAAGTGGTATCTGAATGAGACCTGATCCTCCTCTAGATCATCTCAGCCTTGGATGAGTATCTGGTGCGGTGTGTAAAAACACCGGCGCCCGGGAGACGAGGTGCGGTGTTGTGGCCAGCATAGCGCTGGCCACAACACCTCCGTCAAGTGTCGCGCCGACCTTAATAGGTGCCCACTAGCAGTGCCCACCTCTGTGGTCTTTAAAGCCTAAACTGTGAGCGTGCGTGTGTGCGTGTGTGTGCGCGAGTTTAGGGGCCACGAGGAGAGAGGGGTCAAAGAGGTCCGACGGGGAAGCCTGGTCCGAAGGTGAGATCCCCCCTCCTGATTCCCTTCCGCTTTCAGGCGTCGTCGGTCTGAAGCCAAACGTTGAACTCCCTTAAGAGGTGCCGAAGAAGCGAATGAACACGGTGCTCACAAACAGCACCTGCCCCAACAGCTCGAAGAAGCTGTGGGGGGGGGTCGTTGTCTCGTGCGCGGTGCGGTAGTCCACCAGCCGCGTCATGATCCCACGGGTTAAGGTGCCTGCCCAATGCTTCGCCTCTGCTGTCAATTCCCGTGCGGATCCTCTGGCACGAGGCCTCGTTAGGTCGACTCGGACGAACGCGAGTTCCTGTCGAGACAGGGTTGCGGTCTTTACGGCTGAAAGGGCAAGTGTGTGTATTTCGTTTTTATTGCACACTTATTCAAGGAATGTTGTTTCCTTTGCAGGGAAACACTGGATCTGATGGGCCTCCAGGGGCATCAGGAGAGAGGGTAAGGCACCGTTCTGCATTACAAAACTAACTCTGTGAAATGTGCTATTTCATTTATATATATTACTTTCAGTGCTGTTGGTGCGTGATCAGTTCAGACTTGGATCGAAGCGGAAACGATCCATCAGATTCCGATCAGATTGTTCAGCTGACTATACAAGTTCTATATCAGTGTGTGGTGCATTCTAGATTTGGTCACTTCCTAATTGGCTGGTTGCCTTGTATCCCTGATTTCGAGGCTGCAGTACGATTCTGGAAGCAATGATATTGACACTCTCACTTGACTTTGACTTTGCGCACTCAAAGGTCATCTCCGTGCCACGCCCCGAGCAATGCGTGTGCAGCTGACCTTCGTCAAACTTGGGGACGAGCGGCGAACACCTGCGTTGAATTCGGTTGACACGAAACACCTCCTCGCCGGAAAGAGTGACCCAGCTTTTAGCGTTTGAATTCCCACTTTGCATTGGCAATTGCCGATGCAAAACATTCACGCACATCAACCGTGCTTAACAAAGCATAACATGAAACAACAAAAATACCTCTGTTATTCTCGTCATTCTTACAGCACGAAGGCTGTCGTCACCACGAAAGGCTGCTATGGTTATGCTTTGTAAGCTTTACTGGAGATGTTTATCTTGACATAATTGTCAGCCGGAATGCAACTTGGTGACGCCGCTGCGTTGGGTCAGAATTGAAATGATGAAAGAGCAATGTAAAACTTTTTACAGTGTTGACAAATACATTCCAATACAGCACGGCAATCGCCTCGAGTATCACTCCTTTTTCTTTTTACCAGGTAAGGCCCATTGAGCAGTGTTAGCTGTTTTTCAGAAGCAACCTGGCCACAAATGATAGTGCAACGAAGTGGCTTATCACGTGGACATTTAAAGCAGCCAAATACTCGAAGCGCTTGATTTTTTAATTCTAAATTTGGAGGGTAAAACCGGAGGACCCGGAGACAATGCAACCACATGAAAGGAGGCATGTAAAGTCGAAATATTAAGCAGGCGTCAGTCGGAATTGAACCCACGACCTCATGCATACCAGGCGAGGTAGTTAACATCTAGCCACCGTGGCAAGTGTTTCATAAGCGCACACTGCCCGCTTGGATGTGAGAATCAGAAACACGGAACTCGCAAAGAAAAGTAGAATAGTAAAAAAAAAGATTTGAGATGGATCGAAAGGCGCTTGTTTCAGTTTAATTTATTAGGTGTAGCCCTGTGAGCCATGCGGCTCTTTACCCGGGTGCAACCGCAACAAACAAAAACATGAACAAGAAACATCTTAAAGTGACGACGCGCAACAGAAACATCCAGGAAAAAACCAGCAAAGTCTTCCAGTAAAAATCACCGTATATCAACGCTGTGTGCAAAAATCCTAGTGGGATGCAAGTCAAACAATAGCAACCTTAAGACAATTTAGATTAAGGTACTTAGGGCACAAATACAAATCGAGAGACATCATATTGATTGTTATTATGAAAAACAAACTAAGCGGACTTAGGCAGGACGCATCATGGTAAGGAGGGTTGAAATCGCGGATTGACGAGACCAGTGACAGAATGGCAGCCAACGGAGGGAACGCGACCACTGTATAGGTGGAGCCTTGAAGTCCGTTGGTGCGTAGGAGTGAGGCGCCCTGTGGCATCGTAGGATTGTGAGGGGTGGCAGCAGTGATAGGGGGGACCGTCGTCCTGGAGTGAATAGACCGTGGCTCAAGATGATGGTGAGGAAAGTTTCTCAGTCATTGGGTCACCAGGCTGACACCATCGACTCACTGTGCTTGAAAATCTGTATCAATCGTTGGCGGTTGAAACCCAGATTAAAAGTCGGGGTTCCTGATTGTCCTGGCTCAGTGTCTCTGACACGGCCATGTTGAGCTTCCGGAGCCATCCAGACCAATTCATCAGCTTGGTTTTTAAATTTCAAAGTTAGCAAGTGATGTCTTACGTCAAGGTTCTGTATTTTTTAAACCAGTGCTTGAAATGTTCTGCTTTACTTTGCGGGGAGACAACACGATAAAAATGGTTATTACTGTGACACGCATTAATCTCTCTCTGAATCCCACTTCCAAACTATCGGACAAACTTTGGTCAGCAATCATTCACCGAAAGCTTTCACTGACATGCCATGCGAAGTGGTTAAATGGCTGAAATAGTTGGGAATTATTGTGTCCGAGACACCGAGCCGCCAATGTCACTGGCAGGTGTGTTTGAATCCAGGGTTCTCAAGTGCAGCGAGTTCATTGGTCTCGGCCCAGGTCACCAATGCAGGCACGCAGAGTGACACAAACGTTGTTTCGTGAATTTAGTTCCATCTGCCAAGTTGTATTGACGTAGCATTTCACCTTCTTCTTATGAACATTATAATCCTGTAGTCTAGCCAGGTGGCTCAACGGCAGAGCCAGCGGGCTCGCAATGGGAAGGTTGGGCACCATCGTGGCGAGATGTTAACCACCTTGCCAGGTATGCAGGAGGTCAGGGGGTTCGATCCCGACCCTGACGCCTGCTGCATGTTTGGAGTTTGCATGTTCTTCCTGTGGTCACGTGGATTTTTCTCCGGGTCCTCCAGTTTTTCCCTCCACATTTAGAATCATGCTTTTATATATTTCCATATGAAAGCCACTTCGTTGAGCTATCAATTGCGGCCAGGCCTCTTCTGAAAAAGAGCAAAATAGCTCGGTGGGGCTTACCCGGTAAATTTGGGTGACAGACGTATATGCAGAAAATATCTTCAGGAAAAAATTGTGCAGATTTAGAAGAGGGACAGTCTCGGTAGCCATCAGAACTTGAGAGAAGAATTGGGAATTTGGGGAGGAACGCAAGAAAGGAAATAACAACGACAATAACAAGAGCCGCATTTTAAGAGCCTAAATAAATGTAAATAATATCACGAAGCAGTCCGTAAAAGCCGCATGCTGCTCTGGAGACATATGCTGCCGACCCCTGGTCTAGACATTCGCATTCTTGACGTTTTCGAGTATTTGTCTGCTATACATTTCCACGTGATAAGCCACATTGTTGAACTACCATGTGTGGCCAAGTCGCTTCTGAAAAAGAGCTATATAGCTCAGTGAGCATTACCTGGTAAAATTAGAAATAGTTTATAGGTTGCGAGTTCAGATCAAGGGTTGGGGGTCAACACATCCCGTCATCCCTCTCGGCTCGGTAAACATTAGTTCGACTTTTTGCGGAAGTCAACTCTGGTTGTGCTGGATGGGCCCACTCCTGCCATAAGAATGCGGCATTTTTTTCCCACCGCTGGCTGTAAACAGGAGATAAGCACCAATGGCTCAATGCTCATTTTTGTAATTGCTTACTTTGACTTTTGACTATAATATTTATACACGAACACATTGTTGAGTGTTCATATTCTGCTTTTTGCATTGGAATCTTTGTCAAATTCCCTTGCCAGGTGCTTTTTAAAATGTATATTTTAAATATATATGGGAGCAGAGTTCCCGGAGAAATCCCCGTGCAGTTTAGGAGATAACACTCAGAAAACCACTGCGTAGATGGGTCAGCAACCCACTTGCTGTACTCCTAACTTGCCGCCACCGTCATAGCCAAGTAAGTTGGGAGTCTCAGAGCACACAATGCTCCCTTGCATGGTCCCCGAAATCCCTCCACGATCACGGAGCGACAACAGCCAGTTTCCATTATCACGACCGCCCTTGACATCACGGCTGATTTTTATTCTTATTATTATCCAGATACGTAACATTTATGCCACGCTTGTCGCGTGTAACGCTGTATTAATCCTATAGCCTTTCACAAAGTTTATTGCGTACCCCGTGATGCATTGCCTAAGCCTGTGTCACGAAATAGCAGTTACCTTTTAAAGTGCACTGAAGCATTCCGGGGACAAATGATCATAATTAAGGGCAATTGCTTTCCTATAATGCAAGCTCCGCGGCTCCCGCGATCCCTCACATTTTGAGCCAAGCTCTGTTAGGCGTGCAGTCGCGTGGAAAAACAGCCCGGAGCCCTGGCGCACTTGCACTTATAACCTAAAAAAAAAAAATGTTACCGTGAAAAATACACTCGGCCTTTCCGCCGGCGTCTCTGGGGTGTAGCGGTGCCGCAGTGGCACCGCGACACAGCGTTTGGAGACACGAGTTGTCGTTTTATCGAAAACGTCCGTGAAGGAGGTGGGGTCCGGTGACTCAGAGGTCGGCGCGCTGAGCTGGCATCGTCCTGGGTTCATAATCCAGGCAGCCAGCCGCTCGTGGTGAGAGGCGTCAGCGATTTGATGGTCTCAGCACAGTTCAGCAACAATGATTGCATGCATCATTAAAAAAAACAATCGTATGAAATTTGGGTTTTCGCTTAAATTGGCTAACTTACAACGCATGACACGTAATCATGACGTGGAATATCTTATTCTCGCATACGGCATTGTGACTAGTAACTCGAAGATCTATACCCACGTTTGTGATTGTCCTTCAATGTTCACTTGGTGGACGTACAGGCCTGGTGCTGTGAAGTGGCTCTAAGATGAAGGGCCCATTCTTTAGCACTCGGCCGAATAGCAGTTGGACCACACAAACATTGCCATCTCCCACCCCTTCTGGCACAGTTTTCTGACACAGTGTGATGCACTGCTCGATGTAGAATTTAAAAATTGGGATGCTTCTTCATCTCAAGACAAGACGCCCGAGAGCGCGATCGGAATATAATTGGGAAATGCGGTTAAAAAATAAATATAGATACGTGATATATAAAAATATATATACGTGATATATATTTTAAATTTACATTCCAGTTGCGCCATCGGCGTAACGTTAGTGATAATGGAACGTTTCTATTTGACACGCTGGCTAACGAGCACATTTCCCGTGTTAGAGAATGGCACTGAGATTTCTTCAAGGGGGACCTCTTGATGAAATGTTATACACCCCAAAATGGGGCGCTTACATTTCCCACGCACTGCTGCAGAAAGATGTTCGTCACACATGACGAACCAAACTCTTTGGTTCTATTGGGTAAAGTCACGTAGGTGAAAATAAAATAACAAAAAATCACGACGTTTCGGCCACAACACAAGCGGCCTTCATCAGGTGAAGGGACGAGACTGTCTGGAGGACAGCGCTGGAGTGAGAAAAGCCACGCTTAGATCACGACCTTTAAGCTGTGTGAGAAGAAAACAAAGCGCCTTGACAAAGGAATTAGCATATAATATAGCATTGAAATGGCTCATTGAAATAGCTAAGTTAAAGTATACACATCCGCAGAGGCACCCCTTGACAAAGGAATTAGCATAGAATTTAGCATTGAAATAGCTGAGTGAGTAGCTTGTAACTGGTCACAGAAATAGCTATGTTAAAGTCAGAGCATATGCATTCACCGAGGCACCCAGTACAAATCAAACAGGAGAATTTAGCGAAACACAACCACGCTCAGACCGCAGACCTTTAAACTGTGTGCGAGCAAAACATCACTCAGCTATTTCAATGCTAAATTCTATGCTAATTACTTTGTCAAGGGGTGCCTCTGCGGATGTGTATACTTTAACTTAGCTATTTCAATGAGCCATTTCAATGCTAAATTATATGCTAATTTCTTTGTCAAGGCGCTTTGTTTTCTTCTCACACAGCTTAAAGGTCGTGATCTAAGCGTGGCTTTTCTCACTCCAGCGCTGTCCTCCAGACAGTCTCGTCCCTTCACCTGATGAAGGCCGCTTGTGTTGTGGCCGAAACGTCGTGATTTTTTGTTATTTTATTTTCACCTACGTGACTTTACTCAATAGAACAAAAGAGTATGGATCCTAGCAGTCACGAAAGCTTTAAATCTAGAAATGACGAACCAAAACCGATATTTTTTTTAATTCTCCAAACTAGTCTTTGCCAAATTTGGTGGGAGAACTAAATTTTATATGGCAATGTTTTTTTTACACCTCATCATTGGTGACCGTGCTGAGAACATCAACTGACTGCACTTGAGAACGCCTGCTTAGTTACTCACAGGTTGCTAAACCCCGGATTTGAACCCAGGATCTCCTTGACGTCCCACTCGGCGCTGAGCCACTCAGCCACCGCTGTGAGAACATTCGCTGGGACAAAAAAATCGACACTTCTCCCTTTTCCATATGAGCACGGGGTGGCGCTCATCTCTCTCGGTGGCCCAGAGCCATTTGGTGGATATTCCACGTTCCTATGGCAGGAGCCAGCCGTCTACATAGAACAACCACTGTTGAGTTCACCTTCAACTTGATTCATTTTTGTCTACCCCAAGAGGAATGATGATGATGATGCGTTGAGTTGATCTTTCTATCTGCCTGCTGCTGGGCTTGGTATTGAGCAATGCAAAGTGGTGCCAATTTTATTGACCTAAGAGAGATTTGAACTCGTGACCTTGTGATCGTGAGTCGTGTGCTCGAGACACAGTGCCACTCGGCCCACACTGAGACCTCACAAGTCAATCCACTGCTGGATGAGGGTCTCCTCGTGCCGTGCGCGCTGTGCCAGTATTCTGACCATACTTGACCACGCTGGTCATTGTGGGTTGGTGAAGTCAAGGAGCCTCGACGTGGGAGCTGTCCCGCTACAACCATCTATGACAACCCGTTTGTAAATGGCAGTCACCCATCCAAACAATATCCAGGCTCAAGCCTGCTTAGCCTCGGAGATCTATCGAGGTTGGGCGCATTCCGGGCCATTTGGTCACAGGCTGCCGCACGTTACGACACTGCTGTAAATAAAATTGTACCCGAATTTATTTGTCTAGCTGGGTGGCACAGAGGTCACGGAAATAGACTGACCTTCGTGCGGTGTGATCTGTTTAAATCCCAGAGCAGGGGTCAATTTATATTCCGTCATCCATACGGGGAGGGGTGACGGTGGGGGGTGGGGGGCATTGCACTTAGCGTCACAGCTCTTCTTACGTAACGTCTTGCGCAACTGCCTTTTTTTTCTCAACCAGGGCCAGTTTGTGGAACTGAGGATAACGATTCTCGATGGGCACCGATCGAGGGTTTTAAACAAAAACCTCGGTCGAAATAGCCTCACAATTAATTAACGTGACTGCGATTCTTTTCGTACGGAGGCTATAGTTACTTCAAAAAGGCAGAATAAACACGGAGCGTTTTATTTACGTACTTAGCATATGATTATCCTTGGGAAGAACGTGTTTGACTTTAGCTCGATCACTGTGTGCAAAGTGATGGGGCCCCGTTGGCACATAAAGCATCTGCTGCATCTGATTGGAATTTGTTAGAACAGTTTAACACTTTCCCCTTAAGACGCTGCAATTATTTTGTAAATCAACGCGAAGGCGAGCGTTCGTAAGAGCGCGTGCACTAAATGGAGATACATTTTTATTTAAAGCTTTCGTGACTGCAGTGATTCATATTCTTGGTCTTTTCGGTAAAGTCACGTTGAAGGGAAACAATATATTTTATTATTTTATTGTTTCCCTTCAACGTGACTTTACCGAAAGAACCAAGAATATAAATGGAGATAGATACGAAGGTCGCAAGTTCAGAGTTCAACGCCTGGGCCAGGGTCAGCTTAGCTCACCACCACCATCGTCAGCAGCAGCATCATCATCGCTGTTTCCCCCAGGGTGAATCGTTCACAAAAAAAGCAGCACCACGTTGTGGGAAGTCACCACAGCGGCTATCCAGTGGATTGACTGGTCTCTACCATGGACATGTGGAACTCTCCCGCCACTGGTTCGCGGCCGCCACTAAACATAAACACCGCCGCTGTTGCTCGTTCCAGTGAGCAGTCAGATACTCCTCTAGCGTGTGTACGTGCCTATATGCTGAACTAGTCCTGGGCCTCCCCTAGGTCGACTCGGCCTCAAATGAGTACCTGGTGCGGTGTGTAAACAACCGCTACTAGGGACACAAAGACGACCAGGCGCGGTGCTGGACACCCGCACCCTCGTGTGCCGTGCCGGCCTTCATAAGTGCTACTCGCTAACAGCACTTGCTCCAACAGTCCGTCAATAGGCGATACGGGGGGGGGGGGGGTCTTTGTCTGTGTCCGCGAGATGCTTGCACGGCAAAGGTTGAGATGCCACCGATTGCTTCGCTTCCCTCGCCCGCCCTGCACCTATCCGCCAGTGACACGGTACCCCCGTCTAGAGTATACCCGTGAAAGAACCCAAAAACTAAACCCCGCGATAGCCAAACAGGCGTGCAAAGAAGTTGCCCGCGATAGGTTGACACCGTGAACGGTGAACCCCGCCGTACCCAATGGTCTCCCACAGAGTACGGATTGCGTTTGTCCACGCAACTCAGATTCTGGACGGCGAGGGCGGCAAGCGTCCGTGGGCGGCTACGGCTTCGTCCGGCCGCGTCTCAACGCTTTTTTTTTATTTTTTCCGTGGCTCACCGACCTCGAAACTCATTACCCACGCACGGGGCAAGGTGGACACGCCGGGTCCGAGGCCGCTGCTCCCCGGGCGGCCGCGTCACTCGTCCCCCGGGTCTCGACGGCCGTAGCTAGAAAAGCAGTGCCCGATTCGATTGAAGCCTCTCTGTGTCGTGAGACGTGCAAGCGTTTGATTCTCGCGCGCGTGTGTGTGTGTGCGCGTGGGGGTGGCTGGCTGCGTGTTTCACAAGTAACATCTAACACTGCGACGCAACAAAAATTCGGCTCGTCTCTCTTGGAGGACCTGAGCCAGTGGTCGGAATTCCACATTCCCACGGCAGGAGGCAATCTCTCTATAGACCAACCACTTTTGAGTGCGTGTGTTTGTGTGTACGGCGTGTGTAAGGTGCTCACTAACAGCACTTGCCCCAACAGTCTGTTACAGGCTACACGGGGGGTTTTTGTCTTTGTATGTTTGTGGGGAGTGGTGGCACAGTGATTAGCGTGCTACGCTACGAACCCAGTGACCCTGAGGTCGGTTCCCGCTCACGACCAATAACAGTGGTGAATATTTTAACTTCCTGTAGGTAGGCTCAGCATTAGGAATGAGTGTGTGGTGTGTAAACATCAGCACTGCGGAGACGAAGGTAGTAAGGGTTGTCGCAAAAACAGAACGTGCCAATGAGTTACTAGTTCAGCACACCGCTTGTGTGTTGGAGAGTAAACTCCAACACACCGCTCTGCTGAACTAGCAATGAATTGGCATGTTTTTTTCTTCACATCTTCATTATGTATCCTCTCAATGTGATTAATTGTCACGATTCATAGTTGTGATCGGATTTAAGAATGCAGTTTTTTTTATTGTCATTGTGGCCCGCGTTAGCATTTAAGATTTTACAGTGGTTTCACCGATTGAATGTTTTCAATATTTTACAACTTTTCATGAATAATAAAAAAAGAAGCAAATTCGTCTTAAGATTCTTGTTAGGAAAAAAATAATAAACTGATAACAGAATCCTCTTATACTTCTTGAACATTGGCAGACATTATCACAGCGAGTTAATGCATACTGTCCCAGAACACCGTGTCGTATCTACGGTCTCGTGTGTACATACACTGCCTCGTGTATGTACTGGTAATAATAATTTAGCGCATTCGGTGTTAGGGCCATTCTTATAGCGCGGGGCTATCTCGAAGGGTGGAAGGAAGGAAGGCGCTGCTGTGATTCATACACACGGAACTGCGGTCGTTTCACAATGGGGGCTGATGTTGCCGCTGCTGTGCGGAATCCTAATTGAGTCATTCTCAGGTAATTTAAAAAATCGCCTGAAAATGCGGACCTTGACGGTCGGCACGCAACGGGCCCCGCTCGGAGAAGGTCCCGCTGCGACACAGACTCCGCCGCGCTGCTAGCGTGCGCGTGTGTGCGCCTGTCTTTCTTTTATGCTTGTGCGGTCAATACACCCGCAGTAATAACCAGGGCGGCCGCCCGTTATTCGAACCACGATCCTCTTGCAACAACAATTGGCGAACCCAACCGTGCCACGTCACCGCCCCTGTCTGTGCGCCGCTAGCGCCCCGTTGCGCACCGCTCAGCTGGCACCGTCCCTCTGCTGTCCCGTTTGTTGGTGCTGGCTGTCTCGTCGTCTCCTGTGGCCCGTCTCCTCATTTGCGCTGAGCTAAACGCTACTTTGGCGTGAAACGTACCGTGCTTTTTCTGGAATATTTTGCTGTTTTGTCCTGGATTTTCTGTTTGCACAGTCACTTTAAGATGTTTTCTTGTTCGTGTTTTTTGTTTGTTGCGGTTGCACCCGATTCAAGAGCCGAATGGCTCACAGGGCTATACCAAAATAAATGAAACTGAAACTGCATGCTTTAAAAATATATATGATTGTAGCCTTCATTTGCAATTGGATGCTTGTATCACGAGCTTTACAAATTGATATTGCCCGATCATTTGGTGCGTTGGTAAACTCTGGTGTTTACGTGTTTGTTTGTGTGTGTCTGTTTATTTTAGTGCATGTGTGTGGTTGGTTGGGTGGATGTGTGTGTGTTTATATATCATTGTGTGTGTGTATATTGGTGTGTGTGCGCATGTGTGGGAGCGATAGTGAACTGTGCTACAAACACAACGATCTGAGCTCGAATTACCAGTCACGGATAACAATCAAAGACAAGTGAAATCAGAATCAGTCCTGGACCCAGCCTTAAATGATCACTTGTTGCTGCGTCTACACATCATCACTTTAAAGTAATAGGGGGCCCCGGCGTGGTGCTGCCCATGCCATCGCGTGCACCATTCTCCCCACAATGCATCTGTGTTCTCAAGTGGGAGTTCATATCCACAGACGAGTGGTCATCAATGACGGCACGCAAAAAGCGCCATGGTATTTTAGTTTATCGCTAAATTTGGTGGGCTGCTACTCTGAGGGCTGACATTCGGCAGCTCCTCGCATGCCTGATACTTTTTATTTACAGAGCATGTAGGAGCGTCACCTGGCGTTGGGTGAGCGATGCCTATTGAGATAATCCATCATCATCATGATCATCGCGCCTTGTTTACACCAACGCCTCCCTTGCATGACACCTCGAAACAAAGGGCAAGGCCCTAATAGCAAGGCGCCGTTATGCTGACGTTGAATCCACGTCGCACCATCTTCACCAGAAGGTACCATGGGCCCCTCCTTTACAGACAGAGGGGCGTACGCACGCACGCATGGACGGAGCAAATGTATGGACAATTCCATCCGACCCTTCCCTCCCCATATAAGCGTTCAAGTTCACCCTCACGGTCTCCACTTGGGTGGCGCCCCCCCCCCCCCCCCCCCCCGTACTGTGACCGGCGCCTTGTACTTGGCTCGTTTTGAGTCGCACTAAAAACAATAACGCAATTTCATCCTTAATTGGGAAACGTTCGTAAAAAAGCGCGCGAGGGATGTCCTGCACGAGCGAGAAGCGGGCGCTTAGCGCTCCTCTCTGTTGATGGTCTTGAGATTAAGTGGTAAATTCCACACCATGGCGACAGGGGCCCGATCTCAGTGTTGACTTGCAGCAAAGGGGTGTTCATTTATCGACCTTGAAGACAGGATGATGATGATGATGACAGGGTAGATTTGAACTCGCGACCTCTCCCAATTCAGAGCCAGATTCTCTGAGGACAGTGCCACTTGTATGGTTAAAGGTGTCCGTGTAAGCATACATATACTGGCCTCAGTTGAAAAATAGGTTTTGCCTGTGATTTCAGACTGCTTTGGACGATTGATAGGCTCTCTGTGTGAAACGTAGCAACGGTCTGAATCGCAGGATGCTCAACCCTCACCAACTCACAAATCTGCTCTTGGGCAGATTTGTGAGTTGGAGGGAGTCCAAAACCCCTGCAGGTTATCACTCGCCGCTGATGGGACCCGTGACCAGGAATCGAACTCAGGTCACTCGGTTCACGACGCGATGGGCGAGCCACTGTGCCACCGCTCCCACCTGTACCTTTGTTTAGCGATAAAAAAAAAAAACTACGATTTTTTTTTTAAGTTTTGGACAGGAGTCGCCTCGTGTGGACGAGTGATGTTACCGTGGCATCATCGCCATTCTTTCGATTACGCTGTCACGAGCGTGCTCCTAGCCATAGCTTTACAATGATGTTGTTACCAAGTCTCAAACTCATGTCAGACAGCTACGGGCGCATTGCCTTAAGGTACGTATCGACTCGAGCTGTTTGGATTTTAGGTCGTGTGTTCCTCGATTTTAATTGAGCGATCGGTCGCGTTCATGACTGATGTTTAAAAACCCCGCGCATCTTTCTATTTTTCCGCAGGGCCTACCGGGTTCTCAAGGTCCCACTGGATTCCCAGGAGCCAAGGGTCCTCCCGTGAGTTCCGCATGGACACTTCGCCATGTTCGCTGCGTCAATAAAAAAACTTTCCTGTTGCTCCGTGTCAGAAGCGGACTTCAAAAATGCGCCCTCCACACGATGTTTCTCACAAACTGTGGATTTGTTTTGCAGGGTCCGATCGGGAAGGAGGGAACGCCAGGCCACCCGGGGCAGAGAGGAGAGATCGTGAGTATAGACGGCGGACATGCCGCAGACACACGGCCTGGGGAGGCCTTCGTCCAGTAGTGGATTGATCACAGCTGCTGCTGCTGATGATGACGACGATAATGACGATGATTAGGAGCGTAATGGCCTATCCATTAAAATCAATTATCGTTCTCACATTACTTACATCGAACCATACATCTAAGAATTGGAAATGTAGACTCTATGCAAATTACCGGCTAAAATACCTCTATGATAATGAAACATATGAAACTGAACAAACCAGGAAAATACAAACCAGACAGACAATATAAACAAGACAAAAACATAAAATCAGTTCTTTAAACAAATTGTTACCCAGAATCATAACAATTCCCAGTCACCAATGACTACACGAATATACCTTTGACATTATTTTTTTTTATCTACACTTCATTTGGTTTGACTGCCTCGCGATGAATATTAGTTACTCTCTGTAGCAGGCTAAGTGGTAAAGTTATGCCCATTCCATCAATGGGGACTAAACCAACACAATATTAATATCAGAAAATATCTCACCTTTAAAATGTCACTCACAATTAATTTACGCAGTTGTACGTATTCTGCATTTAGCCACATACTTTTTAAGGTGCATCTTTAATCTCAAGGATTTAATCATCTAGCTAAATAATGAATCTGGATTCATTAAATCAGTATTCACAGATGCAAATGTGAATGCAAAGATGTTGACATTAAAAGGAAATCACTGGAGGTAGTCCAACTCCTCCTTCACAGTTTCCTTGGCCCCATTGGTCTGAGAGTTTAATTAAATGCTAATTAGTTGTGACAGAGAGTCGGCTGGGCGACTCGAGGGACTGATCATACGTCAAGGACAGTCAACCCCACACTGGTGAAATCCTGGGTTTGAATTCTGCTTTTAAGCCCGGTTATCAGGCCTATTACAGTGGCTATGAGTTTCACGTCGGTGAAGAACACCCTTTGTAAGCCATTCAAAATTGGCTCCAACTAGCCGCGGATAAGGGGTCTATTGATCAGATCTCAGCCGGACGTCTCTGACACATCATTCGTGGTCCGCTACCCTCTTGCGAGAATTTCCGAATGGAATTTTGTTTGGCTCAAGACGTGACACCCCTATTAGCGATTGGAACATACCGAGAAGCAAAACAGCACAACATAATAATGACGGAGTTTGAACGTTACAAAAAAACGAGTAATAAATCAGAAATAATCATGTACAGCCTCTTTGTTAATTCATTCCTGGATGAGGGCTTCCCCCACGCTTGTGCAGGTTGTGGAGGTTAATCGACCGGGTCGCGGTTTGTGAAGGCGGGGAAGCATGGACGTGGGAGTGTAGAAGTACAGTACAACCAACAACGGATTGTGCTGCATTGACCTCTGCCACCCACCGCATAGCCACGCAGGATCCTATGACAACCTGTTGTGCAGGTTAATTCCCTATCCACAAAAAAAACATTTTTTTATCTTACCAGGTAAGGCCCACTTAGCTATATCGCTCTATTTCAGAGGCGACCTGGCCACATACGATAAGCCCAATGAAGTGGATTATCGTTTGACAATCTATAGCCGCCAAATACTCTAAACGCGTGTTTCTAAATGTGGAGGGGAGTAAAATCCACGCAACCACAGGGAGAACATGCAAACTCCAAATATACAGCAGGCGTCAGGCTCGGTATCGAACCCACTAGCTCCTGTATACCAGGCCAGGTAGTTAACATCTCACCACTGCGACACGCAGCAACCTTTTAAGCTATTTTATTTCTTGCCGCATTGGTTTGGGCAAAAACCCCGGTTAACCTGTTAAAAATGGAATCGCGGAAGAATTGATTGTCTCGTGGGTAAATCGGTGGAGGGAAAATAAATATATATAAAAAAATCAGTGGTGAATTAAGCAGGAATCGACAAAATGCCCCCAGTGATTTGATGACGGATGAGAGCTCCCTATAATGCGCTTTGCAATTACCAGGCTTCTCGAGGAGCGGGTCCCAGGTCGCTTTAACCTCCATTGATCGCAGGCCAAATGACATTCGCATCATGACACAAACATGACCTGCCGACCCACTCGTTTCTGCGTGCCCACGCCTATGTGTGTGTCCACGTATACACAAGTACGTGTGTGTCCAAGCGTGCTTGTGTGCGTGTGTCCATGTGTGCGTATTTGTCCATCATAGGTTCTCGCAGACAGCACTTGCCCCAAAAATCTGTAAAGGCTATAGGGAGGATCTTTGTCTTTGGTCATGCCTGTGTGTGCACCCGTGTGTGTCCACGCTTGTGTGCACGCGTGAATGTGTGCGTGCCCGTGCGTGTGTGCGTGTGTAAATGGGCTGGGCAAGTGATTCCACGTCCCGGATTCTATTTTTGGTGATGATGCCTTGTCAGTGGCAATTGGCCTTCAGACCTCTTGTGGGCATCCTGTAAGTCAATTCAGCCTTCAATGACTATCTGGTGGTGCGTAAACATAACCACGTGTGAGACAAAAGCCACCAGCTCCACGCCACTCCTTTGTCTCCTGCGCTGGCTTTAACAGGTGCTCGCTAACAGCACTTTGCCCCTACGGTGTGCGAGGCTTAACGCCTCTGGGCATGCTTAGTTATCTTAGAGATGCACGCACGTTGAAGAAAACATTTCTTCTACTCAAACAAGTGTGGGGTGGTGCCCCGAGTCAGTGGTAGAAACTCAACGTTGCCATGGCAAGAACCAGTCCCTTACAAGGATCACCGCTGTCGACTTCCTACAGGAATTGGTAGTCTGCGTGTCACGCGGCAGGAATTGATTTGCACCGAGATCTGGTACCGGTGTCACGCTTTTGAACTTCACTACTGTTATACTGCACAGTTCAGACAATAGAGCTCGTGCCGACTGAGGAGCAGCGTCTGGGTTTGGTCTGCGGTGGTGAAAGAGGTGGCAGGCCTCGGTCGAACTGCGGTGCCACCCCGACCGGATTGGCACCGCGCAGAATTCCTTTCCAGTCGCAGCGAGGTTCGTGAAGTGGCTTTGTCGTGTTAACCGTTGCATTCTCTTCGTATTTCTTTCTGCAGGGATTCCAAGGAAAGACTGGGCCTCCAGGCCCCACAGGTGTTGTTGGACCGCCGGTAAGTGGTCTAAAAAAATGGCTGAAAATAATTGCGCTTATTTATACGACCATAGACGAATTTTTCTTGACTTAATTACCAAATTAACACAGTGCACTTTTTTTAATACTGGTAGTTATTTTCAACGTTAAAGAACGCTGTCGTTATATACTTCAGTCTGCCTTGCATTTTCCCTGCAAACAGAGTCATGCGAGACAGCTAATGATTGGCATTAGGCGTGTGAAGCCTGACACTTGCTTCTTAATCGAATATACTCTGCTATTTTGCATAAACAAATACGACTGATCTTAAGAGTTCACTGTTGCTGTGCACAATGGGACATTTTTTCCTTCAAGAATTTACGGCGTATAGAGTCGTTTTTACGGCTTCTGTCCATTCGTGGGACCTGTTCAATGCTCGGGGTCTCGTGTCCATCAATTTGAGACACAGCCCAACGATGACTCACAGCCATCGCAGCTAACTTATCGTCATTTCCTTCCCCCCCCCCCCACCGTGCTCATGATCCGCGTCAACTTTTACCTCCATCCCTTGGATAGCCCCAAGTGCTGATGCTTCTGCCGAATATTCGATTGGTCGCATGTCATCAATGCAAGTCGAGGGTCGTGCCAAGGGATTCATTTGTGATGGGGCATCCAGGGTGTCTCCCAGGGATTGTATCGATTCGCCGGTCACCCTAAGCCAGCGGTGGATATTCCACGTTTCCATGGTGGGGGTGCCCATTCCTTCTCTTCACACTGTTGATGTGCCTGCAAAGCGGTGCGCCCCCTTTCGACAGCCCCCCCCCCCCCGCCCCCACAGCGACGATGTGCCCAACGGATCCTCGTCCCGATTTGGAACTCACGGCATTCTGGCTGCGAGACTAATGCTCTGTGATTAGAAATCAATGAGCAATGGGGCGCGTCAATGTCACTCGTGGATGACAGCCTCCCCAAACTGTGCCGGATCATAGCGGTCATTTGACCATACTTTACGCTGGTCAGTTTAGGGTTGGTGAAGGTGAGACGTGTATACGGGGGAGCGTAGAAGTACGGTGCAACGGCAAATTTCGCGGGACTGCCCTCTCCCGACCAGCGTACGTTAGACCTGCTGCACGAGCTGTGAATTGAGCAGTTTTGTTTGTTAACGGCACAAGTTGTAAATTTAGTTAGAACTAAATTCGATTTAACTGACCATCAAATCGACTCCACCCAGTTTAATCAAGTGCTGCCCACCAACTCCATCACCCCCCACCCCCCACCACCGGCCCCCCCCCACCCCCCAAAGTCAAACCCATGATCCTCAGCGGCCACCGGCTCCGTGTCTCCCCAACATGGCCATTACGAGTCCCAGCGGTGCTCGGTAGCGCAGAACCCTTTAAGTTTGGCGGTCAGCGCTCTCGGACGTGTCGGTGGCCTTTAAACGCGGAGGGGCCCTCGGCACGTCGAGCGGCGCGAATCGCCACAGCGGCGGCGGCAGCAGCAGCGAGACTTTGATTGACGATAAATGTTCGCAAACGGCCGAGCGAGAGCCGCATTTCCCCGGCACTATTGATCTAACGTGACCTTTTAGCTCGCGCCGACCAAGCCAATTGTACAGACAACGCACGCGCCGCCCGTTTCTATGTGTGTGTGTGCGTGTGTGTGTGTATATGTGGGGAGCGATAGTGTAGCGGTTAGCGCTACGCTGCGCTATGAACCCGGCGACACGGGTTCGATTCCCGCTCACGGCCAACACCAGTGACGATTATTTGAACCGGTCCCGGGCCTCCCCTAGGTCGACTCAGCCTCGAATGAGTACCTGGTGCGGTGTGTAAACATTGCCACTAGGGAGACAAAGGCGGTCGGGCGTTGTGCTGGCCACCCACCCCCTCGTGTACCGTTCCGGCCTTCATAGGTGCTCACTAACAGCACTTGCCCCTACAGTCTGTTAAGGCTATATGGGGGATCTTTGTCTTTGATATATACAGGGGAGCGGTGGTGTAGCGGTCAGCGCTACGCTGCGCTACGAACCCGGCAATCCGAGTTCGATTCCCGCTCATGGCCAACATCGGTGACGATTATCTGAACCGGTCCCGGGCCTTTGCTAGGTAGACTCAGCCTCAAATAACTACCTGGTGCGGTGTGTAAATATCGCCACTGGGGAGACAAAGGCGGCCGGGCGTGTTGCTGGCCACCCACCCCCTCGTGTGCCGTGCCGGCCTTCATAGGTGCTCGCTAACAGCACTTGCCCCTACAGTCTGTTAAGGCTACACGGGGGATCTTTGTTTTTTGCCTTGTGTGTGTATATATATACAAGCATCCATGCATGCGTCCGTGAGCACACACATACATCCATGCGCCTATATTTGACGTATGTACATGTGCATGAACGCGTACACAAGCAGGTAAATACACACATACGTGCAGGTACGCACGCACGTACTTACACGCATGTGCATGTAAAGGCACACACTCATAAGCATACAGATCTTCTGTGTTGTGCGTATACATACGCTCAACAACAACCGGAATTCACAACTACGTGACAAAAGCTGCTTGGGCATGCAGTGGCTGTGCATGCAAGCTGCATAACCCAGCCAATGCAGCCTCGCCTGCTAGAGGAGCTCACTGATGAGACGTATCTAGTAGACCTTTCAAGGTCTGGTTAAACCCAGGATGTATCGTAGGCAGGCCAGCCTGATTGTTGGTACAGATGTCCCCTTAAAGGGTTTCACGTTCGCAAGCACAGAGATGCGAGGGCATGACTGGCCGAGAAGACCTGGAGCTCCCTATGGAGCGACAGGCCAGGTAGCTTCTGCAGTGTTATGCAGTTGATGAAACGATAATGACTTTCGACTGATTCGGAGTAAGACCTCCACTGCCAAATTGCCCAGGTACAGAAAGGTATTCACACTTTGCACAACTGCCCCATCAATCATGGGGAGTGGAGAGGGTGGAGCATTCGATGGCACAAAATACCCAGGCAGGTGCTTAGTTTTTGTGGGGCTGATGGTAAGGCCCCATCTCTTCGTACTATGCTCCAGGTTCTGCAGTAGCAACTTTTTCTCAAAGTGAGCATCAATTATAACATAACATGGCTGACCGCACCCGGGCATCAATTAACCTCCCATTGTGTCTGCACCAGATAAAAACATTCTCAGGTATAGCCATGGAAATATTTTTTAACGATGTGGTCAAAGCAGATGTTAAATGGTGTATGGGCCAGAGGACATCTCTGTCTCACCCCAACATGAACAGAAAATGGCTCTAATGCAGCTTTACCCGGGCCTACCCACCAATCATAAATTATCTCAATGATTGTCAGCAGAGGGTCAGGGACCTTGGAAGCACAAAGAATAACCCAGACCCCTGGCCTGTTGATGGTATCATAGGCCTTCACCAGGTCAATAGAGCAGAGATGTCGGTCCTGTTGAAATTCCCGACACCTTCCGCTGTAGCAATCGGACAGGGAATATGGCATCTGTTCACTCCCGCCCGGGTCTGAAACCACATTGTGGGTCAGTGGCCAATACCAATCTCTCTCACACTCTCAAACTCTCACAATCACTCTCTCACACACTCACACTCACTGTCTCACTCTCACTGTCTCACACACGATGGGGTGGGTGGCCAGCATCACGCCCGGCCGCCTTTGTCTCCCCAGTGGCGATGTCTACACACCGCACCAAGTACTCTTTTGAGACTGAGTCTACCTAGGGGAGGCCTAGGACACGTTCAGATACTATAATTGCCACTGGTGTTGGCCATCAGCAGGAATCGAACTCGGGTCACCGGGTTCATAGCGCATCGCGCTAACCCGCTTACACTACTGCTCCCACACACACAGATACTAACATACACATACACAACCCTACAGGCACGTAAGAGACATGCTCACACACACACAAGGGTTGTCTGCTCTGACGGAAGGCTTGGCATTAACTGGGTGTCTGACGTGTAAGTGAGCGCTGACAATCTCTGGCTCTGTATGCATGCCAAGTGCGTGCGCGTGAGTAATGCTGGAAGCTGGCGGCTAATTCAGACACACGAGGAACGAAGCCATTATACCGACCCAAATGATCGTCAACATCATTATTGCTTCTCCATAATTTCATTTCACCTACCTAAACTTTTTCGAGTGAAAATGAAAATTACTCTCATTTTTGGCGTTTCTACTGCCTCGTGTTTTGTTGTTGTTCCACTATTTGTGTTCCGTAAAGCATATAAAGTACCGCACATTGCGAATAATGTCTGCTGTAATTATGCGCGTACACATGCGGTGAAATGGATATTGACATAGTCGTATGCTGTAGCATATGCGACATTGGTAATACAGGCACAGCCAGTTTTACACCAAGCATGCGTTCCTGAAAACCAGAATGTAAGTAAAAATATGCTTAAATGGAAGCGTGTTTGTGGAGATTTAAAAACAAAAACAGACTACACATGAAAGATATTATTATAGCCAGTCAGGGACGCTCACACTGGGGCGCCTCACGACATCTGGCGCCTAAATGTTCGTCGTGAGACGTAAAAACATTGGGGCTTAATGGTCACGTTCGTAAATCTAGAGTACGCTATGGCGAGGTACCACGGCCCACAAAAGCGGGATTGGGTTTCGGTAAGCTGAGTACACCGTAGTGAAAGTACACAGTATCTGCTGATGTTGCTGCTGCTGCCGTGTTGACAGTGATACACAAGCACAGTTAACAACAAAAACAACTCAACGCATTCACCAGTAACACTGTGACCTTAAGAGGAACAACATATACAGCAGGCAGCATTTCAGGCAACGGCCCTTCACAGATGTACATGGTGTGAACGAGGTCAGTCCTTTACCCAAAATGTCACCGATATACTTTTCCTGTTCAGGCCGCACTGTTAATGACGGATATATATACACACACACACACGTTAGATGTATTCAGATACAGTTATAAAGTAAATAAATAAAGATCACAAAATGTACAACACGATCAGCTCTCACTGCCGTTATTTATTGTACACCGACACTGCTGCCGCCCGTATTTATGTAGCGCGTGGTGCAGCGGTGCTCCGTCGCTTAGCAACGCGGCTTTGAAGCCTCTGGACCCTGCTGCTGTGTCGCCGCAGCAGACAAACACCGAGACACATCAGAGCGATGTTTGTTGGAGCAGCGCTTGGCACCGGCAGGATGGGACAAGGGCGCTAATGCCCCGGGGGGGGCTCACGGGGGGCAGACTGCAGCCTCGCCCGGTGCCCAACGCGGCGATTGTGGGGCACGACCCGAAATAAATCACTTTCCGTTCTGTACGTCAGAAAATTTTGAAAATATTTATGTGGAGCCTGTCGGTCGATTGGCATTCCTTGCAGATTCATGGTAACCAGTAGCATGTGCTTAAGCACAGAAACTTTTAACGGGTTCACCATTATTCGGGCTCATCTGCAGTCAGCCGTGCACCCTGCCCGAGGCTCGGAGAGCCGTGAGGCACCTTGAGAATCTGTAGGATTCAGTGATCATTCGAGTAAAACTCATACTGACATCAATAATATTTTAGGTTTAATAATTCCCGAGGCTCGGAGAGCCGTGATGCACCTTGAGAATCTGCAGGATTCAGTGATCATTCGAGTAAAACTCATACTGGCATCAATTATATTTTAGGTTTCATAATTCCCGAGGCTTAGAGAGCTGAACTCCCACGCTCAGAATGCTTTCGCTGCTCAGCTGCTCTCAATGACGCATGATTGGCTCAGCCATGGCTCAGCTCAGGCTAAGCTCATGGAAATCTTGCCCATGGCTGGGACCCTGTTCATAGGCGGCTCAAGTTAAGCACGGCTTTGAGGCAGCTCACTTGAGCCCAGAGCCAAGCCTAAGCCTCTCAGTGACTAAGAATACAGGCCCTGGCGATCTAGTGTAAGTCTTACAGGGCCCATAGAACCAAACAAAGTGTCCGCTATGATTCTCGGGGTTCACTGTTCATGTCCAGTCTCACAGAGCCAGCTTCCAATTTGGCTTGTGGGTTTCTATAGCGAATCAAATGTGGAGCTGTCTTACACTGCGCCTGCACGTGCAGTGTACTCATGTGGAGCGCACGCACGCACCACACACACACACACATGGCGCGTGTTTGTGTACCCTCCCACGCACGTGCCCACCTGCCATCATTGTTGTCCGCGGGACAATGTTTGCGAGCTACCGTTTGCACGCTGCTGTCTCCGCCACGCAGGGTCCCACAGGTCAGACCGGCCAGAACGGCGAGCGGGGTCACCCAGGGCCCCCGGGACCCCCCGGCGAGCCTGGCCTCCCTGGGCCCGACGGGAAGGAGGGGACGAAGGTAATGGACGCGGTGTAGGGGACATACAGGTGTAGGGGACATACAGGTATAGGGGACATACAGGTCTAGGGGACATACAGGTCTAGGGGACATACAGGTGTAGGGGACATACAGGTGTAGGGGAGATACAAGTGTAGGGGACATACAGGTGTAGGGGACATACAGGTGTAGGGGACATACAGGTGTAGGGGACATACAGGTGTAGGGGACATACAGGTGTAGGGGACATACAGGTGTAGGGGACATACAGGTATAGGGGACATACAGGTCTAGGGGACATACAGGTGTAGGGGACATACAAGTGTAGGGGACATACAGGTGTAGGGGACATACAGGTGTAGGGGACATACAGGTGTAGGAGACATACGGGTGTAGGGGACATACAGTTGTAGGAGACATACAGGTGTAGGGGACATACGGGTGTAGGAGACATACGGGTGTAGGGGACATACAGGTGTAGGGGACATACAGGTGTAGGGGACATACAGGGTACTTAACACACAAAAAAACACGTGGATTTTTCTCCGAGTCCTCCGGTTTTTCCCACCACATTTAGAATCAACGTGCTCTTAGAGTATTTGGCTGCGATACATTTCCATGCGATAAGCCGCCACAGCATTGAGCTATAATTTGTGATAGCCTGGTCCCTTCTGAAAAAGAGCTACGTAGCTCAGTGGGCTTTCTTTACCTGCTAAAATAAAAAAAAGTTTTTTATTTCTAATCGGCTTGAACTAAGATCTCAACACTGCTTACTCAGTGCCTCGAACACGGCCTTTATAATTCCCCTGAGCCAACCAGAGCTACCCTACGTGAAAAAAAATACAATTTAATATCACTGGGAGCGTGGTTTTAATAAAGGATTGTACAAATTTCATTGCTTCATTCAGAATTCATTGTCTTGCTCCGGCAATCATCACAGATTTACAAGAATGCAGCAGCAGCTGTTATAGAGAAATAATACTTTGAAGGTTTAATCAATAGTTGCTATTACAAAAAATACAACAACACGGAGAGAGAGGACATTTAAGTCATGAATAATCAAAACTTGGCTCGCACACACAAATCGGCCGCATGCATAATTAATGGTACAAAACTTCTACCATGTGAAACAGCAAAGTCATACGTCCCCAATTAAATATTAACGCGCGGATAAATGTAAAATAACACGTCGTAAATCGTGCAACCAAAACCGTGTTGCATAATACACAGCGTGAGTTGTAAAGGCGGGCAGTTGGGTTTATTTAAGGATATGGAATCCAAAGAGCCTCAAAGTCTCCAGGATCTTGCTACTCATGCAACCTCGTGGTGGCTTAATTTCCACAGGCAGTTTTGTGCTGGTTGGTGGAGATTTCACATTCCCATGGCAGGGTCCTATTGAGAGTTTGGATTCGACAGTGGCACAAAATAGCCGATGCCGATTCGTCCTGTTTTGGCGTGTTAATGGCAATGTCATCGTTTCAACTTGTAAAAGTATCCCACAGTATTCGCTCGCTCTCGTAAAGGGAGAGAGAGACAGTGACTCAGCGGCGCGAGGAACCGCACACGAGCGGGAAGGCAGCAGAGCCACTTGATGAGCCAGCACCAACGATTTGCCAAGCTCTGCGGTCCTCTATATAGTAAGGTGTCACCAGCCAATTAATGAGTGTTTACATATTGGAGGAAACCGCAGCGTCTGGAGAAAATCCACGCGTTCGGGAGGGAAATACTCTATCCCACACAAGCGAAACAGGCGTAGTCCACATTTATGCTCAACCGCATTCGCCTGGCGAGTCAGCGGTACGGCTCATCCTCAACGCCCCCTGGGAAGGGAGTTTCACGATGTTTGTGCGATCCGCCAACCCTCGCCGCCTGCCTCCACAGTGCCAGACTACAGGCATGCGCCACCACTGCCCGGCTAAATAACGCTCCAATCGTTTCCACTTATTTTTTAAACGACCAGCGACTCTTTTCTCTTTTTTAATAAGTATTTGCGGCCCTTTTCAATGACGAATGTTCCCCGCGAGAGGAAATCACGAGTGCCCCTAAGAAAACCCCAGCCACATGAGGAAACAATGTGTCACATGTCCACGCGAGTGCCGAGTTCACAAACCCACGGTCCGTCTGGGACACCTCCCGGCCACCTCGCAGCACAAGAAGTTTTCAGAGTTTTAATTGTGATTATTATTGTTGATTTTGCTGCCTTTTATTATTAGTTATAGGCTCGTTTACCCAGGAAAGCCTCGCCGAGTCTCAAGGCTCTTTTACAGGAGGATCCTGCCAAGTGCCGCAGTGGCTAGGAGATGTTAAACTCCCTGGCCTGGTATGCAGGAGGTCATGGGTTTGATCTCAACCCTGACACCTGTATATTTGGAGTTTGCATGTCTCTCTCCCCATGGTCGCGTGGATTTTTCTCCTGGCCCTCCGTTTTTTTCTCTCCACATTTAGAATCAACGTCCACGCGTTTAGAGTATTTGGCTGCGATAAATTTCCACGCGATAAGCCGCTATGTCGAGCTATCATCTGTGGCCATTTCGCTTCTGAAAAATAACTGTAAAGCTCACTGAGCCTTACCGGGTAAAATAAAAATAGTTTTATCGTTTAGTTTAAGGGCTTGCAGTAGGGAGGGCGATGTTGCTGCTGTTGTGCGTAAATCCCAATTGAGTAATGTGCAGGTAACTTCTCAGCATTGGAAAGTTTGGGCAATTGCAGTTGTAACGCTTTGTGTTGTGTTTTTTTTAGTTAAGTTTTTGTTTTGATGTCGTCTCTTCTTCAGGGTGACCCGGGACCCGCTGGCCCCCCAGGAAAGGAAGGATCACCCGGCCTGAGAGGCTTTCCTGGCGAGAGAGGCCTGCCGGGCCCAGTGGTAAGCCTCCCCCCAAGGTTTTCCCTCTCAGATTTACCCCCACAAAGTCAAGGTGGAGCTGTCCTCCAGCTCGAGCCCTGCATGGGGCAGACGTTCAACCCTGCCAGCGGAGGAAATTCCACGGCTCTGTGTTGAGAGGCCAATTTTTTTCCGTTGGGCAACCACTGCTGGCTTCTCAATGCAATGGGGTGGACGACTAATTTTATTGACCACAGTGGGATGATGGTAATGAGGATGATTATGGTGGCCTGAGATGGCTCTCTCGGCTAGGATTTGAACTCGTGAACTTGCACTTGAGTCGGGTGATCTGCCCCACCCCCCCAGTGGCATCCTTATAGAGCTACGCGATCACACATGGCGCTAGGTTTCACAGATGGTTATAGTATTCCAATGGGGGTGATGTTGGTGCATAGCTTTAACCCACTTATACATTTGTGGGTAGTTTTTTTCTATTTGGCCATTTTTGTTTACTATTGTGCTGAATGAAGTCGCCAGATTACGAACGTAAATACTGCGTGCGGCGGTACGATGGCACGTGTTATGGTTGAGGAGACCCGCAGTATTAACCTGGGTGGCCGCTGGGCTGCAACCGCAAAACCTCCGCAACAGGCGGCCAACACGCTGCTGCTCGTCCGTGTCGCTTGACTTCATCCTCAGGCTGACCCGATAAATATGAGAGTCCCTTCTGTGTGACACACACGAGCAAGAGAACTGCAATGTTCAAAAGCATAACGCGATTGGGTTCTGTGTTGGCGCATCCATTTCCACCATTTGTTGGCGCAAAAAACCCGCGGCTCCGTTCGTCCATGCAGCAATGACAGCAACTGCCCTTGCACAATCAAGAATGAGATTCTCGATGTCCCGTCACCAACGTTTCATTTGTTTCTACTTTAGTGCAGACTGCATTAACGATCGTTCAGAGTAAAATGTTTTTTTCCTTACAATTGACGTCAGCAAAATTCCCCTGCAAGGTCATTGACGTATGTAGAGTAGGCCAACCCCTGCCACCGGATTACCCCACCCTCGACCCACAGTCTCTCAACTTCTCCACATCACGAGCGCGTGCAGCGTAGGGCTAAGCCACTCCGATCCTAATTGTATAAAAGTACATCGTTATTGATGTCTTTAATTATAAAATTTTAAAATTAATTTTATTGTATATTTTTGACCATTTGCTACACCATTTGCCCGATTGTGGAACAGTGACGCAGTCGTTAGTGAACCCAGCGACCTGAATTTGATTTCCGGCAAAGGTCAACATCGGTGGGATGTGTTATCGGAACCGGTCCTCGTTCCCTGTCCTTCATCAACCTGACCTGACCGGCGTGGTGAAGTATGGTAAAAAAAAAAAACCCTGACCAACATGGCGTGGAATGTAGTATTTATTATTTTACATCTTTATTACGGAGAAAATTACTTTACAGTGACTTTCACGATCACCGTAGTGACGTCACTGCACTGTAACTGTTTTTACATTTAAATAAAAGGCACCACACAGTGATGTCACTGGGTAACTCCTTGAAGTCACTCTAAAGTATTTGATTCCCCATTTAATAAAGCATGAAACTCCTGCCGGGCAGTGTGGGCACACAGGCTCAGTGCTTGAGTTGTTGTCCCAGAGGCCGGGAGATCGTTAATCGATGTCCGGTCACCGGGTCGATGACATTGTTGTGATTTCTCACTTAACAGAGTGAGCTGCGTGGAGGCTACCATCTTCCACGCGACAGCCCACGTGTGAATGTGCACACAAAGGAGCCTTTCGCATTTTGGATTTTTTTCTTCGTTTAAAGTGGTTAACAGAAGACTGTTTCCATTTAAAAAAAAACAGTTATTATTCAAGGTCCCAAACATCGCACCTCCTGGCTTAGACATTCCTCGAAGACGCTCGTGTGACCATGAATCCCATCACACCATCGACAGCGCGGTGCGCATATCTCCTTCATGAATTGAGAACTTATAGACACAAGCTGCAGTAGTGCAACTAAAACTACGGACCGTACAGTAAATCACTGTCGTCTGCGCTCCTTTAGCGGAGGAGAAGGAACGGCCAAACCACACAAACACTCTCCTGACGCCGTCTCGTGCTCAGCAGTCCTCGACATTTTCACTTGGCTCCTGAATTTTGTTTTCTTCTGCCATCACTCACGAGAATAAAAACCCGTCGTTACGTCCAACTGCGAAACTGAATGCTTCTCAATTTTCTGACAATACAACGGTTATGCAGCACATAACCTGCGGGTCAGTTTCAACTCGCACGTTGTTTTACCACTAATCATTGCCCAGTTGTGCCGCTGTCATCAGAGTCATGTCAAGGGGTTGGATGAAACGCAGCTGACCCATGTTGTGTCAGGGAGTAGCCCCGGAAGATGATCCCACAGAACTACTCCCGAGTCACGTCTATCGGCTTCTCTCACCCAGCTCGAGACGGCACTCCTTCTGACTCTGCAAGGAGCGATTGATCGTGTTTCAGTTATCCCATTTGTTTGGAATGGTACTGAAGAACATTGATATGCACAAATAATAACGGCTGTGTTATGATGAATGTTTAATCCCCATCGTAATGAAAAAATCTAGATGGCCGTAGTGAACCCTGGATCTCAGCGTGACAGGCTCGGTGATCTGACAGCGCTAGCCTCTGCGATGTCCATAATTACAGACTTGGTGTGATTAAACGAAAAACAATTAAATAATATGACATTGCAGCTAACAAAGCATCTTGATTTTACTGCATCATATAGGCACTTCATTCTAATTAACATTACATCACGAATTTGTTGTGCAGATTGTACAGTTAATCAGCATAAATAAGTAGATGCTTTTTTAATGATGTGGGTGATTGAAATTGTAATCACAAATCACCTTGTGTTCTGTGCAGTACTTCACCCATTAATTATATATATTGCACCTGAATTAGTGTTTTGCGTTGGTGCTTTTAGACGGTCGCCTAAAAAGTCGCATTAGCATTCCCTCCCGACTGGTGCCGAGGACTCCCGTACACTGGGCGACATTGGTGTTGAGGAGCGGGCTCATGTGTGCTGCATGTCAGGAATATAATAGCGGTTTGAGAACACTAGGCCAAAATACAATCGCAAAGAGATCACTCCCCGTTAAGTACGGTAGAGGGAACAGAGTGTGGAGAACATTGGAATATTTTCATTCCGTGCAGCTATAGTGAACTGGCCTATTTAATAATGTGAAGGTTGTGAGAAATTTCTTTCAGGGGGGCTGATAATGGTCAGATGAGAGCTGCCGAGGCATCCCTGCAGAGACCCTGGGTTTGAATCCGTGCTTGATCCACGCTCTCAAAGTCCAGAGAGTTGTTGGTCTCCATCCAGTCACTGCGAACAGCCCACTGTCGTCCGTGTGATTTTCACAGTAACGTATCCACACGTTGGAGGATTGTGGCAAACCGCAAAGCTTCAAGGAGCGCCGTCCAGTGTTGGGTGAGAGAGCCCCGAATCGGCGTGACTCAGTAGTAGCTCTGTAGCGTCAGCTTCTGGGGAAGTTTCCTGACGCGAGCAAGGCTCTGTTGCTGCCCGAGGGACGTTCCACCAGGAGACAGTTGCTCACCTCACGACGCGACTCTTAATAGCGGCGCAGCGGGGATATTGTTTGCAATTAAATAGATACAAAGTATGAACAAAGGCGAGGAATTTCCATCTTTACATTTGAGTCGATATGAATTCCTCAAACAAAAATAACAAATTGAATATAAGAAGCGGGTAATCACAATGTCGGAGTTGTCTTAGCTGCTAAGCTCTGAGATCACTGGCGAATGACCTTGACTTTGCAGCCAATCAAACGTCGCGTTTCCAGCGAGCCACTGAAATTCGAGGATGAACACGGATTGCTTCCCCTAACTCGTTCTGAATTCTCATCGAAGCGGCCCCCCCCACCCCCCTTTCCTGAATTTCCTTCGTCAGGATTCAGACCGACTGGAAAGGCAGCCACTCGCACGTCTTTAAAAAAAATATTCTGAGTGGCAGGAAGTATTGAATTCAACATTGTATTTAATATTTCATCTTGTCGGCAAGGCAGCCTTGAGCTTTAGCTCACAAGTATTTCTGGGAAAGGCTTACTCGAAATGCCGGCCTCGTGACTCAGCGGGAGAGCGAGCATCTTGCAATCGGAAGTGATGAGTTTGCACCTGGTTGAGGGTTGACTCAGACTACCATCCTTCAGGGGGCCTGTAATGATTTGAAATCAACATTGGTTTCCCTATGGATAGACGTTCCCCTGTCATAGGAGTGGCTCGGGGCTGTAAACAGGACTCAAGCACCAATGCCTCAATGCTCTTTTGGGCAAAGAATCGTGGGAGAGGTGCACGCTCGGCATCACACTGATAGGCAATACGAGCCACACACAGACTAGAGCACGTACGCAGGATGGCGACACGATTTTGTCAGAGGGCCTGGGTCGGGCACGCTGAGTCGTGGGGAAAGATCCGTCCAAATTCGCCCGAGAACGCGAGCGATTCAAAAGGTGATGGCAGAGCCACTTTCTTTGTTTCAGCAATGCACCCGAGCCGAGTGGAGCGAGTCGACTCACTGACGTGGCTCGAGTCGACTCACGGAAATTTAGTAATCGTGGTCGTTGCTGCCACAGGGACTGTTGCGCATGATGTCAGCGGCAATACGTTCAGGAGCCAGATGCCAATGTCAAGGTCTGCTGCTGCTGCTGTTGGCTACAACGGGAGGGCTTCAGGAGAGAATTCGTGCCGTTTTGCTGTTTCTCTGTTGAAAGAGTAGAGTGGTTTACGGTATCGGCCATAGTTGGGTTGCGTGGCCACAATTGCACCACTGCGGCTTGAGTCTTTCATTTTAAATCTACTTGGAGGTGCTCACTCAGAGAAGTGGATTGATTAAAACGCACACGCGCACATTTCATAAAACATTGTTTGCCTTTCAAAACTTATGAGAAGTTTCACTTGGGGGTTGGGGGAAATGAGCAGAAACGTGATCGATTAAATTTTGGAATACGCTCTGGACTTAAATATAAATATATATGCCCGTTTACATGTTTTCATTTGAAGAGGCTCGCTTTGCTGCCTTGCTGCGTATCACATTGACTCGGCGCCAGCGGCAGCGCAGGTGCTGAGCTGCCGATGCTCTGGGCTTCTCTGATCGCGCGTAGCCTCTCTGGTTCTGGTTTAACGCGTATTCATAATAAAGGTTTTTGCGTTAGATCGCGTAAGTATATATGTGTCGCGACCCTCCACCAAACAACAATAAAACGTGGTTTTATTGTTGTTTGCGAGGCGCATATTGAGATTTTGTCAGTCTATTTGCCGCTAAGCTAAACCCTGGCAACAATAAAAAGCAAACCGCTCCTTCTCTCGTAGCTACTCACCTAGGATTTGGAGGGCAGGGGCAAAATCCCAATGTGAGATTGTAGCATCATTGGATGAGGGCAAAAGAGACTTTGGAGTGACATTACGGTAGCGATATGTTACCGACCTCACCAAGTATACGGGAGGTCGTGGGTTCGACCCCGACCCTGACGGTGCCTGTATATTTGGAGTTTGCGTTGTCTTTCTCCCCGTGATCGCATTTTTCTCTGGACTCTCCAGTTGTTTCCCTCCACATTTATGAACATGCATTGAAGCAATTTGGGCTGCTATACATTTCCACGTGATCAGCCACTCTGTTGAGCTTTCATTTGTGATGGCCAGGTTGCTTCTAAAAAAGAGATTACGTAGCTCATTGGGCTTGACCTGGTAAAACCAAAAATGCTAATCACCGCCAGTGTCCCTGTCGTATGTTTATTAAAAATGTATATGTCACGGCAGTAATGTGGTTACAGCACCACAGCGTTACAGCCCAAAGAGCTATTTTAATGTATATTCTTTCCTTATTATTGAAGCTCTAAACTCACGCCGGACAGCCTGTGACGCACAGGGCCTAGGTAGTATGGATGTGCCCCCGATTTTTAGATCAATGAGAAAATAAAAATCAGAAATTAGGCCTTGAATACAACATTTCGAACAATCTTAATCAATTATAGCATCATAAGAGCTGTTTTTTGGGTTAGATCGTGTAAAAATATAAATGTGTCGTGAAACCCGCCACCACCCGACATAGCCAATGAGTAAGGTTTGTAAAAGTGATATCAATATTATATCCTGTCCGATTTTTCATGACCGTGGTAGTAACGTCACCAATATGGCAATCACTTTCGCTGTTTTGCCGCCAAAAACGGTACCATCTGACACCATCAAGTGACGTCATTTTGTGAGCACAAAGGCACGCAGACATACAACGTCATGCCAAATAATCTGAAAATCTAAAACATGTCCTGAAATATTTCCTCGAAAATCCAACAATGAAAAATGAATATCTGAATCTCAAACGTTTTTAACACCGCTGCATCTGCCCTTTAATTGCATTTCCCTGATTCAGTCAGTGATTTGCAAAGAGACATTTTCATAATCGAAAACATCAGGTGAATATAGCCATCACTACTAAAAAAAGATCTATTTCAATTATCACCGTTACATTGTCCCTTGTAAAATATCCATTCGTGAACTTTTCAATAATATATCATTCATTCATGGCGTCTCTACCGTCTGCTGCATTTCCTTTGTGAGCTACTGTGCGCGCGACTTTAAGTAATGCAGTTTCATTTTCTTTGGTTCTTTCGGTAAAGTCACGTAGAATGAGAATAGAATAATACTAGAGAAGAAAATAAAATAAAAAATAAAATAAAATTATTTTATTCTCATTCTACGTGACTTTACCGAAAGAACCAAAGAAAATGAATCCTTGCAGTCACGCAAAGCTTTAAATCGAAATTTAATGCAGTTTCATTCATTAATAACTAACGTGTGCAGCAGTAATTTACGTAACTGTGACAATATATACGATCTTAGTATTTAAATTATTTATCCACTCTCGGCACCAGGACTGCCTTGTCTCAATGAGCTCTCCTTGCTTTGAGTGATCATGTTCGATTGAATTTATGGATTTCGAATGTGCTTATTATTAATCTAATAACAATAAAAATATTATCGTAAAAAAATTATCATCACAGTACTAATTTTACAGGCCTGGCAGATCCACTGCTGGATGAAGGCCTACACCCCATGCCTTGTCAGCCATTGAGGATTGTTTGACCATACTTCACCACGCCGGCCAGTGTGGATTGGTGAAGTGGGTGGGGGGGTGCCCAGACCGCTTAACCGATAGCCAGGGCCGGGAATCAAACTCGGGGATTTATTTTTGCCCAATTCCCCGGCACAGCACGCCAACCACTGCACCACCGCCCGCTCCCTCATTATGGATGCAGGCTGTAGTGGATGCAGCGTAGGGGGTTTCGAGCCAGGCAATTGTTAACGCAATGAACGGTTTGCTTGCATCAACAAATCTCAAGTCGCCGTTATTAAAGGCAGAGGCGACACTTAACGGTAGCGCCCGCGGTGTGCGGAGCAATATTGCCGCAGCGACTGCGAATCCGCGCATGCCGCGCTAACAGAATAACATCGCGCCCATTCGTTTTAGTTTGTTTGCTTGCTCCGTATCTCCCTTTAACATCTTTCAATTAAAATACGCAAAGAGGTTGCCGCCACAGCTGGTTGTCACGGTTCGCACGCTTGGTCTTGCGATCCGGAGGTCTCCGTTTCGATTCCGTCTCCCGATCGTGGCGGTTGTAACAATGGTGCAAGCTTCTGAAATACCCCTCCGACTGGCTGTCGTGCGGTGAAGTGTGGGCACGCCCGCTTCTTCCACGACGTCTTTTGGGCGTGGAAGATGAGGCCCAAAAATCCCCCAGAGTTGACCCGAGAGGGCCCTCGAGTAGAGGGCTCTTCTATGCCAGCCGTGGCTTGAACAGCCAACGGCAGGGCAGCACCCAGTTGCGAAGATCGGTTGGATGTTGAACTTCATTCGCACGGCACATAGCCAAACGTGCTAATCGGAGGTGCGGGGAAAGGGCAGCTATTAAAAATACAAAAAGCAGTTATAAAGAAATGAGTTTTCAATGTACATGATTTAAAAGTGCATCATAGCTCCCAGTGGCTTCCGAATATCGGAAGGAAGAGCGTTCCAGACGGCCGAAGAAGCGCATCTGAAAGCGCGCAGATGCTCGCAATGGGCAAATGCCTCCCAGTTTGAAGTTCACATTGATGCCAATCAGCTCCTTATACAGCCGCTTTAGTTGTGTCTCTATTTCGAGTTGTGAGGGTGATATACGAATCGTCATGAGCCTCTTGACTCTTTGAGATCGTGAGGCTAATGTGACTTAATCCCACATTTCGTGTTTGAAATATAATTATCTTATTACTTCCGTGATGGCCGTCTCATAACAAACGTTACATGTCGCAAATGCAGATACTGTGGTCCGTCTGCGGTGATGGTCTGTGTGCAGATTGGCTGCTGCTGATGCTGCTCTGTTCACACCAAACCAAGCTGCTGATCACTTTAATTTCCCCGAATTGTTTTTGTTTTCATAATAAACAAAAAGTTACTATGAATAGTAATCAATCGGTGCATTCGAAGTAATGTAATCAGATTACGCAGTGAAAACAGATTGCTCATACATGATTAGCAACATCTTTCCTTTTCGGAATCTGAGTACGGTACCCGCACCACCACTAATTATAGTTTGGCGTTTGTATGTGAAAGAGTAAAACCCATAAAGGTACACTAAATGTATTAGCTTAAATGAAAGAATTGCCATCCGTTTCTTCACAGTGGTCTCTTTGTGGGTCATTCGTTACTGCCCTCTTCCAAACGTACTCGTGTGTGTGTGATCGCCCGCCTGTGTGTAGTGTTTATTTGTTAGACACTTGCTCCCAATTTGTTGGGTTTATCTGAAACCCCCCAAAAATTCTGAAAATCCAAAACTGCGAAGCGTTCAAATCCGAATCATGTCCTTGATACGTACGGGCGGTGATAACGAGTTTCACTCCCTACGCTGGGATCCCGGCGACGTGGGTTCAGTCCCCAAACACCGGTGCTCGCTCCTGACGAGCTGCATCTGAACCTGCACTGAGGATCCGATGTTCGAAAACAACGCCCGAAAAGACGACAACCAGTGCACGGTGCTGGCATCCCTCCCCCGCTTACGTCGTGCTGACTTTGAAAGGTGCTCGCTAACAGCACTCGATCCTCCTGTGTGTGAGGCTAACCATGTGGTGTTTGGTCTGCGTGTGTGTGTGTGTGTCACAGGGAATCCCAGGCCTCAAGGGAGACCATGGTCCTGCAGGTCCCCCAGGTCCTGTGGTGGGTACAAAGCGTCGTGCCCGGCCCGTTACCTCTTCTTATATGTCGACGTACCCACGGTCGTTGTTGTCGATTTCTACCACGGGATTCATTTTTATTTTGGTGGCTGTATCGGTGTGTACGAGTATGTATGTAGGTGTCTGTGTGTGTGTATATGTGGTAGGGGGGAGCGATAGTGTAGCGGTTAGCGCGCTACGCTATGAACCCGGCGACACGGGTTCGATTCCCGCTCACGGCCAACACCAGTGACGATTATCTGAACCGGTCCTGGGCCTCCCCAAGGTCGACTCAGCCTCAAATGAGTACCTGGTGCGGTGTTTTAAACATCGCCACTGGGGAGACAAAGGCGGTCGGGCGTGGTGCTGGCCACCCACCCCCTCGTGTACCGTTCTGGCCTTCATAGGTGCTACTCGCTAACAGCACTTGCCCCTACAGTCTGCTAAGGCTATATGGGGGATCTTTGTCTTTGTATCTGTGGTACACGTAGCTTGGTACAAGCGCCGTGGTGACTTCATCATCACTTGGTCGCGAATGGCGGTTGTTGTTGTATGTGGTGCTGGGCGCCCACCCCCTCGTGTGCCGTGCCGGCCTTCATAGGTGCTGCTCGCTAACGGCACTTGCCCCAACAGGCAGTTAGGGCTATACGGGGGATTTTTGTCTTTGTTTTGTGTGTGTGTATGTATGTATCTGTTTGTGTGTCTGTGTTGGCTGGGTAATGTAGCCCGCATGCCCAGCCACTACATGCCCAAGCACGTTTGGCCCGATAGAGGGGGTTAAACGGGCATGACACAGGCTGGAGAAGAGATGGAGTGATGTGGTACAGGAGGACGTGGAGCTGAGTGGACTTGCCGATGACCGGTACCAGCGGTGTCAAGATTGGCCTTTGTGGAGGAGGTTCGTGAAGGACGCTACTGGGCAGTTGGAGGCAGTCGCCCTCCAACGACAACAATGAGCGGAGCGCCGGGTGGCTAAAGCACAGCAAGTTGGCATATTCGGGGGCACAGGTGGTGCATCAGCCAGTCGTCTCAGTCAGGCGACCCATGGCACCTGCTGGGTCTGCCCCGTGACCTCCTGCCAGCGGGCGTTCGACACTTCACGTGGCCTCAACTTACACATAGCCTGGCACCAGCGTCGTGGTGACGTAACCGCCACTTAGTGGTGACTGGCGGTTGTTGTTGTGTGTGATTGTGTGCGTGATTGTGCGGTAATTTCTCTGGCCCCAGGGTTCGCCTGGTGAGCGAGGGCCTGCTGGCCCAGCTGGTCCCATCGGCCTCCCCGGTCGCCCTGGAACACCCGGGCCTTCTGGACCCACAGGAGACAAGGGGGCCCCAGTGAGTGATACTCACCCCTGTCCCCACACCCCCCACACACACACACACACCCACACACACCCACACACACACCCCACACACACCCACACACACACCCCCACACACACCCCCCACACACACACACCCCACACACCCCACACACACACACACACCCACACACACACCCCACACACACCCCACACACACCCACACACACCCACACACACACCCACACACACACCCCACACACACACACACACCCACACACACCCACACACACACCCCACACACACCCACACACACCCACACACACACCCCCACACACCCCCACACACCCACACACACCCCCCACACACACACACCCCCCACACACACACACCCCACACACCCCACACACCCACACACACCCCCACACACACCCACCATCGTCGTCTTCGCTTGCAACCCACGGCCTGGCCGTGTGACTCTGTGGTCAGAAGACTCGAAATCGCAGTCACAAGGGTCACGAGTTCGAATGCCGGACAGGGGTTTACTCACAAATCCCCCACCACCATCATAAATCAATCACCATCATCCTCCATTATTGAACCATCATCATTATCCACCCGCCATCATTATCGTCATCAATGCACCATTATCATCTAAGGTCGATAAAGTGAATACCACTAGGTAGTCAGCTCCGAGAGCAGGCTGAGTGGTACAGGGGAGCTATCACATGTCAGAGCACCGGACCATTGCGCCTCGGACCTAGGTTTGAATCTAGGTTTCAGCTTCCCGTTTTTAGACTGATGAACGGTGATGGCGTACGCAATCGTTGCTTAGTCCGGCAATGAAAATGAAAGGTTGTGGTTTGATCGCCATTCGCCATTCACTGTAGTCGCCAAAGAAGCTAAAGAAGCTCTTGCAGTGAAAGCGTTTGCATCATGGTGGTGAAGTGACATGAGGAGCTGTGAGTGGTTTGATGAGCGAGAGCTTCAAATCAAGATTGAGACAAAAAAGTTCCTCGGGGTGGGGATTCAGTCCTTCTGACATCGACGATGATGACGATGGTGATGACGATGATGACGACAATGACGATGATGACGACGATGATGACGATGATTATGGCGATGATGATGATGATGTTGACGATAACGATGATTTAAAATATAAAAAAAACCTCCCATGGGGGTGGGGAAACCTACGTTGGGTCAGCGCTGACCGGGACGAGCCCACAAATCGTGCTGCGCTGGCTGAGCTGTGGTTTCAACGCCGGGCGGTTTCAAAACCAGGATTTGAATCCAGCGGCGTCGCCTCGTGCTGTCGCCGTGCCGATCAAGCTCCCCTTTTTGTCGTTTGACAAATCGGCGGGGGGGGGAGGGGGGTGGGAATTTGGTTGGACGCAACGGCCCCAACGAATTATCGCAGCGGAAGCCGACGGCGGAAAATAGTTTATGGTTGAGGGGCGGCCAAGCTCGGAGTAATCCTCACCGTCGCTGCCAACACGGCGCTAAGAAGGATGATTTCATTACCAGGAAGCAAAGATTAAATAAATAAAAGTTAAGCACATTGCGGTTTTAAAGCGTTGGCATTGCGCAACGTTACGTATTTTGGGCAGCCGCATTTGATGCGCCTGTTGACGGGAGGTTATATTTTTTTTGTCTCCTCCATCACCGGGTACAACTTCTTACGCCAAAAAACCATTAATCGAAATAAAAATGAGCAGCACGCGCACTGTTCCGGTTATTTTGTACGGTTTTTTTAATTATTAAACCAGGTCATAATAGAATGGTGAATTGAGGCCAAAAGAATATGAGTGCGTAATAAGGATATGATGAATCCTAGACGTTCACTAATATATTGAAGTGCTTGCGGCGGTCCGTTTTTTCTCTTGCCTCGGCGCTGAGTTTTTACGTGAACTGCACGTTTACAGGGTCGATCGTGTCTCTCAGAGGAGAATTCATCTTGGGCGGCCCAGTCGGTGCCACAGTGGTAACACTTGTGTGCCTCACAGCGGGGAGTCCCCGGGTGCCGATCCACGACTCGGGGTGCCTTGCTGTGTACAGCTTTGCATATTCTCCACCCCGTTCTGCATACAGTGGAACTGCATGCAATGGTCATGCAACTGTAGTCAGATTCTAGACCCACCCTACCCTGTCTCGTGCTGTCCCCCATGTTTCATTGTGCTGCCTCGCACTGCCCCCGCTTTGCCCCATGCTGCCCCATGCTGCCCCGCACTGCCCCGTGTTACATTTTGCTGCCCCGTGCCGCCCTGTGCTGCAACGCTGATTGGCGACGGGGCTCGCGCTGCGGGGCGAGAAGGAAGATGAAACGACTACCCCCCCCCCCCCCCGGTTGTCTCCCTGCATCGCTGCCGACGCTGCCACCAGTCGGGTCACATTTGGTCAAATCTCTTTTGGCGCCGACCCAAGGCAAAGAGAATCACGACGCGCCTCTTCACGGGGGCTTCGGTGTTTCTTTGACACCGCTTTGTGTGCGCACCGTTTGAAACTTAGGGCGAGAAAGGGCAGGAAGGCCCATCAGGCAGAGACGGCATCCAGGGGCCCGTCGGACTTCCCGGACCAGGAGGGCCTCCGGGACCTCCTGGAGAGGATGGAGACAAGGTGAGCACGAGGCCTTCTCTCTCGACGGAAATCGCGCGGCGAGAGGAAACCACGTGGAGCAGCGTTTCGTTCATGCATGTCCATTGCAGTAGTTTACTGGTTTCCAAAACAGTATTGTTTGTGTAATGGCACAGATGGAAAATACCTGATACATTCTTCTGAAAAACATATTTTCTTTTTATCTTTGGTAAATATGGATGCAGTGAACGAATGTGGATAAATCGGCTGTATTGTAGAATTCTCTCCAATCGCCACGATAATCTGGATTCTGCTGTCAAAGCAATGCATGGATCTTGCTTTCAGCCACGGAGGAACAATTCTGCTTTGGAAAGTAGGAGGTGACTCTCCTTATGGAAGTACGGGAAATGCAATAGTACAGATACAGCCCTGCAGTTACTTTCTGAAACCAATGCTGGCAGCACGTTCTCAACCAGAGAGAGCCCCTCTGGAGTGTATGTTTGGCCTCCTCTTCCACACTGGTCAGACATCATAGAGGACGTGGAATTACCCACGCTCGCCTATCGACTGCGGTGTACCAGTGCCGAGTATGCTGCAGGGTAGACAGAGGCAGTGGAGGGGATTTCGGAAACTTGTGCCGTTCATCGATTGCCAGAGATCCAACGGGTGGCGTCTGGATCGCGAGTCCATCGTCTGTGAAAAATTAGTTTCGTAGCTCATCTGTTCACCGCTGGCCTGGGGACACCGACAAGAGATGGAACGATGTCTCTCTGCTCAAGCGAGCAAATGGGGCGGTGCTCGGCTCGTGCAAATTACACATTCCCACGACGGGGTTAGTCGGTCCGTGAAGAGTACCAACGATTTTAATCGGTGTGGCTGAATGGATTTTTTCTAAAGGGGTGTTCTCGCCGTTGTGTGACCTCCGTCCGTCTGTGATCGTTGTACTTCCAGGGTGACATTGGCTTGCCAGGTCAAAAAGGCAGCAAGGGAGACAAGGGTGAATCGGTAAGTGCAATAGAAATTGGCTGTGATGTCGGTTTTTAAACTCATCGATTTTGTTTTGAACGTAATGATGACCATTATTGTCGTCGTTGTGAGCAGAAGTATCACCAGTGGCAGGTGCTGCAGCATTGTGATCATCATTATCAGCAGCTGGATTATCAGCAGTAGAATCATTACAAACATCACAATCATCAGCAGCCACATTATTAGCAGTATCATGAACGGCCGTATATTATTAAAAAAGACAATTGTCACGAGTATTATTGGAATCGTTCTCATTCTAGTCATTATCGTCACAACCACTTAATTTAATTGAAAGCACATAATTAATAAAATTGGAAAATGCAACTGTTAACAAACCATTAAATGTCAATGTGTGCCTCCACGATCCTAATAATGAGACCCACTTTGCGTGTTAATTCCCTTCTCGTGCTGTACAGGGCCCTGCTGGACCACCAGGGATCCAAGGCCAGATAGGAGCACCGGGTCCCACGGTGAGATATTCTTGAACCACTTTGGGAGGACAGGGGGTTGTTTAACTTAACACGGTTCGAGTTTATTTCGTTGAACCAGCTCAGTGAACACAGAACGTATGAGCCAACGCTGCGACGGATCCAACCACGTGCCAACGTCAGCCCGCCGGCGGCACGCTTATTGGGAGGATGGTCTCATTTGTTTGCCTGTTACGTGTGTTGAACTTCTTTTGCACAGTACGTAGCCGACCCGCGCTAATCGCAGGTGCGGGTAAACCCCGGGGGGGGGGTCACTCGTTACAAAAGCAACTCAAGTAAAATACAGCGACTGCGTGGGGGGTGTTTTGAGCCAGGGGCGGGGACAAGGAGGGTAAAGACCCTGCCCCTGTGTGGATCACACAGCTCCACTCGAGCAGCTGTGGGCGGCAGTGTGGGTGGCACGGTGGTAACATTCTTGACTCTCGGCAGGAAGGCCCTGGGCTCTTCTTTACCCGAGGACATTTCTGCACGGGGAGTTTGTATGCTTCTCCACCTTTGTTCTGCACGGGTTTCCTCGAGGCTTTTTTTGTCCACTTTCCTCTCGTAGCTGAAAAATAATCAAGCGTACAATGTAACCGGTGTTCACCAAACATCCCTAGACTGAACTTTGGAATTTGAGCGTGGCAGGAAATCTTGAGTGGAAGTAATGAGGTAAAATGAGGGCGGGACACACGTGCAGGGCGGAGGAGGGCAGGCTACCTGGTCGGGCATTGCAGTGGCACCCAGAGATTGGCAACCAAGGGGAAGACCTAAAGCCGGATGCTGCCGACTGCAAGAGCGCTTGTAGCCTTTAATTTATTTATTTACTTGACAAGTTGCCGGTTAGAGGGCACGAACCGTAATAAAGTAGGGGTGGGTACAGAAATTTCACGGACGAACAAAGTCTGAACTCAGTGCTCCTAGGTTCTGGGAAGGGGAGGAGGATGGGGCTCATTGCCCCCCGCTCGCGTAGGGACTGCGGGCAGCGGGCAGCGGTAGGGGTTTTGAATACGGGGGAAGGGAAGGCCAAGGGAGAAGGAATTAAAATAATCGGGGAAAAGGGGTTGGGGTATAAGAGCGGTGGTTAAATGATGTGTCCATCGCGTACGCGTGGAGGGGCCTGACGCCAGATGGTGGCTCGAGGTTTCGTGGAAGCAGACCTGGGAGGGTGTGGTGTCAACCTGTGCTGGTGAGATCTTGCGGAAGCAAGAGACGACGACAAAATGTGATGGCACAACCCACCACCACTGGGCACAATGCCCGCTTCAACCTGACACGGACGCGTACGCACGCACTCGCTCGCGTGCCAATTGACGCGTGTGTGCGTGCGTGCGTGCGTACATAAATAAAAGCACACACAAGCAAAACATTACTCAACTTTGACTAAGTCGTTAAAATAAATTGTATTGACTCCACTATCAAAACAGCACCCTGCAGTAGTAATAAAAAAAGTTACCGTCCAAATATTTTATCGTTGCAAATATTTTACGGTTTCGCGTTTCATCCGCCGTTTGCATAGCATGGTCTTTGTTATTGATTCATCGATGTCGTTTTTGTAACCAGGTTATGGTCCATTGAAAATCATTATCTCTTATTGCGACGAAATATTCCAACCATTTTACGGGAAAACTTAATGTCACCGCGTTCTTATATATTTTTTATTGCATTACTACTCCCAATGCGACTCGCGTTGTCATTCTCATCATTGTCCAGCCCATTAACCAACGCGATCCCTAGGTTTGAACCCTGTGTTTTTTTGTTTGTAGCGGCGAGTGATTAAACCACATTCTCAAGTGGTTGTGAATTTTATGTGCTCGGCCTGGCCACCAATGGATACGGCACAAAATAGATGCTGCAGCCGGCTGGCTCGTGGGGTCTCCGTATCCCGTTAGCGCACTGAGCCAGCGCCGCTAAGATCCTGGATTCCAGCCAAGCTCTCAGTCGCCCGTGATTAAAACGGTATTCTCCGTCCAGCTTGGTCACCAACGACCGCGCAAAAAAACTCATCACGTTTTTTTTTATTACTAATTTGCCATATGCCAGCTGCGACCGACTCAAAGCTTCAGTTTGTTTGCCGCGTGATGCACGCTCATTGCAGGGAATATACATAGGGTGCACCACCCTAGTGTGGAATAGGTGACCTATTTTTTTTAATTACTTCAGAAGTCGTTCTGTAACATCATTTTACGGAGCCATCTCTCCAACACCAGTTGGTCACGGGCTGCTTTCCCTGAAAGTGATTTTTTTTCAGCACGATTCGACGACGTCAGTCTCACAAATCTAGTGAAATATTTTTTGACATTTAAATATAAGCAATATATCTTGTAAGTACTGTATATCACGCAATGTCGTGCGTCCCAATTCTTGAAGACCGAAACGTATAAATATAGTGTCAGGTAAATGACTGCCACGTGGTTAAAGATAATGAAGGAGTGCCCTCTAGCTGTGGGTGAGAGAGCCCGGTGGTGGAAGTGACTCAGAAGTAGTTCCTGTGGCGTCATTTTCCGGGGCAATCCCCGAAAGTATTTCTGGGAAGGAAACTTTCTATCACCTCTTGTTGTTTAAAAAAAAAGAAATATCTGACGTTGTTTTGCTCATCGTTATAGTCCTCCAGACAGTCTCGTCCCTTCACCTGATGAAGGCCGCTTGTGTTGTGGCCGAAACGTCGTGAGAATATTATTGTGTTATTTTATTTTATCAATTTATTATTTTATTCTCAGTCTACGTGACTTTACCGAAAGAACCAAGGAAGATGAATCCTTGCAGTCACGAAAGCTTTAAATCGAAATTTTTTTGTAATCAAGGCGGCCATCCCCTTGTGTTAAATCTTTTTGTTTTTTAAGAATAATGCCATGAATTGGGACGCAGAACATGAAGGCATTTTTCAGTGAGTTACAAAGGGAAGGAAATAAAAAAAAATTAGGTCAAGAAGTGTTGCAAAATGTCAACGGTGAATACATTTTTCATGGGGACATCTTGAATATGACAGATGAATAAATAATTCGAACGTGCCATTAAATATACACATTAAAGTATTGTGCAGGTTTATTTGTCCGATCCTAAAAAAAAAAATCTTGCTCGATAACATTTAGAGCCAGGATTTGTATCCGACCGTCGAGTGGACACGCTGGGACATGACTAACGCACTGATTGTATCGCAGGCTTCGCATCTGTGTGTGTGTGTGGTATCGGTATTGGTGGAGTGCAGTGGGTGGTGCATTGGTTCGTACACCGCGCGCTATGAACCCAATGACCCAGCTGTGCACATCGTCAGTCCTAAAGGTATATCAGCAGCAGCAGCAGCAGCAGTCCGGGGCTCGGTCCATGTTTAATGAATTCATTTGCAGCCAACCCTGTCCCTCGACTGCTGCGTCACGTTCTCCCCGTTGCCGTATCAACTATGGAGGTTGTTCGGCCATATTAGTAGAGGCTTGTAAGCTTCTCAGTGATTGTACATGTGTTGTTACGTGACCGCTATGTGCGTGTCTGTTGTCACCATGCGGCGCTCTTGCAAATCGGATGCTCAGTGGATTTTCCAAGTGAAATCGGTTTATAAATAAATATCATACTTCACCATGCTGGTCAGTGCGAGTTGGTGAAGAAGGGGGAGAGGTGGGGGGGGGGGGTGCCAGGACCGGTTCAGATTTCGTTTGCCACTGATGTTAGCCGTGGCCAGGAATCGAACGACCTGTGTTTTCAGATCCTTAAGCGAGCATCCGGTGCGGTTTGTCAAGGGCTCCTCTCCGTGTGCGGCTTGTACGTTCTCGCCATGTTCGGCACGGGTTTTCTCCGGGGTTCTCCGGTTTTTTCTCCCGTAGCTAAACGTACACGTGGGCAATGTTACCTGGTTTTGGCCCCAACGTTCCACCGCTGTGGGAAGCCAACTAACACCCAGCAAACGACTCAATGAGGTCTACACTTGGAAAACATCGCACTGCCACTGCAAAAAACCTTGCCGGAAACCTCCCAATGAAGTCTTGCGACTTGTTGAGTCTTTCCCGGGTAAACGAGCGTAACAGCAACGATAATAATAATAACAATTAATGATTGTCTGTGAGAAGCGATGCGCGCGCGTGCGTGCATGTGTGCGTGCCCTCTGGCACAGTAGGGGGCACAGGTGGTGCATCAGCCGGTCATCTCGGTCAGTCGACCCGTGGCACCTGCTGGGTCTGCCCCGTGACCTGTCAGCGGGCGTTCGACACCCCACCAGGCCTCAACGTGCACATGGCCTGGCACAAGCGCCGTGGTGACGTCACCGCCACTTAGTGGCGAATGGCGGTTGTTGTTCTTGGGCCCTTCGGCCTCACCCTGCCTCCGTGTCTCTGTAGGGCGCGGACGGTGAACCCGGCGCACGTGGAGCCCAGGGCCCCTTCGGCCAGAAGGGAGATGAGGGTCCGAGGGGCTTCCCGGGGCCGCCGGGCCCCATCGGCCTGCAGGTGAGTCGCCACCCTGGTAACCGCCAATCTCGCCACTCGCTTCCTCTTGTGCAGCAGCCACGGTGCGCGCGCGTGTGTGTGTGTGACCACGCGTGGTGACACGGTGATGGTATCACGCTGACGGTCATCACGGTGACATCACCGGTGACATCACCGTGATGACTGTCAATCTTACTCCCCACTTTATGGAATTCGAGATAAAATTGAAAGTGATTGACAGCTCATATGAACATTGAGCATTCAGGCGGTGCACATCTCGCATTTACAGCCCTAAACCAATGGGGGGAAAGTCCACATTCCCATGGCAGGGGCCAAATCTATTCAAAGCACAACCGCCCTTGACTTCCTCACAAGCTAAAATTATTTTGTCAAATCCCAAAGCGATGGTGGACTGAGTCAACCCCACCAACCAGGATGTGAGCTCGTGCCGTTGCGATCGCAAGCTGCTTGCTCTACCGCTGAGCCACTCGAGAACTCCCAGCCGCTAAATATTGCAGATTATGAATCATTAGCAACAGTCACGTGCAGACCGATAACTCTCATTTGTTTATATCAAATTTATATATTTATATTGCCCTGGTTCCTAATCTCTGCTACAGGCAAACCTCCGTGCGCATAATTTCTCCTTGTCATTTCGAGCACCTCGTAAACCAATCACTGCGATGATAATTGCGCTCATGCCCGTGAACGCACGTCACACGTTCTTTTAAAATTACTTTCCTTTTAGAAATGTCTTTCAACATAACGTTTGAAGAAATGCAATTGACCCAGCTTGATCTATTTCACGGTGAGAGGTCGCTTTTTCTCCTCTGCTGTCCACATGGCCCAGAACTCCCTTCAGCTATCCGTGCTGTCCGGCCGTCAGGAACGCTCTTCCTTCCGATATTAGGAAGCTACTGTGGCTGTGCACTTTTAAATCATCGAGATTGGAAACTAATTTATTCAGAATTGATTTTTGTGTTCCGTTTGCTGTCGTTTCTCCGCACCTCCAAATAGCACGGTTGGCTATGTGCGCTGCGAAATAAGTTCAACGTACAATGCCGGGATAAATATTTCCTCTCTCCTTCTTTCTATAACTGGTTGCCTCTTTCTGTATATAAAAAATAATTACATAGACGCGCCTCCATTCCCCAGGACGTCCATGTCCCACCGTTCTCTGTGGCATCCATAGGTGCAGTTGCGTTTGAGAGGCAATAAATCCACGTGGTGTGGTATTGTATGCACCACTGAGCATACAACGTAATAGTCTGTCAGGGTAGATGTATAAGATGCCTTAGCTCACCATTGAAATGGGTCAGTTAATTTAAGGGGTTATACATTTTATATATATATTTCTGATTTAATGTTGTCTTTGATCAAACGTGCTTTTTTAATGAATAGTTTAAAATTATTTTAATGACTGCTATGTTTTGGTCAAAAGCCTATATCCATTTTTAAATAATGGTAGGTGTAGTGTTTGAGGGGTTCCGTAGGCAGTGCTTAGTGCGGTTCTGTAAGCGGCAGAGCAAGCAGCTCAAAACTGGGAGGTTGAGAGTTCAGATCCTGGTTGGGGTTTGACTCAGCCCATCATCGCCCCGGGGGCAAATGCAATGAGTGCCACTTTGTGGGGAAGTCAACACTGGTTGTCCTCTTATTGGACTTGCCCCTGTCACAGTAATGTGGAATTTCCACTCCTGGATTAGGCCTGTAAACGGGAGATGAGCACTGCCGCAATGCTCATTTGGCAAGAAATCACAGATTTTATTTAACATAACTAACATATAACAAACATATAACGTGTGATTTTGGACACCGGACACTGCAGTGGTTAAAGCATGCAGCACCTATGAAAGCTAGTGAGTTTGCCAACCAGAGTCTCATTCCGCTGAGAATCCTGGGTTCAAATCTAGCCAGCCTGCCTCTGCTTAAACCACGTTCCAAGTATAGTAGAGTTGGTAGTCTCATCCCGGTCACCAATGGCTGCACGACGACAACAACAACAACAACAATCACATCAAATTTGGTTCCGCACATAATTTGGCTACATTCCAGATCTAAAACTAGGAATGCAACAAACATTACTCCCTGTAACACGGCGGGCGGAAATGTTCCACGCCCTCGTTACTGCGTGGGCACCGGGGGTCAATCGGAAGGGATCTCCGAATTAGCTCTGTGACATCCGCTCGCGTGGGCCCTTCTCTAAAGACGACGACGTCGCACCGCCGTGCAAGAGATCGGAGCGGATTGTCCATCTAGGGGGGACGACGCGATGTGGACATGGCAGTGGGGGTAACGTTGGGGGATAGAGGAACGGTGAACGTGGAGCCGAGCCTTTCCTCTCCGGCAGCGGCGGTCTCTCCGAACGGTCTTCGTTCTCGGCTGCGCTGCTCTGCCCGCGACCCCATTTACCCTCGCTGGGAAAAAAATAAAAAAAGCCCTCACCACCACCACCACCACCAGCACCTCATTCCTCCCCAGCTTCACAGATTCGCTTGCTCCCATCTCAGAGATACGGCTGCGCGTTTACAAAGCCTCGTTGCATTTCATTCATTGTCCCGGAGATAAAATTGAGCAATTTAAAACGGAGAAGGGATCGCTCGGTTGGGGAGAGCCTGCCAGGTGGCGTTGCTTCACGTTTAATTGCAGCCAGAGGACATGTGTCATGCTAACAACGGCACTATTCACGCCGCCTGAAATATATCGTCTTAATACCCGCACGATGGATGGCGCGGCTGCTACACGCGCACTATGGATGTGTTGTCTGCGCGGTAATGCACTGCACGGATGGCTCCATCCGTACGCTGCTGGGCTCAGAAGTGTCCGCGAGTACGCGCGTTCAGAGCCACTCCGGGAAAATACCGAGTGTCCAACTTGGATCTATGACAAAAACACAAATGAGAATTGATGGAGAGGTTAATCTCAATTTCACTAATTCCCTCTAAAGATTTCCTTAATTGCATTCTTATTTTCCTCCTCCTCCTCCTGGGTGTGTGTGAATGTGTGCCAAATTGTGTGTGTGTGTGTGTGCGCGCATGAAAGTGTGTGCATTCGGGGAGCGGTGGTGCAAGTGGTTAGCGCACTTGCACGACAGTTTTTATTCCCGCTCGTGGCCAACATCAGTGGCGAACATCTGAACCCATCCCGAGTCTCCCCTCGGTCGATTCAACATTAAAGAAGCGCCCGGCGTGGTTGTGTAAACATCAGAATTGGGGAGACAAAGGCGGCCAGGTGTAGGGTTGGCCACTCAACATCTCGTCTGCTGTCCCAGCCTAAATAGGTGCTCGCTAACAGCACTTGCCCCAACGGCTTGTTAAGGGCTTATACCGGGATCATTTGTCTTTTTGTTTCCTGTATTTGAAAAGACAGAGACAGTAGGGAGCGGTGTCTTTGCATGCATACATGTGTTGATACAGTATGTTCATGTGTGTACATGAATCCACGCATGTGTGTGTCTGTCTGTGTTTGTATAATTTTGAATCACAGTTGCTCTGGTTAGATCTTTGCACTCTGAACCCAGCGACCTGAGTTTGATTCCTGGCCACAGCTAACATCAGTGGCGAGCGATATCTGAACTGGCACTGGGCCTCCCCGAGATAATCTCTGCTTTAAATCCTCTACCGGTGCGCTGTGTAAAGGTCGGTGCTAGAGAGACAAAGGTGGGCAGCCGTGGTTCTGACCACACCGCCCCATTGCATGCCATGCCCGACTTCATAGGTGCTCACTCACATCACTTGCCCCCCATTTCCAACAACCCGTGTAGGCTATTTTGGGGATGTTTGTGTATGCGTGTACGTACGTACGTGTATGCTTGACATGGCATTTTGTTTGCGTACGTGTTTCATTTTCCATGTGCAGGGTCTTCCTGGATCTCCTGGCGAGAAGGGGGAGACGGGAGACGTGGGAACATTGGTAAGGATGTATTGCTTTCCGCCACCTATTGAATCCGTGTGACGTGTACTAATAATCGCCGAAACACAGAATGTAATTGGAAAGGCATAAAAAAAAAGAATTAACCAACAAATAAATTATTCATGCCATATCGCGCTGCTCTCTGATGTCGCCCGTTTATGCATCACCGATTTGAAGAATCACGCCGGGTAAAATACATTTGCAACGTCAGCGTTCATCTGCACTGCATTTTGGGTAAATCTCGAGAGGAGAGCTAATTAATTATTGGAATTAGAAGGAGGGTGAAGTGGGCATCGGCTCATTGCGATCACGGCCGTTTCGGAAACACATCCGTGACCTCGGAGCGGAGCTCTGGAAGCGAGCAGAAGCTCGAGATGGAGGGGACGCGTGTGCAGGGTCGAGAAGGGACAGGTGCCACCGAGACGGGTACTGCAGTGGTGCCCAGAGGCCACCGGCCAAGGGGAAGAGAAGACCGGAAGCCGATGTTGGTGGTGTTATTTTGAGGCTTTAAGAGCGGTTCCATGAGTGATTTGTAAACTGTCTCACAGGCGGTGTTCATCTGGTGAGCGTTTATACTTTGGTCGCAGTCTTTGTCATCGTCTGGGTCTAGTCGACGACAGCCCGTAGAGTATTTAGGCTCTGATTGGCACGGTAGGCGATGTACGGTGCAAAAGAAGTTCAAATACATACATGCAGTGGGTTCAATGCAGTCATTCTCTAGGTGTAATCGACCCAGGCGGTCAAACGGGAAGTAAAACGCTCCCAGTTATTCAGTGTCGGTGTGAGAGGCACACAATTCTACTGCCCCCAATCCTCCCCCCCCCCCCCCCGCACAATTATTGTCATTTTAGCCGATCGGTGAACTCACTAAATATTTGTATTCACATATATAGCCAATATACATATTTGGTCTTCCTCAATGCACTGCATTTGTGTTACAACATTACTGATCAATTATCTTAGTCTGCATCTTCTCTCTGAGACGTGTTGGATTTCTTCTAGTCATAATCAAATCTTTGGCGTCTGGAAAGTAATTAATTATCCTTACCTGAGACATCACATATATAAACAAAAAAATCACTTTCTTGACGGATAATTTTAACGCCGGTAACAAGGGGACGATCTCTGGGCAGGCGTTGTCGAAGCGTCTGTAGAGGTAGTTCTTCCCATGTTGGTTGCTGAATGTCAGCCGAAGGAAGCGACGGTGAGATTTGTTGGCATCTATGGCGGGTTTTTTTCTTTTTTTGCCGCGTCTGTTTAAATTGTTGTCCTTCCCCCGCACCTCCGATTGGCTACGTACGGTGCGAAAGAAGTCCAACGTACGTTGTGACTTAATCTTAAGCGACAAGCAACATCGAAAAGCTCGTTAGGAATCTCTGTTGCCACCTGAGTGAAAAAAAAAACCTACTTATTTTACTTGCCACGTGCATTCGCGTGTGTGATGAAACCGGAATACCTGGAGAAGACCACACACAGTTCCGCACAAACGGGTTCATGAACCCACTTGTTGTATACTTGCGTCTCCTGGCCACCTTGGGGCTCAGCAGATGTGGGTCGTAACAAGTCTGGGTGAGTCACCCACCCTTGCCTCAACGGTGCCTCACCAGGCAGGGACTCGCGACGGTGTTCCCACGTTTAGTTTTTCAGCGCGAGCAATTTGTTACGAAAATCTACTGCGACATTTGCAATCGAAATAATCTCAGCTTTTCCCACCAGGCTAATTTCACCTATTCTTTTTTTTTCGTCCATTTGTATTATTGCCAGATAGATTATTAACGTGAATTGGTTCTCACAAGCTTAAATGAAAGAAATTATATATATTTTTTTTAATTTTAACATTTTTTTCAATTTTTTTTTTCAATTTTCGGCATCAGACATCTCGTGATATTTGCGCAAGTGGTGGAGGACGCTTGCTGTACAAGTCCCCATGCTTCATGAAGCGGACGTCAGAAAACACTTAACAAGTGAACTCAAAGCAATTTATAAATATCGATTGAAATCAATTCCAATCAATTGCAATCTTCCCACAATCTAAATGGATGTAAGAGCAGCACTAATTAAACACGTCTTTCACAATCCGCAACTAACAAACAGACGTCGATATTTGCATCGTTCATTAATTTTTACATTCAGCGGTGATTTATATCCTTAACCGATCCTTGTAGTTTGAAAGCAGTGAGAAATGGTTCACGATTGCAGTGGGTTGAATCGCACAGAAGGTTCACAACATCCATGATTCAGACACTGAGCCAGCACTGCTGAGATGCTGGATTCAATCCCAGGCAAGTGGTCCATGATTAATGTGGGTTCTCAAGTACAGCGGGACAATGGTTACGTGAACCCCGGTCATCCTCACGGCGGCTTTTTGGCGAGGCATCGGACAAAGACGGCCACTGCATCGCGCCTTTTCAGATGCGCTTCTGCGGCCGTCTGGAACGCTCTTCCTGTCGATATTAGGATGCCATTAAAGCTACGCACTTTTAAAATCTAGATTGAAAACTCATTTATTCAGAATTGCTTTTTGCGTTTAGTTGTCCTTATTCCGCACCTCTGATTAGCACGGTTGGCTACGTACGGTGCGAGAGAAGTTCAACGTACTTAAATAAAAGTTGCCAATGGGCTGCAGACGCCATCATTAAGTTTGCCCTTGATGTGGGTACATTCCAGCCAACTGCAGCTCTTAGAAAAGAAAAATCAGTTGTACTTCCCATGCAATGGTCTTAATGAATACACTGAGTTGGCGCCACTACTGAGATCCTGGGTTGTAGCCAGCCATGATTAAACACGTGACTACTGCTTGTGTAACAAAAAAAAACGAGATAAAAAATGCCCCAAAGCGTTGGTTTAGTTATCAAACAAAGGGGACATTTTCCGCAGGTTATTTTAAATAATCCAGGTTCCAACCGCCCATGGCTAAACCAAATCTATGAGTAGTGCGAGTTTGATGGCTTCTGTCCAACCACCAACAACTGCACGACAAAAAACCCCAATAGGAAGTTTTGAATTTTTAACAATTCGCAGCAAGCCCTTCTCAGGTGTTCAAATGTATTTGGATGAAGCAGGCGGTGAAAGGTCAAGAGAGTCTCCTTTGCGAGAGCGACCGAGGTCACCAACATGACAGAAGCAATGACGCGCACGCGTGAGCGACAAGCCTGGAGGAGCCTCAACATGGGACGAACTCACGTCACCACCCCAATAGTGGAACCACGGAGAGCGTTACGTTTCCACTGCGGGCCCCCAACAGTGGCGACTACCTTCAAACGCACCACGTTGACTTCTACGCTTTAACATTCGTGATTTTGTTATTGACTTTTCAGCGCGATATCGACAATGCGAACCGGACGACCAAACGCTTGTCAACATTGTATTGATTATCCAGCCCCATCTCTCTCTCTCTCTCGCCTCCTTTCCCTCCGTGTCTCTCGCTCCCGTTTGTCCATTCTGTCTCTCGCCCCCGTCTCTCCCTGTGCCGACGCGCTTCGCGCCACTCGCCTCCCTCCATCCCTCGGCGCGATTCGCGTTTCCTCGCCAGCGCCACGGCACCGGGGTGCTCCTCTGCGCCTCTGCACACCTCACAGCGATCAACACGGAAGCTCTTTGTAGACCGTATCCGTCTCGCACCCCGTTACCCTTCCACGGCGCTTCTGGATCGTTGTCACACCACTCTCGCACGCCGCAAGCGAGTCTGGCGTCGCTGCTTGTGCCCGCGTTCTCGACTGAATCGCAACTTTTGTCAGCGACTTCCAATTTAAAAAATAAAAACCCTGGATTGTCGAGAGCGGTGGTTCTCAGAGTGCGGTGCTCCGGTTCCACCGGTGGCTGTCCGTAACGCTCCTCCAGGTGTTCCCCGGTGCTGTGATGCAAACGCAGGTTGATCCCGACAATAATGGCAACGTTTGTACCTTGTGTTTCGGACGTTAATAGTTTAATTAATGTTTAATGAAAAAAAATACGGGTAAATGACCCAGATTAGACGACCCTAACCCTAAAATCTAAATGCCCCCTCCCGTCCCGTTCCCCCCAAAAACCTTATGGCTACGTTTAACAAAAATAAATATGTTCCAGTAATATGAATCGTGTGGTATTGGTGGTATTTAGAGAGAGAAGTGGGCGGCTGGGTGGTGGTCAGCATCGGTCGATTGGTCCGCGGGCCAAAACGAGTTTGAGAAACACCGCTCCAGTGTAACAGAGTGATGGGTCTCGACCCAGTTACCATCCCATCTCGTTCATCATTGACTGATGCACATTACAGGGTGTGCCTGTAATGTGGACACGGGGGCAATCGAGGGGGACCCGAGAAATGGTTCTGCGATCCCTTCGTCTGAGGTCGTTCTCTGACGCAAGTTGGTGCAACTGTTCACCACCGGAGTTCTAGAACAAAAAAGTCAGCGTCTCCCGAAAGCAGCATGCTCTAACTTTTGGAAATAGATACACGTGGAAATATATATATACACACGTGTAAAACGTATGTGTATGGGGGTTTTTTTTCCCCGTCTCGAAAATCTCTTCCTCTGCTGGGGCTTCTTGTGCAATGAAATTGAACCCATATTTGTCTCCGGGCTGTCATGCATCATAAGCGAAAATGGCTTCTATTCAAAACGAACGAATGCGGACGAGCGAGAGGACGAGCGAAGCAATCGATGCACGGCCTAAGCGGCGATCTTTTTGTCTCCGTGTGCAGGGACCGCCTGGACCACCAGGGCCGAGAGGGCCTCCCGGTTCCTCCGGAGGGGAGGTGAGCGTCATCCGTTGTCAAAAACGCGGCCTCTCCGCAGAGAGTCGTCACCCACCGGCATCGTCATGGCCATGATCACCATCATCATCTTCGTCGTCGGCAACATCATCATGGCCATCATCATCGTCATCATCATGGCTATCATCATCAGCAACATCATCAGGATCATCATCATCAGCAGCAAAATCATGGCCACCACCATCGGCATGGCCATCATAATCGTCAGCAACAACATCGGCATCGTAATTATGTTAATCAATGTCATCATCAGGAGCAGCGTTGTGATTTATATTCAGCTGCCTCGTTTGCTCAAGGGCTGCATCATCGGTTAGAAGTGATTACAGCGGCGAATTGCAATTGCCCTGTGCGTTATTGTCATCGCCGCCGTCATCAGCAGCAGCAGCAGCAGCAACATCATCAGCATCATAAATACATTTGTATAATTACCTCAACAGCAAATTTTTATTCACATTCAGCCGCCTTGTCTGAACCCACGACCTCCTGTATTCCAGGCGAGGTAATTAACATCTCGCCACCGTGGCGCCCACTCTATGTACCCCAGGCTGTGTTCCCCTGCAACTCAGTTTATCCTCCGCGATGTGCATGATCATTTTCTTTCTCAACAGGGCCCCCCTGGTCCGCGCGGCGCTATAGGATTGATGGGTGCCGAAGGCCAGAAGGTGAATTTAAAACGACAAACTTCACCACTCACCCCATGCACTAACCGTGTGTCCCACTTAGCCTCAAGAAATCAAACGAATCGTTCGCAACGATTGACTCGCGCCTCTGAATTGCAAAGAACATTTTTACTGGATGCATTACTCGACTTGCTTTGTGCGTGCGTGTTATAGTTTGTTGTCCTTCCCCCGCAACTCCAATTTGCACGTTTGGCTCCGTACGGTGCGAAAGAAGTTGAACGTACATACGGACATATCGTAATGCACTGCAATGGGAGAGGACTGCTTCACAACTTGCGTTGCATTGTGGGAGTGTATTGTCACCATGCAGTCAGTGCATTGTGGGTACTCTCGGTTACATGGCCCAGCCGTAGTGCGTTCGTCGCTCGTTGCGGAGGTTCGCGATGTGTATTTGGCAGGCCGCCCTGGTAAATGTTGCGGATGTGTTAACCGCAAAATACCGCGCATTGTCCGCTGCGCAGACCCGAGGACATCGTTAGGATAAGAGGAGGACATTTTCTGCCAGTGTCATGGTCCAAATTTACCGGGAAAAAATAATTACTGGCATATTTCTTAATTGGAAAACACATGGTAAGCGTCGCCCGCATGGCAAAAACTTAGCATGACCCTTCTGAAAAAGAGTCGCCTTGAGCGGCGGTGACCCTTTCCTGGGTAAACTTTCTTATATTGTGACATGGGCGGTGCCATTCAGTGTAAATCGTCTCCGCTCTGTCGTTGTGGTGAGATAATAGCCCTCACACAAAAAAATGCTTCGTGATAAAATAATTCTAAATTTGGAGGGAAAAACCGGAGGACCCGGAGAAAAATCCACGCGACCACCGGGAGAGAGACACACCGCAAACTCCAAATATACAGCAGCAGGCGTCAGGGTTTGGATCGAACCCACAACCTCCTGCATACCAGGCGAGGCAGTTGACATCTCACCACCGCAGCGCCCCGTTAACCCATCTGTGGTCAGCACAGATGAGTTCACGAACCCACTTACCGTAACACGTCCTGGATTAGCTGGATTATTAGCGTCCACCAACCGACCACCACGCCCGGCTTGCGAGCCGGGTTCTCGTGTTGTTTCTTTTGCGTTGCGTCGAGCACTTGCTCGTATGCACGTTGAACTTCTGTCGCACCGTGCGTAGCCAGCGGTGCTAATGGTTGTGCGTGTGCGTCGACAGGGGGAGCACGGAGAGCCTGGAGACCCAGGACACCAAGGAGACATCGGTCCTCCTGTGAGTCGCCCATTTGCCACCTGCATATGTACCTGTACCTGTTCCTGTACGTTCACTTGTACCTGCACATTCACCTCCACATTCGCCTGTACCGTCACCCGCACATTCACCTGCACCTCTGTACGGATACTGCACGACCCGAGGGTCCCACCGCTGACAGTGGAACCTCCAAATGACGTTCTCTCCCTCACCCTGTCCACGTCCACACGCACGGGGCCAGGTTCTCGTGTTGACGATATGGCCGAAACACACCGCCACAGTGCTGTCCACATCACCCCTTCGTACGCCTTTCAGGCCTTAATGGGTGCTCGCTAAACAGCACTTGCCACCAATGGTCTGTATGTCAATAACACGATTATTGGCTTTGCCTACTTGATAAGTATACCAATGGATGGATTTACATGCATGAATAAGATAAGTAAGTCAATGTATTTGAATACATTTTTTTTCCAGTTTCTACTCAGCTGGAAGCTGAGGAACGGACCAAATTGTTTTCAAATGAAATAATTCACCTTGCAACGGCACATGACCGGAGTCACGTGCCGAGATTAACGCGTCGCTTTTGACAGCAAGCTCGCCGACGATGGCTCCCTGCGATTGCGCGGGATCTCTGTGACGTCTGCAATTTACCTGAACTCAGACCTTCTTCGCCGAATGCGTTTACTCGACGGAGCGTGAAGGACGCTCAAACGCTCGTCCCGTTCACGGGCGGCGTACGTTTAGACTTCGTAAGGAGGCGTGACACCTCGGAGTGGTGCAGCAATTAGCGCAGGGGCGGCTGCGGGGGACAGCGGTTTAAGAAACTTGCGCCACCGTTTCGGAGGATGGAGTCGAAGCGGCCAACCTTCGGTTTAAACGCCCCTAAAGCACACACACATACATATATACATAATGCATAAGGCAAAACCTTCTTCCAACACAAATGTTCAAGTGCTGGAGCAAAGTTAATTGTATCTATATGTAGGCTGCATTTACTTTTTTTTTTTTTAATGCAGCATAGTATATGCACCTCCGATTAGCACGGTTGGCTGCGTACGGTGCGAAAGAAGTCCAACGTACATACTGCTCATAGACTAACACTACCCATAGACTAACACTACCCATAGACTAACACTACCCATAGACTAACACTACCCATAGACTAACACTACCCATAGACTAACACTACCCATAGACTAACACTACCCATAGACTAACACTACCCATAGACTAACACTACCCATAGACTAACACTACCCATGGACTAACACTACCTATAGACTAACACTACCCATGGACTAACACTACCCATAGACTAACACTACCCATAGACTAACACTACCCATAGACTAACACTACCCATAGACTAACACTACCCATGGACTAACACTACCTATGGACTAACACTACCCATAGACTAACACTACCCATAGACTAACACTACCCATAGACTAACACTACCCATAGACTAACACTACCCGTAGACTAACACTACCCGTAGACTAACACTACCCGTAGACTAACACTGCCCATAGACTAACACTACCCATAGACTAACACTACCCGTAGACTAACACTACCCGTAGACTAACACTACCCATAGACTAACACTACCCGTAGACTAACACTACCCATAGACTAACACTACCCGTAGACTAACACTGCCCATAGACTAACACTGCCCATAGACTAACACTACCCATAGACTAACACTACCCATAGACTAACGCTGCACCTCCGATTACCACGGTTGGCTTCGTACAGTGCGAAATAAGTTCAACATACAGTAGTAAAACCTCGTTATTTCGGTATTTAATAAATTCGTAATTGGGGATGATTCGGCACGGCTGCGCTTTGGGCACACATAAGGTGTCCTAGTAATCCGTCATGAGCCGAATGGTCCCATTGCTGCATACACGTGGAGCGACGCCTCGCGCCAATACAAAACAATGACTCAGTCTGGTGGTGGCGAGCGTGGTGAGTGTGGTGAGTGTGGAGCATGTGGTGTGCGTGGTGAGTGTGGCGAGTGTGGTGAGCGTTGGTGCAGATCCGTCGCTTTGGACTTGACCTTGTGTGTGTGCACTCTGTGCAAGCCAACCCTCTCAGACAAGTCGTCTACACCTACATCAAGAAGTAACAGAAAGGGACTGAAGTATAAATCCCCGAGTCTGCGAGACAAATCCAAAGGTTTGGATGGAATTGACACAGGGTGCGTGTGTGTCAATGCGTATGGTGCGTGTTGTTAACTGGGGCAGGAGGCACTGGGGAGTTACCATTGCAAATAATTCGCGATATTGGATAATTCGGCAAGGCCAGAGCCCCATGACGTGTCGAATTAACAAGGGGTTTCAACTGCACATGCTACACGTAGAGACCGCTGCTCGTTTTCCAAAAGACCGCCCGGGCCTCTGTCCAGCCGTGCCAGCTCATCGTGCGCGTGGCACCTCGCACGGCGCCGAGGGGAGCTCCGTGCGGGGGGCTTCGTCGACGTCCTCAGCTGCCGCCTGATGAACGTGGCCCCGTGAGCACGCGGGGGGGGGCCCACCTGGCGCGGACGAGATACAGTGAGGGAAACAAGTATTTGATCCCCTGCTGATTTTGTACGTTTGCCCACTGGCAAAGAAATGATCAGTCTTTAATTTTAATGGTAGGTTTAATTAAACAGCGAGAGACAGAATAACAACAAAAAATCCAGAAAAACGCATGTAAAAAATTGTATAAATTGATTTGCATTTTAATGAGGGAAATAAGTATTTGACCCCCTCTCAATCAGAAAGATTTCTGGCTCCCAGGTGTCTTTTATACAGGTAACGAGCTGAGATTAGAAGCACAATCTTAAAGGGAGTGCTCCTAATCTCAGCTTGGTACCTGTATAAAATACACCTGTCCACAGAAGCAATCAATCAATCAGATTCCAAACTCTCCACCATGGCCAAGACCAAAGACCTCTCCAAGGATGTCAGGGACAAGATTGTAGACCTACACAAGGCTGGGATGGGCTACAAGACCATTGTCAAGAAGCTTGGTGAGAAGGTGACAACAGTTGGTGCGATTATTCGCAAATGGAAGAAACACAAAAGAACTGTCAATCTCCCTCAGCCTGGGGCTCCATGCAAGATCTCACCTCGTGGAGTTGCAATGATCATGAGAACGGTGAGGAATCAGCCCAGAACTACACGGGAGGATCTTGTAATGATCTCAAGGCAGCTGGGATCATAGTCACCAAGAAAACAATTGGTAACACACTACGCCGTGAAGGACTGAAATCCTGCAGCGTCCGCAAGGTCCCCCTGCTCAAGAAAGCACATATACATGCCCGTCTGAAGTTTGCCAATGAACATCTGAATTATTCAGAGGACAACTGGGTGAAAGTGTTGTGGTCAGATGAGACCAAAATGGAGCTCTTTGGCATCAACTCAACTCGCTGTGTTTGGAGGAGGAGGAATGCTGCCTATGACCCCAAGAACACCATCCCCACCGTCAAACATGGAGGTGGAAACATTATGCTTTGGGGGTGTTTTTCTGCTAAGGGGACAGGACAATTTCACCGCATCAAAGGGACGATGGACGGGGCCATGTACCGTCAAATCTTGGGTGAGAACCTCTTTCCCTCAGCCAGGGCATTGAAAATGTGTCGTGGATGGGTATTCCAGCATGACAATGACCCAAAACACACGGCCAAGGCAACAAAGGAGTGGCTCAAGAAGAAGCACATTCAGGTCCTGGAGTGGCCTAGCCAGTCTCCAGACCTTAATCCCATATACAATCTGTGGAGGGAGCTGAAGGTTCGAGTTGCCAAACGTCAGCCTCGAAACCTTAATGACTTGGAGAACATCTGCAAAGAGGAGTGGGACAAAATCCCTCCTGAGATGTGTGCAAACCTGGTGGCCAACTACAAGAAACGTCTGACCTCTGTGATTGCCAACAAGGGTTTTGCCACCAAGTACTAAGTCATGTTTTGCAGAGGGGTCAAATACTTATTTCCCTCATTAAAATGCAAATCAATTTATAAAAATTTTGACATGCGTTTTTCTGGAATTTTTTGTTGTTATTCTGTCTCTCACTGTTCAAATAAACCTACCATTAAAATTATAGACCAATCATTTCTTTGTCAGTGGGCAAACGTACAAAATCAGCAGGGGATCAAATACTTGTTTTTCCCTCACTGTGGATGTTGCCCGCCCCGAGCTCCGCTCGCCATCAACGTGCAGTCTCGTGGCTAAGAGGATGCTCAGGCATAATTGGCCCTTGTTAAATGCAGCTCATGAATGCTCAATGGGTAATGAGGCTGCGAGGCGAGCCGAGCGAGCGCGATCTTCTCGCGTCGTTCGAATCCCGCTCATTGCCAAACATCGGTGACGAATATCCCTGAACAGGTCACCCGGGATCATCCTCAGGGTGACCGCAGCCTTCGCCGAGTAACCTGGTGCGGTGTGCGAACGTCAGTGTGCGGGAGGCAAAGGCGGCTCGGAGTCGGGGCCACACCACCCCCACGTGTGCCGTGCCGGCCTTAAAAGGGGCTCGCTAACAGCACTTGCCTCAACCGTCTGTTGAAGGCTATATGGGGATGGAGGGATATTTGACTTTGTTTGGGTGCATGCTTGCCCACACGTGTGTACGGGTGCACACGCGTGCACACGTGTGTAAAGGCATTCATCATGCGCGTGTTTATGCACGCGAGTGTCTCTGTGCGTGAACCAAACTTGCACCTAATTTCCATCGCGCTAATGCGCGTGACTCATGAACAATTATAATCCACCCGGAGTCCCAATGCACACACCACGCGCACACGAAAGTACAATAACAATCTATCTTGCAGCGGGTTTTCAATACGTCGAGCACTAATGGCACACTATTTCACACGCTCCAATTAGTGATGGGATCCGAAAGGGCTGAAGAGTTATCTGACCTTGAATTTATGTAGCAATAATTTCACTTTGCTAAAGACGGTGTATCTGATAATAAAAGCCAGGAATATGAACTTGAATTAATGTGCCCTATCAATTGTCTCTACCTTTCACGACGAATTAAGGGTGCTGCAAGTGCGTTGTTATTTGCCTCCTGGTGCCAGGTGTGGTAATGAGCCAGTGACTTCTGGGTAATTGGCTTGTCGCTTAGCAACCTTCCATTTTTTTTCTTAGCACGGCAGAATGTGACAAATCGAGCACTTTAAGTGCGCAACAGATGTTACTGATATTTCCCCGCAAATTTAATTCTTCACGTGTGCGGTTTTTTTACTTGCTCTTAATTGGGTGACATTTATTTAGTTTCCTCCTAAATGATCGGACAATAATGGCATTATTGTACATTAATGAAGCAAGTGTCTAGTCGTTCGAATAAGCACGTGTTGATTTTATATGTAGGCTTTCATGACAAATGTTATTGTACGTAATTAGTTTATTCTGGGCTAGATCATCGTGTAGATATAATGTTATTTTTTCGTGGTAACCCTCCACCATCAAATCAAGTTCTCACCTCGTGGGAAATGTGCTAATTTATTTTGGTTTTTCAGAAAACCAGAGGAGGAATGTTGAAAGGCATGAAAACTGGTAACGATTTTACATCCCGACGTTTTGCTGGAGATGACACCAAGCGTCATCGGGCGTTAGCAAAAGTGAAAGTTGAGGTTTCAAAAAAAGAAAAACTGACACTCTACCTTGACAACCAAACCCAAACTAAACCACGTGTGCAGCACAGCTTCCTACCAGTCGATGTTTCCCAGCTGTAACAGTGTTGGATCCTAAATATTTGTTTCCTCCGCTATCTACAATGTGGTACTGATTTTATTCACCACGGAGAGACATTGATGGTGATGATGATGATTGGTCTCCAAAAATACTGCGATTGAGTTGGGTCCTCTAACCACTGTTATTGCAGCCGCATGATTGTGAACATGACGGTTTTTATCCATGAAAGCTCTTCCCGAGTCTCAAGACCTGAACAATTTTTTTTCCTTCAGAAAGGACCTGCATTCAGAGATGCTTTCGTAAAATGGTCAGTAAGCAGTGTTGCTGTTTAATGGTGGTGGAAACCAGGAGGCAAACATCCTAGTACGTGAGATAATACTCAAATATCCACACAGGCGCTAGACATCTTCCACGAAAGTGTGGGAAATAAATCCCACCAGCCCCACGACCAACGCGTCATGTTAGACGTGCCTGCTGCCGGCCCACGGTGGGAAACACGTGAGGAAGAAACGTGGTGGTTTGATTCAGGGTCGGGGAGAAACCTCGGGGAGCCGCAGGGAGAGGACAAAACCCTATTTGCTGTACTGCCATTGCCCACCACCTCATTATCCGTCAAATTAAAGACATTTCTTGTCGGTTATACTGCTGCTGCTGCAGCTATGTTGGCAGTGGTGCACAAGCACAACTCACAGGAAAAACTCAACACATTCGGCAATATCATAGGGACCTTACAAGGAAACAATCGTGTATTTATAACGGCCGATGTTTCAGGCAGTGGTCCTTCTCCATAGCACAACGAGCCGATAGCGTCGCGTGGAATTATACCTTGAATTTAAGGGTGAGCGGCGTTGAATAGTTGAGTGCTTGGCGACCTCTTTAATGTTGAATGTCCTTTGCGGTGCATTAAGTCGGGTAATGAAAAGTACAACTTGAAACATTAAATATAAACCAGGACACATTTACACTCGAGAGAGCTGTGCTACATAAACCTGAGACGAGAAAATGCACTAAGAGCCGCAAGCACCCCCTCTCTAAACTGCCAATATTATCAAGTTGGTGGCCAGTCGAGATGTCAAGTCAAGGTGTCAGTCAAGGGGCCGTCCATAAACGACGTCACGCACCTGGGGGTGGGGGTCAGATATTTGTGACGATGTGTGACGATGGGGGTGGGGGAGTTGTTGAGAAATGTGACGTCACATCAAAATGCGCAACTTTAAATAAATATAGACAACACGTTCTACTTAATTAAATAGACTTTTTAATCAATGTTTTCTCCTACAACATCAGAGTGCAGCGCCACATTAAATACTCACTACAGTGACAATAGTTTAAAGCGATTTGAAGCATGTTTTATCTTTTTTTGGGAGGGGGGGGGGCAGAGCTTTGTGACGTCATATTTGAGGGGGGGGGTCTAACTTTTTGTGACGCCGTGTGACGCAGGGTCAAAAATCGCGTGACGTCATTTATGGACGGCCCCCAAGGTGTCCTGATACAGTATCTCCCCTGCACAGTGGAGGCTGGGTGGCACACTCGTATCAAATGTCAGCCCTGCCCCAGTGGAGGAGGACATTCTACCTCGCCGTTGGAGGGAATGATCTTGCTGAAGGATCGCCGCCACTGTCGATTTCCCACATCACAGGGTTGATGAGCAGGGCTCACCAAATGACTGAGTCGAGCCTTCTGATCGCCAGTGCCACCTGCCTGATAAATACTGCCGCTTTTGTTATTAAATTTAGCGTGTGTTCACACGATCGTGAGCCATTGTCTTTCCACTGCTGGATGAAGCAGTGGCATGAGCAAGGAAATCCGGGGCTGCACCTTTAAAATGTTTTTTTAATGTTTAATTTTTAAATAAAAAATAATGTGACAGTGAAACTCCATAGACATGCTCCACCCGGCTTAGAGTAACTGCTGCTGGATGAGGGCCTCCCTCAAGGAGGTTATCTTGACCATACTTCACCGCACTGGTCAGTGCGGGTTGGTGAAGGTGGGTAGTGTAGAAATGGGAACATAGAAGTACAGTGCAATGGATTTTTTTGCACTGCCCTTGATGGCCATGAAGCAGCCTATTGTGACCTGTTTGTGCGTGGTTGTCACCCATCCTAGCATGGTCCAAGTCCCAACCTGCTTAGCTTCTGAGATGTGACAATATTAGGTGCATTCAAGCTGATTAAAACTAAAAGTAAACCATTTGTATTTTACCAGGTAAGGCCCACTGAGCTACGTAGCTGTTTTTCAGAAGCGACCTGGCCACAAATGACAGCTCAACAAAGTGGCTTACCACGTGGAAATGTATCACAGCCAAATGCTCTAAACACGTGATGTTGAACGAAATGTGGAGGTAAACACCAAAGGATCTGGAGGAAGAAAAAAAACACGCGACCACAGGGAGAAACACGCAAACTCCAAATATACAGCAGCAGTCGTCAGGGTCGGGATCGAACCCACGACCTCCTGAATACTAGGCGAGGTAGTTAACATCTCGGCACCGTGGCACCGTGGCACCCTCACAGGCATAGTGATAGTAATACTGCAAGTGCTGACTGGCCTTTAAAGCCGTAACATTCTTGGCGTATAGTTCTCAAACGCACGCGTTGACCTCTGACGCCGCAATTGGAGTTGATCCGCAGAGCGATGTCGCGAGACGTCGCACTAAGGGCACCGACTCGAGACGATTTCCTGGTTACGTCACCGCAGTTCTCTCTTGTCTGGTCTGCCCTGTATCTTAATTGCTCTTCAACAAGAGTGAGATCTCTCTGCCAGACGTTCTTCCAGCACGAAGACAAACTCACTGTCAGACTCGGCAGCTTTTTTTTCTCTGCTGGCTTCCAATTTAATATCGTCTTCAATTATTCAAATGATCTTCCTTTACTCTCAAAGCAATGCACAGCTTGGCATCGCCCTCGCTGGTGAGCTGGTCACTGACTACCTGTGCCCCAGCTGCGTATGCCACTCTTGCCTGGCTGGTGGCCTGCTTTTCATAGGCCACAAAGTTTGAGTAATTTTTCAACTTTGAGAACTCATTTTCAGTGATGCTCCGCAGCTGTAAAACGAGCTTCCCGTGGCCCTGAGAAATTATTCAGTCGAATGAGATTTTCAAATCTCGCTCTAATTTTACCCTCTTCAAATTTTTTGTCGTGATTCATTTTCGTTGGATGCTGCCGTGGTGCAATGGTCGACACGCTGGACGGACAGCGCCTGTTTGACCTCCCGGCATGGCAGTTGCAACAACGAGGCAAGATTCGTAAACCCCTTCAGCCGGCGTCTGTCCACGCAGCGGCATAGCCGGGTACACCGCAGTGAGTCGATCGGCAGCTCGTGTGCGGTGGGGCAAAGTGTGGGTACGCCCACCTCCTCCAAGAAGTCCGATCACCCTGGAAGAGTAGACCAAATACACGCTGGAGCTCCTTCCAGTCGAGGCTCTTCTGCCAACAGTGGCGTGAGCGAGCAAGAAAGAAATTTCAGGGCTGCGCCTTTACATTTTTACTGAGAGAAGAAAGCGAATGCACTGAGGCCCACAATGCAGTTTGCCCATCCGCGCGTTACTAATATTCCACTGGAACCATTGTTCCAGAATCGCTTACTGGTTACAAACTAAAACTATAAAGAAATATATATTTTTTTATCTTTTACCAGGTAAGGTACACTGAGCCATGTAGCTCTTTTTCAGAAGCCACAATTGACAGCTCAACGAAGTGGAGAAAAATCCACGTGACCACGGGGAGAGAGACGCACAAACTCCAAATCTACAGGCATCAGACCCGTGGATCGAACCCATGACTTCCTGTATACCAGGCGAGGTAGTTAACATCTCGCCACCTTATTAGAAACCGGGAACCGACTTTTTGGAAAAACAGTCACCATACTCTGTGGTTCTTTCGGTAAAGTCACGTAGGTAAAAAAATAAAATAAGGTGAATCAAATCACGACGTTTCGGAGGCAACACAAGCCTCTGAAACATCGTGATTTGATTAACTTTATCTTCTAGATTTGAAGCTTTCGTGACTGCAAGGATTCATACGCTTTGGTTTTTTCGGTAAAGTCACGTAGGTAAAATAAAATAAATTAAAATAAAAGAAAACAATCAAATCACGACGTTTCGGAGGCAACACAAGCTTCCGTCTTCAGGTGGAACAGTCACAGCAAGATCGCTGCATCAAGTGGGGAGGCTCTGAGAGCCTCGAGCTTAAATACAGGTTAAGGTGGGGGAGAGGAGCCAAGTAGGGGACATTGATGTTGTGCGGAGCTAACTTAATCAGTCTTTTGTTATGTTGAGGGTGCGGGGGATGCGGTGGGTCACTGCACGGGGGCAATGGAAAAATGGAAACAAGAATGGAAAAGTTCGGAAAGAATATGCTGTGTGCTTATAAGGTAGCTAAAGTTTTGACTTGGTTTATGACATCTTTCCAGTGGTTGCTTAATTTAAAACCATCCTCTCGGTTGAAGTTGTGTCTATGTTTGTATATCTCGATGGCTTCGTGGACAAATCTTTGGTAATTACCGGGAGGTTTGCATAGTACCTTGGTATCGGAGAAAACAATCTCATGAGAACCCGCTGTGTTGAGACAATGATCAGCTACGGCTGATGAATTCGTTCTGCCGTGTTTCAAATCTCCCCCCCCCCACCTTAACCTGTATTTAAGCTCGAGGCTCTCAGAGCCTCCCCATTTGATGCAGCGATCTTGCTGTGACTGTTCCACCTGAAGACGGAAGCTTGTGTTGCCTCCGAAACGTCGTAATTTAATTGTTTTATTTTAATTAATTTTATTTTACCTACGTGACTCTACCGAAAAAACCAAAGAGTATATTTTTATTTTATTTTTCACCTACTTGACTTTATCGAAAACTTCAAATCTAGAAGCAGTCACCAGTTTACCGTATGCCGTTCAACAGCTCCTTGTTTCCAGCATCCACGCTTACAGTGCGGATATCTTCTGCACAAATTTGATTGATCGTGGCTCACGAATGATGATGACGATGATGGTGAGAAACGTCATCGTCCGAGTCACACGTGACGACGTCACACGGCCCGCGACATTGCACGCCGGTGGCTTGCGGCGACGTCACCAACAATTGGAAGTCTTGCTCGGAAGTCATCACGAGGGACACGCGTGTGACGTCATGTCTCGGAATGTCGCCACGCTCTGCAGGCGCCACCCCCGACGCTCAGAATGCTTCGTTGTGACTTTGTGTTGTAACGAGGGCTGCGTGTGTGTGCGCGGGTTCTTTTGTAAATTTGCTCAGTTGTTCTATAGGGTAGGTGCCTAATGGCAACAGACAGACAAATGGACAAATGGACAGACGGTCCGGTAGAGCTTACGCATTAAAGCTTACAGCCTCAGTTGTAAAGCGTTAAAAAGTAAATCTACCGTTTCACCACTATAAGTAGACATCAACTGTGAGGAATCACACGTTAACGTAATACAAAAATTATACCCTTCATTCGCTAGCTACACCTGCCAACACTGCTCATTATGAACAACTTTGCGAGATATTGCATCGCAGGAACGCGTACACTCTTCACAGCTTGCTTCGCTGTCAACTTTGATCAAAGCCAGAACATGGCAGTGAGATTCTGTGTGTGTGTCATCTTCGTGTGAGTGTGAATTCTGATAAAAAAATGAATTAACAAACTAAAATGGTAGGGTAGCGCTGCGCTACGAACCCGGACACCTGAGTTCGATTCCCCAACCGGTAATATGTACTGCATATTTTCAGCTTACCGTAATCAATTGTAATATATATGATTACATTAACCCCTCCCCCCTTTGATCTTCATACCTGATAGGAACACAGTGATGACATCATCTTCCTCTATTTAAGACCGGAAACAGGGAGGCTCCTTCACCATTCTGGCAAATCGCCTGATGAAGCTGCTTGCAAGCACCAGCGAAACGTTGTACGCGAATTGTCGATGTTGTGGGTTGACTCTCCAACACACCGGTGTGCTGAAGTAGTGTCTAATTGGCACGTTTTTTTTTGCACGTGACGTGACAGACCTTAGTAATTGCGCCGTGCTGGGTGGTGGTGGCTTCACGGTATGCCTGTATTCACTCGATATAACCCCCCAGAAAAAAAACCCTTTCTTCTGGACACACACAGGGCCTCCGTGGGGAGCGAGGAGACAAGGGCGAGGCAGGGCCCCCTGGAACATCTGGGCCCCCCGGTACTAAGGGCCCCCCAGGAGAAGACGGACCCAAGGGCAATCTGGCGAGTACTCTTGAGCGATGTGCGCGCATACGTAACACAGGGTGAACTTCACGTTTCACGTTGGTTTTGTTCAATATGAACGTGAGTCTCGTTTTACAAGAGGTCTGCCATTAGGGGGACAATGTGAGGGCACGTCATCGTCATCATAGTCATCGTCATCATTGTCGGTAACATCATGAGCATCAAACGTACGTTTATTATTATCTTTAAGCGGTACCTTCTCTGCGTACGTTCAGCAGCCTTGTCCAGTCAATTGATTTGTCTTCAAGCATTGGTGGTGAGGATCAGTCAAAGTGTTACAAATATCGTAAGCACCATCATTGTCATCATCATCAATGGTAACGACATTAACATCAACATTGTCGTATCCCCACTGCCACCAAGATGATCAGAGCCATCGTCATCATCAGTATCATCTCCACGTTCCCAATATCATCAGTGGCAACATTACCAACAGCAGCAGCATCACTAAGCTCCTCATCATCCACCAGCTTTCTCAAAGCGTTTTTCATCAATTACTTATTGCTTATTGGTTTTCTGTTTACAGCCCTGAGCCATTAGTGGAAATTCCACATTCCCCACAAAATGATGCTTATTTTATATCAACCTCGGGAGAGATTATGGGATGTGTTCTTTGATTGTTTGTCTTGTTTTTCACTTTTGCAGGGTCCGGTCGGATTCCCTGGAGAGCCAGGCCTTACGGGTGAACCCGGTCCTTCCGTGAGTGACACGCGCTTTCTTTAAAGATCACACAAACAACAAACACGAAAAGTCACGCATCACCACCCACTCACTGCCCTTCCCAGTGCGAGTTGAGCACTGTCGCCACAGCACCACCCAGCCAGGCAACTATTTTGTGTTAATATTACTATTAATGAACTTATCTGGATTCAAATTAATGACACAATTTGTCCAAATGAATGACATAATTTGTCCAAATTTATTACATTTCATCAAGGTTCCTCACCGCCAACTCAAGTCCCGATCCCCTGTCTGGGATCGCTGCTGTCACCATCCTAGAATCTCACCCAGGTCGGCAAGAGCGCTGCGAGCGAGCGAGCGAGTGAGCGAGTCGAACCACGTGGCTCTCCAGAATATAAACACCTCGTTCGAGACCCACCTCCTGGCTTTGGCGTTCCTTCCTCCTCTATCAATCGCATCAGAACATCGACAAGCCGATACACGCACCTCTCCTTCAAGCCACAGGAGTACGGCCGTAGCAATGCAACCCAAGCAATGGACCACAGAGTAAAAACCAATGTGGTCTGTGCGCCTTCAACGAAGGAGGAACGGCAAAACTACGCAAACTCTCTCTCCTGAAACCCCACCTTGCCGTGGCCAATAGCAGAGACCTCAACAATGGCATCGAGCTCCTCTGAATATATCGCCGCTGGCCATCGTGCGCGTAGAAGTAAGAAAAAGGTTACGCATGGAGGAAGACCTGATGATGATGATGATGCAGGCGGTGATGAGAAAGGGAAGCTGGTGCTATTTGGACACGCCTGTAGGGTGGACATCGACAGTAAAACGTAAAGTTTGTTGTTCGTGATAATTGAAGGAACTGGAAAGAGAGGAAGACCTCAGAGAATGGCTTGAAGACGACATTAGTACCAGCATGATGTTTGCACTTCTTGAGCATACTGTGACAGGACAGAGGAAAGTGTAAACAAACCACGAAATGTGCAGTGGACACCTCTGGGCTATCAGCCCATGGCTCGTGATGATGGTGGTGGTGCGTGAGCATAGAATAGCATGACAATGCATGCACGTGTTGAACTTCTTTCCCACGGTGCCCATCTGTGTTCAATGTGCGCAGGGGGTGGACGGAGCACCAGGTGAAAAGGGTGACACCGGGGAAACTGGGGAGACCGTAAGTCTTAACATTAAATTTAATCTTTTGAACAATACTTATACAGTCCGCTCAAATATAAATTAAAGGTTATGAAGCATTGTTGTTGTTTTTTTTTGTAACCATCTAAAAGAAATCGACTCGTTATTAATTTGTAATTGCAATGATGAGTTTTGAAGTGTTCATAGTTTTGTCTAAATTAGTATATTTTCCAGTTATAGTTTAATTGGTTTGCATCATACTCTTTGTTTTTTTTTTCGGTAAAGTGACGTAGGTAAAAAAAAAAGAAAACTAAATGAAATAACGACGTTTCGGAGGCAACACAAGCTTCCTTCATCAGGTGTAAAAAAGCACAGCAAAATAACACCTGATGAAGGAAGCTTGTGTTGCCTCCGAAACGTCGTGATTTAATTTAGTTGTTCTCATAAAAAAATTTTATCTACGTGACTTTACCGAAAAAAAACCCAAAGAGTATGAATCCTTGCAGTCACGAAAGCTTAAAATCTAGAATAGTTTGCATTATTTTCTCGTGTTTTGTCATTTCCCTATCCATGCTTTGATACGTGTGGCATTGCCCTTGTACTGTCCGCCTTTTGGCGTTGTTCTCTGGTCTGACACCGGTGAGACTATGCCATGAAGAAGGCTGTCTCTGGTGTAGGCCAATCCGTTTCAAAGGCAATGCGATATATTATCAGAGCATGTTTTGTTTGCATGTTCACTACAAGTACTTTGTGGTTCATGCAGACTTGATGCCTTGCAAAAGGTTTATATTTGGTGTTTGAACATCTTTAACACCTCGGGTGTTTTTTTGCCAGAAAGGGTAAATCCTATTCTGATTTTTTTATTGTAATTTTCCATTGCAAAGGAAAAGCGAATCTCAATGAATGGCTTTTCATCGGCCGAGATTCAAGATGCACGCCAATCCGTGTAACCGATCGCGCTTACACGCGCAGCGCTGAACCGCTGTGCGCCCTCCCGCTCTGCGTAACCTGCGTGTTTGTGTGCACGGCAACAGGGCCCACCAGGTCCCTCAGGAGAGTCGGGGCCATCCGGGCCCCCAGGAAAGAGAGTGAGTCCCTCCATCCCTAACCCCTACGCACGCCTCAGTCTCATCCTGAGTACCAGCCCGAGTGAAGTACTAACCATATCACTGGCCCCAGCCTGAGCAGGTCGCAACGACGAGGCAGAGCGTATCCTCGCTCAGATGGGTTGTGAGGCCATTCCCATTTCCATGGGTGTTACAGTGCTGGAATTCCACATTCGCAAGGAGGCGGAAAGTCTTTATTTAGAACCCTGCTCGACCCCTCTCAAAGTGACTGGAACCCCTGTCCCCTAAGCCTACCCCAGGTCTTAATCCTACCCCTAGTCCTAACCCTATAGCTCATCTCAACCCTGTACCTAATGCTACCCCTGGTCTTAATCCTACCCCTAGTCCTAACCCTATAGCTCATCTCAACCCTGTACCTAATGCTACCCCTGGTCTTAATCTTACCTCTAGTCCTCAGCCTTTTATGCGGCCTTATACTAGGCTAATCTTATCAACAGACCAGGTCTTGACTCGCCCCTGCTGGACATCTGTGAAAAAGAGCTTCAGCACTCATTGGATGGCTCCTCTTGCTGCAGTCTAAATAAACATTCTGATTCTGAAGTTTCAACTCGACCTCTGGCCCTGACCCTCGCTGTGCCCGAACACAAGGCACAAATCCGAATCTGAAGCCTTGTGGAAAAAAACCCCCTTAAGATGAGCCCGAACGCGATACATTACCCCGTGTTTAAATTGCAGGCAGTGAAATGATGATGATGTTGTTGTTGACTCGGTAATGTAACCTGTGATTAAAGTGATTAAATGTCTGTGCTTCAGGGCTTGCCTGGGCCACCTGGTGTGGAAGGCAGGAGAGGAGAAAAGGGAGGGAAGGTACATTTCTCATTATAAACAACACCGCGTGTGCACGTGTGTGTGCAATGTTTGTCTGTGTGTGTGTGTGCGTGTGTGTGTGCAATGTTTGTCTGTGTGTGTGTGTGCGTTCGTGTGTGTGTGCAGTGGTCGTGTGTGTATAGCAGTTATCGCGCTGCGCCTAAAACCCAGCCACCCGGGTTCGATTCACGCTCACTGTCGACGCCAGTGACGATTATCTCAACCGGTCCTGGGCCTCCCCTAGGTCGACTCAGCCTCAAATAAGTACTTGATGTGATGTGTAAACATCGCCACTAGGGAGACAAGGGCGGCCAGACGTGGTGCTGGCCACCCACCCCCTTCTGTGCTGTGCCAGCCTTCATAGGTGCTCGCTAACAGCACTTGCTCCTACGGTCTGTTAAGGCTATATGAGGGTCTTTGTCATTCTCTGTGTGTGTAGCAGTTATCGCACTGTGCTACAAACCCGGTGACCCGGGTTCCATTCCTGCTCATGGCCAACATCAGTGGCAAATGTCTGAACCGGTCCTGGGCCTCTCCTAGGCTGACTCGGCCTTAATTGAGTGCCTGGTGCAGTGCGTAAACGTCAGCACGGGGGAGACAAAGGGGGCCAGGTGTGGTGTTTGCCACAGAACTCCGTAAAACATTGGCATTCAAAGGTGCTGTCTGGCGGCATTTATCCCAAGTGCCTTTGTAGGCGACATGAGCATCTTTGCCCTTGTTTGTGTATACACCCTGCGTCCAGTCATTGACGATATGGACTGTGGCATTGCAGGACGGTGAGTGATGATACACAGTGTTGGAAGGCCTTCATCCAACAGTGGATGGACGAGGACTGATGATGATGGTGGTGGTGTTGATTTGTATAGGGTGAAGGAGGCTTAAACGGGCCACTTGGGAAGACGGGACAGATTGGGCCTGTGGGTCTTCCTGGGCAGCCTGGACCTGACGGACTGAGAGGCATTCCCGGACCAGCCGTGAGTACACGCATACATACATGTACACACCACACATACTCATACACACACCGGACATACTCAGACACACACCACACACACTCATCCACACACAACACGTACATATGCACTCATAACACACGTACTTATACACTCACACATACAGTACACTCACACATACATATATACAGAGACACTCATACACACATACACATTATCGTCATCATATGTAATGACATCAGTTTAACACGTAGGCTCTCGCGACCAATATCATCCATAATACAGGTTTCGCCAGTAACGACATTTCGCGAAACGTCTTACTCAGATTGTAAATGTTGACGTTTCGTGAAACGTCTTACTCAGATTGTAAATGTTGTGGCTTTGCTCTCCAACACACCGGTGTGCTGTACTAGTGACGAATTGGCACGTTCTGTTTACGTGACAACCCTTACTAATTGGCTGTGTCAGGTGGTGACGGGTTAACGACACATATATATTTACACGATCTAACCCAAGAAAACCCCTATATTATGTATGTAATGACATGGTTGTTCTTGTTGTTTGTGATCCTCAGGGAGACATTGGGAGACCTGGTGGCCCTGGTCAGCGAGGTCCCCCAGGCCCACAGGTGAGTCTCAGCGCTCACTTCCAAGAGGCTCCTGCCTCAGGATATTTTGGTCAATCATGCTTAGCGGGGTGTTCTTACAATTCTCCTTTGTTTCGTGCAGAAGGAACATGTAATTGCAGATTACAGCAGGATACACAACACGGAAATTAACAAGAAACGCGAGAGAAAAGGCAGAGTTAATGATTTCTCGGACAGGTAATGAGAAAACAAGAGACTGCACGTGAATGTGGTTTTGACTGAGAAAGTTATAGGTTTTCACAAGAAGCCGGGGAAGACAGCGAATTATGTTGAACTTCTTTCGCACCGTACGTAGCCAGCCTTGCTAATCGGAGGTGCGGGGGAAGGACAACAATAATAACAACAACAACAAGAAGAACGTTTAATAATAAATTTTAATAGCTGGATGCAATGGGGAGTGATGCAAGCATCTCAAAGTTGACTAAACATCGTGGACAGAGCTCAGTGGAAGGGAGGCCATGATCGCGAACGTGTTTTGAGAAAGGACGCGGCTCAAAGAGATAAAAAAACAACGTACATGGATGTAATGGAGGATTTAAAGATAAGCCTGCCACAATAATTGTATTCATTGCCACGTTAAAATCTGCCATGCTTGTAATGCACACGCTGGCTGTTTCACAATAAATAAATAACGGACAAAATTACGACATCTATAACCATCATGCCATCAATTACTCCAGAAGACATTTTGCAAAGTAGTAATAATAATAATAACAGCAATGGTAAAAAGGCAACTTTAACTATTGTGCATTTGTTATTTCCTTAACATTTGGGAAGCAAATGAACAATGTGAGTAGTCTCGCCCTCGCGCAGAAAACCCAAGTCAACGCCAACACGTTCGTCAATACCGCTGTGGCCTTAAAATGAAATAAATAAATAAACAAATAAATAGTTGCCAACATTTCGGGGCAATGTCCCTTATTGAAACGCGGTCTTTCCGCCAGGGTTATTGTGAGTCAGCTCCATTATTAGGACCCTGAAACACCTCACCAAGTAACGTGCCGTGGGCCCTGCCGCACAAACCGTTGCTCCGGTTGGCACGGTAGGCTACGTGCGGTGCGAGGTAAGTTCCACTCACAACGTACCGTGTGATGCAGCGTTGGCCTTTTTTGCGAAATCCCCCCAATGTCACGACGTGCGGCGGAGTCTCCATCTATGTCCCTCTCTGTCTGTGCTCGTTTAGGGCCCTCCGGGTCTGCCAGGATTGAAGGGCGAGCCAGGCCCCAAAGGAGAAAAGGTAAGGGATTACACATGCGTGATCTGCAACATCGTCATTTTCATCATCATCAACATCATCATCGTCGCCATCACCTGACATCTCTTGAGTCTCATGAACTGAGTGTGAACTCGTAAACCAATGCCGCAACAGAATCCTGGTAGTATGGACGCAACTTATCCATTTTATTGTTGTTTTTTCTTCATTTATACCAAATTCTATTGGATGTGTTGCATAATGTTGTCTTCCGTTACATTGTATTGTGTCGTATCATGTTGCATTGCATGACAGTTCCTTGTATTGCATGATTTGGTATTTCATGACATCACATTGCCTTGTATTATGTTGTGTTGTGTTGCAATGTGTCATCGCAGTGTGCAGTGTTTTGTGGTTTTATAATGATTCCTTGCCTCCATGAATCAATGAAATTCACAGAATCGCGATTTTGATCTTCAAATCCCGTTTATTTGTTTTCCTTTATGGATGTGTGGATGATCTATAGCGGTGTAAACATGTTAAATCTATCGTGCTCAAATATATAATCTTGAAAATAATTCGTTTTACGACATGCACCAATTCAATACCAGTGTAATGATAATAATTTTAACTTGGAACGCGCCGCTACCGCGCAACATTCGCTCACAGATGGGCAGGAAGGCAGCAGCAGCCAGATGGAGAGATGTTAACTCCCTCACCTGGGATACAGGAGGTCGTGGGTTCGATCCCAACCCTGACGCCTGCTCTATATTTTTGGAGTTTGCGTGTCTCTCTTCCCGTGGCAATGTGCATTTTTCTCCGGCTCCTCCCGGTTTTTCCCCTCCACATTTAGAATCAACATCACGCGTTTAGAGTATTTGGCTACTACTAGAAATTTCCACGTGATGATGATAAGCCACTTTGTGGAGCTATCGTTTGTAGCCAGGTCGCCTCTGAGAAAGAGCTAAATAGATAGTTCAGTGGCCATTGTCTGATCAAATATAAATAGTTTAGTTTAATGGTGAATACAATTAAAATATTCTTGGTTCTTTCGGTAAAGTCGAAACGTCGTGATAATTGTATTGTTTTATATTTTTATTGTTTTATTGCTTCCCTTCTACGTGACTTTACCGAAATAACCAAGAACATGAATCCCTGCAGTCACGAAAGCTTTAAATCACAATTAAAATAGTTTAGTTTATAGTTTAGTTTGGCAATTATCCAAGCCCTACAGAAACGGGAGCACCGGGAGAAAGCCCATAAATGTGTGGGGGCGTGCGATAGGGCAACACTCGATGCATCGAATTGTCGATTGATATTTATTCTCTAGCTCAGGATACGTGCTCAGACTTATTAAATCACAATAAAGGGGGTGATGGGTGTCGCGGATGAGTAGCAAAAATTACACCTCTACTCTTCAATGCATGATTGGTGAGCATAACTAACGCATTTTAATCACGTTGCATTGCGTCGTAGTCAGTCGTGGTGAAGAATAGGAGACTCCAATGGCTCCGACAGCTACCGCAAAGAGGTTTCCATGAAACCCATCCAATGCAAACCGACACATGGAAGAGAGAATAGAGAAAGACCTCGGACCAGATGGGAAGACGTAGAATCATATAGGAAGACATAGAAGCCAAAAGGAAGGCGTGTGACCAGGTGGGAAGACACAGCAGACAGAGACTTGGAGTTCTAACGATGACAACAGCAGCAGAATGCCACGAAAAGACTGGAGGAGGTGGAGGGAACTCGTGTCAACGGCATGTGCGGATACGCACCGCGCCGCCTGATGATGATAATGATGATGATGTTGTTGTGCTTATGCTCATGTGCTGTGTCGCACTACAGGGACACCCCGGCCTCATTGGGCTCATTGGACCCCCCGGAGAGCAGGGGGAGAAGGGAGACCGAGGGCTGCCCGGGCCCCACGGGAAGACGGGACCCAAGGGGGACCACGTGAGTGGCCGAGGCAGAACGTGCCGAGACAATACCCTGGCGTGGCAGAGCTTCCCACAATGCCGTGGCCAGTTACAACCTCTAGGACCAGCCACCATTGGATTGCCGCAAAATGGTTCCTCCACTACCGTCCGCGCAGCTGCAGTTTGAACTCTTGTGCTTCACCCTGACGAGAGAGTTACTACAACCGGCTCTTCTATGGAGAGGCTGGCTCCTGCCATAGGAATGTGGAACTTACAACACTCAATGGAGATTACCACTGTCTCTGATCATGTTTGTCTAGGTGGAGGTACACATTCAAATGTCTATGACCAAATCAGATCTCCGAAGCTAAGCAGGGCTGAGCCTGGATAGTGCTTGGATGTGAGACCACCATGCATGACACAGGTGCTACAGGCTGCTGCGGGGCTACATTGTGGGTAGCAGCAGAGTGGCAGTGCAGCAAAATGCATTGCTGTACTCTACTATCCTCGGACGCCTATGCTCCCCCGGCCTTCTCCAACCCGCAGTGACCTGCGTGGAGAAGTATGGTCAATTAACCCCGACAACCTGCGTGTCGTGTGACGAGGCCGTCATCCGGCAGTGGCCAGGCGACGGGGCTTGTGTGGAGTGCACGGGAGTTGTGCGTCTGAAGTATTTTGGCCGCTGCTACAATTGTCCATGTCATGATGAGCCACTTCGTCGAGCTGTCATTTGTGGTCAGGTCACTTCTGAAAAAGAGCTGTGTAGTTCAGTGGGCCTCACCTGGCAAGATCACATTTAGAAAAGTAGTTGAGTTAATGCGTGCGTCGCTGTTGTTGACGCGCAAGCTGACGGCCACCGGTGTTTGCGACAACCGTCTGTGACGTCCGCCTCTGCCCTCATTCCCCCAGGGAGTTGTGGGTCCTTCCGGCCCCCAGGGACCAAGCGGATCCCCAGGACCTCCGGTAAGACCCCCCCCCCTCCTGCCCCCTCTATTGTAGAAGTCAGTGGCATTTACTTGCTTGGTTATTCGGGAAAACCTCACTGGGTCTCAAGTACTTACAGCATGGTCTTGTATCGAAATGGTTGGAGTATTCACTGGCTAGTACATTCGTAGTGTTAACCAGGGCGGCCTACCACACTCAAACCTCAAACCTCTGCACCAAGTGACAAACGCACTACCACTAGGTCATGCCACCGGTCAAATATGGATAAAACTGGCCCACCTCTATGATTAGCAGTGCCAAATGTACAATTTGGTGTTGGACTAATCATTTTTACTCGTTAACAATTTCAGTTTTAACTTGTGTAATGGGGGCACCGGTAGTGGAGCGGTGAAGTGCGCTGCGCTATGAACCTATCAACCCGAGTTAATTTCCTGGTCACGGCTAACATCAGCGTCGAGTGATATCCGAACCGGTCCAGGGGCCTCCCCAGCTGCACGAACCCACGCTTGACCAGCATGGTGAAGTATGGTCAAGCAGTGGCCTTGACCGTTATGAGACTGAGAGACCTTCATCCGATAGTGGATTGACAGAGGGCTGTAAATTATGAATAACAATTATGAATAACAATTGTAATAATTTCAAGGCCTAAAGGGCACAGTGTGCTCTCACTCTTGAAGAGAGGTGCGAGGAGGAACCGCAGGTAAGCAGGGAGGCACCCACGTGGTGAGCTGGCTCCAATCAATTGCCCAAGGTCTGCGGTCCTCTATCACACTTTCTCGGTGTTATCGGCCATTTAACCCCCTTGCCATGGCGGGTGTCCCGTTCGCCGCTGGAGTGGCTCAGGGATAATTTTATTCAAGGAGGCGTTGTAGCGCCGTTGTTTTTAAGGAGACCGTTACTCACTGCAGAGAACCGTAGTGACACGGCCGCCCTCTACGGTAGCTGGCGCCAAACTGTGCCGCACGGCCTCCCGCACTGCCTCGTGGGAGCCTCGGTACCGATAAAGTTGTTTTAACTTAGTTTTTCTTCCGTGCGTCATCGGAATGGGAAAGGGTTAATGAGTGTTTAGATGTGTGTGGAAACCGGAGCATAAAGATTAATCCATTATTAAACAATAATACTACCATGGCGGTGAGCCTTGTGAGATTTAAATTCTAAGCGACGTAGGCCTTTGCCAAAAAGCTCTGGGGGAGGGGGGGGGGGTTGGGGGGTAAGGGTGTGGGGTGATATTCGCCAGCGCAAGACAAAAGCCTTCCAGACGATCACAGCCGAGATTGTCGGCGAGGATCTCGGCACGCGCGCTGCGAACGCACCGAGCAACGCGCACCGCCAACGCCCGTGGCAGCCGCGTGCGGGGGGGGATAGGGGGCCGCGGGTCGCGCCATCGACGCCGCTCACCGCCAGTTTTCAGGTCGTGGTGAGCAGGGTGAGGGCACCTTGCTGTCCCGGCCAACCCCACAGAGCTGATGCTGTATTGCCCATCCTTGACGATAACTTCACCTGCGCGTTAAGTGTGTTTGTTTTTTCCTTCCCGCTCCTCCGATTGGCACGGTTGGCTACATACGGTGCGAAATAAGTTCAACGTACACACACACATACTTGTTTGAGCCACGTACTCGTAGCTGCTTGCTCACCAGTCCAATAATCAACCTGAAATATGTATTGATGTTTCTGTTTAACCTTTACTTTGATATTTTTTTTGCAATTTATGCAAGTCAACTTTTGTAACTGGGAATTCATTGTATTCATTATATTGGTAATGTTTGTGCACTGTTTGCCTGTTTTCAAATTATTTTCTGCCATGCGGTGGTTTTTCCACTGATTTCTGCGTGGTTTCTTTGGGGCTGATTTCAAATTGCTTCATTGTGGCCGCTTTATTTTTGTAATTTTGCAACTCGAGACTATCCCCATCTCTTAGCCAGTTAAACGAAATCAACTTTAAACACACACCATATGCTTTGCTGTCATTTGACGGTGACCGCTAAATGTTTTTTTCTGGTGTCAACCTTCTTCCACAGGGCCCAGGAGGGCCTAAGGGTTCCAAGGGCTCCACGGTGAGTGTGATAAGCCTGTTAGTGTGTGCCGCATCCGCTTGCGTGTGCGGGACTGTTTGTGTACAGTGTGTACGTGTACGTGAAAGTGTGCATGTGAGAGAAGCGGTAGCGTAGCGGCTAGCGCATTGCGCTCCGAACCCGGCCACCCGAGTTCGATTCCCGCTCACGACCCAACACCAGTTACGAATACCTGAACCCGTACTGGGCCTTCCCCTAGGTCGACTCGGCCTCAAATGAGTGCCCGGTATGGTGTGTAAAACATCGCCACTGGGGAGACAGAGGCGGCAGGGTGTGGTGCTGGCCACCCACCCCCTTCGTGTGCCGTGTTGGCCCTCGTAGGTGCTCCTCGCTAACACGACTTGCTCCCCAGAAGTCTGTTAAAGGCTACACGGGAGGAGCTTGAGTGTATGTGCGTGTACGCGCGTGTATCTGCACGCGCATGTGCACGTACTTTGCGCGTGCGTCCGTTCGCGCGTTTGTGCACGTGTGTAAATGCGCGCCTGTGCAGTCGTGCACGCATTACCAACCTATTTTTCCTATCCGAGTCAAGGTCTCTCAAAATTGCAATTTTCACCTGTTGTACCCTTGCAGCTCACATCCATCCATTAGAATCATGCCGCACGCGTCCAGATTCGTGATTCTGTCTCTCCTCTGCGTTGGCCCCCTGAGCGCAGCGTCTGCGCTTCGCAGGTCGCTGCTTCTCCTGCACTGCTCCCGTTGTCTAAAACCAGTCCCCCAACTGTTTATTCGCTCAGCTGATTCCCTCCCCAGTTGAACTCCTTGCTCGAAAACATTCCTCTTCTCCTCGACCTGTGATTCACTTCCCCCCCCCACCCCATCCACGCATCTGATGACGTCTCTCTGCCACTGGAGCTATGCACTTTTAAATCTAGATTGAAAACTCATTTTTTTTTCAGAACGGATTTTTGTGTTTAGTTTGTTGTCCTTTCCCCCGCGATTGGCCACGCACGTTGCGGAAGAAGTTCGACGTACATACGTACATACGTACACGCAATCAGAATATTTATTTATACCGGAGGAATCCGATGAGCTATAAGGCTCTTTTCTCACAGACGTCCAGTGTGCCGCTCTGCCTTAGGGGTGGGCGACCAACACGCTGCCAAGGGCACCGATTATTTGGTGATGCTGCTGCTGCTGCTGCCGCTTTGGCAGCGGTGCACAAGCACAATTAACGATAGCACTACCTTAAAAGGGAATTAATACAAACGTTTCCCGTAATGGGCCCTGTTCTTTTAGCGCTGTGACGAAGAGCCCATTTGCCCGAAAACGCCGTCGATTCTCTACTTTTCTTTTTGGAGCATCGTCGTTGGCTTTACTTTTACGAACATGGAGAACTCATATGGATTTAGCGCAAATTTACGGATGCTGTCATAAAGTGTGCCGATAATTGGCAACGCTTAGACGCAACGCGATGCCACGTGATGAATAACAAACGACGGAGACCAAGCCATTACTTTCAAATGGTATTAGAGTCTGTTTTGCCCAGGGCGTTGTTTGCATCAAAGCTGGGCCTGCTGCCATTCACAATGCAATGTAAACCTTCTCTTCTGTCGTCACACGTATCACCTACCCTCGTCCAGCAAACTCCCTCGTCTGTGTCAATCAATCGATTGATCTCCTTTTAATCCGCGGATGTCCTTTCATTCATCCGCGTCGTGTAATTCTCCGTGACGCCTCCCTCTACCCCCCGCGCTACGTCGTCATCGTCGTCGTCAGGGGCTTTATGCCGCTCCGTGATATCAAACTGTGCACCGATTTGCATTCTCAGTCATCCATCCCTCTGCCGCGATGTTCTCACAGTGGCACGGTGCTGCCGTTGGATTTGCATCCATCGTGTGCGTTAGCTTTCAGGGCATCAAGTAAAGTTGTCCGTTTGCTGTCATCAAAATTAAACATATAGGCTGCTGCTGCTTTAGCAGTTGGTGCACGAGCACAAAAAACAACAACACATTCCATATCAATTGGAGTTTACAACAGGCGACGTTTCGGGCAATTGCCCTTCTTCAGCACATAGAGAGGGCAGAGAATCTCGATCTAAGACTCTCTGCGGATTCCTCTCTGGCCTCTATGTTTGCTGTGAGGAAAGGCCTTAGGCCGAAACGCCGCCTGCTCAAGTCTTTCTTACGGCTGCGGTGTTTTTCCACCAAGGTTTTTTTTTCTTGTTGTCATTTTTTTTCGCCGCCGGTGTTTTCCTACCGGCCGCGCGCAACAGTCGCGGACGTTTCACCCGCTGCGTCGATGGAATGGGTCGGCGACTGACCAAAGAACACGTCAAAGCATTTCAGTTGCGATACGGAAAATTCCGCTGCGTGCATCGCGCAGCCAGTGACTGGCTCGAGCTTTTTCCCGTGAAATGACGGAGGATTTTCTCTCAACAACAGCTCTTTGATTTTTTTTTGTTTGTTATAGAGGAACACGTGAATTGCAATGATGAGCTTGACGCACAATGACCTTTGCTTCTTAGCGCGTGATACGTGTGTGTTATGTTCATCGTTGATTGCGACCGGACGTTGGCAACTTCGCAGACGTATTCGTGAACTTAACACGCATCGGCTAATTCTGTAAAGCAACGAAATGTAATCGTAGCCTGATAGCTTCAGTGGCTCATCATGGCTTTGCGAGAGGAGTTGCTTGGATTCGAGGTCTTCCAGCCATGATTACATCGGCATCTCCAATAGGAGCGGCTCCATGTTCTTAGCCTGCTCAGAATCAGAATATTTATTCATAACCACAGGAGGAATCCGATGAGCTATGAAACTTATTTTTTTTCACAGGCGGTCACCAATGACCGCGCAGAAAGTCACCCGATTTTTAACCATCAACACTTTGACGCGTGACGTTGCTCCCTTCTCATCAGGGTGAATGAATTGTGAATGAGTTACTGTTGTTTTATTTCATATTTCTTAGGGACCTGCCGGTCCTAAAGGAGACTTGGGCCCCCCAGGACCTCCCGGCCCCCCTGTAAGTTCTACAATGAGTGTCACTATCACTCGTGCACTTATGCACTCACGCATACATGCACTCACGCACGTGGCATCAAGCGACCTTTGACCCTCTTAGACTTGCAGGCGACTGTAATTAAACCGGGCTTCTCAGCTGTAGCCAGTTGATGGCTTCTGGCCAGTCAACAATTACATCTTATCAACTTCGGGTTTGCCCTTGATTTGCATAAATTCTCAACTCATGAATAAAATATACCAGGTCGACTGTGATGAGACAAAATGCCATTCCCGAGACCAAATCCCACAGCAGGATGAAAATGTTACTTGAAGGATTTTTTTTTTTTATCTCCGAAAATTTCCTGTGAAATACCCCTTCTACTTGCAGCCATTCCCGGACACAGGAGCCGCACGGCCCTGTGAGATATCCAAATGGATTCCTCATATCATGGCTCGATGCTGAGAGCACAATTGGAATAAATTAGAGGAGGTGCGATGATTAGGGGGGGGGAGGGGGGGGTAGTGACACATGAAGGTAAGAGTGGCGCTGCGTTGGCGTGGGGGATTTTCGCGTTTCGCGCTCGTGCAACCCGGTGTGCATCGTGCCACGTGTGTGCCGGCATGACCTCTTCCTCCTGCTCAGTCATCGCTCGTGGCCAGGGCCATCCGAACGACACTGCCTCTCTCCCAGCCACTGCGAGACCCCTGCAGCAGAGATCCTAATGAGCCCATTTGTCACTGCGCCACAATTGCCAGGATGTTTTATATATATTTGTGTGTGTGTGTGTGTGTCTGTTGCAGAAAACCTATTAGTCTGTCATTCCTCTACGATTTAATTATTCCATCGATATCATTATTGTTATTAATTTTGTTGTTGCACTGCTCCCACTGCTGAGAGCAACCATTTCAGTTCAAACTCTGGTCAGGTGTTAGCTCGGCCCATCATCCACATCCTCGGAGTCATCTCCCTGGAGTTGATCAAATAAGTACAACTTCATTTGCGGAAACCACACGAGGGTTGTTCTAACACAGTGCTGAGCTCCACCATGGGAATAGGGAATTACCACTAAATACTCTAGAAGGCGTGACGTTGATTCTAAATGTGGAGGGGAAAACCGGAGGACCCGGGGGGAAAATCCACACGGCTACGGGGAGAGACAAACGCAAACTCCAAATACGCAGGCAGTGTCATGGTCGTGATCAAACCCACGACCTCCTGCATACCAGGCGAGGTAGTTAACATCTTGCCACCATGAGATGTACGTATGTATGTACATTTAACTTCTTTTGCACCGTATGTAGCCAAGCGTGCTAATCGGAGGTGTGGGAGAGATGATGTGGCCCGGGCTACCAGGCTACTGCTGCTGCTGCCACCGACGATGATGATGACGATAATAACGAAACCTTTCTCCACACACATCGAGGGCCCTCGCGGGAGCGGACTCTTTTCACAAAGCGGCGATCCGGCAGCGTGGAGGTCCAAGAGGTCAGCAGACGGCAACCGGGTCACCCTGGACGGCAGCCTCCCGGCACCGCCTCCCACGGGCAGCGACGGCTACATGGACTACACGGAGGGGATGGAGGAGGTGTTCGCCTCGCTCAACACCCTCAAGCTGGAGATCGAGCAGATCAAGCACCCCGTGGGCAGCCAGGGCAACCCCGCTCGCACGTGCAAGGACCTGCAGCTGGCCCACAAGGACTTCCCAGACGGTCTCTGTGCACCCCCCGTCCTCAAATTGCTATTCACTCGTCGTCGTTGTTATTATAATTACTGCTATTTTCAACTGCACTTGATTTACCCAGGAAAGCTGCACGGAGTTGTAGCAGTTAGGGGGTGATGGTGCTCCGTGCGATCCCAACTGAGTACTTTGTGGGTTATTTTTCAGCATTGCATTGTTTGGACAATGGTCACCTTGCGTGGTTTGGCGTTTTTCTTTTTAAAGCTATGGAACAAAAAAAAACCCCAGAGAATACCCGGATGAAACCCACGCGGAATCGAACCCAGCCCCTCCTTGCTACGAGGCATGAGTGTTACCACCCTGCCGCGCAAGGCTCGCAATGATAACCACGTGCGACAATGATACCACGTGTGACAATGATGCCACGTGTGACAATGATACCACGTGTGACAATGACACCACGTGCTACAATGACACCACGTGCTACAATGATACCACGTGCTACAATGATACCACGTGCTACAATGACACCACGTGCTACAATGACACCACGTGCTACAATGACACCACGTGTGACAATGATGCCACGTGTGACAATGATACCACGTGCTACAATGACACCACGTGCTACAATGACACCACGTGCTACAATGATACCACGTGTGACAATGATACCACGTGTGACAATGATACCACGTGTGACAATGATACCACGTGTGACAATGATACCACGTGCTACAATGACACCACGTGTGACAATGACACCACGTGCTACAATGATACCACGTGCTACAATGACACCACGTGTGACAATGATGCCACGTGCTACAATGATACCACGTGCTACAATGACACCACGTGTGACAATGATACCACGTGTGACAATGATGCCACGTGCTACAATGATACCACGTGCTACAATGACACCACGTGTGACAATGATACCACGTGCTACAATGATACCACGTGCTACAATGATACCACGTGCTACAATGATACCACGTGTGACAATGACACCACGTGTGACAATGATGCCACGTGCTACAATGATACCACGTGCTACAATGACACCACGTGTGACAATGATGCCACGTGTGACAATGATACCACGTGCTACAATGACACCACGTGTGACAATGACGCCACGTGTGACAATGATGCCACGTGCTACAATGATACCACGTGCTACAATGACACCACGTGTGACAATGATGCCACGTGTGACAATGATACCACGTGCTACAATGACACCACGTGCTACAATGACACCACGTGCTACAATGATACCACGTGCTACAATGACACCACGTGCTACAATGACACCACGTGTGACAATGACACCACGTGCTACAATGATACCACGTGTGACAATGATACCACGTGTGACAATGATACCACGTGTGACAATGATACCACGTGTGACAATGACACCACGTGCTACAATGATACCACGTGCTACAATGACACCACGTGTGACAATGATGCCACGTGCTACAATGATACCACGTGCTACAATGACACCACGTGTGACAATGATACCACGTGTGACAATGATGCCACGTGCTACAATGATACCACGTGCTACAATGACACCACATGTGACAATGATACCACGTGCTACAATGATACCACGTGCTACAATGATACCACGTGCTACAATGATACCACGTGTGACAATGACACCACGTGTGACAATGATGCCACGTGCGACAATGATACCACGTGTGACAATGATACCACGTGTGACAATGATACCACGTGTGACAATGACACCACGTGCTACAATGATACCACGTGCTACAATGACACCACGTGCTACAATGACACCACGTGTGACAATGACACCACGTGTGACAATGATGCCACGTGCTACAATGACACCACGTGCTACAATGATACCACGTGTGACAATGACACCACGTGTGACAATGATACCACGTGCTACAATGATACCACGTGCTACAATGACACCACGTGTGACAATGATACTACGTGCTACAATGACACCACGTGCTACAATGACACCACGTGCTACAATGATACCACGTGTGACAATGATGCCACGTGCTACAATGATACCACGTGTGACAATGACACCACGTGTGACAATGACACCACGTGCTACAATGACACCACGTGCTACAATGATACCACGTGTGACAATGATACCATGTGTGACAATGACACCACGTGTGACAATGATACCATGTGTGACAATGATACCACATGCGACAATGACACCACGTGTGACAATGATACCACGTGTGACAATGACACCACGTGCTACAATGACACCACGTGTGACAATGACACCACGTGTGACAATGACACCACGTGCTACAATGATACCACGTGTGACAATGATACCACGTGTGACAATGATACCACGTGTGACAATGATACCACGTGTGACAATGATACCACGTGCGACAATGATACCACGTGCTACAATGACACCACGTGTGACAATGATACCACGTGCTACAATGATACCACGTGCGACAATGATACCACGTGTGACAATGATACCACGTGTGACAATGATACCACGTGTGACAATGACACCACGTGTGACAATGATACCACGTGCGACAATGATACCACGTGCTACAATGACACCACGTGTGACAATGACACCACGTGTGACAATGACACCACGTGTGACAATGATACCACGTGTGACAATGATACCACGTGTGACAATGATACCACGTGCTACAATGACACCACGTGTGACAATGACACCACGTGCTACAATGATACCACGTGCTACAATGACACCACGTGTGACAATGATGCCACGTGCTACAATGATACCACGTGCTACAATGACACCACGTGTGACAATGATACCACGTGTGACAATGATGCCACGTGCTACAATGATACCACGTGCTACAATGACACCACGTGTGACAATGATACCACGTGCTACAATGATACCACGTGCTACAATGATACCACGTGCTACAATGATACCACGTGTGACAATGACACCACGTGTGACAATGATGCCACGTGCTACAATGATACCACGTGCTACAATGACACCACGTGTGACAATGATGCCACGTGTGACAATGATACCACGTGCTACAATGACACCACGTGTGACAATGACGCCACGTGTGACAATGATGCCACGTGCTACAATGATACCACGTGCTACAATGACACCACGTGTGACAATGATGCCACGTGTGACAATGATACCACGTGCTACAATGACACCACGTGCTACAATGACACCACGTGCTACAATGATACCACGTGCTACAATGACACCACGTGCTACAATGACACCACGTGTGACAATGACACCACGTGCTACAATGATACCACGTGTGACAATGATACCACGTGTGACAATGATACCACGTGTGACAATGATACCACGTGTGACAATGACACCACGTGCTACAATGATACCACGTGCTACAATGACACCACGTGTGACAATGATGCCACGTGCTACAATGATACCACGTGCTACAATGACACCACGTGTGACAATGATACCACGTGTGACAATGATGCCACGTGCTACAATGATACCACGTGCTACAATGACACCACGTGTGACAATGATACCACGTGCTACAATGATACCACGTGCTACAATGATACCACGTGCTACAATGATACCACGTGTGACAATGACACCACGTGTGACAATGATGCCACGTGCGACAATGATACCACGTGTGACAATGATACCACGTGTGACAATGATACCACGTGTGACAATGACACCACGTGCTACAATGATACCACGTGCTACAATGACACCACGTGCTACAATGACACCACGTGTGACAATGACACCACGTGTGACAATGATGCCACGTGCTACAATGACACCACGTGCTACAATGATACCACGTGTGACAATGACACCACGTGTGACAATGATACCACGTGCTACAATGATACCACGTGCTACAATGACACCACGTGTGACAATGATACCACGTGCTACAATGACACCACGTGCTACAATGACACCACGTGCTACAATGATACCACGTGTGACAATGATGCCACGTGCTACAATGATACCACGTGTGACAATGACACCACGTGTGACAATGACACCACGTGCTACAATGACACCACGTGCTACAATGATACCACGTGTGACAATGATACCATGTGTGACAATGACACCACGTGTGACAATGATACCATGTGTGACAATGATACCACATGCGACAATGACACCACGTGTGACAATGATACCACGTGTGACAATGACACCACGTGCTACAATGACACCACGTGTGACAATGACACCACGTGTGACAATGACACCACGTGCTACAATGATACCACGTGTGACAATGATACCACGTGTGACAATGATACCACGTGTGACAATGATACCACGTGTGACAATGATACCACGTGCGACAATGATACCACGTGCTACAATGACACCACGTGTGACAATGATACCACGTGCTACAATGATACCACGTGCGACAATGATACCACGTGTGACAATGATACCACGTGTGACAATGATACCACGTGTGACAATGACACCACGTGTGACAATGATACCACGTGCGACAATGATACCACGTCCTACAATGACACCACGTGTGACAATGACACCACGTGTGACAATGACACCACGTGTGACAATGATACCACGTGTGACAATGATACCACGTGTGACAATGATACCACGTGCTACAATGACACCACGTGTGACAATGATACCACGTGCTACAATGATACCACGTGCTACAATGATACCACGTGTGACAATGATACCACGTGTGACAATGATACCACGTGCTACAATGACACCACGTGTGACAATGATACCACGTGCTACAATGATACCACGTGCTACAATGATACCACGTGTGACAATGATACCACGTGCTACAATGACACCACGTGTGACAATGATACCACGTGTGACAATGATACCACGTGTGACAATGATACCACGTGTGACAATGATACCACGTGTGACAATGATACCACGTGTGACAATGACACCACGTGTGACAATGATACCACGTGTGACAATGATACCACGTGTGACAATGACACCACGTGTGACAATGACACCACGTGTGACAATGATACCACGTGCTACAATGATACCACGTGCGACAATGACACCACGTGCGACAATGATACCACGTGCGACAATGACACCACGTGCGACAATGACACCACGTGTGACAATGATACCACGTGTGACAATGACACCACGTGCGACAATGATACCACGTGCGACAATGATACCACGTGCGACAATGACACCACGTGCGACAATGATACCACGTGCGTCAATGACACCACGTGCGACAATGACACCACGTGCGACAATGACACCACGTGTGACAATGACAACACGTGCTACAATGACACCACGTGTGACAATGATACAACGTGCCACAATGATGTCGCGTGCCACAATGGCGTTTTTGTGTGGACGAAATTGATAACTCCTCAACTATTTGGCCGACAGGCTGATTATGGGTGTGTTTGGGGATGTGGATGCTTCTCATCCCGCAGGCTCATTTTGCCCAACTGCAGGAAGCGAGGAGATGCCAGACTGCTGTTTGGGTCTTCGCTAGCGGTTACTCGGGTTCATCAGTGAGCCATGCCGAGTTACATGCCGCGCTACGCTCTGGGCTCTCCGGACAGGGCTCACTGTTGAGCTTTAATAAAGGCGAATTTAGTTTTTTGTCTACAGTAATGGCCAGTTCCTTACGTGAAGGCTGTCAGCCAAAGGATTTGCCATATCTCGTGTTGTGTTTGGATATTATTGTGTGTGTGTGTATTTTTTGTGAACCCGTGGCACCTGGGTCGGTTCCGTGACCTCCTGCCAGCGAGCCTTCGACACTTTCACGAGGACTCAAAGTGCACCTGGCATGGCACAAGCGCCGTGGTGGCAAACGGCGGTTGTTGTTGTGTATTTGTGCATATGACATCACGACATAATGTATGTGTGTGTATGATTTATGTCTGTGCATGTATGTATGCTATAGTGTCGCGGTTAGCGCTCTGCGCTATGAACCTGGGAACCCGAATTCAATTCACGCTCATGGCCAACATCAGTGACGATTATCTGAAAAGGCCTTGGGTCTCCCCTAGATCGAGTACCTGGTGCACTGTGTAAGGCAGTCAGGCCTGGTGCTGGCCACCCACCCCCTCGTGTGCCGTACCGGCCTTCATTGGCACTACTCGCTAACGGTGCTTGACCCAACGGTCTGTGAAGGCTATATGGGAGATGTCTGTCTTTATCTATGTACGTGTAAAAATGTACACGCTTGTGTCCACGTGTGTGTGTGACGTTGTTCGTACGTGTGTTTGTGTGTGCGTGGTTTCGCAGGAGAATATTACATCGATCCTAACCAAGGCTGCGCGGGAGACTCATTTAAAGTTTTCTGTAATTTCTCCGCGGGTGGAGAGACGTGCATTTACCCCGACAAGAAGTCAGAAGGGGTAAGCGAGCTCCTCCGCTTTCATTTATCTCTCCCTATTGATGCACCGACGCATTCACGCGAAAGGGAAAATATTTCACCAATTCGACGTCCAATCAATGTTTCTCCCCGCTCAAACTTACCACTGAGGTTGGTGCTCATCTCTGTTGATGGTCCTGTGGAAAATTCACACATTACTATGGAATGGAGCGGTCGCGTCATAAACCGACCACTTTTTTATATCCCACACAGTGGTACTAGATTTATGGGCCCCCAAAAGAGATTGTGGTGATTGGGTCATCCCTCGATAACAGTTGGCCTAGTTACTTTCAAATTGCCAATTACCAGTGCGTGGGCCAGATGTCAACAGACCTCAAAAACGATGCAAATTGAAGCCTGTAAAATTGCTCCAATTAATGTCCAAAGGAGATTTTATTTACGTGCTGCATGCTGACACTGTGGGCAGCCGAGGTGAGTGCAGCGAGTTCCATTGTTCCACCGTATTTCTATGGTCCCACATCTGGGACCAAATGGTGACGTATGAGTTCAGCAGGCGTGACGACCCACAGGTGCGGGTGGCCCAGCCCAATCCCCGCAGTGGATTCACAAAAAGGGCCGTGCATGTGCTCGTGTACTTGTTGATTGTGAGTTTCGCTAAGGTGCGATCGCAACAGCTGTGGCATTGTGGGATTAATTAGCGCGTTGACTAGGCAAGAAGTTCAGCATGTGAACTGGTCTCCGTCATAGCAATGTGGAATTCTCACAAACATCTCAGAGTTGTAATCGATCAACAGAGATGAGTGTGACCTCCCCGCCACCACACCACTACTGATTTCGGCACGTGCATCATGACCTCTTCAAACCATCGTCATCATTTGGTGATGCACTTAAGACAACGAGCAGCTCCTGTCACCTGGGAAGCTGCCACCGTGATGCGGTGGTCAGCAGCGCGCCGGTCCCGCCATCTCAGAGGTCACCGCCGGTTCCATTCTATCTCCCGGCGCGGCAGTTGACAAGATGGCGCGCGTGGGGTAAAGTGTGGGTGCCTCCCACGTGCCCCAGCTAGAGCCCTTTCGACCGGCAGTGTCGTAAGCAAGCCTCTGCAGGGCTTGCGCCTTTGCCGGCCACGCACAGCCGTGCTCCCGGCTGTTCGACACAAGTCCGAAGCTTCGCTAATGAGAAAGGATAGCTGTAAATTGACTCTCAGGCATGCCCCTGTTGTTAGGCTGTGGCACGCCTGTTGTACTTGCAGTGTTCACTGCAGTGACATCACTGCAGTGCTACGGCACGGTTGGCTACGCACGGCCATGTACAACAATGCACATGACCATGACTTTAAAGACTTTGTGTAGCTATAAGATAAGAGCTGCTTGTTTTCTGAGTGCGACATCCTACATTGCACACATGGTGACTTTATGCCGTTCATGAGTAACTAACGCACGTTTAACTTTGTAAGAGGAAGTCCCCAACAGTTCTTTCGCCCATGCATTCCACCTTTAACTCAATATTTTATTCATATGGAATAGGAAAGTAATACGTTCACATGCAATTGAACATTGTTGAATATTATACATATCCGCGACTGTAAATATTGTTATACATTTTACTATGAATTTGTTTAAGCTTGTACTGTCTACGTTTCAAAACTTTTTGACCAATTCTCACTCGTCAACTTGTAATGGTATTATTGTAAGTGGAGAGTGGTGGCGCAGTGGTTAGCGCACTGCGCTACGATACCCGGCGACTCGAGTTCAATTCCCGCTCACGGCCAACACCAGTGACGACTATCTGAACCGGTCCTGGGCCTCTCCTAAGTCGACTCAGCCTCAAATGAGTACCTAGTGCGGTGTGTAATCATCACGACTGGGGATACAAAGGCGGCCGGGCGTGGTGCTGGCCACCCACCCCCTCGTCCACCGTGCCGGCCTTCATAGGTGTTCGCTAACAGCACTTGCCCCAAACAGCCTGTTCAGGCTATACGGGGAGGGTTTTATTTGTCTTGTCTTTGTATTGTTTACAATGTGTGCATGATTTAAATTTTTACCTCAGTTTGAAAGAGACAATGCAATGAAATGTTTTTTTACTAAAAATTTTTTTTCAAATTTTAATATTTTTATTAATTCAATGCATTTTTGGCAAGCGCGTAATGATATTTTTTGTTGTTACAATTTGCATTTTTGACAAATATTTTTCCCCTTTTGTGGGACGACAACTTTTTGTTGTCGAATGTTCAGATTGGCTCTGCCGCCATAGGAGTGTGGAATTTCCACCACTTTCTGAGAGCCGCCAGCATTCGCGAGCGCGACGGCGCCATCGTGCTCGGCACAAAATGTGTTTTTTTAGTTTGTGCTATTTTTCGAAATAAATGTCTGTGTGTCCCTCCCTTCATCCACTGCCCTCAAAACCTGAGCCTTAGCAATAATATCTATTTAAAAAAAATTCTCAACTTGGATCCAATTCATGACTCAAACCACAGCGATTTACCCCACCGTGAAACGAGGCACTGCCCTGTGCTCTCTCTGGAACATGAAGAGACACAAGTTTCAAAGGTTTTTTGTTTAAATCTTCGGCCTCCTTATTTTAACCGGGAGGGCAACCTTGATTTAAAGCTTTCGTGACTGCAGGAATTCGTACTCTTTGGGTGTTTCGGTAAAGTCTCGTAGATAGAAAGATGATAGATCGCGACGTTTCGATCGCAACACAGGCAATCGTCTTCACCTGAAGACTTCACCTGAAGACTTCACCTGAAGACGATTGCCCTTGTTGCAATCGTCTTCGCCTGAAGACTTCACCTGAAGACTTCACCTGAAGACGATTGCCCTTGTTGCAATCGTCTTCACCTGAAGACTTCACCTGAAGACGATTGCCCTTGAGCAATCGTCTTCACCTGAAGACTTCACCTGAAGACGATTGCCCGTGTTGCAATCGTCTTCACCTGAAGACTTCACCTGAAGACGATTACCCTTGTTGCAATCGTCTTCACCTGAAGACTTCACCTGAAGACGATTGCCCTTGTTGCAATCGTCTTCACCTGAAGATTTCACCTGAAGACGATTGCCTGTTTTGTGATCGTCTTCACCTGAAGACTTCACCTGAAGACGATTGCCCTTGTTGCAATCGTCTTCACCTGAAGACTTCACCTGAAGACGATTGCCCTTGTTGCAATCGTCTTCACCTGAAGACTTCACCTGAAGACGATTGCCTGTGTTGCAATCGTCTTCACCTGAAGATGTTATTTTTCTATCTACGAGACTTTGCCGAAAGACCCAAAGAGCAGGAGGGAAACTTTTTCGTCTTCTTTTTCGCCGCTTGTTCTTTGGGTGCTTTTTCAGCGGGCCGCTTTTGCTTGCCACGCTTTTTTTTTGTTTTTAACAGGCGATGGCTTCTTTTCTAAATTCGTTCACGCTGAGCTTTTGGCACCCTAATATATCGACGGCTTCCCCCCCCCCCCCCTTTTTTTTACAAATGTTGCGTTAAAACAGTTGGACGACACATTTTGTGTGCTTGGCATTTTTCCGCACCAAATGTTTCCTGTCGTCCGAAAACGAACGCAACAATTTTATTTTTTTCTTCGATGGAAGATGCAACCCAAAAAAAAAAAACCAAGCGGCCGCTGTTTTATTTTTGTTTTTGGCTCACCATGGCTGCTCGCGAATGTGTCAGTCAAAGCCGAGAAAGCTGCGAGTTCACCTCTGACACATCAGCTCATGAGCTCCTGGACCAAGCAGAGCCAATTATGTTTCAAATTCGCCTGCATACCCGACTGAGCTGCATCCATTTCGCATAGCCGACTCCCAGAATGCCCCCTCGTATCGTGAAACAGGTGAATAATAAAACAGTACTCACACTGCAGTGAGATCAGGAGAATGTTGCAGCAGCCTATAAGTGGCCTTCAGAGATGGCCCGGTGGCTCAGGGGTCAGAGGGCTGAGTCTCCACCGCTGAGTACCTGAGTTTCAAATTCGAGTTTCAGCCGCCCGTGATTAAACCAGGTTCAAGTGTTAGTGGGTTTATGGTCTCGGTCAGGTCACCAGTGACTCAATCTGATTCTGACCGCACACACGAAAAAATATCTCATTGAATGTGACCTGTCACTTAATGTGGCTAAATGACACCGCTGAGAATTAAACGTGTGTTTCAAACCATCACGCAACAAGCATCGTTGTTGTCTGCAGCGGGACGTACGGTGGAGTAATGCCTCCTGGTTTGTGGGTAAAAAAGCCAGTGACCCAGAGCGGTCTTCCGAGAAGTCCCATCACAGCGGTCGTGCTCCCGCACGCAGCGCGTTGCCGTGGGAGTCCTCACTCGATATTTCATCTCTTGGCGATGGTGTCGACGGCACAATTGGAATGAATTTTTCTTTTCAAATTAAAGTGACGTTCAATTAGTTTTCTCACCAATTAAACCTGAGCCTCATGCAGAGGGACAGCCCCAGGAAACGTCCTTGGCATGCAGCTAAAAAATAGCCCGTATTATTTTTTTGGGTTGTGTCTTCTTAAGACAATTAAAACTTGATTTCTTTTAGATTTGTGGAAAAGCTGAGACATCTGCAAACAAAGAAATGCCACGACCTTATTTGTTCAAACGTTGTTGCTTGCTTTTATGTCAACTCCGCAATGATTTCAGTGAAACCCTGCTTGAACCTGCGCCATCACGCACAGAAAAAAGGCCGTTCTCAATTTTTGCAAATGACCTTTAAATTGGTTCAATTTAAATTCACAAAGGTTCCTTTTGTACGACAACCACCCTTGTCATTTCACACCTTGAATTTTCTCACGTTCATCGTCATAAATCATCAGGCCAGCAGTGATGGTGCATGCCTGTAATCCGGCGCTTCTTAGTCCAGGGTCGGTAAGTCCATTGTGTGCCAGGACACTTCCATCCTCTATTGAACTGTGAGGTGGCCATGTGGACGGCAGTACGGAAAGCCGGTTTGCCGAACGGTCGATGAAGTGGATTTTTTTGCCGCTGTCTCTTCTTCTGCGTGGATTCCTCCAGGCTCCCTGGATTCCTCCCAAACGAAATAAAAATAACTCGGCACATGAATTGGTTAACATCCCAGAGCGTGGTGCCTTGCAAAAAAATGATTATTGAGACTTAGTGGGCCCTTCTTTCTGAAATGATGAGATTCACCATCACCGTCGTTGCCATGAGAACACGGGAATATGACAATCAGAAAAGTGACCTCGTGTTTATTGCATTGTTATGCTCAACAATATTCCATTAAAAAAATCGTAAGCATTACCTTTTTTTGTTTATGAGGATAGAAACGTAACGACAAGCAGCAACAACGTTTACAACAAATGAATTCCCGCACGGTATCTATCACCACTGTGCGGTTCAGAATAAAATGTAAAGCCTTCATTTATCCCAATTGTTTATACTAATATTGTGAGTTTAAAGCACTGTCCATTTGCCTTTGTATTCAAGTGCACACCGGCTCTGCTGCAATACTTAACGTGACCGAAATAAGCATATGTGTGTGTATGTACATATGTAGTAGCTGAACATAGTTCACCTCCGTAAGTTAACGTTCCCCACGGAGAGTTTTATTTGACAAGCCCTGGCCTGGTGGTCACCAGAAGTGCGTGACTCACAGTTACGGGGTTGCGAGTTTAACATCTTAGTCTGAGCTCAACTCAGCTCACCACCACCACCGCTGTCATCATTTCGGATAGGTAATATAAACGACACCACTTCGAGGGAAACCAGCCTTTTTTGCCGAAGGAATGTGGAATTTGCACCACTGGCTCAGGGCCCCACTGATGGTGATGGGTACCATCCCGCACTCGATGGAGTGGGGAGAGCACTCCTGACACAGTCCCAGAAGTGCCATGTATGTACATACACGACCAGTCGAACGGCTTGTTTGTTGTTGAAGTCCGTGATGTGTTCAACCGCTTTGCTCATATTGCTGACCATTGCTTGTTTGCTTTGTTTTGTTTTTTTGTCCCGTTCTCTGTTTCGCTTTTTGTCTTTTCCTCGTTCCTTTCTTTTTTCTTCCTCCTGCTTTGCTATTTGTTTCCTAAAATCCAGGCCAGGCTTTCTGCATGGTCCGGAGAAACTAAGGGCACATGGTTCAGTGAATTCAAGCACGGTGGGATGGTAAGACCATTAAACCGATCGGCAGACGGAAAACCACAACCAAAACCGAAGGCAAACCCCTGGTTCCACTTTCCAATTTCTCCCGAGTCTCTTCCATCCCTCTGTTGTGGTCCACGTCCCTCCTCCTGTCCCCCGTGCGTGACAGCCGTGCCGTCACGAATGTTCACGGCGGTGGCCACCGGTTACCAGCGTTCGCTGTGATCGGGCGTGTCCTGTGTCCGTCCGTCCCCCTCCCCCCCTGTACCGTGCCGTACTTTTGTATCACGTCCCCCCCCCCGAGTCACAGTTGTCTACCAGGGCTGATGTCGGTGACTTAGCCACCCTGTGCAAGTCGGCGCACAGTGCGTAACTTTAATATATCGAGCAATGTGACAAATGAGCAAAATGAATTGCTTTTGGAAAGCTGAACTCGACAATAAAAAGCAGCCTACCTGTGACATGCCTCAAGATGTTTTCAATCACAGCGCACTGTCAGCTGTGATATATGGAACGGAAATGTGGAATAATAATAAAATGGAAAGAGAATTGCGGGCGAGTTGCACAAATATATACGTGGTAATATGCACGCTGGAAATTACACAGGGAGACGGAAAGACGAGCAAATACATCAGAGAACGTACAGTAAACACGAGACATGATATTGAGCGTGAATATGAGCAGTGGCTTTGGGCACAGGGCACCATCGCAAGGAGGGGCGAGAACCGATTGACTGGTTATGGAATGGCAACCGAACGAGAGAATGCGCCCGGAGTGATATCATCAGCTCTTACGCAAATGTAAGATGGATTGTGTGACTGCGGGATAATGAGCAGTGGTGACGACGTGGAAAAGCCTTCATCGAGCAGTGGATAGTCAATGGCTGATGATGATGTGGAATGGCCTGTGACACAGAATGTGAGTGACATTCTACAGTGTCCCTTACAACACAGATTGTCATCGGCGAAAGATCGATCCACTATTTGGACGAAGGCCCCCAAAAAGCCGTCACCGTAACTGGCGGTCACGTGACGCAACTAATCCATCTCACTCGTGCACACTAGCCGATCTTTATGAATCCAGATCTGTGGTCGGGAATCGTCGACCCGGAGCGTCGTTCCCTCCTTCGGCTGTCGCCCCGTCGTCAGTCTCTGGCGCTGGCCACCGTCCCTTCTAGCCACGACGTGCCCTGCCAAAGCTCTCGCTTCTCCCAATAGTCAATGCCGTGTCTCTTATCTCGCACTTTGCACACTTATCGGCGCCCTCCTCTGCCAGCCTCGTTGTGTAATTCCAGGTACGCTCCTTGCCACGCTTCGTTTCACACTCTGCAGCTTTTGTTCCATGGATTAATTTAGCCGTGGATGCTCACGGCTAAATGTGGTGGATTTTACGACCTCTTGACCTCGCCCCCCGATTTCCCAGTTTCCCACCATAGGCCATTGCCGAGTTGGAGCATCGCCAACGCCAGCCCTGGCTCTGTGCTTCTTGGTTGTACGGCGTTCCGTGTCCGCCTGTGTCTCCCCGTGTTTCCCCTTGTCCCCCCTTGGCTCGTCTCCCCGTGTTGTCTCCCCGTGTCGTCTCCCCATGTCTCACCCGTGTGGCTCCTTCCCCCCTGGCAGAGTAAACTTGCTCGCTGGCCCAAAGAAGTGCCAGGGACGTGGTATAGTCAGTACAAGCGGGGCAGCATGGTGAGTGTCCACCCGTCATCGTCCACACACGCACAGACACTCCGTAAACCTCCGCGCCGTGAACTCTAGCCCAGCGCTAGGCCGGTGCTCGGCTGGCGCTTGCTCGGCACCTCACTCGGAGTTCCGTTTGTCCGGCACAGACCATCGTTATTTGTGGGTGATCGCCCAACAGGCGTGAATTGATCCAGCTCTTGGTCAATTTTTGCCCAAGTTTAGTCAACGGCAGGCTGTGGATTTTTTTTTTGTTACTGATTTCGTGAACAGGATTAAACCGTAATGAGTCGATGGTCTCTATGCTTGGACAAAAAAAAAGGGGGTTGTTTTTTTTCGGCCAGATAATTTCGGTGAATTCCAGCTCTGACACGTAAACATTTTGGTCTGACTGCCATGCAGTGAACACTGCTATAGGGAGAGGCCCTCATGTGGATGAGGGACAGGTGTACAGTAGAGATTCCTCTCTACCATTGGGCGATCCTCTGGGTTTTTTTTATTAAAGAGTTCCAAATATACATATGTTCATATTATTTGGTTCTTTCGGTAAAGTCACGTCGATAGAAAATAAAAATGAAATTAAAATAAAATAAAAGTTAAAATCAAGCAAAAAACCCACGACATTTCGTGGGTCTTCATCAGGCGGAGAGAAAAGAGGGGGCAAGCCTCCAAATGCAACTGCTTATAAGGGCTTCAAAAAGTTAATCTTATGACATGAAAGCAACAGCACATTTCCAAGATAATTTGGAACAACACAAAAAAATCAGGGTTGATGTTTTTTTCAATTCTGAAGCTACTGTCATTTACCCAAAAAAAAGCGATATCATCTGGTCACGTTCTAACTCAAAGGAGTAATTGAGTAGCCACATTTAAATCAACTTGCGCCTTTGTTGAAGGCCTGCAGGCTGAAATACTGAGCAAATTTTGAGTGAAACTTTAGATTTATAATCCTGTCATCATTTTAAATCTCGCACAATCTGCGCCGGAATAAATTATACGTGTTTTGCGGCTGCAATGTTCAGGAGCTGCATTGCTTAACTCTGAGATATCTGGCAGTCAGTTGACTGATAGTCCCTAATGAACTAGAGGACCTATATATCTCTCTGGGCTGTCTTTGGCCGTCTTTAGCCTGGGAAAGTTCACTGATGATTCCAAATAATCACGATAACCCATATAAAACTCTTGGCTGTCTTTGGCATCTCCCATAGGACACAGATTACTGATGATTCTGAATGCATAATTACTTATGAAATTAATTTAGCATATTTGGCAAATAATTTACTTATGCATTCAAGGGTGCCACAGTGGCGAGATGTTAACTACCTCGCCTTGTATACAGGAGTTCGAAGGTTCGATCCAGACCCTTACGCCTGCTGTATATTCGGAGTTTGCATGTTACGCCCGTGTTCGCGTGGATTTTTTTTCCGCATCCTCTGTTGTTTTTCTTCCACATTTAGAATCAACATGCATTTAGAGTAGTTGGCTGCTATACATTTACACGTGATAAGCGACTTGATCGAGCTATCGTTTGTGGCTAGGTCACTGGCAATGGTGGGCATGTGTAACTCCAACAAATTAATTTAGCGTATTTGGCAAATTCTGACTACAACGCTGCTGCAAGATGGCCCGCTCTTGTTAGTGACGTCACGGCGTGTCTTTAACGTTCCACTGCGATGCAAGACGGTACGGTTACTACACCTGTGGTAATTAAATGTTTAATTGGGTGCTATTGTGTACAATAGCCATATCAGACATTAGTACATCTAATCGGCACAATCATTGGCTCACTGCAGCTCAAAGACTCGGTTAGCAATTGAGAGTAGGATTCAAGATTTGCTGGCCCTGGACCCTCAAGCACACTTGAGCAGTCAAGGTGTAACACTGCACGTGACCTGATCTGAAAGCATCCGAATTAGTTGTAAGAGATCGTGGTCAGGCATGAGCCACACGGTCAAGGGTGCGGTGACCAGCGTTCTTGTTATACCCCCACTACTCGCCGGATTCGAAACCGCAAACCTCTGCAACAACAACAAAAAGCGGCGAACGCACTGCTGCTGCTGTCTCTAGACCATTGCATCGTTGCCGTGCCCTCCCCCCCCCCCCGTGTATTATTTGGCACTCCGAGGATCCAGAGGTGGCCGATTCGACCTGCGCGCACGGCTGCCGAGACAACGGAGCAAGTGCTTTTGTGTTATTGTTTTTGTTTTCCCTTTCAAAAAAATCCCTACTCCCCCCGCCTCTCTGTTCAGCCAGAGGTGTCAATGGATGCGACCGCCGTGAGGTTGATCGTCAGGTCACGTGCGGTGGGGTTAAAGTGCGGGGTAACTCCCACACCGGCTTCCGAGATGTCCGGCCAGCGTGGGAGGAATAGGCTGCGACACCCTCCTAGAAGGGAGGCTCTCCAGAACCTCCTCTGAGTAGTGGCGTGAGCGAGCAGTTGCAGGGCTGCCCATTTGTCCTTTTGTTCACCGGGAGAACTCTGGTTTCCTCCTCGACCCCCTCCCCACCCCCCACACACAAAACACTCCTCACGAGGATGAGAGCCCCAACGAGCAAAACCTCGCTTGTCGATAAACACGCCACACAGGTCCGTGTGACCGCAGCCTGTCCAACTACTGAGCTTCAAGTGTTTTTTTTTCCGCTCAGTGAGAAAATTAGATTTTAAAGCTCCCCGGTGACCATCCCCATTGCATGACTGCAGTTCTTTTTTTTTGTTTAAACAAAGTTAAGTTGGCCAGAATGTGTCTGAAAGTCAGCTGAAGGTCTCTTCTCCTAGTTTATACAATGCGGGTTGGATTTATATTGGTGGCCGCATCTCAAGACACTGTTCAGCAATGGTGGCCATCTGTTTTGTTACAAATAAGAGGCAGTCATAGGCAGAACAAAAATGGAAACCATTGAGCCAGGATATTGAAATAGGAGGGAGTTGGCAACACAGAGGACTGGAGGAATGATATTTCAGACAATGGGGGCAGCACAGGAGAGTGAGCGATCTCCCACTGAGAAAAGGATGACTGAGGGCTTTCACCGAATTCCTTGGTTGCTGATGTGTGGAGGGGAGTAGAGTGAGATGAGAGGGGTGAGGTAGGAGAGTGCGTGGAGGGGTGTAGAGTGGGATGAGAGGGGAGAGGCAGGAGAGTGCGTGGAAGGGAGTAGAGTGAGATGAGAGGGGAGAGGTAGGAGAGTGCGTGGAGGGGTGTAGAGTGGGATGAGAGGGGAGAGCCAGGAGAGTGCGTGGAGGTGAGTAGAGTGAGATGAGAGGGGAGAGGCAGGAGAGCACGTGGAGGGGAGTAGAGTGAGATGAGAGGGGTGAGGTAGGAGAGTGTGTGGAGGGGAGTAGAGTGGGATTAGAGGAGGGAGGTAGGTAGGGGTGAGTCCATGGAGAATATTGAAGACAGATCTTGAAATTGGAGGATCAGAATGGGAGACGTTGGAGAGATTTGAGTGTTGGGGTGATACTCTCTCATTAGAGGGTGCTGGCAGTAGTATTTTGGTTCATCTGGAGTTTGGAGAAGAGGGATTTCAGGAGGCGAGTGACGTGGGGAGGTGAGGAATGAGGAGTGGTGAGCAGTAATCAGGTCAGGATGTGACAAAGGTTGAGGGCCTCTCTCAGTGGCAGCTGGGGTATTATTATCATGCCAGCCAGGACACACGGCTTTTATCTTGTAGATTAGTGTGGTTACTCCTCTCAGTGCCATATCTTCATAGGTATGGGTCTCCTCCCACACATTTTTCAAAGGAACTGCCCCCCCACCCCCCCCCCCCCCCACAGCCACCCCCCCTCAAATCCCCCACCAATGCATGCATTAAAATCTTAAGACCCGTTGACACTTTGATTAAATAATGCACATTTATCTACTCATTTATTCCGTGTTGCATGCCCGTATTCATTGTGTTCTTATCCCCCCCGCCCGCGCCCCCTTCCGCTGGGTCTCTGTGACAGCTGTCTTACGCAGACGCAGACGGACTCGCCATCGGCGTGGTCCAGATGACCTTCCTCCGGCTCCTCAGCTCTGCCGCCCGCCAGAACGTCACGTACAACTGCTACCTGTCGGTAGCGTGGAACGACCTGGAAGGCAACAGCTTCGACAAGGCGCTGCGCTTCCTGGGTGCCAACGAGGAGGACCTCTCCCACGACACCACGTCCTACATCCACGCGCTCTATGACGGATGCGCGGTGAGTTGTCGGGACGCTCGGGCCCGGATGTTTCGCGTGGCGCCTCACAGATCCGAACAAAACAAAAATGGGTTGTGGGTGTGGCGGGCCAACACGCGTGTATTTTTTAAACAGGATCGAAAGTGCAACAGAAGCATTTTAAATGTACGGTAATCCTTTTTTTATAGTAGAGGTTTTTATTATTACAATTCTAAATGGCATTTTTTGGGTTAAACCATGTAAAGGATCTTTTCAATTTCTGTTGTAAGGCCCTCCACCACTTGACACAGCAAGATGAATGAAATTGTTCATGCGTTGTGTCCAAGCATTTGACAGCCCTCCAATTAATTACTAGTGTCATTGTGACGCCTCGCTCATAGGTGAGTTGAAGAATAATTCTTATGATCAACTTTAGGAGCCATTAAGAGACATCACACTTACTGTGTTTTTATAGTACTTCTTCTCAACGTATATATGCTTAATTAATTTATTTGGTTTGAGAATGGAATTGCCTCGAATGATGATGGTTTCTATTCACGTTTCTTGGTTTTGCCTTCTTTGTATGTTAAACTAACACCAGGGTGGACTCATTAATGCAGGATCAATGTGATTAGCTACTGGCGCCTCTGTAGGCAGTCTGAGAGAGCAATGTGATTGGCTACTGGTGCCTCTCTAGGCAGTGTGAGAGATCAATTTGATTGGCTACTCGTGCCGATGTAGGCAGTGTCAAAGGGCAATGTGATTGGCTAGTGATGCCTCTGTAGGCAGTGTGAGAGATCAATCTGATTGGCTACTGATGCCTCTGTAGGCAGTGTGAGAGATCAGTATGTTTGGCTACTTTTAGGGTGGATGGCGATAGGAATAGTCTTGATGGCTTGGGGAACACCACTGAAGGTGCTGGAGGCATTGGCAAAGCTGGCCGTGGTAGGGGACCATGGTAGATAATCAATGAGCGATGGATGCAGGGGCGGAGCCAGGGGGGTGACAGGGTAGACAATTGTCACCCCCGAAAAAAAAAAATCGAAAATCTGAAACATTCTGCGTATAAGTGTACGACACTCAGTCTGGCGGACTCCGTGCAACTGCATTGTCGGAGTGTGTCGCCAACCGATGGCGTGGGGTATAGCTGATTTCTTAGCGCGTCGTCCTCGGCCTGCTCCTGAAGCGCAAGACGAGCCTGCCCTTCAGCGGAGGCGTGATCGTTCGCCTTCGCCGCCGCCGGATGAAGAACGGATTTCGCCACAGTCCGATGAGCAAGAGCGACAGCTACGGCCTGTTCGCGCTCCGGATCGTGACCCCGCCACGAGGCTACCGATGGCGGCGATGGCGGAGTCGGACGCCGAAGTATTGCGCTACGCGTATCTGCAAGCGGGACGGTTCGTACCGCCTCGGGCTCCGCAACCTGGCCTGACCGGGACGTTGAATTACCCGTCCAAGTTCGTCGGCAGCGCTGCCCGCCGCCCGACGGCGTCTTTGTTTGTTCAGTTCGTCTGGCTCGAGTACTCGTTCATCAGTGAGTCTGTTTACTGCTTCTATTGCTACCTCTTCCCGTCGTCGTCAAGCGCAGATAACGTTGCGTCGGCATTCATCTACTCACCCGGCTTCTCAACCTGGAATAAGATCGGTGGCAAGAATTGCAGCCTACTCAAGCATCAGGGTGGGCACAAGTTGGCACACATCATCGCCGTGAAGAAGGCCAGGGACCTTCTCAACGCCCGGCAGCACGTCATCACGGGCGACGCTGGGCTGGCCCGACAGAATGCCAAAACTATTGACGGCAACCGCAAGCGCCTGGACGCCTCCGTTAGACGGCATGCGCGTCTGCATGAACCAGGGCATTGCGATGCGGGGACACGACGAGTCGCCTGGCTCTCTTACCCGGGGCAATTTTCTGGAGATTATCAACATGTTCCGCAAGCGCGACGCACTGCTTGCGGCCATCACCTGGGAGAACGCGCCGCAGAATGCGACCATGACCAGCCCCGACGTTCAGAAGGACCTGATCCATGCTCACGCTCAACTGGTGGGCCGGCGCCTCGACACCGAGATTGGCGACGCGTACTATTGCATCATGGTGGACGAGTCGCGTGACATCAGCAAGAAGGAGCAGCTGGTCGTCGTCAACCGCTTTGTCGAGGTCAGTACGAGCATCCTGCGCGAGCGACTCGTCGACATTCAGCACGTGTCGGACACGTGTGCGCTCACCCTCTGCAGCGCCATTGTCAACCTGCTCTCGAGTCGCTAGCGCCTATTGAGTACTGCCGCGGCCAAGGATACGATGGCTTGTCGAGCATGAGCGGTGAGATCGCTGGCTTGCAGACCTTGATCAAGGCCATGAACGGCATGGCCTACTACACGCATTGCTGGGCGCATGAGCTGCAGCTCGCTCTCGTCGCTGCCTGCACAAATGGCGTCGCCGACATTGCCGTGTTCTTTGACCTCGTCCAGGACATAATCCACACTGCCACCAGCTCGTGCATGCGCAACGACCAACTGCTCGCCGAGCACAAGAAGCTCGTCGACGACCTGGTCGATGAGCTGGCGGTCTCCACCGGCCGCGGTCAGAATCAGGAGACGGCGTTGTTGGCGGCGGGCAACACGAGGTGGTCGTCTTATGGCGCTCGCTGCACCGCCTGATTGAGATGTTCAACGCGACTGCCGTCGTCATCCAGAACGTGGAAGAGGACGGCGCCAAGGCAGAGCAACGGGCCGAAGCTCATCGCCTTCTCAACGACATGTGCTCTTTCAAGTTCGCGTTCTGCCTGCACCTGATGGAGCGCTTGCTTAAGATCACGAACGATTTGCACGTGGCGCTGCAGAAAGAGGACCAGGACGTTGTCAATGCGATGCGGCTTGTCAATTGCACCATTGAGTCGCTGAAGGAGCTACGCGAGAACGGCTACAACGAGGTATCCGTCGTCGACATGAACGCGAACTACACCCGCCCTGGACGTCCTCGGCGCTGCACCTACGTCATCACCAACGACCACGTCTTTCACATCGACCTCTTTAACGCCTCGATCGACAAGATGCTGGTCGAGCTAGATCTGCGTTTCAGCACAGAGTCGATGAAGATGTTGCGGCTGGCGGTCCATTTATCGCCCCGCAATCGATTTGAGTCGTTCAACGTCAGCAAGATCCTGGAGCTGGCCTGTGATTTTTACAAGCACGATTTTCCCGATCTCGACATGCTTCTCGAGCAGCAGCTGCTCCACTTCGAACAGGAAATCCGGCGAGATGAAGAGCTGAAGAATGTGAACACGCTGCCAATGCTGTCCATCAACCTGGCGACAAGCGGCCTCGGAGATTCCGGCTTTGACCTGGTCTACCGCCTGGTGCGCCTCGTGTTGACCCTACCGGTGGCCACCGCCACAGCCGAGCGCATCTTTAGCGCGAAGAAGCACATTAAGACCCGATTGCGTACCACCATGGGCGCCGAGTACTTTACTGACGCGATGCTCCTGTTCGTCGAAAACGACGTCGCAAAAGGCGTCACCAACGACGAAGTCATGGAGCAGCTCGAGTTGATGCGCCCGCGCCGCAATCGTATCGTCTGAACTCTAGTTCAACAGCCTGACTCTCTAATCATTCTTGAAATAAAAATTTGTTGAATGTCACCCCGGGCTGAAAATCCTGGCTCCGCCCCTTGGATGGATGTGTGGGGCAGGGGCTCACGGCTGGAAGAATAAATGCTTTTTAGTTAAGGTTAGATACGATGGTTGTGATGTCATTTCTAATTTATCAAATTTGGTATTTGCGCCATTTTAATGGCGCAAGGCGATAATCACGAGGGCACTGCTGTGCTTAGCAGACACAATCTACAGGAGTTTTTCAGCAGGCGACACTGATTGCTGCTATTTGTGATCCCAGTTGAGTAATCTGCAGTCTAATGATTTTTTTTTATTTGGAAAATTTTGTCACTGACGTCAAGGCACAATATCCAGCACTATTCGATTGACGTCACAGAAACCTGAATGCCTACGGTGAAGCTGAGGGCGTGTATATTACAGTAGAACAAATCCGTTTCAGTCGGTTCATTCGGTTTAATGCTGGAAAAGCCCTTTGAGCTAAGAAACTCGTGTTCAATGGCGACCGACAGTAATAATCTGGGCGGCCTGTCTGATTGCAACCGTGAACCCTGCAAAGAGCAGCGAATGCGCTATAGCTGGATTACGTCTCCCCCCCCCCAAATTCAAGGTTACTGGTGGTCATTGAGGGTGACTGGTGGTCATTGAAGGTGACTGGTGGTCATTGAGGATGACTGGTGGTCATTGAGGGTGACTGGTGGTCATTGGGGGTGACTGGTGATCATTGAGGGTGACTGGTGATCATTGAGGGTGACTGGTGGTCATTGAAGGTTAATGGTGGTCATTGAGGGTGACTGGTGGTCATTGAAGGTGACTGGTGATAATTGAGGGTGACTGGTGGTCATTGAAGGTGACTGGTGGTCATTGGAGGTGACTGGTGGTTTTTGAGGGTGGTTGGTGGTTATTGAGGGTGACTGGTGGTAATTGAGGGAATCTGGTGGTAATTGAGGGTGACTGGTGGTAATTGAGGGAATCTGGTGGTAATTGAGGGTGACTGGTGGTTTTTGAGGGTGGTTGGTGGTTATTGAGGGTGACTGGTGGTAATTGAGGGAATCTGGTGGTAATTGAGGGTGACTGGTGGTCATTGAAAGTGACTGGTGGTCATTGAGGATGGCTGGTGGTCATTAAGGGTGACTGGTGGTCATTGAAGGTTGCTGGTGGTCATTGAGGGTGACTGGTGGTCATTGGGGGTGATTGGTGGTCATTGAGGGTGACTGGTGGTCATTGGGGGTGACTGGTGGTCATTGAGGGTGGCTGGTGGTCATTAAAGGTGACTGGTGGTCATTGAGGGTGACTGGTGGTCATTGAGGATGACTGGTGGTCATTGAGGGTGGCTGGTGGTCATTGAGAATGGCTGGTGGTCATTGAAGGTGACTGGTGGTCATTGAAGGTGACTAGTGGTCATTGAGGGTGGCTGGTGGTCATTGAGGGTGACTGGTGGTCATTAAGGATGACTGGTGGTCATTGAGGGTGGCTGGTGGTCATTGAGAGTGGCTGGTGGTCATTGAAGGCGACTGGTGGTCATTGAGGGTGGCTGGTGGTCATTGAGGGTGGCTGGTGGTCATTGAAGGTGACTGGTGGTCATTGAGGGTGACTGGTGGTCATTGAGGGTGACTGGTGGTCATTGAGGGTGGCTGGTGGTTATTGAGGGTGGCTGGTGGTCATTGAGGGTGGCTGTTGCAGGAATGTTGAGGAGAGGTGGTGGAGAGGAGGGAGGTGGACAGCAACAGATAGAACATTGTTCACTCGCGTCAGCTGATGATTGGTGGAGGAAGTCGGGTTATGGGGTTCCAGAGGGAGTTCACATTGCCTAAGAGGGATCTAGGAGTTTCTACCCCTAATTGTAATCAGTAGCGAGTGGAAGTCTCAAATGCATCTTGCAGGCACTGGCTGCGCAAGTTTGAAGAGGTGGGATGGAGAGATATTTGGGAGATGTAAGGAGGTCGTCTGGGGGTGGGGAGGGCAGGGGGACATAGATGCTTACGGAGGTGGCGGTTGCTAAAAGTTGTTGGATGAAACAGCGGTGAGAGTGACCAATGGATTTAGTAAGGTGTTTATTTCCAAGGTCTGAGTATGGGAGACAAAATCAATTCTGATAGATTAGTGCACTGAGGAATGGTCGTCTCAGAGACGCTGAACCGCCAAATGCCGACGTCTCGGATTCAAATGTTCTATTTCAGAAAAAGCTGCCCGTAAATTATTAAATGCACCGAGTCTTTATTTTTATTCATATTCCATTTGTGGCCGAGACATCTGCCACTGCAAATTCAAACGAAGGAGGCCAATAGCCCAGTTTCCTTTAATTCCCTGGTGAAGCCGCGGGGGATGTAACGAGCGCTGGCGTTTCACATTCGGTGAGGCAGGGTTTTCTCTCGTGCAGTATTTTAAACCTATTTTCAGATATTAACATTGCTGTGATGACAATTTATGCACACTGCATGTTTTAATTGTGCAAATGGTGCTATTGTAGTGTGGTGTTTATTCATGCGGACAAGTTTGTATTTTTCTCCTGTGTCACTTTATTCGCAGCATCCCACACGAATGCTCCACACGTTCAACACCACGCACTCCTGTCGCAAACTCTTCCTCTCTTCCTCCGCTAGCCTGCTACTTCGAACTTACTCTCTCTCTCGCTCCGCTAGCCTGTTACTCCCCACTCTTTCTAACCCGTCACGGACTCTCTCTCTCTCTATACTCTGCTAGCTTCTCACCCCGCTAGCCTATCACGCTCAGACTAAAGATTCCGCTAGCCTCTCCACTGCTAGCCTATCTACACTCGCACCTCCAACCTCGCCCGTGCCCCCAGCGGGGAATCAGCCAACACCGCCGGGGAGGGCGAGGTGTGGAGGGCGACGTCCCGAACTTGTCTTGAATTATCTTCACTTCTTCATCTCCAACCAACTCTACCCGTTTGCTTCACACGTCCCCCTTATATCCCCCTCCTCATTAAGTGCCCTCAGGTGGCCCTCATTAAGCCGGCTTCCATCTGGTGTCTCTCCCCCCCCCCCTTATCGCCTCCATCTCTCGCCTCTGTGGTGCCTACCCCGTGTTTGCATTTGCAGCCAGCCAATCACGGCCTCTTTCCCTAATTGCTGGCGTCTCTCTGTCTGCTGTCACCCAGGCCACCCGCCTTCACCTGCTCGTCCTGACCTGACCTCACTGTTTGCAACCCCGTACACGAATGCAACTGCTGTTTGCAAACCCTGCGCGCCGTTACGCCACTACACTATCATCGTGATGTGATGAGGAGGAACTCTGGCAGCCTGGATTAATGAAGGCCCTCCTCTGAAGTTGACGTCACGTAACTAATTCTGAAATCTCTTTCATTGCACCCTCACATCTTTTGAAGTCAGCAACGTGGAGTTGTTAGTGCCACGACAAACCATTACACTAATGGTTAGTCCTTGTGCTTTATTTCAGCCTATCCTATATTCTTTCTGTCGTCACACAGTGTTAATGAAAACGTAGTGAGTTTCCCCCCCCCCCCCCACTACGTTTTGACGTGAGGTTTTGCGGTTGCTGCTGTTGTTGATGTCCATATATTTTGTGAACACTCAACCACGGTGGTTATTGCACGATACAAATGAACCTGGCGGCCCACGTTTTGATTCCTGTCCACGGCTAGCATCAGTGGCAAGCGATATCCGAACCTGTCCTGGGAATCTCAACCTGCACTGATCAACGGTTGTGGCGTTCGGGTCAGGCAACCTCCAATGTGCAACGCAGTGCCGGGTGGCCTTCATCCAGCATTGGATCGACAAGGAGCCGTAATTTAAATGTTTGTTTCAGTCATTGGCCACGTGCCACGGTGGTTGGAGTGCTTTGACTCACGGTTGGATGGTGGTGAAGTTCAAATCCCGGCCTGGGGTCAACACAACCTCGTCATGGCCATTATTATTTGACCAGAGTTGACAGAATCAGTTCCACTTTGTTCAGAATTAAATCGACATTGGTTCATTCTTTGGACTTGCTGGTCCCCACCTTGGCAATGTGGAATTCCCGTCACTATTTTGGGGATGATTAATGATTGTTTTTTTTTAGTTAGGTCGCGTGAGTCGAGTGTGTGCGGTACACCCTCCTCCACCCGACACAGCCATTGTATGAAGTTGTCACGTAGGTGAACACACGTGACCAATGTCTTACTGCTTCAGCACCACCGGTGTTGCTGGGAGAGTGATCCACACACATTTCACAATCGTGTACGTGACGCTTCACAGCCGGCGTTCATCGGGGCAGTGGCCAGAATTGCGACGGGGATGTGAACCCAGGCTCTCAAACGTATCTGGCACAGCGCGAAAACTTGCACTGGTCTTCGGGCATCAATGACGACGGCCGCCATTGGCTTTCATCGGAAGTATCTTTGTAAATAAATGAATGCGTCTCAGTGGATTCGGGGGAATTCGTAATGGGGTATTATCTGTTAAATGAATTCACAGATGCGCTTGCAATGTGCCGGGTGCATTAAAATATTAAGCACAACCTCGGAGGGCAGCACGTGGAAAAAAAAAAGCTGTCTGTTGCGCAAGAAACACACGCACGCGTGCAGATGTGTGGAAACGTGCATAATTAGATAGCACGGGTTGTTGTATAATTATGCGCAATTAGCACACATATACACGCTAATGCACAGATGCACATAAGACAAGGACATAGACATGCAAATAAGCACGCGCCCACCACCACAACAACAGCCGCCATTCACCACCAAGAGCGCACCGATGTGACCATAGCGCTTGTACCAGGCTCGGTGCATCTGAGATGACAGGTGGAGGCACCAGCTGTTCCCCTCAATAACCACTGTGCTTGCCCTTCCCTCTGTGCCCTCCGCCGTTGTTGCTGGAGGGCGACTGCCTCCAATTGCCCAGTAGCAGCGTCCTTCACGAGCCTCCTCCTCTTGCACATGTGCCCATCTTGACACCGCTGGCATCAGCTCCACGTCCTCCTTTACCACATCAGCCCATCTCGTCTTTGACTCATACCATACCCATTTAGCTGCCTATATGTAGCCGTCATTAAACACTTGACGCTTGAAGGCCTGGACAAATAGGAAACATCCATTCATGCATATACAAACATTCTTTACAAAAATCATATAGACACAAATGTACGTTCAATGGACATACGCAACATACAAATGCACGTACACTCGCAAACTTGCACACATACTCGCACAAGCACATCCGCACGCACACACACAAATATACACGATACGTACACACAACGACGCACACAGGTTTATGCAGACAACAATATGCACAATACAGACAAAAGCAGCGATCTTCCCTATAGCCTTTAATAGGCTTTTGGAGCAAGTGCTTTTAACGAGGGGGTAGGTGACCAGCACCACGCCCGGCCACCTTTGTCTCCCGAGTGGCGATGTAAATACACTGCACCAGGTACTCATTTGAGGCTGAGCCGACCTAGGGGAGGCCCAGGACCGGTTGAGATGATCGTCACCGGTGTTGGCCACGAGCGGGAATCGAACTCGGGTCACCGTGTTCGTTGCGCAGGGCAGCGCTCACCGCTGCACCACCGCTCCCCACACGCACACAGCCACGAGCGCAGAGTTCATTGAGTAGAGGTGAGGCGAGGGATCCGCGCGGCAGTCATTCAGGGGATGCGGGGGGGGGGGGGAGATAGGGGACTGCACAGAGGAGCCCGAGATAAGAAACGCGATATTGATCAAAGCCTTATTCTCCTCGATGACTTCGTGATTTGGCCGGGCAACAGTGGGGAAAAATAAATTTCAAGTATAAATGAATGGTCCTCGCGGATAAATAAACGAGTGTAAAAATGAAAGCATGGCTGACGCTGCGAGCTAGACTCCTCCGTTCTAAATTGCTTTGCAAATCAGGTAATGGGCTATCCTCGGTCCCGTGGCGTGGAGAGAGGGGATGGGAGCCCGGAGCTTGGGGGGCGCTGAGTGTGATGAATGACAGGGTCGCTCGTACGTCCGCAACGCGGTGGCTAGGAGATGTTAACTCCCTCGCCTGGTATGCGGGAGGTCGTGGGTTCGATTCCGGCTCTCACCCCTGCTGCTGTATATGTGGAGTTTGCGTCTCTCTCTCTCCCAGTGGTCGCGTGGATTTTTCTCCGGGACCTCCGGTTTTTTCCCTCCACATTTGGAATCAACATCAGGCGTTTAGAGTCTTTGGCTTCTGTGATTTTCCACGTGATAAGCCACTTGGTTGAGCTGTCATTTGTGGCCAGGTCGCTTCTGCTAAAGAGCTACATCGCTCAGCGGGCCTCACCTGGTAAAATTAAAATTCTATCTACGTGACTTTACCGAAAGACCCAAAGAGTAATATAAAAAAAATCGTTTTATTTTCTTAAATGCGCTGTTGGCTGAGGGCCTAACACTCCTCACCAGACAACCCTACACTCACCACTCACCCAGCTACTCCTCACCAGACACTCCTACACTCACCACTCACCCAGCCACTCCTCACCAGACACTCCTACACTCACCACTCACCCAGCCACTCCTCACCAGACACTCCTACACTCACCACTCACCCAGCCACTCCTCACCAGACACTCCTACACTCACCACTCACCCAGCTACTCCTCACCAGACACTCCTACACTCACCACTCACCCAGCCACTCCTCACCAGACACTCCTACACTCACCACTCACCCAGCCACTCCTCACCAGACACTCCTACACTCACCACTCACCCAGCCACTCCTCACCAGACACTCCTACACTCACCACTCACCCAGCTACTCCTCACCAGACACTCCTACACTCACCACTCACCCAGCCACTCCTCACCAGACACTCCTACACTCACCACTCACCCAGCCACTCCTCACCAGACACTCCTACACTCACCACTCACCCAGCCACTCCTCACCAGACACTCCTACACTCACCACTCACCCAGCCACTCCTCACCAGACACCATTTTACTCTAGGTCCACCACCTGCCCTTATTCACCACACCACAGGGCCCATTTTAACATACTTCACCATATATACACACACACACATGTGTGAGCACAGAAGTGCAGTACAACACTGGATTTTTTCTGCAGTGCACTGTGGTGATCACTCATCCAAGCGCTATCCAGGCTCAATTCTGCTTAGCTTCTTTCGTCTGACAAGATCTGGTCTATTTCCAAATGATTTGACCATAGGTTCGCGTATATGCACAGTATGTGTACAATCCCAGGTGCACGTTTGTGCTGAATTGCCCCCGGTGTGTTTTGTGGAGGGCTCTCGCCTGCAACACCGCCCTGCTCGATTGCTCAGAAAGGTGATACCAGTTCAGAGTTTTCCTGCTGTAATCAACGCCGCCAGATGACACTGATCCTGACAGACCGAGATGTGGGGTTTTTGCACGGGTGGATAACGAGCAACGAAACATATGTTTGCCTCTATAGTGTATTTACATATTGGTTTATATCCATATACTGCCCTGTATATAGCCGTCCTGAGTGTAGTGGCGGTGCAGCGGTAAGCATTATAAACCCGGTGAACCCGAGTTTGGTTTCCGACCGTGGCTAACACGAGTGACGAGTGGCACAATCTGAAACGGTCTGGGCCCCCCTTATCACCTACCCACACTGACCAGCACTGTGGAACGACCGCCCACGGAGGACATGGCCTAGGGAGCCCTTCGTCCGGGAGTAGATTGCGCACGAGCTATGAATAGATATGCACCCAGCTCTGTGGTACCATGGTCAGAGCGCTTGACTCACATTTGGAAGTGCGGTCGAAAAACGCCCACAGGGCATGGGGAGGCTCTCATTCAGCAGTGGATTTACATTCACTATTACCACCCGAACATCATCATCATCATCTCACTTGGATTATATAAAATGAGCAGCGCTTTTGTAGGAAATCAACAGTGGCCAGCCAGTGGGGATGACTTGGCCTCGCCATGGGAAAGTGGAATTTCTGCCACTCCCTGCACTGAACCGCCAATGATGATGATGATCACTTGGTATAAGTAGGTGCATAAGTTGATGATGTTCAGTGTATTAGTGGACTGAAATGGGTGGACGCAGAAGTGCTCGGATGCATTGCCGGAGCACTGAGGCTGGCAAAGCAACATTTCTGAATTCAAACCCTGGGCTTCAGCCACCCGGGGATTTCAACCGGGTTTGTAAGTGGACTGAGTTTACGTTCTGAGCCCATTCACCAATGGCTGCACAAAAATAAAATGTGCAATCACGTGGTGTCTTTGTTTGCCACGAATTTGCCGCAGCTCTGAATTGAACACTCCCTGCGGGGCAAAAGGCTTTTTGAGGGATTTTAAAAAAAGAGGTTTCATGACATAGTAATAGGTTTTTACCCTTTTATCTGGCACCAAAACTGACACCTTTATACAAGGGATCATGTTTGCAATAACCACAACACAAGCAGCCAAAATGCAAACAAAAAAGAGACAACTCTGATAATGATATGCGCTGTCCTTGAAGTTGATTGGTCCACACCCGCGACGGCTTTTCTTAGAGCCTAGTCTCCACTGGTGTTGGACCAGATGACGCCAAAAGGCGTACAACTCAAACAACAGCGCACTATCAGACTATTGAGAGCTCGGGGTAAGCATTTACATTATGAGACCTCCTTTGCCAGTAGCAAGATATAGTAATACGTTTTTACCCTTTTATCTGGCACCAAAACTGACACCTTTATACAAGGCATCATGTTTGCAATAACCACAACACAAGCAGTCAAAATGCAAACAAAAAGAGACAACTCTGATAATGATATGCACTGTCCTTGAAATTGATTGGTTCACACCCGAGACGGCTTTTTGGCTGCTTGTGTTGTGGTTATTGCAAACATGATCCCTTGTATAAAGGTGTCAGTTTTGGTGCCAGATAAATGGTAAAAACCTATTACTATATCTTGTTACTGGCAAAGGAGGTCTCATAAAGGTTTCATTACGTTTCCTATCGAGGCTGTTCTCTAACTCAAGGTGGTTCTCTGATTCCTGAGATATGCATATTTACATAAACAAACAAATATTGTTTTACATGTAAAAAAAAAACCCGTTTCAATGTATGTTATTGTGGCGGCAATAATAATAATAAAAGTTCTAGTGGTTTTAAACACGGTACCAGAAAGCCGATGCAGCCGTGGCATAATGGCCAGCACACGCCACTTACAATCCAGAGGTCGACGGTTCGGCAGTCGAAACGACGGTGCAGGTTTCTTGAATCCACCGGAGCAGCGTCGATGGAGGTGACACAGTTACTCGATCGGCAGGTGACTCGTGGTGGGATGCGGTGTGGGTACACCCACCTCTTCCAAGATGTCTAGCCAGCGTGGAAGAGTAGGCCGAATGTCCCCCTCTACAGCTTCCTTTTTAGTTAAGGCCCTTTCCGCCAGCAGTTGGCTTGAGCAAAGCACTTGCAGGGCCGCGCCTTTAACCTTCAGCAGAAGAGGCGGCACACCGCATGCATGCAGATTCAAAACGGGCCGCCGCTCGCTGTCGTGGCTCCGTGCGGAATTGAGACCGAACCCGAGTTAACAGACCCCGGAGCTTCGCTTTGCGACGGCAAACTGCAAGGGCGGCAGCCATGCAGGACAGAAAGGATCCCTGCAGGCTGGAGACGCACGTGTTCATTACAGCTCGCAAACACACATGGCAGGGTTGCCGAGTGCGGTTCATTACGGCTGTGCCAGACACCGAGATGGAAACGTTGGGAACGACGTGTGATCATGCCTCCGTGTCTGCAGAGGTGCATAATGTCCGTGCCAGAGACGCCGTGATAGCTCCAGGGTTCAATCCCTGGGTCTGGGTGCCTCTGTCTCTGCAGAGGTGCATAATGTCCGTGCCAGAGACGCCGGGCGCCTGGAATCTGGGTTTCAACCACCCCTGATTAAACCGGGTTTACAAGTGTTGATATAGCACTCCGCCGGTTCACCAGTGGCCGCTACAAATAGCATCGTTTTACATTTGATTGGACAATAGCATTAATAATACATAGCCTTTTGTAAATCCACTGCTGCATGAAGCTCTGCCCCAAGGGCTGTCAGTCATGAGGGTTGTTTGACCATACTTCACCACGCTGGTCACTGTCAGTTGGTGAACGATGACACTCACCACTGACGTTAGCTTGGTCGAAACGGGTCGACAGCTGGCTCGCATTAAACCAATGCTGCTGAAAATATCACTGCCAGAAGGCTGTGTGGCTGATGGCGAATGTGCAAACAAATGTGGAGAGACAGATATATGTGGGAGTGGAGAGGTATCGCCCGCCAAATTATAATTCAGTTGCTTATATTGTCCACAAATATGTTGTTTTGCCGGGAAGAAACGCCTCTTCCAGAACTCGCCGAGACGAATAGATCCTCACGTCGTGTCCAGGCCATGGCCCATCATACCAAACGTCAGGACGACGTGATGGAGTCGTCTCAAGTAAATCACCAGTGTTGGGGTGCTGGGGCGGCGGCGGGGGGGGCGATATGAATGATGCCGCCTGGTTCGTTTGTGGGCGTGGAGACGTGGTGACTGACTCTGACGGTTGTCGTTGACCTTTCGTCCCACAGCGTCGCAAGGGCTACGAGAAGACCGTTTTGGAGATCAACACTCCGAAACTGGAACAGCTCCCCATTGTCGACATCATGTTCAAAGACTTTGGCGATTCCAGACAGAAGTTTGGCTTCGAGGTTGGGCCCGTGTGTTTTGCCGGCTAGCCTTGCGGATAAACGAATACGAGACAAAAGCAAGGAAACACTAACAAAGCCACAAAACAGTCTCCTACTTGCAAACTCAGAGCCTTTATTAGAACGCCAAACATTTTATGAAAAGACGGCTAATAATTTAGCTACGTGACACCACGAACAGAAACAAATTGTCCTCAGTTTTACGCATGGTGAAAGGATTGAAAATATTTACCGAAACCATTTTCACCTCAACAGTCTAAGCGTCACATGCAAGTTTTGAAGTCTGCACGCATTTTTAGAATTACCTTTTATTTTTATGATGTTTTTTTTGTCATTAATTTTTTCCTCGATTCGATCGATCATCTTTGTAAGCCACACATTGCGTCTTTGGCAATACGAAAATTCGGTAAATTAGCAGGGAAGCAATTTTTTTTGCCTTTACAAATCCATATCTTTGCCACCTTCAACATGACTCAATCCCTTAAATTTAAGGAATAAGTGATAATAGCAACAAAAATACTTAATAAGTGGATAAAAGCATCTGTGTATAAATGATGTCTTGTGTTAAGCATTTTAGTATATATTTCCATTGTTAGTTAATGATGTTTTTGTTGTTTATTTTGCTCATTTTTTCTTTTTAGAAGTATAATTTTTTGTTCACAAAACACTTTCTACCTAAAAACCGCCAAACTCGGCAAGATCTGTAAACAGTTGTGGCATATCAGAGACAGCTGGAATTTTTTTTGGCAAAATGGTGCTTTAGTAATCTCCGATGGTGCTGTTTTAAGATTTATGTTTGTTGCCTGTGTAATTGTGAGTAAATATTGTATTGTATAAAAGAAAAAAAATACCACGTTCTCTTTACATTTTTCAAAACTTGCATGTGATTTTGGGCTTTTTTTGTAACATTAGTCTTGCCTGTACAACTCGGACAACTGTACAACCATGCAAAATAAAAAAATAAAACATACGTAAATCAATCGGCGGTACATTTCTACTAAACTTCGCACTAATTCTGAATCATTTCTGCCTTCTTTCGTTTTCGTGCAAGCGCACATTTTTCCCTACGGTTCGTCTCCGTAATGCATGGTCCATCAGCCTAACGTGTCACACCAACACACGTGCGCAAGCCCCTCGGTTACAACACAAGGTCACAACGAAACATTCTGATCGGTGGGGCTGACGCTACTGCCCGTGCCTGGCAACGTTAATTTAACGAGTTCGAGTCCCTGTTGGCAGTCGACTCTGGCCATTGTCGTCGTCGTCCAAACAATGAGTAAGAAAAGTGCCACTTCGTGGGGCCCCTTACCATGGAAATGTGGAATTTTCACCACTGGCTTTGGGCCATCAGCGGAGATGAGCTGCTGCCCAATTGCACAGTTAGACATGGAGACGCTCACAGTTGATTTTCACTCCGCATAGCGTGTCAAAATATATGAAATCTTCATCACCAACACAGCCTTTCAAAGGAACATAGAGTATTCATAATGAGCTTTCGGGGAATGGCCCTTCTTTATAGCATAACAGATCAGAGAGACGGAGTGGAGCCCCACGGTGTAAACTGCAGTCTCCAAATCGTATATCCACTCTGCCTCTCCTGCCTCTATTTACGTGCTATCAAGGGCCCATTGCCCGAAGCGTCGCCGGTTATATTTTTCTTTTAAGGCCACAGTTTTGTTGATGGATGTGTGTTGTTGGGCTTTGCCTCGGTGTTTGCGCTTCGTGCACCACTGCCCAACGCAGCAGCGGGCATTGTCGCGAATTTCTATTTTTTGTTCTTTTTAATGTTTCTTAATCCAAAACCCTCATCTAAAAAGCTAAAGTTAATGATGCAGCTTTTGTGCAAACTGATATTGCTGAAAGCAATGTTTATTATTATTATGTATGAGTTGCTATATTGAACACAGGCAAAATTTCTGGGGAAGTTAAGGTGGCGCGCCTGTGTCAGCAACTTCATAACTTTGTTCGTAAAAAAAGCTTTTAATTTTGCATGTACAACAACAGCTGCCACGGTTGTCCGAATGAGGTCACATGGGGTTGATTGGATTATCATGGCAATACTAGCAACAAAACGGCGGAATTGTGTTCATATTTGAGGATTTGCAGATATGAAATGACGAAAGCCAATTCATGGTCTTTATGAAGGTCAATAAGATTTAGAATATTCCCCCATTAGTTGTTGCCCCGCATTTTATCATCTGAACCTTTAGTCTTCTTTCACAATCCCTTTCCTAGATCTCCGGCCTAGTTTGGGTGAGATCTTCGGGCCGGGTCATCCAGGCAAGAGAGGAGGGTGGGGGAGCCAGGCCGACTACGTCTTTTATAGCCCACCTCTGCTGTACAATATTGGCGATTAAAGATGTGGGGCCATAATGATAACGTGTAACTACAATGTGTCAGTAACGTGCAACCGTGTGACACAAAAAGCAACCAAAGTTGCAGCGTTTAACGGGGACTGGCAACGTTTGAAAAACGCCACAAAGTTGCACCATTTAACTTCAGCGTTCAGTGCAACTCGTCGGGATGTCGATGAATAGTGGTATCTTTGCATAAAAAAATAATGTACGGTGCTAATTATGTTTCTTTTTTTCGTTGAAGCTATTGAGAGTTATATTCTTGGTTCTTTCGGTAAAGTCACATATTATTTTATTGTTTCCCTTCTACGTGACTTTACCGAAAGAACCAAGAATATGAATCCCTGCAGTCACGAAAGCTTTAAATCAAAATCTATCGAGCGTTGTCGCTGCAAATTGGACGATGTTATGTTTTGTCACTGACAAGACTACTCAAGGAAGAGGGTTTGATTACGCAATTTATATATATTCATGACTTGACAGTGTGGCATTTTTGTTGGCTATAGTGAACCACGACACCGCTTTATGTTGCCTGTGCCTCTGCGTGCAGTTCACAACGACGCACGTTAATCACGTCGAAGCGTGCCAACGCACGTGCCACATTCCCTTACCACACACAGCAACAGCCATGCCCAGCCACGAGACAATCGTTGTGCATATTGGTGTGGGCGTAAATGGTTGTGCGAATCGATTTGAAGGAGCTTTTAACTGTGTTTGTTATGTGCACAACAGGCATGCGGAATAAGGTGCTTTTATATGAAAATGGGTGAAAAGCAATTAATAACTCGCATTGCCTCTATTTTAATGAGGTTCTACAGAAAACGCTTTGCTATGTAAGACATGTTTCATCTCTTTGCATCCAAAGATCCATTTTTCATCTCGCGTTATCATTTACCTCTGACCTCACTGTTCTCAGGTTAAGTCCTGTGATTTATAAACAAAGTTTGACACGTACGAAAAAAACGTGCTTTTTAATATAGAATGAAATTAAATTGTAGTCAAGCCCCGAGTCAACTTCGCCACAAGTGTCGCGGGAATCCGGGCCGAGGTGCGAGAAAGATGCCAGGGTGCGGGTGGCATCGTCGGGCACTGCCCGTGATGATGACCTCTTGACATTTGAACTTTACACGAGCCCCAGTCTATCCTGTCTCATTTTAAAGTGATTTTTTGTTTAAGTTCATAACAATAAAAAAAACATAATCAATTGAAACTGATCAAGCTATGCGTTGCTTAAAATGTGGCTTTGTCGTATTGTAACCAACCCGCATGTCGGTTTCCTGCAGGTGATCTGCTTCCCTCCTGCGTGTATAAATGCTCGTAAATTGAGCCCAGAACACCTTCGCATATAGAGAACTGCAGAGCTCGGGCAATTGTTGGTGCCAGCCCACCGCGTGGCTGCTGCCTTCTTCCTTGCCTGTCCTTCCTCCTCGTACCTCCGAGTCAGTCGCTCTCTCTTTCTCTCTTCGAGAGCGAGCGAACGCTGTGCGGTGGCAGTGCGTTACAAGTCGACGTCGTTATTTTACGCCACCGAGTCCCAGCGACGATGGTGACGATGACGACGACGACGACGATTGTGGTGGTGAAAGCGGGAGTGACGACGGTTGAGACTGCTGCCGATGGTATCTGCAATGTCGATGACGCTGTTTGCCGGGGTTGTTGGCATGATGGCCTGTCTCCCAATCCCTTTTGGGTTGAGGCCGCTGTGCGCTGCAATTGTTCTTGCCGCCCAACCCAAACCACCATCCCTGGGTCCTCCCCGCTGCCTTCCTCTTGCTCCGTCCCCTGTATGTAGTTTTCTATTGTCTCCCCTACTTCATCTGTGTGCTTTCCTGCGTCGCTTGGCCTGACCCCCACGCTGCCTTCTGACCTCTGCCTAGCTTCCCCCGTGACCTCGTTTCTCAACGCCTGTCCCTGGCTTCTTTCTGTCCCCAAGTTCCCCCTGGGACTCCTTAATGCTGCCCCGGCTGACTTTGTTGGCTCGGTTGGTGCTGGATTTCCCTCGTTAGTCCTCAACGTTGGGCCCCAGTTGCATCGTCCTCCTGGACTTGGCCTTCATGGGCACTGGGCCGTCTTCTTCCATCACTTCCGTTTTGCCTTATTTCCTTGCGCAAGGCATCTCAGATTCATTTAAACTAACTCTGTAGTATTTTGTCCTGCGGCGTTTCAATATTTGAAATCGTTATAAACTGATCGCAGTTCTAAACAAATATGTACTACATTTAAAATGCACGTGCATGATTAATTACTGCAATATACTTTAAAAACGATGTAATGCATGGGCATTTCCCTTACTGCTCCGTATTATTCAGTGCGTCATTCGCTTTTCAAAGGAATGTGCACTCCATCCCGTGAAAGGATATCGGCAAAGCCAACATTCACGCAGAGTGACTAAAAAGTGGCTTTATAAATTATAGGAGTGTATTTGAAGTAGTTGAAATCATGGCTGGGTGAGCAGAGCACATGAAAGACCTATTTAATGGCTGCATAATCTCATCTCAAGTCGTTCCTCTGTAGGTTATAGAATATGTAGGCTAGCTTTATCCTACTGACCACAGCATTTACCAATGTGCCAGTTTGCACAGAGTTTAAAGTTCGACTCCTACTGCTTACAGCCACCCAGGAATTGATGTCTGCTGGTAAGCGGGACCCTCAAAGATCGTGGAGTGTAGCAACAGGAATCGACCTTAAAGACCTGACCAGGTGGCTCAGGAGGCAGGGCAATGAGCTATTGTAGTGATGCCGACATTCGTTCTTGCTTTACTTAGAGCCTTTATTCAGTTTAACACGTAGGGCTTTCACAACCAATACCATCCATAAAACAGGTTTTTGTTGGGTTAGATCGCATATAAATATATAAATGTGTCGCTAAACCCGCCACCACCCGACACAGCCAATTAGTAAGATGTGTCACGTAAACAGAACATGCCAATTCGTTACTAGTGTTGAGTTAGTGAAATACGCGGTGTGCACAGTTAACCGAGGGCAACTGAGGGCAAACAGGTGCGCGTGAGGTGTGCATGGACAAACCGCCAGTTGTAAGGGGCGAAGCAGGTGCAAACGGGGTCGACCGGTTGTGCACGCTGAGAACAGAGGTGTTGCCACGGAGACGGGAGATAAGGGTTGATTGATGGTCCGACAGGCGTTAGCCTGGCCAAAGCTGAAAGAGACGCACGAGAGGTATCGGATAATTGGCAGGGAGATAGGGCATGTACGTGAGCGGAGCGGGGAATTGTTGCCGGGGACCAATTGTGAAGACATCTCGCCGCTGCCGCTCCAGCCTTCAACGGGACCTCAACCCTCAAGCCGTCGCCGGGCGGGTGATGGCTGACCCCCCCGCCCGGGACAGACGGGTAAGCGGGTCTGAGGGAGCGTAGGTGAGGGCAGCGGTGGAGGTGTAGAGACGCTGAGTGTGAAGATGCTGTGTGTGGAGACGCTGAGTGTGGAGACGCTGAGTGTGGAGACGCTGTGTGTGGAGACGCTGAATGTGGAGACGCTGAGTGTGGAGACGCTTAGTGTGTAGACGCTGAGTGTGTAGACGCTGAGTGTGTAGACGCTGAGTGTGTAGACGCTGAGTGTGGAGACGCTGAGTGTGGAGACGCTGAGTGTGTAGACGCTGAGTGTGGAGACGCTGAGTGTGTAGACGCTGAGTGTGGAGACGCTGAGTGTGTAGACGCTGAGTGTGGAGACGCTGAGTGTGGAGACGCTGAGTGTGAAGATGCTGAGTGTGGAGACGCTGAGTGTGGAGACGCTGAGTGTGTAGACGCTGAGTGTGGAGACGCTGAGTGTGGAGACGCTGAGTGTGGAGACCCAGTGTGCGGAGACGCTGTGTGTGAAGACGCTGAGTGTGAAGACGCTGAGTGTGGAGACGCTGAGTGTGAAGACGCTGAGTGTGGAGACGCTGAGTGTGTAGACGTTGAGTGTGGAGACGCTGAGTATGGAGACGCTGAGTGTGAAGACGCTGAGTGTGGAGACGCTGAGTGTGGAGACCCAGTGTGCGGAGACGCTGTGTGTGAAGACGCTGAGTGTGAAGACGCTGAGTGTGGAGACGCTGAGTGTGAAGACGCTGAGTGTGGAGACGCTGAGTGTGTAGACGCTGAGTGTGGAGACGCTGAGTATGGAGACGCTGAGTGTGAAGACGCTGAGTGTGGAGACGCTGAGTGTGAAGACGCTGAGTGTGGAGACGCTGAGTGTGTAGACGCTGAGTGTGGAGACGCTGAGTATGGAGACGCTGAGTGTGAAGACGCTGAGTGTGGAGACGCTGAGTGTGAAGACGCTGTGTGTGAAGACGCTGAGTGTGTAGACGCTGAGTGTGTAGACGCTGTGTGCGGAGACGCTGTGTGTGGAGACGCTGTGTGCGGAGACGCTGAGTGCGGAGATGCTGAGTGTGGAGACGCTGAGTGTGGAGACGCTGTGTGTGGAGATGCTGAGTGCGGAGACGCTGTGTGCGGAGACGCTGAGTGCGGAGATGCTGAGTGCGGAGATGCTGAGTGCAGAGCCGCTGTGTGCTGAGACGCTGTGTGAGGAGACGCTGAGTGTGGAGACGCTGAGTGTGGAGACGCTGTGTGTGGAGACACTGAGTGTGGAGACGCTGTGTGCGGAGACGCTGTGTGTGGAGACACTGAGTGTGGAGACGCTGTGTGCGGAGACGCTGTGTGTGAAGACGCTGAGTGTGGAGATGCTGTGTGCGGAGACGCTGAGTGCGGAGACGCTGAGTATGGAGACGCTGTGTGCGGAGACGCTGAGTGTGGAGATGCTGTGTGTGGAGACGAATAGGGAGAAGTAACCATAAGTGACTGTACATGTAGTTATAGGAGTGCCTACAACTGGTGCAAGAATAGGTGAATAAAGTGTAAGCAGGTGACTTGTTACAATGTGTCGGTTTGAGTGATTTTTTAAGACACTACACTAGTACAGCACACCGGTGTGTTGGAGGGAAAATCCACAACATTTACAATCTGAGGTGTGTTGGAGGGAAAATCCACAACATTTACAATCTGAGTACACAATCTGTGGATTTGCTCACCAACTCAGCGACGTGCTGTACTAGTAACGAATTGGCATATTCTGCAGTCACGAAAACTTCAAATCTAGATAGGCATATTCTGTTTACATAACAAACCTTACTAATTGGCTGTGTCGGGTGTGGCAGGTTTAACGACACATTTATATTCACGAGATCCAATCCCCCCAAAAAACCTCTTATGGAAGACCCTCCATTGTCGAGACCAACGCTATGCCTAGGCCCGGCCTTCAGTTCTTGATCCTCGAACTTCGTCGTCTCTCCAAGCGTCCCTTCCCCTCGTGCTTTCGCCCTATTATATCCCTCGAGTCGCCGCCAGCCAGTCCTCCTCTTCTTCCTTCTCTAACGTTTGTCCACCGTTTAACCCCGACAGCCCGCCCTCGTTTCCTCGCCTTTTACCGTGGGATTTATCCTCCAATCGGTTCACCTCTCTGGCCCTAATCAATCCTCTTTGAGGCCTCCCTACCCAAAATCAGAGGCCATTAACACACTTTCTGGATGTCCGTTTCCACGTGTACCGTGTCAGGAAGGTGGTCTGTTCTTATCGGTCTTTACCCTATCGTGCCTGAGATTCTGGGTTCAAAATCCAGGTTTCAGCTGCCTCCGATTACACCATATATATAAACAAAACCCTTCTCTGGGTCTCAACGTTCGTAATTGTATATAAAAAATATCCTTTTGTTGTCCTTCAGTCGAGCGGCTTTCCAGAACCAATTTTTACGAAGCAGGATTAATTCAAGCAAGCAAACGTTGGACTGGTTGCGACATTCTGTGTCTCAGCAGCAGTCAGGGCTTGTTAAGGAAATGATGCTGGCTTACCTACAGACGTTATTGGCAAGAGCACTCCCTCATCAACTGTGGGACCCCCATTCCATGCGCAAATAACAAACAAAAAAGCAATAGCGTACACAAACTCGTGATGCCGAGTTCTGCTTTGCCCATAATGTTCCACGGCAATGCATTGAATTCCTTTAACTAAACCAGGGTGTGCACGTGTCACGGTGTGCTTAACCACTAAACAGTGCGCCGCTGCTGCTACCCGCCTCGCCACCCCAGGGAACGTCGCGGTTGCGCGCTGCGATCGGAGTGCCATCACGAGATAGAGAAACGTCCCCTGCGGAAACTCCCGCGTCGTGCCGGGGGGGGAACAGCCCCGGGGGAAGATGAACCCCCACACAGAGCTCCTTCTCAGTCACTTCAATCGACCGCGCCGCTCTCTCTCTCTCTGGCCAACGCTAGCCGGTGCTCTCGCTCGCACGCTGTGCAAGGAGGAGATGTTCTCTCGCTCGCATGCTGTGCAAGGAGGAGATGTTCTCTCGCTCGCACGCTGTGCAAGGAGGAGATGTTCTCTCGCTCGCACGCTGTGCAAGGAGGAGATGTCCTTCTTTGGTTCTTTCAGTAAAGTCACGTAGAATGAGAATAAAATAATAAATTGATAAAATTAAATAACACAATAATATTCTCACGACGTTTCGGCCACAACACAAGCGGCCTTCATCAGGTGAAGGGACGAGACTGTCTGGTAGGACAGCGCTGGAGTGTCTCGTCCCTTCACCTGATGAAGGCCGCTTGTGTTGTGGCCGAAACGTCGTGAGAATATTATTGTGTTATTTTATTTTATCAATTTATTATTTTATTATCATTCTACGTGACTTTACCGAAAGAACCAAAGAAGATGAATCCTTGCAGTCACGAAAGCTTTAAATCGAGGAGATGTCCTTCGCACGGCAGGTATCGCATGAGCCGCGGTCATTTTGGCGACTTGGACGCCTAAGGCAGTCAAAAATTGTGACGCTTCGGAATTTTTGGGGTAATTGGCGGTTTGAGACCGGGACTTGGACCCGGAGTCATCGACACGGCCGTGATGATGCCCCTGAGCCACTCTCAAACCTCATGCGTAATGGATACGGCAAGGCAGATTTTGAGTTGAGGGAACGTGATAAATTAAACAAGAAATGAATAGCCAATTAGATAATGGCAGGCATGAGACCATTCCTCTTGCAGCTAATTACCTACGAACACCTGAGTGCTGTGTTTAATCAGCTGTAATGCATTGTCTTTGTACACCTATCTTTACCTAAACCTAGGTTTACAGTGCAATTCAAAGACAAAGATCCCCCATGCAGCTTTTACCAGACTGTTGGGGCAAGAGCACATATACACAGACCGGCACGTCAAACGAGGGCGTGGGTGGTCAGCACCACGCCTGGCCGCCTTTGTCTCCCCAGTGCTGATATTTACACACCGCACCAGATACCAATTTAAGGCTGAGTCGACTTACGTGAGGCCCGTGACCGATTCCGATATTCGTCGCTGGTGTTGTTCGCGAGCGAGAATCGAACTGGGGTCGCCAGGTTTTGTAACGCAGCGCGCGAGCCGCGACCACTGCCGCTTCCCACAGCGACGCGATCCACACAACGATCCACCAATTAGCAGACAGACTGCTGGCTACCCACGATCAACAAGCCCGTTGTCAATACCCCCTCCAGGCCTGACAAAATAATGACTTTGTGGGACATCTGCAGCGGCCACCCCTTCGCTCATTGACACAGAGGCCGACGGTGTCGATACCTCTCACGGAGTGAGCCGGGGTTGTTTACAAAATTCCGAAATACCTGCGATGGTAATTTCGTAAAATTAGCACGTCAACACAAACAAGGTGGTTAGCATATGCATCATTTATGTAATCGCATTTATGTAATCGTATTAGCCTGTAAAATATCGATGATGTCAATTCCCCTTTGCGCTATTCTTTGGAGAACATTCATATTATTTTTAGTCCACTTATTAATAGTGTGTTCATTAACAAAGGTTTACTTTCCAGAGATCTGCAGCTAATCTAGAATATGTTCAAAGCAAAGCTCGTGTGGGTGACTCGAGGGAGGAGGGGGGAGAGGCGAGGGGTGAGGGGAGACTCAGGATGATAACCATGACGATGGCGCCGACTCGCTGGCTCGAGGCGGAGGAGGAGGAGTTGACATCACCAATATTTGTGAGCGCCACGGTGGCTAGGAGATGTTAACTCCCTCGCCTGGTATCCAGGAAGTCGTGGGTTCAATCCCGACCCCGACGCCTGCTGCTGTATATTTGGAGTTTGCGTGTCTCTCTCTCTCATCATCATCATTATCACGGTGGCTAGGAGATGTTAACTCCCTCGCCTGGTATCCAGGAAGTCGTGGGTTCAATCCCGACCCCGACGCCTGCTGCTGTATATTTGGAGTTTGCGTGTCTCTCTCTCATCATCATCATTATCACGGTGGCTAGGAGATGTTAACTCCCTCGCCTGGTATCCAGGAAGTCGTGGGTTCAATCTTAACCCCGACGCCTGCTGCTGTGTATTTGGAGTTTGCGTGTCTCTCTCTCTCATCATCATCATTATCACGGTGGCTAGGAGATGTTAACTCCCTCGCCTAGTATCCAGGAAGCCGTGGGTTCAATCCCGACCCCGACGCCTGCTGCTGTGTATTTGGAGTTTGCGTGTCTCTCTCTCCCCGTGGTCGCGAGGATTTGTGTCCGGTTTCCCCCTCCACATTGAGAATCAACGTCACGCGTTTCGAGCATTTGGCTGCTACACATTTCCACACGACGATAAGCCACTTCGTTGAGCTATCATCTGTGGCCAGGTTACTTCTGAAAAAGAGCGACATAGCTCAGTGGGCCTTACCTAGTAAAATTAAAAGTTGTCAGCCAAAGTCAGAATCAGAATTGGACTGGAGGAGGAATCCGATGATCCATGAAGCTCTTTTTAGTCGCAGATGTCCAGTATGGGCACGGGGTGAGCAAAGTTACAACAGCGAACAATGCAACACAAAACGGCAGGAGTTATCAAATGAAAGTCGAAAAGGTAAGCGGATCACTAAATGTAAGTACATGCTTAAAGTGTAGAAGACGGCCCAGGGATGGCATGCGCGTGAGAGATGGAGCGACCGTGTGCACGAGGGCGGTCGGCTGCTGCGATCGCGAGACCGTGACGGATGCGTGTCGGCCTCGTGGAGGTCCTCATCCAGCAGTGGATAGATCGCGGTGGCGAGATGTTAAATGTCTCGCCTGGTATACAGCAGGAGCTAGGTTCGATCACGACCCTGACGATGCCTGTACATGAGGGTGCTTCAGCGAAATGTTAACACTTACATGGGACTATCGTTTTTAACGGAAAAAAGAACTGATAATACACTGTAACGTGATAACAAATGTGACGTTGATAGCTTCAAAAAGTCAAAGAGTCTCCACGTGTTCGCCATCGTTGTCAACACGTGGCCTGGATGGAATCTTCTCCAGGTGATCTCCAGATCCCGGAGGCACTTTTCTTGTGGTGGTGTTGTGGCAAATTCTCAGAGTTGTTAACATTTTTTTCAAAAGCACCCTCTATACTTGGAGTGTCCGTGTCTCTCTTCCCGTGTGGTTCGCATAGATGGCTTCTCCGGGTCCTCCCCTCCAGATTTCGAGTCAACGTGAATTTCGAGTATTCGCTATGAATTTCCACTCGACGATCAGCCGCTTCGACGCGCTATCATTTGTGGGCAGGTCGCTTCTTGAGAAAGAGCTGCATAGCTCGGAGGGCCCTTACCTGGTAAAACAAAATGAGAAGTTTTAGTTTGAACAATGGCCAAGTCGGAGGCATGAATGTGTGCAGCAGGGGACGGGAGCAATGCGTGGCGTTACCATCTCCCAGTGGCTGGAGGTGGCTCAGAGGTTCGGGGATGTCGAGCGCGGTGCTGGTGAAGCCCTGGGCTGGAACCCAGTCGTGATGACCACCTGGTTCGAGCTGTTGCTCCGGAGACCGGGACACAGGCGACCGACGTTCGCTCGCCGGATTGGCGGTGGCGTCAGTCGCAACTTCTCACCCAACGGAGTTGGGGTCGCCAACTTCCACGCCGCTCCTCCTGACACAGTTGCTTTGTGGCTCGACCGCCTACTCCACGGAACATCATCGCCGTTGCGCCTCCATCAACGCCAGCTGTACTCGGGAGGAGGACGAAGACACCAGCTCCTCAAGTGTCGCACGTGTGATGGTCTCAGCCCCCCTCCCCCCCACCCCTGTCACCAATGACCACGAAAAAAAAAACTCCCCAAAAAAAGATATCGATTTATAACAAAGCTGTCACGTAACTTGGCAAAGCCCGGCTCTGAGAGATGACATTCACAAGCGCATCAGACGACTGAAGCGTGGGAAACTACAACTTGACGGGACGGCAGTGTCGGGTCAGAGAGGAGCTCTCGAAGCGAGTAGCGAAGTAGCTTCTCATCCTCCAGGGCTGCTCCCCTGACGCGAGATGGGGGGGCGGGGGGGAGAGAGTTCCACGCTGAGAAGTCCCCTCCACCTCGTGACGCGAATACCGTTACGGCACAAAAGTGGCGACATTAAAAAAAAGGTGCAGCCCCTGCAATTTCCCTGCTCGCGGCCACTGCTGGCGGAAGGGCATCCAACAGAGGGAGCACTGGAGGGGCCACTGCCAAGCGGTGTTTGGCCTACTCTTCACGCTGGCCGAGTGCCTTGGCAGAGGTGTGAGTACCCACACTTCTCCCCACCACACTTGACATACTGTGGTTGTCAAGTGTGGGGGCGGGGTAGCGGTTTAAGAAACCTGCGCGGTTTTTTCGACTGCCACACTGGGAGATGGACTCGCACTGACGACCTCTGGACTGCGACTCCTGGATCGCAAGTTCAGCGTGCTGATATATTGAGAGCAATTGGAGGAAGTCCATTAGTGGCGACATTGGGAAGCCACCGAAGCTATGCACTTATACAAATACAAATAGAAAACTAATTTCTTTAGAACTGCTTTTTGAGTTTAGTTTGATGTCCACGTACGGTGCGAAAGAAGTTAAACGTAAATATACGTACTACGACCGCATCCCACTGGAATATACAAAGCGCTTACATTGTTATTACATATTTTTTTTAATACGTTCAAGAGCTAAATGCCAATGTTGATATCTCATGGCCACGACTAGAGGGCTTCGGGAGAGAGTTCGTCTTGATGTTGTAGGCGTGCACACTCGAGTGTGAGTTCGCCTCGGTGTTGTAGGCGTGCACACTCGAGTGAGAGTTCGTCTTGATGTTGTAGGCGTGCACACTCGAGTGAGAGTTTGTCTCGGTGTTGTAGGCGTGCACACTCGAGTGAGAGTTTGTCTCAGTGTTGTAGGCGTGCACACTCGAGTGAGAGTTCGTCTTGATGTTGTAGGCGTGCACACTCGAGTGTGAGTTTGTCTCGGTGTTGTAGGCGTGCACACTCGAGTGTGAGTTTGTCTCGGTGTTGTAGGCGTGCACACTCGAGTGAGAGTTCGTCTTAGTGTTGTAGGCGTGCACACTCGAGTGAGAGTTTGTCTCAGTGTTGTAGGCGTGCACACTCGAGTGTGAGTTCGTCTCAGTGTTGTAGGCGTGCACACTCGAGTGAGAGTTTGTCTCAGTGTTGTAGGCGTGCACACTCGAGTGAGAGTTCGTCTTGATGTTGTAGGCGTGCACACTCGAGTGTGAGTTTGTCTCGGTGTTGTAGGCGTGCACACTCGAGTGTGAGTTTGTCTCGGTGTTGTAGGCGTGCACACTCGAGTGAGAGTTCGTCTTAGTGTTGTAGGCGTGCACACTCGAGTGAGAGTTTGTCTCAGTGTTGTAGGCGTGCACACTCGAGTGTGAGTTCGTCTCAGTGTTGTAGGCGTGCACACTCGAGTGAGAGTTTGTCTCAGTGTTGTAGGCGTGCACACTCGAGTGAGAGTTCGTCTTAGTGTTGTAGGCGTGCACACTCGAGTGTGAGTTCGTCTTGATGTTGTAGGCGTGCACACTCGAGTGAGAGTTCGTCTTGATGTTGTAGGCGTGCACACTCGAGTGTGAGTTTGTCTCAGTGTTGTAGGCGTGCACACTCGAGTGAGAGTTTGTCTTAGTGTTGTAGGCGTGCACACTCGAGTGAGAGTTCGCCTCGGTGTTGTAGGCGTGCACACTCGAGTGAGAGTTCGTCTCGGTGTTGTAGGCGTGCACACTCGAGTGTGAGTTCGTCTCGGTGTTGTAGGCGTGCACACTCGAGTGAGAGTTCGTCTTGATGTTGTAGGCGTGCACACTCGAGTGAGAGTTCGTCTCGGTGTTGTAGGCGTGCACACTCGAGTGTGAGTTCGTCTCGGTGTTGTAGGCGTGCACACTCGAGTGAGAGTTCGCCTCGGTGTTGTAGGCGTGCACACTCGAGTGTGAGTTCGTCTCGGTGTTGTAGGCGTGCACACTCGAGTGTGAGTTTGTCTCGGTGTTGTAGGCGTGCACACTCGAGTGCGGACCACCGCGGTTTACTGTTTGGCCCGAAGGGCTGAAAACAACGTGACAATCCGCATTTAGTGAATGTGCCCCTTCCTCTTGTCGCAGGAGCGCTCGTTACGGGACTAGCGTCACCTCGTGACGTCGCTGGTACCACCACCCAGCCGGGCGTGAGCATCACCTGCAGGGGAGTAATTGCCATCGGAAATTAGAACGGTGAACATCACGTTGATGGGGGCTTAACAATGCATTTTACTTGTCAAATTAAGAATCTTCGTGACGTTTATGAAGAATGTTGGCTACTAAGAGGGAGTGATTTAGGGAGCTGTCCCGGCGAGTTTAGACTTTGATAATAATGCGAGCGTGCGGTGCAGTAGATGTTTCGCATTAGGCTCTCTGCCCAATGAGCCTGCTTGTGTTCGTGGCAATTGAGTCCAATTAGCCATACAGACAGCAACATCAATCAGCTCAATTTGCGCCGTTCACCTTAGCATTCATTGTATAACGCAGGGCCATAATTTGAATCCGTCAACACGGACTGGGTTCGTAGAGACTGATCATTTTTTTGCAGTAATCACAGTGCGAAATTACGAATGGCGCCTGTCCCATCCCAAATCTAATTTCTCCACCTCCCAACGTTAATGCCCATTCTCGCAAGGCTCACACTTGAACGTGTAATGCCGCTGGCTCGATAATAATGCCTCCTGTGTCCTAGGATTGGAATGCGCCCCTTTGTGGAATGCGTGTCGGCAATTTCCGACGTTTGCGTGAAATTGTGAATTCCTAGGACATCAAATGACAGGTTTTCAAGTGCCTGGATGACGTAGAATGCTCATGGCTGTGTCGGAGACACTGGGCCAGCTACATGTCAAGCTTTTTAAATGGAATCCCCTTTAAATTAATAAAGAACACATTAAATGTTTGCTTGGTGAATATCAATAAAATAGCACTTCTTCATGGCGAAGGATTACGGGAGTGGCAATTCAATTGTATCACTCTTTACTTGAGCACGAATGAGTGTTGTCTAAGAGTTGGGGTGAGAGTGTCCTCTTGAAGTGAGTCGGAAGTAGTTTTGTGGCATCATCTTCCGCGGGCCGTTCTCTGGCACAACGCGAGGCTCTGCTGCCAGATTAAGTTCCTCAGGGTTACGTTCGCTCACCCCTTCACAAGACTTGTATGGACGTATATTGAACTTATTTCGCACCGTATGTAGCCAACCGTGCTAACCGGAGGTGTGGGGGGAATGACAACAAACTAAACACAAAAAAATCAGTTCTAAAAAAATTAGTTTTCAACGTATTTTTAAAAGTGCATTGCTCCAGTGGCTTCCTAATATCGCCACTGTTGTGGTACAAGTCACGTTAATGCGAAGCACCTCAGAGATGTCAGTCTGGCTCTGTGAACCTCTAGCATTAACGATGATCCCTGATCATCAGAGGTGTCAGTATGGCTCTGTGAACCTCTAGCGTTAACGATGATCCCTGATCATCAGAGGTGTCAGTATGGCTCTGTGAACCTCTAGCGTTAACGATGATCCCTGATCATCAGAGGTGTCAGTATGGCTCTGTGAACCTCTAGCGTTAACGATGATCCCTGATCATCAGAGGTGTCAGTCTGGCTCTGTGAACCTCTAGCATTAACGATGATCCCTGATCATCAGAGGTGTCAGTCTGGCTCTGTGAACCTCTAGCATAAACGATGATCCCTGATCATCAGAGGTGTCAGTCTGGCTCTGTGAACCTCTAGCATTAACGATGATCCTTGATCATCAGAGGTGTCAGTCTGGCTCTGTGAACCTCTAACATTAACGATGATCCCTGATCATCAGAGGTGTCAGTCTGGCTCTGTGAACCTCTAGCATTAACGATGATCCCTGATCATCAGAGGTGTCAGTCTGGCTCTGTGAACCTCTAGCATTAACGATGATCCCTGATCATCAGAGGTGTCAGTCTGGCTCTGTGAACCTCTAGCATTAACGATGATCCCTGATCATCAGAGGTGGCTTAGTCCGGCTCTCCGAGCCTCTCATACTAACACCAACCCATAAAGGTGGCAGAGTCTTCTTTTTCTAATTTATTATCATCACAATTGTAATTGCTTGTCTTACACGTGTACATGTGTACTCCGTGGTAACAGCGGTGCCAAGATTGACCTGTATGGTGGAGGCTCGTGAAGGACGCTTCTGGGCAGTTTAAAGCAGATCGCCCTCCAGCAACAACGGAGGGCAGAGGAGCGACGCTCACAGCAACGAGCGGAGCGCCGGGCGATTAAAACACGGCAAGTTGGCACAGTAGGTGGCACACAGGTGGTGCATCGGCCACTCATCTCAGTCAGTCGACCCATGGCACCTGGGCCTGTCCCGTGACCTCCTGCCAGCGGGCGTTCGGCACTTCACGTGGCCTTCAAGTGCACTTATCCTGGCACAAGCGCCGAGGTGACGTCACCGCCACTTAGTGGCGAATGGCGATTGTTGTTTGCTCCATAAGCTCATGCCCCTGCACCTTTACCATCTTTATCCAATGGAGACAACAGCCGACCCCACGTGGTCATGGAACCTTTGGCTTAAAAGAAGAAGTAAAGAGCCGAGACTGGCCGCTGCCATGGGAAGCCTGGTACACGGGACCACGTGGGTTCGATCCCGACCCTGACGATGCCTGCGGCTGTATATTTGGAGTTTTGCGGTGTTTCTTTCTCTCTCCCCGTGGTCGCGTGATTTTTTTCTACGCGTCCTCCAGTTTCCACCCCCCTCCACATTTTGAATCGACATGCGGTTTGGAGTATTTAGCAGCGATACACGTCCACGTGATAAGCCGCTTCGTTGAGCTATTATTTGTGACAGCCAGGTCGTTCCTGAAAGAGAGCTATACAGCTCATTGCACCTTACCTGGTAAACATGGAATGTCCACCACTGGCTCATAGCCGCCAAGAGAAATGAGCTCCGTCTACGCCCATTCGAGCAGAGAGGCTCTCTGACTTTGACCTGATAGGGGGGAATCCTTCCTTCCTTCTCCTCCCTCTCTCCTTCATCTCCCTCCCCCCATCTCTCCCTCCCCCTCTCTCTCTCTCTCCGCTTTCCCTCTGACGGACGCCGTGAATTTATGAAAGCGACGTCAGTGCCGCTAAAAAAAAATATATATATATAATCCAGCAGCCGAAAATGACGAATGTGTCGGGCTTGGAAATGAAATTCCCTCCCTCCTTATCATCACCACCTCATTACGGGACGCCCTTTTTTTCCGAAGCCCCAAGTCGCGGTGGCTCGCTGCTCGCTGCTGCTGCAATCCGTGGGGCTGTGCCTCGTGCGACACGCGACGCGTGACCTCCGACCCGCAGGGATCCGTTCCCGCAGAGAGAGAGCCGCACGGCTCCCCTGTGTCCGTGTGTGCGTGTCATGTCTCAGCCTCTCCCGCGTACGCGATGATCTACGGAATGCCCCCTCCCACGCGCCTTCGCTCAGCCCACGCTGCTGTTGCAGTAGCGGTGGGGGTGTAAACAGGGGGAGCGGTGGCGCAGTGGTTAGTGCACTGCCTTTGTTTGTGTGTGTGTTAGTTTGTTGTCCTTCCCCCGCACCTCCGACTAGCACGGTAGGCCGATTGGCTACGTACGGTGCGAAAGCAGTCCAACGTACATATATACCAACCCGGAGACGAGAGTTCGATTCCCGCTCATGGCCAACACCAGCGACGATTGTTTGAACCGCTCCTGGGCCTCCCCTAGGTTGACTCAGCCTCAAATGAGCACCTGGTGCGATGCGTAAACATCGCCCTTCTCGTGTGCCGTGCCGGCCTTCACAGGTGCTCGCTTACAGCACTTGCCCCCAAACATTATGTGAAGGCAATACGGGGGCTCTTTGTCTTTGCGGCGTAACGGTTCGCATGCCGGACTCGCGGACACAGAGTGTCGCCCGGTTGGATTCCATCTCCCGGCGTGGAAATTGAAAATGCAGCGATGCACCGTCTCTGACCACCCCGGCAGTCTGAGTGCGGACACCGCAGTTAGTTAACTGGAAGGCCGCGTGGTGAGGTAGGATTTGACTGCTCCCACCTCTTCAAATATATCTGGCCAGTGTAGAAGAGTAGGCCAAATACTCTCTAAACGGACTGTGTTGAGATCCCTCGGGAACTGTCGAGAGCTCCCTCTTGAACAGCGGTTTCTCACCCGGAATTCTCCCAGGGGGGTACGTGGGGTTATTTATAGATGTGTCAAATTATATCATACATGAGTCATTGCTGAATGATCACGTGTGAATCTGCAAATATAAAATAACGATACAATTTTAATTCATATCGTAACCTTGAAGGATATAAAAACGTATCAATCGTAAACAATGTGGTGTACGAGAGTAACCAGCGATCAAGAACAAATTGCGTAACTCGTGCAGAGCGTCCGGTGATTTTTGTTTGTATTCGTCTGCAGTTACCAGCAGCTAGTTTAGGTACCTCACAAAATTGACAAATGGTTAAAATATTGATGTTCATTATTCATACTTTAATTTCCCAGAAGCGTGTTGGAATAGGCAAAGGGAATTACTCGGTTGAAATTAAATTGAACACGTGGTTTAAACAGTCGCCAAAACGAGATCCACTGGTCTCATGTATGTTCTTCTGCCAGCGGTGGTGTGAGTGAGCAATTTCAGGCCTGCACCACTATCCACGCCTGACAGGGCTTTAGCAGTGCCGTCAAAAGATCATGGAGAGATCATTTGTCTGCTGGGTCATAAGGCAGCCCAGGGCACGGCAGTAGAGCAAGTAGGTTGTCATCCCATTTGTGTTCTTTATTACGTAACGTTATCTCCCCTCGAATGCACGTATTTGATCTGGTTTCCACCCACACAAGAAATATATTCAGTCATGCAATAGTAACCAAAAAAATATCATACTTCTGAAAAGGATGGCATAACCCTCAGCAGGGCGTTCCAATATAATTACCGATTATGAATACCACAACTTGAATTTTTTTTTAATTCCAGTTTTCATGATTTCCCTGCTCGCCTTGGCACAAATCAAACCCTTACAACCTCTCTTGCGCAATCCCCGAGTCACTTTCCTCATGGGGGGCGGGGGGGGGAGTAATCCAGAATGACATTTAAAGGGATTCTCTCTCAAAGCACCTGACGTCCAGTCTCGGTGATCTCCCGTCCCAATGCGCGTTGAGGCGGTGCTCTTCTCCCGTTCACAGCCCTGAGCCAGCAGTGGGAATTCCACATTCCTATGGCGGGGGGGGGTCTAGTCAATCCATCGAAAAACCACCGGTTGACCTCCCCACGAAGCTGATACTCATTTACCAAATCCCGGAGAGATGATGGTGGGCTGAGCAAAACCATGAAGAGGCGCCCGCTAGACTGATGTGCCACCTGCGATGCACTTCGGTGATTGGCACACACAGGGAGCATGGAGGAGCGCCCCCCCCCCCCCCCCCCAGAGTTGGCTAAAAGAGAGCCCGATTGAAGCGACTCAGAAGTAGCTCTGTGTCATCATCTTCCGGGGGCCGCTGCCCTGGCACGGCGGAGGCGAGGTTCTGCCACCAGGAGGAGTTCCTCAGGGTTACGTTCCGTCCTCACCCCTTCAGAACACTTGTATGCACGCATGTTGAACTTCTTTCGCGAGGCACGTAACCAACCGCGCTGTTGTGGGGGAAGGACAGCAAACTAAACTCAAAATCAGTTCTAAATAAAATTCGTTTTAAATTTATATTTAAAATTGCATTGCTCCATTGGCTTCCTAATATCGCCACTGTTGGACTTCCTCCAATAGCGGCGCAGCTGGGATACAAGTGACGTGAATATGCAGTACCTTAGAGGTGTCAGGCTGGCTCTGTGAACCTCTGGCATTGACAACGACGCCTGATCATCACAGAGGTGACTTCGTCTGGCTCTCTGAGCCTCTCGTACTCACACCAACCCATACAGGTGCAGGGTATTTATGTTTCCCCATTCGTGATAATAATTGTAATTGTTGGCTACTGACGAATCTGCCAATTCAGCCCTCGGGAACGTTAGCTCGTCCACATTAAGCACAGAATGAAATTTATACAATTACTTTTCCGTCGTATGGTGCTTTGGGTAGCACAACTTGATAACGTGGTTTAATATCTGCTGGGATAACATTTCTCTTAAAGTGTCAGTGCAGAAGCGAGTGGAGACATTGTGCATTTACCACCGACCTACTTCTTCACGCAAATGTATTTCCAAATCATTCTAAAACACGCCAATCAAACGTCTTAACGCATCTCGCAGTGATAGCCATGACGGTGGCGTTGTCACAACACGGCCGAATGTCCCCGTCCGGGGATCTCTCAGTGAACGATGCAACGCGACGCCGTGCCGGCAAACGGTCCACAGAAGTGGACACCGCAGAACTACTTTCGGAGTGCCCTCCTCTCGACGCCACCGAATGTTGTTGACGAAGGTGTTGAGTTGTTGTTTGTGCTCGTTCACCGCTGTCAACGCAGCAGCAGCAGCAGCATCGCCAAGTAATTAATTTGTTGCGTCGGGGGTGCGTTCCGGAAAGGCGCGACCAAAGCGAATTCGTCCACGGCGACCAGGGAAGGGTGACGCGCTGTGTCCACGCGCGCGTCTTCATCATCGGCGTACCCACGACGTCACAGTAAACTACTATCAACACTCTGCTCAGCACGTGTGTACAGCGGTAAACTTTTACACGAATTGCGCAGGGTGCGATAAGATACAGTACACTATAAACAAAACACAATCAGCAAAATACCGGCGCATGTCTTTACACGCGACGCGAAGTGAATCATGTACAGGGTAGGTGGTGGTGGGTGGTGGGTGGTGGTGGGTGGTGGTGGTGGTGGGTGATGGTGGTGGGTGATGGTGGTGGGTGGTGGAGAGGCGACGAATAACGAGGAAGGGCGGACGATGCTGCTAGCAACGTGAGCGTGGGGTTGAGGAGACCCGAATCACACAGCGGTGTTCATAATAAAGTGACCGCGTTTTTGCGAAACGACGACTATTCAATTTTATTTTACAAGGTCCCACTGAGCTACACAGCTCATTTGCAGAAGCGCCTAAGACGCAAATGAAAGCTCAACGAAGCCGATTATCACGTGGACATCTATAGCAGCCAAATACTCTAAAAACATGATTTTGAATTTAGAGGGGAAAACCGGAGGACCCGGATAAAAAAAATCCACGCGACCACGGGGGGAGAGAGATGTAAACTAAAAATATACAGGCATCGTCAGGGTTGGGATCGAACCCACGACCTCCTGCATAGCAGGCGAGGTAGTTAACATCTTACCGCCTCGATGTACATTTGGGCGGCACGCTTCTAGCTCCGGCACAATCGCCCCGGTGCTCTTGACTTTCAAGTTCAGTTTTTTTTTTCCAAAAAGCTCTTCAAGCGTGGCGAGTTTTGCTAAACGCATTGCGACGCAGACGGCAAACGCATCAGAGCAGGTATACCTAGGAGCGCTTGTAATAAATATGGATTGGGAGATCAAAGGCGAATTTATTGCAGTGGAAATAAGAAATGCACACATCCCTCTGGCGAATTCATTTGCGCCGAAAGCAACGCGCGTATTTGAAATAGGAAGAAAGCATTTTCAACATACAAAAAAATACACATGTAAAAAAATACACATGTAAAAAGCATGCATCCTGAAATGAAATAACAATCTATCTTTAGGCACAAAAAACCCCCCTTTTTAAACCTGCTCAGTGACAAACGTCAAATCACACTCCATGATGCAAACGGCATGGGCACACGAGCCAGAGAACACCAGCCCGCTCACGGTGCAATCATTGCCATGCCACACAAAGACAAAGACCCCCCCTCCCCCCCCCCCCGTGGAGTCTGGAACAGCCTGTTGAGGCAAGTGCTGTTCGTAGCGAGTAGCACCCGTGAAGGCAGCCGGCACGGCACACGAGGGTGTCGGTGTGGCCAGCACAACCCCCGGCCCGCCTTTGTCTCCCCAATGGCCGTGTTTACACACTGCACCGGGTACTCACTTTAGGCGGAGTCGACCTAGGGGAGGCCCATGACCATTTCAGATAATCGTCACCGGTGTTGGTTGCCGTGAGCTGGAATCGAACTCGGGTTGCCAGGTTCCTGGCGCAACGCGATAACCCCCCCTCTCCCCCCCCCCCCCCCCCCACAATACACGGCAGAGCAACACAAACATCCCCCATACAGCCTGTAACAAACTGTTGGGGCAACTAGAACACAACAACAAGAATACACGCACTGCCACGCACACACTGCAACACGCTGCACTGCCATGCCATAGCCAGTGCAGTGCTATACGGCGCAGTGCCACAGGCCACGTGCTCTGCGGTAGAAACCGAGCGGCTCGCCATCGGAATGTGGCAAAGTTCAAGCCCTGGCCTGGGAGTTGACTACTCGACCGATCATCGTCTCTCCAGGGTCGATAAAAAAAAGTTGGGTACTACTTTGTGGGGAAGTTAACACTGCTTGTCCTATGGTTAGACTTGCGCACACCCCCGTCCCCACCAGAGGAATGTGGAATTTCCCGCCACTGGCTCACAGCTGTAAACTGGAGATGAGCACCAATCACGTTAATGGTCCTGACAGCGGCAGTCTTGACTCGAGTATCCGCGACACAACGCTGCACGACTGTACACGCGGCCTTGGGGGCCGTCCATAAATGACGTCACGCGATTTTGGAAGATTTTTGACCCCCCCCCCTCGTCACACGGCGTCACAAAAAGTCAGACCCCCCTTAAATATGACGTCACAAAGCTCTGACCCCCCCCCCCCCAAATCATTTTTCAAATTTGAAAATAAAACATGCTTCAAATCACTTTAAACTATTGTCATTGTAGTGCACTCTGATGTTGTAGGAGAAAACATTGATTAAAAAGTCGATTTAATGAAGCAGATCGTGTTGTCTATATTTATTTATAAAGTTGCGCATTTTGAAGTGACGTCACATTTCTCAACCCCCCCCCCCCCCTCGTCACACATCGTCACAAATGTCTGACCCCTCCCCCCCCCCAGGTGCGTGACGTCATTTATGGACGGCCCCTTGTCCGAGCAGCGGCCGTCCCTTATTTGTTCGAGGTTCACGGTTGGCATCCTGCGGCCACCCCTGGTTAATACTGCGGCCGTGCATGTTGACCACGGCAGAATCATCGCGCGCTGTCTCAACTGGGATATTGCACCCCACGGCAGCAATCAGGCCAGATGGCTCTTGCAAATGAGACTATCCGTGTATGTTCGCAGTTATTTTCGACTCTCTGAGTTACATTCACGAATACAGCAACCGTTGCTCGTTTTCCTCGATGTGGCGGTGGCTCTTGCCGAGCTCTCTCCGATTTTACATTTACATTCAAACTTCTTACATTGACATGCTAATCTCTCACAATACAATGGCCAGCCCCACAGCCTCGTTAGTCGTGGGTATGGCTCAGCTCTCCGATACAACATTTACATGCAAGTTTCTTACATTGACATGCGAATCTCTCACAATACAATGGCCAGCCCCACAGCCTCGTAGTCGTGGGTATGGCTCAGCTCTCCGATCCAACATTTACATGCAAATGTCATCTCTAGCCCCGTCCATTGGCCCTTGGGCTACACCCATCTCAAACCTTTTTAACATCCTGCCTCAGCAGCTCTCCCCTTATATTTTTTCACCTGATGACGATTGCTTGCGTTGCAATCGAAACGTCGTGATATTGTTATTATTTGTATTGTTTTTTTTTCTATCTACGTGGCTTTACCGAAAGACCCGAAGAATATGAATAAGAATTAAAAAAAATAGCTTTAACAATAATGTACACAATACAATACCAAGCACAATACAATGAACCAGCAGCGGTTTGCAGCCTTGTGGTATATAGCACGAGAGACATCGCACTATCGCGTAACGGTGGAAATTAAAGACAAGCCGCCAGAGTGCGATTGTGGCCATGCAACCCAAACAATAGACCCTAAAGTAAACCACCATCGTCTGCACTCCTCCAACCGAGGAGGAGGAGGAGGAGCAGCAAAACGACACGAACTCTCTCTCTGTCTCTGTCTCTGCTGAAGCCCTCTCGTCGCCAGCAGCAGCAGCAGACCTCCACGTCGGCATTGAGCTCCGGAACGTGCGGGCTGGACACCACGCGCAGGGATAGAATCAGCCAGGCGACACCCGGCACATTGCACGGCAGTGCTGTGCCGCTCCACGCCGCTGCTGCTGTGAAAATGAAATGCCGCTCGTGATCGTGAACCCGTCTGTGCCGCCCCTCGTGTTTCCTTTTGGAGGCAAAATGATCTCTTTTCAAATGAATTTTGCCACAACATCCCCAATGTATCAAACTGGATTCGAAGCTTTCTGTTTATCTTGGTGTGTGTCTTTGTGTGTGTGTCTCTCTCTCTCTCTCTGCATGTGTGTCTGCCTGTGTTGTTCCCGTGTATGTGTTTTATCATTCATTCTTACCTGATGATGGTTGCTTGTGTTGCAACCGAATCGTCGTGTTCTGTTATTATTTGATTTGATTTTCTACGTGACGTTACCGAAAGAACCAAAGAGTAATCCCAATGTATGTATGAACGGAGAACGTTTTTTTCGCACCGTACGTAACCGACCGTGCTAATTGGAGGTGCGGGAGAAGGACAGCAAACCCAAAGCGAAAAAGCAGTTCGAAAGAAATTATTTTTCAATCTACATGATTTCAAAGTGCTTAGCTCCAGTGGCTTCATAATGTCGGAAGGAAGAGAGCGTTCCAGACGGCCGCAGAAGCGCATCTGAAAGCGCCGTGCGATGCCGGTGACCACCGCCTTTGTTGAATGGCAGCAGTCAGAAGCCGCTGCTGCTGCTGCTGCTGCGAGGATGAGCAAGCGGAGGAGTTCGCGTGATGATGGTTCGCGTGATGATGGTTTGCGTGATGATGGTTCGCGTGATGATGGTTCGCGTGATGATGGTTCGCGTGATGATGGTTCGCGTGATGATGGTTCGCGTGATGATGGTTCGCGTGATGATGGTTCGCGTGATGATGGTTCGCGTGATGATGGTTTGTGCTCCTTGACGAGATCAGCGCGGTATTGTGGTTCATATTCTTGGTTCTTTCGGTAAAGTCACGTAGATACGAATATGAATTCCTGCAGTCACGAAAGTTCTAAGTCAAAATGTATTGTGGTTCATTTGTGACGAGCACTTTGCGGGTCATGAGTGCGACCTTAAAATGCATTCGTTCGGCAACCGGGATGATGAGTGAACACGCACCATTATTTATTTATTATCCTTCATCGAGGAAACTTTTCTTTAACGGTTGCTGGCGAGATTGGATTCCCCCCGTGCATCCGGTGCGGAAGAAGCTCCACTTACGAACGTACAAGATGTCAAACCTTAAATATTCTATCGCCAATCTTCTGCCCACGTCTTGCTGGCACGGCCCCCTTTCTTCAAGCGTGGCTCTTTGTGACTCATAGCCGAGGGCTCTCAACTGTCTCCTAACAATCTCATCTCTCTCTCTCTTACCACCCCCACCACCGCCACCCGCACCTCACCCAGCACAGCACCGCCCGGGGGCCCAAGTTGTCAGCCTCAGTGCCCAAAAGCGTTATTACTTCAGACAGACATGGAAGGGAAGGGAGTGGGCGGGGAGGGAAATCAAAATAGAGCAGTGTATTAGCGGACAAAAAGTTGACACTTTCTAATGTGTTTAGACTGCAGTATTGAAAATGCCAGGGAGGTGAAGGCCTTCTTACTGAATGCAATCGTCGAAGGAGCATGATATTTATAGCGCGCAATTGATCGATATCCCGAGGAATCAAATTCGTTTTCCGAGTCGGGTGAATAATTTGTAAATCAAAGGCGAAGGCGGCCGCTGCCTCCGCTCTCTAACGAGACTGCGGGGGAACGGAACTCAGCCTCCCAAGCCAGTGGTGGAAATTCCACGTTCCCATGGTGGGTGCGTGGGGGCCCAGTCTACCCACAGCACGTACCTTGTCGACTTCCCACATAAATAGTGCCCGGACAGATACAATTGGAGCGATTGTTATTAGCTAGCACCTTTTAAGGAACGCACAGCGCACACACACCAGGAGGTGGTGGAGCCAGCACCACACACCCCCTTGGCTGCCTTTGTCTGTCCAGCACTGATGTCTGCACACCACAGAGGGTTACTCATTGAGGGCTCAGTTGACCTGGGTTAGGTGCTGCCCACTCTGGGAAGGAATTGGAGAATCCACCGCTAAACCTGGAGCGTGCAACTAAGAGATGGGGCATTGCTATCAGCCCCACAAAAGCAAAGTACCTGCCTGGGTATTTTACGTCATAGAATGCTGCCCTCGCTCCACCCCCCCCCCCCCCCCCCCATTAGTGATGGGGCAATTGTGGAGAGAGTAGTTTCCGTACGTGGTCACTGTGCTTATGACCAGTTCCTGCCTGGCAGCTGAGGTATTATCATCAGCTGCGTAACGCTGCGCGGAAGCAACCTGGTCTATCACCCCATACGAAGCGCCGGATCTTCTCGGCCACAGTTATACCCTCCCTTCTCTAAAGGAACATCTGCACCAGTTTGAAACATCCAGGCTAGCCTGCCTACGATCTATCCTGGCGTTAACCAGACTGGATTGTGTGAGGAGCTCACAAATCCTTGAATGATCTGGACACAGTCCCATCAGCGAGCTCCTTCGGCAAGCGAGGCTGTGTGTGCTGGGTCATGTAGCCCGCATGCCCAGCCACCGCATGACCGATCAGCTTCTGTTTGTCTGGATAGATGGGGCTAAAGGGGCGTGGTACGGGCTGCAGAAGAGATGGAGTGATGTGGTACAAAAGGATGTGGAGCTGATTGGACTTGCCGATGGCTGCTTCCAGCGGTGTCAAGGTCGGCCTCTGTAGACGCTCCTGCGGAGTTGGAGGCAGTCGCCCTACAGCAACAGGAAAGGACAGAGGAACGACGCTCACAACAATGATCAGAGCGCCGGGCGGATATATATCACAGCAAAATTGACACAGTAGAGATGACAGCTGGTGCATCTGCCAGTCATCTCAGTCAGTCAACCCATGGCACCTGTGTCTGGTCCCGTGACCTCCTGCCAGCTGCGAGCCTTCGACGCTTCACGCGGCCTCAAAGTGCACTTAGCCTGGCACAAGTGCCGTGGTGACGTCACGGCCACTCAGTGGCATAAGGCACGCGCACACTCACGCGCGTACGCACGCCTGCATAAGCGCAGTGCAATTAAAACGTTACCAGATAATATCAGTACTTGGAGTTAGCGAAGCACCGACTTAGTCCAGCTTGGCTGAGACCACCAGAATGCACCGCGACACCTTAGTCTCCCCCGGTGTGAATGCTCCCAAAGCAAGCGGCCAACCCACACTTCGTACTGACATTCGGCTGAGTCAACTTAGCGGAAGCACGGCGTTTAAGACGATTGTGCAAATGTGGACGCGGAAACCCTCACCGCCTGGGTCATGCGAGGTGAGCGAGGGTGATACGTATTTGACAGCTGTGGCTATGAATTAATAGAAGAAATGATCTAAAAAAATCTGGCCCCTGAGCTTCCCTTGAGATTCGAAATGACTCGCCCCTGTCACAAACGGCCTCGGGTCTATATTCAAATTGACAAGCATTGATTACGGAGAGGCAGGTCAATTATACTGATGCGGTGAGCCCGCGGGCAAAACGTCTCTGCCAATTATAGATTATGGATCTCTGCTGCGAGAGGATCCTGTCTTGAGCTCTGTTAGAGGAGAGTCTCTAAACGCATTAAACACGGACCTCCTCCACCCCGTCCTTCACCTCCCCCCCCCCCCGAGGGGCGAGATTCACGAAGCTCACAGCCACTACACACACACACGGCCCATGCTGCTCATTGACCGGTGCCATCACTACTGCCACCGCCAGCGAGCCATCGCTGTCGACGACAAAAGCCCCATGGGCCAGCGGTGGAAATTCCACGTTCCCGCGGTGAGTGAGGGACCGTTGTACCGTTGTAGACTTCCCACGAAATGAGTTGCCCGCATCGACCATCGGAGCGAGGGTTGTTAGCCAGCGCCAGTAAAGGACAGGACGGCACACACGCAAGGCGGGTGGTGGGCCTCTGTTGTACGAGAGTCTCTAGAAACGCATTAAATACGACCCCCCCCCCCACCCCCTCTTCGCACTCCACCCCCGAGGGGCGATATTTACGAAGCTCTTAGCCACCACTGCACACGCGCGGCCGATGCTGCTCAATGACCCCTGCTAACACTGCTGCCCATTGCCAGAGAGCCGTCGCCGGCGACGACCACAGCCCCAGGTGATTCCATGCTTCCATTGCAGCGTAAAGGCATTCGTGCTCATCTCCTGTTCTTCTTTGGCTTCTTCTTTTCCCCCGGCCCTGAGCCAGGAGTGGAAATTCCACATTGCGATGGCAGGGGTGATTTGTGCTGTTTGATTGTTTTACCATTGAACAAACGACTGTTGACTTTCTCCGCGAAGTGGTACTGATTTTATCGACCCCAGGTGGGTGGGGGGGGGGGGAGAGGGAGATGAAGTTGAGTCAACTCCCACATCCAGGATTTTAACTTGCAACCTTAAAATGTGCAAGCCGCTCGGTCAACCGCTGAGCCACCTATCAATGACATCATCACTCAAATTAGCATCGTCATCAGCAGCATCATCATCATGACCACTCCATGAGTGTCATTATAAGCATAACTTTCATCATTGTCACCAGGAATATCATTAAAGTCACCACTGTCACCATTATCAACAGCATCGTCATCAACATAGACGGATCCTCGCCATGATAATGTGTAATTTCCACCACTGGCTCAGGGATACAGACGGAGATGAGCACTGTCCCACGCTCGTTTGAGCAGGGGACACACTTTGACGTTGTAAATCAATGGCTACAATGTACCTGGAAGAGGGCAGTACAGCAAGCAGGTCCGTGACCTCCACGGCAGAGGGGTGAAGCAGTAAAGAACAGTTTGAGTCTGCATGGAATCTTCACTTGCAATTGCGTTTGACATGCACCATCGTGTGCGTACATTTTACGGAAGCACAGAAGTCACTCCACGTCTGTTTGATTGTTACGTATCTTAATTGTAATTGCACTACGGTCAGTCTGAAGCTAATCTGTCCGAGCCGACTTCAGGGAGTTGTTTTTTTTGTTTGTTTAACCATGATATGTTTGAGAATAGGTTTTCCCCTTTTTTCTGCCAACAAAACAGGTGTGTTAAGATGTTAAAACACCAAACTGAAACCTTTCACGAGGAATCATGTCTGCATTCGCCGCAATACTTGTGGTCAGAATGCAAACAAAAAAAACACACCGATAATATATGTGGCATTGTCCTTGAAATTGATTGGTCCACACCAGAGACAGCTTTCTTTTGAGCCTCGTCTTAAACGGTGTTTAATATTTCTCAAGTGACACGGTTTTTCTTGCACCGATTGCCATTTGCTACATTGCTGTAGGTTTAACATTTTATATATTGCTTTTGTTAATTTTGTTGACTCGCGATCACTGTTGCAAATGTAACCATGCCAACGTTGTCGCAAAGTTGTCTCAACGTTGTTGCGACAACGTGGCCACGTGGTTGTAACCGTCCGACCAACGCTGACTCAACATTCCGTTGACTGGGCTGGTCTCTTGTAGCTTTTACCTGGTTCTACAAAATTAACTTGAAACTTTCTTTTTACTTCGAGAATGCGTGACATGATGTGATGCATTGGATACACTTGGAAATTGGCTCTCGTTGAAATGTAGCGGAAGATGGATGAGGTTGGCACGGTACCTGGATACATTGTGTGGCTCAAACCCCTTACGCTCAACCCCAGGAGCTACCCTCACACCATTCCCTCTCTGGCTTTGTTCTCCCAATTATTTTCCAGTTGTGCTCTTCCTCTCCTCCCGCCTCAAAATGTTGTTTTATAAATAAATTCAATAAAAAACGATCAACGGTAAGCATAGCAATACCTTGTGCAAGATAATAGCCACAAAAGCACGTGGCCACAGATCTCCTTCTTGTTCACACGAGGCATCGGGTTGAGTTAATCGCGTGGCCCGTTTGTGGAGGTGTCCGTCACGTGTAGTTTAAACCGCAGCTGTAATATGCCAAACCGAGGAGACAATTCAAATTAGTATTAACAACAACAACAAAAATGCCTGCAGTCACTATGGAAGAAGCAGTGATAAAGCCCTCGAATATAATTTTAACAAATTAGAGTGACCAGACATGGTGTAAGCAATCTCGGGATGAGCTCCCAATTGATCAGAGCAGCGGTGGCCAACCGGCGTCTCCAGAGCCGCATGCGACGGCTCTTTAATCCACCACACGCGGCTCTGTCGAAGGGGCGTCACGTAGAACGCGCCACTATCACAGGCGTAACAAACAATAGCGAATGTCTCCCGTGCTCTGCCAAAAACTGTCAATACACACGCATATTCTTGGTTCTTTCGGTAAAGTCACGTAGAAGGAAAACAATAAAGTAATAAAAATATAAAACGTTAAAATTATCACGACGTTTCGACTACAACACAAGCAATCATCATCAGGTGTGAAAACCACAGCAAGAAAAATGTGGCCCACCCCTGACATAAAATAACCTAAAAATAAAAATCTTAAATGAGACCCAGGTATGACAACACTTTCGACGACCCGAAAACAATCATTCGTTTCAGATCCGAAACTCCGGATGTGACGTCACGAACACGACGTCACTTTGGCGATTGTCTCATCAGAAGTGACGTCGCGTGGCGTCGGGCAACGTCACTATCGTGAACACGGAGCACGTTTTACTTTCGTGAAAGAATGGAAATTACTCCAAAATCCCCCCCCCCCCGACCACCCCAAGAGACCCGAAATTATCTTTAACAATCCGAAAATATTTCATTAATTCCTGCGAGCGGAGGTTGCGTAAGTTCACGCGACCAACTCATGCAGCGGTCACGAGCCCGTGTACAGAAAGTAAAGTCGTGAAGTCAACCCGGATGACCGGTGAATGAGACTACAACGCGGCGACGCTACAGAACTACTTCTGAGTTGCTCCAACTGGCCTCTCTCACCCAACACGCGTTGGGATTCCAGTGCTGGGCGCGAGACCAGGTGGGGTGACTCATGCTCGACGAAGGGTGATTCATCACGTGTCCAGTCGTCTGAGATTTCAAACAAGTTTAGTCCTCGCAGCAGCAGCAGGAGGATGAATTAAGTGAACAAAGTAATGGAACGCCATCGTTTTTTGACACGCATCAACGTTGGCCGGGCCGCGGCCATCAGCTCGCTGCACTTGAGAACCCCTCTTCAATCATCGGCGGCCACCTGGACCTGGCACTGTGCTTATGGATTATTTCCTCCGCTTAATGACTCAGAGCCCCGTGGCTTGAAACCGCAGCCAAAAGTAGATTCGCCCCCCTCCACTCCCAGTCATCGCGCGTGCCTGAGCACGCGTGAGAATTACTCCTCGACTTGTCTCTTTAATGAATTAATCACTGTACATGTACAGCCAGATAACCAGGCCTTTAAAAAGCTAAAAAAAACACTGAGGTCACTGAACACTAAAAGGCTGATCGTTTCCATACATTGACGCAGCTCATGAAGAGTTATCTGTAGCCATGTACCAGGTGTAACAGAGTTAGAAGCAGCAGCAACAATAGTAGCAGCATCAACAGCAGCAACAAAATTATTGTGATGACCATCATCATCATTAGCTGCGGTGGCAAAATGGCGCCGTGGTGGCTAGGAGATGTTAACTACCTCGCCTGATATACAGGAGATCATGGGTTTGATCCCGACCCTGACGCCTGCTGTATATTTGAAGTTTGCGTGTCTCTCTCTCAGCATCATCACGGTATCTAGGAGATGTTAACTACCTCGCCTGATATACAGGAGATCATGGGTTTGATCCCGACCCTGACGCCTGCTGTATATTTGAAGTTTGCGTGTCTCTCAGCATCATCACGGTATCTTGGAGATGTTAACTCCCTCGCCTGATATACAGGAGATCATGGGTTTGATCCCGACCCTGACGCCTGCTGTATATTTGAAGTTTGCGTGTCTCTCATCATCATCACGGTATCTAGGAGATGTTAACTACCTCGCCTGATATACAGGAGATCATGGGTTTGATCCCAACCATGACGCCTGCTGTATATTTGAAGTTTGCATGTTCCCCCCGTGGTCACGTGTATTTTTCTCCGGGTTCTCGGGTTTTCGCCTCCACATTGAGTATCTGCGTTATCATTTGTAGCCAGGTCGCCTCTATAAAAGAGCTAAATAGCTAATTGGGCCTTATCTGACCAGCGTGGAAGAGTAGGCCAAATCACCCTCTCTGAGGCCCTTCCATCAGCAGTGGCATGAGCTGCACCTTTACCTTTACTTAACGAGGTTGAGTTAAATTTCTTTGTTTCACTAATGAATGAGTGTTGAAAGATAGGGAAATTATATTTACCACTTAACGTATTACCGCAAAGGCCTCTGTACCCCATTTCTTTAGTGTGTTCGAGTCTCTTTGTATACGTGTGTAATGACAGGGTGCCACCTGTCCGCCTGGAAGAGTAATCGCTGGTATGGTCAAGGTCATATAACAACTAATCAGAAGGGGGGGGGGGGGGCGTATCTGGGTTAAAGGTAAAAGGTAGGGTTAGTCGGGAAGCTCCAGGAACCTTCTGGAAGGTTATGGAAGGGGGCGTGGCCAGAGGCGGGGCCTGGCCACGCCGAGAGGTATATAAGGGGGATGGAACCGCAGGTTCAGGGTTGTTGCGGGGTCCCGGGTCCTGGCTGTGTCGCTGTTCGCCGTTCATCTCTCTCCGTCGTCCGGCCGCATGGAAGATCCTCTGCACGGATCCCATCGCCGTCATCGTCACACGAGTGAGCCAGCCGTGTGGTTGGATGTAGGCGATGGGACTATGTAGAGAGGTCGGCTGTGCGTAGCTAAAGTATAGACTGATATATATATATTGCCCAGTGTTGTGCCCAGTGAGAGGAGACGTGTATATATGTGTATATATGTGTGTATATGTGTGTATATATGTGTGTATATATGTGTGTATATATGTGTGTATATATGTATCGGCCTGTGTTGTGCCCAGTGTGAGAGAATAAATAAGAAGTCGCTCATTACACGTGTGTGTGTGTGTTTGAGTCTCTTCCCCCACCAAAGTATTCTACTTGTGCACTCAGTATCTTGTCAAAGAATTAAGAATCAATTCGGAATCTCGCAGAGCATAGCGCCCTGCGTCAGCGAAGAAAGTTCGAGGGAGATATTTTTTTTCCCCCCACAGGAATCCTCAACGATCCGTCAAAGTGGCCTTTCCCGTCTTCACACATTCGGGGTACACTTTCCCTCACGCACTCTGCTGCAACATCGATCGTCACCGTCACACGGTCAAAAACAATATTTCTATAATCCTCGGCGCTGGAATATTGCCAAATTAAGAGCAAAACACAATTTGACGTCGCCTTCTTCCTTCGGTTGTTGCCTCAAGTCAACGCGTCACTGGGCAACATCATCAACAACATCATCAACAACACCACCCAACATCATCCGCTCGCGAGACTCGGCAGAGGTGCGGTTTGATCCGACAGCCACGTGTCGTCTCTGCGCCGTGACCTCTAAGCCACCTCGGCCACCTTGTCTCCCTTATTCTAAGTCAACGCGCTTTGACATTTCTTATTCAACAATGACTCGCTTTCCATTGCGACTCACTTTCCCACCCATGGGACAGGATTATTTTGTGCCGCTGTCATCCGAGCCAAAAACTCGCCCCGACGTGCGGCTCGCACGAGGGAGGCCACGCGGTGTACGCCCGTGTAAGCGTCACGTGACCGAGTCCCCGGGGGGGTGGGAGAGGGGGAGCTATTTGATTTAGGAACAGCAAGGAATTGACTGTGGTTAATTTTTCTGCTGTGACAGCTCTCCCGATCTCAAGTCCTGTATCCCTAAGAAGCAAAACTGTATTTTTTTTCCTCTGCCTTGCTATTGATGGATTCGTACACCGAAAATCAACTATACTTCAACTGTTCTGTTTTGGGCTGTTTTCTCTCTCTCTCTCTGTCCTCTACCAATTATATCCCAGGTGCGCTACGGGAATTGTGTTGTCACAAAAGGAAGGCATTTAGGTCGGGAACTCTCAGTTTCCCCTGACCTCGTTTTGGGCCACGGCCGCGCTGGGAGGTTATGTCACAGTGCCCCCGAGTAGCCTCGCATGCCAAGCAGGCTGGTGCTCCTCTTGTCCACGGCCTGCACAGTGCGTTCATTTACGTGACGCTCAAAGCGATGTTTCATTCCCGAGAGACGGATTTTGCTCAATTGCTCAACTATAAGCGACACACCAACATGATCGGTGTGCAGAAGTCACCGGTGACTGGGCTGAGACCACCGACTCACTCCGCCCGAGAACCCAGTTGAATCTACTTATCTGCATTAGTCTTCTGCCCAGTGGCAGGTCCTTGGCTCAAACTGCATCCATACAATCCAATCGTGAGCTTTCCTCTTTATATCACATGCCCCCTTCCTTTAATACATTAAGCAGAAACTTCCTTTTATCTCCCTCTTGGCCTCTTTTCCAACATCCAAGCCGCCCCACCTAGAACTTCCTACTTCAAGCTTTGACCTCTGAGAATGAGCCACTTTAATGTGTGATGCATTACAGCAGCGTTCTTCGTTGCAAGGCCCACGGGCCACTGGCTGCCCCTGGTGGTCGTTAGTACGGCCCTTGACACTACACAGCGAGTGAGAGAACACCACCCAACACCACACATCATCAACATCATCAACAACACCACCCAACACCACACATCATCAACATCATCAACAACACCACCCAGCATCATCATCGCGCTGCTGTCAAACCCAACAGTGGTTTTAAATGTGTGGCGGCCTTTATACTGACGATGACTTATCGGCGAAAGTGACGCCCCCTCTGAAAATGATTGAAGAATACTCCACTACATGGATTGTTCGAATGCAGTGTGATCCCCCCCCCCCGACTGGATAGCTGTGAGAAAGAGCTTCATAGCTCATCAGATTTCTCCAGGGTGAAAAAAGATTCTGACAAGTGCCTTCAAGCCCGGACTCGAACGGTTCCGTCTCAGTGCCCTGGGCTGGTATTTACTTCCGTGAGCCCAGATCAGATATATCTCACTTTGCAAGGACAGATGTTGCCACTGCTTGAGCGTATTGGCACAGGACAGAGGAAAGTTGAAACAAATTACGGAACGTTCAGCGGACACCTACGGGGCTATCTTGCCCCATGGAGCGTGACGTCGATGGTGATGATTTTTTTGTGTGTCTGGCCAATAAGAGTGAATTATGGAATGATCATTTTAAATGAGTGGCGTTATCAAAGTAATTCACTCGTGAGCCACGTTAATGCACCACTACGAGCAAAGTTGAGCTACTTTAGTTGGTACCAGTTTCTGCTGCGACCCGTGGACTAATTGGACCCTGCCTCCCTTCGTAAAAGAAAACGCTCTGGAAGCCCCACAACTGCCTTTTGCCCCTGTACTTCCGAAATACTCTAAATGTTATCGTCAGTCTGGGTGGTGCGGTGGTCTGAGTGATTGACTCACAGTGAGAAAGGTCAAGGGTTAAACTCGTGGTCGAGGGGTCAACTCAACCCCTTCTTCATCAGCAGCAGAATCATCGTACTCTCTCCCGTGATAATCAAACGAGCACGATTCTCTGCAAAGTCAACGTCGGGCGTTCTACGCAAGTGCTGGCCCCCGTCATAGGAACGTGGAATTTCTGCCACTTGCTTCGGGCCGTCGATTAGAGATAAGCGCCGGCCCTCGCTCGTTTGGCATCTTGTCAAGATGCACTTCTCCCGGGGAAAATGTTGCATCGTTAAATCAACATTTATGACGGACGTTATGCTTTTCAACATGTTCTGCAGCTTGGTTAAGATACCCAGTCGTTAAATGTCAATCTTAATTTTTTTTTTATTTTTAAGCCCTTTGTCAATCGACTGCTGGATGACATCAAATGTGCGATTTTAAATGCCGTATGTCGCCGTCGAAAGTTGAAAGTGATACATTTATGTAAATCGAATGAAGCACATTCACATTATCTGTATGGACTGACGGCGCCAAGTGTTGTTAGCGAGCACCTGTTCAGGCTGGCATGGCTATACGAGGATCATTAGAGTTACTCATTGTTTTTTTCGGTAAAGTCACGTATGTAGAAATACAATAAAATTATATATTAAAAAAACAATCACGACGTTTCGGGAGTATATGTATACAAGTATACTTGTATATGTATTTCTACTGACCGTGTACCTCGTATTTTTCATTCTATCTATGCTGGTATGTGCAATCCAAAGGTTGAACATGAAATGTAACACTCCTCTGAAATTCGTGGTCCGCCAGGAAGTGTCTAACTGTGTTGTTGGCCTGACTGGATGTGCTTCACATAATGTTTTTTCAGGTTTGTTGAATTCTCGTCTCTCATCTTTTTGTTGTATTTACCTCCGTGATTTGTTCTTGACACCTGATGAAGATCGCTTGCATTGTGATCGAAACGTCGTGATTGTTTTTTGTTTTAATATAATTTGATTGTATTTCTACATACGTGACTTTACCGAAAAAAGCAATGAGTAATTTTATGCAGTCACGAAAGCTTTAATACTTTATGATCATTAGAGTTGCCAAAAAGCACCCGCCACCTTTGTCTCTCCATCGCCGATGTTAATGACCACTTCACCCAAGCACGGGGTGCACATTTGTCGACCGAGTTGACCTACGGAAGGCCGAGGCCAGGGCTGTTGTTTTCACACTGGAATGTGTTGGCCTCCAAAGAGAGACTAATGCATTGAATTTGTTTACAAACGCCTCCCCATGCCGTCCAATATCTGCACGTCATGGCCGAGCCAAGAATGGGGAAAGTTTCATTTTTTCTCGCAGAAAAAAATCAATATTTGGCTTTTTTTGTGTGGCGTGTGAACATTCATTTCGTGTTGATTTAGAGCTTCGACGAGATGTATATTTTTTCACATTTTTAGATTTTGCTCATATGCTGCTGGAGCAAAATTACAACGAAAGTAATATTGGGAAAGGTCCCGAACACACACGCAATATTCTCCCGAATCGGAATGTCCATTCACTCGCGACATCTTTCACTATTAGTGTCGTAGCACCTGCTAGAACACCTGCAGAGATCGTAATAATGAATCACTCACGATGAAACAACAGAAACGGCCAAAATAATGGACATAATAGAGGCCACCTTTTAGCCATGCCGTCATACAACAACAAAAATTCGCATTCATCAATCACACTGTGGCCTTAAAAAAAGTTAATACTGGGCGACGTTTCAGGCAATGGTCCTTCTTGGGATGCCATCCCCCGCCTCACATTCGCAGGGTTCGAATCGATACGGACTTTTAAAGAAAGAGGTGGAGCCTAAACAAGAAGGGATTGGGGGGTCTTAAAAGGAAAAGTGCAGAGAGGGAGCTGGGAAGAGGTGGGGGCGTGGACCTGAACATGAAGGGGATGGGCCTATTCAGGATGGTGCGGTGGTCTCAGGAATATGGGGACAAGTCACAAAGCAAGAAGAGTCCAGGGCTTAAAGAGGTTGAACTTCCCTGTTGATTCAAATGTGTGTCACAGGAGAAGCAGTGCTTTCGTGGCACAGGTGCAGGCACAAGCCGATTAAGTTATCTTAAAACTAGCTTTGTCACTCAATTTTAGTTATTCCAACTGTGCTTGAGGATTACATATTTCAGTTTAATTGCCAGCTGGCAATAAGCAAGTCAAAGGTTTTGCCTGCTATTGGGGATAATATACCAAAAGGCGAGATTTTGGAAGTAGCTGTGTTGTCCTCATTGGAGACGGCTGGTTAAATAGTGCATTTACAAAAGAACGTTCATTCATTGCCACTTCTAATATGTTTTAATATTTCAACATAAAAATACAGTAAAAATTTGTACAAAATAATAACTTTTCCATGCGGTGCTCTCAATCCATCAATCTGCATTTGATTTCTGCTCACGGCTAACATCAGTGGCAAGTAATATCTGTATCAGGTACCACCCCTGCCCTCCACACACCACCCGCCACCTCCCCGTGCCACCAACCCACACTGTGACCAACATAACCAGACTATAAACTAGTTTTTTTTTTTATTTCACCAGGCAAGGCCCACTGAGCTACACAGCTCTTATTCAGAAGCGACCTGGCCACAAATGATAGCTCAACCAAGTGGATTATCACATGGAAATGTTTCGCCACCAAATACTCTGAACCCATGTTGATTTTAAATGTGGAGGGAAAAACCGGAGGTCCCGGAGAAAAATCCACGGGACCACGGGAAGAGAGACACGCAGACTCCAAATACACAGCAGCAGGCGTCACGGTCGGGATCCAACCCACGACCTCCTGTATACCAGGCAAGGGAGTTAACATCTCGCTACCGTGGCGCTCAAACACGGTGAAGTACAGTATAGTGAAAAAAATGGTGATGTGTGCTCCACCTAAAACCAGTGGAGGGTGACATCTCAGCTGTTACTGGACACACGCTCACCGACACAAACCCACACTGTGACCAGCACGGTGAAGTATGGTCAAACAACCCCACATGACTGACACGGGCATGGGGGAGGAGGATTTCCATCCATCCATCCAGCAGTGGATTGACAAAGGGCCGTGAGAGAGAAAGAGAGAAATAAGGAAAAGATAACTTGCTTACACTGAGTGCTAAGAACCGTGCCCCTGTACTTTAATTGACCTCCCCATCTGTCCTCGGTCTCAATCAGTGATATTGACCGAGGCTTCTCTCGCTTCGACAAACATTTAATGATGATGTTTCAGCAGCTTAAGGCCGCATTGTTGCGAAACAAAAGGGAAGGTTGGCGGTGTTACATGAGGCAGCCCTGACATGCCCATCGCGCACGACAGCGCAGTGCGAGCCCTGAGCGTGTCGCACGTGTTTGTTTGCGTTGCCTGATGGGCCGTGTATAATGAAGCTGATCTCGGTCAGCTGTAATTTGCTGCCTATCAATTACCGTGGCCTTGTTGGCAGCAAACGACGAAAAATGCCACGCGCCTCGTCGGCAGCTCAGCCTAAAATGGCTCGAAGCAAAACGTTAACACCGCGCGTTTTTGCGTTTGGGGTGAATTTCGTTCTTGAAAAGTAACGTGAACAAAAATATGTAAATACACATCAGCGGAAATTCGTCACTAACACCGTGGGTGGCGTTGAAAGGGAAACATTTAATATGCGATTTAATATGGCCCTTCTTAAGAGCGCATAGAGAGACCAGAGTCTACTACCAGCAGTAGACTGTAGGACTCACTCATGAACGGTTCGGTATGTGTCGTCTAATCATATATATTATTTAACATTGAGGCAATTGTCTGGCGCAGCCACTTTTACTGGGGAATTAGAGTTCTTGCTCTACATCAACATCAGCCATACAAGTGTTGTGCAGTACTACCACGCGGGGACGAGGAATACTATAAGGTAAGGCCGTAGCTATAGAGTCAACATTGGCGGGGAACCAAATCTTCCAGGGGGTCTGGAGTTCCCCCCCAGAAAAAAAATCTCAATTTGAAAACTCATTTCCTGACATTTCCTGCCTAAAATATAAAAAAAATTCACTAACACATAGGATGGAATTTTAATTTATTTTTCGTAATAATGTCTAACAGTGTATTGTATTACATTGCTGTTTTTTCTTTTTTACCTTTTCTTGTTTCATTGTATGTAATGGCAGAGATTAGGGATTAATAAAGTACAACCATAACCACAATCATATAAACAGAAATCTATTTTATAGCAATATATTGGGGGGGTCATTTTAAGCATATTTGAATATTGGGGGAGGGGGGATATGCCCCCCCCAATATTAAAATATATATTGGGAATGTGTCCCCCAATAAATATTATAATTACGGCCTTGCTATAAGGGCTCTTGCCGTTTATTAACACACTCTCTCACTCGGCATCCTACACTCACACCAGTGTAGGTGCACTCTCTCTCCGTCCTTCACACAGACACTGACTCACTAGTTTGGATCCTACCTCGGCTATCCCCTTGGCTCTCTCGCTCGTCTGCCCGGGGCGGGGGATCAGCCAACACCGCCCCGCGACGAGGAGAGAGAGACCGCCCACTCCAGCCGCTCCTTAGCCTGGCCCCCGACGACGACCACGCCCCCGTCACGGGGCCCCCCCTTAAGAACCCTTTGGGCGGCTCCTCCCCCCAGCTCGGCCCCGCCCACTTTCCCGAAAGTGCTTTCCGAAAGCCCCGCCGTGCGTAACACGTGACGTTACGTCATCCTTGGCCCCGCATAACTCTCAACCCGCTCGCACCCTCCTTCCGCCCACGACCTCATTGGTTACTCACAAATCACAATACTCCTCGACACAAGTAGTCGTAGTAATAGTAAGAAGGTACACATTCACGTGTTATTCATAATAAAGATTGTTGGGTTAGATCGCGTTATTATAAATGTGTCGCAACCCTCCACCACCCGACACGGCCAATCAGTAAAAAATGTGTCACGTGAACAACACACTCCCCTTCCTAGATATTTTGCTTGGACGCGGTCTAAATGTTAAAATAACACCACACAGCGTCTACCGAAAGCGAACGCACACTGATGCCTATCTGAATGCAGATTCGCATCATCACCCAGCACAGAAATCCTCTCTCATCAAGACGCTCATACATCGGGCAAAAACAGTGTCAGATGGTGAAAGTCTAAGGAGAGAGATTATACATGTTAAATAAGCACTACGACTGAATGGCTACAATAATGCTGAAATTAACAGAGTATTGAATGCCAAACCAAGACCGAACAACAATACTGCTGAAAGTGATCATTTTATCAAAAAAATAATTAATATTAAAAATATATATTTTTTTAAACACGCTTTAATGAAATGTACCATACTAGTAATGGCAGAACTCCACGACTCCAGGAAGTGGCCCCGAAGCGTGCAACAACGTAAGGGGACCGTGGCCAATTACAGCCAACGTCAGTTGAGCGTGGACAATTAGACCCAAGCCGAAACATAATATATAAAAAAAGATTGCTTAATTTTTTTTTTTATGATACAATATAGTATTGTCATCAGTATGACATACGCATACCAAGTTTGCAGTCCATACGACATTGGCAAGTGGGTTAAAATTGAGTTACAGGATTTGAGGATACAACAGACAGAGTTGAGGATACAACAGACAGAGTGAGTTAAATAAAAGCGTGTAATAATTAAAACACCAAATATCTCGGGAGTACCTGACAAATTAGCCCGTGTTTTGCAAAAGCAAAACATAAACGTAAGATGTGGTACGGTACACAAAATAAAAAAATTGTGTCTTGTACTAAAGATGAATTACCGAAGTTATCAACAGAAGGTGTATATCGGATCAATTGCTTTTGCAGTAAATGCTATATTGGACAGACGGGACGTAACATTAGCGGAAGAGACTAAAAGAACACCAAATAAACTTTAAATTATCTCAAACACAACTGTCAGCAGTGGCAGAACATGCTTGCCAACAAAAACACTCAATTGATTTTGATAACGTTGAAGTGTTGTGCAAAACTAATTATGACTGGCCAAGACTAATTATAGAATCCATCTAAATTGAGAAAAATACAAAGAATTTTCACCGCTCTTATAGCTACAGATTTATCGCAGCCTGGAAGCGTATTATTAAGGAATACACAATGCACATTACAATTCATTATAGAGGAATTGTAATTAACTGATTACTAATCTATTATATAATTACAATACCCCCACACCTCCACCCCTGATCTCGAAACCTGATGGGGTTCAACAATGATGACGTCATTCTGCACTATTTAAGACCGGAAGCAGGTGGATGGCTTCACGAGTCTGACAAAACGCTCAAAGACGCTGGATGTAATTAGCAGCGAAACGTCCGACTCATTCTAAATGTTGTGGATTCACTGACATTCACGTGTGTTGATCGGCAGGTAGAGTCGAGTAGGAAAAGGATGGGGCACTTCCCCATCACTTCCAACACGTCTGGCCACCGTAGAAGAGTAGGCCAAACACATCCTCTATACTCTAAATGGGGGTTCTCCAAAGCTGCTGTTTCCCAAACCCATCAACATGGTCTCACTCCAGAACCCGCACCACCGATAAAGCAAGGTTGGCTATGTACGGTGCGAAAGAAGTTCAACATCCATACATCACACAAAAAAGAGACAGAACCTCCGTATAGCCTTCACCGACTGTTAGGGCAAGTGCTGTTAGCTGGCACGGCACGCGAGGGGGTGGGTGGCTAACACCACGCCTGGCCGCCTTTGTCTCCATAGTGGCGATGTTTGCACATCGCACCAGGTTACTTATTTGAGGCTGAGTCGACCTAGGGGAGCCCCAGGACCGGTTCAAATAATCGTCACTACTGGTGTTGGCCGTGAGCGGAAATCGAACCCGGGTCACCAGGTTCGTAGCGCAGTGTAGCGCTAACCGCTAACCGCTACACATTCAACATAGAAACATACAACCCGCTCTAGTGGAGGTCCTTTCAGCTAGCAGTGGAGTGAGCGAGCAATTGCAGGGCTGCACTTTTACCTTTGTAACATGGCCGGCTTGATTTAACATTTGAAAGTGAGAAATGTAATGTAATTTTATACCTACGTGACTTTACCGAAAGAACCAAAGAGTACAAAGAGAATAAATGTAATGTTGTTATTGTTGTGCTGTTGTTGGTGACCGCGCTAAGACCATAAGCGACTCACCGCACTTGAGAACCCAGCTTCAACATGGGTGGCTGAAATCTGAATTTAATGCCGCAATCCCAGCGGTGTCAGCTCGATTTTCTTTGACATGTTCATTTTAAAACCTCCCTCAGCCACCCGTTATTACGTCTGCACCGTATTGTTAAGAGCACGGACTTGCGTATTCTATCCTGGGCTTCATGTGACCTACGGTTTGATTAGGATCTCAAGTGCGGTGAGTTGACGGTGTGAGACCGGGCTCGTCGATGACTGCAAGTGCATAGAAACATAGCAACATTGTCATGTTGGGCCCACATCTGTGGAGCGCAGCTCTGAGCGATTACTCGGCCGATAGACTGAGAGTGAATCTCGCAGACACGGCTCAACAGATCCGGCCTCGAGATATTCTCCGATAAGCAAACCTGCAGGGATATTCGGCAAAGGTTAGCGATGGAAGTTCCAAGATTGTTGTCTTGTTGCGAGCGGCGGTCGTGTCTGTACAGAATGGGCTATGCGATTGTTCACCCTCAGTCTGGATGATAGACTAAACCAAACGATGTTTTATTGTACCAGCGCTCCCGACCCTGTCCCCATTCCTATCTCGCACTCCTGCACGTGAGCTCACCTAAAACTTGACTTTAAACTATTTTTTTAAATGTTATTTTACCAGGCAAGGGCAACTGAGCTATGTTACTCTTCTTCAGAAGCAACCTAAACACAAATGACAGCTCAACGAAGTGGCTCACCGTCATGTGGACATTTATAGCAGCCAAATACTCTAAACGCATGTTTGTAAATGTGGAGGGAAACACGGGAGGACCTGGAGAAAAAATCCACAACAACCACGGGGAGAGACACGCGCAAACTCCAAATATACAGCAGGCGTCAGTCATGGGATCGAACCCACGATTTCCTGCATACCAAGTGAGGTAGTTAACATCTCACCACTGTGGCGCCCCTGGTGCCATTAAACCGCCATACGTCCTCCAATCCACCTGTTCCCCTTTCTGTCTCGCACTGAAAATCCAAGCATTACACATCGATGATAATAATAATAATATCCATCAATTTGTAAAAAAAAAACACCACTGGCCGAAGGCCTCCCGACGCCACGTCAGTCATTTTCTTCCGTAAGAAACTCAACGCATTCGGCAACAGCGTTGTTGCGGCCTTAACGGGGAAATAAATGAATATATCGAGGAGACGTTTTGGGCGATTGGCCTGCTTCATAGCACCCAGATAGAAGAGCCTACTTAGGAGAGTCGGCCAATTCCATTTTAAAGAGTTGCATTATATTACTTGGGTCTTTGGGTAAAGTCACGTAGATCGGTTCAAAGAAAATAACGAAAAAAATAACTGCGACGTTTCGATGACAACACAAGCGATGGTCATCAGGAGAAAAGCGAAGTAAAGCTGCTGAATTCAGACTGCGTGATAGGGCGTAGTCCTAGGGTCATACACGACGTGGGCGGGGCTAGTGATGTTAATGTGAGAGATCAGCATGTTCATGGGAGAGATTAGCATGTTAATGTGAGAGATCAGCATGTTACTGTGAGAGATTAGCATGTTAATGTGAGAGATTAGCATGTTATAGTGAGAGATTAGCATGTTCATGTGAGAGATCAGCATGTTAATGTGAGAGATTAGCATGTTAATGTGAGAGATTAGAGTGTTAATGTGAGAGATTAGCATGTTAATGTGAGAGATTAGAGTGTTAATGTGAGAGATTAGCATGTTAATGTGAGAGATTAGAGTGTTAATGTGAGAGCTTAGCGTGTTAATGTGAGAGATTAACGTGTTAATGTGAGAGATTAGCATGTTAATGTGAGAGATTAGCATGTTCATGTGAGAGATCAGCATGTTAATGTGAGAGATTAGAGTGTTAATGTGAGAGATTAGCATGTTATAGTGAGAGATTAGCATGTTCATGTGAGAGATTAGCGTGTTAATGTGAGAGATTAACGTGTTAATGTGAGAGATTAGCGTGTTAATGTGAGAGATTAGCGTGTTAATGTGAGAGATCAGAGTGTTAATGTGAGAGATTAGAGTGTCAATGTGAGAGATTAGCATGTTAATGGGATCGATTGGCATGTTAATGGGAGAGATTAGCATGTTAATGTGAGAGATTAGTATGTTAATGGGAGAGATCAGCATGTTAATGTGAGAGATTAGCATGTTAATGGAATAGATTAGCATGTTAATGGGATAGATTAGCATGTTAATGTCAGAGATTGGCATGTTAATGTGAGAGATTAGCACATTAATGGGAGAGATTAGCACGTTAATGGGATAGATTAGCATGTTAATGTGAGAGATTAGCATGTTAATGTCAGAGATTAGCATGTTAATGTGAGAGATTAGCATGTTAATGTGAGAGATTAGCACGTTAATGGGATAGATTAGCATGTTAATGTCAGAGATTAGCATGTTAATGTGAGAGATTAGCATGTTAATGTGATAGATTAGCATGTTAATGGGAGAGATTAGCACATTAATGGGATATATTAGCATGTTAATGTCAGAGATTAGCATGTTAATGGGAGAGATTAGCATGTTAATGTGATAGATCAGCATGTTAATGGGAGAGATTAGCACGTTAATGGTATAGATTAGCATGTTAATGGGAGAGATTAGCATGTTAATGGAATAGATTAGCATGTTAATGGGATAGATTAGCATGTTAATGTCAGAGATTAGCATGTTAATGGGAGAGATTAGCACGTTAATGGTATAGATTAGCATGTTAATGGGAGAGATTAGCATGTTAATGGAATAGATTAGCATGTTAATGGGATAGATTAGCATGTTAATGTCAGAGATTAGCATGTTAATGTGAGAGATTAGCACGTTAATGAGAGAGATTAGCACGTTAATGGGATAGATTAGCATGTTAATGTGAGAGATTATCATGTTAATGTCAGAGATTAGCATGTTAATGTGAGAGATTTGCATGTTAATGTGAGAGATTAGCACGTTAATGGGATAGATTAGCATGTTAATGTCAGAGATTAGCATGTTAATGGGATAGATTAGATTGTTAATGGGAGAGATTAGCATGTTAGTGTGAGAGATTAGCATGTTCATGGGAGAGATTAGCATGTTAATGGGAGAGATTAGCATGTTAATGGGAGAGATCAGCATGTTAATGTGAGAGATTAGCATGTTAATGGGAGAGATTAGCATGTTAATGGGAGAGATCAGCATGTTAATGTCAGAGATTAGCATGTTAATGTCAGAGATTAGTATGTTAATGGGATAGATTAGATTGTTAATGGGAGAGATTAGCATGTTAGTGTGAGAGATTAGCATGTTAATGGGAGAGATTAGCATGTTAATGGGAGAGATTAGCATGTTAATGTCAGAGATTAGCATGTTAATGTGAGAGATTAGCATGTTAATGTGAGAGATCAGCATGTTAATGGGAGATCGCAGAGCAGCAACGTGGAGCTCGGTGAGCAAGGTGGCCGTGTTAGTGTGGGAAATTTAACCTGTTAATGTAAAGTCAGAGAGCCGACAATAACAACCAACACCGGAAGGTGGTAGGATGGGAACATCACAGCCAGTTATGACTTAAACTGGTTGATGACGTCCTTCCAATGAGTGCTCAGTTCATAACCCATCTTCTCGACTGAAGTTGTGTCTGTGTCTATATATGTGGATGGCTTCGTGAAATAATCTTTGTTGATAGCCAGTGGGTTTGCAAAGTACCTTCGTCTTGGAGAAATCTATTTCGTGTGAGCCCATCGCATTAAAACAATGATCAGCCACGAACGAGGTATTGGTCCTACCGTGTTTCAGATCTGCCTTATGTTCACGAACACGGTCCGAGACATGTCGCTTAGTTTGCCCAATGTAACTACTGCCGCAGACACAGCTTATTTTGTAGACGCCGGGGTATTGCATGTAAGGGATCACATTCTTCACAGATTGGATCAGATCACGAATTTTATGTACTGTGTTAAATCGAACCTGGATCTTGTGTTTGCTCATGATATTGGAGACATTTTGGTGACCCCTGCTATGTATGGCAAGGTGATGGTTTTGATTGGATCCTCAGATGGTTCTTTCCCAAAGGTTAGGGTGATAGATTTACAGTTTGTGTAGTATGAATATCTATTCATCTTTAAAGCTTAGTGTACGTGTTTCAGTTCACTGGCTAGGTGATGATGGTCGGAAATGCATCGAGCTCTATGGTGTAGAGTTTTCATGAGGGAATTCTTCTGGGAAGGATGGTGGTGGGAGTCAGGTTTTAGATGTGCATCCGTATGGGTGGCTTTCCTGTAGACAGAGTGTCCCATTGAGCCATCTGGTCTCCTTTCGATTAAAACATCCAAGATTGGTAGGTTGCCATCCTTTTTCACCTCCATGGTGAATTTGATGGCTAGGTGTATGGAATTGACGTGGTTGAGGAATTGGTTCAGAGCTGGTCGGCCATGTGGCCAGATGACGAACGTGTCATCTACGAACCTCTTCCACAAGGACGGACGTAGAGTGGATGCCTGGATGGCATCTGTCTCAAAATTTTCCATGAAAACATTGGCTACAACTGGAGATAAGGGAGAACCCATTGGGGTACCTTCAACTCGTTTGTAGAAAGTTTCATTCCAGGGGAAGTAAGTGTTGGTGAGGCAGTGTCTCACCAGGGCCGGTACATCAGCATTCAGTCCTCCTTGTTGGACCAAGTCTTAAATTATTGCCATGATGTCAGGCACAGAAACTTTGGTAAACAAAGATACTACATCGAAACTAACGAGCAAATCACCTGGAGGTAGTTAGATGTCCTTAATTAACGATACCAAGTGAGCTGAGTTCAGTACAGCTGAGGTGGTCTTACCAGTGAATGGTTGTAATGTCTCAGACAGAAATCGGGCCAGTTTTCAGGTGAGTGAGTCAATGGTGGAGACGATAGGACGATGGGGTGTACCCTCTTCATGGATTTTTGGTAAGCCATACAATCTGGGTGGTCTAGCAGCAGAGGGGTTTAAGGAAAACCGCTTGGTTGGTTCGATTAAAGATGTCCAATCGGTGATGATATTGTTTGTTTTCATAACGAGGCTGTTGGTGGAATCTCTTAGAAAAATTTAAGTAGGTCCTGAATTTTGTTATTGTATGTGGTTTTGTCCAAGATGACTGTGGCATTGCCCTTGTCGGCTGAGAGGATGACGATGATGTCATCTCTCCTTTTTTAATTGGGAACGCTCAAAGCGCTCATCCTTCCTGATGTTGCTCATAGGTGTCTTAGCGTTGGTGAGGTTTGCAGCGATTTCCGATCTTGCCACGTCTGCAGTGATGTGTCCCAAACCCTTAAGGGCTACGTCTAGTTTAATTCCTTTGAACCTATCTACGTGACTTCACCGAAAGACCCAACGAATATGAATTCCTGCAGTCACGAAAGCTTTAAGTCAAGTTTTAGAGTTGCCTTAGTCATTTCATGACAAACCCTGGCATTTCCTGGGGAAAGGAGAACACGCAAAGGGAAGGATAACACAGACCTGCCGAACGCGCAGACATAATGCAAATTGCGAATTGAGTCTCCATTCGTAGGGTGTAGAAGCGCTGTTAGCGAGCACCTATTAATGCCGGCGCGGTGCACGTGGATGCGGCGTGGTCAGCAACGTGCTCAGTCGCCTTCCTCTACTTCAGTGGCGATGTTCACCCACCGCACGTTTGAGGACGAGTCAAACCCTGGGCAGTTTACGAGCAGGATTCGAGTTTCCACTTCCCACAGGCGGCCGGGAATCAAACCCGGGTGGCTGGGCTTACAGGGCAGTGTAAGGCCCATTGCGTCACTGTTCCTCGTGCAATGACAAAGATGCCCCACGTAGCCTTTAACAGACGGATGGGGCAAGAGTACCTATGAAAGCCAAAATGGCATACGAGGGAGTGGGTATCCAGCAGCACCATGCCCGGCCGCCTTTGTCTCCCCAAGTGGTGATGTTTACACTTAGCACCAGGTGCTCAGTTTTAACCCTGAGTCGACCTAGAGGATGCCCAAGACCGGCTCTGATAATCGTCACCCAATTTTGACTGTAAGCGGGGCTCGATCACACGCCGGTAATAAGCTTTGCGTGGCAGTGCGCTAACCACTGCGCCACCGCTCATTACACACCACGCAAACCACGCACACACGGGAACAGAAATTCACAAGCACGTCGAGAGAGAGAGACACTGAAACACAAGCAGAGAGAGAGAAGAGAGGCAGGAGGATCTGGGTGATTGTTGCCAAGACTATGATTGGAGCCATAAAACACGGGGGGAGGGGGGGCTGTTGTGTTTGGCACAGCCGCGCGGCGTCTTTCGCTTGCGATGGATTTCAAACGGCAGGGACGTGCGATCAGTCACCCGCAATTGATACGTGAAAGGAAAATCATTGGGGGGGGGGGGGGGCGGGGAGGGGCTATACATTTCTTCATACCGGTCACGTGTGCCTGTCGGCGAACATCAGTGACGCTACATTTGAACCACGCCTGGGCCCATCCCCTAGGTCGACTTGGCATTAAAGGAGTACAGTGTGTGTACATTTCCTGCGTAACGGCGGCCAGGCGTGATGCTGGCACCCCCGAACCACCCCCCCCCCCCCCCCCCACACTCTACAAGGAGCTGAATGGAGTTCAAAAGAACTCAGCCCCAACAGCAGCTGGTTGTGAAAGAGCCAACGCAGAAGGTTCCTGGGGTTTGATCTTCCACGAAGCTGCTCATAGTCCCGCCCTAGACCGCATCCCGCTGCACAGACCATGGCAGCAGCAGACGCGGATACCTGATGGTGCACAAGTGGAAACTTAACAACAAAACTCTCCAGTAGCAGTGGTGTGGCGACTGCGGGCATCCAGAACAGACCGTACACCACGTGATCACGACTCAATGCCCCTTGTGCACAAATCTTGAAGGAGTCATCGCAGCGACACCACACCGCTGTCTCGTGAATCGGTTATCGGGGCTTAACCATCTGGATGTGACATTTTGGTTGTTGCTCTGCATCTACAGCAGCAGCAGTACGACAGAAGAAGAAGATCCGTCTGCGTAGTGACATAATTCATAGATACTCACTAACAGCGCTTGCCACGACAATATGTTGAAGGTTCTATGCGGGGGAATCGTTATCCCTGTCTTCGGCAGATGTGTGTGCACTTGTGTGTGTGAGATTGTGTGTATATGTTCGTGTGAGATTGTGTGTATGTGCGTGTGAGATTGTGTGTATGTGCGTGTGAGATTGTGTGTATATGTGTGTGAGATTGTGTGTATGTGTGTGTGAGATTGTGTGTATGTGTGTGAGATTGTGCGTATGTGAGTGTGAGATTGTGTGTATGTGCGTGTGAGATTGTGTGTGCGTGTGTGTGAGATTATGTGTATATGTGTGTGTGAGATTGTGCGTATGTGCGTGTGAGATTGTGTGTATGTGCGTGTGAGATTGTGTGTATGTGTGTGTGAGATTGTGTATGTGCATATGAGATTGTGTACGTGTGTGTGAGATTGTGTGTATATGTGTGAGATTGTGTGTATGTGTGTGTGAGATTGTGTGTATATGTGTGTGAGATTGTGTGTATGTGTGTGCGTGTGAGATTGTGTGTATGTGCGTGTGAGATTGTGTATATGCGTGTGAGATTGTGTGTATGTGTGAGATTGTGTGCATGTGCGTGTGAGATTGCGTGTATATGTGTGTGTGAGATTGTGTGTGAGATTGTGTGTATGTGCGTGTGAGATTGTGTGTATGTGTGTGAGATTGTGTGTATGTGTGTGTGAGATTGTGTGTATGTGTGTGTGACATTGCGTGTATGTGCGTGTGATTGTGTGTATGTGCGTGTGAGATTGCGTGTATGTGCGTGTGCGTGAGATTGTGTGTATATGTGTGTGACATTGCGTGTATGTGCGTGTGTGTGAGATTGTGTGTATGTGCGTGTGACATTGCGTGTATGTGCGTGCCTTTATGTTTGTTGGGACACCGACTTTAAATTACAATTTTTATCTGGAACATTGTTTATGCTGCTTTGTCATACAGCTGACGTCTATAATCACGTTTAAAATCTACTCGGGTTTTCATAAATGAGCTAACATCTCCTTACAAGCAAAACAACACCATCAGGAAAATACTCCATGTATGCATTATTCAGCTTCGCATAAATTACCCTCCCCAGATGAAACAGGCAACTTATTATATTTCCTGCCAACTGCGTATGTCCACGCGAATTTGCAATCAAATTGTAAAAAAAAACCCGAATGTTGTGTAACGACGTTAATGTGGGCTAAGGCTGTCGTCGGTATAAACGCCGAGCGGCTCAGATTCTGCGCGAAAGTAATGCGACGTCCATGGCGTGCGAGCACGCACACACGCACACACAACGTGCGTTCAGCTCCCACTGCCTGCAGCGTTCCGCCAGGACACAATGGGCGACATGGGGGCGGTTCTGCGGGCAGACAGCCGCGTTCACGTCGCCTGCTGTGGCTCGCTGGCAGAGCGAGCCGCTCTCAGGCGGAAAGGTCGTGGGTTCAAATAACCTGGTTGGAGGTCGACTGAGTCCACGCATCCCTCTGTGGGTCAATTAAATGAGCGTCACTTTGTGGGGAGGTTAAGCTGTATATATCGTGTTTTGAATTGAATAAAAAAAATGTTAAATATGTACCGGTACGAATTTATGCTAATGTATGCAATTATGCAAATTAATTGTATTATGCTAATTATACCCGGCTTCGTTGCCTGGGGGTGTATTATCAATCGTGATAATACAATGAAAACTGTAATTTTGTGAAGTTATGTCATGTATGCGATTATGCTAATTAAGCTCGGCTTCGTTGTCTAGGGTTGTTTTACCAATCGTGATAATATAATGATTCTCGCTTTAACTTTTACTAGCTATGTTTTAGTGTATGTATGTCAGGTCTCAAAATTCAGATTTCACTGCAGGATACAGTTCTTATAAATAAGATTATTATGCATGAACTTAGGAAGGAACCACGCAGACACTTCTGTGTTAAGCAACTTTAATATCTAAAAACACTCCAATATGCGAACACTTATGCTCAGAATTGTCAACACAGTACTCCTGGAGATGTCCTATTAACTAATCCGTACAATTAGCCCTCAATGGTTACGCTTGTTAAAACTGAACAACAGAACAATCGACTAATTCCTCAGAGTAGCGTGACCTTACACGGCGATAGGAAAAGTCCTTAAAAATAAATGACAATATTCATACGAACAGTGATTAAGAAACATGTGCCCAAGGCAAAAGTAGACATCAATGAATTAATAGGTAAGATTATGTAATTAAGAAGTTTCCCACAACAATAGTATATGTGCAAGTGTATGTTTAGCTAACAGATGCTAATCAATTGGCTAATGGGACATCAATGAATTCGCGGGCAAGAGTCTGTGATCAAAATAATTTTTTTTATAAAATATTATTCCTGTGAGTGTGAAGATTCGTAACATCTATGCTTATAAATGTTGAGTATGTCATCAATGAATTAATTGGTAAGGTTATGCAATTAACGAATGACTAAAATATCTAAGCGACCGTATGCAGATGTAGAGGTGCTAACTACTCACTGTTCAGTAACCTGCATTGCCACTAGGTATCAAAGGGACAGTGCAGCGTTACCTCTCTGTGTGAATAACGGTTGGGGTCAGATGAGGTGAAGTGGATCGTAGCCACAGTTTGGTAAGAACCAATCAGACAGTTCCACGTGGGAATGTGGGATTGGTTAGACCTGACCACAAACGGGTATAAGAAGGGTGAGCGCACAGAGCATGGGGAGTTCTCTCCCTACGCGAAGACCGAAGCCGGGCTGAAGATAGACAGGACCCTGGACCCGGCCTTCCAGCCCTTCTGAGGGCTAAGGCTCGGCATATCCAGTGGTCAAGACCCACCAGGCCAGTGGTGGGTCAGATAGCCTCCCCTAGGTCCCAGCCGGAGGACTCTAGGATAGCGGTAGACGTGTGAATAAGTCCCGCCAAGACAGGAGGCTGTACCTCCTTAGGTTAGCAAGGGACCTGTGTGTAGGTCCCTTCTTAGGGTATCGGGTGAGGGGACCGTATACCCCTCTGTGTGTTAAGGACTCTGTAAGAGAAGAATTACAATAAACAGAGTGTGCCTCATAAGAAGTTTATTCGTCATTATAAACACTACAACTGGAGTCAGAAGTGGTTGAAAAATGGAAACGAGAAATTCAGCCCACGTGCGAGGTCAGCATGGAGAAAACCCTAAATAACCTGTGGGAACCGCCAACTTCGCTGAAAATGCCGGCGCATTGCCAGCCGCCCAACCACCGGTTCAGCAGCCGGTCGCTCCTCCTGCCATGGGGGACGGACTCCGGGCAGCACACAGCTGTCTCGCCAAACTTCTACATGCTGCGGCCTCCATCCTTGACAAGATCAACTCGGAGGTCGCGGGCGGATCGGATCAGCCGCCGGCGGATGTTCCCGCCATCGGCCAAGACGGACATTTTGATTTTCCCACCGAGGAATTACGTGGTCCCGCCGGAAGTGGAAGCCAAGGGCATTCTGAGAATGCTGGGAGCCAATCGCACCCCGCAGCATCATCAGCGCGCGATGCTGTTAACTCACGCTACTCAGCCGACGCCGCATCATGACAGTACCGACAGAGTACAGTAGACGCTATCGGCCAGGCGATCACCAATTTCCGGCTCGAGACTGTGCAGGCTGAGGAAGAAACGACGTCCGCCCTCCAACAGCGCCTGCCCATCTTTCGTGAATTCGCGTCTAAAGGGGCAACTGGGCGGCATTCCAGCGTCGCTTCCTGAGCCACCAAGAAATGGTGGGCTGGTCGGACGCACAAGCGCTTCGAGCGCTACCGGCCACCCTGGACGACGACGCTCTCGCCGCGCTCCTCACCATCCTCAGGCAACAAAGGGCGACTCTACAATCGGCCTTCCGACGGATGTCCGACGTCTACGGGCCTCCGTTCGACGTCCGCAGTCGGTTTTATGATAAGCGACGCCACCCTAAAGAGTCTCCACTAGCGTTCCGGACCACTCTACTCGCGATGGCAAGTGCGGGTTACCCCCGCATGGATGATGAAGCCATCGATGCTATCGTCCTCCAGAAGATGCTGGAACTGGCGCGCGAGCTGCGCATCGTCATTCAAGCGTTGGACGAGGAGAGTATGTGCTCGCTACGAGCCGCTCGGAGCATCCACGCGTATATATTGCTCCACACGGATTCGACCATCGCCGCATCGGCTTCAACATCGGTGCCTGCAAGCAGGGACGACGAATTCTCCACCAACCGGCGACCAAGTCAACGGGCCGGCGATCGTCCGACTACGCTGGTCGCCGTGACAACCAGCAGCGGGGACGGCCTCCTCCACGCAGCGCCTCGACGATGCTCCTCCGGATCCCGAGGCCAGGACAATAGGATGCCCACGGCATCGCGGCACAATCAGGCAAGTCGTGACGCCTCTCACGCTCGACCCTCATTCACACCATACGCACCGCAACGCACCATAAGAAATGCTCGCGATTCGGCGTGTGATGCGCGGTGTTCCGGCGATTCTTCATGGCCTCTCCAACCTAGGCAGTGGTCTGAATTGGCCCATAGGATAGTTGTGGCAACAGTAGGTTCCTCCGTGGTTTTCGGCTCAATTGAGGGTGTGGAATTCCGTGTGTTGGTTGATACTGGTGCGTCGGCTACGATAATTTTGGATTTGATTCATAATATACTGCCCGTGCGATGCCGCCCCTTGGAACGTGTTTCTATCCCGTGTTTCGCCGCTAATGGAAGTTCGCTGGGCATTATTGGGCAAATTCGTGTGCAAATTTCGATTTGTGACATTAAATTGGTGGGTCCTATTTTGGTCTCTTCCTCCATTGCCGTGCCGTGTTTATTAGGCAATGACTTTCTCGCGAAAATGCCTATTAAGATCCTTGTAGATCAAGGCTGCATCGAACTCCCGTCGGGTCGACAGATGACGTTCTTGCCCACGCCCATACATCTGCGCACGGCAAATGCCTCTGTGCAGGCGTTCGTCGCCAGCACAATCGGTATTCCGCCAGGGAAACAAATGCTCGTGCCCTTGCGACTAAAGAAACCGCTAGCCCCGGACGCCTCGGTACATGGTGTTTTGCTGGGACCTTCGAGCACAGCTGTTAAAGAGTTGGATTTAGTGGCTGCACAGATCTTCGTAGCAGCTGACAGGGAGCCGTTCTTGCAGGTTTTGAATGTCGGATTATCTACAACCATCATTCCGCAAGGAACTGTGCTCGCTCACGCGACCTCGGCACCCCTGGGGACTGGGGTCGTGGAACATGTGCTTGACAGGCCACATGTTCCACCTCCTTCCAAATCAGATGAGGCATGGTTGGACGCGCTCTGCACAGACACAGGCATTCTGTCCGGTCCACAGCGAATTTAATTGTGCGCTCTTCTGCGAGAATTTTCTGATATATTCAGTAAATCTAAATTTGGTATTGGCTGCACCAAGCTGCTGCGTCACCACATTGATACTGGTGGCGCTGCCGCTATTCGACAAAACCCATTTCGGCTTAGCCCGGCGGAGAAGCAGCATATGAAATCGGCTGTGGATGACATGCTGGAGGCCGATATCATTTCTCCTTCCACTAGTCCCTGGGGTGCTCCAATAGTGCTGGTCAAAAAGCACGATGGCAGTCTTCATTTTTGCGTTGATTTTCGGCGCCTAAATAAAATCTCGGTAGCTGATGCCTACCCTCTCCCTCGTATGGACGAGTCATTGGATGCCCTGGCAGGGGCGCACTATTTTTTCACTTTGGACCTTCTGTCGGGGTTTTGGCAACTCCCCCTCGACAAGGCGTCAAAACCTAAGACTGCTTTTCGGACACCACAGGGCCTTTTTTAGTTTAATAGATTGCCCATGGGTCTCCACTCGGCCCCAGTGATGTTCCAGAGGCTCATGAAGCTGGTCCTCACTGGGCTCCAGTGGGACTCATGTCTCATTTATATTGACGACGTCATCGTCTTTAGCCGCGTGTTCGGCGAACACATTGAGCGATTGAGTGCTGTCTTCTTGAAAATGCGGGCCGCTAACTTAAAATTCAAGCCGCAGAAGTGTCACCTTCTGCGTGAGTCTGTGCGCTATTTGGGCCACATAGTCAGCCGCTCGGGAATTGCTACCGAACCTAAAAAAACAAATGCGTTCGCCAGTGGTCGACCCCTACATCTGCGGGCGATGTTCGCAGTTTTATTGGTTTTGCGTCATATTACCGCCGTTTTGTTGCTGACTTTCGCGACGATTGCCAAACCACTTCATGCCCTTACATCCAAAGGGGTGATGTTTCATTGGGGGAACGCGGAACAGGCCGCATTCGACTCCTTGCGGAACGCACTCGTGATGGCACCGTCCCTTGCATACCCCGACTTTTCCGTACCATCCGTGTTGGACACCGATGCTAGCAATACGGGGATTGGCGGTGTTCTGTCCCAAAAGGTAGATGGCATTGAAAGGATCGTTGCCTATGGTAGCAGAGTTTTGTCTCCTGTTGAACAAAGATACTGTGTCACCCGACGTGAGCTGCTGGCCATTGTGTTTTTCATTCAGCAATACAGGCCGTACCTGCATGGTCAGCATTTTACCGTGCGATCTGATCATTCGGCATTACAGTACGCTCTGCGGGTTGACCAACTGTCCTGCCAGCTTTCTCGGTGGCTCGAAGTCCTTCAGGTCTATGATTTCAATGTTACTTACTGTAAGGGTGCACAACAGACGAATGCCGATGCGTTGTCTCGCCTCCCGCCAGCTCAAAAATGTGCATGCTTTTTGGGCTATGGCCGTTGTAAGCCGCCACTGCCTGCACAGGTCGCGCCTCTCGCAACGGTGTCCGCCGCGCTTCCCGTCGCCTCAGCGCTGATGTCGGATCATGAAGATCCAATGGCCAGTGACGACTTGCTGGGGCTGACGTTGACCGAATGGGGTTGGCACCAGAGCGACGACATGCCATTGTTGCGGTTGCGTCATCACGCAAATAATGCGGCTCCACGTCAAGGGAAATTCAATTCATTTGTTATGAAGCACGGCTTGCTGATGCATTGGGATGCTGACTCGTGTCAACATAAAATCGTCGTGCCCTCCACCTTGCGATGAAAAGCCGTATGGGCAGCGCACGAGCGCTTGTTACACCTGGGTGTTCATAAAACTATTGAGTTGTTGCGGTTGCAATTCTTCTGGCCGGGCATGCTGCGCAATGTAACTGACATTCTACTGGGGTGCACCCATTGCGCGCAACGTAAACCGCCGGCTAAAACCACATGCCCGCCCCTGCAACCCATTTCGGTGTCTCGTATAAACGAGTTGGTGGTTCTCGATATTTTGGGCCCTTTTCCTACTACGCCACGTGGTAATAAGTACCTTCTGGTTGGGGTAGAGTAGTTCACGCGTTGGCCTATGGCCTGGAGCCTCCCCAACCAGTCGGCAGCGGCTGTCATGGACGCCTTTGTTCAGGGCTATGTCCTGGACAAGGGCGCATCAGAACGGTTGCTGACCGATCAGGGAATACATTTTTCAGGAGTCCTGTTGAACGATGTGTGCCGCCTGTTGGGCACAAAGAAAGTGCGCACTTCACCCTACCATCCCCAAACCGACGGCATGGTGGAGCGCTTGCATAGAACTCTCACTGCTATGTTATGCCATCAGGTCGATGAATCCCAACTCAATTGGGACTTGCAGGTTCCGGGGGTCCTCGCCGCATACCGCATGACACCTCACGCGGCAACGGGACTTTCCCCATTCTTTTTAATGTACGGCAGAGATGCCTTTCCTCCCTCCGATGTTCAGCTGGAGATAGAACAGCCACCGCAGAAATCCAAGCTCGTTGACCACTTGTGATTTAACCTCCATAAGTTGGCCGAGGCACGGGAGGCTGCCATTGAAAATTCGGCTTCCCGCCAGCGAGCGAATTTGAGACTGCATGATCCTCGGACGTCCACACATCGGTGGGCACCGGGAGAGAGGGCATGGCTTCACTGCCCCCAGGTGCCGGTGTCCACATCGGCAAAAACTCCTCAGGCCATGGCGGGGTCCGGTGGAAGTGGTTGAGGTCCTGCGTCCCCAATTCGTTGAAATTCGCTGGAGACGGCGTCGCTGGTTCGTCCACCCTTCTCGGTTAAAACCATTCGTCGCGCCGCGCACCCCTGCGACACACACACAACATGGTGGCCGAGCGTGCGACGCGTCTGATGCGCCAGATGTTGCCCCGTTGGTACCTAACCTATGGCGCAGACGTGTCGTTCCTCCTGCAGATGACACGGGAGTGACAGAGCCGAGCAGGCCACATTTGGCCTCGATGGACCATGGGTCGTCAGGAGTCCCCGCGGAGATGCCTCTGGACCCACCTGACGCTCTTGTTAATCTTCCTGCATCTCCTTTGCCGCCGAAGAAGCTGGCCGTCCCCTACGATGGCCCCGCGAAATACACGTGCACTAAATCTCGCCGGTTTTTGTAATGTTCACCTTGCTTGCTGACACGTTCCCGGTTCCAAATCGGTTTGCAACACACGTAGCCTGCTCTGTCACGTCTTTGTGTGTTCTGTGTCATGCCTATTTTTTGCCCTGTACATATGTTGTGTTATTAGGGGGGGGGTATTATTATAGGTTTCTCTTGTTCTGTTTTGTTCGCGAGGCACACTCACATTTCTTGCGTTGTTGGGGTTTTTCGGGGTTTCGCATTGTTGCAGCCGGGACGGCTAGAGCTTCCGAAGGAGGGGGTGATGTAGAGGTGCTAACTACTCACTATTCAGTAACCTGCATTGCCACTAGGTATCAAAGGGGCAGTGCAGCGTTACCTCTCTGTGTGAATAACGGTTGGGGTCAGATGAGGTAAAGTGGATCGTAGCCACAGTTGGTAAGAACCAATCAGACAGTTCCACGTGGGAATGTGGGATTGGTTAGACCTGACCACAAACGGGTATAAGAAGGGTGAGCGTGCAGAGTGCGGGGAGTTCTCTCCCTACGCGAAGACCGAAGCCGGGCTGAAGATAGACAGGACCCTGGACCCAGCCTTCCAGCCCTTCTGAGGGCTAAGGCTCGGCGTACCCAGTGGTCAAGACCCACCAGGCCAGCGGTGGGTCCGATAGCCTCCCCTAGGTCCCAGCCGGAGGACTCTAGGATAGCGGTAGACTCGAGAGTAAGTCCCGCCAAGACAGGAGGCTGTACCTCCTTAGGTTAGCAAGAGACCTGTGTGTAGGTCACGCTATGTCCGGAGGCCGTACCTTCTTAGGGTATCGGGTGAGGGGACCGTATACGCCTCTGTGTGTTAAGGACTCTGTAAAAGAAGAATTACAATAAACAGAGTGTGCCTCATAAGAAGTTTATTCGTCATTATAAACACTACACATGCAACTCAATGGACAGAACAATTCTTTTCACGATCAGCTCATAGTAAACGCACCACCTTGGGATGGACACCCTTTTCGAAGCACGAAGATCACTTTTGGAGCAATCTTATTAGTCCTGATATGCACGTTATGCGTGTGTGTGTTGTTTTGTTGCCAACTCTTGAGTTAGCGGAATCCGAGATGAGGTATTCCTTGTATCGAGAATACCTCGGTTCCCTCAGCTGGGGAGCGTTGTGTGTGTGTGTCGAACACACACGCTCTCGTTGTGTATGTGTGTGTGTGTCGAACACACACGCTCTCTCTTGGCTGCGCCAGGCTCTCTCCACTGCTGGGGTGCTTGTTGAGTCGGCACGATGCTTGCAGCGCAATGATCCCGTCGTCGTGAGACAGCGCTCGCAGCTCGTCCGCTGGGCCGCTGCGCGTTGTCTCCTCTGGCACGAGGCACGGTTGATCCTTGTAGACTCGACCCTTGCTGGAGTGTTGCTCGGCTCCCGAGTCCGCGCGCTCGTGTTTTAGTCGTTAGCCCTGTGAGTAGCCGCTGGCTTGCGAGATGCTCGCTTGGTGCCTCCAGCCCTTCCTCCAGGAGCGCTCCTGCTGTGCGCTGCTTGTCAGCTGGCTGGCTCAATCCCAAAACTCTCAGAACTGAGGTTGAAGATTTAGCTACTTCGAACTTTTCTGTTGTATTTTAAAACCCCGGCCAGTCCGCAGTGACCAACCGCCCCTGGCCGCTTCTCGCCGTCCGGGCAGATCCGTGACCCCTGCCGTTTGTCCGGTGCACGCGTTGACTGTCATGCTATTTTCCTCTTGATGTCAGTTTTGGGATTTACCGCAGAAACTCATTAGCCCCTCCCCCGCCTTGACACTGGGGTTTTTTGTTTATGACATTTATGACTTCCCTAGCTGCCTTTTGTGTGGCGAGGCAGGAGGCAGGCAGGGGGGGTCCGGGTGACTCACCCTTCCCGTGCCCCCGCGCTACATCTTGATTAAACCTTCTTTGGTTCTTTCGGTAAAGTCACGTAGAATGAGAATAAAATAATAAATTGATAAAATAAAATAACACAATAATATTCTCACGACGTTTCGGCCACAACACAAGCGGCCTTCATCAGGTGAAGGGGACGAGACTGTCTGGAGCTGTCCTCCTGGAGCTGTCCTTCAGACAGTCTCGTCCCCTTCACCTGATGAAGGCCGCTTGTGTTGTGGCCGAAACGTCGTGAGAATATTATTGTGTTATTTTATTTTATCAATTTATTATTTTATTCTCATTCTACGTGACTTTACCGAAAGAACCAAAGAAGATGAATCCTTGAAGTCACGAAAGCTTTAAATCGAAATCTTGATTAAACTTTATATATACAAGCACAGAGACAATTTCAACCGAGAAGATGAATTCTGGCTTAGCAATCATTGGAAAGATTTGATTAACCATTTCAGGTCTTAATTGATTGTTCACGCTTACAGTGGCTTTCAGACAGCATACATTAATTTTTCGTCTCCCCCCTCCTCTTTTCAGAACATAGATAGACTAGTCCTTCTAAATAAACTGCCAAATCGCTGCGCGTGGCGCTGACGTTTTTTAAATAAATAAATAAATACATCGTTTTTAACTAAATAAATTGATGCAAACCGACACACCTGATGACGACCGCTTGTGTTATGGTCGAAACGTCGTGATAATTTTTATTGTCTTATATATATTTTATTATTTTATTGTTTCCCTTCAACGTGACTTTACCGAAAGAGCTAAGAATATTTGATTAAACTTGTTTTAAAAAAATTGGCGGAATTATTCTTAATATAATTTTTTGGAAAAAGCATATTTACAACAGTTAACAGTGATTATTAAACTCACCTGTTCTACTATGGAAGGCCCCACTGAGCTGATATTGCTCTGTTACAGAAGCGACCTGGCCACAAATGATAGCCCCAATGAAGTGGCTTATCGTGTGGAAATGTACAGCGGTCAAAAACTCTAAACGCGTGGTGACGTTCATTCTAAATGTGGAGAGAACAACTGGAGATAAATCCACGTGACCACGGGGAGAGAGACACCGCAAACCTGGGGGGCGTCCATAAATGACGTCACGCGATTTTGGACAATTTTTGACCCCCCCCCTCTCGTCACACGGCGTCACAAAAAGTCAGACCCCCCCCTTCAAATATGACGTCACAAAGCTCTACCCCCCCCCCCCAAACCATATTTCCATTTTGAAAATAAAACATGCTTCAAATCGCTTTAAACTATTGTCATTGTAGTGCGTATTTAATGTGGCGCTGCACTCTGATGTTGTAGGAGTGTTGTTACAACAATTAGCGTTGTTATAACAATTCTATATTTAATTTTTGATTTAAAGCTTTCGTGACTGCAGTGATTCATATTCCTGGCTCTTTCGGTAAAGTCACGTAGAAGGGAAACAATAAAATAATAAAAATATAAAACAATAAAATTCTCACGACGTTTCGACTGCAACACAAGAAATCATCTGATGATGGTGATGCAGTCGAAACGTCGTATTGTTTTATATTTGGATTATTTTATTGTTTCCCTTCCATGTGACTTTACCGAAAGAACCAAGAATATAATTCTATATTTATTTAAAGTTGCGCATTTTGATGTGACGTCACATTTCTCAACCCCCCCCCCTCGTCACACATCGTCACAATGTCTGACCCCCCCCCCCCTCCCCAGGTGCGTGACGTCATTTATGGACGGCCCCCTCGGTCGGGATCGAACCCACAACCTCATACCAGATGCCACCGTGGCACCCCACTTATAGATATACTTGTCCCCGTCAGACGAATGTGGACTTCCCACCACTGGCTCAGGGCTGCAAACAGGAGCAGAGCATCAATGCTAATTTGAGCGGGAAATGACTCTAACTTTTTGGAATGTAAAATATTTATATATTTTAAATGTTACGCATGGAAACACCAACTCAATATTATCCTTTATTTTGCAATTCACAAAAGGGCGTTTAACCTTTTACAGGATATATTTTATTAAATTCGCTGGATCGGCGACATTATCTTGAATATAAGAAATACCTTCAACCTTGTATGCTGCTAATGTAAAGTAAAATTTAACATTTAATAAAAAAAAATATCCCATGTTGTGTCCATGTTCCAATTTCTCACGCTCTTTTGCAAAGTGTAATTACCATGGTAATAAAACAATCATGAACACTGGGATGTGGATGATTGATAGGAGAGAGAGAGAGAGCGGGCAAGCATTGGCGAGTGATTGATGTGCTGCGCCACCTGAGTTAGATTCCCTTGCCACGGCTAACATCAGTGGAGAAAAATATTTGAACGGTTCCTGGATCTTGACCCCTGGGTCAACTCAGCCTTAAACGAGTACCTGGTGTGGTGTGTGAAGATCAGCACTTGGGAGACAAAGGCGGCCGGGCGTGGTTCTGACCACACCACCCCTCGTGCGCCGTGCCAGCCTTCATAGGTGCTCGCTAACAGCACTTGCCTCAACATTCTATTCAAGGCTATACGGTGGATCTTCATCTTTGTATGTGTATCTGACTTCATGTTTGTGGGGAGCGGTGGTGTAGCAGGTAGCGTGCGGCGCTAAGAACCTGGCGACCTCGGTTCGATTCCCGCTCACGGCCAACACCAGTGACGATTATCTGAACCGGTCCTGGGCCTCTGCTACGTCGACTCAGCCTCAAACGAGTACCTGGTGTGGCGTGTGGACATCAGCACTTGGGATACAAAGGCGGTCGGGCGTGGTTCTGACCACACCACCCCCTCGTGCGCCATGCCAGCCTTAATAGGTGCTCGCTAACAGCACTTGCCTAAACAGTCTGTCCAAGGCTATGTGGTGAATCGTTGTCTTTGTGTGTGTGTGTATATCTGCCTGTGTGTGTGTGTGTTTGCGTGCATATGTAAGTGTATGCATGTTTGTGAATCTGTATGTTTATCTGCGTTTGCTTGGATGCCTGTTGTGCCCACTTATACGCACGCCGATTTGCAAATATCTGCGCGCACGTTGAGAATGCTCAACCCAAAAAACATTCCGGGCGAATATGAAAGTCCTGCGAGACTTCGCCTGCACTGAATTAAGGGTGCAGACGAGAGGTCACTCGCAACAAAGAGCTCCCCCCAAACAAACAGTGCCTTTGACTGCTTCACATATCCACTCACACATTCTGCCAGTACTCAGCCATCGGAACGATTGAACCGCGGTGTTTATTTATTTATTCTCTCACAAATAAATGGCAACCTGTTATGCCCAGCGCCCATCATATCGGCTTGTGCCGCGATAGGAGTTGTGGAGAGCGGTGTACGTGTGTTCGTGTGTGCTCTATGTTGAACGTCTTTCGCACCACCGTACGTAGTCGGCCGTGCCAATCGGAGGTGCGACGCGGGGGGCCGGGAGGGGAAGAACAACAAACTAAACACAGCGAAAGAAACGTGGTAACGTAAACCCCGTGGAACTTCCTCCAGACAGCGGAAGTCTCTTGGCTACGTAGGGTGCCAAAGAAGTTCCACATAAACACGTTGAGCATGAACACGCACACATGCACACAACGCGCATGCACGACCCCAGATAAATTATTGACGATGACGATGATCGATTGACGGATGATGGTGGTGCTGATGATGATGATGGTGATGGGCTGAGTCGAACCCTAACCAGGATTTTAACTGGGAGATCTCTGGTTGAGGGCCAAGTGATTTTTATCACCGCAGCGCCACCCGGCCAGGATTGTGTCCGTTTCCTCTGGGGCAAAACGTCATGCGGCTTCCAATTTGCGTGCGTGATTTTGTTTGTAAGTTCAGTCCATTCCTCCGTGGACGCTGCCTGCGCTTCCCATCAGCGATCGATAACTAATTATTTGGCAGCATTGGCTCTCCCAGGGGCAGAGGTGTTACAAAGGCCTCCGAGTACGGGATAAGTGTGATGCAAACAACCCGGAGTGCGTGGGAGTTTTAGACTCGCCCCCCCCCAGCTTCCGCTGATAAATTAGTGTCCGAAACGCGTCAAAACGTAACCGGTTCGGTGACTGGTGGAGATTTTCAGCGATTAAACAAACACAGACAAACTCGACAGATCCTTCAATAACACCGCGTGATGTGCGCGTGTGTGGCCCGCGACGCGAACAATAAATAATAGGCTGACGTTTTGGGTCATTGCCCTCCTGCATTGCTCATACATCGAGAGGGCGCAAAGAAAGAGAGAGAGAGTGTGGATATAACACGAGTTGGAGTCCGGGAGATGAATAGTTGTCTCAACAGCAGCTATCGAGCAACAGACGCGCACTGAAATTTCGATTTAAAGCTTTCGTGACTGCAATGATTCATCTTCTTTGGTTCTTTCGGTAAAGTCACGTAGAATGAGAATAAAATAATAAATTGATAAAATAAAATAACACAATAATTCTACGTGACTTTACCGAAAGAACCAAAGAAGACGCGCACTTGGATGACCAGAAAATAACCACGGCTAAGTTTGACGCGCAGTGTGCTTCCGCGACCAATATTATTCACCGTGAAGGTTTTCAGGGGGTTAATTCGCGTGAGTGTGAAGTGTGGCGGTGTGGTGCGGTCTGCACGTGGCGGGCCGATGGCTGGGGGTGAAGGTTCGCAAGGACGGCGGAACACCCCGCACGATTGGGACAAACGCGTGGAAGAAGAAGAAGACATCTTACAATTACTTAGAGGAAACGCATTGCTAATTAAGTGATTAGTAATCTATTATATTATTACAATAACCCCCCTTCCCTCCCACTCCCCCGCCTCTGATCTCTGCACCTGACGGGTTCAGCGATGACGTCGTCCTGCTGCTGTTCTATTAAAGATCGGAACCAGGCGAATTGCTCCACTATTCTGGTTGATGGAATTACCAGCGAAACGTCACGGCACTTAAGTCGTAAATGTTGTGGATTTACTCTCCAACACACCGGTGGAGCTGAAGTAGTAATCTAATCGGCGCGTTGTTTATGTGACAAACCTTCCTGGCTGTGTCGGGTGGTGGAAGGTTACGACACATTTATACTCACGCAATCTAACCCAAAAAAACATTTATTATGGACTACAGTAAAATGAACGCATATTGAAAGTTACATTCTAAGATGTTGCAGGCGCATTGCACAGTGGGAATATTTGTTAGCGTATCGATGTGCCATCGACACTGACGTGGTGCTGCAGACATTCTGTGATCAAGCCCTGGGGACGTGGCGTGTCTCTCTCGCTCTTCCTCTCTCTCGCTCTCTCTCAGGGTGCTCATAGCGGTTGTGTAGGAGACGCTGCGACTACAGTGTTGAATTGCTGGGTTAGAATCCCTGGGTCTTAGTGTCCAGTCCTCTCTCCATGTGGGCTCATAATGGCCACGTCTGAGAAGATGAACAAGCCCTCCTAAATGTCGCGTTGACGCCTTGGGGATTGACATCTCTCTCTCTCTCTGTGTCAGTCAGGGGCTCGTAATGGCTATGTCGCAGACACGGTGGTGGCATCGTTGAGGGAGGTTCTGGGTTCAAATGTAAAAGCTTCACCCTTCCATCCACGATTGAAGCAGAGTGCTCAGTGTAGCCAGTTGATGACCTCGGCCCAGTCACCAATAGACTGCATTACAACACGTTGTGGAATCAAATTCCATCATTAACTTTATGTGCACATGATGACACTACCTCTGTTCACGTGACATTATCTTTGTTCACACGACACTAGCTCTGTTCACGTGGCACTACCTCTGTTTCACGTCACACTACCTCTGTTCTCGTGACACTACCTCTGCTCACGTGACACCACCTCTGTTCACGTGACACTACCTCTGTTCACGTGACACTACCGCTGCTCACACGACACTACCTCTGTTCACGTGACACTACCTCTGCTCACGTGACACCACCTCTGTTCACGTGACACTACCTCTGCTCACGTGACACTACCTCTGTTCACGTGACACCACCTCTGTTCACGTGACACCACCGCTGCTCACACGACACTACCTCTGCTCACGTGACACCACCGCTGTTCACTGGAATGCTTTCCGCTCGTGTTCAAGGGTTTCACCAGCGCTCCATCCTGGACGCGACACTCCGATCGTCACCGGAGGATCGCGCCTCCGAGCCGCACCCCCACCGCGCCGCGTCCTGCGGCGCCGTCACGGTGACTTTGAGAGTCCCTTTGTTTTTCTCACCGAAGTCCTCGTCGGGTACTGTAACGTCCCTCAAACGCCCCACGCCTCCAAATTGCAAACCGCCCTCGACCTCCGCCCGGCGTCGGCTCGACCCGACGTTGAATGATGCCCGTTTTATCGTCGCTCTGCCATTAAAAAGTCTTGTTTTGGGTCTCTGATGCAGCAGGTGGCACTGCAGGTAGAGCTCGCATCTCGCAATTGTCAAGCCACGACATTACTCATCATCATCATTATTGTCATTCGTCAACATGATAATCCTCATCACGATCGTAATCACTGTTATCATGATCAGTGTCTCATACATCAACATCATCATCATAAAAAATGCATTATCACTACTGCCATCATACCAGTATCTCATCCTGGTCATAAACACTACCATCATTGACATATTATTGGAAGTTCAAATTGTTTATCCTTTGAAGGGATGTGCTGTGCTATAGCAATGAGGAATTTCCTCCACTGAGCAACACAACAAAACTAGAAGGGAAGGCGGTGAGTGGTCAAGGAGAGAAATGCAGCGGCAGCCCAGGAATGGAACGCATCTGAGAGATACATCGATGGAGGAGATGGAGCAATGAGATGTATTGTGAAGGTGCTGGGTGGATTGTTGCCCTGCTGCATTGTGGGAGATGGTGCCGGCTTGGGGAGGCCATCATCCAGCAGTGGATTGGCCATGGCTCATAACGATGATGATGCAATGACTTTAACAATGTCCCTCTGCCTCTCTGCTCCAATGTCACCATTGGTGACAATAATGTGGAAATTCCACGTCCTCAAGACGGGAGGCGAGACTCTCCCACAGGACCAACCACTGTTCATTTCCCTCACAAAGTTGGTAGTCATTTTACCCACCCCGAGGGAGAGTGGAGCCTAACCGACACCACGGGCGGACAAGGCCCTGAAACGCGCGCTGGCAAATCCTTCGCTATGCTAGCCCGCCACCTGGCCACGTGCGGGCAAGCTTGACAATGCTCGTAGACCAAAACAAGGCACTGTGTCTGTGTGTGTGCGCGCGTGTGTATATACCAGGGGTGTAGATGGGTTGTGCAGATGGGCCTTGTCAGTGAGACAGATGGCCACGCACTCGGGGACGGAGGAGCTATCGTGCAACGCGATGCGGACAAGGAGCCGACGGGAGTCGTCGCCGGCACAACACAGCGGCAGCCGTTCCGTGATGCCATCCCGCGTTTTGTATACACACGCGCACCCTGCGCAAACACACCCAGAACAACAACAACAAACACCGCGCTTCTCGGCCGTCGCGTATGAGTGGGGGAGAATTATGGAAATTCATGGCAGGATGGATCTTTGTTTAAGACTGCAGGAGTAGGAATCCGATGAGCTATGAAGCTCTTTAGATGTCCAGTATGGGCACGGGGTCCGCAAAGTTACAACAACATCAACAAACAATACAACAACAAACACTACAACAAACAATACAACAAACACTACAACAAACAATACAACAAACACTACAACAAATAATACAACAAACAATACAACAACAAACAATACAACAGACACTACAACAAACAATACAACGAACAATACAAGAAACACTACAACAAACAATACAACGAACAATACAACAAACAATACAACAAATCAACAAACAAAACAACATACAATACAACAAACAATAGCAGTGTCAAAGAGAGACAACATGGTAATGAAGTCACTACAAATATAAATAAACTACGCATACATTTATTACTCAAGTACGATTCATCAAGCTTGGGCAAGGCAGCAAAAGCAACGACAAAACTGAGCCAGACCACAGCAAGATAACGCGCAGTAAGCAGCTATCAGGATCACAACGGAACGTGGCTAGAATGTATTCGTTGTTGTTGTTACGACTACGCGCGTACTACCCAGAAGAGCCTCGCTAGGTCTCTTTACCAGGAGGGTGCCTGCGAAGGTTTTGCGGTCTGGGGTCGATCCTGCTGCTGCTGCTGCTGTGGAATTCCAATTGAGTAACTTTCAGGTAATTTGTCAGCATTAGGAGGTTTTCCAATACCAGTTACATTGTGTGGGTTGTTTTTTTTGCTTTGGAAGGAAACTTGGAGTTAACCCGGAATTAACCCATGCGGAACGGGGAGGAGAACACACAAACTCCACGCAGGAAGGCGCCTGAATCAGGAACCGAACCCAGGCTCTTGTTGCTGTGAGGTCCAAGTCAAGAGTTAAACCACCGCTCTGACACCCTGCTCACCCAAGAAAACCCCATTGTACGTGTGACTAGGAGGAGGTCGCGATTGGTGGGACGCCAGGCCCAGACTCACCACCGGGCAGCAGTCCGCAGGGCACATTCCCGGTGGGGTCGGTCCATTCTCAGGGCCGGTGGGCCACTCTATGTGGGAAAATTGCAAATAAAATCAGAGTATTTTTTTGGTTATTAAGATATTTTATTACTTCTAATGTGTACGCTTCATTGCTGAATTGGCATTAAGTCCCCATCATGCATTTTGTAGCCCCAAACATTCTTCCTCACCGGCCACCCATTTTGCGTTTGTTGGACCCAGCCAGCCCCCCCCCCCAATGTGCCCAATGAGATCCGCACGGCAACTTGGGACCCGGCGCGTTCACAAACGCCTGGGCCCACTTCTCGTCCCAGTCTGGCACCCAGAGGTGGGGTGGCCACGGGGGAAACGTAAACCAGATGTTGAGATACCGAGAAGGACGCGGAAACTGTGCCATGAGTGAAGACCTAAAGCCACGCTGATTCTAGCGATAGTTTTGTATGGTGTGGAGCAGCGCATATATTTTTTTTCTATGTGGAGGTTGGTGAATGAGCCACTACTGGACATCTGTGTCAATCGCTGGACATCTGTGAAAAAGAGCCGTAATGATAATCGGATCCCTCCAGTGTGAATATGGATTCTGATTCCGGAAGGCCTCGGGAGTAGCCTCGTGGCGACGATCTGGAATGCTGCCGGCGAATCATCGCAGCGGGAAGTGGCGTCACTGTGTGACCCATGGTCTGCGATTTATATTCACATGGAGGAAAGCGTGGACGCGTGGGAGAGAGGAGATGGAGGAGAGACAGAGGAGAGAGACCGAAATGTCAGAGCGCGGCCCAGGGCCAACAAGACCAGGCCCAGGAGTACAGAGAAACCAGGGCCCACTCGATCAACGAGGCTCCAGGGAGAGGCAGCCAGTGGCAGCGCCGATGAGTCCCAGGGAAAGCCTCGGGTGGTCAGAGAGGAGGGAGGGGAGTCCCAAAGGGCAGCAGTGGAGATCGCCACGCACCAAGGGACGGCGGCGGAGGTCTCCACCGGAAAGCGACGGTGGTTTAAATTGCGGAACATCGAGGCAGCCGCGTGGTTCAGAGGTCAGAGCACCGAGCCGGCACCGCTGCGGTCCTCCGATCGAATCCAACCCTTAAAGGACTCAGCCTTTGAGCTGCCGTGAACCAGTGACGATGCCGATTGGATGCACTAACGTCTGATATGGCCATTGTTCACAATTGCACCCAATAAAATAATGAAGCCGCTGCCCGTGATTAAAGCGGGTTCCTCACAGTGAGTTGATGGTCTCAGCCCGGTCAACAATAACTGCACAACAACAAAAACATCGCGTTAGGTTTGCCTCTGCAATTTGTCGAAATTCCAGCTCGGTCAATGAAACATATTGGTTTGACTTTCATGCGATGACAATTACTCTCATACAAGTGCAGCCCTCTGGCGTGCTCAGAACAGAGGTCACTTGCAGATCCCTCAGAGGGGGCTCTGTGATATTCGTGTGTGTGTGTGGGTCATTTTGCAATGCGTGACGCCGAAAGCCGAGTCGGGATAAAGATTAGAGTGAAATGACTGATACGCATTGCAAATGCGGCAACGTTTCATTCTCAAACAGCAAACACAGCCCACGAACTTACTGAGAAAAGCGTCAAATGACCGAGGCTCGATTGTGACTTTGTCGGCCACATCACGTTGGCGCGCTCCGTCCAAGTAATGTTCCTCGGCGTTTTCATTGGGTCAATGGGCAGAAAAAACGCCCGGCGTGCACACACACACACACACTCGTGCACGCAGGCGCTCCGTCCGTTGAGCTCATTCCAACGGCGTGCCTTTTTGCAGGCTGTGCAGAAAGTCAAACTTGTTATGTGCAGTCCACTCGATTATGCCCAGCGTATAACAGAGCTGACCAGTAGACTGGTTGACATCAAGACAAAGTTTCATCCTTTATTTCCCTTGTGGCGATCTGAAACGGGAGGACGTGGCTTGCGCTTGCTGAGAGGGCTTTAGGTGGTTTATAAAAGTTATTGCACTCGATATATTTGAAGAGAAAAATATCTATGTTTTTCTAAATTAGTCACGTCACACGGTTGGCACACACATAAGGCATGATCCACCCTTTGTACTCCACCAGACAGGCTGTATAAGTACAGCCCGTTTTTTGTCAATCCACTGCTGGATGAGGGCCTTCCCATGTCGTGAGGGATATTCAGACCGTACTTCACCACCCTGTGCCGATAGCCTGGCTCCCACCATGAGAATGTGGAATTGTCAGCAACACGATGGCTCAACCGCTGTTGACAGCCATCGAAAGCAGTCGTAGAGATTCCCACATTCCCACGGTGGGAGCCAGCCTCTCTGTACAACAGATAATGGCAATTCGGGTGGAACTTTGCCAAGAGTATGCTCAGCTCAGTTCAATTCCCTGTCCGGGGGTGTCCACTCAACCTACCGTCATGCTGGGTCCAATAAAAAGAGTAACGCTTTGTGAGAAGTCAACTATCGACGGAATGTCTCTCGCCACAGTAATGTGGAGTTTGTGGGGGTCGGTGAAGGTAGAGAGGGAGGACGGAACATTGGATATCGATGCACCGCCCTCTACTGCCCACAATGCCTAGCCCATCCAGGAGTATCCAGGCTTAACCTCGGCTTCGCTTCTGAGGATCTTAACGAGACTCGGGAGCAGTGCAGGTGATGTGGTCATTTGCCACAACACGGTGGCTCAGACGAATGACATACATACATGAAAATTGCCGAGACACCTGCAGATGTAGTCTCGTAACTTGCTCCTTGCTGATGAGGTCACTTGCTGAAGGTCATGTGATTTGTGGGATAATCCATTATCCTGCAGAGCAAGATCCCTCTCAGCGACAGGTCTGACAGTGGATTTAGGCACCGTAGTATATATACACACACACACGTGTATGCTAATACATATACAGGACGATCCATTTAGAGATACCCCAATCATTTCTAATCACCCATCCTTCTGAAGATATAAGCAGACAATACGCCGTCTTCACGTATCACTCTCTCCACATCGAGTGGACATTCTATCGGCCCCGCAGCCTTCTGAGAGTGCCTATATCAGCAGCATCGATTCAAGCAACAAGCAAACTCTGGGCGGGTTCCAACATCTCCGATTATCACGGTTGGCTGCGTACAGTGCGAAAGAAGTTCAAGATACATACAGTGTTTCATCGGCAGAGTCAAGCTTTGCTTTCATCAATACTGGTGAACGACAAGATATTTAATACTAACGTACATATTTATCCAGGAAAGCAGCACTGAGTTGCAGGACCCAGGAGGGTTCTGCGCTGACTTTTTACTTCAGGAAGTGTATTCTTGGTTCTTTCGGTATAGTCACCACGCAGAAGGGAAACAATAAAATAATACAAATATAAAACAATACAATTGTCACGACGTTTCGACTGCAACACAAGCAATCATCATCAGGTGATAGCTTGTGTTCCCAGTCGAAATCTGTGGTTTTCACACCTGATGATGATTGCTTGTGTTGCAGTAGAAACGTCGTGACAATTTTATTGTTTTATATTTTTATTATTTTATTGTTTACCTTCTACGTGGTGACTTTACCGAAAGAACCAAGAATATGAATTCCTGCAGTCACGAAATCTTTAAATCAAAATTCAGGAATTGTGTCAGCCAATCGATGCTGAGTTTGTGTTTATTATACAAGTGGGGAGAAACCGGAGTACCTGGGGAAAAAATAAAACACGCACACGAGGTGGAAACGCTCGATGCCTTTACAGATGGAAAGAGATGGAGATGCGTCCACTCACTGCACCGCCTTCTCCTGGAGAGCCAGGGCATCGCATACAATAGTTAAAAATTTTCACAACAATGTTTTACTATTTTATTTACCAGCTAAGGCCCACTGAGCTAGATTGTAGCTATTTGTCAGAAGCAACCTGGCTATCACAAATGATAGTTCAACGAAGTGGGCTTATCACGTGGACATTTATAGTTGCCAAGTACTCTGAGCGCGTGAACGTTGATTCTAAATGTTTAGGGGTAAAAAAAACCGGAGAACCCGGAGAAAAATCCACGCGACCACGGGGTGAGAGAAAGAAACACACAAACTCCGAATATACAGCAGGCGTCAGGATCTGGATGGAAACTCACGACCTCCTGCACACGAGGCGAGGCGTTCATGGATCCACGGTTCTGTTCGGGGTGGTGATCACAGCCTCCGCGCACCGTCCGGAGATGTTCATGCTGAATTCATTTATTTTCCATTTATGCATCTGCTACGACGGACCGCTTTAATGATGCATTGATTGATTTGAGTGAAATCGGTTGATTCATTCGACACAGCCTGCTCATGCACGAGGCCCTCTGAGGATAGGATGACCCATTCATCCTCACGAATGACAGACGCGGCTGACAGTGGCACAGCCTTTATGAATTGTTCATGCCCATTCCAGACCCGTCCAGGATCTGCTCGTCTCTCTCTCTCTTTCTCCCTTGCTGCGTTCCGTCTGCGAGTCAAATCAAAGTCAGGTCACGGTGCCTCCGTGCTTGGAAGCGACCGCGGGGGCGGGAGGGAGTGACGCTTCAGCCACTGTTGAAGGGCTCTGAAAGCAGTCGGTGGAAATTCCACGTTATCATGGCGGGAGCAAATATTTAAATGGCAGGTTTTTTTTTCCTTCCGGTGACACCTCCTCTTGTCAGAGTTCTCAGAGCACGCCCGGAAGTTGGCTCAGAGTTCAAATCCCTGTGCAGGATTCCTCATCAACATCAAGGTCACGAGAGGTCACCTCTTGATAAGTCAACTCTGGACAGAACGTCCCTTGTCGCAGTAATGCGGAGGTTTTTTTTGCTGGCTCAGGTCCACCAATGAAGGTTTTAATCCGCGACACAGACCCCTTTATAAGTAATTCGCTGGCACCGTTGAGGCAAGGCAATGTGAGTAGTGCGTGTTTGTTCCAAATTATTTACTTTTACCAAGTTGCCTCAAAGAGGATTAGACAACAGATGTCACGTCTGCCTCTTGCCGGAGACTTGGCGCACTGTGTTACAGAAGTTAACATTTTAATCCCACAATGTTGTTATTCTGCGTGGGTTACATTTGCACGTAAGCCGTGATTACACTGCACACGGGCGTGCGGACCGACCTGACCACTTGGGTAAACGAACACAAATCCAGCCAGCACACCTCCATCCACACACACACACACCTCCATCTACACACACACCTCCATCCACACACACACACACACCTCCATATACACACACACCTCCATCCACACACATACCCACACACCTCCATCTACACACACACACCCACACACCATCTACAAACACACATCCACACACCTCCATCTACACACACACACACCTCCATCTACACACACACACCTCCATCTACACACACACACCCACACACCTCCATCCACACACGCACACCCACACACCTCCATCCACACACACTTTTATCTACACACACACACCTCCATCTACACACACACACACACACCTCCATCTACACACACACCAAACCCAGCCAGCACACCTCCATCTGCACACAAACACCATGAAATAAAAACAATGCTTTATTTTACCAGGTATGGTGTAGCTCTTTTTCGGAAGCGACCTGGATACAAATGATCGCTCAACGAAGTGGCTTATCACGTGACATTGATTCTAAGTGGCTTATCACGTGTATAGCAGGCACATACCTTAAACGCGGCGTTACGTTGATTCTAAGTGGCTTATCACGTGTATAGCAGGCACATGCCCTAAACGTGTGACATTTATTATAAGTGGATTATCACGTGTATAGCAGGCACATACCCTAAACGCGTGACGTTGATTCTAAACGTGGAGGGGAAAACCGGAGGACCCGGAGAAAAATCCACGCGACCACGGGGAGAGAGAGACACGCAAACTCCAAATATACAGCAGCAGCAGCAGGCGTCAGGCTGGGGCTCGAACCTACGACCTCCTGCATACCAGGCGAGGGAGTTAACATCTCCTAGCCACCGCGGCGCCCCCCACACACACAGCCAGTAGACCGCCCATCGACACTGACACAACAACAACCGCCATTCGCCACTAAGTAGCGGTGACGTCACCACGGCGCTTGTGCCAGGCTATGTGCACGCTGGGGCCACGTGAAGCGTCGAACGTCCGCTGGCAGGAGGTCACGGGGCAGACCCAGCAGGTGCCACGGGTCGACTGACTGAGATGGCTGGCCGATGCACCACCTGTGCCCCCTACTGACACACAGACACGCCCGGCCAGCACACGCCTGGGTGGAAGCCCTCTCATCCAGCAGCGGAATGGTCGACCGGGCTGCGCGTGGTAAATATTTGACGACGCTTGCGAGACGTGCCTTCCTCCACGTGCAACAATGCACGATGCCGTGCGTCCGTCCGTGCGTGCGTGCGTGCGTGCGTTCATGCACACGTCCACTTACAAACGAGCTCGAGTGCGGTGCGGTTGTCGTGGGCACGTCGCTGTTCGTGAGCGCACGCGCCGACAGAGGAGAAGAAGCCTCCGATTGGCCACGGTTGACTACGTACGGTGCGAAAGAAGTTCAACATGCATACGTACGTACATGGACACATGCACGCGAGCCACTTGTCGACGCGTCCCTGGGCTGTGTCTGAGCGTGCAGCACCAACAACAGAACCACGTGACAATGGCTAACAGGTGGCTCCACCACAGCATCACTTTCCATGAAGTCGCTGCCGGGCCGGGCCCATCACCGCGAAGCTCCTTGATGATTGCGAGCTGTTGGGAGGATGGAGAGGGGGAGGGGGCAGGCACTCTGGAGGCAAGACAACAACAACATCAACAACAACATCAACGTAGAGCTGCCGCTGGCCTCTCGTTGGTATCACAGAATCTTGGACCTGGTCAATAAAGCAGACACACACCACACACACCACACACACACCACATACACACACACTACGCACACACCACACACACTACACACACACCACACACACACACTACATACACACACCACACACACACCACACACACCATACACACACACCACACACACCACCACGACCACCACCCACCCAGCCTCCCCAACACCTCCACCATAGCAGATAGATTAAGACGGGAAAATATATAATCAGTTGTAGAGGACCGCCCATAACTTGAACCCACTATTGGAGCTGAGCCAGTTTGCGTGGCACGGCTGTCCGCAGCGATGTTGGATCATCTTTGCCAAAAGCTTTCTTGGCACACACAGCCGCCAGAGACAAAGATCACCAGGATAGCCTTAACTGACTGTTGGGGCAAGTTCTGTCAGCGAGCGCCTATGAGAGGCACACGTTGGGGTGGACAGCACCGCGCGCGGCCGCCTTTGTCTCCCCAGTGGCGTTGTACACACATTGCACGAGGTACTCATTTTAGGCTGAGTCGACCTAAGGTAGGGCCAGGAACGATTCAGGTAATCGTCGCCTGTGTTGGTCGGAAGGCCGGCACGGCATTTGAGTTTACTTTCACGTGTGTAGCTGTGACCACGTGTCTATTGTGTGATCAGTGCACCATAGAAATAGGCAATCATTACCCAGCGGGTTTTACCCGTGCCAAAAATAAATCAGTAAATAAACATCAGAGGGCGTTGGTGGCGAACGCCACGCTCGGCCGCCTTTGTCTTCCCGGCATTCATTTGAGGCTGAGTCCACCTAGGGGAGGCCCCCAGTGCCAGTTCAGATATTCGCCGCTTCTATCCCGTGAGCGGGAATCGAACTCGGGTCACCGGGTTCGTAGCGCAATGCGCTAACCGCTAACCATTAAACTAAAACTCCAAAAGCCACGCACGCGGGCAGGAGTAATATCCTCATCTGAGACAATGGTTCTAGTTTATTTTGTATCTCGAATGTAGATGCCTGCGCGTCAGCTTCGTCGTGTAATCAAAGGCGTAATTGTGACACAATCATAAGGACGCTAATGAGCGATAGAGCCCACACGGGCGTGGGTTGACAGGAAGGTCACGAGAGGTCACCTCTTGATGGGACAACTTTTTTTTTCCCCCGCGGCATCACGAACAACCCCCACCCCACCCAACCCCAACGATGCCCGGGCGGTCTGCCTCGCCGCGACAGGGCCGTGTCTGAAGCCGTTTCGTCGCTCTCGACTGCGTGACATTTGCACGCGACAATCTCAGGCGCTCCGTCCTTCATTCAATACGCGGCGAGAGAGAGAGGGGGGAGGGAGAGCGCGTGAGTGTGGGCAAGCGCTGGATACGCGCTGTGAACCCAGCGACCCATGTGCTATTCTCGTTCACAGCCAACAACAGTGGCGAATATTTAAACCGGTCCTAGGCCTCCCCTACGTCGATTCAGACCTTCAACGAGTAACTGATATTGTGCGCAAATATCAGCACTTGCGGGGAGACAAAGGCGGCTCGAGGGCGTGGTGCTGGCCACTCACCCTCTCGTGTGCCGTGTCGGCCTTCATAGGTGCTACTCGCTAACAGCACTTGCCCCAACAGTCTGTCACAGGCTACACGGGGGATCTTTGTGTTTATGCTTCGGGGTGTTTTCTCACGAGCGCGTGCGGCGCTAGGAGGAATCGTTTCTCGCGTGCGGGGGAGTTGGTGACTGATTGTCTGGTTCTGGGAAAACGCCGCACAAAGAAAATTATTAAACCCTGGGGGTGCTGCTCAGGTGCCTCCCACCCACCCACCCCCTCCCCTGCTGATTACATCTCCACACGGCCACTCCTGCAAGTGCCAAGTATTTGGTGAACAAATACCATTTAAAAAGACCAACCGGAAAATAAAAGTCTGCTTTGTAAGAGTGACCCCCCCCCCAATCACCAAAATGATATAAAAATTCGAAAACAAATTAAAACGTAAATTACAGCAATTAGGCAAATAGAAATCGAATTTTCAAACAACGGTGTCACGTGAGAGTTGGGTCACCACGTGTGCCCAATGATCAGAGAAGTGGCCCGCTGCTCCGAGCGCTGAGCCACGTGGCCTAAGCAACGTTCTAGACATCCAAGTTGCTCGCCCCAATCCTGCTGTGCATTTCCTATCATCCTCCAACATTCACTCGCAATCAAGGGCCAAGACTTTACTTCGAAGTTTCTTTGGCAAACTCCGGCTCTGTGGCCCGTGCATTGACACGGTCATTACTCCCCTGTCTCAGACGGCGGTCTTCAGCGCTGAACTCCTCGGGCTGTGATATCTCTCCACTCTTCCTGACGCCTTAAAAAAATACATCAGGGAAGGGAAGAAAAAAAACGACCCTGCAGAAGAAAATAACGACTCGTTAAGTATATTCTTGGTTATTTCGGTAAAGTCACGTAGAAGGGAAACAACAAAATAACAAAAATATAAAACAACAAAATTCTCACGACGTTTCGACTGCAACACAAGCAATCATCATCAGGTGTGAAAACCACCACAAGAAAATTTGAAAAAAGTGGCGGTTATTTTTTTTTCAAATTTTTCAAATTTTCTTGTTGTGGTTTTCACGCCTGATGATGATTGCTTGTGTTGCAGTCGAAACGTCGTGAGAATTTTGTTATTTTATGTTTTTGTTGTTTCCCTTCTACGTGACTTTACCGAAAGAACCAAGAATATGAATCCCTGCAGTCACGAAAGCTTTAAATCAAACTCTCGTTAAGCCTTTCCTCAGCCAATATAAAGTTATTATAAATTATGGATATTGCAATGGGTTTAGAAGCGGTCCATTTGTTAGCACACTTTTGTCAAGCTGAGTTTGATTCCCGGCCAAGGCTAATATCAGTGACGAGTGATTTCTAAACTTATTCCTGGTTTCTCCTACTTTCACCCACCCTCACCGAGCAGTGTGATGAAGCATGGCCAATAGAACCCTCGCGGCCGACATGACGTGGGGAAGCGTTCATCCAGCAGTGGATTTACAGAGAGGTGAGGAGGGAGGGTGGGGTTATTTATTTATGGTATGTAATAATACCACCATCGTGAAATAATGCACAACTGCAGTTCTCCCTTGCGAATGAGGCGATGAATCTCGGTCAGGTCTATCCGTGCAAAACAAAGGACATCAATCAATCATGCGCATGACGTATAACCTATATACATCCCCCCCTCCCGCCCAAACGCCGGTGTATTAAAATCAATTCATTGCCTCTTCCCACCAAGGCCCACGTGCGATAATAAGAGCCATAAATCAGACAGATAGCGGCCCTGATTTCATCTGTTGTCGGAGCACGCGCGTGCAAAGGACAAAATAAAATAAATGCAATTTTGTCATTTTGTTTCTGCCGTTATAACCATTACCATCATACTAATACTGATAACAATTTAGGGCCGTGTCAGATTTGAGAGAACGCGCTCGCCCGCTCTCTCTCTCCCGCGTGGCGATGACTTCGTGCCATCGAAACGATCAAACGGGCGACTCCCTACGAGGAGCAGCCTCCATCGCCTACCCCAGCACAACGGCCTTGGCACCGTCGCTAATTGACGGTGCGACAGCCAAAGCCTTTTCGGCGCCAATGCCTTCGTCACCGCTCGGGGACACGAAGGAGCGGGAGGCTTTGACAACGTGTCGGTGGAATCGCGCCGCAGAGATGTCACGGAGCCCCCTCCCCCCGCCTCCTCCACCCGTGGGAGGCGCCTGGGGTCTGTGGTGTGCGAGAAATTTAAAATTCATGGCATGCCAAGCTCTCGTTGTTTTTTTTTACGCAGCCCTAAAGTCAAATTCGGCATCCGCATCAGCTGAAATTTTACAACAACAACAACAGCGGAAGAAAATATGTGTGTGTGCAGGTCAGAAGCGAAATATGAAATATTGCATGATCGGATGGTGGTCGGGGTGGTTTAAAGTTTTGAGGGCACTAATGACCGCGTCAGTGGCGTTAAACTCGCTCTACTCTGAGATCACCTGGGAGATGGTCCGGAAAATCATCCGCCCGAGACTTCGATTAAACTTGCTTCACAAGCATGCCGAGTCGATGGTCACAGTCACGGTTCACGAATGCAGTTGCTCAGCCGAGCCCAGGTCTGACCACTGTCATTTATAAATGTGCGAGATCATTGACGCACCATCAATGGATCTTGATGTCTGGAATTTGCTTTGTCGCTTAATTACGCACGCTGACAATTTTGATGATGCATTTAAATGTTGGGGTTTTGTATCCCCGGTGGCAAAATAATGCAGGGCATGAAAACGTCAGCGTAATTTCGCTCCGAATGTTTGACCCGATCATACGAGAGCATCTCTACCAACAAGCCAACAACACCACTGGCCTTAAAAGCAAAAACAAATGAACTGGCAGCATTTCGAACAAAGGCTATGACGAAGATCCATTGCCTAAAACTTTCCTGATAATATATTTATATTCAAGACAGCGTTTGCACATGTGTTGAATTTGTTGGTGTTCCCTACGCCTGTGCCCCACTTCCAACGCAGCAGAAGCAGAAGCAGCAACACACAATAATTATAATGAGCCTAATTGTACAATAGTTGAAATATCTAAGGACATAGGATAATTGACGCGGGGAGAATCACACCTCGCGGAGCGAGAAGGAGCGAACAACCTCTCGTGCTGGGTGACAGAGCGCTCGAATGAAGTGACTCAAAAATAGTTCTATGGCGTCATCGTCCACGGACGTTTCCTGACGCGATGCGAGGCTCTACTGACCGGAGGAAGTTCCACCGAGGGACGTTTCCTCGCCTGTTGAGGCGACTCCAGGAGTGGCACCGGCTGCGGTTAGAGTAATGTCAAGTCAAAGGCCAAACCATCACCCCCCGATTGGTATGTATGTTGAACTTTGGCGTCATCTGGTCCAACACCAGTGGAGACTAAGCTCTAAGAAAAGCCTTCTCGGGTGTGGACCAATCAATTTCAAGGACAGTGCCAATATCATTATCAGAGTTGTCTCTTTTTGTTTGCATTTTGACTGCTTGTGTTGTGGTTATTACAAATATGATTTCTTGTATAAAGGTGTCAGTTTTGGTGCCAGATAAAAGGGTAAAAACGTATTACTATGTTGAACTTCTTTCGCACCGTACGTAGCCAACCGTGCTCATCGAAGGTGCAATTTAAGAAACGCGGAGTGGTGCTCAAGTCTAACAGCACCATGCCGACACCAAAAGTGTCAATTCCACATTGCCAAAGCAGGATCCAATCAATTTTACTTTAGAATGACCGCTGTTGACTTTCCACAAAGTGATATTCTTTTTATCAACTGCCTAAACAGATAATGGTAATGATTACTATTGGCAGGGTTGTCCAAAGACCGGGAATGAAACTCGCCCTCTGACCAAGTGCCACTCAGCTAGGCGAGAGGCAGTCAAGTAAACTAAAAACCACAAATAAACTTTTACCATATAAGGTCCACTGAGCGATACAGCTCTTATTCAGGAACGACCTGGCCACAAATGATAACTCAACAAAGTGGCTTATCATGTACACATTTACGTTGATTCTTAATGTGGACCAAAATACCGAAGGACCCGGAGAAAAATCGACGAGACCACGGGGAGAGAGACACGCAAACTTCAAATATACAGCAGGCGTCAGGGTTGGGATCGAACCCACATCCTCCTGCATACCAGGCGAGGTAATTAACATCTTGCCACAGGGGTGCCCATTAACATCTCGCCACTTGACCGTGGTGATACCCAATCATACTGCTGGGTGGGCAGAGGCGGGCGGGAGGTGGGGTGGGAGGGGGAATTAGGAAGAGGTGCACTGTCGTTTCGACTGCCACTCCGGGAGGTCGAGCGAATGGAACCGAGCTTCCGTCTGACACAGGCAAGTCCACTGTGACGGCAGCGGCAGCAGCGGCTGCGGCATCCTGAAAAACCAAACACGTCCACCGATAATTGACGAACAAAGTGAAATAGATCGTTCGGTAACGAGCGAATCGAATTCTGTTGATTTCTCGGCCACGATAATTACAGGGCCCCGGTCATTCGGTGCAATTAAGTGGCGTGCGCTTGGCGCGTTGGGATTCTGCGAGCAATTTTTGGCCAAATTGTTGACGAGTGACGGCGGTGATGACAACGGCTGCCGGTGAAGAGGAAAAACACTGACGATGCTTTTGTTTTGTTTTGCCGCGTTGACATTTGTGGAACCTTTAGGAGTTATTATTGAGCACCGGCGAGAGGAAGAGGGCGGGCAGGGATGGAGAGGAGGGGAGGGATGGAGGGGAGGGATGGAGGGGAGGGATGGAGGGGAGGGGTGGAGGGGAGGGGTGGAGGGGAGGGATGGAGGGGAGGGATGGAGGGGAGGGGTGGAGGGGAGGGATGGAGGGGAGGGGTGGAGGGGAGGGATGGAGGGGAGGGGTGGAGGGGAGGGGTGGAGGGGAGGGGTGGAGGGGAGGGATGGAGGGGAGGGGTGGAGGGGAGGGGAGGGATGGAGGGGAGGGGTGGAGGGGAGGGGTGGAGGGGAGGGATGGAGGGGAGGGGTGGAGGGGAGGGGAGGGATGGAGGGGAGGGATGGAGGGGAGGGATGGAGGGGAGGGGTGGAGGGGAGGGATGGAGGGGAGGGGTGGAGAAGAGGGGGCAGGTCTTTCGCTCGTTGAAACGCGGGGGGGGGGGGGGTTACGAAGCCCCCATAGGCGTCTGTAAATAACCAGACAGCCCCCGCGCCCGGCATTGCACCGCTAAATGAGAGTAAATAAAGAAGAGGCATTGACATTTATTTGTGCTTGCGCGCGCGTGTATCTGGGTATGTGCGTGTGTGTTGGTCTTGACAAGACCTACATCTCTGCTTTATTGACCTGGTCAAGGCCTATGATACCATCAGTAGGCCTGGGCTCTGGGTCGTTCTTCGTGCTTTTGGAGTACCTGATCCTCTGCTCACGATCATTAAGGACCTTCATGATGGTGAGCGGGCCCGGGTAAAACTACGTGGCCGGGAGTCAGAGCCATTCCCTGTACACCTTGGGGTGCGACAGGGATGTCCTCTGGCTCCCACATTATTTAACATCTATTTTGACCACGTAGTTCGTGAAGCCTTCAATAGCTGTACCGGGGGAATCTCCATATGGTACAGATATAATGGGAGGCTGATCGATGCCCGGGTGCGGTCAAGGGATGGCTCCCTATTGCTCAACCACGTTATGTATGCCGATGATTTGGTAATAGCTGCTCAGTCAGAGGAGGAGTTGGAGACGCTGCTGCTGAGACTGGAGCGTGCCACTAAGAGGTGGGGCCTTACCATCAGCCCCACCAAAACTAAGCACCTGCCTGGGTGTTTTGTACCATCGGACACTCCACCCCCACAACTCCCAATCGGTGATGGGGCAGTTGTGGAGAGAGTGGAGAGTTTCCCATACCTGGGCAGTGTGCTTATGACTGGCTCCAGTTTAACAGCAGAGGTCTCACTCCGAATCAGTCGAGCGGCAATATATTTTCATCGGTTGCGTAACGCTGTGTGGAAGCTACCTGGTCTGTCGCTCCGCACTAAGCTTCAGGTCTTCTCGGCCACGGTCATTCCCTCCCTTCTCTACGCTTGCGAAACGTGGGCCCCCCTAGTGGAACGTCTTCGCCGGTTGGAAACATTTGGGCTGGCCTGCCTGCGATCCATCCTGGGTTTGGCCAGACTGGATTGTGTGAGGAGCTCACAGGTCCTTGGGAGATCTGGGCGGGGTCCCATCGGTGAGCTCCTCCGGCAGGCAAGGCTGCGATGGCTGGGTCATGTAGCCCGCATGCCCAGCCACCGCATGCCGAAGCAGCTTTTGTTTGGCCGGATTGAGGGGGCTGGGCGGGCGCGGCGCGGGCTAGAGAGGAGATGGAGTGATGTGGTACAGGAGGACGTGGAGCTGAGTGGACTTGCCGATGACTGGTACCAGCGGTGTCAAGATCGGCCTCTGTGGAGGAGGCTCGTGAAGGATGCTACTGGGCAGTTGGAGGCAGTCGCCCTCCAACAACAACAGAGGGCGGAGGAGCGACGCTCACAACAGCGAGCGGAGCGCCGGGTGGCTAAAGCACAGCAGGTTGGCACAGTAGGAGGCACAGGTGGTGCATCAGCCAGTCATCTCAGTCAGTCGACCCGTGGCACCTGGGTCTGCCCCGTGACCTCCTGCCAGCGGGCGTTCGACACTTCACGTGGCCTCAGGGTGCACATAGCCTGGCACAAGCGTCGTGGTGACGTCACCGCCACTTAGTGGCGAATGGCGGTTGTTGTTGTTGTTGTGTGTTGGTCTTGAGTGTGGCTGTGTGTGTGTAATTGTGGGTAGCGGTAGTGTAGCGGTTACCGCGCCGTGCCACGGACCCAAGTACCCGGATTCGAATCTCGCTCACGGCGGCAGAAACCAGTCACGATTATCTGAACCGGTCCTGGGCCTCCCCTAGGTCGACTCAGCCTCAAAAGAGTACATGGTGCGGTGTGTAAACATCGCCACTGGGGAGACAAAGGCGTTCGGGCGTGGTGCTGGCCATCCACCCTCCCGTATGCCGTGCCGGCCTTAATAGGCGCTCCTCTCTAACGTCTGTTGAGTTTATAGTGGGGATCTTTGCCTTGTCTTTGTCGTGTGTGTAGCTGCTCCTGCATCTTGCGGCGTTACATAGTTACGTCGACAAAATCACATCACCCCAACGAGCATGGGGTGGCCTTCAACTCCCACTTTGCTGCAACGAAGCTGTGGGTGCAAATTTCACCTACCTATCCATTTCCGTCCACAAAGCGGTACCTAACGTTATTAACCTCGCATGGGCGATGAAGTGGGGGGGAGGTTGGGATTGTTCTTGCCCAAATATGAACTCGCGACCTTTCGCTTGTCAGTCAAGTGCTCCGAACAGCACAAGCACCGCCCAAGATGGGCTCGACAAATATTGACGACTTCTAATTGATGTCAGAGGGTATTTAACACGCTTTGGAAATCCCCCCCGAGAAATCCCGTGGCTCGCTGTAGCAGGACTTGGATGTATGTGCATATATATACACGCAGGCACGCTTTAAATTATAACAGAAACGCGCACCAAGGGGCATAGTTTTCTCTTTGTTAACGAAATCCCCATCGGTTTGAAATATTCCACCCGACTCGCAAAACGAAACATCTTCAACCCCCACCCCCCCCCCCCCCCCGATCTCTGTACGGGTAGGTTCAGAGTGACTTGGCGTGTACAAACAAAGTACATTCAGCGTATCACACTTTGCATGTTCTTGCGAGTAATTTAATATTACACGTATTTCTTATTTATTTTTGTTACTTTAAATAAAACATCGTGTCTGTACTCGCAAATATGAGCCTCGCAGGCGGCTGTAGAGGTGATTGAAGTCTCGAAGGATATTGAAGTCTACGCGAGGAGCAAGGATTACAAAAAAAACACAACGAGGAAAGATCGCCGCTACTGTTGTTGTTGTTGTCAGCAACATTGCTGGCGAGGCCTCGGAGCGTCCCGCCCGTGGCACGGATCTCGCGTCCCTGCGGGCAGGGCCCGGGGGGGTGGGGGTTGTCTCCTGGCCCCCCTCTCGACGGTCGAGGTCGCGCCACGTGGCAGCCCCCAGCCAGGGCCTTCGAGCGGACGCGCGGCACCGGACACTCAGTGTCGTCGGTGAGCGTCGCTTTTGTGTGCGTGTGTTGGTGAGTGTGTGTTTGTGTGTGTGTGCGGATGTGCTGAGCATTTCTGTGAGGTCCTGGGGGAGGGGAAATCCCTCAGCCAGGAAAACATCGTGGCACAAAGTGGGGATGACCCTGCTGAGGCTGCGGTGCCTCAAATATTGGAAGAAGTCACCCCCTGTGAGTGGCTAGGTGAGGTTCCATCTGTTGAGGAAGTACTGAAAGCGATCCGGAGTCTGAGACCAGGAAAGGCAGCGGGCAGAGATGATCTCCCAAGCGAAATGCTGAGGGAGGGTGGCGTTTGTGCACAGACTGCCCTATATGACATCATAACAACAGTCTGGACCACTGGACGGGTTCCGCAGGATTAGAAGGATGCCCTGGTGGTCCCCCTCTTTAAGAAGGGGGACCGCAGACTGTAACAACTACAGGGGCATCTCACTCCTCAGTGTGCCGGGAAAGGTCCTGGCAAGGATTATTCAACATCGCCTTGCCAGGCACGCTGAGGAGAGGCTTGCGGAGCCCCAATGCGGTTTCAGGAAAGGGCGGTCCTGCACGGATGCCATATTTTCTGTCCGTCTGCTACAGCAGCGGTGTAAGGAATTCCAGCAAGACTTATATCTCTGCTTTATTGACCTGGTCAAGGCCTATGATACCATCAGTAGGCCTGGGCTCTGGGTTGTTCTTCGTGCTTTTGGAGTACCTGACCCTCTGCTCACGATCATTAAGGACCTTCATGATGGTGAGCGGGCCCGGGTAAAACTACGTGGCCGGGAGTCAGAGCCATTCCCTGTACACCTTGGGGTGCAACAGGGATGTCCTCTGGCTCCCACATTATTTAACATCTATTTTGACCACGTAGGTCGTGAAGCCTTCAATAGCTGTACCGAGGGAATCTCCATTTGGTACAGATATAATGGGAGGCTGATCGATGCCCGGGTGCGGTCAAGGGATGGCTCCCTATTGCTCAACCACGATATGTATGCCGATGATTTGGTAATAGCTGCTCATTCAGAGGAGGAGTTGGAGACCCTGCTGCTGAGACTGAAGCGTGCCACTAAGAGATGGGGCCTTAACATCAGCCCCACCAAAACTAAGCACCTGCCTGGGTATTTTTTACCATCGGACACTCCACCCCCACAACTCCCAATCAGTGATGGGGCAGTTGTGAAGAGAGTGGAGAGTTTCCCATACCTGGGCAGTGTGCTTATGACCGGCTCCAGTTTAACAGCAGAGGTCTCACTCCGAATCAGTCGAGCGGCAATATCTTTTCATCGGTTGCGTAACGCTGTGTGGAAGCTACCTGGTCTGTCGCTCCGCACCAAGCTTCAGGTCTTCTCGGCCACGGTCATTCCCTCCCTTCTCTACGCTTGCGAAACGTGGACCCCCATAATGGAACATCTTCGCCGGTTAAAAACATTTAGGCTAGTCTGCCTGCGATCCATCCTGGGTTTAACCAGGCTGGATTGTGTGAGGAGCTCACAAATTCTTGAAAGATCTAGGCAAGGTCCCATTGGTGAGCTCCTCTGGGAGGCAAGGCTGCGTTGGCTGGGTCATGTAGACCGCATGCCCAGCCACCGCATGCCGAAACGGCTTCTGTTCGGCCGGATCGAGGGGGCTAAACAGGCGCGGCACGGGCTAGAGAAAAGATGGAGTGATGTGGCACAGGTGGACGTGGAGCTGAGTGGACTTGCCGATGACTGGTACCAGCGGTGTCAAGATCGGCCTCTGTGGAGGAGGCTCATGAAGGACGCTGCTGGGCAGTTGGAGGCAGTCGCCCTCCAACAACAACGGAGGGCGGAGGAGCGACGCTCACAACAACGAGTGGAGCGCCAGGTGGCTAAAGCACAGCAGGTTGGCACAGTAGGGGGCACAGGTGGTGCATCAGCCAGTCATCTCAGTCAGTCGACCCGTGGCACCTGGGTCTGCACCGTGACCTCCTGCCAGCGGGCGTTCGACACTTCACGTGGCCTCAAGGTGCACATGGCCCGGCACAAACGTCGTGGTGACGTCACCGCCACTTAGTGACGAATGGCGGTTGTTGTTGTTGATTGTGTGTGTGTGTGTGATTTTCAAAAGCAATCAGTCTCGAGTGGTTGCGTTTCGTCAAAATTAATGATCTGCCATGTTGACTCGACTCGTCGTACGACCTCGCGGCAGGTTTCACGATTCGCAATTGGTGGTGGTTGTTGTTGTTGTTGTGTTAAGCCACGTCATGCTCTGACAAAATGTGTGTCGTTCATGCCCCCCGCCGGCTGACGCAGCCTAACAAGTTAAGTTGCCACGCGGTGTGCGTATGTATGTCGAACTTCTTTCGTCGTAGCTTTTTGTTATTTTTTTTGTTATTTTCTTCGAACCTATCTACGTGACCTTACCGAAAGACCCAAAGAATATGACTTCCTGCAGTCACGAATGCTTTAAGTCATGGAGTGTGGTGCTGGCCACCTTGTGTGCCGTGCCGGCCTTCGTATGTGCTCGATGACAGCACTTGCCCCAACAGTCTGTCACAGGCTATACGGGGGCATCTTTGTCGTTTTAATGTTCATGTAATTCATGAAAACGTTACTTAAAGAGCCTGGAGTTGTCAATAGTGGACCGACAGTTGTGGGGTGGTAGAGCTGTATGGCTTATGCAGGCGTGGCTGTGGGCAGTCGTGAAGAAGGGACGCAGGTGGGAGAATGAATAAGGGAAGACTAACGCAGGTAGGAGAATGAAGAAGGGAAGACTAACGCAGGTGAGAGTATGAAGAAGGTAAGACTAACGCAGGTAGGAGAATGAATAAGGGAAGACTAACTCAGGTAGGAGAATGAAGAAGGTAAGACTAACGCAGGTAGGAGAATGAATAAGGGTAGACTAACGCAGGTAGGAGAATGAAGAAGGTACGACTAACGCAGGTAGGAGAATGAATAAGGGAAGACTAACGCAGGTGAGAGTATGAAGAAGGTAAGACTAACGCAGGTAGGAGAATGAATAAGGGTAGACTAACGCAGGTGAGAGAATGAATAAGGGTAGACTAACGCAGGTAGGAGAATGAAGAAGGGAAGACTAACACAGGTGGGAGAATGAAGAAGGGAAGACTAACGCAGGTGGGAGAATGAAGAAGGGAAGACTAACACAGGTAGGAGAATGAAGAAGGGTAGACTAACGCAGGTAGGAGAATGAAGAAGGGAAGACTAACACAGGTAGGAGAATGAATAAGGGAAGACTAACACAGGTGGGAGAATGAAGAAGGGAAGACTAACGCAGGTAGGAGAATGAATAAGGGTAGACTAACACAGGTGGGAGAATGAAGAAGGGAAGACTAACGCAGGTGGGAGAATGAAGAAGGGAAGACTAACACAGGTAGGAGAATGAAGAAGGGAAGACTAACGCAGGTGAGAGAATGAAGAAGGGTAGACTAACGCAGGTGGGAGAATGAAGAAGGGAAGACTAACGCAGGTAGGAGAATGAAGAAGGGAAGACTAACACAGGTGAGAGAATGAAGAAGGGTAGACTAACGCAGGTGAGAGAATGAAGAAGGGTAGACTAACGCAGGTGGGAGAATGAAGAAGGGAAGACTAGCGCAGGTAGGAGAATGAATAAGGATAGACTAACACAGGTAGGAGAATGAAGAAGGGTAGACTGACGCAGGTAGGAGAATGAAGAAGGGAAGACTAACTCAGGTAGGAGAATGAAGAAGGGAAGACTAACGATGTGAGAGAATGAAGAAGGTAAGACTAACGCAGGTGGGAGAATGAAGAAGGGTAGACTAACGCAGGTGAGAGAATGAAGAAGGGTAGACTAACGCAGGTGAGAGAATGAAGAAGGGTAGACTAACGCAGGTGGGAGAATGAAGAAGGGAAGACTAACGCAGGTAGGAGAATGAAGAAGGGAAGACTAACACAGGTGAGAGAATGAAGAAGGGAAGACTAACACAGGTAGGAGAATGAAGAAGGGTAGACTAACACAGGTGAGAGAATGAAGAAGGGTAGACTAACGCAGGTAGGAGAATGAAGAAGAGAAGACTAACGCAGGTGGGAGAATGAAGAAGAGAAGACTAACACAGGTGAGAGAATGAAGAAGGGAAGACTAACGCAGGTGAGAGAATGAAGAAGGGTAGACTAACGCAGGTGGGAGAATGAAGAAGGGAAGACTAGCGCAGGTAGGAGAATGAATAAGGGTAGACTAACACAGGTAGGAGAATGAAGAAGGGTAGACTGACGCAGGTAGGAGAATGAAGAAGGGAAGACTAACTCAGGTAGGAGAATGAAGAAGGGAAGACTAACGATGTGAGAGAATGAAGAAGGGAAGACTAACGCAGGTAGGAGAATGAATAAGGGAAGACTAACGCAGGTAGGAGAATGAAGAAGGTAAGACTAACGCAGATAGGAGAATGAATAAGGGAAGACTAACGCAGGTAGGAGAATGAAGAAGGGTAGACTAACGCAGGTAGGAGAATGAATAAGGGTAGACTAACGCTGTGCGAGTATTAATCCATTGGAGGTCCCTTGGGCGGGGGAGGGGGGGTGTGCCAGAATTAATATTTAAACCCTTCTAATTGGATACACGGGTTACTCTGTTGACCCCGCCGTGAATTTCGAACGTCGGAGCTCGAGTTGCCCGGAACATTCCCGCCGGGGATAGGCGCAGTCCGCAAAACAACCTCGCGACAGCGCCGTGGTCGATGCGCTGGGCGGGGATTGTGGTTGTGGCCGAGGTGGTTGGCGTTGGGGTGGAGGGTAGACTCGATTGTCCTTGGCTCTGCCTCGTCAATGTTTCCTCTCCCTACGTGGTCCCCACGCCCTCCGCTTGTACGCCCTTCCCACTGATATGTTCGGGTGATCCGGATTGGTTTTGGTATTTTCTGAATTGCGTTTGATGAGGCCTTTTTGAAATGCCACGACATTTTAAGTGATTTGTTTGCCTGTCGTATACTTTGCACTCCTATCGTGCTTTCGTGTTGTTTGTTGTTAGAACTTTCTGGCCCGCCCCTTACTGGACTTCCGGAAGAACGAGAGTCATAGCTCGTCGGATGCCTCCAGATTCTGATTTAAGTCTCCAGTAAGTGAAAGTCCTCATCTCCACACTTGGCGTTTTGTTTCCAGCAGAAGTTGTATTACAGCAGACGAATCCTAGCTCGGTTTCGACTTTCACAGCCTCGTCAGCACAGTGAGTTTTAACACGAAACGGGCTTTCACCATCAATATCCCACGTTTCAGGGATCAAATTTTGCAACGGATCGCGTGAGCGAAGGGTCCGTCGTGCACTCTCCTCCCTCCACCGAGCGACTGGCTGAGGCTTGCTGGCTGTAACCGAACAACGAAACGTCAGCGCCAGATTGTTCACGTGGGTGCGGATCGCTCGGCAGGATCACTGCTGAAGCAGGCGTAAGTCGGCGCGTCTGTTCACCACGTGGCAATGTTATTCAGTTGCGTCTTGAAAGTTCGTTCGCGCCGTACGTGGCCGGCCGTGCTCATCGGGCGGAAGAGGGCGTGACGACGCTCGTTTCACTCGCCAGATCTGTCGCGAATAATGAATTACGAATCAGAGGTGAGTCCTGATTAAAACTAAATAAAACATCTGCTAGGTTGCCTTGTGTTACGGAACAGAACTTATGACCATTCAATGCAATTATATGTTTTTATTAATCAATTACGTGCCATTGCGCATACCTCTCAACCCCTTATCAGTGCTGCTTAAATTATTACAGACCAATCAGACCTTATTGGTCACCCCGTGCCCTTATAAATCTCAAAGTTAATTCTACAAAGTCCCATCACAAGGGAGGAACACAAACAAATAGACACAATTTTTTTTTGCCAATATTGAAATGTCTGTTCGCCGCATTGATCTGAAAACGCAATGTCCCTGTACAAGAATACGGGATATACCGTGTGGGTTGACAGCTGTGCATCGCGGCGCATTGCGGATAACAACAACAATAAGAGGAATAAATGCAAGAGTTTGTTTCGCCACGTCAAAATATTACAATGTCAGTGTCCATATGTTCACAAAACTATGTCAGCGGATCGGCCCTCTTAGGATCGAACCCACGATCTCCTATATACCAAACAAGCGAGGTGACATCTTGCCACTATTGATGGTGGTGGTCAGGGACGTTACTGAGATCCTCCTCGTGGATGGGGGAAACGCATGTACAGTATCCCGCAATTCGTTTGTCGGATAAATTCCAGCTTTTATAATCCCTGTTCTAGGAGTTTGAGTTCCTGCGGCTGTCTGAAACGCTCTTCCTTCCGAAATTAGGAAGCCACTCTGCACTCTTAAATCTAGACAATGCATTTCTATATCACTCTTTTTAGTTTGTTGTCCTTCCCCCGCACCTCCGATTATCGCGGTCGAATACGTACGGTGCGAAATAAGTTCAATATACAACATCCGTGCGAACACACAGAGTGCTCCTGTGTCAGCCACGCTTTCGGCAAAACGTCTGGAGCCCAGGCTTTTTGGTCCAAGGCCCTCGGATTTTGGGCGCTCCCTGCCTGAAGAACTGCCCCTGATCGCTGAGATTGTCCTATTTAGAAGGAAACTAAAAAACCTTACTTACTTCCTCGAATATGTTCGATGAACCAGAGATGTTTTCCGTTTTTTTCAAATATTATACAAAGCATATTTCAACCAAATTGCCGTGAGCTATTGTCTATCCACTGATGGATGAAGGCCTTCCCACCTACCCTGTCCCCATTCTTTTTCCAGTTCAGCGCTGGCACCGTCCATCGCACTCCTGCACGTGAGCTCACCTAAAACTTAAACTTGACCATAAACTATTTTTATTTTACCAGCTAAGGCCCACTGAGCTATGGTATACAGCTCTTTCTCAGAAGCGACCGGGCCACAAATGATAGCTCAACGAAATGGCTTGTCACGTGGACATTTATAGCACCTCTACACGCACGTTGATTCTGAATGTGGAGGAGAAAACCAGAGGACCCACACACACCGACTCAGCCAGCACACCTCCATCTACACACACACACACCGACTCAGCCAGCACACCTCCATCTACACACACCGACTCAGCCAGTACACCTCCATCTACACACACACACACCGACTCAGCCAGTACACCTCCATCTACACACACACACACCGACTCAGCCAGCACACCTCCATCTACACACACACACCGACTCAGCCAGCACACCTCCATCTACACACACACACACCGACTCAGCCAGCACACCTCCATCTACACACACACACCGACTCAGCCAGCACACCTCCATCTACACACACACCGACTCAGCCAGCACACCTCCATCTACACACACACACACCGACTCAGCCAGTACACCTCCATCTACACACACACACACCGACTCAGCCAGTACACCGCCATCTACACACACACACACACCGACTCAGTCAATACACCTCCATCTACACACACACACACCGACTCAGCCAGTACACCTCCATCTACACACACACACACACCGACTCAGCCAGTACACCTCCATCTACACACACACACACACCGACCCAGCCAGCACACCTCGATCTACACACACCCACACACCTCCATCTACAACAACAACAGCCATCATTAGCCACTAAGTGGCGGTGACGTCACCACGACGCTTGTGCCAGGCCATGTGCACCTTGAGGCCACGTGAAGTGTCGAACGCCCGCTGGCAGAAGGTCACGGGGCAGACCCAGGTGCCACGGGTCGACTGACTGAGATGATTGGCCGATGCATCAACTAGCCACCCGGCGCTCCGCTCATTGTTGTGAGCGTCGCTCCTCCGCCCTCCGTTGTTGTTGGAGGGCGACTGCCTCCAACTGCCCAGTAGCTTCCTTCACGAGCCTGCTCCACAGAGGCCGATCTTGACACCGCTGGTACCAGTCATCGGCAAGTCCACTCAGCTCCACGTCCTCCTGTACCACATCACTCCATCTCTTCTCTAGCCCGTGCCGCGCCCGTTTAGCCCCCTCGATCCGGCCGAGCAAAAGCTGTTTCGGCATGCGGTGGCTGGGCATGCGGGCTACATGACCCAGCCAACGCAGCCTTGCCTGCCGGAGGAGCTCACCGATGGGACCGTGCCCATATCTTTCATGGATTTGTGAGCTCCTCACACAATCCAGCCTGGTTAAACCCAGGATGGATCGTAGGCAGGCCGGCCTAAATGTTTCTAACTGGCGAAGATGTTCCATTAGGGGGGTCCAAGTTTCGCAAACGTAGAGAAGGAAGGGAATGACCGTGGCCGAGAAGACCTGAAGCTTAGTGCGGAGCGAAGGACCAGGTAGCTTCCACACAGCGTTACGCAACTGATGAAAAGATATTGCCGCTCGACTGATTCGGAGTGAGACCTCTGCTGTTAAGCTGGAGCCGAACTCCATCTACACACACACACACACACACCTCCATCTACACACACACACACCTCCATCTACACACACATACACACCTCCATCTACACACACAGACCTCCATCTACACACACACACCCACACACCTCCATCTACACACACACACAACAACCGCCATTCGCCAATAAGTGGCGGTGACGTCACCACGACGCTTGTGCCAGGCCATGTGCACCCTGTGGCCACGTGAAGTGTCGAACGCCCGCTGGCAGGAGGTCACGGGGCAGACCCAGGTGCCACAGGTCGACTGACTGAGATGACTGGCTGATGCACCACCTGTGCCCCCTACTGTGCCAACCTGCTGTGCTTTAGCCACCCGGCGCTCCGCTCGTTGTTGTGAGCATCGCTCCTCCGCCCTCCGTTGTTGTTGGAGGGCGACTACCTCCAACTGCCCAGTAGCATCCTTCACGAGCCTCCTCCACAGAGGCCGATCTTGACACTGCTGGTACCAGTCATCGGCAAGTCCACTCAGCTCCACGTCCTCTTGTACCACATCACTCCATCTCTTCTCGAGCCCGTGCCGCGCCCGCTTTGCCCCCTCAATCCGGCCGAACAAAAGCTGTTTCGGCATGCGGTGGCTGGGCATGCGGGCTACATGACCCAGCCATCACAGCCTTGCCCGCCGGAGGAGCTCACTGATGGGACCTTGCCCAGATCTTTCAAGGATTTGTGAGCTCCTCACACAATCCAGTCTGGTTAAACCCAGGATGGATTGTAGGCAGGCCAGCCTAAATGTTTCTAACCGGCGAAGATGTTCCATTAGGGGGGTCCACGTTTCGCAAGCGTAGAGAAGGGAGGGAATGACCGTTGCCGAGAAGACTTGAAGCTTAGTGCGGAGCGACAGACCAGGTAGCTTCCACACAGCGTTACGCAACCGATGAAAAGATATTGCCGCTCGACTGATTCGGAGTGAGACCTCTGCTGTTAAACTGGAGTCAGTCATAAGCCCACTGCCCAGGTATGGGAAACTCTCCACTCTCTCCACAACTGCCCCATCACCGATCGGGAGTTGTGGGGGTGGAGTGTCCGATGGTACAAAATACCCAGGCAGGTGCTTAGTTTTGGTGGGGCTGATGGTAAGGCCCCACCTCTTAGTGGCACGCTCAGTCTCAGCAGCAGCGTCTCCAACTCCTCCTCTGACTGATCAGCTATTACCAAATCATCAGCATACATAACGTGGTTGAGCAATAGGGTGCCATCCCTTGACCGCACCCGGGCATCGATCAGCCTCCCATTATATCTGTACCATATGGAGATTCCCCCGGTACAGCTATTGAAGGGTTCACGAACTACAAGGTCAAAATAGATGTTAAATAATGTGGGAGCCAGAGGACATCCCTGTCGCACCCCAAGGTGTACAGGGAATGGCTCTGACTCCCGGCCACGTAGTTTTACCCGGGCCCGCTCACCATCATGAAACGTCGTGAGAATATTATTGTGTTATTTTATTTTATCAATTTATTATTTTATTATCATTCTACGTGACTTTACCGAAAGAACCAAAGAAGATTAATCATGAAGGTCCTTAATGATCGTGAGCAGAGGGTCAGGTACTCCAAAAGCACGAAGAACGACCCAGAGCCCAGGCCTACTGATGGTATCATAGGCCTTGACCAGGTCAATAAAGCAGAGATGTAGGTCTTGTTGGAATTCCCTACACCTCTGCTGTAGCAGACGGACAGAAAATATGGCATCTGTGCAGGACCGCCCTATCCTGAAACCGCATTGGGGCTCCGCAAGCCTCTCCTCAGCGTGCCTGGCAAGGCGATGCTGAATAATCCTTGCCAGGACCTTTCCCGGCACACTGAGGAGTGAGATGCCCCTGTAGTTGTTACAGTCTGTGCGGTCCCCCTTCTTAAAAAGGTGGACCACCAGGGCATCCTTCCAATCCTGCGGAACCCGTCCAGTGGTCCAGACTGTTGTTATGATGTCATATATGGCAGTCTGTGCACAAACGCCACCCTCCCTCAGCATTTCGCTTGGGAGATCATCTCTGCCCGCTGCCTTTCCTGGTCTCAGACTCCGGATCCCTTCAGTACTTCCTCAACAGATGGCACCTCAGCCAGCCACTCACAGGGGGTGACTTCTTCCAATATTTGAGGCACCGCAGCCTCAGCAGGGTCATCCTCACTTTGTGCCACGATGTTTTCCTGGCTGAGGGATTTTCCCTCCCCCAGGACCTCACAGAAATGCTCAGCAAATCTGCAAACCTGTTCCTGGGGGTCGGAGATTGGATCACCGTTTTTTCCCCTAATGATGGTAATTGGTGTGGCGCTGCAGGTTACTTTTTTGATGGAGTTAAATAGAGATTTGTGATCACGGGCCACTGAGGCAGATTCCATCTCCTCAGCAACCCGCGACCACCACCCATCCTTGCAGCGCCTCACGGCTCTCCGAACCTCCGAGCGAAGGCTGCGGTAAGCCTCCTCATTCTCTGACGTGGGATTCTGTAGCCGATGGCAGTGGGCCTGTCGCTTTTTCTCAACCATCCTGAACACCTCCTCTGTCAGCCAGGGTCTCTGGGGAGGTCTGGACCGCGTACCCAAAGCAGCCATTGCAGCTGCATGAGTCACAGTCCTCAACCTCGCCCATTTACCCTCGACATCAGGAGGAGTCGGGGACGATGCCAATCCCAGCCGCAAGCGATGATGAAATTCTCGCTTGCAACTTTCATCAGATAACTGAGACCAGGCCACTTTAGGTCGGAATGGGGTCCTGGGTGTACACCCACCACCGGAGTGGAAGAATGGCAGGCGCATCTTACAGATGACTAGTCGATGGTCAGAGGGCAGATCAGCTCCACGGTAGGTCCTGGTGTCAAGGACATGGGCTCGCATCCGCTGGTCCGTCACTATGTAGTCCAGCAGATGTTCTTACTTGGACCCGGCATGCATCCATGATGTTGTGTGGATGCGCCGATGCCGGAACAGCGTGTTGGTAATTACAAGCCCATGGGCTGCACAAAAATCTAGCAGCCTCCTACCGTTGTTATTGAGCTGATCTGGCCCATGCCCTCCAATCACTCCAGACCAGGTACCAGTATCATGACCAACTCGGGCATTGAAGTCACCCAACATGATGACTCTATCCTGAGGGGCCACTTTAGCCAGCACCTGTGACAGGAGGTCATAGAAGGCATCTGACTCATCGGCTTTGCCTGCATCCCTCCACGGATGTTCATCTTCGGTGGGGGCATAAGTAACCACGACCACCATTCCTCGCCTCCGGTTGATGGGAAGGCGAGCCCAAAGTAGCCTGGGGCTTACAGCTTCCCACACCTCACCGCCACGCTCCCACACCCCCTTCATTCTTTTGTTCAAAAGAAGAGCCACTCCCTGTTGTTTGGCAGTCTGCTGCCCCGAGTAGAGGACTGTCCACCCCTCATGGTGGCAGGAGCCAGAGCCGGTCCACCGGACCTCCTGAATGCCGCATAGATCCAGGCGGTACCGGTCCAGCTCCCGACAGAGGAGTGGCAGCCTCTCCTCCGCAGTGAGCGTTCGAACATTCCACGTGGCCACCCGTAGTGGCTTTTCGTTGTTTTTGGAGTAGCCCCGAGGGTAGGTATTCAATCTCCTGGCTCCGCCAATTGGGGTTTGGCCAGGAGACGCCATAGACGCCTGGCCCCCCGGGGCCTCCGGCACAAGCTTATTAGTTACATATTTCAGTTTAACTCGTGGTTTCGTGGTAATTAATTGAAGGTGGAGGGGTTACCAGCCCCTCGCACCCGTCCAGAGCCCCCGTTTAGCCCCTGTGGTGGACACATATGCCATGAGGGGAGGAGCCAATCAAAATTGGATCTCCCCCCACAGCACTGTCCACGACAGAGTTGCCCGTCCGGCACCGCGAGGAGGTAGGGGGTTGTTTTGCCGGACACACACACCTCCATCTACACACACACACACCCACATACCTCCATCTACACACACCCACACACCTCCATCTACACACACACACCCACACACCTCCATCTACACACACACATCCACACACCTCCATCTACACACACCTCCATCTACACACACACACACACCTCCATCTACACACACACACACACCTCCATCTACACACACACACCTCCATCTACACACACACACCCACATACCTCCATCTACACACACACACATCATGAAATAAATACAATGCTTTATTTTACCGGGTAAGGCCCAATGAGCTGTATAGCTCTTTTTCGGAAGCTACCTGGCTACAAATGATAGCTCAACGAAGTGGCTCATCATTTAGAAATGTATAGCAGCAGCCAATTACTCTAAACGCGTGACGTTGATTTTAAATGTGCAGGGAATAACCGGAGGACCCAGAGAAAAATCCACGCGACCACAGGGAGAGAGACACGCAATCTCCAAATATACAGGAGTCAGTGTCGGGATGGAACCCACTACTTCCTCTATACTAGGCGAGGTAGTTAACATCTCCTAGCCACCGAACAGCTCCGTCTATGTGCCCGTGGTTTGCCCCGTCGGATAGGAACGCACATTGCACGCAGAAGCGCGTGTGCGTGATTATATTACGAAAATGTTTGCGTATTTTACGGGATTCAAATCTTCCATAGTATTTAATTAACCTTATTGAGTCATAGAACGAAGTGAACATTCGTGCGTTGGAGGTGTGTAACACTTGGGAAAACTGGATGGCCCACTTAACCAAGGCAATATGCTCCATGTTGATTCCGTGGGAGAGAATATTAACGAGTTCAATGTCAACTTTGTGCACAATTATATTTTATGACAAGCTAATTGAAGCGTAATTTGATTTCCACAAGTGGCATTCTGGGCCCGTTTCACTCACGTTACGTGGCATTAATTAAAACCTGACATGTGCAATAAGTGCGTGGAGATGTGTTTGTAATTCATTTAATAAAATAAAAGAAAATCATGGAGCAGTGAGGAGTGAACTCACAGTGGTTTCTGGGGCTTTAGAGCTGTGTGGCGGCTGCATTGCGTTGTGCTGGGAGCACAGTGGGGTTGTGAGCAATCTTGAAGAAGGGCTAAGACGTCTATCATTATGATTAAACACGGTGGAGAGATGTTAATTACCTCGCCTGGTATACAGGAGGTCGTGGGTTAGATCCCGACCCTGACGCCTGCTGTATATTGGAGTTTGCGTGTTCCCCTCCCCGTGGTCGCGTGGATTTTTCTCCGGGTACTCTGGTTTTTACCCTCCACATTGAGAGACGTGCTTTTTATAATATTTGTCGGCTATACATTTCCACTTGATAAGCCACTTCGTTGAGCTATCGTTTGTGGCCAGGTCGCTTCTGAAAAAGAGCTATATAGTTCAGTGGGCCTTGCCTGGTATAAAAAAAATATTTATAGTTTAGCATGTAACCACTCTTTAATTGGCTGATAACACCTTAACATGTAGAGGACCGCAGAGCCTGGACAATTGTTGGCACCGGCTCATCGCGCGGCTGCCTTCCTCTGGCTCCAGAATTGTTGTCTCTCTACAGGTTGGAATTGCTGTCATGATTACAATGTGGAGGCATTAATTAATTGATCACACTGTGTGGGCGTTCCAGAAATAATGTTTAAACCGAGCCTTCCACATGGTTGCCCCTGTTGAACCGCGCCACGAATTCAAAACGTCGGTGCTGGAATGCAATGGAATATTCCCGATGGTGATAACGTGCAGCATTGAGAAAGTTGTACAGCACTATTGTATAGGCAAAGGTGCAGCCCTGCAATTGCTTGGTCACGCCACCGTTGTTAGACGGGCCTCCACTAGAGCAAGGTCTCGGAGGGTATTTTTGAAGAGGTGGGCGTCCCCACACTTTGCCCCACCACACGTGACCCGCCCATCGACTATACCCATTTACACCTCCGGATTGCAAGTCCGGCAGCCACCCTCGCGTTATATACCGCGGTGTTTAAACGTTTTTAGTGCGGTGATTACGCGACCGTAGCCGCGAAATAATATTACTCGCGAAGTGTAAACTCAATTTTCAGTTATTAATTTGCCACGTTTTAAATTCGCGTAATGCATTTCGCACAACGCTGATATGTGCATGCATCCAATTCATCGCTGACCTGTTTTGCGTCCAAAACATTTGGACGCATTCTTAAACACAAAAGCGGCCTCCGTGCAAATGACTCTTCACGGTTCCCATTAAAAAAGCGCACGTGGCGGACCGATGTGCCTCGCATTGCAAGCGCGTTTCATCTCGAACGATGTGTTTTGTAATACGATAATTAATTATCGCGGCGAATTCGAGCTGACAGGAGCCCCCTCTGCAAGTCGTTTCAATCTGGCCCTGCGTAATAAGGCCCATGGCAAAATCACGATCGGGATCTCCTTGGATCGTGGATGAATCCCATCGAGCTGTGTAGCCCTTCTTCACAGATGTCCGACGATCACGGTTGGCGACGTACGGTGCGAAAGAAGTTCAGCATACACACGTGCATGTCCGGTTAGGGGGCCGGTCAGCGAGCTACATCAACAACAACAAAAACGTAATACAAGAGTAAAACAGGCCAAAGTTCAGCAAAGTCACATATAAATAGTGTTAATAAATTAATATAAATAAAGCATGCAAGCACAAGGTGCACTTGTAAGAAGAGTTAATACATTCCTGTAGATGTGTCACGATCGATTGCAAGCCTGGGCAAGGCACTCGCATATCGGAAGCTAAGCCAGGGTTGAGCCTGGATAATGCCTGGATGGGTGACCGCCTTGCCCAGCACAAGGTGCTATAGGCTGTGGGGCTACGTGGCGGACAGCAGAGGGCAGTACAGCAAAGTTAATTTGTTGTACTGAGCTTCCATGCTCCAACGCCTCGCGCCACCTTCCTCCACCATCTCGCTCGCACTGACCAGTGTGGTGAAGTATGGTCAAGTAGAAGCGGAGAGAGGAACGAGTCGCCGTTGCTAACGTGGTGACCGTGCTCCGATTCAGATCATTGTACGAGTACCCGCGACCAGCACGGCATGGGGAGGTCCTCATCCAGCAGTGGATTGAGAAAGCGCACTACAAGTATATCCATACCGAGGTCAAGAGGTCATTACGATCCTTCCCCTTGGTCACCGACCTCTGGGTGCCAATTGAATGCCCGTCTGGGTGTCCTTCCCTCTTCCTGTATGCATGTACGGTATGTGGAACTTCTTTCGCACGAAGCCAACTGTGCTTATCGGAGGTGCGGGAAGGAAAACTAAACACAAAAAAGCAGTTCGAAAGAAATTAGTTTTCAATCCAGACTTAAAAGTGCATTGCTCCAGTGGCTTGATAATGAGGTGGTAATTGCGATCATGATGAGGTGGTGATGGTATTTATGTATGTTGAACTTCTTTCACACCGTACATAGCCAACCGTGCTAATTGGAGGATCGGGGAAAGGACAGCAAACGAAACGCAAAAAAGCAGTTCTAAAGAAATGAGTTGGCAATGTACTTGATTCAAAAGTGCATAGCTCCAGTGGCTTCCTAATAACGGAAGAGCGTTCCAGACGTTCTGCAGAAGCGCATCTGGGTGCGCGCGACGGGGTGACCGTCTTTGTTCAATGGGGAGCTGCGCACGCGTCTCACCCATCGCAAGGAAGCAACCTCATCTTCCCAGAACATCCAAGTGGCTTACCCCACCCGTCGATGATACCTCAAAGCGTCCGCTGAACGTGCGCCTGGCCTGAACCGGGAAAGCTTCACGAACGCGGAGACGAAAGCGTAGCTCGGTCAAACCTTTTCGATTGAGGGCTCTTCACATGTAGATATCCACGCATCGAATGATTCCACAAAGCGAAATAGGCGACACGAAGGGATTTCCCCCCCCCCCAAAATGTTCGTTCAGGCGACCCTTCAAGAGACGGACTAATTACCACCGTGCCGAATCCACACGATTTCCCTGCGTTAAATTGGCAACTCAAATTCATGTTGGCTTGTACTTATACAGATGCGAAGGGTAATTAATTATAGTTAATTATCTCTAATTACAATATGCGCATTAATTAACTTTTAATGGCTAAGTGTGAGCTGGCCATATCGATGCGATCGCCTGGAGTGATGTTTTTCGGGCTGCGTATGTAATACGCCTGTTCTCTTTCTAGAGAGAGAGAGCGCAGGGATCACAATCAAAAGGTCGAGAGTTCAAATCCTGGTTGTGGCGAGTTGATGGCCTCAGCACAGCCGCCAATGACCGCACACAGACACGCTACATGTGGATTTTGCAGTTCATTCGGAGAAAAATAAATTCCACCGCTGAGAATCAACGTATCGGTTTTGGCTGTCGTGCGGCGAGCAATGATTCCTCACGCACGTGGAGCGAGCGTGAGAGTTGCTGCCCGTTACTCTGTGCGTGAAACCAATCGTCACTCGGCGCAGGAAGGGATCACGGGGATAGCTCCGTAACATGCGGAGCTCGCTGAGCCATTCTGCGACGCGAAGAGTCGCCGCGCTTGGCGAGAACTCGAAGGGATTCTTTCGTCCCTTGACGCAAAGCCGGGATAACATCGTGGGGGAGACGGGACGCGTCGCTCCTCTGTTGTTGTGGCAACAGTGATCTTAAAACACATTGCATTTGCACGACATCATTTCCATTCCATTTGTACGTATGTTGGCGTACGTGTGTTCGATTCCCACTCAAGGCCAACAGCCGCGACGATTATCTGAATCGTTCCTGGGACTACCCTAGGTAGACTTAGCCTCAAATGAGTACCTGGTGCGATGTGTGAACGCCACTGGGGAGACAAAGGCGGCCGGGCGTGGTGGTGGCCACCCATCCCCTCGTGTGCCCCTCCGGCCTTCATAGGTGCTACTCGCTAGCAGCACTTGCTCCAACAGTCTGTTAACGCAATCGAGGAAGGGGATCCTTGTCTCCATGCGTCAATGTGCGTGTGTACGATGCAACTGCTGTGGAGGGTTTATGTTCGCTACGTGCCGCACAATGCAAACCGTGTTGTGGTTTCTGCGGCGCGTGGGAAGCATTGCTTTGTTTAACACGGAGGAGGCTTTCGCGACCAATGTCATCCATAACACCGTTTTTTTATTTTTTGTGGGGGGGGGGGAGTTAGATCGCGGAAATATATAAATGTGTCGTTCAACCCGCCACCACCCGACACAGCCAATCAGTAAGGGTTGTCACGTAAACAGAACGTGGCCAATTCGTTACTAGTACAGCAGCACACCGGTGTGTTGGAGAGCCAAGCCACAACATATACAACCTGAGTGCGACGTTTCACCAGGCGGCAGCCACGTTTGTGGAGAAATCCTGCCGTTTCGCTCTTTAAATTTGCTGTGTCGGGTGGTGTCGGGTTTAACGACACATTTATACATTTATATTTCACACGATATAACCCCCTACCCCCCGCCCCCCCCCAAAAAAACCCCCTTCTAGGATGGAAGCATCGCTTTGTTTCAGCGCCGTGAGATACAAACGAAGCAAGTTTCTCGCCAGGAGCCTGCTGACACGCGGCCGTCGGCCCATCACGCAGCCACTGGGCTCAGCACTCAGCACGAGGGGCCCCGTGGCTGCTCGCGTGGCCCACAATGCCGCACGGCGCAGGCGTCGAGGGTTGGTGGATCACGTGGGTGCCGAGGAGGAGGCGGTGCTTCAGCAGTGACGCCCCGATTCACGACTCGTCGTTTCGCAAATGCGTCGTCACTTGGTTATGAACACCGCCGCTGATTTGCGTCGCCTCAACACCACGCTCACGTCGCTGACAGCATCGTCCGTCCTCGTTATCCGTCGCCTCTCAGCCTTCGCCTCCGCCACCGTACCTTGTACATCGCTCTGATTCACGTCGTTTCGATATACGTCGTCGCACCTTTCAGGAACGCATCCCCGATGTAAACCGGGGTATTGCCGTATCTGTCCCCTCTGTGTGGGATAGAGTGTTTCCCCCCTCGCAACACCTGTGCGGGTTCGCCGGGTGCTCCGGTTTCCTCCCACGTGTATGAACACTCATTCATTGGCTGAACACATATTCATATATAGAGGTCTGCAGAACTCGGGCGACTGTTGGTAGCGCCGACTCAGAGCTCGGCTGCTGCCTTTCAGCTCATCTGTGGTTCCTCTGCGATTGTGAGATGCAATTTGCATGGGATGACGACGCTGCATATATATACACACACACACAAAACTCAAGCTTCGACTGCTTGTGTTGCAGTCGAAACGTCGTGAGATTTTATTGTTTTATATATATTATTGTATTGTTTCCCTTCAACGTGACTTTACCGGAAGAACCAAGAATATGAATCACTGCAGTCACGAAAGCTTTAAATAAAAAAAAATAAGATGATTGTAATTGCTCTGGCCTGCATTTGACCCTAACGACAGGGGCTTTCCAATTGATCACTTAGGAAGCATCTTGACTCGTTAAACCATCAAAGTGAATGTGTGTACCGTGTTTTTTTTTAGTATGACTCTTTAATTACAGGAGTTTAATTATAGGTTGCAGTAATGGTAAGACAAAATGTTACACTGTGCAGAATGTCCCGTGTGTAATTATGTGTGGAGAGTTGTACTACCGTAAAGAGTGCACTCGTCTGAACCCAGTGACCCGAGTTCGATTCCCGCTCACGGCCAACACCAGCGACGATTATCTGAACCGGTCCCGGGCCTCCCCTAGGTCGACTCAGCCTCAAATGAGTGCCTGGTGCAGTCTGTAAGCATCGCCACTGGGGAGACAAAAGCGGTCGGGCGTGATGCTGGCCACCCACCCCCTCGTGTATCGTGCCGGCCTTCATACACGCTACCATCACTTGCCCCACAAGCCTGTTAAGGCTACACGGGGGATCTTTGTCTTGTCTTTGTCGTGTATATATGTTTGTTGTGGGGAGCGGTAGTATAGTGATCAGCGCACTGCACGATGAACTCGGTGACCCGAGTTCAATCCCCACTCACATTGGTGACGAATAATCTGAACTGGTTCTGGGCCTCCCCCTAGGTTGACTCAGCCTTAAATGACTACCTGGTTGCGATGCAAATATATCTCAGCACTCGGGGGAAGATGGCCAGGCAAGGTTGAGCAACAGCTCTCCTCCGTGTGCTGTGGCAGACATAGTAAGCGCTGGCAAACAGCACATCTACAATGTAATATTATAATAATTGTATTTCTTTACCCGTGAAAGCCTCACTGAATTTGAGGACGCTTTTTTTTTCAGCAGGGTACTACCTAAGGGTCGATGTTTCTGCTGCGTGTACTCACAGTTGAGTAGCGGACTGGTACAATTTTTTTGAACGTGGGGGTGGCGGGATTATTTGGCCAACACCAGTTACATCATCCTGTGGTTTCTTACTCGCCATGGGAAGAATCCCGATGAAGTGCGGAACAGGCGCAGAACAAACTCCGCACGCAAATGCCACCAGAGTGCGGAGTCGAACCCACGTGGTGCTTCTCACCGAGGTGTCTCGCCGCTTCACTGCGACACCTGGTGAAAGTGTTCGCCAGTCTCCCTGGTTCAGAAGCTTGTTGTCTCAATTGATGTACCGATTTGTTGTTGTTGTTGTTCCAAGTCTGCGTTAACTAATTCTGGCATCGAATTCCCTTATAAACAGCACAAATAAAAGGATGTCTTTATTTCAAACAATGCTACCATTGCAGTGCGTTCCCTAACCCTCATTCCGGAAAGCCGATATCTCAATCCAGCAGGCGTCCGCACGTGTCATTATGCACCACGGTGGTGTAATGCCATTTGCCAGGCCCAAGTTATTCCTGCGCCGTGGTCTCTGCGAGCGGGCTTACAATCTCATTAAAAGCTGGCCACATTTCCAGGACGTTTTAATTTGTAAATGCATAAGGAGCAGAGAGCAGGGAGGAGAAGGGGGGAGAAATTAACCGTGCGGTCAAGGGATTTTTCTGCTTCAGCACGAATTGTCAGCTCATTTCTCCAGCCCACGGAGGCTGCGAGCTTGTTTCGAATTTTTCTTTTTACATTTTATATTTGGACATTCTATTTCGGCACGCTATCCCCCCCCCCCCCCCCACCGCGGTCGTGTGGGCTATTCGAGTCATGTCCAGACGCCCGCTCCGAAACGAGCTCCTTCCAGGTAGCAGAGCTTCGCGTTAGTGTCAGGGAACGACTCCCCTCACCCCCCAGAAGATGATGTCCCAGAACCACTTACGAGTCACTTCAGTTTAGGGCTCATCCAACGCTGGAGGGCGCTGCTTCGCGCTGCGTAAGCAATGAGTCACAGCGAGCCCGTCGGCTGAGATCGTCATCAAATGTAGTCCTCGCCACTGGACAATGATGAATGAAATGCAATAATTTCGTGTAGTCGTCGGTGACCAGGCGGAGACCGTCAAAGACGCTAAAGTGATGACCGTAAGCCCTAACCTGGTTTCAAACTCAGGGCATATATGCGACATTTATAAGGGCCCCGGGCTTGAACCCGGGGTCTCACAGCAGGAGGCCACTCTCACCCACAACAAGATGTCGTCTCTGACTTATTGCCAAGCTTGTTTACCGAGGAAGGCCTCAGTGAGTCTCAATTGTATTTTCCAAGAGGGTCCTGCCAAGTTTATGCAGGGATGCTGATCTCCGTGCGTGATGCCAATTGAGTAATTTGCGGGACATTTTCCGGAATTCAGATGTTTGGTCAATTCCATTGGGTTTTTTGTTGTTGTAAGTTACGAGAAGCAAACGGCGAATGTGGAGGAAACCCAATGCTGAACAGCGGGAGAACATACAGACCCCACGCAGACAAGGGGCACCACGCCAGGAATCGAACCCAGGGGCTTCTTGCTGTGCGGCACGAGTTGTGTTACCCACTGCGTCACGTGGCCACGCAAATAAATTAATATAATATGCCGTGTCAGTCAAAGCAGTTGAGTTCAATGCTTCCAGCTTGGCTTGACTGACGCAAGATTGACCACTTGTTTAATGCGAGATGCTTTCATCCTGCGGTCATTGATGATCCCGGCTGGGACAATCGCCCCCCTCTCTCTCTCTCTACACCAGGGAACCCGCCTTTCATTATGAGCGGCTGAGAATGCACACTCGAAAACCAGGACTCACTCCAATGTCTCGTGGAGGTCATGGTGAACTATTTGAAACAGAAACGCATGAAGGCTCAGAATTCGAACTTAAAGTCGAAGTGGTGCCACCAGGGTCGATGCGATTCGTCCACGGTGAACTGAAATATTCCCTATTCACCTTTCCTCAAAGTCAAAATCGCAGTGTCTTCCTCCCTGTGCGCATGAAAACAAATCATAGGAGTGGTTGCTCCTCTTTGTTGTCGATGTTCAGCCAACCAGTGATGGAAAATCCACCTTTCTTACGTTGGGGACCAAGTCTGCCCTGAGTATAACCATTGTTTGCTTCCCCTCTCTCCCAAATAAAATATGTTACGCGTTTCATAGTTCTGAGAAATATTTGAGATCACACTCAATTGAAATGTAAAAGCTCGTCTTGCGTTCGGCTAAAGGGGACCCGATTGAAACGTTGAACAGTTGACATTAAATAACTTTCGATGCGGTTTTTTTTTAAACAACAACGAATAATTAATTTCAGATATTTTATTTTTTAGATGTATTATTAATATTTACCAGGCGAGGCCACGATTATATTCGTAGGGAGTTGACGCGTACGTGCGGGTGGCACCGAAATCAAGAACTTCTCGATTCCGGTGGTAAGATAAAAGAGTTTTCACATCACAGGGCATGCACACAAATTGTGTTGCTCGCTCTCCCCCTCTCTCGCTCCCTCCCTCCCCTCTCTCTCTCTCACCCTCTCTCTCTCGCTGTGCCGCAAGCAATCGTATTAAGCCTCGGTGGAGACACAGACTGCCTTCCACCACGGTCTGTCTGCGTGCAGCACCCAAGAAACCAGCTCCTAGAACGCGCTCGGCTTAGCCTCGCCTCTCACATTCATTCGAACCATCATCGTATACCTCTTCTCTCTCACACACACACTATCGTCGCTTTCATCTATGACACCGCCCGTGTGTCTATCACAATCTCTGCTTTGAGACATCTGGTGCCGTCTATTTTATTGTGTCGTCGTTAACGCAACGATATCTTCCACGTGCGATGTCTGTGATGTTCTCTACGTGTGTGTGATTTTGTTGAAGGGAGAGAGAGAAAGACGATGCTCACAGTTCTGATGGCATGTTTCAGTTACGATATATAATGAATTCGTAATCTTATGGTTTCCATCAGATTCTGTTCGTCTTTGAAAGGTTTTTTTAACATTTACTTTTTGCAGAATAGGCTCACTTAGCCATATGTATGTGCGTTTTTGTTTCTGTATGTAAGTGTTCTTTTTTTATCCCAATATTATATTTGTGTCCGATTTCCAAAGCATGTAATGTACATAACTCATTCACGCACACCACAACACACGGCAGTGGGAACTAACCAGGGTTCTTAAAAACATCACAATACAGCAACGTATACACTCACTACACACACACTCACCACACACACACTAATACACTCACTACACACACACTCACCACACACACACACTCATCACACACACCACCCACACTGATACACTCACTACACACACACACACCACCCACACTGATACACTCACTACACACACACACTCACCACACACACCACCCACACTGATACACTCACTACACACACACTCACCACAGACACACACTCATACACTCACCACCCACACTCGTACACTCACCACCCACACCTCACTGTTAACACATGCACGCTACAACCCACGCACACACGCGCACCATGCAAGTTAAATAACAGCAGTCATCACCAACCGAGAACCCCCTGAGCCGCATTCATTTTCCTCCTCTCCGGAGCGTCTCGCATTCAAGTCGAACCTTGACTTCAGCAAAGACCACAACACACAGAGAGAGAGAGAGGCATGGACCCTCGGCTCGCCGCTCTCTTCCAGGCTGTGCTGTGTCTGCTCCCTACTCCCGGCTTCTCTCAGGTGAGTCTCTCTCCTCTCTCTCTCTCTTCCTCTCTGTGTGTGTGTGTGCGTGGTTGCTGCGCTGTGCGTGAACCCCGCTACACGCGAACGTCCCGTACAGAGGGCGTCGATTGTAATGTTCGACGCGCATGTGGGCGCATCAATGTTCGCACGGGTTCTGTGTTGTCGTGTTGTTGTGTTGTCGTGTTGTTGTGTTGTTGTGGTGTGGTGTTGTCGTGTTGTGTGTCGTGGTGTTGTTGTGTCGTGTTGTTGTGTGTCGTGTTGTGTTGTTGTGTGTCGTGTTGTTTGTCGTGTTGTTGTGTTGTGTCGTGTTGTGTTGTTGTGTGTTGTTGTGTCGTGTTGTCGTGTGGCCGGAGTGGTTCGAGTGCCGTTACTTACCAACCTGGCGACCCGAGTTTGATTCCTGCTCGCTCACGACAGATACGAGTGCGATTTTTTAAACCGGTACTGGGCCTCCCATAGGTCGACTCAGCCTCAAATGAGTACCTGGTGCGGTGTGTAGTAGCCATCGCCACTAGGGAGGCAAAGGCGGCCGGGCGTGGTGCTGGCCACCCACCCCCTCGTGTACCGTTCCGGCCTTCATAGGTGCTCGCTAACAGCACTTGCCCCTACAGTCTGTTAAGGCTATATGGGGGATCTTTTTTTGTCAGTGTGTGTGTCTGTGTGTGTGTCTGTCAGTGTGTGTGTCTGTGTGTCAGTCAGTGTGTGTGTCAGTGTGTCAGTGTTTGTCTGTGTGTGTCAGTGCGTGTGTGTCTGTGTGTGTCAGTGTGTGTGTGTCAGCGTGTTTCAGTCGTAGTTTAGTTGTAATTAATTGAAGGTGGAGGGGTTACCAGCCCCTCGCACCCGTCCAGAGCCCCCGTTTAGCCACTATGGTGGACACAGAGTTGCCCGTCCGGCACCGCGAGGAGCTAGGGGGTTGTTTTGCCGGACAAAAATCGGTTGGGGAGAGAGTGGAGAGTTTCCCATACCTGGGCAGTGTGCTTATGACCGGTTCCAGTTTAACAGCAGAGGTCTCACTCCGAATCAGTCGAGCGGCAATATCTTTTCATCGGTTGCGTAACGCTGTGTGGAAGCTACCTGGTCTGTCACTCCGCACTAAGCTTCAGGTCTTCTCGGCCACGGTCATTCCCTCCCTTCTCTACGCTTGTGAAACGTGGACCCCCCTAATGTAACATCTTCGCCGGTTAGAAACATTTAGGCTAGCCTGCCTACGATCCATCCTGGGTTTAACCAGGCTGGATGGTGTGAGGAGCTCACAAATCTTTGAAAGATCTGGGCAAGGTCCCATCGGTGAGCTCCTCTGGTAGGCAAGGCTGCGTTGGCTGGGTCATGTAGCCCGCATGCCCAACCACCGCATGCCGAAACAGCTTTTGTTCGGCCGGATCGAGGGGGCTAAACGGGCGCGGCACGGGCTAGAGAAGAGATGGAGTGATGTGGTACAGGAGGACGTGGAGCTGAGTGGACTTGCCGATGACTGGTACCAGCGGTGTCAAGATCGGCCTCTGTGGAGGAGGCTCGTGAAGGACGCTACTGGGCAGTTGGAGGCAGTTGCCCTCCAACAACAACGGAGGACGGAGGAACGACGCTCACAACAACGAGCGAAGCGCCGGGTGGCTAAAGCACAGCAGGTTGGCACAGTAGGGGGCACAGGTGGTGCATCAGCCAGTCATCTCAGTCATCTTAGTCAGTCGACCCGTGGCACTTGGGTCTGCCCCGTGACCTCCTGCCCACGGGCGTTCGACACTTTACGTGGCCTCAAGGTGCACATGGCCTGGCACAAGCGTTGTGGTGACGTCACCGCCACTTAGTGGCGAATGGCGGTTGTTGTTGTCAGTGTGTGTGTCTGTGTGTGTGTCAGTGTGTGTCAGTGTGTATGTCAGTGTGTGTCAGTGTGTGTGTGCGTGTCAGTGTGTGTGTCTGTGTGTGTCAGTGTGTGTGTGGCCTCAAGGTGCACATGGCCTGGCACAAGCGTCGTGGTGACGTCACCGCCACTTAGTGGCGAATGGCGGTTGTTGTCGTTGTTGTGTGTCAGTGTGTGTGTGTCAGTGTGTCAGTGTGTGTGTGTCAGTGTCCGGCAAAACAACCCCCTACCTCCTCGTGGTGCCGGACGGGCAACTCTGTCGTGGACAGTGCTGTGGGGGGAGGGCCATTTCTAATTGGCTCCTCCCCTCATGGCGTCTATGTCCACCACAGTGGCTAAACGGGGGCTCTGGACGGGTGCGAGGGGCTGGTAACCCCTCCACCTTCAATTAATTACCACTAAACCACGAGTTAAACTGAAATGTGTAACTAATAAGCTTGTGCCAGAGGCCCCGGAGGGACAGGCGTCTATGACGTCTCCTGGCCAAACCCCAATTGGCGGAGCCAGGAGATTGAATCTCTACCCTTGGGGCTCCTCCAGAAACAACGAAAAGCCACTACGGATGGCCACATGGAATGTTCGAACACTCACTGCGGATGAGAGGCTGCCACTCCTCTATCGGGAGCTGGACTGGTACCGCCTGGATCTCTGTGGTATTCAGGAGGTCCGGTGGACCGGTTTTGGCTTCTGCCACCATGAGGGGTGGACAGTCCTCTACTCAGGGCAGCAGACTGCCAAGCAAACAGGGTGTGGCTCTTCTTTTGAACAAAAGAATGAAGGGGGAGTGGGAGCGTGGCGGTGAGGTGTGGGAAGCTGTAAGCCCCAGGCTACTTTGGGCTCGCCTTCCCATAAACCTGAGGCGAGGAGTGGTGGTCGTGGTTACTTATGCCCCCACTGAAGACGAACATCCGTGGAGGGATGCAGGCAAAACCGATGAGTCAGATGCCTTCTATGACCTCCTGTCACAGGTGGTGGCTAAAGTGGCACCTCGGGATAGAGTCATCATGTTGGGTGACTTCAATGCCCGAGTTGGTCATGATGCTGGCACCTGGTCTGGAGTGATTGGAGGGCATGGGCCAGATCAGCTCAATAACAACGGTAGGAGGCTGCTAGATTTTTGTGCAGCCCATGGGCTTGTAATTACCAACACGCTGTTCCGGCATCGGCGCATCCACACAACATCATGGATGCATGCCGGGTCCAAGCAAGAACATCTGCTGGACTACATAGTGATGGACCAGCGGATGCGAGCCCATGTCCTTGACACCAGGACCTACCATGGAGCTGATCTGCCCTCTGACCATCGACTAGTCATCTGTAAGATGCGCCTGCCATTCTTCCACTCCGGTGGTGGGTGTACACCCAGGACCCCATTCCAACCTAAAGTGGCCTGGTCTCAGTTATCTGATGAAAGTTGCAAGCGAGAATTTCATCATCGCTTGCGGCTGGGATTGGCATTGTCCCCCACTCCTCCTGATGTCGAGGGTAAATGGGCGAGGTTTAATACTGTGACTCATAGCTGCTTTGGGTACGTGGTCCAGACCTCCCCAGAGACCCTGGCTGACAGAGGAGGTGTTCAGGATGGTTGAGGAAAAGCGACAAGCCCACTATCATCGGCTACAGAATCCCACGTCAGAGAATGAGGAGGCTTACCGCAGCCTTCGCTCGGAGGTTCGGAGAGCCGTGAGGCGCTGCAAGGATGGGTGGTGGTCGCGGGTTGCTGAGGAGATGGAGTCTACCTCATTGGCCCGCGATCACAAATCTCTATTTACCTCCATCAAAAAAAGTAACCTGCAGCGCCACACCGATTAGCATCATTAGGGGAAAAACGGTGATCCAATCTCCGACCCCCAGGAACAGGTTTGCAGATTTGCTGAGCATTTCTGTGAGGTCCTGGGGGAGGGAAAATCCCTCAGCCAGGAAAACATCGTGGTACTAAGTGAGGATGACCCTGCTGAGGCTGCGGTGCCTCAAATATTGGAAGAAGTCACCCCCTGTGAGTGGCTGGCTGAAGTACCATCTGTTGAGGAAGTACTGAAGGCAATCCGGAGTCTGAGACCAGGAAAGGCAGCAGGCAGAGATGATCTCCCAAGCGAAATGCTGAGGGAGGGTGGCGTTTGTGCACAGACTGCCCTATATGACATCATAACAACAGTCTGGACCACTGGACGGGTTCCGCAGGATTGGAAGGATGCCCTGGTGGTCCCCCTCTTTAAGAAGGGGGACCGCACAGTAAGAGCCATTCCCTGTACACCTTGGGGTGCGACAGGGATGTCCTCTGGCTCCCACATTATTTAACATCTATTTTGACCACGTAGTTCGTGAAGCCTTCAATAGCTGTACCGGGGGAATCTCCATTTGGTACAGATATAATGAGAGGCTGATCGATTCCCGGGTGCGGTCAAGGGATGGCTCCCTATTGCTCAACCACGTTATGTATGCTGATGATTTGGTAATAGCTGCTCATTCAGAGGAGGAGTTGGAGGCGCTGCTGCTGAGACTGGAGTGTGCCAAGAAGAGATGGGGCCTTACCATCAGCCCCACCAAAACTAAGCACATGCCTGGGTATTTTGTACCATCGGACACTCCACCCCCACAACTCCCAATTGGTGATGGGGCAGTTGTGGAGAGAGTGGAGAGTTTCCCATACCTGGGCAGTGTACTTATGACCGGCTCCAGTTTAACAGCAGAGGTCTCACTCCGAATCAGTCGAGCGGCAATATCTTTTCATCGGTTGCATAACACTGTGTGGAAGCTACCTGGTCTGTCGCTCCGCACTAAGCTTCAGGTCTTCTCGGGCACGGTCATTCCCTCCCTTCTCTACGCTTGCGAAACGTGGACCCCTTTAATGGAGCATCTTCGCCGATTGGAAACATTTAGGCTGGCCTGCCTACGATCCATCCTGGGTTTAACCAGGCTGGATTGTGTGAGGAGCTCACGAATCCTTGAAAGATCTGGGCAAGGTCCCATCGGTGAGCTCCTCCGGCAGGCAAAGCTGCGTTGGCTGGGTCATGTAGCCCGCATGCCCAGCCACCGCATACCGAAACAGCTTTTGTTCGGCCGGATCGAGGGGGCTAAACGGGCGCGGCACGGACTAGCGAAGAGATGGAGTGATGTGGTACAGGAGGACGTGGAGCTGAGTGGACTTGCCGATGACTGGTAACAGCGGTGTCAAGATCGGCCTCTGTGGAGGAGGCTCGTGAAGGACGCTATTGGGCAGTTGGAGGCAGTTGCCCTCCAACAACAACGGAGGGTGGAGGAGCGACGTTCACAACAACGAGCGGAGCGCCGTGTGGCTAAAGCACAGCAGGTTGGCACAGTAGGGGGTACAGGTAGTGCACCAGCCAGCCATCTCAGTCAGTCGACCCGTGGCACCTGGGTCTGCCCCGTGACCTCCTGCCTGCGGGCGTTCGACACTTCACGTGGCCTCAAGGTGCACATGGCCTGGCACAAGCGTCGTGGTGACGTCACCGCCACTTAGTGGCGAATGGCGGTTGTTGTTGTGTGTGTGTGTCAGTGTGTGTGTCAGTGTGTGTGTGTCAGTGTGTGTGGGGAGCGATAGTGTAGCGGTTAGCGCGCTGCGCTATGAACCCGGCGACCCGGGTTCGATTCCCGCTCACGGCCAACACCAGTGACGATTATCTGAACTGGTCCCGGGCCTCCCCTAGGTCGACTCAGACCCAAATGAGTGCCAAAGGGTATACAAAGGCGGTCAGGCGTGGTGCTGTCCACACACGTGTACTGGCCCGACCTTGCTAGGTGCTCGCTGACAGCACTGTCTTAAATGGGCACCTGGTGCATTGTGTAAACATCACTACTGGGGAGACAAAGGCGGCTGGGGGAGCCCTTTTGTACCGTGCCAGCCTTCATAGCTGCTCCATAACAGCTCACAGAATTCTCTCCAACAGGCAGCGACGTATTTAGATTGAAAAACTCATTCCTCTAGAACTGCGTTTTTGTGTTTCGGTTGTTGAATGTCTTTCGCCCGCACCTCCAATTAGCGCGGTTGGCTACGTACGGTGCGAAAGAAGTTCAACAAGCACAGCTGTTCGCTCGCTGGCTTCTCAGTACACTTGTCCTGGTGCGGGTCGCGGTGGCAGATGCTGAGTCGTGCAGGTCCAGAACTCCCTTTCCCTAGCGAGAGACTCGAGCTCTACACTACACTATACACTACACTATACACTACACTATACACTACACTATATACTACACTATACACTACACTATACACTACTATACACTACAATATACACTACTATACACTACACTATACACTACTATACACTACACTATACACTACACTATACACTACACTATATACTACACTATACACTACTATACACTACACTATACACTACTATACACTACACTATACACTACTATACACTACACTATACACTACACTACTATACACTACACTATATACTACTATACACTACACTATACACTACTATACACTACACTATACACTACTATACACTACACTATACACTACTATACACTACACTATACACTACACTACTATACACTACACTATACACTACACTACTATACACTACACTATACACTACACTACTATACACTACACTACTATATGCTACACTATACACTACTATACACTACACTATACACTACACTATACACTAAAATATACACTACTATACACTACACTACTATACACTACACTATGCACTACTATACACTACAGTACACTATACACTACACTACTATACACTACACTATACACTACTATACACTACACTATGCACTACTATGCACTACACTATACACTACACTATACACTACTATAGACTGCACTATACACTACTACACTATACACTACACTATACATTACTATATACTACATTATACACTACACTATACACTACTATACACTACACTATACACTACACTATACACTACACTATACACTACACTATGCACTACTATGCACTACACTATACACTACACTATGGACTACTATACTATACACTATACTATACACTACATTATACACTACACTATACACTACACTACACTATACACTATTATACACTACACTATTCAAGACACCATACACTACTATGCACTACACTATACACTACACTATACACGACACTATACACTACAGTATACACTACTATACACTACTATACACTACACTATACAATACACTATACACTACACTACACTATACACTACACTATACACTACTATACACTACATTATACACTACTATACACTACTATACACTATACACTACACTACTATACACTACACTATACACTACACTATACACTACTATACACTACACTATACACTACTACACACTACACTACTATACACTACACTATACACTACACTATACACTACTATACACTACTCACTACTATACACTACACTATGCACTACTATACACTACACTATACACTACACTATACACTACTATACACTACACTATACACTACCCTATACACTACACTATACACTACTATACGCTACACTATACACTACACTATACACTACTATACACTACACTCTACACTACTATACACTACTATACACTACACTATACACTACACTATACACAACACTATGAACTACTATACACTACACTATACACTACATTATACACTACACTATACACTACACTATACTATACACTACTATACACTACACGATGCACTACTATACACTACGCTATACACTACAGTATACACTACTATACACTACTATACACTACATTATACACTACTATACACTATACACTACCCTATACACTACACTATACACTACACTATACACTAGTATACACTACACTATACACTACACTATACACTGCACTATACACTGCACTATACACTACACTATACACTACTATACACTATACACTACTATACACTACACTATACACTACTATACACTACACTATACACTACTATACACTACACTATACACTACACTATACACTACACTATACACTACACTATACACTACTATACACTACATTATACACTACTATACACTACACTCTACACGACTATACACTACTATACACTACACTATACACTACACTATACACTACATTATACACTACACTATACACTACACTATACTATACACTACTATACAATACACTATACACTACACTATGCACTACTATACACTACGCTATACACTACACTATACACTACTATACACTACACTATACTCTACACTATACACTACACTATACACTACTATACACTACACTATACACTACTATACACTATACACTACACTATACACTACACTATGAACTACTATACACTACACTATACACTACACTATACACTACTATACACTACACTATACACTACACTATGCACTACACTATACACTACTATACACTACACTATACACTACACTATACACTACAGTATAAACTACTATACACTATTATACACTACACTATACACTACACTATACACTACACTATACACTACACTATACACTACACTATACACTACTATACACTACTATACACTACATTATACAATACTATACACTATACACTACCCTATACACTACACTATACACTACACTATAAACTACTATACCCTAAACTATACACAGCACTATACACTGCACTATACACTACTATACACTACAGTATACACTACACTATACACTACTATACACTATTATATACATTACACTACTATACACTACACTATACACTACACTATACACTACACTATACACTACTATACACTACACTATACACTACTATACACTACACTATACTATACACTACACTATACACTACTATACACTACACTATACACTACACTATAAACTACTATACACTACACTATACACTACACTATACACTACTATACACTACACTATACACTACTATACACTACACTATGAACTACTATACACTACACTATACACTACACTATACACTACTATACACTACACTATACACTACACTATGCACTACTATACACTACACTATACACTACCATACACTACACTATTGACTGCACTATACACTACTACACTATACACTGCACTATACACTACTGTACACTACATTATACACTACACTATACACTACTATACATTATCCTATACACTACACTATACACTAATATACACTACACTATACACTACACTATACACTACACTATACACTACACTATACTCTACACTATACACTACACTATACACTACTATACACTACACTATACACTACAGTATACACTACTATACACTACTATACACTACATTATACACTACTATACACTATACACTACCCTATACACTACACTATACACTAGTATACACTACACTATACACTACACTATACACTGCACTATACACTGCACTATACACTACACTATACACTACTATACACTATACACTACTATACACTACACTATACACTACTATACACTACTATACACTACACTATACACTACACTATACACTATTATACACTACACTATACACTACTATACACTACATTATACACTACTATACACTATACACTACCCTATACACTACACTATACACAAGTATACACTACACTATACACTACACTATACACTGCGCTATACACTGCACTATACACTACACTATACACTACTATACACTACACTATACACTACAGTATACACTACTATACACTATTATATACACTACACTACTATACACTACACTCTACACTACTATACACTACACTATGCACTACACTATACACTACACTATACACTACTATACACTACACTATACACTACTATACACTACACTATACACTACACTATACACTACACTATACACAGACTCCAGCTCTTCCTGGGGGCGTTCCCAGGCCAGCCGAGCGACGTCGCCCCGCCACCACCACCAGCGGCAGCTGCGTGTGCCGGGCAGGCCCCGGGCAGGCCCCGGGCAGGCCCCGGGCAGGCCCCGGGCAGGCCCCGGGCAGGCCCCGGGCAGGCCCCGGGCCCGGGGTCCTCTCGCAGCGGGACGTTGCTGCCCGCTGCAGTGCGGAGATGTTTGTTTACTTAAAGTGTGAAAGAACTTTGTCACGTGGTTTAGTGAGTATCGTGGTGCAGACTCATTTTCAAATTCCATGTGTTTCTTTGGGTAAGTCAGTGATTTCCTGCTCAAATGAGTAGCGAGCCAGTGCGCTGGGCATTCCACATTCACATGCAGGGTTACTAGTCGATTCAGAATCAGAACCTTCATCTAGACTGCAGGAGGAGCTGTGAAGCGCTTGTCCTCACACATGTCCAGCACGGGAGGATCAGTAAAGTTGCAACAAAAACAAAACAACAGAATAGAGAAAAGGGTAAAAGCAAGTCACTAAAGAGAAATGTATTAATTGTATAAGTACATTAATTATTATAAGTGCATTAATTATATAAGTACAATTGATCAACCTTTGGGGGGCAAGGCATCAAAAACAACAAAACAGTCCCAGACCACAGCAAGATAACGCGACGCAGCACCAGTCCCTCAAAACAATGCCACATTGACACTGAACTTTCGATACACAGGTAAGGGTCACAGTTACAAATCACATTGGCAAATGCGGCTGTATCCAGCACTATTCGAAGGATAATAACCGGCGACGACCCCACACAGCAGTGTTAAATCTTGCACTGATTACCTTGCTGCGAGGAGCGGTGGCGCATCGGTTAGCGTCAACGCGCTACGAATGTGGCCGAGCAAACTTCGATTCCCGCTCACAGGCCAACATCTGGAACGAATGACCGGACCGGTCGTGGATGTCTCAACCACGAGGGAGCATGACCGAGGCAAAAGTGGCCGGGCGTGATGCTCGCTACCCAGCCGACCTTCAAAGGCTGCAGCAGTTGTTCCAACAATTTAAGGCTATACGGCGCATCTTTGTCTTGGTATTGATCTACATCGTCCGCTATGTATAAACCCAACACATGTATCAATAACTGTGGCCTTCAAAGGAAAATAACCGTAACGGGTGATGTTTCGGGCAATAACCCTTTATCAAAGCACATAGAGAGGATCAATTCCATATTGTTTTGATGATCGATTCAATATTTTCAGTGTCGCTATTGAGGAATGTATTGTGGCTGTGTTACGTTGCGCATGCATTGTGCATGTGCACCGCTGCCAATTCAGCAGCAGCATCACCAAATCATTTGGGCTTCGGACGAAAAGTGGCCTGCTTAGTGCGCACGTGTTCGCGTGGGGAGCGGTGGGTCAAGTGGTTAGCGCGCTGCGCAACGAACCCGGGCAACCAGCGTTCGATTCCGGCACACGTTCAACAGCCGTGACGATAATTATATCTGAAGCCTGTATGTGTGTGTGTTACTATACCTAACCACAGGTCTGCTTAGCCTTTACGTAGTGCTGTGTGTGTGTGTACCCTTCCCCTTCTGTGAAAAAGAGAGCTGTATAACTCATCGGATGTCTCCAGTATGAATATTCAGTTTATGATCAGCAATGGGGAGACAAAGGCGGTCGGGCGTGGTTGTTGGCCACCAACCCCATCGTGTGCCGTGCCGGCCTTCATAGGTGCTCCCTAACAGCACTTGCCCCCAACAGTCTGTTAAAGGCTATACGGGGGTGGGGGTCATTGTCTTTGTGATTTTGTGATTGACTAAATCCCGAGCTCACCGTCCCGTAGGGCCCAATAACTAAATTACAGGTTCATACAAAAATGTAATTCAGCTTCAAATGTTCTCAATGCAAGCACCACGTTGATATTTCCTTGCTAAACATCTGGCAGTCCAGCATTGGTTCACGTAAAGCTTCACTGCTGATGAGACATTGCGTGTCAAAGCCGGTCTAGGGTTTGCTTTGCACGCAACGGGTGCCGCTGGAACTATACAGAAGACCGCGTGGCTGATGGGATGTGTAAAAACAATAAATACGTGCAGTATAAAAGTTGTGTACGTGGAGGTACAGATATGTGGAGGTACAGATATGTGAAGGCGGTTGCGATATTCTTAGCGAGCGAGCAGCCCCTGAGAGCCGGAATCGAACCTTGACTCATCTGTTCATGGCTCGGTGCTGACAGGTAATCACTGAGTAGGTCAATGACGCATGGGCTCGCGTATGTGTACATACAGTACACACACGTGTTTATACAGTACACACGTGCGTGTGTATACAGTACATGTGTTTATACAGTACACGTGTTTATACAGTACACGCGTGTGCGTAAAGTACACGCGTGTGCGTACAGTACACGCGTGTGCTGTACTCGTGGAGGCGGGAGTACGACGCATCGCGATTGTACTGTGCCCCAAGCGTGAATGAACTGTGTGGCTCCATCCACAGTTGGAACCCACGTGTTAGATACCGGTCACGGATCGATTCAGCACGTACACACACACACATGCAATGATGCATACACATGTAGTGTTGTATAATGACGAATAAACTTCTTATGAGGCACACACTGTTTATTGTCTTTCTCCTCTGACACGGTCCCTAACACACAAAGGGGTATACGGTCTCCTCACCCGATACACTAAGGTACAGCCTCCGGACTTAGCGTGACCTACACACAGGTCTCTTGCTAACCTAAGGAGGTACAGCCTCCTGTCTTGGCGGGACTTACTCACACGTCTACCGCTATCTGACCCACCGCTGGCCCCGCGGGTCTTGACCACTGGATACGCCGAGCCTTAGCCCTCAGAAGGGCTGGAAGGCCGGGTCCAGGGTCCTCGCTATCTTCAGCCCGGGCTTCGGTCTTCGTGTGGGGAGAGAACTCCCCGCTTGTGGCCAGGTCTAACCAATCCCACACTCCCACGTGGAAATGTCTGATTGGTTCTTACCAAACTGTGGCTACGATCCACTTCACCTCGTCTGACCCCAACCGTAATTCACACAGAGAGGTAACGCTGCACTGCCCCTTTGATACCTAGTGGCAATGCAGGTTACCGAGCAGTGAGTAGTTAGCACCTCTACACACACATCCACACACGTATTGATTCACATTCATGTACAAAAATCCCCCGTGTAGCCTGTGCAGACTGTTGGGGCAAGTGCTGTTAGCGAGTAGCACTAATGAAGGCCGGAACGGCACACGAGGGGGTGGGTGGCCAGCACCACTCCAGGCCGCCTTTGTCTCCCCAGTGGCGATGTTTACACACCACACCAGGTACTCATTTAAGGCTGAGTCGACCTAGGGAAGGCCCATGACCGGTTCAGATAATCGTCACCGGTGTTAGTGACCATTAGCGGGAATCGAACTCAGGTGGCCGGGGTTGGTAGTGTGGTGCGCCACATCCGCCCATTCCGCTGGGTCCCCGCCGAGCGAGTGACGGGGCCCCCCACGCCAGCGCCCCCTCTCGAGGGACATCATCGAGCTGCTGGAGCCACACGGAGCTCTACCACACTACAAACCACGGTTACCCCGCAGCTATCGCTAACACAGCCACCACAGCTATCGCTAACACAGCCCTGCAGTTATCGCTAACACAGCCACCACAGCTATCGCTAACACAGCCACCGCAGCTATTGCTAACACAGCCTCGCAGCTATCGCTAACACAGCCCCGCAGCTATCGCTAACACAGCTATCGCTAACACAGCCTCGCAGCTATCGCTAACACAGCTATCGCTAACACAGCCTCGCAGCTATCTCTAACACAGCCCCGCAGCTATCGCTAACACAGCCTCGCAGCTATCGCTAACACAGCCCTGCAGCTGTCGCTAACACAGCACTACAGCTGTCGCTAACACAGCACTACAGCTATTGCTAACACAGCTATCGCTAACACAGCCTCGCAGCTATCGCTAACACAGCCCTGTAGCTATCACTAACACAGCTATCGCTAACACAGCTATCGCTAACACAGCTATCGCTAACACAGCCCTGCAGCTATCGCTAACATAGCCCCGCAGCTATCGCTAACACAGCCACCACAGCTATCGCTAACACAGCCCTGCAGCTATCGCTAACACAGCACTGCAGCTATCGCTAACACAGCACTGCAGCTATCGCTAATACAGCTATCGCTAACACAGCACCGCAGCTATCGCTAACACAGCTATCGCTAACACAGCCTCACAGCTATCGCTAACACAGCCACCGCAGCTATTGCTAACACAGCCCTGCAGCTATCGCTAACAAAGCCACCGCAGCTATCGCTAACACAGCCTCACAGCTATTGCTAACACAGCTATCGCTAACACAGCTATCGCTAACACAGCCACCACAGCTATCGCTAACACAGCCACCGCAGCTATCGCTAACACAGCTATCACTAACACAGCCCCGCAGCTATCGCTAACACAGCACTGCAGCTATCGCTAACACAGCAATCGCTAACACAGCACCGCAGCTATCGCTAACACAGCTATCGCTAACACAGCTATCGCTAACACAGCCCCACAGCTATCGCTAACACAGCACTGCAACTATCGCTAACACAGCTATCGCTAACACAGCACCGCAACTATCGCTAACACAGCACTACAGCTATCGCTAACACAGCTATCGCTAACACAGCCACCGCAGCTATCACTAACACAGTTATCGCTAACACAGCTATCGCTAACACAGCCCCGCAGCTATCGCTAACACAGCTATTGCTAACAAAGCCCCCCAGCTATCGCTAACACAGCCACCACAGCTATCGCTAACACAGCACTGCAGCTATCGCTAACACAGCTATCGCTAACACAGCCCTGCAGCTATCGCTAACACAGCCACCACAGCTATCGCTAACACAGCCACCGCAGCTATCGCTAACACAGCCACCACAGCTATCGCTAACACAGCCACCACAGCTATCGCTAACATAGCCACTGCAGCTATCGCTAACACAGCCACCACAGCTATCGCTAACACAGCACTGCAGCTATCGCTAACACAGCCCCGCAGCTATCGCTAACACAGCCCCGCAGCTATCGCTAACAGAGCCCCGCAGCTATCGCTAACACAGCACTACAGCTATCGCTAACACAGCACTACAGCTATCGCTAACACAGTCCCGCAGCTATCGCTAACACAGCCACTACAGCTATCGCTAACAGCCACCAGAGCTATCGCTAACACAGCCCCACAGCTATCGCTAACACAGCTATCGCTAACACAGCCCTACAGCTATCGCTAACACAGCTATCGCTAACACAGCACTGCAGCTATCGCTAACACAGCTATCGCTAACACAGCCACCGCAGCTATCGCTAACACAGCACTACAGCTATCGCTAACACAGCCACCGTAGCTATCGCTAACACAGCCACCACAGCTATCGCTAACACAGCCACCACAGCTATCGCTAACACAGCCACCACAGCTATCGCTAACACAGCACTGCAGCTATCGCTAACACAGCACTACAGCTATCGCTAACACAGCCCCGTAGCTATCACTAACACAGCTATCGCTAACACAGCACTGCAGTTATTGCTAACACAGCTATCGCTAACACAGCCACCGCAGCTATCGCTAACACAGCACTACAGCTATCGCTAACACAACCACCGCAGCTATCGCTAACACAGCACTGCAGCTATCGCTAACACAGCACTGCAGCTGTACTCTCGGTGTCGCACGGACGCTGTGAAAGTCGGAGGGAAGGGGAGGACGAGAGAACTTTGCCTGTCCCTGCCTCGTAGCAGCACTCGCTGGCGTCACACGGATTCTGCGAGCGGCCCGAGAAGGTTGGACGGCCGGGGGGGGTGGGTCTTGGCGGTTGGTAGAGAGTCTCTTTTGGACGGCCTCAGGCTCCACTTTTATCCCCATCACTTCAAAAGCCCGGGGTCGCGTTGTACCGCGTGGCCAATCGTGCCCCTACATGTGATCACAGCCCGATTTCTTCCCCTGTTTTCCCTTACATGGAGCATGGCGGCTGGTGCTTCTGCGACCCATTGTTTGTCCGTCCGTACTCATTAATTCATTACTAACCCTTATTAATCCGGAATAACGCACCTTGCGAGTGTGTATTCGGTATGGGGGTCGGGGGAAGGGGTCTCCGGCGCTGCGATCCCCTGATCTCATGGTCTGCCCTTCTCGCGTATTCCACCCCAGCTTCTCCCGATGTCGTGCATGACTCATTGCGGCTGGCCTGGTGAACCTTTTTCAGGGGCACCGCAATGTGACCTGCCCTGCGAGGGTCGGCCAATCCCCTGGCACCGGGAAACCGTGGGACTCTCCTCCTAGGGACCCCTTGGATTAAAACTCGTCGTGCCAGGCAATCCCCCGCCAGGGCCCTGCGTGTGTGCTCGGTGTGGGGGCCATGGGGGGAGTCTGTGGGGGCTGATGCTCCCCTCCTCCTCTCACCCTTCCTCCTCTTCTCCTTCCCATCGGGCTGCCGCCGATCGAGTGATCGGCCTCCCCGTATCCGCCTCCTCTCTGTGGGGCATGACTCGTGGCTGGCTCTCCACCGCCTCGCGTTATCCTGACTCCCTCTCCCGCGTAAACCACCACTCACGCTGCGGCGGCTGCGTGCACGCGCACAACCGCACCTGCTGCTCACCACGTGCAGGCGCAGCCACCCGTACCTGCTGCGGTGGCTGCGTGCACGCGCGTGCCTGTTCGGGTTGCTTGCCCCGACTCGCGCCAAAAATAGCCGTATGAATAACCCACCGCTCACGCTGCGGTGGCTGCGTGCACGCGCGTGCCTGCCTGTGTGGCTCCCTACTGCTCGCGATAAAAATAGCGCGGCCAAAGGAGTCACTACGCAGCGCAGCCTCGCTCGCACGCAAGCGTACGCCCCGGGAACAATGACGATCGTGCAGATGATAATATTCGCGCGCTAATCCGGGTTTCTCACGGACGTGCTGGGAGTCGGAGGCATGAGGGTCCAGGAGGCCTCTGCCTGGGTCGTGTCCTAGCTGCGCTCGCCAGCGTCTCTCGGACGCTCGAGCGGCTGGAAGTCTGACTGCGTCGCTCGCATGAGCAGCAGAGAGCTACGGTTGTCCTCTTCCCCCCTTTTATGCCGTCCCACATCAAAGAGATCCCTGGCTAAGCTGAGTTGCCCTCTCAGCCAATCGGGGCGCTTCCCTGCGTGCCTCAGCATTCTTCGTGATCCATCCAGCCAGTCGGGCGCTTACCCGTGCCCCCCCCCCCGTGGAGAGCCCCCTAATGCTGCTGTTGCTCAGCTCCTTTTGCTTCCTCACCCATTGTCTACGTGCCCGTCCTACTCCTCGTGCTCCCCGCCTTGCTCGCTGGGGGGTTTGCTCTCCCTTGGCCCTATTCCCCTGGGCTCGGGGGGTGTTCTCACTGCGGTTTGCTCGTCGTGCCCATACAATTTTAAGCTAATTCACGGGGCCGCAGTGCAATTCGGCCTGGGGGGGGGTCGGCCAAACTCTTGGCACTGGGAAACCGTGAGACATCCCCCACGAGGGGGGGCTCTCGGGTGAATACCCTGGGTACCAAGTGACCCCCCCCCCCACGAGGCCCTACGTGGGGGTGTGTGTGTGTGTTCGTGTGGGGGGTTGCGAGGGGGTAGCAGCGCCGGCAGAGTGGCTCCGTGGCTGTGGCACCACAGTAGCGCAGCGTGCTAATTGCTACACCACCGCTCTTCCACAAGATCCCCCGTATAGCTTTGACAGACTGTTGGGGCAAGTGCTGTTAGCGAGCACCCACACACACACACGCTGATGAATGGACACGCTGATGCGAGGTGGTGAGAGTTGCCAACTATCCGGGTTTGTCCGGGACTCTCCAGGAGTTTGCATCGCTCTATGTTGGGATGGGTTCGGGGCGAGAATTGATTTGTATCGAGATATGGTGCCTGTGTTATGTTGAAATCTATTACAGTAGACTGCACAGTTTCGATGATGATTATAAAAAGAAGAAAAGAACTAGTAGTACGACCCGGTTTGGTCTATAGTCGTAAAAGGTGGCAACCCCATTTTGTATGTTAATTGTCTTGGTGATGCAGCTGGGTGGTGCGTTGGCAGTGGTGCACAAGAACAATCAACAACAACAACAACGCAAGTTATTGACGCGTATGAATATTCTCTGCGTGCTTGTAAACAACAGCTGCCATAGATAATTCAAATCTGGCGGTGACACGTGAGTGCAGGCTAGAAAGCAAAACCCATTTACCAACAGTCTCGCAATGCGTGCACGAAACCCCTCACTCAGCCTTGTTCAGACCACCACCTCAACAGAACTGATCGTGGCCATCCCCGTCTGAGCGGCCTTTGTCTCACTTGCTCCCTGTTGGGCTAGCCACGCACTCTCAACTCTTTTCCAAGCCGGTGGTCCAGGTGCCAGCACGGTGACTCCGTGCAGTTCCTCACTCATTGGTTTTTTCGGTAAAGTCACGTATGTAGAAATACAATAAAATTATATTAAAACAAAACAATCACGACGTTTCGATCATAACGCGAGCGATCTTCATCAGGTGTCAAGAACAAATCATGGAGGTAAATACAACAAAAAGATGAGAGACGAGAATTCAACAAACCTGAAAAAAACATTACGTGAAGCACATCCAGTCAGGCCAACAACACAGTTAGACACTTCCTGGCGGACCACGAATTTCAGAAGAGTGTTAAATTTCGTGTTCAACCTCTGGATTGCACATCCCAGCATAGACAGAGTGAAAAATACGAGGTACACGGTCAGTAGAAATACATATACAAGGCCACCAAGAGGTAAGGAGGGAGGAAAGAGGGACAGAGAGGCCAGGAGGGAGAGAGAGAGGGGGTCGGAGGGATGAACAGAAGCTTTAAATAGGAAAAAAAGTTGGGGGGGAGGGGGTCCGAGAGAGAGCCGTAAACAAGCGCATCTTGCACATACACATAAGCGGGGGGGGGCAGGATTGGGGTGCACATTTAGGATAAAATTGCAACGGTAACTTCCCCGTAGAAGTGTGTTAACACACTTCCGTGCAGTTCCTTTGAGCTGGTCGTCTGGATAAGGCTGCGGTGAGCTTTTCGAGCACGCAACGAATGAAGGCTGGCAACCACCCTGCACCGCTCCACCGTCCGCGTGCTGGGCCACGTGTAACGGGTTCGGAGTCATCTGCTGTGTCACCGCCCACGCCTCGTGAACTCTCAGGGCAGCAGGCTCTGAGCACCGCGCTGTTAATTTACCACTATCCGTCTTGTGTTTGCTGTTCAGCAGAGCATTAGTATTCAGCCCGTACATTGACCATCAACTCACGTCTGCCTGTGTGTGTGTGTGTTTCCATGCGTGTGTGTGAATGGGGGTGGGGGGGGTTAAGCAGTTGTGTGGGGGAGCGGTGGCGTAGTGGTTAGCGCTATGCTGCCCTACGAAACCCGGCGACCCGAGTTCGATTCCCGCTCACGGCCACCAACATCAGTGACGATTATTTGAACCGGTCTCGGGCCTCCCCTAGATCGACTCAGCCTCAAATGAGTACCTGCTGTGCTGTGTAAACATCGCAACTAGGAAGACAAAGGCGGTCGGGCGTGGTGCTGGCTATCCCACCCCGTCGTGTACCGTGCTGGGCTTCATAGGTGCTCGCAACACAGCACTTGCCCCAACAGTCTGTTAAGGCTACACGGGGGGATCTTTGTCTACGATTGTGTGTTCATCGGTGTGTATGGGTTAATCCAGGGAGTGGTGGGGCAGTGGTTAGCGCACAGCGCTGCGAAACCCACCAACACGCATACGATGCCCGCACACGATGATCATCAGTCACGAATATCTAAACCAGTCCTGGGCTTCCTCTAGGTTGACTCAGTCGTAAATGAATGCCTAATGTGGGGCATAAGCATCAACATTTGCACTTTCCCCAACAGTCTTTTAAAGGCTATACGGGGGATCTTTGTATATTCAACCTTCTATGTGCGTTCATTACTTTGTGTGTCTATTCAATTGGTGTGTTTGTATTTGTTGTGGGCGTTTGTGAATTAATGTGCGAATATTTTAGTATGTGTGCGTTTCTATTAGTGTGCATGTGTATTCATCAGTGTGTGGGGAGCGATAGTGTAGCGGTTAGCGCGCTGCGCTATGAACCTGGCGACCCGGGTTCGATTTCCGCTCACGGCCAACACCAGTGACGATTATCTGAACCCGTCCCGGGCCTCCCCTAGGTCGACTCAGCCTCAAATGAGTACCTGGTGCGGTGTGTAAAAATTGGCACTAGGGAGACAAAGGCTGTCGGGCGTGGTGCTGGCCACCCACTCCCTCGTGTACCGTTCCGGCCTTCATAGGTGCTCGCTAACAGCACTTGCCCCTGCAGTCTGTTAAGGCTATATGGGGGATCTTTGTCTTTGTGTGCATATCATTTGGGAAACAAAGGCGGCCGGGCGTGGTGTTGTCCCAACCACCTCCTCGCGTGCCATGTTATTCGATGTTCTCAAACAGGACTTGCCCCAAAGCCTAGTTATGCTACAAGGGGGACCTTTGTCTTTTTAATGTGTGTGCATCAGTGCGTTTGTGACTCTGTGTGTGTGTTGGGGAGCGGTAGTGTAGCGGTTAGGGCGCTGCGCTACGAACCCGAGTTCGATTGCCGCTCACGGCCAACACCGGTGACGATTATCTGAACCGGTCCCGGGCCTCCCCTAGGTCGACTCAGCCTCAATTGAGTACCTGGTGCGGTGTGTAAACATCGCCACTGGGGAGACAAAGGCGGTCGGGCGTAGTGCTTACCACCCCCCCCCCCCCTCTCGTGTGCCGTGCCAGCCTTCATAGGTGCTACTCTGTAACAGCACTTGCTCCTACAGCATTTTAAGGCTATAGGGGAATCTCTGTCTTGTCATCGCCTGTCCGTGAGGTGCGCGCGTGTGTGTGTGCATGTGTGTGTGTGTTCGTGTGTGCTGTACGGGGGATGTTTGTCTTTGTGTGGGTGTGTGTGTGTGCGTGTGTGCGTGCGTGTGTGTGCGGAGAGGACAGAGAGCATGAGCGTGAAGTCTGGGAAGCCGTGAAGCTCAGCCTGTTTTGAGCTCTCTTCTCGTTTTATTATTGTGAGTCCACTTTGTTGACCCCCCCCCCCTCCAGAACAACGTCATTGAATCTCAAGACTCATTTTCAGGCGGGTCATGCCAAGTTTTGGCACTTGATACAGCAATTTTGCTGTGACGGTTTCCACCTGAAGATGGAAGCTTGTGTTGCCTCCGAAACGTCGTGATTTAATTTAGTTGTTTTCATTTATTTAATTTTACCTACGTGACTTTACAGAAAAAAACTAAAGAGTATGAATCCTTGCAGTCACGAAAGCTTCAAATCTAGAATTTTGGCAACAAGGTGGGGAGAGGGACGACATTACGCCAGTAGCTACGTAATCCCAATTGATTAATGTGGAAGTAATTTATCAGCATTGAGATGTTTGGCCAGCACCAGTTACACTGTATGTGTTATCTTATCTATGGGAGGAAACCGGAGAAGCTGAACGATAATCATGCAAAGCGTAGAGCTATAACGTACAAACTAAGATAAGCTACAACTATTTTAATTTTACCAGGTAAGACCCACTGAGCCACGTAGCCCTCTTTCAGAAGCAGAAAGGCCACAACTGATAGACTCAACGAAGTGGCGTTATCAACGTGGACATTTCTAGCAGCCAAATCATCTAAATAATCTTAATGAGACAGGAGCTACGGGATATGCGTTGTTGTTGTTGCCTCTGGTCGCAATACATCTTCTCATCGGTGCAAGGATGCCGGCAAGGCTGATGGGCCAAATGTCTTCTATGACCCCAGGTGTTGGGTAAAGTGCCTCCTGGGGATGCAGTCATCCTATTAGGTGACTTCTGTGCCCGAGTGGGTCGTGATGTTAACAATTAGGCTGCACTGATTGGAAGACATGGGCCAGATCCATTTGGGCAATAATGGAAAGAGGCGGTTGGGTTCATGTGCGGCTCACGGCTCAGTAATGGCCAACAACGCCGTTCTATCAACGGTGCATCCACACAGCCGGTACATGGCTGCCTCCCACCGAACACGTGCCACTAGACCGGGTAGCATCCAAGGTACACAGTGGCGGCAGCTCCACACGGTGGTAACGCTTGTGTCTCACAGCCAGTAGCACCCGGGTTTGATTCTCGAGCCGGGCTCATCTCTGTGCGAAGTGTTGCACATTCTCCCCTGGGTATGCAGAGTGTGAGTGTGAGAATGTGTGAGTGGAGTTTGTAATGTCCCCCTCCTGTTCCGCGTAGGTTTACTCCAGGTTCTCTGGTGATGCTCCCATAGATTAACGAGTCAAACGTACGATGCAACTGGTATTGGCCAAACGTAAAACAAAGTTTACCTGAAAATTACTCAACTGCAATTGCACGCAAGATCGCCAGCTGTGAATACTTGGCAGGACCCTCCTGAAAAAGAGTCGTGGGACTCCGAGAGACCTTCCTGGATAAAAAATATATATATTAATCTGCAAATACAGGCCCATGGTCTTGACAACTTGACGTGCAGTGATTTTACTGCGGTGGGGGGGGGGGGATGTATCTACCTTAGGACCCCATTAAAAACGGAAAAAGTGCTGCTTGCTCCTCGGCTCGCGCTCTGAAAGTTTTAAAGCCAGGATTTGATCGTTTATCTTCAAGCTGGCGCGGAGGTGAGTGGCCCCGGTCTCTCCCTCCCCAAACGTCTCCGGCTAATGGGAGAGCCGGGAGGGAGAGTAGTCGGGAGCACAGCCACCACCACCACACCTGAGAATCAGGAGGCGTAAGGGGAGAAGCCTTCGCACAGGGCCCAGAGAGCCACCTGGCACGAGGCAAGGATGAATATATTTCAAAAGTGGAAAAGGACCTCATCTATAACCTACCATCACATAACTTAAACTTAAACTATTAAATATTTGTTTTACCAGGTAAGGCCGACTGAGCTGTTTAGCTCTTTTTCAGAAGCAGCCCGGTCATCACAAATTATAGCTCAATGAAGTGGATTATGATTGTGGAAATTTATAGCAGGAAAAAAATCTATACAACGCACGTTGATTCTAAATGTGTAGGGGAAATATCCACGTGACCACGGGGAGAACATGCTAACTCCAAATATACAGCAGGCCTCAGGCTCAGGATCAAACCCAGGGCCTCCTGTATGCCAGGCGAGGGAGTTAACATATCCAAGCCACCGCGGCGCCCCAGGCAAATAGGTAAAGGTGCAGCGCTGCGATTTGCTTCCTCATTTCACTTCTGGCAGAAGGTCCTCCACTAGACGGAGCTCTGGAGTGGTATTTGGTCGACTGTTCCACAGCGATCAGACGTGTCGTAAGAGGTGGGAGAGTACCCACATTTTACCCCACAGCGTGCGGTCTGACAATCGTCATTCTGCTGTTTGGTGGACAGGCTGTGGGATTTGAGAAACTTGTATCGTTGTTTGAACTGTCACACCGAGAGATTCAACCGGTGACCTCTGAACCGTAAGTCCAGTGTGCTGCTGACCATTACTCTACGGTAGCTGTCTGTGAATTATTCTTAACACCGTCAAAATATACCTACTGAGCTACCGCAATTATTATCAACATAATTAGTGAAGACCAGTGATCCATCAATGCCCCCCCCCCCCTGGTTAAGTTGGCAGACATTCTGAGCATTTTTTTGGGTGACAGCATGGTGCAATGGTAACACTGCAAGAAGTATCTGGGTTCGATTCTAAACACGGGTGGCTTTCTGCATGGATTTGATATGTTTTTTTCCCATATTCTACAAAGTGTGTGTGTGTGGATGTGTGAGCGAGCGAGTGAGTGTTTTTGCATGCTTTATTGTCGTGTATTCTCCTCCTGTTCTGCATCTGTTTCTTCTGGGTTCTGTGGTTTTCTCCCATAGATGGAAGGGAAAAAAACATACCCACGCACATATGTTTCATATGTCGAGAATCTACCCGCAATTGCTCAATTGGGATAATGCGGCAACATTGCTCGCTACTGCACACAAACACTTGGCAGGCTCCTCTGCTGAACAAAAAACTCCTGAAAGTCACGGTGGCTTTCCGGGTAAATCTTCCAACCTTTGAGACTTTGAAACTCGAAACTCATTGTTATCCAGGATCTGATCCAAAACGTATCATTACTGTTCCGCTTGTTCTCCCAAGAAAGCCTCACTGATTCACAAGACTATTTTGCAAGGAGGGCCTTGCCTTGCTTTTGGTTTTTTTTCAGCAGGGGCTGATGTAGCTGCTATGTAAAATCCCAATTGACTAATCTGAATGTCAATTTTCGGCATTGGATGTTTGGCCAATACCAGAAGCGTTCTATGGTGTGTTTTAGTTATGGAAGGGGCACCATGGTGGCTTGGAGATGTTAACGACCTCGCCTGTTATGAAAGAGGTTGCGGGTTTGATCCTGACCCTGACGCCTGTATATTTGGAGTTTGCACGTCTCTCACTCTTCCCAAGGTTGTGTGGATTTTTCTCCGGGTTGTCCGGTTTTTTCCTCCACATTTAGAAACATGCGTTTTGAATATTTTTGCTGATAGGTAAAAAGTAGTTTTTTTTTAATTAGCTGAAACCGCAGAACCTGGAGTTAGCCCACACAGAACAGGGGGAGAACTAAGTCTACAGAGAAAGGTGCCCCAGTTGTCAATCAAACCCAGGCAGTTGTGGCGATGGGTCATAAGTGTTACCACTGTGCCATCCTTCCGTTTTACTATCAAGAGGCTATTCCACGCTTCCGGGCTCCCTGTCTCTCTGCTCACAACTATGAAACACTTTCATGTTAATGGGCAGGCCTAGGTAAAGCTGTGAGGTCATGAGCCAGAGGTATTCCCTGTTCACCTTGGGGTGCGACAAGGATGTCCTCCAGCTCTTGCGCGATTTCACAGTCATCTTTATCCAGAGGTGATCGCGCCACTCGCTCGGGGCCCAGGCGAGTTGTTGCCATAAAATTGGTGTGAACAACTATCGTTTACCTGCAGTGCATTGCAAACGATTGGCCAAGGTGTAACCTACTCATCCAGGTTATCCTCAGCACGGGTGGAGCGCTCTGCAGTCAGCGTGATGATAGCGTGATGATAGCGTGATGATAGCGTGAAATTTTGCCCCCCTCTTTGTCCTCAACATGAGCCGGAGCGAAAGTGAAACGCTTGGCCCTGGCGCCTTGTGTGTGCGTCACGTGAACACCCTGCCGTAGAGCGCCGTCCTCTCTCCCGACACCGCAAGCGGAGGGCCGATTGCGGAGAGCGCGGGCGGGGGGGGGGGACGGAGCTGCGGTGTCCGGGCCATGTGCCCGTGGCCAGCGCCGGCCTCGGCGGCAGAAGCCCTCCCCAAGGATCGGTTTTCCGCGGCGTTACCGCTCGCTGGCCTGCCTGCGGTGATGCCCGACACAAGATTCACACTGGCGTGGCCCGACCTGCCGCTCTGCGCGGGAATCTTCGATTTTCTATGGGAAGCGCAGAGATCTTTGGCCACAGGAGCTGCCTGCTGCAGCTTTATGGTTACTGCCAAGTATGTACGTACATATGTTGAACTTTTTTTCCCACCGTACGGAGGCAAACGTGGTTATCGTAGGTGCGAGGGAAGGACAACAAACTAAATACAAAAAGCAGTTTGAATGAAATTAGTTTGTCAATATAGATTATTTAAAAGTGCATAGCTCCAGTGGCTTCGAAATATCTGAAGGAAGAGCGTTCCAGACGGCCGCAGAAGCGTATCTGAAAGCGCGCGATGCGGTGACCCTCTTTGTTTGATGGTTAGCCAAAAGCCGCTGCTGCGAGGATGACCAGAGATTGTGTGATGATGGTTTATGCTCCTTGACGAGATAAGCGAGGTATTGTGGTTCATTCGTGGCAAACACTTTGCGTGTAATGAGTACGATACGATATGGATACCACGATGCGCATCGTCTGATACAAGATTCACGCGTCCGTTTGGGAAGATTACACCACACCGTGCTTTTCACTGCTCGTTAAACGTTCCTTACGTGTTCAACAATTTACAAAATATGAAATGATCCAAATTAAAGCTGGCAGTAATAATTGCAGTTGCTTAAAAATAGCTGCTACCTATTAACACTTTGTACAAAAGGTTTTTTTTCCCGTGGTAGTTCGTGCCTGCGGTGGCGTCACTCACAATCAAAGTTTGTCATTTTCAAGATCACACCTCCTGATTCAGTTACTTCGCTCTTAAACTGAAACCACTGCGGCTCGACAAACGATCCCTCAATGTTTACTGGTTGCTCGACCGAGTTGAGGAGTGCATGAAGGTCGATGCACACCACAGAGTGGGAGTCCAGGCCAGGGGTCGTCACAACCCGCGCCTCTCCGTAGCGGCACCGTAGCTCTTGAAGGAAGCGCTCCGTCACGTTTTTATTATTTATGCATTAAGGGCCCACCGTCTCGTATCCACCACGTGCATTGCGGCCCTTTTGGATATATCGTGGGGGATTTCTTTTTTTACGAATTCGAGAAAAAACGAACTGGCCCTTCTCGTTACTTTGGTAGCTAACCCCCTGCATAGAGACGCAGAGAAGAGGACGCGCGGACCCTGAGCGACGTGCGAGCGTGGCCGCTCCCTCCACTAGCTTCCCTTCGCCAGTAGGGCCCGGCCTTACAAAGCTCCTGCTGCTGCTGCTGCCTGTACCACCACTGTGCCCCTACTCCCAGCACCTCCCCCCCCCGCCCCGTATCTCTCTCCTCGCTGCTGTCCGCCCCCCGCACCACGGCTCACGGTTGGAACTCTCCACAGCAGCAGCAGCAGCAGCGCAACCTCCTCTACCTCCTACTCTCTGCAATGAGGAACACCTCCGTCTGTAGCGCTGATGCACATTCACAGCGGCAGGGTTCAAACCCGCGTCCTGTTTTTTTCTTACTCTTTGGTTTTATTCGGTAAAGTCACGTAGGTAAAACAAATTAAAATAAATTGAAATTAAAATAAAAGAAGCAATTAAAAACACGACGTTTCGGAGGCAAAGCAAGCTTCCGTCTTCAGGTGGGACCAGTCACAGCAAAATCGCTGCACCAAGTGGTGAGGTTTGCTGTGACTGGTCCCACCTGAAGACGGAAGCTTGCTTTGCCTCCGAAACGTCGTGTTTTTAATTGTTTATTTTATTTTATTTCAATTTATTTTAATTTGTTTTACCTACGTGACTTTACCGAATAAAACCAAAGAGTCTGAATCCTTGCAGTCACGAAAGCTTCAAATCTAGAATTTGTTTTATCTTACCAGGTAAAGGCCCACTGAGCTATATAACTCATTTTTCAAAAGTGGCCTGGCCACAAATGGTAGCCCAACGAAGTGACTTATCGCGTGGAAGGTTATAGCAGCCAAATACTCTAAACGCGCGGTGATTATAAGTGTGGAGGGCACAACCGCAAGACCCAGAGAAAAGTCCACGCGACCGCGCGAGAGCACGCAAACTCCAAATATGCAGGCATCAGGGTCGGGATCGAACTCACCACCTCCTGTATACCAGGCGAAGTAATTAACATCTCGCTAACGTGGTGCCCCACCTTTTAAGAGACACCTAAAGGCCCCAACCACACGGCTTGGCCCCACACGGTCATTCATGTCTGTGAAATATTGTGCACGTGACGAATGTCATTGTCACTTTTAATTGAATAACAGTTATTTTAATTTGTGGCAGCTCATGCTGCAGCGCCGGGACGAATGCTCTGTAGGTGAATACTCTGTAGGTGAATGCTCTGTAGGTAAATGCTCTGTAGGTGAATGCTCTGTAGGTGATTGCTCTGTAGGTGATTGCTCTGTAGGTGATTGCTCTGTAGGTGAATGCTCTGTAGGTGAATGCTCTGTAGGTGAATGCTGTGTAGGTGATTGCTCTGTAGGTGAATGCTCTGTAGGTGAATACTCTGCAGGTGATTGCTCTGTAGGTGAATGCTCTGTAGGTGATTGCTCTGTAGGTGAATGCTCTGTAGGTAAATGCTCTGTAGGTGAATGCTCTGTAGGTGAATGCTCTGTAGGTGATTGCTCTGTAGGTGATTGCTCTGTAGGTGATTGCTCTGTAGGTGAATGCTCTGTAGGTGAATGCTCTGTAGGTGAATGCTGTGTAGGTGATTGCTCTGTAGGTGAATGCTCTGTAGGTGAATACTCTGCAGGTGATTGCTCTGTAGGTGAATGCTCTGTAGGTGATTGCTCTGTAGGTGAATGCTCTGTAGGTGAATGCTCTGTAGGTGATTGCTCTGTAGGTGAATGCTCTGTAGGTGAATGCTCTGTAGGTGAATGCTCTGTAGGTGATTGCTCTGTAGGTGAATGCTCTGTAGGTGAATGCTCTGTAGGTGAATGCTCTGTAGGTGATTGCTCTGTAGGTGAATGCTCTGTAGGTGAATGCTCTGTAGGTGAATGCTCTGTAGGTGATTGCTCTGTAGGTGAATGCTCTGTAGGTGAATGCTCTGTAGGTGATTGCTCTGTAGGTGAATGCTCTGTAGGTGATTGCTCTGTAGGTGAATGCTCTGTAGGTGAATGCTCTGTAGGTGAATGCTCTGTAGGTGAATGCTCTGTAGGTGAATGCTCTGTAGGTGATTGCTCTGTAGGTGAATGCTCTGTAGGTGAATGCTCTGTAGGTGAATGCTCTGCCACTTGCATGCTCCACTGGGAGACCGAGTGAGGTTCGCTGTGACCTAAGAGGTCAAACTAGGGGCGTAGGAGGTGAACGATCCTGTTGTTGGGTACGAGGGATCACGGTCAAGCAGAGGCCAACACAGGAGGAGGATTTCTCCACAGCTCTGGCGGTCGCCTGATAAGGCTGTTTGTTCTTACCGGTTAAATGTCATAAAATATTGTGGGTTTACTCTCTCTCTGGAACACACCGGTGTGCTGAACTAGTAACGAGTTGTCACATTTTGTTTACGTGACAAACCTTACTTATTGTTTGTGTCGGGTGGTGGCAGTTTTACAACACGTTTATATTTACGCGATCTAAATTTAAAACAATTATTATGGAAGTAGAGCTTTACAAGTCAGAAGCAGGACCTTGCAATCAATCCTGAACCGAACAGGAAGCGAGTGGAAGTGTAACACCACAGCGGCTCTAGCCGGCTTCAAACACTGAGTCTGGCCTGCGATCCATCGTGGGCTTCACCCCACAATGCAAGGTGTGAGGAGCTCACAGATCCTTGAAACATCTGGTTAGGCGCAGATACATTGGGTTGGTTAACGCATTGCGCTATGAGCTTGGCGACCCGAGTTCGAATCAACATAATCTAAACGCATGTTGATTCTAAATGTAATAGTTTACAATTATAGACATCGCTGGTGAGCGGTTCTTGTCTTCTTCCCTTTCACGAACCCCCACTGACCATTGTGGTCAAGTATGTCAAGACAAAAACCCCACGACTGAAATGCCATTGGGAGGCCCTCATCCACTGGTGGATCGAGAATGGCTGCATTTATTTCGCGTCACGTTCATGACAGTTGGCAAGCAGGCGGGTTAAATGAGCACAGCGTGGGAACGAGAAGACGCGCGGGCTGATGTGGCACTAGACAGCTGAGAGGGACTCGCCAACGACTGGTGCCGGCGTTAGCCAAGATCAGCATCTGTTGAGGGAGCTTGTGACACACACAAAAAAAACCCGCTGCTGAGCAGTTGGCAGTCACTGCCCCTCCAGCAACGGAATGGGAGGCTGAAGCAGCGACGCTGACGTTGAGCAGAGGGTCGGGGTGGCTCAGAAAAACACAGCAAGCTGGCACAGTGGGGGATTTAAAAGCGGTGTCTCCGCCAGCCATTCGAGTTGATTCAATCGTAGCAGCCCGGTCTGTCGCAGAACTGCCCACCAGCGTCTTCCTCTTCGTTTTCTTCCTCCTCGTTCTCCTTCTTTGTTGCGGCTGATGTTGGTGGAGAGCAGCAGCTGTCATTTTACATTGCGGTGGTGGTTTGAGCCAGGTGATGGCATCGGGAGTGGCGAAGTGGTCCATCATGTCTCGTTCGTGTTTGGTAATCGGTCACTGGGTCGTTCGGTGTTATACGGTTTTGCTTTCTGGGTGGTGACCACAGTCTCCGCACGCTGCCGAAGATTTTTAAATTGTCTTAATCTGTGCATCATCATCATCATCATCGAGTATAACCGCATCTGCTGCTGCCGCTGCTACTACTGCCGCGGTTTGTGTGGTGAATGCAGTCGAGGGCTTGAGGCCCCCATGAACTTCACGGGAGAGATCGAAGCCAGGGATCTTCTGCGTCAGACCTTTCTATGACTCAACTATTATTTTTATTTTACCAGGTTAAGGCCCACTGAGCTTTGTAGCTCTATATCAGAAGCGACCTGGTCACAATTGACAGCTCAACGAAGTGGCTTATCACGTGGAAATGTATTGCAGACAAATACTCTGAACACGTGATGTTGATTCATAATGTGGAGGGGAAAACCGGAGGACTTAAAGAAAAATCCACACGACCACAGGGAGAGAGACACGCAAACTCGACATATACAGCAGGCGTAAGGGTCGGGATCAAACCCACGACCTCCTGTACACCAGGCGAGGTAGTGAACATCTCCTAGCCACCGTGGCGCCCTTAAGATCCTCGGTGTTTCCAGTGCTGATGTTTACACACCTCACCAGGTAGTCATTTAATGCTAAGTTGACTTCGGGAAGCGGCCCAGGACTGCTTCGGATATGACTACCGTTGTTGTGTGTACGTATCTTGAACTTCTTTCGTATCGTACGTAGCCAGCCGTGCTAATCGAAGGTGCCGGGGAAGGGCAACAACCTAAACACAAAAAGCAGTTCTCAATAAATGAGTTGTCAATGAAGAAAATTTGTTTTAGTCAGGGCTTAGAATCAAACCCGGGATGTTGGGTTTGTAGCGTAGGGTGCTGTCCACCATGTCACCAATCAACTTCAAGCAAAGACAAACATCCCCCGCGCCGCCATTAACAGACTTTTGTGGCAAGTGCCGTGAGCGAGCACCTGTCAAGGACGATCGGGCACACGAGGGGGTGGGTGTGACCAGTACCTCTCTCGGCCGCCTTTGTATCCCCGATACTGATGCTCCCACGCCTTACCAGGTACTCATTTCAGGCTGAGCCGATCTAGGCGAAGCGCAGTAGCAGTTCAGACATTCGTCATTGATGTTGGCCTTGAGCGGGAATCGAACTTGGGTTGTCAGGTTCGTAGCTCGCAGTGCGCTAACCGCTGCGTAACCCCATGTCACCAGATTGAAAAAAACAACCAGATACAGTACGTGTACATGGCATATGATATCGCACATAACCCAGAATTAGTCACTTATAGCAATTACGGGCATGTACTGTGAGTAATAGCTTCGCCTAGCGGAATAAAATCACATTAGGGTTGTTCATGCTCATGTGTCACTGTAAAAAAAAAAAGATGCATGCGTAATGTTTGGGCCATTATAAAGCGTGCAATTGAAACAAATACGAGGGTTTAATGTTTTTTTTTTCAGCAAAATACGAATATTGCATCCAGAAACAGCAACATTTTACAGCAGCCACGTGTCACATCACTGCTGAATGGTTAAACCAGGTTCTTGGTATGTAATTAGAATCACGATTTACTCGCTACAATGACCCAACTGGATCCATACTTTTTGGTTCTATTCGGTAAAGTCACGTAGGTAAAAAAATAAAACAACAAAAAATCACGACGTTTCGGCCACAACACAAGTGGCCTTCATCAGGTGAAGGGACCGTACTGTCCAGAGGACAGCGTTGGAGTGAAGACAGCCAAGCCCAGGTCGCGTCCTTTAAGCTGTGTGGGAGGAAAAAAAAAAGGACGCGACCTGGGCTTGACTGTCTTCACTCCAACGCTGTCCTCTGGACAGTACGGTCCCTTCACCTGATGAAGGCCACTTGTGTTATGGCCGAAACGTCGTGATTTTTTGTTGTTTTATTTTTTACCTACGTGACTTTACCGAATAGAACCAAAGAGTATGGATCCTTGCAGTCACGAAAGCTTCAAATCTAGAACCCAACTGGATGGTTGTGTGAGTCACGGCGCAGAGTTTGCAAGCGTTCCCTGCGGTGCTACTCCAGGCAGCGGAGCCTCGAGTCGTGAAAATTACACAAGGAAACTACTTCTGAGTCACTTTTAATCTCTCCGTGGCCTTTCTCCACCTCATCTCGCCTCTCTCACCTCCTTCCATGTCCCCTCCTCTGGTCCTCTTCGTTCCCAACCACTCTCCCTCTGTGTCCCTCCTTCTCCCTGGTGCCCAATCCCCTTTCTTGTCCTTCTCACTCCTTGCACCCCTTCACTGGAATCAGCTTCCCCTCTACATTGATCAGCAACACCGATCGACTCAACACTGCCCATAGACTCAACACTGCACCATAGACTCAACACTGCCCATAGACTCAACACTACCCATAGACTCAACACTGTCCATAGACTCAACACTGCCCATAAACTCAACACTGCTCATAGACTCAACACTGCCCATAGACTCAACACTGCCCATAGACTCAACACTGCCCATAGACTCAACACTGCACCATAGACTCAACACTGCCCATAGACTTAACACTGCTCACTGACTCAACACTTCCCATAGACTCAACACTGCCCATAGACTCAACACTGCCCATAGACTCAACACTGTCCATAGACTCAACACTGCCCATAAACTCAACACTGCTCATAGACTCAACACTGCCCATAGACTCAACACTGCCCATAAACTCAACACTGCCCATAGACTCAACACTTCCCATAGATTTTGATTTAAAGCTTCCGTGACTGCGGGGATTCATATTCTTGGTTCTTTCGGTAAAGTCACGTAGAAGGGAAACAATAAAATAATAATAATAAAATTATTGTTTCCCTTCTACGTGATTTTACCGAAAGAACCAAGAATATACTTCCCATAGACTCAACACTTCCCATAAACTCAACACTGCCCATAGACTCAACACTGCCCATAGACTCAACACTACCCATAGACTCAATACTGTCCATAGACTCAACACTGCCCATAGACTCAACACTGCCCATAGACTCAACACTTCTCATAAACTCAACACTGCCCATAGACTCAACACTGCCCATAGACTCAACACTGCCCATAAACTCAACACTGCCCATAGACTCAACAATTCCCATAAACTCAACACTGCTCATAGACTCAACACTGCTCATAGACTCAACACTGCCCATAGACTCAACACTTCCCATAAACTCAACACTGCCCACAGACTCAACACTACCTACAGGCTGCCTCTGTACATTGAGCAGTCCCCCTCCTCAACCTCGTTCCGTTCCTCTCTCAAAGCCTCGTCTCTTCTCCATCGCACATTCCCCCCCTCGCCCCTCCACCCCTTCCCACCCCTCCCCTACAATGTCGTGATCCCTAAGTGCTATCGTGGCCACTCATTCCTCAATCCCTGCACGCTCCCGCCATCTAAATCATTATATTCTGTCACGGGTTTTTTTTCATGACGTCAAGCGCCTTGAGTGAAGGCGCCCTATTAAATATAAAACAAGATAAGCCTCTCTCACTCAACACGAGAGGGCAGCTCCTTCTTGATGTGTGTGTACTGGTTCACCAACTGTCAGTGAACCAGTGCGTTTATACATGGAGATTCTGTTTGGCCAGATAGAGGGGCTAAACGGGTGTGGCATGGACGAGAGCAGAGATGTGCTGATTTGGAGCTGAGTGGACTTGCCGATGACCAGTACCAGCGGTCATGATCGGCCTCTGTGGAGAAGCCTTCGTGAAGGACGCCGCTGGGCAGTTGGAGGCAGTCGCCCTCCAGCAACAGCGGAGGGCAGATGAGCGACGCTCACAACAACGAGCGGAGCGCTGGGCTGCTAAAACGCAGCGAGTTGTCACAGTGGAAAGTACAGCTGGTGCATATGCCGGTCAACTCAGCCAACCCACAACACCTGGGTCTGTCCCGTCACCTCGCCTGAAAGTGCACCAGGCCTTCAACAAGCGCTGTGGTGATGTCACTGCCACGTCGTGGGGGTATGGCGGCTGTTGTTATTCATATTTGTTCCGCCCTCAGAGGAGAACTAAGTTGAATTTAGGGACTTTCCTAAAGTTGCGTTACATGATTGTTTTGCTTTGTAGCTGGCACTGGAGAGCCCGCTTTACGTACGAGCGGCTGAAACCCAGAATTCAATCTCAGAATCCTAACCGCGGCAGCTCATTGCCTTTGATGTGACCACTCGTGACGCAGGCCCCTCTTAGCCCACTTCGCCACTTCAATTCAATCTCTTTATTTGCTCGTTTGACACGCGTAGACTCTCGCGACCGATTGGCTCACGAGTGACGACGTCACGTGCATCCCTCTATTTAAGACCGACACAGGAGGAGGCTTTCTCCACAACTCTGTGGCTGTCGCCTGATGAGGCTGGTTGTAATTACCGGCGAAATGTCACGGTACTCGAATTGTAAATGTTGTGGGTTTACTTTCCAACACACCGGTGTGCTGTACTAGTAACACATTGGCACGTTTCGTTTACGTGACAAACCTTACTAATTGGCTGAGTCGGGTGGGGGGCGGGTTGAACGACACATTTGTATTTACGTGATATAACCCAAAATAAATAAACCTCACGACTTTCTTGAGCGCTTTTTAATTTAATATATTCCAGTAGTGTTCTAATTATCATCACCACGAACACGGAGACAAAGTCATTTCTGTTGAGAATTCTCAGCCGCGGGCTCGCTGCGAGCCTGATAGCTGACCCTGCGATGATTCGGACAGAGAACCGCCGTGCCAGGCCCCTTGCTTAGCCTCTTATTAAGCCTCTTTGTTAGGCCCCTTCGTTAGGCCTCGTATCTACAACGAAGTGGTGCAACCCTTTGACGTGCCCTACACAAAGGGGGTGTTCCCTTGCCATTCAACATTACCCCAAAGCAGGACCACGAGAGCTGGAATCTTCCCGGTTTAGCTGGAAGACCCCAAATACTGTGCGTAGAGAGTCATTCGGTGTTTCTGTTCGCTTTTGTTGGTGCTTACCAGGCTGAGACCATCTAGCTAAGAAACCGGTTTCTTCCTAAAATAAATGTTTATATATGTTTTCGCTCATATATATTCTTTAAGGTATCAACATTGACGAATGAGTTGGGTTTCTAGGTTTAATCGTGGGTTATTTTTTCTACCTTTGAACATAAACCCTGGGATATCAGCGCTGCTGGCTCTTTGTTTCTCAAAATAATCACTGTGGTCATTATCAGCACGTCGCTGAAAACCCTGGATTCGCACACTCAAAATGCTGACCTCAATTAAACACGATGTAACTGACCTAAATTAAACACGATGTAACTGACATTGGCCAACCATCCCCAACGGTGAACAAAAATTAACCTGCAAACTTCCTCGATCAGGTTTTGAATGCAACAACTTCGCCACCCGACTCTGGTGGGGGGGGGGGGGATCATCTTGGCAAGAACCTCCCAAAAAATAAAAGTCTTAAAATTCGGCGAGGCTTTGCTGGGAAGTACACCAACAAACAACAACAGCAAACTCACCAGTGGGACCCATGCACATTCAAATCAGGGACTCGTTTGTGTTGACTCATCAGCTTCTCGGACACGGCCATTATGAACCTCCGGAGCGGTCCAGCCTCCACGGGTCAATGATTTTTATTTTTTAAAGGAGGAGGATTGTGGGTGTAGCAGAGAGGGGCCCGTCGTGACCCAGCACTAAACCAAACCCCTTCAATTCACCGGTCGTTCGTCGTACGTACGCAATGCTGAACTTACTTCGCACAGCACGGAGCCAACCAACCGTGCTAATCGACGGTGGGGGAGTGATCGTGGCGGAAGCCTCGGGAAACGAATCATTACTCATTAATCCCAACGGAATAATGAAATGTGCTCGAAAAGCTAAGGGATGACATGTCGATGTGAAATGCAGGCCGTTTGTTTTGTGTATTCAGGTCAGCGCGCGCGTGTGTGCGCGTGTGGGGGAGGAGGGGGGGTAGCGGTGGTGTAGCGGTTCGCGTGCTGTGCTATAAACCCGGCGACCCGAGTTCGATTCCCGCACACGGCCAACATCGGTGACGAATATCTGCACCGGTCCTGGGCCTTCCCTAGGTCGACTCAGCCGCAAATGAGTAACTGGTTGTGATGTGTTAACAGCGCCACTCAGAGACAATTGCGGCCGTGCGTGGTGCTGGCCACCCACCCCTTTGTGTTCTGTACCAGCCTTCAGAGGTGCTCGCTAACAGCACTTGCCCCAAAATTCTGTTGTGCCTATATGGGGGATATTTGTCTGTGTGAATGAATGTGTGTGTTGGTATGGGGAGCGGCAGTGTAGCGGTTAGCGTGCGGCTCTGCGAGCCACAGTTAATTTCCCGGGAATGTCTGACATCACTGGTGAGCGATATCCGATTCGGTCCTGAGTCTCCCATAGGTTGATTCAGCCTTAAATGAGTACCTGGTGGGGTTTATAAACATTACAACTGGGTAGTCAAAGACGACCGGGCGTGGTGCTGGCCACCCACCCCCTCGTGTGCCGTCCCGTCCTTCATCGGTGCTACTCGCTAACGGCACTTTAAGGCTATACGGGGGAATTTATGTTTGTTTTGTGTCTATATGTGTGTTTATAGTATATGTATTTAGAGGTATGCAATATACAAGTACATATCGGAGGAGCAGTGGCATAGTGCACAGCACAAAAAATCCGGTGACCTGAGTTCAATTCGCAGCCACAGCTAACATCAGTCGCAGGGTGATATTTGAATTGGTCCTGGCCCTCCTCTAGGTTCTGGTTTATTGTGCAAACATCAGCACTGGGGAGACAAAGGTGGCTAGGTATGGCGCTGGCCGTACCAACCTCTCGTGCACCCATGGCAGTCCTAATAGGTGCTCGCTAACAAAACGCCAACAACTCTTCCGTAAAATCTTGACTTAAAGCTTTCGTGACTGCAGGAATTCATATTCTTGGGTCTTTCGGTAAAGTCACGTAGATAGGTTCAAAGAAAATAACAAAAAAAACTACGACGTTTCGATCGCAACACAACGGGTCGTCTTCAGGAAAATTTGGTAGTTTTTTTGTTATTTTTTGTTATTTTCTTCGAACCTATCTACGTGATTTTACCGAAAGACCCAAGAATATATAACTCTTTCGTGATCTGTTATTCTGCCAAACAAATTATTTGGTGTTGCAAATTTTGTCAACATTTTAGAAATTTAATTGTCATCAAGTTCAGTCTCCAACTCTCACTAACTTTATCTCTCAGGCCTCTCTGTTCACTTGAGAAGGGCATTTGCCTGAAACGTTTCCGATTATGTATATATGTTTATTCTTTTAAGGCCACAGCATTATTGACGAAGGTTGTTATCTTTTTGTTATGCCTGCCCGATTCTGATGAGTGACCTCATTACCAAACAGTCAAATCTGACGAACAGGCTCACACTTTGAATATCTGCATCTCTTGAGGTACGCTGGCAACGACATCAGCTTCATCCGCTTGATTCGGAGTTTCTCCAATTTTCTGGTGTGAAGCGAAGTATCCTCCCCATCTGGTAACACGCTCCAGCCGGAGCCGATATAAAGAGATGGAGAGAGAGAGAGAGGTAGAGAGAGATATATAGGGCGAGGAAGGTGGCCCTGGAGGGGCAACGTCCAGCCAGCAGCCTGGGCATCTTCAGCGCTCTGGTCGGAGCCAGGGTGTGTGGGCTGGAGTTCCGCCACGCGCGGCTGACCCACGCCGTGCCGGCCTTCAAGGAGCAGTGGGCGCTGGAGGAGGCCGTGTGCTCGGTGGCAGATGACGGTAGAGAGCTCTGTGCGTGCTGATCTGAGCTACCCGTCGGAGGCCGTAGGACTGCGAGAAGGGCTGGGTGCAGATGCAGCACTTGTCGTAAAAATAATAATATTACAAATATTACATAGAAAACATACGGGGAACATAGACATGGAGTAGGGATAGAGGGGGTAGAGAGAGAGAGGGAAGGGGTAAGGAGAGCAGAGCGTGAAATATTTTGTGAAATCTTTCATTTAAAAAGGGGGGGGGGGGGGGTTACATAAGGCAAAGCATTTAAAAAAAACGAAATGATGAAGGAAGCAAAGAGCCAACTACAGCGAGCATCTTCTTGTTTCCTCTGATCGTAAAAAAAAAAAACGCACTTGGCTTTTGCGACCAATATTATCCATAATGGAGGTTTTTTTTTGGGGTTAGATCGCATAACCCAAAATAACCTCTTGGTAAAAGCCTCCGTGTTAAACAGGCCTACACTGCACGCGGCCATCACTATAGAATCAAAGTGTCGGGTCATCTATTCACGAACCCCCGGCCAACGGTGATGTCGCAGTCTCAAGAGCAGCCTACGAATGGATGATGTTTAACCGCTGGCTTTATAACAAAACAAAAAAAAAACCCTCGACAGAATCGTCAATTATCAGGCGACCCGCACGAGCCTCGGTCAGAGGTGACACGCCGAGATACGCGCGTGTGGTGAGACGCTTCGACGGGGACAACACCGCGGCAGAGGTCGTGTGATCAGCTTCGTCCGGAGATATTCATAGGAGGATTTGAGGTTTTACGGCGCTCGCGAGAGAGAGGCGATCGCCACCGCCGCAGTTGTTATCGGCGTGAGATTTATTTATTTTAACTTTTTTCTTTAGCGGGTAAGGCCCCACTGAGCTATGTAGCTCTTTATAAAAAAAAAGCGGCCTGGACACAAATGATAGCTCAACGAAGTGGCTTATCGCGTGGAAATGTACAACAGCCAAATACTCTAAACGCGTGACGTTGTTTCTAAATGTGGAGGGGAAAACCGGAGGACCCAGAGAAAAATCCACGAAACCACGGGGAGAACACGCAAACTCCAAATATACAGGCATTGTCAGGGTCGGGATCGAACCCACGAGCTCCTGTACACCGGGCGAGGTAGTTAACATCTTGCCACATCGGTGCCCCATCAGAAGGAAGAGCGTTCCAGATGGCCGCAGAAGCGCATCTGAAAGTGCGCAATGTGGGGACCGTCTTTGTTCGATGGTTAGCCAAAAGCCACTCATCTGAGTGCTCGCATGGCCTTGTTGTGATGGGTTAATGATGCCCACAGAGTTCTCTCACTTCGCTTCCCCCTGCGAGGCTTCCCGTTCCACGCAAAGCACACGGGTGGGATTACCCAGTTACCTAGTGCAGTAATATCGTGCTCCAAACCGTTACAACAGCGCTGTGACCTTTGTACCATCGTTCGTGGTTCCGTAACTCCATAGAAATAAGTTCTCCGATTGACCAAGGACGTCTTATGATCACACTAAAATGCCTTTATTTTCTAATGGACAACCGCGCTCACGTGCACAACCGCGTTAGCTGCACGTCGCTTTGCAATGCGCGCTCAACGGATGCGCTGCCTCATTCGTTGGGAACGCGTAAGTTGCCGCATAAATGTTTGGCTGCGACTCAACATTCAGGTTTGGTATTTTCAAGGTCACGCCTCGTGGTTTTATTCGTTTTCTATGAAGGTGAAGCCACTGCCAGTCTGTCGACAACCCCTCAATGTTTTTACCGGTTGAACAGAGTGCATTATGGTCGATACACAACGGAGTCACGGTCTAGGGGCCATACACGCAGATAAATCAGAATCGGAATGTTTATTTTTCCTGGAGGAATTTGATGAGCTATGAAGCTCTTTTTCACAAATGTTCAGTGCGGAGCCGGGTGGGCGAGTTACATCAACAATAAATAAAGGATGCAAGAGTAAGATAGAGAAAAGTTAAGCAAGTTACTAATAAATACAAGTAAAGAGTCAAATGCGTGTTGAACTCCCTTCGCGCCGTACGTAGCCAACCGCGCTAAAGCAGTTGTAAAGAAATTAGTTTGTCAATCTAGACGATGATTTAAACGTGCATAGCTACAGTGGCTTCCTAATATCGGAAGGGAAGAGCGTTCCAGACGGCCGCAGAAGCGCATCTGAAAGCGCCGTGCGATGCCGGTGACCACCGCCTTTGTTGAATGGCAGCAGTCAGAAGCCGCTGCTGCTGCTGCTGCCGCTGCGAGGATGAGCAAGCGGAGGAGTTCGCGTGATGATGGTTTGTGCTCCTTGACGAGATCAGCGAGGTGTCGTGACTCATCTGTGGCAAGCGCTTCGTGTGTGCAATGAGTGCGACTTCACAACGGAGTCGTGCGGCAACCGGACGCCACTGCAGCTCGGCGAGCTCTGCACGGACACGGTGTCGGCTCTCACAGTAAAATATCCGGACGCGACCTGGCACGCCCACGGCAGCCTCAACAGCAATCGGGCCAACGCTGACACGACGTGACCCCCCGCATCTCCTCCCCACCCCGTCACTCCCCTCCTCTGCCTCTCCCTGCCCCCGGCGTGCAGAGCGCTAAGCCCTTTTCCCACGAGGGCCAGCGACTTAGGACGAATCTGAGATGAGAGCTCGGGATTTGAACCCAGGACCCTCCGCAGCGCTGGCGCTGTGTGTCTCCGACAAGGCCATTATGTGCTCCCCCAAGCCTCGGTGGAGAATTAATTCAGCTATTGTCTCCGCGGATTACTGTCCATTTCACCAAGGGGTGTGTGTGTGTGTGTTATGCACTTCATTATTTATTTACATTTGTCACCATCATTATTATTATTAATCATCCGCAGAAGCAGTGCATTCATTATTAGCAACGGATTCTGCATCATCATCATTATTGTCATCATTATTGTCATCATCATCATTATTGTCATCATCATTATTGTCATCATCAACATCATTATTATCATCATCATCATCATTATTGTCATCATCATCATCATTATTGTCATCATCAACATCATTATTGGCTGAAAACAGCAGAAACACGAGAATAATTAATTATCACCATCAGCAGTAAATACGATGGCAATTATCGCCATCAACATCAGCGGCAACAAGAGAATATCACCGGGGCAATATCATCATCGGCAGCAGCAGCAGCATCAGCAGCAATATCTGCAGCGTGAGACTGTAATCCTGTAATCCTCGACAAAGATAATCAGCACAATCAGCAGCAGTAGCAGCACTCAGAAGGAAAAACAACTTTCACGAGCAGCAGCAAAGCAATAACAGCAGCAGCTGTTGCCTAATACTCATTGATCATCATCAGTAAGAAAACAGATATCACGAGTCTCAGTGCGTGTCCGCCAATCCACGTTTGCGGATGCGCCTGTGAGTTAGGGCTTTTAACCAGACGCGATAAAAAAGAAGACGCAAACAAACCCCCCCCCATAACTGCGAGTAATTAAAACAAAACAGTTATTAAAACAAATTATCGAGAGTACGGTAACAGTGAAACACACGTTGCGATAAATCCCCAGTGATGGCAACCCGTTAGGATCTCGTAAACGAGCTATCTTCCTCATTCAAACAGTTGAGCACTTCCACGTCGATGGTGTTGTTGTGATTATTATTAAACGCCGCTTTTGCCAACTCCTGCCTCTCACAGTTGAATCCCGAGAGACCAATTAAGGATCTGCATTGTGACAGTAGCCAAAGCCGTCGGAATAGGAATAATGATTTGCACTGGAGGAATCCGATGAGCTATAAAGCTCTTTTTGCACAGATGTTCAGCATTCCAATGGCCACCGTCTTCCTTCGCCGACCTGCAATGACGAGGCCTTCAACCAGCAGTGGATTGACAAAAGAGCTGCGATTGATTCAATAATTGATATGTGGCTGTGTGTGTGTGTGGTGAGTGGTAGTGTAGCGGTGAGCGCTACGCTGCGCGATGAACCTGGCGACCCGAGTTCGATTCCCGCTCGTGGCCAACACCGTTGACGATTATCTGAAACCTGTTCTGGGCATCCGCTGGGTTGACTCAGCCTCAAATGAGTGCCCGGTGCGGTGTGTTAACATCTATCAAAACTCTGCAGTATAAGTGGATTAAAGCTCAGCACGATACCAGTACTAGATCTCGGTACAAATAAAATCCTGCCATCCGACGCAAAGGTGCCAATTCCGGGACTCTATCGGGTCAAACTCCGACAGGTGGCAAACCCTTTTGATGGCATCCGAAGGGCCATTACCCGAAACGTCTCCTGTGATATATATATTTTTTTATTTCAAGTCCACGGTGTTATTGGCGAATGTGTTTGTTTATGTTGTGAGTGTAACATGTTGTGGCCTTCTGGCGTGGGTAGAGGACACAATTGTGTCAGGAAGGGACACGCACTTTAACAAGGAGCAGAACGTCGCCACAAAGTGGTGTCGCTGTAATTGGGCAGAGGAGGTTGCGATGGATGTTGTATTTTGAACCTCTTTCGCGCCGTAAGTAGCCAACCGCGCAAATCAGAGGTACGTTGGGAAGGACAACAAACTAAATACAAAAAGCAGTTCTAAACAAATGGGTTTTTACTCTAGATTAAAAAATGTACAAGCTCCAGTGGCTTCCTAATGTCGGAAGAGCGTTCCAGACGGCCGCAGAAGCGCATCTGAAGGCACACGACGCAGAGGGCTGTCCCTGTTCGATGACCAGCCAAAAGTGGCTGCTGCGAGGATGACCACCGGAGGAGTTTGCGTGATGATGCTTTATGCCCCTTGACGAGATCAGCGAGGTATCGTGGTCCACCTGTGGCACGCGCTCTGTGTGTGTGTGTGTGTAACGAGCGCGACTCTATCACAATGTATTCGTTCGGCAACCCGAAGCCAATGCAGCTCGGCGATCCCTGCAGTACCCCGTCACGACACGTGCCTAAGGATCGTGTGCACGCCGCAGCTCGGCAATAGATGGGGGAGGCACTTGTGCAGGGCGGAGGAGGGAGAGGTTTTCGAGGCGAGCATCCCAGTGACACCCAGAGATCGGCGGCCAAGGAGGACGGGGCCTGCAGGGAGCGGTCGCGGGGCGGTCCCAATGGGCGGGACACGGTGGCCGGGCGGCAACGTTGGTCAGCGGCGACCGCTCAAGTGGGGGGGGGGAGGAGGGGCAGTATTGGATTCGTCTCTTTGCACGGTCGCACCTAGGAGGCTTATCTATCTGGCGTGGCTCCTCTTGGAACATAAACGAAAGCATTTTTCGTAAAAATGTATTTAAACCGCGTTTTAAGTAAGTTGTTTATTTTTCTTTTACGCCGTTGTTGAAAACACAGGGTGGGGGGGGGCAAAGCACCTTCCTGCCCCCCGCGCTCTTCACGCTTCTGCTGAGTGTGAGACGAGAGGGGATCATTTTACCGCGGACCCTAAAGCACACAACAAAAGAGGCCCCCCCCCCCCCACAGCGGAGCTAGTTTAATCTGTCGCAAACCAGAATCGGAATCTTCATACGTCCTGGAGGAATACGACGAGCGTCGCTAGCGTGCTCGGGGTAGAACCCGTCACTAGTGTGCTCGGGATAGAACCCGTCGCTAGCGTGCTCGGGATAGAACCCGTCACTAGCGAGCTCGGGATAGAACCCATCACTAGCGGGCTCGGGATAGAACCCGTCGCTAGCGTGCTCGGGATAGAACCCATCACTAGTGTGCTCGGGATAGAACCCGTCGCTAGCGTGCTCGGGATAGAACCCGTCACTAGCGGGCTCGGGATAGAACCCGTCACTAGCGGGCTCGGGATAGAACCCGTCGCTAGCGTGCTCGGGATAGAACCCGTCGCTAGCGTGCTCGGGGTAGAACCCGTCACTAGCGTGCTCGGGATAGAACCCGTCGCTAGCGTGCTCGGGATAGAACCCATCGCTAGCGGGCTCGGGATAGAACCCATCGCTAGCGAGCTCGGGATAGAACCCATCGCTAGTGTGCTCGGGATAGAACCCGTCACTAGCGTGCTCGGGATAGAACCCGTCGCTCGGGAGCTCGGGATAGAACCCGTCACTAGCGTGCTCGGGATAGAACCCGTCACTATCGAGCTCGGGATAGAACCCGTCTCTAGCGTGCTCGGGATAGAACCCGTCGCTAGCGTGCTCGGGAAAGAACCCGTCGCTAGCGTGCTCGGGATAGAACCCGTCGCTAGTGGGCTCTGGATAGAACCCATCGCTAGCGAGCTCGGGATAGAACCCATTGCTAGTGTGCTCGGGATAGAACCCGTTACTAGCGTGCTCGGGATAGAACCCGTCGCTCGGGATAGAACCCGTCACTAGCGTGCTCGGGATAGAACCCGTCACTAGCGAGCTCTGGATAGAACCCGTCGCTAGCGTGCTCGGGATAGAACCCGTCGCTAGCGTGCTCGGGATAGAACCCGTCGCTAGCGTGCTCGGGATAGAACCCGTCGCTAGCGAGCTCGGGATAGAACCCGTCACTAGCGTGCTTGGGATAGAACCCGTCACTAACGTGCTCGGGATAGAACCCGTCGCTCGGGAGCTCGGGATAGAACCCGTCACTAGCGTGCTTGGGATAGAACCCGTCGCTAGTGTGTTCGGGATAGAACCCGTCGCGCGGGAGCTCGGGATAGAACCCGTCGCTAGCGTGCTCGGGATAGAACCCGTCGTTAGTGTGCTCGGGATAGAACCCGTCGCTAGCGTGCTCGGGATAGAACCCGTCACTAACGTGCTCGGGATAGAACCCGTCGCTAGCGAGCTCGGGATAGAACCCGTCACTAGCGTGCTTGGGATAGAACCCGTCGCTAGTGTGTTCGGGATAGAACCCGTCGCGCGGGAGCTCGGGATAGAACCCGTCGCTAGCGTGCTCGGGATAGAACCCGTCGTTAGTGTGCTCGGGATAGAACCCGTCGCTCGGGAGCTCGGGATAGAACCTGTCGCTAGTGTGTTCGGGATAGAACCCGTCGCTCGGGAGTTCGGGATAGAACCCGTCGCTAGCGTGCTCGGGATAGAACCCGTCGCTCGTGTGCTCGGGATAAAACCCGTCGCTCGGGAGCTCGGGATAGAACCCGTCGCTAGTGTGTTTGGGATAGAACCCGTCGCTCGGGAGCTCGGGATAGAACCCGTCACTAGCGTGCTCGGGATAGAACCCGTCGCTAGTGTGCTCGGGATAGAACCCGTCGCTCGGGAGCTCGGGATAGAACCCGTCGCTAGTGTGTTCGGGATAGAACCCGTCGCTCGGGAGCTCGGGATAGAACCCGTCGCTAGCGTGCTCGGGATAGAACCCGTCGCTAGCGTGCTCGGGATAGAACCCGTCGCTAGCGTGCTCGGGATAGAACCCGTCGCTAGCGTGCTCGGGATAGAACTCGTCGCTAGCGTTCTCAGGATAGAAACCGTCACTAGCGTGCTCGGGATAGAACTCGTCACTAACGTGCTCGGGATAGAACCCGTCGCTAACGTGCTCGGGATAGAACCTGTCACTAGCGAGCTCGGGATAGAACCCGTCGCTAGCGTGCTCGGGATAGAACCCGTCACTAGCGAGCTCGGGATAGAACCCGTCGCTAGCGTGCTCGGGATAGAACCCGTCGCTAGCGTGCTCGGGATAGAACCCGTCGCTAGCGTGCTCGGGATAGAACCCGTCGCTAGCGTGCTCGGGATAGAACTCGTCACTAACGTGCTCAGGATAGAAACCGTCGCTAGCGTGCTCGGGATAGAACCCGTCGCTAGTGTGCTCGGGATAGAACTCGTCACTAACGTGCTCGGGATAGAACCCGTCGCTAACGTGCTCGGGATAGAACCCGTCACTTGCGAGCTCGGGATAGAACCCGTCACTGGCGTGCTCGGGATAGAACCCGTCGCTCGGGAGCTCGGGATAGAACCCGTCACTAGCGAGCTCGGGGTAGAACCCGTCGCTAGTGGATTAATCAGTGGATAGACCAGCAGTAGATAGACCGTGACCGGCGATGGACCGGCGCGTGCTCCAGTATACCTCGCCGATTTATATTCCCTCGTGTAACTCGTGAGGCTGAAAACACCGACACCATATATTCCCATCTTATTTTTTCGATGCCAAAATCGTAATTACGTTAAAATGGTATCGGGGCTTCAGTGCAAAATAGCATTGATTGAACTTTAATTCAATTTCCTTCATTTAATTTGCCAAGAGCCTACCCCCTCTCTGAAAGGGTCCCTTTTTACGAGATATGAATTGCACGTGTGCTGAAATTGCTTCACCGTCTGAGCCACAGCAGCAGCATCAGCAGAAACGACATCATAATCATCATCAGCAGCAGCGGTAGTATCATCAGCCGCAGTCGCATCATCATCCGCCAACACAGCAGCATCAGCAACAACATAATCATCATCATGAGCAGATGTAGCATTATCAGCAGCAGAAAAGACAGCAGGATCAGCAACATCATTATAATCATCATTAGCAGCAGTAGTATCAGCAAAAACAGCAGCATCAGCAAAAACATAATAATCAGCAGCAGTAACATCATCAGCTGCAGTAGCATTATCAGCAACAGCGGTAACAGCAACAACATTATTATAAATCATCATTATCAACAGCAGCATCAGCGGCAGTAGCATCATCAGCAGCAGTAACATCATCAGTAAAAACAGCATCAGCTGCAACGTTATAATCATCATCAGCAGCAGCAGTAGTGGTAACAACAGCTTTGGCAAAATATGCATATCCATCAGCAGTAGCACTGACAGCTGCAGCACCATCAGCAGAGCAGCATAAGCAGCACCAACAACAGCATCAGCAGCAACATTACTTATATTCATCATCATCAGCAGCAGCATAATCAGCTGCAGTACCATCATCATCAGCAACATGATCATCATCGTCAGCAGTAGCATCATCAGCTGCAGAACTATCAGCAGCAACAAAGCACCAGCATAATATTCATCAGCAGCTGCGTCATCAACTGCAACAGCATCCTCAGCGGCAGCATTACTTTTAGTATCATGAGCAGCAACAATAGTAGCAGCAGCACGATTATCATGTTCAGCACCACCACCACCATCATCATGAAGGAGCTACCGTGGCACAGTGGCCAACGCATCAATCCAGGGGCCGTCGGTTAGACTCCACCACCTCCCGGCCCGACAGTTGAAACGACAATTTTCAGATCCCTCCACCTCGCCTCCACCTCTCCTCCTCCTCTCCTCCACCTCTCCTCCTCCTCTTCTTCTCCTTGCCTCCACCTCTCCTCCACCTCTCCTCCTCCACCTCTCCTCCTCCACCCCCTGGCAGTGAAGTCGATCGTCAGGTAGCGTGCGGCGGGGTCAAGTGTGGGCACGCCCACCTCTTCCAAGACAGCGCGGTCGACGTGGGAAGAGTAGGCCAAACACCAATGCAGAATTCGCTCCGGTGGAAGACCTCTTCTGCCGGCAGTGGGCGTGAGCGAGCAACTGCAGTGTCGCGCCCTTTATCTTTGCCCTTCACCACCACTGCCCCTCGTCTCCCCAGGATGAGATTATCGGCGTCATCGGCGACTTGTTGAGAACACGTGTCACGTGCGCGTCAAATCGCGCCCAGCGTTCCCGTTCGCCCTCAGTGTCAGTGATCACCTTTATGGGGCGTCCTGTGCGCTCACGTTGGAATGTTCACCAGCCCTTAATTACCATTTTTTTAGTTTCACATAAATGCCATGTTCACTTCGGTTTTTAATGAAAACGTAACGTCTGGTTGCGATTAGGGATTTAAAAACAAATACGTCTCCTGCTGCTCCGGCCGGAAGTACGCACGTGCGTATGTTGAACTTCTTTCGCGCCGTACGTAGTAGCCAACCGCGCTAACCCGGTGTGCCACAGCGGCAACAGGCAAGGGCACGCCGCGAGGTTTGTGCTCGCCGCGAGCCATGCGGTTATTCGCTTGAGAGGCGTTTGTTCCCGAATGAAAGGCGTGGGAGGGCACGTCCGCTGACGAGACGCGCTCACTCGGCAGCGGATCGATCACGGCCGGTGACGATGATCCAGGAAAGCATTTGTCGAGTCGCAAGACTCCCGTTGTAGAAAGGGTCCCGCAACGGGGGGGGGGAGGAGAAGGGGGGGATGGCACAAACAGTGGGTGGAGTTGCCACACACACACACAGATAGACACGTGGGCAGACTTCATACGACATACACCATGATTCAAATCCCACGCTCCCCGTGAATGAAGGGCAAACCCCACCAGTGTGTAAACTAATGCGCACTAAACAATCGTTACGCTCGCGCGTTCACCGCGTCGGGAGGCTGGTGGTCTAGACAAGGCTGAGAGCCTGGTGCACGCGGTGGTCACGTGGCACGCGCGCAGGGCCTAATGGGAGTCCTGCCTTCCTTCTGTGTGATGTTCAATGTCAAAATATAAATTAAGCGCAAATGACGTCGGCGTGTTTGTCTTCTCGAGCGAATATCGACCGGTTCTTATTTTGCAACGTCAGCCCTGAAGCCAGCCGGGTGGAAATTCCACATTCCCACATCGGCCGCCAGCTGCTGGCTTCTCGCAAAAGTGTTCCCATCTCGATTGAGAAACGAATTTCTTGAGAGCTCCTTTTTGTGTTTAGTTTTGTTGTCGGGTTCCCCCCACCCCCCGCCCGCCTGCCTGCCTGCACCTCCCATTAGCACGGTTGGCTACATGCGGTGCGACATTAGTTCAACATACATATGCGTACATCGGCGTGAATAATTTGGAATTTTAAATTGAGATGAAACCTTCGGAAAAACAACCCATGCCGAGTTGCTTAATATAAGCAACCAATACGGTGCGAAAGAAGTTCAACGCGTTTTATCGACCCGAGACGGCTGGTGATGATGATGGGCTGAGTCTGGCCACTGACCGTTTTTTCCCTCCCGAGGGATGTAATTTACTATCTTTTAGAGTATTTTTTTATTTTACCATGTAAGGCTCACTGAGCTATGCACTTGCTCTTTTTGGCAAGTGATAATCCAATGAAGTGAGCTCATCACGTGGAAATGTGAATGAGCCAAATACTCTGAACGCACGTTTATTCTGAGTGTGGAGGGGAAACACCAGAGGACCCGGAGAAAAATCCACGCGACCACAGGGAGAGAGAGAGACGCAAACCAGGCGAGGTAGTAAACACCTCGCCACCGTGATACCCCAACAGGCGTATAATAAGAACACAGCGCTGTCCTACCAGACAGTCTCGCTCCCTTCACCTGATGAAGGCCGCTTGTGTTGTGGCCGAAACGTCGTGAGAATATTATTGTGTTATTTTATTTTATCAATTTATTATTTTATTCTCATTCTACGTGACTTTACCGAAAGAACCAAAGAAGATGAATCATTGCAGTCACGAAAGCTTTAAATCGAAATTTAACACAAATATAAGTTTTTGTTCCACAGTGAATAATATTTGTTTTTGTTCCACAGTGAATAATATGTTTTTGTTCCACAGTGAATAATGTTTTTGTTCCACAGTGAATAATTTATGGCTTTGTAACTGATTGGCCTACACCAGAGACAGCCTTCTTCACATTCTTGCCTCGCCAGTGTTAGACCAGAGAATTCCCACAGGCGAACAGTACAAGGGCAATGCACTTATCAAAGTATTCATAGTTCGAGTTGAGCGGTTATAGCTGTGGGACCTTTTTGCCGGTATCAGCTCTTTAACTGGGTGTCCACGGTTGGTTGATGAAGTGTGGTTGCACCCACTTCTTCCAACCTATCTCGTCAACGTGGAAGAGTAGGCCAAATACACTCTAGAGAGGGGCTATCCAGAGCTCCCTCTAGCGGAGGCCCTTCAACCGGCAGTGGCGTGAGCAGGCAATTGCAGGGACTGCGCCTTTACCGCTCGCACTTACACCGTTGCTCTGACTGTTCTAGATGTACCCTGTGACGTTGCTCTGACTGTTCTAGATGTACCCTGTGACGTTGCTCTGAATGTTCTAGATGTACCCTGTGACGTTGCTCTCACTGTTCTAGATGTACACTGTAACGTTGCTCTGACTGTTCTAGATGTACCCTGTGACGTTGCTCTCACTGTTCTAGATGTACACTGTAACGTTGCTCTGACTGTTCTAGATGTACCCTGTGACGTTGCTCTGACTGTTCTAGATGTACCCTGTGACGTTGCTCTGACTGTTCTAGATGTACCCTGTGACGTTGCTCTGACTGTTCTAGATGTACCCTGTGACGTTGCTCTGACTGTTCTAGATGTACACTGTGACGTTGCTCTGACTGTTCTAGATGTACACTGTGACGTTGCTCTGACTGTTCTAGATGTACCATGTGACGTTGCTCTGACTGTTCTAGATTTTCACTGTGACGTTGCTCTGACTGTTCTAGATGTTCACTGTGACGTTGCTCTGACTGTTCTAGATGTACCCTGTGACGTTACTCTGACTGTTCTAGATGTACACTGTGACGTTGCTCTGACTGTTCTAGATGTTCACTGTGACGTTGCTCTGACTGTTCTAGATGTACCCTGTGACGTTGCTCTGACTGTTCTAGATGTACCCTGTGACGTTGCTCTGACTGTTCTAGATGTACCCTGTCACGTTGCTCTGACTGTTCTAGATGTACCCTGTGACGTTGCTCTGACTGTTCTAGATGTTCACTGTGACGTTGCTCTGACTGTTCTAGATGTACCCTGTGACGTTGCTCTGACTGTTCTAGATGTACACTGTGACATTGCTCTGACTGTTCTAGATGTACCCTGTGACGTTGTTCTGACTGTTCTAGATGTACCCTGTGACGTTGCTCTGACTGTTCTAGATGTACACTGTGACGTTGCTCTGACTGTTCTAGATGTACCCTGTGACGTTGCTCTGACTGTTTTAGATGTTCACTGTGACGTTGCTCTGACTGTTCTAGATGTACCATGTGACGTTGCTCTGACTGTTCTATATGTACACTGTGACGTTGCTCTGACTGTTCTAGATGTACCATGTGACGTTGCTCTGACTGTTCTAGATGTACACTGTGACGTTGCTCTGACTGTTCTAGATGTACCCTGTGACGTTGCTCTGACTGTTCTAGATGTACACTGTGACGTTGCTCTGACTGTTCTAGATGTTCACTGTGACGTTGCTCTGACTGTTCTAGATGTTCACTGTGACGTTGCTCTGACTGTTCTAGATGTACCCTGTGACGTTGCTCTGACTGTTCTAGATGTACACTGTGACATTGCTCTGACTGTTCTAGATGTACCCTGTGACGTTGTTCTGACTGTTCTAGATGTACCCTGTGACGTTGCTCTGACTGTTCTAGATGTACCCTGTGACGTTGCTCTGACTGTTCTAGATGTACACTGTGACGTTGCTCTGACTGTTCTAGATGTACCCTGTGACGTTGCTCTGACTGTTCTAGATGTACCATGTGACGTTGCTCTGACTGTTCTAGATATACCCTGTGACGTTGCTCTGACTGTTCTAGATGTACCCTGTGACGTTGCTCTGACTGTTCTAGATGTACCCTGTGACGTTGCTCTGACTGTTCTAGATGTACCCTGTGACGTTGCTCTGACTGTTCTAGGTGTGCCCAGTGACGTTGCTCTGACTGTTCTAGATGTACCCTGTGACGTTGCTCTGACTGTTTTAGATGTACCCTGTGACGTTGCTCTGACTGTTCTAGATGTACCCTGTGACGTTGCTCTGACTGTTCTAGATGTTCACTGTGACGTTGCTCTGACTGTTCTAGATGTACCCTGTGACGTTGCTCTGACTGTTCTAGATGTACCCTGTGACGTTGCTCTCACTGTTCTAGATGTACCCTGTGACGTTGCTCTGACTGTTCTAGATGTACCCTGTGACGTTGCTCTGACTGTTCTAGATGTACCATGTGACGTTGCTCTGACTGTTCTAGATGTACCCTGTGACGTTGCTCTGACTGTTCTAGATGTACCCTGTGACGTTGCTCTCACTGTTCTAGATGTACCTTGTGAGCGGCTTAGGGTATCAATGATAAACAAAAACTAGACTAATTTTTATTTGTATTTTACCAGGTAAGGCCCACTGAGCTATACGGCTCTTTTTCAAAAGCGACCTGGCCACAAATGATCGCTCAGCGAATTGGGCTTATCACGTGGAACTATATCGTTGCCAAATGCTCTAAGTGCACGTTGATTTTAAATGTTTAGGGTAGCACATAACATCCACGCGACCACGAAGAGAGACATGGCAACTCCAAATATGAAGTCGTCAAGGTCGGGATAAACCCCACGACCTCCTACATCTCAGGCGAGGGAGGTAACATCTCACCACCGCATCACCCCAATGATGAACAATGAGACCTCACGATGACACTGATGGTGACTGGACAGCTTCTCCATTGCACTGACCGCAGACCCGCCCTACCGGATCTGTCTCCTGTACGCAGACACGTGCTTTATGCGTGCTTTTGTCTGCGTGGTGAGTGGTGGCGCAGCGGTTAGCGCACTGCACTATGCACTCGGCAACATGAGTTCGATTCCCGCTCGCGGCCAACAGTGACGGAACGTCCGAAGCAATGCTGGGCCTCCCTCCCCTAGGTCTACGCAGCCCCAAATGAGTGTGCAGACATCGGAATTGGGGCAAACAAATGTTGGCCGGGCATGGTGCTGGCCACACCAGCCCCTCGCTAACAGCACCTGCCCCAGCAGCCTGTGTAGGCTACACGGGGGATCTTTGCCTTTGTGCGCGCGCGTGTAAAGACGTTGAACGCGCCTCCGCGTGCCCGGTAAGCGAGCGTGGCAGGCCGTTGCGCGGTGATGGACAGCGTGCCGGACGCGGTTAACTTCACGCTGCGCGACAGCTCCAGGAGTTAAGCAGATTGGGGTGACCATCTGCTCCACTCACAATGGGGGTTAAACAGCAGTGACCAGATCTGGCAGATTCATCCATCTCGGTGAGAGCGTGCTCGGAGCATAATTATTGTCTCATACACCGCCCGACCTCCCTGTACACCGCGCATGGCAAAGCGGGTCCGGTGGCTCAATGGCAGAGTGAGTGGTACGCGATCGCGAGGTTGTAAAGTCCTCGCTTTGAGGTTGACTGGGCCCATCATCCCTCCGGGGGTTGATAAAATGACTAGCGCATCCCGGGGGAGTTTACCGAAGGTCGTCTTATGGATACACTATATATTTTTTACCACGTTTATTTTATGGTTATGCAGGGAAGGCCAGCTGAGCTATGTGGCTCTTTTGCAGAAGTGACCCGGCCACAAATGATAGCTCAACGAAGTGGCCCATCACGTGGAAATGTACAGCAGCCACATACGTACTCTAAGCGCGTGATGTTGATTCATGATGTGGAGGGGAAAAACAGAGGACCCGGAGAAAATCCACGCGATGACCGGAACAGAGACACGCAAACTCCAAAAATATAGCAGGCGTCAGGGTAGGGATCGAACCCATGACCTGTTACCACTGCGCCACCACTCCCGACGCAGACAACGCACGCATAAAGCCCGTGTCTGTGTACAGGAAACATATCTGGTCGAGAACTTGTTGTTTATTTGGAGTTGGCATATCTCTCTCTCTCTCCCCCCGTGGTCGTGTGGATTTTTCTCCGGGTCCTCCGGTTTTTTGCTCCAGATTTAGAATCAATGCGCGTTGAGAATATTTTGCTGATATGAATGTCCACGTGATAAGCTACTTCGTTGACCAATCATTTGTGGGCAGGTCGCATCTGAAAACGAGCCACGTAGCTCAGTGGGACTAACTGTACCTGGTAAAATAAAAAAATAGTTTTCAGCTTAGTTTTTATCTTATCATCATCACCGGCATCACGCCGGGCGTGGCTTGTATGGGGTTTCCCGCCTTCGGTTGGCAGGGCGTGGCTTGTATGGGGTTTCCCGCCTTCGGTTGGCAGGGCGTGGCTTGTATGGGGTTTCCCGCCTTCGGTTGGCAGGGCGTGGCTTGTATGTGGTTTCCCACCTTCGGTTGGTAGGGCGTGGCTTGTATGGGGTTTCCCGCCTTCGGTTGGCAGGGCGAGGCTTGTATGTGGTTTCCCACCTTCGGTTGGCAGGGCGTGTCTTGTATGGGGTTTTCCACCTTCGGTTGGTAGGGCGTGGCTTGTATGGGGTTTCCCGCCTTCGGTTGGCAGGGCGTGGCTTGTATGGGGTTTCCCACCTTCGGTTGGCGGGGTGTAGCGGCCGCCAACATACGAGGGTTGATCAAAAAGTACCTGGACTACTTTTATCGAGACGAAACCAAAGGACGACGTACCGAATCAAATGTGTCTCCTCCAAAGTAGTCTCCTCCTGATCGACCGCAGCGATTCCAAGCGGTCCTGCCATTTGTCGAGGCGTCTCTGGTACTGTTCTTGCGGGGATGGCTTTCAGGTCCCGAATAGCATTTTGGATGATGGTTGGGCACATCCTGAAATCTATTTCCTTTTTTTGGGTGCGTTTCAATCTATGGAACAGTAAAAAAAGTAATCTGGTGCCAAATCTGGTGGATATATGGTGGGTGAAAAGAAATAAGTTGATAATTTTCTTGTCGATTAATCGGCGTAATATTCTGATTTACTTGCCGTACTGGTCGCGAGATGTTAACTCCCTCGCCTGGTATGCAGGAGGTCGTGGGTTCTATCCCGACCCTGACACCTGCTGTATATTTGGAGTTTTCATGTCTCTTTCCGTGGTCGTGTGGATTTTTCTCTCTGTCCTCCGGTTTTTCCCTCCACATTTATAATTTACATGAGTTTAGAGTATTTGGTTGCTAAGAAAAAAACACGTGATAAGCCACTTCGTTGAGCTATAATTTATGATAGCCAGGTCGCTTCTGAAAAAGTGGGGCCTTACTTGGTGAAATACAAAATAGTAGCAAAGAGAGTAAAAGTGGGAATCAAGCAATAGTCCCGGCTCGGTTGGAGGCCGAGGAATATAAGCTGATGCGCAGGCCGGGAGAGGTGCCTCTGGCACCCACGGTGAGATGCGAGATGAGCCGAATGTTTATCTCTCCTCTATCTCTCTCGGCAAAGCGTGTCCACCGTGTGCCCCATGGTCAATGTTTACTGCGACCACGGAGGACGGCGAATCTGCCGGTCACGCCGCGTTAGCGTAACGGGCGCTTCGTCTTCCTCCGCCGGTCCTCCTCGCACCGATCGATGCCCCCTCGTCCGTGCCACCGTTCGCTTGCACTCAGAGCGGGGACGGCTCGCGATGGGAGGCTTAGTGGCGCCAGCGGAGAGTGCATTGCGCCGAGAAAGCTCGTGGCCCAGGTCCGATGGCTGTTCGCGGTTAGCGCGAGTCAACAACAAGTCAAAGTGCTTCGCCTGCTCCGATCATTGTCTCCCGTTTACAGCCGCTGAGCGAGTGGTGGACATTCTGCATTCCTCTGGCGGGGGCGAGTCTACTCACAGGACAAATAATCTTGACTTTCCCACAAAGCGGTAGCTATGTTATCGACCTCCGGAGAGGTGATGAGGTGAGTCAACCCCGCAACCAGGAATGTGAATTCGCAACCTTCCGCGCGCGGGCCGCTCGCTCTGCCGCTGAGAAGCCGGCCGGCATCGGTGAACAGGGGCCCGCTCCTGGGCGGGCCCCTGTTCACCGATGCGGACTGACCAGCGTGGTGAAGTATGGTCAAGCAACCCCCGGCAAATCAACACGGTGGAGCGTAGCCTTCAACCGGCAGTGGATCGACTCAGGGTTCTGAGTTATTATTAGAGTTGTGAATTATTATTATTATTGTGTTCTTTATTCGGAGCGGGCGGCCGGTGTCTTTGAGGGGTTAAAGGAGAGGGGCACGACAAACGAGAGCCCCGCACACCAAATCCCAGGTCCAATCGCTGTGACCACGTGACCCTTGAACTCGTCAGTGTAAGGCCACACAGAGAGGTGGAACACGCAAATCCCGCGCGTCCTGTGAGATCTAAGCAGGGGATACGTTTTGATGTGTGATTTACATGAAGAAGCTGTAATCATTAAAATAAAAATTATTATCTAGTCTGTATTTGCAGGGCCCTTTGATTGTTGTTAACACTCCGTGTGCGTGCGTGCGTGTGTATATTTGAGGAAGCGGTAGTGTAGCGGTTAGCGCCTTGTGCTGCGAAACTGGCGACCCGAGTTCGATTCCCGCTCACGGTCAACACCAGTGACGTTTATCTAAACCGGTCCTGGGCCTCCCCAAGGTCTACTCAACCTCGGATGAGTATCTGGTGCGGTGCGTAAAAACATCGCCACTAGGGAGACAAAGGTGGCCGTGCGTGGTGCTGGCCACCCACCTCCTCGTGTGCCATTCCGGCCTTCATAGGTGCTGCTCGCTAACAGCACTTGCCCCAACAGTCTGTCAAGGCTACACGGGGGATCTTTGTAATTTGACCCTGGTTGTGACCCTGGTTAGCGTCGTTGCCTTGCAGCGGACCTGTCCCAGCCGCGTAAGAGAGGTGATGATTCGCTGGCCCATGTTTTGAGGCGGTGTCTATCCATGACGGGTGAGAAGAGCTGACAGTCTTCGTGCTGCTCCCACAGCAAGAGGGCACCGACTCCTCACCCATATGCCTTTGCATGGCATGTGACCACATTCTCATGATGTGTAGCTGGGCATGCCGATTGCATCTCACAATCGTTGAGCAACCACTGAGAAGCTGAAAAGCAGCCAGGCGGTGAGCCGGTGCTACCAACAACTGTCCAAGCTCTACAGTCCCCTGTATATAAATATGTTGTCAGTCAATCAATGAACGTTTATACATGTGGGAGGAACCCGGGGATCCCGCGGAAAGTCCACGAGTGCAAGGAAGCAGCAACACTGATCCCACACGGAGGGTTTTGGATTATGACATTGAGCGTTTTTCTGTACCGCCTTCTCCTGATCCGCCAAGGTATGCCACCTCCTGGACCCCTCACGGGGAGTTTCACAACATTCCGTGAGCGATCCACCAACCCCCGCCGCCACCACGGTCCGGCGTGTATCTTCGAAGCTCTCAGCCTTGTCTCGACCACCAACTCAAGAGTGTGTGCTGTTTGGGGCCAAGCGACTCAAAGAGCTGGAGAAATTGTGGCTCATGTCAAGAGGATGCGGCGGAGAGGGTTGTGCTGTGCAGGTGTCCCCTCGATTCACGAACGCAGTTGGACCCAAACGATGTGGACGAAATTTCACGAGGGCACGCGCCGCGAGATCATCGGACAGAGAAGCCGCCCAGGAGGCCGCGTCATCAATCGGTCTCATCGTCACGGTGTCATCGTCACGGTGTCATCGTCACGGTGTCATCGTCACGGTGGCATCGTCACGGTGTCATCGTCACGGTGTCATCGTCACGGTCTCATCGTCACGGTCTCATCGTCACGGTGGCATCGTCACGGTGTCATCGTCACGGTGTCATCGTCACGGTCTCATCGTCACGGTCTCATCGTCACAGTGTCATCAATCGGTGTCATCGTCATGGTGTCACCTGCAGTGGCAGCAGCGACGCCTCCACGTCACCCCCCCACCCCCCCCCCCGGGGCATCCCAACACGCAGCACGATCTTTTGGTGAATTCCCCCGAAAAGGGTCAAATGTATTTGTTCTGAATTAATTAGCACTCAACCGTTTGAAGTATCATTTGTGTGCGAATGACTGCCCGAAACACATTCCTACAATGGGGTTTGTTTGCATTCAATTAATGTGAAAAGCCGTTCCGATTTACGACATTTCGTTTTACGCGTGGGTTGTTTTTTCTTTGTTACAGAACGTATCCCTCTCGTAAATCGAGGGATACATGTACACCCATTGGTGGAAATTGGCCGGAACGCCCCGGGACGCCGTGGTGGGAGTAAACATTTTGAACCCTGTGAGTGCGTTCCAGAAGGAATCAATGACTCATTTTATATTTATTTGACTCAGAGATAGACCCCTAGATGAACAGAGAGACCCACAGACACGCACAGAGACCCACGGACACGGACAGACACCCAGACACTTTCAGAGACCCACAGACACGTGCAGAGACCCACAGACACGTGCAGAGACCCACAGACACGGAGCTAAGCTCCTCTCCCCCCTCCTCTTCAGATCTAGTGGGGTGCGAGGTGGGGGGTGAAGTATGACTGGCCCCAGTCAATGCTTCCCAGCCCTGTGCACGCTGTTGCGTTCTACAACGCGGCGGTGGTCACGTGGCGTGCGGGCGATGTGCACGGGAGTCGCCGTCCCCGATGTGGCTGAGCGGCGTCCCGACCTCGTGACGTCGAGACGTCACGTCGAGACGTCACGTAGAGACGTCACGTTGAGACGTCACGTCAAGACGTCACGAGGCTCTTTGTTGTCCAGCCTGCAGCGTTCTCCTGCCGAGATGGCGTGTCTCGGTATTTACACAAACGCATTGCATTTGAGAAGAATCACAACAACATATGGCTTGGTGATGGAGCTGCCGCTGCTGCTGCTGCTGCTTTGGCTGCTTTGGCTGCTGCTGCTGCATTGGCCGCGGTGCAACAAGCACAAATAGCAAAACAAAACTCAACATTTTCGTCAATACCACCGCGTGTATGTGTGTATGTATGTACGTGTGTTGAACTTCTTTCGCACCGTACGTAGCCAACCACTCTAATTGGGGGGGGGGGACAACAAACTAAACACAAATAGCAGTTCAAAAAATATAGTTTACAATATAGATTTAAGAGTGCATATGGCCTTAAAATAAAACAATATACAGGGTGCTTCAAATAAATGTTAACACTTACATGAGACTAGCGTTTTTAATGGGAGAGGAATGGACAATACACTGTAACATGATAACAAATGTATATTAATAGCTTAACAAAGTTTAAAGGGTCTCCACTTGTTCGCCATCGTTGTCAACGCGTGCCTGGAATCTTCTCCAGGTGGTCTACAGAGCCCGGAGGCAGCAGCACATGTCACGTGGTATTGTTGCAAATTCTCAAAAGTGTTAAAAATGCTTTGAAGCACCCTGTATAATAGGCGACATTTTGTACAATGGCTATTCCTCATAGCACGTATATGTGGCGATTATATATTGCGTTTTTTTATATTTAAGGGCAGTGTTATTGACGATTGCATTGAGAGGTGAGTGAGTAACGTGATGCATTTATTTGTGCCAAGGAATTGTGTCTACGTAGCAGCTGCCTGCTGTTGAGAAGGGGCGTTTAAGAGTGGAACACCCTTTGTGTGTGTGTGTGGTGAGCGGTGGTGTGGTGGTTAGCGCACTGCGCTACGAACCCAGCGAGACCAAGTTCGATTCTCATTCACAGACAACATCAGTGACGAATATCTGATCCGGTCCTGGGTCTCCCTTGTGTCGACTCAGAGGCGCCGCGGTGGCTAGGAGATGTTAACTACCTCGCCTGCTCTACAGGAGGTCGTGGGTTCGATCCCGAGCCTAACGTCTGCTGTATATTTGGAGTTTTGCATGTCTCTCTCTCTCTCTCCCCGTGGCTGCGTGGATTTTTCTCCGGGTTCTACGGTGTTTTCACATTTATAAAACACGCGTTTAGAGTATGTGCTTGATATAAATGTCCACGTGACAAGCCACTTCGTCGGGGCTATCATTTGTGGCCAGGTGGCTTCTGAATAAGAGCCGCAAGGCTCCGTGGGCCTCACCTGGCCGTTTGTTCTGGTTAAGTTGTAAAATGAGCACCGGATACAGGTCGAGTAAACATCGCCACTGGCGAGACAAAGGCGACCGGGCTGCGGCGGCTACTACCTGTGGCACTCGCCGACAGCACTCGCCCCAACAGTCTGTTAAGGCTACGCGGACGTGCGGGGTTTTTGACGGTGTGTGGGGTGGGTGGGCGGGGGGTCGTCTTTGTCTTCGTGGTGCAGGTGCCGGCAGTGGCCGCGGGCCCTGACGAGGGCTGGCAGGTCTACAGCTCGGCCCAGGACGCCGAGGGCCGCTGCATCTGCACCGTGGTGGCGCCGCAGCTGCGGATGTGTTCGCGAGACGCGCGCATGCGGCAGCTGAGACAGCTCCTCGACAAGGTGAATCGGCGGCGGCGGCGGCGGCGGCAGGGACATGAGCCGCAGCTGCGGCAGAAGCAGCTACAGCAGCTGCTTCTGCAGCTGCAGCAACAGTTGCAGCAGCAGCTGCAGAAGCAGCAGCTACATCAGCATCATTGCCAGCATGAGCAGCAACTACAGCAGCTATACATCAGCATCATTGGCAGCATGAGCAGCAGCTACATCAGCATCTGCAGCAGCGTAAACATCATTACCATCCGCCGTAGCAGCAGCGGTATCAGCAGCGGTATCAGCAGCCGTCGAAGCAGCAAATCATCATTGGATTAAACGTCATCACATCAGCAGCAGAAGGAAGCAACGCTTCTCATTAGCCCCAGCAGCAGCGGAGGCGTGGACAGCTGCAGTGGCACGGGCAGGCAGCTCACCTCTGTAATGGAGGTGAATGAGTTAATAAATCGCGGGGTATTTCCAGTGACCTCGCCAGCTCGTTACGCGGCTCTGGATCGCCTGATGAATCCCCTTGCAGTGCTCCGGGCTGGCAGATCCTCCACACGCTGCACAGATACCCATTTTGTGGATGGATTTTGTTGCTCATCGGAGAGCAATGAAACGCAGACGCAGCTTCCTGAACTGAATCAGAAGAGGCTTTGCTTTAAAATCATTGTGTGCGTGTCCTCTCACCTTCAACTCACATTCACACTCTCTCCTGTGTGTGACCTCTCACCTTCAACTCACATCCACTCTCTCCTGTGTGTGACCTCTCACCTTCAACTCACATTCACTCTCCTGTGTGTGACCTCTCACCTTCAACTCACATTCACTCTCTCTCCTGTGTGTGACCTCTCACCTTCAACTCACATTCACTCTCTCTCCTGTGTGTGACCTCTCACCTTCAACTCACATTCACTCTCTCCTGTGTGTGACCTCTCACCTTCAACTCACATTCACTCTCTCTCCTGTGTGTGACCTCTCACCTTCAACTCACATTCACTCTCTCCTGTGTGTGACCTCTCACCTTCAACTCACATTCACTCTCTGTCCTGTGTGTGACCTCTCACCTTCAACTCACATTCACTCTCTCTCCTGTGTGTGACCTCTCACCTTCAACTCACATTCACTCTCTCTCCTGTGTGTGACCTCTCACCTTCAACTCACATTCACTCTCTCCTGTGTGTGACCTCTCGCCTTCAACTCACATTCACTCTCTCTCCTGTATGTGACCTCTCACCTTCAACTCACATTCACTCTCTCCTGTGTGTGACCTCTCACCTTCAACTCACATTCACTCTCCTGTGTGTGACCTCTCACCTACAACTCACATTCACTCTCTCTCCTGTGTGTGACCTCTCATCTTCAACTCACATTCACTCTCTCTCCTGTGTGTGACCTCTCACCTTCAACTCACATTCACTCTCTCCTGTGTGTGACCTCTCACCTACAACTCACATTCACTCTCTCTCCTGTGTGTGACCTCTCACCTTCAACTCACATTCACACTCTCTCCTGTGTGACCTCTCACCTTCAGCTCACATTCACTCTCTCCTGTGTGTGACCTCTCACCGTCAAATCACATTCACACTCTCTCCTGTATGTGACCTCTCACCTTCAACTCACATTCACTCTCTCTCCTGTGTGTGACCTCTCACCTTCAACTCACATTCACTCTCTCTCCTGTGTGTGACCTCTCACTGCAGAGCCGTAGTGTAGCGGTGAGCGCTACGCCGTGCTACGAACCTGGCTACCCGAGTTAGATTCCCGCTCATGGTCAACACCAGTGACGATTATTTGAACCGTTTCTGGGCCTCCCCTTGGTCGACTCAGCCTCAAATGAGTACTTGGTGCGGTGTGTAAACATCGCTACTGGGGAGACAAAGGCGGCCGGGCGCGACGGTGGCCACCCACCCCCTCGTGTACCGTCCTAGCCCTTCATAGGTGCCGCTCGCTAACAGTACTTGCCCCAACAGTCCGTCAAGGCTACACGGGGGATCTTTATCTTTGTTCTCTCACCTTCAACACACATTTGCACTCTCTCCTGTTTAAATTAAATATCTCTATACATTTGATGAATTCTGACGCAGGATTAACAATAATAATAATAGCAGCCGCGGTAGTAATTTCAGCCCGCAATGCGCTGCGCAGCGAATCCGCTCACTCTCGACAAGAGGCGGAGAGCGATCTCAGAGGCACGAGAGGAACCCACAGGGAAAACCGGAAAGGCAGCCCAGGCGGCCCGAAGCTCTGCGGTCCTCTATATATAAAGGTGGTATTGGCCAATGAATGAATGAGTCAGAATCAGTGATATTTATTGATACTGGAGGAATCCGAAGAGCTATGAAGCTCTTTTTCACAGATATCCAGTAGGGGTGGGTTAGAACGTTACAACAACAACCGATACAAAAACACGACAGTGGTGCAAAGTATTGGAAAGGTGATCAAATTGTTTAACAATATACACAAATAAAATACACAAATAATATACACAAATAAAACGAAAACATTTGTTTTTATCTTATCAGGTACCCACTGAGATATTTGCTTATTTTTCAGAAGCGACCTGGCCACAAATGTTAGCCGTTCATACAAGTGTCAGGAAACCGGAGCACCCGGGAAAAACCCCAGGCATGCGAGGGGGAAACACTCGATCTCATACAGACGGAACAGATGGGAGTCCACATTTTTGCTCTACCGCCTTCTGTGGCGATGCAGGGCAGGGGCTCCTTGCTCGGCGCCCACGGGAAGGCAGTTCCGTGACATCTCTGTGTGATCCACCAACCCCCACCGCTGCCTCCAAGGTGCTGGGTTCCAGGCTGCCCCACGTGTGCTTGTCTAAACGCCTGGCCAACGGAGAGTGCCCGTCCATCACGTCCCATCGCAACCATTTAAATGCTCTCCTGGAATCTAACAATTCAAGGGGAACACCTCCCCCCCCCCAAGTGGAACCTGCCTGAACGTAGTCATTCGCCTGCCACTGGGGGTCGATGTTGGTGTGTGGGGTTTTTTTTGTCTTTCCCGGTGAAGTAATGTGTGAGTATTTTAACACAAGTGTGCACCATGAAACCAGGCATGTACACATGCAACTGAACATATATCCGTGTGTGTCCGTGCAGGTTGTTATGTTATCACGAACACTACAAAGCCGTTTTAACACGTAGACTTTCACGACCAAGAATATTCATAATGAAGGTTCTTTTGGCTTCGATCGTGTAAATATAAATGTGTTGTTAACCCGCCACCGCCCGACACAGCCAATTAGGAAAGGTTTGTCACGTAAACAAAATTAGTAACTAGTTCAGCACACACCGGTAGTGTTTTGGAGAGTAAAACCACAACGACATTTTCAAGTCTGGCAAAATGACAACTGTGGCTGTCGCCTGCTGATGCTGGTTGTTGTAATTACTGGCGAGACGTCACGGTACTAGAATGGTAAATGTTGTTGTGGGTTTACTCTCCAACACACAACCGCTGTGCTGCTGTACTCGTAACGAATTGTCACGTTTTGTTAACGTGACAAACTTTACTAATTGGCCGTGTCGGGTGGTGTCGGGTTCAACGACACATATATATTATATTTCATATTCTTAGCTCTTTCGGTAAAGTCACGTTGAAGGGAAACAATTAAATAATAATATATATATAATAAAATTCTCACGACGTTTCGACCATAACACAAACGGTCATCATCAGGTGTGAAAACCCAACGGCAAGAAACATTTGAAAGAAGTGGCGGTTTGTATTTATATTCACACGATCTGACCCAATAAAAAAAAACCTCTATTATTGATGGCCTGATGAAGGTGGTGGTAATTACCTGCGAAACGTCGTTCTGAAATTGTAAATGTTGTGAGTTGAATAGTTTCGGTGGTTTTAGTTTAGCCTATTTTGCCGGAGACGGAGGCCCCTCCCCCCCCCCGAGGGCCCCCCCAGGGCACCCCCAACCCCCCCCCCCGAGGCCCCCCCAGGGCACCGCCACCAACGACCTCCCCCCGACCTCCTGGGCACGCAGGTCCACAACATGTCGCAGACGCTGGAGGCGCTGAGCGAGAAGGCGCAGAGCGGCCTGGTGTACGTGCGTCACGTGGAGACGAAGATGAAGGGCCTCGAAAGCAGCTTCCGTCAGGTGGAGCAGAGCAGGAAAGCGGTGCTGACCGGCAAGCCGCAGGTCAGAGCCCGCCGCATTCCTCGTCTCGCCATCGTCCTCTTTGTTGTTGCTCAGCGCCAATGTCTGCAGGCGACCGAGCGCGATGCGAGCGCGGATGAAACGCGGTCGGGGTTGGGTAAAAGCGGAGGACGGCGTTGGCGGCGACGCGAGAAGGAAGAGTGAAAGTGCGAGGGGGCTTTGTCGAGGCTACAGTCCCCACGGCCCACCCATCACCACCACCAACACCACCATCACCATCACCACCGCTAACACCACCACGACCACTACCTCCATCACGACCACTACCTCCATCACGACCACGACCACCACGATCACTACCACCACTACCACCACCAACACCACCACCACCATCACCACCACCAACACCATCACCACCACCACTACCTCCATCACGACCACTACCTCCATCACGACCACTACCTCCATCACGACCACGACCACCAAGATCACTACCACCACTACCACCACCAACACCACCACCAATACCACCACGACCACTACCTCCATCACGACCACCACGATCACTACCACCACTACCACCACCACGACACTGCGTCTCTCCGTTTTCCCAGTTTACTTCCACCCTATTCGAATAACAAATTAACTCGCTCCACGCTGCACGCGCCCGATGATTGTTCAACGCGTCCCACGTGACGCGCTTAAGCCAACTCGCGCAGTCTCACAACAACGAGCGGAGCGCCAGGTGGCTAAAGCACAGCAGGTTGGCACAGTAGGGGGCACATGTGGTGCATCAGCCACTCATCTTAGTCAGTCGACCCGTGGCACCACCTGGGTCTGCCCCGTGACCTCCTGCCAGCGGGCGTTCGACACTTCACGTGGCCACAACGTGCACATGGCCTGGCACGAGCGTCGTGGTGACGTCACCGCCACTTAGTGGCGAATGGCGGTTGTTGTTGAGTGTGTGTGTGTACACGTGTTGTGTGTGTACACGTGTCTTGCGTGCGTGTGTACACGTGTTGTGTGTGTACACGTGTTGTGTGTGTACACGTGTCTTGCGTGCGTGTGTACACGTGTTGTGTGTGTACACGTGTTCAGCGGGGAGCGGTAGTGCAACGGTTAGCGCGCTGCGCTACGAACCCGGCGACCCAAGTTCTATTCCCGCTCACGACCAACACCAGTGACGATTATCTGAATCGATTCTGGGCCTCCCCTACGTTGACTCAGCCTCAACTGTATACCTGGTGCGGTGTGTAAACATCGTCACTGGGGAGACAAAGGCGGCCGGGAGTGGTGCTGGCCACCCACCCCCTCGTGTTCCGTAGGTGCTCGCTAACAGCACTTGCAACAACAGGCTGTTAAGGCTATGCGGGGGATCTTTGTCCACGTGACGCTGACAGTGTTAATTGCTTAGCGTGTCACGTGGGATGCGTTTAACAATCATCAGGCGCGTGGAACGGCTTAATTTGAATGGAGAGGAGTACATTGGTAAGAGGGTTGCCGCGGTGGCTAGGAGATGTTAACTCCTTCACCTGGTATACAAAAGAGCGTGGGTTCGATCCCGAATCAGACGCCTGCTGCTGCTGTATATTTGGAGTCTGCGTGTCTCTCTCCCCGTGGCCGCGTGGATTCTTATACGGGGCCTCCGGTTTTCCCCTCCACGTTTATAATCAACTTCACGCCGCGTTTAGAGTGTTTGGCTGCTGTCAATGATAAGCCACTTCTAGTTGAGCTAATCGTCCGTGATAGGCAGGTCGCCTCTATAAATGAGCTACATAGCTCAGTGGGTCTTACCTGGTAAACATACAATAATGAAATGAGAGGAATTCCGTTCATCTCGGCGAACTCGGACGTCGTTAACAGATACGATGGCAAACGCTTAATCAGCACGACTGATTTGCTGATTTTCTGAATCGAAAAAAAGGCGAAATCATCAAATGTAAGTTTCGTCACAAAACATCACAACAACGCCTGTGGAATGATATTCATGAAAGGGTCGTCGCAATTATTTTTAAATTTGGTGCTGAATTATTATTATCATTGCAACCGCAGCTGACTTATTCTTACAAGCGAGACACAAATAACATTTTGCGTGAGGATAAGTTTATACATTTTCTGTTCTTTGGGTCTTTTGGTAAAGGCACGTAAATAGAATTTTTTTTCAAATAATACAATTCTTTTTTTTCTATCTACGTGCCTTTACCGAAAGACCCAAAGAATGTATTCCTGCAGTCACGAAAGCTTTAAATCAAGATTAAAATTTCTGTTGCAGAACTTGCGCTTGAAACGTTAAAGGCCGACGACGTTGGCTGAGCTCTCTGGCAAGGCGTTGCACCACTATTGCAGAGACGAGTTGTGCCTGCGACATTAACTGAATACATTAACAAAGAGGTGAAAGCCTTCACCACGAATTGGCAATTTGTTAGAACGCTGTAGAGCTTTGTGATGGTATAAAACGCCGCTTATCGGGGCATACTCCGCATAGCTCTCCAATTCACAGATATTTAAACGAAACACACAAAAAATCCTGTCATAATTTTCAACAAGACACCTGCCGTACGGTTTTTTTCTTGCAATAATTAATATTTTTGCATTTAATTTCCACGTTTATGTAACGTTTCACTAAGGAATTGCCAACAGCATAATTACTCTAATCCATTTAAGCCGAACAGATGTAGCCATGACACAAACAATAACCACAGCTGCTAGTTACACACTAAGTGGCAATTCCACATGTTTGTGATGGCTTACCTCCTACCTTAAACAAAACGGCAAAAAAAACTTATCTCTCCTCTGCCCTGAGTGTTGTGGCATCAATAACACAAGAGGGGTGCTGGGGTCTGGCCTGGTGCTAGGGGGTACTGGGGTCTGGCCTGGTGCTAGAGGGTACTGGGGTCTGGCCTGGTGCTAGGGGGTGCTGGGATCTGGCCTGGTGCTAGAGGGTGCTGGGGTCTGGCCTGGTGCTAGAGGGTACTGGGGTCTGGCCTGATGCTAGGGGGTGCTGGGGTCTGGCCTGATGCTAGGGGGTGCTGGGGTCTGGCCTGGTGCTAGGGGGTGCTGGGGTCTGGCCTGATGCTAGGGGGTGCTGGGGTCTGGCCTGGTGCTAGGGGGTGCTGGGATCTGGCCTGGTGCTAGAGGGTGCTGGGGTCTGGCCTGGTGCTAGAGGGTGCTGGGGTCTGGCCTGGTGCTAGGGGGTACTGGGGTCTGGCCTGGTGCTAGGGGATGCTGGGGTCTGGCCTGGTGCTAGAGGGTACTGGGGTCTGGCCTGGTGCTAGGGGGTGCTGGGATCTGGCCTGGTGCTAGAGGGTACTGGGGTCTGGCCTGATGCTAGGGGGTGCTGGGGTCTGGCCTGATGCTAGGGGGTGCTGGGGTCTGGCCTGGTGCTAGGGGGTGCTGGGGTCTGGCCTGGTGCTAGGGGGTGCTGGGATCTGGCCTGGTGCTAGAGGGTGCTGGGGTCTGGCCTGGTGCTAGAGGGTGCTGGGGTCTGGCCTGGTGCTAGGGGGTACTGGGGTCTGGCCTGGTGCTAGGGGGTACTGGGATCTGGCCTGGTGCTAGGGGGTGCTGGGGTCTGGCCTGGTGCTAGGGAATGCTGGGGTCTGGCCTGGTGCTAGGGGGTGCTGGGGTCTGGCCTGGTGCTAGGGGGTACTGGGGTCTGGCCTGGTGCTAGGGGGAACTGGAGTCTGGCCTGGTGCTAGGGGGTGCTGGGGTCTGGCCTGGTGCTAGAGGGTGCTGGGGTCTGGCCTGGTGCTAGAGGGTGCTGGGGTCTGGCCTGGTGCTAGGGGGTACTGGGGTCTGGCCTGGTGCTAGGGGGTACTGGAGTCTGGCCTGGTGCTAAGGGGGTACTGGAGTCTGGCCTGGTGCAAGAGGGTGCTGGGGTCTGGCCTGGTGCTAGAGGGTACTGGGGTCTGGCCTGGTGCTAAGGGGGTACTGGGGTCTGGCCTGGTGCTAGAGCGTACTGGAGTCTGGCCTGGTGCTAGGGGGTGCTGGGGTCTGGCCTGGTGCTAGAGGGTACTGGAGTCTGACCTGGTGCTAGGGGGTGCTGGAGTCTGGCCTGGTGCTAAGTGGGTGCTGGGGTCTGGCCTGGTGCTAGGGGGTGCTGGGGTCTGGCCTGGTGCTAGGGGGTGCTGGGGTCTGGCCTGGTGCTAGAGGGTACTGGAGTCTGGCCTGGTGCTAGGGGGTGCTGGGGTCTGGCCTGGTGCTAGGGGGTACTGGAGTCTGGCCTGGTGCTAGAGAGTGCTGGGGTCTGGCCTGGTGCTAGGGGGTACTGGAGTCTGGCCTGGTGCTAGAGGGTGCTGGGGTCTGAGCCTGGTGCTAGAGGGTACTGGGGTCTGGCCTGGTGCTAGGGGGTGCTGGTGTCTGGCCTGGTACTAAGGGGGTGCTGGGGTCTGGCCTGGTGCTAGGGGGTGCTGGGATCTGGCCTGGTGCTAGGGGGTGCTGGAGTCTGGCCTGGTGCTAAGGGGGTGCTGGGGTCTGGCCTGGTGCTAGGGGGTGCTGGGGTCTGGCCTGGTGCTGGGGGGTGCTGGGGTCTGGCCTGGTGCTAGGGGGTACTGGAGTCTGGCCTGGTGCTAGAGGGTGCTGGGGTCTGGCCTGGTGCTAGGGGGTACTGGAGTCTGGCCTGGTGCTAGAGGGTGCTGGGGTCTGGCCTGGTGCTAGGGGGTACTGGAGTCTGGCCTGGTGCTAGGGGGTACTGGAGTCTGGCCTGGTGCTAGGGGGTACTGGAGTCTGGCCTGGTGCTATGGGGGTGCTGGGGTCTGGCCTGGTGCTAGGGGGTGCTGGGGTCTGGCCTGGTGCTAGGGGGTGCTGGTGTCTGGCCTGGTGCTAGGGGATGCTGGGGTCTGGCCTGGTGCTAGAGGGTGCTGGGGTCTGGCCTGGTGCTAGGGGGTACTGGTGTCTGGCCTGATGCTAGGGGATGCTGGGGTCTGGCCTGGTTCTAGAGGGTGCTAGGGTCTGGCCTGGTGCTAGGGGGTGCTGGGGTCTGGCGTGGTGCTAGGGGGTACTGGTGTCTGGCCTGGTGCTAGGGGATGCTGGAGTCTGGCCTGGTGCTAGGGGGTGCTGGGGTCTGGCCTGGTGCTAGGGGGTGCTGGGGTCTGGCCTGGTGCTAGGGGGTACTGGGGTCTGGCCTGGTGCTAGGGGGTACTGGGGTCTGGCCTGGTGCTAGAGGGTGCTGGGGTCTGGCCTGGTGCTAGAGGGTGCTGGGGTCTGGCCTGGTGCTAGGGGGTGCTGGGGTCTGGCGTGGTGCTAGGGGGTGCTGGGGTCTGGCCTGGTGCTAGGGGGTGCTGGAGTCTGGCCTGGTGCTAGGGGGTGCTGGGGTCTGGCCTGGTGCTAGGGGGTGCTGGGGTCTGGCCTGGTGCTAGGGGGTACTGGGGTCTGGCCTGGTGCTAGGGGGTGCTGGGGTCTGGCCTGGTGCCCAAGTCCACTCTCCTCCTTAGTGGTGAACCACTGCTGTGGTGGCCCCTCACACGACAGCTTCACTGGCCCCCCCTAACTGAGAGGAGCAAGAGCTGGGCCAGATCAGTCAGATTCCATTTGTCTACCACAGAGTCACAATGATGATAATTCACTATGTTCCTGGGTAGTAAGTGTTATTTTATAATTGCTTATGCCTCAAAAGTATAGAAAATGGCTATTTTTCTCCACAAACTTTGCTTTTGTGACCAGGACTTTACGTGAAGGAATGACACAAATGCACACATTTTCTCATTGACAATAGGTACATTTAAAAATATCACTGTCCTGTGTTATATAATGATTCATTATTGATATTTCAGTCACGTAAAAAAAATTGATCATGGATGCCTTCGTGTTAAATGTGATGAGGATGATGATGATGAGTATAATCAGAGATTTGTAACCGTCACCTCAAAACTCTGGAAATCGTAGCAGCGCATCACCTTTCAAATATCGCCAAATACATGCATGCGGAGATTACGTACACAAAACATGTCGCGTGTTTTTTGTTGTTGTGCATTGCTTGTGTTTGTTTACTTGTGATCCAGGACAAGAAAGGCTGATTAACGTGAGGGTGAGCGGAAAGGAAGCCCCACGAGAGAGGAATTCTACGACCTTCAGAGGAGGCACGTTTTCGAGACACCGCAATGAGAACCGCCGCCGGTATCTTGTAAATACTTTGACAAACAAAACAAGAAACTTTCCTCTCTCAAACGAGCCCCAACTGTACCGCTCGCCTGGTGTGGCAGAGCATCAAGCTGGACGAGTCGAGCGGTCGTTCGTCCGTCTGAGGTTCTTTTTTTTATTTTCGGATGTGCCAACTCGTAAGAGACGCCTCGACAAGCAACAGCAAACCCGAGACAATTTTCCGCTCGCCTCGAACGATTAAAACAAACACGTAAGTTTGTCCGTGTCAAACCTCAAACTTTGTTTTTTCTCCAACGGTCATCTACTTATTATTTTAGATGTCGCATCGAACTTCGGATATCTCCGTCCGCTACGCGGCGGAGGAAGTCAACCGGCCGTGGAAGCGTGCGCGGCGCATCGGAGGTCGCCGCAAATTTCACGTTTCGCCGAGTGAAATATTGACGAACGTTTCACGTGAAGAACATCCGGACCGTACGTTCAGAAGATGTCTCTCGAGTTTAAATATCGTTAGTTAACGCTGCTTCAAAAATGATTTCGCCGTACTCTCCATCGTTTCTATGTTGGAGTCCTCAGCTGGTAAAGCGCGAAAGTCACGTCGATATTTTGACAAAGTTTTGAATGAACTCTTGTGAACGGTAATCAACGCACAACATGTAGTTTTTTGAGCTTTAATTTCACATCCTGCAGTTGGCAGTCGAATATCTTGATTACGTTTGGTATCTGTACAGTTCAAATGCTTTTGAGTGTTTATATTAATTGACAGAGTTGTATTGGTTTCACTGTTCAAGGTGATCTGTGTTTACATCTTGAGGCAGTGTTGTTGAGAGGGTGACATTCAGAAACTACTAATCACATCTGATTACTTGAGGTTTCACAGGTAATGTGTAATCCCCATGTGGTAGTGGGGTGACATGCAGATGTTCGCGGTTTGAATCCATCGGCCCACCTTGGTTAATACTGCGGTGCATCTTAATCCTTTCCCATTCCGAGACGTCTGTAAGTGACAGGGAGGGTGTCCGAGACATCTGTAAGTCGCAGGGAGGGTGTCCCCCGTTCACCACTGAATCTCGGAACACGCAAGCGGCTCAACGTTAATTTTAATCAGAGGCGTAGTAGCACCGCTGTTTATTAAAGACGTTGTACTCACCGCACAGGACTGTAGCGACAAGACCACCCTGTATGATAGCTGGCGCCAACCTGTGCCACGCCCTCCCGCGTGGCCTCGTGTGAGCCTAGGTACCGATAAAGTTATTTTTTCCGATTCCGTTTCGATGCGGAACGGGATCGGAAGAAAATGCGATGACGTACGTGTACGTCATCGGAACAGGAAAGGGTTACCCGGTGGACATTAAAGTTTCCATGACGTCACTCGACAAGAGGAGTTACCAATTGTGTCTGCGTCGCGGTCCAAATTTGAAACTTGTTACCCGCAACCTACTCGATCGGGGTTACACATTGCAACACCGCCCACCGCAGGCCGTGCCCGTCTGTGAAACGTGGCGCCTTTCTTCATGGTAGCCTTACGTCATCAGAACGGTGCGAATACCACGTTTAATAATAACGATCTGATTACTTACCCCATGATCCATTCACATACCATATTATTACACGATGAATTGCAGCCTTCTTTGAATCCACTGCTGGATGAAGGTCTTACCATTCCGTAAGTTGGGGATGCTTTTTTTAATTATTTTACTATCCTTCACCGCGCTGGTCAGCGCCTATTGGTGAAGATGGCCCCAGGACGGGTTTGAACATCGCACACCGGTCATGAGAACTGTGGCCAGGAATTGAACTCAGGTGACCGCGTTTATAGTCCAGTGTGAGAGCCACTACTCCACTACTCCATCTCACGGACAGATTGATGGTTGGCCACTGCTGATGTCTTCACGTAAGCGCAGGATGTGTTTTGATCGTTGAAATATACGTCGCTTTGCCCTTGAATCACGCAATTACTCAGATCGGGAGCACACACAGCCACCTCCCCTGCTGGCAGACTGATGCCCGCTCGCAGGCCGGGTAATCAGTACCACTCGTGCCGCACAGGGACAGCTGCCACTGGGAATGCCCCCCGTGAGATGCAAGTGGCTTGTCGCTCATATAAGCGCCCTGACATGCCCCGGCATAATGAGTACTGTGTATCAAACGTAAATCGTGACTATTATCATCGTCACGCGGACTCCTCCGGCCGTCATGCTCGCAGCAACAGCAGCAGCAGCTGCTCTTGGCTGAATACATCGGACCGCCCTGGTTAATACTGCGATGCAGCTCTTGGCTGCTGCCATCGAACAAAGGCGGTGGCCGCCGCATCACGCGGAGCTTTCAGGTGCGCTTCTGGCGGCCGTCTGGAACGCTCTTCCTTCCGATGTTATGAAGCCACTGGAGTTATGCACTTTTCAATGATCATCTAGATTGAAAACTCGTGTCTGTACAGCTGCTTTTTGTGTTTAGTTTGTTGTCCTTCCCCGCGCGTACCTCCACTTAGCACGTCTGGCTAAGTACGACGGTGCTTAAAGACGTTCCACACGCACACAACATCAACATCATCGATGGTTTGGAATTAAACACTTTTGATGAATCACTCGGATAAACAACCCAATTGGAACATGCTGAGTTGTGTGCTATGATTACCAACTAAACCTGGAATTATATAGAAAGGCACTAAATTGAGCTTCAGTAATCTGATTACGGTTATGAACAATTCTATATGGTTTTGACGATGTTAATTAAAAAAAAACATTACAATGATTAAAGCATTTCTGTACAATCATTACCGTACAATGTTTTACCGAAGTCGTTACTTACATTTATTTCCTACAATAAAAGCTGAAGTAACACAAACATCCTCGTGTCACTAGTACGAGTGTGTCATGACTGGACACGTGGTCCCTGGGTGCTTGCTGAGTTTATTTTGATGAAGGGCGCTGCTGGCGCGTGCTCTCTCACTCTCTGACCTCTCTCTCTCGCTCTCTCTCTGTGCCACGAAGAAGGGCCGTTACCCGAAACGTCGCCTATTGTTCACTCTTGTAAGCCACACGGTGTCGTCGACAGGGATTGTGTCGAGTTGCTTTCTTTGTCTCGATCAGTGCACAGATGCCCAGTAACCAAATGCACAGAATGAGGAATTCAATTTAATTCAGAGGAAGCATCATCACCATCATGGTCGCCGTCATCATGGACTGCTATGTTCAATCCACTGCTGGATAAATGGCCCTCCCCCAGCCACCGCCGCAGCCCTCGCCATCCTGCTGTGGAGCACCGATCCGCCTGCTTCGAGTTGAGGACGAAGAAGCGCTGCGTGAAGAAATGTGCGAACGAATCGCCCCACCGAGCGAATGCGTTGCAAAGTGCACAGCACGTGACAATGGCACACAACGCTGCGACACGCGACGTGGTCTCCTTCGTCGTCGTCGTCGTCACACGTTCTGATCTTGATGCAGCACAACAGTCCGGATTTCACACCGAGGTTGTGGATGAGCCGGATGATTGCGTCCGGAGTGGCGAGGTGGTGAATCTCGCGCTGTCACGATTCCTCCTTCGTATCGCTCTCCATCTGAGCCTACGGGTCTCTGTGCGAGTCTATGGGTCGGTATCTGAGTCTATAGATCTCTGTGTGAATCTGTGCCTCTCCATGTGAGTCTACGGGCGTCCATCTGACGAGGTGTCTGTGTGAGCCTTAAGGGAATCTGTGAGTCTATGGGTATTAGTGTAAAATCTGGATCTCCGTGTGAGCCTACGGGTCAGAGTATGGCGATTGATGTCTGTGTGAGTTTGTGCGTCTGTATGGGTCTAAAGGGTATCTGTGTGAGTCTGGGCTTCAGTGTGAATCTGTAGATCTGTGTGTGACCGACATTGAGGTGGTAAACAAGCCAAATAATTGCACCCGGAGGAGCGGAGCGAATGATTGCTGCTGTACGTATTCATATTGACACTTCTTTCGCACGGTACATAGCCAACCGCGCTAATCGGAGTTGCCGAATATAATGAATATGACAGTACCACAGCTGTGAGCGGTAGCGCTTAGTGAACTGACGATCAATAAGTACACGAGGACACTGCACGACCCCTTTGTGAAGCCACCGCGGGGATTGGGCGAATCCCCACGCCCGTGTGGTTCGTCGGGGTTGCTTCACCAGACTTCACCAGACTTCACCAGACTTCACCAGACTTTATACTTCACCAGACTTCACCAGACTTCACCAGACTTCACCAGACTTTATACTTCACCAGACTTCACCAGACTTCACCATACTTCACCAGACTTCACCAGACTTCACTTCATACTTCACCAGACTTCACCAGACTTCATACTTCACCAGACTTCACCAGACTTCACCAGACTTCATACTTCACCAGACTTCACCAGACTTCACCATACTTCACCAGACTTCATACTTCACCAGACTTCATACTTCACCAGACTTTATACTTCACCAGACTTCATACTTCACCAGACTTCACCAGACTTCATACTTCACCAGACTTCACCAGACTTCACCAGACTTTATACTTCACTAGACTTCATACTTCACCAGACTTCACCAGACTTCACCAGACTTCATACTTCACCAGACTTCACCATACTTCACCAGACTTCACCAGACTTCACCAGACTTCAGACTTCACCAGACTTCACCAGACTTCATACTTCACCATACTTCACCAGACTTCATACTTCACCATACTTCACCAGGCTTCACCAGACTTCACCAGGCTTCACCATACTTCACTAGACTTTATACTTCACCAGACTTCATACTTCACCATACTTCACCAGGCTTCACCAGACTTCACCAGGCTTCACCATACTTCACTAGACTTTATACTTCACCAGACTTCATACTTCACCAGACTTCACCAGACTTCATACTTCACCAGACTTTATACTTCACCAGACTTCATACTTCACCAGACTTCACCAGACTTCATACTTCACCAGACTTCATACTTCACCAGACTTCATACTTCACCAGACTTCACCATACTTTATACTTCACCAGACTTCACCAGACTTCACCATACTTCACCAGACTTCACCAGACTTCACACTTCATGCTTCACCAGACTTCACCATACTTTATACTTCACCAGACTTCACCAGACTTTATACTTCACTAGACTTCACCAGACTTCACCATACTTCACCAGACTTCACCAGACTTCAGACTTCATACTTCACCAGACTTCACCAGACTTTATACTTCACCAGACTTCACCATACTTCACCAGACTTCACCAGACTTCATACTTCACCAGACTTCACCAGACTTCATACTTCACCAGACTTCATACTCCACCAGACTTCACCAGACTTCATACTTCACCAGACTTCATACTTCACCAGACTTCACCATACTTCACCAGATTTCACCAGACTTCATACTTCACCAGACTTCACCAGACTTCATACTTCACCAGACTTCACCAGACTTCACCATACTTCACCAGACTTCACCAGACTTCAGACTTCACCAGACTTCATACTTCACCAGACTTCACCATACTTCAGACTTCACCAGACTTCACCAGACTTCACCAGACTTTATACTTCACTAGACTTCACCATACTTCACCAGACTTCACCAGACTTTATACTTCACCAGACTTTATACTTCACCAGAATTCACCAGACTTCACCAGACTTCATACTTCACCAGACTTCACCAGACTTCACCATACTTCACCAGACTTCACCAGACTTTACCAGACTTAATACTTCACCAGACTTCATACTTCACCAGACTTCACCAGACTTCATACTTCACCAGACTTCATACTTCACCAGACTTCACCAGACTTCACCAGACTTTATACTTCAACAGACTTCACCATACTTCACCAGACTTCACCAGACTTCATACTTCACCAGACTTCACCAGACTTCATACTTCACCAGACTTCACCAGACTTCACCATACTTCACCAGACTTCACCATACTTCACCATACTTCACCAGACTTCACCATACTTCACCATACTTCATACTTCACTAGACTTCACCAGACTTCACCATACTTCACCATACTTCACCATACTTCACTAGACTTCACCATACTTCACCAGACTTCACCAGACTTCACCAGACTTCATACTTCACCAGACTTCACCAGACTTCATACTTCACCAGACTTCACCAGACTTCACCATACTTTATACTTCACCAGACTTCACCATACTTCACCATACTTCACCAGACTTCACCATACTTCACCAGACTTCATACTTCACCAGACTTCACCAGACTTCACCATACTTCATACTTCACTAGACTTCACCATACTTCACCAGACTTCACCAGACTTCACCATACTTCACCATACTTCACTAGACTTCACCATACTTCACCATACTTCACCAGACTTCACCAGACTTCACTATACTTCATACTTCACTAGACTTCACCAGACTTCACCATACTTCAGACTTCACCAGACTTCACTAGACTTCACCAGACTTTATACTTCACTAGACTTCACCATACTTCACCAGACTTCACTAGACTTTATACTTCACCAGACTTCACCAGACTTCACCAGACTTCATACTTCACCAGACTTCACCAGACTTCATACTTCACCAGACTTCACCAGACTTCACCAGACTTCATACTTCACCAGACTTCACCAGACTTCATGCTTCTCCAGACTTCACCAGACTTCACCAGACTTCATACTTCACCAGACTTCACCAGACTTCATACTTCACCAGACTTCACCAGACTTCATACTTCACCAGACTTCACCAGACTTCATACTTCACCAGACTTCACCAGACTTCATACTTCACCAGACTTCACCAGACTTCATACTTCTCCAGACTTCACCAGACTTCACCAGACTTCATACTTCACCAGACTTCACCAGACTTCATACTTCACCAGACTTCACCAGACTTCATACTTCACCAGACTTCACCAGACTTCATACTTCACCAGACTTCACCAGACTTCATACTTCACCAGACTTCACCAGACTTCATACTTCACCAGACTTCACCAGACTTCATACTTCTCCAGACTTCACCAGACTTCACCAGACTTCACCAGACTTCATACTTCACCAGACTTCACCAGACTTCATACTTCACCAGACTTCACCAGACTTCATACTTCACCAGACTTCACCAGACTTCATACTTCACCAGACTTCACCAGACTTCATACTTCTCCAGACTTCAACAGACTTCACCAGACTTCATACTTCACCAGACTTCACCAGACTTCATACTTCACCAGACTTCACCAGACTTCATACTTCACCAGACTTCACCAGATTTCATACTTCACCAGACTTCACCAGACTTCATACTTCTCCAGACTTCACCAGACTTCATACTTCACCAGACTTCACCAGACTTCATACTTCACCAGACTTCACCAGACTTCATACTTCTCCAGACTTCACCAGACTTCACCAGACTTCATACTTCACCATACTTCACCAGACTTCATACTTCACCAGACTTCACCATACTTCACCATACTTCACCATACTTCACTAGACTTCACCATACTTCACCATACTTCACCAGACTTCACCAGACTTCATACTTCACCAGACTTCACCAGACTTCATACTTCACCAGACTTCACCAGACTTCACCATACTTTATACTTCACCAGACTTCACCATACTTCACCATACTTCACCAGACTTCACCATACTTCACCAGACTTCATACTTCACCAGACTTCACCAGACTTCACCATACTTCATACTTCACTAGACTTCACCATACTTCACCAGACTTCACCAGACTTCACCATACTTCACCATACTTCACTAGACTTCACCATACTTCACCATACTTCACCAGACTTCACCAGACTTCACTATACTTCATACTTCACTAGACTTCACCAGACTTCACCATACTTCAGACTTCACCAGACTTCATCAGACTTCACCAGACTTTATACTTCACTAGACTTCACCATACTTCACCAGACTTCACTAGACTTTATACTTCACCAGACTTCACCAGACTTCACCAGACTTCATACTTCACCAGACTTCACCAGACTTCATACTTCACCAGACTTCACCAGACTTCACCAGACTTCATACTTCACCAGACTTCACCAGACTTCATGCTTCTCCAGACTTCACCAGACTTCACCAGACTTCATACTTCACCAGACTTCACCAGACTTCATACTTCACCAGACTTCACCAGACTTCACCAGACTTCATACTTCACCAGACTTCACCAGACTTCATACTTCACCAGACTTCACCAGACTTCATACTTCACCAGACTTCACCAGACTTCATACTTCACCAGACTTCACCAGACTTCATACTTCTCCAGACTTCACCAGACTTCACCAGACTTCATACTTCACCAGACTTCACCAGACTTCATACTTCACCAGACTTCACCAGACTTCATACTTCACCAGACTTCACCAGACTTCATACTTCACCAGACTTCACCAGACTTCATACTTCACCAGACTTCACCAGACTTCATACTTCACCAGACTTCACCAGACTTCATACTTCACCAGACTTCACCAGACTTCATACTTCTCCAGACTTCACCAGACTTCACCAGACTTCACCAGACTTCATACTTCACCAGACTTCACCAGACTTCATACTTCACCAGACTTCACCAGACTTCATACTTCACCAGACTTCACCATACTTCACCAGACTTCACCAGACTTCACCATACTTCACTAGACTTCACCATACTTCACCATACTTCACCAAACTTCACCAGACTTCACTATACTTCATACTTCACTAGACTTCACCAGACTTCACCATACTTCAGACTTCACCAGACTTCACCAGACTTCACCAGACTTTATACTTCACTAGACTTCACCATACTTCACCAGACTTCACTAGACTTTATACTTCACCAGACTTCACCAGACTTCACCAGACTTCATACTTCACCAGACTTCACCAGACTTCATACTTCACCAGACTTCACCAGACTTCACCAGACTTCATACTTCACCAGACTTCACCAGACTTCATGCTTCTCCAGACTTCACCAGACTTCACCAGACTTCATACTTCACCAGACTTCACCAGACTTCATACTTCACCAGACTTCACCAGACTTCACCAGACTTCATACTTCACCAGACTTCACCAGACTTCATACTTCACCAGACTTCACCAGACTTCATACTTCTCCAGACTTCACCAGACTTCACCAGACTTCATACTTCACCAGACTTCACCAGACTTCATACTTCACCAGACTTCACCAGACTTCATACTTCACCAGACTTCACCAGACTTCATACTTCACCAGACTTCACCAGACTTCATACTTCACCAGACTTCATACTTCACCAGACTTCACCAGACTTCATACTTCACCAGACTTCACCAGACTTCATACTTCTCCAGACTTCACCAGACTTCACCAGACTTCACCAGACTTCATACTTCACCAGACTTCACCAGACTTCATACTTCACCAGACTTCACCAGACTTCATACTTCACCAGACTTCACCAGACTTCATACTTCACCAGACTTCACCAGACTTCATACTTCACCAGACTTCACCAGACTTCATACTTCTCCAGACTTCACCAGACTTCACCAGACTTCATACTTCACCATACTTCACCAGACTTCATACTTCACCAGACTTCACCAGACTTCACCACGCCGGTCAGTGACGACGCTTCCTCCTCCTCTGCAGGCACCGAGACGTGTCTGCGGCTGTGTTCTGCGCGGTTGACCACAGCCTCCGCACGCTGCCCGGAGGAGTTTGTCATTTTCCATGTGAGCGTCGAGCGCCCGCATCGGCCACGGTCCGTGCGCTTGCTGTTGAGCCTCGCCGATGAGCAGGCCCCTTGCACTGCGTAAGCACGCGACACGTCCCGAGACGATGAGGATGTGAGCGATGGGTTCGCCGTTAATCGTCGACACGAGACCGCGCGTTTCGAGTGTTTGGCTGCTATGAGATGTCCACGTGATGCTGAGCCGCTTCGTTGAGCTGTCATTCGTGGCCAGGTCGCTCCTGAACAAACATAGCCACACGGCCAAAGTGGGCCTTACCCTGGTAAATTAATGAAAACAAAAAAATGCAAGTTGAGTTTGACATCACCGTGGCCTCTCCAGGTTGGTGCGAGGGCCGAGGCGGCTGCGGTTGCTCACGCGAGCTCGCTCACCCCGAGCACTGAGCGGGCGTGACTTTGTGTTGCCGTCCCGGCTCTCGGCGATGTCCTCGCTGCGAGTCGAGACGCGTCCGAGCCGACAGAGCGACGGGAGAAGCAAACCAAGTTGGGCAGAGCGCCGTTGGCAGGCCGCCGCAGCGGCGGGGTCTTGGGGAGCGCTCGCTCCCATCGCCTCCGTAAGGACGTAGCCAGCGGCGGCGTCGTGGGAATAATCCCGGCCAAAATAAATGTCACTTCGCTGATGAACTTCACTTACCCACAAAATATTGCGGATGATAGGAGGAAGGAGGTAACTTCCCGGGAAGTGTAACTCGGGGGGGGGGGGGGGGGGTAAAGGGTCGGTTAATATCTAATGGTGACGCTCGGATAATAGGATGTGTTTTGCCGTGCCACTCCACTCATCCGTGAAACAAAAATTGCGCAAAGCAGGAAACTGTTACTCTGTGTGGGATAATGTGATGAGAGAGTTTGCTTAGATCGCAGCTCCCACGGCTCAAATAACTTGCGCGTTGTTGAGTCACGGATAACAGGGTCATGGATGTAAGAGTCACGGATTATAGGGTCGCGGAATTTGCGATCATATATTGACACTCCTTGGACAGAACGTGGGACCATATTGAAAATGATGTTGCATGTGTATATGTGTGTACAGTATAGGCCTGTGTGTCTCGAGAAACAACACGTTGTGCTTTCGAGGTCAGCTGCTGGTTGTGCAGCGCATATAAAGCACGGATATCCCTTCAGGTATTTTGTTTAACGTCTTATATAAATAAGGACATATTGCAGCTTTGGTGGGCACGTTTGAATGTAACCCGTCAGTGTGAAAATGCATATTTGTTGTTAAAAAAAATCAGGAACGACTTCATAAAAGGCGGGCAGAGGTGCGGACATCGCAGAGGAATGAATGACAGGCGGACTGCCCGCGAATGAATCGGCAAAACTTTAACAAAAACAGAACTCGCGATTTCAAAGCACCTCGGAATAAAAGACGATCAGAGACAATCAGCGTTGTTCACCATAGCGCCAGATTTATTTTTTACAAAACTAGCGAGGCAAATGGAAAAAATAAACGTTCAATCTGGCTTCCATGAGCATTAATGCAATGCGTGAATGATTCAACGTCGACATGGGGGGGGGGGGGTGCAGGGAGGGGTGCAGGGGGGAGGGGTGCAGGCAGGGTGACCTCACGGCCACACACCGCTCGCGACGCGCGCTCGTCCTCATCGGCGCTCAACAGCAGCCCCCAGCAGCAGCAGCCCCCAGCAGCAGCAGCCCCCAGCAGCAGCAGCCCCCAACAGCAGCGACAGCAGCAGTGTACGAGGGCTAATCACGGCGATCACCGTCACTGTCACTCCGCGTACGAGATGGACTCTGTGGTGGACTCTGTGGTGGACTCTGTGGTGGACTATGTGGTGGACTATGTGGTGGACTCTGTGGTGGACTTTGTGGTGGACTATGTGGTGGACTCTGTGGTGGACTCTGTGGTAGACTTTGTGGTGGACTCTGTGGTGGACTATGTGGAGGACTCTGTGGTGGACTCTGTGGTGGACTCTGGTGGGCTCTGTGGTGGACTCTGTGATGGGCTCTGTGGTGGACTCTGTGGTGGACTCTGTGGTGGACTCTGTGGTGGACTCTGTGGTGGGCTCTGTGGTGGACTCTGTGGTGGACTCTGTGGTGGACTCGCTCTGTGGCTGGGTGCCGGGCAGCGGCGGCGGAGCGGCCCTGTGAAGCCCGGCCACCCGAGTTCAATTCCCGCTCACGGCCAACACCGGTGACGATTATCTGAACCGGTCCTGGGCCTCCCCTCCGTTCCGTCCTTCATAGGTGCTGCTCGCTAACAGCACTTGCCCCTGCAGTCTGCTAAGGCTACACGGGGGAGCTTTGTCTTTGTTTACGTTGAACGTCTTTCTCACCGTACGTAGCCAACCGTGCTTAATCGTAGCTGTGAGGTTCACAGCTAACAAAAACATCACAACCCGGCAGCCTTCGTGCCCAGCCAGTGGTCTCTTGAACAGTTCCTAGGGCAAGGACTCACACGGGGAAACAATCACTTGACTGTCATGCTCCTTGGTCCTGGAAAGAATTATAAACGATGTTAGAACTGGAGAAGAGGGTATCACCGTCTGACTTCAAAGCTCTGATAAGAAGAACGTCTCATTGACCATTGTAATGTTTTCTATTGTACTATGTCGTATTGTGTGTGTGTGTGATGATTCATTTTTGCTGACTTCTTGCCAGGCCCCCCTCGCAAAAAGAGGTGTTCAATCTTAAGGGTTTATTTTTTTACCTGGTTAAATAAATAAAGGTAGAGCGCATTTTGTTCATCCACTGCTGGATGAGGGCCTCTTCACGCTGTGCGGGTCACCGAGTTTTTAGGCCAGGCTTGACCGTGTTGGTCACTGCGGTTCGGTGAAAGCGAGGAGCGTTGACTTTGCAGCATAGGAATTGTACAACAATGAGTGTTGATGCACTGCCCTTAGCTGTCAACATGGCTCTGGAAGCAACCTACAGCACCTGTCATTATTTCTGCACGGTGGGCACCCATCCAAGCACTATCCAGGATATTTCAAACTCTACGCAGCCAACTCTGCTAATCGGAGGTCGCTTAGCTTCTGAGATGCCTTGAGCCCGGGTCCGTTCCGAGTCATCTGCTGATGGGCCTCTCGAAGGATTGCCATAATTTTCATCACTGATACAAACGGTGAGTTGGTATCGGTGTTGCACGCAGGCTTTCAAGGCCGATATCGTGATTGATCATTATTTTATTTAGCATTTGGTCGTGGAGGTGTAATGCCAATTATGTTTTGTTTAGCTATAACCCTTGTTAAGAAAAAACAAATCAATGAGCACATTTGCCCATCTCGTGCTGACAACTTGATTTTACTGGCTCTGTCGCGTGGTGCTTGAGGGTTATTTACACACACGCACATCACCGTTACCACCACGACGAACAAACCAAAATAAAGCAATAACACGAGTGAGCATATCGGCACGTATGTTATTGTTCATAATAAAGGTTTTTTGGGTTAGATCGCGTTTATTTATAAATGTGTCGTAACCCTCCACCACCCGACACGGCCAATCAGCAAAAAAAGTGTCACGTTGACAAAAGACAAATAATTCACTACTTCAGCCCACCGGTGTGTTGAAGAGTTAATCCACATTTACAGTTTGAGTACGACGTTTCGCTGGTAAATACTTCCAGCATCATCGGGCAATTCGCCGGAATGGTGTTATTGTTGTTGTTTAAACCCAAATCAATTAAATGGAATTACGTCAACAAAAACAGAACAACAAGAGTCGCTGAGACAAGGCGAGGGAGGTTTCCGCGTTAAAGGAAAGAGCTCAGCCACGTGGCACCGATGGACGACCCCCCCGCGTGAAGTTTCCAAACCCAGATTCGATGTCTTCCACTTGCAGCGTCTGATCCTCCGGTCACCCTCTCGAGGGAAGCCTCGAGCCGGGCTTAAATCTGACAATTAATTGCATTGGGGGGTGGGGGGTGTGTGGGGGGGGGGGGTGCTCGCCTTTGTTGAGAAACGTAATTAACACGAGCAGAGATTTATTAATCCCAGCCTTAGTCTCTTCCCCATCACCAGCCCCCCCAACTCCCCCGTTTGCGAGAATATCAATTATAGGGACGCCTCCATTTACGAACGCGTCGACTTACGAACAGACCCCCCCCGGGAACCTAACTTGTTCGTAAGTAGAGGAGTACGCCGTACACCACAGACGAGACGCCAGGCTGGGGGGCAAGGCACGGGGATTTTAGCAGCCAGAGTCGCTCAGCCAGCGAGGATGACGACGTGAGAAGGGCAAATCCCCCACGCCTCCCTGACGTCGCGTTCCTGCCGCTGTGGTGCACGCACCCAGTCTCGATCGCGCGCAGGTTTTGCTACGTACGGTACGAAAGAGGTGCAGCGTACGTACGCACTGCGTTTGACAGAATGAAAGGTGGAGCGGTCACATCGGTGGTGATCTCCACACCCACTGGTTCACGCCACTCACTCGCTCACCGGCAGTCAGGCGCCCCCTCATCTCTCTCCCATCGTTACGAACGTGGCGACTCTTTCCCGTGATCTTCACTCGTTCATTCCACTGCCCGTTTGATAGCAGATACTGGCTGTGTCGTCTCATCCATCACACTACACGACACATCAACACACTCACCCACTCAACACACGGTCACTCACCCACTGAATCATTACACACACACTCACCCACTCACCACACAGCACGTCACAACACCACACTCACCCACTCACTCCCACTCACTCACACAGTCACTCACTCACCCATTCAATCATTATTCACCTACTCACACACTCACTCACTCACCCACCCGCTCACCACACAGCACGTCACAACAACACACTCACCCACTCACTCCCACTCACTCACACAGTCACTCACTCACCCACTCAATCATTATTCACCTACTTACACAATCACTCACTTACCCACCCATTCACCACACAGCACGTCACAACAACACACTCACCCACTCACTCCCACTCACTCACACAGTCACTCACTCACCCACTCAATCATTATTCACCTACTCACACACTCACTCACCCACTCACCACCCAGCACGTCACACCAACACACTCACCCACTCACTCCCACTCACTCACACAGTCACTCACTCACTCACCCACTCAATCATTATTCACCTACTCACACACTCACTCACTTACCCACCCACTCACCACACAGCACGTCACACCAACACACGCACCCACTCACTCCCACTCACTCACACAGTCACTCACTCACCCACTCAATCATTATTCACCTACTCACACACTCACTCACTTACCCACCCGCTCACCACACAGCACGTCACACCACCTCTTTGTCTGATTCTTCCCTCGCACTGCTCCTCTTTGGAATCCCCTCCTCCAAATCGTCATCTCTCAATTTCTTTAAACCTTGCTCAATATATATTTTTAAAAATCACACATTCACTCTTACCTCTTACAATGTTGATAGTGCTAACTTAACACACTGGTGTTTCGTAGACAATAGCATGACTCGTGATTGATGTTTGGGTTAGAGCACATTGATGAGCGAACACAAAAATCCCACCACGTAGGGTGTTGGGGAAGATCCTGCACCTATACAAAGCTGACACCTGCACACCGGTGGGTGACGTATTCAGCATCGCGCCTGGCCGCCTTTGTTTCCCCAGTGCTGCTGTTTTCACAAACCGCATCAGTGACTCGTTTACGGCCGAGTCAGCCTCACAGTGACAGCCTTTTGTCAAACCAGTACTGGACGAAGCCCTCCCCATGGCTCTCAGTCATAGGAGAAGTGTGTTTGACCGCACACGTGTGAGCATCGTACGCAGAAGGATGACCACGCGGGTCCATTTAAACTTGCTCGAACTTTTCAAACCGCGCTCATCTTAGCGCAATTCTTTTTGACATAAATGTTCTTTAAATCCTAGGGGAATTTTTTTTTTTTAAACCTTCACAATACACATTATCTTGCCATTTCCATTACGTCAAAAGCCGATTACTTTTAGTGCTCCCGGAGGATTGTGAAGAAAGCGTGAAGTGACGCCTGTCTACGATTTTTTTTCCATCACAGAGCAAAGCGATCTTGCGACAGAAAATATATATTGTTAAGTCAACATATTCTTTCCGGTAAACACCAATAAATTACTATATTCTGGGTCTCAATTGTGGGGGGGGAGGGGAGCGAGGGCGGGTGGGGCGCGAGTGGTGGACCCCCCTTGGTGGACCCACCATGGGTCCACCACTGGACCCAGGGACGAGGTCATTTCCGTGCCACTGTCATTTTTGCCGTTGAATTGGGACTCGAATTAAGTTCGCCGGGCGTTCACGATCGCGGTGCCGATGGCCGATGAGGCGTCACCGCTCCACCCGCTCGTCCACTCGACGGTCCCGCGTGCCGCCTTGCCAGGCTGCAGGGGCCCAGTGCCGTTCGCGAGCCGCGCCTACGAAGGAACGGGCGCTGTGACGCACGGGGAGGTCTGTGCGGCACAGCAACCACGCACGACCGCTTTTGTCTTCCCGGTAGGGATGTTCACACATCGCACCGCGTTGAGGCTCAGTAGACCTAGGGGCGGTCCAGAACCGGTTCAAATAACAGTTACCTAGGCGTTGGCCGTGAGCGTGAATCGAACTCGGTTCGCCGGGTTTGCAGCGCAGCCACTGGAGCTGTGCACTGTTCAAGTCATATCGATTGAAAACGAACTTCTTTCAGAACTCCTTTTTGTGCTAGGTGTGTTGTCCTTCCCACCGCACCTTCCCATTAGCGCGCTTGGCTACGTACGGTGCGAAGGAAGTTCGACGCGCATGCACACAACTGCCGCTCTGCACACGTTGCCGCACGCGCGCACGCGTTCTCACGATGCGACCACGTGTCGTTGGCAGAGTGTGCTGGCGTTCATGGTACAATTGATGTTGCCGTGCGGGGCCTGAAACCATTCATCTGGCAGGGACATCTCCGCGTGCTGCGAAGGAGCACCTATATGGGCCCCCCACTTTGCCTCATCACCCGCCCCCCCCTCCCCCCTCCACGGAGTCGCCGCCGCTGCTGAGATGTCATCACTGCCCTCCCCCCCGTCTCGTTTCACCAAAGCTACGCTCCGACTTTTTTTTTGCATAATCCGAAAGACTAAGAGAGCGAGAGAGACCGCCCAGTGGAAATTCCACGTGACCACAGGCATCACATGGTGTGGTGGCGCCTGTTGGCTTTGACATCGCAATGCGTTCATGGTTTAATATTTGATATGAACATATTTAGAGTGCCGTGGAAATATTCTACTTTCGTACGGCCGATGTGATAACGGCGGGTTCTCAAATTCAGTGAGTCGGTGGTGGTCTCAGCCCGGTCACCAGTGACCGTCACGCAAAAAAAAAAAATCCACGAGACAATATAAGGTTAAGAAGCAAGTTGTTCAATGCACACACTTGTATTTGCACTCAAGTAGAAAATACATTCGTTTAACCCCAGAAAACCATCAAATGTGATGTGCTGAACAAACGTGGGTGGCTTCCATGAAGAAAATTAAACACATCGAAAGGAAACCACCCACTTTTATTCAGCACATCAAATTTAATTAATTCTGGGGTAAAAAAAGAATGTGTTCTACTTTTGAGCGCTAATAACAGTGTGTGCCTAAAAAATACTTTTTATATATATAATTTGTTTAACCGTGAAAAGTATATTAACTATTTAACTACTATATTCTTGGTTCTTAAAAATATACTTTATTATTTTATTGTTTCCCTTCAACGTGACTTTACCGAAAGAACCAAGAATATGAATCACTGCAGTCACGAAAGCTTTAAATCAAATATTTTACTAGTTTATTTTACCAGGTAAGGCCCACTAGAGATATAGAGTACAGTTCTTTTTCAGAAGTGACCTGGCCACAAATGATAGCTCAACGAAGTAGTTTATCATGTGGACATTTATAGCAGCCAAATACTGGAGGCACGTGTTTTTAAATGTGGAGGGGAAAACCGGAGGACCCGCAAAAAAAATGCACGCGATCATGAAAACTCCAATAATACAGCAGGTGTGAGAGTCAGGATCGAACTCCACGACCTCCTGTATACCTGGCGAGGTTGATAATAGCAACGCTATAACCCTCAACGCCTATGAACAAATACAGCCGCTCTGATGAGGTTAAACGTTTCGCCTCGTAGCTTGGGGCGAACATTCGTGATTAAAATAGGGGGGAGGGGGTGGCGGAATGTAAGATAATTAATTATTAACAAATAAGCAAGGAACATGAATAGGTCCAGGATCGGCGGGACCTGGAACGTGTTTTGTTTATTAAATCTGTCACGCGAGACGAGTCTGTATAGAAGATTTCATCTCGTTAGGCTTAGTAGATCCGAAGATATTAAGCGTCAAATATTTGGAAGAGTATATACAAGCAGCAGCAGGGCAATTTCAATAAAAGTGTGTAACCAACATTTGGTTCTCCGCTTAATTTCACGAGACTCCAATAATAATAATAATTAAATATCGGGTTCGACTGCCACGTGACAAACATCCCTCTCCTTTCGTCAGAGCGAGTGAGAAAGTGTCGCCCCCCCCCCCCCCCCCCCTGTTATGTGGAGCAGAGCTCAGTTGAACACGGGATCTCAAAGGTAGCTCTGTTGTATCCGCTTCCGTGGGCCGCTCTCCAACAGGCAGGCTGTGGATCGCTCTGCGAGCAGAGGCCTCCAGTGGATTGTTCGTCTCGCGGCCATGACGCCAGGTCACCTTTGGGGGGGAAGGGGTGGATGGGGAATGGAAACTATTAGTTTCTCTAAAAACTTCAATGCAAAGGCCAGGTGCGTGTCAGGCGAGTCTCAGGTGTCAGGTGAGCGGCAGGTGAGCCTCAGGTGATAGGTGAGTGTGAGTGAGGTGAGTTTCAGGTGAGTGTCATTTGAGTGTTGAGTGTCAGGTGAGTGTCAGGTGAGTGGCAGGTGAGTGTCAGGTGAGTGTTAGGTGAGTGTCAGGTGAGTGTCGGGTGAGTGTCAGGTGAGTGTCGGGTGAGTGGCAGGTGAGTGTCAGGTGAGTGTTAGGTGAGTGTCAGGTGAGTGTTAGGTGAGTGTCAGGTGAGTGTCGGGTGAGTGGCAGGTGAGTGTCAGGTGAGTGTTAGGTGAGTGGCAGGTGAGTGTTAGGTGAGTGGCAGGTGAGTGGCAGGTGAGTGTTAGGTGTCAGGTGAGTGTTAAGTGAGTGGCAGGTGAGTGTCATTTGAGTGTTAGGTGTCAGGTGAGTGTCAGGTGAGTGGTAGGTGAGTGGCAGGTGAGTGTTAGGTGAGTGGCAGGTGAGTGGCAGGTGAGTGGCAGGTGAGTGTTAGGTGAGTGGCAGGTGAGTGGCAGGTGAGTGTTAGGTGAGTGTCAGGTGAGTGGCAGGTGAGGGGCAGGTGAGTGTTAGGTGAGTGTTAGGTGAGGGGCAGGTGAGTGGCAGGTGAGTGGCAGGTGAGTGTCAGGTGAGTGTTAGGTGAGTGTTAGGTGAGGGGCAGGTGAGTGGCAGGTGAGTGTCAGGTGAGTGTTAGGTGAGTGGCAGGTGAGTGGCAGGTGAGTGTCATTTGAGTGTTAGGTGTCAGGTGAGTGTTAGGTGATTGTTAGGTGAGTGGCAGGTGAGTGTCAGGTGAGTTTTAGGTGATCGTTAGGTGAGTGGCAGGTGAGTGGCAGGTGAGTGTTAGGTGATTGTTAGGTTAGTGGCAGGTGAGTATTAGGTGTCAGGTGAGTGTTAGGTGATTGTTAGGTGAGTGGCAGGTGAGTGGCAGGTGAGTGTTAGGTGATTGTTAGGTTAGTGGCAGGTGAGTGTTAGGTGTCAGGTGAGTGTTAGGTGATTGTTAGGTGAGTGGCAGGTGAGTGTTAGGTGAGTGGCAGGTGAGTGGCAGGTGAGTGCCAGGTGAGTGCTATATCACCCATTTAAATGGGTGTAAGATGGAAATAACAAAAAAATATTTATCTCTTGAGGAGCACGCAATGCAGTCTGCAGTAAATTCATAATTGCTTCTCAAATCTCGAAAGGCCTCTCGCCTGAATATGCACGAAGTCTCTGTTTCTCAAAGGAGCATTATTAAGGCAGACGCTTCCATCCGGTCAGAGACATTTTTTTTAAAATCTCTAATGGCTCTTGACATCTTATTAATGCCGGCCGTGTGGGTAATTAGTTTTATTTTTCTTGTAGCGCTGTGTGGTTAAGGCGGCCGTGTCGCGGGTTTCGGTCCGAGCGAGCCAGCGCGTTGCTCCTCCCTGGCTTGACGGGCGGTGAAGGAGCGACTCGCTCCGCCCGTCTCATCGCCCCGCTTCCCACCTTCACATCCCATCGTGTCCCTCAGCCCTGACGTGCAGGAGCCGGTGTTTACATCTCTAAAAAGGTCACACGTTTGCCGACAGAGGCGGTGATTTTGCAATGAGCGCTGAGCGCCCACACACGCAGAGGGAGACGGAGGGAGATACACATTTGTTAGAGGCCGGCATTTATAATGGATCAGCAGCAAAGTGTCCGCCTGGGTCGGGAGGTTAACACCGTGTCAGAGCTCTGAGTCGGAGCCGCTGAGAGCCTGGGCAGGAAGCGAGGCGTCAGCCGACCCGTGATTGAATCGGGCTTCAGGAGGTCGTGGGTTCGATCCAGACCACAGGTGCCTGCTGTATATCTCGCGTTTGGATGTCTCTCTCTCTCTCTCCCCCTGTGCTCGCGTGGGGGTTTTTTTTTCCACCGGGTCCTCCGTTTTGTGTCCCTCCACATTGAGACTCAACGTGAGTTCAGAGTCTTTGGCTGCTACCAATTTCCACACGATTAGCTACGTCACGCCAGCTAATCCCATCGCTCCAACACGCGTTCCCACGTGATATTCCCCTTTGTTCAGCTGTCATTTGTGTTCGTCAGGTCGCTTCTGAAGAAAGAGCTGTATCGTTCAGTGGGCCTTACCTGGTAAAAAAAATAGCTAATATAAAAAATAGTTAATATAAAAATAGTGAATATAAAAATGGTTACTATAAAATAGTTACTAAAAAGTAATTATATCCTTAGCTCTTTCGGTAAAGTCACGTTGAAGGGAAACAATAAAATAATAAAATATATATGAAATAAACAATAACTATTATTGTTTCATATATATTTTATTATTTTATTGTTTCCCTTCAACGTGACTTTACCGAAAGAGCTAAGAATATGAATTACTGCAGTCACGAAAGCTTTAAATCAAAAAGTAATTAATTTAAATAATTGTTAATATAATAAAATAGTTATTATAAAAAATAGTTCATATAAAATAGTTTCTCGAGTGGGTTGACGAGTGAATGATTTTGCCACGGTCATCACTGGCCGGTTTTGAAAGATGCAACACAAGATCATTATTGCAGTCGTTGTGCGAAAATCTAGAATCAACGAAATCAGTGAGCAAAACGACAAAACTCCTTCGCATTTTTGTTTGTACACATCCCATCAGCAACATGACCCTCTCGGAGTGCATAAACAATGGACGCAATGGGTTGGTCACTGAACGTGAAATTCCGTGTACGAAGCGTTGATGATGGAGTGAGTTGGTTTATCGCCAGGGTGCAAGGCTCGATTTGCCCTGCAACACGTGCAAAGGTGCAGCGCCCCACGTAGATTTGCAGCTCACAGGTAGCACTGTGGCCTCATCTTCCGGGGGGAGAGCCTCGGTCTGGCACACCACGGTGATGCGCTGATCTCTCACCGAACGAACCAACCGCGGGGGAATCGTCTTCGTCCCGTTGCACGGTTTCCTCGAACACAAACGGAGTTCACATTCGGGGTCGATCTTTAAAGAGAATGGACGGGCGACGGATGGATCGTACGTCGGGGAGGCAACGGAAAGTAATTGGGATAGGGAAATGAATGCACTCAGCTGCGCATGGAGTTGACCGGGTGGCTCGGAGGGGCTCATAATGGCAGTGTTAGGGACACGGATCACCGAGGTTTCAATCAGCTATTAAACTAAACTATATTTTTTTATTTTATCGAGTAAAGCCCACTGAGCTGTATAGCTCTTTTTCACAAGCGAACTGGCCACAAATGATAGCTCAACGAAGTGGCTTATCATCGCGTGGAAATTTATAGCAGCCAAATGCTCTAAAGGCGTGACGTTGATTCTAAATGTGGAGGGAAAAAGCCGAGGACCTGGAGAAAAATCCACGCGACCACGGGGAGAGAGATCGCAAACTCCAAATATACAGCAGGCGTCAGGGTCGGGATGAAACCCACGACCTCCTGTACACCAGGCGAGGTAGTTAACATCTCCTAGCCACCGTGATGATGAGAGAGAGACACCGCAAACTCCAAATACACAACAGGCATCAGGGTCGGGATGAAACCAACGACCTCCTGTACACCAGGCGAGGTAGTTAACATCTCCTAGCCACCGTAATGATGAGAGAGAGACACCGCAAACTCCAAACACACAGCAGGCGTCAGGGTCGGGATGAAACCCACGACCAACTGTACACCAGGCAAGGTAGTTAACATCTTCTAGCCACCGTGATGATGAGAGAGACATCGCAAACTCCAAACACACAGCAGGCGTCAGGGTCGGGATGAAACCCACGTCCTCCTGTACACCAGGCGAGGTAGTTAACATCTCCTAGCCACCGTGATGATGAGAGAGAGACACCGCAAATTCCAAATACACAGCAGGCATCAGGGTCGGGATGAAACCCACGACCTCCTGTACACCAAGCAAGGTAGTTAACATCTCCTAGCCACCGTGATGATGAGAGAGAGACACAGACCTCATGTACACCAGGCGAGGTAGTTAACATCTCCTAGCCACCGTGATGATGATGAGAGAGAGACACAGACCTACTGTACACCAGGCCAGGTAGTTAACATCTCCTAGCCACCGTGATGATGATGAGAGAGAGACACAGACCTCCTGTACACCAGGAGAGGGAGTTAACATCTTGCCACCGTGATGATGATGAGAGAGAGAGACACAGACCTCCTGTGTACAAGGCGAGGTAGTTAACATCTCCTAGCCACCGTGATGATGATGAGAGAGAGAGACACAGACCTCCTGTACACCAGGCGAGGTAGTTAACATCTCCTAGCCACCGTGATGATGAGAGAGAGACACAGACCTCCTGTGTACCAGGCGAGGTAGTCAACATCTCCTAGCCACCGTGATGATGATGAGAGAGAGACACAGACCTACTGTACACCAGGCCAGGTAGTCAACATCTCCTAGCCACCGTGATGATGATGAGAGAGAGACACAGACCTCATGTACACCAGGCGAGGTAGTTAACATCTCCTAGCCACCGTGATGATGATGAGAGAGAGACACAGACCTCCTGTGTACCAGGCGAGGTAGTCAACATCTCCTAGCCACCGTGATGATGATGAGAGAGAGACACAGACCTCCTGTACACCAGGCGAGGGAGTTAACATCTCCTAGCCACCGTGATGATGATGAGAGAGAGACACAGACCTCCTGTACACCAAGCAAGGTAGTTAACATCTCCTAGCCACCGTGATGATGATGAGAGAGAGACACAGACCTCCTGTGTACCAGGCGAGGGAGTCAACATCTCCTAGCCACCGTGATGATGATGAGAGAGAGACACAGACCTCCTGTACACCAGGCGAGGTAGTTAACATCTCCTAGCCACCGTGATGATGATGAGAGAGAGACACAGACCTCCTGTGTACCAGGCGAGGGAGTCAACATCTCCTAGCCACCGTGATGATGATGAGAGACACAGACCTCCTGTACACCAGGCGAGGTAGTCAACATCTCCTAGCCACCGTGATGATGATGAGAGACACAGACCTCCTGTGTACCAGGCGAGGGAGTCAACATCTCCTAGCCACCGCGACACCCAACGCCAGGGTTTGGGCGACCCCTGACTAATTGGGGTTTCAGCTGCGCCGTCAGCGGAGTCTAAAGAGAAGTGGCCACGGCTCAGCGGAGTGGCTCGCGACTCGCAATCAGAAGGTTGCGAATTCAAATCCTGGTTTGGCGCCTCGACTCAACCCATCATCCCTCCGGCGGGTCCATAAACACGGAGTTTTGCTAGTCCCTGGCATAGGAATGTGTAATTTCCACCAGCGGCGTAAGTGTTCCCCTCGCTGGTTTGAGCAGGAAGACACTCCCACTGTGACGTTTGACTCTGATGAACGTTGTTGTTGTTGTTGTTTACGCGTCAGCCTCGCTGGTCGTTGTAAATCAAGGACGTTGTTCTAGGAATTCACATTTCGCGTTGCGAGCAAACACAGCCCCAAGCCGCCGGCTGCCTCCGAGTCGACGGAATAGGAAACCATCGCCACAACGAAATTCGCATCGCCCCCAATTGCTTTCTTTGATTGCACACTCAGACAGGTAAGTGTACGTTCAAAGTGTTCATCCGTCACAAGTTGACAGGTGTAGTGGTGGGAGCGGTGGCGATGGTGGTGGTGGCGGTGATGGTGGTGTGTTAGTGGTGGTGATGATGGCGGCGTGGGGAGCGGTGGTGTCGCGGTTAGCGCGGTGCGCTAAGAAACCGTTCACCCGGGTTCGATTCCCAATCAAGGCCAACAACAGTGACGATTATCTGAACCGGTCCTGGGCCTCCCCAAGGTCGACTCGGCCTCAATTGGGTACCTGTTGCGATGTGGAAACATTGTCACTAGGGAGAAAAAAAAGCGGTCGGGCGTGGTGCTGGCCATCCACCCCCTCGTGTACCGTTCCGGCCTTCATAGGTGCTCGCTAACAGCACTTGCCCCTAAAGTCTGTTCAGGCTATACGGGAGACCCTTGTCTTCGGTGTAATTGGTGGTGGTGGTGATGGTGATACTTCTGATGATGACAATGGCAGAGATGTCGCTGCTGTTGTTTACACCGACGTCGACCGTGACGATATTGCAAGTCCTTAAATGTTAACGCCGCTTAAAGAACGTGCGGCGTGGACATCATTTCCCCACGGTGTTCAATGTGCGAGGCAATCGGGCCCACAGCAAGCAGCGCTCGCCGTCACGCAGCGGGAGGCAATTTGGGGCGGTTATTAATGGAGGTGTCATTTTCTTTACGGCTCGTCTAATATTAATTCACGGTCATGAAGGGCAGTGCGCGCCACCGGTATCCGGTGAACATTTGACGGTGAAACAATTTCTCTTTTTCCTTGTTAAATCGCCGAGATTCATAATTACCGCCGTGCGGTGTGTGCGCACGTGGGCGCCGGGCATGCGACAGACGCAATTTCTGAAAGGCCAAAGCCCATATCGCACGGAGGCTCTCCGTGGGCAGGCCACTCGATCCGACTCGGCAGAAATTAAGAGAGGCACGGCGCGTTTATTGACATTTTGCGAGCGGCGAGAGTGTAATTTACGGCGAGAAGCCCCGGCAACACGGTTCACTTGCTTAAATAATGAAAAATACGGCCTTGATACAGGGAGGAGGCCGCAGTGGGCAGACGAGAAATTGTTATCGGTGAGGGTCTCTGCTCACGAGATCTCCCAAGTTCTATTTCCTACAAATAGCCGAATTTTGTTTATTCGCTTTACCGGTCCCAAAATCTCAAGGAACTGGTAACCCTGTCCCCGGTTGGAGCTTTACTACATTCACGCACCGTGTGACTCGCGCGAGCGTGCAAACCCCGCAGCGGCGCGCCGAAGTCACCGAGGGGGCACTCACATTGTTTGTGTTGCCATCGTTTTGCCGGTCGAAAGGTCAAAGGCGCAGCCCTGCGATTGCTCGCGCAAGCTGCGCCGCTGGCGTGCAGGGCCCTCCACTGGAGGCAGCTCGAGATGCCAATTTGGGCGACTTGTTCCACGCCGACCAGATAGATGTGTGGGTAGAGGTGAGGCGACCCACACTTTACCCCCCCACCCCCCACCCCACACGCAACTCGTACGAACGTTGGGTGGGCAGAGGCAGTGGGTCGCGGGGATGCGGGTGTATTTAATAAACTCGCCCCGTCGCTTCAGCCGCCGCACCGAGAGATGGAATCGAAGCGGCGGTGACCTCTGGATCGCGAGTCCAGCGCGTTGCCGAGCGCCACGCTGCCCCACTCCGGCAATTCCCTTCACTTCTCAGGTTAGAAGGTGAACGCGTCACGTTGACGACCACTGGTGACTCGTGTGCTACTCTTACTTTAGTGTGGGCTAAAGTTCCATTGACAGTCGGGGGTCGATGCTGTACTGGTTTGTGGCAAGGTCAACGGCAGTTGTCCTACGGGTAGACTCGTGTCCCCTGCCATAGGAACGTGGAATGTCAACCACTGGTCCAGGGCTGTAAACTCCACCACCTCAACATTCATTTCGCAGAGGATGAGAACTGTTTTGTGAACATTGCAACGAGCTCGCGGTGCTAAATTAAGGAGATGGTGAATGAATAGTCAAATTGCAGTCACGTTTTGTTCGCTCCAGCTGTCGTTGAACATTTCCACTTGCGCCAAAATCGACAAAACGCGCCCCTTTAAAAAGAGTAAATAATTCAAAGATGTTGTCGACGTCGTGAAATTACTTTGCCTCGCTCCTTTTTTTTATTAAAATTGGTATTTTTATCACCACAACGTGCCGTGTCACACGAAAAAAATATACAATTCTCAACTCCACCACGTGATAAGGGGATGGCCCCAGAAATAGTTGTCACAAAACTACTTCCGAAGTTACTTCAAAAGGCCTCTCACAGACACACAATCGCATTATATTCCATGGCAAAGTGCTTTTTTTCGCAGAAGTGTTTAATTCACATAGATGCCAAGCACACACACAGCCATTCTTTCATCTGCCTACTTCCAGATAAGAAGATGTATTTACTATGAAGCTCTGTTCTTTTTTTCTACAGATGTCCAGTAGGGCAGGTCAGAACTTTACAACAACAAACAATACAAACACACAATGGGAGTGCAAACTACAAGACCACAGCAAGAAAAAAAGATATTGCTGTGGTTTTCCACCTGATGATGATTGCTTTTGTTGCAATCGAAAGGTCGTGATTTTATTTATTTCATTTTATACCCACGTGACTTTACCGAACGAACCAAAGAGTATGGATCCCTGCAGTCACGAAAACTTAAAATCTAAAAATGAAATATTAATTTTTATTTTAAGGCCCACTGAGCTGTTTCGTTATTTTTCAGAAGCGACCTGGCCTCAAATGATAGCTCAACAAAGTGGCTCATCACGTGGACATTTATAGCAGACAAACAATCTGAAGATGGCACGGGGCCTCTGCGTAACAGGCTGGTCATGGGGTGAGGGGGGGGGAGGTTATTTGACCATACTTCATCATGCTGGTCATTACTGGTGGTTAGATGACGGAGCATAGAATCGCGACACTGCAATGGATATTGCTACACCGTCTGCTGCTGCTGAAGTGGAGTAGTGACGACATTATATCAGTGGTGTAGTAACTACATTATCAGTGGCGTAGTAACTACATTATCAGTGACGTAGTGACTACATTATCAGTGGCGTAGTAACTACATTTTCAGTGGTGTAGTGACTACATTATCAGTGGTGTAGTAAATACATTATCAGTGGTGTAGTGACTACATTATCAGTGGCGTAGTAACTACATTTACAGTGGTGTAGTAACTACATTATCAGTGGCGTAGTAACTACATTATCATTGGCGTAGTAACTACATTATCAGTGGTGTAGTAACTACATTATCAGTGACGTAGTAACTACATTATCAGTGGTGTAGTGACTACATTATCAGTGGCGTAGTGACTACATTATTAGTGGTGTGGTAACTACATTATCAGTGGCGTAGTAACTACATTATCAGTGGTGTAGTAACTACATTATCAGTGGTGTAGTAACTACATTATCAGTGGTGTAGTAACTACATTATATTAGTGGCGTAGTGACTACATTATCAGTGGCATAGTAACTACATTATCAGTGGTGTAGTGACTACATTATCAGTGGCGTAGTGACTACATTATCAGTGGTGTAGTAACTACATTATCAGTGGTGTAGTAACTACATTATCAGTGGTGTAGTGACTACATTATTATTGGTGTAGTAACTACATTATCAGTGGTGTAGTGACTACATTATCAGTGGTGTAGTAACTACATTATCAGTGGTGTAGCGACTACATTATCAGTGGTGCAGTAACTACATTATCAGTGGCGTAGTGACTACATTATCAGTGGCGTAGTAACTACATTATCAGTGGTGTAGTAACTACATTATCAGTGGTGTAGTAACTACATTATCAGTGGTGTAGTAACTACATTATCAGTAACGTAGTAACTACATTATCAGTGGTGTAGTGACTACATTATCAGTGGCGTAGTGACTACATTATCAGTGGCGTAGTAACTACATTATCAGTGGTGTAGTGACTACATTATCAGTGGCGTAGTGACTACATTATCAGTGGTGTAGTAACTACATTATCAGTGGCGTAGTGACTACATTATCAGTGGCGTCGTGACTATATTATCAGTGGTGTAGTAACTACATTATCAGTGGCGTAGTAACTACTTTATCAGTGGTGTAGTGACTACATTATCAGTGGTGTAGTGACTACATTATCAGTGGCGTAGTAACTACATTATCAGTGGAGTAGTGACTACATTATCAGTGGCGTAGTGACTACATTATCAGTGGAGTAGTAACTACATTATCAGTGGTGTAGTAACTACATTATATTAGTGGCGTAGTGACTACATTATCAGTGGCATAGTAACTACATTATCAGTGGTGTAGTGACTACATTATCAGTGGCGTAGTGACTACATTATCAGTGGTGTAGTAACTACATTATCAGTGGTGTAGTGACAACATTATCAGTGGTGTAGTAACTACAATATCAGTGGTGTAGCGACTACATTATCAGTGGTGCAGTAACTACATCATCAGTGGTGTAGTAACTACATTATCAGTGGTGTAGTAACTACATTATCAGTGGTGTAGTAACTACATTATCAGTGGTGTAGTAACTACATTATCAGTGGTGCAGTGACATTATCAGTGGTGTAGTGACTACATTATCAGTGGTGTAGTGACTACATTATCAGTGGTGTTGTAACTACATTATCAGTGGTGTAGTAACTACATTATCAGTGGTGTAGTAACTACATTATCAGTGGTGTAGTAACTACATTATCAGTGGTGTAGTGACTACATTGTTAGTTGCGTAGTAACTACATTATCAGTGGTGTAGTGACTACATTATCAGTGGCGTAGTGACTACATTATCAGTGGCGTAGGACTACGTTATCAGTGGTGTAGTAACTACATTATCAGTGGCGTAGTAACTACATTATATCAGTGGTGTAGTGACTACATTATCAGTGGTGTAGTAACTACATTATCAGTGGTGTAGTGACAGCATTATCAGTGGTGTCATGACTACATTATCAGTGGCGTAGTGACTACATTAAATCAGTGGCGTAGTGACTACATTATCAGTGGTGTAGTAACTACATTATCAGTGACGTAGTAACTACATTATCAGTGGCGTAGTAACTACATTATCAGTAGTGTAGTGACTACATTATCAATGGTGTAGTAACTACATTATCAGTGGCGTAGTGACTACATTATCAGTGGCGTAGTAACTACATTATCCGTGGTGTAGTGACTACATTATCAGTGGCGTAGTAACTACATTATCAGTGGTGTAGTAACTACATTATCAGTGGTGTAATAACTACATTATCAGTGGCGTAGTGACTACATTATCAGTGGCGTAGTGACCACATTATCAGTGGTGTAGTACCTACATTATCAGTGGCGTAGTAACTACACTATCAGTGGTGTAGTGACTACATTATCAGTGGCGTAGTGACTACATTATCAGTGGTGTAGTAACTACATTATCAGTGGCGTAGTAACTACACTATCAGTGGTGTAGTGACTACATTATCAGTGGCGTAGTGACTACATTATCAGTGGTGTAGTAACTACATTATCAGTGGTGTAGTAACTACATTATCAGTGGTGTAGTGACTACATTATCAGTGGTGTAGTGACTACATTATCAGTGATGTAGTAACTACATTATCAGTGGTGTAGTGACTACATTATCAGTGACGTAGTAACTACATTATCAGTGGTGTAGTGACTACATTATCAGTGGTGTAGTGACTACATTATCAGTGGTGTAGTGACTACATTATCATTGGCGTAGTGACTACATTATTAGTGGTGTGGTAACTACATTATCAGTGGTGGTGTAGTAACTACATTATCAGTCGTGTAGTAACTACATTATCAGTGGCGTAGTAACTACATTATCAGTGGTGTAGTGACTACACTATCAGTGGCGTAGTGACTACATTATCAGTGGTGTAGTAACTACATTATCAGTGGCGTAGTAACTACATTATCAGTGGTGTAGTGACTACATTATATCAGTGGCGTAGTGACTCCGTTATCAGCTCAGGGGGTGTAGCAATCGGCCAGGTGGGGCCCTAATATTTGATTTTTCTCACACGCAGGTCTACTTGTACACAAACACAGCAGGTACTCAGCAGATGACAAACACATTTTTACTTAAATAAACAAAATAGGCGGGTGGAATCGTAATTCTTTAACAACACAGTTTGACTGTTGTACATTTCGTTGTCACCAAGACATTCTATAGTGACTCATTCACTGCTACATTTAATCGATTATCTTTACGTTAAGTTTACTCTTTGGTTCTATTCGGTAAAGTCACGTAGGTAAAAAAAATAAAACAACAAAAATCACGACGTTTCGGCCACAACACAAGTGGCCTTCATCAGGTGAAGGGACCAGACTGTCTCGAGGACAGCGCTGGAGTGAAACACAGCCAAGCTCAGACCGCGACCTTTAAGCTGTGTGCGAGGAAACAAGGTGCCTTGACAAAGGAATTAGCATAAAGATTAGCATTTGATTGGCCGACTTAGCATGATGAATGGTGTAGAGGTGGTGTACATGCGGGTGAACATGCCGGTTGGCGAGGGGGGGAGGGGGAGTTTACCTATTGATGGTGTGAAAAGGGAATTTTAAGAGCTGCGAAAGTTTGGGGTACCACTACTTGAAATATATACTGTACCATTGAAAATTAGTTTAATGTTTGGTTCGATTTAGAACATCTTTCCAATGGTTGCTTAATTTGAAACCATCTTCTCGGTTGAAATTGTGTCTGTGTTTGTAGATCTGAATTGCCTCGTGAACAAATCTCTGATAAAAACCCGTGGGTTTGCAAAGAACCTTGGTATCGGAGAAAATTTTATCGTGATCACCCACAGCGTTGTAACAGTGATCAGCTACGGCAGATGAATTCGTTCTGCCGTGTTTCAAATCTGATTTGTGCTCGCGAATTCGGTCAGAGACATCCCGCTTTGTCTCCCCGATATAGCAATCACCGCAGGTACAACTCAATTTGTAAACCCCGGGGTACTGTAAGTCAGGAATGACAACCTTCACGGATGGGATCAGATCACGAATTTTGTGTACTGTATTGAACGGACCTGGATCTTGTGTTTGTTTAGAATTTTGGAAATCTTTTAGTAACGCCTGCTATATATGGTAGTGTGATGGTTTTTACCGGAGTATCAAGTGGTTGTTTCTGTATGGAGGGAGAAACAGCTTGGCGGATGGTATGGTCAGAGTATCCATTCCTTTTGAGGGCCAGGTGTACATGTTTTAATTCACTGGTCAGGTGGTGTTGGTCCGAAATGCAATGTGCCCTATGGTATAAAGTTTTGATGAGAGAATTATTTTGGGCTGGGTGGTGGTGGGAATCAGGTTTCAAGTAGGAATCTATGTGGGTGGGTTTCCTGTAGAGAGAATGCCCCAATGAGCCATCAGGTCTCCTCTCAAACAGAACATCTAAGAATGGTAGCTTGCCATCTTTCTCCACTTCCATGATGAATTTGATGGCGGGATGTCTGGAATTGATGTGGTGTAGGAAAAGGTTCAGAGCTGGGAGGCCATGTGGCCAAATGACGAAAGTGTCATTCACATATTTCTTCCACAGGGAAGGTCTGAGGGTGGAAGTCTGGATGGCGTCCGGTTCAAATTTCTCCATGAAAACATTGGCTATCACTGGTGACAAGGGGGAACCCATGGGAGTACCCTCATTTTGCTTGTAGAAGGAACCATTCCAAGTAAAGTAGTAAAGTAGGTGTTGGTGAGGCAGTGCCTGACCAGCGTAGGTACCTCGGGATTAAGTCCATGTTGTACCAAATTTTCAATTATATCAGTGGTATCAGGTACCGGGACCTTGGTGAACAAGGAGACCACATCGAACCTGACAAGAATATTGTCAGGGGACAGTACAACGTCTTTAACCATAGAAACCAATTGGGCTGAGTTAAGTAGTGCTGAGGAGGTCTTGCCAGTGAAAGGTAGCAAGGTATCCGACAGAAAACGTGCTAGCTTATAGGTAGGGGAGTTGATCGTGGATACGATGGGTCGTAGTGGAGTGCCTTCTTTATGAATTTTTGGAAGACCATAGAATCTAGGGGGTCTTGCAGCAGAAGGTTTTAGGGAGGGACGTTTAGTTGGTTCGATTAGGGAGGTCGAACTTGTGATGATCTTGTTGGTTTTTATAGTTAGGCTATTAGTAGGGTCATTTTTACTTTTTGAGTAACTACCATCATTGAGTAGGTCCTGAATTTTATTGTTGTATGAGTTTTTATCCATAATTACAGTGGCATTTCCCTTGTCGGCTGAGAGGATGACTATATCATGTCTCTCTTTTAATTGTTTTCATGGAGAAATTTGAATCGGACGCCATCCAGACTTCCACCCTCAGACCTTCGCTGTGGAAGAGATATGTGGATGACACTTTCGTCATTTGGCCACATGGCCTCCCAGCTCTAAACCTTTTCCTACACCACATCAATTCCAGACATCCCGCCATCAAATTCACCATGGAAGTGGAGAAAGATGGCAAGCTACCATTCTTAGATGTTCTGTTTGAGAGGAGACCTGATGGCTCATTGGGCCATTCTGTCTACAGGAAACCCACCCACACAGATTCCTACTTGAAACCTGATTCCCACCACCACCCAGCCCAAAAGAATTCTTTCATCAAAACTTTATACCATAGGGCTCATTGCATTTCGGACCAACACCACCTGACCAGTGAATTAAAACGTGTACACCTGGCCCTCAAAAGGAATGGATACTCTGACCGTACCATCCGCCAAGCTGTTTCTCCCTCCTTACAGAAACAACCACTTGATACTCCGGTCAAAACCATCACACTACCATATATAGCATGCGTTACTGAAAAGATTTCCAAAATTCTAAACAAACACAAGATCCAGGTCCGGTTCAATACAGTACACAAAATTCGTGATCTGATCCCATCCGTGAAGGATGTCATTCCTGACATACTGTACCCCGGGGTATACAAATTAAGTTGTACCTGCGGTGATTGCTATATCGGGGAGACAAAGCGACATGTCTCTGACCGAATTCGCGAGCACAAATCAGATTTGAAACACGGCAGAACGAATTCTTTTGCCGTAGCTGATCACTGTTACAACGCTGTGGGTGATCACGATATAATTTTCTCCGATACCAAGGTTCTTTGCAAACCCACGGGTTTTTATCAGAGATTTGTTCACGAGGCAATTCAGATCTACAAACACAGACACAGTTTCAACCGAGAAGATGGCTTCAAATTAAGCAACCATTGGAAAGATATTCTAAATCGAACCAAACATTAAACTAATTTTCAATGGTACAGTATATTTTTCAAGTAGTGGTACCCTAAACTTTCGCAGCTCTTAAAATTCCCTTTTCACACCATCAATAGGTAAACTCCCCCTCCCCTCCTCGCCAACCGGCATGTACACCACCTCTACACCGTTCATCATGCTAAGTCGGCCAATCAAATGCTAATTTTTATGCTAATTCCTTTGTCAAGGCACCTTAATTTCTCTCACACAGCTTAAAGGTCGCGGTCTGAGCGTGGCTGTGTTCACTCCAGCGCTGTCCTCGAGACAGTCTGGTCCCTTCACCTGATGAAGGCCGCTTGTGTTGTGGCCGAAACGTTGTGATTTTTGTTGTTTTATTTTTTACCTACGTGACTTTACCGAATAGAACCAAAGAGTATGGATCCTTGCAGTCACGAAAGCTTCAAATCTAGAACGTTAAGTTATGTGCAGCTAAAGAGCGGCAAGGGGGCAGCTAAAGAGCCGAAAGGGGGCAGCCAAAGAGCGGCTGGTTTTGCCGACCCCATGACCTAGCAGCAGTCACGTGGCGGCTTTGAGCGAAGGAGCGAGCACCCCGTTTGAACGAAGCGTGCCACCTAATAATTATTATTATTATCATGATGGTAATTATTATTATCATGCTGGTAATTATTATCATGATGGTAATTATTATCATGATGGTAACTCCACCTTCACCCCCTAACCCGGAACAAAGGTGCTGATCGTCTGCCTGGTGACACTGTGGTGGTGATGATGACAACGATGACAACATCGCAGAAACAAACACGCGATGCACTATTTGCGGAAAGCCAAAAACACTGCTCGAATTAAATTAAAATAAAACGTGGAACGTAAATGAGAGCGATTTTCATTTTTTTTTAAACCACATTAAACCGCGTTTAAAATACACCGTTGTTGAAGACAAATGGCATCACGGTGGTTACGGTGGTTGTCAAGGGGGCCCCAACCCGTGGCTGTGGCCACCAGAGGGGGTGGGTGGCATGGGGGAAGGCCCCCACCCTGCCACCCCACGCTCGTCTCGCGGCTGCTGGGGCCAGCCACAATCTTCATTCAAACCCAGAATCTCAGCCGGGGCCGCTTCAACGCTTTGACTCACCGAGCCACCATCTCAGGATGGATGCTTTTTATTTGCCAATACATATTTAGATACTGTATTTATATAAAGCCTCCGAGTAGATTTTTATTTTTTTTGCCAACCAATGACAGAACGCATTCCCGGGACACCACATCGCAATTACCCGCTGTGCGGGAGCTCTTCACTGCACGGACGCGCTGGGCGCATTTGTTTGGAAGATTGGAGCGGGGTGGGTGGGGATGAGGGTGGGGTGCTTCGGGCTTCTTCCCATCGTGAGCACGAAGCGAGAGACAGCGCACGAGCAGAGGCGGAATTCGAGCCTAACCCCATCCTTATCTGTCGCTAACCATGGCTCCGTGGGGGAATTACTGCGGGGATGGTTTCCTCCCCTCTGCCGACAGCAGCCAAGCAGCCGGCTTCGTGAATGTTTTACCCCCGCCGTATCAGCACGAGCGAGGGTTGTTGTTGTTGTTTTTGTTGTTGTTTGGGATGCCGGTCTTGACGTTTAGCCCACTGGACAATGCGGGCGACGGAGCTGGCTCGGTTTAATCACGCGGCTTAGCAATATAAAACAACGGTATGACATTTTTTTTATTTTTTAAAATCCTTTCTGGCAATAAAACAAGAGGGGGTTAAGATGTTCAAACAAGGAATCGAGTCTGGAATAAGCACACGCGTGCTTTTCGTGAACATGCAAACAAGCATGCTCTGATATTCATGGCATTGTCTTTGAAACTGATTGGCCTAAACCAGAGAAAGCCGCCTCAGTTGAGGCCAGAAATGGTTTCATTGCCAAAAAAGGGTGAAACATTTTCTTACGTTTCATACTTTGAGACTGGCAGAAAAGGTCCCATCCTGAAACAATGTCGCTGGGATTAGTATTGTTGAGTTTAAATCTCAACCCCTCGTTCCCCCTGGCAGTCAATCGGCAGGTCAGGCGTGGCCACCTAAAGTTCAGGCGCTTCCCACCTCTTCCAAGACGCTTGACCAGCGTGGAAGAGTAGGCCAAGTGCTCATTAAGACGCACTTATTTCTCAGGGCCTTTTCCCAATTCTTGAATCCTTTGTTTTGAGGTTGTGTCTGATAGGGTGTGAGGTGAGGATCTAGAAGGGCAGTAGGAAGGGCAGTCGCCATCCAGCAACAGCGGAGGGTGGAAGAGCGACGCTCACAACAACGTGCAGAGCGCCGGGCTGCTTAAACGCAGCAGGTTGGCACAGTATGGGGTCACAGCTGGTGGTGCATCTGCCGGCCATCTCAGTCAGTCAACCCATGGCAGCTGCTGGGGGTCTGTTCCGTAACCTCCTGCCAGCAGCGAGCCTTCGACACTTCACGTGGCCCAAAGTGCACCTGGCCTGGCACAAGCGCCGTGGTGACGTCGCCGCCACTGAGTGGCGAGTGGCGGCTGTTGGGTGTTGTTGCGCGTGTGTTTTGCACAGCGCCTTTGTGATCTACGGGCGAAAGGCTCTTTAGAAGTGTAAATAATCATCATTATTATAATTGTTCGAGCGCCCTCGAGTGGAGGCGCCATCTGCCAGCAGTGGCGTGATGCAAGCCGCGCCTTTATTAGATATGTATTCCCACTGGGTAAAGGTGCCTTCATGCTGAATCAACCTAGAGAGAGCCCAGACCCTTTTTCAGATGGCAATTATCACTGGCACGATGGGACGTGGACTTGAACCGAGGTAGGCGAGGTGATAGTGCGGCGTGCGAAACGTCACCAAAGATCCCCCGTGTAGCCTTGAAGGGACAGTAGGGGCAAGTGCTGTTAGCGAGCAGCACCTATGAAGGCCGGCACGGCACACGAGGGGGTGGGTGGCCAGCACCGCGCCCGACCGCCTTTGTCTCCCTAGTGGCGACGTATACACACCGCACCAGGAACTAATTTGAGGCTGAGTCGACCTAGGGGAGGCCCAGGACCGGTTCAAATGAACGCTGTCACTGGTGTTGGCGGTGAGCGCGCTAGCCGCTACACTACCGATACCAATCCCCGCGATTCGCTACTAAATGACGGTGACCCTGACGCCTGCTGCTGTATATTTCGAGTCTGCGTGTCTCTCTCCCCGTGGTCGCGAGGTTTTTTCTCCGGCCCTTGGGGTTTTCCCCTCCACGTTTAGAATCAACGTCACCACGCGTTCAGAGTCTTTGGCTGCAGAACATTTCCACGTGAAAGTCCACTCCGTTGAGCTGTCGTTTGTGATGGCCAGGTCGCTTCTGAAAATAAAAAAACTACACAACTCAGTGGGCCTTACCTGGTAAAATAAAATAAAAAATAGTTGTAATTGTTTAAACTTATCGACCGGGCGATGGTGCCGACGACGCACGTGTTTGCATGCACGTTGAACTCATTTCGCACCGTGCACCTCGCCAACCGCGATCATTATCGGAGGTGCTGGGTTACCCGGCTGCCCGTAAACCAGCACAGCAGAGGCAGTGGCAAGGGTTGGTGGGTCGCAGACAGATGTCGCGTCCAGGAGCATCCCTCCCCTGCCCATGCCAGGGGACAAGTGGTACAGCCCCCTGTGATAAAGCGCTTTATAGCTCATCGGATTACTCCAAGATAAATACATATTCTTATTATGCTGGACTCCACCTCTTCTGTCGGTATGGGATAGAGTGTTTCTCCCATCGCTTGGGAAACCGTTGACAAAGGCTCACCGTGTCACCGCTGCCTTCCCACTCGTCTGTGATTCCTCCTCGCGCCTCCGAGTCGTCCTCTCTCTCTCTCTCTACGTGAGGCCGTTACCAGCTGACACTTAACATTAAGGCCGACAAGACACGCGCATGCAGCCATACACGCGCGCGCGTTACCGCCAGCGCTGCTATTCATAGCCACGCCACCACACTGTGAGTGATGCAAAACTATTTGGCGGAGCCAATCTTGGGGAAGGCCCAGGCCAAGTTCAGGTACCAGCTGCCACTTAACTACTTTTATTATTTTTACAAGATGAGGCCCCCTACGGAGCTGTATAGCTCCTTCAGAGGCGACCTGGCCACAAATGATAGCTCAACGAAAGTAGCTTATTACGTGGAAAGTTATAGCAGCCAAATACTCTAAAAGCGTGATATTGATTCTAAACGTAGAGGGAAAACCCCAGAGGACCTGGATAAAAATCCACGCGACCACGGGGAGAGAGAGTGAACACGCACAACCCCTAATACAGAGCAGGCATCGTCAGTGTCGGGTTCGAACCCACGACCCTCCTGTGCTGTGCATCGTGACCAGGGACTCGAACCGAGATGTTTGGGATCAGTGTGTGACCGTCTCTCTCGCACTGGCGGTGATCTTGAGGCCAGGCAGGTAACCCAAGCCCCCCCCGCCCCTACCCACCACATCCCCTCCAGAAATAGTTGGGCCCTTCAAATGTGGTTCTCAGACAATGCCTCGTCCAGTCACCCATTAGCAAGCCCCCTGAGAAGAAGCACTGGGCGATGTCGTGATAAAACATTTTTAAATAAAAATCGAGACAACGTTGACCCAGGGAGAAAATGAGAAATCTTCAAAGTTACTTAATTAGCGTCAACCGTGTCCATTCCAGGAGACTCAACACTTTCGTCAACTATACCGTGGTCCGCCTTGACGGTAAGTGTATGGCGAGTGAAGTAAGGCTCATTGCCAGAAATGCCACCTGGTACGTACTTTTTTTCTTTCCGTGCCACGGGGGTGGCGTTTTTAGTTTTGTTGACGAGCGTGTTGAGTCCTCGTACTGTTCGCGCTTCGTGTGAGACTGCCAGCTCAGTGGGAGCATCAGCAGATAGTTAATCATTATCTATCACGGATGGAGAGTTGACGGTAATTGTGAAGGCGTGGGGTTAGTCGTAGTCTCCCCAGGAATCAAGCATAGAATGTTCGGATTCATTAAAACTTCAGATCATCTTTCCCATGCAGCTGGCAGGCATTCACATTGTGTAGTGGAGCTACTACAATTAAAAAAACTATTAATGATGTTCCAGCAAGTATAAAGCACACTATGCCAATATAGCCAACAAAGAAGACAGCTTTTAATCAGTGCATACCAGCTGACATGACACACTTAAATGGGAGTCACTCCAACACCAACAGCTGCAGACGCTGCAAAAGCAGCAACAACAGTAACAACAACAACAACAGCAGCAACAACAGTAGCAATAGCTGCAATAACAGAAGCAACAACTGCACAACAGCAACGAGAACAGAGGCAACAAAAACAGCAACAACAACAACAGTAGGAACAACAACAGCAACAGCAGCAGCAACAACAACTTGTGATGGGGGCGCTGTGACTTCTGCTGCTGCTGCCTGGCTGTCTGCGGGACTCGGGCTGTGCGAGCCGAGCGGTCTGCTCAAGCAAAGTCTCCTCCCCTCATCTTCCCTCGAGAATCGGGGGCCGTACCGGGAACTTCGCTTGCCTTGGACCGACAACCCAACTCTATTGGCCCGAGGAGTCAGCTTTTCTACTCATCTAAAGAGCCTCGGCGTCACGCTCGACCGGAATGTGTCGTTTGATCGCCACGTGCAATATGTCGCCAGGTCCTGCAATGTGATCTACGACATATTCGAGTGCTATTTGAGTCGTAATTTAGCCAACACTGTGGCGTGTAGCATAGCATCGACACGGCTCGATTATTGCGAATGAATACTCTACGGGAGGTCTGGCAAAAAAACATTACCAAGCTGCAGCGTGTACAAAATATTTGGCCTGCATCACGATGGGTACTGCAAGATGCCACCGTGTCTGTCCGGAGCTCGCTGAGCAGCTGCATTGACTTCTGGCTGCCGCACCAATACAGTGTCAGGTCGCACTTATTACACACAAGTGCTCGACACTAATGAACCACACAATAACTCGCTGATCTCGTCAAGGTGCATGAACCATCATCACGCGAACTGCGGTCATCCTCGCAGCGGCTTTTATTGGCTGTCATTGAACAAAGATGGTCACTGCATCGCGCGCCTGATTTCGCTTCTGCGTCCGTCTGGAACGCTCTTCCTTCCGATATTAGGGAGCCACTGGAGCTACGCACTTTGAAATAGTCTAGCTTGAAAACGGATTTATTTAGAACTGATGTTTGTGTTTAGTTTGTTACCTTTCCCCGCGCCGCGGATTCGCGCCGTTGGCTACGTACGGGTGCAAAATATATTAAAATTTAAGTTGCCCGCGCAGACACGTGGCGTCTGACTAAGAACACGGAACAAAAGCTGAAAAGTGCACAAAAAAGCACAGCGATGCACGCCGGTCATTACACCGAGCGACGGAGAGACAGAGAGATAGGAACACACGGCTCACAAAGCATGCAAATTAGAGGCATCGCATTGACTGCGAATAAAATGACAAGGGGCCCGGGTCAGGACACCACCGCCAGAAGGGATGGCCGTGGATTGACCCGTGACGGAATGGCAGCCGGAAGGAAGCGAACGTGCCTAAGACGGCGACGACTGTGATGGCGTGTCGAGAGGAGCTCAACGTGCGGGAGCGAGCGAGGTGGACTTCCCCGCCGCCGCCACAGCGCCGACGGATAGCGACCCCGTCGGGAGAACGATCGTTCCAGCGGGCAGTGGATCGATCGTGTGACTGCCGGTGATGAACGGCGATTTTGCAAAGCGAGGGCCGCGTAGATTGCTGCAACCGCGATGCATTTCACGGAAGGCTGAACCTGGAGGGTGAAACAGATTCACCGACGGATGCAGCACCGGGCCGTCGGACAACCCGCCGAGAAACGCACGTCACATGTCGCGGAAGGGGCCGTCCATAAATGACGTCACGCGATTTTGGACGATTTATGACCACCCCCCCCTCCTGCTCGTCACACGGCGTCACAAAAAGTTAGACCCCCATCAAATATGACGTCACAAAGCTCTGCCCCCCCCACCCCTCCCCAAAACAATATTTCCATTTTCAAAATAAAACATGCTTCAAATCGCTTTAAACTATTGTCATTGTAGTGCGTATTTAATGTGGCGCTGCGCTCCGATGTTGTAGGAGTGTTGTTACAACAATTCTATATTTATTTAAAGTTGCGCATTTTGATGTGACGTCACATTTCTCAACGCCCCCCCCCCCCTCGTCACACATCGTCACAAATGTCTGACCACCCCCCCCACACACCCTAGGTGCGTGACGTCATTTATGGACAGCCCCAAAGGCTCAGCTCCTAATGACGTCACGCGGTTGTCAAATCTCAATTTGTGCTCGTCCTCGCGGAAGGGAGCCGGGCCTCCCGCTACTAGAACATTCAGCGGCGGTCACGCCGTGAGGACTCACAGCAAAGCTGAACTAAAACAAATGTATCAGATAAAGCCCAATCTTGATTTGAAGCTTTCGTGACTGCAGGAATCCATACTCTTTGGTTCTTTCGGTAAAGTCACGTGGGTAGAAATAAAATACAATAAATCACGACGTTTCCTAAATCAGCAGTTGTCCTGCTGTATCGGTTCCGCCTGATGACGGTCGCTTGTGTTCCGATCGAAACGTCGTGATTTATTTTATTTTATTTCTACCCACGTGACTTTACCGAAAGAACCAAAGAGTCCGGATGAAGCCCATTGAGCTGTATAGAGCAGCTCTTGTTTTAAGACGCGACCTGGTTATCACAAACGAGAGCCCAACACAGTGGCGTGGCGTGTGAAGCGACAAAGCCGGAGGACCCGGAGAAAAATCCACGCGACCACCGGAAGGGAGAGAAACACGAAAACTCAAAATATACAGCAGCAGCAGCAGGCGTCAGGGTTGGGATCGAACGCACGTCCCCCCTGTATACCAGGCGAGGGAGTTAACATCTCGCTACCGCGATTTCGCAACCCCAGATTCCCGGGTGCGTAGCGCAGGGCACGGACCCATGCCACCACTGCCTGCTCAAGCATACATTCACACAGTCATGCTCTCTATCATCATCATCAGGCATAGTGAGGCCACACCGCTGGATAAAAAACCTTCCCACGCTGCCACTATCGCCCACGGTCTCGCAATGCGATAATCCGAATGAGCTTCTGCACGCCAGCCGATTCTGTCGCTCCAAAGTCCGTTTCCACACGGTACGCCACTTCGTCGTTTCTCAAAAAGAGCTACATAGCTCAGTGCGCCTTACCTGGTAACATTAAAACAACATCTACATCATTGGACCTCCTTTGCCAGTTCCAAAATATAATAATAAGGTTTTTCCCCTTTTTCTGGCAACAAAACTGAAACCTTTTTTTACAAGGATTCATGTCTGCATTAACCACAATACCTGCAGTCAAAATGCAAACAAAAACACACACTCTGGTCTAGCCTTTTGACGTCATCTGGTCTAGCACCAATTGAGACCAGGCTCTAAAGAAAGCTGTCTCTGGTGTGCACCAATCAGTTTCAAGGACAATGCATATATTATCAGAGTATGTGTTTTGTTTGCATTTTGACTGCAAGTATTGTGGTTAATGCAGACATGAATCTTTGTAAAAAAAAAAGGTTTTAGTTTTGTTGCCAGAAAAAAAGTGGAAAACCCCTATTATTAAAAACCAACATAGTTTATTCTCGCCCAGGGTTAACACCGCTGGCGAGTGATGTTTGAAGAAGTCCTACTCTGCCCGGGGACAGTTTGGGGAGGCCTTCATGCAGCAGTGTGATCGATCATGACCGACCGACCGACGGTGATGATGACGATCAAAACATCACGCAGCACATTTATACCCAACTCCTATGCTGGCGAAATCCTTGCGGCTGATTAATAATGACAATCACTCCAACCCATGGGGCGTAGTGACTGCGTTGTCAGCTCAGGTGGAGGGCCCCAATATTCGATTTGTCTCTTCGCACGCTCGCACCGAGGAGGCTTTTAGAGATCGCGGCTCCTCTCGCCCTCATCCACGTCGCCGTGACGCTCACGGTCTCGGACATTTAACGCTGTTGGGGGGCGCTCCGTATTCGCAAAATGCAGCCACTACAGCCTCCGTAGCAGTGCCTCTTTGCAACGTTATGCGACTGGTCTAATGAAATAAAAATAAAACGTGGAACGTCACTGCAAGCGTGTTCATAAAGATTAATTTAAACCGTTCTTTAAAGAAGTGCTCTGTCCTTTTAAAAACCGATGTCGAATACAAACCTCGCTGTGGTTAAGGGGGCTACAACTCGTATCTTTGGCCAACAGGGCGTGTGGGGGGGGGGGCACCCCACTCACCCCCCTCACCCCCAGCCTGCCCCCAGGCGCCTCACGCCGCTTGGCCCCAACCCCAGAGCGGTGGACAGCGCTGGCATCGAGCGGCGAGCTGCGGGCGAGCTGCGGGCTCGCCGCTGCTCATAGAGTCTCCCGTCAAAGACTCAAGCGCCGACAAGTTGACCCACCACCACCACCCACCACCACCACCCCCCACCACCACCACCCACCACCACCCCCCCGCCACCACCCCCCATCACCACCCCACCACTACCCCCCCCCCCACCATCATCCCCCTACCACCACCCCCCATCACCACCCCCCACCACCACCCCCCCACCACCACCCAACCACCACGCCACCACCACCCCCCACCACCATCCAACCACCACCCCACCACCCCCCCACCACCACCCCCCCCCACCACCACCCAACCACCACGCCACCACCACCACCACCCCCCACCACCATCCAACCACCACCCCACCACCACCCCCCCACCACCACCACCCCTCTCTATTTTTAGACTTCTGCTAATTAACGGCAGATGGCGGCGTCTCTCTCTCTCTGCGGCTTCGCTCCTAATCGCTCCCCTCGGTCAGGGAAGCGACTGGCCCCCCTCCCCTCTGCGTTCCAGGACAACAGGGACGCTCTGAAATATTCACGAGCCGTGTCGCCCTCCCTGCGTGGGGGTGCCGCTGAGCACGAGGGGACGCCGCGCATTGTCGTGAACGGGGACCGAGGCCGATCCATGGGACGATGAGCGGATGACGACCCCCTGACACCGTGGACATTGACAACAACACCGCCGCTGCTGCTGCTGCTGCGTGAGAAGGCCGTGCGGTTCGTGATCCTGCTGCTGTATGCTGCTGTATGCTGTATGCTGCTGCTGTATGCTGCTGTATGCTGCTGTATGCTGTATGCTGCTGCTGTATGCTGCTGTATGCTGCTGCTGTATGCTGCTGCTGTATGCTGCTGTATGCTGTATGCTGCTGCTGTATGCTGCTGTATGCTGCTGCTGTATGCTGCTGCTGTATGCTGCTGTATGCTGCTGCTGTATGCTGCTGTATGCTGCTGTATGCTGCTGCTGTATGCTGCTGCTGTATGCTGCTGTATGCTGCTGCTGTATGCTGCTGTATGCTGCTGTATGCTGCTGCTGTATGCTGCTGTATGCTGCTGTTGTATGCTGCTGTATGCTGCTGTATGCTGCTGCTGTATGCTGCTGCTGTATGCTGCTGTATGCTGCTGCTGTATGCTGCTGCTGTATGCTGCTGTATGCTGCTGTATGGTGCTGCTGTATGCTGCTGTATGCTGCTGCTGTATGCTGCAGCTGTATGCTGCTGTATGCTGCTGCTGTATGCTGCTGCTGTATGCTGCTGTATGCTGCTGTTGTGTGCTGCTGCTGTATGCTGCTGTATGCTGCTGCTGTATGCTGCTGTATGCTGCTGCTGTATTCTGCTGCTGTATGCTGCTACTGTATGCTGCTGTATGCTGCTGCTGTATGCTGCTGTATGCTGCTGCTGTATGCTGCTGCTGTATGCTGCTGTATGCTGCTGCTGTATGCTGCTGCTGTATGCTGCTGCTGCTCGTGCTGCATGGTTCTGCGCTGTGTTTTTTTTTATTTTCCGGGTCGTAACCGCGTGTCATTCGACACCGTGTCCGACGTTTCGCTTCACGTTGCCGGGAGATATGGAATTGACTGTATCGATCGCGGCGTGATTATGATGATGATGATGGAAATCGTGGTGCTGATGATGATGGTTGCTATGATGATTTTTCCTCTTCTTTCGTGTGGCTGCTGATGTAGATACATTTTCACATTCAGGTGGTCAAGCCCAGTTAAACCCGTGTCAGGAGTAGCGGAGTGCATCATCGCTGTGATGTCTCCTGCGTATGTGGATTGGACATTGCGTTGTGATCACGTTGTGTACGGTCTGTTCTGGATGACCACAGTCGCACACACACGACTACTGGAGAGTTTTATTTTCCATTTGTGCACCATCAAGTATCCGCATCTGCTGCTGCTGCCATGGTTTGAGCAGCGGATGCGATTTCGGGTGGGACCATGAGCTTCATGGAGTATCAAACCCCGGCATCTTATATCGGGCCTTTCACGTAACAATGACGATGGTAATAGTGGTGGTGGTGGTGATGATGGTTGATATGATGATGTTGTAGCAGCAGCGGTAGCTGCTGTTGATAATAATACTTCTTGATTTAATTTTTAATTGAAACGAGTTTAACTGGCAAAATCCTACGAGACGAAACGCCTCATTTTCACGGGCGTCTAGGGTGCAATTGGCGGAGGAAGCAGCAACATCGGATAACAAAAAAAAATGACAACAATGATAACAACGTGCCGCACATCCGACTCGCGGGGGACTGGGGGTACGATCGCAGACGTATCAAGGTCGGATATGTGAATTTCAACATAACATGACATTTACATCGTGCGGAAATACTTCACGGGGTGTGAGCGGTTAATTGATCAGAGTTAATATAGATGTGACGGTCAGATACTGTGTGTGTGTGTATAGCTTACTAAACAAGTACTCGAACTCATATTTTTTTTAATGGCACCTCCAATTAACCAAGGTTGGCTACGTAAGGTGCGAAATAAAATCAAAATACGCACATCACACGCCCGGTCGAACGCTCACTCATCACAGACCACGGCGGCGAGATGTTAACTAGCTCGCCTTGTATACAGGACATCGTGGGTTCGATCCCGACCCTGACGCCTGCTGTATATGCTCAACCAACCCAGCGCTAGGCTCAGTGCTCAACCAACCCAGCGCTCGGCTCAGCGCTGGCGGCCGTGAGCGGGAATCGAGCACGGGGTCGCCTGTTTCGTCAGCGCAACTGCGCTAACCGCTGCACCACCGCTCCCCCCACGTCACCTCCCACACCTGTGCGGACACGTGTTAGCCCCCTCGTATAGGGGTAGGTTCCACCACCCCCCCCCCCCTCCTCTAGGTACTCCGGCATTTCCTTCCAGGTGCAGAACTCTCATCGTGAAGGAGGAGAAGGGCTGCGGCATCTGAATGCGCGGCCGCTCCCGAGAGTGCCGAGACTCGACGATGTTTTCGTTCCTGGACAAATCAATGGCATCGCGATTGCCATTATAAACTCATTCCTGCTGAATTCTCCCGAGCAGAAATAAAACGTCGATTGGACGCCTGCACGGTTGCGATGCGACGCACGGAAAACAAACATCCGTTGAAGAAGAACTCATCCGTGCGGGATGTGTACACGCTTATATGTTTATACGTCTTCATTTGCTTTGTTAAATTGGCACACGTGGAGAGGCAATCTCAGTAATCGTTGTGCGCATGCTGTTTGGGCAAATCCAGTGGACACACTGAATATCGCACGACTCTAGGAAGGAGTAACAGACAAAAACTTCTGAGCACATTCAGCAATTACGGTGCGGCCTTAGCAGGAAAGATATATAATAGGCGACGTTTCAAGCAATGGCCCTTCTTCACCACACATTAGATAGAGAGACCAGAGAGATGGAGGCTCTACCCCGGTGTTCTTCACTAATTTTCAGGGGGGGGGGGGGGGGGGGGGACTTTAGCCGATAAGCCATCATCAGTGTGAGGGACGTCACACATTTGAAACCACTGGGGGTTTGACAGCAGCACGATGATGATAATGATGTGGGGTGGTGTTCTCACTTGCTGTGTGAATATATAAATGTGTCGTTAAACCCGCCACCACCCGTCAACCCGCCAGCACCTGTAAATGTTGTGTATTTTCTCTCCAACACACCGGTGTCCTGTACTAGTGACGAATCGGCACGGTCTCTGTACGTGACAAACCTTACCAGTTGGGTGTGTCGGGTGGTGGCGGGTTTAACGACACATTCATATATACACGCGATCTCACCCAAAGCACCCCTGTTATGGATAACATTGTTCGCGAAAGCCTACAGCGTGTGGAAGTTGTGTCTTGCCGTGTGTTCTTACTCGCTGCGGAGTGTCGGGGACCGCCAGTGGCCTACGGTCCTTGCAATGAAGAACGCCGCTGTAAGCGATGTGCTGATGAAGGGCCATTGGCCCCAAATGTCGCCCATTGCATCAGAATCAGAATCTGTATTTACCCCGGAGAAATCCGATGAGCTATCAAGCTCTTTTTCACGGACGTCCAACACTCGCCTTGTTCAAGCCGCACAGATGAATGCGTTGAGTTGTTTTACCCCGACAAGTTTGTGCGCAGTTGCCTGGAAAGCAAGCGCATTAGAAGAAGAAATTTAATAAAATGTTGTGACGGAGTCGTTCGTGTGCTCTTTGTGTTTGTGCGTCAGCACTGATGCAGCATCGCAAGAACACGTGTTTAGCAAGGAGCACGCGTGTGGGAAACAACAATGGAATAAAACAGCATCGTCGCTGCACATTTCGCCATTTGTTTCCACTCCGCTCTGTCTTGTAGTGCCAATGGGCTCGAGTCGTGCCGCGTCTTTCTGACACCAATCTCTCTCAAGTCACCATCATCAAGCCATCCTCTGTGAGGTCTTCCTTTCTTTCCTGTTCCTTCCATTTTTACGAACAACAACAACAACACCGCTCCAGCGCTGTCCTCCAGACAGTCTCGTCCCTTCACCTGATGAAGGCCACTTGTGTTGTGGCCGAAACGTCGTGAGAATTTTATTGTGTTATTTTATTTTATTATTTAATTCTCATTCTACGTGACTTTACCGAAAGAACCAAAGAAGAACAACAACATTTTACATTTTCCTGTTGTTGTTCATCCTACATACGCGTCAAAATAAACATGCAAAGACTTAAATCCGTGGTTCAAACACAACAACAACAACAACCCATGCATTCATATGCTGCACATTGACATGTCAACAAGAGTGCAGCACATCCTAGGAACTGGGTAGCATGAAAACTCACCTGAAACTCACCTGATCTTCAACCTAATACTCACCTGACACAACTCACTAGACACACACCCCTCACATTCTCGTCTGACACTTTACACGGTATGGGCGCTGCCGTGACGAGATGTTAACCACCTCGCCTGGTTTACAGGAGGTCGTGGGTTCAATCCCGCCCCTGACGATGCCTGCCGCTGTATATTTGGAGTTTGCGGTGGCTTTCTCTCTCCCCGTGGTCGCGTGGAGCCTCCAGTTTTCCCCTCCACATTTAGGAACGACTTCGCTCGTTCAGAGTTATTTGACTGCAATACACTTCCACACGACGGTGAGCCACTTCGTTGAGCTATCGTTTGTGATAGCCAGGTCGCCCCTGAATAAAGAGCTATTGCATAGCTGAGCGCGCCTTAGCTGGTAAACAAACAATTGTTTTAGACATAATTGAGATATTTTGGGTTAGATCGTACAAATATGGAAATGTGTCGTCAAAACCCGACACAGCCAACTAGTAAGGGTTGTCACGCAAACAGAACGTGGCCAATTCGTCACTAGTACAGCACCACACCGGTGTGTTGGAGAACCAAGCCACAACATTTACGATCTGAGTACGACGTTTCGCCAGTAATTACAACCAGCTTCATCAGGCGACAGCCAGATTTGTGATATAACTCCACCTGTTTCGTTCCTTACATAGAGGCGTGGATGTGGTGACCACGCTTCTGCGCTCTTGCGCAAAAGTGGGGTGGGTGGGGGGAGTTAATGAGAGTTGATGGTTTCTATAGCGAACGAGCCTGGCGTGGCTCAGTAGGAGACATGATGGGGTTTTTTTTTTCCCACTGCAACAACGTGAGCCGTGCCGCGGACGTCTCTCTCAGTGCATTCAAAGAGTTCGCCACCACGTCCTGCCATTGATTGGCGCCCGAGGCACATTCAGGTGTCTTGTGCGAGGCCACTTTCACCAGTTGGTTCTGGCTCAGCTCAGCAAATAACCCGGTGGCATGACATGATGACGTCACCCTGCTGCTCTATTTAAGACCGGGAGCAGGTGGAGGGCTTCAATATTGTGGCAAATCGCCCGATGATGATGGATGTAATTACCAGCGAAACGTCGTACTAAAAAAAATTGTAAATGGTGTGGATTCACCCTTCAACACACCGGTGGGCTAAAGTAGTGAACTATTTGTGTTTTGCCAACGTGACACATTTTTTACTGATTAGCCGTGTCGGGTGGTGGAGGGTTGTGACACATTTATAAATAACGCGATCTAACCCAAAAACCTTTATTATTAATAATATTGGTCGCGAAAGCCGACGACGCGTTAAACAGCATAACACTCCTTTGCAGTGCCAGCGGGCAAGCGTTTCCACTCACCAGACACACCCCGACGAACACTGCTTGACCTCACACTCTCACCAGACACCACTCTCACCACTTAGCAATCTCCATATGAGCAGACAATTGCCAGTCCAGCAGGCAGCGCATAATTCATTTAAATTTGTGGGTAGTCTCTAATTTACCCAGGTCAAAAGTTATAGGTGTCTACACAAGTCAAAATTAACTCCCTTTCACTCTGGATTCTTACGGTCAGAATGAGACCTCTCTAGAATCTGGGTGCTCGAGAAAATATCGTGAATGGTAGACAAAAAACAAGTTCATGAAGTTATCTTCTTTGGTTCTTTCGGTAAAGTCACGTAGAATGAGAATAAAATAATAAATTGATAAAATAAAATAACAATAAAATTCTCACGACGTTTCGGCCACAACACAAGCAGCCTTCATCAGGTGAAGAGACGAGACTGTCCTCCAGACAGGGACGAGACTGTCCTCCAGACAGTCTCGTTCCTTCACCTGATGAAGGCCGCTTGTGCTGTGGCCGAAACGTCGTGAGAATTTTATTGTGTTATTTTATTTTATCAATTTATTATTTTATTCTCATTCTACGTGACTTTACCGAAAGAACCAAAGAAGATGAATCCTTGCAGTCACGAAAGCTTTAAATCGAAATTCAAGAAATTACTTATGTTTATAAAAAAAAGACCAGTTTTGGTAAAACATTGCTTCAAACATACCAGATTGACTTAGAGGCTGGCCTTTGACGGGGTCTCTAGACAATAGACTGTCCGACTGGTCTCTGATGGGGTCTCTAGACAATAGACTGTCCGACTGGTCTCTGATGGGGTCTCTAGACAATAGACTGTCCGACTGGTCTCTGATGGGGTCTCTAGACAATAGGCTGGCAATCTGCTCACTGACGGAATCTCTAGACAATAGATCAACAAACCTAACCCTGTTTACATTTTGTCCTTTATTCAGCACCAGGCTCAGACATGAACAGGACACTGTTTGGATGGATATTGCCTTTGAACAGCAGGTGGTAAAATTGGCGATGACATTGTCAAGAAATTGCCAGCCCCCTTCCAGCCACACTGGGGAATTTCTTCAGCATCTGCTCGCGCACGCCACTTCTGTCAAGAGTGCTGCAAGCCAAGGAGCCTCCTGGGTCCCTGTGGGGTTTTGCCCCAAATTAATTACTGTCCACCTGCACTGTTAGAATCAGCTGCATGAAGCTCAAGGATGCCCAACCGAGTCGCTCTGTGGTCAGAGTGCTCGACTCACTATCTGACGAACATGAGTTCAATTCCCAGTCGAGGCGCAACTGTGCCGATCATCATTGGCATCACTGTCCTCGTCAGCTCCCTCCTGGGGTCGATAGACCGAGTGTTGTGTTTTTGAGGAGTTCGTACCCGCCACAGGAATGTGGAATTTCCACCACTCTTCCAGGGTGATCAATGGAGATTAGTACCGCCACACACTCCATTCGGAAAGGTTAAGTTTGTGACTTGAATGAGCTTCTAGACACCACTTGTGTTGTCCATCTTTCACTAAATTGAAAATCACTCCTTAAAATGTAACTTACTGGCCAAACATCCAAACGCAGGACTCTCATGAAAACGTTTTGAGGTTCAGTGAGGCTCTCCTCACTAAATATCGACCTTACACTGCAGTAAACCCAAGGGTGGTCGACCTTACACTGCAGTATACCCAAGGGTTGTCGACCTTACACTTTAGTATACCCAAGGGTGGTCGACCTTACACTGCAGTAAACCCAAGAGTGGTTGACCTTACACTGCAGTATACCCAAGAGTGGTTGACCTTACACTGCAGTATACCCAAGAGTGGTTGACCTTACACTGCAGTAAACCCAAGAGTGGTTGACCTTACACTTTAGTATACCCAAGGGTGGTCGACCTTACACTGCAGTAAACCCAAGAGTGGTTGACCTTACACTTTATTATACCCAAGAGTGGTTGACCTTACACTGCAGTAAACCCAAGAGTGGTTGACCTTACACTGCAGTATACCCAAGAGTGGTTGACCTTACACTTTAGTATACCCAAGAGTGGTTGACCTTACACTGCAGTAAACCCAAGAGTGGTTGACCTTACACTGCAGTAAACCCAAGGGTGGTCGACCTTACACTTTAGTATACCCAAGATGGTTGACCTTACACTGCAGTATACCCAAGAGTGGTTGACCTTACACTGCAGTATACCCAAGGGTGGTCGACCAATACCAAGCACATGCGTTTTTTACATTTTAACTGGGCAAATTGTGTTGATGCCAGTGACATGAAGTATGGTAAAAAAAAAACCCCGGTAACCAAGGGGGCGTGGGGGAGGCCATAATCCAGAAGTGAATTGGAAAATGTACTAACGGGTATTCATCCATGCTGACTAAATTGAGTAAAAATGCGTGGGTAATGTGCGTATGTAACGGAGCACAGTAAAGGCACGGCTGGTTGTGTAGGTAGCACCCTCTGGTGGCTACACGGCAGAACGCACATTCTCCTCCATCAGCCAGCACGATGGGCAAGACAGACCCCCCCCCCATAAGGTGTCCCAACTTGCACGTGCCGCCAATTTGTTTCCGCTCTCCTCCGTCTTGTGCCAATAGGCTCAAGCAGTGGCAACACCATTCTGGCACAACTCTCTCGTGTCGTCACAAGTTCTCACAGATGCTGGATACCCCAAGGCGACTTTCTTGAGACATTTTGACCCAAATGTTGTGCCTCGATTGCATGCAGGAAGTTTTTTTTCTTCATTTCATTGATTAGGTGTAGCCCTGTGAGCCATGCGGTTCTTGAGTCGGGTGCAACCGCAACAAACGAAATATGAACAGAGAAACATCTTAAAGTGCGAACGCGCAACAGAAAGATCCTGGAGAAATACCGTTATCTCAACGCTGTGTGCAAAAATCCCAGTGTGATGCAAGTCAAACAATAACAACCATAAGACAATTTTGATTCAAGTTATCAGGCCAACTCCGCACTTCCGCAAGATGCATGGCTTAACCACGTGTTTTCGAAATCACCCAAATTAAGGCCCGGATCCAGCTCGTCGAGGATGGTTGTGGAGAGTTTGTCGGAGAGGAGTCAAGCTGTTGCGTGGGGCTCCACGTGACGGCGAGCCACCGCCAACAGGGATCGGTAAGCGAAGAAAACAGGAAGAGACATTTTATGGGAATTAGGTTTAAAAAAAAACCCTCAATTTTTCTCGAGAGCCGCAATGCATGCGAACACAAGGTGCTACTTAACCAATAAAACGTCAAACCATATTTTTTTCGAATTGCGGTTTTAAGATCTGCAATGCAACGTTGCAAATATTTTTTGGCCTTTTAGACAGTCGATATTAATTAGGGTTTTTTTTATTTAACTTTGCAATGTCGTGGAGTCAAGAAGCTGCCCTGAAAGATCCGCATGCGGCTCCGGAGCCGACGGTTCAGAATACAGTCTTCACAAATATTTACTTCAGATTCAGAATACTTATTTATCCTGCAGGAAACTGTTCCGCTATGAAGCTCTTTTTCACAGATGTCCAGTAGGGGCGGGTAAGAACGTTACAACAACAACAACAAACAGTACAAAAAAAACAGTCGTGCAAAGTACAAGGAAGGTGAACCGCCCAAAAACACGTTCTCCTGCGGAGGGAGCTGGTAGGAACGTCGGGTTGCTCGGTCAATGGCCAGGGTCAACGGCGGCACCACGTGGTGGTGTATTCCGCAAATATGCCCGACTGTGAGGACGGGCTTGGCGGCTTATAATGTAGAGATAGCAGCCGCCATACTCCAAACGCATGTTGTGGATTCTCCACGTGGAGGAGGAAATGTCGTGAAGATGGCCGCACGTGGTTGGTGGCCGCCCAGCCCTTCGCGTGTGCCGTGGCCGCCTTCCCCACACTACATTATCAGTGGCGTAGTGACTACATTATCAGTGGTGTAGTAACTACATTATCAGTGGTGTAGTGACTACATTATCAGTGGCGTAGTGACTACATTATCAGTGGCGTAGTGACTACATTATCAGTGGTGTAGTAACTACATTATCAGTGGTGTAGTAACTACATTATCAGTGGTGTAGTGACTACATTATCAGTGGTGTAGTAACTACATTATCAGTGGCGTAGTGACTACATTATCAGTGGTGTAGTGACTACATTATCAGTGGCGTAGTGACTACATTATCAGTGGTGTAGTGACTACATTATCAGTGGTGTAGTGACTACATTATCAGTGGTGTAGTGACTACATTATTATTGGTGTAATAACTACATTATCAGTGGTGTAGTGACTACATTATCAGTGGCGTAGTGACTACATTATCAGTGGTGTAGTAACTACATTATCAGTGGCGTAGTGACTACATTATCAGTGGTGTAGTGACTACATTATCAGTGGTGTAATAACTACATTATCAGTGGTGTAGTCACTACTTTATCAGTGGCGTAGTGACTACATTATCAGTGGTGTAGTGACTACTTTATCAGTGGTGTAGTAACTACATTATCAGTGGCGTAGTGACTACATTATCAGTGGTGTAGTAACTACATTATCAGTGGCGTAGTGACTACATTATCAGTGGTGTAGTGACTACATTATCAGTGGTGTAGTAACTACATTATCAGTGGCGTAGTGACTACATTATCAGTGGTGTAGTAACTACATTATCAGTGGTGTAGTAACTACATTATCAGTGGTGTAGTAACTACATTATCAGTGGCGTAGTAAACTACATTATCAGTGGTGTAGTAACTGCATTATCAGTGGCGTAGTAAACTACATTATCAGTGGTGTAGTCACTACATTATCAGTGGTGTAGTGACTACATTATCAGTGGTGTAGTAACTACATTATCAGTGGTGTAATAACTACATTATCAGTGGTGTAGTAACTACATTATCAGTGGCGTAGTGACTACATTATCAGTGGTGTAGTGACTACATTATCAGTGGTGTAGTGACTACATTATCAGTGGTGTAGTAACTGCATTATCAGTGGCGTAGTAAACTACATTATCAGTGGTGTAGTAACTACATTATCAGTGGCGTAGTGACTACATTATCAGTGGTGTAGTAACTACATTATCAGTGGTGTAGTAACTACATTATCAGTGGCGTAGTGACTACATTATCAGTGGTGTAGTAACTACATTATCAGTGGTGTAGTAACTACATTATCAGTGGTGTAGTAACTACATTATCAGTGGCGTAGTAAACTACATTATCAGTGGTGTAGTAACTGCATTATCAGTGGCGTAGTAAACTACATTATCAGTGGTGTAGTCACTACATTATCAGTGGTGTAGTGACTACATTATCAGTGGTGTAGTAACTACATTATCAGTGGTGTAATAACTACATTATCAGTGGTGTAGTAACTACATTATCAGTGGTGTAGTAACTACATTATCAGTGGCGTAGTGACTACATTATCAGTGGTGTAGTGACTACATTATCAGTGGTGTAGTGACTACATTATCAGTGGTGTAGTGACTACATTATCAGTGGCGTAGTGACTACATTATCAGTGGTGTAATAACTACATTATCAGTGGCGTAGTGACTACATTATCAGTGGTATAGTGACTACATTATCAGTGGTGTAGTGACTACATTATCAGTGGCGTAGTGACTACTTTATCAGTGGCGTAGTGACTACATTATCAGTGGTGTAGTGACTACATTATCAGTGGCGTAGTGACTACATTATCAGTGGTGTAGTAACTACATTATCAGTGGTGTAGTAACTACATTATCAGTGGCGTTGTGACTACATTATCAGTGGCGTAGTGACTACATTATCAGTGGTGTAGTAACTACATTATCAGTAACGTAGTAACTACATTATCAGTGGTGTAGTAACTGCATTATCAGTGGCGTAGTAAACTACATTATCAGTGGTGTAGTGACTACATTATCAGTGGTGTAGTAACTACATTATCAGTGGTGTAGTAACTACATTATCAGTGGCGTTGTGACTACATTATCAGTGGCGTAGTGACTACATTATCAGTGGTGTAGTAACTACATTATCAGTAACGTAGTAACTACATTATCAGTGGTGTAGTAACTGCATTATCAGTGGCGTAGTAAACTACATTATCAGTGGTGTAGTGACTACATTATCAGTGGTGTAGTAACTACATTATCAGTGGTGTAGTAACTACATTATCAGTGGTGTAGTGACTACATTATCAGTGGTGTAGTGACTACATTATCAGTGACGTAGTAACTACATTATCAGTGGTGTAGTAACTACATTATCAGTGGTGTAGTGACGACATTATCAGTGGTGTAGTGACGACATTATCAGTGGTGTAGTAACTACATTTTCAGTGGTGTAGTGACGACATTATCAGTGGTGTAGTGACTACATTATCAGTGGCGTAGTAACTACATTATCAGTGGTGTAGTAACTACATTATCAGTGGTGTAGTAACTACATTATCAGTGGTGTAGTGACTACATTATCAGTGGTGTAGTGACTACATTATCAGTGGTGTAGTGACGACATTATCAGTGGTGTAGTGACTACATTATCAGTGGCGTAGTAACTACATTATCAGTGGTGTAGTAACTACATTATCAGTGGTGTAGTAACTACATTATCAGTGGTGTAGTAACTACATTATCAGTGGCGTAGTAACTACATTATCAGTGGTGTAGTAACTACATTATCAGTGGTGTAGTGACTACATTTTCAGTGGTGTAGTGACTACATTATCAGTGGTTTAGTAACTACATTATCAGTGGTGTAGTGACTACATTATCAGTGACGTAGTAACTACATTATCAGTGACGTAGTGACTACATTATAAGTGGTGTAGTGACTACATTATCAGTGGTGTAGTGACTACATTATCAGTGGTGTAGTAACTACATTATCAGTGGCGTAGTAACTACATTATCAGTGGTGTAGTGACTACATTATCAGTGGTGTAGTGACTACATTATCAGTGGCGTAGTAAATACATTATCAGTGGTGTAGTAACTACATTATCAGTGGTGTGACTGCGTTATCAGTGGTGTAGTAACTACATTATCAGTGGTGTAGTGACTACATTATCAGTGGTGTAGTGACTACATTATCAGTGGTGTAGTGACTACATTATCAGTGGTGTAGTGACTACATTATCAGTGGTGTAGTGACTACATTATCAGTGGTGTAGTGACTACATTATCAGTGGTGTAGTGACTACATTATCAGTGGTGTAGTGACTACATTATTAGTGGTGTAGTAACTACGTTATCAGTGGTGTAGTTACTACATTATCAGTGGTGTAGTGACTACATTATTAGTGGTGTAGTAACTACATTATCAGTGGTGTAGTGACTACATTATTAGTGGTGTAGTAACTACGTTATCAGTGGTGTAGTTACTACATTATCAGTGGTGTAGTGACTACATTATTAGTGGTGTAGTAACTACATTATCAGTGGTGTAGTGACTACATTATCAGTGGTGTCGTGACTGCGTTATTAGCTCAGGGGGTGCGTCGATCGGTCAGGTGAGGACCCAATATTTGATGTCTCTTAATGGTGGCTGTCAAGGGTGCCCCCAACTGGTATCTTTGGCCACGCTCGTTACGCTGCTGCACAGAACGCCTCTCCACGTGGCAGTCGTACAAACGAACTCTGTTCCTCCGAGGGGCCGTCCATAAATGACGTCACGCACCTGGGGGGGGGGGGGTCAGACATTTGTGACGATGTGTGACGAGGGAGGGGGGGGTTGAAAATGTGACGTCACATCAAAATGCGCAACTTTAAATAAATACAGACAACACGTTCTACGTAATTAAATAGACTTTTTAATAAACCAAAAATTCTCCTACAACATCAGAGTGCAGCGCCACATTAAGTACGCACTACAATGACAATAGTTTAAAGCGATTTGAAGCAATTTTTTTTTTGGATGTGGTGGGGTCAAAAATCGTACAAAATTGCGTGACGTCATTTATGGACGGCCCCTGAGTGACTCAACGTGGAGCACGTGGACCAAGAACCAGATGCTAGAGAGTGGACGGTGGCTAAATGTTCACTCCCTCGCCTGGTATGCAGGAGGTCATGGGTTCGACCCTGACCCTGACGCCTGCTGCTGTATGTTTGGCGTTTGCGTGTCTCTCTGCTCGTGGTCGCGTGGAGCTCCAGGTTTTCCCTCCACATGTATCAACAACAACACAACGCGTTTAAAGCATTAGGCTTCTGCTATAGATTCCCACGTGATAATAAGCCACTTCGCTGAGTGTATCATTAGTGGCGGTAAATTAATTGAAGATCATAAGACATCTGGACCACCCTGTACACTAGCAGATCATTACGTCATCGTTCTTTGTCGTCCCGCGCGATGACGTCATCGTTTCCTCGTGACGACGTCATCGTTTCCTCGCGATGACGTCATCGTTTCCTCGCGATGGCGTCATCGTTTCCTCGCGATGGCGTCATCGTTTCCTCGCGATGACGTCATCGTTTCCTCGCGTCCTCGCGATGACGTCATCGTTTCCTCGCGATGACGTCGTCGTTTCCTCGCGATGACGTCGTCGTTTTCTCGCGATGACGTCGTCGTTTTCTCGCGATGACGTCGTCGTCTCCGCGCGATGACGTCGTCGGCGGGACGTGGTGACGAAACGACGCCAGCTTCCGTGCTTTTTTTTCCTTCCTCAGCGCCCGGAGCGGAGATGGCGCGCGACCACCGCGGTGAGACGATCGCCTCGACACCACCAGCCACCACCGCCACCAGCCACCACCAGCCACCACCACCGCCACCAGCCACCACCACCAGCAGCCACCACCAGCCACCAGCTACCACCACCGCCGCCACCACCTGCCACTACCACCAGCCACCAGCAGCCACCAGCCACCACCGCCACCAGCAGCCGCCACCAGCAGCCACCACCACCACGCACCCCCTTAGATACACCAACATCGCCCACCACACGGAGTGTACTGGGTGAGAGTTTTCAAGTTTAATTTACTAGGTATAGCCCTGTGAGCCATGCGGCTCTTAAGTCGGGTGCAACCGCAACAAACAAAACTTGAACACAGAACATCTTAAAGCGACAACGCGTAACAGAAACATCCTGGAATAAACCAGCAAATATTCCACACAAAAAAACTTATTAAAACGCTGCGTGCAAAAATCACAATGTGGTGCAAGCCAACAACAACTATAAGACAATTTAGATTAACCGTGTTCCCCACAAGGCGCTTGCTCGCTTCTATACCGCTGAAGCTACCTACGCCACATCCATCCATCTCGAGCCTTGTTCATCATACCGTATATATATATTTAAAGATATAAAACAAATATAAACCTGTTCATACCGGTTATATGAAGATAAGCAAGAATGTTACACTCCCAAGCCAGCCATAGCAGCGGTCTGGACAATACAGAGTTGAGACCCCTATGAGATGTTAACTACCTCGCGTGGTGTACAGGAGGTCTGTGTCTCTCATCATCATCACGGTGGCTAGGAGATGTTGACTACCTCGCCTGGTGTACAGGAGGTCTGTGTCTCTCATCATCATCACGGTGGCTAGGAGATGTTGACTACCTCGCCTGGTGTACAGGAGGTCTGTGTCTCTCTCCCATCATCACGGTGACTAGGAGATGTTAACTACCTCGCCTGGTGTACAGGAGGTCTGTGTCTCTCTCTCATCATCATCACGGTGGCTAGGAGATGTTAACTACATCGCTGGGTGTACAGGAGGTCTGTGTCTCATCATCACGGTGGCTATGAGATGTTAACTACCTCGCCTGGTGTACAGGAGGTCTGTGTCTCTCTCCCATCATCATCACGGTGGCTAGGAGATGTTGACTACCTCGCCTGGTGTACAGGAGGTCGTGGGTTCGATCCCAACCCTGACACCTGCTGCTGTATATTTTGAAGTTTGCATTGTATGGTAACGCATGCATTCAATGGATTGCGATCAAACTTCAGGTAGAGCATTCGTCTCGTGAGTAGTCAGTCCATCGACCAACCATTTATGAAGAGTCCATTGCTGTTTTTGATGTACAGCGTTAATGACGCATTCAATTCGCGAACTAAGTTCTATGATTGTGCATGAGAAGGTTTATGTACACCCAAATTATATGCTGTGCATTCGCATAAAAATGTGAATAGCTCAAATGAAGCGTAACAACAATGACTCTGTAGAAGCAACAGTTTTCTACTCTGTATGGAAGTATTGACTGCTGAGTTTAAATTAATGTCTGCATTTTTTCCCTTCTAGATTCCTTCAGTGGCAATTACATTTCAAGATGTGATGGTTATGATTACAGAGAGACTGGCTTGAGGGATCGTCACCAAGGCGTGTACCGAGGTATGACCTCATGCTTGTCAACCCGTTATTACAGACCAATTCAGACCTTATTGGTCATCCCGTGCCCTTATACATCTCAACGTTCATCCTTCAAAGTCCCATCACAAGGGAGAAACACAAACAAATAGACACAAATTCTGATAGTTTTGCCCGTATTAAAATGGCTGCACACCGTATGGACCTGAAAACTCAATTTCCCTTTACAAGAATACGGGGTACACGTTATGGTTTGACACAGGTATGTGACCTTGATGTCTCCGCGATGTTTGTATTACAGTCGAGTTTCCACGAGTCACTGAGGGTTTGGGCAGAAATGTATTCCAAAAGTTTATGGGTTCTCATTTATGCCGTGGGTAAATGACACAGTTCAGTTGTGTTACTTCTCAGAACACCAAGTACGTGTGTAATGACAGGGTTACACCTGCTGACACGACGAAGTGACACCTGCTGGCCTGGGAAGGGAATCACGGGTACGGCCACAGAGGTAACAGCCAATCAGGGAATGAGGCGTATCTGGGGCAAAGGTAACAGGTGGGGCTAGCCGAGATGCTCTGGGGACCTGCTCGAAGTTTCCATGAGAGGGCGTGGCCAGAGGCGGGGCTTAGCCACGCCTGGGGGGGATATAAGGGGGAAGCGGGCTCGTGTGTGGGGTCCTGAGTCATGGCGTGTCGCTGTTCACCGACATCTCTCTGCGTCGTCCGGTCACGTGGAAGATCTCCTGCGTGGGTTCCATCGCCGTCACGCCGCCAGCCAGCGGCGGAGACGAGAGAGGGCGAGGGGACCCCGCCGAGTGATCGGCTGTGCGTGTAGCCGGTAGAGGTGTTATTGCCTAGGGTTATATTCAGTGTGAGGAAGAACCAGCGTTGGCCTGTGTTGTGCCCAGTGTGAGAAATGCAAAAACATGAGCTATCAAAGTGGACGGTTACACCGTGCATAAATGGTTCGCTTCATTGGTCAGTGTGGCTGTGTGATGGTCGGATATGCAACGTTGCGCTATTGTCCTTCCCACGCACCTCCGATTAGCACGGTTGGTCACATACGCTGCCAAAGAAGTTCAACATACATATGAGGAATGAGTTTCAGACTTTTTTTATTGCATTAAAGATAAATATGGGATACGGGAGGACATCCCGACTCGACGTACACCTGTTTTTACCGATTCATTAATTAAGAGTGCTTGTTTCACTTAGAATATACGCATTGTGATTATGCATGGATTAAGCGATTTGCAGCTCGTGTAAATTGTATGCTGGCCATTCTGTAAGTGTAAAATTCTGAAAACTGAGCGTAAGTTGGGTGCAAAAAGTACATTCAGTTCGTTGGTGCTGCTGTCTTTTTGCATCTTTGTTGATTTTTTCGTGGTGCAGAGGATGTAGGGCCGCCAGACGACCAACGTGAAACCTACAGCACTGCAGCCAGCCTTCTGACAACTATGATAAAGATCATCAAGTCTGATCACCCAGCCGATCACCCTGGTATGACTTTTTTGACATCTGAAATGTTTTGTTCTCTAAAGTCAGATCGATTGATAGAGGGCCGTACGACAACAACAACACGTCTTGAAATCTATTTAGATTATTTTGCTGTTTCTTCCTTTTTACTTTCACGAGTTATTTTTAGGCCAAGTGTCTGCTACTGAGTCTTGTACAGCGCTCGCTCCGAGATTCTTGATGAAAGGCGAAATATACATTTAATAATTAATAACAACAGCCAGAATGGTCATCTACGGTTGTCTGTGTTTATCTTGCACATGAATTATATGCAGTATTTTTTATGCAGATGTAAAACTTCTCATTCACAAATCTCAGTGTCCATAGTGAGGCCAGAGCTGGTGTGAGATTAGCCAGTCATCTTCATCACAGTTGATTGTGATGATGATGGAGACAGTTTGGGGAAGCCTTGATCCACGAGGAGACAAATGCGGTTGCTGCTGATATGATGAAAACGTGTAAAGAAAAGTGAAAATGATTTCCTGCCCAAATGAGCATTGAGGTATTGGTGCTCATCTCCTGTTAACAGCCCTGAGCTACTGGTGGTCATTCCTCATTCCTACACAACGTGGTACTTATTATGTTATACACCCCAGAAGGATGATGGGTCAACCCAAATGTGTCTATATTTACTTACATATATGTATGTGTATATACGTACACAATCATGTTATGTATATATATACCATCACATTATGTACATATGTGTTATATTATGTATATATAATACTCTTTGGTTCTATTCGGTAAAGTCACGTAGGTAAAAAATAAAACAACAAAAATCACGACGTTTCGGCCACAACACAAGTGGCCTTCATCAGGTGAAGGGACCAGACTGTCCCAAGGACAGCGTTGGAGTGAACACAGCCAAGCTCAGACCGCGACCTTTAAGCTGTGTGAGAGGAATCAAGGTGCCTTGACAAAGGAATTAGCATAAAAAATAGAATTTAATTGGCAGACTTAGCATGATGAACGGTGTAGAGGGGGTAAACATGTGCAGGTCGGCGACGGGGGGAGGGGGTGTTTACATATTGATGGTGTGAAAAGGGAATTTTAAGAGCTGCGAAAGTTTGGGGTACCACTACTTGAAAAAATATATACTGTACCATTGAAAATTAGTTTAATGTTTGGTTAGATTTAGAACATCTTTCCAATGGTTGCTTAATTTGAAACCATCTTCTCGGTTGAAATTGTCTGTATTTGTAAATCTGAATTGCCTCGTGAACAAATCTCTGATAAAAACCCGTGGGTTTGCAAAGAACCTTGGTATCGGAGAAAATTATATCGTGATCACCCACAGTGTTGTAACAGTGATCAGCTACGGCAGAAGAATTCGTTCTGCCGTGTTTCAAATCTGATTTGTGCTCGCGAATTCGGTCGGAAACATGTCGCTTCGTCTCCCCGATATAGCAATCACCACAGGTACAACTCAATTTGTAAACCCCGGGGTACTGTAAGTCAGGAATGACATCCTTCACGGATGGGATCAGATCACGAATTTTGTGTACTGTATTGAGCCGGACCTGGATCTTGTGTTTGTTTAGAATTTTGGAAATCTTTTTAGTAACGCCTGCTATATATGGTAGTGTGATGGTTTTGACCGGAGTATCAAGTGGTAAAATTTTGATTTAAAGCTTTCGTGACTGCAGTAATTCATATTCTTAGCTCTTTTGGTTAAGTCAAGTTGAAGGGAAACAATAAAATAATAAAATATATATAAAACAATACAAATTCTCACGACGTTTTGACCATAACACAAACGGTCGTCATCAGGTGTGTCGGTTTGCATAAATTTATTTATTTATTTTTGGGCGGTGTATTTATTTATAAAAAACGTCAGCGCCACGCGCAGCGATTTGGCAGTTTATTTAGAAGGACGAGTCCATCTATGTTCTGAAAATAGGAGGGGGTAGACAAAAAATGTATGTATGTTGTCTGAAAACCACTGTAAGCGTGAACAATCAATTAAGACCTGAAATGGTTAATCAAATCTTTCCAATGATTGCTAAGCCAGATTCCATCTTCTCGGTTGAAATTGTCTCTATGTGGATAGCCTCATGAATGAATCTCTCATGGTAGCCAGATGGCTTACAAAGAACCTCTGTCTTGGAAAAGTCAATGTCATGTGAGCCTACTGAATTATAACAATGATCTACCACGGCCGAGGTGTTGGTTCTACCGTGTTTAAGGTCTGCTTTGTGTTCACGAATGCGGTCCGAGACATGGCGTTTGGTTTCTCCAATGTAACTACTACCACAGAGGCAACTTAGTTTGTAGACACCAGGGTACTACTGTATGTCCGGAATAACATATTTTACAGACGGAACCAGATCACGGATTTTATGTAATGTGTTGAAACGGACCTGGATCTTGTGTTTATTCAAGATTTTGGAGATCTTTTTTGTGATCCCCGTAATGTAGGGTAAAGTGATGGTTTTGAAAGGCTCCTCAAGAGGGTCCTTCATGGTTTGAGTGGTAGCTTTGCGGATTGTATAGTCGGAGTAGCCATTAGCCTTAAGAGCTTGGTGTACGTGCTTGAGTTCACTGCCTATGTGTTCCTGGTCGGATATGCATTGGGCTCTATGGTACAGAGTCTTGATGAGAGAATTCTTCTGTGATGGATGGTGGTGGGAATCCGGTTTCAGATAAGCATCCGTATGGGTAGCTTTCCTGTAGACAGAGTGGCTCATTGAACCATCAGGTCTCTTTTTTATTAGGACATCCAAAAAACCGTCGTGAGTATTTTTATTGTTTTTTATATATGTTTTATTATTTTATTGTTTCCCTTCAACGTGACTTTACCGAAAGAGCTAAGAATATCAAGTGGTTGTTTCTATATGGAGGGAGAAACAGCTTGGCGGATGGTACGGTCAGAGTATCCATTCCTTTTGAGGGTCAGGTGTACATGTTTTAATTCACTGGTCAGGTGATGTTGGTCCGAAATGCAATGAGCTCTATGGTATAAAGTTTTGATGAGATAATTATTTTGAGCTGGGTGGTGGTGGGAATCAGGTTTCAAGTAGGAATCTGTGTGGGTGGGTTTCCTGTAGACAGAATGCCCCAATGAGCCATCAGGTCTCCTCTCAAATAGAAATCGAACCAAACATTAAACTAATTTTCAATGGTAGAGTATATTTTTTTTCAAGTAGTGGTACCCCAAACTTTCACAGCTCTTAAAATTCCCTTTTCACACCATCAATAGGTAAACTCCCCCTCCCCGACCTGCACATGTTCACCCCCTCTACACCGTTCATCATGCTAAGTCCGCCAATTAAATGCTATTTTTTATGCTAATTCCTTTGTCAAGGCACCTTGATTCCTCTCACACAGCTTAAAGGTCGCGGTCTGAGCTTGGCTGTGTTCACTCCAGCGCTGTCCTCGAGACAGTCTGGTCCCTTCACCTGATGAAGGCCGCTTGTGTTGTGGCTGAAACGTCGTGATTTTTGTTGTTTTATTTTTTTACCTACGTGACTTTACCGAATAGAACCAAAGAGTATGGATCCTTGCAGTCACGAAAGCTTCAAATCTACAAATTATATATACATAGTGTGATTGTGTTGAAATGTTATCACTTGTCTATGGCTTTATTGTTAGTTTTTGGTTAGTCACTGGCAAGTGAATGCTCTTTGTCCGTACAGGTGGTGAATTTCAGGACATGGGCCCACAAGACCAAGGGTAAGTGCCGAAACAAATACATTTTTCTTAAAAACACACATTCAGCTTGATACTCGCTTGTCTTAGAATATTACAAGATTAAAATCACGCTTTGTATTTACAATGAAAATGCCGCATTTGTGTTTTTTTCATCAAACATTGATCTTATATTCTTGTTAACATTTATTACTTTGTAAATTAACATCCTTCTCTGCTAGATTTGTATACTCAAGTATTGTGTATTATTTGAAGTATTTAAACATCACTGTTTTTAGGGTGCCGTTCAAAATCCAATTTGGCTATTGTCAAGGTCATGTCTCCTGGTCTTCATTTCCCTGTTAAAGTGAAGCAGCAGTGCAAGTGTAATGACAGTAGGGTCAACCTACGGTGCGAATGGACTGGTGGCTACGGGAGGTAATGACAAGGGATTCAGCGTGCAGTGCTACGGGAATGATCGAGAATAGGGGTGTGGCCAGGTGACGTAAGAGGACAGGAGTAGAACGTGTGTGGTCTCGGGCCAGCGTGCAGGTTCGAGAATAAGGGCGTGGCCACGGACAAGGGCGTGGCTACGCACCGAAAATATGGAGAATAGGCAGGAGGCTCGGGGCTGCCTGGAGTGGGGTCTCTGCCTGTTCAAGTGTTTGTGTTCTTCAATAAAGAAACCATCTCAAGACAATTGGGTCCCAGTCATTACACAAGTTTTAAAGACAGTCCCTCGATATTTCCTGGGTGCTCAACGGAGCTGAACAGTGAATCACCGTCAATGCATTGAGTCAGAGGGTCGGCATAGAGGCAGCGAAGAGGAGGAGGCGAATCCTGAACCACCTGGAAATGTGAACATACAACAGTGAGATTCTCAGCCGTTGACTTTTCCCATTAAAGGTAACACATTGAGGAGGAGGGTCTGATTACATTAAACTTAAACTTCATTTTTCCATCTGCATATTGAGTGGCACCCTTAGGTTTGTGTAGAAAAAGAGCGTCTTAATAATTAGTTGCGTGAGAGTCGCAACTTAAATGTCAACAAATACCTATTTACATTAGGCGCTCCGGACTGTTTGCTCCCGCATGTTTTTTTGGCATCGTTGTGGTTCACCGTGCTTTGTAGATTGTAATTTCATTATTATGTTATGTTGCGGTGCTTGCCCTGTTTGGAAGGGTTGTGAATCTTAACCAAACAGATTGTCAATTTATATTCAAAAACATACTTTACCCTTTCTGGCATAACTACAGGTGTTAGATGTTCAAACAACAAATAGATTTCTATTACAAGGCATCAAGCCTGCATTAACTATGCATTCTTGTGGTGATGCAGAGAACGCAATGCAGAGAATGTATTTATGCTAAAAAAATAATTCTGATACAGTTCACTTCTGTATAAAATAAGGAAGTTGTACTGGAAGTTTTACAAGGCATCAAGCCTGCATTAACTATGCATTCTTGTGGTGATGCAGAGAATGCAATGCAGAGAATGTATTTATGCTAAAAAATAATTCTGATACAGTTCACTTCTGTATAAAATAAGGAAGTTGTACTGGAAGTTTTACAGCGATTTACAAAAATAAAGGATTACTGAATCTATTAGAAGTGTTGAACACCACAGTACTGCCATTGGATTTATAAAGACTTATGTAATCCACACGACAGCGCTAAAACAATTACTTCACAATGTGAGAAAGGTGAATCTCACAGGGCTCTGTGTCTGATGCAGACAACACTTTGATGTTTTTGAGACAAAAACGTGTTCCTCTTCTCAGAGCGGGTTTCAGGAAATGTTCACAGGAGTCTCCGTGCATACTCGTTAACAGTTTAGAAAAAAAATGCCCTTTAATACTTGTGTGTGAGATATCAAAAGAAACATAATAAACTAACGTATTTAAATATTGATGGCACAATATGACACCATGAAGATTTGAAAATGAGAAGAAAATTCCGGATGAGATTTTATCAAAATGTGATCATATTAAAAAAATTTAAAGGACACAAATATCTGAAACCGATGCAGAGTGAACAATTCTGCGCTCGCCACTCCGCAGCGGAATCTGCGTGCGAGTCGTTCACAGCGGCGAAGGTTCGCGTAGCGGCTCCCATGCTCTCGCCCTGCTCATCCTCCGATCCCGCGACACACAAAAGATGAGACAACCGGTAGCAGTTGGGGTGCAGTCTTTGGCCTCCAACATAGGACTGCCACTCAGACATGGGCCTACACAGGCACAGTAGCACACGGTCACACGGCACGCCGTCCGTCAGCATGGTCATCCTTGGACACAAAGGACGAGGACAAGAAGCTCAGAATGTGCATAACTATTTAGTTCCAAAAAAATCCAGAAATGTTCACGTCTTAGTGGCTTCAAGGCAGATTCCAAAAATGTTCACGTCTTAGTGGCTTCAAGGCAGATTCCAGAAATGTTCACGTCTTAGTGGCTTCAAGGCAGATTCCAGAAATGTTCACGTCTTAGTGGCTTCAAGGCAGATTCCAGAAATGTTCACGTCTTAGTGGCTTCAAGGCAGATTCCAGAAATGTTCACGTCTTAGTGGCTTCAAGGCAGATTCCAGAAATGTTCACGTCTTAGTGGCTTCAAGGCAGATTCCAGAAATGTTCACGACTTAGTGGCTTCAAGGCAGATTCCAGAAATGTTCACGACTTAGTGGCTTCAAGGCAGATTCCAGAAATGTTCACGTCTTAGTGGCTTCAAGGCAGATTCCAGAAATGTTCACGTCTTAGTGGCTTCAAGGCAGATTCCAGAAATGTTCACGTCTTAGTGGCTTCAAGGCAGATTCCAGAAATGTTCACGTCTTAGTGGCTTCAAGGCAGATTCCAGAAATGTTCACGTCTTAGTGGCTTCAAGGCAGATTCCAGAAATGTTCACGACTTAGTTTCTTCAAGGCAGAAACGTGGCTTTCGCAACGGTGTGCTCTTTCCATCACTTTGTTGCTCATATCTGAAATGGAGATTTAAAAAAAAATAACTACTTTGCATTTTCCCGTGGAACTTTGCCATTCACAAATGTGCGAGGAGATTCAAGTAGCATTTGTATTTAAATATATTGGTGCGGCGCCGCAGTGGTTAGCACGCTGCCCTATGAAACCCTGGCGATCTGATTTTAACTCCCTGGCATGGATTTAATCAGTGGCGAGTAATACCTAAACGGGTTTCACCCCGCACCCACCCCAACCTCGTCTGCAACTCGCACTCACTAGTGTCGTGAAGTATGTGCAAAGCGCATCCCATGATGGGAACAGTGTGGAGAACAATAACAAAAAAAAGAGCTGTGCATTTTTTTAGTTATGGACATGAAAAAGCAAGCAGGATAAGGAAAATGTCGGCAGTGATTATTATTCATTGGCCACGTGAAGAAATAGGTGGCTCATTACGACCGCAGTTATTTGGTTTGCGTACATGGTATGGTATGCGGCAAACATCAAAATTATGCTTTTGTTTGAATGCAAAACCTTTTGAGAAGAACATTTTTCTTCAAATATTGGGATTGGAATCCGTACACTGGATTGAACGGTGACCCGAGGAGCGGAAAGAGAGATGGCGCAGGACAGGGCAGCGTGGAGAAGGTTGGCAAGGACAGCGGAACACCCCACGAGTGGGACAAACGCTTGGAAGGAGAAGACGAAACTGGATTGAATGAAATAAATTGTCTAGTGAAGTGGTCCTTGTGGTGTGTGGTGCCGTTTGGTGCCTTCACGTTTTACAAACGCTGCCTTCTACCAGATCCCGAAAAACAATGGCTGATGGGATAAAAAACGCATCGCGTTCCATTTTACGGTGAAGTGTGGAAAGTGCCGCCCATCCCGTATGAGCCTGTTCGGACATTAGAAAATCCACCGCAGTAGGTAGCGTCATCTGGTCCAACACCAGTGGAGACTAGGCTCTTCAGAAAAGCCGTCTCGGGTGTGGACCAATCAATTTCAAGGACAGTGCATATCATTATCAGTTGTCTCTTTTTTGTTTGCATTTTGACTGCTTGTGTTGTGGTTATTGCAAACATGATCCCTTGTATAAAGGTGTCAGTTTTGATGCCAGATTAAAGGGTAAAAACCTATTACTAAACCACCACAGTGGCAAGGAGGTAGAGATCCCGCAGCAGTTGCGAGGATGACACTTGATCGCCAAGACTTGCAGTTAAAGTTTCAAGCCTTCTGGCTGTAGGCACATCCTCCTCCAGTTGAAATAATTCGTTTGGCTGGAGTAGATGACTGGAATGCCAACCAAGTCTCCACTCTCTCTGGTTAGATGCTGAAAGTTCAGACCAATTAAAAACGTGATTTATAATGTTTTATTGACCCATTTGATGACTATGCCAGCCATCAATTCAGAGGCTTGCTATCTAGAAGCGTCATCCATGCCAAATGCTTCAGCACAAAAACTCACCAACCAACTACTCTGTTCTCTGGAACCAAGTAAAGACAGAAACTGCCCAGTGTTGGTTTTGCTATTGTTTCCTTTACTTTGATGTGGACAATGTAAATCTTGTACCGGTGGTTGTTTCCTTTAATCGTACCAGTGAAGATTTATTCAAAGAGGAAAGTGATGCTTCTTCATACCAGATTGGAAAACAAATTTACAACAACCAATTCCCAACATAAATCTCCTTTTGTTGAGTTTGTGAGAAGCAGAAGCAACGGCAAGAATGTGATATTTTGTCTTAAGGTATTTCATGGTGTTTGGACTGATTTTTAAGCTGCTCTTAAATATTGTAGGATGTATGCATTCATGTTAGTTTACATATTTTTATGCTCATTTGCTGTAAAAGGTTCTGATACCTTTTTTAAATGTCACTTGGTTTTCAGGTATGACGATCGTGAGTGTTTTGACTCGAGGCAAGGCGCTGATAACCGAGGCTACAATAAATCAGAGTTTTTGGACCATCGAGGCAGAAGAGGGCCTCAGCATGGTGGACATAGCTCACCTCCAGGTGGACAATATGGCCCACAAAGTCAAAGGAATGACTACGATATGCATTACAATGCACCTGTCCAGCAAGAGCTACCTGGCCAAAGAGGCTTTGGATGGACTGGCCAGTATGGAAGACCTGCCCATATGCAAGAATTTCATGGGCCAGGAAACTGGCCCCAATATAGGGGTCCGGGTAACAGGGCTGATTTTGAAAGCATGAACAACAGGCCAGGCTTTGAAGGTCAAGATGACAGGCCTATCTTTGGAGGTCCAAACAGACCAGGTTTTCGAGGTCCTTATAATAAGCCAGGCCATGGAGGTTTGACAAACAGGTCAGGTTTTGGAGGTCATTCAAATAACCGAAGCATCAGATTTGATCCAACTAGGAAAGTAAATCGGCCAGGCCAGTTATGGCCAGTCACAAAAACGAGTAGCGTGAAAGCTCAAGGTCAAAATAAACTTGGAGGCCAACAAAGTAAGGCCTCCAAGAATACTGCTGTGGAATCGAAGAATACCTCGTATGCTGCAGCGGGCACAAGCGTTGACACTCTGCAAAGAGGCAATAGCAACGCCGGTGGTGGTGGTGGGCAGACCCATCCACTGGCAGAAGGCAATGAAGCAGGCAGGAGTGCCAGCCCAGCATCTGGGAAGAAGGCGAGCGTGTCTGCAGCACCTCCGAAGCCACCCGGTTCATCTGCAGCCATTGCAAGCACTGTAAGTAATGTCCTTCCATATGTTTGCCTTGCATATATGTACCCAAAAACAACAGTGTCTTCTATCTAATTTGCATTTAATCTAAAACTGGTTATAAACATGAGCTTGCAAGTGCTCGTTTATCTTCCAATGTCTTTGAATGGAATGAAGTTGTTTTTTTTCCCGCTGTCATTGTAGGCCTTAACTTGTAGGAGACTGAAGTGTTTCTTTACTCTTCAAGCTCATGAACATTGTTTTTATCACACGACATGTGTGTCTGGTGTCCACACTTAAACTTGATAACCCATTTGTCAATGTAGCAATGACGAAAACAGATTTTACAAAAAATGATTCAGAGAGAACACACCTTTCGTGTCAAGGTGGACCCTGTCTTGCCTCATTGTGAATATGTATATTCAAATACAAATGAGTTTCCTTGTATATCTTAGAATTTTGAAAGTTAATCGGCAAGCTCGGATCACGCTGTGGAAGGCACGGTATAGAAAGACGGTGATCGCCAGTAGCCAGTGACGCCATCGCACACCCGCTCTTGTGTATTCTGGTTTCAACTACTTGACATGAAATTCACAAGATTGTTTGGAAATGTCATTCTCACAGATGTGCCATTACAGATGTGTCGGTATAGATTTCATTTAGAAACTACGTTTGAGTTATCTGCATGGATCGATCATAGGACAAAATAACTTGCCCAAAGTATAGTGGCCATAACCACTATGATTGCAGGTTAGAATCCTCAATGGGCACCACAAAGTAAACTATTTTGACCTGTCGCAAGCTGATGTTTTAATCTGGTTCACCAGTTAATCTTGTTTTTCACAAGCCCGTCTCTGCGGAAGGTGTTTATATATGGAGGGTGATGGATTCAGAATGAAACACTCAACAGTGTTGTGAACGAGTCTTTCAACTCCCTGTGTGGATTATAATATCTGCTGTGGCGTCAACTTCTGGTGGAGATGTTTCTCTTTTGTCCGCATGAGAGTGGACTGACGGATGTGTATTTCCCCATTCATTTTCTCTTGGCAGAATTAGAGATGTAGCTTGTGGTATGAAAAAAAATCTTTCATTTAAAACTTTAAAGGCGTTACATGTGACTTCCTTTAACTTTTAGGAAGTATCAAAAATTACAGCTGGACTTTAGCACAGAGTCCTTCTGAAATTCACTTGGGACGATGTACAATGGAGCACATGGGTCAATCCATTCCAAGTCATCACAAGCGTTCGACAACATCACTGTCTCGGAAAGATTTGCCATTCGGCACAATTATGAACACTTGAATCCAAAGTTCCAGCCATTTGCACTGCCCTGCAAAAGTTCTGAATGGATGCATGATATTTTGATGCCAAGATTGGGATACAATTTGGAAAAAATGGCTAAAAAGTTTAAATCTCAATTATTAATTTCTGTATCCTGCCAACAGATCAATCACTTCTCTTCCAATGCATCACCCTCGTAAAACACAACGCTTACTTAAACCAAATTCTAGTAACTCATGGCATGGGCAATGAAACCCTCGAATTATGCGATGATATGGGAATTAAACTGACCAACCGAGGTGTTGATGTGGCTGTCTGACGGACTGACTTGTATAAGGAGGAAGCACGCGGACAATTGAGGAATGCCTAGTTTTGCCGTAAAGTTGACGCTTCCCTCACAACAACACACCAACAGTCGAGGGCGCTGTGATCGCTGATCCCTCGGTGCTTTGCCCCAGCGGTGCGTTCAGTGGGCAGAGCGGCACTGCCGTGGCGCTACGAGGCAGAGTTTGCCCGTGATTGAACGGTGCGTTATAATACTCGCAACGAGTGACGTCATAGCCAATGAGCGTCCGCGAAACTAAGAGTTCGTGGGAAGGTACGACTCCTGCGCATGGGCTGAAGTTTGACACGCTCACCCAACGCTTAGCGAGGCAGCTCCTCAGACCGTTTGCACCTGTCACGATGCACCCTGTGCTGCTAAACAGTCGTGCCGGGCGCCATGGTGGTGAGAGGTTAACGACCTCGCCTGGTATGCACGGGAGGCCAGGGGTTTGATCCCGACCCTGATGCCGAAATATTTGGAGTTTGCATGTCTCTCTCCCCGTGGTAACATGGATTTTTCTCTGGGTCCTCCGGTTTTTCCCTCCACATTTAGAACACATGCGTTTTGAATATTTCGTTGATAGGTAAAAAGTAGGGTTTTTTTAATTAGCTTAAACTGCAGAACCTGGAGTTAGCCCACAAAGGGTTTGTCTACTATAAATTTCCACTTAGTTGAGCTATCATTTGTGGCCAGGTCGCTTCTACAAAAAGAACTATATAGCTCAAGTGGGCCTTACCTTGCAAACTAAATATAACTTGGTTTAGTTTAAGTCAATAGAAAAGCACTCTGGACCACTCTACCCATTGAACGCACCCCTGAGTCTACAAAAAGCATCATCATCCAAACTCTTCATGTACCCTCCAACCAGGATCCGGCCTGGTGGCAAAACGGTCGAGCGAGCGGCTCGCGATCTTGCAACTTCAAATCCCGGTTGGCGGTTGACTCAGCCCATCATTACTTCAGGTTGATAAAAACAAGTACCCACTTTGTGGCGGAAGTCAACAAGTGGTTGTCCTTTGGATATACTCGCCTCTGTCATAGCAACGTGGAGTTTCCACCAACTGGCTCAGGCCTGTAAGCAGGAGGCGAGCAATGCCTGCGTGCTCAAAATTGAGCAGGGAAATCTCTGCTTTGTTTTGACTTGAACGTGACGTGTCATCCCCGGCAGCTGGGTAATCCAAACGCCTCGACGTCTGTGAGGCCCGGCACGAGCCTCAAGAGGAAGTCCCCCCAAGGAGAGGCTTCACAGGCAAAAAAACTCAAACCCGGTGAGAGCGAACCCCCACCCATTCAGAGCCTCGCCGGGATGAAGAATTGACGCAGGAATTTGTACACGCACTTTATTATTGTGTACGTCTTGTGGTGCATGGCAGAGTGAAAACGATATGTTAACAGTGAGGAACTACACATTTTCACAATGTCTCTATTTTATAATCTTGAAGTGTTGAACCATGGTTTTAAAGCTGGGGTCTGCTGGAATTCTTAGGGCTCTGTAATGGCGCATGACTGTTTCCAACTTTATATAACATTCTACAAGGCCTCATGCTAATAGAGCTACGTGGAGTATTTGATTGAATTAAAGATTGTTTCATATATTCTGTTTTATTTATTTTAATTTGACGATACAGAAATAAAGTCTTCAAGTTCGGCACCTGGAAAATTGGGACAGGTATGCAACCTTATCCCAGATATCTCTGTGCCCAGCACAATCGCACTTCAGCAGTGGGCAACTCAAGGCCCACAGCCTCCCAGCGTCCCCCTGGGGAAGATCAACAATGCCTGCTGTCTGCTGTAGATGGGGCCAAATTAACAACCTCAGTACCCACATATAGCATCTTGCTGCATTCACCTTGCCTTATGATAGAAGCAGAAGAAGGGCCGGATTACCACAGGATTTAGGTACTGCCACAATGTTAACAAAACCCATAGTAAACGTGACACTATAGTCTCATTTCCATTGCACAGAAAGTACAATTTTGCTAGAACTTATAGTTCATAGGAGATGAATTTTAAAATGTGTTCTGAAACCTAATACATCATTGTAACAACCCCAGTGACTTCACTGTGTCGATGGAGACAATGAACCCCCATTGCTGTTTAAAATAATGGGTGCAATTATGTTGATGCGAATGAATTTAACTGAGTCAGGGCTCTTATCTGGTTATACATGAGGGGCTGGCTATTGCCATTTTTGAAAACAAGAGATGACCACATTCACCAGATAATGGGTGCATTAGGCCACGTGATAATCTTCTGACCATTCCGACATTTGCAATGGCAACTTTGATCTGAAAGAAGTTCAACATGCATGCAATTGGAGGAGGTGTAATGGCAGCTTAATGAAACGAAACATTTCTAATCACGACCGAAGTTTTGGGTTTTTGGGATTAAAAATCAGGAGCACATCCCAAACAGCTCGACTTCACTGCAATGAGAGCCACACCCCTTTCTGTACTTTGTGTGTTGTGCAACGTGTACGGTGTCACATTGTCAAGTTATTCACACGGTTGCTTAACACTAAAGTTAGTTTGAATATGGAGACCAATCACCACACACATGGTGCCTGTGTAAGTCACTGTGTTGCCGCTGCGTGTTCCCTAAAGGCCAACCCAGCAGGCAGAACGGTTTCTATCACGGAGTTTTTGCAAGGTGAGTGTTGGAGTTATTGTTACACTTGTAAGACCAACGTGGTGTTTGTGTTACACGTGTTTGTGCCAAGTGTGCACCATGCAGATGGCTTTCAGATTTCATGAATATATCGAATGTTTCATCCCAATTTCGGATTTTATTTGTCTGCTTCCTGTCCCACTGTTCAGGTTTAACTTGCATTAGAATTTAAATAAAGTGTCAGTAAAGTTGGACGTAAACTTTAACCATCAGTGGTAATAAACACACACAAAAACCTCGATACATCCGGCAATAGCACTGCTGCCTCAATAAGAATATTGATATAATTGGTGATGTTTTGAGCAATGGTCCTTTTTTTCACAAGACAGAGATGGATCAGAGAGGTGGCGTGATTAGTGGTAGTTCATTTTTGGATGTTAAAATATTTTACATGGGCTCTCAAATTAGTGAATTACAAACTAATATTTTAATGAAACAAAACAAACGAATACTTAAACTAATCTATTTATTTTACCAGGTAAGGCCCGCTGAGCTATAGAAGTGACCTGGTCACAAACGATAGCTCGAAAAAGTGGCTTATCATTTGGAAATGTATAGCAGCCAAATAGCACAAATGCATGTTTATAAATGATCAGAGAAAAACCAGTGGACCCGGAGAAAAAACCACGCGAGCACGGAGAAAATATTAAAACTCAAAATAAACATACCCTTTGGTTCTTCCGGTAAAGTCACGTAGGTATAAAATAAAAAAAAATCACGACGTTTCGGGCGCAACACAAACGTCCGTCAGGTCCACTCACTCCCACCTGATGAAGCTCGCTTGTGTTGCACCCGAAACGTCGCGATTTATCTTATTTTATTTCTACCCACGTGACTTTACCGAAAGAACCAAAGAGTATGGATTCCTGCGGTCACGAAAGCTTCAAATCATAATATACAGGCGTCACGGTCAGGATCGAAGTAGTTAACATCTCGCCACCACGCCGCGCCCCATTGTTGCAGTGAAACCTCAACGTGACCTTTTTCAGGAGACCGGCCAAATTGACCGGTCGATGCAGGAAAACGTTACCCCGCGTGAAGGTTGACGGTAAATGCGCCAGTAGCAACTGGATTTCCAAACGTGGAACATTAGATGTTGGAAAATGCACAAGCGGGGAGATGTTATAATGAGGTCTCGCTGTAATTTAATTCCTTTGAACAAAGTTTGCACTGCTAGTCGCTGGTGCAGATAGGAGTGGGATATACGGTAAAGCGCAAAAAGGTCGTAGAGGTAGGGAAATAATTTGGCGATGCAGCTGCTAAGTCGCCAGTGGTACACAAGTACAATTAATAAACGCGACACATTTGTCACTAACGCTGCGGCCTGACAAGGGAATGTACCGGCAACATTTTCGGAAATTGCCATGTGCTATAGAATTATAGCACAGGGCAATTTAAGAAAATATTGCCGGCAATAATTCTATAGCACATAACAATGATTTTCACGTGCTATCAATTTTTTTTCATGTGCTCTGAAGCAAGGCCATTGCATTTGCGACGGCAGTCTTGTGAATATATTATAGTTGTATTAAACAAAGACAATTAAATATCTTCAGAATGGAGATCATGTACGTCGCCAACCGTGCTAGTCGTGGCAGTCGGTCTAGCTGTGAAACTTCACGTGGTTTGGAGATAAGCTATTGGCAATGAGTGGAAGTGCTTAAGGGAAGAGAATTAAAGTCATTCACAGTTATTTACTTTTTTAAAAAAAGTCTACAGTTATTTTCCTGCTAAACTGAGCATTGAGGTGGTGGTGCGCATCACCCGTTTACAGCCCTGGGCCGGTGACGGTAATTACGCATTCCTATCGTGCAGAAGAGTCGTATCCACATGTCCGCCGCTCTTCACTTCCCCATGAAGTGGTATCCCCTTTATTGAACGCAGAGGAATTATGGGCTGAGTCAACCCCCTAAATGAGTTTTAAACAACAAATTGTATTCAGCCATCCCCACAGCTCACTAAACATTGTGTCTGAAGAGGTTTCTGGTGGGGAAATGTTAAAAATGACTATTTGCACGCGTATTTGTAAATTTATTTCAGACATGGACAAGGTGCAAGACATAGGAGGCGTTTGGTAAGTGTCAATCTTGAATTGCTTAAGATGTCTGGCCAATGTGTGGAACGATTATTCATTTCAGTTAAGCTGTGCGCTATGTTTATATTTGGGATGTTCTTTATGAAATCCAGTGATGTCCCCCTGTTCTTGCAATTCACAGGGTATTTAAGGTGCGCTTAAAGTGTGCAAGCTTGGATAAATCTTTCTCAAAAATCACAACCACAAGCGGAACTAAGCCAGTGGCAAACACGGCAAACGAGCTGTTCTAAAAATAATGTTGTTATATTACCCCAATTCTAATCCTAGCCATAACCAGCAATCAGTGGTGAGCGATATCCGTTCTGGGGGGGGGGGGGGCCCTTCACCAACTCGCACTTACGAGCGTGATGAAGTATGATTAAACAGCCCCATAACCAACACCGAGCGGGGGAGATCTTCATCCAGCAGCGCCCTGACGATGAAAGGCTGTACGTGTACAGTTTTTTTCTCTTACAAATGCCCGCAGCACGTTACCAACGTATGTCTGTATGTTGAGCTTCTTTCGCACCGTGCGTAGCCAACCACGACTCGTGAATGTGCCCGGTAGGGCCATGTACAGGTGCATGCTGTGCAAGTTCAAGACTCCAAAGCGCTCCCAGATGGACGCACACGTGCAGAGCAAAATGCACAAGCACACCCTGCAGGACCTTGGCAAAGACCACCCAGACGGGCCGGAAATCGCTGACTTTCTCGATGTAAGCTCAAATAGCCTTCTGTGTTGAGCGTGAATGAAAAAATGCACGCTTTTCAAACCCCACACGATTATTAATTTACGGAGTCTGCGTGTTCTCTCTCCCCGTAGTCATGTGGATATTTCTCTGGGACCTCTGGTTTTCCCCTCTCCACATTTAGAATGGACACGCGTTTAGAGTTTTTGACTGCTATGAATGTCCACGTGATAAGCCAATTCGTTGGGCTATCATTTGTGACATTGAGCTACATAGCTCAATGCGCCTTACCTGGTAAGATAAAAAAAAATGTCTTTCTATATATTTTAAGTGATTTGTTTACCTTTCCTATACTATGTCCTATTGTTTTTTTGTGTTGTTGTTGTTACGTTCTGACCTGCCCCTACTAGACATTTGTAAAAAAAAAAGAGCTTCATAGCAAAAAAATATATTCTGATCTGGCAGTAGACAGAGAAGAGAAGGGCTGTATGTGTACTTCAGTTGGCACCTATGTGAATTAAACAATTATGCGATAGAGAAAAAAACACTGCCGTGGAATATCATTTATATGTGTGTGTGTTAGAGAAAGGTCTATTGAAGTTGCTTCGGAAGTAGTTTTGTGACAACTACTTCTGGGGCCATTCTACTATCACGAGATGGAGTTGCGAATTGTATTTTTGTTTTCGTGTGACACGGCACGATGAAGCTAATGTCACGAGGGGGGGTGGGAAAATAACAATTTTAAATATACATTGATGAATTAAAAAATTAAAAAATAATTTAGTTTTACGTTTTTACAAATGTTGTTGTGGTCGATGTAGAGCTGCGATTTGTCTTTCTCCAGGCACTGATGAGCTGGAAGAATCGCCAGGTGGGCGTGAGGAGGAGAGGAGCCCCTGGGCTGCTCAAATTGGGTCTATCTGATGCGGCGTCAGACGAAGGTTTGTGTCGCTCGCACATGTTTATGAGATTACACGTTCACTTGTCTTCGGCTAAAATCAGTGGCGGGTGATATTTCAACTCGGTCCGAAGGCCCCATCTTCGCCACTGAGGTGAAGTGTGGTCGTATAACCCCCATGATGGGCATTGCTTGGGGAGGCTTTCATCCAGCAGTGGATTGATAGAGGGCTGTGAGCAAACTAAATCCTGGCCAAATTAACACATGGGTGTTCACATAATGATCTGGCCAAATATTAGTTGCAATTAATTAACCAAGCAAATTTACATTTTTATTCTTGGTTCTTTCGGTAAAGTCACGTAGAAGGGAAATAATAAAAATTAAACAATAAAATTCTCACGACGTTTCATCATCAGATGATGATGATTGCTTGTGTTGCAATCGAAACGTGAGAATTTTATTGTTTTATTTTTATTATTTCCCTTATACGTGGTGACTTTACCGAAAGAACCAAGAATATTAATCCCTGCAGTCACGAAAGCTTTAAATCAAAATTTACATTTTATTTTGTTAAACCTGGTGAGAACTCAAGTGACCAGGATAGTCTCATTTGCAAGAGTGACCTTAGGCATGAGTTTACCAGTAGGGGTGAGGGGTGATTGCTGCTCCGTATAATCCTAATTGAGCAATTGGCAGGTAATTTGAACCCTGACTGGCACACAATGGCCAAAACGATGTGAGGAGATTTTTAACGTCCATTGTGAATCAGTGTAGTGTTATTGAGATTACTTCACTTACAGTATTAACCAGGGCGGCCTCTGGATTCCAACCATGAGCCTCTGCAACAAGCGGCGAACGCAGTGCGACCACTAGGCCTCATCACCGCTCCGTGTACGAGTGTTTTAACGTGCTGAGTTTTGTTTTAGCCCGCACTAGTAAGGTGAATACATATTAAAACAATCAAATGTAATAATCGGATATGTATATTGGACTTCTTTAGCACCGTCTGTAGCCAACTATGCTAATCGGAGGTGTGGGGGAAGGACAACAGACTAAATGCAGAAACAGTTCTGAAGAAATTATATGACGTTTTGACTGAAATGAAGCCAAGCATCTTGAGGAAAATCCAACAAAAGTCAGAACGAAACCCAGGAAAAGGTGCCGTATCGCAGGAGCAACCGATGATTTGAACGAGATATTAACCATTGCAATTTAACGTATTCATATTGTATTTTTAACGTGCCGTGTTTCCCGACGTGTCTTAAGTTGCACGTGTAAGCCTCGGTAGTACATCCTCCTCGCGTTCTGACCTGTTTTTTGCGGCATTCGTGCGCCCAACAGATGGAGCGGAGCTGGATGAAACCATGGAGGTGTTGCGCACTGCATGGTGTCGCGCTTGCCACATGCGTGTGCCATATCTCGCCAACAGTTTGCAGGACCACATGAACTCGAAGGTGCACATCACAAGGAGAGAGGTCAGAGAAACCTTCTCCAAAGGGAGAATTTTAAGGAATCTGCTGGGGTTTATTTTATTATATGTATAGAATTCAATGTAAATCAGTCCAGTGCTCGCTGTTACTCGCTCACCGGTCGTTAGTTGTCTCCTTATGACTCTTCTATCGCTGCTACCGTGGTTAATCGTCCCATTAACTTGAATCATTGATTCCTGCAGCCATGCTGAGGATTCGGTCTGCCGGACTGTTTTGTCTCCCCCGCAACGTGTTCACCCATCACACTGCAAGTCACAATAACAGTCACTCACTCACCCATCACACTGCAAGTCACAATAACACTAACCCACTCACCCATCACACTGCAAGTCACAATAACACTAACCCACTCACCCACCACACTGCAAGTCACAATAACACTAACCCACTCACCCATCACACTGCAAGTCACAATAACACTAACCCACTCACCCATCACACTGCAAGTCACAATAACACTAACCCACTCACCCACCACACTGCAAGTCACAATAACACTAACCCACTTACACATCACACTGCAAGTCACAATAACACTAACCCACTCACCCATCACACTGCAAGTCACAATAACACTAACCCAATCACCCATCACACTGCAAGTCACAATAACAGTCACCCACTCGCCCATCACACTGCAAGTCACAATAACACTAACCCACTCACCCATCACACTGCAAGTCACAATAACACTAACCCACTCACCCATCACACTGCAAGTCACAATAACAGTCACCCACTCACCCATTACACTGCAAGTCACAATACTAACCCACTCATCCTTCACACTGCAAGTCACAATAACACTAACCCACTCACCCATCACACTGCAAGTCACAATAACACTAACTAACTCACCCATCACACTGCAAGTGAAAATAACACTAACCCACTCACCCATCACACTGCAAGTCACAATAACAGTCACCCACTCACCCATCACACTGCAAGTCACAATAACAGTCACCCACTCACCCATCACACTGCAAGTCACAATAACAGTCACTCACCCACCACACTGCAAGTCATAACAACAACAACCGCCATTCGCCACTAAGTGGCGGTGACGTCACCACGACGCTTGTGCCAGGCTATGTGCACCCTGAGGCCACGTGAAGTGTCGAACGCCCGCTGGCAGGAGGTCACGGGGCAGACCCAGGTGCCACGGGTCGACTGACTGAGATGACTGGCTGATGCACCACTTGTGCCCCCTACTGTAGCAACCTGCTGTGCTTTAGCCACCCGGCGCTCCGCTCGTTGTTGTGAGCGTCGCTCCTCCGCCCTCCGTTGTTGTTGGAGGGCGACTGCCTCCAACTGCCCAGTAGCGTCCTTCACGAGCCTCCTCCACAGAGGCCGATCTTGACACCGCTGGTACCAGTCATCGGCAAGTCCACTCAGCTCCACGTCCTCCTGTACCACATCACTCCATCTCTTCTCTAGCCTGTGCCGCGCCCACTTAGCCCCCTCAATCTGGCCGAACAAAAGCTGTTTCGGCATGCGGTGGCTGGGCATGCGGGCTACATGACCCAGCCATCGCAGCCTTCCCTGCCGGAGTAGTTCAACGATGGGACCTTGCCCAGATCTTTCAAGGATTTGTGAGCTCCTCACACAATCCAGTCTGGTTAAACCCAGGATGGATCGTAGGCTGGCCAGCCTAAATGTTTCTAACCGGTGAAGATGTTCCATTAGGGGGGTCCACGTTTCGCAAGCATAGAGAAGGGAGGGAATGACCGTGGCCGAGAAGACCTGAAGCTTAGTGCGGAGCGACAGACCAGGTAGCTTCCACACAGCGTTATGCAACCGATGAAAAGATATTGCCACTCGACTGATTCGGAATGAGACCTCTGCTGTTAAACTGGAGCCAGTCATAAGCACACTGCCCAGGTATGGGAAACTCTCCACTCTCTCCACAACTGCCCCATCACCGATTGGGAGTTGTGGGGGTGGAGTGTCCGATGGTACAAAATACCCAGGCAGGTGCTTAGTTTTGGTGGGGCTGATGGTAAGGCCCCACCTCTTAGTGGCACGCTCCAGTTTCAGCAGCAGCGTCTCTAACTCCTCCTCTGAATGAGCAGCTATTACCAAATCATCAGCATACATAACGTGGTTGAGCAATAGGGAGCCATCCCTTGACCGCACCCGGGCATCGATCAGCCTCCCATTATATCTGTACCATATGGAGATTCCCCCGGTACAGCTATTGAAGGCTTCACGAACTACGTGGTCAAAATAGATGTTAAATAATGTGGGAGCCAGAGGACATCCCTGTCGCACCCCAAGGTGTACAGGCAATGGCTCTGACTCCCGGCCACATAGTTTTACCCGGCCCGCTCACCATCATGAAGGTCCTTAATGATCGTGAGCAGAGGGTCAGGTACTCCAAAAGCACGAAGAACAACCCAGAGCCCAGGCCTACTGATGGTATCATAGGCCTTGACCAGGTCAATAAAGCAGAGATGTAGGTCTTGTTGGAATTCCCTACACCTCTGCTGTAGCAGACGGACAGAAAATATGGCATCTGTGCAGGACCGCCCTTTCGTGAAACCGCATTGGGGCTCCGCAAGCCTCTCCTCAGCGTGCCTGGCAAGGCGATGTTGAATAATCCTTGCCAGGACCTTTCCCGGCACACTGAGGAGTGAGATGCCCCTGTAGTTGTTACAGTCTGTGCAGTCCCCCTTCTTAAAAAGGGGGACCACCAGGGCATCCTTCCAATCCGGCAGAACCCGTCCAGTGGTCCAGACTGTTGTTATGATGTCATATAGGGCAGTCTGTGCACAAACGCCGCCCTCCCTCAGCATTTCGCTTGGGAGATCATCTCTGCCCGCTGCCTTTCCTGGTCTCAGACTCTGGATCGCCTTCAGTACTTCCTCAACAGATGGCACCTCAGCCAGCCACTCACAGAGGGTGACTTCTTCCAATATTTGAGGCACCGCAGCCTCAGCAGGGTCATCCTCACTTTGTGCCACGATGTTTTCCTGGCTGAGGGATTTTCCCTCCCCCAGGACCTCACAGAAATGCTCAGCAAATCTGCAAACCTGTTCCTGGGGGTCGGAGATTGGGTCACCGTTTTTTCTCCTAATGATGATAATAGATGTGGCGCTGCAGGTTACTTTTTTGATGGAGTTAAATAGAGATTTGTGATCACGGGCCACTGAGGCAGACTCCATCTCCTCATAAACCCGTGACCACCACCCATCCTTGCAGCGCCTCACGGCTCTTGGAACCTCCGAGCGAAGGCTGCGGTAAGCCTCCTCATTCTCTGACGTGGGATTCTGTAGCCAATGACAGTGGCCTGTCGCTTTTTCTCAACCATCCTGAACACCTCCTCTGTCAGCCAGGGTCTCTGGGGAGGTCTGGACCGCGTACCCATAGCAGCCATTGCAGCTGCATGAGTCACAGTCCTAAACCTCGCCCATTTACCCTCGACTTCAGGAGGAGTCGGGGTCGATGCCAATCCCAGCCGCAAGCGATGATGAAATTCTCGCTTGCAACTTTCATCAGATAACTGAGACCAGGCCACTTTAGGTTGGAATGGGGTCCTGGGTGTACACCCACCACCGGAGTGGAAGAATGGCAGGTGCATCTTACAGATGACTAGTCGATGGTCAGAGGGCAGATCAGCTCCACGGTAGGTCCTGGTGTCAAGGACATGGGTTCGCATCCGCTGGTCCGTCATTATGTAGTCCAGCAGATGTTCTTGCTTGGACCCGGCATGCATCCATGATGTTGTGTGGATGCGCCGATGCCGGAACAGCGTGTTGGTAATTACAAGCCCATGGGCTGCACAAAAATCTAGCAGCCTCCTACCGTTGTTATTGAGCTGATCTGGCCCATGCCCTCCAATCACTCCAGACCAGGTGCCAGTATCATGACCAACTCGGGCACTGAAGTCACCCAACATGATGACTCTATCCCGAGGGGCCACTTTAGCCAGCACCTGTGACAGGAGGGCATAGAAGGAATCTGACTCATCGGCTTTGCCTGCATCCCTCCACGGATTTTCATCTTCGGTGGGGGCATAAGTAACCACGACCACCATTCCTCGCCTCCAGTTGATGGGAAGGCGAGCCCAAAGTAGCCTGGGGCTTACAGCTTCCCACACCTCACCGCCACGCTCCCACGCCCCCTTCATTCTTTTGTTCAAAAGAAGAGCCACACCCTGTTGTTTGGCAGTCTGCTGCCCCGAGTAGAGGACTGTCCACCCCTCATGGTGGCAGGAGCCAGAGTCGGTCCACCGGACCTCCTGAATGCCACATAGATCCAGGCGGTACCAGTCCAGCTCCCGACAGAGGAGTGGCAGCCTCTCCTCCGCAGTAAGCGTTCGAAGATTCCACGTGGCCACCCGTAGTGGTTTTTCGTTGTTTCTGGAGGAGCCCCAAGGGTAGATATTCAATCTTCTGGCTCCACCAATTGGGGTTTGGCCAGGAGACGTCATAGACGCCTGCCCCCCCAGGGCCTCCGGCACAAGCTTATTAGTTATATTCTTAATTCGCGGTTTAGTGGTAATTAATTGAAGGTGGAGGGGTTACCAGCCCCTCGCACCCATCCAGAGCCCCCGTTTAGCCCCTGTGGTGGACACATATGCCATGAGGGGAGGAGCCAATCACAATTGGACCTCCCCCCACAGCACTGTCCACGACAGAGTTGCCCGTCCGGCACCGCGAGGAGGTAGGGGGTTGTTTTGCCGGACAAACACTCACTCACTCACCCACCACACTGCAAGTCATAACAACACTCACTCACCCACCACACTGCAAGTCACAACAACAGTCACCCACTCAGTCACCACACTGCAAGTCACAACAACAGTCACTCAGTCACCCACTCACTCGGTCACCACACTGCAGATCAAAACATTTATTTTTCAGCTTATTTCCTCACACTGCTCGACTTGGGAAATCTCTCCCGTCATCTCTTTCCCTAAGCTATAATAATTCAAGAAGTGCGCTAAATCGTATCTATCGCAGCTTTGAGTCACTGTGAGAGACGACACTTGACCAATGATTCTGTTGTGCAGAACACACTAATAATTGGGCATCATTGTGGAGAATCTAAGTAATATGATGTCTGCTTATTTATGTTGTTACTTTTTATTATCCATAAAAAAGTGCAAAGATTATTATGCGTTTTGTGTTACATAGTTGGTCAAGCTAGGACCCATATCTTAAAGAGTTTACATATCGGGCAGTTTTCCAGCATTGGTTCAAGCGAGCCTGACTGCTGATGAGGCACTGACTGTTGAAACCGGTACAGAGTTTGCTTGCGTTGAATCGATGCTCCTGAAAAGATGCGCTCACAGATGGCCGTGCGGCCGATGCGAAGTCCAATAAATGCCTTCGATTTTAATGTGGAGAGACAAATATGGGATGGAGGGCGTGCCTGCTGTTTTACTTTGTTGGTATTGTGCAGAGGGTGCCGTGCTTGATTGGTCGTTGTTGCCTTTAGTCTTACACCCGGAAGAGACGGACCCGCGTCGCAGCCATGGCCAAGAGAATCATGGGCCAACAGAAACACTCTACCTTTTTTGAAGCGTTTCAAAAGGCAAGAATTTCCATTCCCAATCACCCATTCGTAGAGCCACGCATGCATCGCCATACAGTCATGAGTGAGGGCTAGTGTGCACAGAGAAGTGGCAATCGGGACCCAATTAATTGGTGCGTACACTTGTCACCAAAGAAGCCAACGCATTCGTCAATAACGCTGTGTAGCCTCCGATTAGCACGGTTGGCTATGTACGGTGCAAAATAAGTTCAACAAACATACACAAAAATAATCATCGACGTTTCGGGCAGTGGCCCTTCTTAATTGCATATAGTACATAATGAAGGGCCACTGCGTGAAATATTTCCAATTTGATATTGTTTTATATTAAGGCAGCGGCATTGAAGCATGGGTTGAGTGCGCTTGTGCGCCACTGCTAACGCAGCATCACCAAATAATTTGTTTAACACTGAAGAAATAGTCGCTTGAGATTTACAAATTATGAAGCGGAAATGCTTACATTTTCTGCTCACACTACACCGCGTGAATATTTGTTTTCATATTGTTATTTATTTACTCGTTTTATGTCCGTTAATTACACTGCTCTGGGTGAGTGCTGTCCCTGAGATTGCACACAGCCCTTGCACATGTCTGGCTATCTTTGTTGCTTGTCTGTGGTTGTCCTCAGCAAATAGATTTGGCAATGCAGTGAAACCTTGGATTGCGAGCATAATTCGTTCCGGAAATGTGCTCGTAATCCAAAGCGCTTGTATATCAAAGCGAATTTCCCCATAAGAAATAATGGAAACTCAGATGATTCGTTCCACAACCCAAAAATATTTTTAAAAAATTATTAATACAAAATACTGTACCTTTTTATATATGTATTTAAATTTATTATAAAGTAATCAAATGTATTAATTAAATGTAATCGTGGCTGGTGTGAGGGAGACAAGAGAGAGGAGAGGAGGAGGGAGGGTTATTGTGTAGCACGACTTTCACTGTCACTAACGGAATCACTGCCATCTGTTGGCTCACTGGAATCTTATTCTTTTTGTGCGACTTTAACAAGGAGCCTATCCAATGACGCTTGCTTTTGCCTCCTTTTGAGGATTTCGCGGAAATGTGACATTGCATTGTCGTTAAACAGATTCATCGCTCACACTGCCACAGCCTTATTCGGGTGGTGCTTTTCTAAAGAATAGTCACTACACTTGGACACAAAATAATGCTTTACGCACACACACGTGGTCACAACACTATACAATACTGTAGTAAACAGTATACGCTCGCACGTCTGTTGAATATACGAGTGAGGCACGCCGACTGAGACCGAGCATGGGAGACGATTACCCACAATCCTGCAGCGAGAGAGAGAGAGAAAACCATTGGCTCAGTTGTGATCACGTGACGCTCGGCAGACAAAGCGTATACTGTATGTACTGCTCGTATTGCAAGACATCGCTCGTTTATCAAATTATTTATTTAAAATTTTTGCCCGTCTTGCAAAACACTCGCAGACCAAGTTACTCGCAATCCAAGGTTTCACTTTACCTATGCACGAGTTTGCTTCACAGTTGTTAAACGACAACTGGCAAACCAGTCGCCATTATTCCCAATCGTTGTCAGTCAAGTTTAGCTCATGGTTCACCCTAAACCGCAGTCACACAAACCATGGCAGCCGATACAGATACCTGATGCACAAATAGAATCATAAGAACTCTCCAGTAGTGTGTGACTGTGGACATCCAGAACAAGACCGTACAACGTTATAACAATGCAATGCCCCGATTCACAAATACAAAGGAGACATCACAGCGATGCACTCCGTTGCTCCTGACACGGTTACCTGGCTTGACCCACCTGAATGTGAAAATTGCAGTTGTTGGTCTGAATCCAAATTAGCTGTATGAAAGAAAAAAAATAAGTTGAAGTTTAGTCACGAGTGCACCAATTGGCTAGCAGCGAACGTCCAAACCGCACGACGGCCTAAGTCCCCATGCGGTTTGCTTGCCCTCGTGTCTCAATCACAAGGTAAAGGCGAAGCCCTGCAATTGCTCTCTCACGCCACTGCTGGCGAAAGGGCCTCTACTAGCAGGAGATCTAGAGCCCTTTAGGTCTCCTCTTCCGTGCTTACCAGACCCATGGGGGAGCAATGGGCGTGTAACCATACTTTAGCCCACCACCACCACCACAAGCGGCCTGCCAATCGACTAACTCTGACGCGCCCAGTCGTACTGCTGCATGGACGGAGACGGAGTGGGGGAGGGGTATTAATGGCTTGCACCATTTCTTAACCACTCTGGCAGCTCCCTTCATTTCTTAGTTAAAAAAGCAAAATTTCATCTTTATACCTAGAGACATTTATATACGTGTGGCAAACTGGTAACCGAATGTTTTCAAAGTTGTCAAATTTTAATGCAACACTCCCATGCCCGCTCTTCACATGTGGCTACGTTCGCATATGCTTTGCGTTCAATAATTGTCTTTGTTTTCTAAAACCCCTTTCTTTCCCATCAGGGTATAGATACATTTGAAAACACGATGTTCTTTATTGACAAACAAGGAGACACAGACGTGACAAGAACACTCATACAAAATAATCCAGTGATAAGAAAGGTACAAATGCTTTTGGGCATCGTGCCAGGCCAGAGCAAACCAAATGCAGAAAGGACCACCAAGGTGAGCGCTGAAGACGTCGACCCTAACAATGCTGAGCCCAAAATAATCCAGAAGCGTTCCGTCGGCGAGGCTGTGGAGAGAGTAGTAGGTGCCAACGAAGGGAACGGGGATGCCTGCGTGATATCCTCCACTGTCGACGCAGCCGTGCGGAGTGACGTTGCGTCATCAACGCAGGGGAAGGAGGCCGTGAGTCGGACGAGCAGGGAGAAGGAAGTTCACGGAGAAACGGCAATTGAGAAGGAGAAGGGAGAGACAAATGTCGCGGGCCGAGTTGCGGAAGGGGAGTTTGAGGGCAGGATTGAAAATGTGGTTTACGAGCACAGTGAAGAGGTGAGTGAAGTGGTCGAAGGGATCGTAAGCGACGCAGATGATAACGTGCGTGGCAATGATCGTGGATCTGTGGAGGGTGTGGTGATGAAGGGCGGCACGGAGGTCACTCACGCAAATGACCTGCTTGCGGCGAAGGAGAACCCTGTAAATTTTGGAGAGTCTCTGAAGGGCGGTGGTCCGCACGCACTGCCTACCAAGGGAGAGGGCGGTAGCAGCAACTCCAAACGGGACGTCTCGCTCGTGAAATGCGCGAACACGACGAGCGACAGGCACGCCGCGAACAAGACGAGCGTTACTCCCGCGGTGGGCGTTGAGAGCCCCGAAAAGGTGACAAATGTGTGCACCGAGGGGGATTTGGAGAGCAGCGTTGGCCAGGGGAGCGAGGAGGGAGGAGGAGGAGGAGGAGACGGCGCTTTAAGAGTGCTGGCTTCCCGCAGGCCTGCCGCCCGGGGAAGGGAGAGCGGCCCGCGTGCCCACCGTGGCCGCCCACGCGTGGGCAAGGGCGCCAGGAGGAACAGGGGCAGGTCCCAGGAGTAGGCGCATCCCCTCCTTGTTGCAGAAGTTCACGGTTCAAATCAAATCCGGCAGGTTGCCCTGGTTAAAACTGCGGGGTGTATTAACCGTGAAATACTACTTGCCATCTCCTTGGCACTGCTCATCACACCACTCATCTTTTCACACTCTCCGACCTAGGCACGTCTGACACCCCAACCCCGCTCTTGACTCAAGTCTCACCTTTTCTTTACGCACATCCTCAATCTCCTTCAGTCACTCCATTTCCCCTCCCTCCACTCTCAGTGTCGGTGTTCCATAGGGTTCGGTTCTGGGTTCCTCACTCTTCTCTCTCGATATTTCGGCTCTTGAATCTATGATCTCTTTCCTGCTTTCCTCATTTCTTTGCTGATACCCAAGTCGTCTGCTGCTTTCCTTCACTTACCCCCTGACCATCATGGGACCTCCTTTGCCAGTAACATTATCAGAGTATGTTTTTTTGTTTGCATTTTGACCACAAGTATTGTGGTTAATGCAGACATAATTCCTTGTAAAAGGTTTCAGCTTGGTGTTATAACAACTTAACGCCTGTTTTGTTGCCAGAAAAAAGGGGGAAACCCTATTCTCTTACCCATGTGCATTTCATAATCATTCAGTACCTCCTTGCACGCCCCTGCCATCTAAATCATTCTATTCTCTCACAATTTTAAGTGAAGTCAAGTGTGTTGACTGAGGGCTCTCTGTAAATGTACTGGCATCATGGACCACTCTTTTTTTTTATTTGGAGATCACTTAACTGGGATTACACATCGCAATCACTGACACCGTATTGACAGACTAATACCAACTATCAGGCCAGTGCCGAGTCATCTTGTACCACACAGGGACAGCTGCTACTGGGAGAGAGTCCCCCTTTGAATGGTCAAGATGAGTTTTGATGTTGTGTGCTTTGAGTTGCTGAGATGAATGCAGAGATTATGAAACACGAAGAGAAGTCGGCCAGACCACAGCTTTGAGAAAACGTACAGCAGTGAATTCTATATCGTAATTGGGATACAATCAACTCTAAATTATCCGTGGTTTGATTATTCGGGTTGCGGATTAACCATGTTTGTGGGGAAAAAAACAACTGCATTGTTTTGAGATGTACCCCGTGAGGTGGTACGAACTGAATTCCTGAAAAAGCTCCCAGCACGTGGAATGAAACGTCGGATGTGCCATATCATACGCAGCACAACCCAAAAATACATCAGGGAGCTGTGCAGCATAACCATAATAACCCACCTATCTTTGCGCGCACTCTGGTTATATCATTTTCTGTTCTTCCTTGGAAGGTTCAAAACATACGATTGCAAACATGTTGGAAAGTGAACCGATTACTCTAATAAACAAAAAGACTGCACATGTTACCCTCATTCCACGTTAAGTAAACAAGAAAAAGGTTAACTTAAGCAGTAGGTTTTTTTCAGTCAATATGATTTGGCAAATGTTTTTTATTCAGACTTTCTGCAGCTTGTCCTTAAGATTATTCAAGTTACCAATGGCCGCGTTAACGTTTATACGCATGACAGTTGAATTAATATTCTTTGAGTCTTTCGGTAAAGTCACGTAGATAGGTTCAAGGATAGTTATTTTTTTTGTTATTTTCTTTGAACTTATCTCCGTGACTTTACCAAAAGACCCAAAGAATATGAATTACTGCAGTCACGAAAGCTTTTAAGTAAAATGTAATGAATGTGGAGGGTCTTGCGACTGAAATTTGGCCAGATCAGTATGCACCTTCCGACCCACAGGAAGTGCATACTAATCTATCCAAATTTGGTGCAAGTGGAAGCAAAGATGAAGAGAAAGAAGGCAGAAGAAGAGGTGGGGGGAGGGCGATGTGGTGCGATCGGACACGCTGGCTCGTAAAGCGGAGAGAGAGAGAGGGAGAGATGGCGCAGGAAGGACAGGGCAATGTGGAGAAAGTTGTCAAGGGCAGTGTGGAGAAAGTTGTCAAGGGCAGTGTGGAGAAAGTTGTCAAGGGCAGTGTGGAGAAAGTTGTCAAGGGCAGTGTGGAGAAAGTTGTCAAGGGCAGTGTGGAGAAAGTTGTCAAGGACAGCGGAACACCCCACGTGAGTGACGCGTGGGAGAAGAAGAAAATGAGGCCAACCCAAAATGCAACTGAACAAATAGCTATTATGTTTTACCCTAAGTTAGGTATACTTTATATTTTCAGTGCGTGTGTTTTCTTTTGCGGGCCACCGGATAATTTTCCGGTGAAATAGCGGGAGAGGGTTGGCCCGGAAAAGAAAACACACACACACTTCGGTTCAAGTTAAGAACTTAGGTTCAAGTTAAAAATAGAGCCTGTTGTTAATTTCAAAAGTGATTTCCCGTTTGGAAATTCCACATTATTATGGCGGGGGCAAGTATAAACTACTCTGGACGGATGATGGGCTGAGTCACCCCCCCACCCCCTCCTACCAGAATTTCAACACACGTCCTTCAATTACGAGCCTCTTACTATACGGTAGAGGCATGTGGCCGGATTAATTGTAAACTAATATAAATAGTAAATTTTTTATCACCTGACATGATTTTTTTTCATTTTATAGTGTAGTCCTGAATAGTGACTGTTGTGTAATTTGATAATATTGCTGAATTAATAAAATTAAATGTCTTCAAGAATGTTTTACTCACGTACATTTATGTCGTCAATGAATGGGGGTACAAGCAATGTTTTGTGGGAGCTGTGACGTGGATAGGGCCTCGGCAGTGTTCAGTGCTACCACCTCGTGTCTGAATGTCTTCCCGTGTGTGCTACGAAGCACACGTTCATGGTATTTGCCAAATATCCCAATTCCGGGACCCTCCATAAAACGAGGAATGAGACTTACCGAGTCGTTCCGAGTTAAGTGAATGGCATCAGCTCTAGCACTGACGGTGTCCACCTCAAATCCAGCACATTGGAGGCAAGAGTTGACGGATCGGCTGAGGTCCACATCCTGGATTTCCAGTGTTTGGCAATTCCATGGGGGTGGGGGTGGCCGGGCATGGGGGGTGGCCGGGCACGTGGGGGGGGGTGGCCGGGCACGTGGGGGGGGGGGGTGGCCGGGCACGTGGGGGGGGGGGGTGGCCGGGCACGTGGGGGGGGGGGGGGTGGCCGGGCACGTGGGGGGGGGTGGCCGGGCACGTGGGGGGGGGGGGGGGGTGGCCGGGCATGGGGTGGGGGTGGCCGGGCATGGGGGGGGGGGTGGCCGGGCACGTGGGGGGGGGGGGTGGCCGGGCACGTGGGGGGGGGGGGTGGCCGGGCACGTGGGGTGGGTGGCCGGGCACGTGGGGGGGGGGGTGGCCGGGCACGTGGGGGGGGGGGTGGCCGGGCACGTGGGGGGGGGGGGGTGGCCGGGCACGTGGGGGGGGGGGTGGCCGGGCACGTGGGGGGGGGGGGGGTGGCCGGGCACGTGGGGGGGGGGGGTGGCCGGGCACGTGGGGGGGGGTGGCCGGGCACGTGGGGGGGGGTGGCCGGGCACGTGGGGGGGGGTGGCCGGGCACGTGGGGGGGGGGGTGGCCGGGCACGTGGGGGGGGGGGGGTGGCCGGGCACGTGGGGGGGGGGTGGCCGGGCACGTGGGGGGGGGGGTGGCCGGGCACGTGGGGGGGGGGGGTGGCCGGGCACGTGGGGGGGGGGGGTGGCCGGGCACGTGGGGGGGGGGGGTGGCCGGGCACGTGGGGTGGGTGGCCGGGCACGTGGGGTGGGTGGCCGGGCACGTGGGGTGGGTGGCCGGGCACGTGGGGTGGGTGGCCATGCGGGCTACACGACTTGTCCACTAGACGGCAGTATATACCCACAGCACTTTGTTGGCCCGATTCATCGCCGATCCGAGGGGAAAATCCTCCGATCTGGCAACGCGACGAGGGTCCCCGCATTTCCGGTTTCAAAGTATTGACTTCAGGATCAACATCATCATCAGTTCTTCATCTCATCATCATCATCAGCTCCTCGTGGCTCCCTCCCCTTGTCGTCGCTCCATCCATTCCCGCAGCCTGGTCACAATTCCTCGTTCCTCATCACTCGTTCGCCGCTCCCACACAGTTACAACAACAACAACAGCAGCAGCAAGAAGACCGCCTAGAGATCTTGAGACCATTACCTCATCCAGTGCCGGATTAAGCTCGTGCCGGGGCCTGTATCATTTGTTATTAAAGGGACATACATTAAAATACACAATTTTTACTTGCAGAGTAAAGTAAATAGATTGTTTTCATTTGCTATACAGCCGGATAATACGAAACAAATCGCTAACCTTAAACGCCCAGTCGTTCGTAAAAGTTGAAGGCGGTATAGTACTATAGTAATAGAGCAAGTGCAGAATCACTGAACCGGAATTTATAGCCTGAAAGCATTTAGCGCGGGGCCCTTGAAAGTGCGGGGCCCGTAGCTACTACTTGTAGCTACTTGTGTAGTAGCTACTTGTGTAGTAGCTACTACACTTGTAGCTACTTGTGTTACTACATGTGTAGTAGCTACTTGTGTAGTAGCTACTACACTTGTAGCTACTTGTGTTACTACATGTGTAGTAGCTACTTGTGCTACTAGGTTAATAATCTGTCACTGGCCTCGCCTTCCTCCTCGTCGTCAAACTCGTCCTCCTCCTAGTCCGCCTCGTCTCTCTCCTCGTCGTCCTCGTCCTCCTCGTCATGATGGTGCAGGCGGTTCGCGTGCGCGCGGACGCGCTCCACGTGTGCCTCACGCACGCGCTCTCCACTGAGCGCGAGGAGGTCATGGGGCTGTGCATCGGGGAGGTGAGCGGCGACTCGCCACCAACACCCTCACCACCACCACCCTCGCCACCACCACCACCCTCGCCACCACCACCACCACCCTCACCACCACCACCACCACCCTCACCACCACCACCACCACCCTCACCACCACCCTCACCACCCTCACCACCACCCTCACCACCCTCACCACCACCCTCACCACCCTCACCACCACCCTCACCACCCTCACCACCACCCTCACCACCCTCACCACCACCCTCACCACCACCCTCACCACCCTCACCACCACCCTCACCACCACCCTCACCACCCTCACCACCACCCTCACCACCCTCACTCTCACCACTCTTCCCACCACCCTCGCTACCCTCCCACCACCACCACCACCCTCACCACCCTCGCCACCACCCTCACTACCCTCTCCACCACCACCCTCACCACCAACACTCTCATCACCACCCTAACCACTCTTACCACCACCCTCGCTACCCTTACCACCACCATCACCACCACCCTCACCACCCTTGCCACCCCCTCCACCACCACCACCCTCGCTACCCTCACTCTCACCAGGACCACCACTCTTACCACCACTCTCACCACTCTTACCACCACCCTCACCACAACCCTCACTCTCACCAGGACCACCACATCACCCTCACCTTCGCTCATCACCACCACCCTCACCAAAGACCCCCCCACCCCCCATAACATCCTTAGATTTGGGGCAAGTGGTGTTAGCGAACTCCAATGAAGGCTGGAACGGCACACGAGGGGGTGGGTGGTCACCACCACTCACCACACAGACACAGACCTCACCACACAGACACAGACCTCACCACACAGACACAGACCTCACCACACAGACACAGACCTCACCACTCACCACACAGACCTCACCACACAGACACAGACCACACAGACACAGACCTCACCACACAGACACAGACCTCACCACTCACCACACAGACCTCACCACACAGACACAGACCTCACCACTCACCACACAGACCTCACCACACAGACACAGACCTCACCACACAGACACAGACCTCACCACACAGACCTCACCACACAGACACAGACCTCACCACACAGACACAGACCTCACCACACAGACACAGACCTCACCACACAGACCTCACCACACAGACACAGACCTCACCACACAGACACAGACCTCACCACACAGACACAGACCTCACCACACAGACCTCACCACACAGACACAGACCTCACCACACAGACCTCACCACACAGACACAGACCTCACCACACAGACACAGACCTCACCACACAGACACAGACCTCAGCACACAGACACAGACCTCACCACACAGACACAGACCTCACCACACAGACACAGACCTCACCACACAGACACAGACCTCACCACACAGACACAGACCTCACCACACAGACACAGACCTCACCACACAGACACAGACCTCACCACACAGACACAGACCTCACCACACAGACCTCACCACACAGACACAGACATCACCACACAGACACAGACCTCACCACAGACTTTACCACACAGACCTCACCACACAGACACAGACCTCACCACACAGACACAGACATCACCACACAGACACAGACATCACCACACAGACCTCACCACACAGACACAGACCTCACCACACAGACCTCACCACACAGACACAGACATCACCATACAGACACAGACATCACCACAGACTTTACCACACAGACCTCACCACACAGACAGACCACACCACAAAGCTCAGCTCCCAACGCCATCCACGCAGACCCTATTCAGCCTCAGACCCTTCCACTCAGCAGCGTCAGGAGCGTGGGGGAAGGCGGGGGGGGGGGGTGCCTTGCCACCCCCCCTGGTGGCTAAAGCTACAAGTTGGGACCCCCTTGACAACCACCATGAGATACGATCGGTGTCATCGAACAAAAACATTTCTTTATTAACGCGGTTTTAATAAGGTCTCCATCTAGCCAGATCACATCCACCCAGTCTCCATCTAACCAGATCACATCCACCCAGTCTCCATCTAACCAGATCACATCCACCCAGTCTCCATCTAACCAGGTCACATCCACCCAGTCTCCATATAACCAGATCACATCCACCCAGTCTCCGTCTAACCAGATCACATCCACCCAGTCTCCATTTAACCAGATCACATCCACCCAGTCTCCATCTAACCAGATCACATCCACCCAGTCTCCATTTAACCAGATCACATCCACCCAGTCTCCATCTAACCAGATCACATACACCCAGTCTCCATCTATCCAGATCACATACACCCAGTCTCCATCTAACCAGATCACATCCACCCAGTCTCCATCTAACCAGGTCACATCCACCCAGTCTCCATCTAACCAGATCACATCCACCCAGTCTCCATCTAACCAGATCACATACACCCAGTCTCCATCTATCCAGATCACATCCACCCAGTCTCCATCTAACCAGATCACATCCACCCAGTCTCCATCTAACCAGATCACATCCACCCCAGTCTCGATTTAACCAGATGACATCCACCCAAGTCTCCATATAACCAGATCACACCCACCTATCTGGTTCATCCAGGCCAGGGGTCAGCAACCAAAAGAACAAGAAGAGCCATTTGTTTTCGAATTCGGTAAAAAAAGTTAATATTTTCAAGAGCCGCAATGCACGTGATGAATACGAGACTGTGGTCCTCATGAAATAACGTTACGAAGGCAGCAGTCCTTAAAGAGTCGCATGCGGCCTTGTAAAGCCGCAGGTTACCGACCCCTGATCCAGGCCTTACTAACCCCATACACCCGGACCCCATTCTGCCAAGTCCCACAGACCCAATTCACCCTATTCACCAAAGTACTACAGACCCAATTCACCCCAGTCTCCATCTACCCAGCTCTTAAAGACCCAGTTCACCCAGACCCTACCCACCCCCATTACCTCCAGACTGGATCCACTCAGTCCCTACAGACCCCCATCCACAGAGGCCCCATCCCACCCAGACCCGACTGATCGCCGTACCGCCAGACTCCGACACACCCAGCCGAGCCTCCCGCTGCTCTGGGTCGCCCCCCTTGCAGGTGGACACGAGCGAGGTGGTTCACATCTACTCGGTGATCATCCTCCGGCGCTCGGACAAGCGCAAAGACCGCGTGGAGATCTCCCCGGAGCAGCTGTCGGCCGCCTCCACCGAGGCCGAGATATCCTCCCCCCGCGCCTGCTTGCACCTCTGCCTCTTTTTCCACTGGCACAACCGTGCCGTGCCGGGGCCGTGCCCAGGTGTTTTTTTTCCCCCCCACCGTAGAAGCCGAGCTGTGCTTGCTGTGACGTCACACAACAAATATGTCTTATGCATGTAATTATCCCTGCCCCCTCGCTACTGCTTGGGCCCAAGCCAGCTGTGTACAGAAGATGAGCGCTGCCTCAATGAAAAGGATTTGGCCAAATATTGCAATGCAGGACCCACCTGTAAATGACTCTTGAGACTCATTGGGTCTTTCCTGTATACATTTGCTGTTGTAAATTTCTGACCAGCCCCGACTGAACATCTATTAAAAAGAGCTTCTTAGCTCCTCGGATTTCTATAGGATAAAGATTCTTATTCTGAATTACATTATATTATATTTTTACAAGGCTTTTACTCTAAAACCTTTGTGTCATTAAAGTGTAAATATAAAATACTAATGCAAGTGATTTCTTGCTGAAAAGAGCATTGAGACGGTGCTCATGTTCTGTTTACAGAGCTCAGCTGGGGGTGGAAATTCCACTGTGGAGGGAAGCCTCTCAATAGGACAACCGCTGTCAACTTCGCCACAAAGTGGTACTACTCGTTTTGTTGATACTCATTATCAGAGGGATGATGGGCTGAACCACCCCCCAAGCAGGATTTGAACTCCCAACTTCGCGATTGGGAGCCGTTCGCCCTGCCGCCGGGCCACCTGATGGGTTCCCAGTTCCAGTCGGGGTCTTCGCAACGTCTCTGCTGGTCCTTGACTCGTTTCCACAGACTGGCGGTGCAGAGCGGGAAGCCGATGCGCGTGGTGGGGTGGTACCACTCCCACCCACACATCACGGTGTGGCCCTCGCATGTCGGTGAGTGTGCACAGCAAGCAGGAACCGTGCCGTAGTGCTGTGACAGTGTCTACATTGAAGGGAACGTTTGTGTTGTTTGGTAGGTCTAGCCTTGTCATTTGCTCACTCGCTCGCTCGCTCGCTCAACTGCGGGCAGAAGGGCCCTCCATGCTGGCCAGATGTCTTGGAAGAGGTGGGAGTACCCACGTTTTACTCCACCACACGTGACCGGCCAATCATCAGTCAGAATCAGAATGTTTATTGATACTGGAGGAATCCGATGAGCTATAAAGCCCTTTTTCACAGATGTCCAGTTGGGGCAGGTAAGAACGTTCACCGCAATCGACTGGTGAATGCATTTCTACTGCTGGGGATAGATAGACGTTTGGGGGGGGTGGGCGGGTTTAAGAAACTTGCAGCATCGTTTCACCTGCGCGCCGGGAGATTGGATCGAACCGGCGACCTGGATTGCAAATTTGCGGTGCGAGACATCGCAGCACTTTGACAGCCAGGGGGAGGATCCCAGGATCTCAGCAGTGCCGGCTGTGCTCAGACACAGAATTAACTCCCTGAGCTACCCAGTCACCTCTTATCAAAGCATCAAACTCATGCCAGCCAGCCTACCTATGCGTCTTCTAATTATTGTTGCTGTTGTGCATGTTTTGGACTCTTTAGCAAGTGAAGAAGAAAGGAGAATCGCTGCCTTCGAAATGAAAGCCTTTCGTTGAATTCTTAAACTTCATTATAATGAGCAGCACTTAAACAAGGATGTCCTGGATAGATGAAGCAAAGAATCAGGGCTACTTATTTAGGTCTAGTTCAGAATCCTGCAATATTTTGGACATGTGACCAAGGTGAAAGGCTGCTGAGCATAGCGACAGAGGGAACGCGTGAAGGAGCTAGGGAAAAAGGAAACGCAGGACATGGCCGGACGTCAAACATCAAACACCGGGCGGGATGGAACGCCGTCGCAGTTGAACAACGCAGCGACGGACAGAGTAGCAGTGGAGATAAAGCACTGCAAGGAGGTATCGGTGAAGGAGACTGTCAGGGCCCAACAGGCCAAGGGACCAGAAGAAGCAGAAGATTGGTTGTTTGGGGTGCACGGTGGTGGGGTGCGTTATGGCGAGCGTGATAGTTGTTGGCGTGTGTCAGACGTGGGCACGCAGGCCATGTACCAGATGATGGACGATTGCTTCGTGGGACTCATTTTCGCCTGTTTCTCCGACGACAAGAACACCAAGGTAAGAGGCCACAGCGCTGCCCTGCGGGGGCTCCCTCTAACGCTGTCGCTCTTAACGCAGCGTTCTTCACTCATTTTCAGAGCGGGGCCACTTTCCCCCGATACCACACCACCAGTATGAAGGCCGCCACACATTTGAAACCATTGCGGGTTTGACAGCAGCGCGATGATGATGGGGGGAGTGTTTTCACCATTTGTTTATTGACGGGGGCCGCACTAAAGGCCACCAGGAGCCACCAGTGATCCGCGGGCATTCCATTATGGCTCTGCAGCTATTGTTGAAACAACTTGCTAAAGGATGCTAGACTATTTGGTTTTTGCTGTTTATTATTATGCCTTGTCGAACCTCATGACTTGTTCAGGAGGATCCTGCCAAGTTTCTGCGGTAGGGGGCGATGATTGCTCTCTTATCCCAGCCGAGTACTGTAATTTGATTGTAGCTGTGACTACGTTATGGGTCCTGCAAATGTTATTGTCGTTCAGAGCCTTGAACCAGAGAGAATTGTGCTTCAGCAGGCACGAGTAAAAAATTATTATTATTATTATTGACAGCTGCTGTTTGTTGTGTGTTGGTCAGTGTGTGGGCTGGAGTGTGGTTTTGTTGTGTTTGTTGGTGTGTGAGTTATTGGTTGGGTTATAGGTTGTTGGTTGGGGTGTGGGTCCGTGTGGTGTTTTTTTGGGTGTGGGTCGCTTTGTGGGTCGTTGTGTAGGTCGTTGTGTATGTAGGTCGTTGTGTAGGTCGTTGTGTATGTAGGTCGTTGTGTAGGTCCGTGTGATGGTTTTTTGGGTGTGGGTCGTTGTGTGCGTCGCTGTGTGGGTCGCTGTGTAAGTCGTTGTGTAGGTCCGCGTGATGGTTTTTGGGGTGTGGGTCTTTGGTTGCTTCGCTGTGTGGGTCGCTGTGTAGGTCCGTGTGATGTTTTTGGGGTGTGGGTCGTTGTGTGGGTCACTTTGTGGGTCGCTGTGTAGGTCCGTGTGATGTTTTTGGGGTGTGGGTCGCTGTGTGGGTCGCTGTGTAGGTCCGTGTGATGGTTTTTGGGGTGTGGATCGTTGTGTAGGTCTGTGTGATGGTTTTTGGGGTGTGGGTCACTGTGTGGGTCGCTGTGTAAGTCGTGTAGTTCCGTGTGATGTTTTTTGGGTGTGGGTCGTTGTGTGCGTCGCTGTGTGGGTCGCTTTGTGTTCCCCTAACGGCCGGTGCCTGCCGTCTCCCACAGACTGGCCGCGTGCTGCTCACCTGCTTCCAGTCCATGAAAGTGCCCGGGGAAGAGGAGTGAGTGTCCCCTCACCTCCCCACTCTTCACACCACTGCTTCCCGAGCCTCACCAGACACTCTCACCATGCCATCACACTCACAACTCACCACCATGCCATCACACTCACAACTCACCAGATACTCATTCTCACCAGACACGCGACTTGCCAGATACCAACCAGTGACCAGACACTCATCACTCCCAACTCGTAAAACACTTCCCACTCGCCAAACACTCACTAGATGCCACACTCGTCAGACTAGCACCAAACACTTACTAGACACTCTTGCTACTCACCCACACGAGTGGTGATTCACCATCACCACTCGCCCATACACACGCTCACCACTCGCCAGACACTCACTGTGTTCTGTATGGATGTGTGTATGCTCTGTGTGACTGTATGTACGGTGTTGTGTATGGATGCGTGTGTGTGGACCTTGGTGTGTGCATGCAGGGGTGAGGCAGTCCAGTGGTTCGTGCACCGCACGACCCGGTGACTTGATTCCCGCTCATGACCAAGACCAATGACGAATATCTGAACCGATCCTGGGCCACCCTTAGGTTGACTCGGCCTGAAATGAGTACCTGGTGCGATGTATAAACATCAGCACTGGGGAGACAAAGGCGGTCAGGCGCGGTGTTGGCCACACGACCTCTTCGTACGTCATTCCGACCTTGACAGGTGCTGCTCGCTGACAGCCCTTGCCCCCAACAGTCTATTAAAGGTTACACGTGTTGGGGGGGTGGGGGGCGGGGGAACGTTGTCTCTGTGCGTGCTGCAGGATAGCGCGAGTCGAGATCCCGGTGCACGTGGTGCCGTGCCCGACCATCAGCCAGATGTGCCTGGAGTCCATCGTTGAGCTGCCCAAGAGTCTGTGCGAGGAGGAGCAGGACGCGTACCGGAGGGTTCTCAAGTACGTGAGCGCTTACGGCGTGTAAAGGAGTTCAACATGCGTACACGCAGCTCGCGAGGGGGCCGTGGCACGCGGTGGTGACGCTTGCGCCTCACAGCAAGAAGGGCCGGGGATCCATTACCCACTTGTAATCTCACGCGACCCGCTGTATTTATTGTAGAGCGTCTAACGTGCTAATTGCATCTCGGCAATTGTACCTGCACGATTTGCAACGGGGTCGTGGGAAACTGCACACAGGTGGGCAGGCAGCCAGAACTGGCGCTGCCAACAATTGCTCCGGCCCTGTAGTCACTCCATAGGGGGGCGATACGCGCTGCGTCTCATCCCAATCTATTAATTTGCGGGTCATTTTCGAATTTGCCAAATGTGGATCGTGACGCCGGCACCCAGTGGCCTACCCTTACGACTGACGTCGCTGGATCTCGAACGTGCAACGTGAATCGGACGACGCGTAGCTTACGGTTCACACACCCGCGGTAATAAACAGGGCGGCCGCTTCGGTGCAAGCCATGAACCTTTGCAACAAGCGGCAAGCACCCTACCGCTGGGCCACATAACCTTCCCCCGCCCAACTGTCTCGCATGTCATCTCGCGTCTCTCCTTGTATCTGCTGACCAATGTTGTTTGCCACTCGTTTTTACCTCGTTGATTTCGTCTCATTTGTTGCATAATCCTTACGGTGCATTAGCGTATACTTTTGTGCCATGTTGCAAATGACAGTGACGGTAGACCTGACGTTTCCACTCTCAGACTGATCCTGTTTGTGTTTTCAGTTTAACCAGCCTGGACCCCATCACTAAGATACACAACGGGACAGGTACGCGGACTAATGCACTGCCCCAAATCACTGTGGCATCTTTCGTAAGAGTAGTAGTAGTAGGCTGTTGCGTACCTGCGTCGAGATCCAGAATTACAAAATGTAAAAAATTACACCGCAGATGCCTCAATCGAAATACGCATGGCGATCCTTTGCCAAGAAAACCTTGCAGGGACCCTCCTTAAAAAGCAAAAGAACTCATGAGACTGAGGCTTTCCTGGGTCAACAAGTGTAGATGTCATAATCACGTGATATTTTTGTAGAAAAGCGACAAGAGCTCAAAACTGTTCCGGAGGTGCAGCACGAGATTGGTGCTGCTTGAGCACCGCAATTGCCCAAAGTAGTTTTCGCTGCGTGGTTGGCACACAACTGTGATCCAGTGCGTTGAGGAAAGGGCCGCGGTGGGGTCTTGTGTATGTCCCTGGTCTCCTGAATTCTCCAAAATAGACTTGAGCCTCGATGTAGATTAGTTAGGCTTCCAAACCCATCCGACTGTAAGGTAGCCAGCAGGTGGCAGTGCACTAAGCGGGTTCGTGCACCCATCTGTGTGGACCTTTCAGCATGGGTTTTAGATTTCTCGAGCCGCTTCATTTTTCTCCCACATCCGAAGCGACATGCCTACATGGGGACCCTTCTTTCTGAAAGAGTATTGCTACTGGGCAAGGCTGTCTCAGATAAATAATAGACATGCAGCATGTTATACTTGGGGTTTGTTCATTTTTCAAAGGAAACACGCCAATACCATAAATCACTCACCATTGTCATCCACGGTCAATCCACCGCTGGACGAATGTCTCCAGAAGCCGCTGCCGTCTCTCACTCTCCTCCCCTCCTGTGTTCTTGTTGCGCGTTGACAGTTTTCACGAGGAATCTGTGCTCCCAGATGGCCTACGTGAGTGGGCCGCTGCTCCAGTTCCTGGAGGACCGCGTAGAGCGGAACGCGTGGAGGATCCGCGAGCTCCAGGCAGAGAAACAGAAGCTCCAGGAGCAACTGGAGGCCCTGGAGTAGTGACCCTGCTGGCAGTGACGCGGACGTGCCGGCTCAAAGCTCCATTGTCCGCATGATTCACACTTGTCGTCATGATTCACACCTGTCGGCATGATTCACACTTGTCCGCATGATTCACACTTGTCGGCGTGATTCACACTTGTCGGCGTGGTCACTGGGATTGTTGCTCTGGAAAGTACAATGGTAACCAGTGGCGTGTGTATGCTCATGTTGAGGTTGGCGAGTGAGGCAGCGAACGGCTACAGTTGCCTCACGGTGAAAGTCCACTGGTGAATTATCGCATCGGGCATTGCGGTTCCTGTGTGATCCGTGGTTTTAGATGTATACTCGCAGATATAGATTCAGACGTGCATTGAGACTTAGACTTACATAGAGAGCCATAGACTCAAATGGACACGGCTTCGGGATTCACGTCGTGGTGAATATTCCAAACGCCGCCAGCAAATGATCGCAGCCGGCAGTGGCGTTAATTGTGGTCTATTGTTTGAGATCGGTGACAGCAGCCTTGCTGCGGGCTGCTCCGAATTGTCCATTGGCGCAAGGAGATAGCGGCGTCTGCCATGCCGACGTGTTCCCACTGCCACATCACACCGGCGGGATGTACGAGCCGATGTCCGGTGGCCCCGTGGCGACAGCTGTGGTGTTGGCGAGGAGCGCGAAATCGAGAGCGGCGCGTTTCGGTGGGAGGGGGCAGAGGGTCAGCGGGTGAACCAACGCAAAGGCTGCCACCCCGACCCCGTGGACGGTGTTGAACCCCCGCTTCACGAGCAAGAGGTCTGGGCGGTGGATATACGTGGACGTAACGATAAGCGTGGAGTGGTGGCACGAACCCGATCAGCCGAGCTTGCATCTCTGGCCACAGATCAGGTCCCGCAACAAAACAACCCCCGTAACCCAACCTGGTGTGGCGAGGCCTTCCTCCGTCCTTGGCTTGATAATGGCTGGAAATTATTTTATTGTGCAAATCGACTCTTATACAATACACATAAATAAGGCTCCACTAGAATCTATATTAGGAATCTATTGAGTAATGTAAACATACGAAACTGAAATCTGCATTGAAGTGAATCTGGAGGATTTCGTGGCGTGAATATAGAATCCACACGAGTGGGAATGTAGACTTTACAGCTGTAGAAATGTCGAGGAAGCATCGTGTCGTGAAGTCCCACGTGATAATAGTTCGGCTGGCTCCGAAGAATCAGCAGCTCGCAATCGGAAAGTTGCGAGTTCCAATCCTGGTTCGGGCTCGACTCAGCCACTCGTATACCTTTGGGGTCCATAAAATGAATACCGCTTTGTGCGAAGTTGATGGTCATTGTCCGATGGATTAATTCACCACCATAGGAATGTGGAATTTACCCCGCTAGTTCAGGGCTGGCAGCAGATGCACGTGATGTCAATTGGCACGTGGAATACCCCAAGATGAATGCGCATCCTTGCGTCTGCTTTGTAAACCACGATTGGAGTTAACGTGTCTTGCGTGTTGGAAATAACACCCGTTTCTCTCTCATCAACTACAGTCGGTTATCCTACAGCGCCGCGTGTTATCGTAACGCGAATTGTATATAACGTGATGAATGTATGAGGGAACACTTTTTTTAATAACAAGGATGTGAACGGGATATAACGCAATCGAGTGAACGGAACCCCGTCGCGCGAGTAGGAGAATGTGGTCGTACGGCTGCCTCGGCGAAGCCTCGCTGCTACGCGCCTCGGTCTTTATTCAGCCTGAATATGCATCTCGCGTCGTATCACGCGCTCTGCTTTATCCTACATTGTTATTAAAATGCGATTTTTCCATAACCCCGGTGTTCATCAGGAACGCAGCTACCACGTTATAAGAGAACGGACTGTACACCATAATCAATCTTGGCAAACTTCTCGTCCTTGGTATGTCATGTATGTAAATATTTAAATAAAACTACTGTCAACACAAGGATCTGAATTTGTCCGTCTTTCAGTCCGTATCAGCATTGTAGCGTCAGCTTACGGCGGGGATCATTGAGGGCGGAGTTCCCAGAGTGATCACGCTGGACCACGTGCCTGTTGTAGTGGGTTCGAATTAGGTACACACACACACACACAGCTTGGTAAGTGTGTGTGTGTGCACCTAATTCCGTTCTATTTATTAGAACGGTAAGTAATATAACACTGTACATAAGGTGGTGACCACCTTCCTCAACTCACTAACACTCTGGAACACTACACAGCGTGACCCAGGCAGGCAACGGGCTGCCTGGTCCCAGACGATGACCCGGGACTTGAGGATTGATGATTTCGTCTTCACTTCGGGGTTGAACAGCCCCGCTCTGCCTTCACACCTCTGGGAAGGTCCGGGTCCTCCACCACGTGACCCCCCAGGTTCCCCCTTGGGACCCCCAGTCCTCGTACGGGCCTACACAGTAGTGACGTCCTTATGTCACTAACACTGTCACAAAGTTCTCCAGTAGAGGACACGGGGTCAATGCTGTTGAAAACCGCGTGAACATTTGAGTGTGGTCTGATGATGTGTGAAGAATACTGTTGGTTTATAGTCAGGTTTTTTGGGGGTGGTGCTTCAAAGACAGAACTACTATCAATGAGATTGATGATTATGAAGATGCAGCAGCAGCAGCAGCATCGGCCGTGGTCTATTCACTGCTCATTCACCGTCACCACTCGGACACTCACTAGTCGCCAGACACTTGTTGTTGTACGCTCCATGCGACTGCATGCACAGACAGACCGCGCTGAACGCAGGGTTTACATCCCTGGAAAGTGTTGAGACGAAACCGCGTTGGACAAATAATATATACCTTGTGGGAAAAAACGGGGTTGTGTCCATGGGTCTGAAATGACCACCCCCTTCTTCCTCTTTGTTAAATGATTCTCAGCAATTTCTGGCCTTGTTATTGAACAAAAGAATGCCTCCATTCCTCGTGTGTTTATTCTATTTTTTAAATTTCACCTCGACACAAAGTCACCCGCACCCAGGCCGCCCTTCATTCTGTTTTTCTCGCACATCACTCTCCCTGGGCAGTGCCCGACTGGGCAGCTTACTCCAAGGGATTGTGGTTTTTGCGCCGAGAATACAAGTTAGTACTGAGAGAGTTTATAACATGTGGTATAATAAATAGTATTAGATTGTAATGTTTAACATAATTCATAAGGCAATATATAGCATCGTAATTGCATAGTGAATATACAGCAGTGTGGTACATAGTTGGGTTCATAGAATAAGACATAGTGTAATGTTACAAGTCCAAAGGTGGAATTTGTCTATGGCTATGATGTTATACCATGTAGTTTAGATTTGAAGGTATAATATTGTATGGTATAGTAGTCCAGTTTATAGCATAGTCATAATGCAACTCAGGACACAGCAGCGCACCTTGGCTGTTTCTCTTATTTGTCTGTGTTCCCAGCCCCCTCCTCCGCTCCGGTGGTGGTGCTCGGTAACTTGCTAATTCATGTAACTCTGCCCACACAGCTTACAAGACGCGGTCCTCGCTTGACAAGTGTTCATTCAAGCTCTCTCTTTTGGACAGACCTGTTTCTTCACCTGAAGAAGGCCACTTGTGTTGTGGCCGAAACGTCGTGAGAATTGTATTTTATTATGCTTTATTTTTTATTATTTTGTTTCCATTCTACGTGACTTTACTGAAAGAACCAAGAAGATGAATCCCTGCAGTCACGAAAGCTTTAAATCGAAATTCACGGTGATGCGGTGTCTGCTATTTCTGTGTGGAGCGACTGCGTGTGCAGGACGAGTCCCGGGGTAGCGGCGGGGGAGCGCGCGGGGCGATGATCGCGGCGCGAGTGATCGTGGGGTGATGATCGCGGCAGCGAGTGATCGTGGGGTGATGATCGTGGGGTGATGGTCGCGGGGCGATGATCGCGGCGCGAGTGATCGTGGGGTGATGATCGTGGGGTGATGATCGCGGCGCGAGTGATCGTGGGGTGATGATCGTGGGGTGATGATCGCGGCGCGAGTGATCGTGGGGTGATGATCGTGGGGTGATGGTCGTGGGGTGATGATCGTGGGGTGATGATCGCGGGGACCGCTACCACGTTTGCGCAGGTGTGCAGGTGGAAGCGTACGGTCCCCGCAGCTGATAGTTAACCGCTCGCAGGTAACAGCGCGGTTCGCGGCCCCTCTGTTTGCGACAGCTGCGGTGTGCACGGGCGTGTGGTTTAACCCCGTGCGGCTCCCGAGGCCACCAGCACGAACATGTCCCTCGAGAGAGGGCGCTGGCGTGGGGGGGGGGGACCCGTCACTCGGTCGGCAGGGTGCCCGGCGGGGGGCCCGGCGGGGGCCCGACCGACGCGGTGGATGTGGGAGCGAAACGGGGCGGACGTCGCGCCCCACCTGCCCAGCGAGGGTGGCGGGGTGGACGTCGACCCTTCGAGCTGCTGCCTTCGCCAATTGCTTCTTCTGGCCTCCTCCGTCGTGTCCCCCCCTTGTTCTTTTCTTCAGCTGCCTCGCCATCTGCTCTACTCGTCGGAGCCTTTGACCTTCAAATGTCTGCTTCTCTGGAACCTTTGCTGGTGATATTTCACGCAATTGCCCGCCAAGTTTTATCTCAATACAGTAAAACCTTGGATTGCGAGTAACTTCGGTCTGCGAGTGTTTTGCAAGACGAGCAAAAAATGTAAATAAATATTAATTTGATAAACGAGCGAGGTCTTGCAATACGAGTAGTACGTACACACGTTTTGCCTGCCGAGCGTCACGTGATCACAACTGATATACGAGTGCTTTGATATACGAGTGCTTTGGATTACAAACACGTTATGCTCGCAATCCAAGGTTTTACTGTATAACAATACGGCTGTGTCTGTAGCGCGCCGGAACATAGAGGAAATAAACAGAAACACATTTTATCTGGGTGGGGAGGTGGGGGCTGATTGGGCTGATGACCTCAGGAGCCACCGATGTTGACCTCAGTTTGGGGTGAGGCTGAGGATGGGGGGGACGTCATGAGACGCATTGGGGGCAAATGCGCGCTATGACGTCATGATCCCTACGGTGGCGGGGATTACGTCACGCGACACTCCGGTGGAGCGATGACGATATCGAGAAACGCTGGGGCGTCGAGGACACGTGCATGATGTAATGCGAAGCCAGTGATGTGGAAGGATGACGTCACGCAAGTGTGGTGATGATGGGTTGGTGAGATGTCGATGGTGAGGGGAATGACGTCACGCGACGCTGATGGATCAGTGATTTAAAAGTTTTCATTAAGATACCAAAATATTAAAATGTCGCAAACATAAATACCAAATTATAAAATGTACACAGTCGCCATGTTTCCACGTGGGTTCCTGATAGTTGTACAATAATAAGTCACCATATACTGTATTAAGAATGATTTATTCAGAGCACATCCATAAACACCAACATATATTATCCGTAACCACATCTGCTGTTTATACCTTTAGTAATTAAACAGCAAGTACAACATAAGTCAGCTTTGTGGTAATGACCGAAATTCTAGAGCCATTCACCCCAAGCAAATGTGCAGCCAAACAGACTTCTAGGAAGTAGGCCACGGCCTCCTATTGGTGCAGAAAGGCCTCCATGATGATTGGCCGGGAGGCAAGGTTTGAAGGGATTGGAGGAGAGGTTCAAACTGAAAAAGGCGGGAAGCGGAGGTTGGGAGTTGGTTTGAGAGTTGAGGCGACGGTTGAGAACCGTTACAGGAGGACGGGGATTGGCTGCGGGAAAAAAACAGTGAGAGACGTTTTGAGAGAAGGGGCTCAAGAGGGATACAAGAGGAGAGCACGAGGAGCGAGGAAGTTGGGGAGAGAGGACGAACTTCAACCAACAAGCAAGAAGCCGGGCATAATGTCGGCGCTGTGTCGAATAAAGGGCTCCGAGTTCAACGTGTGTCGGTGTCGTTACATTTGTAACAATGCACCACTCAAGACAATGCATGTACAGGAGTTCTCTTTTCTGGTATAGAAATATTATTTCAATGATACATCTCGCTTTCTCTTGTAACACACGGGTGGCTACTCTAGTTGGTTGTCCTGTGGTACAAAACAACTCTATCCCGGACCCGCCTGACTAGACATCTGGGGGAAAAGAGATTCAAAGCTCATCCGATTCCTCCAGTCTAAATATATGTTCTGATTCAAATTAGGGCTCTGCAATTGGATCCTCTTTAAGAGGGATGAGTGCTCCTCCTGCCCTTCTTCCCACGCCCCTGTGCTGCCCTGCCCCTCTTCCCCCTGACGGACTTCACCAGGGTCCCCTCCGCCTTCCCCACGTCCTGGCTGAGCTCAGCCGTGCAGCTTTCTCCTTTGGCAGACTCAACCGCTCTCTCACCTCCTCTGGAGCCATCGCTTTCTTTCCCCGACTCCACCAATTCTCCAGAGTCTCCAGTAGACGCGTCAATTCCTTTTACCGCCTCCACAAATTCTCCAGAGTCTCCAGTAGACGCGTCACTTCCTTTAACCGCCTCCACCGATTCTCTTGTCCTGCTGGGTTTTCCAATTGTCTCTCTGGCCTCCCCAATCGTGTCTGTTCCCTCAATGAACTTGGAAGAATCTTCATCTTCATTACATGTTTTGCCAGCTTCTCCAGTGTCCATTTCTTCAACCAAATCTGCAGGTTCTTCATATTTAGGATTTGTTTCCACAGCCTTGCTCAGATTTACACTTTTGCTCATCTCTTCAAGTGGACAACCCATCTCTTTGACATCATTTTTCAGAGCTTCACTCGCACCCTCAGTAGTGATGCTAGTTTCAACTGCCTTGCCACACTCGACGACAGGCGCACCACCCTTCTCACCAGATACGCCGGCCACCTTCTCAGTGTCAGGATCCACTTTGCCAGTTTCTTCAAGGGGCGCAGGTGAGTTTTCTATCGCATCGTTGGTCATCGTACCGACCTTACCAGTTGACTGAGCAAGGTTTCCCAAAGTATTGCCCGTAACCTCCGCTGCCTCATTGGCGACTTTAACCCCATCGGCAGATTGATCCAAACGTGGCCCTTCTGCTCCGCTTATCTTCGCTACATTTCCACTTTGTTCTCCAGCCAAACCAATCCTTTTAACAGCCCTTCCCGATTTATTATTAGCCTTGCCTCTTGTTGCAACAGCCTTGCCTGCTCCAGCAGCCGTGTCTGCTGCTACAGTTACACCTGTAGCTTTACCCATTGCAACAATTACATCTCCTGTTGCAACAGCCTTAGGTGGTGCAACAACAGCCTTAGGTGGTGCAACAACAGCCTTAGGCGGTGCAACAACAGCCTGAGGCGGTGCAACAACAGCCTGAGGCGGTGCAACAACAGCCTTAGGTGGTGGAACAGCAGCCTTAGGTGGTGCAACAGCAGCCTTAGGTGGTGCAACAACAGCCTTAGGTGGTGCAACCACAGCCTTAGGTGGTGCAACAGCCTGAGGTGGTGCAACAACAGCCTTAGGTGGTGCAACAGGCTGAGGTGGTGCAACAGCCTTAGGTGGTGCAACAGCCTGAGGTGGTGCAACAGACTGAGGTGGTGCAACAGCCTTAGGTGGTGCAACAACAGCCTTAGGTGGTGCAACAACAGCCTGAATTGCTCCAACAGCCTTAGGTGGTGCAACAACAGCCTTAGGTGGTGCAACAGCCTGAATTGCTCCAACAGCCTTAGGTGGTGCAACAGCCTTAGGTGGTGCAACAGCCTGAATTGCTCCAACAGCCTTAACTCGGGCAACAGCCTTTCCTGTTCCAACAGCCTTTCCTGTTGCAACAGCCTTAGGTGGTGCAACAGCCTTACCGGTTGCAACAACCTTTCCTGTTGCAGCAGCCTTGACTGGTGCAACAACCTTTCCCTGCGCAACAGCCTTAACTTGTGCAACAGCCTTAACTTGTGCAACAGCCTTAACTTGTGCAACAGCCTTAACTTGTGCAACAGCCTTAACTTGTGCAACAGCCTTAACTTGTGCAACAGCCTTACGTGTGCCCATGGCTGTCTTGGCAGCGACATTAACCGCTTTCTTGGTTTCCACTGCCACCCCGCTGCCCTCTTCAGCAGCCCTGCCCACTTCGGCAATCGCCTTCTTGACCTTCTGAGCCACCACCTTCGTGTTGCCGGCCGGCTTGCTTGCCAGTCCAGCCGGTTTGGGGTTCTCCGGCGTTCTCTCTGCTGCCTGCACGGCGCCTGACTGGGCCTTGCTTGACTCGACACTCGCTCCGACGCTCTCTTTAAATTTCCGCAAGAGTTCCTCCTCTTCCTTCTTCATCTGTTCCATCTCTTTCTCATAGAGGGCCTTTAAACAAGATAATGCATCGGCAGAAAGGTCAATGTTGGTTCCCGAATAACAGTTCTGTACACTCTGCAATCAATTGAGCGGTTTCGCATCAATAATGGAAATGAGATAGGAAGCTTGGCATTCGTGCTGTTCATGTAGCGCAATGGTGCCATGTTTCAGATACAGTCTGCAGTAGTTTCACAGTAGCGGGCAATGTTGCTGTGTGGCATCCCAATTGAGTAATTCGCAGGTATTTTTTTCGAATTTGGTCAATTTGGACCATGATGCTGGCACACAATAACCTGCTCTATTCGAATGTCACGGGATCTTTAAGGTCTACTGTGAAGCAAACGGATATTTTATGGTTATTAAACACCGGCAGTAATAACCAGGGCGGCCTGCTGGATTCGAACTGCAAACATCTGCAAAAAGCTGCAAAGGCACTGCCACTGAGCCACATCACCACCCCACAGGACTAGTTTTTAGAATTCCAAGCCCTGTTATTACAACTTTATTGTGAAATTAGTTACCAAGTTATTTCAAGGTGACATTTGGTGGATCATGCAGATTTGAGAAAATCCAAAATTCTCTGGGCTGTGACATAGTCAGGGGAATGCGGACTGGCAAATGAATCGGAAGTCTCTGAATCAAAAGTTTATTTCCCCGAGTAAAGCCCATTGAGTTTTACTCGACTCGGCCGGGGCATAACATCAAATGATCTCACGGACACTTCTGTGTGGACTTTTGAGTGTTCTTCCCCTTGTAATGCAAGGGGTCTTCCCCGGGTGCTGCCGCTAACTTCTACATGCAAAGCAATGCTTTAAAAAGAAATTAACCAAAACACCTCTGTACAGAACCTTAATTTAAAAATAAATAGTACTGAGATTTACCGAGGATTCCTGGTATTAACGTGTGCAATTCGTATTGATCATGAGCCAGTTACCGTGACCAACATAACACAATAGTCTAAACGCTTTCACAAAGTAAAAAAAAGTGTTGATTGGCACAAGTGCAGGGTTTTAAGAAGGCCTATCGTGCCATACCAATATTTATTCATAAGTACTTTACATAAATAACAATTGTTCATAACAGTAGAGCACAACAACAGTGCTAGCTAACAATGTTATAAATGATAATAGCAATACTTAAAGCTTTCGTGACTGCAGGAATTAATATTCTTTGGGTATTTCAGTAAAGTCACGTTGCAATGGAAACGTCGCTATATTTCAATTTTTTATTTTTTTATTATTTTTTATTAACTTTCTTTTTAATGTATTTTTATTATTTTATTGTTTATATTTTTTCTATCTACGTGACTTTACCGAAAGACCCAAAGAAGATCATAGCAATAATTGGGTAGCATGTGGACAACATGGTCAACCATTTTCAATGGAATGATGATCATAATAATGATAGTAAGAGTAAAATGGATAACCTCTTTGTACTTCTCAAACAATTGGATATTCTTCGGCTGGGAGAGGATGCACTTGGCAGCGTGTATGGCAACTTCTTTTCTTTCTTCCAAGTAATTCTAAAACACATGCAAAACAGCGTTTCAGCTCAACACTACTGCGATCGATTCATAACTAATTTTTGGCCGAGATGGCTGCAAGAGTAAAAAAGCCAGTGTCTTGTACATCCCCTCCTCCATCCGACAACCGAATAAATGAAGTTGTCACGTGAACAAGCGTGCCAATTTATTATTAAAAGCTTTTTTTTGCAGGTAAGGCCCACTGAACTATCTGTTTTTTTTTCAGAAGCGAACTGGCCATAAAAAAGTTCAACAAAGTGGCTCATCACGTGGAAATGCATTGCTGCCAGATATGTTGCAGTGACCCACGCATTTTACAATTTGGTTTGGCCAAAGATTGTAGATTTTCACAATTCTGGAATGATGCTGGTTGTAACTACCAGTGAAACATCCGTACCTAGTTAAACATTGTGGTTCGCTCTCCAACAACATTACCGCTGGTGCTGTAGCAGTAATAAATTGGCATGTTTGTTTGCATAACAACTTTATTTATTTGGCTGTACCAAGTGGAGAAGGGTGCACAACACACATTACCATTTTTACTCACGTGGTGATGTGACCCAAAAATCTATTATCAATCATGTTGATCACGACAGTGCATGTGTAAAATTCACTGCTGCAATTGTTTTCAGTCATAAAACTGCACACGTGCAAATGGCACATTTTTTCAGCTTTAAGGGTAAATTGAAATGGGTACAGGTGGCCGTGTATACCTGTAACCCAGCACTTTATAGGGGAGGGTTGGGTGAATCACACAGATTCGCGAAACTCACTCGCTACCGAGGCCACCATCTCCCGGCTTGCCAGGGTAGGATGGCAGCACAGTCGTCTTCCATGCGTTTGTCCCACTCATGCGGGGTGTTCCGCTGTCCTTGCCAACCTTCTCCACACTGCCCTGTCCTGCGCCATCTCTCTTTCCGCTCCTCGGGCCACCATGTCCAATCGCACCACAGCGCCCCCACCTCTTTTTCTTTCTTCCTCTTGATCTCTTTCCTTCCACTTGCATCACTTGCACCTTCTGACCCACATAATTGTCCTGGCTGTCTCTCCACACGACCAAACCGCGCCAGCCTTTCTCCGTCACCTTCTCTGTAATTTCTACCAACTTGAGCCTTCCTCTCACTTCTTCATTTCTCACCCCGTCCTTGCTTGTTAAACCCAACATCCACCGCAACATCCTCATCTCTGTCACTGCCATAACTTGGTCCTCCCTCTTTCTTGTGCCCCAGCACTCGGCCACATACAACAGCATCGGCTTCACCACCGTCTTGTACATTTTCACCTTCTAACAGGATGGCAGTACGGTAAGTGGGATAATTCTCATCCGTACAGGGATTGAGTGTTACACCCCACTCACACATGCAGGGTTTCTGCGGGTACTCTGGTTTCCTTCCACAAATATAATCCCTCACTAATTGAGCTGGCCAAACATACAGATATATTTACCACAGAGCTTGGACCCATTGTTGACACTGGTTGTCTGCTTTTCTGTCCATCTGTCAGGCAACTCATGTTACTCGCCTCCCTTCTTTCTCGAGGTGCCGCATAGATCACGCGGCTCTCTTTCACTCCCAGTGTTAGTGACGAGGAACGCATCACCCTCCCCTCGTCGCCCCATATTTTTTTTTTACAATTTCTGCCTGTAATCCAGCACGGTGGAGGCGAGGGTTTGTGAATCGCACAAATGTTCCGGAGCTCACTTTCCGTGGGTGTCAAAGAGGTGACATAAACCCTGGCTTGCCAGTAGAAGGCAGTACAGTTGTCCCTCACTGTAACGCGGTTCACCTTTCGCGGCCTCGCTGTTTCGCGGATTTTTTTTGTGTAATTTTGCATGCTTTTTTTCCCTGCGTACAGTATGAACGAGCATTGTGTTCGGCGTCCTGATTGGCTAAGGGAGAACCGCACATGTGTTCTGCGTCCTGATTAGCTAAGGGAGTAGAGAATGCGTTCGGCTAGCCAGATTTACAAAAATGTTTGGGCTTGAAAACAGGTTTTGGTCTTTGATTTCATTTACTAATATTGTACTTATTTTTTTAAATCTGCGAAAGTTTTAACTTTGAGAGTGTTTAAATAAGAGAGAAATGTGAGAAAATGTTAATGCCTGTCTGAGAAAAGTGTATAAAAGTGTGTGGTTAGGGGTTTTACGGCCTTAAAACATGTATAATAATTGTAAAAAATAAAGCCGATCACTTCGCGGATTTCGTCTATTGCGGGTTATTTTTAGAACGTATCCCCCGCGATAAACGAGGGACCACTGCACAGCAAAGTGCGGACTCAAGTCGTCTGTCCCTTTCTTTATGAATCAGAATATGTATTTATGGGATGGTGTTGCCCACCTCGCACGACTGGGTTTACTCTGGTTGCTCCGGTATCCTCCCACTTGCATCTACACTAATTGGTTGAAAACATCTTAATATATAGAGGATCACAGATCGTGGACAATTGTTGGCAACACCTACTCACCGCCTGGCTGCTGCCTGCCAGCCCGTCTGTGGTTCTTCAGCAATTGTGAGATGCAATTTGCACGAATTACACTATGTGAAACTAAACATTATTATAACACCACCTGCCTACCAGTAACATATGCATTGCAAAGAGTGGCTGAGTTCACAACGCTTACTTTCAAATTTTTTAAAATATATATTTGTCTTATGATCCGGTAGAATACGGTAAGTGCTACTGTATTAAAACTATCTTAAGAAAGACAATTTAGCCTCACCTGTTTCTGGAGTACGTGTGTATTCGAAGCCATGTGCTCATTCAGGATTTTAGAATCGTTAATCAAATAGGTGTTGCAGGCGTGACACCGAATCATGTCTTTAACCTCCATATCGTCATCCAATTTTAGCCGTGCTGTGAAAACAGAGCAAAAGACACATTTCTTTAAAAAATACACCCTCTTACGCATGACCAAGTGGGAGCGAATTGAGATTTGTTCATATAAAGGTTGATCCGGGACGCGGTGAATCGTCGCGTTCGGACACCGCACGGCAGATGGTGCCGTCTCCTGCGCGAGTGGAAGCCCCCAGGCGGTTCCACCTGCGGCCGCGGAGGGGACCGGACGACGGCCAACCGCCGCCCGTCCACCGAGGACCATCGGACGACGGCACCAAAGCAATCCGCCAGCTCACGGTCGGCGCCGTCGAGTGGCTCAAGAACCTGGACCTCATTTATAACATTCGTGGCGGTTACACAAATCAGTTGCTTATCTCTACAACGCGCTGTACTAAACAAGCGGACTGAAATGCAATAAGGGAAGCCTATAAACACTCCGCTCCGCTCCACACTACACAACATGGCACAAAACACCCCCTACATTCCTTACCACATCACACTCAACTCCATATACCGCTACACTACACTTCAAACTACACTACACAACACTCCATACACCACAAGACCAGCGCTGTTCCTGGATTGGGACAGGATGGCATGGTAGGGTCAGTCACAATAACAACAAAAATGATGATGACGACAATTCCTACAGCGCCGTAAGACGGCAAGCCATTACAACGGCGCTGAACAAGCAACAACAACAACAAAAAAATAAACGCGCGGTCATTAATCCACCATAATGCGAATGAGAGGAAGTGTCACTGGTGAATACTGACAAGGTGAGTGCAGGTTCGGGCGAGTCTTTAAATGAAGGCAGCCAAACTCGGCGGCAAGGATGTGCGCCGGCACGGCAGGGTGACAAACTCTGCTCCGTGAACGTGGGGGTCCGCAGCTAAGTGGCGTGAAGGGAACGTGGGAGAGAGCATCTCTCTCGTGTCGGCAGCGCAAGACTGCACAAACGCGAAAGCAGCCGCGCAGGCGGACACGCGCGCAAGGGTGCGCGAGTCTGGTGGCGTAATAACCTTTATCAGGGTCGCAGGGAATATTCACGATCGGTTCCACTGTACTTCCCCAGGCGCCCTCCTCCCTCAATCGCATCCTCTGCTTACGTTTCTCATTTCGAGCTTTCATCAATTCCTGCGAAAAAAGAGAAATGGTCACAAGACGACACACGCACCACCAACCCCCGTATTACGCGCTTAACCCCTCCCCCACAATCCAATGCGACGCGGCAATGCGATGTACCCTGAGGAGACGGAGGGCCATGGGGCTCTCGCCAAAGGACTCATCGACGATCCTCATCGACTCGGAGTGTGGCTTGCTCTTCAAGTGCATCTCCAGCTCCTCCTCTTCGGTCGTGCGAAATCGGCACATCGGGCACGACAAGAGATCCCTGCTGGTTTGGGACACCGCCAAAGTCACGTCACATGACACCAACAAGGCACCCGGCCAGGTGACTTAGCGGTAGAACAAGCGGCTTGCAGTCCAATCAGTGGGTTGCCATTTCAAAACCTGGTTTGGGGCGGGGCGGTGGGGGGGAATGACTCGACCCATTATCCCTCCAGGATCACTAAAATAAGGACCGCTTTTTTGGGGATGTCAATCGCGGTTGTCCTGAGGATAAACTCACCCCAGTCACGGGAATCACTGTGACAAAAATGCGACAGACTTGGAACGTGATGCTGGCGCAACACGGTCTCTTTTTTTTGTTTTCAATAACCTTATCATACATTTAACGTCCACTGTGAAGTAGACACCGCATAGTCACGGTTAATACACTCGCGGTATTAACCAGGGTGGACGCAAGGCCCCAACCGCAAAGCTCTACAGCAAGCGACAAATTCCACCAAAACACACCAATGACGGGTGTCTACTGCATCGTTGCACGATCCATCAACTGAGCCCCCAAGTCACTGCATTAAACACGAGGCCTACACACAGGTGAGACCGATTACAGGTGACGCCATTTGAAAGTGAGACCTCAACAGGCGAGACTCATTACGTTGAGGCTCTCGCAGGTGAGGGTCATGCAGGTGTGACTTCTCAACAGGTGAGGCTTAGACAGGTGAAGCATCCACGAGTGTGCCTCGCTAGTGAACACGTCACCAGGCATCCTTCGCAAAGAAAGACAATGCATCTCACCGGGGCTCAAATCTTGATAAAGGGAAATCTGTCCACGTGTCTGCATGGGCACAACGCTATAAAAAAAAAATGTAAAATAAAAGACTCACCTAACTTCTGCCCAGTGTCGCTTTTTTTCGCTCCCTGTAATCCAGAACACGAAAGTCGGACACTGAATTATCAACATCCGTTGCCTCCAGCAGATAGGTAAAACATTTATACACTCAATTGGCAGTATACATAGTAATCATTGCCCCCTACAGGCAGACCAATGCCCCAGGTCACTCTAGCAAATTATGCTTATTCTGGTCTCTTGGGTTATCACCTGGTGAAATCAAACCAAGACTGCAAACAACTCAGCAGGGGTTGAAGGAAGCCACAATCCAAATAGCAAACAGGGCAGCTGCGCGATTATTTTCCCACTCCGATATGAAATCAATGTTAAATTCCAGGACTATACATCCAGTACTCATAAAGATTGCGAAAACATCGTATAAACGTGGTTCACTAAACGTAAGCGTGCCACGAGCCTCCTATCACTGCAACTTTACGATGCAATAATGCTTGTCGTGCACAATGTCAGTTATACACCAACATTAATTTTATGAACTAAAATTACGATATAATAAAAGAGCTACGTCGTCAATTACTCTTAAAAACATTCAGCAAAGTACTCATTTAATGGGTAATTCATAATTGCAGAGCGCGTGAGTGAAATACCAATGTGTGTTGAACACCCTGACACAGCTTTTTGACCAAAAAAATCCAGCAAGAATCATATCAGTTGCAAAAGCTTGCATGTTAAATGTACTGGCTAATAGCAACTTATTTAGAACTTGAATTTAGATATTATTATTACTTCAGGTAAAATGTCACATACCTGGGGGATAAACGTCTAACTCCAGTTCATCCGGCCAAAGGTTCACAAAGAAATCCTGCAAGAAAACAAGATGTGGCTCGAAAGACAACCTCGCCGAACGTTCACACACTGTGTTTAAATAACAATTACGTCGCAAATGTATGCACTCAAATCCCTATCGGCCGTCAACTAACCCCAACATCTTTTCGCTGCCGATAAAAGGACTTTTTTTTTTCCAGTGTGTTTGGGGGCTCTTCCACTATTGGCTGAAGGCCCCAAGGAATTAGGCCAATTCGACGACTCGAGACAGAAAATTGACACGTTCGTTGCGGGCGACGTCCAGTCAGTACGCCGCAAGGACACTGCGCCACCGAGTCATCTGCGCGTGTCTCGGCTCGGCAAATGCGTGCGACGTCAGCGGCACAGCCCGGCTTGTGCTGTGGAAAAACCACCTGGCGCCTCAAGCTGTGCCAAAGCGGCCCGGCACGGCCACGGCGCCGCTCGGTCGTACAGCACGAAAAGTGGCACCAGGTACCTGATTAGCATTGGCGTCATCCTTCAGTTTTTTCGACGGCGTCGCCGCCGGGACCTCCGCTTCAGTATTTGCGCGCTTTCTCTCCCGGCTCAAGGAATCGGTCAGTAAGCCCGTGGTACCGGGCGTGTCCCATTGCGCTTCGTAATCCCACATGGCCATCTCCAGGTCAAGGGCGTTGGCTGCGGATGAGCCCAGGACTTGAGAAGCGGAGCTCTTTTGATCGCCGCTGTCCTTCTGCTCAGCGGAATGCTCCATGCTAGTCGACCGATCTACGATTAGGTGACTTTGAAGGTCGCATACACGCAACCCCTCAAAGCACGGTCAACGAGATGAGATTAAGTGTCGGTCCACCCTCTCGCCGTTTGTTGAAGGCGCTGCGTTCAGCAAACTGGACGCTGACGCGCGGTGAGGTTTGGTGCATTGCCGAAGCAGCCCGCCACACGCCCGTCCACTTGTCGAGCTCGCAGCGGTCTCAAGAAGCTGTGAACAGAAAGCAAACGTCAAGCTCACACAGGCCACTGCAACACGGTTTCATAGAAAAATAAAGAAAACTAACGATTATCTTTATAAATTACCAGACCTATACACAAACAGAAAACAATTATTCCTTAACGTTATTACGATTCAAAGAATATTTTTTCAATGAAGCCACCTTATTATCTGGTCAAATTTGTGTTGCTAGTACCCTCCGTCAACCGACACAGCCAAACAAATTCAACCGTCATGTGTACAAGCGTTCAACACGCCATTTATTATCTTTTGTTGCAGATCACCGATAAGCTGAAGCGCAATTCTCAACCAAATTTAGAAATGAGATACGATTGACTCTGGATTTTTATTCTAATTTATGATGCATGAGATAGTCTCAAGCGAAATGCCGTTAATCTAATTGCTGATTTTAAATGAGAATTGCTCAAAGATGAGTTAGAAAATTTACAATTGGTGCGTGGGTAAACGCTTGTACACCACGTGACAATCTAATTTGTTTGACTATGTCTTAAAGACACAAATTTGGCCAGAAAATTACGTGACCTAACCCAGACATCTTTTATAAAGAAACATTTATTCCACTGTCATTTCGGAATGATACATTTCTGCATGTATTATCTTTTTTTGTTTAACACGTAGGCTTTACAACTTTGCACCTTCAATTTCTTTCACTGCAGTCATATGAAGGGAGCTAGGGTGCCCTATAAACACAGCAGCCTGAGTTTGACGCATTACCACAGCTCACCACCTCATTGGTGAGTTATCATCTCTGAACCAGTCCTAAGAACCCCCACCAGCATCAAACCGCACTGACCAGTGTGGAAAAGTTACGTAAAAAAAGAGACAACACTTAATTGAGAAGTATCTGTGTCTTGACAAAAGGGCTTCAAAAAACATACACACACACAAAAATCGACATTGTTTCGTCTTACATGTATGTGTTGCAAAGGGGGCAGATGAACATTCAGTGATGACTCAACCAAAAAAATCGAATCGTCTGTCCTTCACGTCAGATATCCGACCTTTTCACAAAATAAACTCCCCTGGCCAATTAACCGCCTTACACCCAATGCAATATTTATGCATGGCTGTTCACTCTTAGACTTGTGCAACTAACCATCAACCGCATCTGAACCATCAGTAGGCCATAGATGGAACATTTCAGAAAAAACTACAGGAGTGCCATTGTGGCCATGCAACCCTAAAGCCAACCCAGAGAAACATAAAGACCCCCAGAGATACAGTACAGTGACCCACATATACAGTAAGGGAAACAAGTATTTGATCCCCTGCTGATTTTGTACGTTTGCCCACAGACAAAGAAATGATCAGTCTACAATTTTAATGGTAGGTTTATTTGAACAGTGAGAGACAGAATAACAACAACAAAAAAATCAGCTTATTACCTGTATAAAAGACACCTGTCCACAGAAGCAATCAATCAATCACAACAAAAATATCCAGAAAAACGCATGTCAAAAATGTTATAAATTGATTTGCATTTTAACGAGGGAAATAAGTATTTGACCCCTCTGCAAAACATGACTTAGTACTTGGTGGCAAAACCCTTGTTGGCAATCACAGAGGTGAGACGTTTCTTGTAGTTGGCCACCAGGTTTGCACACATCTCAGGAGGGATTTTGTCCCATTCCTCCTTGCAGATCTTCTCCAAGTCATTAAGGTTTCGAGGCTGACGTTTGGCAACTCGAACCTTCAGCTCCCTCCACAGATTTACTATGGGATTAAGGTCTGGAGACTGGTTAGGCCACTCCAGGACCTTAATGTGCTTCTTCAGCCATTCCTTTGTTGCCTTGGCCGTGTGTTTTGGGTCATTGTCATGCTGGAATACCCATCCACGACCCATTTTCAATGCCCTGGCTGAGGGAAGGAGGTTCTCACCCAAGATTTGATGGTACATGGCCCCGTCCATCGTCCCTTTGATGCGGTGAAGTTGTCCTGTCCCCTTAGCAGAAAAACACCCCCAAAGCATAATGTTTCCACCTCCATGTTTGACGGTGGGGATGGTGTTCTTGGGGTCATAGGCAGCATTCCTCCTCATCCAAACACGGCGAGTTGAGTTGATGCCAAAGAGCTCCATTTTGGTCTCATCTGACCACAACACTTTCACCCAGTTGTCCTCTGATTCATTCAGATGTTCATTGGCAAACTTCAGACAGGCATGTATATGTGCTTTCTTGAGCAGGGGGACCTTGCGGGCGCTGCAGGATTTCAGTCCTTCACGGCGTAGTGTGTTACCAATTGTTTTCTTGGTGACTATGGTCCCAGCTGCCTTGAGATCATTGACAAGATCCTCCCGTGCAGTTCTGGGCTGATTCCTCACCGTTCTCATGATCATTGCAACTCCACAAAGTGAGATCTTGCATGGAGCCCCAGGCTGAGGGAGATAGACAGTTCTTTTGTGTTTCTTGCATTTGCGAATAATCGCACCAACTGTTGACACCTTCTCACCAAGCTGCTTGGCAATGGTCTAGTAGCCCATTCCAGCCTTGTGTAGGTCTACAATCTTGTCCCTGACATCCTTGGAGAGCTCTTTGGTCTTGGCCATGGTGGAGAGTTTGGAATCTGATTGATTGATTGCTTCTGTGGACAGGTGTCTTTTATACAGGTAACAAGCTGATTTTTTTTGTTATTCTGTCTCTCACTGTTCAAATAAACCTACCATTAAAATTATAGACTGATCATTTCTTTGTCAGTGGGCAAACGTACAAAATCAGCAGGGGATCAAATACCTTTTTCCCTCACTGTAGGGGCCATCCATTTAGTACGCACGCAAAAATCTGTCAAAACTTGACCCCTCCCTGTATTTTTCGATTTAAAGCTTCTGTCCTACCAGACAGTCTCGCCCCCTTCACCTGATGAAGGCCGCTTGTGTTGTGGCCGAAACGTCGTGAGAATATTATTGTGTTATTTTATTTTATCAATTTATTATTTTATTCTCATTCTACGTGACTTTACCGAAAGAACCAAAGAAGACCCTCCCTGTATGCCCGGGTATTTTTTACCCCCCCCCCCTCCACCGAATCCTATAGAACAGCCGATATTTAATCCACGCAGAAACGATCAAGGATTAATAATATTAACGTGTTTAAGCAAACAGATAGTCCACCAATCGAACTAATTTGAAGGCCAATGTAGATAAATAATTATAGAGGCTTCACCCCTCCCCCCCGCCATTTCCTATGCGAACGCATTTGGGTTAACTCCTCCCTCCATGCGTACGTACTCAATGGATGGCCCCATACTGTATAGACCTCAGAGATACAAAGACGTACATTAAAGACAAGCAGTACGAGTGCGACGGTGGCCATGCAATTCAAACTATGGACCATACGGTACACCCAGAGACAGAGAAACACAGAGACCCAAAGATCGAGATACATTAAAGACGACCCACAGTAGGGCAACGGTGGCCACGCAACCCACACTATGGGCCAGATAGTAAACCCGCAGGCAAGGAGGGTCGCCACACATTTGAAACCATTGTTGGGTTTGACAGCAGTACGACGATGATGACGATGGGTGGTGTTCACACTCGCTGTTTATTTTCAAGGGCCGCACTCAAGGCCACCAGGGGCCGCCAGTGGCCCGCAGGCCTTGCAACGAAAACACTGCTGGAAGAGCTGGCGTTTTCATGCAGGATATTCTTGTACATTCCAGTATGGCTATGCAGCTATTTTTTAAACGACTTGCTAAAGGTCGCTGTTCATTTTACAAATGTAGTGAGTCCAACTGAATCGCAGACGTTGTCTTGTGAGCAACACTATTTATTCAATAACTCAACATAACAAAACACAACCTACACTTGGGTGTTGAATGTTCTTCCAGCCACGCTACGGCAAAACTAGACACGGTTCGCTATCCCGGCCCGGAGCACAAGCTGGGTCCCGGATCCGGTGTGGGGGGGGGGAGCTTCTTTAACCCGACGTGGATCTTCATCACCCGCAACACGAAGAACCCCGAGCCCCTCACGGGGGCCCCCGTTATATCGGCCTGGGCTGGGGCTGGCTCCGCCCCTCGCCCTGCCCACCTTCTAGATCTCTCGAGCTCTTTCCCGAAGGCTCCCCGAGAGCTCTTTTATACCACGTGACCGACCCAGCGGCCCCCGTCCAATATCATCCGGTCACGTGTCGGCAGGTCACCCAGCGTATCATGCCCCAACATAACCCTGGCTGGCTGACACTCTCTCACCGGGAGCTCGCACCGAACACTGTACGTTTTCAGTTTCATTTATTAGGTACTAGCTTTACTACCCGGCTTCGCCCGGGACTTGGATTCACCACGCCCGGCCGCCTTTGTCTCCCCAGTGGCGATGTTCACACACCACACCAGTTACTCGTTTGAGGCTGAGTCGACCTAGGGGAGGCCCAGGACCAGTTCAAATAATCGTCACCGGTGGTGGCCGTGAGCAGGAATCGAACTCGGGTCGCCGGGTTCGTAGCGCGGCGCGCTAACCACTACACTACAATGCGTTACGCTTCCACATACGCGGGTCACGTGACAGATTTGACGTCACAGCTCACTTGCTGTGCAAACAAAAATATGCATTATTGAGCCCCCCCCCCTCCCAAAAAAACACAAATGTGTATTTTTATAATTTTTGCATGGTGTACAGTCTGGAAAGTACCCACATGGCAAATTTCAAGTTAGTTGCATGTCGGGAAGTACACTAAACATTTTGAACAGACACAATCACAACTTTGCCTTTTATATTTATGGAGATAACCCTGTAAACCATGCGGCTCTTGACCCGGGTGTAACCGCAACAAACAAAAACATGAACAGGAAACATCTTAAAGTGACTACACGCAAAAGAAAAAGTCTTCCAGAAAAAACAGCGCATTTCAACGCTGTGTGCAAAAATCCCAGTGGGATGCAAGTCAAACAATAACAACCATAAGACAATTTAGATTAAAGGTATCAGGCCAACTCTGTACTACAACAAACAAACATGGCCAGACCAAACCGTCCTCAAAATCACCAAAATAAAGCCACGAAAACAATGTAACAGTAATCATAGGAACTGTGATTCAAATCCAACAACAAACGATATACATAACGTGTACGACCAAACCCCGCAGCCATAGCTAGCTGCATGAGTCACTCCATAACAGCAGGAGCATCAGTAGCATAATCAAAATTTCTCAATACACCTTTAAAGATCAGCACACCACAATCAAAACTCGAGATCATACTTTGCAGCGGTCATCCGGAACGATACATTTGATTTCAGGCCATTCTGAACAGCAGTGGCAGCTAGGTGTGTCCAGCTCCTCTGGAGCAGTTTTTGGTGCCTCTGCGCTGACCAGCGCTCACCCAAGCCCCGCTAGGGCTGGTGGTTCTGAGTCCAGTAAGCGGGCTACACGTAATGCCCAACACATTGGTGCACCGGGGCTTCGTAAGCCCGGCACCACACAGTGACAATCACAGCCACTGCACAATCAACCCCTTGCCGAACCTCACGAATTGTTCATATGGCTATCAACGTGCGCGCAAGAGTACATGGTGGTCCTGATGTCTTGCGACCCCCCCCCCAAATAATTAAGGGTGTCTTGATGTGAACTCCTTCGCCTGGTGTGCAGAAGGTCGCACGTTCAATCCCGACCCTGACGCCTGCTCTATATTCGGAGTCTGCGGTGTCTCTCATCCCCCGTGGTCGCGTGGATTTGTCTCCGGTTTTACCCTCCACGTTGAGAATCAACGTCACGACGCGTTCGGAGTCTTTGGCTGCTACAATAAATGTTCACACCGGGGGTGATGATGATGATAAGCCCCCAAGTTCGTTGGGATATTAATTGTGGTGGCCAGGTCGATTCTAAAAACTAGCTAACATAGCTCAGTGGGGCCTTACCTGACAAAATGACAAAAAATAATGACATTTTATTGACCCTGAACATGTTTTTTTTTCCCTTTTCATATTCACGGCTGCTTTAAGTGAATCTTAACGTAAAATGTATTACGTCTTGGAGAATACAATTGGGGTCACGGGACTTGTGGAGCACCCTGCGAGCCGGATACCACCCCCAACCCGGCCCCCTCCCCGCCCCCCACAACCCGCCTGGCCCCCCCACAACCCGCCTGGCCCCCCCACAACCCCCCCCCCCCACAACCCCCCCTCCCACAACCCCCCCCACAACCCCCCCTCCCACAACCCCCCCCACAACCCCCCCTCCCACAACCCCCCCCCCCACGCCCCCATGGCACGCGAGGAGCGATCTTAGGCCCCCGTGGGGTTTCGGGTGTCGATTTTTAACAACACCCCGAGTGCTTGCAGTGACTGTTTAAAAAAATATATATCTTGAATACTCACACGGCGTCTTCGAGGGTTGGCTCGAAGAGAACGTAATTATCAAGATAACAACATCAACACGAAACTTCCCTCGGCGTAGAACTCCCGCATCAAACAATCGCCTCACGCCAGGCAAGACGGAGGCCTGGGACGTGCGTGATGACGTCATCACGCACGATCCGTCTAGCTCTTTCATTGAGCGTGACGTCATCACGCAAAGGTTGGCCAGGCGCCTTCATTGAGTGACGGTGATCACGTCGTGTTTAACACGTGCGACAATCAATTCATATATTATTTACACTGAGGATACCGAACATTGACATCACTGGATATCATTGAAAAAGAGCTGTTTCGCTCATCGGATTCCTCGTATAAATATCATGATTAGAGCGTGTATTACGTCATTACGTTTTTGACGTCACCGCAGGAAATTGTGCATGTCGTTTCATTCGGAGCGGCTTTGCGTTGTGACGTCATCGCGCTTTTGTGCAATATATGCAGGGACGTCATCGCGTCGTGACGCCATTCTCTCTTCGCGGGGACCTTAAGATGGCGTCGTACAGAGGTGAGCTCTTCCGTGCGCGGCTGTCTTCCTCCTTCGTAAAATAAATAAAAGTGAATAAAAAAACGACGATTGTATAATCTCCTGCGGTTCTACCACTTGGTAACGCCGCTGCCCTATCGCGTTGTGCGTGTTATTTGGCACGTCTCGATTGTGGTTAGGCAAGTCTTTGGTGACATGGCGCCAACGCCTTCGAGCAAGGCCTGAGGGCACAATGGCCCATGTGCTGTGGAGGGCCGCTTCCCGAAACGTCGCCCATTCTATTCATAGCACGTGACGACGAAGGACGGACCACTGCCCCCAAATGTCCCCAGTCATATTGTTCAGTTGGAGGCTTGTCCCCCTTTTCTCTGCGCATGATGACGACCGCTTGTGTTGCGATCGAAACATCGTGAGTTTTATTTATTTTTAATCATATTTTTATTTTCTATCTACGTGACTTGGCCGAAAGAACCAAAGAATACATATTGTTCCTGCTTAGGTAACGCAATGGGATAGAATGTGTTAGGTTTTGTTTAATTTTCTCGTGCACCTTCGCCTTGCTCCATTCTGTCCGTTTCTCGTTTTCGGTCTTTGGGTCCGTGCTCGACAATCACGATAACCTAAAAACAGTAACCCATGTATACACGATCGATGGCGAGTGCTGTTTGTTAGCCGACCGCTTGGCCCGCTGGGCCTTTGGGCCTTCGTTCAGCAATCGCGGCGAAGACGAATATCGTCAGCTATGGTCGAGCCAGCGGTGGCTGAAGGCCTCCCGCCGTGCCTCGCGAATGCGGCAACCAAAACGCCCATCCTGCGTACGAGATGATTTCATCGCTCCGCCTCCACAGCGTTCGGGAAGATGTATTATTGATAGAGTTGTATTTCAAATAAATATTCCCCCAATATTTGATTATTTCACGTACTGCATATGTTCGGAGTATTTACCCACCTCTATAGTGACTCGGGTGATTGCCAATCATTCAAGCTAATTCCTGTGTTTGACACGTTGAATCGCCATAACCCGATGCGTGGTTGAAAGAAGCTGTTTTTGTGTTGAGCAGGTGGTGGTGGTAGCTACTACCGTGGGGATAACAGTGGCAATTGGGACAATGATGGAAGGAGGTCGACAAGAGCTTCTGATGTGCAAGACTCATACGAAGGTGCCACATTTATGCAAATTAATATAAAATATATGGAAATAAAGTCGCCATCCTAAATGCAACATCCGTGTGGTTATTGTTGCGGAAGTGACTCCTGACCCCACAGATGCATGGAAATAATAGCCCCGAGCAAAAATAACGTTTTGCCCAACTCTTAGATCAGTTTGTCCACTTCTCGAAGAGCAACATGCCTTTATACTGAAGTTTCACTCATTGAATCATACTTTATCTATGTTGAACTTCTTTCGCACCGTACGTAGCAAACCGTGCTCATCAGAGGTGCGGATTGTGGAATTCCCTCGGTCCATTAGGGATTTTGCGTCTGTTAAAGTTTTTAAATCACGTCTTAAACCTCATCGCTTTGTACAGGCTTTCTCCGTAAACTTAAGATTTTATGCATAGCGCATTCAGTTTTTGTGGGCATTGCGCTATAGAAAACCCGAGTTTATTATTATTGTTACTGACGGCGGTAGGACAGACCATCCGAAGTGGAAAATGTAAAAAAAGTGTAACACTATTACCCTTCAGAATAGGGTTTTTCCCCTTTTTTCTGGCAACAAAACTGAAACCTTTTTACAAGGATTCATGTCTGCATTAACCACAATACCTGCAGTCAAAATGCAAACAAAAAACATACTATGATAATATGTGTTGTCCTTGAAACTGATTGAAAGCCGTCCCTTTGTGTGGACCAATCAGTTTCAATGCCAATGCATATATTATCATAGGGTGTTTTTTGTTTGCATTTTGACTGCAGGTAGTGTGGTTAATGCAGACATGAATCCTTGTAAAAAGGTTTCAGTTTTGTTGCCAGAAAGAAGGGGAAAAACCCTATTCTTATATTTTGGTACTGGCAAAGAAGGTCTAATTCCAATTCCGATGACGTACATGTACGTCGTAAGTTTTATCTTCAGATTCCGCTCCGATGACGCACGTGTGCACTTGCTGCTTTTTTTTTACAAACGTAACTTTTAATGGAGAGAATTACAAAGGTGTCCTTCAAGACTTCTGTTGCTTTTTCCGCTGTGCATGTACTTAATTCGTCTTCTTTCTTCCCAAGCCATGCATAAAGACAACAGAAGTGACGGTAATTACAGCACAGCTGCTGCGCTGCTGAGCACCATGCTGAAGATGATGACTTCGGACGGATCCCAGCCTGCCGCCTCAGGTGAGTCTCTGGGCTGTGTGAGATGTCGATTGGGCAACAGTGTGGTGCAATATGTCACCACATTTCTGTAAATCCTGTCGCCAAATCGCGCAGAATGCACCGGATAAAAATATGCTTTTGCACAAGATAATCGGAAAGCCAAGCTTCAACCATTACTGTTTCAAACATGCAACAGTGTGGCATACCTGTCAATGCCTTATCAGTGCCTGTCTTATTACAGACCAATTCAGATCTTTATTGGTCACCCCCGTGCCCTTACAAATCTCAATGTTCATCCTACAAAGTCCCATCGCAAGGGAGAAACAGACAAATACAAAACATTTTTTTTTCCAGTACGAATGTATGCCATATAGACCTGAACTCAATTTCCCTGTACAAGAATATGGGTAAGCCGTTTGTGTTGACAAGTATTGGATGGGAACTTTTTATTTCGCATTGTGAGGACTGACCTCATTTCTGGTATTGAGAGTTCTGTGCCAAAGTGGCTGCACTTTTGTGTCTTTCTACAGTCTCAGAATCGGGCTATCCGAAGGATTGGTCGTCGTCACAAGAGTAAGTGAAAAATCGCTCGCACGTTTACAAAGTGGGGTTTTACCAAAAGGGATTTTTCAATGTCTGCAAAATTACCAACGTGTTGTGTTCCTGCCAGCTGCAGTTTATTTTAAGTCCATATTTCAAAATGCCTCATTTGACAGTTAATAAGCACTTTTGTCTAGAGTTTTGGTTACTTTAATCCACAGTCGTGTTTGGTAGAACAGTTTAGAGTACATTGCGGACAAATTGGAAAACAACCAAGACAGGCTTTTCTCAGCGCTGAACAATCGTGATAGTTTGATTTACCTAAAGTCTTAAAATTTCATCAACCTACGTGTGGTGGTGAGCAACTGCACATGGTATAATTTGGAATGGAGCACGTTGATTTCCGTATAAAAAAGAAGCATTTTTCTATTCTTTGGGTCTTTCGATAAAGCCATGTAGATAGAAAAATAATAACAATATCGCGACGTTTCGATCGCAACACAAGCAATCGTCAGGTGAAAAATATAGCGGGAGAGCTGCTGAGGCAGGAAAAAATATATATATCCTGCCTCAGCAGTTCTCCTGCTATATGAAGATTGCTTGTGTTGCGATGGAAATGTCGTGCTATTGTTATTTTTCTATCTACGTGGCTTTACCGAAAGACCCAAAGAATATGAATTCTATGCAGTCACGAAAGCTTTAAGTCAAGCATTTTTCTATTTAAATATTTGCTGTTTGCCAGCCTGACTGTCTCGTTTGCAGATGTTGTATGCCCACCCCCAGTGTGTGTGTGGGTTGGCACCTTTCTCTTGTGCGCATTTGTAAATTCAAGTCCCCTAACAAAAAACAGGCACACTCAAAAGGAATGGCTTAACAGCTTGTTTTGTTTGTAACGTGGCTTGTGGTTGGTTTACAGGTACAGCTATCGCAGATCGAATGACTCATCACAGCTAGGATCCGGTTATAGTGCAGGCTACAGCGAGCCTTACAACAGTCAGATGCCCCGTCAAACCACCGACTACAACTACCAGCCGCGCAGTGGGCAGCAGAACCAAGGCCAATATGGCCGCAGCAGCAGCAGCTCATGGCAGCCCTATAATGCTTGGCAGGACAGGGGGCATGGCTACTCGAAGGGGCATGACTTCTCGCAGGGCACTGGATGGCAGCCGAGTGGTCGGGGCAAGCGGGGCAAATTTGTGGGCAGCTACCGAGGACGTGGCGGTATGCCCAATGCGCAGTGGAAATCTGACGGGCAGGGCTACGGAAACCAGACTGCCAGGCCTGGGCAGGGCTCTTCGAATTGGTCCAGTCAGCGCTCAGGCTCTCAGGGTCAGGCGGGGAAGTTTGACTTGCGCAGCCAACCAGCTAAGCAGACCCCTGTGAGCGGGGCCAAGGTTCCAAGTCTTGTTGGTGGTGTAGGGCAGAGAAAAGAGAGCACTGCGCCAAAGGGCCAGGTCGGCCAGCAGAGCTTGCCGGCCAAGGCTGCCCCCACTACCAAGGCAGTTGGCACGGGGCTGTCCAAAAACCAAAAGCGGAAAATGAAGTGGCTTCCAAACAAGATCAACGCGAACCCGGCGATGGTGCCCGCTCAGAAGCTGCCGTCCTCAGGCGCCCAGCCGGGGGATGGGGCTTCTGCAGCAGAGAAGGGCCACCTCGGCAAGCAGCCGGTGAGCAGTGCCGGCTCGGAGGTGGGCGGCGGCGCCTGCACGGGACCGTCTGGCATGGCCAATGTGCCGTCTGTAAGTAGCGGCCGCTTTTTGTTGTCCCTGTTTAAAGAAGTGGAAGGCCGGCTCACTCGGCATGAAATGGCCGTGTTGGAGCAACGAGCCCAGCCCTGCTTCGATCCTGGGTTCAAATCTGGGCGACCGCCCGTGATTAAACCAGGCTCTAAAGTGAAGGGAGGTGATGGTCTCAGCCAAGTCACCAGTGACCGCACAAATACGACCATCTTAAATTAGTTGTCACTCAAATTGACAGATTGAAGATGCCAGCTCTGGGGGTGGAGGTCTTGGCTTGAGTGGCATGCGATAAACTCTTTAACAGGGGGTATGAGAGCACTTTCCATTGTTGGATGAGAAGAGGCCTATTGAAATGACTCCAGAAGTAGTTCTTTGATGTCATTTTATGTGGTTCCTTCTCTGCCACATTGTGATGCTCTGCTCGCTGTGGGAGTGGTGATGCCATTGATGCAAATTTTATTTGGAGATTGAGATTGAAAAGGACTCGAGCAATTGGCCCACAGAGCCATTGTCGGGTTGGTAGTGGCTGGTGCGCCTGGCTCTTTTTAAAGATCGTATTAAGCGGAGGTGCTGCCTCGTGCTCGTCCATCACACTGGTGGCGCTGGGGTCGGAGGAGCGCCGTCATACGTGCTCCACCCTCCCTTGCCCTCCGCCGCGCACCCCCACCTCACACCCCCACCTCACACTCCCAGATTCAGCCACAGTCAAGCCTCGGGCCCTGGCGCCATAAATTCGGTGGGATGCCCGCCTTACTGCAGCCAGGGCTCGCCGTGCATCGTTTTCGGTGGAATCTTCTTAACGGAAGGCAACCTTGCTCGTCATAGCAGGGGTGCTACCCATACGAAGCGCCGACTCGGGCTCAACCAAAAGGATGGAAGTTTAACGTTTTGTTAATGAGCAGAGAGTGCAGCCCCTATCAAAGGCCTTAGCAATATTGAGAGTTTACTACTCTTGACTTTACAGAGGCCTTTGAGGGCAGAACTCCATAAATGTGGCATTGAATCAAAGCCGTTGACTGTTGAATGGACTATGAAACCCGTAGTAATGGCTTGCAAATTCGAGAGTCTCTTTAAATGTTTTAACAGTCGCTTGCTGTTTAAGGATTTGGAGATAACAGGAGTAAGGATAATTGGTCAGTAGTCAAGAGATCAGGTGGTAGGTGTGCTAAATCCATATAGTTACAGCTTGAAACTAACACCAATTGCAAATGATGCCCTGTTTTAATATAATTATTCAACTATAAACAAGCTTACATTTTTTGCTGTAATATGTGGTTCGGTTATATTTCCAAAACATTCACTTATTTTCCATTGCAAAGGCAAGTGCTGCATATAAGGTGTTGCTGGTAAGATTGTATTGGCAGGGAGTTAAAGAAGAGGCTTGCTAAGTCTAACATGAAATGTGGCGTTTTATCAGGCAGCGATGTTGAGATAGAAAGACATTGGGGGAAAATATTCAGTTTTGAGATGTCGGTGTGGTGGTCCGGTGAAGAAAATCTACCGCACAGAATTAAGAAAGTGCTAGAGGCCCGGGTCAGGAGGTGAGAAGTGAACTTGGGACAATTTGGAGAAAGCAAACGATGTGGATTGAGCGTATTGCTGAGCGGAACGGCTTCCTGGACGAAGCTGGAGAAATTATGTTGTGGAAACCGGCCGAGAGGTAGAACAAGGAAACGTGCTTGTGAGGTGACTTTAAGAAAGGCTGTTTAACAAAAACTGAACTATGGTGTAGACTGGGCGGAGGGAGCTTGAACCGAGTAACCTGGCAGAGCGCTCGATGAAGACACTTGCAATCACTTTATACGTTTGAAACGTCTCTTATAGACCTTGTTAGATTTTGTTTACAGGGGCCTTGGCCATGTACACTGTGGTTGTTGACCTCCATTCTAGTTTTTTTTTATCCCACAGTCGAGGTTACCATTCACAAGTTACTTCAGTATCAACTGATCAACTAACATATGTTATCGTTGCACTTGTTACCTTGGAAAATAGTTGCCACCGATTAAACATTATTCGGTAATACCGCTGCATTACCAGTGGGGCACAAATAACACGAACATTCAATACATTTGTCAATAACACTGGCCGGAAAAAAAGTATATCATCGGTGACATTTCGGGCAATGAGCCTAGCAGCTCAAGAGTTTTACATGCATGCTGTAAAGAAGAGGCAGTGCCCAAAACATCGCTTATTACATTTTTTTACGCCACTGTTATTGACGTATGCGAGTTTTCGACACTGGTTTGGGGTCCGGTGTTTCCCGCCTGGTTTTTCCAGCGGCGTTTCCGTAACAGCGGTAATGCTGCCGCTTGGCCGCGTTATTTTGATGCTGCAAATATGTACGACAAGTAGATCCACGATGATCATATCGTCTGGATGTGCAAAATATTGTCAAATCGTGGTTTATGTTCCTTCTATATATGTATTTGGACAAATACTTCCTGGCAATATAAACATTAATTCAAGTTCTAAATGTCAATTATCTTCTAAATTAGTTATTTTCTAAATGTTAGGAGTAACTGATGACGTGGTCGTTATATGACGTCATAATTTGTGTAGTGGATGTCATTACTTCTTTGACGTATAACAGTAACAGCATGTGCCTCTGTCGGTGTTGCAGGTTGTAAATGCAGGATTTTGTCGAGTGAACTTCAGTCGAAGAACGTTCCCGACATCTTGCTGTACAGCTAGACAAAAACAATACAATATAAAATGTGAAATACAATTCCATATAGGAATAGGTTTTACCCTTTTAACTGGCACAAAAACTGACACCTTTATTCAAGGCATCATGTTTGCAATAACCGCAACACAAGCAGTCAAAATGCAAACAAAAAGACAACTGCTTGTGTTGTGGTTATTGCAAACATGATGCCTTGAATAAAGGTGTCAGTTTTTGTGCCAGTTAAAAGGGTAAAACCTATTCCTATATCTTGTTTCTGGCAAAGGAGGTCTCATAATGTGAAATACAATTCCATAGTTATGTGAAACGGATAACAGGACAGTCGTCACATTCGGAAATTGTATATCGTATCGCGTAATTTCACGAAAAAGTAAATCCTAAAACCGTGGCAATATTTGTTTGTGCAGGAAAATCCCTACTGAATCAACTTCCCGTAGTCTTGCCTTGGGTGTTCCATCAGTTGCTTTGTTAATTATTTTTGTTTCGTGTTGCTGCCAATGTGTTGGTGCAAGTCAAGAGAGGATGGTTTAAGAGCTGACTTGTTGTGGTGATGCAGGCCGGCGAGGCAAACGAAGTGACAAATATACAGCAGTCTGGAGGCACAGTGAAGAGGAAACTGACCCAGGGTGAGCAGCCGTTGGCCAAAAAAACCAAATTTGAAGATCACTGTAAGTACGCGCGATCCGAGAACAACTCATTTTCAGTGGATGGGCGAGTTAATCCATATAAGAACGTTTCAGCATTGATAAATTAGCGCATTTGGTATTCGCACCGTTATTATGGTGCAGGGCTATCGCATGCCTTTATAGAATTGCCGGTAATTACAGTTGAGCAAATTGAGGGTAATGTTGACAATTGGACCATGAATATGGCACACAGTGGCCTCGTTCCGAACGGCGACGTGAGGGGATTTGTAACGTTGATTTTGAAGCATACTTCATGTGTTTGTACGCTCGGTGCACCCACAATTACAAGATGCACTTTTTCCCTATATTTTAAAGAAAAATGTTGGGGGTGTTACTAATGATTGTGTGTGTGACCAGATGTGTATTCCATTATTGGCAGTGGTTACAAGTTGTGATGCATCTTACAAACAAGCTGGGATTTTCTGTTCTCTGATCTAAAACACCTTTTCACGTGTATTATTATTCGTTTCCAGACTGCACACATTTTGTTTGGATGGTGGGTTTTCTTAAATTTGTCTTCGTAGCATTCTGCCAAGTTGTGCCCACGGCACAAAGGGAGAGGGGCTGCCCAACACAATTCCCACGGGCACAATTGTCTGCAGTAGGCATTGATGGCTCGTGTGTTGTGACGAGTCTCAATCGCGATGCAATTTGTACGCAGTTCCATTGCTGTCCTAAATAAAAGGTCACCTTTCTGACTATTTTGGGCTGATAGCTATGACCAGGCCATGTGTACGTATACCTTATCTTGTCATATATAGATTTTATAGAGCACCTTAGTCTAAAGTGCTTTGCAATCATACAATTGTACATTTGATTATAGTGGGGTTATTAAAAGTGGTGGTGTCGCTATGGTGACGGCAAGGAAGACAGGTGTGAGGGGTTGGTTAGGGTAGTGATCTGGGTTGGTAGTGATATGGATAGTGGTAGGGAGAGTGATAAGGGGTTTGCCTAGTTGTAGCTGGGGGCTGGGGCATGGAGTAGCAGTAGCAGGATAGGCAAGGGAGATGGATTATTACTTGTGTCATTCCCACATGCAATACAACCTGCGACTTACTGTTATGCATTGCATTTTAAAACACTTTTCTGTTTCAAAAGTTATTGGGGGTGGGGGGGGAGCTAACTGCAGTCAATTGCCAGCTCAGATCATCGTATCCAATGAGCCGCCAATCAGGTTTGGGGAAATGTTTTTTACGGCCCCCTTCAAGCCACGTCCCACTGAGCGAACAGAGCCATCGAGTAAAATATGTCCCCTGAAACTGGTTGACTTGTTGGGATATGAAGATTTGCAGTGAGCACCCTGGAGTTTTTGAAACCATGATTATTGTGCCATGTCTTACGCCTTCTAAACCTTTGTTTATTGTACATTATTATGAAATGTTTCCAGCCTTGCATACCTTTTTGGCTGGTGGATGTTCATCAGTTACACAATGTTTAAGTAATTTTTCTGCAGTTCAGATGATTCAAAGTTCCAATATTGACATTCACAAGTTTAACTTGCACAGTAAACATACGTTGAGTGTTTTTTGTATAGCGATAAGAATGCCTCTAATAAATTAAATGATCTTTAAAAATACAATCTAGATGAAATGTAACCCAGTGCACTGTTTTTTCAGCACCAGAGAGTGAAACCACCAGTATATTTGGAGGACTATGGTCAACGAAACCCAAGGGCCCTAGACGCAAAGGTATTGTGTTCGCATTACTAGTGTGGGCCATGTCACACCAAACGCTCGTCGGGTCAATACACGGACGTATTAGCGGTACACGGGTGTAGCATGACACACCGGTCCTCGTAAAACAGTCTTACGATGTCGCCGTTGCCTTTGAGTGAGCTGCAGATTCTCCCATCAGAAGCTGCCTTAGATTCAGCAGCTGCTTTCCCATTCGAAAGTGCGGTGGCACCACGAGTCGTACTCTTTTGATGCCACCGTCCGCCCATAAATTATTCCGGAAACGAATGGAGGAACCGTCCCGACCGAGTCTAGGGCACGAGGAGTCAAATCTGCCTTTGGAGCACGGAGCAGCCAATCGTCATCAGGCTGGGTGCTGCTATACGGCAACAGATTGTGAAGCTTCGTGTTCAGCCGCTCATAAAAAAACATTCGTCTTCCGGCTGTGTCGTCATCACGAGAACTGATTTTGAAGCACCACCACCCTACAAAATTTTCTGACCGGGATTGCGAATCGCGGGAAAATAATTACTGCTAAAAATGTGCTTTTATACCGCACACCAACGGTGTTCCGCCAATACGTTCACACGGTGATTTCCTGCTCAAATGAGCATTGAGTCGTTGGTGCTCCACTCCTGTTGGCAGCCCTGAGTCGTGGTAACAAATCGGGGGGGGGGGCGAGTCTTACCCATAGAACAACGACTGTTGACTTCCCCGTTTTGTCGACCAACGGAGGGAAGATGGGCTTGTCAACTTCCCCCCCCCACCCTCAACCAGGATATTAACGTGAAGCTTTCCGATGTGGGGGCTGCTCGCTCTCCCACTGAGCCACCTGGCCGTATAAGCACTTAAAGGAAATTAAATTTTATTCAATGGTCAGTGGGTGTGGTTAAAGTTTCCTCGAGTGTTTCTCCAAACAAGCAATCCCTTCACTCAAGTCTCGTTATTGTGCCAGACATGGTCATTTGTTACCCTCCTGTTGTCTTATTATCATGATAATATAATATTTAGATTTGGATGGTGTCGTTAATGCAAATTGCATCTCACTCGCTGAGGATCTACAAGCAGTGAGCTGGAATTTCCAACAATTTCCCAAGCTTTGCGGTCCTCTATATTGAGATGTTTTCGGCCAATTAATGAGTGCATGTGGGAGGAAACGGGAGAACCTAGAATAAAACCCCTAAATACGAGGGGGGTAATACTATCCCACAGAAAAGGGAGCGATAATATCAGTCCGCACTTTCCTGTATCGCCGCCTTAACCAGGAGTCGACGAGCTGCAGCTTCGGAGACGCATGCGACACTTTTTTAAAGGGACTGCATTGCGGCTTTTGAAATATTGAGTTGTTTTTTTTACCAAATTCGAAAAACATGGCTCCTCTTGTTGTATTGATTGCTGTGACCCCCTGACCATTGGGGTCCAGTTTACCATGTCCTAAGCCATACCCTGCCTTGGCAGAATGAAGATCATGAATGTTGTGAGCAGAGATTAACATGTTTATTTTGCTTTCTTTTTTTTGCATGTCAACTGGATGAAAGGTACCAAAAAGTGAGTCTTGTGTCTTATTAAAATGGGTTGTGACTGTGTACATGATTATTTCACCCACAGTGTTAATCAGGGTGGTTAGCCCGATTTAGAACTGCAAACCTCAGATGGGTTGTGATTGGAGGCCTTTAGTTGCCTAGTCACTTAATTATACTGTACGTGGCATAAGCACAATTGCCACGCTTTTTTTTAAGGTGCGCTTGGAGAAAGTACAACAAACACAATTGGCATGAAACATGTGTTTTACCATATATACATGCACGCACTTGTAACAGTCTCCCCAAAACTTTGCAGGAGGGTCCTGCTATGTGTTCGTGGTAGGGGCAAAGATGGCAAACTGGCCTACACTAAATCTAAAATAACATCACAGGCTCTTTCATGTATTGTCCACTCTGAAGTGGGCAGTGGCGAACATTTGTATGGGAATTACACTTGCAGTGTTAATCAGGGCCACCTGCCAGATTCGAACCACGAACAAGCAGCGTACAATCAATGAACGCGCTATCGCTGGGCGGTGTCTGCCTCCTAGTGCAGAAACATAAAAAGGTCAAACCAATTTGCTATATTCCAGCAGTACCAGGTGAATTGTACTGAACGCAAATAACTTTCCCTATGGCATGCAGAGTAGACTTTCCTCAGGTTGAAAGCATTAATTTGTGAGCAGTGTCTCGTCTCTAAGGGGTGACAATAACTCATACCGAGGAGCCAATAAATATATTTAAAATGATTGTGTTGCTTTGAGCATATTGTCTGATATAAAACCAGGACAAATTGATTGATGGTTTGCCCGAAACCTGGCAATAATCCGGCACCAAAAATATTTCAGCTTGCTGGCCATGGCGGTACCGTCGTATGCAATGCGACGTCCTGATTACGCATGACGTACAGCTTGAGACTTAACATTATTACTAAATATATACTTCGGCGGATGAATGCATGTTGGAGAGCATTGAACAATCCACGTATTTGCATAATTCTTAATCCTTGGGTTCATTTTTTTTATTGGGCCGTGTGCGGTGGCGCATGCCCTGTAGTCCCCACTTCTCTGGAGGCGCAAGTTAGGTGGATCACGTGGATGTGAGAGTTCTATACCCAGTGGGCTGCGAGCTGACGAGACACCAGTATAATAATAAGTGGATTTGTGAAACCATCTCTGCCGATCTTTGAATATGATCCCGTTTTGTTCATGTCCATGTACCTTGATTTCCTCCCACAATTGTAGTCGTTAATAAAACTGACCAAACACCCCCAATCGATGACAATAATTTTAGAGTTTTTAGCCTTCTTCTTTATTGGGCATATTAATAACAACTTTTTATTGATGCTTGTTTCGCCACACCTGTTCTCTTGCTCAGGCCACAGTATGGCTGCAGCCTCTGCCAGATCCGCACGAACAAAGCGTTCTTCATCAAGGGACACTTGGAGAGTGTGTACCACCAACAGTCGCTCGCTTTCCTTGAAGAGGAGTTCGACAAGGATGTCTCCAAGTTCCTGCATGTCAGTGTAACCAGCCACCCACCACAGCAGCCAGCCATCCGCAATGACACCCAACCAGTCAATCGTCCAGCTGCTCTGCCACAACACCCACTCAGCCACAACATCCACTCATACACCCAGCCACCACAACTCCCACTCAACCACAACATCAACTCCGCCACCCAGCCACGACAACACCCACTCAGCCACCACAACACCCACTCGGCCACCCAGCCACCACAATACCCACTCAGCCACCACAATACCCACTCAGCAACCCAGCTACTCGGAGACCCACAAAACCCACCTAGCCACCCACCTGCCCAGCAAGTGCTTTAGTTAACTTGTCCGCGCACACCTTTCAGTGTTACTACCCTCAAATGTGTGAGTTTTCTAAAGGATCTCTTCTTGTGTCCAATTTTCTACCATGTTGCCGTACGTATGCAGAAGCTAATCTGGAGGAAAGCCGATTTTGTTATGAAGCGGGGAAACGAATCTAAGTGCGTCCTTGGCAACAGTGACGACATCTTCACGCGGACTTCAAAGCGAGCAGAAAGAGGTTGGTTCTATGGTTCAGTGGTGTACTGTGGCAAAGGCCAGCAGGATGCATTGTTAGTGGGGTGTGTGTGGTAAGGTGGCCTTTGTTTTGAGGGGGAGCAGTAGGTTAGCGCACTGCACTACGAACTCGGAGACCAGAGTTGGATTCCTGCTCGTGGCCAACACCAGTGATGATTCTCTGAACCGGTCTTGGGCCTCCCATAGATTCTCTCAGCCTCAAACGAGTTCCTGGTGTAAACATCGCCACTCGGGAGACAAAGGCGGCCAGGTGTTGTGCTCGCCACCCCCCCCCCCTCGTGTCATGCCGGCCTTCATAGGTGCTCGCTTAACAGCACGTGCCCCACAAGTCTGTTTACAGCGTTACAGGGGATATTTATCTTGTGTTGTGGGTGCCAAGGTGTTTGAAAGGTTTGTACTGAGATGCGAACTGGAGGGTGCAGATTCATGTTTAAGCCTTACATTTCATAGTTGTAGGCACGTCAGCCTTAGTAGGTGCTCGTCACCCCCATGGAGTATAATACAGTCTGTTCTATAACGCGGAAATATAGGGTAGAGCATAGTCTTCAATAACACGTGAGATGCGTAACATCTAGAGGCATCCAGCAGCATATCCCACCTTGTGTGATGCTATGCCGAGGCAGCCATATGACCGCTTATTCCTACTTCCGCGACGCAGTTCCGTTCCCTCAATAGCATTGTATCCGATTCGCATCCGTGTGATAAAAAAATGTTCCATAATACATTCATCGCATTGTAGCCAAATTGCCTTACGGAAACGCGCGTTCTCGGAGAACAAAGTATCTCTTTCCATTGCACAACTGAGCCGTGCCGGTGCCATTCCGAGCCTGCACTCGTGTACATAGGGCAGTGTCGCCGCATCCTCGCAGTTTGTACCCGTTGACATCACAACGAACGACTCGAAACGCACGTCAGCAACGGGGTGACGCTTTGTCCTCGCGTTGCAATGACTGACATCGCACATGCAATAAATGCATCGTCAACCCCGGCCCCGACACCTGCGGGGTCCCGAACCAGATTCACGTATGTCTTCTTGTTAGGCCAGCATATCATGTGTTTTGATTTTGACTGGCTCTGCAAATAACCGGTGGAAAAAAAAATACCTGTGCCATCAATGCCTTGTGCTGGTTCAGCTCAAACCAGGCAGTGCAAAAGAAGTGTAAGATCATCGTTTTGTGTGTCTGTGTGTGTGTGCAGAAGCAATCGTTCTGGATGAAGCACTGGAGATGAGAACAGCAGTGCAGTGTCATGCCTGCAATATGTTTGTGCCGTACACATTTTCAATGGTGGCTCAGCACCTTGAATCTCCGGAGCACCAGCAGAATAAATTGGTGTGTGAGTATTGGACGCTGTGGCTTTATGGTTAGCACACTGCAGATGGAAATTAATCCACTTGCTGTGCTGCCATACTCTGGCAAGCCATGACAATGGTGGCCTTGATGCCTAGGGTAGACACAAAATTTACATTAAATTAACTTGTACAGGAACCCCATGCTGTAAGTTGTAGTGGGGGATTCCTGTATATTAAATCGCTTGGATTCTTTTTCCAGGTTGTTGACTTCCTGCCGCAGCCCTAATGCCAAATAAAAAATATAAAAGCACCCTAAACCACATTTTTTTAAATGCAATAACTTTTACTTACCAAAGTTTACTTTTCCAGTTAATTATTTTTCCAGTTCAGGGGCACCTCGGTGGCGAGATGTTAACTGCCTCGCCTGGTATACAGGAGCTAGTGGGTTTGATCCCGACGCCTTTATAGTTGGAGTTTGCATGTCTCTCGCCGTGGTCACGTGGATTCTTCACCGGGTCCTCCGTTTTTTCCGCTCCACATGTAGAAACATTAGTTTAGAGTATTTGGCTGCTATACATTTCCACCATGATAAGCCACTTCATGGAGCTATAGTTTCTGGTCTGGTCGCTGATGAAAAGAGCTGTATAGTTCAGTTGGCCTTGCCTGGTAAAATAAAAATAGCTTCGTTTGTTTCTTCCAAAATGTATCGATTGAATCTCAATTAAGAGTTCCTGCTTGTCTCTTTTCAAAGGTGTACGTGACTGAAAGGAAGACGGTGGTGGTTGCTGTTGCCAAGAGCATTCTGGGAAACGACAACAACTCCGTCCTCCTCAAGCACTTCAAAGAGGTGTGCACTTTCAATCACCTCGACACAGCGTGTCGTACACACACACCTGGTTGGACAACAAAGGTTGGATTCACAGTTAGGCTCTCTAATGGAGCCATCCACACGCTCACCACTCTTCACTTATAAATTCCGTCCGGTGGCCGCACCCAGAAATCTATAATAATAAATAATAACATGTATGTTTTGAAAGGCAATATTATAGTTCGTCATGATTGATGGTTTTATTCTGACTTTAATTATGGAATTTGTGCTGAAGATGGCGCAATTTCAAGCGAAACACCCGTCGTATCTAAGTGCCAAATTTGGATGCGAAGTTTTTCAACTTGCCGTCTGAGCTGAAACGATGATAATCGATGCATTTAAATGCCTGTACGCTTCACGATTTTATTTGTCTGGCTGTCGTGTTTTGGAAGGTCTTGCAACGACAAATTTGGCCAAATCATTCTGTGGCAAAACCAAACAATCTATTATCTCACTGTCTCTGAGCCGTGTCTTGTCTCAAATAATCGGCAATCAAGGCCTTCCATTTCACTCTGCCCATGATCACTCAAGAACCTTGAATTAGCTAACTCCCAGTTATTCATTTTCTTATGTACTTAATTCGCCATGTTCCCCAGCTTCAGTCGCTCTATTATGATTATAAATGTATAACGTACCCATAATTCCATCGTAGCACATCGAAATAAAAGCCCTGTTCCAAGTTATATATTGTTAAATTATTCACAGCTGCCACAGGGTGCTGCCACATGGTGCTGGCACAGCGCCGTGGCAGCTGTGAATAATGAGTCACAAGATTCAGACTTTCCTGGGTAAACAGGGTAACGGTAGTCATAGTAATGGTAACATGCCAGTTTAGCTGCTCCACTTGATCATGTTGCAGTGCTGATGGGGCACCACGGTGGCGAGATGTTAACTCCCTCGCATTTTGCATGGAGTTTGCACGTCTCTTTCCTCGTGGTCACGTGTATTATTCAACCGTTCCTCTGATTTTTCTGTCCTTATTTTAGAAACATGACTTTAGAGTATTTGGGTACTATAAATATCCACTTGATAAGCCACTTCGTTGAGCTGTCATTTGTAGCCAGGTTGGTTCTGAATAAGAGCTCCATAGCTCGGTGGGCCTTACCTGGTGAAATTAAAATTAGTTTAGTTGAAATCGAATAGTTTAGAGATCCTTTCCCCTACCCTGAATTAGAAATGGCCATGGCCTGCCCTTAAGGGGTTGAGGCATCTCGGGGCCCAAGTTCTCACGGGACAGGGTTAGACTCCATCTGAACCGCCCATAGTCACACACATCTTCGCACTCACCGATAATCTACATTAACAAATTTCAGCAACTTCGGTGAGGCTTAATAAACAAGCGTAAAAAAATAAATGCAACTTTAACACCACCCTGGCACAGTTGTCTCTGCTGCTTCATTTGTGGTGTTACCAATTACATGAGAAGTTTAAGAATGTGTGGATATGCAGTTGCACAGTGCACCTCCACATTTCTTTTCACGTTCGCGGTTGTGCCACAATCTACGAAGCCACAGAACGGCTTGTATCGACACTCATTGATGGACTTTCAATTCATATGATTTCCTTTCTTTTCTTCCAGGGCAAAGAACCCTTTAACAACCCCGAATATGAACACCTCTTCATTTTCTCTGGCCATGGCAAGAAGCAGAATCCAGTGGTAGTGGCCAGCGAAGAAACCAGCAAAGAAACAGCCGCTAAAGATGATGCAGAAGCCGGGGAGGCAGCAGCCGAGCTGGCTACGCAGCAGAGCTCTGAGCAGACACCCGCTGATGACGGAGAGATGCAAGGCACTGCACAGGAAGGTGCAGACGATGATCTTCTGAAAGAAGACGAGCTCGCAGAGGCTGTCGCTGGGGAGCCCAAGTTGTCGGAGGGTACCACTGCTGACGGTGTTTCAGGCGAAGATGTGGCCAATCCCCCTTTTGACCATTTGGAAACAGAAACGCAGGAGGGCGATCTCGGAGGAGATGGAGTTGTTGTTGACTACGACGGCGAAGAGGCGGGGAGCCACGGAGACTGCGCCGCCACCGTGCCGGCAGGAGAAGAAGAAGAATCGTTTCTTGGCTCCGTTGCTCAGGGCGATGCTCAGGAAGGGCAATACGTAGATGGTGAGGAGTCGGCGTCTGCTGTCAAGACGACGTCTGTCCTGGAAGAGGCGGTGTCGCTGCCCGCAGAAACCCCTCCATTTTTTGAGGACACCATCCCGTCCGATTGGAGCCTGGGGAACGCGAGCGTGGAGGCGCCCATCGTCATGAGAGGAAGAGGAACGGCCGCCGTTGCCCGAAAAAGTTCGTACGTGACGCGGAAGGCCGGGAGGGGTCGTGGTGGGGCCAGCAAATCTAAGGCCACATAGAGGGCCTTGTTTCAATGCACAAGTTTATTTGCAAAATGTGCAGCCCATTTTTTTTATTTCCTCCAATTTCTGCCGTCATCGTTTTCAGGTCTTTGGTATGCACGTTGGACGACGGCATGCATTACTGAAGTTGGGCCACATGTTTGCAATGTTAACTAATGCCCCATACACACGTCTTTCAAATCCGGCCAGTGCCCTAATGACATCGTCGCAATGGGTTAAGTGCTCTTGTCACGCCAGCGTGTTATATTGTTCATCAGACCCTTCACTGTCATTCTCCCTGTGTGAGTGGTGGCGTGGTTTTGTTATGCATGCTGAACGTCTTTCACACCGAACGTAGCCAGCCGTGCTAATTGGAGGTGTGGGGGAAGGACTACAAACTAAAAACAAAAAGCAGTTCTGAAGAAATCAGCTTTCAATCCAGATTTTTTTAAGTGAATAGCTCCAGTGGCTTATTAATATCGGAAGGAAGAGCGTTCCAGATGGCCCCAGAAGCGCCATCTGAAAGTGCGCAATGCAGTCACCAGCTTTGTTCGATGGTTAGCCAAAAGTCCTTGTGAGAATGACCAGAGTTTCTGTGATGGTTAATGATTGATTCAGGATTTAACACATTGCAGTTTTCAGGATGTACAATTTGGTTTTTAAATGGACCAAGATTGTTAAAATAAGCTTTTGATAAAATGTTAAACGTGTTCCATATATCAGAATAGGTTGTTCCGTTTTATCTGGCAACAAAACAGATGTTGAGATGTTAAAACAACTGAAATGTAATGAGGGTGGTGTTTGATTGATTTGCATGCTGCAAAGCGAGTTCAGTTTCCTGGGTTCGAATCCTGGCAGTACATGACATCAGTGGCTATTGATATCTGAAATCCTGTCCTTATAGATTGACTGAGCCTCCGATTAGGCACGGTTTGCTAACGTACGGTCCGAAAGAAGTTCAACTATATTCATCAGTGGAAACCTGTGCGTGCTACCGATGATTTCACTTCCACTTTTTCACTTAACTACTAGTCCTTCAATAGCTGCTTCCCTGACATTTTGTAGGAAACAATGGACCTGTGTTTAATACCAGTAGATTAAGTGTATTCAAGAGCAGATGGAGTTTTTAATTGTATGCTGTTATATGTTAAAAGACTAATGCGGAATTCAATTATCTTCCATCATTCAAAGTATTGATTTTCAGAATCGCCCATAGTTTCCTCCTATATCTGAATTTAGGCAAGTAACATTTATCACATTAATCTACAGTGTAAGGGGTAGAAGTTTTTAATAACTACTTGGTAAAATATGACCTGGTTTTATTGTTGTTCATTAATGTTTTTTTGTTATTCTAGATTATTGCGGAGGGGTTGGCGCTTTTGAATGTTTAATTTAGATGCTTTGTTGTAGTCCATGTGTAGTCACGTGAAGTAGATTTTGGTTTGCCACGTGAGAAATCCCAGAGACTAGGGTGATTTATTTGCGAGTGAGATCCTGGGGTCATGGAAATTACAATGCAAGTCTGTACACGTGGGAAATTCAAAGTTGTGTCCAAAGGTAAATGTATTCACGAATAAATTCCTTCGAATGCAAGCTGACTCTGGCTGATTATTTTTAGACTGATCAAATCCAACTACAAATGCGGAGTTGCAGTTTTACTTTTTTATCATCTCTGTTCATTGACTTTGGTGCACTTGCTTAAGCATTGCGCTCACCAGCTTAAAAACCAGGCTACAGTCTATATTATAGACTGCCAGTACACTCACAACTTAATTACCATTATAGATTGCCAGTACACTCCGATTAAGAACCAGGCTACAGTCTATATTAGTGTTAATTTTTATTTTATTTTTTATTTTTCTATCTACGTGACTACCGAAAGAACCAAAGAATATGAATGCATCTCAAGTAGAAATGTTAAAACATAAAGATGGGAAACGCTCTAGAGATTGCGTGATGAGGGCACCGAGACAGACGAAAGAGGGGATGGGTGCCTTACCAAGGCACTTCACGGTAGCAAAAAAGTTTTTAGAAAATTGTACTGGAGGAATGAAGGCATAAAGATACATTGGAGGCTATAAAGTTGGGGTTGATCTGTCGGCGCAGCTATCATTGAAGGATCAACAGTATGTCGACCTCGGGCAATAACTGAATGTTGATCACGACCCAAAATTAAATAAAGCAGCAGAATGGGATTGTGGGTTGTTTCTATGTACTTAACCACTCCGAATAGCAGATAAAATGATTGGTGGGAAAAGTTAAGTGAGTAAGGTCTGTTGCTGTACATGTCAGTTGGACATCAACAAAGCAGCTGTGAAAAGTTCTTGGTATTTTGATGGACAATAAGTCCTCGCTGAACGCTGTAGGTGCGTCCCTGAAAAGCACCGCGTTGAGCGAAAAATACGTTGTGCTAAAGCAATTTCCCCATGAATGTAACGTTTGGCGAGATGGCAGGGACAATATCTGAGGGTACTCGGTCGTGTCACTTATTCCACTTGCGGTATCACTCCGCTCAGCCGCGGAGCTCAAAAATGTAGTTCGTCAGAACCCGCGTTATAACGTTGCGCGTTCCACGTTATAACGAACGCTTTCAGCGTTGTGCGAAAGTGTTGCCGAATGTAAGAACCGCGTCATCGTGAAAATGCATTGTGCGGACACGCGTTAAGCGAGGACTTTCCGTAGATGTTAAAGAAAGTTGCTCTTTTTTTTTTTGAGTTCACACTTGGTGGCTCTCCCAGAGTCGGCTTGGTGATCCCGCAGTGCTGGCCCAGCTGGGCCAGGATGGAGGAGCGCTTGAACATCCTCCACAATAGTGCAGTGCAATTCCCAGCATTGACCTGCAGGTCGCACTAGTGACGTGCTTCAGCGCTGCCGCCCATCAAGATGTCCTAGCCCGGGAAAATCGGTAAACTAAAAATAACAAGAGCCATCGGGTTTTTTTTTTCGAATTCGGTACAAACAAACCAAGAAACACCAATATTGTCAAGAGCCGCGATGCTGCGCAGGATGAATACGAGACGGCGCTTCCGTAACGGATAACGTCACGAAGCAGGTTTTTTTTTTTTTAAAGAGCCTCCTGCTGCTCCGGGGCTGAGGGTTGCCGATCTCCAACCCCCCCCCACCCACCCATGCACTGCCCGAGCCCGTCACTGGCTGGAACGCGCTCGCTGTCAGGGAGCGTGCGCACGTGTCCTCTCGCCGACGACGTCCTCCACCACCACCACCATCCAGCCCTTGCCCATCGACCGAAGGCCTCGACGTCTTCCCCTCGCCGCCAGCGGTGGCTGTGCACGTGGCCTTCCATCCAGCGCGGTGGCGGGTCGCGCAAATGTCCCTTGGCCCCGTTGGCTTAGGCGAGGTGGCGTGCCCTGGCTCGCTAGCGTGAGGATAGTACAGCAAGTAGGCTCATCTCCCCATCTGTCATGGGAGACCCAGGGGTTTTTCTCTCCGGGCGCTCCGCTTTCCTCCCGCGTCTATAAAAACTCGTCGTAAATTGGCTGACGACTTTAAAATGCAACAGAAACTCCAATGCGGGACCCTCCTTAAAAGAAGTCATCAAAAAGTCATATAATTTTAAATGAGAAGTCCCGGACTTCTAGGATTGCATTAGTCTCCATCCTAGAATCTCAGTCGGATCGGGAAGAATGCTGGCGAACAGAATGGAACAATGTGGATGCCCAGAATAAACACCTCATTTGAGACCCAAATATCGCATCTACTGGCTTTGACATCCCTCCGAGACACCGGTGTAACCATCCACCGCACCAGAGTATCATCGACAGCCCAGTGTGCACATCTTCATCAGTAGAAAATAAAAACACAAACCACAGCATCGCGGTCATGCAACTCATCGAGTAAACTACTGTATAACTACTGTCACGAAAGCTTCAAATCAAGATAGAACTACTGTAGTCTGCACTCCTTCTGTAGAGGAGTCACAAAACTACACAAACTCTCTCCCGAAGCTGTCTCGTGGCTTGCAGATGCCGCGAGATGTTAACTACCTCGCCTGCTGTACAGGATGTCGTGGGATCGATCCCGACACAGGCGCACGTACGCGCGTGCAGGGGCGGCTTCTCGCGTTGGGCAAACTTTGCCGTAAGGGGCCGTCCATAAATGACGTCACGCACCTAGGGGGGGGGGGGGTCAGACATTTGTGACGATGTGTGACGAGGAGGGGGTTTGAGAAATGTGACGTCACATCAAAATGTGCAACTTTAAATAAAATATAGACAACACGTTCTACTTAATTATATACTTTTTAATCAATGTTTTCTTCTGCAACATCAGAGTGCAGCGCCACATTAAATACGCACTACAATGACAATAGTTTAAAGCGATTTGAAGCATGTTTTATTTTCAAAATGGAAATATGGTTTTGGGCGGTGGGGGGGGCAGAGCTTTGTGACGTCATTTGAGGGGGGTCTCACTTTTTGTGACGTCGTGTGACGAGGAGGGGGGGGTCAAAAATCGCGTGACGTCATTTATGGATGGCCCCAACGCCCCGGCGATGCATCCCATTCCCCTCTCTCGCCCGAGCGTGCTTCTGCGTGCTCCTTCTCAGGTGCTCCTTCTCAGGTGCTCCTTCTCAGGTGCTCCTTCTCAGGTGCTCCTTCTCAAGTGCTCCTCAGGTGCTCCTTCTCAGGTGCTCCTTCTCAAGTGCTCCTTCTCAGGTGCTCCTTCTCAGGTGCTCCTTCTCAAGTGCTCCTTCTCAGGTGCTCCTCAGGTGCTCTTTCCCAAGTGCTCCTCGCAGTGCCAACACTTCAGAGCCCCTTTTGCTCGGTGGAATCTTCAGAAATTATCAATGTAAAGGAACCGCACGCGAAACGGAAATCACAACTTCGTTTGGCTACATTTCAACTGTGACAATCATGAACAAGTAAGTCCTCGTTCAAGACGGTGGTAGATGCGTTCCTCCAAAGCCCCGCTTTAAGCGAAAAACGCCTTCAGCGAGAACGCAACGACAGTTTATCATTCCGGGTACCGTATCACTCCGCCCAGCCGCGCGGCTCAAGAAACCACGTTATTACAGGGTGCGTGTTTCGCGTTATAGCGGTGCGTGTTTACCATTCAGCGAATGGAAGAGTCGCGTTATAGCGGTGAGTGTTTAGCGTTCTGCGAATGGAAGAGTCACGTTATAGCGGTGCGTGTTTAGCGTTCTGCGAATGGAAGAGTCGCGTTATAGCGGTGAGTGTTTAGCGTTCTGCGAATGGAAGAGTCGCGCTATAGCGGTGCGTGTTTACCATTCAGCGAATGGAAGAGTCGCGTTATAGCGGTGCGTGTTTAGCGTTCTGCGAATGGAAGTCGCGTTATAGCGGTGCGTGTTTAGCGTTCTGCGAATGGAAGTCGCGTTATAGCGGTGCGTGTTTAGCGTTCAGCGAATGGAAGAGTCGCGTTATAGCGGTGCGTGTTTACCATTCAGCGAATGGAAGAGTCGCGTTATAGCGGTGAGTGTTTAGCGTTCTGCGAATGGAAGAGTCACGTTATAGCGGTGCGTGTTTAGCGTTCTGCGAATGGAAGAGTCGCGTTATAGCGGTGAGTGTTTAGCGTTCTGCGAATGGAAGAGTCGCGCTATAGCGGTGCGTGTTTACCATTCAGCGAATGGAAGAGTCGCGTTATAGCGGTGCGTGTTTAGCGTTCTGCGAATGGAAGTCGCGTTATAGCGGTGCGTGTTTAGCGTTCTGCGAATGGAAGTCGCGTTATAGCGGTGCGTGTTTAGCGTTCAGCGAATGGAAGAGTCACGTTATAGCGGTGCGTGTTTAGCGTTCTGCGAATGGAAGAGTCGCGTTATAGCGGTGAGTGTTTAGCGTTCTGCGAATGGAAGAGTCACGTTATAGCGGTGCGTGTTTAGTGTTCTGCGAATGGAAGTCACGTTATAGCGGTGAGTGTTTAGCGTTCTGCGAATGGAAGAGTCGCGTTATAGCGGTGAGTGTTTAGCGTTCTGCGAATGGAAAAGTCACGTTATAGCGGTGAGTGTTTAGCGTTCTGCGAATGGAAGAGTCACGTTATAGCGGTGAGTGTTTAGCGTTCTGCGAATGGAAGAGTCGCGTTATAGCGGTGCGTGTTTAGCGTTCAGCGAATGGAAGAGTCACGTTATAGCGGTGCGTGTTTAGCGTTCTGCGAATGGAAGAGTCGCGTTATAGCGGTGAGTGTTTAGCGTTCTGCGAATGGAAGAGTCACGTTATAGCGGTGAGTGTTTAGCGTTCTGCAAATGGAAGAGTCGCGTTATAGCGGTGCGTGTTTAGCGTTCAGCGAATGGAAGAGTCACGTTATAGCGGTGCGTGTTTAGCGTTCAGCGAATGGAAGAGTCGCGTTATAGCGGTGCGTGTTTAGCGTTCTGCGAATGGAAGAGTCACGTTATAGCGGTGCGTGTTTAGCGTTCTGCGAATGGAAGAGTCGCGTTATAGCGGTGCGTGTTTAGCGTTCTACGAATGGAAGTCACGTTATAGCGGTGAGTGTTTAGCGTTCTGCGAATGGAAGAGTCGCGTTATAGCAGTGCGTGTTTAGCGTTCTGCGAATGGAAGAGTCACGTTATAGCGGTGCGTGTTTAGCGTTCTGCGAATGGAAGAGACGCGTTATAGCGGTGAGTGTTTATCGTTCTGCGAGTGGAAGAGTCGCGTTATAGCGGTGCGTGTTTAGCGTTCAGCGAATGGAAGAGTCACGTTATAGCGGTGAGTGTTTAGCGTTCTGCGAATGGAAGAGTCGCGCTATAGCGGTGCGTGTTTAGCGTTCAGCGAATGGAAGAGTCACGTTATAGCGGTGAGTGTTTAGCGTTCTGCGAATGGAAGAGTCACGTTATAGCGGTGCGTGTTTAGCGTTCTGCGAATGGAAGAGTCGCGTTATAGCGGTGCGTGTTTAGCGTTCTGCGAATGGAAGAGTCGCGTTATAGCGGTGCGTGTTTAGCGTTCTGCGAATGGAAGAGTCGCGTTATAGCGGTGCGTGTTTAGCGTTCTGCGAATGGAAGAGTCGCGTTATAGCGGTGCGTGTTTAGTGTTCTGCGAATGGAAGAGTCGCGTTATAGCGGTGCGTGTTTAGCGTTCAGCGAATGGAAGAGTCGCGTTATAGCGGTGCGTGTTTAGCGTTCTGCGAATGGAAGAGTCGCGTTATAGCGGTGAGTGTTTAGCGTTCTGCGAATGGAAGAGTCGCGTTATAGCGGTGCGTGTTTAGCGTTCAGCGAATGGAAGAGTCACGTTATAGCGGTGCGTGTTTAGCGTTCTGCGAATGGAAGAGTCACGTTATAGCGGTGCGTGTTTAGCGTTCTGCGAATGGAAGAGTCGCGTTATAGCGGTGCGTGTTTAGCGTTCAGCGAATGGAAGAGTCGCGTTATAGCGGTGCGTGTTTAGCGTTTTGCGAATGGAAGAGTCGCGTTATAGCGGTGCGTGTTTAGCGTTCTGCGAATGGAAGAGTCTCGTTATAGCGGTGCGTGTTTAGCGTTCTGCGAATGGAAGTCACGTTATAGCGGTGAGTGTTTAGCGTTCTGCGAATGGAAGAGTCACGTTATAGCTGTGAGTGTTTAGCGTTCTGCGAATGGAAGAGTCGCGTTATAGCGGTGCGTGTTTAGCGTTCAGCGAATGGAAGAGTCACGTTATAGCGGTGCGTGTTTAGCGTTCTGCGAATGGAAGAGTCGCGTTATAGCGGTGCGTGTTTAGCGTTCTGCGAATGGAAGAGTCGCGTTATAGCGGTGCGTGTTTAGCGTTCTGCGAATGGAAGAGTCGCGTTATAGCGGTGCGTGTTTAGCGTTCTGCGAATGGAAGAGTTGCGTTATAGCGGTGCGTGTTTAGCCTTCTGCGAATGGAAGAGACGCGTGATAGCGGTGCGTGTTTAGTGTTCTGCGAATGGAAGAGTCGCGTTATAGCGGTGCGTGTTTAGCGTTCTGCGAATGGAAGAGACGCGTGATAGCGGTGCGTGTTTAGCGTTCTGCGAATGGAAGAGTCGCGTTATAGCGGTGAGTGTTTAGCGTTCTGCGAATGGAAGAGTCGCGCTATAGCGGTGCGTGTTTAGCGTTCAGCGAATGGAAGAGTCACGTTATAGCGGTGAGTGTTTAGCGTTCTGCGAATGGAAGAGTCACGTTATAGCGGTGAGTGTTTAGCGTTCTGCGAATGGAAGAGTCGCGCTATAGCGGTGAGTGTTTAGCGTTCAGCGAATGGAAGAGTCACGTTATAGCGGTGAGTGTTTAGCGTTCTGCGAATGGAAGAGTCGCGTTATAGCTGTGAGTGTTTAGCGTTCTGCGAATGGAAGAGTCGCGTTATAGCGGTGCGTGTTTAGCGTTCTGCGAATGGAGAAGTCGCGTTATAGCGGTGAGTGTTTAGCGTTCTGCGAATGGAAGAGTCGCGTTATAGCGGTGCGTGTTTAGCGTTCTGCGAATGGAGAAGTCGCGTTATAGCAACGTGTCGTCGCGTGAACGCCAAGCGTTGATTTGCCTGTCATGCGACAGAGCGGGTGGGATAGTGCTGCCCTCTACCGTGCGTGGACCAGAGGTGTCACGAGAAACACGGTGGCTAGGGGATATTAACTCCCTCACCTGCTATACAGGAGGTCGTGGGTTCGATCCCGACCCTGACGCCTGTTGCATATTTGGAGTCTGCGTGTCTCTCTCATCATCATCACGGTGGCTAGGAGATGCTAACTCCCTCGCCTGGTATACAGGAGGTCGTGGGTTCGATCACGACCCTGACGTCTGTTGTATATTTGTAGGAGTGTGTGTGTGTGTGTGTCTCTGTGTTTGGCTGCTATAAATGTCCACGTGATGATACGCCACCTCATTGGGTTATCATTTGTGATAGCCAGGTCGCTTCTGACAGTTAGCTACATAGCTCAGTGGGGCCTTACCTGGTAAAAGAATTTTAAAAATGGTTTTAGTTTATAGTTTTAACGAGGAGTCGGGGATGGAGGCTCTTGAGATATCCGCCTCCATTGCCATCGGAGCGACGGCTTGCGCCACTCTGCTTCCCAAGCGGACTCTCCCCAGCGTCGGTGCCGATTTGCGCAAAAATCCGGAGTACATTGGGAGGAAGGAAAGCGCTTCTTGCGGGAGGCGCCCACGTGACGGTGCTTCGCTGTGGGGCTGAAGCACCGCCACGAGCTGGCGCGGCGGGCAATGTAAGTCGAGGGAGTGTGCGTTGTTTGTCTTGGTGTGGTTATGGGTTGTTGTTGTTTTTGTTTTGCTGCCTTGCCCAAGCATGCATTTGGTGTTGACAAATCTGCACGAATGTACAGTGAGGGAAAAAAGTGTTTGATCCCCTGCTGATTTTGTACGTTTGCCCGCTGACAAAGAAATGATCAGTCTATAATTTTAATGGTAGGTTTATTTGAACAGTGAGAGACAGAATAACAACAACAAAATCCAGAAAAACGCGTGTCAAAAATGTTATAAATTGATTTGCATTTTAATGAGGGAAATGAGTATTTGACCCCTCTGCAAAACATGACTTAGTACTTGGTGGCAAAATCCTTGTTGGCAATCACAGAGGTGAGACGTTACTTGTTGTTGGCCACCAGTCTTATAACGCGGACGCGAATTGGATATAACGCGATCGAGTGAACGGAACGACGTCGCAGCGCGAGTAGGAATCAGCGGTCATCGCACGAGGCAGCGGGATGCTGCTGGATGCTTCTTGATGCTCCCCACGTGACTAAGCCTTTGTTCGGCCTGCGTACGCATCTCACGTGCTATCTCCGGACTCTGCTGTACCCGATATTATTTATTATAACGCGATTTTTCCATAACGCGGTGTTCTTCAGGAACGCAACTACCGCGTTATACGAGGACAGACTGTACGAGTGCATTTTGTCCTCCCACGCCTTATTCGTGTTTTACTTATTTATGTGCGACTTGCTTAACTTGACTCTTATCTTACTCTTGTGTCCTTGATTTGCATTTGCGTTGAGGTCACTCGCTGAGCCCGTGGTCGCCCTACTAGACACAGCTTCACAGCTCATTCAGATTTCTCCAGGATAGATAGATCGATACATAAAGATTCCGATCGTGAGCTGGGCGCATCTGGTCCGCGAATCCCGATGATGCCCATGTCCCTGCAGCGACTTCACGCCACAACTCCACGCAGCCCCAGCATGCACCTAGCCTGATGATGGTGGTGGTGTTCATAATTATGCTGGTGTTGATGATGGTGGTGGTGGTGTTGATGATGTTCGTGATGTTGATGTTGATGATGGTGATGGTGGTGGTAATGATGATGATGGCGAGGCATAATTTCCCATGATGGTCTGATAACGACGTTCCATTGTTGCATTCCAGGCCCCCTTGTGTGTGATAATGAACGAATTCTACACGCCCCCCCCCGTCCCCCACGAGGTCCACAGGGCAACGTGGCTGTGTTTCCATGGGGTCGCCGCTCGGCTCGCTCTCCACTGGGCCAGTCCACGGGGCGTCCACGACGCTGCCCCATGCCTAACGCGGCAGCCTTGCGCTAAAGGCGCAGCCCCTGCAATTGCTTCGCCTCGTGATGACGCCACCAAACTTGGCGGGGGTTTCGTAAGCGCGCGGCTGGCGAGGGAGCCGCTGCGCCAAACGCCGCGAGCCTCTCGCGACAGCGCTCGCGTGGACCGCTCTCAGCTGCCGCTCGCTGGCGTCTCGAGTCGCTTCGCTTGATCCACGGGTCACGGGAGGGAGGGGGGAGTGGGGGAGGGAGTGGGGGAGGGAGCGAGTTGGGAGGGGGGGAGTGAGGGGGGAGGGAGTGGGGGAGGGAGTGGGGGAGGGAGCGAGTTGGGAGGGGGGAGTGAGGGGGGAGGGAGTGGGGGAGGGAGTGGGGGAGGGAGCGAGTTGGGAGGGGGGAGTGAGGGGGGAGGGAGTGGGGGAGGGAGCGATGGAGGGAGTGGGGGAGGGAGGGGGGGACGGAGGGAGGGAGGGGAGGGAGTTGGGAAGGGAGCGAGTTGGGAGGGAGGGAATGGGGGAGGGAGGGGAGGGAGGGTGGGAGGGAGCGTGTTGGAAGGACTGGCGGGAGGGAGGGGGGGTCTGTTTGGTCTACTCTTCCACGGATGAGCTGGGAGTACCCACGCTTTGCCCCCCCTCCCCCCCCCGCCTGCCGATATTGCGACCTGCGGCGTCCCCATTCGTGACTGCCGGGGTCGGGCACCTTGGGCAGAGTCACTGCCCACGCGGGAGGTCGCCCGGCAGAGTGCCGCCCCCTCTCCCCCTGGCCCCGTGACCCAGCTGCAGGAGTTGCACATCAACTTGGACCGTTCGTCTCGACTGCCGCGCCGCCGGAGGTCCGTGACGACGGCCGCGTCACCTCCACTCCTGCGCGTCGAGGTCACACGGAGGTCACACGGAGGTCCAGACGGAGGTCAGACGGAGGTCACACGGAGGTCACACGGAGGTCACACGGATTCGCCTGCGCCGCTGCGATTCCCACATTTGAGTGCCGGTAGATGCCCCGCGATTAATCGCGGTGAGGTGATGGGCTCAGCCCCGTCAACTGCAATGACTGAACCAATAAAACAATGGGAGAAAAAAAAATGAACCATCACGCCACAGTTTCCCAAAGTAAAGCACTGGGGAGTTAAAACATCGATCGTTCGGACCGTCACGCGGTGCTCAGTAATCCCTCGTGCAGGTCAGCTACGGGGAAGTGCTGCACCGATACACCAAGTGCGAACCTGAGGTCACCTAATGTTCTTGCAGAGGCTGCCCTGTGATGTCGGCGTCGGTGGGCCGTTGTCTAATGAGCACGGAGGGAGAGTTGTCGCCTCCCGCACTGGAACTCTGCGATGGCAGCGCCATCGGAATGAAGTTGGGTCGGTGGTTGTGGAGTGACGCGAAACGAAAGACCGAGCCAAGAGCGAGCCAAGACCGGCGAGTCCTCGCTGAGTGGGTGCCAAAAAGCGCACGACGCGGATCGCCCATCCGGGAACTCTGTCCACACAACGCGGCACGCCCACCCCGCCACCGGCACGCCCACCCCGCCACCGGCACGCCCACCCCGTCACGACACCGGCACGCCCACCCCGTCACGACACCGGCACGCCCACCCCGTCACGACACCGGCACGCCCACCCCGTCACGACAGCGGCACGCCCACCCCGTCACGACACCGGCACGCCCACTCCGTCACGACACCGGCACGCCCACCCCGTCACGACAGCGGCACGCCCACCCCGTTACAACGCGGAACGCCGCGCCGTTATAACGCCGTTTTCTGGGCGGACGGCGGCGAACTACTTTCTTGAGCTGCGCCGCTGAGCGGAGTGATACAGTAACGCCGAACTTTATCGTTACATTATATTCATGGTGGGAGGGGGGGTGGTGTTTTCACTGAACGCGGGGTTTTTTTCCGCTTGACGCGGCACTTTTCAGGAACTGCATCTAACCGCCATGATAAACGAGGACCTCACCACAACGTTAAACGAGGACCTCACCATCACGTTAAACGAGGACCTCACCACGACGTTAAACGAGGACCTCACCACGACGTTAAACGAGGACCTCACCACGACGTTAAACGAGGACCTCACCACGACGTTAAACGAGGACCTCACCACGACGTTAAACGAGGACCTCACCACGACGTTAAACGAGGACCTCACCGTCACGTTAAACGAGGACCTCACCAAGACGTTAAACGAGGACCTCACCACGACGTTAAACGAGGACCTCACCGTCACGTTAAACGAGGACCTCACCACGACGTTAAACGATAACTTCACCACGACGTTAAACGAGGACCTCACCACGACATTAAACGAGGACCTCAGTCACGTTAAACGAGGACCTCACCACGACGTTAAACGAGGACCTCACCACGACGTTAAACGAGGACCTCACCACGACGTTAAACGAGGACCTCACCACGACGTTAAACGAGAACTTCACCACGACGTTAAACGAGGACCTCACCACGACGTTAAACGAGGACCTCACCACGACGTTAAACGAGGACCTCACCACGACGTTAAACGAGAACTTCACCACGACATTAAACGAGGACCTCACCACGACGTTAAACGAGGACCTCACCACGACGTTAAACGAGGACCTCACCACGACGTTAAACGAGGACCTCACCACGACGTTAAACGAGGACCTCACCATCACGTTAAACGAGGACCTCACCACGACGTTAAACGAGGACCTCACCACGACGTTAAACGAGGACCTCACTACGACGTTAAACGAGGACCTCACCACGACGTTAAACGAGGACCTCACCACGACGTTAAACGAGAACTTCACCACGACATTAAACGAGGACCTCACTACGACGTTAAACGAGGACCTCACCACGACGTTAAACGAGGACCTCACCACGACGTTAAACGAGAACTTCACCACGACATTAAACGAGGACCTCACCACGACGTTAAACGAGGACCTCACCACGACGTTAAACGGGGACCTCACCACGACGTTAAACGAGGACCTCACCACGACGTTAAACGAGGACCTCACCACGACGTTAAACGAGGACCTCACCACGACGTTAAACGGGGACCTCACCACGACGTTAAACGAGGACCTACCTGCTCAGCAGAGGCGTTCCATTGGCGGTGTGAGGCGCGAGTCGTCCCCCGCGTGGCGAGTCGAGGCGCCGCCTCGAACGCAGCGGCAGTGGCAGCCTGCGTTGGGTCACGTGTGCGTGGTGTGTCCCAGGTGGGATTCTGATTCTTTAAGCAGCAGCAGCAACAACAACAGCGGACATACACTGCCGCTTCCTCCGGCATAGCTGCCCGGCCGGATCAACATATTTATTTGACACATCCCATCAGTCGCACGGCCGAGTGGCATATATGCGTGTGTCTCCTTCACACATTCATCTCTGCATGGAATAGAGCAAACACAAATTACCAGAAACTCTAACACAACCCATCGGTCACACGACCCTCTGCGAGTGGATCATTTCAGTAGCATTGATTCTATACAAGCAAAAACGGTTTCGACACGCAGTGTCTCATCAGCGGTGCCAGGCTCGCGTGAACAAATGCCGGTGAACTCACAAATAACTCGAATGCATGTTCCCATTGCTGGCATTTACACAATACGGGGAACTAATTTACGGCTGAGTCACCCTACGAGAGTTCCAGGCCAGGTAGACACAAATCGGCAACAAAACAAACACACAGAGACAAAAGTGCCCCGTGTAGCCTGCATCGGCCATCGGGACAAGTGCTGTTATCGAGGACCTACAGAAACCGCAATGGCACCTTTGTTTCGCTCTCCCTCGTGGCAATGTTTTTACACATCGCACCAGGCACTCATGTGAGGCTGAGTTGACCTAGGGGAGGCCCAGGACCGGGTCAGATAATCGTCACTGGTGTTGGCCGCGAGCGTTAATCGAACTCGGATCGCCAGTTTCGCATTGCAAGGGGCTAACCACTACGCCACCGCTCCCCATAGTACAACAAATATCCCCCCGTGTAGCCTTAACAGACTGTTGGGGCAAGTGCTGTTAGCGAGCACCTATGAAAGCCGGAACGCCACACGAGGGGGTGGGTGGCCAGCACCACGCCCGACCGCCTTTGTCTCCCCAGTGGCGATGTTTTACACACCGCACCAGGTACTCATTGGAGGCTGAGTAGACCTAGAGGAGGCCCAGCACCGGCTCAGATAATCGTCACTTGCGTTGGCCTTGAGCGGGAATCGAACCCGGTTCGCCAGGTTCGTAGCGCAGCGCGCTCACCGCTCCCCAACGCTTTGTATGTCCTCTGTGTCCCCATAGGACGCACAAATCTGGTCAAGTCCAAGAATTAATGTGCATATATGTTTAGGCACCCGAGTTTATGCATGGCACGTTTCGTGTGCTGCGGGTCCTTTCATAGCCGCAGACAATCCCTGTCTGTGCTCCAGGGGTTGTCTGCACTCGTGGGGGTTATAATGTAGGGGAGAGTCGAGTTATGCTGCCGTTCGAATCGGTCACAGTGCGGTGGGGTGGGGTCTGTGTGTGTGTGTGTCTGTCTGTCGCGGTCAGCGCTGCGCTGAGCTACGAACCCGGCGGGCCGAGTTCGATTCCCGTTCACGGCCAACACCGGTGACGATTGTCTGAACCGGTCCCGGGCCTCCCCTAGGTCGACACTGGGGAGACAAAGGCGGTCGGGCGTGGTGCTGGCAAACCCACCCCCTCGTGTGCCGTGCCGGCCTTCATAGGTGCTGATCTCTAACAGCATTTGCCCCTACATTCTGTTAAAGCTATACGGGGGGGTCTTTGTGTGTGTGCGTGTCTGTGTGTGTCTGTGTGTATGTGGCCTCAAGGTGCACATGGCCTGGCACAAGCGTCGTGGTGACGTCACCGCCACTTAGTGGCGAATGGCGGTTGTTGTTGTGTGTGTGTGTATGTCTGTGTGTGTGTATGTCTGTATGTGCGCGTGTCTGTGTGTGTGCGTGTCTGTGTGTATATCTGTGTGTGTGTGCGTGTGTCTGTGTGTCTGTGTGTGCGTGTCTGTGTCTGTGTGTGTGCGTGTTTGTGTGTCTGTGTGGGTGCGCGTGTATGGGTCGCGGGCGTGGTGCTGGCCACCCACCCCCTCGTGTGCCGTGCCGGCCTTCATAGGTGCTGCTCGCTAACAGCACTTGCCCCAACAGTCTGTTCAGGCTATACGGGGGATCTTTGATCGCTTTGTGTGTGTGTGCACACGAGTGTGTGCGTGTGTGTGTGTGTGCACACGAGTGAGTGTGTGCGCCTGTGTGTGTGTGTGAGGCTGTCTTTGTGTTTTGCGGTTAGCGAATTGCGATACAAACCCGGCGACACGAGTTTGATTCCCGCTCACGACCCACAAACATAACCGCGGTGAATATTTGAACCGGTCCTGGGCCTCCCTTAGGTCGACTCAGCCTGAACAACGAGTACCTGGCACAGTGTGTAAACATAACCACTGGGGAGACAAAGGCGGCCGGGCGTGGTGCTAGCCACCAACCCCCGTCGTGTGCCGCTAACGTCCCTTTGCCCGAGCAGCCTATTAAAGGCTATGTGGGGGATCTTTGTCTTTGCATGTGGACGTGTCAGCAGCGCTCTGTGCAGCATCGCGAGAGGCGAGGTTTGCGTCGCTCAATGGAGGCCAGGGGATGGGCCGAGAGGGGAGGGGGTCCCGTTTTTGTCTGCTCATCCACTGAGAAAATGTGCCACTGGCAGAAGTTGAGAATCATGATAATGATTATTATTATAATATTCATTCGGAGCTGCCAAAATATTCAAACAAGTTATTGGGTGATACTGCCGCTGCTGCTGCGTTGGCAGTGGCACAGTCAACAACAACAACAACAGCGATAAACAAACACAGTTTAACACGTAGGCTTTCGCCACCAATATTATCCATAATAGTGGTGGCGGGTGGTGGCGAGTTTAACGACACATTTGTATTTACGAGATCTACCCCCCCCCCCCCAAAAAAAAAAAACCCTCGATTGTGAACAAAGAAATAACGACAATTGAACAATAACCCCACTACCACCACCTCGTGGCCTTAAAAGTAAAAAAAAAGTGAAAACCACACAAGAGGCGACGTTTTGTGCCAAGGCCTCATTCCGCTTCTTGGCACATCAGCGTGGTCCTCATCACTGAGCGAGGGCCCCTCTTAGTGTGTGGAACATCTTCACCAAGAAACTCACGGTGCGCCCATCACCGCATCCCACTGCACAAGCCGTGGCAGCCAGATGCGGGATACCTGACGATGCACGAATGGAAAATAAATCAATTAATGCAAACTCTCCAGTAGCAGTGGTGTGGCGACTGCGGTCATCCAGAACAGACCGTACACCACGTGATCACGACGCAATGCCCCGGTCCACAAATCGGAAGGAGACATCGCAGCGACACCACACCGCTGTCTCCTGAAGCGGTTATCGTGGCTTAACCACCTGGATGTGACACCTTAGTTGTTGCTCTGCATCTACAGCAGCAGCAGCCACACGACAGAAGAAGAAGAAGACTGCCAGTAACGTCACATTATATAGAGGGCGCTTCAAACTAATACAAATACTTACATGGATCTATCGTTATTAATGGAAAAAGAACGGATACAACACTGTAACATGATAACAAATGTAACGTGAATAGATTCAAAAAGTCAAAGAGTCTCCACTTGTTCGCCATCGTTGTCAACAACGTTGCCTGGAATCTTCTCTAGGTGATCTCCAGATGCCGGAGGCACTTATCTCGTGGTATTGATGCAAATTCTCCCAAGTGCTAACATTTTTATGAAGCACCCCGTTCATATATCATTATTTTATGTTTTAAGGCCGCACAGTGTCCACTGACCGAATGCGTGTTTGGGGGCGTTTCAATTTTGTTGCCAAAATTATCGAAAGAAAGTTATAGTTTTGCGGTCAACCAGCTCCGTCTCCCGAGAGTCATCATCCGCTCACATTTTATTATTCGGCAGGCAGCGGACGTTTTGATTTGCTCGCAACTGTGAAGGCGGGCGGGGGAAAGTCGAAGTTATCGTAAAGTTCACGCAGCTTCCTGACCAATAACAACAACAACAACAACCCCCACGCTTTCCTCGAGGTGACTGACACGACCTAATGACATGCCGAGATGTCTACGCTGCTGCTGCTGCTGGTAGTGGTCACAGCCGGTCTCTGGTGTCATCTTTTTTTGCCGACTGAAAATTTATTTATTTATTGTCTTCAAGGGTCCGAGGCCAAACCGGTCTCCATTGTACTGCGAAAAAAAAACACTGACGACAATCATTCCGCTGACGGCAGACCGCATTTTATTTTTTATCTTAAACGAAACGAGGACAGATTGCAAATTGTGTGAACGTGTGCGATTGTTCGTAGCTCTGTGTGTGTGTGTGTGCCTCTGTCGATCTCTTTACGAGTTTATGGAATCTTTCTCGATAAATGATCGTTGTCAAGTCGCCGTCGTTGCCGCTGCTGCGGCTGCTGCTGCGTTTACAGGGGTGCACAAAAGCACAATTAAAAACAATAATTAACAACAATTAACAACAATAATTAACAACAATTAACAACAATAATTAACATATTCTTAGCTCTTTCGGTAAAGTCACGTTGAAGGGAAACAATAAAATAATAAAATATATATAACAATAAAAATTCTCACGACGTTTCGACCATAACACAAACGGTCGTCATCAGGTGTGTTATGGTCGAAACGTCGTGAGAATTTTTATTGTTTTATTTTTTTATTATTTTATTGTTTCCCTTCAACGTGACTTTACCGAAAGAGCTAAGAATATGAATTACTGCAGTCACGAAAGCTTTAAATCAAAACAATAATTAACAACAACAATCAACAACAACAATCAACAACAATTAACAACAACAATCAACAACAACAATCAACAACAATTAACAACAATTAACAACAACAATCAACAACAATTAACAACAATTAACAACACTTTGGCCGTAAAAGAGAAATATAGAAAACAGTTGATGTTTCGCACAATGGCCATTATTCATATGACACGTGCTATGGGGAAGATCCATTGCCTGAAACGTCACCGATAATAGTTTATTTCCTCTTTTAGCCACATGTTGGCAGATGTCTGCAAAGCTTGCGAGTATTTTTTATTTTCACGAATCATAAGTAATCTCTATTTGCACTTCGCAGTACGCCGCGCGTACACGTGGCCGTGTGGTACAATCCCGCGTGGTACAATCACGTATGGTACAATCACGTGTGGTACAATCCTGTGGTACAATCACGTGTGGCACAATCCCGTGCGGTACAATCACGTGTGGTACAATCACGTGTGGTACAATCACGTGTGGTACAATCCCGTGCGGTACAATCACGTGTGGTACAATCACGTGTGGTACAATCCCGTGTGGTACAATCACGTGTGGTACAATCCCGTGCGGTACAATCACGTGTGGTACAATCACGTGTGGTACAATCCCGTGCGGTACAATCCCGTGCGGTACAATCCTGTGTGGTACAATCACGTGTGGCACAATCCTGTGGTACAATCCCGTGCGGTACAATCACGTGTGGTACAATCCCGTGTGGTACAATCCCGTGCGGTACAATCCTGTGTGGTACAATCACGTGTGGCACAATCCTGTGGTACAATCCCGTGCGGTACAATCACGTGTGGTACAATCCCGTGTGGTACAATCCTGTGGTACAATCCCGCGTGGTACAATCCCGCGTGGTACAATCCCGTGCGGTACAATCCTGTGTGGTACAATCCCGTGTGGTACAATCCTGTGGTACTATCCTGTGGTACAATCCCGCGTGGTACAATCCCGTGTGGTACAATCCCGTGTGGTACAATCCCGTGTGGTACAATCCTGTGGTACAATCCCGCGCGGTACAATCCTGTGGCCTGTGAAGGAGACGCAAGGGGAATGGTTGTCCCACGTTGCGCATTGCAGACTCCAAGACACCAGCGCTGAACGGCGTTCACGCGAAAATGAACGCCAACAACGCCAGGACAAGACAAAGGCTCATTTGTCAATAACGTTTCTATGAAAGGGAAGATTAATATAAAATAGGCAATTATTTCTTGGATAATGCCCCCCCCCCCCCTTACAGGAGACAACTGCAGTAGGTCCATTGCCTGAAATGTTGCCTAATGCGTATCAGCGTTCCTTTGTGGGGCTACGGCGTTGTTGATGAACGCTTTAAGTTGTTTCTGTTGTTGTTAGTTGCAGTTAGTGCTTCTACATCACCGCCAACGCAGCAGCAGCACCGAAAAAAACCATCTGTTTAATAGCACGAGAAGAAATGAGACGAAAAAAAAGGTCTGTTACATCTCTCCCAAGTGTCATCCCCCGACTCTTTGTGTCTCCACAGCGCCGATGCATAACGCGGCGCTGCTCACTCCGCCCGCGTGCCGTGCAGGAGGAGCAGGGGGAGCATGAGCAGGAGGAGCAGGGGGAGCAGGGGGAGCAGGGGGAGCAGGAGTAGGAGGAGCAGGGGGAGCAGGAGGAGCAGGGGGAGCAGGAGCAGGAGGAGCAGGGGGAGCAGGAGGAGGAGCAGGGGGAGCAGGAGGAGGATGAGCAGGGGGAGCAGGAGCAGGAGCAGCAGGGGGAGCAGGAGGAGGAGCAGGAGGGGGAGCAGGAGGAGGAGCAGCAGGGGGAGCAGGAGGAGGAGCAGCAGGGGGAGCAGGAGGAGGAGCAGGAGCAGCAGGGGGAGCAGGAGCAGGAGCAGCAGGGGGAGCAGGAGGAGGAGCAGGAGCAGCAGGGGGAGCAGGAGGAGGAGGAGCAGGAGGAGGATGAGCAGGGGGAGCAGGGGGAGCAGGGGGAGCAGGAGGAGCAGGAGCAGGGGGAGCAGCAGGGGGAGCAGGAGGAGGATGAGCAGGGGGAGCAGGAGGAGGAGCGCGCCTCGGCGGGCCGCGCTTTTGTGGAATCCTGCGCGTGGGGGTGGGGGGATCGGGGGTCGTGGTCTTCGCAACCGACGCACGCACGCAAGGCAAAGATCCCCCGTGTAGCCTGCGACGGAGTGTTGGGGCAAGTGCTGTTCGCGAGCGCCTGTGAAGGCCGGGCGCGGTACACGAAAGGGGTGGGTGGCCACACGGACACACACACTTGGACACATACACACTTGGACACACTTGGACACACACACACTTGGACACACTTGGACACACACACACTTGGACACATGGACGCACACACTTGGACACACACACACTTGGACACACACACACTTGGACACACTTGGACACACACACACTTGGACACACGGACGCACACACTTGGACACACACACACTTGGACACACACACACTTGGACACACTTGGACACACACACACTTGGACACACGGACGCACACACTTGGACACACACACACTTGGACACACGGACACACACACTTGGACACGCACACTTGGACACACGGACACACACTTGGACACACACACTTGGATACACACATATGGGGACACACATGCATGGACACACATGCATGGACACACGGATACGCACATGGACACACACACTTGGACACACGAACACACACACATACGGACGCACACACACACGCCACTGAAGAACTCCGCAAACAGCGATGAAAAGAGACTTTGTAGGTATGTGCTTGCCCCAAGCCAGCACATCCACCACCCCCCACCCCACCTTCTCTCGGGCCTCGTCAATGTACTAAAGATTTGTGAAAATAAATAAATAAATTAAAAAGTGAGAAAAGGAGGGAACCAAAAAAATAATGGAAAGTGGGGGGGGGGGAGTCCTCATTTGAATGTCAATGCGAGCCTTCAGCATGGGTAGACAAAGGAGCGCTCCAGCCCCGAAAGCAGTGAAACCTCCGTCTTTCTCGCCAGCACAATATAACAACTGTTGAGCTCTGTGAGCTTGCACAGTTGACCGCCTCCATCGGATAACAATGCTCGCCTGCGCCCCTCTAATCCACACCCCTGCCTCCACGCTCGTCCTGGGAGCAGGCAGGAAGCAAGGCTGGGGAGGAAGAGACGGGAGAGAAAGGGGGGGGGGGGGTAGGGGGTGGAGGAGAACGATGCACGGATACATTCGGAGCAGTCGTTTTTTTTAAAGGCATAGATTATTGTTTTTTTTTATTTTAACCCGGCACCGCGATCGTGACAGAGGGCCTATAGACGGGCATTGCTGGGTTGAGATATCTGGGATTTAAACACCCTCTGGGTTTTTATTTATCCCCAGAAGTCGTAGACGTAAGGGGTTTATTTCGCCCCAGAAGCCACCTGGCTATCACAAATGATAGCTCAACGGAGTGGGCTATCGTCGTGTGGATATTTAGAGCAACCAAAATACCATAAACGCGTGATGTTGCTTCCAAATGTGGTGGGGAAACCCTGGGGGAACGGGAGAAAAATCCACGCGACCACGGGGAGAGAGAGAGAGAGAACATGCAACATCCACATATACAGTCAGAGTTGGGATCGAATCCACAACCTCGTGTATAGCAGGCGAGGTAGTTAACATCTCGGCGTCGCGGCTCCCCGCTGGGGCGATGATTGTGCTATCCTCTGTTATTCCCTCTCGAACGAACGGAGAGACGAAGTCTGTTTCGCACATCCTGGCGATTTGATGGCGTTATATGATCGACTCCCCATGAATCGTCTTTGGCGACGCTCAACATTTACTTTTCTGTTTAATTCCACGGCACGCGCATCACCCGAACTGCGCACGCGCGGCCGAGGAAGTGGCGAGGGCCGGCGGTGGGGGCTGACGGCTGTCTGCTGCTGCTGCTGCTTCGCGAAACAATGGAGAGAGGGGAGTGCTGGAGGTGTGGATGTGGTGGGGTGGTTTGATAGGCCACTGAACGACAACGGGCGAGAGAGATCGTCTGGCCTAGCTTGCCAACAAGTGAGATATACAGTGAGGGAAAAAAAATATTTGATCCCCTGCTGATTTTGTACGTTTGCCCACTGACAAAGAAATGATCAGTCTTTAATTTTAATGGTATGTTTATTTGAACAGTGAGAGACAGAATAACAACAACAAAATCCAGAAAAACGAATGTCAAAAATGTTATAAATTGATTGGCATTTTAATGAGGGAAATAAGTATTTGACCCCCTCTCAATCAGAAAGATGTATGGCTCCCAGGTGTCTTTTATACAGGTAACGAGCTGAGATTAGGAGCACACTCTTAAAGGTAGTGCTCCTAATCTCAGCTTGTTACCTGTATAAAAGACACCTGTCCACAGAAGCAATCAATCAATCAGATTCCAAACTCTCCACCATGGCCAAGACCAAAGAGCTCTCCAAGGATGTCAAGGACAAGATTGTAGACCTACACAAGACTGGAATGGGCTACAAGACCATTGCCAAGCAGCTTGGTGAGAAGGTGACAACAGTTGGTGCGATTATTCGCAAATGGAAGAAACACAAAAGAACTGTCAATCTCCCTCGGCCTGGGGCCCCATGCAAGATCTCACCTCGTGGAGTTGCAATGATCATGAGAACGGTGAGGAATCAGCCCAGAACTACACGAGAGGATCTTGTCAATGATCTCAAGGCAGCTGGGACCATAGTCACCAAGAAAACAATTGGTTACACACTACGCCGTGAAGGACTGAAATCCTGCAGCGCTCGCAAGGTCCCCCTGTTCAAGAAAGCACATATACATGCCCGTCTGTAGTTTGCCAATGAATATCTGAATGATTCAGAGAACAACTGGGTGAAAGTGTTGTGGTCAGATGAGACCAAAATGGAGCTCTTTGGCATCAACTCAACTCGCCGTTTTTGGAGGAGGAGGAATGCTGCCTATGACCCCAAGAACACCATCCCCACCGTCAAACATGGAGGTGGAAACATTACGCTTTGGGGGTGTTTTTCTTCTAAGAGGACAGGACAACTTCACCGCATCAAAGGGACGATGGACGGGGACATGTACCGTCAAATCTTGAGTGAGAACCTCCTTCCCTCAGCCAGGGCATTGAAAATGGGTCGTGGATGGGTATTCCAGCATGACAATGACCCAAAACACGGCCAAGGCAACAAAGGAGTGGCTGAAAAAGAAGCACATTAAGGTCTTGGAGTGGTCTAGCCAGTCTCCAAACCTTAATCCCACAGAAAATCTATGAAGGGAGCTGAAGGTTCGAGTTGCCAAACGTCAGCCTCGAAACCTTAATGACTTGGAGAAGATCTGCAAAGAGGAGTGGGACAAAATCCCTCCTGAGATGTGTGCAAACCTGGTGGCCAACTACAAAAAACGTCTGACCTCTGTGATTCCCAACAAGGGTTTTGCCACCAAGTACTAAGTCATGTTTTGAAGAGGGGTCAAATACTTATTTCCCTCATTAAAATGCAAATAAATTTATAACATTTTTGACATGCGTTGTTCTGGATTTTGTTGTTGTTATTCTGTCTCTCACTGTTCAAATAGACCTACCATTAAAATTATAGACTGATCATTTCTTTGTCAGTGGGCAAACGTACAAAATCAGCAGGGGATCAATACTTTTTTCCCTCACTGTATATACTCTTTGGTTCTTTCCGTAAAGTCACGTCGGTATATTGTGTTGCGCCCGAAACGTCGTGATTTATTTTATACCGACGTGACTTTACCGAAAGAACCAAAGAGTATGGATTCCTGCAGTCACGAAAGCTACAGAACAAGTGAGATGCTTTCCCTTTCCTGCAATTCCAGGGTTGCCTATGTTTATTTAATTAATTTCACCTTAATTTATCCATGTAAAGAACCCTCAAGGTTAAAACGGATCTCTTTTTGCGAAGGGGACCTGGCAAGAAGTCAGCAAAAATAAATCACCACACACACACACACAGAATACGACACGTTACATTTACAATGGTCAATGAGATGTTCTTCTTATCAGAGCTTTGAAGTCAGACGGTGATACCCTCTTCTCCAGTTTTCACATCGTTTATAATTCATTCCAGGACCAAGGAGCATGACAGTAAAGTGATTGTTTCCCCATGTGAGTCCTTGCCCGAGGAAATGTTCAAGAGAGCACTGGCTGAGCACTAAAGCTGTCGGGTTGTGATCTGACCGAGCGGCGTTTGCCAACAATCCGCGAACCGAGTTACCCTCACGGTGGTGGGAGAGCTCTCTGCACTGAACGAGACCGATGGTCGTATAACGAACGTCGACCATTGTTTTTGCAATGGATGAACGTCATATGCTGCATGGGACGCGATGGGACGAATGTTCTGAGCATGTCGTCCGTGTGTACGTACGTATGGTGGACTTCTCTGGCACCGTACGTAAGTAGCCAACCGCGCTACCCGTGGGTGCGATTAGCGCGGTTGCCTCTGCAACTTTATTCAGCATCGTCACTCGGGGTTCTCATTATTGCACATGATGGCAGCAGCGGCGGCGGCGATGTGTTTCAGGAGCTAAATGCCAATGTCGCTGTGTGCTGTCCACGACGAAGGGGGCTTAGGGGAGAGAGAGGGAGTTTGTGTAGCGGCAGGCTGCATGGCGCACAGTGACGGACTGGGACGAGAAGTTAGCCCAGGCGTTTGTGAACGCGCCGGGCCCCAAGTTGCCGTGCGGATCTCATTGGGCACATTGGGGGTGGGGGGCTGGCTGGGTCCAACAACACAAAATGGGTGGCCGGTGAGGAAGAATGTTTGGGGCTGCCGAATGCATGATGGGGACTTAATGGCAACTCAATGTTAATTCAGCAATGCAGCGTACACACAAGAGGTAATAAAATGTGTTTTTTATTTACACACAATATTTTGTTTTGGTGTGAACACCAACGCGTTAAGCGAGGACTTACCGTATATCTGTCGTCGCTTGTGAATAGAACCGCGACACAGGGTGGGGGAGGGGGGGGTGGTGATGAGCTCTGTGCAAGTGACGTCTCTCGGCTTGAACGAGGGCAGCTGCAGCAGTGGCGACTGCACGAAGTTCAAGAGGAAGAGAATTCCACACGCCTCGAGAGGAGCAGCCGAGATGGAGCGACCTCCTCCTCCTCCTGCTGCTGCTGCCGTGGAACGAGGGTTGACGGGGAGAGCTGGAGGCGATGCGCGTGTGTTTTATTGATTAGTGTCATTCTTGATTTGAAGCTTTCGTGACTGCAGGAATCCACACTCTCTTTGGTTCTTTCGGTAAAGTCATGTAGGTAGAAATAAAATAAAACAAATCACGATGTTTCGATTGCAGTACAAGCAATTTCTTCTTGCTGTGGTTGTTCCCACCTGATGAAGGTTGCCTGTGCTGCAATCGAAACGTCGTGATTTGTTTTATTTTATTTCCAACTACGTGACTTTACCGAAAGAACCAAAGATGCTTAGTGTCATGTTGTGTGTGTTTTAGCTGTGCACAGCACCTTGCGACCTCTGGGGGAAGATGGCTAATTTCGAAAGTGAAAATGACGATTACTCTATGATGCAGAAATCTCTGGCATGCGATCCCACGATTTGAACCCGCGATCCCGCACTTATGGCTCGGACACGTTGGCATTATCTTGTCATTCAATACGCAGGAGACTTTAGTGACCAATATTATTCATAATCGAGGTTGTTTTTTTGGGATTAGCTCGCGACAATGTAAATGAGTCGCAGTTACTAAGCGGCACGTTTTGTTTACGTGACAACCCTGACTAATTGCATGTGCCGGGTGGTGGTGGTCATGGGTTAACCACACATTTATATTTACGCGATCTACACACGAAAAACAACTTCTTTATTACGTCGTATTTGTGTTACGTAACAGAAGCTGCTGATGCTGCTGTTCAATAACCGAGGGAGGAAAACTTCGTCACAGCCGCACATTCCAAAGATCCCCCGTAAAGTCCCCCGGAAGACTGCTGGGGGCAAGTGCCGTTAGCGAGTAGCAGCAGCAGCAGCGCCGATGAAGGGCGGCACGTGGGCACACGAGGAGGTGGGTGGCCAGCACCACACAGCCACCCTGCTCACGTGAACAATGGATCCTCGCTTTGCTTAAACAAACACGGTGCATGGTGGCCCCAGCGATTGTTGAGATGAGCTCAAACATAGTTTGTCTTTCTCCAAACCACCTTTAGTATTTGCCGCGGAAATCGCTCCGCGAGAATCGGGGGTTTTGTTCTTCTCCCAGTGAGGGTCCTGCCCAGAATGTTTGGCCAGTTTCCGATTGAGACATTTTGCCATCCTGGCGGAATTGAAAGTACAGCAGCTTCTGTCTACATGTTTTTTATATTGTAAACGCAGTTAATTGGCAGAGGCACCAAAGGCCCAACACGTCCAACGGCCAGCAACAATCTGCACTATTATCAAAGTTCTAATAGATAAGAGCAAATGGTGTTTTTTGCTGTAAAGTGCTTTGGAGAAGGGGCGATGATGGTGATGTTGGGAGGGAATTCCAAAGTTAAGCAGTGCTAGAGAAGTGTGTGTGTGGCTTACGGTGTGGTGAGTGGTGGGGTGGATGGATGTGTGCGGCCTGCAGTGTGGTGAGTGGTGGGGTGAACGGGTGGGTGGGTGAGTGGACGAGTGAGTGAGTGGATGAGTGAGTGGGTGTGTTAGTGTGACCTGCAGTGTGGTGAGTGGTGGGTGAACGGGTGGGTGGGTGAGTGGGCGAGTGAGTGGGTGAGTGGGTGTGTTAGTGTGACCTGCAGTGTGGTGAGTGGTGGGTGAACGGGTGGGTGGGTGAGTGGGCGAGTGAGTGGGTGAGTGGGTGTGTTAGTGTGACCTGCAGCGTGGTGAGTGGTGGGGTGAACGGGTGGGTGGGTAAGTGGGCGAGTGAGTGGATGAGTGAGTGTGTGTGTTAGTGTGACCTGCAGCGTGGTGATGGTGGTGGTTGAACACACTGCGTACGAGATGAAGCGGTCAGTGGCTGGTAGACCGAGTCCTCGGCTTGGGAGGATGAACCAATGAGTGAAGTTCACGGGAGCAGTCACCATGGTTGTCGTGGCAGTCGTAGCGAGAGAAGAGCGTTAAGGAGGCGACTGAGCGACGGCGAGTGGTTTGAGCAGCACGTCACGTGTCCATCTTTCCGAAATGCCACAAGCCTGAAGACACGTCTTCTCCCCCTCGTGCACAAACTCACCACGCGTTACCGTGGGGCGTTATGGGTCAGAGCAGACGTGAGCAGACCGCCCGACGGCGTTGCCTCCACGTGCATCGACAGCCGCGCTTTCGTGTGCCGACTTACAGCGGCGAGGTGATGGCGCAAAAACGCGTGCCCTAGCGCAGGCGCTTCTCCTCTCCAGCCCAGCCCCCCCCCCCACCACCACCTCTGTGCCGATACCACAAAGCGGAGTCGATTACCAAGCTGGCGCGCGAGCAGTGGGCAACGCGCGTGAGTTGAACTTTATTGGCACCGCACACGGCCAGTCGCCACCGTCCAAAGCGGCTCGGTCTCTCCACAACTCGAGCGCCCGAGTTGCTTCGTAATTCACTTTGGCGATGATGGCGATGATGATGATGATGCTGTTGACGCCGTTTGTTTGCCCAGCAAAGATTCGCCGAATCTCAAGAGGGTCCTGCCAAGTTGTCACGGTAGGGGGAGAGAGGGGCGCGATATTGCTGCGGCTCATCCCAAATGAGATGTTCTGGCCAATTCCAGTTGTTTAGTTTGTGTAGCTATGGGGGACAATCAGCAAACACGAAGAGACCCCCCCACTGAGAGCCGGGAGGGGAGAGCAGAGGAATGTCGCGCAGAAAGGCGCCCGAGTCGGGAATCTAACCCAGGTTCCTTGCTGCGAGGTGCGAGTTATTATCATCATCACTGCTGCGTTGGCCACCCTTCCGCCCCGAATATTAATGTTTGTTTAAAGTCGGCAACGTTCTTTTGACACTTTGTACATATTGGCACAAGGTAGTGGACAATACAAAATAACAAACATCGTATAAAACAAAGTAGCTGCGATGCAAAAGGAACCCATACGATTTTAATCTCATATTTTTTTGACGACAGAAAACGTTTTAATTACATCATCGCACACTTCACAACCGCCTCAATGATCATCATCATGGGGGACACCGGATTGCAAGGGGTATTGTTCTGCCCATTGAATCACGTGCCCCACCAAAGGCAAAATAAAAACTAAAACAAAAACAGTTTTTTTTTAAAACACAACACCACACTTTAACAACGCATCGGAGGAGGGTGTTACACAGCAGCAGCACGTAGTCAAGACATATCCCCTCTCTTTAACAACAAATTTAAAAAAAAATCCGCAACCCTTTACGATATCACCAAAGTTTCAATGGCCTTGGTTCATTTGCAAATTAAGCGAGGTCGACATTCAAGTAATGTCCCGGTCACACGCTCAAGATAACTTTAAAAAAAATCATTATTTGTACACAGAAACGACCCGAGTCATCTGTAAACCATCAGAACTGTAACCACAGACCCCAAACCCCGTTATTCAAGAAGCGTGTCAATGTCACACACATCCACCCCGAGGTTCTCAGCCGTCACAATGCCCATCTTTTTTAGTATTTCATTTCAACAGTGCAATTCTATTCGAATGAATGGGCAACGGTGGACATCGTTTCACAGGCATTTTCATTCGTCTCGTGGCTTGCTTTGATTCACTCTGCGACGTTCACGTTTTTATTATTTTCTGTACCGATTTATTTAAAAACACACACACACACACAAGAGGCGGGTGCTCATTGCACACGCAGCCTTTCGTTGCCGGTATTGCTAAACGTAATTTGGTTTATTTTGTTTTCGGGTTAGTCCGTCGTGTAGGTTAACCGATGACATTCCCTGCCCGCTGACGCGCGACAAACTTGATTTGATTGGCTCTGCGTCGGTCGGGTGGTGGAGGGTTGTCGTAAAAGAAACCACGACGGGATAACTACATGGCGATCTAACCCAACGTTAAATCATGTCGAATCGAAGCCACATAGCATGACAACAAACACCCGCTTCCTTAACATCCCCATTTGCCCTAAAACGTCACGCGATAACGCTAATGAACAAAAGCATGAAAATCCACGCGGATGTCACGCGGGAATGAGAAACGGTTTGCAATATTTAATGGTCACGCGGCTGCACAATATTTTTTGCGACAGAATGAGAGCGACAGACGGCCACGAGGAGCCCACAAGTCTCCGCCTGCGCCACGGGAGGCGCCAGCGGCGTGACCCCGCGGCGTGACCCAGTGGCGTGACCCAGCGGCGTGACCCCGTGGCGTGACCCCGCGGCGTGACCCAGCGGCGTGACCCAGCGGCGTGACCCAGCGGCGTGACCCAGCGACGTGACCCCGTGGCGTGACCCAGCGGCGTGACCCCATGGCGTGACCCCATGGCGTGACCCAGCGGCGTGACCCAGCGGCGTGACCCAGCGGCGTGACCCAGCGGCGTGACCCAGCGGCGTGACCCAGTGGCGTGACCCCACGGCGTGACCCCACGGCGTGACCCCACGGTGTGACCCCACGGCGTGACCCAGCGGCGTGACCCCACGGCGTGACCCAGCGGCGTGACCCAGCGGCGTGACCCCATGGCGTGACCCCACGGCGTGACCCCACGGCGTGACCCCACGGCGTGACCCAGCGGCGTGACCCTCCGGCGTTACCCTGCAGTGGTCAATTGCGGCAGAGTAACAACAAGGGAAGGGAAGACCGACCAACGTGCGAGCGAGGTTACAATTCAAGTGTTCCATTGCATTGTGAAATTCGTTTGCATGTTGGCCACGTACGAGTCGGCACCTCGGGATGAGCACGGCACATACACAGCCCACCGCGCCAATCGGAGGTGCGGGGGAAGGACAACAAACTAAACACAAAACTCAGTTCTAAAGAAATTCGTTTTAAATTGTAGAATGTCTGCGTGTTGATGCTACTCCTGCGTTATCAAGGATTTAATTCGGGCGTGTATTTCACATGATGATCATCATCATCATCATCTACAGCCCTTTTTGTCAACCTGCTGCCAGATGCCTACCCCTACCCAGTGACGCCTGCACGTGGCCTAACACCATCCCCAATGTTGTAGTGAGCAACATACACACGCAAGACATGTTGCCATGACGAGGTGTGGCATCTTAAGGCTTTTTTTCTGGTGGGAGGGGGGGGTGGAAATTTTCCAAGTTATAACGTTGTACTTAAAACAAGACCCCAGCTAATTGATGTTAACAGCGCTTGACCAAACTCCTGGCATTGTAACCACACGCCGCTTGAAGTCGAGATAAAGGTTTCGATGTTTGCGCTGATCAATTTAAGCACGCGCACACTTATTATTATTATTTAGACGATAATAATTTACGACCCTTTATAAGCCAACTGCTGGAGGAAAGCCGGAAGGCTTTGTGTTGTTTCCTCGCTCTTCACCCTGACCCCCCTGGTCAACACGGCTTGTGGTGGCTGGGCGAGGGGATAGAAGAGAATGGGGTGTGTGGGGGTTGTCCAGCAGAACCGCTTTACAGACAGACATCGCTGGCCACTGATCGTTTTACCCGCAGGCCGGACATCGAACTCACGCGGGCCAGGTTCCCGGGGTAGCTCGTCAAGCAACGGAACCACCACCGCCGTGGACGGCGTGGGACTCGACGTGGAAGCGGAGGCGCTGTGTGGTGTCAAAGTGCTCCAGCGGTGCCGCTCGACTCGACCCAACTCAACGGCGCAGGGCACGGACGACCTTTCACAACTCATCTGTAAATCGCCCCCCCCCCCACCGCCTCGGCTCCCCTGGCCTCGTACCAGATACCGCATGCTGCGGATTATAATCCGGAAAGTAAGACCCCCCCCTCTCCCTCCCACCGCCCGCGAACGCGTGACCGGTGTCAAATAAACTTGTACAGATCTCCAAACCCCCCCCCCCCCCTCTATTATGGATGATATTGGTCGCGAAAGCCAGTGTTAAATTGTACAGATCTAGCCACAAGACAAAAGCCTTAACAGACTGTAGGGGCAAGTGCTGTTAGCGAGTAGCACCGATAGAGGCCGGAACGGCACACGAGGGGGTGGGTGGCCAGCACCACGCCCGGCCGCCTTTGTCTCCCTAGTGGCGATGTCTACTACACACCGCACTCACTCTCACGTGCACCTACCGAATTAGAAGGCACATCGCCCCCCTCCCCCCCCCCCTAGACTTTTGCTTTCAAATATTTGGGAAAAAAGTCCGTCTTACAATCCGGAGACTAGTTCGGTACCACGATTGAATATCAACACAAACCACGCACCGCGTCACTCCTTCCCAATCCTCGTCTCGCCGCGATACTTAAAACGTAAGGCGGGCATAAACAACAACAACCACCGTCCGCCACTTAAGTTGCGGGTACGTCACCACGGCGATTGTGCCAGGCTAGGTGCACTTTGAGCCTTGTCTTTGCTCAACGTGCAAAGGGCCTAAACACCACCACCACTACCACACACAAAGACAAAGATCCACCCCCCCGTATAGCCTCAGCAGACTGTCAGGACAAGTGGTGTGAGCGAGTAGCACCTATGAAGGCCGGCACGGCGCACGAGGGGGTGGGTGGCCAACACCACGCCCGGCCGCCTTTGTCTCCCCAGTGGCGATGTTTACACACCACACCAGGTACTCATTTGAGGCTGAGTCGACCTAGGGGAGGCCCAGGACCGATCCAGATAATCGCCACTGGTATTGGCAGCGAGCAGGAATCGAACCCGGGTCGCCAGGTTCATAGCGCAGCGCGCTAACTGCTACACTACCGCTCCCCACACTCACACAAACACACACACAAACACACACACACAGATAACCATTTCGAAGGGACGTGCTGAGCAATGTCCCATCTTGCCGAGCTCGCTCAACATGTCCCCTCCGTGTGTGTGTCTCTCTCTCTCGCCGTCTCCCTGTCTCAGGCGTTCACATTGTACATGCGAGGTAGTCGTAGTAGCGCTAGTAGCGGTAGCAAGTTAGTTCGTGGTGTCCGACTCTGCCGGGCAATGTCCCCTTGAGCCACGGCGTCGCGCGGCTCGGTGTCGTGGTGGGCAAAGGAGGAGGAGAAAAAATCCGTGAGCAAAATTAATGAAAAAAATAACAACAAAAAATCATCTCGAAAAAGCAGTATTGACAGCTGTTACGCTCTCACATTGTTATTTTTGTTAAAGAGTTCCAATCAGCAGCATCGTGGGGAGACTCCCAAACCTGCCGATCCAGAGGTCACGCCACCGGCGAGAGAGAGAGACAGAGAGGGCACGCATCATAGCTCAGAAGGCACCTGCGATTAGCGCGGTTGGCGACGTACGGTGCGAAAGAAGTTCAAGGTTTCATACGCAAAAACAACCATCGCAAAGTCACCGCCTTGTCGACAAAGCTCCTCGTAAATGATTCCTGCAGCTTTCCCCTGTCACGATCTTCAACACAACCATCATCATCATCATCCTCCGCCTTGCAAATGTCACCGCCGTGCCCCTCAATCGCTACTTCAACACTATCACCGCCATCAACTACTGCTGCAGTTGTCTCCAACACCACCACCACCACGATAGTCACCATCACAATGCATTCAGTCATAACCACGGCATGCATATTCGTCACCAGCACCACCACCATCACCAGCACAACTGTCATCACGTTCATCTCCACCACCTCCAACATTATCAATCACCAACAGCATCACAACCACTCAGTCCCATCCACACCACCACCACCACTTCACGACCAATGCCACCACCACCACCACGATCTTCACCAGCGTGGGCACCAGCAGCATCAGGCCGAGCAGCAGCTCGGTCAGCTGCCAATCACGGACGGCCACCATCAGGTCGGGCCACCGAACACCCAAAACAAAGATCCCCCGTGTAGCCTTAGCAGACTGTTAGGGGCAAGTGCTGTTAGCGAGCAGCACCTATGAAGGCCGGCACGGCACACGAGGGGGGTGGGTGGCCAGCACCACGCCCGGCCGCCTTTGTCTCCCCAGTGGCGACGTTTATACCACACCGCACCGGGTACCCATTTGAGGCCGAGTCGACCTAGCCGGAGGCCCGTCACCGCTTCGGAGATAATCGTCCACCGATGACGTTCGGAGGAGGCGGTGGGTGGGTGGGTGGGTGGTGGGGGGGGTCCCCGGTTCCGCAGCGTGACCCCCCGACCGCCACGCCACCAGCGCCAGGAGGAGCCGTCAGGGCCTCGCCGAGTTGCAGCGCGCGTTCGCGACGAGGTAGAGCACGATGTCCTGGTGGCCCGCGAACGCGGCCATGTGCAAGGCGCTCCAGCCGTCGCGGTTGGCGAGCCGCGTGTCGGCCCCGAAGCGCACGAGCAGTTTCACGAGCTCGAGGTTGCCGTCGATGACGGCCTGGTGCAGGGCCGTATGGCCCTCGGGCCCGAACGAGTTCACGTTGAACTCGTCGCAGCAGCCGCCTCCTCCTCCTCCTCCGCCTCCTCCTCCTCCTCCCATCGTCAGCAGCAGCCTCTCGAGCTCCTTGGCGTTACCCGAGCGCACTGCCTGCTGGAACAAGTCCGTTTTGTTCATCATGGTGGTGGTGGTTGGTGGTGGTGGTGGTTGTGGTGGTGGTGGTGGTTGTGGACTTCTCCGCTCGCTCTCTTCGTGACCCCCGCAGGGGAGAGGTCAATGGGCGCGCGGGGTGATGAGACGCGCGGTGGTGACACGGCGGGCGAGGAGGCGGTGGTGGTGGTGGTGGTGTTACCACCCTGGCTTGGTCTTTAACAGCAAGCCTTGTTGTTGTTGTTCTTGGTGGGTGGGTGCTGGGTGGCGATCTTCAAAACACAATCTTCTCGGTCAGATCTCGTTTGCAAAACTCACCGGGAGACTCAAAGTTTCCATTCGTTCCCTACGCGATTGGCTGCTGTTTGGTGTTGCCGATACGGTTACAGCTGCTGCTGCTGCTGCAGCTGCTGTTGTTGTTGTTGGAAGTAGATGCTTGTGTCCGTGTAGTAGCAGACTCACGCCAACAACAACAACACACACAGACAGACAGAGAGCCAGATAGTTGATGTCCGTCGGGAGCGCGGTTCTCAGCAGACGTGCCGGAGCACACGAGGCACCACGAGGCAAGTCGACTGTCCCCCACGGAGTCTTCTGTCTCCGTGCAACTCGAGGTGTTTGTCGCTCACTCGCTCGCTCCTTCGTGGTAGCTGATGGTGGCCTCCTCCTCCTCGCGATCTCCCCCTTCCGAGTCTCCGCACGTCTCTGATACTCGCTCCGACTCGGCAACAGACCGCCGTCACTCGAGGCGTCAAACACCCACCAACGGCACTCACCTCGATGTCACCGGCCGGACAGCCAGCGGCAAGAGCAGCAGCAGCAGCTGGAGTGGTGGTGGCACCAACAACAGCAGAAGCAGCAGCAGCAGCAGGAGTGGTGGCACCAACAACAGCAGAAGCAGCAGCAGCAGGAGTGGTGGCACCAACAACAGCAGAAGCAGCAGCAGCAGGAGTGGTGGCACCAACAACAGCAGAAGCAGCAGCAGCAGCAGGAGTGGTGGCACCAACAACAACAGCAGAAGCAGCAGCAGGAGTGGTGGCACCAACAACAGCAGAAGCAGCAGCAGCAGGAGTCACCTCCACGCCATCCCAGCTCAATGTCTTCCCCGCTCCAGGCCCCCCTTTGCGCTTTATATGGGGCCACGCTTGCCTCATTAACATAACGACGATGGGGCTGGGGGTGGATGCCACTGGCGGTGTTCCTGGAGGAGGAGGAGGAGGCTGCGTCTTCTTCCTGGGCCCAGAGCCAATTGACATCAAAGATGGGCGAGGTGCAAGCTGCACTTCCCCATTGGCTTGGCTTGCTGCTGGGGGTGTGCTCTCATGCCTGCGTGTGTCTGTGCTGTGTGTCTGTGTTGTGTGTCTCTGTGTCTGTGTTGTGTCTGTGCTGTGTGTCTGTGTTGTGTGTCTGTGTGTCTGTGCTGTGTGTCTGTGCTGTGTGTCTGTGCTGTGTGTCTGTGTTGTGTGTCTGTGTGTCTGTGTTGTGTCTGTGCTGTGTGTCTGTGTTGTGTGTCTGTGTTGTGTGTCTCTGTGTCTGTGTTGTGTCTGTGTTGTGTGTCTGTGCTGTGTGTCTGTGTTGTGTGTCTGTGTTTGTGTTGTGTCTGTGTGTCGGTGTTGTGTGTCTCTGTGTCTGTGTTGTGTCTGTGTGTCCGTGTTGTGTGTCTGTGCTGTGTGTCTCTGTGTCTGTGTGTCTTGTGTTGTGTGTCTGTGTTGTGTGTCTCTGTGTCTGTGTTGTGTCTGTGTTGTGTGTCTGTGCTGTGTGTCTGTGTTGTGTCTCTCTGTGTCTGTGTTGTGTCTGTGTGTCTGTGTTGTGTGTCTGTGTTGTGTCTGTGTGTCGGTGTTGTGTATCTGTGTGTCTGTGTTGTGTCTGTGTGTCTGTGTTGTGTGTCTGTGTTGTGTGTCTTTGTGTCTGTGTTGTGTGTCTCTGTGTCTGTGTTTGTGTGTCTGTGTTGTGTGTCTATGTCTGTGTTGTGTCTGTGTGTCGGTGTTGTGTATCTGCGTGTCTGTGTTGTGTCTGTGTGTCTGTGTTGTGTGTCTGTGTTGTGTGTCTCTGTGTCTGTGTTGTGTGTCTCTGTGTCTGTGTTTGTGTGTCTGTGTTGTGTGTCTGTGTGTCTGTGTTTGTGTGTCTGTGCTGTGTGTCTGTGTTGTGTGTCTCTGTGTCTGTGTTGTGTCTGTGTGTCTGTGTTGTGTGTCTGTGTTGTGTGTCTCTGTGTCTGTGTTGTGTGTCTCTGTGTCTGTGTTTGTGTGTCTGTGTTGTGTGTCTGTGTGTCTGTGTTTGTGTGTATGTGTTTGTGTGTATGTGTTTGTGTGTCTGTGCTGTGTGTCTGTGTTGTGTGTCTCTGTGTCTGTGTTGTGTCTGTGTGTCTGTGTTGTGTGTCTGTGTTGTGTGTCTCTGTGTCTGTGTTGTGTGTCTCTGTGTCTGTGTTTGTGTGTCTGTGTTGTGTGTCTGTGTTTGTGTGTATGTGTTTGTGTGTATGTGTTTGTGTGTCTGTGCTGTGTGTCTGTGTTGTGTCTGTGTGTCTGTGTTGTGTGTCTGTGTGTCTGTGTTGTGTCTCTGTGTGTCTGTGTTGTGTGTCTGTCTATGTTGTGTGTCTCTGTGTCTGTGTTGTGTGTCTCTGTGTCTGTGTTGTATGTCTGTGTGTCTGTGTTGTGTCTCTGCGTTTGTGTGTCTGTGTTGTGTCTGTGTTGTGTGTCTGTATGTCTGTTTCTCTATGTCTGTGTGTCTGTGTGTCTGTGTCTGTGCTGTGTGTCTGTGCTGTGTGTTTGTGTGTCTGTGTTGTGTCTCTGTGTCTGTGTTGTGTCTCTGTGTCTGTGTTGTGTCTGTGTGTCTGTGCTGTGTGTCTGTGTTGTGTGTATGTGTTGTGTGTATGTGCTCTGTGCCTCTGTCTGCGTGTCTGTGTTTGTGTGTCTGTGTTGTGTGTCTGTATTGTGTCTCTGTGTCTGTGTTGTGTGTCTGTGTTTGTGTGTCTGTGTTGTGTGTCTGTATTGTGTCTCTGTGTTGTGTGTCTGTGCTCTGTATCTATGTTGTGTGTCTGTGTTGTGTGTACGTGCTGTGTGTCTGTGTGTCTGTGTTTGTGTCTGTGTTGTGTGTCTGTATTGTGTCTCTGTGTCTGTGTTGTGTGTCTGTGCTCTGTATCTATGTTGTGTGTCTGTGTTGTGTGTATGTGCTGTGTGTCTGTGTGTCTGTGTTTGTGTGTCTGTGTTGTGTGTCTGTGCTGTGTGTCTGTGTTGTGTGTCTCTGTGTCTGTGTTGTGTGTCTGTGCTGTGTATCTGTGTTGTGTGTCTCTGTGTCTGTATTGTGTCTGTGTTGTGTGTCTCTATGGCTGTGCTGTGTGTCTGTGTTGTGTGTCTGTGTCTGTGTTGTGTCTGTGCTGTGTGTCTGTGTTGTGTGTCTGTGTTTGTGTTGTGTCTGTGTTGTGTCTGTGTTGTGTGTCTGTGTGTCTGTTTCTCTGTGTCTGTGCTGTGTGTCTGTGTGTCTGTGCTGTGTTGTGTGTCTCTGTGTGTCTGTGTTGTGTGTCTGTGTTGTGTCTGTGCTGTGTATCTGTGCTGTGTGTCTCTGTGTCTGTGTTGTGTGTCTGTGTTGTGTCTGTGTTGTGTGTCTCTGTGTCTGTGCTGTGTGTCTGTGTTGTGTGTCTGTGTGGTAGGGGGTGGGTGGGGAGTGGTGGTGTAGCGGTCAGCGCTATGCTGCGGAACGAACTCGGCCACCCGAGTTCGATTCCCGCTCACGGCCACCACCGGTGACGATTATCTGAACCGGTCCTGGGCCTCCTCCCCTAGGTCGACTCAGCCTCAATTGAGCATCTGATGCAGTGTGTAAACATCGCCACTAGGGAGACAAAGGCGGCCGGGCGTGGTGCTGGCCACCCACCCCCTCGTGGGTCATAATGCCGACCTTCATAGGTGCTGCTCGCTAACAGCACTTGCCCCGACAGTCTGTTGAAGGCTATACGGGGGACCTTTGTCACATGTGTGTGTGTGTGTCACGCGTGTCATCAAAGAGAAAAGTGGCGGGGCCTCGACGCTCCGGGAGGAGGAAGAAATAAAATCCACCCCGGGTCTTCCCGTCCCGGTTGAAGACGCGTGGGGGTGGTTGGATTCATTGAGTGAGCGATGGTGCTGTTTGTTGCTGGCCGCTTGATACTGGCCGGGTATTACAGTGCAGTGACACCCAGAATTACGTCTGCGCCCTTTTACGTTTTGGCAAAAACTCCGTCACTTTATCATGAACACGGCCGCCGGAACAGCGTCGCGTCGACCCCACGCTCACGTTGCTGACAGCATCGTCCGCCCTTCCTCGTTGTACGTCGCCTCTCAGCCTTCACCACCGCCACCACCGTGCCCTGTGCATCGCTTCGACTTACGTCGTTTCGATGTACGTCGTCGCACCTTTCAGGGACGCCCCCCACGACGTATACCAAGGTGTTAACAAATATAAGATTGAGGGAGAGGTTCTCCGGCGTCATAAGGCGGGGGGGTGGGGGGCTCAGCACCCCCCTCACCAACTATAAACTATACAACTATAAACTAAACAATTATACACTATACAACTATAAACTATACAACTATAAACTATACAAATATACAATTATACAACTATACAATTATAAACTATACAACTATAAACTATACAACTATACAACTATAAACTATACAACTATAAACTATACAACTATAAACTATACAACTATACAATTATACAACTATACAACTATAAACTATACAATTATACAACTATACAATTATAAACTATACAACTATAAACTATACAAATATACAACTATAAACTATACAACTATACAATTATACAACTATACAATTATAAACTATACAACTATAAACTTTACACCTATAAACTATACAATTATACAACTATACAATTATAAACTGTACAACTATAAACTATACAACTATAAACTATACAACTATAAAACTGTACAATTATATACTATAAACTATACAACTATAAACTATACAACTATAAACTATACAACTATAAACTATACAACTATAAACTAAACAATTATAAACTATACAACTATAAACTATACAACTATAAATTATACAACTATAAACTATACAACTATAAACTATACAATTATCAACTATACAACTATAAACTATACAACTATGAACTATACAATTTTGAACTATACAATTATAAACTATACAATTATGAACTATACAATTATGAACTATACAACTATAAACTATACAATTATGAACTATACAATTATAAACTATACAACTATACAACTATAAACTATACAATTATGAACTATACAACTATAAACTATATAATTATGAACTATACAATTATAAACTATACAATTATAAACTATACAATTATAAACTATACAACTATAAACTATACAATTATCAACTATACAACTATAAACTATACAACTATAAACTATACAATTATGAACTATACAATTATAAACTATACAATTATGAACTATACAATTATGAACTATACAACTATAAACTATACAATTATGAACTATACAATTATAAACTATACAACTATAAACTATACAATTATAAACTATACAATTATGAACTATACAATTATAAACTATACAACTCTAAACTTTTTTTTACAGGTTAAAGTCCATTGACCTCTGTTGCTCGTTTTTCAGCAACGACCTGGCCACAAATGATTGCCCCATGAAGCGTCTGATCACGTGGTAATATACAGCAGCCAAAGACTCTAAAAGCGTGGTGGTGACGTTGATTCTAAATGTGGAAGGAAAAACCGGAGGAACTGGAGAAAAATCCACACGACAACGGGGGAGAGAGAGACGCGCAAACTCCAAATATACAGCAGCAGGCGTCAGGGTCGAGATGGAACCCACGACCTCCTGTATACCAGGCGAGGTAGTCAACATCTCCTAGCCACCGTGATGATGATGATGAGAGAGCGACACGCAAACTCCAAATATACAGCAGGCGTCAGGGTCGGGATGGAACCCACGACCTCCTGTAACCAGGCGAGGTAGTTAACATCTCCTCGTCACCGTGATGATGATGATGAGAGAGCGACACGCAAACTCCAAATATACAGCAGGCGTCAGGGTCGGGATGGAACCCACGACCTCCTGTAACCAGGCGAGGTAGTTAACATCTCCTAGCCACCGCGGCGCCCTGTGGGTGTGAGGGGGGGGTGCTGTGAACCGTTTGGAGTTTGCCGGATTTGTGGTGGTGGTGGTGCGGTGGCGAATTTGATATGAAGGTGACACGAAGCCGCAGTGTCCATCCTGGGACAGCTACGGCGGCAGAAGGTGTGAGCATGAGAAGGGCGCTCAGGTGACAATAAAGAGGAAATCTTCTGTTGTTGCTAAGAACAAGAGAAAGCAGAAACAATAAATCGCCTTGCCAGGCTTACTTCAAATGGCCATAAACTAATCAAGAAGGGGCAATCGTGGGCTGTGGAGGGCTGGGCTGGGCTGCCCTCCCACCCGCATAGCCTAGACGCACAACTCAGCACCCACATCCGAGTTCAGTATCGCAGGGAAGTAACAACAGACGAATTCAACGTGATGGGTTTTTACCGTGAGAGAGAGAGAGTGTGTGTAGTAGTCATTGCTACGAACCCAGGGGACCCGCGTTCGATTCCCGCTCACGACCAGTAACAGTGGCGAATAAATCCAAACAGCCACGGGGGAGAGAGACGCCGCAAACTCCAAACACACAGCAGGCGTCAGGGTCGGAATGGAACCCACGACCTCCTGCATACAAGGCGAGGGAGTTAACATCTCCTAGCCATCGTGATGATGAGAGAGAGACGCCGCAAACTCCAAACACACAGCAGGCGTCAGGGTCGGGATGGAACCCACGACCTCCTGTATACAATGCGAGGTAGTTAACATCTCCTAGCCACCGTGATGATGAGAGAGAGACGCCGCAAACTCCAAACACACAGCAGGCGTCAGGGTCGGGATGGAACCCACGACCTCCTGTATACAAAGCGAGGGAATTAACATCTCCTAGCCACCGCGGCGGCGCCGCCTTTGATTCTCCCCACCTCGCCCTTCCCGGCAACGAGCTGCCTCGGTTGTTTTCTGCTCACTGACAGCGACCGCCGTAACCACACAAAACACAACACAAATACCTCTATCTGGCTGAGATAAGCACAGAGGGGGAGTCAGTCGGACGGTACGGGCGAAGGGAGGGGTTGAAAGGAAGGAAAAAACAAGTTCTTCAAAAAAATGTCTCTGCTGACTTCGTCATGCCGCCACTATTTGGCAAGACGAGCGTGGGAATTTTTGGTTTTGGTGAGCGAGCAAAATCGCTGGAGCGTTTTCTTTTTCAAGTAATTTTTTTGTGTCGCTCAAGAGTTTGCGGTGCAGGACGACATTCATTGCGTGACCGCCCGCGACACCCACGCGAATTCATCCGTCCGAGCTGAGCGAGTTGATCGAGGTGACGATCCACGTGAAATCGCTGACGGTGGTCAATCAAATGTTGAAATGTGCACGTTTCTTCGTCAACACGTTGTATAGGTAAGTGTTTTTTTTTTAAGTGAGTAAGTAAGTGTGCCGTCTGGCGGTAAGGGCAGTCGCGTGGCCAGCGTTGGGGGGGGGGGCAGCCAGGGGGTGCCCCCCCCCACCCCTCCCCAGGTGGACAGAGACACGAGTTGGGGCCCCCTTGAGAAGTTTTCAACAACGGTGTCAAAGAACAACGAACGAATAGTCTTTGGGTCTTTCGGCAAAGTCACAGAGAGAGGTTCAAAGAAAATAACAACAAAAACTACGACGTTTCGATCGCGACAAGCAATCGCTTGTGTTGCGATCGAAACGTCCTAGTTCGTTTTTGTTATTTTCTTTGAACCTATCTACGTGACTTTACCGAAATACTCAAGAATATGAATTCCTGCAGTCACGAAAGCTTTAAGTCAAGATTTAACGAGAGACAACTTACTTTAAACGCGGTTTTAATTTATGTTCATGAAAACCCCTTCAATTTACGTTCCACTTTTTCATTTAATTAGAACAGCAACGCGATACTGCAAAGAGGCACTGCTACGGAGGCTGTAGTGGCTGCATTTTGCGAAGACGGAGCGCCCCCCCAACAGCGTTAAATGTCCGAGACCGTGAGCGTCACGGCGACGTGGATGAGGGCGAGAGGAGCCGCGATCTCTAAAAGCCTCCTCGGTGCGAGCGTGCGAAGAGACAAATCGAATATTGGGGCCCTCCACCTGACCGATTGCCGCACGCCCTGAGCTTATAATGCAGTCACTACGCCACTGATAACGCAGTCACTCGGCCACTCGCGTCGTTGAGGGTGAACTCCGGACCTCCGGGTCGAGGAGATTAACCGGTTCGATTCGAGCTCGCGGTGGCTGCGGCAGCGGAAACATTTTTGGGGTGAGGAGGCGACTTTCTCAGCTCGAGCAGCCGTGACGTGCAGGTCGTGTGCGGTTGGGTGAAGTGTGGGAACGCGCACCTCGTCCAACACGTCTGGTCACACGGGGAAGAGGAGAGCAAATCGTCTCTGAACGAGAGCTCCCTCCGGGTCGAGACGCCTTGCGTCAGCAGTGGCGTGAGCGAGAAATTGCAGGGCTGCACCTTTCACCTTTTAAGTGTGATGTTAAATATGTGGGGGGGGGGGGGAGGGTTTAATTAGTAAATTCAGGAGAGGCTCGCGGAGTCTCGAGATTGTGTTTCAACAGGATCCCGTATTGCGATGTTTGACCAAGCTGGAGAAAACTCACGCACAGGAGGGGGCAATCATAAAAAAAAGATTCCTTACAGATAACAAATTGAATACGCACACACGTGCGTCTCCTTCGCTTATTCATCTCTGCATAGAATATAGAGAGAGATTTTAAAAAATACCAGTAATTCTGACACAAGCCATCGGTCACACGGCCCTCTTGGAGTGGATCATTTCAACAGCACTGATTCTACACAAACAAAAACTTTGGAGCGGTTTCGACACGCAGTGTCTCATCAGCAGAGCCAGTCTCGCTTTAATCAATGCTGGTGAACTGCCAATGTTACAGGCAAGGATCCTCTCTCTCTCCTTCAAATATGGGTCCCAGTTTGACACAAAATCACAGGGGATGCTTATTTATCGTGTTGCTGTACGCATGGTCTCACGGTTATTGTGAGAAATCCACGTGGATGGGTCACTCGACCACTCGTTTCACTTCCATAAAGTGTCCACCATGTACGTGTCGTCAATTCACCCGAGTTATTGCATTTTTTAAAAAATATAACCCTAATAATTACAGTTTACATTGCGTCATTCCTAGAATTGGATCTCCCAATCGCTTGCAAGAAATACACGATTGCAATAACTAAAGCGATTGCTATTAGTTACACGATTTAATCGGAGAAGGGAGCTGAACTCCAAAGAAGGAGCAAGTGAACAAGGCGTTACTAAGTGTGGTGAGTAACAACTTCACAAAAACGGTAGGTAAATACATAAATTACCACGTGACCAAACGTGTGTGATCAACTATAAACGCATTTTTGTAATTTTCCCAGGTGAGGCCCACTGAGCGAAACAGCTCCTTTTCAGAAGCGACCTGGCTATCACAGACGACAGCTCAACGAAGTTGCTTATCGTCGTGTGGACATTCATAGCAGCCAAATACTCCAAAACGAGTGATGTTTATTCTCAATTTTGGAGGGGGAAATCGGAAAACCCGGAGCGAAATACACGCGACCACACGGAGAAGATTCAACCTCCGAATGTATACAGCAGCAGGCGTCATGGATCGGGATCGAACCCACAACCTCCTGTCAACCAGGCGAGGGAGTTAACATCTCCTAGGCACCGCGGTCTCCACATGCAGTGTGTCAGAACGCGAGAGGATGATGCCACCACGCTGTGTCTTACAGAATTGTCATCTTTATTTATCGCGGAGACATGGGACGAATAACTTTTTCACAGATCTCCAGTCGGGGCGTGTCAGAAAGTTACAACAACAACAAAAACAAACAATACACAAAAACACGATTCAAAATAAATACATAAAATATGTACATTCGAATTGCATACGTGCACCAATTCCCAGGCTTGGGAAAACATAGAAATATTAAAAAGTCTCTCTTGGCGAGGCTATTCCAGTAAAATTGTCGCCTTTCCCAATCAACAACAAGGTTGGCACCGAAGCGTCCTCATAAATCACGTCCAACACAAACCGAGCCGAAATCTTACGGACGCAAGGGTGAGTGGCGTTCTATTGGTAGAATCGTCCACAAGGGTGAGTGGCGTTCTCTCGGTAGAATCGTCCACAAGGGTGAGTGGCGTTCTATTGGTAGAATCGTCCACAAGGGTGAGTGGCGTTCTATTGGTAGAATCGTCCACAAGGGTGAGTGGCGTTCTATTGGTAGAATCGTCCACAAGGGTGAGTGGCGTTCTCTCGGTAGAATCGTCCACAAGGGTGAGTGGCGTTCTCTCGGTAGAATCGTCCACAAGGGTGAGTGGCGTTCTATTGGTAGAATCGTCCACAAGGGTGAGTGGCGTTCTATTGGTAGAATCGTCCACAAGGGTGAGTGGCGTTCTATCGGTAGAATCGTCCACAAGGGTGAGTGGCGTTCTATTGGTAGAATCGTCCACAAGGGTGAGTGGCGTTCTCTCGGTAGAATCGTCCACAAGGGTGAGTGGCGTTCTCTCGGTAGAATCGTCCACAAGGGTGAGTGGCGTTCTCTCGGTAGAATCGTCCACAAGGGGGAGTGGCGTTCTATTGGTAGAATCGTCCACAAGGGTGAGTGGCGTTCTCTCGGTAGAATCGTCCACAAGGGTGAGTGGCGTTATCCATAGAATCGTCCACAAGGGTGAGTGGCGTTATCCATAGAATCGTCCGCAAGGGTGAGTGGCGTTCTATCGGTAGAATCGTCCACAAGGGTGAGTGGTGTTCTATTGGTAGAATCGTCCACAAGGGTGAGTGGCGTTCTATCGGTAGAATCGTCCACAAGGGTGAGTGGCGTTCTATTGGTAGAATCGTCCACAAGGGTGAGTGGTGTTCTATTGGTAGAATCGTCCACAAGGGTGAGTGGCGTTCTATCGGTAGAATCGTCCACAAGGGTGAGTGGCGTTCTATTGGTAGAATCGTCCACAAGGGTGAGTGGCGTTCTATCGGTAGAATCGTCCACAAGGGTGAGTGGCGTTCTATCGGTAGACTCGTCCACAAGGGTGAGTGGCGTTCTATCGGTAGAATCGTCCACAAGGGTGAGTGGTGTTCTATTGGTAGAATCGTCCACAAGGGTGAGTGGTGTTCTATTAGTAGAATCGTCCACAAGGGTGAGTGGCGTTCTATCGGTAGAATCGTCCACAAGGGTGAGTGGCGTTCTATCGGTAGACTCGTCCACAAGGGTGAGTGGCGTTCTATTAGTAGAATCGTCCACAATGGTGAGTGGCGTTCTATTAGTAGAATCGTCCACAAGGGTGAGTGGCGTTCTATTAGTAGAATCGTCCACAAGGGTGAGTGGCGTTCTATTGGTAGAATCGTCCACAAGGGTGAGTGGCGTTCTCTCGGTAGAATCGTCCACAAGGGTGAGTGGCGTTCTATTGGTAGAATCGTCCACAAGGGTGAGTGGCGTTCTATCGTTAGAATCGTCCACAAGGGTGAGTGGCGTTCTCTCGGTAGAATCGTCCACAAGGGTGAGTGGCGTTCTCTCGGTAGAATCGTCCACAAGGGTGAGTGGCGTTCTATTGGTAGAATCGTCCACAAGGGTGAGTGGCGTTCTATTGGTAGAATCGTACACAAGGGTGAGTGGCGTTCTATTGGTAGAATCGTCCACAAGGGTGAGTGGCGTTCTCTCGGTAGAATCGTCCACAAGGGTGAGTGGCGTTATCCATAGAATCGTCCGCAAGTGTGAGTGGCGTTCTATCGGTAGAATCGTCCACAAGGGTGAGTGGCGTTCTATCGGTAGAATCGTCCGGATGTTTGTTGGTGGTAGTGGTGGTGAGGGGGGGGGGAGTAAGGAACGGTTCACTTTTGTTCTTTGAATGGTGCACTCCATTCTCGAACACCGACCTCCCTCCAGAAGCATCGCCGCTTGGGCTTCCCAGGGAGGGCTGGCTGATGATTCCGGGGCTTGCACATCAATGGGAACTCTCCCCTCGATAAGAACCCCTAAAGACTTCCGCTCCCATTCATCCGCCACGCTTCTTACATTGCCGCGTGCGCGCGAAAACCCCGGGCACCCTTTCACGCCCGGCCTCACGGCACAAAGACAAAAGCGATGCCTCCTCCCCCCCCCCCACCACCACCACTACCGTGTAGCCTGCACAGACTGTTGAGGCGAGCGTTGTTTGCGAGCACCCATTAAGGCTGGCTGACATGGCGCACAATATCTCGGTGTGGCCGTCGCCACACTTGGCCACCTTTGTCTCCCTGGGCGCTGATGCCGAGACGCAGCGCGCCAGGCACCGAGGTGGTGCGCTGACCGCACTAAGAAAGACACTGACATGAGTAGACTTCTTCCCCGGCCAGTATCACGTTTCGTAGCTAGCTGCTTTCGCCGCTTAATCTGTGTTTTTTGTTGCTATTGTTGGACTTCACTGCTAGGCCAGATGAACCGTGTCGCGTGCACATTCTTTTTTAAGAAGGAGGTCCATGCAAAAAGACGGAAAAAGCTGCGTGGATCGCTCCAGAGGGAGGTGTCACTGCTCGCGATACTCAATTGGCAACGTTGCTGCTCATCCGTAATGCGTTTCTCTGAGACAAGAGCGGTGGGTCTCAGCCGAGTCGCTACGCGGAACCCTGGGGGCGCACGTGGCAATGTCCCGCAGGAGAAATCGATATCGTACATTCGTCACGGGCGAAGACTCACGTATGACTCTGCCAATGAAAAACAATTACGAAACAATTTACATCCATATGGTAACCCATAAGGATATACACTGCCATTCTAAACGTACTAGTCGTACACATTGTGGTGTACAAGAGTAACCAGCGAGCAAGAATACATTACGTCACGTGTACAGAGTGTCCGCTGATGTTTGTATTCGCTTGCAGTTACTAGCAGCTCGTTAGAATACCTCACAAAATGATAGACGATAGGCAAACAAGGTTGAAACCCCACTGGATTAGATCACCCACCGTGCTAATCGCACATTCGATTGGCACGGTTGGCCACGTACTCTGCTAAAAGAAGTTCACCATATAACACGTAAAGCCGTGTGGGTGTGATGCCAACTGTTGGCTGTACCCGGCCACCTGACCGACTACGGAGCCAATCAAACCGAGTGATTCACGTGGGGCAAAAATGTCAATTAACACACAGACACACACACAGACACACAACAACAACAACCGCCATTCGCCACTAAGTGGCGGTGACGTCACCACGACGCTTGTGCCAGGCCATGTGCACCTTGAGGCCACGTGAAGTGTCGAACGCCCGCTGGCAGGAGGTCACGGGGCAGACCCATATGTGACGGGTCGACTGACTAAGATGACCGAGATGACTGGCTGATGCACCACCTGTGCCCCCTACTGTGTTAACCTGTTGTGCTTTAGCCACCTGGCGCTCCGCTCGTTGTTGTGAGCGTCGCTCCTCCGCCCTCCGTTGTTGTTGGAGGGAGACTGCCTCCAACTGCCCAGTAGCGTCCTTCACGAGCCTCCTCCACAGAGGCCGATCTTGACACCGCTGGGACCAGTCATCGGCAAGTCCACTCAGCTCCACGTCCTCCTGTACCACATCACTCCATCTCTTCTCTAGCCCGTGCCGCGCCCGCTTAGCCCCCTCGATCCGGCCGAACAAAAGCTGTTTCGGCATGCGGTGGCTGGGCATGCGGGCTACATGACCCAGCCAACGCAGCCTTGCCTGCCGGAGGAGTTCACCGATGGGACCTTGCCCAGATCTTTCAAAGATTTGTGAGCTCCTCACAAAATCCAGCCTGGATAAACCCAGGATGGATCGTAGGCAGGCTAGCCTAAATGTTTCTAACCGGCGAAGATGTTCCATTAGGGGGATCCACGTTTCGCAGAGCGACAGACCAGGTAGCTTCCACACAGCGTTACGCAACCGATGAAAAGATATTCCGCTCAACTGATTCGGGGTGAGACCTCTGCTGTTAAACTGGAGCCGGTCATAAGCACACTGCCCAGGTATGGGAAACTCTCCACTCTCTCCACAACTGCCCCATCACCGATTGGGAGTTGTGGGGGTGGAGTGTCCGATGGTACAAAATACCCAGGCAGGTGCTTAGTTTTGGTGGGACTGATGGTAAGGCCCCACACCTCTTAGTGGCACGCTCCAGGTTCAGCAGCAGCGTCTCCAACTCCTCCTTTGAATGAGCAGCTATTACCAAATCATCGACATACATAACGTGGTTGAGCAATAGGGAGCCATCCCTTGACCGCACCCGGGCATCGATCAGCCTCCCATTATATCTGTACCAAATGGAGATTCCCCCGGTACAGCTGTTGAAGGCTTCACGAACTACGTGGTCAAAATAGATGTTAAAAAAGTGGGAGCCAGAGGACATCTCTGTCGCACCCCAAGGTGTACAGGGAATGGCTCTGACTCCTGGCCACGTAGTTTTTCCCGGGCCCGCTCACGATCATGAAGGTCCTTAATGATCGTGAGCAGAGGGTCAGGGACTCCAAAAGCACGAAGAACAACCCAGAGCCCAGGCCTACTGATGGTATCATAGGCCTTGACCAGGTCAATAAAGCAGAGATGTAGGTCTTGTTGGAATTCCCTATACCTCTGTTGTAGCAGACGGACAGAAAATATGGCATCTGTGCAGGACCGCCCTTTCCTGAAACCGCATTGGGGCTCCGCAAGCCTCTCCTCAGCGTACCTGGCAAGGCGATGTTGAATAATCCTTGCCAGGACCTTTCCCAGCACACTGAGGAGTGAGATGCCCCTGTAGTTGTTACAGTCTGTGCGGTCCCCCTTCTTAAAGAGGGGGACCACCAGGGCATCCTTCCAATCCTGCGGAACCCGTCCAGTGGTCCAGACTGTTGTTATGATGTCATATAGGGCAGTCTGTGCACAAACACCACCCTCCCTCAGCATTTCCCTCACACACACACAGACACGCACACACACAGATAGACACACACGCACACACACAGACACGCATACACACACACAGACACACACACAGATAGACACACACGCACACACACAGACACGCACACACACACACAGATAGACACACACGCACATACACACAGACACGCACACACACACAGACACGCACACACACACAGACGCACACATACACAGATAGACGCACACAGATAGACACACACGCACACACACACAGATAGACACACACGCACACACACACAGACGCACACACACACAGACGCACACACACACACAAACACGCACACACACACAGACGCACACACACACACAGACGCACACAAACACGCACACACAAACACGCACACACACACAGACGCACACACACACAGACGCACACACACACAGACACGCACACACACACAGACGCACACACACACACAAACACACACACAGACGCACACACACACACAGACGCACACACACACAGATAGACACACACACACATAGACACACACACAGACACGCACACACACACACAGATAGACACACACAAACACACACACACACATAGACACACACAAACACACACACACATAGACACACAAACACACACACACACATAGACACACACACACAGACACACACACAGATAGACACACACACCCGCGTGTTCACACAGCGCGATGGGTCGGGCGTCTGGGAAGAGGGCGAGAGAGGAACACGGGAGAACGAGGAGGAGGAGGAGGAGAACGAGGAGGAGGAGGAGAACGAGGAGGATGATGTTGAGGAGGAGGATGTTGAGGAGGAGGAGGAGGATGTTGAGGATGAGTGTTGCTCGCGGATGCTAGGGGCATGTCACAACCTTCGGTTCACGCTTCGCCGAGCATCGCACCACCTCGCTCCCCATTTCGGAACCGAACCGCACCCCCCACGCCCCCCTCCCCCTCCCCACCACCACCACCACCACCACCCGCATCCCCGATCCGAACCCCCCCAGCTCCTGCACCCCCCCCAGCTCCTGCACCCCCCCCCCAGCTCCTGCACCCCCCCCCCAGCTCCTGCACCCCCCCCCAGCTCCTGCACCAGCTCCTGCACCCCCCCAGCTCCTGCACCCCCCCAGCTCCTGCACACCCCCAGCTCCTGCACCCCCCCAGCTCCTGCACCCCCCCAGCTCCTGCACCCCCCCCCCCAGCTCCTGCACCCCCCCCCCCCAACTCCTGCACCTCCCCCCAGCTCCTGCACCCCCCCCAGCTCCTGCACCCCCCCAGCTCCTGCACCCCCCCCCCAGCTCCTGCACCCCCCCCCCCCCAGCTCCTGCACCTCCTTGCGAGCCATCTGGGACGAGCGCGCGGCGGCTCTTCGCGGGTCGGGGCGCCAGGATGGTCACGGCGCCGCAGCTCCTTCAAAGCTCCCACTGGGGGGAGGGGAGGGAGGGGGAGGGGGTAGGGGAGGGGTAGGGGAGGGGTAGGGGAGGGAGGGGGAGGGACAATCGCTACCTTAGAGGCGACGTCACTCCCGGCGTGGGTGAGAACTCTCACGTGACGATTCCCACGGTCTCACGGAATGTCCCCCCACTACACCTCCCCCCTCCCCACCTCTCCCTCCCCCTCCACACCTCCCCCCTCCCCCTCCACACCTCTCCCTCCCCCCTCCACACCTCCCCCCACCGAGCCTGCGGTTGCAGCGATGTCTTTATTCGCAATCCGCCGCACGGGGTGCGAAGCGGCGAGGGAGGGGTTGGTGGATCACACCCAGCGGTGAAACTGGCCAGGCCCACCGCCTGGAGCTGCGTGGGGGTGGCCACGGGTTTTGTTGGGGAGCACGTCAGCCAGAGGGTTGCTGAACCTGTCTGTGTGGACCGCAGGCACGACTAGAACATTCCCGACGGGGTGAGCTGTCCCGGGAATTCAATCGGTTTTGTTGTTTTAAACAGTGGGAGCAGCGGTTCAACACATACACACTGTGATACGTAGATTCACACACACACACTGTGATACGTAGATTCACACACACACACTGTGATACGTAGATTCACACACACACTGTGATACGTAGATTCACACACACACACTGTGATACGTAGGTTCACACACACAGACACTGTGATACGTAGGTTCACACACACACTGTGATACGTAGGTTCACACACACACACACTGTGATACGTAGGTTCACACACACACTGTGATACGTAGATTCACACACACACTGTGATACGTAGATTCACCCACACACACTGTGATACGTAGATTCACACACACACACTGTGATACGTAGGTTCACACACACACACACTGTGATACGTAGGTTCACACACACACTGTGATACGTAGGTTCACACACACACACACACTGTGATACGTAGGTTCACACACACACTGTGATACGTAGATTCACACACACACTGTGATACGTAGATTCACACACACTGTGATACGTAGATTCACACACACACACTGTGATACGTAGGTTCACACACACACACACTGTGATACGTAGGTTCACACACACACACACACTGTGATACGTAGGTTCACACACACACACTGTGATACGTAGGTTCACACACACACACTGTGATACGTAGGTTCACACACACACACACTGTGATACGTAGATTCACACACACACACTGTGATACGTAGGTTCACACACACACACACACTGTGATACGTAGGTTCACACACACACACTGTGATACGTAGGTTCACACACACACACTGTGATACGTAGATTCACACACACTGTGATACGTAGATTCACACACACACACACACTGTGATACGTAGGTTCACACACACACACTGTGATACGTAGGTTCACACACACACACTGTGATACGTAGGTTCACACACACACACACTGTGATACGTAGGTTCACACACACACACTGTGATACGTAGGTTCACACACACACACACTGTGATACGTAGGTTCACACACACACTGTGATACGTAGATTCATACACACGCACTGTGATACGTAGATTCACACACACACTGTGATACGTAGGTTCACACACACACACTGTGATACGTAGATTCACACACACACTGTGATACGTAGGTTCACACACACGCACTGTGATACATAGGTTCACACACGCACTGTGATACGTAGATTCACACACACACACTGTGATACGTAGATTCACACACACACACACACTGTGATACGTAGGTTCACACACACACTGTGATACGTAGGTTCACACACACACACTGTGATACGTAGATTCACACACACACACTGTGATACGTAGATTCACACACACACACTGTAATACGTAGGTTCACACACACACACTGTGATACGTAGGTTCACACACACACACACACTGTGATACGTAGGTTCACACACACACACACTGTGATACGTAGGTTCACACACACACCCTGTGATACGTAGGTTCACACACACACACTGTAATACGTAGGTTCACACACACACACTGTGATACGTAGGTTCACACACACACTGTGATACGTAGGTTCACACACACACACACTGTGATACGTAGGTTCACACACACACCCTGTGATACGTAGGTTCACACACACACACACTGTGATACGTAGATCCACACACACACACACACTGTGATACGTAGGTTCACACACACACACTGTGATACGTAGGTTCACACACACACACACTGTGATACGTAGGTTCACACACACACTGTGATACGTAGGTTCACACACACACACTGTGATACGTAGGTTCACACACACACACACTGTGATACGTAGGTTCACACACACACCCTGTGATACGTAGGTTCACACACACACACTGTGATACGTAGGTTCACACACACACACACTGTGATACGTAGATTCACACACACACACACACACTGTGATACGTAGGTTCACACACACGCACTGTGATACGTAGATTCACACACGCACTGTGATACGTAGGTTCACACACACACTGTGATACGTAGGTTCACACACACGCACTGTGATACGTAGATTCACACACGCACTGTGATACGTAGGTTCACACACACACTGTGATACGTAGGTTCACACACACTGTGATACGTCGGCGGCAGATTGAGTTCGATTCATGGCCACGGCTCACATCACTCGGACGGCCAGTGATGTGTGGACAGACCTCTGGGCTCGCTCAACTCACGACGGTGACGAGCGTGCTGAATAATGGTCAAACAATCCCCCCAGTGCGCTGGCCCTTACAACCACGGCAGCTGGTATCAACTAAAACTATAAACTGTTTGGTTATATTCTTTGTATTACCAGGTAAGGATCACTGAGCTATGTAACTTTTTTTCAGATGCGACCTGGCCACAAATGATAGCCCAACACAGTGGCTTATCGCGTGGATATTTATTGCAGCAAAATGCTCTTAACGGAGGACCCGGAGAAAAATCCACGCGACCACGGGAAGAGAGAGACACCGCAAACTCCAAATACACAGCAGCAGGCGTCAGGGTTGGGATGGAACCCACGACTTCCTGTCGTGGGGAGTGGTAGTGTAGTGGTTAGCGCGCTGCGCTATGAACCCGGCCACCCGAGTTCGATTCCCGCTCACGGCCAACGCCAGTGATAATTATTTGAACCGATCCTGGGCCTCCCCTAGGTCGACTCAGCCTCAAATGAGGACCTGGTGCGGCGTGTAAACATCGCCACTAGGGAGACAAAGGCGGCCGAGCGTGGTGTTGGCCACCCACCCCCTCGTGTGTCTGGCGGCCTTCATAGATGCTGCTCGCTAACAGTACTTGCCCCAACAGTCTGTTAAGGCTACACGGGAGATCTTCGTCTTTACTTTGTTGTTGTCATAGTAGTCAGTGTGCGCTGGACTTCACCTTCTTTGGTACGGCTGACAAAGATGCAGAGTAAGAGCCACACATTCACATTCGGGTGGATGGCCCGCTCTGGATGGCCCGCTCTGGATGGCCCGCTCTGGATGGCCCGCTCTGGATGGCCCGCTCTGGATGGCCCGCTCTGGATGGCCCGCTCTGGATGGCCCGCTCTGGATGGCCCGCTCTGGATGGCCCGCTCTGGATGGCCCGCTCTGGATGGCCCGCTCTGGATGGCCACAGTCGCGCACTGGATCGGGTGTCCGCATCTGCCATGGTTTATGCGGATGCGGTGATGGTGGTGCTTCAACGCAGCGTTCTTCACTCATTTTTCAGAAGGGGGGGGGGGGGTGGAATGCCACTTCCCCTGATGAGACATCACCAGTTAGAGGGCCGCCACATCATTTGAAACCATTGGGGGTTTGATAGCAGCACGACGATGATGATGATGGGGGGTGTTGTCACTCGCTGTGTATTGCCGAGGAAGTTCGCACTAAATGCCATCATGGGCCGCCAATGAAGGACGCCGCTGTAGGGCAATGAAGGTCTGGTTCCCAACCCACCCCCACCGAAGGCAAGGGTGGGGGTGTTGTGAGGGTCCGGGTCCGGGGGGGAGTGGGCGGGGCGCTCGCCTCCACGCCGCCGCTGGGCGGACCGGATCGCCGGCATGCCGCGCGTTGCTGCTGCTGCTGTGCCCCCACCCCGGGGAGCGAGGGAGGAGAGAGATGGCCACGGCGTGGGAGAGGTGGCTGCTGTATTCTCAAGCACGCACGGATGCAGGGGACACCCAGCACGCACGCACGCTGCCACCCACCATCACCCACCCACCATCACGCCCCAACGCCTTTCATATAAAGCTCCGTTTCCATTCCATTCCAATGGATAATGTTACGGGTTCCACGATATATGGAGGGAGGAGGAGAAGTAGGAGACATCATTGCAGCAACAGTAGCAGAGATATGTGAAAAATGAGCTTTATAGCTCATCAAATTCCTCCAGTGTAAATACAAATTCTGAGATGCACCACTCCCCTCACTCAATCATTCCGCCTCTCTGCGATTATTATTATGAGGAGTGGAACAAACTCAGCACATTCGTCAACAGCACTGCAAGCTTCAAAGGACGGAAAAACATATCACTGCTGACGTTTCGTAACCCATAATGTCACCCTCCTGATGAGGGCTCAACCCACTCCCGCCACGCACCACGACTTGACAGGGTGACTCAAAGTTGATGGACTTGTCACAGATGTGGCAGTCTCAGTATCGTTCACGGCCACCTGGTAGCGCTTACTTCAGACGAAATTGCAAGAGTGAACTCTCTGCCGGACAGCAATGTCATTTTTATTTCAGGATAAGACATTTTTTCAGTCCATCAGCCAATGTTTTGGCCTTCCCGAACAATGTTACCCAGCAGCAGAATTTGGACGCCACGGTGGCTATGAGATGTTAACTACCTCGCCTGGTATTCAGGAGGTCGTGGGTTCGAGTTCGCGTGCCTCTCTCCCCGTGGTCGCGTGGATTTTTCTCCGAGGTCCTCCGGTTTTTCACGACACAATTAGAATTAGAATCAGCGTCGCGCGTTTAGAGTATTTGGCTGCAAATACATGTCCACGTGATGATATTCCACTCCATGGAGCTACCATTTGTGGCCAGGTCGCTTCTGGAAAAGAGCTGTGTAGCTCAGTGGGCCTTACCTGGTTAAATGATAAATATTAATGAAGACAAAGATGCCCCATGAAGCTTTGCAGGCTATTCTGGGGCGAGTGGTGGCTATGATTGGCTCACGTTGGCCGCGAAAGCCGACTGCGTGTTAAACAGATTTCCTCTCGTTTCATTATCCCTCTCCTTCTCTCTCTCTCTCTCCCTCTGTGGCTGACCCCGTGTCCGTACCGGACATCTGTGAAAAAGAGCTTCATAGCTCATCGGATTCCTCCTGTAGTCATAATAAAGGTGTTTTTTGGGGTTAGATAACGTGAGTATAAATGTCTCGTAACCCTCCACCACCCGACACAGCCAATTAGTGAGAGATTTGTCACGTAAACAAAACGCCAATTTGTTTACTACTTCAGCCCACCGGTGTGTTGGAGAGTACATCCACAACATTTACAATTTTGAGCACGACGTTGCGCTGGTAATTACATCCAGCATCATCGGGCAATTTGCCAGAATAGTTACGACACATTTATACTTACGGGATCTAACCCAAAAACCCGTTTTGTGAATAATATTGGTTGCGAAAGCCTACATGTTAAATCCTCCTCCTGTAGTCTGAATGAAGATTTTTGATTTCTGATCGAGGTACATTGTTATTGTTGTTGTCGATTGGTGACGCCGCAGCTGATGCGTCCGCAGTGCTGTGCCAAGCGCACTCAGCCAGAGCCCTCGACACATCCGCCTCTTTTAGAGTAGGCGCCACGCATTAGCCACAGCCGCTTGCCAAGACGACTACGGGGCTCCAGCAAACCGTGTAAGAGCAGCAAGAGGTCGCTACGCACACCTCCTCCTCCACGGGAGGAGGATTCAAGACAACCCACGGTGTGAGCGCGGCCACCCGAACCAGACGATGGAACCGCATCGCGAACAGCCGCATCCTACTCCCGCTCTCCGGCGGGACTGAAGCGGCATGAGTCGCCTCACTCCTGATGCTGTCGCGTGCCTCACAGACTCCAACTTGGACTGTGATTTGCACACACTTGCCCAGACGCTAGAGAAGGGCCATTGCTCGAAACGTCGCCTATTATGTATTTTTTCTCCTTTTTCAAGGCCACGCAGTGTTGTTGACACGCGCGCGCGTTTCCGCGTTCGTGCGCGCGTGTAGTGTATTGCACGTTGAACTTCTTTCGTACCGTACGTAGGCAGCCGCGCTAATCGGAGGTGTGGGGGGAGGGGGGGGACACCAAACGAAACACAACAACACGCAGTTTGTGTACAATACACGGTGTTTATTGCAGCCAAGGGGTCTCCCATAGCCCCTGAGAAGAGGCGTTTCTATTTTGAATTTGGTAAAAAGAAAACCCCTGGATATTTCAAGAGTCCCAAATGCACCTGTGGTGAGTACGAGAAGGTGCCTAATAAACAACGTGCCACGAAGCAGTCCTTAATGAGACGCATGTGCCAGGCAATGGTAATCTGGACTCCCATGGTAAACTGGACTCCCATGGTGAACTGGACTCCCACGGTAAACTGGACTCCCACTGTAAACTGGACTCCCACGGTAAACTGGACTCCCATGGTGAACTGGACTACCATGGTGAACTGGACTCCCACGGTAAACTGGACTCCCACTGTAAACTGGACTCCCACGGTAAACTGGACTCCCATGATAAACTGGACTCCCATGGTGAACTGGACTCCCACGGTAAACTGGACTCCCATGGTGAACTGGACTACCATGGTGAACTGGACTCCCACGGTAAACTGGACTCCCACTGTAAACTGGACTCCCACGGTAAACTGGACTACCATGGTAAACTGGACTCCCATGGTGAACTGGACTACCATGGTGAACTGGACTCCCACGGTAAACTGGACTCCCACTGTAAACTGGACTCCCACGGTAAACTGGACTCCCATGGTAAACTGGACTCCCATGGTGAACTGGACTCCCACGGTAAACTGGACTCCCATGGTGAACTGGACTACCATGGTGAACTGGACTCCCATGGTAAACTGGACTCCCATGGTGAACTGGACTCCCACGGTAAACTGGACTCCCACGGTAAACTGGACTCCCATGGTGAACTGGACTACCATGGTGAACTGGACTCCCACGGTAAACTGGACTCCCACTGTAAACTGTACTCCCACGGTAAACTGGACTACCATGGTAAACTGGACTCCCACGGTGAACTGGACTACCATGGTAAACTTGACTTCCATGGTAAATGGACTCCCACGGTGAACTGGACTCCCATGGTAAACTGGACTCCCATGGTAAATGGACTCCCATGGTGAACTGGACTCCCACGGTAAACTGGACTCCCACGGTAAACTGGACTCCCACAGTAAACTGGACTACCATGGTGAACTGGACTCCCACGGTGAACTGGACTACCATGGTAAACTTGACTTCCATGGTAAATGGACTCCCACGGTGAACTGGACTCCCATGGTAAACTGGACTCCCATGGTAAATGGACTCCCATGGTGAACTGGACTCCCACGGTAAACTGGACTCCCACGGTAAACTGGACTACCATAGTGAACTGGACTCCCACGGTGAACTGGACTACCATGGTAAACTTGACTTCCATGGTAAATGGACTCCCACGGTGAACTGGACTCCCATGGTAAACTGGACTCCCATGGTAAATGGACTCCCATGGTGAACTGGACTCCCATGGTAAATGGACTCCCATGGTGAACTGGACTCCCATGGTAAACTGAACTCCCATGGTAAATGGACTCCCATGGTGAACTGGACTCCCATGGTAAACTGGGCTCCCATGGTGAACTGGACTCCCACGGTGAACTGGACTACCATGGTGAACTGAACTCCCATGGTAAATGGACTCCCATGGTGAACTTGACTTCCATGGTAAACTGGACTCCCACGGTGAACTGGATTCCCATGGTAAACTGGACCCCCATGGTAAATGGACTCCCATGGTGAACTGAACTCCCATGGTAAACTGAACTCCCATGGTAAATGGACTCCCATGGTGAACTGGACTCCCATGGTAAACTGGACTCCCATAGTGAACTGGACTCCCATGGTAAACTGGACTCCCATGGTAAACTGAACTCCCATGGTAAATGGACTCCCATGGTGAACTGAACTCCCATGGTAAACTGAACTCCCATGGTAAATGGACTCCCATGGTGAACTGGACTCCCATGGTAAACTGAACTCCCATGGTAAATGGACTCCCATGGTGAACTGGACTCCTATGGTAAACTGGGCTCCCATGGTGAACTGGACTCCCATGGTAAACTGAACTCGCATGGTAAACTGGACTCCCATGGTAAACTGAACTCGCATGGTAAATGGACTCCCATGGTGAACTGGGCTCCCATGGTAAACTGAACTCCCATGGTAAATGGACTCCCATGGTGAACTGGACTCCCACGGTGGACTGGACTCCCATGGTGAACTGGACTCCCATGGTAAACTAGACTACCATGGTAAATGGACTCCCACGGTGAACTGGACTGAGCCTCAAGGAAGTCCTGAAAGCGACGCTCGCTTCTGCAGAGACGCAGGTGCTGACCTCTGGTCTGGAGCGCGTGCCCATACTTCTCCCTGATACAACGCGTGTGTGACTAGAGCGGTGGACAACATCGGTGCCACTCGCAAACAGCACTTGCCCCAACAGCCCGTTAAAGGCTACACGGGGCATCTGTGTCTTTGTCTTTGAGCAACTGAAGTGTGTATGCGTGTGGGACTGTGTGTAGGCGAGTGGGGAGCGGTCGCGTATCGGTTAGCGTGCTGCACTACGAACCCAGCGACCCGAGTTCGATACCAGCTCACTGCCTCCCTAGGTCGACTCGCCATCAAATTACTGCCAGGTGTGATGTGCAAACACTGCCACTCGGGAGACAAAGGCGGACGGGCGTAGAGCTGGCCACACCAGCCAACTCTCGTGATGTGCCGTCTTTCATAGGTGCTCGCGAACAGCATTTGCCCCATTAGTCTGTAAACGCTATACGGGAGATCTTTGTCTTCGTAGGTGAGTGAGAGTGTGAGTAACGCGAGTTACATCTGTGCGAGGGTGTGTAACGTGCACGAGCGATATGCTGTGTAGATGGGGGTGAGATGGGGAGCCTCTGGTTTCGTGAGCAAGCGACTGAGTGCACATTTTGGTGTTGAGTTCTTGAGTCCATGTAAGAGTGTGCTGGAAGGAGGCTCGTGAAGGACGCTGCTACTGGGCAGTTGGAGGCAGCCGCCCTTCACCAACAGCGCAGGGCAGGGGAGCGATGCTCACAACAACGAGCGGAGCGCCGCGCGGATAAAACGCAGCGAGTTGGCACAGTGGGCGTGCCACAGCCGATGTGCCTCTCTGTCAGCCATCTCAGCCGATCAACCCATGGCACCTGCTGGGTCTGTCCCGTGTCCTCCTGCCAGCGAGTCACGCACCCTTCACGCAGCCTCAAGGTTCACCCAGCCAGGTACAGCCACCCAGCCTGGCACAGTGCGTGAATGGCTGCGTGCCGGAGTGATCCGCACGAGTCTAGGGATCAGTGAGCTCCTCGGTGTCAACGTGTGAATGTTGGAGTCGGCACGGGTTTAAGTGCACGTGTTACACGGGCAATGGGTGCGTGTGGGGAGCGGTGGTGTAGCGGTGAGCGCTACGCTGCGCTACGAACCCGGCGACCGGAGTTCGATTCCTGCTCACGGCCAACACCGGTGACAGTTAACCGAACCGGTCCTGGGCCTCCCCTAGATCGACCCAGCCTCAAATGAGTACCTGGTGCCGTGTGTAAATAAAGGCGGCCGGGCGTGGTGCTGGCCACCCACCCCCTCGTGTGCCGTGCCGGCCTTCATAGGTGCTACTCGCTAACAGCACTTGCCCCAACAGGCTGTTAAAGGACGTTAAATCGAGTCTTTGTTACGTGTGAATGACTGCACATGTGTAAGTGTGACAGGTGTAAGTGTGTGACTGTGCGTGCAGCGTGTGTGAATGAGTAATCTAATAACGTGTAGGTCTATAACCTCGCTTTGTGAATGTGTGCACATTCTAGATTTGAAGCTTTACTAAAAGATTTCCAAAATTCTAAACAAACACAAGATCCAGGTCCGGTTCAATATAGTACACAAAATTCGTGATCTGATCCCATCCGTGAAGGATGTCATTCCTGACTTACAGTACCCCGGGGTTTACAAATTGAGTTGTACCTGCGGTGATTGCTATATCGGGGAGACGAAACGACATGTCTGACCGAATTCGCGAGCACAAAATCAGATTTGAAACACGGCAGAACGAATTATTCTGCCGTAGCTGATCACTGTTACAACGCTGTGGGTGATCCGATATAATTTTCTCCGATACCAAGGTTCTTTGCAAACCCACGGGTTTTTTAAATCAGAGATTTGTTCACGAGGCAATTCAGATCTACAAGGACAGACACAATTTCAACCGAGAAGATGGTTTCAAATGAATCAACCATTGGAAAGATGTTCTAAATCGAACCAAACATTAAACTAATTTTCAATGGTACAGTATATTTTTTCAAGTAGTGGTACCCCAAATTTTCGCAGCACATGCGGGTGCATGTGCACCCACATATTCACCCCCTCTACACCTTTCATCATGCTAAGTCCGCCTATTAAACATTTTTCAAGTAGTGGTACCCCAAACTTTCGCAGCACATGCGGGTGCATGTGCACCCACATATTCACCCCCTCTACACCTTTCATCATGCTAAGTCCGCCAATTAAATGCTAATTTTTTATGCTAATTCTTTTGTCAAGGCACCTTAATCCCTCACAGCTTAAAGGCCGTGGTCTGAGCTTGGCTGTGTTCACTCCAGCGCTGTCCTCGAGACAGCCTGGTCCCCTTCACCTGATGAAGGCCGCTCGTGTTGTGGCCGAAACGTCGTGATTTTTGTTGTTTTATTTTTTACCTACGTGACTTTACAGAATAGAACCAAAGAGAATGTGTGCACACTGAGAGACTCAGGAAGTTAATATGTGTGTCCCTCTGGAACTGATCACGAGTGTGGACGTGATTGAGTCAGTGCCGATACAATATTGGTATGGGTGAGATCGCGTAAATATAGCTATCATTAGTTACTAGTACAGCACACCGATGTTTTTGGAGAGTAAACCCGCAACATTTACAATGATAACTTGTAATTAATTTTGATTTAAAGCTTTCGTGACTGCAGGGATTCATATTCTTGGTTCTTTCGGTAAGGTCACGTAGAAGGGAAACATTAAAATACGTGACTTTACCGAAAGAACCAAGAATTTGTAATTAATTGGCCACGTTTTGTTTACGTGACAAGCTTTACTAATTGGCTGTGTCGGGTGGTGGCGGGTTTAACGACACATTTATATTTACGCGATCTAACCCCAAAACACTTGTATTATTAATTATATTGGTCGTGTTAAAGTGCCAGTGCGTGACCCCATGTATGTATGTGAGTTTTGAGTGAGCGAGTGTGCACATGTACGTATGTTGAACTTCTTTCGCACCGTACTTAGCCAACCGTGCTAATCGGAGGTACGGGGGAAGGACAACAAACTAAAAACACACAACACAAACTGTCTTAAAGAAATTAGTTTTGAATCTACATTTAAAATGCATACATGAGTGTGTGAGTGTGTGCATGAGCGTGCAAGTGAGCGTGTGTGAGTGTGTGAGTGAGTGTGTGAGTGTGTGAGTGAGCGTGTGAGTGAGTGTGTGAGTGTGTGTGTGAGTGTATGAGTGAGTGAGTGTGTGACTGAGTGTGTGAGTGAGTGTGTGAGTGTGTGTGTGAGTGTATGAGTGAGTGTGTGACTGAGTGTGTGAGTGAGTGCGTGAGTGTGTGTGTGAGTGTATAGGTGAGTGAGTGTGTGAGTGAGTGTGTGAGTGAGTGTGTGTGTGAGTGTGTGAGTGAGTGAGTGTGTGAGTGTGTGTGTGAGTGCGTGAGTGTGTGTGTGAGTGTATTAGTGAGTGAGTGTGTGAGTGAGTGTGTGTGTATGAGTGAGTGAGTGTGTGAGTGAGTGAGTGTGTGAGTGAGTGTGTGTGTGAGTGAGTGTGTGTGTGAGTGTATGAGTGAGTGAGTGTGTGAGTGAGTGTGTGTGTATGAGTGAGTGAGTGTGTGAGTGAGTGTGTGAGTGAGTGTGTGAGTGAGTGTGTGAGTGAGTGTGTGAGTGAGTGTGTGTGTATGAGTGAGTGAGTGTGTGAGTGTATGAATGAGTGAGTGTATGAGTGTGTGAGTGTGTCAGTGAGTGAGTGTGTGAGTGAGTGTGTGTGTGAGTGTGTGTGTGAGTGTATGAGTGAGTGTGTGTGAGTGAGTGAGTGTATGAGTGAGTGAGTGTGTGAGTGAGTGTGTGAGTGAGTGAGTGTGTGAGTGTGTGAGTGAGTGTGTCAGTGAGTGTGTGTGTGAGTGTGTGAGTGTATCAGTGAGTGAGTGTGTGAGTGAGTGTGTGAGTGAGTGTGTGAGTGAGTGTGTGTGTGGGTGTATGAGTGAGTGTGTGAGTGTGTGAGTGAGTGTGTCAGTGAGTGTATGAGTGTGTCAGTGAGTGAGTGAGTGTGTGTGAGTGAGTGAGTGTGTCAGTGTGAGTGTGAGTGATGCAGGAGAGCGTGGTGTGTGCGCTGTGGAGGAGGAGCGAGCGCCACACATGAGACCAGAGCAGTGGATGAGACAAAAGGCGCTAGGGGAGTGTTTGCCCTGCCTGCAGCAGGCGCACAATAGTGGGGGGGGGGGGGGGGGGGGGGGGTCGTAGGGGGGGTCGTGTGGGGGGGGGGTCGTGTGGGGGGGGGGTCGTAGGGGGGGGGCTCTGGGTATCCTTGCGCCACCAAACCACCTCCCCCCTTTCTCCCCCTCCCCTCCGTCCATACAAAAGGAAAGTGCGGAGTGAGACTACAGAGGCGGCTAGCAGCAGCCTCGCACCAGGGGGAGAGGGGGGGAGTGGGGGGAGAGGGGGGGAGTGGGGGGGGGGAGAGAGAGGGGGAGAGAGTGGGGGGAGAGGGAGAGTAGGGAGAGAGAGGGGGGATAGTGGGGGGAGAGCAGGGAGAGGGAGAGGGGGGAGAGTAGGGGGAGAGGGGGGGGGGGGGAGGGAGAGGGGGGGAGTGTAGGAAGAGAGGGGATAGAGAGAGAGGGGGGGTAGAGAGAGGGGGGTAGAGAGAGGGGGGGTAGAGAGAGGGGGTAGAGGGGGGGTAGAGAGAGGGGGTAGAGGGGGGGTAGAGATAGGGGGTAGAGAGAGAGGGGGGGTAGAGAGAGGGGGTAGAGAGGGAGGGTAGAGAGAGGGGGTAGAGAGGGGGGGGGGTAGAGAGAGGGATGGGGTAAGAAGGAGGAGAGCAGAGCGTGACATATTTTATTTAAACAGGGGAGGGGTGGGGGTTACATAAAGCAAAGCAAAAACAAAAACAATAAAACCGAAATGATGATCGAAGCAAAGAGCCGACTACACCGAGCATCTTCTTGTTTACTCTGATGGTAAAAGAGAGAGAGGGGGGAGAGAGAGAAGGGGGGGAGTGGGGGGGAGAGTGGGGGGGGAGAGTGGGGGGGAGAGTGGGGGGGGAGAGTGGGGGGGGTGAGTGGGGGGGAGAGAGAGTGGGGGGGGAGAGTGGGGGGGAGAGAGAGTGGGGGGGGAGAGTGGGGGGGAGAGTGGGGGGGAGAGTGGGGGGAGAGAGTGGGGGGGAGTGGGGGGAGAGTGGGGGGGAGAGTGGGGGGAGAGAGAGAGGGGGGGGAGAGTGGGGGGGAGAGTGGGGGGAGAGAGTGGGGGGAGAGTGGGGGGGAGAGTGGGGGGAGAGAGAGTGGGGGGAGAGTGGGGGGGAGAGTGGGGGGGAGAGAGAAAGGGGGGGGGGAGAGTGGGGGGGAGAGTGGGGGGAGAGAGAGGGGGGGGAGAGTGGGGGGGAGAGTGGGGGGGAGTGGGGGGGAGAGAGTGGGGGGGAGTGGGGGGAGAGTGGGGGGGAGAGTGGGGGGAGAGAGAGAGGGGGGGGAGAGTGGGGGGGAGAGTGGGGGGGAGAGTGGGGGGAGAGAGTGGGGGGAGAGTGGGGGGGAGAGTGGGGGGAGAGAGAGTGGGGGGAGAGTGGGGGGGAGAGTGGGGGGGAGAGAGAAAGGGGGGGGGAGAGTGGGGGGGAGAGTGGGGGGAGAGAGAGGGGGGGGGAGAGTGGGGGGGAGAGTGGGGGGAGAGTGGGGGGAGAGAGTGGGGGGGAGTGGGGGGAGAGTGGGGGGGAGAGTGGGGGGAGAGAGAGAGGGGGGGGAGAGTGGGGGGGAGAGTGGGGGGGAGAGTGGGGGGAGAGAGTGGGGGGAGAGTGGGGGGGAGAGTGGGGGGAGAGAGAGTGGGGGGAGAGTGGGGGGGGAGAGTGGGGGGGAGAGAGAAAGGGGGGGGAGAGTGGGGGGGAGAGTGGGGGGAGAGAGAGGGGGGGAGAGTGGGGGGAGAGTGGGGGGGAGAGTGGGGGGAGAGAGTGGGGGGGAGTGGGGGGAGAGTTGGGGGGGAGAGTGGGGGGAGAGAGAGAGGGGGGGGAGAGTGGGGGGGAGAGTGGGGGGGAGAGTGGGGGGAGAGAGTGGGGGGAGAGTGGGGGGGAGAGTGGGGGGAGAGAGAGTGGGGGGAGAGTGGGGGGGAGAGTGGGGGGGAGAGAGAAAGGGGGGGGGGAGAGTGGGGGGGAGAGTGGGGGGAGAGAGAGGGGGGGGAGAGTGGGGGGGAGAGTGGGGGGGAGAGTGGGGGGAGAGAGAGAGGGGGGAGAGTGGGGGGAGAGTGGGGGGAGAGAGAGTGGGGGGAGAGTGGGGGGAGAGTGGGGGAGAGTGGGGGGAGAGAGAGAGTGGGGGGAGAGAGAGAGTGGGGGGAGAGTGGGGGGGAGAGTGGGGGGGAGAGTGGGGGGAGAGAGAGTGGGGGGGGAGAGTGGGGGGGGAGAGTGGGGGGGAGAGTGGGGGGGGGAGAGAGGGGGGAGAGTGGGGGGGAGAGAGTGGGGGGGGGGTGAGAGCCTGGACTCTCTGTTTCAAGGTCCTGAGAAACATCCTCCTAAGGTTCAGCCTCCACTTCTCCCCGACGGTCCTCATCTTTGGATACCCGAAGGGCAACAGACCCCAACATCTTCAGGGGCTGGTCAACGTGCTCTTCGGCTACGCCAAGCTCGCCGTGTACAGGGCGAGGAAGGTGGCCCTGGAGGGGCAACGTCCGGCCAGCAGCCTGGGCATCTCCCGCGCTCTGGTCGGAGCCAGGGTGTGGGCTGGAGTTCCGCCATGTGCTGCTGACCCACGCCGTGCCGGCCTTCAAGGAGCAGTGGGCGCTGGAGGAGGCCGTGCGCTCGGTGGCAGATGACGGGAGAGAGCTCTGTGCGTGCTGATCTAAGCTACCCGTAGGACTGTGAGGAGGGCTGCGTGCAGATGCAGCACTTGTCGTAGTTTAGAAAAAAAAGAGAGCGAGAGAGAGAGAGCGAGAGCGAGATGGAGTAGGAAGAGAGGGGGTAGAGAGAGAGAGGGGGGGGCAGAGAGGGGGTAGAGAGAGAGAGAGGGAAGGGGTAAGGAGAGCAGAGCGTGAAATATTTTGTTAAATCTTTCATTTAAAAAGGGGGGGGGGGTTACATAAAGCAAAGCATTTAGAAAAACCGAAATGATGAAGGAAGCAAAGTGCCGACTACACCGAGCATCTTCTTGTTTACTCTGATCGTAAAAAAGAGAGAGGGGGGGGGAGAGAGGAGGGAGGGGGGGGTAGAGAGAGGGGTGTAGAGAGAGGGGGAGAGAGAAGGGGGGTAGAGAGAAGGGGGTGGGGAGTGGGGCGGAGAGAGTGAGGGGGGGAGAGTGGGGGGTAGAGAGAAGGGGGGTAGAGAGAGGGGGGAGGGGGGTAGAGAGAGAGGGGGGAAGAGAGGGGGTAGAGAGAGAGGGGTAGAGAGAGTGGGGGGGGGAGAGAGAAGGGGTAGAGAGAGAGGGGGTAGAGAGAGAGGGGGGGAGAGAGAGCGGGTAGAGAGAGGGGGGAGGGGGGGGTAGAGAGAGTGGGGGGGAGAGAGAGGGGGTAGAGAGAGAGGGGGTAGAGAGAGAGGGGGGGAGAGAGAGGGGGTAGAGAGAGAGGGGGTAGAGAGAGAGGGGGGGAGAGAGAGGGGGTAGAGAGAGAGGGGGTAGAGAGAGAGGGGGGGAGAGAGAGGGGGTAGAGAGAGTGGGGGGGAGAGAGAGGGGGTAGAGAGAGAGGGGGTAGAGAGAGAGGGGGGGAGAGAGAAGGGGGGTAGAGAGAGGGGGGGTAGAGAGAGGGGGGTAGAGAGAGAGGGGGGGTGACTCTCTCTGTTTTGTCCAAGTGGCTTCACTTCAATGGGCGCAAGCGCACAAAGACCGATTGCTTGTGGAGGTTGGGGGGGGGCATGGGGGCCCCCCAGAACAATGGGCCCGCCCGCGACTACAGCGGCATCCACAGCGCTGATGGAATCTTTTTTTTCTCAACTCTCCCCTGCCCGCCCCTCTTGCGCGTGTGCGTTCGTGTGCGTGTCTGTGTGTATGTGTATCTGTGTGTCTGTGTGTGTATGTGTGTCTATGTGTGTGTGTATGTGTGTATGTGTGTGTGTCTGTGTGTCTGTGTGTGTCTGTGTGTATGTGTATCTGTGTGTCTGTGTGTGTGTGTATGTGTGTGTCTGTGTGTGTCTGTGTGTGTGTGTCTGTGTGTATGTGTATCTGTGTGTCTGTATGTCTGTGTATGTGTGTATGTGTGTGTGTCTGTGTGTGTATGTGTCTGTGTGTGTGTGTCTGTGTGTATGTGTGTGTGTCTGTGTGTGTATGTGTCTGTGTGTGTGTGTCTGTGTGTATGTGTGTGTGTCTGTGTGTGTATGTGTCTGTGTGTGTGTGTCTGTGTGTATGTGTCTGTGTGTATGTGTGTATGTGTGTGTGTCTGTGTCTGTGTGTGTATGTGTCTGTGTGTGTGTGTCTGTGTGTATGTGTGTGTGTCTGTGTGTCTGTGTGTGTCTGTGTGTATGTGTATCTGTGTGTCTGTGTGTGTATGTGTGTGTCTGTGTGTGTCTGTGTGTGTGTCTGTGTGTCTGTGTGTGTGTCTGTGTGTATGTGTCTGTGTGTATGTGTCTGTGTGTATGTGTCTGTGTGTCTGTGTGTGTGTCTGTGTGTGTGTGTGTCTGTGTGTGTATGTGTCTGTGTGTCTGTGTGTGTGTCTGTGTGTGTGTCTGTGTGTGTGTCTGTGTGTGTGTGTCTGTGTGTGTGTCTGTGTGTGTGTGTCTGTGTGTCTGTGTCTGTGTGTCTGTGTGTGTGTCTGTGTGTCTGTGTGTGTGTGTGTCTGTGTGTCTGTGTGTGTGTGTCTGTGTGTGTGTGTGTCTGTGTGTGTGTCTGTGTGTGTGTGTCTGTGTGGCTGTGTGTGTGTCTGTGTGTGTCTGTGTGTGCGTTTGTGCGTATCTGTGTGTGTGCGTCTCTGTGTGTGTGTCTGTGTGTGCGTGTCTGAGTGTGTATGTGTCTGTGTGTGTGTGTGCGTCTCTGTGTGTGTCTGTGTGACTGTGTGTACGTGTCTGTGTGTGTGTCTGTATGTCTGTGTGTGCGTGTATGTGTGTGTGTCTGTGTGTGTGTGTCTGTGTGTGTGTGTCTGTGTGTATGTGTGTCTGTGTCTGTGTGTGTCTGTGTTGTGGGGAGCGGCAGTGTAGCGGTTAGCGCTACGCTGCGCCACGATCCCGACGGCCCGAGTTCGATTCCCACGGCCGACACCAGTGACGATTATCTGAACCGTTCCTGGGCCTCCCCTAGGTCGACTCAGCCCCAGATGAGTACCTGGTGCGATGCGTAAACATCGCCACTAGGGAGACAAAGGCGGCCGGGCGTGGTGCTGCCCACCCACCCCCTGGCGTGCCGTGCCGGCCTTCACAGGTGCTGCTAACAGCACTTGCCCCCAGCTGGCTGTGTTTGCAGCCGCACCGGGTTTCTCCACCGTGATGTTTGCAAGTCTCAAGTCGAGTGTGTTTGCACGCGCACGAGTGCGCGCGAGTGTTTCAGAGCGTGCCTCGGCACGCACGAGTGTGCGTGCCTGTGTCAGTGTGTACGTGCGTGGGACTCCGCCAGATCTACTCGGCCTTAAATAAACACGTATTGCGCTGAGCGTGTGTGTGTGTGTTTCTAAGCACCGTGTGTATATCTTGAGGTCACCCAAGCCTCTGTTTTGGACCCATGCGCTTCACCATAAACAATGCGAATTCAACTCCGACGAAGCTTGCAGAGCTGAATGGAGTTCAAAAGAGCTCCCAAACAAACACTGCTTGTGAAAGACAAAACACAGCGAGATCCCTGGCGTTTGACCTTCCACGAAGCTCACGGTCCACCCTAAATCGCATCCACTGCACAAACCATGGCAGCAATAGACGCGGATACCTGATGCACAAATGTAAAGAAGTTTAAAACTACGCAGTGTGCGACTGCGATCATCCAGAACAGACCGTACACCACGTGATCACGACTCAATGCCCCGGTCCACAAATCGGAAGGAGACATCGCAGCGACACCACACCGCTGTCTCCTGACGCGGTTATCGGGGCTTAACCACCTGGATGTGACTCTGTAGTTGTTGCTCTGCATCGACAGCAGCAGCCACACGACAGAAGAAGCACCGAGGTGACACAGGTGACACAGGAGACACAGGTGACACAGGTGACACAGGGTGACACAGGTGACACAGGAGACACAGGTGACACAGGAGACACAGGTGACACAGGGTGACACAGGAGACACAGGAGACACAGGTGACACAGGGTGACACAGGTGACACAGGGTGACACAGGTGACACAGGGTGACACAGGAGACACAGGGTGACACAGGTGATACAGGTGACACAGGGTGACACAGGGTGACATAGGGAGACACAGGTGACACAGGTGACACAGCTGACACAGGAGACACAGGAGACACAGGAGACACAGGTGACACAGGAGACACAGGTGACACAGGGTGACACAGGTGACACAGGTGATACAGGGTGACACAGGGTGACATAGGGAGACACAGGTGACACAGGTGACACAGGTGACACAGGGAGACACAGGAGACAGAGGTGACACAGGTGACACAGGGTGACACAGGGTGACATAGGGAGACACAGGTGACACAGGTGACACAGCTGACACAGGTGACACAGGGTGACACAGGAGACACAGGAGACATAGGGTGATACAGGTGACACAGGTGACACAGGTGACACAGGAGACAGGGTGACACAGGGTGACACAGGTGACACAGGTGACACAGGGTGACATAGGGAGACACAGGTGACACAGGTTACACAGGAGACACAGGGTGACACAGGAGACACAGGGTGACACAGGAGACACAGGGTGACACAGGTGACACAGGTGACACAGGGAGACACAGGTGACACACGTGACACAGGAGATAGGGTGACACAGGGTGACACAGGTGACACAGGAGACACAGGAGAAAGGGTGACACAGGTGACACAGGTGACACAGGTGACACAGGGTGACACAGGAGACACAGGGTGACACAGGAGACACAGGTGACACAGGGTGACACAGGAGACACAGGTGACACAGGTGACACAGGGTGACACAGGTGACACAGGAGACACAGGGTGACACAGGTGACACAGGTGACACAGGAGACAGGGTGACACAGGAGACACAGGTGACACAGGTGACACAGGTGACACAGGGTGACACAGGTGACACAGGTGACACAGGGAGACACAGGTGACACAGGAGACACAGGTGACACAGCTGACACAGGTGACATAGGGTGACACAGGAGACACAGGTGACACAGGTGACACAGGTGACACAGGAGACACAGGGTGACACAGGTGACACAGGTGACACAGGGTGACACAGGTGACACAGGTGACACAGGTGACACAGGAGACACAGGTGACACAGGTGACACAGGAGACACAGGAGACACAGGTGACACAGGAGACACAGGAGACACAGCTGACACAGGTGACACAGGGTGACACAGGTGACACAGGTGACACAGGGTGACACAGGTGACACAGGTGACACAGGAGACACAGGAGAAAGGGTGACACAGGGTGACACAGGTGGCACAGGATGACACAGGTGACACAGGGTAACACAGGAGACACAGGAGAAAGGGTGACACAGGGTGACACAGGAGACACAGGTGACACAGGGTGACACAGGAGACTGACCGATCATGGTACTGCAAGATCCGACCATGTCTGCCAGGTACTCGCTGAGCTGCATCGGCTTCTGGTTGCCGAACGAATCGAGCGTTGTGAGGTCGCGCACGTTACACACACAAAGTACTCGCCACAAATGAACCACGACACCTCGCCGATCTCGTCAAGCAGCACAAACCATCATCACGCGAACTCCTCCGGTGCTCATCCTCGCAGCAGCGGCAGCTCTTGGCTGCTGCCATCGCACAAAGGCGGCGGTCACCGCATCACGCGGCGCTTTCAGATGCGCTTCCGCGGCCGTCTGGAACGCGCTCTTCCCTTCCGGTAAATTAGGAAGCCACTGGAGCTGTGCACTTTTAAATCATCGTCTAGATTGACAAACTAATTTCTTTAGAACTGCTTTTTGTGTTTAGTTTGTTGTCCTTCACCCGTACCTCCGATTAGCACGGTTGGCTACGTACGGCGCAAAAGAAGTTGAATATACATAAATACTGTCCGCACTTATCCGCTCGTTCTTGCACCGTGCGGGCCTTAATAGGTGCTCGCTAACAGCACTTGCGCCGACAGCTTGTGTGGCAACACAAGGTGCAGTGGAAAGACGTTAACCACCTCGCTTGATATACACGAGGCCGTGGGACCATCGGGATCGATCCCGACCCCTGATCCCTGCTGTGTATTTGGAGTCTGCGGTGTCTCTCTCTCTCTCTCCCCGTGGTCGCGTGGATTTTTCTCCGGGTCTCCCGGTCTAAACCCTCCACGTTTAGAATCAACGTCACGACGCGTTGAGAGAATTTGACTGCCACCAATGCCCACGCGATCACCAATTTGGTTGAGCTGTCATTTGTGACGGCCAGGTGGCTTCTGAAAAAGAGCTACATAGCTCAGTGGGCCTTACCTGCTTTTAAAAAAAGAAGCAGTTCATAGATTTAAAAATAAAAGAGTGTTTATACACGCGTGAGTGTTTGCGAGCGAGGTGCGACTGTTGGAGAGCGTGTCTATGCATGCACAAGTGCACGTGTTCCTTTGTGAGTGTGTACGGGGAGCGGTGGCGCAGTGGTTAGTGCCCTCGTCCTGTGAACACGACGTCCACTCAAGAGTTCGATCCCTGCTCACGGTCAACATCGGCGTTGAATAACTTCACCAGTTCAATCTTTAATAAAAAAAAAAAAGGAAAAAAACCCTATTATTACATTTTGGTACTGGCAAATGAGGTCTAATGATGTAGATGCTCACCCCGAGCCCTCATTACTTTGATAGTGCATTGTCTTTGAGCTGTGTGACGCCTTCTGGCGTCATCTGGTCGAGCACCAATTGGGTCGAGGCTCAAAAGAAAGCCGTCCCTTGGTGTGGACCAATCAGTTTCAAGGACAATGCATATATCATCATAGTATGTTTTTTTGTTTGCATTTTGACTGCAGGTATTGTGGTTAATGCAGACATGAATCCTTGTAAAAAGGTTTCAGTTTTGTTGCCGGAAAAAAGAGGAAAACCCCTATTATTACCTTTTGGTACTGGCAAAGGAGGTCTAATGACAGTTCAATCTTGATTTGAAGGCTTTCGTGACTGCAGCAATCCACACTCTGTGGTGCTTTCGGTAAAGTCGCGTAGGTAGAAAAATAATAATAGATCACGACGTTTCGATCGGAACACGAGCAACCGTCATCAGGTGAAACAAACACGGCAAGAAAAAAACTGCTGTTCAAGTCGGCCTCAAACGAGTGCGCGGTGCGGTGTGTCAAGACATCGCCACTTGGGAGACAAAGGCGCTCGGGTGCCTGGCACACACCAACCACCCGCCACGTGTGCCGTGCCCGCCTTCACAGGTGCTACTCGCCAGCAGCCCTTGCCCTGACAGGCTGTCGAGGCCATACCCGTGCGTTGTCGTGCCCAGAAAAGAGCGGCCACCCGACTCTTGGAGGCCGAGGGCGCCCGCGAGGTGTGGGACCGACGTCTCCCGAGCAGCCGCGGAGGGGACGGGGTGGTGGCGTTGTCCAGCGGTAGAGTTTTCGCGGTTCGGCTCACGCGGGCCGCCCTGGCGATCGTTACCGCCGGTGCGATGAACTGGAGCAGCGGTTTCTCGATCTCGTCGTTTGGCGACGGTGTCACCCCCTTGTTGAATTTTGTTTCAAGCGAGTAACTCCCCTTGCCTGATCCCACTTTGTTCCCAGACACGAAAGTAGGAATAATGACACGTTAATATTTTCACCAATTACCAATTTTGTGAGGTTATCCTACTAACTAGCGAGTAACTTGCAAGCGAATACAAAAATGCACCGAACGCTTTGCACGCACGACGCAATTTGCTCTCGCTCGCTGCTTACTCTCGTGCACCACGTTTCGTTACGATCAGCGAGCATAGAAAGGTATTTTAGAGCCTTCCAGGTTACCACATGGATTACAATGTTATCGTTGTTATTTTACATTGGCAGATTCAGACATGGCTGTTCACCAGTGACTCTCGCGTGCGATATAATTCCACGCATTTATAAATCGTCTCACGTAGGCCCTGGGACATTGCCACGTGCACCCCCCAGTAGAACTACGGAAGTATGCGGTACGGGCGAGCCTAGCATCTGACGCCTGCTGCTGCTGCTGTTTATTTCGAGTTTGCGGTGTGTCTCTCTCTGCCCGTGGTCGCGTGGATTTTTCTCCGGGTCCTTCGAGTTTTCACGACGCATTTGGAATCAACGTCAACGCGTTCAGAGTCTTTGGCTCCTGCTATAAAATTCTCACGTGATAAGCCCACGTCGCTGAGTTATCATTTGTGATAGGCAGGTCGCTTCTGAAAAATAGCTATGTAGCCTCAGTTCGGCCTTACCTGGTGAAAAATGAAAAAAAAATCGTTGATCGTTTAAGTTAACACAGAAAATCTTGATTTGAAGCTTTCGTAACTGCAGGAATCCACTCTCTTTGGTTCTTACGGTAAAGTCACGTAGGTAGAAATAAAATAAAAAAACCACGACGTTTCGATCGCAACACAAGCGAGCTTCATCAGGTGGGGCAACTACAGCAGGGAAATGCTGAAGTGTGTCGACTTCAGCATTTTCGAAGAACCAAAAAGTAACAGAAAATGTTCCACCTCCCGGCAAAGGCGCGGCACGGCTGGGGTTGTGTCGCCCTCTGCTGGCGTGACTGAGCAGTCGACTCGCTGCTGGTGCCTTGCCACCGCGGCTGACGGAGGGCCCTCTCCAACACACGACCCGTGCGTGCCGTGCTGAACTCGTTACAGAGTGGCACGTTTCGTTTGCGTGACAAACCTTACTGATTGGCTGTGTCGGGTGGTGGCGGGTTGAACGACGCATTTACATTGACACCGATCTAACTCCAAAACACACACCTCTGTGACGAGCTTAGCGGAGGGATTTATTCTCGAGCCCAGGAGGTGGTGCTGTGTGACTTCTCTGAACTTGACATTTCTTCCGACTATATGTACAGCTCCAAGGATGAATATCCCGCATGCAGATAATTTCCACAAACTGTTTAACCAAATCGGCTTCATATGTTACATTACTACGTACGGTAACACCGCAAATGGCGCGATCAATCTGTACAATGTGGAGGTGATCATTTATGGTCGTATTCAGTACGTATGCTGAACTTCTTTCGCACCGTACTTAGGCAACGCAACGAGTCGGTGTGACGTGCCCACATCAGCCGACGCCGGGCATGTGCTTGCCCCACACGAGGAGTTACGGAAGAGGAATCGAGAGGAATAATCGGAAGAGGAATCGAGAGGAGTAATCGCGATTCCGAATCCACGCTCGATCCCAAGCTCGACCCCATGCTCGATCTCGTGCTCAAACCCGTAGTAGATCATGTTTACCGTGCTCGTTCTACCACGCCACTGGCATTGCAAGTAATTATAAAGTGTGCATGTAATAATCGGATACAGTTGTTTCAACTATATTTAAAAACTATATTTGTGTGTTAGACAATGTGGATGTGATATATAATGTGAATATGCCTAAACAACGTAATATTTCGTACGACTCAAGGCGTGTAACCATCTGTATCCAGGCTTGGATACAGATGGTATGAAGCATGAAACAAAGTGTCAGGGTTGGAATTCGCCAAACGAAAGTGGAATGTCAAAGCTAATTGTTAATTATTAATGAGCCATGTGTTTTTGCTTAATTGTTCATTCGCTGGCGACCGGAGCTGTGACCATCAACTCACTGCACTTGGGAATCCGGTTTAACAACAACAACCCAGTCTGTGTGACAATATGGGTGTCTTTGGCCGTCTACGTGAGACTATGTGAGTCTATGGGTGTCTACGTGAGTCTATATGAGTCTATGGGTGTCTATATGAGTCTATGGGTGTCTACGTGAGTCTATATGAGTCTATGGGTGTCTATGGGTGTCTACGTGAGTCTATACGAGTCTATGGGTGTCTACGTGAGTATATGGGTGTCTATGGGTGTCTATGAGTCTATGGGTGTCTACATGAGTCTATGTGAGTCTATGGGTGTCTACGTGAGTATATGGGTGTCTATGGGTGTCTATGAGTCTATGGGTGTCTACATGAGTCTATGTGAGTCTATGAGTCTATGGGTGTCTATATGTGTCTATGGGTGTCTACGTGAGTCTATATGAGTCTATGGGTGTCTACGTGAGTATATGGGTGTCTCTGAGTCTATGGGTGTCTATATGTGTCTATGGGTGTCTACGTGAGTCTATATGAGTCTATGGGTGTCTACGTGAGTATATGGGTGTCTACGTGAGTATATGGGTGTCTATGTGAGTATATGGGTGTCTGTGGGTGTCTACATGAGTCTATGGGTGTCTACATGAGTCTATGGGTCTCTACGTGAGTCTATGGGTGTCTACGTGAGTATATGGGTGTCTATGGGTGTCTATCAGTCTATGGGTGTCTATATGTGTCTATGGGTGTCTACGTGAGTCTATATGAGTCTATGGGTGTCTACGTGAGTATATGGGTGTCTATGGGTGTTTATGAGTCTATGGGTGTCTACATGAGTCTATGGGTCTCTACGTGAGTCTATATGAGTCTATGGGTGTCTATGGGTGTTTATGAGTCTATGGGTGTCTACATGAGTCTATGTGAGTCTATGGGTGTCTACGTGAGTATATGGGTGTCTATGGGTGTTTATGAGTCTATGGGTGTCTACATGAGTCTATGGGTCTCTACGTGAGTCTATATGAGTCTATGGGTGTCTACGTGAGTATATGGGTGTCTATGGGTGTTTATGAGTCTATGGGTGCCTACATGCGTCTATGTGAGTCTATGGGTGTCTACGTGAGTATATGGGTGTCTATGGGTGTTTATGAGCCTATGGGTGTCTACATGAGTCTATGGGTCTCTACGTGAGTCTATATGAGTCTATGGGTGTCTACGTGAGTATATGGGTGTCTGTGGGTGTCTATGAGTCTATGGGTGTCTATGTGAGTCTAAGGGTTTCTATGTGAGTTTATGGGTGTCTACGTGAGTATATGGGTGTCTATGGGTGTATATGTTGGTATATGGGTCTCTATGTGAGTCTATGGGTCTCTATGTCAGTCTATGGTTCTCTACGTAAGTCTAAGGGTGTCTATGATTCTATGAGTGTCTACGTGAGTATATGGGTGTTTATGGGTGTCTATGAGTCTATGGGTCTACGTCAGTCTATGAGTCTCTACGTGAGTCTATGTGAGTCTATGGGGGTCTATATGTGTCTATGGATGTCTACGTGAGTATATGTGAGTTATTTGGGTCTCTACGTGAGGCTATGTGATTCTATGGGTGTCTATGAGTCTATGGGTGTCTACGTTAGTATATGGGTGTCTACGTGAGTCTATGGATCTCTACGTGAGACTATGTGATTTTATGGGTGTCTACGTGAGTATATGTGAGTCTATGGGGGTCTATATGTGTCTAAGGGTGTCTACGTGAGTATATGGGTGTCTATGTGAGAATATGGGTCTCTATGTGAGTCTATGGGTCTCTATATCAGTCAATGGTTCTCTACGTGAGTCTAAGGGTGTCTATGTAAGTCTATGGATGTCTATGTGAATCTAAGGGTGTCTATGTGAGTCTATGGGTGTCTATGTGAGTCTAAGGGTTTCTATGTGAGTCTATGGGTGTCTACGTGAGTATATGGGTGTCTATGGGTGTCTATGTTGGTATATGGGTCTCTATGTGAGTCTATGGGTCTCTATGCCAGTCTATGGTTCTCTACGTGAGTCTAAGGGTGTCTATGTAAGTCTATGGATGTCTATGTGAATCTAAGGGTGTCTATGTGAGTCTATGGGTGTCTATGTGAGTCTAAGGGTTTCTGTGTGAGTCTATGGGTGTCTACGTGAGTATATGGGTGTCTATGGGTGTCTATGTTGGTATATGGGTCTCTATGTGAGTCTATGGGTCTCTATGCGAGTCTATGGTTCTCTACGTGAGTCTAAGGGTGTCTATGTAAGTCTATGGATGTCTATGTGAGTCTAAGGGTTTCTATGTGAGTTTATGGGTGTCTACGTGAGTATATGGGTGTCTATGGGTGTCTATGTTGGTATATGGGTCTCTATGTGAGTCTATGGGTCTCTATGTCAGTCTATGGTTCTCTACGTAAGTCTAAGGGTGTCTATGTAAGTATATGGGTGTCTATGCGAGTCTAAGGGTGTATATATGAGTCTATGGGTGTCTACGTGAGTCTATGGGTGTCTACGTGAGTCTAAGGGTGTCTATGTGAGTCTATGGGTGTCTATGTGAGTCTAAGGGTGTCTACGTGAGTCTATGGGTGTCTACGTGAGTATATGGGTGTCTATGGGTGTCTACGTGAGTCTATGGTTCTCTACGTGAGTCTAAGGGTGTCTATGTAAGTCTATGGGTGTCTCTGTGAGTCTAAGGGTGTCTATGTGAGTCTAAGGGTGTCTATGTGAGTCTAAGGGTGTCTACGTGAGTCTATGGGTCTCTCTGCGAGTCGTTGATGACCGGGGCTGTGCCCATCGGCTCTCTGGCCACACGGGAAGTAGCTGAACCCGGGGCTTCGAACCGCAGGATCTCATCAGCGATGCCGGCTCAGCATCTCTGACCCCTGGGTCACCCCGGGCCACCTCTGACGCCGAGGGGCTCTTTGATGGGTTGCATTCTTGATTCTTAAGGGAAAACAAAACAATGAGTCTGAGCTATGCAGAATGTTTAACCCACGGTTGCTTAACGCATTGGCGCACTTCGTCTGATACACACGCGCCGCACACACAAAGACAAAGACCACCCGTATAGCCTGAATAGACTGTAGGGGCAAGTAGTGCTGTTAGCGAGCACCTATGAAAACCGGAACGGCACACGAGGGGGTGGGTGACCAGCACCACGTCCGACCACCTTTGTCTCCCCAGTGGCGATGTCTACACACCGCACCAGGTACTCATTGCAGGCTGAGTCGACCTAGGGGAGGCCCAGGACCGGGTCAGATAATCGTCACCTGGCGTTGGCCGTGAGCGGGAATCGAACTCGGGTCGCCGGGTTCGTAGCGCAGCGTAGCGCTCACCGCTACACTACCGCTTCCCGCTACGTCCGATACACACGCGCACGCACGCACACACAGACACACACAGACGCAGACACACACACGCGCAAACACACACAGACGAACACACACTCACACACACTCGCACACACCGACGCACACACACACACAGAAACAAAGACAAAGATCCCCCGTATAGCCTTAACAGACTGTAGGGGCAAGTGCTGTTAGCGAGCACCTATGAAGGCCGGAACGGTACACGAGGGGGTGGGTGGCCAGCACCACGCCCGACCGCCTTTGTCTCCCTAGTGGCAATGTTTACACACCGCACCAGGTACTCATTTGAGGCTGAGTCGACCTAGGGGAGGCCCGGGACCGGTTCAGATAATCGTCACTGGTGTTGGCCGTGAGCGGGAATCGAACCCGGGTCGCCAGGTTCATAGTGCAGCGCGCTAACCGCTGCACTATCGCTCCCCAGAAACACACACACATGCACACACACAGACGCACACGCACACACAGGCACACACACACGCAGACACAGACACACGCACATATACGCACACACACACGCAGACACACACGCAGACACAGACACACACACACGCACTCGCTCTGGCCACCGAATACGCCTGTTGAAGAAAAGTGAAAGAAAAAAAACAGGAAGTTTTATAAATAAATAAAACAATATAAATAAATAACTAATGCTCACCTCAACCACCCACTCGTGGCGTCTCCCTCTCTCTCCCTGCCGTGCCAAACCCCTGCTCTAAATCACCCCCCCCTCCCTCGCTTCTTGACAGCCCCTCGCTGATCGCTGTTGGTTTTGCGTCCCCTGATGGGCTCGGTTGTCCACATCTGAGCCACGCGCACGTTTGCAGGTCACCTCCTAGAGGGGCTTTGGTTACGCAGCGCTTGTCAAGACCTCTACTGAAGCGTGTGTGGGTGCGTGGGTGTGTGTGGGTGTGTGCGTGTGTGTGTGGGTGCGTGGGTGTGGGTGCGTGGGTGTGTGTGTGGGTGCGTGGGTGTGTGGGTGTGGGTGCGTGGGTGGTTGGGTGTGTTCGTGTGTGTGGGGTGTGGGTGCGTGGTTGTGTGTGTGTGTGCGTGGGTGTGTGTGTGTGGGTGCGTGGGTGTGTGTGTGTGGATGCGTGGGTGTGTGCGTGTGTACGTGGGTGTGTGGGTGTGTGCGTGTGTGGGTGTGTGCGTGGGTGGGTGTTTGTGTGTGTGTGGGTGTATGGGTATGTGCGTGGGTGTGTGTGTGTGGATGCGTGGGTGTGTGGGTATGTGCGTGTGTGGGTGTGTGCGTGGGTGGGTGTGTGTGTGGGTGCGTGGGTGTGTGTGGGTGTGTGCGTGTGTGGGTCTGTGCGTGGGTGGGTGGGTGCGTGGGTGTGTGCGTGGGTGTGAGTGTGTGGGTGCGTGGGTGTGTGCGTGTTTGGGTGTGTGCGTGGGTGGGTGCGTGGGTTCGTGGGTGTGTGTGGGTGTGTGCGTGTGTGTGTGTGGGTGCGTGGGTGTGGGTGCGTGGGTGTGTGTGTGGGTGCGTGGGTGTGTGGGTGTGGGTGCGTGGGTGGTTGGGTGTGTGTGTGTGGGTGTGTGGGTGTGTGGGTGTGTGGTTGTGTGTGCGTGGGTGTGTGTGTGTGGGTGCGTGGGTGTGTGTGTGCGTACGTGGGTGTGTGCGTGTGTGGGTGTGTGCGTGGGTGGGTGTGTGTGTGTGGGTATGTGCGTGGGTGTGTGTTTGTGGATGTGTGGGTGTGTGCGTGTGTGTGCGTGGGTGGGTGTGTGTGTGGGTGCGTGGGTGTGTGTGGGTGTGTGCGTGTGTGGGTGTGTGCGTGGGTGGGTGTGTGGGTGCGTGGGTGTACGTGGGTGTGTGTGTGTGGGTGTGTGCGTGCGTGGGTGTGTGTCGATGTGTGCGTGGGTGTGTGTGGGCGTGTGCGTGAACCCTGCGACCCGAGTTCGATTCCCGCTCACGGCCAACACCCAGTGACGATTATCTGAACCGGTCTCGGGCCTCCCCTAGGTCGACTCAGCCTCAAATGAGTACCTGGTGCGGTGGATAAAAAACAAATTGCCACTGGGGAGACAAAGGCGGTCGGGCGTGGTGTTGGTCACCCCCCTCGTGTACCGTCCCGGCCTAACAGCACTTGCCCCTACAGTCTGTTAAGGCTATACAGGGGATCTTTGTTTGTTGCGTGTGCGTGGGTGTATGTGTGCGTGGGTGTGTGTGGACGGGTTTAAGTCGTGGTTTCGTGGTAATTTTTTGAAGGTGGAGGGGTTACCAGCCCCTCGCACCCGTCCAGAGCCCCCGTTTAGACACTGTGGTGGTCACAGACGCCATGAGGGGAGGGGTCAATCGGAATTGGCCCTCTCCCCACAGCACTGTCCACGACAGAGTTGCCCGTCCGGCACCGCGAGGAGGTAGGGGGTTGTTTTGCCGGACCCCTAATGGAACATCTTCGCCGGTTAGAAACATTTAGGCTAGCCTGCCTACGATCCATTCTGGGTTTAACCAGGCTGGATTGTGAGGAGCGCACAAATTTTTGAAAGATCTGGGCAAGGTCCCATTGGTGAGCTCCTCCGGCGGGGAAGGCAGCGATGGCTGGGTCATGTAGCCCGCATGCCCAGCCACCGCATGCCGAAACAGCTTTTGTTCGGCCGGATCGAGGGGGCTAAACGGGCGCGGCACGGGCTAGAGAAGAGATGGAGTGATGTGGTACAGGAGGACGTGGAACTGAGTGGACTTGCCGATGACTGGTACCATCGGCCTCTGTGGAGGAGGCTCGTGAAGGACGCTACTGGGCAGTTGGAGGCAATCGCCCTCCAACAACAACGGAAAGCGGAGGAGCGACGTTCACAACAACGAGCGGAGCGCCGGGTGGCTAAAGCACAGCAGGTTGGCACAGTAGGGGGCACAGGTGGTGCATCAGCTAGTCATCTTAGTCAGTCGACCCGTGGCACCTGGGTCTGCCCCGTGACCTCCTGTCAGCGGGCGTTCGACACTTCACGTGGCCTCAAGGTGTACGTGGCCTGGCACAAGCGTCGTGGTGACATCACCGCCACTTAGTGGCGAATGGCGGTTGTTGTTGTTGTGGACGGGTGCGAGGGGCTGGTAACCCCTCCACCTTCAAAAAATTACCACGAAACCACGAATAAAAAATGTAACTAATAAGCTTGTGCCGGAGGCCCCAGGGGGACAGGCGTCTATGACATCTCTTGGCGAAACCCCAATTGGCGGAGCCAGGAGATTGAATCTCTACCCTCGGGGCTCCTCCAGAAACAACGAAAAGCCACTTCGTGTGGCCACGTGGAATGTTCGAACGCTCACTGCGGAGGAGAGGCTGCCACTCCTCTGTCGGGAGCTGGACCGGTACCGCCTGGATCTCTGTGGCATTCAGGAGGTCCGGTGGACCGGCTCTGGCTCCTGCCACCATGAGGGGTGGACAGTCCTCTACTCGGGGCAGCAGACTGCCAAACAACAGGGTGTGCTCTTCTTTTGAACAAAAGAATGAAGGGGAGTGGGAGCGTGGCGGTGAGGTGTGGGAACCTGTAAGCCCCACGCGACTTTGGGCTCGCCTTCCCATCAACCGGAGGCGAGGAGTGGTAGTCGTGGTTACTTATGCCCCCTCCAAAGACGAACATCCATGGAGGGATGCAGGCAAAGCCGATGAGTCAGATGCCTTCTATGACCTCCTGTCACAGGTGCTGGCTAAAGTGGCCCCTCGGGATAGAGTCATCTTGTTGGGTGACTTCAATGCCCGAGTTGGTCATGATGCTGGCACCTGGTCTGGAGTGATTGGAGGGCATGGGCCAGATCAGCTCAATAACAACGGTAGGAGGCTGCTAGATTTTTGTGCAGCCCATGGGCTTGTAATTACCAACACGCTGTTCCGGCATCGGCGCATCCACACAACATCATGGATGCATGCCAGGTCCAAGCAAGAACATCTGCTGGACTATATAGTGACGGACCAGCGGATGCGAGCCCATGTCCATGACACCAGGACCTACCGTGGAGCTGATCAGCCCTCTGACCATCGACTAGTCATCTGTAAGATGCGCCTGCCATTCTTCTACTCCGGTGGTGGGTGTACACCCAGGACGCCATTCCAACCTAAAGTGGCCTGATCTCAGTTATCTGATGAAAGTTGCAAGCGAGAATTTCATCATCGCTTGCGGTTGGGGTTGGCATCGTCCCCCACTCCTCCTGATGTCGAGGGTAAATGGGCGAGGTTTAGGACTGTGACTCATGCAGCTGCAATGGCTGCTTTGGGTACGCGGTCCAGACCTCCCCAGAGACCCTGGCTGACAGAGGAGATGTTCAGGATAATTGAGAAAAAGCGACAGGCCCACTGTCATCGGCTACAGAATCCCACGTCAGAGAATGAGGAGGCTTACCGCAGCCTTCGCTCGGAGGTTCGGAGAGCCGTGAGGCGCTGCAAGGATGGGTGGTGGTCGCGGGTTGCTGAGGAGATGGAGTCTGCCTCAGTGGCCCGCGATCACAAACCTCTATTTAACTCCATCAAAAAAGTAACCTGCAGCGCCACACCTATTACCATCATTAGGGGAAAAAACGGTGATCCAATCTCCGACCCCCAGGAACAGGTTTGCAGATTTGCTGAGCATTTCTGTGAGGTCCTGGGGGAGGGGAAATCCCTCAGCCAGGAAAACATCGTGGCACAAAGTAGGGATGACCCTGCTGAGGCTGCGGTGCCTCAAATATTGGAAGAAGTCACCCCCTGTGAGTGGCTGGCTGAGGTACCATCTGTTGAGGAAGTACTGAAGGCGATCCGGAGTCTGAGACCAGGAAAGGCACCGGGCAGAGATGATCTCCCAAGGGAAATGCTGAGGGAGGGTGGCGTTTGTGCACAGACTGCCCTATATGACATCATAACAACAGTCTGGACCATTAGACAGGTTCTGCAGGATTGGAACGATGCCCTGGTGGTCCCCATCTTTAAGAAGGGGGACCGCACAGACTGTAACAACTACAGGGGTATCTCACTCCTTAGTGTGCCGGGAAAGGTCCTGGCAAGGATTATTCAATATCGCCTTGCCAGGCACGCCGAGGAGAGGCTTGCGGAGCCCCAATGCGGTTTCAGGAAAGGGCGGTCCTGCACAGATGCCATATTTTCTGACCTGGTCAAGGCCTATGATACCATCAGTAGGCCTAGGCTCTGGGTTGTTCTTCGTTCTTTCGGAGTCCCTGACCCGCTGCTCACGATCATTAAGGACCTTCATGATGGTGAGCGGGCCCGGGTAAAACTACGTGGCCTGGAGTTGGAGCCATTCCCTGTTAACTTTGTGGTGCGACGGGGATGTCCTCTAGCTCTCACATTTTTTACATCTATTTCGACCACGTAGTTCGTGAAGTCTTCAATAGCTGTACCAGAGGAATTTCCATCTGGTACAGATACAATGGGAGGCTGATCGATGCCCGAGTGCGGTCAAGGGATGGCTGGCCCCCTATTGCTCAACCATGTTATGTATGCCGATGATCTGGTAATTGCTGCTCACTCAGAAGAGGAGTTGGAGGCGCTGTTGCTGAACCTGGACCTTGACACTAAGAGGTGGGGACTTACCATCAGCCCCACCAAAACTAAGCACCTGCCTGGGTAATTTGTACCATCGGACACTCCACCCCCACAACTCCCAATTGGTGATAGGGCAGTTGTGGAGAGAGTGGAGAGTTTCCCCCCCATACCTGGGCAGTGTGCTCATGACAGGCTCCGGTTTTACAGCAGAGGTCTCACTCCGAATCAGTTGCGTAACGCTGTGTGGAAGCTACCTGGTCTGTCGCTCCACACGAAGCTTCGGGTCTTCTCGGCCACAGTCATTCCCGCCCTTCTCTATGCTTGCGAAACGTGGACCCCCCTAATGGAACATCTTCGCCGGTTGGAAACATTTAGGCTGGCCTGCCTATGATCCATTCTGGGGTTAACCAGGCTGGATTGTGTGAGGAGCTCACATATCCTTGAAAGATCTGGACAAAGTCCCATCGGTGAGCTCCTCCGGCAGGCAAGGCTGCGTTGGCTGGGTCATGTAGTCCGCATGCTCAGTCACCGCATGCCAAAGCAGCTTTTATTCGGCCAGATCGAGGGGGCTAAACGGGCTCGGCACGGGCTAGAGAAGAGATGGAGTGATGTGGTACAGGAGGACGTGGAGCTGAGTGGACTTGCCGATGACTGGTACCAGCGGTGTCAAGATCGGCCTCTGTGGAGGAGGCTCGTGAAGGACGCTACTGAGCAGTTGGAGGCAGTCGCCCTCCAGCAACAACGGAGGGCGGAGGAGCGATGCTCACAACATCGAGCGGAGCGCCGGGCGGCTAAAACACAGCAAGTTGGCACAGTAGGGGGCACAGGTGGTGCGTCAGCCAGTCATCTCAGTCAGTCGACCCGTGGCACCTGGGTCTGCCCCGTGACCTCCTGCCAGCGGGCGTTCGACACTTCACGTGGGCTCAACGTGCACATAGCCTGGCACGAGCGCTGTGGTGACGTGACCGCTACTTAGTGGTGTATGGCTGTTGTTGTTGTTGCTGCTGCGTATGTGCGTGGGTTGGGTGCGTGAGTGTGGGGAGCGGTAGTGTAATGGTGGTCATGGCGCTAGGCTATGAACCCAGCGACCCAAGTTCAATTCCCGCTCACGGCCAACACCAGTGACGATTTCCTGCACTGGTCCTGGCCCTCCACTTGGTCGACTCAGTCTCAAAGGAGTGCCTGGTGCGGTGCGTGTGAACATCGCCACTGGGGAGACAAAGGTGGTCGTGCGCGGTTGCTGGCCTCCCACGTCCTCGTGTACCGTTTCGGCATTCGCAAGTGCTCGCAAATAGCACTTGCCCCGGTAGTCTGTGAAGGCTACACGGGGGACCTTTGTCTCTGTGTGTGAGTGTGTGGGTGGGTGTGTACAACTGGTCTCAGAGGGAGGTCCATTAAATCCGTATGTAGAAGAAGGGGGTTCGTGGTGGGGTTCGTGGCTGCTGGCTCGCTATCCCCCTGTACTGTGAGCACGGGAATGTTCACAGTGTAAAGGCATTGTACGGTTAGCTCACTGCTATCAACATCAACTAAACTAATTTTTATTTTTTTAAACTATCCACTAAAACTAAAGCTATTTTCATTTTACCAGGTAAGGCCCAATGCGCTATTTAGCGCCATCTATGATAGCTCAACGACGTGGCTTATCACGTGACATTTAAAGCAGCCAAATGCTCTGAGCGCTTGATGTTGATTCTAAATGTGGAGGGAAAACCCAAAGGACCCGGAATAAAAAAAATCCACGCGACCACGAGGAGAGAGAGAACAACGCAAAATTTAAATATACAGCAGCAGGCGTCAGGGTCGGAATCGAACCTACGATCTCCTGTACAGCAGGCGAGGTAGTTAACATCTCATAGCCAGCGTGATGATGATGAGAGAGAGACACGCAAAATTTAAATATACAGCAGCAGGCGTCAGGGTCGGGATCGAACCCACGATCTCCTGTACAGCAGGCGAGGTAGTTAACATCTCCTAGCCACCGTGATGATAATGAGAGAGAGACACAGACCTCCTGTACAGCAGGCGAGGTAGTTAACATCTCATAGCCACCGTGATGATGATGAGAGAGAGACACAGACCTCCTGTACACCAGGCGAGGTAGTGAACATCTCATAGCCACCGTGACGCCCCACACGTGGCAACCTGAGTTAGAGTCTTTCCCCCGGCCACCGCTCGCATCAGCGGCACGACGAGAGTGGATCCCACGGACCAATCCTGGGTGCACCCCTACCGCTCTCGCCTCGCTGCCCGCACTGAGCAGTGAGGTGAAGTATGGTTAAACGACCCCACAACGGGGAAGCCCACCGTGTATAGCAACGGATTGGCAACCAGCTGTAAATTGCATTTCTGCGATCTGTCATGCGCACATCCAATATACGGCTCTTTGCGCGGTGTGAAGATTCGTGATGTCAATGTTGGGCTGCAACGCGCCAGTGCAGCGTCTGAGCGCACTGGCGCTACGGACTCCGGCCATCCGAGTTCGATTCCCACTCGCGGTTAACACCAGTGGCGATTCATTTGAGCCGGTCCTGGGACGTGCCGAGGTTGACTCAGCCTCAAACTGAGTACCCGGTGCGCTGTGTGAACATCGCCACTGGGGAGACAAAGGCTGCCGGGCGTGGTGTTGGTCAGCCACGACCGCGTGTGCCGTGTCGGCCTTCATAGGTGCTCGCTGACAGCACTTGCCCTAACAGCCTGTCCAGGTTATATGGGGGATCTTTGTCTTTTTTGTGCAATACAGCAGGGCATGTAAAGTCACATGAACGATGGGCAAATGCAAAAATCAATACCACCAGTAACAATGCATAGGTAACAGCCCTTTCCACTGCTGGATGCACTCCTCTTCGTCATGGGGGTTGTCTGACCACACACGCTCGTCAGTGTGGGTTGGTGAGACGTAGGTGGTGGGAGACACCCAGGACCAGTTCAGATGTCGCTCGCCACTGATGTCACCCGTGGCCGGGAAATCCAACTCGGGTTACCCAGGATCACAGTCGCGCGTTCAGTGCCCCACCAATCCGGCGTCACTGCCGCCATGCACGCAAAGCCGTGCTTAGCTAGGGTCACGACGAACCGGGGCGACCGCTCCGGGCCCCACACTTTGGGGGGAAGGGGGTTGGTGGGGGGCGCGCTTCAGCGTCAGGGTGTCAGACGTCAGAGTTCCGATTTTAGTTTGAAGGCGGTTGGGGGGGGGGGGCACACAGTGGGGTTTGCCCCCGGGTCCCGCACCCCCCACCCCCTATGGACGGCCCTGCCCGCATGAATCATTGAATGGAATTAGATTTATTTATACCCCCCCTCCCTCCTCCTCCTGCAGGACGGTCCCCCATGTGATCAGCTGGACAATGACTTGAGCGGTCTATCAGCCAAGTTTCAATTTCCAAAAAAAACAAAAACACATTCGTCAATAGCACCACGTGGCTTTACAGGGATTAAAAAAAGTCCTTGTAAGTTTATAAGCAACGTTTTTTTTAATAATACGCGAAGTTTCGGGGGAATGGCCATTCTTCACAGCACAGTACATTAACCACCATTGTCAGCTTTATTATTTATTCAAAACACGCCGTGCTGACATCGCACAGGAGCGGTGGCATCTTCACGTCCTCCGCAGGCATCAGAAACGTCCAAATATTATCTTTAACGCGACTTAAATGGAATTACTTTGAATAGAATTCGTGATTAAAGACTCACCGCTTGGACAAATGCAGTGCGGTGTGGAGGTGGCGCAGTGGTTAGCACGAGGCAATACAAAAGATGTGTGAGCTGAGTTTGATACCCGGCTAACATCAGTGGCAAGCGAGGAATGAGCTCTCCTTCACCAAACCACACTGACCAGCATGGTGAAGTATGGTTTAAACACCCCCCCCCCCCCACCACGTGAGTGACAGCATGGAGAAGCTTTAATCCATCAGTCGATCGACAAAGGGCTGTTCGTTATTACTATCTTATCCATTTGTATGATTGTCATTAAAATACAATGTGTGTGTGTAGATATATACTGTGTTAAGATCATCACGCAACTATTGTTCGGCTTGAACACAAAATATTACACAAAGCTCATTCATTAAAAAATGATGATGATGATGATTGCAGCAAGCAAAATCAAGGACTCCACTTATTGAAAGTCTTTGTCATCTGCGTGGGAGGGGAGTTGATGCCCTAGACAGATTAGAAACATAAAAATATATCCAAGCCGCAATGAACGAGTGATTTTTTTGTTCAAATCCAGAAAGAGCGAAAGAGAAAGGAAAAGGTTCGGTGATTATTAGGTGGGTGGGAGGGTGGGTGGACGAACGAACGAACGAAAGAATGAACAACGCACGGGCGAACAACGCACGGGCGAACAACGCACGGACGGACAACGCACGGGCGAACAGCAGCCACTCCACCTCCATGCGGCGGTGGGACGCCACGCGCCTGCAGTCGCGTGCCTGGGTCGCCGCGCGTCGTTCTTGTTGGAATCACGAAGAGAGAAATCGCCTTGGGGGAAAAGTAAAAGGCGTCGAATACCCAGGCCACGCCGCCAGGGTTCCACCAAAGAGACAAAGATCCCCCGTGTAGCCCTATAAGACTGTCGGGGCAAGTGCAGTTAGCGAGCAGCACCTGTGACGGCCGGCGCGACGCACGAGGGGGTGGGAGGCCAGCAACCACGCCCGGCCGCCTTTGTCTTACCAGCGGCGATGTTTTCACGCACCGCACCAGGTACCCATTTGAGGCCGAGTCGACCTAGGGGAGGGCCCAAGACCGGTTCAGATAATCGTCACCGATGTTGGCCGCGAGCAGGAATCGAATTCGGGTCGCGGGGTTCGTCGTGCAGCGTAGCGCTAACCGGTACACTACCGCTCCCCACCACCAACAAACCCACCCCCACTTCCAACTCCTCGACTCAAACTCGCGGCGGCTGTGTTAGACATCTCGCCCGCTGCAGAGTGGAGAGAGACAGCGAGAGGCCAGCCAGTGTCTGTCTCTGTGTGTGTCACCATGTGAGTGTGGTCGGGGAGCGGTGGTGTAGCGGTTAGCGCTACGCTGCGCTACGAACCTGGCGACCCGGGCTCGATTCCCGCTCACGGCCAACACCAGTGACGATTATCTGAACCGGTCTTGGGCCTCCCCTAGGTCAATTCGGCCTCAAATTAGTACCTTGTGTGGTGTGTAAACATCGTCACTGGGGAGACAAAGGCGGCCGGGTGTAGTGCTGGCCACCCACCCCCTCGTGTGCCGTGCCGGCCTTCATAGGTGCTGCTCGCTAACAGCACTTGCGCCAACAGTCTGCTAAGGCTACACGGGGGATCTTTGTCTTTGTCGTCCGTGCGGCCAGATCGCAGCGGTCGTTGCTCGGCGAGCATTGATCGTGGCAGCCGTGATCCTGGCCCAGGTTGGTGAAGGAGGGCAAACGAGGAGGGCCAGCGAGGAGGGCGAGGAGGGAGAGCGAGGCAGTAACCACACGGACGGTTCTGAGTTCATATCCCGGATGGGGTTGGCGGGGGGGGACACCAATCATCCCGTCAAGGTGCATAAAGTGAGTAGTGTACCACTTTGTGGGGGGGAAGTCAACAGGGGCTGTCCTCTGGCAAAGCGGGGCCGTCAACAGGAGCCGAGGATCAATTCCGCATCTCCGATGAGCACGGCCGGTGTCCACGCCTGGTGCGAGAAGAATTGCCAAGTGCTCAGCAACGCCTCCGTGCTCATTCGGAGCAGGAACTCACTGCGAGTTATTCTACTGCCGAAGTGCGCCATCTGCTGTAACGTGATGCGGCAGGGACACGTGGGGGCATCGCCGTCGTCGTCAGCAGCAGCAGCCATGATCTATCCACTGCCTGATGATGCTGGTTGTTACTACCAGCGAATCGTCCGTTCCTAAATTGAGAAACGTTGTGGTTTGCAGTGCGGCGAAGCAGCAACAGTTAGGCACGCGTCGTTCACGCGAAACCTTTATTGATCGGCTGTGTCGGGTGGAGGAGGGTTTACGACATACATTGTACTCACGCAATCTTCTGCTGGATGAGGGCCTTGTCAAGCTGCTACCGTCTGTCACGGGCCTGCCAAGTAAGGAACCACTTTTTGTTGTTTTATTTGGGCAGTGAATCGTGGTGGCTCTACTGAGACCACAACTTTCACTGGCATCGAGACCTTGGCTTACGTGGTGCTGAGTCATAGCCAGTATCTGTGAGCCACTAGTCAAGGAACAATAAACAGCATCACGCGAACTCCAAATTTACAACAGGCGTCAAGGGTTCGGGATGGAACCCACGACCTCCTGTATACCAGGCGAGGTAGTTCACATTTCCTAGCCACCGTGATAATGATGAGAAAGACACGCGAACTCCAAATATACAACAGGCGTCAAGGGTTCGGGATGGAACCCACGACCTCCTGTATACCAGGCGAGGTAGTTAACATTTCTCCACATGCCTACTGAGTGTTGTCACGAGGCTTGTATGATCCTGCAGCGTCACTCGACCACCACAAACACGAACCCGGCAACGCGATAAACAATTTAAGGCCCTGCCGTGTCTGCACAGGCGGTGTTAAGATGTTCAAACGCCAAATAGACTCTCTATTTCAGACGTACAGGATAAACACGCACCTTTCATTAGCACGGCTGGGTACGTACGGTGCGAAAGAAGTTCTACATACGTACATTCGTCTGCATTGAGCACACATACTTGTACTAAAACATGCAAACGAATGTGCTTTGACGCCGCACAGGATGTGAATTGTCCTTGAAGGTGAATGGTCCTCCGCCAGAGCTACAGCCCCCGTTGTCCCCTCGTCTCACAGACGAGGGGACAACGCCAAGAGGCGATCGGTGACAAGGACGCGGCAAACGCGAGCGTATTGTCTCTGCTAGTTGCGTGCGACGTTTGACCATACTTCACCACCACGCTGCGGCCAGTCACATCCATGAAAGCGTCAAACGGTGGAGGCGACCACCAACGTGGCAGCTGGTCACCTCCACATCTCAACGGATTTCTCCAAGGAATTAAATGAAAAAAAATATGATGCTGATTTTGACATCCACGGCGAGTTGGTGGTGTGGATGGGAGGGGGCATCCGCACGAGACAGCCCGGAGGCACAGCGAAGCTCGTCTGTCCCCAGGCTCCGTTCGTGCGTCCAATGTGTCAGCGCATCGCGACTTACTTAGATGGGTCCCGCAGGCAAGGCTGGCCATTGTCTCAGGCAGGGCTTCTCTGCGCATCCTTGAAAAGGGGATCTCAGTTGTATTCATTGTTCTCTTTCTCCCAACGTTCAGCCCGACCAGAGATCAACAAGAACAGCAGCAACAACAACAAGAACAGCAGCAACAACAACAACAAGAACAACAAGAACAACAGCAGCAGCAACAAAAACAAACAGCGCAAATCCCTCGCCGCACATTTAGAGTCACAGTGTGAGCATGGAAATACACTCGAGATGAAAGTGAGCGTCGTTGTGTTTTTTTTGCTCTGCATATCGGCGGAAGCCTTTGTGTGTGCCCACGAACATCCCTCCCCGGCAGTGCAAAAGCTCCAGGATGGTCACCCAAACGCAAAGCGACACGGGAAGCATCGCACGCACCGAGGACGAAGACCTTTGCTCCGTCGTCGCTTTGAATGACGGCGCCAATCATCGCCTCCGCCTTACTTGCACGAACTCTGCACGCGAGTTTCGAGCTGTCGCGATGGGAAATGTGTGAGACCCTGGAGTTAGAGTCTTTCATGGCTCTTCACCCCCCACCCCCAACCCCCCGACCTCTCACCCATTTTTTTATGGTTTTTGTTTTTTTTTCAACAAAAAATCTAAGAACGGCAACACGAAGAAGCATCGGCCTCCGTCGTGTTCGCGCGGCTGACGTCTACGGAGAGCGGCGGCAGCCCGCGCCGCCGCCGCAGCAGCGACAGCCACAGGCGGTGACGAGGCAGACGAGGATCACGCGAGGAGTAGCAGGGGCGGTGAGGATGAGGCGTCGTCGTCGCTGTGATGATGCCTCCTCCTCCTCATCCTCCTCCTCATCCTCCTCATCCTCCTCCGCCCTCGTGTCTGTGAATGGGGCGTTGAGCCGTGAGACGTTGGGTCAGGTCGAACCACAGCCGGACGATGGCCTCGCCGCGCCGCGTCATTTGGTGCGGGGTTGTTTGGCCATACTTCACCACCACACCGGTCAACGTGGGTTGGTGAAGCGGGGCAGCAAGCGGTGGGGGGGGGGGGGGGGGGGTTGGGTGGAGCGGAACCCAGGACCGGCTCGAATGTCTCTAGACGCTGATCTTGGCCGTGGTCAGGAAATGAAGAAAAATCTGCTGGGTTCAAAGTTTAGCGCTCTAACCACTGTGCCACCGCTCCCCCACCACCCCGCACCACTCATTTACGGGGTGCTAATTTCAGGCCGAGTTGATCTAAAGGGTGCCCACCGTGACACATTTGACCTTGGGGAAGGGTGGGGTCGGGGGCAGTGTTTCTCGTCACGTGCCCGCGTGACGGCGAGTCGACGGGCACGCGTTCCTTTGACGAGGGTTCGCATTCGAGGTCGAGTTCGCTGTTTCTCATCAACGGCTCGCGCCACGCGGCTGCTCGGCGAGGGGGGACAGCGAGGCTGGAGCCGGGCGGCTTCCCAGCTCACCTCCAGCAATCGACAGCGTCGCTTCGGTTGCACGACTTAGTCGAGTAAATAGCTGGAAAGGGAGAGAGAGAGAAGAGAGAGAAAAATTCTCACTTCTGTTCCCACGTGTGCCGCTGGACGGGAGGTGGTGCTTGGTGGTGGGGGTGATTAGTGGCTCGGCATCATCATCATCCCCTGTCACGCTGGGCGTGGCTTGCAGGGGGTTTCCCGCCTTCACGAGGCAGGTCACCGGGGCACAGTAATCGACTATGAAAGTTATGACGAAATCTCATTTGCTTTGATTTTTATGATACGGAGAAGGGCCATTGGCCGAAACGTCGCCAGTTAAACATTTTCAATATTTCGAGCCAAGCAGTATTATTTCCGCACAGCCAAAGACAAATATTATCTTGTATCCTTAACAGACTGTAGGGGCAAGTGCTGTATAATGAGCACCTATGAATGCCGACACGGCACACGAGGGGGTGGGTGGCCAGCACCACGCCCAGCCGTCTTTGTCTCCCCGGTGGCGATGTTCACTACACACCGCACCAGGATACTCATTTTAGGCTGAGCCAACCTATGGGAGTCCCAGAACCGGTTCAGATAATCGTCACTGGTGTTGGTGGCCGTGAACGGGAATCGAACTCGGCTTACCGGGGTGTGCACTACCGCTCCCCATGCGTACAAACACAACAACAACCGCCGCTCACCATTAAGCGACGGTGACGTCACTACGGCGCCTGTGCCAAGCTAGGTGCACTTTGAGGCCACCTCAAGTGTCGGAAAGCCCGCTGGCAGGAGGTCACGGAATTAGACCCAGCAGGTGCCAATGGTTGACCGACTGAGACGACTCAGTCAGATGCATCAAATGTGCCCCCCAATGTGCCAACTTTCAGCGGTTTTATCCGCCCGGCACTCCGCCCGTTGTTGTGAGCGTCGCTCCTCTCGCCCTCCGCTGTAGCTGCAGGGCGACTGCCTCCCACACTCCCCAGCAGCAGCGTTAGCGGTGTCCTTCACGAAACAGACGCACACACACACACGCGGGTGCCCAGGTCAGGCTCACAGACGTGTAAGTACCAGGGCCTGCTGCTGCTAAGGCGGAGAATTGTGATAAATTGAGGCTTGAAGACAAGCGGTAAATAATGCAAACCAGTTCCTCTGCGAGGCTCGCGGACACAGAAAGCTGGGCCAACTTAGAACGCCGTAGGGAAGGAGCATTGATCAAAGCTCGGGGTGGGAGTGTGTGTGTGTGAGCACGTTCATGTGTGTGTGTGAGCACGTTCATGTGTGTGTGTGAGCACGTTCATGTGTGTGTGAGCACGCGTTGTGTGTGTGAGCACGCGTTGTGTGTGTGAGCACGTTCATGTGTGTGTGTGAGCACGTTCATGTGTGTGTGTGAGCACGCGTTGTGTGTGTGAGCACGTTCATGTGTGTGTGTGAGCACGTTCATGTGTGTGTGTGAGCACGCGTTGTGTGTGTGAGCACGTTCATGTGTGTGTGAGCACGTTCATGTGTGTGTGAGCACGTTCATGTGTGTGTGTGAGCACGTTCATGTGTGTGTGTGTGTGTGCAAGCACGTGCATGTGCGTTTATGTGCAAGCACTTGCCATCTGCTCTGAAAGGCCATTGCCTCAAACGTCGCCTTTTATATATAGGTAAGTCCTCGCTTAACGCTGCTGACAATGATTGGCATCATTATCAGCAGCAGGGTAATCATTACCAGCAGCAACAACATCATTGCCGCCACATCATCATCGTCAGAGTCAGCACGTGGATCAACATTAGCAGTTGTTACAACAGCATTATCACCACCACTATCATCATCATCATCAATTTTTCAGGGGGTGGGTACAATGAGCACTGCACACCACAGTCAGTTGTAAAGTGTTGGGCACTATTGCCTCTTCCAAGGCGATTGGTCAGTGTGGAAGTAGGAGGCCACACGACCCTCTTAGAGGCTGTAAGCCTAGGGGCCCCATCAGCCCCGTACCCGTGAGCAAGCAATGGCCTTCTTTAAGCAGTGGATTGGCCGGGGGGACTTAAATGGTCTGTAATGATCGTTCTCAAACCACGTCCAAGCTCACTTGTTTGTTGCAAAAGTTCGCTTGCAAGTGTGCGCTCTGTGCCAACGTTAATGAACGTGAGTCATCGTTTTTGCAGCAACAACAACAACAAACACAATTGCTGCGTATTGCGAAGGAAAACCACATGTTATATCGCTGCTGCTGCTGCTGCAACAAGATGAGGAAGAAGAGAGACACACCTCGCTTAAGCCTGCATAGGTCAGGCGACACAACTATCGCCGCGGTGGCGATGAGATGTTAACTCCCTCGCCTGGTATGCAGGAGGTCGTGGGTTGGATCACGACACTGACGCCTGCTGCTGCTGTATATTTGGAGTCTGCGTGTCTCCTCTCTCCCCGTGGTCGCGTGGATTTTTCTCCAGGTCTTCCGTTTTCCCCTCCACATTTAGAATCAACGTCACGCGTTTAAATAGTATTTCGCCGCTAGAAATTTCCAAAAATGCTAAGCCACTTCGTTGAGCTGTCATGTGTGGCCAGATCGCTTCTGAAAAAGAGCTACATAGCTCAGTGGGCCTTACCTGGCAAAACAAAAAACTGTTTAATAGATTCAAATATGACCCACCCACAACAGCACCACAGCTGCCGTTACGTGAGGATGATTGGGAGTCTCTCTTAGGGAATTGTAGGGAACGAACGACCTTAAATATATATAAAGTATATATATACAAAAACATTTACATTACCAGGCAAAACTCACTGTAGCTCTTTTTCAGAAGCAACCTGGCCACAAATGATAGCTAAAATAAAGTGGCCTGACGTCACGTGGGAATGTACAGCAGCCAAATTCTCTCGACGCGTGATGTTGCTTCCAAATGTGGAGGGGAAAACCTGCAGGGCCTAGAGACAAATCCACGCGACCACGGGGAGAGAGGAGACACGCAAACTGCAAATATACAACAACAGGCGTCAGTGTCGGGATCGAATCCACGACCTCCTTTATACCAGGCGAGGTAGCTAACATCTGATGAAGAGGCAGAGACACGCACACTCCAAATACACAGCAGGCATCAGGGGTCGGGATCGAACCTACGACCTCCTTTATACCAGGCGAGGTAGTTAACATCTGATGATGAGACAGAGACACGCACACTCCAAATACACAGCAGGCATCAGTCAGTGTCGGGATCGAACCCACGACCTCCTTTATACCAGGCGAGGTAGTTAACATCTGATGATGAGACAGAGACACGCACACTCCAAATACACAGCAGGCATCAGTCAGTGTCGGGTCGAACCCACGACCTCCTGCCTATCAGGCGCGGCAGCTTTTCTGTCAGTTTCACGTCGAGGTTTTGTAAACGGTAACCGCCCCCCCCCCCCCGGTTATTTCGAATCATCCACCGGTGCTGAAAGTGAGGAAGCGGTAACCGACTCCGGGGCATTGTCGGCGATGAGCGCACCGATTGGATTCGCGAGCGAACGTGCCAGAGGCCCAGCGGGTAAAGTCGCCACGTGGTGCCGCTCGCCCCCTCGCTCGAAGGGCGGAGTGTGAGCCCTGCAGTTGCTGGCTTGCTCACATTGCTGATATCCAAAGGGCTTCTCTATTATAGGGAGGTCTAGAGGGTCGTTGGTCTACTCTTCCACGCTGACCACCAGATGTGTTGTAGGAGGTGGATGCACCTACACCTTAACCCCACCACCAAAGGCGACCTCAAAGCGCAGCGCCACCAGTAGACCGTAGCGCAGGAACCAGCTGCAGTGCAAGCTCCTCATTCGGGCAAAGCGATTGAAACCTCCCCCCACCACCACCACCACCCCCGCGCACATCAAGCAGCACGATTCGTGACGAATTTTTTTGTGACTTTGTAAATAAAAATTCCACGCGTGTAGTAGAGGAGTGGCATGCGAGGGGAGGGAGCGGCCGACGCCGAGGCCCCGTTCCGAAATCACGAACTCTGCCGCTCTTTTCATTTGAAGTTTTTTTTTTAATGTTTTACCCCCCCTCCCCCTACTGCCCCCACCCCTCCCCTCCTCCCCCCCCCTACTGCCCCCTCCCCCTACTGCCCCCTCCCCCTACTGCCCCCTACTGCCCCCTCCCCCTACTGCCCCCCCTCTCCTCCCCATTCTTTTCTGCGAATCTGGCTAAAAGGCGGCCGCTGCAGAACCGGCCCGAACCCCGCTCACTCGCTCGCTCGCTGTCCCCACGGCGCTTGCCCGCTATGGGCTCCAGATGCACTCCGTTACCCCCCCCCCCCCCCCATCGTAATCTGTTTCACCTGCGACGCATTTGAAAAATTACGCCGCTCGCTCGGCTCCCGGTTCATCGTCCTCCTCCTCCTCCTCCTCCCTCTTCCTCGTTACAGCCGCGAGACACACGCAAAGAAAATAAAAACACACAAAGGCAGTGAGTGACTCGATGGGAAAACGAACGCGGCGAATTAAGAAAAATACGACGAAAAAAAAGTTCCTCCGGATTTGGTAGGAGGTACATCAAAGTGTTCCCACGTACCACCACGACCACTACGACTACTGCTGCCGTGTGTGTGGGAGGAAATCGCTGACCGTGCACACTGATTGTATCATTGGCGTCCCTAAACTGGCACAATTATGCTCCCCCCCCCCGTACTGATACAAGTTTGGAGAAAATAAATAGTTGGGACATTGCCCTTTCAATCGCAAAGAAGGTGACGTACGCGTGCCTATTACTGCGCGCGCGATAAATTAATCGCAGGGCTTCGTGCGTCCACCGCTGCACCCAAGGCCTCTCCCTGCACCCTGGCAGCATGGAGAGTCTCTGGGTTCGCCATACCTCCCCGCAATTGGTGAAGGGGAATCGGAGCTCAGGACCGTTGCAGGGTGGTTCGCTCGCCACCGACGTTAGCCGTGGCCGGGAATTGAACGCAGGTCGCTAGGTTTGTAGGCCAATGCGCTCACAACTGATCAGACGCTCTACCCCGCATGCACGATGATCCAGTCGTAATCTAAAGCGACCCTTGAATTGTAATCATCACTGCGACCAGTGACATGCCGCGACGAGTCACGGGGCTTTGTCACGAGGGTCTCGCTTGGAATAATTGACCAGTAGCTTGTTTCGTGTTTTCATATTCGAGAAATATGGAAAAATGGAAAATATGAAATGTAAAATACAGCCATTCGTACGGATAGGTCATCAACCTACCTTCACTGCTGACAACCAGTGCCGGGTTATCGTAGTATCACAAGTAGCTACATTCTAGTCACCTGGTTTCAAGTCGGTCGTCAGAAAGGACGCGCGTCTCCATCATCCGCTGGGCCCGGCTGATGGAGCGGAGTGGTGGCTATCCCGCTGCGCAGAAAGCGATCTCGTCCTCAGGCACGTCCAGCGAAAAACAACAACCCCCATCTCGTCTCGCCTAGCCCATCATCATCATCCTGCTACTCCTGCCCCCCAGCTAGGAAGAGGCTTACCCCAACCCCTATCACTACCCCTATCACTACCCCTTTCACTACCCCTATCACTAACCCTACCCCAACCCCTATCACTATCCCAACCCCTATCACTACCCCTATCACTACCCCTATCACTACCCATAACACTACCACTACCCCTATCTGTTACTATTTTGAATATATATTGTTTAACCAGGTAAAGCCCACTGAGCTGTATAGCTCTCTTTAAGAGGGGACCTGGCCACAAATGATAGCTCAACGTAGTGGCTTATCGCTACCCCTATCACTACCACAACCCCTCCCTAACCACTCCTTCATGTCCTATCACCGTGGCTACACCACCACTTTTAATAACAACCCCACTCCCTATGCCAACCACTATCATCGTATGTACAGTTTTATAATTATTGTAAAGCCGCGCCTTGGATTGAGACGCTGCGATGTAACTCGATACAAAACAAGACAGTTGTTCCCTTAGGATCAAAGAACTTGTATTGACGAGTCGTCGTTCCTACAGGTGAATGAACATTCGGGCCCTCCAGGATACATTTGTGACCAACACCTCCTCTCCCCTTGGGATCACGAACAATGATATTGGATTGGTATTTATCTGAGAATATACATTACATATTTGTTTTTATGTGTTCTTATCGATTTAGGGAAATATGTTTGATTCTCTCTCCTGGTATGCAGGAGGTCGTGGGTGCGATCTCGAGCCTAATGACGCCTGCTGCATATTTGGAGTTTGCGGTGTCTCTCTCCCCGTGGTCGCGTGGATTTTTCTCCAGGTCCTGCGGGTTTTCCCTTCACATTTAACATCAATGTCACGCGTTCAGAATTTCTGGCTGCCATACATGACCACGTAATAAGCCCCTTCGTTGAGCTATCACTTGTCATGGCCAGGTCGCTTCTGAAAAAAAGCTGTGGAGCCCAGTGGGCCTTACAATGGTAAAATAAAAATAAAAATTACATTTCAAATATGCCCCCTTTCCCTGCCCCGGACCTTGAGAAGTTTCTAGATTGGCCTCGGTGGGAAACACAAAAATTCGGCGGTTTATGAATGCCCCCTAAGAGAGACCCCCCCCCACCCTCCACCACCACCATCAAACCCCCAGCACCCCCATAAATCCCAACCCAGGACTTGGCCTCAAATGCGGCCACCAGAAAATACCTGATTGGCTTTCCCATTCGGTCATAACGCAGCACATCAAACGGGGCGCAAAACGACGTGACACCCACCTCCTGGATAAAGTCAACCTCCCTCGGCACTGCCGTTCGGAGCGTTGGGGCCTCTGTGATATCTCTCTCGAGACGAGCCGAGCAGCCCGGGCGAAATCCTCTGGAGCTCGCGTCGTTACCAGACACGCCAAGTGGGTCTCAACCTTGTTTGCCTACGTGTGTGTGTACATAAATAAATGTATGAATAATGAACGTCAATACAGTGGGTGCTTTCTAAACGTGTTAACACTCATATGGGACTATCGTTATTCATGGAAAAAGAACTGATAATACACTCTAACGTGATAACAAATATAATGTTAATAGCTTCAAAAAGTCAAAGAGTCTCCACTTGTTCGCCATCGTTGTCAACACGTGGCCTGGAATCTTCTCCAGGTGATCTCCAGAGCCCCGAAGGCGCTTTTCTCGTGGTGTTGTTGCAATTCTCAGAAGTGTTAAAACATTATTTTAAGCACCCTTTATTTCAACCAATTATCGTTTCGATCAACGGTCTTCTTCACTTGCAGGGCCATCGTCTGAAACGTCGACTAATTTACCTTTTCCCGTTGTCACTTCTACAGATATAGAACATCAAACGATCTGCAATTATTCTTAATGACGTTTGGCTGCCGGGTGGTGGAGGCTCTTACGGCACAGATTTGGCCAGGTCATTACGCGTCCTAACCCAAAACTCTGTTACGAATTTCCTAATATTGGCCGCGCAAACCTCGGACTTCGGTTAATCCTAAACATGCGGATTTCTGTGTGAACGCCATGCGTCGATGATTAAATCAGCCGGTGGGTGGGTGAGTGGGTGGGGGTGGGTGGGGGGTGGGGGGATGGGTGGGGGTCGGGGGGGTGGGTGGGGGTTAGGGGGGTGGGTGTTTTGGGGGGTGGGTGGAGGTTGTGGGGGGTGAGTGGGGGGGTGAGTGGGGGGGCCCTCCCTCCCAGAAATCAGCGGTGGACGCTGTGCGATCATCTTTCTCGGCGCGGCGAGCTACGCAGGACGCTTCCATCAACCCCGCACCCCCTGACCTCCCCCAACTCTCCGGACACCGCAACAGGGACGACTCATGTCCGATGCGAGTGTGTCACGTGCTGACGTGTGGGTTTTTGCGTGTGTGTCCTTCTCTTCCACAATCATCAGCTGAGACCATTAAAGCTGTGCCACACGAGAGCGGTCTTTAGCCGAACACCCCCCACCACCCACCACCCCCCCGGGTGATGACCCAAGGCTCTGACCCCAGGATCTCAGAGGGTGTGCTGGTGGTTTCGTGCTCCACTTTCCTGGCCACCTCCGTGTGTGGAATTTGTCTTTTTCTTTCCGAAACGCTCGACGCTTTGAGACTTGTTAACCTCCCACCCAACGTCTTCGTCTGGTGCTCTTTGCGAGTATTCACACGCGTGTATGTGTGTGTATATATATATGTTGAACTTCTTTCGCACCGTACGTAGCCCACCACGCTAATCGGAGGTGCAGGGGGAAGGACAACCAAATGAATGCAACAAGCGGTTTTAAAGAAATGAGTTTTCAAATCTCGATTATTTAAAAGCGCATAGCTCCAGTGCTTCCTAATATCGGAAGGAAGAGCGTTCCAGACGGCCGCGAAATCGCATCTCAAAGGGCGCGATGCGGTGGCCACCGCCGTTGTTCGATGGTGATCCAAAAGCCGCTGCAAGGATGAGCGGAGTTGGTGCGATGATAGTTTATGATCCTTTACGAGATTAGCGAGGTATTGTGGTTCATTTGTGGCAAGCACTTTGTGTGTAATGAGCGCGACAGTGACGTTGTGACTGCGTTACCAGTGACGTAGTGACTGCGTTACCAGTGACGTAGTGACTGCGTCATCAGTGGCGTAGTGACTGCGTTACCAGTGACATAGTGACTGCATTACCAGTGACGTAGTGACTGCGTTACCAGTGGCGTAGTGACTGCGTTACCAGTGACGTAGTGACTGCGTTACCAGTGACGTAGTGACTGCGTTACCAGTGATGTAGTGACTGCGTTACCAGTGGCGTAGTGACTGCGTTACCAGTGGCGTAGTGACTGCGTTACCAGTGGCGTAGTGACTGCGTTACCAGTGACGTAGTGACTGCGTTACCAGTGACGTAGTGACTGCGTTACCAGTGACGTAGTGACTGCGTTACCAGTGACGTAGTGACTGCGTTATCAGCTCAGGGGGGTGCGTCAATCGATCAGGTGGAGGGCCCCAATATTAGATTTGTCTCTTCGCACGCTCGCACCGAGGAGGCTTTTAGAGATCGCGGCTCCGCTCGCCCTCATCCACGTCGCCGTGACGCTCACGGGCTCGGACATTTAACGCTGTTGGGGGGCGCTCCGTATTCGCAAAATGCAGCCTCTACAGCCTCCGTAGCAGTGCCTCTTTGCAGTATCGCGTTGCTGTTCTAATTAAATGAAAAAGTGGAACGTAAATGAAATATTTTTTATAAAAAAAATAAAATGAAACCGCGTTTTAAATCAGCCCGTGTTCATTCATAACCTTGTTAGAAAAAAAATCTCATGATGGTTGTCAAAGAGGGCCCCAACTCGCAGCTTTGTCCACCCGGGGGGGGTGGGGGCCAGGCACCCCCCGCCCCCCCTGCCCCGCCCCCCTTGCCCCGCCCGAGTGACGGCGGCGTGGACGTCACCGGCACAGAGAGGGAGACCGGACAGAGTTTGGCTTCAGTGCTTGGCGGCGGCAGGAGAGGTTGGTGCCAGACGGATGTTGCTGCGCCACTTGAGCAGATTGGCGCAAGGCAGAGGGCAGTGTGAACGGAACGCGGTAACGTGCAGCAGACAGCTACGGGGCTATCTGCCCATGGTTCATGACGATGAGGGATGGTTGGATGTCACCACCCATCTCTTCCACTCTGCTACGGCCACAATGGCGCCACAGCACGCTCGTCGTTAATGGGTTCGTGAGCGCTGCGGGGCAGCGGAGGAGAAGGGGTCGCTTTGGTGCGCAAGGCGTCTCTCACGTCTTGCTGAGATGGCGTCACAATGCTGCGATGACGTCACAATGCAACTGAGCACGGGCCGCGACGTGCTCGACGGGAAACCGGCGAGCCTCAGCGCGAGGGGCTATCACCTGCAGCCCGTAGCGAGACGTCACCTTCACACTGGTGGGTGGGTGACTGAGTCATCCAAGTCACTGAATTTGAAAACTGCAGAAGTGAGTTTTGAGTTATATTTGTGTCCTTTCCCCGCGCCTTCGATTACCACGGTTGGCTACGTACGGTGCGAAATAAATTCAACGTACGTACAAATATATACACGAGAGAGAGAGAGAGACCGGACAGAGTCCACGGACGAAAGGCACCCAGGTCGGGCATTGAACCCTGGGGCCTGGTTCTCGCTGGGGCCGGGCAGGGGGGGTCCCAGCCTGCCCACCGCTCCCAAAACAGCGCAGAGAGCTCGGGGTACTTAAACGGAAGCAAGCTAGCACGAGCTTTATTTAGTAGCAATGACAACAACAACAACAATAACGGCGATAGTAACAACATCAACAAAAGCAATTGCAACAACATCAATTGTGTCGAATAAGTACGGAACACAATCACGTGATCATGATACATGGGATGACGTTGCCGACAGCGGTTTAGAATATCCATGCGATGGGACACCATGTGGAGGTGAAGACCAAACGTCACCTCACATTGATGATGATGATGAGGGTGGTGGTGGTGGTGGTGGTATGCATTCTGATGATCTGGTTCAAAATGTATGGGGAAAAAAAGTATATTAAAAAATCAGAATAGGTTTGACCCTTTATGGCAATATAAAACAGGGGATGTTAAGATGTTCAAGACTGGCCTTAACCGCACGTGCTTGTGGTGAACATGCACACAAATATGCTCTGGTGATAATTTATGACCACACCAGAGACAGTCGCCTTCTCCATGGCAAGGTCTCACCACCAGAGTCGGGCAAGAGACTAACGCCAGAAGGCGACAGTGTTGACCAATCGGTTTCAAAGGCAATGCATACATTTATCAGAGCATGCTTTGCATCTTGACTTAACGCTTTCGTGACTGCAGGAATTCATATTCTTTGGGTCTTTCGGTAAAGCCACGTAGATAGAAAAATAATACATTTTTATTTGACTTGATTATTTTTCTATCTACGTGGCTTTACCGAAAGACCCAAAGAACATATGTTGCATGTTCACCACATGTACCGTGTGTGGTTGATGCAGTACTTGATTTGGTGTTTGAACATCTTAACACAACTCCTGTTTAATTGGCAGAAAGTTTAAAACGTATTTTTTCATATGATGATCCGGTAATTCCTGCTCACTCTGAGAAGTTGTTGTCCGACCCTGCTGCTGCTGAACCAGCATTGTGATGGTAAGGGATTTGGCTTCAGTCCCACGAACACAAAGCACCTGCCTGGGTATTTTATGTCACCAAAAACTTCACTCCTCCATTCACCATGAGCGGTGGGGCAGTTGTTGACAACGTGGACCAGTTTCCGTAGCTGGGGAGAGCGCTGATAACGAACGACATTTGGGTAGCAGAGGTCTCACTCCAAATCAGTCGAGCGGCGGAAACTACCAGGCCTGTCGCTCCATTTGAAGCTCCAGGTCTTCTCGACCACACGTATGCCCTCCCTTGTTCTATGCTTGTGAATGGTGGAGCCCTTTAAACTAACATCTGTGCCGGTTTGAAACATTTAGGCTGACCTGCTTACGACCCATCCTAGGTTTTATCGACTGGATTGTGTGAGGAGCTCACAGACCCTTGAAAGATCTGGACGTAGTCCCATCGGTGAGTTCCTGCGGCAGGCGAAACTGCGTTGCCCGGGTCATGCAACCTGCATGCCCAGTCACCGCATGCTCAAGGAGCTTCTGTTTGGCCGGATATAAGGAGCCAAACGGGCACAGCACATATCAGATGGGCTAATGTGGCACAAGAGGATATGGAACTGAGTCGACTTGCCGTTGACTGGTACCAGCGGTGTCAAGATCGGCCTCTATGAGGAGGCTCGTGAAGGACGCGACTCACAACAATGAGCGGAGTGTCTAGCGGCTAAAACGCAGCAGGTTGGCACCGTGGGGAGCACAGTAGGTGCTTATTTATGTCATCTCAGTCAACCCATGCCACCTGTGTCTGTCCCGTGACCTCCTGCCAGCAGGAAGCCTTCTACACTTCATGTGGCCTCAACGTGCACCTAGTATGGCACAAGCGACGTGGTGACATCACCGTTGCTTTGTCTCCCCAGTAGCGATGTTTATGCAACGCACCAGGTACTTATTTGAGGCTGAGTCGATCTAGGGGATGCCCAAGACCGGTTCAGATTATCGTCAGCGGTGTTGGCAGGAATCGAACTCGGGTCACGGGTTCGTAGCGCAGGGCGCTATGGCTGCCGCGGTGGCTAGGAGATGTTCACTACCTTGCCTGGTTCGCAAGAGGTCGTGGGTTCGATCCCGACCCTGACGCCTGCTGCTGTATATGTAGAGTCTGCGTGTCTCTCTCTCATCATCACGGTGACTAGGAGATGTTAACTCCCTCGCCTGTTGCGCAAGAGGTCGTGGGTTCGACCCTGACGCCTGCTGCTGCTGCTGTATATTTGGAGTCTGCGGCGTCTCTCTCCCCGTGACCGCGTGGATTTCATCTCCGGCTCCTCCGTTATATTCTCACTTTACATTTAGAATCAGGCGTTTGTAGAGTGTTTGGCCGCTATAAATGTCCAACATGGTGATAAGCGCACTTCGTTGAGCTATCATTTGCGATAGCCAGGTCGCTCACCGAAAAGAGAGAGCCTTACCTGATAAAAAAGAGTTTACGATTTAGTTTTTTGAGTAACAGCTGCGCCACCGCTCTCCAGCGACGGCGGCACCAGCGGGGCCCCGTCACACGCAGCAGCAGAGCGTGTAGCAGCTCAGCTTGTCCGGCTGCTGGTTCCCCAGCGCGACGCTGCTGCTGCGCGGCAGCATGATGACGCACGCCGCCGACAGGCAGCAGTGGAAGAAGCTGTGCACGTACGGGTAGTCCCACTCCTGCACACGCACGCACCCACCCACACACGCACGCACCCACCCACGCACGCACCCACGCACCCACGCACGCACGCATGCACCCACGCACGCACCCACGCACGCACCCACCCACGCACGCACGCACCCACGCACGCACGCACCCACGCACACACGCACCCACGCACCCACCCACGCACCCACTCCCGCACCCACGCACGCACCCACCCACCCACGCACCCACGCACACACGCACCCACGCACGCACCCACGCACGCACGCATGCACCCACGCACGCACGCACCCACGCACGCACGCACCCACGCACGCACCCACGCACCCACGCACGCACGCGGTGAACGAAGCGGGCAACGGTTCCCCCAACGAGCCAACAGAACGAGGCACTAGAAAGAGAGGTTGAGCAAAAGGCCCTCTCCATGTGGCGTTAAATGTGGTCTAAGCCACGCTACATGGGCCACATTCACACACACGATTGTTCGACCGACGGACTCTCACGCACGGTACAATTCCACGCATTTATGAATCGCCGCACGGAACCACGGGAAGGGTTCGCGCGCACCCCCGGGTTGAGACCCCCTGAGACAGAGGGGCCCAAGTGGTTGAGCAATGCCAGAGAGAGCACGCGCGGAATTTGAATTCGACAAATTATTTGCTGCCGCCACTGCTGCCACGTTGGCCGTGGTGCACGAGCACAGTGAGCAAACAACAGAACAACAATAACAACAGAACAATAACAACAGAACAACAATAACAACAGAACAACAATAACAACAGAGCAACAATAACAACAGAACAACAATAACAACAGAACAACAATAACAACAGAACAACAACAACAACAGAACAACAATAACAGAACAACAATAACAACAGAACAACAACAAACTCGACACCCCCGTCGAAAACAACACCGCCTGGCCTTCAAGGGATATGTGTCATCGGCAATGGCTCTCATTCACGGCAGATGGCAGCGTTATTGACGAATGTGTTGGGGTTTTCATTTAATCTCTCGAGATTATGAAGCACAGGGAGTGGCCATCGAAGAAGGCGGTGGTCACCGCATCGCGCGATTTCTGATGCGCTTTCGCGGCCGTCTGGAACGCTCTTTCTTCCGATATTATGAAGCCACTGGAGCTATGCACTTTTAAATAATCTAGATTGAAAACTAATTTCTTTAGAACTTCTTTTTGTGTTTAGTATGGTGTCCCCCCCCCCCGCCCGCATCTCCGATTAGCACGGTTGGCTACGTACTGTACGGTGCGAAAGAAGTTCAACATACGTACGTAGTCGGCACGAGGTCTTTCACGAGACCTCCGCGGGAGGCGGTGCTCCAGTTCAACGCAATGACACGACCAGGAAGGAACTCGGAGCAAATCAAATTCCTTGCCGACCGACCACGACGGCGATGTGCCATTCCCAGACTGCACCGGGCGAGACCCCCACAGGTGGCAACCGCTGGGGTGTTTCCTTGTCCTCTGCAGAGGTTGTCAAATGGGAATGTCTGTGTCTGGTGACACGGTGCCAATAGAACAGAAATCGAGATTCAGTTGTGAAAATAATAATTTTAAAAAGACGCAAAGAAACGTTGCCTTACTAAGACTGTGTGCCGATGTCTCTCTCTCTTGACAACAGTGCTTAGCAGCAGCATACTGGGCCTGCAGTGCTGGAAACCAAGTGGAGTTGAATGGGTTAAACTGGGGCAGGTGGCATCCCTAAACGATCTCCGTGTGAGGAGTCTACGGGTCTCTGTGTGAGGAGTCTACGGGTCTCTGTGTGAGGAGTCTACGGGTCTCTGTGTGAGTCTACGGGTCTCTGTGTGAGGAGTCTACGGGTCTCTGTGTGAGGAGTCTACGGGTCTCTATGTGAGTCTACGGGTCTCTGTGTGAGGAGTCTACGGGTCTCTGTGTGAGGAGTCTACGGGTCTCTATGTGAGTCTACGGGTCTCTGTGTGAGGAGTCTACGAGTCTCTGTGTGAAGAGTCTACGGGTCTCTATGTGAGTCTACGGGTCTCTGTGTGAGGAGTCTACGAGTCTCTGTGTGAGGAGTCTACGGGTCTCTGTGTGAGGAGTCTACGGGTCTCTGTGTGAGGAGTCTACGGGTCTCTGTGTGAGGAGTCTATGGGTCTCTATGTGAGTCTACGGGTCTCTGTGTGAGGAGTCTACGGGTCTCTGTGTGAGGAGTCCACGGGTCTCTGTGTGAGGAGACTACGGGTCTCTGTGTGAGGAGTCTACGGGTCTCTGTGTGAGGAGTCTACGGGTCTCTGTGTGAGGAGTCTACGGGTCTCTGTGTGAGGAGTCTATGGGTCTCTGTGTGAGGAGTCTACGGGTCTCTATGTGAGTAGTCTACGGGTCTCTGTGTGAGGAGTCTACGGGTCTCTGTGTGAGGAGTCTATAGGTCTCTGTGTGAGGAGTCTATGGGTCTCTGTGTGAGTCTCTGGGTCTCTATGTGAGTCTACGGGTCTCTGTGTGAGGAGTCTACGGGTCTCTGTGTGAGGAGTCTACGGGTCTCTGTGTGAGGAGTCTACGGGTCTCTGTGTGAGGAGTCTACGGGTCTCTGTGTGAGGAGTCTACGGGTCTCTGTGTGAGGAGTCTACGGGTCTCTGTGTGAGGAGTCTACGGGTCTCTGTGTGAGGAGTCTACGGGTCTCTGTGTGAGGAGACTACGGGTCTCTGTGTGAGGAGTCTACGGGTCTCTGTGTGAGGAGTCTACGGGTCTCTGTGTGAGGAGTCTACGGGTCTCTGTGTGAGGAGTCTATGGGTCTCTGTGTGAGGAGTCTACGGGTCTCTGTGTGAGGAGTCTACGGGTCTCTGTGTGAGGAGTCTATAGGTCTCTGTGTGAGGAGTCTATGGGTCTCTGTGTGAGTCTCTGGGTCTCTATGTGAGTCTACGGGTCTCTGTGTGAGGAGTCTACGGGTCTCTGTGTGAGGAGTCTACGGGTCTCTGTGTGAGGAGTCTACGGGTCTCTGTGTGAGGAGTCTACGGGTCTCTGTGTGAGGAGTCTACGGGTCCTCTGTGTGAGGAGTCTACGGGTCTCTGTGTGAGGAGTCTACGGGTCTCTGTGTGAGGAGTCTACGGGTCTCTGTGTGAGGAGCCTACGGGTCTCTGTGTGAGGAGACTACGGGTCTCTGTGTGAAGAGTCTACGGGTCTCTGTGTGAGGAGTCTACGGGTCTCTGTGTGAGGAGTCTACGGGTCTCTGTGTGAGGAGTCTATGGGTCTCTGTGTGAGGAGTCTACGGGTCTCTGTGTGAGGAGTCTACGGGTCTCTGTGTGAGGAGTCTATAGGTCTCTGTGTGAGGAGTCTATGGGTCTCTGTGTGAGTCTCTGGGTCTCTATGTGAGTCTACGGGTCTCTGTGTGAGGAGTCTACGGGTCTCTGTGTGAGGAGTCTACGGGTCTCTGTGTGAGGAGTCTACGGGTCTCTGTGTGAGGAGTCTACGGGTCTCTGTGTGAGGAGTCTACGGGTCTCTGTGTGAGGAGTCTACGGGTCTCTGTGTGAGGAGTCTATAGGTCTCTGTGTGAGGAGTCTACGGGTCTCTGTGTGAGGAGTCTACGGGTCTCTATGTGAGTCTACGGGTCTCTGTGTGAGGAGTCTACGGGTCTCTGTGTGAGGAGTCTACGGGTCTCTGTGTGAGGAGTCTACGGGTCTCTGTGTGAGGAGTCTACGGGTCTCTGTGTGAGGAGTCTACGGGTCTCTGTGTGAGGAGTCTATGGGTCTCTGTGTGAGGAGTCTACGGGTCTCTGTGTGAGTAGTCTACGGGTCTCTGTGTGAAGAGTCTACGGGTCTCTGTGTGAGGAGTCTACGGGTCTCTGTGTGAGGAGTCTACGGGTCTCTGTGTGAGGAGTCTACGGGTCTCTGTGTGAGGAGTCTACGGGTCTCTGTGTGAGGAGTCTACGGGTCTCTGTGTGAGGAGTCTACGGGTCTCTGTGTGAGGAGTCTATGGGTCTCTGTGTGAGGAGTCTACGGGTCTCTGTGTGAGGAGTCTACGGGTCTCTGTGTGAGGAGTCTACGGGTCTCTATGTGAGTCTACGGGTCTCTGTGTGAGTCTACGGGTCTCTATGTGAGTCTACGGGTCTCTGTGTGAGGAGTCCATGGACTCACTCAGTCCTTGGACTCCTCACGCAGTGACCGCTCGCAAACGGAGCCCTCGTTTCACCTCTGCCCGCTCAGCCCGCGGCGCCAGACACAACACGCGCCCCCCCCCAGCAGCCCCCCCCCCACCCCCAGCAGCCCCTCCCCCCAACAGCCCCCCCCCCCCCACCGACGTAATTAACGACGCAACGCTGCCACCGCTCGCGAGCCCCTCCGTAATTGCTCGATCGTTCCCCCTCCCCCGCCCGCCCGCTCCGGGGTGGGGGGTCGGTCGGTGGGGGGGGTCCTCCGCATCGCGTGTGGAGCTCCGCGCGTGCCGTCTCGGGCGCTTCGTCATCGTCGTCGTCTTCGTCGTCGTCATCGTCGATGGGGCGCGCGAGCGCTGCGAGTGTGAGGGCGGCGTTTCGGTTGGCCCCCAGCTCGGAGCGGCGGTGGGGCCGGGCACCTGTTTCGGATTTCGTGGATCGCCTAATTATTGCGCGGCTCTCTCAACCTGAACCAACAACGACGCCGCCGCCGCCGCAATTTGGTTGCCGGGACCGAGTTGATGGCGTGAGCTGTAACAATAAAGCGTCGCTGGCGATTACTGAAAGGTAAAGGCGCGGACCAGGCAACTGCTTGGCTGTTAGCTGCCGGTTGACGGGCAGGGGTGTGGGGCTCCGCTACCACGCAGCTCGAGAGTTCGCTCCAACAGGGGTTGCTTTTGGCCTACTCTTCCACGATGGTCGGGTGTCTTGGATGAACTCCGACCCTGACGACGCCTGCTGCTGCATAGTTGGAGTTTGTGTGTCTCTCTGTCTCCCCGTGGTCGCGTGGATTGTTCTCCCTAATTAATAATCCACTTGGTTGAGCTATCATTTGTGGCCAATTCGCTTCTAAAAAAAAAACTGCTGCTCAACAGGCGTTTACCTGATTTAAAGCTTTCGTGACTGCAGTAATTCATATTCTTAGCTCTTTCGGTAAAGTCAACGTGACTTTACCGAAAGAGCTAAGGATATAGGCTTTACCTGGTAAAATAAAAAAACCTTTCAATGAATAGTAAGTGGAAGTGCACGCACTCTCCCCGGCACGCAGGCGACCTGCCAATCAACGGTGGTATGCAGTTCTCATTTTACGCACCCCTGAAAAAAGTATGATGATGTTGGTAATGGGGGTTGATTGATAATGGTGTTGATGCTGCTGATAATTATGATCATGATTTTTATGATGATGATAATAATAATATAATCATGATGGTAGTGGTATTGTTAATTCTGCTGCTGTTGCTGCTAATGTTGATCCACGTGCTGCCTCTGCTGATGATAATGTGGCGGTAATGATGTTGTTGCTGCTGGTAATGATTATGATGCTGATGATGACGATCATGATGGTAGTGGTCGTGATAATGCCAAGTCCGATCGGTGAGCTCTTCCCGCAGGCAAGGCTGCGTTGGCTGGGTTATGTAGCCCGCATGGCCAGCCACCGCATGCCGAAACATATTTTCTTTGGCCGCATAGAGGGGGCTAAACGGGCGCGGCACGGGCTAGAGAGGAGATGGAGTGATGTGGTACAAGATTATGTGGAGCAACAGCGGAAGGGAGAGGAGCGACGCTCACAACGACGAGCGGAGCGGATAAACCATAGCAAGTTGGCACAGTAGGGGGCACAGGTGGTGCATCGGCCACTCATCTCAGTCAGTCAACCCGTGGCACCTGCAGGGTCTGCCCCGTGACCTCCAGCCAGCGGGCGTTCGACACTTCACGTGGCCTCAACGTGCACATGGCCTGGCACAAGCGCCGTGGTGACGCCCCCGCCAATTAGAGGCGAATGGCGGTAGTTGTTGGTGATAATGCTGCTGATGCCGCTGATGATGATGTTGATGTTTCTGGCGACACAGTACTGTATTCGATTTCTGTCAGAAAAGTGTGGAACATTGCGCTGGGAGTATTGGGCACGGCACACCCACCTCACCATGTTCTATCCTCGTGTTCCTTATAGCAATAGAGGGTACAATAATGTACGATTATTATGGACAGCATTACCTTGTACTCTGCTGATAGAGCCTTATGCTGATTGAAAATACCCACTCCAAGCCAATCGAGTATGTACATATGTTGAACTTCGTTTGCAACGTACTTAGCCAACCGAGCTAATCGGAGGTGCGGGGGAAGGACAACAAACCAAACACAAAAAGCAGTTCTAAAGAAATTAGTTTTCAATTTAGATTATTTTAAAGTGCACAGCTCCAGTGGCCTCATAACATCGGAAGGGAAGAGCGTTCCAGACGGCCGCGGAAGCGCATCTGAAAGCGCCGCGCGATGCAGCAGCCAAGAGCTGCAGCCGCTGCTGTGAGGATGACGGCCGGAGGAGTTCCCGTGATGATGGTTTATGCGTTCCCGAAAATGTCAGGTGAGCAATGAAGTCCCGAATATCGTGAGCATTATGCCATGGCTATGATGGTAATGGTGGTGATCATGTTGGGCAAGCATCCCAATATAGGTCCACAGAGCTTGGGAAATTGTAGGCACGAGTTCTGGCTGCCTTCCCAGCACTTGTCTGTGGTTTCCCATGACTCTCAATCATCCGCAGTCTCTAATTCTCTCAGAGCAATTTTGGTAAGCGTTACAAATCCGACGTCATAATAATTTTACTGCGTTGATGATGATGATGACGACGACACAAACAATTATAATTCGTAATGCTCTACAATTTGCGGCTGGTGCTATCATTCTCAAGGCGCACGGCTATCACGAAGGAAAGCGCTAACAGTTTCACAGACTTCTCCCGTAGCAGTTTAGCGGTCGGACGCAATGCTTTGCTCATCTCGTCAAGAAACAAACAAAAAACATCATCACGCGAACAACTCCTGTCATCCTTGCAGCAGTGGCTTTAAGCTAGTGATCGAACGAAGAGTATATTTGGCTGCTACACATGCCAACATGCTATGCCACAGCGTCGAGCTCGATCATTCGTGATAGCCAGGTCCCTTCTAAAAACGATCTCTAGAGCTCAGTGGGGCTGTCGCCTGATGAAGGTGGTTGTAATGACTGGCGAAACGTCGTGCTCAGATTGTAAATGTTGTCGCTTTGCTCTCCAACTCACCGGTGTGCTGCTGTACTAGTAACGAATTGGCCACGTTCTGTTTACGTGACAAACTTTACTGATTGGCTGTGTCGGGTGGTGGCGGGTTTAACAACACATTTATATTTACTCGATCCAACCCCCAAAAAAAACCTATATTATGGATAACCCAAAAAAAACGATATTATGAAAAATAAAATCAGTTGAGTTTTTAGTTTAAGTTTGAATTCGTGGTCGCACGGATGGATAGCCCGGCCCCCGTTATAACCGGGGCGGCCCGCCGGATTCGAACCGCGAACGCTCGACCGCTGGCCCATCGCCTCGCCGGCCTCAAGGTGACGGCCGCGGGCCGCGTGGGGATGGGGAGCTCCCATCCCGGCTCTTATCCCTCTCGACTCAAGCTGGGAACTCGCGCACCTGGAAATAGAAGCGCAGAGTGAACGCGAGCACGAGGAAGCAGATCCCCGGGCCCAGGTGGTGCGTGTAGACCTTGCGGGAAGGGAGGAACGCCCTCAGTTGGATCATCTTCTTCGTCTGATGGAGACAAGACAAAGGCAAGAGGTCTCCCCCCGCCCCTCCCCCCGCGCGTAGCCTGGTCAGACTCTAGGGGCAAGTGTTGTTCGTGAACGCCTATGAAGGCCGGCACGGCGCACGAGGGGGAGGGTGGCCAGCACCACGCCCGGCCACACCAGGGTACTTATTTGAGACCGAGTCGACCTAGGGGAGGCCCAGGACCGGTTCAGATAACCGTCGCTGGTGTTGGCCGTGAGCGGGAATCGAACCTCGAGTCGCCAGGTTCGTGGCGCAGCGTAGCGCTAACTCACTCACCCACTCACTCACCCACTCACTCACCCACTCACACACTCACTCACTCACCCACTCACTCACCCACTCACTCACCCACTCACTCACCCACTCACTCACCCACTCACTTACCCACCTACCCACACACGCTCCCACTCACCCACACACCGACACACTCACTAACTCATCCACCCACCCACGCTAACTCACCCACCCACGCTAACTCACCCACCCACTCACAGACCCGCCCAGCCAGCGCTGTGCCGAGGTTCGTGTGTGCGCTCCACGGATTTTGGAGTTGGCAGCCGCACACACAGCAGGCGGTGGACCGAGCCGCCGATCTGCCCATGGTGGAGCGAGGCCCTCTCGGAGCGGATTTTCGAGAATTCATCGTTCTCAGACCCCTTGGACAAACAAGGGTGGCAGCCCTGCCCACCCACCCCCGCCACGGCTGGGCCACAGCGGGCTGGCCCCGTGCTCCCCGCGGGCCTCCTCACGTGTTTGAGGGCCAGCAGCAGCAGGGCGGCCACGATGGGCCCTGCGTAGACGCCCGTGCCCCAGCTGTCCTCGTGGACGCGCACGGCGATGCCCAGGACGCCCGCCATCACCACGGCGAGCCGCTGCGGCTCCTCGAATTCTCCTAGGGCTGGCGCGTGCCCACCGTCATCATCATCAGCAGCAGCAGCAACATCATTATCATCATCAGCAGCAACAACAACATTAGCAGCAGCAACAACATCATCATTATCATCAGCAGCAGCAACATCATCATCAGCAGCAACATCATCATTATCATCAGCAGCAACATCATCATCATTATTATCATCAGCAGCAACAACATCAGCAGCAACAACATCATCATTATCATCAGCAGCAGCAACATCATTATTATCATCATCAGCAGCAGCAACAACATCAGCAGCAACATCATCAGCAGCAGCAACATCATCATTATCATCAGCAGCAACATCATCATCAGCAGCACTGTCCGGTCACTGTTAACAGCCGGATTGTCATCATTATCATCATCATCATCAATAAGGTCATCATCATGATCAATAGCAGTACTGTAGTAACAATCATCATCAGCTGCATCATGTCAGCATCAGCTGCAGAATTTGCCATTGTTATCAACGTCATCATCAGCATCAACATCATCAGCAGCATCATCAGCAGCATTTTTGTCCATCGTCATCACAATCATTATGGTCATTATTAGAAACAACATCATTGTCATAACCAGCAGCATCATTATTATCATCATCTCTAGCAGCAGCAGCAACAAGAACAACAGGTGCAGCATAAGCAGGTTCATCCTTGTAATGGCATCATCACCATCCCCGATATCATCATCATCATCATTTTTACGATCGTACAACTTGTGTCAATGCAGAGAGTTTACATTCTACTCCAAGCTACATCAGCACCCCGCGTGCCCACCTGCTTTCTCACCACATCAGGTAACTCATTTGAGGCCGAGTCGACTTAGGGGAAGGCCAGAACCCGGTCTGAAGTCGTCCGTGGCCGAGGGTTCAAATTCAGGTCGCCGGGTTCATAGGCATCATAGCAAAGACAAAGATCCCCCGTGTAGCCTCGAACAATGTGTTTGGGGCAGGTGCCTTTAGCGAGCACCTGTGAAGGGCTGGCACGGCACGCGATGGTGCTGGGTGATTAGCACCTTACAAACTATTTAACTAGAAACTATTTTTTTTTATTTTACCAGGTAAGGCCCGCTGGGCTATGTGGCTATTTTTTCAGAAGAGACCTGGCCACGAACGATAGCTCCACTAGGTGGGCTTATCACGTGGAAATGTACAGCAGCCAAAGACTCTAAACGCGTGACGTTGATGCTAAATCTGGAGGGAGAAAAATCCACGCGACCACGGGGAGAGAGACACGCAGACTTCAAATATACAGCAGCAGGCGTCGGGGTCCCGATCGAACCCACGACCTCCTGTATACCAGGCGAGGCAGTAAACATCTCCTAGCCAGCATGGCGCCCTCGTCTCCCCAGTGGTCACGTTGCCACACCGCGCCCAGGCGCTCATTCTTGAGGCCGAGTCGATGCAGGAGAGGCTCAGGACCAGTTCAAGGGTGCCAACATGTTAACTACCTCCCCTGGTATACAGGAGGTCGTGGGTTCGATCCCGATCCTGATGCCTGCTGCTGTATATTTGGAGTTTGCGTCTCTCTCTCTCGCCCCGTGGTCGCGTGGATTTTTCTCCGGCTCCTCCGGTTTTTCCCTCTACATTTAGAAACCACATCACGCGTTTAGAGTATTTGGCTGCAACCATGAATGTCCGCACGATGATGACAATAAGCCCACTTTGCTGAGCGATCATTTGTGATGGCCAGGTCGCTTCTGTTAAAAAAGAGAGCTGTACGGCTCAGTGGGCCTTACCTGGGTAAAAATAAACATTGTTAAGTTTTAGTGTAGGTCTCGTTCGCTGAAAGGGGCGAGAAGGCGGTGAGGGGCAGGGGGGGGGGGGAAGCCGAGGGGGCAGGGGGGAGCCGGTGGGGGGGAGCCGGGAGGGGAGGGGGTGCCCACCGATGAGCGTGACCCAGATGGAGAGCGCGATGCCGTACACGCTGAAGTACTCGAGCAGCTCGGAGCGCATGATGCAGATGGAGAGGAAGCCCAGGCCATCGCAGACGTGGTAGCACTGGGGGGGGGGGGGGGCACAGCAGGGCAAACGCTGTGTTTAGTTTGTTGTCATTTCCCCCCCCGCACCGCCGATTAGCACCGTATACTACACTATACACACAGTACACGCTGCACTACACTATACACTACATTCTACACTACACTATACACACACTTCACTATACACTACACTATACACTACACTATACACTACACTATACACACACTTCACTATACACTACACTACACTATATACTACACTACACTATACACTACACTATACACTACACTATACACTACACTCTGGGCCCTGCCACTGCCAAATGCCCCTCTTTCGGCCCAGCCGAGGCCTCTCTGTCTAACGCATCGTAACCGTGGTAGGCGTTCGCGATGGATAGTATCCACGTAGTCGTGGTAGGCGTTCGCGATGGATAGTATCCACGTAGTCGTGGTAGGCGTTCGCGATGGATATTATCCACGTGGTCGTGGTAGGCGTTCACGATGGACATTATCCACGTAGTCGTGGTAGGCGATCACGATGGACAATATCCACGTAGTCGTGGTAGGCGTTCACGATGGACATTATCCACGTAGTCGTGGTAGGCGATCACGATGGACAATATCCACGTAGTCGTGGTAGGCGTTCACGATGGACATTATCCACGTAGTCGTGGTAGGCGTTCACGATGGATATTATCCAGGGAGTCGTGCTAGGCGTTCACGATGGACATTATCCACGTGGTCGTGGTAGGCGATCACGATGGATATTATCCACATAGTCGTGGTAGGCGTTCGCGATGGACATTATCCACGTAGTCGTGGTAGGCATTCACGATGGATATTATCCACGTAGTCGTGGTAGGCGTTCACGATGGACAATATCCACGTGGTCGTGGTAGGCGTTCACGATGGACATTATCCACGTGGTCGTGGTAGGCGTTCACGATGGACATTATCCAGGGAGTCGTGGTAGGCATTCACGATGGACAATAAACACGTAGTCGTGGTAGGCGTTCACGATGGACATTATCCACGTAGTCGTGGTAGGCGTTCACGATGGATAATATCCACCTAGTCGTGGTAGGCGTTCACGATGGACATTATCCACGTAGTCGTGGTAGGCGTTCACGATGGACAATATCCACCTAGTCGTGGTAGGCGTTCACGATGGATATTATCCACGTAGTCGTGGTAGGCGTTCACGATGGACAATATCCACCTAGTCGTGGTAGGCGTTCACGATGGATATTATCCACGTAGTCGTGGTAGGCGTTCACGATGGATAATATCCACTGAGTCGTGGTAGGCGTTCACGATGGATATTATCCACGTAGTCGTGGTAGGCGTTCACGATGGACAATATCCACCTAGTCGTGGTAGGCGTTCACGATGGATATTATCCACGTAGTCGTGGTAGGCGTTCACGATGGACATTATCCACGTAGTCGTGGTAGGCGTTCACGATGGACATTATCCACGTAGTCGTGGTAGGCGTTCACGATGGACATTATCCACGTAGTCGTGGTAGGCGTTCACGATGGACATTATCCACGTAGTCGTGGTAGGCATTCACGATGGACATTATCCACGTAGTCGTGGTAGGCGTTCACGATGGACATTATCCACGTAGTCGTGGTAGGCGTTCACGATGGACAATATCCACCTAGTCGTGGTAGGCGTTCACGATGGACATTATCCAGGGAGTCGTGGTAGGCGTTCACGATGGACAATATCCACGTGGTCGTGGTAGGCGCTCGCGATGGACAATATCCACGTGGTCGTGGTAGGCGTTCACGATGGATATTATCCACCTAGTCGTGGTAGGCATTCACGATGGATATTATCCAGGGAGTCGTGGTGGGCGCTCACGATGGACAATATCCACGTGGTCGTGGTAGGCGTTCACGATGGATATTATCCACGTAGTCGTGGTAGGCGTTCGCGATGGACAATATCCACGTAGTCGTGGTAGGCGTTCACGATGGATATTATCCACGTAGTCGTGGTAGGCGATCACGATGGACAATATCCACGTGGTCGTGGTAGGCGATCACGATGGACAATATCCACGTGGTCGTGGTAGGCGATCACGATGGATATTATCCACGTAGTCGTGGTAGGCGTTCACGATGGATATTATCCACGTAGTCGTGGTAGGCGTTCACGATGGATAATATCCACGTAGTCGTGGTAGGCGTTCACGATGGACAATATCCACGTAGTCGTGGTAGGCGTTCACGATGGATATTATCCACGATAAATGTGTTTTGTGGTTAGATCATGTGAATATGAATGCGTCATAAAACCCGCCATCACCACCGAACACGGCCAATTAGTAAGAGGGTTTGTCACGTAAACAAAACGTGCCAATTAGTTACTGCTTCAGCACACCGGTGTGTCGGGTGGTGGCGGGTTTCACGACACAATTGTATTTACGCGACCGGACCCAAACAATTCAAGGTGCATCACGCGGGTCGTAACAGAGAGACGACTCTGGTGGCTGGGACACGTGGCTGAGAATGGAACCCGAGCGCGTAGCGACAGCTGTCCTAGGGTGGACGCCGCTAACAGGCCACGGGGCAGGTCGTGGAGCACGTGGCGACGGCACCGTCCAAGACCAACCAGAGACCACGGGGGTGCCTGGCTTAGGGGCCGTCCATAAATGACGTCACGCGATTTTGGACGATTTTTGACCCCCCCCCCCATCGTCACGGCTTCACAAAAAGTCAGCCCCCCCTCAAATATGACGTTACAAAGCTCTGCCCCCCCCCAAATTTTTTTTTAAACATGCTTCAAATCGCTTTAAACTATTGTCATTGTAGTGCGTATTTAATGTGGCGCTGCAATCTGATGTTGTAGGAGAAAACATTGATTAAAAAGTCTATTTTATTAGGTAGAACGTGTTGTCTATATTTATTTAAAGTTGCGCATTTTGATGTGACGTCACATTTCTCAACCCCCCCCTCCCCTCGTCACACATCGTCACAAATGTCTGACCCTCCCCCCCCCCCCCCCAGGTGCGTGACGTCATTTATGGACGGCCCCTTAGGCGAAGCAGAGAAAGCTGCTGAAGACGGTCCCGCATGTCGTGGGCTTGTTTGCGGCCTGCTGCTCCACAGGGAGCGAAGAGGAGCAAGGGAGTAACCCAAACAAAGCGGCGTTGTGGACGAGGACGACGACGCACTGCGATGGCCCTGTGTGTACCCCCTCCCCACTACACACCAACTCGACTACTGGCGTGTGGCGGGTAGGTGGATGGGTAGGTGGGTGGGTAGGTAGGTGGGTATGTGGGTGGGTGGGTAGGTGGGTGGGTAGGTGGGTGTGTACGTGGGTAGGTGGGTGTGTACGTGGGTGGGTAGGTGGGTGGGTAGGTGGGTGGGAAGTTGGGTGGGTAGGTTGGTAGGTGGGTGGGTGGGTAGGTGGGTGTGTATGTGGGTAGATGGGTGTGTATGCGGGGAAGTGGGTGTGTATGTGGGTAATTGGGTGTGTATATGGGTAGGTGGGTGTGTATGTGGGTAGGTGGGTGTGTATGTGGGTGTGTACGTGGATGGGTAGGTGGGTGTGTACGTGGGTGGGAAGGTGGGTGGGTAGGTAGGTGGGTAGGTGGGTGGGTAGGTGGGTGTGTACGTGGGTGGGTAGGTTGGTAGGTGGGTAGGGGGGTGGGTAGGTGGGTGTGTACGTGGGTGGGAAGGTGGGTGGGTAGGTAGGTAGGTGGGTAGGTGGGTGTGTATGTGTGTACGTGGCTAGGTGGCCCGCACCGTGATGAAGAACATGGTGAAGAAGTAGACCATGGCCTCGATGTGGAAGCGGCGCTTGGCGGCGATGCTGACGGTGGGCAGGAATGCGAGGCCGCTGATCGTGGGCAGAAACATCTTGACCAGGATGGAGCCCATCTGGCCGTGCCACGCAGACCACGCAACGCGCCCTCAGTGTCGTCTGCCTTGCCGCCCGTGTTTCAGTTCGCTCACTCAAATTAGCGACGAAAATATTCGTCAACGGACCGTTTTGTGTGTTATTTTGTTTATGTATTTCTAAAACTGTACTTCCCTAAAACGAAGAGAGAGAGAGAGCGAGAGAGATAAGAGGCGACGTTACGGGCAATGCCCCTTCTCCGTAGCAGATAGACCAACGAGCTATTTCACAAAAGGTTGTCTCTCGTAACAGCTGTTTTCCTCTTCAGGCCAGTGTTGTTGGTGAATGCGTTGAGCTATTGTCGCTTTTCCTCTTGCAAACCTCGCGCCTCCTGGCTTTGACAAACCCTCGGAAGACGCTGCTCGTGGAACCATCCACGGCATCGCAACATCGACGGACCGATGCGCACATCGCCTTCGCGAACGGAACATTTTTAAAGACGCAAGCCACGGCCGTCGAGTCAGCCCACGGAGACCCACGGAGATCCTTTGGCGACAAGACACACGTGGAGGGGCAGTGGTGAGTGTGGGACCTGCTGTCCCCACACAACACGCCGCCACCGGTGATCACGGTTGGCTTCACAACGAGAGTCGACTGCACTCGGTGTTCCTCTTTGAGTCCGTGGCTCCCGTCACAGGAAGGTGGAATTTCCACCACCGTCTCGGGGCCACCAGTAGAGTTACGCGCGGCATGGAGAACTGCAGTCGAATCGGTTGGCTATGTACGGAGCGAAAGAAGTTCAACATACAGACATACTACACACTATACACTACACTATACAATATACTACTATACCCTACACCATGATACTAAATTGAAAACTACATTCTTTAGAACTGCGTTTTGTGTTTTGGTGCGTGACGTCACGCACCTAGGGGAGGGGGGGGGGTCAGACATTTGTGACGATGTGTGACGAGGGGGGGGGGGGTTGAGAAATGTGACGTCACATCAAAATGCGCAACTTTAAATAAATATAGACAACACGTTCTACTTAATTAAATAGACTTTTTAATAAATGTTTTCTCCTACAACATCAGAGTGCAGCGCCACATTAAATACGCGCTACAATGACAATAGTTTAAAGCGATTTGAAGCATGTTTTATTTTGGGGGGGGGGGGGCAGAGCTTTGTGACGTCATATTTGAGGGGGTCTAACTTTTTATGACGTCGTGACGAAGGGGGGGGGGGGGACAAAAATCGTATACCATACACTACACTGCATATACTACACTATACACTACACCATACACTCCACCACTATACTGAACATACACATACATTCGTGCTCTGGAACCAAAGGCGGCTGCCCACAATGAGTATTTCTCTGCTGTGGGTAAGAATTGTTGTCGACTTTATTCGCTCTGTGCTGTCACGGTTGCAATCTTGACACTCAAATAAAACTTTAAGACTATAAACTTGTTTTTTTTTGTTTCGCCAAGTAAGGCCCACTGAGCTATACAGCTTTTTTTCAGACGCGACCTGGCCACAAACGATCGCGCAACGAAGTGGCTTATCACGTGGAGATGTTTATCAGCCAAAGACACTCGAAACGCTCGCACGGACGCTGGCGTTGTCACACTCTGGGGGAGCGCTCAGCCGCCAACTCTTTCCCGGCATCGCATTCGCGTCTTTTTTAATCATGGAGCTCACAGTCGAGCGGCTTATTACGCCACAAAGCTTCGTCGCTCGATAACTTTGCGCCTCTGCCGTGTTCCGAGCCCTGCCCTGCGACTGCATGCCCCAAATTGTAGCTTCAGTCCGCTTATTGCTGAATCAGAAACACTGAGCCTGATGGTGGTGCTGGCGAATGTTAAAACGCGATCTAAATAAATAATGCATTCTTGACATATTTGCGTCTCCACGTCTAACACAAACCCCTCGGTTCTACAAACATCGGGCAGTTCGCCAGCATTGGGTTCGTTGCAAACCATCGCTCGACTGATCACGAGACCCTTCATGTCAACACCGAATTTGTCGAACCCAATGATCGCGATAAGATTTGCTCCCAAGAGGCCGAGTGGCCCACGAGTGGTGTTCAAAAAAGTCGGGTTTAGTGTTACAACATCGCTAGAGACAAATATGCAATTCATAATAAAGTTTCTTGGGTTAGATCGCTGTAAGTAAAAATGTTGTGTCGTAACCCTCAGCCACCCAATGCAGCCAGCAAGGTTTTGTCACGTAAACATAGCGTGCTAATGAGTGCGCTACTTCAATCCCTCCGGTGTTCATATTCTTTGGGTCTTTCGGTAAAGCCACGCAGACAGAAAAAAATTAACAAAAATATCGACGTTCGTCTTTCCTGAAGACGGCCGCTTGTGTTGCGATCGAAACGTCGATATTTTTGGTTATTTTTTTTCTGTCTATGTGGCTTTAAGTCAAGATCCCACCGGTGTGTTGGAGAGTAAATCCACGACGTTTATAATCTGAGTACCATAACGTTTCGCCGGTCATCACATCGCCCAGCATCTTCGGGCCATTTGCCAGAATAGGTGTTGGGTGGTGGAGGGTTAAGACACAACATTTATACTATACTCATTTATACTAACCCAACAACCTACGTCATGAATAATAAAGAGGCATTACAGCATTTAGAAAAAAATAAATGGTTGTAAAATAACTTTGATGGGAGTCTTACCTTGGTGAGGAACCACGTGCCCGGCGACTGTGTGGCGGTGATGGTGATGGGCGAGTGTGGCGGTGATGGTGGTGGTGATGGTGGTGGTGACGGGGCGTGTTGTGTGACAGGTGGCCGGGCCGTGGCAGCTGTGCGCGTGAAACAGCTGTCTATGTACGCACCCCGCCTGCGACAGCCCCCTCCAACTCGACTATGTGCGTGTGGGGGGGGGGGGGCAGCCATCGACCCGGGCCATCACAATGCCAGGGGAAGATTACCTGAACCAGTTCTCCCCTAGGTAGACTCAGCCTCAAACGAGTACCTAGTGCGGTGTGTGGTAAGCATCGTCGGGCGTGATGCTAGCCAACCCACGCCGTCGTGTATACACTGCACTGCACACACTACGTGGAACTTCTGTCGCACCGTACGTAGCCAAACGTGCTAATCGGATTTCAAACAGATGCAACTGCAGTTCTCCATGCTGTGCCTAACTCTACTGGTGACCCTGAGACGGTGGTGAAGATTCCACGTTCCTTTGACGGGAGCCATGGAGTCAACAAGGGACACCACACGCGTTAGAGAAGTACAACTCTCGTTCAGACTCAATGCAATTGGTATTCCGCATGCGTTTAGGATACATTCGCGCGTGCAGTTTTAATTACCCGTCACTCACCGCCGTTGGGTGAGTTGTTTGACCATACTTCACCACTCTGGTCGCCGGGGTTGGGTGGTGAGGGAGAGGCCTGGGGAAGGGTCAGAAATCAATCGGCACGCGAATCAAATTTGGGCTTCCACGGTTCACAGCACAGGGAAGCGGGTCCACAGCAGCCTCCCACGAGGAGGAGGAGGAGGGAGGAGGAGGAGGAGGGAGGAGGAAGGAGGAGGAGGGAGGAGGAAGAAGGAGGAGGAGGAAGGAGGAGGAAGGAGGAGGAGAAAGGAGGAGGAAGGATGGAGGAGGAAGGAGCAAGGAGGAGGAGGGAGGAGGAAGGAGGGAGGAGGGAGGAAGGAGGAGGGAGGAGGAGGAAGAAGAAGGGAGGAAGGAGGAGGAAGGAGGGAGGAGGGAGGAGGAGGGAGGAGGAAGGAGGAGGAGGGAGGAGGGAGGAAGGAGGAGGAGGGAGGAAGGAGGAGGGAGGAGGAGGAAGGAGGAGGGAGGAAGGAGGGAGGAGGGAGGAAGGAGGAGGGAGGAGGAGGAAGGAGGAGGAAGGAGGAGGGAGGAAGGAGGAGGAGAATGAGGATAAGGAGGAAGGAGGAGGAGAAGGAAGGAGGGAGGAGGAAGGAGGAGAGAGGAGAAAAGAGGAGCAGGCGGCCTTCACCCAGCAGTGGATCCTCACTCGTCACACGGCTGGCGAGGGAGCCGCTGCGCCAAACGCCGTGGCCCTCTCGCGACAGCGCTCGCGTGGACCGCTCTCAGCTGCCGCTCGCTGGCGTCTCGAGTCGCTTCGCTTGATCCACGGGTCACGGGAGGGAGGGGGGGGGAGGGAGGGAGGGGGGGAGGGAGGGGGTCACCGTCCTCGCTGCGAACGTCGACCGGCAACTTGAAGTCGCTCCAACTCCCCGCGGGAGTCGTCTCGTGGAGCCGAGCGAGGCACTTCGCGCGGTCACTCCGAACGCAGCGCCTCGCTCCAACTCGCCTCGCTCCAACTCGCCTCGCTCCAACTCGCCTCGCTCCAACTCGCCTCGCTCCAACTCGCCTCGCTCCAACTCGCCTTGTCCCAACTCATCTTCAACGTCGCAGGGGCTGCGACGTTGACAGCCCCTGACCCAAGCCGAACCGTCGAAGAGCATCAGTAAATCATGAATGGTGTTTCATCATTCATCATTATTATTGTTGTTGTTATTGTTGTTGTTGTGTAATCGTAAAACCGACGAGGAGGCTCAGCGGTGCGGCGAGCGGGTTCAGAGTTCGCATCCTCGTTGGGGGCGGGGGTTGACTCAGCCAATTATCCCGGCTTATGGGGGTCAATAAAACGAGTATTACTTTGTGGGAAAGTCAACGGTGATTATGGACAGATTCGCCCCCCCCCCCACCCCGTCATAGTAATGTGGAGTTTCCCCCACTGGCTGATCAGGGCTGCAAACGGGAGATGAGCCTCAGTAAATGCCTCCATGCTCATCTGAACAGGAAATCGCCGCTATTTAACTTAAATCGGTACAACAAACAACGATACGTTAATCTCTTCATCCAGCTCTATCACATTGGCCTCGAAAAAAATGTTTTCTCAAGAAGCTCCCAGCACGTGAAACGAAACGTCGGACATCGTGCCAAAGAACAACAAACAACAACTACCAGAGGCACGGCTTGAGAACAAACGCAGACAGACAGACAGATGAGGGCTGGCAGCTGCGTCACCCCTCCCCTCGGCCTCCACGCGAGGGGAGGGGGGCCCTGGCACCAGCTGTCGAGGGCCTCCTCGAGGCCCCCGCTCGCGTTGGGCGGAATCTGCCAGCGCGCCTCGCCGCGTCAGCTGCTCAGCTCTCCCCACAACACCGAGGCCCGGTTAGGGTCTTAAAGTTATTAAATACCACAGTGTGGAAGAGTAGGCCAAACTCCCGTCCAGTGTAACTTCATTGAAGTTCCCCGAGTAGAGGCCCCGTTTGGCAGCGGTGGCGTCAGCGCGACATTTCAGGGCTGCACCGTTACCCTTTCTAGAGGGCAGCCCGTCCTATGGATGGGGTGAAGTGACACGTGACAATTACCTGTCCCTCGTCAGACATCTGTGAAAAAGAGCTTCACAGCTCATCGGATTCCCCCAGTAGAAACAAACATTCCGATTCAGATTCTGAACTCCTCCGATCCTAACAACTCACCCGTTTAATAGCACAGCAGAGTGAAGGAAGCCCATTGAGATTCAACAGGAGTAGAGTGAGTTGAGACGCGAGAGACAGGAGAGTACGTGGAGGGGAGTGAGATGAGAGGGGAGAGGTAGGAGAGTGCGTGGGGGGGGGGGGGCATGGGGCGGGGGGCAGGGTGAGATGGGATGGAGGATGTTTAACTTTTGTCCTTAAACTCAGATTGACGTGTTGTTGAAGTGGCTGAAATGCCTCTCATTGGCATTTTTTGCCCAGTGGAGACATCGGCAAGAAACAACTCACGACCGCACGCGCACCACGTGGCTAGGCATCGTGAGACGTGGTGGAATATCAGAACTATGATCCCAGATCAACAACATCATCATCAACCATGATCTGTCGGCTGGTGGATGAAGGCCTCCCTTAAGCTATCGCCGCGTCTCACGCTCTCACGACGCAACAACCCGTTGAGCTTCTGCATCCGAGCTGATTTCATTGCTCCATCTCCGCAGGAGACTTACTCTCAGGTGTGTTCCTTTCTTTGGCTGGCACTCATTCGACTCGACCGATGGCTATCCACGTGATAAGCCACTTAGTTCAGCTATCATATGCAGCCAGGTCGCGTGTGAAAAAGATCTACATAGCTCAGTGGGCCTCACCTGGTTAAAAAAACGTGTATTTTTTGTTTACACTGTCAGGGCAAGTCCTGTTAGCGATCCGGCACTGTGGCACACCAGGGGGTGGGTGGGTGGCCAGCGCCACGCCCGATCGCCTTTGTCTCCTCTTGTGGCAATGTTCACACACCGCATTAGGTACTCAGTTGAGGCTGAGTCGACCTAGGGGAGGCTCAGGATCGGTTCAGATATTCACACAAAAAGCAGCTCTATAAAAAATAAGTTTTAAATCTAGATGATTATCTAAAAGCGCACAGCTCCAGTGGTTTCCTTATATCGGAAGCAAGAGCGTTCCAGATGGCAGCAGAGGAGCGCATCTGGAAGCACGCAATGCGGTGCCCACCGTCTTCGTTCGTAAGCGCAGCGAGCTAACCGCCACACCACCAACACAGGACAGACGCACGTCACCCGCGTTACGGGCCACGTGCACCACACGCTCTGATGTCACAGGGCCCAACGTGCACCACACGCTCTGATGTCACAGGGCCACGTGCACCACACACTCTGATGTCACAGGACCCCGCGTGCACCACACGCTCTGATGTCACAGGGTCACGTGCACCACACGCTCTGATGTCACAGGGTCACGTGCACCACACGCTCTGATGTCACAGGGCCACGTGCACCACACGCTCTGATGTCACAGGGCCCCACGTGTACCACACGCTCTGATGTCACAGGGCCCCACGTGCACCACACGCTCTGATGTCACAGGGCCACATGCACCACACACTCTGATGTCACAGAGCCACGTGTACCACACGCTCTGATATCACAGGGCCACGTGCACCACACGCTCTGATGTCACAGGGCCACGTGCACCACACGCTCTGATGTCACAGGGCCACGTGCACCACACGCTCTGATGTCACAGGGCCACGTGCACCACACGCTCTGATGTCACAGGGCCCCTTGTGCACCACACGCTCTGATGTCACAGGGCCACGTGCACCACACGCTCTGATGTCACAGGGCCACGTGCACCACACGCTCTGATGTCACAGGGCCCCACGTGCACCACACGCTCTGATGTCACAGGGCCACGTGCACCACACGCTCTGATGTCACAGGGCCCCACGTGCACCACACGCTCTGATGTCACAGGGCCACGTGCACCACACGCTCTGACGTCACAGGGCCACGTGCACCACACGCTCTGATGTCACAGGGCCACGTGCACCACACGCTCTGACGTCACAGGGCCACGTGCACCACACGCTCTGATGTCACAGGGCCCCTTGTGCACCACACGCTCTGATGTCACAGGGCCACGTGCACCACACGCTCTGATGTCACAGGGCCACGTGCACCACACGCTCTGATGTCACAGGGCCCCACGTGCACCACACGCTCTGATGTCACAGGGCCACGTGCACCACACGCTCTGATGTCACAGGGCCCCACGTGCACCACACGCTCTGATGTCACAGGGCCACGTGCACCACACGCTCTGACGTCACAGGGCCACGTGCACCACACGCTCTGATGTCACAGGGCCCCACGTGCACCACACGCTCTGATGTCACAGGGCCCCACGTGCACCACACGCTCTGATGTCACAGGGCCCCACGTGCACCACACGCTCTGATGTCACAGGGCCACGTGCACCACACGCTCTGACGTCACAGGGCCACGTGCACCACACGCTCTGACGTCACAGGGCCACGTGCACCACACGCTCTGCTTCTTCTCAGCGAAGCCCCGAGCGATATCCGAGACTGCTGTTGCTGCTGACCGCCGCCGCCGCTGCTCCTGCGTTCGCTCACGTGAACGCTCACCGCCCCGCCTCACCACCCCTCACCCCCCTCCTTACCACCCCCGTCGCTCACCCCCCCTCACCATCCCTCACCCTCCCCGCCCCTCACCCCCCCCGCTCCTCACCCCCCCACCCCTCACCCTCCCCGCCCCTCACCCTCCTTCACTGCCCCTCAACCGGCGTCACCCTGCGGCTTGGGGCCGCTCGTTGCTGGCGCGCGATGAGAGACCCCCACGGAAATGGTCCATGGCCCCGAAGCGTCTCTAGAAACTTGCTGCAATTTACATTCACTGTGTACCAGTGGCGTAGCGACTGCGTTGTCAGTGGCGTAGTGGCATAGTGACTGCGTTGTCAGCTCAGGTGGAGGGCCCCAATATTCGATTTGTCTCTTCGCACGCTCGCACCGAGGAGGCTTTTAGAGATCGCGGCTCCTCTCGCCCTCATCCACGTCGCCGTGACGCTCACGGTCTCGGACATTTAACGCTGTTGGGGGGCGCTCCGTCTTCGCAAAATGCAGCCACTAAAGTCTTCGTTGTTGTACCTCTTGACACTATGACAATATATAGAGACAAATAATAATAATAATTTACATTTATTTGTAAGGCGCCTTCCACAAATGTCTCAACCGATGAATTTTCAACTGAGAGCAGCCGTACGTCCGCTATAACTCTCTGCCCTCTGTCATCTTCAGAATCTGAATATTTATTTATCCTGGAGGACTCCGATGAGCTTTAAAGCTTTTTCCCCACAGCTCTTGCTAGGAGTTGACACGAAGCAAGGGATGGACCCTCAACAAGAATGTTTGCTTTGTGCCTCCGTTGGGCCGGGACCTCCCAAGCCCCCAACACAGAAATCCCCTGTGTAGCCCGAAACAACACTGTCGTGGGAAGGTGCTGTTAGCGAGCACCTATTAAGGCCGGCATGGCATGCAAGGGACTGACCGGGTGGCCAGCAACACGCCTGACCGCATTTGTCTCCCCCAGCGCTTACGTCTACAACACCGCATCAGGAACTCGCTTGAGGCTGAGTCAACCTAGGGGGAGGCCCAGGACCCGCTTTCAGACACTCGCCGTTGCGGTGCGCTAGCCACGTCGCCACCCGCCACCACTTGGTGATGAAGGCCCACGAGAGTGACTCTCCTCACCCAGCCACGACTGCCAGGGAATGTCCACGTTCTCAAGACTGGTGCGGTGTGGGGGGTATTAGAGGCAGGGAGCTATGGATCGCACAGCAGCAGGAGCAGCAGCAGGAGCAGCAGCAGCAGCATGTGTTAGCGGGTCATGCGTGGGCTTGCTTAAGCATTTCAGAGCAGCATTTTCACTTTCAAATGACTTGAGAGAGAGGAAGAGGGGGTGGGTAGTGGAGCAACAACCACAAAACAAACATTTGCTCTGACCACGAAGCATAAACAACATTTCATGCCCCGCCGCTCTGTGAAGCAGAATGCGGAAACTGTGAAGGAAATATGTGGAATATGCTGCGAGTTAGGAAAACACTTATAATTATTATTATTATACGTGAACAACGGTCCTTGGCTGAAGCGGGAATGAAAATGGGCCCTCCCTTTTCGATGGAGCTTTTTAAAATAAGGAATTTGTTGGATATACATTTTTAAAAGTTAGTTACAGTTATTCCTGCCACAAATCTAAATTATTATGCATCCGCAAGCCTTGTCTTGCATTCGTACCTACGATACACATTCTGATGATAATATAATACAATATAATATACAACAATATAATATGATACAATATAATATAATACAATATACACACGCGTGCAACGGATTACACAGGGTGATTGAATTAAAAATATATATGCACGTATTTATTTTAAATCCCAGAAGCTCGGCTTCACAGAATGCGAAAAGAATAATTTGCGTGAGAAATCTTTGTGCTTGGGGAAGTTTGTTAAGTTGCTCTGTTCAATATGTCCACATTAAAGTCCGAAGTCTGCGTCTCTGGTTTGGTGGGGGTGGTGAAGGTGGTGAAGGTGGTGATGGTGGTGATGAAGGTGGTGAAGGGGGTGAAGGCGGTGGAGGTGGTGGTGGTGAAGGTGGTGAAGGTGAAGGTGGTGAAGGTGAAGGTGGTGAAGGTGGTGAAGGTGGTGGAGGTGGTGATGGTGGTGGAGGTGGTGAAGGTGGTGAAGGTGTTGGTGGTGAAGGTGGTGAAGGTGTTGGTGGTGAAGGTGGTGAAGGTGGTGAAGGTGGTGAAGGGGGTGAAGGAGGTGGTGAAAGTGGTGAAGGTGGGGAAGGTGGTGAAGGTGGTGGAGGTGGTGGTTGTGAAGGTGGAGGGGGTGAAGGTGGTGAAGGTGGTGGTGGTGAAGGTGGTGGAGGTGGTGAAGGTGGTGAAGGTGAAGGTGGGGAAGGTGGTGAAGGTGGTGGAGGTGATGAAGGTGGTGGAGGTGGTGGAGGTGGTGGAGGTGGTGAAGGTGGTGAAGGTGGTGGAGGTGGTGGAGGTAGTGAAGGTGGTGGAGGTAATGAAGGTGGTGGAGGTAATGAAGGTGGAGGTGGAGATAGTGGAGGTGGAGATGGTGGAGTTGCTGAAGGTGGAGTATTATCAGAGCATGTTTGTTTGCATGTGTGCATGTTCACCACCAGCACCGCGTGTGATTAATGCAGACCGGATTCCTTGCTCAATGTTTCTATTTGGTATTTGAACTTCTTAACTCCTGTCTTATCGCCATAAAGGGTAACACGAAAGCTCTTGTCGTCGTAGCGAGTGTAACGAAGAGGAGGTTACGATGGGTGGGACGTGTTTGTGCTGGGAGGAGGAGATGGGGAAGGTGACCTGGATAGACGTTGACGTGACGATGAGACGGCGAGAGTGGACCGACCCTGAAGGTGTGGTTTTGACTTGGAAACAGTGTAAGGATCTAGCATGAGGAAGGAAGCGACAGCGAGGGGTGATGGGCATCCACAACGGTGGCCATTGATGTCCTGCTGAACTTGATACCCACGTGGTGTAAGAGATCCCACAAAACAACCCAGCACACGTGACAACATCACGGTGGCATTAACATGAAAATTAGTCCGGTCGGCGACGTTTCGAGCAATGGCCCTTTGTAGCAAACATCTTTGGTAATGGCCCTTAAACTAAACTATGAACAATAATTTATTTTACCAGGTAAGGCCCATTGGGCTATTTATCTATTTTTTCAGACGCGACCTGGCTACCACAAACGATAGCTCAACGAAGTGGCTTATCGCGTGGACATTTATAGCAGCCAAATACTCTAAACGCGTGATGTTTATTCTAAATGTGGGGCGCGGGGGGGGGGGGGGGGGTGCGACCAGAGGATCCGAAGAAAAATCCACGCAATCACAGAGAGAGTCACCGCCAACTCGAAATATGCAACAGGCGTCAGGGTCGGGACCCGACCCACGACCTCCTGCATAGTCAACATCTCGCCACCGCGGCCCTTAATGCGCTACGAAGCAGAACCATTTGCTGAAACGTCGCCTGCCACGTGCGCTCCCCTTCAAAGGCCACCCGCCGCGTTCATGGACGAACGTGTTGAGCTGTGGCCGCGTGCCGCTTGCGCCCGCTGCGACCGCACGCCAAACGCGGCGGCGGTGGCCAAATATTTGTTGCGGCGTGAAGAGAAAAAACCCCACACAGGAGACAGGTGGGAGAGGGCCTCCGAAGGGATCGTCGCCGCTCTGCTTCGCATGTGCCGGACGACGCTTCGGGAGCGCGGGGGATAATCGGCGACGCTTCCTCGCTCGCCAGCCCGCTCATTGTCCCGACGCGGTCCGCAGTAAGGCTTGGCGGTCGCGAGCAAAGCCGCTCGTTATTTTTTTTAAAAAAAATATATATTTTTTTTCTTGGTTTCTGACCAGGTGAAAATCCCACACGTCGGCCAAACGTGACTGGTTAGTAAAACAATTATTGCATTAACATTCGGCAACAGCGCACGGCTGCCCGGAATAACAGAGCGCTGTGGTGCGAGGTTTGTGTGTGTGCGTGTGTGCGCGCCGGAATGTTCTCCGAAGTAATAATAATAATACCTCTGTTTGTTCACGACTTGGGTTCGTTTTAAAACGCCGAAGTCTCGTCTGAAAATCTCACCGCAAGCCACTCGGTCATTGAGATGTGTCACGTGACTGCGCATTGCTTACGACTGCACAACCAATCGACTAGGCCATGCAGCAGCAGCTACGTCACTTGTTGGTGCCACCATAGAGGTGGCATCACTTGAGCGGTTATTCAATTGCTGTGTATGTGTGTTACTAATAGCAGCGAATTATGTGATAACCCGTTTGAAATGAGTGGGATAATGAGTAATTCCCTCTCATTGCCTTTGTAATAAAGAAAAGTTTTGCCACTTACGTGGTAACAATAACTGTTCCAGCACCCTTGGTACTAAAAGGATGGCTCCAAATGTATGGCTTATCCATACCTCACCAAAATCGCGGCAGTTGATCGGCAAAACTAAATGAATGGCTCTAACGTAATCAACCCGAGAGCATCAATCTCATGGCATCTGAAAAGTTGGGCGGGATTCTGAGCCTTGCTCAGTGCTTGGATACCTGCAAGAAATACCAGGTGTTATAGGCTTCGCGTTGTGAGGCGGCGAGGAGAAAGCGTGAGAGGAATGGGTTCTTGATTTCAATCCGTGTGGAGTTGCCACCCCCCGCTGCTGTGCGTGCGTTGGGCCGGGCTCTCTGGTGTCCTCCCACACAAAGCCAAACACTCGCTCGTTGAATGTGCCAAACGTAAGTGATGATGTAGCAGGACCCTCCTCAACACAATATTCGGACTCACGCGAGCTTTTCCCGTCCAAAAATAAAGGGCATTATTGTTGGTGTGTGTAACCCGAGAGAATGCCTTCTTGTTCACACTGCCAATGCCTGTGATACATTGGCAGGAAGTGTTTAAAAATATATAAATGCGTTTATAAACCAGGAGGGATGCTGTGGTCGTGGTCGCCAGTTCACTCTGTCCATCCAGCCCGTAGAAATTGGTTCACCACAGTTAGTCGATGAACATAGCGCTGCGTGGTGGGGTACAATGTGGGTGCTTCCCATCTCTTCCAAGATGTTTCTAGAAACATTCGCTTAGAGTATTTGGCTGTTATACATTTCCACACGGTAAAGGCAACCTCGTTGACCTATCATTTTTGGCCAGTTCCTGAAAAGAAAACCGATACAGCTCAGTGTGCCTTACCTGGTCAAATAAAACATACAATGAGAATAAAATAATAAAAATAAAACATAGTTTAGTTCATAGTTTGGCCAGCATAAATGCGTAAACCTAGTGGAGGTCCATTCCGTGAGCAGTGGCCTTGAGCAAGCAATTGCAGCGCTACACCTATACCCATCTATTATTTTCTTGCTCAGAACCTCACTCTGAGCCCAGTCGTCCAACAAACGTCGATGGTGAGCGGTGTCCCCCACTCGACAAACCGCACTGGCGAGTGTGGTGAAATATGGTCAAAAAACTCCCATGGTATGCACGATGCGGGGGTTGCCTTCTTCTAACAGTGGGCTGTTAAATTATTACGAAACGTTATTTTGTGCTATGAAGAAGGGCCATTGCCCGAAACGTCACCTATAATATAATTTTCCTTTTCAGGCCACGGTGTTACTGACAAAGGGCGTTGAGATTTGTGGAATTATTATTACTACTCCTACGAGCTTCTGGCTGGACAGTGCTGTGCTAGAATGCACGACTCGGGTTGCAGGTCCCCATCACCTCTCAGCGGTGGTATGAAATACATTCCATTTTGTGGGAGGAAGTCAACAGCGGCTGTCGGATGGAGAGAGGAGACAGGTCCCCGTCGTAGGAACGTGGACATTTCCACCAACGGCTTGGGGTGTGGAGGGCCCACCAAGGGAGATGAGCTCTCATCATCAAACGCGCGAATGAGCAAAGGAGGGCAGCCTCTCCCTCGAATGTCGGGGTCGCTCTGACTTCTCCAAGTACCGGGCCCAGCTGCCGCACCGCCCCGAACGCGTCCACACTGCACCTCGCGCTCGGGTCACGTGGCAGGCCTGGTACCGCTCGGGTCACGTGGCAGGCCTGGTACCGCTCGGGTCACGTGGCAGGCCTGGTACCGCTCGGGTCACGTGGCAGGCCTGGTACCGCTCGGGTCACGTGGCAGGCCTAGTACCGCTCGGGTCACGTGGCAGGCCTAGTACCGCTCGGGTCACGTGGCAGGCCTGGTACCGCTCGGTGCGCGTGGCAGGCCTGGTACCGCTCGGGTCACGTGGCAGGCCTGGTACCGCTCGGGTCACGTGGCAGGCCTGGTACCGCTCGGTGCCACCCTGCCCCCCCTCCCACCAGCGAGGTCACGAAATCAAATCTGAGCTCGGGTCGACCTGACCCCCACCCATCTTCAGCATTAAATGAGCACCACCTGGTGGAATGGGAACCGCCTGGTTTCGGGGCTTCTGCCTCGAGCCCTCGCCCAACGTAGGAGACCGATGTAGAGATGGCTCCTGGGCCATAGGAATGGGGAATTTCCACCACCTGTTCTGGACTCGCAGACGAAGCTAGGGCGGTGCGACTCGGGCGCGCGGATTCGTTTGGGCCGCCGCAAGCCCGAGCCGGTCAGATTCCGTGACGGCCAGTTTGTGTGTGCGGTGTGGCGTGTGTGTGGTGTGGCGTGTGTGTGGTGTGTGTGGTGTGTGTGTGGTGTGTGTGGTGTGGCGTGTGTGTGGTGTGTGTGGTGTGGCGTGTGTGTGGTGTGTGTGGGGTGTGTGTGTGTGGTGTGGCGGGTGTGCGTGGTGTGGCGTGTGTGTGGTGTGGCGTGTGTGTGGTGTGGCGTGTGTGTGGTGTGTGTGGCGTGTGTGTGGTGTGGCGTGTGTGTGGTGTGGCGTGTGTGTGGTGTGGCGTGTGTGTGTGTGTGGTGTGTGTGTGGTGTTGTGTGTGGTGTGTGTGGTGTGGTGTGTGTGTGGTGTGTGTGGTGTGGCGTGTGTGTGGTGTGTGTGGTGTGTGTGTGGTGTGTGTGTGTGTGGTGGGGTGTGTGTGGTGTGGCGTGTGTGTGGTGTGGCGTGTGTGTGGTGTGTGTGGTGTGTGTGTGGTGTGTGTGGTGTGTGTGTGTGTGGTGGGGTGTGTGTGGTGTGGCGTGTGTGTGGTGTGGTGTGTGTGGTGTGGTGTGTGTGGTGTGTGTGTGTGGTGTGTGTGGTGTGGCGTGTGTGTGGTGTGTGTGGTGTGGCGTGTGTGTGGTGTGTGTGGTGTGGTGTGTGTGGTGTGTGTGTGTGGTGTGTGTGGTGTGGCGTGTGTGTGGTGTGTGTGGTGTGGCATGTGTGTGTGGTGTGTGTGGTGTGGTGTGTGTGGTGTGGTGTGGTGTGTGCGGTGTGGCGTGTGTGTGGTGTGGCGTGTGTGTGGTGTGTGTGGGGTGTGTGTGTGTAGGGTGTGTGGTGTGGCGTGTGTGTGGTGTGGCGTGTGGTGTGTGTGGTGTGTGTGGTGTGGCGTGTGTGTGGGGTGTGTGTGTGGTGTGTGTGGGGTGTGTGTGTGGTGTGGCGGGTGTGCGTGGTGTGGCGTGTGTGTGGTGTGGCGTGTGTGTGGTGTGGCGTGTGTGTGGTATGTGTGGCGTGTGTGTGGTGTGGCGTGTGTGTGGTGTGGCGTGTGTGTGGTGTGGCGTGTGTGTGGTGTGGCGTGTGTGTGTGTGTGGTGTGTGTGGTGTGGCGCGTGTGTGGTGCGTGTGTGTGGTGTGTGTGGTGTGGCGTGTGTGTGGTGTAGTGTGTGTGGGGTGTGTGTGGTGTGGTGTGTGTGGGGTGTGTGTGGTGTGGTGTGTGTTGTGTGTGTGGGGTGTGTGTGTGTTGGTGTGTGGTATGTATGGTGTGTGTATGGTGTGGTATGTGTGGTGTGTGTGTGTGGTGTGTGGTATGTGTGGTGTGTGTGTGGTGTGTGTGGTATGTGTGGTGTGGTGTGTATGTGTGGTATGTGTGTTGTGTGTGTGGTGTGTGTATGGTGTGTGTGTGTGTGGTATGTGTGGTGTGTGTGTGTGGTGTGTGTGGTATGTGTGGTGTGTGTGTGGGGTGTGTGTGTGGTGTGTATGGTATGTGTGGTGTGTGTGTGGTGTGTGTGTGTGGTATGTGTGGTGTTTGTGGTGTGTGTGGTATGTGTGGTGTGGTGTGTGTTGTGTGTGTGGGGTGTGTGTGTGTGGTATGTGTGGTGTGTGTGTATGGTGTGTGTGTGTGTGGTATGTGTGTCGTGTGTGTGTGGTGAGTGTGGTATGTGTGGTGTGTGTATGGTGTGTGTGTGTGTGGTATGTGTGGTGTGTGTGGTATGGTGTGTGTGGTATGTGTGGTGTGTGTGTGGTATGTATGGTGTGTGTGTATGGTGTGTGGTGTATGTGTGGTGTGTATGGTGTGTGTGTGGCGTGTGTGTCGTGTGTGTGTGGTGTGTGTCGTGTGTATGTGGTGTGTGTATGGTGTGGGTGGTGTGTATGGTGTGTGTGGTGTGTAGTGTGTGCGGTGTGTGTGTGGTGTGTGTCGTGTGGTGTGTGTGTGTATGGTGTGTGTGGCGTGTAGTGTGTGTGGTGTGTGAGGCGTGTGGTGTGTGTATGGTGTGTGGTGTGTGTGTGTGTGGTGTCTCCACTACAATCGCTCAGGAGCGAGTTGACGTTCGAGGTTTGTATCACACGAATTAAAATAAAATGTGCGCACAGCATTCGTTCTTCACAACAACCAGAAAAGAGTAACAGACGCAAGCACGGAGCAAAGCGCAAAGCAAGATATTTACTTGGGCAAGGCAGAGCGAAATATGAGAGAGTGTTCCTTTAAGAAGGAGAAGAAGAAAAAAAATCGCAGGGCGGTTCTTACAATGAGGGCCAACATTCCATAATGTTTGAGCGCGCAGTTATATAGAGTGCCCCGCAAGCCGTACAGACTCAGGTAGAGCGGCGTGGTGCACCCCGACCACTGGAGGCTCAGCAGGGCCACCACCACCGCCACCACCGCCACCGCTGCTGCTGCCCTTGGCGTGGTTTTCTCCGACGGATTTGGCTTTTTTGGGGGGGAGAATTCTCGCGGTACGTCTTCTCTCGTCTCGCCTCTGGTGCCTGCGAGTTTATTTTCTTTCGCATCCTTATCCTCGATCACCCCCTATATATTTGTTTTTAAATGTAAGTTCGCGAATAATTGCAAAGGGTACGTTTGATAAATGATCAAGTTACATGTTCCTATTATCTAATTACTTTGTCCTGTTACTTGAATGATTGTTGCCTGATTGTTTGCTTTATTCTTATTTTTCAGAATGTAATATTTTATCTGTAAAACAATATCGCTTTCGACTTTGAAGTATTATTCAACGGATGTTTTTTTTTTTTAACTATATAAATGTATATGCCATTATACCTGCATTTGAAAGAGTCCCACTGCGGTGTACTGTTTATGCTTAGATACCTGCTAAGCTAAAACATAGCTTAGTTCTATTTGTGTACTTTATGGAGTGATGTGTTTCACTGTCCTATGCTGAGCACTCGTTTCGTGTTGTTGTTGGACTGGTTGTTGTCACGTTCTGACCCCGTGGCACCTTACTGGACATCAGTGAAAAAGAGCTTCATAGCTCATCGGATTGCTCCTGCTGCAGTCTAATTACATCCGATGCTGAGACTTCACCTCTTTACGAAACGACCGAGAACACCGTCGATGATGTACGACTGAGATTTCTCTCTTTTCACTCCCAACAGATAAACGAGCATCCCGAGGGACGGTCTCTCTCCTCTCGCTCCCTGCTCTCTCTGCCGGAGCGTGAGAGCGGCAATCCTCGTCCAACTCACACCACTCACACCGACCCCGTCTCGTCGCCTCTGCTGCACCTCTGCACCACGTGGTCGCCTCTGCTGCACCTCTGCACCACGTGGTCGCCTCTGCTTCACCTCTGTAACACGTGGTCGCCTCCGCTTCACCTCTGCACCACGTGGCCCCTGGCTGCGGAGAAGCCAACGGGGCGCGATTCCGTGCGGCGGGCGCCGTTGAGGTGCAACGGAGAGGAGGCGGGAGTGGAGGTGGTGGGGGGGGAGCTTCGGTAGAGAGAGAGAGAGTGTGGGTGGGTGTGTGGGTGGGTGGGTGTGTGGGGGGTGGCAGGCGACCGAAGAGAATACGGAGAGTGAAGAATAATCGAGGAGGAGGAGAGGGGACCCGGAGGGAACGGCGTTCCTCGCTCTGCGCGCACGAGTGGAAGTCGCGCGAGCGCACGACAGCCAGGTAAGGGCGAGCCTACGGCGAGCACTCAGCGAGCCGCTAGCTGGAGGAGCGAGGTTGCGAGTTCAAATCCTGATTTCCGTGCGGGGTGGGGGGGGGGGGTTGAACTCAGCCCATCATCGCAACCGGGTCGTTTAAATAAGTACCACTTTGTGGCGAAGTCGACAGCAGTTGTCATATGGATGGACTCGCCCCCGTCGTACGAATGCGGAATTTCCACCACCATCGCAAGACCGTTAAATAGAGGTGAGTACCCCCTAAATTGCCTATGCGAGCGGGAAATCACATTGGCTGTGGATTATTTGCAAGCTTTAGATACCCAACGTGCCGCATGCACACGTGATGTGTGTGTCGCTAACGGTGCGATGTGTGTGTAAACACGCGCTGTGTGTACACGCTATGTGTGTGTGTACACGCTGTGTGTGTGTACACTGTGTGTGTGTACACTGTGTGTGTGTACACGCGCTGTGTGTGTGTATACACGCTGTGTGTACACTGTGTGTATGTGTGTACACTGTGTGTGTATGTGTGTGTGTACACGCTGTGTGTGTGTACACGCTGTGTGTAATTGTGGAACGCCGTATTCATCGTTCTCATCATCGACCTTCGCCCACGCTGAATCTCGAGCGACGTTTCGAGGAGGATGCCGCTGCAGGCGTTTTCATATTAATGGTCAGACGAGTGGCAGCAGCAGCAGCATGAGTAATCGCCAAAACATACCGCAAATAAATAATTTGTTTTGTTTAAATTGGCAGAAGAGGCATCTGTCTACGATGTGAATCGAGCGCGAATTCTTCTCCTAGAGCCGCAGCGAGAACTCTGAATGGAGATTGTTCAAACCTCGCCGCCGGGAGGCGCACACCCACGTGGCTTTACCGCCCACCTAAAAGGTGAAGGCGCAGCCCTGCAATAGCTTTAGCTCGCGCCGGGGCTGGGCAGAATAAACCTCTGCTCGAGGCTGCTCTTAGAGATCCCCTTAAGGGAGGGTGTGTGTGTTTTGGCCTACTCTTCCATCCTGGCCAGACGCCTTGGACGAGAGCGACAGTGCCCACACTTTAGCCCGCCGCGTGTAACCTGCCTACAGGGGACTGCGCAGTGCCCCTCGGCATTGCCGAGTGGGCACAGCGCAGTCCCCTGTAGGCGGGGGACGGTGGGGGGGGGGTGGTGCGAGATTCACGGTTGTCTTCAATTGCCGCGTCGGGAAATCGACGAGCATCGGCGATCTCTGCGCTGCAAGTCCCAGGCGTGCTCAGCGCTGCGCCACTGTGGGCACCTCATCGTGCACGCGTCTCGTCCGCCTCGATTGGGATGCGTTCGCGTCTCAGTGCGCGAGTCCCCGTCACGGTCTAGCCGGCGGCGGCGTGTTGAGTCGCGTCGCGGCAAACCTCCCTCTCCCTGGCCACAGACTCCAGCACAACATTACTGTACACTATATACTACACCACTACACTATACACTACACTATACACTACTATACACTACACTATACACTACACTATACACTACACTATACACTATACACTACACTATACACTACACTATACACTACACTATACACTACATTATACACTACACTATACACTACACTATACACTACATTATACACTACACTATACACTACACTATACACTACACTATACACTACACTATACACTATACACTACACTATACACTACACTATACACTACTATACACTACTATACACTACATTATACACTACATTATACACTACATTATACACTACATTATACACTACACTATACACTACACTATACACTACACTATACACTACACTATACACTACACTATACACTATACACTACACTATACACTACACTATACACTACACTATACACTACTATACACTACTATACACTACATTATACACTACACTATACACTACATTATACACTACTATACACTACACTATGAACTACTATACACTACACTATACACTACATTATACACTACTATACACTGCACTATGAACTACTATACACTACATTATACACTACACTACACTATACACAGACTCCAGCAGCAGCAGCAGCGGCGGTGGCGGCGGCGGCGGCGGCGGCAGCAGCAGCCGCAGCAGCAGCAGCAGTAGCAGCAGTAGCGTGTGGGATTCGTTTGACAACAATAAAGAAGACGGCCGTGGAAGGGCGGCGCGTCTCAGGGGTGGGGGGGGGGTGGGCTGGGCTGAGATCGCGCGGTTCGGAGTCCAGGCGGACCGCGTGGACGCGACTCGCGGCCCCACGCACGTGGAGGCTGCGCACGTGCTGCTGCTGCTACTGCTGCTGGCCTGCGCTCAGCCCAGGCCACGCTCCACCATCGCTCTGGACGGCGCCACGTGCTCGGCGACGGACCCACGTCGGCGAGCCCAGCCCGGGACATTGGCCACCCGCGCGCCGGTTGTTTGATTCGTGCGCAGATTTCCGGCGGTCATTCTCGTGGACTCCGTTGCAGCGGAGTGCACGATGTTGACCTGTGTGGGTGTGGATAAGGTCACGAAGCAGTCCTTCACGAGCCGCACGCAGAGCCACAGTGTTTACCGACTCCTGACCTGGCAGTATAAGTGGGAACGCCATATGTATGTAAAGTGCGTCTGTAGATTGAATTTCTTTCGCGCCGTACGTAGCCAACCGTGCCGATCGGAGATGCGGGGCGCGTGCTGACTGAGGAGATGTCCGGGTTTTTTGTCCTGCGGGAAAGGTGGCGACCCTCAGGTGTGAGTGGCTCTCAGTGTCGTAGAGGAGCGTGCACGCGCGAGACATCGGAACACCCAGGGCGAGGGGTGAGCGAGCAAGAGAGAGAGGGAGAGGGAGAGCGAGTCGGTGACTGGAGTCCTTGGAGGGGTGGGCACAGGTCGGAGTTTTACCTTGTGCCTGATGATCCTAGTAGCGCAAGTAGCTACATAATGCTACGGGCCCCGCACTTTCAAGGGCCCCGCGCTAAATGTTTTCAGGCTATCAATTCCGGTTCAGTGATTTCGCACTTGCTCTGTTACTATAGTATTATGCCGCCTTCAACTTTTATGAACGATAGGGTGTTTAAGGTTAGCGATTTGTCGTGTTATCTGGCTGTATAGCAAATGAACAAATCCAATTACTTTACTATGCAAGTTAAAAAATTTGCGTTTTAATAATTACGTTTTTTTTTTTTAAGATAGGTGCCCCTTTATAACATATGCTACAGGCCCCGCACTCGCTTAATCCGGGACTGGTTTGACCTGGTACAGTCTTGGGAAATTGGCAGGTGGTGTGTCGGGTGGCAGACATCGTGCCGAGATCTTGCAACGATATTGCCGTGCTGAACTTCATTACAGCAGACTGTACAGTTCCGATAGACCTCGTGCTGTATGAGGAAAGCAACTAAACGGTACAACTCGTTTTATTTTACCAGGTAAGGCCCACTGAGCTGTATAGCTATTTTTCGTAAGCAACCCGGCCACGAAGGATTTTCAGTTTCATTTATTTGGAATAACCCTGTGAGCCATTCGGCTCTTGACTCTGCAACGTGGCTTATCATGTGGACATTTATAGCAGCCAAATACGCTAAACGGGTGACGTTCATTCGAAATGTGGAGGGAAATACCGGAGGACCCAGAGAAAAATCCACGCGACAACGCGGAGAGAGAGAGACACCGCAAACTCCAAATATACAGCAGCAGACGTCAGGGAACGGGATCTAACCCACGACCTCCTGCATACCAGGCGAGGGAGTTAACATCTCCTAGCCACCGTGGCTCCCCCAGTTGACAATCGTATGGGAAGTGCTCAGGGCAGAGCGTGGAGAAGCGCCGCCAGGCCTTGCCCGAGAGGAAACGCACTCTGACACTCTGGCACGAGGCTGTTTTTTGTTGCGTGGTAGTTACCATCGATTTTTTTTTTATTAGAATTTTGACAGATGGAATTTAGTCAAATTGAGTAGAAAATCCAAAACATTATTCAATTATAGGTGGTTGGGATTTTTGTTTTATATATCCGTCCCATGGTGCGTCTCTGCTATCGGCATCATGTCATGAGATGGATACATCTCCTTTTGGAACTCCGGCAAGTGAGCATTGGACCACCCTGTGTCGGAGTCCCTTCAAAAGCTCATTGATCATATTGGGTTGCGTACATTTTGAAGTGCTCCGCTTAGAGTATTGGGCACATAGCAATTAACTAAATTAATCCGCAGGGCTGATATTTGCTGCTTTAAGTAAATTTAACGTGATGGCGGTTTTTTTGTTGTTGCAGTCATTCGTGCTCAGGCTGAGACCATCGGCTCGTGACATTTGAGAAGCCAGTTTAATCATAGCCGGTTGAAACCTGGGTTTGAACCCAGGTTCCCAGCAGTGCTGGCTAAGTGAGGCTCAGTACCCTGCAGATTCTATTCTGTTGGTGCTTATGGCAATGTGTACGTCAATATGCAAAGACATAGGCAAAGATCCCCCGTATAGCCTTAACAGACTGTAGGGGCAAGTGCTGTTAGCGAGCTGCACCGATGAAGGCCGGCACGGCACACGAGGGGGTGGGTGGCCAGCACCGCGCCCGGCCGCCTTTGTCTCCGTATTTCAGGCTTGGTCGAGCTAGGGGATGCCCAGGACCGGTTCAGATAATCGTCGCCGGCGTTGGCGGTGAGCAGGGAATCGAACTCGGGTGGCAGCGTGGCGCTAACCCGCCACGCCACCGCTCCCCTTGTCCCAATAGGCGCAGCGCTGCGGCTGGACAGGAGGAGGACGCGGCCCCCCGGCTCTGGGAGATGCTCGCCACGAGCACACTCGGCCACTGTGCCCCACGCTCCCATCATCACCGTCATCACACCTCACCACCACCGCTGTAGCGAGCAGTGGTGGCTCCAAAGGAGTGGTGGGTGAGTGATGAGGGGATCCTCCCCCCTCCCCCCCCCCCCCACCACACCTTGAGACCTCAGAATAATGCTATTTTATGGATAGTTATTTTTGCCCATCGATATATATTAAACAACTGATAATGTACTCTGGACAAAAGTGAGAAATTACGTTCATGAAATCATATTCACTCGAGAAAATACATGAATCTTTGATATTATTATTATTAATACTCATGTAAGGGGGGTGGTTTTTATTTATAAATATTGAAATCAGAGTTGCGACATGAACTCATTTACACTGCATGTATGTATGTTGAACTTATTTCGCACCGTACGTAGCCAACCGTGCTAACTTGGAGATAGGCGAGAGGACACTGGTGGCCACACGGGTGTAAGAACCGTGCCACTCGCAATGCGTGCCATTAAGAACCGTGCCACTCGCAATGCGTGTCATCAAGAACCGTGCCACTCGTAATGCGTGTCATTAAGAACCGTGCCACTCGCAATGCGTGCCAGTAGGAACCGTGTCACTCGCAATGCGTGTTATTAAGAACCGTGCCACTCGCAATGCGTGCAATTAAAAACCGTGCCACTCGCAATGCGTGCCATTGAGAACTGTGCCATTCGCGAATGCGTGTCATTGAGAACCGTGCCACTCGCAATGCGTGTCATCAAGAACCGTGCCACTCGCAATGCGTGTCATCAAGAACCGTGCCACTCGCAATGCGTGTCATCAAGAACCGTGCCACTCGCAATGCGTGCCATTAAGAACCGTGCCACTCGCAATGCGTGTCATCGACACGAGCCTGCCACACGTTGCCGCTGGTGCTACTGCTCCTGCTGCTGCCTTGTGCTCTCTCGCGCCGTTTGACTCCAACGTTGAAAGATTTCGCCCCCCTCCCCGCCACCGCTACCACCGCTCCTCCTCCTCCCTCCCGGTGAAAGAATGCGCCGCATTTGTGCTCAGCGATTTCTCTTTGTTTTGATATCGTGGTCGTCGTCGTCGTCGTTGTACATTCTCCAACGCGGCAATCGCTTACTCTGGCGTTGGGGCGCGACAATGATGAAGATGATCATACAAATAAAGTGTCGCTCATAAATAATGGTTTGAAAAGGGCGGTGTTGAGCGTTTAAGGAAGGAGCCTTTGAAGCGTCTAGCGTGGAGACAGACAACCTGTCTTATGCGCTGGCCCGTGCCAGCAGACTTTTGGAGAGAGAGAGAGGACTTTAACTCGACTCCCTCCTGCAGCATCTGTTCAGACAGACAACCTGTCTTATGCGCTGGCCCGTGCCAGCAGACTTTTGGAGAGAGAGAGAGGACTTTAACTCGACTCCCTCCTGCAGCATCTGTTCAACATTTCACAGGGGCAGACACTCCCCCAGGGGTAGCGGGACAAATATGAGCGATTTTGCATGGCCTGCCTACTCGTGTCAGAAGAAAAAAAAATTACACATACACATAAAGATCCCCCGTATAGCCTTAACAGACTGTAGGGGCAAGTGCTGTTAGCGAGCACCTATGAAAGCCGGAACGGTACACGAGGGGGTGGGTGGCCAGCACCACGCCCGACCGCCTTAGTCTCCCCAGTGGCAATGTTTTTATCCACCGCACCAGGTACTCATTTGAGGCTGAGTCTACCTAGGGGAGGCCCAGGACCGGTTCAGATAATCGTCACTGGTGTTGGCCGTGAGCGGGAATCGAACCCGGGTCGCCAGGTTCATAGCGCGGCGCGATAACCGCTACACTACCGCTCCCTACATACACACACACATACACACACATTCACACATACATACACACACATACATACATTCACACATACACACATACATACATACACACACGTGGTGGCAATAACACAGCAGCAGCAGCAAAGTGCTTTCGTTTGATTGACCACCATCCAGTGAGCTAATGCGGTGTCCTCGTGGCTGGTCGTGTGCGCGTTTGTATGAGATGCACGCGCGCGTGTGTGTGTGCGCGTGTTTGTGTGCGTGTGTTTGTGCGTGTGTGCGCATGTGTGTGCGCGTGTGTGTGTGCGCGTGTTTGTGTGCGTGTGTTTGTGCGTGTGTGCGCATGTGTGCGCATGTGTGTGCGCGTGTGCGCACATGTGTGTGTGTGTGCACGCGTGCGCGTGTGTGTGTGCGCGCGTGTGTGCGCGCGTGTATGCACGTGTGTGTGTGCGCGCGTGTGCGTGTGCGGTGATGTAGCGGTTAGCGCGCTGCGCTATGAACCCGGCGACCCGGGTTCGATTCCCGCTCACGGCCAACACCGGTGACGATTATCTGAACCGGTCCTGGGCCACCGCTAGGTCGACTCAGCTTCAAATGAATACCTGGTGCGGTGTGTAAACATCGCCACCGGGGAGACAAAGGCGGTCGGGCGTGGTGCTGACAAACCCACCCCCTCGTGTGCCGTTCTGCCCTTCATAAGTCCTCGTTAAGAGCACTTGCCCCGACAGTTTGTTAGGGCTATACAGGGGATCTTTGTCTTTTTCTTCGTATGCTTACAGCCACGTGCGACAGTGCTCAGTGCACTGCGCTCCGAACCCGGCGACCCGAGTTTGACTCCCGCTCACGACCAACAACAGTGGCGAATTTCTGTACGGGACTTCGGCCTACCGTAGGTCGACTCAGCCTTAAAATGAGTTCCTGGTGCAGTGGCGATTACATCGGCACTGGGAGACAAATGTTACGGTCACCCACCTCCTCGTGTGCCATGATCGAACCTTCATCGGTGCTCGATAATATATTGGTTCGTGCTTTGATGGGAGACTGCTTGTGATGTAGACTCGGGCGGCAAGTTGTGATGGATTCCTGATTCTATCTGTGCGGAGCTGCGAGTGTTAACTCTTCGTGCGCGTGGCTTTCTCTTCACATACTCAGCTGTTCTCCAATGCGGAGCCAAACTCTCAACTTGCCAAAACATCTCTCAATGCACAGCCCTCCCCAAACGGAGTCTCGAGACTCTACGAGGAGATGTTGAGTGAAGGACATCACTCTTAGTACGACTACTTCTACTACTAGAATATCGATATCCAAGTCTGATATCAAGTCAGCCCAATGTCTCCAGCATGCCTCGAGCGTCAGTGAAATGAGCGTCGCGTTCCGGTGAATTTCAGCTTTCCCCTTTGGAGAAACAGACCCCGCCATAGAAACATGGAAGGAGCATCTCCACCGACTCAGGGTGCCGACAGAGACGAACACTGCGCTGTGTAGTGACTGTGTGTGTAGTGACTGTGTGTGTAGTGACTGTGTGTAGTGACTGTGTGTGTAGTGACTGTGTGTAGTGACTGTGTGTAGTGACTGTGAGTAGTGACTGTGTGTATAGTGACTGTGTGTGTAGTGACTGTGTGTGTAGTGACTATGTGTGTAGTGACTGTGTGTGTAGTGACTGTGAGTAGTGACTGTGTGTGTAGTGACTGTGTGTGTAGTGACTGTGTAGTGACTGTGTGTAGTGACTGTGTGTAGTGACTGTGTGTGTAGTGACTGTGTGTAGTGACTGTGTAGTGACTGTGAGTAGTGACTGTGTGTGTAGTGACTATGTGTGTAGTGACTGTGTGTGTAGTGACTGTGTGTGTAGTGACTGTGAGTAGTGACTGTGTGTAGTGACTGTGTGTAGTGACTGTGTGTAGTGACTGTGAGTAGTGACTGCGTGTGTAGTGACTGTGTGTGTAGTGACTGTGAGTAGTGACTGTGTGTAGTGACTGTGTGTAGTGACTGTGAGTAGTGACTGTGTGTATTGACTGTGTGTGTAGTGACTGTGAGTAGTGACTGCGCGTAGTGACTGTGTGTAGTGATTGTGTGTGTAGTGACTGTGAGTAGTGACTGTGTGTAGTGACTGTGTGTGTAGTGACTGTGTGTAGTGACTGTGTGTAGTGACTGTGTGTATTGACTGTGTGTAGCGACTGTGAGTAGTGACTGTGTGTGTAGTGACTGTGAGTAGTGACTGTGTGAGTAGTGACTGTGTGTAGTGACTGTGTGTGTAGTGACTGTGAGTAGTGACTGCGCGTAGTGACTGTGTGTGTAGTGACTGTGTGTGTAGTGACTGTGAGTAGTGACTGTGTGTAGTGACTGTGTGTGTAGTGACTATGTGTAGTGACTGCGTGTGTAGTGACTGTGTGTGTAGTGACTGTGAGTAGTGACTGTGTGTGTAGTGACTGTGTGTAGTGACTGTGTGTGTAGTGACTGTGTGTAGTGACTGTGTAGTGACTGTGTGTAGTGACTGTGTGTAGTGACTGTGTGTGTAGTGACTGTGTGTAGTGACTGTGTAGTGACTGTGAGTAGTGACTGTGTGTGTAGTGACTATGTGTGTAGTGACTGTGTGTGTAGTGACTGTGTGTGTAGTGACTGTGAGTAGTGACTGTGTGTAGTGACTGTGTGTAGTGACTGTGTGTAGTGACTGCGTGTGTAGTGACTGTGTGTGTAGTGACTGTGAGTAGTGACTGTGTGTAGTGACTGTGTGTAGTGACTGTGAGTAGTGACTGTGTGTAGTGACTGTGTGTATTGACTGTGTGTGTAGTGACTGTGAGTAGTGACTGCGCGTAGTGACTGTGTGTAGTGATTGTGTGTGTAGTGACTGTGAGTAGTGACTGTGTGTAGTGACTGTGTGTAGTGACTGTGAGTAGTGACTGCGCGTAGTGACTGTGTGTAGTGATTGTGTGTGTAGTGACTGTGAGTAGTGACTGTGTGTAGTGACTGTGTGTAGTGACTGTGAGTAGTGACTGTGTGTATTGACTGTGTGTAGTGACTGTAAGTAGTGACTGTGTGTGTAGTGACTGTGAGTAGTGACTGTGTGAGTAGTGACTGTGTGTAGTGACTGTGTGTGTAGTGACTGTGAGTAGTGACTGCGCGTAGTGACTGTGTGTGTAGTGACTGTGTGTGTAGTGACTGTGAGTAGTGACTGTGTGTAGTGACTGTGTGTGTAGTGACTATGTGTAGTGACTGCGTGTGTAGTGACTGTGTGTGTAGTGACTGTGAGTAGTGACTGTGTGTGTAGTGACTGTGTGTAGTGACTGTGTGTGTAGTGACTGTGTGTAGTGACTGTGTGTAGTGACTGCATCTGTAGTGACTGTGTGTGTAGTGACTGTGTGTAGTGACTGTGTGTGTAGTGACTGTGTGTAGTGACTGTGTGTAGTGACTGTATGTGTAGTGACTGTGTGTAGTGACTGTGTGTAGTGATGTGTGTAGTGACTGTGTGTGTAGTGACTGTGTATCTAGTGACTGTGTGTGTAGTGACTGTGTGTAGTGACTGTGTGTAGTGACTGTGTGTGTAGTGACTGTGTGTAGTGACTGTGAGTAGTGACTGTGTGTAGTGACTGTGTAGTGACTGTTTGTGTAGTGACTGTGTGTAGTGACTGTGTGTGTAGTGACTGTGAGTAGTGACTGTGTGAGTAGTGACTGTGTGTAGTGACTGTGTATAGTGACTGTGTGTGTAGTGACTGTGTGTAGTGACTGTGTGAGTAGTGACTGTGTGTGTAGTGACTGTGTGTGTAGTGACTGTGAGTAGTGACTGTGTGAGTAGTGACTGTGTGTGTAGTGACTGTGTGTAGTGACTGTGTGTGTAGTGACTGTGTGTAGTGACTGTGTGAGTAGTGACTGTGTGTGTAGTGACTGTGAGTAGTGACTGTGTGTGTAGTGACTGTGTGTAGTGACTGTGTGTAGTGACTGTGTGTGTAGTGACTGTGAGTAGTGACTGTGTGTGTAGTGACTGTGTGTAGTGACTGTAGTGACTGCGTGTGTAGTGACTGTGTGTATTGACTGTGAGTAGTGACTGTGTGTAGTGACTGTGTGTGTAGTGACTGTGTGTGTAGTGACTGTGAGTAGTGACTGCGCGTAGTGACTGTGTGTAGTGACTGTGTGTGTAGTGACTGTGAGTAGTGACTGTGTGTGTAGTGACTGTGTGTGTAGTGACTGTGAGTAGTGACTGTGTGTAGTGACTGTGTGTGTAGTGACTGTGTATAGTGACTGTGTGTGTAGTGACTGTGAGTAGTGACTGTGTGTGTAGTGACTGTGTGTAGTGACTGTGAGTAGTGACTGTGTGTGTAGTGACTGTGTGTAGTGACTGTGTGTGTAGTGACTGTGTGTGTAGTGACTGTGTGTAGTGACTGTGTGTGTAGTGACTGCGTGTGTAGTGACTGCGTGTGTAGTGACTGTAGTGACTGCGTGTGTAGTGACTGTGTGTAGTGACTGTGTGTGTAGTGACTGTGTGTGTAGTGACTGTGAGTAGTGACTGTGTGTGTAGTGACTGTGTGTAGTGACTGTGTATAGTGACTGTGTGTGTAGTGACTGTGTGTAGTGACTGTGTGTGTAGTGACTGTGAGTAGTGACTGTGTGTGTAGTGACTGCATCTGTAGTGACTGTGTGTAGTGACTGTGTGTAGTGACTGTGTGTGTAGTGACTGTGTGTAGTGACTGTGTGTGTAGTGACTGTGTGTGTAGTGACTGTGTGTAGTGACTGTGTGTGTAGTGACTGTGTGTGTAGTGACTGTGTGTGTACTGACTGTGTGTGTAGTGACTGTGTGTGTAGTGACTGTGTATAGTGACTGTGTGTGTAGTGACTGTGTGTAGTGACTGTGTGTGTAGTGACTGTGTGTAGTGACTGTGTGTAGTGACTGCATCTGTAGTGACTGTGTGTAGTGACTGTGTGTAGTGACTGTGTGTGTAGTGACTGTGTGTAGTGACTGTGTGTGTAGTGACTGTGTGTAGTGACTGTGTGTGTAGTGACTGTGTGTGTAGTGACTGTGTGTAGTGAGTGTGTGTGAAGTGACTGTGTGTAGTGACTGTGTATAGTGACTGTGTGTGTAGTGACTGTGTGTGTAGTGACTGCTCGCCAACCGCCGGGCTTAGCCGACCGGTGTACAAAGGCTGCACCGAAGGACCCGCAATGCATGAGGAGTTTGTGTATTGAAGCTTTCAGGAGTTTGTGTGTTGTGTTAAGTGCGCGCGGCTATGGTTCGCGTACCTGCGATGCACACACGCACTATTTGAGCGGATGAGTGCAGTGTAGAACAACAACAACAACAACTCCTACTTAGTTGGTCTCCGTGCAGTACGTGGGAATGAGCAGCAGTGGTGCAGCGGTGAGAGCACCACAGCACTTTGAACCCAGGTCGCCCGAGTTCAATTCCTGGGCATGGCTAAGATTTGCAGCGAGCGAAATCTGTGAACCTGCCCCCCCCCCCCCCCCCCGTGACCCGCAGTGATTGGGAGGCCTTCATCCAGCAGCGGATTGAAAATGCCTGTGGACAAACGCAGAGAGGGATTTTACGTGTGCGTGTGCACGCGCGTGGTGGTGCGTGCAGACCACGTGCAGACATGGAGAGAGGCAGTGCGGTGGTTGCGAGTTCGTCGTCCGCGTGTTTGCCGACACGTGGAGCTGTACACTTTGCGGGCGCTAATCGGAGGTGCGGGATGAAGTGAGCGAGAAACTCTGGGTAGACTCGCCCCCGTCACGGGAACGTGGAATTTCCACCACAGGCTCAGGGGCTGTAAATAGGAGGTGAGCACCGTCTCAATGATCATTGGAGCAGGACGTCGCTGATAATGAAACTATTATCGCATGCAAGGAGTGTTATAGGGACTCTCTGACCCGTGTGTGTGCGAGGTGTCAGAGTGGTGTAGTGGTGTAGCGCTACGAGCCCCGGCGACCCGAGTTCGATTCCCGCTCACGGCCAACACCAGTGACGATTATCTGAATTGGTCCTGGGTCTCCCCTAGGTCGACTCAGCCTGCAATGAGTACTTGGTGCGGTGTGTAAACATCGCCACTGGGGAGACAAAGGCGACCGGGCGTGGTGCTGGCCCACCCACCCTCTCGTGTGCCGTACCGACCTTCATAGGTGCTACTCGCTAACAGCACTTGCCCCTACAGTCTGCTAAGGCTACACGGAAGATCCTCGTCGTTGATGCTCAACCGCCAACAGAACGTTCTCCGCTTCTGTGATAAGTAAAACGCTTTAGCAGTCGATGAAGCAAGACCCACATTCCATAGCGATGTGGAATGGCCAATCTCGAGACACAGGCGAGCAGAAGCGCCACCTCGTGGTCACACGAGCGCAAGACACAGACCTCGACTCGTCCACGTGATTTCGCCTTGCCCCGTACGCGCGGATTGTGCTGACGTGGATAGGTCAAAGGAATAAAAGTGCAGTCCTGCAATTGCTTGCTCGTGCCACCGCTTGAAGATGGGGTCTGCACTGCCTTTAAGTGTTTAGCAATCGCACGGAGCGGCGTGGAACCTCAGCGGTGAAGCTTTACGGGATGAGTGAATCCAATACGCATCCGTTTTGGGGCCAGAATTCAGACAATTCCATTGTTTGCTTTTTGTTGTTGTACAAAGCGTCGACTTGGGACAGGCTGCAGTCGTGCCAAGTCTCAGCTCTTTAAACCGCCCACAATATCGCATGAACTTTGCGTCAGTCTCGCTCGGGTAGGCGAGTCCCAGTGGTCTGACAGATCTACACACACGTGGGGTGAATGTGTGCTCGCGGGCAGCAGGGATGCACAACTTTGCTAGTTTGTTAGATCCACTCGTATGCGATTGGCATCCGATCTCATCCTAATCCTGCCCTAGGTCGACTCGGCCTGAAATGAATACTGTACCCGGTCGCGGTACTTGTACACTGGGAAGACAAATGTGGTGTTGGTGGTGGTGCTGATCACAGCAGGCGTTGTCCTGTGGTGATGGCGGGGTTTTCTTCATCATTTATAGAGAGTGCTGGATTTGAATTAGGCCGTGATGTTAAAGCACTATTCTCCAGACAACAACACGAATCACTTACTGCCCATCGTCAATCCACTGCTGGCTGAAGGCCTCCACACAGCACCGTCAGGCGTGTGGGTTGCTTGCCCATACTTCACCATACCAGGTCAGCGGAGGCTGTTTGCAAAGTGCAGGGTCCAGGCACCACGGGCAGGATTCAAACTCGCGGGCTCCCGGGGGTCCCTAGGGTGTGGGGGGGTTCGTGTGCCCCCCACTGCTCCAGCCCCCCACTCGCGTGTCGCGACGCGCCGTTCGCATTGTCTGCCGAAGACGAATGAGCAGAGCCTTACGCAGAACCCATATATAGCCACGCCACGGTGTCTGACACATGGAAGGCATTTGCTCGACCCAGACTGTATATTTAAAATATAACGAGCGTCAGAAAGTGCCGATGGTTCTTCCTCCTCGCGTGCAGAGAGCGAGAGAGAGAGAGAGGAGAGAGAGAGAGAGGAGAGAGAGAGGATCTGCGCCTCATCCTTGCGCAGGGGCCATGCTAATATTCTCTGTGTCGTTCCAATTTTAGTATCTGTACTGCCGAAGCAAGAGGAGAGAGAGGAGAGTGGGGAGAGAGTGGGGAGAGAGAGAGAGAGGGGGGACAGAGAGAGAGTGGAGAGAGAGTGGGGGGAGGGAGAGAGGGGAGAGCTCTTGCCCCCCCCCACGTCATCCGCGAGCGAGCAGCAGCAGCAGCAGGCCGCGTCCGCCTACGTGCAGAAACACAGACGGTATGTCATCTTCTCTGTGCGCTTGTTTCATTTCACTCCTTTACCCCTCCCTCCCTCCCGCCGCCCCCACCAGTTTCTTCTCTGCCCCCACCGCCCAAACCCCCCCCCCCTCTCTCAACCCCTCCCCGCCCGGGCCCCCACGTAGCTGTTGTGTGGCAGTGTTGGGGGGATGATGTTGAAGACGTCAGTGGCGTGAGCTGAGATCACGCAGCGAGGGGGGAGGGGGGCGTCAGAGGATGGGGGAAGTCGCGGTTTGGGGTTTCCGAGCTGAGCTGCCCTGGCCCTGACATACACACACTCACACATACACTCACACACACACATTCACACACACATACACACACACTCACACACACATACACACACACATGCACTCACCCACACACATACACTCACACACACATACACTCACACACACATACACTCACATACATACACTCACTCACACATACACACATACACACACATACACACACTCACACACACATACACTCACACATACACTCACACTCACACACACATACACTCACACACACACACTCACATACACACTCACACATACACACATACACTCACACACACATACACTCACACACATACATACACACATACACTCACACACACTCACACTCACATACACTCACACACACATACACTCACACACACTCACACACACTCACATACACACTCACACATACACACATACACTCACACACACATACACACACATACACTCACACACACACATACACTCACACACACATACACACACACATACACTCACACTCACACACACATACACTCACACATACACTCACACACACTCACACACACACATACACTCACACACACATATACACACACACTCACACATACACTCATACATACACACACATACACACACTTACATACACACACTCACATACTCACACTCACATACACTCACACACATACACTCGCACACACATACACTCACACACACATACACACACACATACAAAGACAAAGATCCCCCATATAGCCTTAACAGACTGTAGGGGCAAGTGCTGTTAGCGGGCACCTTACATACACACACTCACATACTCACACTCACATACACACACTCACACATACACTCACACACACTCACATACACTCACACACACTCACACATACACTCACACACACTCACACACACATACACGCACACGCGTACACACACGCACACACACACACGCACACGTTGTCGTTGAGTCAAGATGCGTGCGGTTCCCTGCTGATATTGAACGCCACCCATACCATGGACAACCTCGCCTCGCACTGCCGTCAAATGGACATTTGAATCTTAGGTCGGGACCCCGGGGTCCCGTAAGCCCCCGGCTCTCGCATAAACTGCGTTGCGACGTCGCTTTATGTCTGTTGAAGGCGAACGACACGGCGATCTATTAATCCTCTCGACGAGCTCCACGCGATGCGCGAATCAAAGTTTCGTTTCTTCTGCACATTCGTCCTCGCTGCTGCTGCGCTTGGACACGACACGACACCAGGACGGTCCGCGCCATGCGGGTCGCGGCGTTGGTGTGCGCGGTGGGACGGAGTCGACAGAAATACACATACATTTATTGCGATTTCGACTTCCGTTTATTCGGCACACCGGGGTCACGCCATAAGGTTCATTTGTGCATTTGACAGTGGGTGAGTTGGTGAATGAGTGAATGGTTGGGTGACTAGGTCTGGCGTTGGGTTAGTGGGTGGGTGATTGGGTTGGTAACTGGGTGTGGGGTTGGTTTAGTGGGTGGGTGAGTAGGTTGGTAAATGGGTGTGGGGTTGGGTTAGTGGGTGGGTGAGTAGGTTGGTAAATGGGTGTGGGGTTGGGTTAGTGGGTGGGTGAGTAGGTTGGTAACTGGGTGGGTGTGGGGTTGGGTTAGTGGGTGGGTGAGTTGGTGTGGGGTTGGGTTGGTGGATGGGTGAGTAGGTTGGTAACTGGGTGTGGGGTTGGGTTAGTGGGTGGGTGAGTAGGTTGGTAACTGGGTGTGGGGTTGGGTTAGTGGGTGGGTGAGTAGATTGGTAAATGGGTGTGGGGTTGGGTTAGTGGGTGGGTGAGTTGGTGTGCGGTTGGGTTAGTGGGTGGGTGAGTAGGTTGGTAAATGGGTGTGGGGTTGGGTTAGTGGGTGGGTGAGTAGATTGGTAAATGGGTGTGGGGTTGGGTTAGTGGGTGGGTGAGTAGGTTGGTAAATGGGTGTGGGGTTGGGTTAGTGGGTGAGTTGGTGTGGGGTTGGGATAGTGGGTGGGTGAGTTGGTATGGGGTTTGTTTAGTGGGTGGGTGAGTGGGTGTGGGGTTGGGTTAGTGGGTGGGTGAGTAGGTGGGTGATGAGTGGGTGGGTGTCACTGTAATTCACTAACTCTCAGCCAAAGCAATTTAAACGGACATCACTTCGAACTGAATCTTTAATAGTTTGATTTCATCGTGTGGTTTATTAACCTTCATTTAATTCCTGAACTTTCTGAATCTTTAATAGTTGATATTCATCGTGTTGTTTATTAACCTTCATTTAATTCCTGAACTTTCTGTACCGATGTGCGCATCGCAAGAGGGATGTTTCGAAAGACACACTCTTGTAACGATGTTGTAATATCCTTCCATGGTTCCCATCTCGCCGGTGCCTCGACTTCACAAACCAGCGCTGGCCAGCGAGGTGAAGCATGGTCAAGTAACCCCGATGACCTACGTAGTGTGGGGAGGCCCTCATCCAGCAGTGAATTAACAACAAAACAAATTGTCTGTAGATGTGCATTTGCTCGACGTTTCATGAAGTGTTACACACACACACCAAGAGTGTAGTCCCACGGATAGCCGCGTGAACGCAGAGGCACACCGAGGTTGAGTAAGTCAAGACATGGCGCCTCAACGAGACCCCATGCACCGGGTCGAGTGAGATGCGAGTGACGGATTTGAGGTCGTGGGACGCGTGGCCGAGGAGGTGACGCGACTGAGCCGTGAGACGCGTTGACGGATTGAGAGCCCGAGGCTGTGTGGACGCAGAGGAGGAGCACGGCGTGAGACGCAGGAGACAGCAGACACCTCGAGGCCCCGGGAGAGGTGCAGAGAGAGAGAGAGACACAAGCGAGAGGCATGCGTCAAATGAGGCAGTAGCTCAAGGACGACAACAATAACAACAGTAATATACTAATCTAATCAACTATTTTTTTTCCCCATAATCTTACCAGGTAAGGCCCATTGAGCTCTTTTTCAGAGGTGGCCTGGCCACAAATGACAGCTCAACGAAGTGGATTTTCGTCTTGTGGAAATGTACAACAGCCAAATGCTCGCAACGCGTGACGGTCATTCTCAATGTGGAGGGAAAACCCGGAGCACCCGGAGAAAAACCCACGCGGTGACGGGGAGAGAGAGAGACACGCAAACTCCAAATATACAGCAGCAGCAGCAGGCGACAGGGCCGGCATCGAACCCACGACCACCTGTACACCAGGCGAGGTAGTTAATAATAACAGCTATTACGTATCCATAAAAGCGACACTGAGTCCAAAGACTCTTTTTTTTCAGGAGGGTCCTGCCTTGGGTCTTTATTTTAAAATGTTTTCAGCCAACGTGAGAGTCTTTATACGTCAAGGCAAACGTCACTTTATACAGTACGGGCGATCCACATTTACGACGTTTGAATACCGGTACCGTGGATCGATTTACGCCGCAGAAACTCGATTTACAACGCATATTCCGACGCGACCCGCTATTCTCAGGTGCTGTATTGTCAATGTTTACCTATTGAACCCCGATAACATTACGTTTCTACTGTTTCTACTGTCTGGGGGAATGTAGGGGTCCGATTTAGGACGATCCGATTTACGACGGGGTTTCCACGGAACGTGCTGTAGCGTCGTAAATGCCGGGACCGTCCTTATTAAAACAAATGTTACATAATATATACAATCCCAAATGCTGCCACGACGCAATGGTCACCGGTGGCACTTGAAACAACGTTGCACGTTTTTTTCTTAAATCCTCCCCACCGCTGCTGCTCCTGCTGTTGCAATGGGTTCACCGCAGTTCTCGTTCATTGGCTGGTCACGTGGGGTGAGGCAAAGTGTGGGCACTCCCACCTCTTCCACGGACGTTTGGCTGGCAGGAAAGATTCGCCTAAATTCCCTTTGCGAGGGTTCGATGGCGACCCTGACTCCTCTATATTTGGAATTGTGCGTGTTCTCCCTGTGGTCTCATCCGTCCACTTTATGAGCACAGCATGAATTCTTCTCAGAGCTGGAGCGAAACTCTGAATGGGGATTGTTAAAACTCTCCACCAGTGGGCGCGCCTGCACGTGGCTTTGCATCCCGTGTAAAAGATTAAGGCGCAGCCCTGCAATTGCTTGCGTACGCCACTGCTGACTGAAGGACCTCTGCTAAATGCTATTATTTTTTTATTTTATTTTACTAGGTAATGCCCACTAAGCTAAAAAGCTCGTTTTTCAGAAGCGACTTGGCCACAAATCATAGCTCAACGAGGTGGCTTAGCACGTGGAAATGTATAGCGGCCAAATACTCCAAATGCATTTGTATTCTAAATATGGAGGGAAATCCCGGAGAACAAATCCACGCGACCATGGGGATAGAGAGAGACACGCAAACTCGAATATACAGCAGCAGGCGTCAGGCTCGGGATCTGTCCCACGACCTCCTGCATTCCAGACGAGGTAGTTACCATCTCGCCACCGTAGCTGGGAACTGAACACAGGGCGTCTTCGTCGTCTTCGTCGTCTTCGTATGGCTGGGGAAGCCATTATTGTAGTTTGACATCGACGTCAGCGATCGATGGAACGACTTCGGGTGTGGCAGAGCGAGTGGTCGCGACGCCACGTGGGTAACGGATGTGTCGAGGCGAGGAGTTGAGCACGTGGGTCGATCGTCGTCTTCGCTTGGGTTGGTGGCCGCGGTCGCTATTCGGGCTGCTCCCGCACGCTCCGCTTGTGGCCAACGTCAATTTCCCCGGGCTTGTCCCTGAGCGGTCGTGGGTTTGTCCCAAGTTTGCCGTGGCACTCCGGGCATTGGCTTTTGTATGGCAGCGCGCCAAACACTGCACCGCCCCTCCTCCACTGCTGGGTTAATAGGCAAGTGTCCTGCATGGGACACAGGGGCCTGCTGAGCACAGCGTCGGACTGCTGTGCCTTTGATCTCACTTCAAATCGGCTTCTCTCGGCCACGAGACGCAATTGCTTCCTTCCTCTTACATACAGTCCACTTTGTTAGTTACACCTCGTGCAGTCTATTTGACGAATGCACGGTCGCTCTCTCCGTGCAACGCCCAGGCAGAATTAAGCAAAATTGGAGGAACATTTCTGAGAAGTCAAGGATGGAGGGATGATTTGCTCGAGGATTGCATTGCGAGACAAAAAGGGGCTTCGCGTGGATTGGAGAGGACACGCAGGTGAGTGATCTCATTCCATCTGTTCAGTGGGGTTGGGCAGGAGGCGTCACGGCTCGAAGGGACGATGTCCGATGGGGAAGAGTAGTTACGGAGTGGGTGTCGAAGGATGGAACGCTCTTGAGTTTACGTTCACGGGGGAGACGGAGCGATACAATAAGATTGTCTGCAAAGATTAGGTGGATTGTTACATCATGGGATCATGGGAGATAAACTAAACTATTTTTTTAGTTTAACAGGTAAAGCCCATTAAGCTATATAGATATTGTCTTTCAGAAGCGACCTGACCACGAATGATAGCGCAGCGAGGTGGGCTTATCAAGTGGACATGTATGGCAGCCAAACACTCTAAACGCGTCGTGATGTTCATTCTAAATGTGGAGCGGAAAACCCCGGAGGGCCCGGAGAAAAATCCACGCGACCACGGGAAGAGAGAGAGACACCACAAACACCAAATATACAGCAGCAGGCGTCAGGACTGGGATGGAACCCACCGCCTCCTCTACACCAGGCGAGGGAGTTAGCATCGATGCCTTAATCCAGCAGTAGATTGATCATTGTTGATGATGAAACATGTAAATAGTGGTGGGGGGGGGGGGGTGGTCGGACATTGATTGGCACCAACTTGCTGGGCTGTCACGATCGTGGTCTATGCAACTTTGCTGGCCCGTCCACACTGGACATTTTGTAACAAACAAAAAAAGCTTCACAGCTCATCGGAGTCCTCCGATCAGCAGTCTAAATAAAGATTCTGATTCTGAGCATCGTCGCAAGGAGCTCGTGAGAAACTGATCGCACGTGGCTGCCCAAGTTTCAAACGCAGGAACTCGGTCGCATTGACACGGTGTCTCTGAAGGTTGTTGTTGATGTTGGTGTTGTGGTTGAATAAGTTTATTTAGTAGTGATACATTTTGACTATCGTAGGGTTTGTATGGTACTCAATTGCTACTATCAGTGTAACTATTCACGCACGCAGGCGATACAACGAATAGGAACGTGGAATGTGCAGCCTTCTGTTAAGGCTCTCCACACGCCATATCTCTCATGAACATTGTTTGACCTACCTCACCACGCTCGTGTGTCACCCAATCACCAACACCACCACAACCATTACTGCAATCGATCCGGGCACTCTGTGCCTGCTGACCGATACCATTCCATCCATTGCTGCTGAATGTAAATCTCGACCCACTGTTGGATAAGTGATTCTACGAATATACAAAACAAATGGGGAATGTCTGTGGCACACAGCTGCCATCCAGCGGTTCAGACGCGGGTGGCGGTTGCGGCGGTGGCAGTGACGTGGATGAGCGGCAGCGCGTTTGTCACTTCGCGGTTCTAGCCCGGTGGCCGCCCTGGTTAATGCCGTCCGTTCTCCTATAACGCCATTAGTAGCAGTTGCGTTCCTGAAGAACGCCGCGCTATGGAAAAATGGCGTTATAATAAATATTATCGGGGGGTAAAGCACAGTCCGCGATACCACGTGAGATGCGTACGCAGGCCGAACAAAGGCTTAGTCACGTGGGTAGCATCTGGAAGCATCCAGCAGCATCCCGCTGCCTCGTGCGATGCTACGCCGAGGCAGCCGCACAACCGCTGAACCCTACTCGCGCGACGCAGTTCCGCATCCGCGTTATATATATAAAAAAATGTGTTCCCTAATACGTTAACCGCGTTATATGCAATTCGCATCGTGAAACACCCAGAACTGACTGCACTTTGGTGTGTTTTAACAGTCATCAAAGACAATACCGCAGCGTCAGCTTCACGGTGGACAATTGAAGATCGCCTGACGTCGTCGCTTTTTTCAAAACAATTTTGCTGTGATTTTCACACCTGATGATGATTGCTTGTGTTGCAATCGAAACGTCGTGAGAATGTTATTGTTTTATTTTTGTTATTTTATTATTTCCCTTCTACGTGACTTTACCGAAAGAACCAAGAATACGGATTAGGAGGCCATTCACCAAAATGGTCAGCACGATGGACTTGTTCACCGGATTCAACGTCCCGGAGGGCCAGTTGAAAGAGCGGCGAAAGTCGCTCCAATCACCCTCACCGCCTCGCCTAGCACAGAGGTCGGGCAAGGAACTAACAGGGGGAGCTGTTTTTATCGAACTCGGCACACCCCCCCCCCCCCCCCCCCCCGTGTATATTCCAAGAGCCGTAAGGAAATGTGGACAAGGGTCACGACAGCAGCTCCTGGAAGAGCCACGCGCCGCTCCGCAGGCGCAGGTTGGCGACCCCCTGGCCTAGCAGTGCGAACGGGTGCGCCGTGTCTGTCTGTCTGCCTGTCTGTCTGCCTGTCTGTCTGTCTGCCTGTCTGTCTGCCTGTCTGTCCTGCCTGTCTGTCTGTCTGCCTGTCTGTCTGCCTGCCTGCCTGTCTGCCTGTCTGTCTGTCTGTCTGTCTGCCTGTCTGTCTGTCTGCCTGTCTGCCTGTCTGTCTACCTGTCTGTCTGCCTGCCTGCCTGCCTGTCTGTCTGTCTGTCTACCTGTCTGTCTGCCTGCCTGCCTGTCTGTCTGCCTGTCTGTCTGTCTGTCTGCCTGTCTGTCTGCCTGTCTGTATGTCTGTCTGTCTGCCTGTCTGTCTGTCTGTCCTGCCTGCCTGTCTGTCTGTCTGCCTGTCTGTCTGTCTGTCTGCCTGTCTGCCTGTCTGCCTGTCCTGCCTGTCTGTCTGCCTGTCTGTCTGCCTGTCTGCCTGTCTGTCTGTCTGTCTGCCTGTCTATCTGTCTGTCTGTCTGCCTGTCTGCCTGTCCTGCCTGTCTGTGCTGCCTGGCTGTCCTACCTGTCTGCCTGTCTGCCTGTCTGCCTGTGTGTCCTGCCTGTCTGTCTGTCTGTCCTGCCTGTCTGCCTGTCTGTCTGCCTGCCTGCCTGTCTGTCTGTCTGTCCTGCCTGCCTGCCTGTCTGCATGTCTGTCTGTCTGTCTGTCTGCCTGCCTGTCTGTCTGTCTGTCTGCCTGTCTGTCTGTCTGTCCGTCTGCCTGTCTGTCTGCCTGTCTGCCTGTCTGTCCTGCCTGTCTGTCTGTCTGTCTGCCTGTCTGTCTGTCTGTCTGTCCTGCCTGCCTGTCTGTCTGTCTGTCTGCCTGCCTGTCTGTCTGTCTGTCTGCAGGTTGAACTTCTTTCACATCGTACGTAGCCGACCGTGCTAATTGGAGGACAACAAACTGAACACAAAAAGCAGTTCTAAAGAAGTGAGTTTTCAATTTAGCATAGCGATGCAGTGTATAGTAGTGTAGTATTTTAGTACAGTATATAGTAGCGTTGTGTATTGTAGTGTATAGTGTAGTACGTCTGCATGTTGAACTCCTTTTGCACCGTACGTAGCGAACCGTGCTAACCGGGGGTGCGGGTGTAAGCGCAACAAAAACAGCGATTCTATCGGCAGGTCGCATCTGGTCGGACGGAGTGGGGGAACTCCTACGCCTCGTTAAAGTCGGCTGGCCGGCGGAGGCCTCTTGAGACGCTCCCCAGAGCCCCCCGGCTGAGTGGAGGGGCTCCGGGCCGCTCTCTCTCTCCCCCTGAAATCAACGAAACAGCCCAGCGGATGCGGCACGACCCTCCCGGCAAAGAATCTCGAGGCTCGGCGAGGCCTTCCTCGGGCAAATAACTAAATACATACACGGTGTGTTTAGTTATTTATACACGGTGTGTTTATATATTGGTGGGGGGGGGGACCTTTGTCAGAAAATGCCCCGTGGGGGGGGGCTCGCGCGGGACCTCTTGACGCATTCCTCCTCGGTCTCATCGGCGTCTTCGCCTCTGCACATGATGGGAGTTTTGCTTTGGATGGCCCACGGCCTCCCCCACCCCCCACCACCACCACCAACCCGCCCCCCACTCCTTGCGATCGCTTAAAGTGCGGCGGCAATCTGTGTTCTCCAGCGTGGAACGCTCCTGCTGACCTCACGCGGTCTCTGAAAGCGATCTGCACCGTGACACATTCTTTTGCTTTCCAGACCTCACATCTGTAAACGGTCTTCCAAGACCGTAAAACGAAAAAACGGCACACACACACAAAAGAAAGAAGCGAGACCCCGGCAAGAAACACCCCTTCAACCTCCGTCGTTCACCCCGCTAACCCTGAGCAAGCGCTGTGCTCCCTCCCTCCTCCCTCCCTCCCTCCCCCCCTTACTCCCTCCCTCCCTCCCCACCTACCCACCACCCATGACCCATCCCGACAACCGCTGCATGCGTGGCTCAACAACAATAACAACAAACTCACGACAGGGCCATGTGCTCATTGTCAATAATGTTTTTTTTTTGTTAAACTAAAACTGCTTTTTTTTAATTTGTCCCGGTAAGGCCCCACTGAGCTGTGTAGCTCTTTTTCAGAAGCGACCTGGCCATCACAAATGAAAGCTCAACGAAGTGGCTTATCATGTGGACATTTAAAGTAGGCAATTATTCTAAAAGCGTGATGTTGATTCTAAATGTGTAGGGAAAAACCGGAGACCCCGGAGGAAAATCCACGCGACCACAGGGAGAGAGACACCGTCGACTCCACATATACAGCAGGCGTCTGGGTCGGGATCGAACCCACGACCTCCTGTACACCAGGCGAGGGAGTTAACATCTCCTAGCCACCGTGATGATGATGAGACAGAGAGACACACAAACTCCAAATATACAGCAGGCTTCAGGGTCGGGATCGAACCCACGACCTCCTGTACACCAGGCGAGGGAGTTAACATCTCCTAGCCACAGTGATGATGATGAGACAGAGAGACACACAAACTCCAAATATACAGCAGGCGTCAGGGTCGGGATCGAACCAACGACCTCCTGTACACCAGGCGAGGGAGTTAACATCTCCTAGACACCGTGATGATGATGATGAGACAGAGAGACACACAAACTCCAAATATACAGCAGGCGTCAGGGTCGGGATCGAACCCACGACCTCCTGTACACCAGGCGAGGAAGTTAACATCTCCTAGCCACCGTAGCGCCCTGGATAAACGCCTCTGCCACGCTCTCTCTCGCGAGCCGCCCACCTCGTAAGCCATATCCACTCTGCCACTCGCCAAACTCGCGCTCGCCTTCTCATCTCTCCCCCTCCTCGTCTCTGGTGGAGCCCCTTCACGTGTTCTTCGTTTCGCTGTTTTCTCACGAACAATAGTGCCGCCGGCAGCTTCGATTCACAAAGTTGGCTACGTACGGTGCGAAAGAAGTCCGACGCACATCGTACACACGTGAAGACTTTTATATTCACGACTCTTGCAGTGAGCAGTGTACCTACCTCTGAGTCTCTAGGGTTCACTGTTCGCACATGCCTCTCTCGTGTCCCGCTCCCGCATATAATTTTTCATCTTATGGCGACCAATCAAAACGTTATTTGTCACAGCTAAAATAGGCCAAATTTTAATAACTATTGTGTTGTGTCAACGATTCAGAGACAGAGTTTGTAGGATGCACTTTCTTTATTTACCACCATTCACGGTCTCGTCCACACACTCTCCACAGTAGCTCAGCCCAGCCTGTACACAACACCGGATGTCTAGCACTGACGGCGCTGACTGAGATAGCCAACGACTCTGCTTCGTAGCTCAATATCTAGCGGGGACGTTTAGCGACGACGAGACGAATCCACTCCCAGCACCGGCAGCCTTGAGCCCCCCGCTCTCGGCTCCTTTTATGCTCCCAGCGCGGCCTGGCCCCGCCCTGACCGCGCCTCCCTTCTCGAACCCTCCAGCAGGTTCCAGGGGCCTCCAGACGGGGTCCTCCGTGACCCTTGCCCCAGTTCCTCCGCTCTGCCCACACCCCGTGCACGCCCGCACCGGCGTGTGCACTGTCTGTCCACCACAGCTGCCGCTGCTGTCCACCAGCCGGCGCTGTTACACTACACTTGTCAATCCAGGAAAGCCGCACCAAGCCCCGAGGCTCGTGTTCAGGAGGGACCTGCTACAATGGGATGCTTGGACAGCACCAATGATGCGGGAGGAAACCGGAGATCCCGGAGGAAACAAAACAGGGGGAGGGGAGAAAATAGAATCTCCACCGCAGAGAGGCATCCGAGTCAGGAATCGAACCCAGGCCCCTTCGTGCTGTGAGTCGGAGATGCGACCACTGCGCTTCCACCCTGCCGCCCTGTGTGGTGAGCCTGCTCTTGTTGTCGTTGTTGTGTCGTCATTGATGGCCAGGCCGAGACCATCGACTCGCTACGCTACACTTGAGAACCCGGTCTGATCTCTGGTGGCTGGAACTCAGATTTGACCCCAGGATCTCAGTGGTGCCGGCTCTGACACAGGATCGGCCTCCTGAACCACCCGGCCTCCACTGGGCTATGTACGTAAGAAGTTCAATGTATGTACTGTACGTTAAACTTCTTTAACACCACCGTACGTAGCCAACCGTGCAAATCGGAGGTGGACCCGGTCAAAAATTCACGTGAGCACGTGGAGAGAGACACGCAAACTACAAATACACAGCAGGCGTCGGGGTCGGGATCGAACCCACGACCTGCGTACCAGGCGATACATCAGATATTGAGGCGTTGCATCGAGGCAGTACCACGTCTCCTAGACGCTCCAGGCCTGCAGTGTCGCGAAAACGCCCCTCTCCCGCTGAATGTGGCAGACACTCGGGAACAAAGTTGGTTGACACCCGAGGGGGAGAGTGGGAAGCGTTCCGGCTGGCACCAGGGAGGGCAGCTCAATTGAGAATCAGAATATGTATTTATCCTGGAGGAATCCGATGAGCTATAAAGCTCGTTTATACAGATGTCCAGTGGGGGCACGGGGTTAGAACGTTACAAGGCTCACTACACCCAAGTGGGTCTGTTATCTGGCATCACCGGCCACCCAACCACCATTCTATATTCAACAAATATTCACGACTCTCTCTGTAAAACTCAACATTTCCCTTGGCCGAAATATCGAACTTTTTACCCTACATTCAGTAACAGTCAAATGTATCCTGTATATTATATGAACCGTGTAACTCAATAGCTACTAAACATTTTAAATCTAATCGTATTCCAATTTATAACCATTCATTACGAAACGTGTTTTTAAAAGTAATTCTCATCAGGCCCCATGGTGTTCACGTACAGTCACCACCTCTCATCCACCACATCTCACTGGCCTCTCTACAACCTATGAGCCAGGGCTATTGTCCAGAACGTTCCTTTCAAGGCCACACACACACACTGCTATTGACAAAGTGCGTTCTGTACTTTAAATAACGGTTCTATAGCGGCGACGACGTCTGAGATGTAAGCAGAGGGACACGCGCGCAGGTGATACTCGAACGTCATCTCGTTGCTCGGTTTCCAATGCACGTTGTTTCGTTCAAATACCTGCCACTTTATCCCCAAATCCTTCAAGAAAAGAAAATAGCTCCATCCCTCCCAAACACTCACAATAGGAATGATACACTTAATGGCAGCGATGCTTCTGTTCCAAATAAGCATCCAGACACTGGTGATCACCTCCTGTCCACAGCCCCGCAGAGCCCATCAGAGCCTCGCTCCAAACTCCGAGCTGCCGAATCTCTGTTGTGAATCAGAGCCTGGCTCGAAACTACGAGCTGCCGAATCTCTGTTGTGAATCAAAGCCTGGCTCCAAACTCCCCGCCTCGTCAGTAGTCACACGTGGCTCCCACGCCCGTTGTTTTTTGGTTGTGTTTTCGTTTGTTGACCTTCCCCCCGATTGGCACGGTTGACTACGTACGGCGCGAAAGAAGTTCAACATTCGTACGTACAGTGCATTTCTCGCTGCAATGGACCAGTGACTGACGAAAGGAACACATGACACATTCCGCAGTAGCACCGTGTGGGCTTTAAATAAATAAATAAAAATGCGCCGGTTCGGGCGATGGCCCTTCCTCATGGCTATGATTGCCCTTGTGCACCACTGCGAATCTAGCATCAGCAGCAGCTTCACTAAAGTGATTTGTTTAATGACTGAGGACTCTCGATGGGTTTGTTATTTGTTCAGCGGCCTTGTCATGGCTTGCCACGTTACGACAGAATATAGATTGTAGTTATTGTTGTTGACACGGAATGTGTTGAGTTGTTTTTGTTGTTAACTGTGCTCGTGTACCACTGCTATCACAGCGGCCGCAGCAGCATCACCAGATGACGTTACACTTTTTTACGCAGAGAGGATCGATGTGATCACTTGGGTTCACGCAAAAGCTAACCGCAGGCCCGGCTAGAACGGAGTCTTTTCTTCGTGTGACATGGCGCAAGATATACGGTCAGCTTCACCCTTTTTCACTTCACTGCCACATGTGTGTATGTACGTGCGTTGAATCTCTTTCGCACGGAGCGGTGGTGCAGCGGTAAGCGCTACGCCGTGCTACGAATCCGGCGAGCCGAGTTCGATTCCCGCTCACGGCCAACACCGGTGACGATTATCTGAACCGGTCCTGGGCCTCCCCTAGGTCGACTCAGCCTCAAATGAGTACCTGGTGCGGTGCGTAAAAACATCGGTACTAGGGAGACAAAGGCGGCCGGGCGTGGTGCTGCCGTTCCGGCCTTAATAGGCGCTCGCTAACAGCACTTGCCCCAACGGTCTGTTAAGGCTTTACGGGAGATCTTTGTCTTTGAATTTTTTTCTCACCGTACGTCGCCAAGCGTGCTAATCGGGAGGTGCGTGAAAGCCTCCCCGTGGCATTGTTTTAGAGCACAGTGACTGCGTGTTCTAACAAAGGTTGGCTACGTATGGTGCGAAAGAAGTTCACCATGCATACAAAGTGGCAAAAACGTCCAGCGGCCAGCAACAAACAGCACGACGTAATACGTGAACGTTCACAGGCTTTATCATCATCATAGCTTGGGAGAAAAGAGTCGGCGAAGAGAGGGAGAGAAGCTGCAGAATAATAGGCGTTGTGGCCTGAGGTGTGGTGAGTGAGGGTTGTTGTGGCCTGCAGTGTGGTAAGTGTGGGTTGTTGTGGCCTGGGGTGTAGTGAGTGAGAGTTGTTGTGGCCTGAAGTGTGGTGAGTGAGAGTTGTTGTGGCCTGAAGTGTGGTGAGTGAGGGTTGTTGTGGCCTGAAGTGTGGTGAGTGAGGGTTGTTGTGGCCTGGGGTGTGGTGAGTGAGAGTTGTTGTGGCCTGAAGTGCGGTGAGTGAGGGTTGTTGTGGCCTGCAGTGTGGTGAGTGAGGGTTGTTGTGGCCTGAAGTGCGGTGAGTGAGGGTTGTTGTGGCCTGCAGTGTGGTGAGTGAGGGTTGTTGTGGTCTGCAGTGTGGTGAGTGAGGGTTATTGTGGCCTGCAGTGTGGTGAGTGAGGGTTGTTGTGGCCTGAAGTGTGGTGATTGAGGGTTGTTGTGGCCTGCAGTGTGGTAAGTGAGGGTTATTGTGGCCTGCAGTGTGGTGGTTTAACACAACATGAAGTTCACGGCAACCACAGCAATAATCGCAGTCGCGACAGCCGAGTGACAGGCAGGCGACTGGCCACGGGTGAGGGAGTGGCCGGAGTGGATCCGTGACTGCCACGTGGGTGGGTGGGTGGGGGGAGGGGTTACTTGACCATACTTCACCGAGCTGGTCACTATGAGGCTGTGAAGGGCAGGGAGCAGACGCGTTAAGCTGCGCAGCCTATACCACCTGCTATGCATCCAAGTGTCGTCCGGCTCAACTTCGCTCGGCTCTTGTAGACCGCGGTTGCTTTACCAGCTCAGGACCCAGTGAGCTGTGTGGCTCTTTCCTTTTCAGAAGCGACCTGGCCACAAACGATAGCTCAGCGAGGTGGCTTATCTCCATCATGGGACCTCCTTTGCAAGTAGCAAAATATGAGAATAGGTTTTCCGAGGTGGCTTGTCGCGTGGAAATGTATAGCAACCAAATACTCTGAACACGTGATGTTGTTCCTTTATATAGAGGGGAGACCCGGAGGACCCGGAGAAAAATCCGCACGACCACGGGGGAGAGAGACACCACAAACTACAGCAGCAGCAGGCGTCAGTGTGGGGATCGAACCCACGACCTCCTGTAGACCAGGTGAGGTAGTTAACATCTCCAAGCCACCGTGATGATGATGAGAGAGAGATAGACACCGCAAACTCCAAATATAAAGCAGGCGTCAGGGTCGGGATCGAACCCATGAACTCCTGTAGACCAGGCGAGGTGGTTAACATTTCCTAACCACTGTGATGAGAGAGAGAGAGAGACACGCAATTTCCAAATATACAGCAGGCGTCAGGGTCAGGATCGAACCCACGAGCTCCTGTAGACCACGCGAGGCGTTCCGTTTCTCTTCGTGCGTTGGAGGCGTCCACCCAATTCGGGGCGTCAAAACAGCAAGGGGGTCTCAGCGGAGACGAATCCCGACTTGCTGCGGCTGAGACAGCGCCTGTGGGTCAGGGGAGGTCATAGTCGGTACGCTGGTCACGAACTGGCGCGCTCGCCACTGTTTACACTCCAACGCGGCGGTGATCGTCATTCACGCCGTGGCACTCAAGCGCGCACACACGCGAGCACTTCGTTATTCTAAGAGGAGGAGTGGGGAGGGGGGGGGCGAGATTACAACCGCTCGTGCCCCTTTTTTCAGCCACTTTCTTTCTTCCGCACAGCTCTACGTTAGCGGTGGTAGCGATGCCATCGCACAGTCGATTGGTGTCAGTTCTTCAGTTGTGTAACGGGCCCAAGCGCGTGCGTTTACCAATCCGCGTTTTTAATCTTTTTGCAAATTGTTCGGCGACTTCTCGTGCCCCTCTGGCCTCCTGTGCAACTCTGCCAATGCAGTGTCACCAAATAGTTCGGAACATCTAATGAAGCGGCGCGGTTTGGTTCTGAAAATCAGAATGCCGTGAATACGCTTTAAAAGCCGGTAGCCGGCCGCTTATGTCCATAGGCTTGGCAATTCTGATATTGCATTTGGGAAAAGGCCACTTTCTGTTGGACAAACTTTCAAGCCAGTCTAATAATAGAGCCTCTAGTTTGTTTGTTTCGTGAGATTCAAGCTCACAGTGGACGGAGATAAACAGTCACCAATTGGCCGAAAACACCTTAACAAAGAGAGGACCACAGAGCTTGGAGTGGTGGGTGGGGTGATGGTGGCGGCTGGCCACGTCGCTACTGCCCTTCGCGTCGCTCTTCGAGAGCGAGCGAATTTCTCCGCGATGGTGACCCGCTACAAGTCGACGTCGTTGTCCTGATCTTTATGCAACGGTTAGCCGGTTTACGTGTCCACGCGCCTGCGTTATAAACAAACCAAAAAACTCCAACAAAACTATTTTTTACTTTACTGGGTAAGGTCCACAGAGCTATGTAGCTCTCATTTCATAAGCGACCTGGCCACAAATGATAGCTCAACTTAGTGACTTATCACGTGGTAATTAATAGCAGCAAAATACTCTAAACGCGCGTTTATTAAGTGGAGGGGAAAACCGGAGGACCCGGAGAAAAATCCACGCGACCACGGGGAGAGAGACACAGCAAGAGTCAGGGTCGAGATCGCACCCACGACATCCTGCATACCGGGGGAGGTAGTTAACATCTCGCCTCCCCACCCCTACCAATTGTGTACGGAGCACTGAAGCGTTGGTGCTCATCTCTCGTTTGCAACCCTGAGCCAGTGGGTGGAAATTCCACATTCCTATGACCGCAAGCGAGTTAATCCGGAAGGAACAACCGCTGCTTACTTACCTTACAAAGTGGTGCCTATTTTGTTGACCCTGCTAAAGTCACGTGCCAAGTCAGCCACCGCTCAGGATTTGAACTCGGGACCTTCCGATTGCGACACACTGGAGCGAATAAAGAGGACGACGATGACGATGGAGTTTTTCGTGAGAACATTTGTAGGACAGCCACGCAGATTGAGAGGATGTTTCATAGGCATTGTAATAAGTCGCCGATCAGCTGACATACATGTTACATTTGGTATGTGCTATGCAGAACCTTCACAGGTGCACAGCAAAAGTGCATTCACCAGCGTCCATGAGGCTAAACAGGGAATCTTTGATTCTGCATGCATGCTGTGTGTCTAGCTGTCTTCTTAAATACACGTGTGTGTGTGTCAGACTGTGTGCCTGTATGCATGTGCGTATGTATGTGTGTGTGTCAGACTGTGTGCCTGTATGCATGTGCGTATGTATGTGTGTGTGTGCGCTGTGAGCGCGCTGCACTACGAGCCCAGGGACCCGAGTTTGATTCCCGCTCACGACCCAGAACAGTGACAAATATATGAACTGATCCTGGTCCTTCCCTCGGTCGATTCAGCCTCATATGAGTACCTGGTTTGGTGTGTAGTAAACATCGCCACCTGGGAGACAAAGGTGGCCAGGCGTGGTGCTGACCACCTCGCTATCAATACTTGCACCAAGAGTCTTTTAAGCCTATACGGGGATCTGTGTCTTTGTTTTTGTTGCATGTGTGTGTATCTGTATGGGGAGCGGCAGTGTAGTGGTTAGCGCACAGCTGTGTAGGAACTCGGCGTCCCGAGAATGATTTCGGCTCATGGCCAACACCAGCGACGATTGTCGGAACCCAGTCCCGGGCCTCTCCTAAGTCGACTCAGCCTCAAATGAGTACCGGGGTTCGATGTGTCAACATTGCGACCAGGGAGACCAAGGCAGCTGGGCGTGGTGCCGGCAACCGAGTCCCTCGTGTGCCGTGCGGGCCTTAATAGGTGCTCGCTAACTGCACTTGCCCCTAAAGCCAGCTAAAAGGGCTTTACGGGGGCTTGTTGTTTATGCATGCGAGTGAGTGTGTGTGTGTCTGTGCGCCTGTATGCACGTATGTGTACACGTGTGTGTGTGTGTGCACGTGTGCGTGTGTCTGGACTCGTTGTTAAGATGCAGACCAGATGTGACTCGGCTGGTCGAGCGAGGTGACTGCGAGGCGTCCCGCAACGCGGCATCGGCGGCCTCGACCCATCTCGCCACACGCCCCCAGCCTCCACGCCGGCCCCGCTCCTCGCCTTGCTCTCGGCCGGCCGCTCGGAGGTGCCGGGGCCCTCCGCGAGGGGCCGCGTTGGGGTCGACGGCAGCCGCGGCGTGCTCGCAGCTTCTTTCAGAGGTTCGCGGTTCGTCGTGGTTATCCCTGCTGCTGCTGCTGCTGTGTGTGTGTGTATTAGGCATAATTACACGGATTTATTACGTAATAATAGTACGGTGGACACTGAAGAGCCCCCTAACGTCATTAGTAGGCCCTTGCGTGCCGGAATCATCGTAAAACATTTGCCAATTTCGATAATAAAAAAGATACGGCAGCGAAGATGTACTGGATTGGGATTGTGCACAGCGGTGAACGTTGTCCAACCAGTGTGGGAGACCGATGCCCAAACCCCCTGACCGGCAGACTGGGGCGAGGTGTCGAGTCGCGTGGTGCCGCCACTGGAGTGGCAGTGGTGGCGGTGGTGGTGGCGGTGGTGGCGGTGGCGGTGGTGGCGGTGGCGGTGGTGGTGGCGGTGGTGTTGGTGGTGGCGGCGGTTATGGTGGTGGTGGTGGCGGTGGTGGTGGCGGTGGTAGTGGCGGTGGTGGTGGTGGTGGCGGTGGTGGTGGTGGCGGTGGCGGTGGTGGTGGTGGTGGTGGTGGTGGCGGTGATGATGGTGATGGTGGCGGTGGTGGTGGTGGTGGCGGTGGTGGTGGTGGTGGCGGTGGCGGTGGTGGTGGTGGTGGTGGTGGCGGTGATGATGGTGATGGTGGCGGTGGTGGTGGTGGTGGTGGTGGCGGTGGTGGTGGTGGTGGCGGTGGCGGTGGTGGTGGTGGTGGTGGTGGCGGTGATGATGGTGATGGTGGCGGTGGTGGTGGTGGTGGTGGTGGCGGTGGTGGTGGTGGTGGCGGTGGCGGTGGTGGTGGTGGTGGTGGTGGCGGTGATGATGGTGATGGTGGCGGTGGTGGTGGTGGTGGTGGTGGCGGTGATGATGGTGATGGTGGCGGTGGTGGTGGTGGTGGTGGTGGTGGCGGTGATGATGGTGATGGTGGTGGTGGTGGTGTGTCCGTACCCTTACCCAGCGTGTTCGGACGAGATGCGCTGGACGCCGCTTCGTGTGAGTCACGGCTCCCTCGGGGTGGCGGGCGGGCGGGCGGGCGGGCGGCACTGTCGTCGATGGGGTAGCCACCGAGCCGAGACGCGCTGCGCTTTTTACGAGTTCGATTCCCGGCCACTGGCTAACGTCAGCGGCGAGCGCTGTAGGGGACTGGGTCCTGTCCGACAGGACGCACCCACTTCGCCACGAGACGCTGAGTAGGGCACGGTCAGCGGTACGTCTCTGGAGATCTCGGTGGGGTGGTCTGTGTGGGGCTGAATCAACTTCTGGATGTATGGGGTGGAGGAAACCCATTTAAAGACTTGGACACATTTAGGTGAATCGTGAACTCGACGCGATGTTTGAACTGGAAGCCGATTCAGAGCCACGTATGGCACGTATGTACGTTGAACTTCTTTCTCACCGTACGTAGCCAACCGTACTAATCGGAGGTGCGGGGGAAGGACAACAAACTGAACACAACATGCAGCTCTAAAGAAGCGAGTTTTCAACCGAGACGATTTAAAAATGCATAGCTCCAGTGGCTTCCTAATATGGGGAAGGGAAGAGCGTTCCAGACGGCCCCAGAAGCGCATCTGGAAGCGCCGCGCGACGCGGTGACCACCGCCTTGTTCGGTAGCAGAAGCCGAAATCAAAGCCATCGAACGAAGAGGAAGGTTGTGCGGTGTTGTCCCGAAGAGCAGAGAGAGAGTGGAAGGTGTAACTGTATGCACATGCGTTAGCGGTATCGTCTTATTGACGTATCGGAAGCATATATAATACATTATTAGGATTTTTGCATGCACAATCCGATGGATGTTTCATGATCGTAGACAAATCGTTTTGATCAATGACTTGTAAAATAGGTTGCAACCACACACTCATTGCCGATGACATACTTGTGTGTGACGTAGTCCTGAGCTAAATCTCACAATTGACAGTCTTTCCAAGACCACATTGGAAAAGCAACATTGACGGGAGGTTGCAGGTATTATTGTGATAATAATTTACATGTATAATGCGCATTCCATCCTCGGCTCCCAATGCGAAATGCACGGAAAGCCGGGAACAAAAGCAGAACCAGGGCCAGCCGACGGAACGAAAGAGGGAAGGCCGCTTTAAAGAGTTGGGGTTTCAAAACAGACGATCTCGCCAGCTGCTCTCTCGTTAGATGGCATCACCAGTTTATTTGGGTCATGGCAAACAGACGGCAAAATCAGTTGTTGCACTGTACTTGTATGTGCCCGCGTCTCTATGTGTGTCCCGCCTTCACACATCCGCTCTGATCAGCAGGGTCAAATGACCCCTCCCCAATGACAGGATCTCATCAGCAAGGCTGTATTTTATCCGCCCGGCGCTCCACTCATTTGTTGTGAGCTTCGCTCCTCCACCCTCCGTCGGTATTGGAAGACAACTGGCTCCTCCGTAGAGGCCGATTTTGACACCGCCGGTGCCAGTCATTGGCAAGTCCCCTTAGCTCCACATCCTCCTGTACCGCATCCCTCCATCTCTCTTCCGGGCCGTGCTGCGCCCGTGAATCCCCCTCTATGCGGCCAAACAGAAGCTGCTTGGGCATGCGGCAGCTGAGCATGCGGGCTACGTGACCCAGCCAACACAGCCTCGCCTGCCGGAGGAGCTCATTGATGGGACCGTGTCCAGATCTGTCGAGAATCTGTGAGCTCCTCACACACTCCAACGTGGTTAAACCCAGGATGGGTCGTAGGCAGGCCAGCCTGAATGTTTTAAGCCGACGCAGATGTTCCTTCAACAAGGTTCACGTTTCACAAGAGAAGGGATGTGGCCGAGAAGAACGCGGAGCTGCGTGTGGAGCGATGGGCCAGGTAGAGGGAGAAATGTGATGTCGTCACTTGTTTAACATCACATTTATATTTACGCGATCTAACCCAAAAACTTCTATAATGAATAATATTGGTCACGAAAGCCTACGTGTGAAACTGATGAAAATATAATTCCGCTCGACTGACTTGGAGTCAGACCTCTGCTACCAAATCATAAATGGGTATAAGCACACTGCCCAGGCATTACAATACCACTCGCTCCACAACTGCCCTGTCCGTATTCCATGGAGAGGCGAGGGGGTGAAGTATTTGATTCCTAAAACTATTTTTATTTTACCAGGTAAGGCCCAATGAGCTATGTAGCTCTTTTTCAGAAGCGACCTGTCCACAAACGATAGCTCAACGAAGTGGGTTAGCATGTGGACATTTATAGCAGCCAAATGTTCTAAACGCACGTTTCTAAATGTGGAGGGAAAACCCGGAGAACCTGTAAAAAAATCCACGTGACCACGGGGAGAGAGCGAGAGACACGCAAACTCCAAATATACAGCAGGCGTCAAGGTCGGGATCAAACACACAACCTCCTGCATATCAGGCGAGGGAGTTAACATCAGTGAAGACATAAAACACCAAGGCAGGTGCTTAATTTATTGTGGGGCTGATGGTAAGGCCCCATTTCGTAGCATGCTCCAGGTTCAGAAGTAGAGTCTCCAACTCATTCTCAGTGAGAAGCAATTGCCAGATCATCAGCATACATGATTGTACAGTATAGAGGCATCCTTTGACAGCACCCAGGCATCGATCAACCTTCCATTGCATCTGTACCAGATGGAAATCACTCAGTACAGTGATGAAAAGCGTCCCAAGCTGTGCGGTCAAAGAATATTTAAAAAGCACATACATAAAGACATACACACATACACACACGCATACATGCACACATACACACACATAACCACACAGAGACAAATATCCCCCGTGTAGTCTTAACAGACTGTTGGGGCAAGTGCTGTTAGCGAGCACCTATTAAGGCCAGTAAGACGCACAAAGGGGTGGGATAACTATCAATCACGCCCGACCGCCTTTGTCTCTCCAGTGTCGATGTTTACACACGGCATCAGCTACCCATTTGAAACCGAGTCAGCTCAGAACTATTTCTCATTCCACTCGCCACTGATGTTAGCCATGGCCAAGAATCAAACTCAGGTGGCTAAGTTCAAAGTTCAGAAAGCTTACCGCCACACCACGACTCCCCACACACACACACACACGTGCACTTTACACACACACACAAGGGCACTCGCTCACTAAATAACGAAGACAAAGACCCCCCATATATTCTGCTAGCAGCTCGTTATTAAACTAAACTATGTTTTATTTTACCAAGCGACCTGGCCATCACAAATGACAGCTCAACGAAGTTGCTTATCACGTGGACATTTATAGCAGCCAAATACTCTAAACGCGTGACGTTGGTTCTGAACGTGGAAGGAAAGACCGCAGGACCCGGAGAAAAATCCACGGCGCACACGCGGAGAGCGAGACTTGCAAACTCCAAATATACAGACATCGTCAGGGTCGGGATCGAACCCACACACTCCTATATGCCAGGCGAGGTAGTTCACATCTTGCCACACGCAACTCTTAACCTTTTGAGGCCAGCAAACCAAAGGCTGCCTTTGTCTCCCCAGTCCCATTTACAGCCCTGAGCCATTGGTGAACATTGACACGCTTATGATTTCCCATTGGACAACCACTGTTAACGCGGGCTGGTAACGTGGTGGGTCACGGGAGCCCGATATTTCTAACTCTTGGCACCACTCACGACGTCCCGTGTTACCCTTGGCCAGGAGTCCAACTCAGGTAGGGCCGGGTCCGTAGTCGCGCACCGTAACGTGGGACGGCACCCAAAGTGAGCGCGCCGTGGCGACTGACGCAGGGTGGCTTCCTGAGAGCGTTCAAGTCCAACGCGCGACACCGCCTCTCACCTGCAGGCGATTGCCTGGCCACTGAATCTCTCACTTGGCACTGCCCTCGGCTGGCGCAGGGCGAACGAGGGCACAGTGCCTGGCGCTGTATTTAACATCGGCAACAACAACAACAAGAAATGGAGACAAAGGCGGCCCTTAGTGGGGGCCTGGCGCCGCCACTCGGGAGTGGCTCCGTCTAAAGGTGCTCGCTAACGACGCTTGCTTCAGCCGGCGTCTGAAAGGGTGGCTCTGTGAGCGTGCGTGCGCGCTCCGTGTTGGCAGTAAAACAATGAGGTGTCTCACGTGACTCCGTGCGCACATAGCCCCCCACCCCCCCTGGCCCCCCAAGGCCCACAGGTGCCGCGTAATCCATTGTTTAGTCACAGCACAAGGGGCCGTGCGGGTGAGAGAAGTAACACCCCCCACCCCCACCCCGCCCCCCCCCGGCCCCCCTAAGCGGGGTCGCGTCACCGCACGAGGCACTGGGATGCTGCTGGATGCTTCTTGATGTTACCCACGTGACTAAGTATTCGGCCTGCGTACGCATCTCGAGTGCTATCGCGAATTGTGCTTTAGCCAATTCTACTTATTACAACGAGATTTCTTCATCATGCGATGTTCTTCAGGAATGCAACTACCGCGTTAACTACCGCGCTATCGGGTTAAAGAGTTACGTTGAACTTCTTTCGCACCGTACGTAGCCGACCAGAGTGCGGGGCAATGACAACAAACTAAAAACAAACAGCAGCGTCTTCCTAATAGGGGCCGTCCATAAATGACGTCACGCACCTGGGGAGGGGGGTGGGTCAGACATTTGTGACGATGTGTGATGGGGAGGGGGGGGGGGTTTGAGAAATGTGACGTCACATCAAAATGCGCAACTTTAAATAAATATAGATAACACGTTCTACTTGATTAAATAGACTTTCTAATTAATATTTTCTCCTACAACATCAGAGTGCAGCGCCACATTAAATACGCGCTACAATGACAATAGTTTAAAGCGATTTGAAGCATGGTTTACTTTTGGGGGGGGGGGGAGTGTCAGAGCTTTGTGACGTCATATTTGAGGGGGGGGGGCCTGACTTTTTGTGACGCCGTGTGACGAGGGGGGGGGGGGCAAAAATCGTCTAAAACCACGTGACGTCATTTATGGACGGCCCCATATCGGAAGGGAAGAGCGTTCCAGACGGCCGCAGAAGCAGCGTCCGCGAATCTTGAGCGGTGGTGCAGCGGCGTTCGTGCGCCGTGCTAAGGACCTGCTCTAGCCCAGTTCGATTCCCGAACACGGTCACCAACCAACACCACCAGGCTCTAAAGAAAGCTGTCTCTGGCGTGGACCAATCAGCTTCAAGGACAATGCCGCATATATTATCAGTGTGTTTTTTTTTGTTCGCATTCTTACCACAAGTGTTGTGGTTAACGCAGACATGATTCCTTGTGAAAGGTTTCAGTTTGGTGTTTTAACATCTGAACACCTTCATATGGATTCCTGCAGTCACGAAAGCTTCAAATCAAGATCTTAACACCTGTTCTGTTGCCAGAAAAAAGGGGAAAACCTATTCTCACCACCGGTGACGATTATCCTGAACCGATTCTACAGCGCCTGCACCACCTCCCCCCCCCCCTCCCCCCAGGTCAACTCAGCCTTGTAACAACAAAGATTGTATCTGGCGCGGTGTGTAAAGCATCAGCGCTGGGGAAGGCAAAGCCGGCCGGGCGTCGTGCTGACCCGCAAAGTCAACTCGTGCGCCGTACGAGTTCGCGTCGCGTTATCCAACACGCGAGACAACACGCACGCGCGCCCAGCGAGAACACTCCCGCCGTTCCTGCTACGGTGAATATCGTCACCGCTCGTCACGTCAAACATTCACTCCCGCACGGAGGACAATTGCGAGAGAGTTGAACGGGAACTGTGAGCGGCGTGGATGTTTTTTTTCTCTTTGAAAGGCGACTTATGTAAGAGCTGGCCCGCCTCGCCAGCGACTTGCTTTGGCCAGACGCGAGAGAGCCTCTCGAGCGGGGGCTGCTCCAGCACAACTCCGCCCGTGACGCCGATGGTTCACGCCAACTTTGTTGGAGCGCGCGCGCGTGTGAGTGCGTGTGTGTGTGAGCGAGCGTGTGTGTGAGTGCGTGGATGAGTGAGTGTGTGAGTGAGCGTGTGAGTGAGTGCGTGTGTGTGAGTGAGCGTGTGAGTGAGTGCGTGTGTGAGTGAGCGTGTGTGTGAATGCGTGTATGAGTGAGTGTGTGAGTGAGCGTGAGGAGCGATAGTGTAGCGGTTAGCGCGCTGCGCTATGAACCTGGCGACCCGGGTTCGATTCCCGCTCACGGCCAACACCAGTGACGATTATCTCAACCGGTCCCGGGCCTCCCCTAGGTCGACTCAGCCTCAAATGAGTACCTGGTGCGGTGTGTAAACATTGCCACTAGGGAGACAAAGGCGGTCGGGCGTGGTGCTGGCCACCCACCCCTCGTGTACCGTTCCGGCCTTCAAAAGTGTTCGCTAATAGCACTTGCCCCAAACAGTCTGTTCAGACTACACGGGAATCTTTGCATTTTGTGTGAGTGTGTGTATGATTGAGTGTGTGTGGGAGCGTGGCGGTGAGGTGTGGGAAGCTGTAAGCCCCAGGCTACTTTGGGCTTGCCTTCCCATCAACCGGAGGCGAGGAATGGTGGTCGTGGTTACTTATGCCCCCACCGAAGACGAACATCCGTGGAGGGATGCAGGCAAAGCCGATGAGTCAGATGCCTTCTATGACCTCCTGTCACAGGTGCTGGCTAAAGTGGCCCCTCGGGATAGTCATCTTGTTGGGTGACTTCAATGCCCGAGTTGATCATGATGCTGGCACCTGGTCTGGAGTGATTGGAGGGCATGGGCCAGATCAGCTCAATAACAACGGTAGGAGGCTGCTAGATTTTTGTGCAGCCCATGGGCTTGTAATTACCAACACGCCCACACAACATCATGGATGCATGCCGGGTCCAAGCAAGAACATCTGCTGGACTACATAGTGACGGACCAGCGGATGCGAGCCCATGTCCTTGACACCAGGACCTACCGTGGAGCTGATCTGCCCTCTGACCATCGACTAGTCATCTGTAAGATGCGCCTGCCATTCTTCCACTCCAGTGGTGGGTGTACACCCAGGACCCCATTCCAACTTAAAGTGGCCTTGTTTCAGTTATCTGATGAAAGTTGCAAGCGAGAATTTCATCATCGCTTGCGGCTGGGGTTGGCATCGTCCCCCACTCCTCCTGATGTCGAGGGTAAATGGGCGAGGTTTAGGACTGTGACTCATGCAGCTGCAATGGCTGCTTTGGGTACGCGGTCCAGACCTCCCCAGAGACCCTGGCTGACAGAGGAGGTGTTCAGGATAGTTGAGAAAAAGCGACAGGCCCACTGTCATCGACTACAGAATCCCACGTCAGAGAATGAGGAGGCTTACCGCAGCCTTCGCTCGGAGGTTCGGAGAGCCGTGAGGCGCTGCAAGGATGGGTGGTGGTCGCGGGTTGCTGAGGAGATGGAGTCTGCCTCAGTGGCCCGCGATCACAAATGTCTATTTAACTCCATCAAAAAAGTAACCTGCAGCGCCACACCTATTACCATCATTAGGGGAAAAAATGGTGTTCCAATCTCCGACCCCCAGGAACAGGTTTGCAGATTTGCTGAGCATTTATGTGAGGTCCTGGGGGAGGGGAAACCCCTCAGCCAGGAAAACATCGTGGCACAAAGTGGGGATGACCCTGCTGAGGCTGCGGTGCCTCAAATATTGGAAGAAGTCACCCCCTGTGAGTGGCTGGCTGAGGTGCCATCTGTTGAGGAAGTACTGAAGGCGATTCGGAGTCTGAGACCAGCAAAGGCACCGGGCAGAGATGATCTCCCAAGCGAAATGCTGAAGGAGGGTGGCGTTTGTGCACAGACTGCCCTATATGACATCATAACAACAGCCTGGACCACTGGACGGGTTCCGCAGGATTGGAAGGATGCCCTGGTGGTCCACCTCTTCAAGAAGGGGGACCGCACAGACTGTAACAACTACAGGGGCATCTCACTGCTCAGTGTGGTGGGAAAGGTCCTGGCAAGGATTATTCAACATCGCCTTGCCAGGCACGCTGAGGAGAGGCTTGCGGAGCCCCAATGCGGTTTCAGGAAAGGGCGGTCCTGCACAGATGCCATATTTTCTGTCCGTCTGCTACAACAGGGGTGTAGGGAATACCAACAAGACCTACATCTCTGCTTTATTGACCTGGTCAAGGCCTATGATACCATCAGTAGGCCTGGGCTCTGGGTTGTTCTTCGTGCTTTTGGAGTCCATGAACCCCTGCTCACGATCATTAAGGACCTTCATGATGGTGAGCGGGCCCGGGTAAAACTACGTGGCCGGGAGTCAGAGCAATTCCCTGTACACCTTGGGGTGCGACAGGGATGTCCTCTGGCTCCCACATTATTTAACATCTATTTTGACCACGTAGTTCGTGAAGCCTTCAATAGCTGTACCGGGGGAATCTCCATTTGGTACAGATATAATGGGAGGCTGATCGATGCCCGGGTGCGGTCAAGGGATGGCTCCCTATTGCTCAACCATGTTATGTATGCCGATGATTTGGTAATAGCTGCTCATTCAGAACAGGAGTTGGAGATGCTGCTGCTGAGACTGGAGCGTGCCACTAAGAGATGGGGCCTTACCATCAGCCCCACCAAAACTAAGTACCTGCCTGGGTATTTTGTACCATCGGACACTCCACCCCCACAACTCCCAATCGGTGATGGGGCAGTTGTGGAGAGAGTGGAGAGTTTCCCCATACCTGGGAAGTGTGCTTATGACCGGCTCCAGTTTAACAGCAGAGGTCTCACTCCGAATCAGTCGAGCGGCAATATCTTTTCGTCCGTTGCGTAACGCTGTGTGGAAGCTACCTGGTCTGTTGCTCCGCACTATTCTTCAGGTCTTCTCGGCCACGGTCATTCCCTCCCTTCTCTACGCTTGCGACACGTGGACCCCCTTAATGGAACATCTTCGCCGGTTAGAATCATTTAGGCTAGCCTGCCTACGATCCATCCTGGGTTTAACCAGGCTGGATTGTGTGAGGAGCTCACAAATCCTTGACAGATCTGGGCAAGATCCCATCGGTGAGCTCCGACAGGCAAGGCTGCGATGGCTGGGTCATGTAGCCCGCATGCCCAGCCACCTCATGCCGAAACAGCTTTTGTTCGGCCGGATCGAGGGGGCTAAACGGGCGCGGCACGGGCTAGAGAAGAGATGGAGTGATGTGGTACAGGAGGACGTGGAGCTGAGTGGAATTGCCGATGACTGGTACCAGCGGTGTCAAGATCGGCCTCTGTGGAGGAGGCTCGTGAAGGACGCTGCTGGGCAGTTGGAGGTAGTCGCCCTCCAACAGCAACGGAGGGCGGAGGAGCGACGCTCACAACAACGAGCAGAGCGCCGGGTGGTTACGGCACAGCAGGTTGGCACAGTAGGGGGCACAGGTGGTGCATCAGCCACTCATCTCAGTCGTCTCAGTCAGTCGACCCGTGGCACCTGGGTCTGCCCCGTGACCTGCCAGCGGGCGTTCGACACTTCACGTGGCCTCAAGGTGCACATGGCCTGGCACAAGCGTCGTGGTGACGTCACCGCCACTTAGTGGCGAATGGCGGTTGTTGTTGTGATTTAGTGAGTGTGTGATTGAGTGTGTGTGTGTGATTGAGTGTGTGTGTGAGTGTGTGAGTGAGTGTGTGTGATTGAGTGAGTGTGATTGTGTGAGTGTGTCTGTGATTGAGTGTGTGTGTGTGATTGAGTGTGAGTGTGTGTGTGTGATTGAGTGTGTGTGTGATTGAGTGAGTGTGAGTGTGTGTGATTGAGTGAGTGTGTGACTGTTTGAGTGTGTCTGTGATTGAGTGTGTGTGTGTGATTGAGTGTGAGTGCGTGAGTGTGTGTGTGATTGAGTGTGTGAGTGATTGAGTGTGTGTGTGTGATTGAGTGTGTGTGTGTGATTCAGTGTGTGAGTGTATGTGTGATTGAGTGTGTGTGTGATTGAGTGTGAGTGTTTGAGTGTGTGAGTGTGTGTGATTGAGTGTGCGATTGAGTGTGTGTGTGAGTGTGTGTATGATTGAGTGTGTGATTGAGTGTGTGAGTGTGTGTGTGATTGAGTGTGTGTGTGAGTGTGTGCGTGTGTGATTGAGTGTGAGTGTGTGTGTGATTGAGTGTGTGTGTGAGTGAGTCTGTGTGTGAGTGTGTGTGTGATTGAATGTGTGTGTGATTGAGTGTGTGAGTGTGTGTGTGATTGAGTGTGTGTGTGATTGAGTGTGTGAGTGTGTGTGAGTGTGTGATTGAGTGTGTGAGTGTGTGTGTGATTGAGTGTGTGTGTGAGTGTGTGATTGAGTGTGTGTGAGTGTGTGTGTGATTGAGTGTGTGTGAGTGTGTGATTGAGTGTGTGAGTGTGTGTGTGATTGAGTGTGTGTGTGAGTGTGTGATTGAGTGTGTGAGCAAGAGTGGCAGTGGCGTGTCAGCAATTGATGATTCCCCTCTCTCACTCCTCACTCCATCCCTGCAATCTCAAGTGTAGGGGAGCGGTCGTGTAGCGGTTAGCGCGTTGCACTACGAACCCGGCCACCCGAGTTCGATTCCATCTCTCACGACCAAACACCGGCGACGATTCACTGATCCGGCCCGGGTGTGTAAACATCGCTGCTTAGGGAGACAAAGACGTCCGCGCGTGGTGATGCAGCCACCCGGCCCTTTGCGTGCCGCCGCGGTCTTCAGAAGCGCTGCTCGCTGACGGCGCTTTCCCCCAACAGCCTGTGAAGGCTATACGGGGGATCTTTGTCTTTGTACCTTTGTTTTACTCCCCCCTCTCTCTCCACCCCTCCTCGAAGCTGAACTTAACCCCCCCCCCCGCTCGTCCACGTGACGCACACCGCTGATCAGCTGCCGTGCGTTGTCAATGGGCATGCTGCGTGTCCACGAGGCACGCGCGCGGCTCAGCGACGTCGCTCCCTGAGTGCTGCCTGGAGCCGCTGCCGCCGTCTTGTTCACAACCCCAGTGAGCCGCCGCTGCTGCTGCTGTTCCTGGTGGTGCTGTTCCTGGTGCTGCTGTTCCTGGTGGTGCTGTTCCTGGTGCTGCTGTTCCTGGTGCTGCTGTTCCTGGTGCTGCTGTTCCTGGTGGTGCTGTTCCTGGTGCTGCTGCTGCCGCCGTCTGGTTCACAACCCCAGTGAGCCGCTTGCCGCCGTCTGGTTCACAACCCTAGTGAGCCGCCACTGCCGCTGCTGTTCCTGGTGCTGCTGCTGCTGGTGGTGCTGCTGCCGCTGGTGGTGCTGCTGCTGCTGCTGCCGCTGCTGTTCCTGGTGCTGCTGCTGGTGGTGCGGCTGGTAGTGGTGGTGCTACTGGTGGTGGTGCTGGTGGTGGTGCTGGTGGTGGTGCTGGTGGTGCTACTGGTGGTGCTACTGGTTGTGCTACTGGTGGTGGTGCTGGTGGTGCTACTGGTGGTAGTTGTGCTACTACTGGTGGTGGTGTTACTGGTGGTGGTGTTACTGGTGGTGGTGTTACTGGTGGTGGTGGTGCTGGTGGTGTTACTGGTGGTGCTACTGGTGGTAGTGGTGGTGCTACTGGTGGTGGTTGTGCTACTGGTGGTAGTGTTGGTGCTGGTGGTGCTACTGGTGGTGGTTGTGCTACTACTGGTGGTGTTGCTACTGGTGGTGCTACTGGTGGTGGTGGTGCTACTGGTGGTGCTACTGCTTGTGCTACTGGTGGTGCTACTGGTTGTGCTACTGGTGGTGGTGCTGGTGGTGCTACTGGTGGTGGTGCTGGTGGTGCTACTGGTGGTGGTGGTGCTACTGGTGGTGCTACTGGTTGTGCTACTACTGGTGGTGCTGGTTGTGCTACTGGTGGTGGTGCTGGTGGTGCTACTGGTTGTGCTACTGGTGGTGCTGGTTGTGCTACTGGTGGTGGTGCTACTGGTGGTGGTGTTACTGGTGGTGCTACTGGTGGTGGTGGTGCTACTGGTGGTGGTGCTGGTGGTGCTACTGGTGGTGTTACTGGTGGTGGTGCTACTGATGGTGGTGCTGCTGGTTGTGCTACTGGTGGTGGTGGTGGTGCTGGTTGTGCTACTGGTAGTGGTGCTGGTTGTGCTACTGGTGGTGGTGGTGCTACTGGTTGTGCTACTGGTAGTGGTGTTACTGGTGGTGCTATTGGTGGTGCTACTGGTGGTGGTGCTCGTGGTGGTGCTGGTGGTGTTATTGGTGGTTGTGCTACTGGTGGTGGTGTTACAGGTGGTGGTTGTGCTACTGGTGGTGGTGTTACAGGTGGTGGTTGTGCTACAGGTGGTGGTGTTACTGGTGCTTGTTGTGCTACTGGTGGTGGTGGTGCTACTGGTTGTGCTACTACTGGTGGTGCTGGTGGTGGTGCTGGTGGTGCTACTGGTGGTGGTGGTGTTACAGGAGGTGGTTGTGCTACTGGTGGTTGTGTTACAGGTGGTGGTTGTGCTACTGGTGGTGGTGTTACAGGTGGTGGTTGTGCTACTGGTGGTGGTGGTGGTGTTACAGGTGGTGGTGGTGGTGGTGCTATTGGTGGTGGTGTTGGTGCTGGTTGTGCTACTGGTGGTGGTGTTACAGGTGGTGGTTGTGCTACTGGTGGTGGTGTTACAGGTGGTGGTTGTGCTACTGGTGGTGCTGGTGGTGGTGCTGGTGGTGCTACTGGTGGTGGTGGTGTTACAGGAGGTGGTTGTGCTACTGGTGGTGGTGTTACTGGTGGTGGTTGTGCTACTGGTGGTGGTGTTACAGGAGGTGATTGTGCTACTGGTGTTGGTGTTACAGGTGGTGGTTGTGCTACTGGTGGTGGTGTTACAGGAGGTGGTTGTGCTACTGCTGGTGGTGTTACAGAGGGTGGTTGTGCTACTGGTGGTGGTGTTACTGGTGGTGGTTGTGCTACTGGTGGTGGTGTTACAGGTGGTGGTTGTGCTACTGGTGGTGGTGTTACAGGTGGTGGTTGTGCTACTGGTGGTGGTATTACAGGAGGTGGTTGTGCTACTGGTGGTGGTGTTACAGGTGGTGGTTGTGCTACTGGTGGTGATGTTACAGGTGGTGGTTGTGCTACTGGTGGTGGTGTTACAGGTGGTGGTTGTGCTACTGGTGGTGGTGTTACAGGTGGTGGTTGTGCTACTGGTGGTGGTGTTACAGGTGGTGGTTGTGCTACTGGTGGTGGTGTTACAGGTGGTGGTTGTGCTACTGGTGGTTGTGCTACTGGTGGTGGTGTTACTGGTGGTGGTTGTGCTACTGGTGGTGGTGGTGGTGTTACAGGTGGTGGTGGTGCTTCTGGTGGTGGTGTTACAGGTGGTGGTTGTGCTACTGGTGGTGGTGTTACAGGTGGTGGTTGTGGTGTTACAGGTGGTGGTTGTGCTACTGGTGGTGGTGTTACAGGTGGTGGTGGTGCTACTGGTGGTGGTGTTACAGGTGGTGGTTGTGCTACTGGTGGTGGTGTTACAGGTGGTGGTTGTGGTGTTACAGGTGGTGGTTGTGCTACTGGTGGTGGTGTTACAGGTGGTGGTGGTGCTACTGGTGGTGGTGTTACAGGTGGTTGTGCTACTGGTGGTGGTGTTACAGGTGGTGGTTGTGCTACTGGTGGTGGTGGTGTTACAGGTGGTGGTTGTGCTACTAACTGCTGCAGCTGGTCCCGCCTCTGTTCTCTGGGCTCAGTGGCACTCGCCGCAAAGTCGCAACGGGGGGATAACCCACCCACCCGTCTCTGCCGTAAGTTTTAAATGTTTACCAATTGTTTATTGTATTATTAATGTCCCGCTTCTCACCGCGTGTCCGTGTGTTGTTAGGGTGTTGTTAGTGTGTTGTTGTTAATGTGTTGTTGTTAGTGTGTTGTTGTTAGTGTGTTGTTGTTGTTAGTGTGTTGTTGTTGTTAGTGTGTTGTTGTTAGTGTGTTGTTGTTGTTAGTGTGTTGTTGTTGTTAGTGTGTTGTTGTTAGTGTGTTGTTGTTAGTGTGTTGTTGTTAGTGTGTTGTTGTTAGTGTGTTGTTGTTAGTGTGTTGTTGTTAGTGTGTTGTTGTTGTTAGTGTGTTGTTGTTAGTCTGTTGTAGTGTGTTGTTGTTAGTGTGTTGTTGTTGTTAGTCTGTTGTAGTGTGTTGGTGTTGTTAGTGTGTTGTTGTTGTTAGTGTGTTGTTGTTAGTGTGTTGTTGTTAGTGTGTTGTTGTTGTTAGTGTGTTGTTGTTGTTAGTGTGTTGTTGTTGTTAGTGTGTTGTTGTTGTTAGTGTGTTGTTGTTGTTAGTGTGTTGTTGTTGTTAGTGTGTTGTTGTTAGTGTGTTGTTGTTGTTAGTGTGTTGTTGTTGTTAGTGTGTTGTTGTGTGTTGTTGTTGTTAGTGTGTTGTTGTGTGTTGTTGTTGTTAGTGTGTTGTTGTGTGTTGTTGTTGTTAGTGTGTTGTTGTGTGTTGTTGTTGTTAGTGTGTTGTTGTGTGTTGTTGTTGTTAGTGTGTTGTTAGTGTGTTGTTGTTGTTAGTGTGTTGTTGTTAGTGTGTTGTTGTTGTTAGTGTGTTGTTGTTGTTAGTGTGTTGTTGTTAGTGTGTTGTTGTTAGTGTGTTGTTGTTAGTGTGTTGTAGTGTGTTGTTGTTAGTGTGTTGTTAGTGTGTTGTTGTTGTTAGTCTGTTGTAGTGTGTTGGTGTTGTTAGTGTGTTGTTGTTGTTAGTGTGTTGTTGTTAGTGTGTTGTTGTTAGTGTGTTGTTGTTAGTGTGTTGTTGTTAGTGTGTTGTTAGTGTGTTGTTGTTGTTAGTGTGTTGTTGTTGTTAGTGTGTTGTTGTTGTTGTTAGTGTGTTGTTGTTGTTGTTGTTAGTGTGTTGTTAGTGTGTTGTTGTTAGTGTGTTGTTGTTAGTGTGTTGTTGTTAGTGTGTTGTTGTTGTTGTTAGTGTTGTTCTTGTTGTTAGTGTGTTGTTGTTGTTAGTGTGTTGTTGTGTGTTGTTGTTAGTGTGTTGTTGTTGTTAGTGTGTTGTTGTTAGTGTGTTGTTGTGTGATGTTGTTAGTGTGTTGTTGTGTGTTGTTGTTAGTGTGTTGTTGTTAATGTGTTGTTGTTGTTAGTGTGTTGTTGTGTGTTGTTGTTAGTGTGTTGTTGTTGTTGTTGTTAGTGTGTTGTTGTGTGTTGTTGTTAGTGTGTTGTTGTGTGTTGTTAGTGTGTTGTTGTTGTTAGTGTGTTGTTGTTGTTAGTGTGTTGTTGTTGTTAGTGTGTTGTTGTTAGTGTGTTGTTAGTGTGTTGTTGTTGTGTGTTGTTGTTAGTGTGTTGTTGTGTGTTGTTGTTGTTAGTGTGTTGGACGGAGTAGGTAGGTTCCTCGCTAGCAGCACTTGCACCAACAGCCTGTGAATGCTATGGGGACGGGGGTGATCTTTGTGATGTAAATAGATGTGTCTGTGTGTGATCGGATTCTGTGCTAACGTCACTTGCCCCCAGTATGTTGAACTTCTTTCGCACCGTACGTAGGCAACCGTGCTAATTGGAGGTGCGGAGGAAGGACAACAAACTAACACACACGAAGCAGTTGTAAAGAAAATGAATTTTAAATCTAGATTATTTAAAAGTGCATCGCTCCAGTGGCTTCCTAATATCAGAAGGAAGAGCGTTCCAGACGGCCGCATCGCCCACTTGCAAAATGCGCGATGCGGTGACCACCGCCTTTGTGCGATGGCAGCAGCAGCCAAGGGCTGCCGCTGCCGCTGCTGCTGTTGTTGTTGTTTAGATGACCACCGGAGGAGTTGGGGTGACCCATGGTCGCCTGCGGCTCGCGTGTCCCTGCTGCTTGTGTGCACACCACGAGTCCTCACGAACGCCTCGGCCGAGTTATCACCCCCCCACTCACCATCACCCCCCCCCACTCACCCCCCCCCACTCACCATCACCCCCCCCACTCACCCCCCCCCACTCACCATCACCCCCCCCCACTCACCATCACCCCCCCCCCACTCACCATCACCCCCCCCCCACTCACCCCCCCCCACTCACCATCACCCCCCCCCCACTCACCATCACCCCCCCCCACTCACCATCACCCCCCCCCCCACTCACCATCACCCCCCCCCCCACTCACCCCCCCCCACTCACCATCACCCCCCTCCCCACTCACCATCACCCCCCCCCACTCACCATCACCGCCCCCCCACTCACCATCACCCCTCCCACTCACCATCACCTCCCCCCCACTCACCATCACCCCCCCCTACTCACCATCACCCCCCCCCCCACTCACCATCACCCCCTCCCCACTCACCATCACCCCCCTCCCCCCAATCACCATCACCCCCCCCCCCACTCACCATCACCATCACCCCCCCCCCCTCCCACTCACCATCACCCCCCCCACTCACCATCACCCCCCCCCACTCACCCCCCCCCACTCACCCCCCCCACTCACCATCACCCCCCCCACTCACCATCACCCCCCCCACTCACCATCACCCCCCCCCACTCACCATCACCCCCCCCCACTCACCATCACCCCTCCCACTCACCCCCCCCCCCCCACTCACCATCACCCCCTCTCACTCACCATCACCCCCCCCACTCACCATCACCCCCCCCCACTCACCATCACCCCCCCCCCCCCCCCACTCACCATCACCCCTCCCACTCACCCCCCCCCCACTCACCATCACCCCCTCCCACTCACCATCACCCCCCCCCACTCACCATCACCCCCCCCCCCCACTCACCATCACCCCCCCCCCACTCACCATCACCCCCCCCCCCCACTCACCATCACCCCCCTCCCACTCACCATCACCCCCCCACTCACCATCACCCCCTCCCACTCACCATCACCCCCCCACTCACCATCACCCCCCCCCCACTCACCATCACCCCCCCCCCACTCACCATCACCCCCCCCCCACTCACCATCACCCCCCCACTCACCATCACCCCCCCCCACTCACCATCACCCCCCCCCCCACTCACCATCACCCCCCCACTCACCATCACCCCCCCCACTCACCATCACCCCCCCCACTCACCATCACCCCCCCCACTCACCATCACTCCCCCCCACTCACCATCACCCCCCCCCACTCACCATCACCCCTCCCACTCACCCCCCCCCCCCCACTCACCATCACCCCCTCTCACTCACCATCACCCCCCCCACTCACCATCACCCCCCCCACTCACCATCACCCCCCCCCCCCCCCACTCACCATCACCCCTCCCACTCACCCCCCCCCCACTCACCATCACCCCCTCCCACTCACCATCACCCCCCCCCACTCACCATCACCCCCCCCCCCACTCACCATCACCCCCCCCCCACTCACCATCACCCCCCCCCCCACTCACCATCACCCCCCTCCCACTCACCATCACCCCCCCACTCACCATCACCCCCTCCCACTCACCATCACCCCCCCACTCACCATCACCCCCCCCCCACTCACCATCACCCCCCCCCCACTCACCATCACCCCCCCCCCACTCACCATCACCCCCCCACTCACCATCACCCCCCCCCACTCACCATCACCCCCCCCCCCCACTCACCATCACCCCCCCACTCACCATCACCCCCCCCACTCACCATCACCCCCCCCCCCACCCCACCATCACCCCCCCCCACTCACCATCACCCCCCCACTCACCATCACCCCCCCATTCACCATCACCCCTCCCACTCACCATCACCCCCCCCCACTCACCATCACCCCCCCCCACTCACCATCACCCCCCCCCCACTCACCATCACCCCCCCCCCCCCCCACTCACCATCACCCCCCCCCCCCACTCACCATCACCCCACTCACCATCACCCCCCCCCCCCACTCACCATCACCCCCTCCCACTCACCATCACCCCCCCCCCCACTCACCATCACCCCCCCCACTCACATCACCCCCCCCCACTCACCATCACCCCCCACTCACCATCACCCCCCCCACTCACCATCACCCCACTCACCATCACACCCCCCTACTCACCATCACCCCCCCCCACTCACCATCACCCCCCCCCACTCACCATCACCCCCCCCCCCCCCCCACTCACCATCACCCCTCCCACTCACCCCCCCCCCACTCACCATCACCCCCTCCCACTCACCATCACCCCCCCCCCACTCACCATCACCCCCCCCCCCCACTCACCATCACCCCCCCCCACTCACCATCACCCCCCCCCCCACTCACCATCACCCCCCTCCCACTCACCATCACCCACCCCCACTCACCATCACCCCCTCCCACTCACCATCACCCCCCCACTCACCATCACCCCCCCCCACTCACCATCACCCCCCCCCACTCACCATCACCTCCCCACTCACCATCACCCCCCACTCACCATCACCCCCCCCCCACTCACCATCACCCCCCCCCCACTCACCATCACCCCCCCACTCACCATCACCCCCCCCACTCACCATCACCCCCCCCCCCACTCACCATCACCCCCCCCCCACTCACCATCACCCCCCCCACTCACCATCACCCCCCATTCACCATCACCCTCCCCACTCACCATCACCCCCCCCACTCACCATCACCCCCCCCCACTCACCATCACCCCCCCCCCACTCACCATCACCCCCCCCCCCACTCACCATCACCCCCCCACCCACTCACCATCACCCCACTCACCATCACCCCCCCCCCACTCACCATCACCCCACTCACCATCACCCCCCCCCCCACTCACCATCACCCCCCCCACTCACCATCACCCCCCCCCCACTCACCATCACCCCCCCACTCACCATCACCCCCCCCACTCACCATCACCCCCCCACTCACCATCACCCCCCCCACCATCACCCCCCCCTACTCACCATCACCCCCCCCCACTCACCATCACCCCCCACTCACCATCACCCCTCCCACTCACCATCACCCCCCCGCCACTCACCATCACCCCCCCCCACTCACCATCACCCCCCCCCCCACTCACCATCACCCCCCCCACTCACCATCACCCCCCACTCACCATCACCCCCCCACTCACCATCACCCCCCCCACTCACCATCACCCCCCCCCACTCACCATCACCCCCCCCCCACTCACCCCCCCCCACTCACCATCACCCCCCCCCACTCACCATCACCCCTCCCACTCACCATCACCTCCCCCCCACTCACCATCAACCCCCCCCACTCACCATCACCCCCCCCCCCCACTCACCATCACCCCCCCTCCACTCACCATCACCCCCCCCTCCCACTCACCATCACCCCCCCGCCATTCACCATCACCCCCACTCACCATCACCCCCCCCCACTCACCCCCCCCCACTCACCATCACCCCCCCTCCCACTCACCATCACCCCCCCCCCACTCACCATCACCCCCCCCCCCACTCACCATCACCCCCCCCCCCCACTCACCATCACCCCCCCCCACTCACCATCACCCCCCCCCCCACTCACCATCACCACCCCCCCCCCACTCACCATCACCCCTCCCACTCACCATCACCTCCCCCCACTCACCATCACCCCCCCCCACTCACCATCACCCCCCCACTCACCATCACCCCCCCCCACTCACCATCACCCCCCCCCCCCACTCACCATCACCCCCCCCCCCCACTCACCATCACCATCACCCCCCCCCCTCCCACTCACCATCACCCCCCCCACTCACTATCACCCCCCCCCACTCACCCCCTCCCACCACATCACCCCCCCACTCACCATCACCCCCCCACTCACCATCACCCTCCCCCACTCACCATCACCCCCCCACTCACCATCACCCCACTCACCATCACCCCCCCCCTACTCACCATCACCCCCCCCCCACTCACCATCACCCCCCCACTCACCATCACCCCCCCCCCCACCATCACCCCCCCCCCACTCACCATCACCCCCCCCCCACTCACCATCACCCCCCCCCACTCACCATCACCCCCCCCCCCCACTCACCATCACCCCCCCCCACTCACCATCACCCCCCCCCCACTCACCCCCCCCACTCACCATCACCCCCCCACTCACCATCACCCCCCCCCCCCACCATCACCCCCCCCCCACTCACCATCACCCCCCCCCACTCACCATCAACCCCCCCCACTCACCATCACCCCCCCCCCCCCCCACTCACCATCACCCCCCCCCCCTCCCACTCACCATCACCCCCCCCCCCACTCACCATCACCCCCACTCACCATCACCCCCCCCACTCACCC